>NC_134240.1:116993873-119393873 GCF_965152275.1 Natator depressus | reverse complement strand
AGACTATATATTTTGTATGATTCCATCTCAGCAATACATACTGCATGTCCCTCGACACAGGACTTGTGTCTGCGATAATCTACCAGGGATGTGGAAGGGACCGTGAAGAAACAGTTTCCCCTCCCACGAAACCAGTTAACAGCTCCCACCCCTCAAAAAATTGCTTTTATGTTTTCTTTTTATATAAAAGCAGACTGCGGGACTTACTTGATCTTGAAGAGAAAACCAAACCAAAGCCACTTTACACTGTCTTTTTCACTTCCCTGGATACTTATCACAGTCTTGTGTCAAAGAACATGCAGGAAAAAGGGGGGGTTAGCCATGGGGATGCTCACCATTCTGTGCTGGAGAGCTCTGGGAGGCTTTTTTGCTTCCCTTAGGCAGAATGCCTCTTACTACCGCTCCTGAGCCAGAGCAACTTTGCTTCTCCCCTGGCTCTGAGCTGTGCCTACCGGGCATGAGCTAGTCCTAGATGCATTTATTTAGAAATAACACCAAGTGCTCTGCTAAGGGCTTGTCTACACTTACATTTTATTGCGCTCTAACTTGCTGGCTCAGGGGTGTGAAAAATCACCCCCCCTGAGCGCCGCAAGTCTGAGTGCTTTAAAGCGCTAGCGTGGACAGGCTCCCAGTGCTGGGAGTGGCACTCCCAGTTCTCTGAGCTAATCCCCTCATGGAGGTGGATTACCAGGAGCGCTGGGAGATCTCTCTCCCAGCGCTAGCGTGCGACCATACTCGCACTTCAAAGCGCTGTTGCAGGAGCGTTCCAGCGACAGCGCTTTGAAGTTTCCAGTGTCGCCAGGCCCTAAGTGTGCAACATGTTAAAGCTTGACTGAACTATAAGTGACAAAAGAATCTATTCTGTTACGAAATCATGGTCCACTGACACCCACCCTGAGCCTGCTCCCAGTAAGTTAATGGCAAAACTCCTGTAAAACTTCCCTGGTGCAAGATTGGGGCCTTCACTTCTGACAAGAGACACGTGAACATTCTGCCAACAGCACGGTCAGTTACAGGGTTTAAAAATTTCCACAGTTGGTGCTCGAAAGATATCCTCAGTCCAGGGCTCACCCCTTTGAAACCACTTCTTCTGGTGGCTGTTTAGCTGTTTGACTTATGCAGCATTAGACCTGTTTGGACAGGCTTTGATTAGCTTTTATGATAGGAGACAGGGTTTTGATTGTTGTTGTCATGCTAGGGGTTCTACTATGTTCTGCTGTAACTGATTATGCTAATGAAAAGGTGCCAGGGGGCAGATAAATTAACATGTGATCTTGATTAATTATGTGCTGAAGTAATAAACCAAGGGTTACACACCACCTGTGTGCGAGGCAGTGTACCAGCCTGTAACATCCTTTATTTAAACAGCAGTAATAATAAAACCTACCTCTTAGCACTTTTCATCAGTAGATCTCAACGTGCTTTACAAAGGATGTCAATATCGTTATTCCCATTTTACAGATGTAAGCCGGGTCTGAATGAATGCTTCCCTGACAGCTAGCTCGGAGGGGGAGAGACCTGGGTTGTTTATGTAAATACAGTTTGCTCCTGCTCTGCTTAGATATCCAGCACCTAGAGCAGTGTCAAAATAATCAATTTTGGCAGGTGTTGGGTACAAATCACTTTAGTACTGAATGCAGAGGTAGTGAAATGCTGTTATAAAAATGTTGTAATTATTTTGGGAATACAGGGAAGCAGCACTGTGCGTAACCTGTCCAGGGGCGGTGAGTTATATGGGCCTGTGGTGCCTGGGCTCCAGCAATATTCAGGGCCCAGGGGTCTGGCTCCATCAATATTTGGGGCTGGGTCTCTCCCCCGGCCCCACCTGCCG
This sequence comes from Natator depressus, assembly GCF_965152275.1. Classification (NCBI taxonomy): domain Eukaryota; kingdom Metazoa; phylum Chordata; order Testudines; family Cheloniidae; genus Natator; species Natator depressus. Next base: position 119,392,042 of record NC_134240.1, on the reverse strand, counting down.
CCCCCACCAAGTGTCCCCCGGCCCCCACTTGCTGCCCCCGTGCGCGTGGACCCTGGAGCGTCCCTGTCTCAAGCCAGTGGCTGCCCCCTGCAGCTCTGCTGGTTCCTGGCATCAACTGTCGTCGCAGGGTCCTAGTGCCCCCCACCCACAAGTGCCAGGGCAAGCTGACCCTGACCCTGCCCTTCTGCCTCGGACCCTTCCCTTTTCCAGAGGGACCCTCCACCAGCACAGGGGGGTCCCCCTGCTTGCAGTCACTGCTCCTGCCCCACGCTGGGCGAGGGGCAACCCCATCCCCCACCCCAGGGAGGCTACAGTGAGGGGCAGCAGCAGGGGAAGAGGCGTACACGTGATGGCAGCCCCCCACCCCGGCACCCACTACAGGGGAGGCGAGGGGGCTTCCTGGACCTGAGAGGGGCCCTAGGAACACATGCAGTGACAGTGGTGTGTAGTGAGTGGGCTGCTGGGGGAAAAAGGAGGGTCCCTCCCCCGGAGCTTGCTGCTGCCGGCGGGGAGAGGGCTGGGGTGAGTCCTCCTCTCTGGCCCCAGCCCCAGGGCAGCGTGCCTGCACCCCAAACTCCTCATCCCCTGCCCCACCCCAGAGCCCACACCCCCAGCCAGAGCCCTCACCCCCACCCCAACCCTCTGCCCCAGTCCTGAGCCCCCTCCTGCATCATGAACCCCTCATCGCCGCCCCACACCACAGCCCTCACCCCTGCACCCCAAGCCTCTGCCTGAGCCTCTCTCACACTTCAAACCCCTCATCACCAGCCCCACCCCAGAGCCCTCACCCCCACCCCAACCCTCTGCCCCAGTCCTGAGCCCCCTCCTGCATCATGAACCCCTCATCGCCGCCCCACACCACAGCCCTCACCCCTGCACCCCAAGCCTCTGCCTGAGCCTCTCTCACACTTCAAACCCCTCATCACCAGCCCCACCCCAGAGCCCTCACATATTTACATTATTTTAAAAAATATATATCGGCTTACAAGGCAGGTGGGGGGCGAGGGGGCAGGACTTGGACCTGAGTGGGCACCATCAAAAATTGTACAAATCTGCCGCCCTTGAACCTGTCCCAAATGCAGGGGGGGTCACCTTCAGCTGAAAGCACATTGTTAAGCCAGGGGCTCGAATGCCAGAGCTCTGTGAAAGTAAGAGGGGTGGGGATACGAATCCCCAGCTAGGAGGCTGCACACCCTCATCAAGAGTCCTCCCTAGATGGGTTTAACCTGTTCCTCACCACTGTTTGAAGAATAGAGATAAATAGGTATCAGGAGCCTCTCTGTTATGTTAAATGGCCAATCAGAGCTGCAATCAGTGGTGGTAGGACTGTGTTTCTTCCCTGCCTACTAAGAGATAAAAATCGCTGAGAGCCGAAATCACTTGAGCTGGGGCAGTGTCTCTGCCCAGCCTGCAAAGAGCTGACAATCACTAGGAGACTGATGTGCAGAGGTCAGAGCAGAGAGGCAGGTGTCAGCAGAAGGCAACTGACAGTCAGCTGGTGAACAAGTGGGTGGTGCGGCGGAGAGGTGTGATGAGCAGCCAGCAGGGCGGCTGGCAGAGAGACGCAGTGAGCAGGCAGCCAGCAGGGCGGCTGGCGGAGAGCTCAGATGAGCGGCCGGCAGGGTGGCTGGCGGAGAGGCATGGCGAGAGTGGTGAGCAGGCGGCTGGTGGAAGCAGTGAGCAGGAGTGGCCAGCAGGACAGCTGGCAGAGAGGGGCAGCGAGCAAGTGCCTGAGCAGTGGCGCGAGTAAGGTAGCTCTTTGCCCCACCCAAGGGGGAGGTGAACTCTGCAGATGCGTCTCTGAACTCTGGGTCTGCACTGATCAAGGACAGCAACTGCGAGTGGGGTGCAGAGAAGGGTCAGGCACGTGAAAGGGACTTTTGGGTTGCTGGACTTATGAACCTGAGGGGAAAAGGACACTGCCCAACCTACTTGGGGGTGGGTTTTTTACTCATGGTTTATGTTTATGAACTCTGTTAGCTGTGTTTTCCCTTAACACCCAGTTACTTCCCCCCTTTTATTCAAAGTTTCTTTTCTACATTCGGACTCTGTGCTTGCGAGTGGGGAAGTATTGCTTCTCAGAGATGCCCAGGTGTGGTGTGTAAATTTCTCAGTTTATTGGGTCGGGGCTCGAGCCACTTCTGTGTTGTATCAATGGAAAGGAACCCCTAGATATTGTACCCAGCCCTGGTTGCTGCTGGCTCCACCTGGGAGAAGGGTTACACACTGTGATACAGCATGGCCAGAGGGCAGCAGTGTTAGGATATAGATATTCAGGCCTGTCTGCAAAGGCCTGTACTTTAAGAATTTAGGAGGAGAGTGTTAGAAGGGAGCCTTATTCCCTGTAGAGGGAAGAAAGTTTGCTATAAATTAATTAAAGCACCTGAAGCCAGTCACATGATAAAACCCCCCTGCTTCCATCGGACAAGAGGAGGAGTTGAAGCAGAGTGGATTGGTGCTGGAGCAGAGAGCAGTTTGGAGGGAAGCAGAGGAGAGTTTGGAGAAGTGCTGTGGTGGGCTAAGACAACCAAGACCCTAGGTAAAGGGACACCTGGTTTGTGCAGAGGGAGGGCAGGAAGCCCCACAAGCTGAAGGGCAGGAGAGGGAAGTAGCTCAGGGGAAGGAACCGCTAGCTCTAGTGGTTTACCGCTATCCCTAGGGCCCCTGGGTTGGGCCCCAGAGAAGAGGGCAGGCCTGGGTCCCTCCCTCTCCACTCCCCTCCGCTAGGGCACGAGTGGGGCAGTTAATACGCCAGTTCAGGAGCAAGGAACGGTACCCTGAACCCTGACCCAAGAAGAGAAAGCGTGAGACCCATCGTAGTAGTGCTGGCAATTTGCCACAATAGATATTATGGTATTTTACAGTAGTAGTACAAAATACCCCCACACTAGTGGTACTGTTTGGGGAGAATATTACTGTATTTTTTGTTTTAAGGACTAGTGCTTGCTCCATGTAATGGATGCTACCAAGAACATAAGAATAGCCATACTGGGTCAGGCCAATGGTACATATAGCCCAGTATCCTGTCTTCAATGGTGGTTGGTGCCAGACGCTTCAGATGGAATTAACAGAACATGGCACTTTATCAAGTGATCCATCCCCTGTTGGCCAGTCCCAGATTCTGGCAGTCAGAGTTTAGGGACACCCAGAGCATGGGGTGCTTGCATCCCTGGCTATCTTGGCTAAAAGCCATTGATAAATTACATTCACGTTCTATTAATCTGCCAAAGAAGCAACATGTTAGTCTGAAACCCAGCTGTCCACTTTCAAGTTTTACAAGGTGTGTAACTGGTTTGTTAAAAGCAATCTAAATATATTTTCTTATTATTAATACATTTTCCTACTAGGTTACACTTAATATTCCAAAATGCAGCATTCCAAGATTGTTGGGAAACTGACTATTCAGTTACTGAACGCAATGAAAAGCCTGGTGTCTTGCATTTGTAGGAGTTATCAAGTTTATAATGAGAATGATCCCAGTCACTAGTACAAGTTGTTGCATGAAGAGAAAAAGCAAACAAACAGAGTCTTGAGCACTTATTGCAGCTATTGAAAAGGAGAGTGCAACCACCAAAAAAGGATTTACTGTTACTGCAACTATAACTGAGGGGACAGGAGTAGCCAGGGGAGAGAAAAAAAATCAAGCCTGGAGTTGTTTTATGCTATGTTGCTAGAATTAGCTATGTTGGAGAAACTTTTAGTGAGGGCACTGCAACGAAGGCTTTTGCTGATGACAAGATTATGAGGAATTTTGAAATTGCGTAACTGTCTCAGATGGTAGCAAGATTAATTGCAGACATGAATGAATGTGCACATGAAAAATATGATTCAGAAGTGCAGCTATTTGTTCTCTAGCCCTAGAAGAGAGCAGTGATAATACTGAATTAAGTTGTGAACTGCTCCTAGTCATTCAGAAGACTACACGTTACACATGGAGCTACTGAAGATATTCTCTTTGCACAGAACTATCACAGGTGTGATTGTTTATGACAAAATGAATATGGTGGTTTTGATCAACATTTCTGCATCATAATGGATGGAGCTAGGGGCACTGGTGGATTGGTGGGACTCTTAGGAGAGGATGGTACATCTCCTAAAACTCTGTATAAAAATCATCCACAATCCTTGCATGGAAATATGACCATGAAATATGACCATGAAAGGAAAGCAGCAGTGAAAGTTACTAAGCAAGTTGTGGTAGCAGCCAATCTCTTGCATGTAAAATTTCAGGCCTTTTTGGGAAAAAAACAGATGTCTAATTTGCTTAGCCAGCAAAGTGGAAATTTGCTTAGCCAGCAAAGTTTGGAATAGAGAAGTGCTAGAAAATGTTTTGCAAGGTACGATGGTGTTAAAAAAGGGAAATCCAGTTGTTTCTGAAAAGGTGATGCTACAGAGCTTAAAGAGCTGCTGCCAGATTGCAGGGTATGTCTGTGAACTGGCTTTGTTGACAGATCTTTCCAATCGGCTCAAAAAGGAAGCAGCAGCACCTGTCTGAATTGTTTGGTCATCTTAATGGATCTGCAACAAAATAAAGCTATACTTAGGATGCAAAATCTGGTGTTGATCTCCAAATGAAGTGCCTAAGAAACCTCAAGACTTCTTTCTTTTCTCGTCCACCAATGTTGCAGGGTTTTCTAGAAGACTTCTTCAATTAATGTATTGATTCTGCAGTCACAGGATGCATCTCTAGTCAACAATCCTCCTGGAGTAGTGACTGGACCATCCATGGCTATTAGCAAAGATAGTCAGGGATGCAACCCTATGATCTGGGTGTCCCTAGGCCTCTGACTGCCAGATGCTGGGACTGAATGACAGAGGATGGATCACTTGACAATTGCCCTGTTCTGTTCATTCCCTTTGAAACATCTGGCATTGGCCACTGTCAGAAAACAGGATACTGGGCTAGGTGGACCACTGGTTTGACCCAGCATGGCGATTCTTATGGACATCATCCAGCAACATATCAACCAGGCAGATCCATACATGACAAAAAATGAAACCAATGCAATTTCGCTGAAAGTCCCCTCTCAAGAATGCTTTCTAAAGATTAAAAACTTTGGCTTAAGGAGGAGGTTTTCTAGGAAACTGGGCTAGGTAACACTTTGAGCGTTTTCTCTGAATTCTTCTGTCAGGGGCCACAGGAAGATGGCTGGGATTTGTTCTGCTCGTGGCAGAAATTGGGGTGCAGCCCACAAACCCAACAGATCTTCGGGATCTATTGGGGGTCCAGGGCTATCCATATGGATATCCAGTGCCTTTGCACTAACCATTGGTCTCCTGCAGTTCCCTGATTCTCTGGGAGAGGAGCTGCACTGCCGGGGCCTCCTCAGAACTAGCACCCACCCCTAGACTTCCATTTTAAAGGGGGTTCCCCAACATACCAGAGATTTCCCAGGAAAGTTAAACTTATATGTGTGACTGCTCAGAATTAAACTTGCTGCTGGACACTTAACTTTTGCATTTCTTGCCTTATTTTTATTTTTGCTAGACAAGTGTAATATTTCTTCAACACAGTTTTCTACAGGAGATGTGTATTCAATTCAGAGTAGACCTTAAACACCCTTTTCAGAATTTTGGGTTTAGATTAAGGCACAGTTTACAACAGAATGCAGTTGTGCACCAATATCCTGCACTACATTGGATACACGATATTTCACTGCTGCATCTCTAAAACTATTTGTTATTACACACCAATCACTTAGTGCAAATACTTAGAAGTATTTCCAAAGCACAAAAGAGCTTTTTTCTTGGTATAGTACACACAATAAGATGTGGTGGGTAGGCTAGCATCAACAGGGTAAGAAATGGGTCCCCAGCTCTGCCTCTGAAGGCTGTGTCACTCTGAACACTTGTCAAACTCAGCTCTATAAATCTGTGACCTTAGAGATAGCTACTAATCCTATAAAACACCCTGCGCCCCTTGACACTGAATGGTGGCCATTGCCAGTTAGACTAATTGTGCTCCATATATGGGACTTTGTAACAAGCCAGCAGCAGTATAGTCAGTAAGTTATCAACAAGACAGCTGGCTGTATATTTTCTCTCCCCCCTTAGGAGCTGTAGCATACGTATCAGGCACACTGCTGGCATTTATTACACTTCATCTTTTGCTATGGGGTTTTATATGCAAATTGTCTCCCCCATGCAATCACAAGGCTAGTCGTGTTTGGGCTGCTTCTGTCTTTTGACATCTTGCCAAGTTACAGATTCCCAGGGGTGGGGGTGAGGAATGAAATACTAATGGAGAACGGTTTGGTTTAATTCATTGTGGTTATTGCACAAAAAGGAAACAAAGCTCATAACCAGAACTCCGTGAACCATCAAAAACTCAAAACACATGGCGTCCAGCTCAGTTACAAGTACAATAAACAAAGCTGTACTGGCTAATGTATCTTGTCTAAACTCAACCTGACGGGATCTCATAACAGCATGAAGTAGTGATTTCTCAATGAGCAGAATACCAATGGGTGAAAGTGTTTCTAGCAGACACTGCTGTTTAGTTAAACAGAGCACCCTTTCAGAACTCATATTTTACAACACAGGCTAGCCACCACCCTTACCTGCATAGCACTGTCTCCTATAGCTCGGCGGATTTCCCTCAGCGTCTGGTCGTGTTCTAGCAGGTGATCACCACATATTATGTCCACCTGTGAACAAATATAACAGAGTCAAAAGGGCATTCTCTCTCTTGCCTAGGGAAGACTATCTGTGTTTTCAGAACTTACTCATCAATGTTGTATCAGAGCACCTGAGACTCAGTACTTACATTAACAAAGTGAATCTAGTGCTGGCGAGAGCTGTTCAATTAACAGCCCTGGAGACGAACGTCCTTTCAGCTTTTGTTCATCAAATAGACATGGCATGAGCAGCAGCAAGGCAAGTCTCCTTATACTGCCCTGACAACTGGCCTCAGTTCTAACCTCCAGGAGCCTCTTCTAGAAGGTAGTTTATTGTCTGCATCCCATTCACTACTTGACTCCCCTGGTGAAAACGGCATGAAAGGGGCTTTTTACTGGCAGCCGTGATACGGACTTACTGGGAACTCTATCGATAGCCATGACTCATTTCACATAGGCCACTGGTACTAAAAACAAGGGGCCAGTAACATTTCATTCCCAGAATCCTCCAACAGCTCCAGAAAAGTAAGCCCTCTGGGGCAAGAACTGTCTTTTTGTTCTGCATTTGTACAGCACCTAGCACAATGAGGTTCTGGTCCACGACTGGGCTCCTATGTGCTATGGTAACACAAATAATAAAGGAGTCAATTCTCCATGCCATAGGCAGCAGAGGAAATACTATACCCCACCCCCACCCAACATGGACAAAACGTGTTAACGTTTCTGCTTCCTAAGACAGTGTTCCTTTTTGGAAGAAACGGTTTGAAGCAAACAGGACATGTGAGGGGTAGTTCACGGCATGCTGCTCTCAGCAAGCACATTACACAATCCCTACTCCAAAAATGATCAATTCTTTAGTAATGCAAGTGAATGAAGGACACACTCAGCAATTCCAGGCAGCAACCTCTACTGCAGCAGAGCTAAGCCCGTGACATTGTCAGTGTCAGGGTGTTCACTTCTTTTAAGCAACTTTCCAAAAAAGCAGCCACTTGGAAAATACCATGTATGGGGGGTGGCCGAGGAAGAGGGTCTTTTAAACTGAGTCATTTTGAACAGCTTGCCTTATTTTCACAATTCAATTGAATTTATTTTTTCACAAAACGACTACATATTTATCAGGTGATACAAGGGCATACTTTAAACTGGGACATTAACATTTCAGGTAAAAGGAACAAGGACACGACATTCCCCCACAGGCAGCAAGTTTTAGACATAGGAATGAGTGGGGGAATCTCCCCTATAAATTAGCTGCCTGGATTTCATAGCGTGGTCAATTGACAAAGGCTGGGCAAAGAGAGATGTTCTGTAGCTTTCTCAGTGTGAGCTTAGTCACATCAATGATCTCAGAGGGTCCTGTAATATCATTATATCTGCTCTTGTACGCACATATAGCTCCTGCAGCAGGACAAAACTAAGGTGTTTTTGTGCTTTAACTATGTAACTGGTCTGGATTTTTGTTTCATACTTGCTGGGTTATTTTTCTTTTTAAGTCCGCACCAGTGATCAAAGATCAAGAACTAAACCAAAAACAAAGAATTGTGCCCCTCTCTAATGGGCTGAGCATGGCTCTGGGATCCAGGAACTCATGAGTTTTGGGCCCTGCATGCCCCAGGTCCAATAGCAAATGGATGGCCAAGTGTCTTAACCTCTTTAGGTGCCACCATTCCCTCATCTCTAAAATTGGGATAATTACAAATACTTTGCTCAACTCACAAGGGGTTGAGAGTTTTAAGTAGAGGTTGTAAAGTACTTTGAACTTGTAAACCACTAAGTATTACTTCTGCTTTTAATGCCTAGAAGGAACCCAGTGGGCAAAAATTAATCTGGACATTAAAATAATCTTGATAAATTATTGATTCTGATACTAATCTAGGATTTTTTTTAAAATTACCCACATCTCATTGAGACATTAAAGAGATCAAACACTGACTCCAAATAATCACTTATTTTTCTATTTATAGTCTGTTTCTGCACAATTATTCCTCCTCCTTTCCCAAATTAACTATGAATAGCATACTATTAGTCCAGAAGAGAGGCAAACCTATTCTTTGCCATTTTTTCTTGTGACGTGCACTGGTAACTGCTCTTGGATTACTGCCCTAAATTCTAACTCTCTTTTTTAAACTGGGTAAGGCATTGAGAGCCCAATCCTGCTCTCACTAAAGTCAATGGGAATCTTGCCATGGCTTTCAATAGAAGCAGATCAAGACCTAAAGCAGGACTAGCTGCATCTTCATAGAATCATAGAATATCAGGGTTGGAAGGGACCTCAGGAGGTCATCTAGTCCAACCCCCTGCTCAAAGCAGGACCAATCCCCAACTAAATCTCAACTGGGGTGGAGGGGAGAAACCCACATAAGTAGATAGTTGAAAATGTTGGCCTTTATATAATAGAAAAATATAGCAATTTGTTCCCTTAAAGGACATAAATTGACATGATGGTAATTCTTGGCAATTTTAAAATAAGTGAAAATGACCATTTGTTTGGAAATACCACACCATCTGGGAACACCCTGATGTTGACCCTGCTGCTGCAGATTCAGATGATAATCACTGATGAATCAGTGGCTTTTAATTAATTATTGCAAAGCAGTTTTCACATACACCTCCTTGGAGTGCTCTGAATACCAAATGCCTAATTCCACCATTTCAGCATGAGGCCCCAAAGTTCTCCCTGCTAATTGCTGCCCTAGTATTCATTCCACTTGTGCAAGAATAAAAGGTACAGAAGTGCAGAATGGAAAAAAGCCAACACAATTTATTCCCAAAATCTTGTTCCATAAGCATGTGCAGTATAGGTGCAAATCTACTGTAACCTGGTGTCCCACAGAAGTCTTTGTGCCATAAGGAAATTAATATATTATAGATGTAAAAAAGAGCTACCATTAACACAAGTGCTATAAATCTGCTTCAGACTTGACTAACTGGTAAAATTGGAGCCAATTAGTACTAAGCTACTGAGAAAGCAGTGACTTTAATTAGTTTGACCTTTTGATGAAAAGGAAAGATTGAGGTGTTACTGCTGAATAACCTTAATAATCACTCACGCTAAAGCAGAGTTAACAAAAGCAGCCTATTATACCATTTATTTTCATTAGATGGCATATTTATTGCATGCAAAAGCTACTTTTTCGAAAGTCACAATGACTGACAAATACAAACTAATGCCTATTGTTTAAGATGAAGACAAATAATTTGAGAGATTATTATACAACGCCCCAAAATTGATGTTGTCATACCAGGGATGAATTTAGTCCAATTAGTGTTAGAACTCAACTGAGTGGTTCTGTGTAAGTACAGTTATCCAGGAGATAAGATGAAAGCAAAATAAAAAGCACCAAAGGTTTAGCTTTTGATGTGTGGATGGCTAGGAGGTGTGGATTTGATTGCAAGATCAGGGCAATAGTGATATGTGGATTTGATTATTCAAATAGTTGACTAAAAGCCTTCCATTTCCTTTCAACTGTTGTCGTTATGATCTTACTATGCACCTGATAAAACCATCTCTGGGACTAAGGCTGGCATAATTACAGAGAGACTGCATCAGCAGATACACCGTATGTGCACAGACTTCCAATTACTCCCCAAAGGGACATATGTACATGCATGCGTTCAGAAAAACATATCTGATTATGGAACATTTCTACCCCATAAACCACATTTGCACACTCAAAGCAGCTGAGCTGCTGGTTTCCTCTTTGGTATCAGGGGATTTGTTCCATCACCTTTGTCAAGAATGGATAATGCTGCCATTGGATGATCCCACTGGAAATAGCATATAACAGTAACTACTTGTAAAATAACGAGGGGCTCAGATTCCCACTCCATTGTTAGGAAAAGCAAAATTACACACACCTATATTTGATACCAAGACAATTTACCTTAGATAAATACCTAAGATAACTCAGTGCTTTACATATTCAGCCTAATCTAGAAACAAAGTCTCTGAAAAGTAGTATGGTTGGAATTGCCAGTATACATTAAAGCCTCTGAGAAAATTATTCAAACTTCCGTGGAAAAACAAGCTCCAATTAGATAAAGCTGAATATTCAAGAGGAACCTTGTAATTAGAAATGTATGTGTGCTGACAGACAAACCTAGCCATTTCCCAAGGCACTAAGGTCAAAACAAAGCATCAATAAAAGTCGAACGGGCTGAGGGATAAAAATAAAGTCTTAACCTTTCAGATGACTAGGGAATTTGAACTAAAATCCATAAGCAAACTTAAATACAAAAGCTCAGCAAATAATCTGAAATCCTCCCTCAGAGACTCCAGGTGGGATTTTTTATTCAAAATTGCCCTTTAGATTTCTGTCTGTTTCTTCACATGTCCTAAAAAGGTGCTTTATCATTTGAACAATTCCATTAACCTCAGGTCCCCCCAGTCAGATAGGATGTCATTGGATGAAGGTCAAAGATAGCAAATAATCCGCCAATGCACAAATCTGGTCAAACAGCGTCAAGGTTAGTCAGCTATTTGGGAGATTGGAAATGGAATACAGAACCTTTCACCTCTTGGTTGTTGGTTCAAAGATGACGCAGGTGGGTAATATCCAAAAGTACTTACCATCTGATAACCATTTAGCAGCTTACTTGAGAGGAGTTGCACATTAGGTACTGAATTTGGTCACAACATTCACCATAACTGAATGTTTGTTTTAATTTCATTCACTCGTCAGAGTCCCTTGCAGCCCTCCTGATTTCTATCTTTCATTTCACCTACCATAGTTTGTGCTTCTTTCTGTTGGCTTCATGTGGGCTGCATTTCCATTTTCTAAAGGATACGTGTTTGACTCAAACAACTGCTTGAGCCTTACCATTTAACTATATTGGCTTCCCTTTCTGTTTAGGGGTATAGCCATTTTCAGTGGCTGTACTATAGAATGCTTCGTAACGTCCATGCTGAGTTAAGGATTTTTTATTTCCTCACTTCTGATTTGAAGGTCTTTGATTGTCTTCCTCATTGTTTATTTTTATTATTAATTCCCCCTTTCTAAAGTCTAGTATGACAGTTGGCTGCATAAAACATTAAGTCTCTGGTTTCCTTACAGGAGAACAGAATGCACGCATCCCTCTTGCTCCTGATCGCAGGATGGGGAAGTTGTTTACTCAGCTACATTACTAAAGGTGGATGACCAAGGATAGAATCTAGTTTCACAGAGTATCTTTCACACTTAGGCACACATGCGCACACAATTTTAGCACTGTCTGAGAATGGGTCACAAAATCAGCTCCCTGTAATGCCATGCTTCAAATGATGTTGAACTCTGTTGTCCTGTCCGTGTGAACAGGGCCAACCCAGTTCAACTCATATTTCAAGAGAGTTTGGCCATTCTAACTCATTTCAGACCATTATAATGAGTGCTGAGCACACTTCATTAGAAATAAGCGTTCATCTCTACTGACCCACCACAGTTGAAGTGGGAAGCTGTGTTTGATACCTGTTCTCAGACAACAAGGTGACAGAACCCTAGATATCCCAAAGCAATCAGTTAATGCTACAGCAGCAGGCATACAGACAAACAAACAAGTGTTAGGCACTCAAATAGCTCACACAGCTATCAGACTCTGTGGCACGCCATACAAAGATGTTTTTTGTCAGCCCTTTCAAGTGCTTTAGTTATTGCACAGTGGCTGTAGGAGTCCCGTTGATAAACAGTTAGCTAACACTCCATACAGAAATCAGCGTATTCACTAGGGAAATTCAACTAACTCTGGGGCATCTATTTTACAATGGATAACACAGTTAGAACACAGTTTGGGAGACAGGAAGTGGAAAAATAACATATTAAACTCTACAAGAAGAATTTTAGATTGGCAGAATTAGAAGCAAGTCTGTAAAACGGCATCGGCCTGATTTTCAAAGCTGAGCACCTGCATCTTCCATTGGAGTTGTGGGTGCCCAGAACTTCAGAATATTAGGATCCAAATATGATACCTTTTTTTTTTTTTTTTAAAAAAAGCACCATCCATGTCTGAATTGAATGTTGGCTTCTCTCTAACTTCACATCTAAGAAAAATGTTATTTACTTAGGATTCCCAACAGCACTATCTACAATGGGAAGCTACATACATTCTTACTGAGAGGAAACCAGTAAATGTAACTAGGTTGTTTCTACAGGATGAATAATTTATATCCAATTTGCACTGTCACCATGGGACAGCAAGCAGCATGAATAAAGACTCAATGCTGGAAAAAACACACAGTCACGCTTTATTGCCTTAAAAAAGGGAAAAAATAGGTGTATGAGACAAACAAACAGAACTCCAAGACCATAACTTTATTTCTGCTATTTGCCTATTCTCATCAGCAGCAGCTGGATTTTCCAGTTACCTGTCAGCAGCTGGATGGATCATTTATGCATTATGTAACTCCCGCGGCTTTCTCAGCTGAACAGTAGTTGGAGTCATTTCCTAAAAGTGGCATGGGGTTTTAGCTGCATGAGTCTCATTGATTTCAATGAGAACCGGGAGTTTAAATCCCTGTGCACAACATTTGAGTGTTCCTCTATTTTACACACGCACACACACCTTTTTATTCCACCCCACCCCTCCAAAATCTCCATCTTCCCCCACCACCCTCTAATCTTCTTGAACCTCCTTCAACATTCAGTTCAGCCTTATTGTGTTCACCTAAATCCAACTCCTGCCTATATCTCTGCTCTCATATCCTCCCACGCTCCCTTCTACTTCCCTCTGTGCCTTTTGTTTGCAATGCCGTTGGGCTTTTATTGAACGTACTCCACCTACTGTCAAGCCCCATGTACAATTAAAGTGATATACAGGGAATATTATCAGAAAATTTAAAAAAAGCTGCCACTGAGTGGGGACAGTTAAATCTTGCATGATCCCCTGGTACACACACTGAATCTCAGCTTTTAGGAGTTTGCTTACTGGATTAGATGAATACTATGGCTCTGCCTCTGGCCTCTAAGGGTATGTCTACATCAGTGGTCTCCAAACTTTTTACACCCAAGATCACTTTTTGAATTTAAGGGCAACCAGGATATACCCTGCCCCTTCCCTGAGGCCCCGCTTCTTCCCCAAAGCCCCGCCCCACTCACTCCATGCCCCCCTCTCTCCATCACTTGCTCTCCCCCACCCTCACTCACTTTCACTGGGCTGGGGCAGGGGTTTGGGAGGGGGTGTGGGCTCTGGGCTGGGGCTGAGGGGTTCGCAGCATGGGAGGAGGCTCTGGGCTGAGCCTGGGGCAGGGGGTTGGGATGCAAGAGGGGGTGAGGGGTGCAAGCTCTGGGAGGGTATTTGGGTGCAGGAGGGGGCTCCGGGCTGGGGCAGAGTGTTGGGGTACAGGAGGGAGTGCTGGCTTTGGGAGGGGGGTCAGGGCTGCGGCAGGGGATTAGGGTGCAGGGGGGTACGGGGTGCTGGCTCTGAAAGGGGGCTCAGGGCTGGGGCAGGGGGTTGGGATGCAGAAGGGGGTATGGGGTGTTGCTGGCTCTGGGAGGGGGCTGAGGGCTGGGGCAGGGCTTGGGATGCAGGAGGATTTTTGGATGCACGAGTGGGTATGGGGTGCTAGCTCTGGAAGGGGGTCAGGGCTGGGGTACAGCCTCCTGCCAGGCGACACTTACCTCAGTTGGCACCACAGCGAAGCTAAGGCAGGCTCCCTGCCTGCTGGGGCCCCACACCACTCCCGGAAGGGGCCTACATGCCCCTGCAGCCCCTGGAGGGCTGGGAGTGGGGACACATGGCTCTGTGAGCTGCCCCTGTCTGCAGACACCACCCCCAAAGCTCCCATTGGCCACAGTTCCCCGTCCCGGCCAATGGGAGCTGTGGGGGTGGCGCTTGCAGGCAGTAGCAGTGCGAGTGACCCCTGCCCTCCCGCCCCCACCCTGGCTGTGCTGGCCGCTTCTGGGAACAGCATGGGGCCACGAAAGGCAGGGAGCCTGCCTTAGCAGCAGGCAGCCCTGCTGTACCGCCGTGGCCGGAGATCGCAGTCGACTGGGAGAGTCCCCAGGTTTGGTGACCACTGGTCTACACTGTATCTGACAGCAAGTCTCTCAGCCTGGGTTGACAGATTTGCATTAGTTGGGCTTGCACTAGCATGCTAACAAACAGCTCTATTGACATTGCTTTGATGTTGCGCAGGCTTGACAGCCCAAGCTCCGAGCTGCAACATCTACAAAGCTATTTTAGCATGCTAGCGAGAGCCCCGCTAACAAAAGACTGTCGACCCAGGCTAGGAGGCTCACTTCCAGATGCAGTGTAGACATATCCTACGTGCCAGCCTTGTTTGCTGGACACGTACTGCAATGATCAGGATGAACCAGCAGCCATGGAATACATCACTCACTTGAAATATTAAGAAAAAAAGTCTTGACCCTAAGGTGGGCTGAATGCCTCTCTTGTAACCTACCTGACAAGCTGGGTCAAGATCCATTTTTCTTCGCAGGAATTTTTCCACGTGTCCGATGGTTGCTTCTCCTGAAACTCGCACAAACTTCTTTTCCAATGGCTGCAGAAAGAGCAGACGGTAAGCAACTTAAACATGCTGAGTGCTCCCACCCATGGTTCTCTACAGAGGATTCCTCCAGCCCAAGCCTAACCCCTGCTCAATGGCCCCACACACTACAGCTGAAGATAGTTGAATTAGACTCAGACCTTAAGGCCAGAAGAGACAGTCATGATCACGTAGTCTGACCTCCTGCACATCGCAGGCCACAGAACCTCACCCATCCACTCCATTAACAAACCCCTAACCTCTGACTGAGTTCCTCTCTGTCCTGTTTCTAGATCACTTTGGGATGAAAGGCACTATATACAAAATAATAAACAGGAGCAGGATTGGACCCTGGGAATCTATCTAAATCTATGGCAAAAACCTGCACTGACGTCAACAAGAGCAGGACGGAGTTCCAAGTTTGCGTGCCAATTTTAACTACCAGGCAGCACAGATGCTGTACATAATTTACTACAGCACAGACATTAAATTGCTCTCATGAAGTATGGTAAATACCTCTTTTCATCTGTGAGCAAAGGAGTTGCCTGCCACAGGCACAAACAGAAGTTTTATAAAATGGGGGTCAGGCCTATGAGCTCAGGCCACACTTCAGAGCTACACTAAGAAAATTTCTGGTATTTCCCAGCTCACACAGCGTAATTTTCTTTTTTTTTTTAGCCTCTTATAAGTGATGTTTCAGTTCTGCTGGGGCTAGATTAGCACTATCCGAATCCCAGAATCATTTTCAACTCAATGTGTCACAGTGGTGAATACAATGGCTAGACTGGATGGGAGGCTTTTACTGTCGTTTCCAAGTATTTCCATGGTGAGGAATGTAACATGACATTTATTATGCCATTCTTGAAGATTTTTTTTTTAAAAGGATTTTTTTCACAGATAAACTGCGAAACAGCTGCCTGATGATTTGGGTGGATACAAAGAAGAGGCACAAAGACAGAACAGGCTGCAGCACTCAACGTGATAGATGGAGTTCCCTTTGTCCTAATTAATTGGATTTTTTACATTAAATTATGGACAGCTGTGATTTACTAGCCAAGCCATATCGCAAATACAAAGAGTACAATGAACACGAAAGGCCAAACTACTCTGATTTAAGTCACAGACACAAATATTTATTCCACCTGTAATAATACAGCTATCATGTTCAAACAACAATGCATAGAAGTCAGAAACAGAGTCAGAACTACTTTGCTGACCCTACTGTAGCTTTGTGTACAGCACGAATCAGAGCATTGTTTATAGAACACACAAAACACATTAAAAAAAAAAGTCCCCTGCCCAGTGGATCTCACAATCTAATTCAGATACACAGGAGAATTATGCAGAAGGAAGGTGATCAGGGGACAATGCTGATAGGGAATCCGGGTAGAGAGGTTTCACAAGAAACGGGTCTGAAGGAGGGATTTGAACTTGGAGATTTAGCTTGGCTGGAAGAAGCAGAAAAGCATGAGGCCAAGAGTGAGAAAGGAGGTAGTGTGGGGAAAGAAATAAGAGCATAAGAGGGAAAAAAAGAGGAGGAAATGAAAGCAGAGAAGTAAATGGGGGCTTATTAATGACATAGCAAGGAAGTGGAAAGTGATGTAGAAAAACAGCCAGTAAAGGCATTCAAGGGAGTTAAAGGTGATTCTTTGAGATCATTCAGGGCCCAGTTCTGCCACCTTCATCCATGTTAGTATCAGTCTGTTAACAGTCCAATTGGAACTAATGGGACTACTTGTGGAATACAGTACATGGTGAATAAAAGCTGGCAGAACCTGGAACTCAGTGTTTGTAGAAGACTTCTGAGTTAAAGCTGAGTTTCAGTCAGACTGTTACTGGAAGCCTGTATTTATGGCTTAAAAAGGGGTTGGATCAGCTCACAAAAAAAATCAATTTCCTTACCTATGTCACAGACCCTGTCTTAGATTATTAAAATAGAAAGTGTTTTAAAAAACAAAACCTATTTCTGTCTATGCAATTTATTTTTGCAGTTTCTCTCAGCTCAGACAAGTTCTCATGGGCCAGTACAATGGTTGGGTTGCAAACACTGCAGGAGAATATTTGTAACTAGACTTTCTACTGGAATTTAAAAAAACAATCATCATCTTATGGAAACATTTCAATTGCATTCAGGTGTTGTAAGATACTGTTTTATGAAGCCTAACCTTTAGGTCAAATTTGATTTGACTCCTAATTCTCTTCCCCACCCACCAATTTCAGCACTAAAGAAATACAAACTCTACTGTCCCCAAAGGGAAAAATCATGACACTGACATACCATGTGGCTCTGAAACTACACATCAGGAGGCTGAGTGACAGACGTAGCTGAGGTTTGCATAATCTCTGAATACCTAAGTAATGTATGTTGTTGATATGTATTAATAATATAAAATGCATTTAACTCTAGTGGGTGTTAATCTGTATTCAGTGCCTACATCTGAGCAGCTTCCTCTGAAGCCATTATATGAACTAAGAGGTGCCATCTGCATAGCTTAGAAACATAGTATAAAAATGAAGGAAAACTCCTTGTGGAAGGCAGTCACTGTGCATACACATCAGCCTCAGTAAATGTTTTTATTTCCCTCTGATGTTTTAGACTTTTTATTGCCCGTTACAAATGTTTTTATTACTGGGAACAAATATGCATCTGATATGGACATTTTTCAGTACTGGAGATTTTTTCCTGTGCCAGTAAAATGGCTGAATTGCTTTAAAACTCAATTTGTAAGCTAACGTTACATCTACCGTGAAACCATGTACACCTCTTCAAATCCAGAAAGCTGAGCAAAGAATTGATGGGGAAATGGGATCAATCCAAGGCAAAGAGAATGAGGGTGAAACAGAGGTAAGGGGCAGAAACAAAGAAACAATGCAGGAGACAAAAAAGGAGGAGAAAAACCACCGGAGGGGCAGAGAACAATGTAGAGAAAGCAACTTGGCTGGAGATATTTTCAGGAAGGCAGCCTCCCCTCTGCAGATTACTTTCTCATTCACAAAATCTACATTCACAATTCAGTTGTAGGCTCAGCTAAGCCCTTTGGGACAGGGACAATCTCATTTCAGTGTTGGTAGAGTGCCCAGTACAGTGGGGCCCTGTTCTCAGTTGGCTATTAAGCTCTACAATAATGATTAATAAATCATAACAAAGGTGAGTAGTTGCACCCGAGTTGCACCTTTTCAGATTTGTGCCTGCAGTCTGGGCAGGTATCAACCCAGCTAAAAATAAAGATGAGGCAAAGGAGAAAGGATGGGAAAGAAGTAAGACAAATTATATGTAATATGTTAGTAAAATGCTGTTTGCTCCCATTCTTAAATATTAAGGTTGCATATCTCCATGCTAAACGTACCCATGTTTAGTTTCTCTTTTACAATCTGCTACTCTGTGCTGTTCCATAGCCTTTTATTCCTAATATCCTGCTGTCATAAAAGATAAAATGTAATATGTGACTACATAATTTAAAGTTCTATCTATTGCTTGGCTTGAATAGAGCCTGTTTCCAAGGTATTTATTCACATACTGAAATGATACACTTTGCACATCCTTAATTACAGCCTGTCAAATTATGGAGAAGGCAGCAAGAGATGGGCAGTTTCACACTGTGAGACAACACTGATTTGGCACAGTAGGAACAAGTGTTAGTTGACTCTACATTACAATACCGTGGAGCTGTATTTCTTTTCCAGTTCAGTAACCACTATTCAGAGAAGAGATGAATGTCTTTAACAGAGAGATCAAGGTGAGAGTGAATTGACCAGGGAAGTCTATTTAGCTGCCTAGCAAATAGGCACAAGTATTTCTTTGTGCCTTCCATCTTCCTCCTGCGGTTATACATTAGAACTCAAGACTACTACCTCTTGGTTGATAAGTACACAAACACACATTATAAACTACATCTTCCAGAACAAATCAGAGATTTAAAAACAAAAACAAAACAAACGGCAACACTTTGGGCACGACTACTCCCTTGGGCAGAATTCCAAATAAAGGTACAATAAGGGCACTCATCCCCCAGAGACAGAGCCTGAAGCAACAAGCGAGACTAGTCAGTTTTATTATGTTCCGTTCTCCCATACTAAAATATTATTTTCCTGCCTTTGTAGTCTCTCTTCTTGCCACACCCTGTGACATTATGCATTATGATGGATTTTAAAGTACAATGTAGCCCAATATCACTTTATACTCCACTGGGTAAACTCCAGATTGTGTGTCCAGGTGTACTTCTAGTGCAAAGCAAACCCGGATGAGCTAAATTAAATTAGATTAAAGTTATACAAATTTCCCAAGTGAAATGTATAGGAAAATAAATTCAAGTCACATCCACACCTTAAAATTCCCTGCGCCTTCATTAGCTCTGAAAGACAAGAGAAAAGTTAACATAATCAATAATATCTCTAAGCGACATGGTTATTAGCAACCTCAAGTTACTATAATCAATAAGCCACAATCATACCATACAGTTTTGGTGCATTAAATACCCTTAAAAAAAAATAAACCAAAAACCCAAGGTATTTCCTTTTAATTGAATTCATAATAATAAATGAAATACAAATAGACTGCATTTATATAGTTGTTCCTTTTTGTCCTCTATTGCATTCCTGTAAAATAAACCCTTTATGGCTTTTTCATATTTAAATCTGCCACTCTGAAGTGAAAACAAAATAAATAAGCCAGAATAACACACTCAAATCTCATATATAGTGTAAACTATCAGATATAACATTAACTTTCTTAGGAGTGGTCTGGAACAAAATATAGCATGGATAACTAGAAAAATAAAAACGTCTTCCAAAGGTTACAAACATTGCTGTCTAGGTATTTATACTGTGCTTATTACTGGTATCTAAGCTGCTAATAGACAGTGCTCAATAATACTGACAGAGCATCTCACACCGTTGTAGAGATCCCTGGGGCTAAACATAGACCTTTCACAGTACATTACTCCTAGGGGAATTCTGCGCCAAAAAATAAAAAATGCAGTGCCAAAATATTAAAAATTCTGTGCACAATATTTTAAAATTCTGTGCACAATATTTTAAAATATTTTAAAATATTTTATTTGTCAAAATAACACAATATAACCATGCCAGTTTCATTTATTATGGTAATTTATTTCAAAATACCTGTCAGCAAGTATGTCTGTAACAATACAGACAAAAAAAAAATTCAGGATATTTTTTTGACAAATATATTCCTTACTAGGCATATTAATACAGAACTTTGAGTAATAATTCATTTAAACTACAATACAGAAACATATTTCCTGCATCCCTCAAAAGCAGTGCAAAGGCTTGAGGGAGTCAAGGGTAACAGAGGAGCTGAGGGAGAGGGAAGTAATTGCTGTAAAGGAGCCTGGCAGTGAACCTAGGTGTGGGCGGGAGAAGTATGGAACAGTTGTTTTTGGTGGGGGAGGGATTGTTAGGGAGTTGGGGAACCTCCCCCATGCAGACCCTGGCAGAACCTTAGTCTCTCCCATTCAGTCAGGCACATCCGCCCCTGTCCCCATGTGTTCCTTCTGCATCCACTCCACCCCCCGTCCCCATGTGGCCCTGCAACCCCCCCACCCATTCAGCCCCTGGCTCAATGGAGTTACCCCACTAGCTCCTAACTCATGCCCCTGTCTGTCCCCCCACTAGCCCTTCTGAACCCCAATTTGTGACCCCCCCCAGAAGCCCCGTATGCCCCTCTCTGTCCGTCCTGTGCCTCCTCATCTAGCCCCACTGTGAGAAATGCAGCCTTCGCTGCTGGTTGGCTGCCCTCTCCTCTGGTGCCACAGCAGCCCCTGGTGGGCAAAAGGTGTAGCTACTGCGCCTCTCCAGAAGAATCTATATTCTGCAGAGAAAAAAATCTGCAGGGGACATTAATTCTGCACATGCGCAGTGGCGCAGAATTCCCCAGGAGTAGTACATATATGTTGATTAGTGCAGACACTATCTAGGAAAGAAGGAGAATACCAAATGCTTCAAATGAAAGCAAAAAGGAATTGGCCAACCCCCTCTCCCCCAACAAAAAAAAACAGAGAGCCAAATTTGCAGCTAGTGTAAATCAAGAGCTACACTGGCTTCAATGGAGATACACTGGTTAACACACCAGTTGGTCATCTGGTCCAGAGATTATGCCTGAAAAACAGCAAATACTGTACATTTTAAGGTGGTGAGGGTGGGGCAGAGAAGAATTCCAGCTAACAGTTCAACACAGGAAAAACAAGCTAACAGAGTTTACCTACTACAAAGTCTCTAAAAAGGATGGCTTTCAGCATGAACAATGCCCACTTCTTCAGGTGTCATTATTTGTGTGTCAGCTAACGATGTGTGTGAGAAATAATGCAGCACTTAGTTTGTATTGGAAGAAGCAGAATCAAGCACTGCCCATTTAATGTTTCTTGACTATAATTGCTACGGACCACATACACGTAACAGAGAAAAATGTCTTTGCAATGCCTACATGGACCAAGTGTTAGCGTGAAGCTTTAGATTGCTATATTTAGATATCACCATCTCCAGTATGTGCCTACCACGAGATAGAGAGTTGCATAAAACCAGCATTACAATCAGCTACTGAAATGTATTTTAAAAGATTAGCTGCCTTTTCCTAGGTGTAGGGACAGAATCACGCAGGCTAGAATTTTATCTTTCAGAATGCCTCATTTTATTCATTATCTGTATGTGTGTCTGAGATTGGACAGGAGAGTATGGTCAGAAAGATTTTAAAAGGGACTGAAGAATAATGTTATCAGAAGGGGAAATAAAAAAAAGATAGTGATAAGCATTTCCGTTCCAGGAGTGGCTCTCTCTGATCCATTTCCAGTGCTGCAGAAAATATTTAACCATTTCATGAGCACATGATACAAGTAATTTGGGAGCAAATTTTTAATGTAAAAAAACTCCGGCTTGTTGACCCAACCCTTTTAAAGTTTTCTTTAGTCGCTGAGACTTCATAATCTCGCCCTCCATTTCCTGGGCAAGTTATTTCTGATTTTAAGTTTTGAAGAGGAAAGCAGAGCATTTTTTATGACATCTGCAATTCTTAAACATCTGCCTAAGAGCAAAGGTTAAAACAAAATGACAGTCACCTAAAAAATAAAAGCCCCTTGTTACTGCTGTTACTTTTCTTACTGGCTCCTTAGATTACTGCACCCAAAAGAATGTTTTTGTTGTGGCTGTTTTAGTTTAGGTCTTCACTCTTTTCACTTTTACTTACTTGCTATTTACTTACTTTTTGTACTTCACTCAGTATAGTCAATGAAACCAAACTAGTCAGTTTCACATTGTGTACTGAACTTTTGCATAAAACTGTAATGTTTGAGTTGCAAACACTTAAAGGGAAGCTTCAAAATCAAACCAGCGGAAAAACAAATTCAATCAAGCCACACACACACACACACACACACACACACACACACACACCCTAGATTTGGGATCTAAATTGCCTGACAAAAGTCCTTTTGTACTGATAAAAGAAAAATGCATCTGCTGAGAATCAAAGAAAAAATTAATGGCATCATCTTAAACAAGGGCTAATTTAAATAGATTTACTTTTCTCAAATCAACCCAAACTGCAAATTATTTTATAGTTAAGGACAGTGTCAAGAAGCTGTCTATATAGTCATTAACCATTATTAATGTTCTCAAAAGCATATCTTTCCTTCAAAAAAATTGTAGCATTGATGTGTTGCCTTTAAAGGACATTTTGTGCTAAAACAATATTTCAGTTTTTAAGAAGTTGCAACTTACCAATTACGTATTTATATATCCAGAAAGGTGAAGATTTGTCAACGTACTAGCTGAGCTGCAAAGAATGTAAATGTACCCATATGTCACTTTACGCTCTGTGCAGGTTGTCTCTGCCACCTTGTGGTGTAATATAGCAATGTTTTCTATCAAGCTTAGGTCCCAGTCTTGCAATGGAATGGGCCTGAAGTCAATGGGAACCTGCATGGACTGTGCTAGTGGAACGTATATTGTTATATCACACTGATTATGGTAGAGAAGCACATTAAAATATGAGTTAAAGGAACATTATTAAGTTTGCAAAGTCAATCACTTAAAAGCTAGGAGAGGCCAGAATCTAAGGGGCCACAAGTGCTCCTTGATCTTTTTGAATAGACAATGTGGCTCCCAGCTTTATTTACTACAAAATATTCAGACCTTGCTCTGCACACAGAATTTATAATTTCCTCATGGACTTTTCTATGGTGCTCATCAATATGGGATCCAAGTGCTTCACAAACATTAATTTATTTTCAGAACGCTCCTGTGAGATGAAGAGTCATTATCCCCATTTTACAGATGGGGAACTGAGGCACAGAGATTAAGATCAAATGTACCCACAAATTTTGGGTGCCCAATTTGAGACACCCAAGACTTGATTGCATACTATAGCACTTCAGATGTTCAAAACACAGCTCCCATTGTGACTGCTCAGCACTTCCGAAAATCAGACTCCTGGGTCTTGAGTCAGGGATCCAGAAAAAAGGAACAAATAATTAGTGACCACCTGTGAACTGTTTTTAAGTGACTTGTGCAGACTCACGGAGAAAGTCTTTGTCAGAGACAGGGATAGAATCCAATTTACCAGGCCAGTATTCAACTGCCTTAGCCAGGATGCCATCCTGTCTCTTCCTGAAATCTCGTCTCATTCACCACATACCTTTCAACTTCTGCAACAAATGAGGCAGGGGTCCTACAGATGTGCTTAATTCACTACATACCCTTAATTCATTCCTAGAGCATGGTCTGCCCTGTGTGTGGAATGATGCAGGGGTCCTGTGGAAATATTATGTGATTACATAATTAAATGCAAAATGCAGGGGAACGGGGTGTGTAGGAGGGGGCAAATTAAGATTACACAGGCATTTCTGGCATTTCCTAACTTTTCAGTGCTTGACTTTGCAACTGTAATAATGTCCTTTTATTGTAGTTTTGTGAGTGCAATTTCCTAGACTTAAAATTAAATAAAAGAAATCCCATCATACTGACACTCACATGGTTCATCAGCAGGGTTGGAACCTTTGGAATGACTGCACAATCCTCAGCCACTTGAGCTAATGGAGTACCAGACAGCAGTAGTAAATTGTTATTCTCTACATGGGCCAGCACTAGAGGAGGATGGGACAGTTTGCTGGATAGTTGTTGGCTAGTACAGCTTGTAAAATTGAAGCTGAAAAGGGTAACTGTGATTTGCTGGAACTAGCTCAGAGTAGTGAGAAGAGCAGCAGTTTGTCTGTGGGGAGTGGCAATGTGCCTGGTCAGGAGATTTGGGTTGAGCCTAGGCAGCCTTGTGAGCTGATGGCTTTGTCTAGTCAGCAGTCTGGGAAGGCGAGGATAGTGGTTTTGCTGGATATTTGCTGACAGCAAGAGAGAGGTGGTGGTGGTGGTGCTTGGGGACGGAGTCATGCTCTAAGGGGGATGGAGTCATCTATCTGCTGCCCAGACTGGGAAACTCAAGAAGTGTGTTGCTTGCCTGGAGCTAAAATTCAGGATGTGACGGAGTGTCTGCTGAGACTGATCAAGCCCTCGGACCGCTACCCCTTCATACTTCTCCACGTGGGCACCAATGATACTGCCAAGAATGACCTTGAATGGGTCACTGCAGTCTACGTGGCTCTGGGAAGAAGGATAAAGGAGTTTGAGGCACAAGTCATGTTCTCCTCCATCCTCCCTGTTGAAGGAAAAGGCCCAGGTAGGGACGATCCAATTGTGGAGGTAAATGCATGGTTACGCAGGTGGTGTCAGAGAGAGGGCTTTGGATTCTTCGACCATGTGATGTTGTTCCAGGAAGGAGGATTGCTAGGAAGAGATGGGATCCACCTAACGAAGAGAGGGAAGAGCATTTCACTGGCAGGCTTGCTAACTTAGTGAGGAGGACTTTAAACTAGGTTCGCTGGGGATGGAGACCTAAGCCCTGAGGTAAGTGGGATACTGGGAGGAAACACAAGGGTATGGATTGGATGAATGGACTATAAGGTGGATAGAAAGCTGGCCAGATTGTTGGGCTAAACGGGTAGTGATCAACGGCCCGATATCTAGTTGGCAACTGGTATCAAGCGGAGTGCAGCAGGGGTCAGTCCTGGGGCTGGTTTTGTTCAACATCTTCATTAATGATCTGGATGATGGGATGGATTGCATTGAACCCTCAGCAAGTTTGCGGATGACACTAAGCTGAGGGGACAGGTAGATATACTGGAGGGTAGGAATAGGGTCCAGAGTGACCTAGACAAATTGGAGGATTGGGCCAAAAGAAATCTGATGAGGTTCAACGAGGAGAAGTCCAGAGTCCTGCACTGCGGATGGAAGAATCCCATGCACTGCTACAGGCTGGGGACGACTGGCTAAGCAGCAGTTCTGCAGAAAGGACCTGGGGATTACAGTGGATGAGAAGCTGGATATGAGTCAAAAGCGTGCCCTTTTTGCCAAGAAGGCTAACAGCATATTGGGCTGCATTAGTAGGAGCGTTGCCAGCAGATCGAGGGAAGTGATAACTCCCCTCTATTCGGCACTGGTGAGGCCACATCTAGAGTATTGTGTCCAGTTTTGGGCCATCCACTACAGAAAGGATGTGGGATAAATTGGAGAGAGTCCAGCAGAGGGCAACGAAAATGATTAGGGGGCTGGGGCACATGGTTTATGAGGAGAGGCTGAGGGAACTGGTCTTATTTAGTCTGCAAAAAAGAAAAGTGCGGGGGTATTTGAAGCAGCCTTCAACTACCTGAAGGTGGGTTCCAAAGAAGATGGAGCTAGGCTGTTCTCAGTGGTGGCAGATGACAGAACAAGGAGCAATGGTCTCAAGTTGCAGCGGGGGAGGTCTAGGTTTGGATATTAGGAAAAATTATTTCACTAGGAGGATGGAGAAGCACTGGAATGGGTTACCTAGGGAGGTGGTGGAATCTCCATCCTTAGAGGTTTTTAAGGCCCGGCTTGACAAAGCCCTGGCTGGGATGATGTAGTTGAGGTTGGTCCTGCTTTGAGCAGCGGGTTGGACTAGATCACCTCCTGAGGTCTCTTCCAACCCTAATCTTCTATGATTCAATGGTGAAACTCAGGAATCTTTGGTTCCATTCCAGACTCTGGAAGGGAGTGTCAAGTGGGCACAAACACTTCTGCCCATTCCTCCCCACAGGCTTTACCCCTTCCGTCTTGTTCCCTCTGACCTGTCCCTACCTCAGTGCTGTCTCTTTCCCACATCTGGCTCCTTGACCCAATCTTCACTCTTTAGGTTTCTCATCTCAGTTCCAATCTCCTTGCTCAGTCAATCCTCCTTCTGGGCTTGCTGTCCAAGTCCCAGTCACTTCCCCTCCCCTCAGACAGTCCCACTGTCCTTGCCCAGTCAGTCCCAGTTCTTCCCTCCTGGCTCCTTGTGCGACCTGGTTCTCCCTCCCCAACCACTGGCTCCCAGTCTCCCTCCTTGGTCTCCTAATCCAATTTTAGTAGCATCCCCCTGCCTTCCTGGCTCCTTGTCCCGGTGTCCTCTGTCCCTGGTTATCTATCCCAGTCTCTTTGGCCAACCAGTCCCAGTTATCCCCCTTCACTTCCAGCTTCTTGTCAGATCTGTCTCCTCCCTTCACCTGGTCCTTAGTCCCAGTCTTCATGCCCAACCAGTCCTATTCTCCCCCATCTAGTCATTAGATCACAGTATTCTACCCCCTGCCTGCCAACTGGCTCCCAGTCCCCACCTGTTCTCCTCTCTAGCTCCCATTTGTAGCATCCCATCCCTGACATCCAGTCACAATCGTCTTGCCCATATATTCCCAGCCTTCCCACCCAGATCCCAGTACCAGCCTCTCTTTCTAGCAAGTTGGAAGAAGGTATAAAAAGAGAGACCGTGAAACATCAATTGGCCTCTCTCCCCTCCCCCCCAACTCAACACCGGGAAGAATGTCTGGAGGACAAAAGACTTTGAACTGAGGCAGTTTGGTCCCAGGCTGGAAGGGTGCCCAGTCTGTACAGTGAGGAACTGTAACCTGATTGTAACATCTGTCAGGGTGAGAAAAGCTGTTCAATTCAACTCTTGCTTAGACTAAAAGTTTAGGATTTAGAATGCGTGTTTACTTTTAATTTTCTTAAGGTAACTATCTCTGACCTTTCTGCCTACCATGTATAATCACTTAAAACCCATTTTTCTGTAGTTAATAAACTTATTTTTATGTTTTAGCCTTACCAGTGAGTTTGTCTAAAGTGCTTAGGAAATCTCAGCTTAGGTAACAAAGGCTGGTGCATAGCCACTGTCCTATGAAGAAGTGAAGAACTAAGTAATGAACTTACACTGGTCAGGCTTCAGACCCGTGTAAGATGATACAGTCTATGATTCTATGAGTTCAGATGTACAAAGCTGGGGAGAACCAGCTGGAGCCTCTATACTGATAGTTCATGAGTGGCTGGGAGATCATTCATGTAACACATTTGGCTGTGTCCCTGCATGTGTATGGCTGTGTAAGTGTAGTGCCTATCAGAGGTTTGTAGCTTGACATCTGCATCAAAGTGCAAGAAGAACCCAGGCTGGCGGAACGGAGTTCAGCAGTCACACAGTCCAGGTTGCACCCCAAGGACCCCGTCACCACCAGACAGATACTTTTAAAAAAACCCTCCCATTACAGTTATTCCAAAATCTAAGTGTGGTGCTCACATTTCACACACACTTTCTTACAGTTTTACACCTGCTGCAGGTCTTTGTTTGACTCACCCAATGAACTCCAAAAGCAGTGAGACATCAAGTTCTGGTGGGATTCGAAACACTGATCCCAAGACTTTCCGAGGTCTTCCTCTGCTCACAGGGACTGGCTGTGGGACAGCTAAAGAAATCAAAGTGATGAAAAAATGTATCAGCTGCTGAAGTTCACTGTATGTGATATACAAGCCAAACAATGCGGCATAAATAACCACACAGCTCAACTATGACTTTCATTAATTCAAATACATGTTTAGTATGAGTGCCAATAATGGTATTTTCCTACCATACAGCATACCGCCTTTCTGAACAGTGGTTTATGTCACAATGGACCATGAAAGTCATTTACACAAGTATCTTTCAACTTCTAACGGTATCTTTAAATATCTTATATAATAATTTAATTATCTTATCATTTAAGTTATTTCTTACCTTAATTACACTTACTGAGACAAAAATGCACACCACACACACATCTTTCCTGGTTCTAGATAAAATATGCATTGTGCAATGGGACAGGCTGAAATCCAACAACAATTTAGATTATTTGTTGAGTGCCAACAATGTGCTTGTTGCTGCACAGCACACAACAAATGAAGACAGCCCCTACCTCAGAGAGTATAAAACCTGGAAAACACAGAGAGGTGGCATTGACTGGGAAATCCTGAAGCATAGAAGATAATGTCTGTTTGTTCAGATGTTCTCAGTTATGTTTATTCTCATAGGAATTACCTTAGTGGATCAGACCAATGATCTGTCTTGTCCAATATCCTATCTCCAACAATGGCCAGAACCAGCTACTTAAAGGAAGAAACCTTGTAGTGGGCAACTATAGAATATCATGCCCACAAAAAAGTTTCCTCCTAAACCCTGGTAGCTGGTGGTTGGCTTATGCCTCAGAACAGAGGATTTCTCTCTCTTTCAAAGCTCTTTAGTATTTACTATAACAACTCTTGGATATCCTTGTTATTCATATTGCCATTATGAAAATAGACTATTTATTTCTCCCGTGCTTTCTTTCTCTTAACCAGTGTCTGAGACAGAACAGCACTTTGTGTCTCATATCATGACTAATTATTTTCTTTCCTTCTTTCCCTCGTGAGGGACACTTTGTCAAAGGCCTTTTGCAAATCCAAATAAATTATGCCTACCAGTTCTTACGCATACTATTTTATTGAAATAGTCAAAGAATTCCAATACATTAGTGAGGGACAATTTTCTTTTGAAGAAGCTGTATTGGATAGATCCTACCATATCATGATCATCTAGGTGTTCTATACATCTGTTTTAAAATCTTCGCAAGATCAGTAAAGTATCAGAAAAGATACTTTGCACTTTTACCCTTTCTTTTCATTAGATGGGTCTCTGATAAGTTCATTGAGCTTCATAATACCCTAGAAAGGTAGAGAAGCACTATAATCTTCATTTTATTTACAGAGAAACAAGCAGAGAAAGCTAAAAGGACTTGACCGATAAATGACTGAAGATTATTCAAGTGAGTAGCAATTAGTATGTCACAGATAAAATACTGTGCATTTCTGAACTATGTAGTACTGGAATTTATTTGTTGCATTTTCACACTGTAAGACCATCCCTAGTTTTTATTAAATATCTAAAAGGTCATGACATATCTTTTACATGCATGCACAAAACCAAAACAATTCAAAATAAATCTCAATAACTTGAAACAGAGTTCAGATCATTGTGGCATTTCTTCCAACAGTGAACCACTATTTCAAAAAGAAAGACTACTGTTAGGAAATATTTAAAATTTTATCTTTTTGTAATACTGTACTTATTCCCCCAAAGTAAAGTAATAATAAACTCACCAGGTTTGGGTACTTCTAGACCTCTTTCTTTATAGAAATCATGCATCTGCTTTTTCTCTCCTGAAAAAATACAAAATACACTGTAAACTGGGCTTTGTTACCTATGGCAAATACAATACCTGGCTGTCTAGTTTCCAATAGCTGCTTAAGGAATTTACTGGAACAATTCCAATTAGCATTAATGGGGCTTCCCAGGCATCTGTGAGACAGCAGCCCCCTTAGTGTTTCATATTAGAGACAAATTATATTAGATTATGCGCAACAATTTAGTACTGTACAGTCTATTAACGAATATAACCAGGACTTGGAAAATTGCCACAGAATATATCGTTTTTGTACCAAATGCTGTACACTATTCCTTAGCTTAATCATACCTGAGAAACAGTTACTTTGCTCCAACAGCTTTGAAAAGTTTGTGGACTTTTGTTATTGTAGATATACAAAAAGAGCTCATGTTTTAATGGTGCTTCAAGCTGATGTAGATGATCATCCATGATGCATACTAGCGTTCAAAGCATTCCAGGGAGATAACCCAGATGGCAAATGGTCATATGCATTTAATCAGACAATGCTTGAAAATTATTATATTATCACCACATCATCACCTTTCTTGGTGTTTAGCTAAGATTGCTCAACTGAATTCCTTATCAAGGCATTCACTGAACAGCCAATAAATCACGAGAGCCCTGCGCGGATACAAATTTATATCCGTGGAACTGCAGGGCTGTACCGGGAACCGCAGTGGCAAAATGAGCAGCATGACAGGCCGCTGCTCCCAGGAGCCAGCACCCTGCGCCAACAGCTCCTCCGGCATGGCTGTACCACTCGCAGCCATGCCCCCAGCCCTGCCCACTGGGGCAGACATCAAGCTCGCCAACAGTTGCCCCTGGTTGCGCTTATGTTTTCAAGCAGCTCGCATGCTCCGAGAGAAGAGTCCCTTCCATGCAGTGGTCTGCGTCTCCTGTCCAGGGCAGGGGCAGAGCTGGACTGCGAGCAGTACAACCATGCTGGAGGAGCTGCCCGCGCAAGCGATGGCTGCTGGGAGCGGCAGCCCCACGTGTTGCTCCTTTCGCTGCTGTGGTTCCCGGTAGAGCCCTGCAGCTCCGCAGATACTGATTTACATCTGCGGATATACATTGATATCCACGCAGGACTCTATAAATCACCAACTAATCCGCCATTCATATCCACACATTCCTTACCACCCCCAAACATTGTAACAACCAAATACACTCACAGACTCTTCAGCTATAACCAACCAAAATACACACATCCAATTCCTCACAACAGCATTCAGTTGAATGGGGGAAAACAAAGCTGGGCAGGTGGTATGAGGTGAGAAGGGGGTTAAACTTGGTCTACACTACAGAGTTAGGTTGACATAAGGCAGCTTACATCAACCTAATTATGTCAGTGTCTACACTACAATGCTGTTTAAGTGGTCCGCTACACTGACATAATAACTCCACCTTCACAAGAGGCATAGAGCTTATGTCGATGTAGTTAGGGCAGTGCAGTGTCTGTGTAGACACTGCATCATTTACATTAGCTGCTGGCTGTCAGCCCCAAGGGGGCAGACAGCTGGAGCCTTGCCTGCCCTGCCCAGTGCTGACAGCCCAGGGAACAGGCTCACAGCTGTGAGCCTTTCCCATAATGGCACTGACAGCCCAGAGCCTTGCTGCCACTTCCTGGTGAGGGATTTGGTGGTGGGGACTGCCACTCAAACTCAAGCGCTCTCCCCCCGTCCCATATCCCTCACCAGAAGGTAGCAGCAGGGCTCCCAGCTGTCAGCCCTGGCAGCAGGGCTCACACTGGACGCTCTTCCCCTCCCGCAACAGGACTGACAGCTCCAGCTGTGAGCTGTACGGGGTGCAATTTCACTGTAGGAAGCCTACCAGGAGTGAAATTGACATTCTTGTCAGTTTCACAGCTGCTATTATTTCACATTTCCTCTAGGGCCCCAGCTGTCAGCCTTGGGGGCTCCAGCTGCGAGCCCCACATGGGGCTGACAGCCCCAGGGTAGCAGCAGGGAGCTTCAGCTCTGAGCTCCCTGTGGGTTGACAATTGGAGCCAAAATGTGAAATAATAGCAGCTGTGAAACTGACAAGAATGTCAATTTCACTCCTGGTAGGTTCCCTGCTGTGAAGTTGAGCCCACTGCAGGCTCACAGCTGGGGCTGTCAGCAAGGGGGTGGGAGGCAGACTCAGAGCTGTGAATCCGGCACCCGGAAGCTCAGCTGTTGGGCGGAGGGGGGCCCAGCTGTGAGCCTGGCACCTGCCTAGCAGCTGGGGAGACCAGCTGTGATCCCCGTGCTTATAGCTGAAGCTGTCAGCCCCAGGGCTGCGAGGCTCCAGCTGTCAGTATTCCACAAAGCCCCACTTCAGTTGCTGGACATGAACTGCTGACAGAAGGTGCAAGTGTGGACACGAACCACCGCTTTAATTACTGTGGTGGCTGTACATCGACTTAACTCCAGTTGATTTAATTTTGTAGAGTAGATAATCCCCCAGTGTGACAGATATTGCAACCACATGTAGTATCTTTGGAGAGTACTGTATCAACATTACGAAGGTTCTGTGTAACATTGTGGGCTAGGGACTGTATTCTACTCCATGGAGAAAGTTACTGCAACTCCTCCAGAAACTAAGAACAGCAGGGGGTGATGACTGCCATCTTTGGGACTGTAAAGAGCCCCAGAGAAATACCACGCCAGAGTGCATGTGTTAGATATACTGGTTCAGACCAGCTTCAAGGGATGCAGAGAAAGGGCAGCTTGAACTGACTGAGGGGCCTTTCTTTCGATTCAACAAATGAACATGACCTTTTGTCCAAAGAGGGACCCAATCCTGTTAAAGGGTTGGAACTCTGACCTACCAGACTCCCACAGGGGGGAGAGTAGCAACTTCTGATACATTTAGTATGTGTTTAGACCTTATTGTATGTTTTCTCAGTATGCTTTTGTCCATAAATAAATGCATTCTGTTTTAAGAGAGCTGTTTGGCTACTGGTAACTCGAGTACACACTGGTCTTTGACCTTGGAGAGAAGGCAAAGACCAGGGTCTGGACTCCTAGTCAGACCTGCTGGGATAAACACAATGAAGTGCAATGTGGGTTGCCAGCCTAAATGCCTGGTGAGAAGGATGTTAGTCCCTAACCAGAGAGAGGTGACAGCTAGAGCCCTGAAACTTAAAGAGTATACCACACAGGAGGTCAGTGGTACAGCTACTCCAAAATCATGACACCTGTTTCTATATGACTAAACAGCACCTGAAGTACTTCCCACTTCAGTGATGCTTTGTGCACTCAGGAACCTCAGCCACTCTCCTTACTCACACCCCAGCTCATTCCCCATGCTCCCTGATGCCCAAACTGCTCCCTGGCTCTATAGGATCAAGGATAGTGGGGAGGGGGCATGGAGCAGATCTGGTAAGTCAGGAAAGGAGGCTTCACAGCATTAGAAAATTGAAGTAATTTACAGAACCAGGCTGTTTCAGGAGCTACTCAAGGTGGAACTAAATGAGATTATGATGAATTAGGGGAATTAGTTTGTTATATTTAAAAATATGCAGGTGTGTGCATGATGTCTGGAGTTTGTGGCAACTGTGGTTCTTTAGATATAGGGAGCAAAACAAAAACAAACACAAAATCCACACACCAGTTACGGTGCAGTCCAAATTTCAAAGAGGGGGCATTTTAAAATTTGTGCTCTGCCAATGTTAATAAACCTGTGAGGAAAAAGATATTATGGAACATTCAATTGTCCCCTGGAGAGTTAGTGTGCAAAGTTTTGTGTGGAAGGCCTGGAAATTAAATGCAATTACTTAAAACTGGTACACACACATTTTACAAATCTCAATACAAGCTTAACTATGGAGTCATAGAATCATAGATATCAGGGTTGGAAGAGACCTCAGGAGGTCATCTAGTCCAACCCCCTGCTCAAAGCAGGACCAACACCAACTAAATCATCCCAGCTAGGGCTTTGTCAAGCCGGGCCTTAAAAAACTCTAAAGATGGAGATTCCACCATCTCCCTAGGTAACCCATTCCAGTGCTTCACCACCCTCCTAGTCATTACTGATACCATCATAGTGACTACAGTGGGTGACCCACATCATGTCAGAGGACAGAAGTTTCATTGTGTTCATGGACTGTGTGTAATAGCATCTTAGCAGCCTGACAAACACCAATCTGTGTGGCTAGTAGGATTTATGGACAATGCAAAACTAGTTTTTAAGAAAAACATTTAAGTTTGACCATTTTAAGGAGCTGAAATGCGGAAATATGATGAAGTGAGCTGTAGCTCACGAAAGCTTATGCTCAAATAAATTGGTTAGTCTCTAAGGTGCCACAAGTACTCCTTTTCTTTTTGCTAATACAAACTAACACGGCTGCTACTCTGAAACCTGAATTAAAGTGGCTACCAGCTTGTCAGTTCAAGTCCTTCCTATTTATTACGACACCAGGATGGTAATGGAGTGAAAATAGACTTACTGTCCTCCAGATTGACAACTAATTTATACACTATGTCTTGTAACTGACGATCCAACCTAACAAGAAGAAAAAAAAGAAGGGGAATGATCCTTAGTTAGGCAGGACACATTCGCACAATAACATGGACATCTTTTGGGTGTAATATAAAAACACTTAGATTAATCATAACATTTTTGTAGAGGAGCTAAATATACTGCTGAACACAGTACACACCAACAAGAAAATGACAAAGCACCGAACTCTCCCTGTCTGTGTTCAGCTCCTGGCTATAGCACCTCAGGAAAATAAACCACTTGAGCTGAAAATGCATCTTCAGAGAAGGAAGAAGAAATCTGCAGTATATATTCAAAGCTATTGTCGAGTACCTTAGGCTTGCAATATAGGTTTTGTTAAAGTTATACAAAACCAAATGGAAGATTAAGTTGGGAACCCCGGCCAATGGGAGCTTCGGGAGAGGTACCTGGAGGAGCGGCCAGGGCAACACACAGACCCCTGTGCCCCCACTCCCCCAGGTCCCGGCCGCTTCCTGGAGCGGCGCAGGGGCAGGGCAGAGCAGGCAGGGAGGGAGCCTCCTCTGTCCCTGGTGCACGCCAGGCTGGAGCTGCTCTAGGTAAATGCTGGGGGGGGGGGGAGCCCCGTGGAGCTGGTGGGCTGCAGAAAATTACCTCGCGGGCCGCGTGTTTGAGACCCCTGCTCTAAACACACACAAAAATCTAAATATTACAGGTAAATATAAATGTTTTAAACCTGTGTTTCTTTAACATTAAAATAATAAACTAAAATAACATCAATAATTGAGATACTCTTATTACCTGATATTATAAAGAGGTTGTGTCTGATGTACAACAATGTTGCATTTTGGGCATCTGTTACTGTAGTAAAAATGTCTTACTATGCAGCTTTTACAGACTGTACAGAAAAAAAATTGAAAAGCCCATTATATTGTAGCAAATGTTTACTGAAGATAATACAGGAAGTAATTAGCTTGAGACAGTGCTCAGACAACAGCAAGTATATGAAAATAAATTAAGCAAAATTAATTAAGTCAATTTAATTTTTATGTAAACATTTCACATGTTGGCAACATTAACATTAGAGTGAATTTAAACTCAGCATCAGTTTAGTGTGAATTTTTAACCCTAACCCTAAATTCCTTCTAAGCTGCATGGCCGCACAGCTGCCTATTAAGCTCCACGCAGGGGCTCAGAGCTGCGGCAGGGAGAGGGGCCTATCCCCCAGCACGGACCTGTTGCAGCTGGGAGAGGCGCCTGTCTCCCAGCACGGACCTGCCGTGGCTGGGGGAGAGGCACCCCTCCCCCGGCCTCAACATGTACCTGCCCCAGACTTGCCACAGCCGGCGGAGAGGCGCTCCTCCCCGGTCCCAACCTAGCCCCGGCACAGACCTGCCTTGGCTGGGGGAAAGGCGCCTCTTCCCCGCCCCCAAACCCAGGTGCTGCTGTGGGAGAGAGAGCTGGTAGGAGTCCTCTCTCCATGCTGTAGCCTCTGGGCAGCTTGCACCCCTCACCCCAGAGCCTGCAAACCTAGCTGGAGACCTCCCCCCCTCCCCCCCCGCACCCCAACACTCTGCCCCAGCCCTGAGCCCCCCTCCCACACTCCAAACCCCTCGGCCCCACCCCCACATGAATTTTGTTATGTGCACCAGTATGGAGGTGATGTGTCACACATTACCTCCATACTGGTGCACATAACAAAATTCATTCCACACATGCGTGGGAAAAATTAAAGGAGACACTGCCCTAACCCATTCTTCTTTTCAAGGCATTGTACAGCTTTCCCTTGTATTTCAAAACAGCAAACAACCTCACTGGCTGCTACAAGTTAGTGGTGAATTACTAACAGTTTTGGCCTATTATATTAGAAATTGATTTCTCTGCTTTTATGGACCTCTGTCAGCAACAGAAGTTGGCTGAGGGAAGGATATCTCTGTTCCCCAGTGAGACAAGTTGAATCTCTCTAGTAGCACGTTTGGTTGAGGAAAGGCTGTCTGGAACATTATAAAGGGCGATCCTCAGCCACGCTACCAGACCTATTTAAATAAACCACAGCTTTTGGCCCATCCTGACAGAAAATACAGGAATCTTGAACAGGCATTTCTGAGCCTGCTACAGACAAAAACTTTCCGTTGATCTCCCAGAAATACTCAAGAGCCCTCAGCCACGTAAGGTAAGGAATAAACAGCAAATACCACCATTTTAGATAGGCAATTCCCAGCGTGAGGACATGAAAAATCTCACTCATCATGTTTTGGTAGCTGATCTCTTTCTAAATTTGGAACTAAATTCTTAAAAAGGCTAATACGAATACTTACACGTATGAAGACACTCTGTAATGGTCGTGGCGTCTACAAAATAACCTTTGCAGATGGAACACAAGATGTAAGGCGTCAACTCAGACAGGTTTATCATGCGCTATGAATACAATTGAAATTGTTTGAGAATACAGGTTAAAGCAACAGATTTCTCACTCCAGCTTCTCACAACCTCAAGCCACATTAAGAATGGAAAGATGTGTGTCAATATGCAGCACCTGGATCGACATTGCATGGCCCTGAACAGCAGTACTACTTCAAATGCAGCTCCTAAAGGTTCCCATCTATTTTTCTGAATTGACCTTTCTGCAAACACAGCAATTCAATGTATTTCACGAAGCACTTCTAAAATGCAAATTATAAACAGCTCCTTTGGACTGGACAACTCAGAGAATATGGCACTTTACCGGTATTAATGAAGTGCAGGGTGGTAGCAAGCTAAAATCTTTATCTGAGGAGCGTGCAATAGACTGTGTAATGGGCCCTCAGTTCTGAATCTGAGAAAGTCCTGGCCTTTTGTTTCAACATGTATCTAGGTTCACATAAGGCAGGGACTGCAATTATACCGCATATACCGCATATTAATACATATTAAGGCAGGGACTGCAATTATACCGCACTGGATTTTGATAAAAAAAGTACATTTGCCAGAGAGGTAGAGAGTTATAAGGGAGGAACAAATCCACCAGTTCTTTTCTGACAGAAATCTGTTACTCTGGGCCAGAATGACTTTCCTTCACAGGACTGGAAGGGTGTCCATCCTGAAATGCAGACTTTTCAAGAGTGTACTTCACGATTTAAGGTGTAATTTTAAATAAATGAACTCCTCCAATCTAGTCCAAGTCTCCTGCATCATCATTCACCTGCCTCCTTGCCCGCACCTAGTCGTTCTGGGACCTCTGACCCACCATCATCCACAACTTTTCAAACACTTTCAACCTTATACCCACTTCCTGCCCTTTCTTCCCTCTCTTTCATGGAAATGAAATGAAATGCTGGAAATGGCCCATCTTGATTATCACTACAAAAGGTTTTCCTGCCCGTCCCCCGCTCTCCTGCTGGTAATAGCTCACCTTACCTGATCACTCTTGTTACAGTGTGTATGGTAACACCCATTGTTTCATGTTCTCTGTGTATATAAAATCTCCCTACTGTATTTTCCTCTGCATGCATCTGATGAAGTGAGCTGTAGCTCAGGAAAGCTTATGCTCAAATAAATTTGTTAGTCTCTAAGTTGCCACAAGTACTCCTGTTCTTTTTGCGGATACAGACTAACACGGCTGCTACTCTGAAACCTTTCATGAAGATGTTCATTGTCTCCATTCCTTCTGTACTCTCCACCATCCTGATTCATTCCATCTCACCAACCTTTGGATACCCCTAATATCTGCTTTCTCTGGTTTTATTCCCATGCTCCGAAAGTCTCTGAAGAAAGTCTCATGACCACTCAGACTTCCTTCACTACAACATCATTCTACCCTTCTTTGCTTCTGCCATCTTCCTTGTCAAACAGCATTAATTCTCCACTCTCATCGATTCCAAAGCCAGAAGGGACCAATGTGATCATCTAGTCTGACTTCCCATATAACACAGGCCAGAGAGTTACATGGTCATTGATTCCCATGCCGGCTCTGTCCTCCTTTGTCATGGCTGACAATACCATCATCCTCTTGGTCACTCAAAACTTGGGTATTATCCAGAACTGCCTTCTCTCTAACCACACACATCACGGCTATAACAAAAGCTCACCTCTGCTTATTCTCTCTGTATACATTACTAAATCTCTCATCCAGGGCATTGTATCCTAGCTTAACTATTGCAACCTCACCCCTTCCCAACTTCCTGACATCCACCTGTTCCCCCTCACTTTAAGCATGCTAGGTTCTATCTTGATCCAAACAGCCAGGCCATGCTGCACAATGAGAGCTCTTGTCTCACCTAGGTAGTCTCTCTGTAAGAGGGCTTTGATGGAGATAAAATATTACATGTTGGGAACTGTTGTCAACACAGGCTTACTCCTGCGGGCATTCTGTGCCAAAAATTAAAAATTCCACGCCAAAAAAATTAAAATTCTCCATACAATATTTTAGAATTCTGCAAAATTCTGCAAATTGTATTTGTCAAATAAATGCGGAAGCTCCAGCATGGCAGTGAGGAGCACAGGACACTAGCTGCACAGAGGTGGGAGATCACTGTGCAGCTCTTCTCCCACTTCCCCCAGACACAGATTCAGCGGTGAGGCTGCACCCAACCCTGACACAGAGCAAGGACGGGGCCTGCCCCAGAAACACCCCAGAGCCGTGCTGCTCCATGCCAGGTGCACCAGATAGGCTCAGCAAGGCAGGATCCAAGTGTGGTTCGGTTTAATGTGCGGGGATCCAGGTATGGGTTGAGAGGGTTCTGTGTGGGGCAATCTGGGTGCAGGTGGCTCAGTGGGCAATCCAGGTGTGGAGGGGATCTGGATGCACAGGGGCTTGTTGTAGGGTTCTGGGTGCAATGGTAATGGGACTCTGCAGGGGGCTCCAGGTGAAGGTGGTTGGTGCTCAGCAGGAGGGAAATGGGGAGAATAGAGCTCGGCAGGGGGGTCTGGGTGTGGGGGGGCATCCAGATGCAGGGGAGTGGGACTCAGTGGGGTGGGGATCCAGGTGCAACTGGCTGTGGCTTGGTGGGGATGGGGATCTGGATGCGGGTGGCTCGTCAGGGTGGTCCAGCGGGAGTGGGGCTCATCTGGGGGGTTCTGAGTGTAGGGGGTGAGGCTCGGCAGGAAGGTCTGGGTATGAGGGGGTCTGGATGCATGTGGGTTGGGCGGATAGGGGAGCAGCTCCCTGTACAGGGATCCTTCCCCCTACAGCTGAGGAGCGATAGGTGCAAGAAGCCGGGGGGAAAGGGGGAAGAGTTTGCAGAGTTTCCTACAGCTGGGGGAGAAATATGGGGGTGGTTTGAAACAGCCCTGGATGCTGTGCAAAGGAAGAGAGGGTCCCGTCCTCCCAAGCCCAGCCTGGACTAGCAGCTGAGCCCGGCACAGGGCAAGAGCCACCAGCCAGGTCTTCCTCAGTTCTGCCTCCTGCCCCACAGTGATTTGCCTCTCTGCTGGCTGCCCTGGGCACCCAAAATATACTGCTGGGGAGGGTTGCATTACTGCTCTTGTGGCTTCCCTTCGCTTCCTCATCAGAAAGTCATTTTTCTGCGGGGAAGCAAATAAATCTGAGGGGAAGATAAATTCTGTGCATGGGCAGTGGCGCAGAATTCCCCCAAGAGTACATAGGCTGTACCTCCTGCCTGGCTCAAGCTGAAGAATAGGGCCTATCAAGAGCCGGGCTGCCTCTCCTGCCTGGCTCAAGCTGGACAGCTGGCATTTCTGAGATTCAGGCCATAAGAACAGCCATACTTGGTCAGCCCAATGGTCCATTTAGCTCAGTATACTGTTTTCCAAAAGATGCTTCAGAGGAAATTAACAGAACTGGGCAATTAGAGAATGATGTTGTCCCCTTCCTCTTGTGAGCCAGATAACCCCTTGCTTGGCTTGAGCTGGAGCAGAGCCTGCCAGGAGCTGCTCTTAGTTGATACTGTGTGCACCTCTCCTGGGGTTTAAGGCAGATAGGTGCATGTTGGGTGCTACTGCCTCATAAAGTGGGGAGCACCTCCTCTGTGCTCCAGGCACAGCAGTGCATGCTGGGAACTATCCCCTCCTAAAGTAGGGGGCACCTCGCCTGCTCTCCACACAGAGCAATGCATGCTGGGAGTATCCCCTCATGAAGCAGGGGCATCGCTCTCCAGGCAGAGCGGTGCATGCCAGGACTATCCCCTCATGAAGCAGGGGCATCTCTCTCCAGGCAGAGCGGTGCATGCTGGGACTATCCCCTCATGAAGCGGGGGCCCTGCTCTCCAGGCAGAGTGGTGCATGCTGGGAGTATCCCCTCATGAAGCAGGGGCATCGCTCTCCGGGCAGAGAGGTGCATGCTGGGAGTATCCCCTCATGAAGCGGGGGCCCTGCTCTCCAGGCAGAGCAGTGCATGCCGGGAGTATCCCCTCATGAAGCGGGGGCATCGCTCTCCAGGTAGAGTGGTGCATGCCGGGAGTATCCCCTCATGAAGCGGGGGCCCTGCTCTCCAGGCAGAGCGGTGCATGCCAGGAGTATCCCCTCATGAAGCGGGGGCCCTGCTCTCCAGGCAGAGAGGTGCATGCTGGGAGTATCCCCTCATGAAGCGGGGGCCCTGCTCTCCAGGCAGAGCGGTGCATGCCGGGAGTATCCCCTCATGAAGCGGGGCATCGCTCTCCAGGCAGAGTGGTGCGTGCTGGGAGTATCCCCTCATGAAGCGGGGCATCGCTCTCCAGGCAGAGTGGTGCATGCTGGGAGCTGCTGTCTCTATTGGGAGAGGTTGGTGGTCACATGGGCCTTGTCTCGAGGCGCGATTGGACCACCCTCCCCGCCCGCTCTGCCCAATCCGGGCCTTGGTGTTTGGTGGCCCCCCCCATTACCTCACGCTCATCGTCCGAGTCCAGCTCCCCCTCCTCCTCTCGGCAGGCCCCGAAGCCGGCCCCGGGGCCCCCCTCCAGCTCCTCTTCCTCCAGCTCCTCCTCCTCTTCCTCCCCGCTGGATTCAGAGCGGCTCCTCTCGAAGTCGAACTGGAGGGAGCCGGCCCCAGAGCAGCCAGGGGCGCCCCCGACCTCCAGCTCCTCCTCGCCCGGCCCTAGGCCCGCCCCATCCCCGCCGGACAGGCCCGAGATCACCGAGCCGACATCCACCTCCATGTCCATGGCTAAAGGGGGGGCACTACAGCGGGATCGGCAGCCGGGCCCCAGAAGGGACGACGGGAAATGTAGTTCTCAACCCCTCTTCTGCGCTCGCCGTTCCGCCAGGACGGCGCGTGAGGCAGTGCGCATGCGTGCTAACAAGGTGGAGAAGCACGCCGGGAATCGTAGTGTACTTCGCCTCGATGAGCTTGCGACTGTGCACATGCGCCATGACCGCTCAAGGGATGCTGGGAAATGTAGTTTTAAAAATTGCTGTGCTCTTTCCGCACACCCACCTTTCCCTAGCCAAGAATTAAATGTCAAGCTACGAAGTGGGCATTAAATATCCCCTGGCAACACATGGGTCACAAAATCCTGCATTCCAGAGAGGATTTTACTAACTGCCCTTAAAATTAATAGAGACAAGGTTTGGGATGTAATATCTTCTATTGGACCAATGCTGTTAGTGAAAGAGACAAGATTTCTAGTATACACAGAGCTCTTCAGGTCTGGGAGAGATACTCAAAGGGAGAGCTTTGGGATGGCAGTCTAAAAGGGCAGCACCAGCAGAGGGGCAGACACTGCCATGTCTTAACATATAGTGCAAGCAATAATGGTGACAGACGAAAGAAATGGGAGTGGGAGGAGACAAAATGCAATCCCTATCTGGGAAGACAGTGCAGATTTGGTCCTGATCCTGAAAGTTTCTCAGGCTGGTCAAATTAAGTCATTCAGGCTCCCCACAGGGGCAAGGGGCTGCTGTCATGGAACAATAGGCAGGATCCAGGCTTAAAGACAAGGAAAGACTCATTGGACATCTCTTCCTCTACAGCACTGGCAGAGCATGACACCCCGCTGCCGTAAATCCATACCCGACGTGTCGCAAAAGGCGCCGGGCTCCCGCCCTTTTGCCGTCAGTGTCGCAAACGCGTCGGCGCTTGACGGCGGCCCGCTGCCGGTTCATGGGGGGCCCTTGCGCAAGATGGCGGCTCTACCTGAGGAGCCGGCTGAAGTGGTGGTGAAGCCGGACCCGGAGGGGGGTGTCCCGCCGCAGCCCCCTCCGGTTCCCTCGCCCGCCGCTCCCCCCACCACGGCGCCGGCGGAGGGGGAGGCGGCGGGGACCCCGGGGAGCGGAGGGGAGGCCGCTCCCCCCAAGCCGGCCCCCCCGGGTCCGGCCGCCTCCCCCGCCCCCACGGACCGGCAGACCCTCCTGGCCGTGCTCCAGTTCCTGCGCCGCAACAACCTCCACGAGTCCGAGGACATCCTGCGCCGGGAGGCCCGGCTGCTGGGGGAGGAGGTGGCCGCGGCTGCCCTCAGCCCCTCGGGACCCGGCGCCCAGGGGACCCCTGCTGGGGAGACAGACGCCGTCGGGGGCGAGGCGCTGCTCAGCCGGGTCGCCGCCGCCGCCGCCTCTGGAGCGGCCGGAGGGAGCGTCGCTGTTGGTGCCGCCGCAGCCCCCGGCGGCGCCGCCGCTGTCGTCGCGGTACCGCCAGGGAAAGGTGAGAGCCCCGGAGGAGGAGGCGGGTGAAGAGCGAGTGACCAAGGGAACCTCAAATGGGGCTGCCAGGATGGCGGCATCACCCTCCTTGAGCGTACCACGTACAGGAGGGGTCACCCCTCATCGGTTTGCCTTATCGCCCTGGACAGGTTGCTACGGGGGAGGGCATCTTCTGCAGTTAGAGGGGGCGTCTGGATTGGGACGCAGCGGCTGGAATGGGGAGAATTCCTAGTGAGAAACAGGTTTCAGAGGGCAGCCCTGTTAGTCTGTATCGGCAAAAACAACGAGGACTCCTTGTGGTACCTTAGAGACTAACACAACCTTTGAGACGCTACGGTGCCACGAGGTCTTCTAATTGTTTTTAGGTTTCAGAGTAACAGCCGTGTTAGTCTGTATTCGTAAAAAGAAAAAAGAAAAGGAGTACTTGTGGCACCTTAGAGACTAACCAGTTTATTTGAGCATGAGCTTTCGTGAGCTACAGCTCACTTCATCGGATGCATAGCATATCGTGGAAACTGCAAAAGACATTATATACACACAGAGACCATGAAACAAAACTTCCTCCCACCCCACTCTCCTGCTGGTAACAGCTTATCTAAAGTGATCATCAAGTAGGGCCATTTCCAGGACAAATCCAGAAACGGGTACCTGATAGACAAGGGATAGTAACAGAACGGGTTTTATGTGCTTGTGCTTCTAGGCAGGGTTACCACCTATCAAGATATTCATGGGATAAAGCTGATTTTCTTATCTGAGCTCTTGTGTGCTAGCTTTACAGACTATTAAAACACCCTGAGATTTTTAGCACCAACATATGGGTTGTGTAGTGGTGGTGATGTTACAGTCTGAAGGTGTTCAGGTACTGTGATGATAAGAACTTAAAAGATGCAGTGATGCAAATGTTTTGATAGGATGACTGTCCTGAACAGTAGAGTTTAAAAAGTAGCCACCCATGATGTATGTGGTCACTAGTAAGTGAGCAAAAGTCATTGCTAGCAGAAGATTGTTCAGTGGCCTGCGTGAACTGTCCAGTTCTCAGAGCTTGTGTATACGGTAACTAGAAACAAAATCTAGGTTGGTTGCAATTCACCTATTGTTATTTTGATGCATGTCTGTGTGTGGATGCTCAGATTGTGGATTAAGTTTATTTGGCTGTAACTTGAGTTAATTTTTTATTGATTTAAGTTATTAAATAACTTAAATCAAAGACATTAGTTTGATGTTTATTTCTGAAAGTGGTTAGATCTATAGTCACTATTCAGCTCTTGTGGGAGTGAGTTCCATTGCCCTGGTACTGTGAAAGTTTGGTCTCCTACATAGATGAATCTCTCCCTAATCCCTGAAAGTTTTCAGGTGTCATGGGAGGTCCTGGATATGGAGGACGAATAGATCTGTTGGGTAGCATTGGCCAATCTCCTGGAGGACTTTGGTTATCACAACAGAGACCTTGAACAGGACTCTGGATTGAGTGGTGGTCCAATGTAGAAAGAGGAGCTGTACACAGCAATATTGGAAGTA
This sequence comes from Natator depressus, assembly GCF_965152275.1. Classification (NCBI taxonomy): domain Eukaryota; kingdom Metazoa; phylum Chordata; order Testudines; family Cheloniidae; genus Natator; species Natator depressus. The sequence goes on along the minus strand of NC_134240.1, from coordinate 119,347,907 downwards.
GTATGACACACATGGTGAAGGAAAGAGGATTTTAGCTGTGCAGTGTTTCTCTTTTCTTTTACAAAACAGGGAGAATACTTTATCTTGTCTAAATGATCTCAGTAACACCACTGAAGAAAACACTTTTCTATTATTAATGGCTTTTTCCATAGAAACATATTTTTAGTAGAATTAGGCCCTAAAGTTGTTTATAAAAACTAACTTAAATGGAACCTGGTAGCAGATGAAGCACAAAAAATATAGTAGAAGTTGATAGGAAGAATTGGACATTGAGTTTATAATTCAAGTGATATCTTCCATCTCAAATTTAAATTTAGGGCAATGCTACACTTGCAGATGTAGAGCGCTGTGAGTTAAACCCGCCTTCGTAGAGCGCAGTAGGGAAAGCGCTGCAGTCTGTCCACACGGCCAGCTGACAGTGCACTGGCGTGGCCACATTTGCAGCACTTGCAGCAGCATTGGGAGCGGTGCATTATGGGCAGCTATCCCACAGAGCACCTCTTACCATTCTGATGCTGTAGCTTGTGGGAAGGGGGTAGAGGGTGCGGGGCATTCTGGGTCCTGTCCCAACACCCCGTGATGCATTGGTTTGCATCCCAGCATTCCCTGTGCTTCTGTCCGCATTTGGCGCCATCTTTCAACTTTTTTTGTACTGTGCGCCCTGTCTTCTTTTTCGGTCTGTGGGAATGGAGCCCAAACTGCTGAGGAATATGCTGACGAGTCTCGCCAGCATGTCACATTTGGCAGTCGAGCTATTCTTTAGGATCCAAAGTGACAGTGAGGGCTCCGATGATGATATCCACTCTAGTAATGCATACGACATGAGTTTGCTTGTGGCATTCGTGGACATGCTTGCCACCGTGGAATGCCGCTTTTGGGCTTGGGAAACAAGCACTGAGTGGTGGGATCTGCCCATTGTGATCATTGGAGACCCCGCTTACCCTTTAATGCCGTGGCTCATGAAACCCTACACAGGGAGCCTTGACAGCAGCAAGGAGCGGTTCAACAACAGGCTGAGCTGGTGTAGAATGACTGTGGCGTGTACTTTTGGCTGTTTAAAGGGCCACTGGCGTGCTCTGTATGAGAAGCTGGACCTGGGTGATGACAGCATCCCCATGGTTATATCCGCGTGCTGTACCCTCCATAACATTTGTGAAGAGAAGGGTGAACGATTCACTCAGGCATGGAACTCGGAGGTTCAACACCTGGAGGCTGAATTTGAACAGCCAGAGAGCAGGCCTATTATAGGGGCCCAACGTGGGGCTGCAAGGATTAGGGATGCCTTGAGGGAGAAATGTGAGGCTGAAAGCCACCAGTAATGTCTGGTGCCCTGCAAAGGAGTGAAGTGCAGTGGTTTCAATGTTAGTAGGAATCTGTTTGTGGTATGCTGACTTGCAGTGCCTGTTTCTTTCCTGGACTAAGGTATCTTTTACTTTATGCAATAATAAAGAATGTTTTCAAAGCCAAAAAATCCATATATTGAAAAGAAACACAACTGCTTGGGAAACAGAAAGGGCAAGGGGGTGGGATGGGGAACGGTACAATCACAGATTTGCGTATGTCCTGGCTGGAGTGCTGTGCAATGAGTGCTGCACTTCAGAATGACTGTACTGCGTGGTGATGGGGGTTGAGTGCAGAAGGTAAGGGTCATAGTTTTCAGGGCTGGGTGGTGAAGCTACAGGTGTTGGAAGCAGCTGGTGGTGGTAAGAGCCTGGATGTTGAGGAAAGTGTGTTGGAGGTGACATGGGGGCACAAGGGAAAGAGTTTTGGGACAAGGGTTGTGGGGGTAGGGGGTGCAGTAGTGCTCCGCCTGCATGGCTACGAGCGCCTGGATAGAGTCCGCTTGGCGCTCCATGATGCTTATCAGCCGCTCCTTGCTTTGGTGCCAGCGATCTGCATTCTGCTGGCGGATCCTCCTTTCACTCTTCTGCCACTCCTGCACTTTTTGATTTTCATTACTTGAAAGCTGCATTACTTCATGCAACATGTCTTCCTTGCTTCTGCGTGGCCTCTTTCTGATTCTTTGGAGTCTTTTGGCCGATGATAACACGGATGGCTGAGATCTCAAGGTTGCATCTGTAAAGAAAAAACGCATCACTTAACGGAGGCAGCATTGTTCACACCAGACAGAGCAATGATTCCCATGTACTTAAGGGCAAGCACAGTCTACACAATAGCATAATTTACCCGTCCCACTGAGGCCGATTACTGCGATGTGAGAGCACATCAATGCCCGATTCTGCATCTAGGCATGCATACAGCCCTACCCCTCCTCGCCCCAAGTGCCTGCACCGAATAACTTCCTTCCCAAAATAAAAGCCGCTTACCAGGAACCTTCTCTGGTGTTTGTCCTTCCCCAAGCACCGGCCACTGCGACTGGCTACCTTCCTCCTGGCTTGAGAACAGCTCCTGGCCGCATGCATCTAGGGATGCCAGGGTGTCTTCCTCTGCCTCAGCACCCTTGCTCCAGCTTTGTTCCTCCTCCTCCTGCCTTGTTGCACTGGGCTCTGAAGTGTCCATGGTGGTGCTCGGAGTGGAGGTTGGGTCACCCCCCAAGTATGGTGTCCAGCTCTTTGTAGAAACGGCAGGTCGCGGGGACAGCACCGGAGTGGCAGTTTGCCTTGAGGGCTTTGTGGTAGGCACTCTACAGCTCCTTCACTTTAACCCTGCACTGCAGTGCGTCCCACTCATGGTCCCTTTCCATCATGTCCCTTGATATCGGCCTGAAGGTATCATAATTCCTACGGCTGGAGCACAGGTGGGACTGGACAGCTTTCTCCCCCCAAACACTGATGAGGTCCAGCAACTTGCCATTGCTCCATACTGGGGGTCACCTGGCATGTGGAGGCATGGTCACCTGGAAGGATTCACTGAGAGCACTCCAAGCCTGGCTGAGCGAACAGGAAGGGGATTTTCAAAATTCCCAGAGAATTTAAAGGGCGGGTCTGACGGTTGGTCACCTAAGAGCAGGGCAGTAGAGTTCAAAGTGATTACTAGAGTGGCTAGCACAGGCATTGTTGGACACTTCTGGAGGCCGATCAGAGCGCAATATAGGACCAGGGCGTCCACACTGGCGCCGTGGCGCTCCAGCAGGGGCGCAGCGAGCGTTATTCCACTCGCCGAGGTGGAGTACTAGCAGCAGTGTAGCCGCGGAGTCAGAGCGCTCTACGTGTCTTACTGGTGTGGACGGTGAGTGAGCTAGGGCGCCCGGGGCTGCTTTATTGTGCTGTAACTTGCAAGTGTAGCCAAGGCCTTAGTGAACTCCCATGACTTGAACGTTGATAACCAGTTTTCTGGAAAATTTGTGTAAATGGGCATATGGTACTTACACAACCCATTTCATTCTGAGCTCTTAATGTGCATTACAATTACAGGGCAAGCGTTAGCCATCATATATTTGCATGCATTCTCTTTCATATATACAGACATAAACTCTCTTGTGTATCTTGACACTTTTGCAGTTGGAGGAGTTGTTCCTGTAGAAGACCAGCCAGATGTGAGTGCAGTGTTGTCTGCCTACAAACAGCAGGGGGACCCAGCGCTGTACGAGGAATACTACAGTGGACTGAAGCACTTTATTGAGTGTGCCCTAGACTGTCATCGGGCTGAATTATCCCAGTTGTTTTATCCTCTCTTTGTGCATATGTATTTGGAATTGGTCTACAACCAGCATGAGAATGAAGCAAAGTCTTTCTTTGAAAAGTAATGTGTTTACCTTCATGTGTTTGCATCCTTTCTTATGTCATCACTTTTGTGTGGTTAAATCTGTTAGCACAGGTTTTTTAATTTAATTTATCTTTTTAAAGATGAAAAGGAAATTGAAGAGAAAAAAAGAATCTGTAGTTGTGGTACTATGTAATGATGCAAACTGTTGTACATCTCCTTATGTTTTAATCCAAGATACAGCATAGATGCACAAAACATCTCTTTTGCACTACAGAGTTACAGTTTTTGGATCATCTTTATAGTGGGCTAGCAGTGGTCATGCATCCTCTCCAGGAACCGGGAGTTTGCTGGTGGAGGGTCATAAGATATATGCTTCCTGTTTTGGGTACCATTCGACTAAAGCATGTCCAGATGCTATAGTAGTGGATGTATGATCAATACTTGCACTAATATAACTAGTGTTGCAAGCAACTTAAAATGTAGTCAGATGTCTTGTTTTATATGTATAAAAATAATTTGATTAACCTATAACGTAAATATTTTTTCAAATGATAAATTACACAGCAACTCCTCATTGAAAACTAGTCACATGCAGAGTTTGGTATTTTAATATGTTTTTTATAAGTTTCCAAAAATTCTTAAATTTCTCTTTAAGGTCTGAAAAATGATTGAATTTGTCCCTTACCTGCTCCACTCCACTATAACTCATCTTTGGCTTTAGATCAAGCCTGAAATATTTCAGCCCAAAGGGGTATTCTTCTTCCCCCACTCCCAATAATTATCAATAAAAATTGCTTTGCAAACTTAATTGCAGTATTCCCAGCCACAAATGCTATAATATGCTCTCAGTAAATATATAAAGCATAGTAGTAATCTGTATCTTTAGGTTAACTTTGTAGGCATTGAATCATGTTGATTTGATAAATGTGCAATTGGAAAATGTAAAATGTGCATATTTTTCTTAAATTTAGCAGTCTGGTATGAAAACTACATTGAAAATTTGAATCTGCTTTAAATACAACCAATTAGTTCAGTTTAGCATACAATAGAGATGCTGATCACTTGTGGCCATTAAAGATCCCTAAAGCACTTTTACTCAGAGTAGTAGTGTTAGCCCCAGTGACCTGGCCATAAATATTGGTGGTAACATTTTGCCTACTTGAAACTCTCACTGCAGATTCGTTAGAAATGTATTCTTCGCTTCCTGTTGTAAACTGCTGGGTGCTGTTACTGTGTGCTGTAAAAGGCTGCAACATTCCATTCCAGAGGTAATTTCACTTCAGCTGTGAAATTATCCTATATATTTGTAAAGTGCTTTGGGATGCTTAATGATGAGTTGCTATATAGAGATATATTATTACTTGCTATTAAGATGTACTACTGAGCAGTATACAATTCGTGGGTGTTTGGGAGATTGTATTGTTGTAATAAACCATCCTTCATATGTTTTTAATGTCTCTTTAATAGGTTTCATGGGGATCAAGAGTGTTATTACCAAGATGACCTGCGTGTATTATCTAGTTTAACCAAAAAGGAACACATGAAAGGGAATGAGACCATGCTGGATTTCCGAACAAGCAAGTTTGTGTTGCGCATTTCTCGTGACTCTTATCAACTCTTGAAGAGACACCTTCAGGAAAAACAGAACAATCAAATCTGGAACATTGTTCAGGAGCATCTGTACATTGATATCTTTGATGGAATGCCTCGCAGTAAACAACAGATAGATGCTATGGTGGGAAGCTTGGCAGGGGAGGCTAAACGGGAGGCTAATAAAGCAAAGGTATGAGGCAAATCCTGTTGTGCCTATTAATAACCAGTTGCAGCATGTAGAGTATTTTGAAGGTGATATAACCATTGCCTTAATATAAATAGAACTCTTGGATTCTGAGTCTTGGCAGCACACCCAGGATGGTAATGGCAGAGGATGGTGAACTTAGCTTTGAAGCAGAGGGAAAGAGATTGATAATCACCCTTTAGTAGCTGGTCTCTCATCAGACCACTGGAAGAGATAACCTTGTTTAGTGGACTGAACACAGGGCTGGCTCCTGAATTCTTATACTGGCTTTGCCTTTGGTTACATGTCTGGCTTTAAGAACATAATGGCCATACTGGGTCAGACCAAAGGTCCATCTAGCCCAGTATCCTGTCTTCCAACAGTGGCTAATGCCAGGTGCCACAGAGGGAATGAACAGAACAGGTAATCATCAAGTGATACATCTCCTGTCGCCCATTCCCAGCTTCTGGCACACAGGCTAGGGACACCATCCCTGCCCATGCCTGCTAATAGCCATTGATGGACCTATCCTCCATGAACTTATCTAGTTCTTTTTTGAACCCTGTTATCGTCTTGGCCTTCACAACATCCTCTGGCAAGGAGTTCCACAGGTTGACTGCATTGTGTGGAAAAAATACTTTAAGCAATACTTGATTTTTAACTTCCTCACCTGTACAATGGAGATAATGCTTGCCACCAGTAGTTAGTGTGAGGATTAATTGTTTGTACAATGTTTTGAAAATATCAAGAGCTAGAGCTATATGGGTGTTAAGTGTAACCTAGACTATAGATATTCTGCTTTCAGAGAAATGCAAAGAGGTAATGAAGGAATTTAGGGTGCTCAGGATCAGTTGCCCAGTAGTATGATAGTGAAACATAGCAAGTACAGTGTCACAAACTGGTTAGACTAACCAGTAGTGAAGTTCCATCTTGTTAATACCTTAGATTCAAAGAGCCTAGATATTGTTTGTTAATTTGCTGCTACTTAAGCTCGTTCCGTTTAAGGATTATTTTTCATTGAGAAAAATAATGCAAAGGTTTTTTTGTTACATGAGTAACTCAGCTCTTGGGTTGCAGGTTTTCTTTGGCTTATTAAAAGAACCAGAGATTGAGGTGCCTTTGGATGATGAAGATGAAGAGGGGGAGAATGAGGAAGGAAAACCAAAGAAGAAAAAACCTAAAAGAGAGAGCATGGGATCAAAAAGTAAAAAGCAAGACCCTAATGCTCCTCCACAAACCAGGTAACCTAGAAATTGGCATGAATACCTGATAAATCTAGTCTATTCCCTACCAATTCTCAATTGCTTCCTATACTGTCTCTAGTGCTTTGTTCAGTCTAGGGCCTAGCAATGAGGCTTCCATCATTTCCCTTGGGAGATTTATTCCACAGCCCAAAAGACCTCACCATTGCAAAGTTTTCTAGACTTTCTTACTAAATTTTCCTTATTAAAGCTTCATCCCGTTACCCAGTAGCCTCTTCAGATCACTCTAAGCAATACCTCAACCTCCATGTTTAGATCCTTCAAGTATTCATAGTTATCAGATCCCCTCCCTCACTTTACTCATCTTACTCATAGACTGATAGATTGTCATGATCATCTAGTCTGACCTTCTGCGTGTTGCAGGCCACAGAACCTGACCCACCCACTCCTGTAGTAGGCCTATAACATCTGGCTAAGTTACTGAAGTCCTCAAATCTTGATTTAAAGACTTCAAGTTACAGAGAATCCACCATTTACTCTAGTTCAAATCAGCAAGTGACCAGTGTCCCACACTGAGAGGTAGGTGAAACCCCCCCAGGGTCTCTGCCAAAATTACCTGGGGGAAAATTCCTTCCCAACCGCAAATATGGTGATCAGTTAGACCCTGAACATGTGGGTGAGACCTACCAGCCACACACGAGCGAGAATTCTCTAGTAATGCAGAGCCTGCCGCATCTCATGCCTCTCTCCTGCCATTGGAGATGTTTGCTAATAGAAGTTGGGGATGGGCCATAGGCCATTGTAGGCAGTCTCATACCATACCCTCCATAAACTTATCAAGCTCAGTCTTAAAGCAAGTTAGGTTTCTCCCCCCACCACCAGTACTCCTGTTGGAAGGCTGTTCCAGAACTTCACTCCTCTCGTAGTTAGAAATCTGTCTAATTTCAAACCTACATTTATTGATGGCCAGTTTATATTCATTTGTTCATGTGTCATCAATGGCCCTTACCTTAAATAATTCCTCTCCCTCCCTGGTGTTTATTCCTCTGATGTATTTATAAAGAGCAATCATATCTTCTGCCCCTCCCCCCCCACCCTTTGTTTTGTTAGGCTAAGCAAGCCAAGATGTTAACTTTCCTCTTGTAAAGTAGGTTTTCCATTCCTCAGATCATCCTAGTAGCCCTTCTCTGCACCTGTTCCACTTTGAGTTCATCTTTATTAAACATGGGAGACCAGAATTGTATAAAGTATTCCAGATGAGGTCTCATCAGTGACGTGTGTTACGATGGTAACACTTTCCTATCCGTACTGGCAATACCTCGCCTGATGCATCCTAGAATTACATTAGCCTTTTTCATGTCTGCATCACATTGGTGGCTCATAGTTATCCTGTGATAGATCTGGGTGTATTGATTATTCTCCTCTGTCTCTTCCAACTGATACCTCCCCATCTTATAGTTCTCTTTAAATTACAAGTATTTAATTCTTTTAATCTTTTCTCATTAGTTTCTCCAGACCTCCTTTTTTATTGTTAAATTCCTCCTGTCATCCAGTCTGACACTGAGATTCCTGGGCTTTGCTGTCCTTTGAGGGGAGGGTTCCATCTACCATATTTAATTCACAATATTAAGGCATTCCTGCTTCATAACATGCATTCTTCTTATAGAATTCCTCTTCCTGAACTGAAAGACTCTGACAAGCTGGATAAAATAATGAATATGAAGGAAGCCACAAAACGTGTGCGTCTTGCTCCGGAATGTTTGCCTTCCATCTGTTTCTACACATTCCTTAATGCCTACCAGGTCAGCAGGGGTAACTGGGGTGGTATGAAAAAGGGAGGGAAAAGTGGTGGCAGAAACCACAAAATATCTGAGGTAAGGAAAAAGGAAGCCATAATGTGGTTCTGCAGAGAGAATTCAGACCCAGAGTTTGATACTGTGGCTGAATCAAATATTAAGTAGTCACTTTGCTGTCTGGTAAAGATTCTTCTCAGTTACTATTGAGACCATAAACTTGCAAGCACTTACATGCCTGGGGCAAACTTGTATATCTTACACTGACCTTGCTGAGAAGTCTTTTGAATAGATTTGATAAGAATTACTGAGGGGAAATGTGCTCATGTTATAGCAGAAAATTACTAGTTGAAACAAGGAATTTTGTAGCTAATTTTCAATAAAGTCAGGTTTCAGAGTAGCAGCCGTGTTGTCTGTATTCGTAAAAAGAAAAGGAGTACTTGCGGCACCTTAGAGACTAACAAATTTAAAAAAATTTCCACTCCATACGGCTAAATTCAGTGCCTTGCATAATGACAAATTTCAGAGTAGCAGCCGTGTTAGTCTCTGAGGTGCCACAAGTACTCCTTTTCTTTTTTCAATAAAGTGTAATGCAATTGAAAGTTTAGACTTAAAACCCTATGAGAAGGGAAGCTCTGTTTAAAGGTTTCCTTAGACTATCTTAATACTGCACTCCTTTTGGTAGGCATTTCTGCATTCCTTCTCTCTTCCCTTTCACTTTTTAGGTGGGGTGTGGGGATTTTCTTACAACAGTGAGTGATCATGAATTCTGCATACACTGTATACTATAGTGCTGGGGAACAACATTGCTGTGGCTTATTAAATGGGTCTTTTTATAAAATATCTTTATTTTAAATGGCCTAACAATATTAGCTGTAGTTATTGTTTCATATACATGTATTTTTGTCCAGTCTGTCTTGGAATAATTCCCATAGCTTATGCAGAACTAAGGTAGTTAATACTCTTAATATTAATGGCAGGATTGTCTAGTGCTTGAACTTTGTTATACGTCTCCTCTCCCCATCAAAACTTAAAATAAAGTGACTGTTTTGTGTACAGGGTCTTACTGCAGTGGATGTAACTGATGACTCTAGCATGATTGTAGGAGGCTTTGCTGACTCCACTGTAAGAGTATGGTCTGTGACACCAAAAAAGCTACGCAGCGTGAAATCAGCAGCAGGTAATGAAGACAATAAGATATGTTTATCTTAAGTATTAATTCTGATAGTTTTATGTCAGTTTTGTGCAGAGAGAAATGCTAATATCACAATAGCTTTCTTAAGTTGTTGGAAGTGGTCAGGTTGACTTCACCTTTTAAAGAGGATAACGTGTGTGTATATATTATTTAAATGCAGACTGTGCTTGATATATACAAGACACAAAATCCAGACCCTTCTTTCCCAAAGAGTTTACACAGAACTAGTGTACACAGAGTAGATAAGATGCACTTGGAAGCTGAGAGGAGGGAATATAGCTTCGTTTATGGCCCTGATTCAGTAAGATACTTAAGCACATGCTTTCATACCTTGCTGAATAATAAGGTGATAAGTAAAAGCCAACATGGCTTTTTCAAGAACAAATCGTGCCAAACCAGCCTAAAGTCTTCCTTTACCAGGTTTACCAGTCTAGTGGATGAGGAAAGCAGTAGACATGAGAGAGCTTGAGTTTAATAAAGCTTTTGACGGTCCCACAAGACCTTTTCATAAACAATCTAAGGAAATGTGGTCTAGATGAAATTACTGCAAAGTGAGTATACAAGTGGCTGAAAAACAGTACTCAGAGTAGTTATCAGTGGTTCTCTGTTAAATTGAGAGGACATATCAAGTAAGGTCCACAAGGGTCTGTCATGGGTCCAGTACTAGTCAATATTTTCTAGATCTGTCAATCGCAGTTAATGCCTGTGATTAAATGACAGCAAAATTAACGCGTTAATATTTTTAATGTGTTAATTGTTAAACCTGTGGGGGGGGGGGTGGGAGGCATCGGCGGTGGGGTGCTGAAGCAGCCCCAGCATACAGCTCTGGGGGCAGAGGGCTGGAGCCTCGCGCACCCCCAGCCCTAAGCCTATATTTGAAAATATAGAAAACCCCCCCACCAAAATAAATGGTATTCTAATATTTAACACTGCGATTAAAACTGTGATTAATCATGAATAATTTTTTTAATCTTGCGATTAATTTTCTAAATTGTTTGACGACCCTGATTTTTTTTCATTAACGACTTGGATGGTGGAGTAGAATACAGATGTAAAATTTGCAGATGATACCAAACAGACCCTAATTCTTCCTCCCCGTGCAAGCCAATGTGTGTGGCAAGGAGTTATTTCATAGTGCTTGGCCCTGTGTCAGAGTCGCTTTCACAGGGTCTCCTGGCAGAGGCAGCACTCATATGTTCCACCCGGTGGAAAAAGTTTGAATAATCTTTAAGGGGGTTCAACCAGTGGTTTCCATTCCCCTTTATTTCTGCCTTTTTGTTAGTAAATGCAAGCACTTTGGAGGAGGGGATTAGAATTCAAAATGATCTTGGAGAATTGGTCTGAAATTAAAAGATGAAATTCAATAAAGACATGCAAAGTACTACACTTAAGAAGGAAAAATCAGCTGCACACATGCAAAATGGGGAATAAACTGACTAGCCAATGGAACTGCAGAAAGGGATCTAGAGGTTATAGTGAACCACAAATTGAATACGACTCAACAATGTCATGCTGCTGCAAAAAAGACAATTGTCATTTTGGGATGTTTTAACAAGTGTGGTGGGTAAGGCATGGGAGGTAATTGTTCAACTCTGCTTGGCACTGGTGAGGCTTCAGCTGGAGTATTGTGGCCAGTTTTAGGTACCACCTTGTTGACCAGTTCTTTCTCCGCTACCCGGAATGCACAGGTTCACAGACAGACTCTTGAGCTGAAGAAGTATGTCGTTTATTTGCTGCTTCAGTGAGTGATCGGTCCATTGAAACTGGGCACAGCATAGGGTTAAATGCAAGTGCACACCCACATTCAGGTGCTCACCTTAAATACATTGTTACAAAGTTATTCATTATATATTATATAAACACTTTTGGTGCCTAGCACTAAGATTAGTTTGCTAATTCAGTTGTTTACCTGATCAGGTTGCTCGCTCAGCTTTTTACCTGGCTGTTCTCTTACCTTGCTAGACAAGCAGGCATCTTTTCACGTGTGTCAACATCTAAAATATACATTCCACATATTATATACTACACACCTAAGAAAGCTATGAACAAATTGGAGATATTTTCGTTGCTCTCTTCTGGACTAAGAGGGTTAGAAAACCTGACTGATGAAGAAAGGTTGAAAGAATTGTGTGTTTAGTTTAGAGAAAAGGTGACGGGAAGGGACATGATAGGATTCAGATACATAAAAGATTATAATAAAGAGGACAGTGATCAATTATTCTCCATATACACTGAGGTTAGGACAAGAAATAATTGGCTTAATTTGCAGTAAGGGAGACTTAAGTTAGATATTAAAGTTTTTCCTAACTATAAGGATAGTTAAGCACTGGAACTGGTTATGTAGGGAGGTTGTGGGGTCCCTGTCATTTGGAGGCTTTTAAGAACAGGTTAGTCAAACACCAGTCAGGTATACTTAATCCTGATTTAGAGTGTGGGGATGGATTAGATGACTTCGTGAGGTCCCTTCCAGCTCTACATTTATATGAATCGTACACTAAATTTGGATAACTTGTAACTACTATGAACAATCAGATTCTGTGTTTTCCAGAAGGCTTGATCTGGTCAGATTGTGGTGTTGATAATTTTATAGAGGCACAGAGTACCAAAGGAAGATTTCTTATCCATGTTGCTTAAGTGATGGAAGACTGAGGTCTCAGTCGGTAACTTATAGACTGAAAGTTAACTATTTGTGTAGCTGTGAATAAAAGGTTATTGAAATCTAAAAACATGGGTGTGTGGCAAGTAGTTTAAAGCTTTTTAGGGAGAGATGTAGAAATCTGGACTCTTAGACAGGATATCAGTCTTTCAAGATAATTAGAGACTGAATTGTGGATAGATCAGAAATGGCTTTTCTGAGGATTAAACTAATTTTAGATGCTCTTGGTGAAGTGTACAAAACAGAATGGTTATTTGGAAATAAGGCTCCAAACAATTCTAAAATGTCTTCTGAAAATGCGTGCTTATAGTATAATACCCCCATCCAAAAATATATTTGCATGGTCAGGTTCTGAACATGAATGTACATCTACTACATTTTTTTTCAACTGTTATATAGGGTAGCATATCACAAATTCAGAGGTGAAGGACCTATGGCCTTCTTCAGATCCTTCAAAGCTGTAACCTTAAAGGTTCTCACTTGAATCATTTTAATCACTGTTTCCTTCACACACTTTTATACATACACACAACAGTCCTCAAGAAATTGCCTATGTTGGTGCGCTATGTAACTTAGAGTCTAAAACCTACAGGCTACTCTAACTTAAATATCCTTGCTGTTTTGTAGCTGGTGTTGAATATTAGTTGTCTATGTAAATATTAAGAAGGATGTTTGTCCACTTCATTCTTGCAATGAACACCAAGAAGGACAATATATTGTGCTTAAATCATACATTTATATTTTTGTATAAATGTAAGCATGCTCAACTGTTGACAGCCAGCGCAGATTAATTATACATGTGTGTTATAAATAGGAACCTCTGACATTTTACAGATCTCAGTCTCATAGACAAAGAATCAGATGATGTCTTGGAGAGGATCATGGATGAGAAAACAGCAAGCGAGTTGAAGGTTTTATATGGTCACAGTGGACCTGTCTATGGTACCAGCTTCAGTCCTGATAGGTAAAATAAGTTTTAAAAATTCCCTAGAACGATAGTTTTTAAGTGCTAATGAAATGTTAGTTGCTATAAACATGTACCGAATGCAGCTTTTTCTCTATACTTGCACAAGCATTTCATAATGGTACCATTGCATGTGAGCGTGAAGGTCTGATCTTATGAGAGTCAGTGCATCTGCTGCAGGGTGCTGAACATTTTTAACTCCCCTTGAAGTCAGTGGGAGTTGAGGGTGCTCAGCACCTTACAGGTTCAGGACTTGTGATAGCTAATTATACAATCTTATCTGAAAGATGACCTTAAGTTGTCTTAACTGAATATGTAAATAGTAAAGAGGAGAAATGTTATGGCAGCATTTATTTTAGTTATGGGAATGCATGGCAGTAGGTAGTCTCGCATAGAAGGCATTTTTAAAAGTGTGCAATTATAAAGATTGCTGTGGTGGTTTATCAGAAACGGGTTTAAAGCACTCATTTAGTCTCTCTTTGTTATGTAAACACACACTGAAATGCATAGCAGCAACATGGTAAGCAGCCTGGCCAAGAAGCAAACCACAGAGTATGAACCAGAAATGCTATAGCCTATAACTAAGGCTGCGAGATTGTCATGGATTCTGTGACTTCTGCAGCGGCTGGTGTGGCTGGCTCCGGGGCTGCCGGAGGAGCTCAGGCAGCCCCTGGGCCAGTCGCACCAGCCACTGCTGGGACAGTCTTGGCCACTGCCCCTGTGTGCTAACACCCTCCCTTCCCACCCACCTCCCCCCAGCAGGAGGAGTTTTGGTGGTGGATTGGGGGTTGGGGCACAGGATAGGCAGCACTTACCTTGGTGGGGCTCCCCGGAAGGCAACATGTCCCTCCCTCAGCTCCTAGCTCCGCATGCTGCCGCTGCCTGAATGTGATGTGAATTCTAATGAAAGACCCTATAAGACAGGGGTGGCCAACCTGTGGCTCCGCAGCCACATGCGGCTCTTCAGAAGTTAATATGCGGCTCCTTGTATAGGCACCGACTCCAGGGCTGGAGCTACAGGTGCCAACTTTCCAATGGGCTGGGGTGCTCACTGCTCAACCCCTGGCTCTGCCACAGGCCCTGCCCCCACTCCACTCCTTCCCGCACCCTCCCCTGAGCCTGCCATGACCTCGCTCCTCTCCCCCCGCCCCCCCCCCCCCGAGCCTCCTGCATGCCACAAAACAGTTAATCGGGAGGTGTGGGGAGGGAGGAGGAGGCATTGATTTGCGGGGCTGCTGGTGGGTGGGAGGGGCGGGGTGGGGTGGGGGGAGCTGATGGGGGGCTGCTGGCGTATTACTGTGGCTCTTTGGCAATGTACATTGGTAAATTCTGGCTCCTTCTCAGGCTCAGGTTGGCCACCCCTGCTGTAAGGGAATGTTGTCATTTTGTCCAGGGTTGTATTTTTAAAACTGATTCTTGACCAATTATAAGTGGTTTATCAGTAGTTTTTTGGTTCAAACTGATATCTAGGATCCCTAATAAAGACATGCTCACTTTCTCAATGACTTGTCTTACAGTATTTAACAGAATCAACAATTAATTGTCCCTTTCTTTGCATGCAGTGTCCCCGTAGAACTCATTGTGTATCAGTTGTCTCTGAATCCGATGAGGGCTCAGATTCTTCAGCAAATGCCACACAACAGCTAGTCAATGAGTGGTACGCTTATCACAGACACACGAGTAGTCTTACACTATTTGTGCAGTATAGGCCCAATATTCTGACAGAGTTCCATACATTGTATTTCTCCTCTTCTGCTCTGTAACAGGAACTACCTCTTGTCCTGTTCAGAGGATGGCACTGTCAGATTGTGGAGCCTTCAAACGTTCACTTGCCTCGTGGGATATAAAGGACACAACTATCCAGTGTGGGATACACAGTTCTCTCCCTATGGATATTACTTTGTATCAGGTGGACATGACAGAGTGGCTCGGTAAGAACCAGAATGCAAGAGCTGCAGAAGCAAGCTAAAAGTGTGTGTGTGGTGGGGGCTCTCACTGGCGCCTAAATTGTGGCCCCGTCCCCTATTGCCACCTGTTCTCCCCAAGGCCCTGTTCCTGTGCCGCCTCTTCCCCGCAAGACCCCGCTCCCTACTCACTCCTCTCTGCCTCCTTTTCACCCCCATCCCCAGTTGCTCTCTCTTACCGCAAGTAAAAAATGGGAGGGCTATGCTTTGAAAAGTCATGGGGCCATGGCCCCCTGGCTCCAGTGCCCCGACCTGGATGGGCTTTGTTTGGATTTTATAGTAATACAAATCCCTGCATACAAATTCCCTCCACCCCCATACACAACTTTTAAGTAACCCCTTGATGCTGGTAATTGGTATTTCTTATCATGCATCCCATTACTGGGAATGAGTTTCATCACACTTTGTGTAAAAATTAAAGTGCTTACTTTTTCACTTTTTTATACAGACAGCATTAGCTGGGGCATCCCTAAAGAGATAGTGTTCCCTTTTCTCCAACCATCTGGTTAAGACAGGAAAATGCACATCCCTACCCCTTCATTTTGGGGAAACTATTGCATCTCTTCACTTGCTTTTTTGATGGCCACAGTTGGAGCACTTTTTTTTGCTTTGTTTTGGAGAAGGATTATCTTCTCTTTTGCTAACTCCATAAATGGGTCAACTGGAGGCACCTGCATAATAAGCACATATCTCCCTCGCCACATATAAGATTTCAAGCTTCACGAGTCTCATTTTTTCTTTAGTCTTATAATCTATTCTCTTCTGTTAAGCCTGTGGGCTACGGATCACTATCAGCCTTTACGGATATTTGCTGGCCATCTTGCTGACGTCACATGTACCCGGTTTCACCCCAACTCCAACTATATTGCCACGGGCTCAGCAGACAGGACTGTACGACTCTGGGATGTTCTGAACGGGAACTGTGTAAGAATCTTCACTGGACATAAGGTAAAGGAATGTCAAAGGCAAGATGAAAGTGCTTCACTAACAGTACATGGTCAGTGCCCTGTTGGTATATTACATTTACATTTCTAATAAAATATACAAAAATATGTCTGTCTGTTACTCTAGATACTTTGACTAACTCCCCCCCCCCCCCAAACAAATAAAACTCCCCTCCCTCACAAACATCTGTTCCCATTAAGCACAAGTAAATAGTATACTGTGAAGATTAACAAATTTCAGACTATTTTGGATCAAGTGGGGAGTAGGTTTCAAAGCTTAGGCCTCCTCATAGAGAACACTCTACTTTTAAGTAAAGTGGGATCCGGCTTAATTGCCTTTGCTGATCACAATTATGATAATGTGGCGCAAGAAGAGAGGCAGTCTCTTAAGTAGGCAGATTCCAAGCCATTTAAATAGGACTGCTGTAAAGAAAGAGGACCAATGGCTCAGTGACTGTATGTTAAACACTTATGTTTAATTTTGGGGCCTAAGGTTTGAAATGAATACAGCTTGACTCTCTTGAATGCAAGTAGATTTGTCTAACTAATTTTTGACTCTCCAACTGGATTTTGCTGTTACAGGGACCAATTCATTCATTGGCATTTTCTCCTAATGGACGATTCCTGGCTACTGGAGCAACAGATGGAAGAGTGCTTCTGTGGGATATTGGCCATGGTTTGATGGTGGGAGAGTTGAAAGGGCACACTGATACAGTCTATGCACTCAGATTCAGTAGAGATGGGGAAATTTTAGCATCAGGTATGTAGCTTGGGCTTTTGTTCATTGGAGAAAAGTAGTCTGAACTAGAATGATGTTGTTGTTTTTGTGTGACTGATGTCCTCATTGTGAAGGATCAAACTACCGCTTACTGACCAATACTTTGTAGTTAAGAAGTTATACTTAACAATTTAGTATCAGTAACTTTGTAAGGCAGTTAAGTATGATTCCTTACTGCAGGTCGGAGCCTTTTGCCATCCCTGTGAAAATTCGACCTAATTTTGCCAAGCTATAAGCCTCTGTAAAATCTCAGTTCGTACATGCTCAGTAAATGTGTGTTAAAGGCTTGGGAGCATTATTCTCCAAAGATTCCCTCTGCACTGAGCATGTTCCATCCCCCACAGCTTCTGTGTGCCAACCAGACTGCATATGCCATTGCAACTGAGCGTGCTCCATCCTGGGGCTGCAGGGGCTGAGCAGGACTTTTCCTGCAATTGCTCCTCACAACTGCTGGAGGTTACTGTGGTGCCAGGTACCAAGGGTGAGGAATGGGATGGTGGGGAAAAGATGCAGTACAGGGGGAAAGGAACTGGAGTTTGGGGGGTAGGGGGAGGTTGGAATTGGGATCGGGGTGGAGGGGTTGGGGAGAGGGGCAGGAGCTCTCTAGTCCACACTCCCTCCAGAAGTCCATGGAGGGTGGGAGGATAGGATTTGAGTACTTAACATTAAGATTACAATGTTCTTTTAACATAGTTCTTTAGATCTAATAATTATATATGATAAAAATACAGAAAACAATTGTATTAGTTAGAAATGTATTACCAGTTTGACTCTAGTAAGAAACTCACTCTAGAGTCTATTTGTAAAGTCATCCAAAACTAGATCTGAAGATAAGTAGTTCCTTCTGCTTTACCCTCAGAAAGCTTGTGTCGGACTGTTAAGGCCCCATCCTGCAAATACTTATGCACGTGCTAAACTTTACTATTGTGAGTAGTCCTATTGAAGTCAATTTGTTTGCAGCATTGGGCCTTACATTTTGAATGTTATGAACAATCCTGCAATGGCAGGAACAAGGTGAATCTTATAGTCTTCCTAGCTCTAATTTTATTACCGTACCTTGCAGCTCTGATTTCAGAGTAGCAGCTGTGTTAGTCTGTATTCGCAAAAAGAAAAGGAGTACTAGTGGCACCTTAGAGACTAACCAATTTATTTGAGCAGAAGCTTTCGTGAGCTACAGCTCACTTCATCAGATGCACTCAGTGGAAAATACAGTGGGGAGATTTATATAACACAGAGAACATGAAACAATGGGTGTTATACACACTGTAAGGAGAGCGATCACTTAAGATGAGCTAATACCAGCAGGAGAGCGTGGGGGTGGGAGGAGAGAAAACCTTTTGTAGTGATAATCAAGGTGGGCCATTTGCAGCAGTTGACAAGAACGTTTGGGGGTGGGGGAATAAACATGGGGAAATAGTTTTACTTTGTGTAATGACCCAACCACTCCCACTCTCTATTCAAACCTAAGTTAATTGTATCCAGTTTGCAAATTAATTCCAATTCAGCAGTCTCTCGTTAGTCTGTTTTTGAAGTCTTTTTGTTGTAATATTGCGACATCTTAAGTGATTACTCTTCTTACAGTGTGTATGATAACACCCATTGTTTCATGTTCTCTGTGTATATAAATCTCCCCACTGTATTTTCCACTGAATGCATTCGATGAAGTGAGCTGTAGCTCACGAAAGCTTATGCTCAAATAAATTTGTTAGTCTCTAAGGTGCCACAAGTACTCCTTTTCTTCTTGCAGCTCTGTTTCACCATAACTTCATTACAATTCAATCTATGCACCTATGGCTTTGGTAATTGCATACTAGAGAATATTGCTGACTTTTAGTCTTTAAGTATTGCTTTTAAATTATGCACTGATACAATTCAAAGTTTTTTTTTAACTCCCCACTTTCTTCCTAGGTTCAATGGATAACACAGTCCGGCTGTGGGATGCTGTGAAAGTATTTGAAGACTTAGAAACTGATGATTTTACTACAGCCACTGGACATATAAACCTGCCTGAAAACTCTCAGGACTTGCTGTTGGGTACATACATGACCAAATCAACCCCAGTCATACACATCCATTTTACCCGCAGAAACTTGCTACTAGCTTCTGGAGCATATAGTCCACAATAAACCATGAAGCTGTAAGACTGTGCAAGGCAATGAAGTAAAGACCTCAGGATTACTACAGGATTTGAGACATGGAGAAATATCTTATACAAATGGACAGCATTAGCCTGTTGGTGGGGGAAACTGTAAACTAAAATCCAAGCAATGTCTTTTCAGTTACTATTTCATATTTAGCCACAATTTGAAAATGCTGGAAATTGACAAGGCATCACAGCTTTAAGGGAAGGACTTGTTATGGTGCTTTTGATTTTTTTGATAAAAAATAATTGTGGAAATGGCTCTCTCTTCCTTATCAGGAGAAATGGTAATGGGATCTGCTGAAACTTCAATTTTTGGAAAGTTAAGGGTCCCAGTACACGTTCTTGAACAATTTTTTAAAAGCACTTAGTTTACTGTTGGGAAACATTTAATCAGTCTGTGACAGGCAAAAACTATTCAAATAATTTCAGAAGAGATGAATTTAGGAGAACTCCTCGTAACCTGTGCTGAGTAGCAAGTATTTGTGGCCAGAACATTACCTTTTCCATACCCTATTTGTGGTAGAGGCTGTGATTTTTACCTTGATATATAATGGCCTGAAAGATTTTCAAACTTCTTTGCTTGTTTGATACCCTAGTAATGCAGCTTTTGTCATTACTGTATTTTCCAGGGTGGCTAAAAAATCATGACTTGCAAGTACCAAAGTAGTAAAAACTAAGCACCTGTAAGGGGAGAAGAGAGAAGGGACTTTGAGATAACAGGAAATACTCTTATCACCTGGTTTGAAAAGTGATTGGTAAAAGAAAAATATTGGGCCTGTACCCTTTTATATTTAGAGGGAGTCTGAAGAATTTTGTTTTTTTTAATCCCCTTGCTTTGTCTGAGAAATTCAGGATCTGCAGAAGCTAGAAAATTAAGGAGAGAAGAGAAGAGATTGAAACTATTGAAAGTTAATATTTATTTATTTAAATTCAATTAGAAAAAGCCTTTGTTAAGACTCAACCTTCATCCCTTCTGTTAAGGTGCTCTTCTCCCAGTAAACATCACCGATACTACCTGCAACTCCTTCTGCAAAACTAGCTGACCTGAGATTCTTGGTATTTCTAAGGTAAAACACAAGCAGAATGTTTGTTTTTTAATCCCTTCTTGTGTTTTTATAAAAGTTAAAGCAGCAAAAAGACACAGGCCCAATTTTTCAAATCTTTTGCAGGTTACCTAGGAGGAAACCTCTATTCACCATCCTCATCACTTCATTTAGGGAATTAGAGCTCATAGGCCATATACAGTAATCTAATAAAAACAAGGAAGGTAAGATTTGACGTTTCTAAGGTAAAGCAAGTGGGGACCCCCCCCCCAAAAGCAGCAGCTTTACAGAAAGTGCAGAAACTTAATCAGTAGGGAGTTCACCTTGAAGAACACTTATTAGGGAAGAAAGCTTTGAAACTACGTTATTAACTTTGAGTCCCTTTTTTAATGGCCAAGTTGGTACAGTACTTGTACTTCAATTTAAACTTCCTTTCAGTGCTAGATAAGAGCAGTCAGACTTTAATACAGATACAGTGAAATCAAATGGTATGTGAAACACGTGACCTGCAACAGGAAGCAGTTACAACTTTGACAGCTAAAAAAAGCACTGCCACATTCTGCCTTTGTATTTTGTACAGTTTTATACTTTTGATATTTTATAATAAAGACTAAAAATATTCTGTGCATATTTTATTGGACTGTATGTTACAGGAGGACATTCATTTCTTTCATGTTGTTGTTGCAACAGAAGCAGGTCCAACCCTGAGAAAAACATGCTAGTAACCTCCCAAGAGAAATGAAGATACGTAATTTAGTATGAAGAGCAATAGTTAATAAGTTTCAAATAGGAGAAAATTGTGCATGAAACCCAACAGTTAAGACGGTAGACAATTCTCCCTACACATTCAAAAAAAAAAAGCCACCTTAACCCTTTCTCTGACATCAGTTATGTACAATATGGTTGTAATGTCCCTACTTGACAAGCAAAAAGTGGTGGGAGGAGAGAGAATAAATTGGTTTAGATTCAAAATGTGTGGAAATGAGGGGAGAGGTTTGGAGAAAATGGGTGAGTGGACTAGTGTGAAGCGAGAGCGCGATCTTCTTAATTCTAATAATCTTCCCCTTTTCAAATTGCCCTTTCTCTTTCTATCCCCCCAAGTCCTAAAATCCACTTAGCCCATTCCTCCCCAATCCACTCCCCTACTACCATATCCAGACTCTTCCATTTTGTTTTTCTACCAATATATTTTTTTCACCCTCATTTTATAAAATAGTAGGAAAGCTTGAAAAGGAACGGACAGGTAGGATACTGCAGAGGAGACTCCCCCTTACTTCCCCCCGACCCCCCAAAAGCGACACCTCTTCCACACACAACAGGTGAGCTATGTAAGTTTTGGTGGCAAAATTTTGGCTCATTACCATTATTTCTAGAATTCAAACATTGTGGAGTTGTAATTGCTTCATAATTAAGAACAGAAACCAGTTTCCATTCTATGAGCCCTGCTACCTTCCCACCCAACTTTTGCAAAACACTTGTCCTGATTTTTTTCCTTAATCCTGTGTTCCAGGTAAATTTTGGGGGGTGGGTTGTGGTCAGATAATTCATTTTCTCATTATGGTTGAGAAACATCTTTTCACTTTTTGAAAACTTCTACTTTTTTATTCACTTATCTTAAAAGCAGCTTTGCCTAAAAATTTCAGTTTTACACCTTTATCCTAGATGGAAAAAGCCTTATGTATAATTTATGTATTTACAGCAGCAAGGCCATAAATCTTTATAATTTGGTTTGTTAAACATTTGAAGGTGGGATATTCCTTGCAGTTGTAATTGTGGTGCTCTGTCTCCCTCTAATGGTGGCTGAGGACATAACACTTGCAGATTTCTGAACCACTGAGTCTTAGCTCAGGCAAGAGGCTCAGGTGTTTTGCACCAGTGTCACAGGTTCATTCCCTCCTGATGACAATGCAGCAAGGGGCAGGGCTGGGGAACATGAAAGAGTAGAGGTAGCATGGGAGGAAGGGATAAGGACAGGAGAGAACTAATGAGGCAGCCAAGAATGTACAGCCAGAGCATGGCAGTGAAGGGAAATGGGAGATGAATTTGGCCTAGGAGATTGAGTTTGAGTATTATAGAGAAAGGAGAAGATAGTGAATGGGAAAATGGAGAAAGGTAGCATCCCCCATCCCAGAGGCTAGGAAATGTTCCTCCAAGGTGGGGAAGAGAGGTGACTTACATTTTTGAGTGCATTTAAACTGAATTTTGACCCTCAAATGCTCACCCATCAAGGGGAAGGTAGGTTCCCCCTACAGGTTAAATTATCAAGACAGTCCAAACATCTTAAATGTTTGATTAAAGCACCATGGAGTTTTAAAATGCTCCCATGAAACTTCTGGTTAACTTATGATTTTGGAAATCTTGGAGTTAGCAATAGTGAAAATGAATCACAACTAATGTGAGACTGAGGTGGGGAAACAAAGCAATCCACTCAATCAGTGATGCTGGAGGTGAGAGCAATGGCACTAGATCTACTTTAGCCCCCAGGATGATGTTGAAGGGGTAGTTCTTAAATGGAGTTGCAGTCCTTAGTTTGGCTCCTGGCAGATTCCTGATTTGGGATGCCATCCTTAGAGCTGCCAAGCACCTGCTGTAGATCTCCTGTTTCCATGGTTAGGCAGTTACCTACCCACCCCCACAAGGGAGGCCCTAATGCAATGGAGAATGGCCTTAAAGAAGAACTGAGCAACCAGCTCTGAAGAGAGTAGCCAGAGCAAGCTACAGCTGGTCAGAACTAGCCAGCTTGTCCTTGGGTGACTAGAGAAGTAGAGTAATCAGGACCTCACAATATACTCAGGCAGTAAAACATGGAGAAACTAGAATTATGTAAGTTAGAATTTCTGAACACCTTTAACACAGAGAGGAAAGCTGTCTGACAGGGTAAGAGAGTCAAGTCTATCAAGGCTAAAGTATGTCAAACACTAAACTTGTTTTCATAAAATAATTTTAAGGACCTGCTTCCACCACTTGTCAGCAAGAGAGCCTTTGAAGCTCTATTAAATACCTTTACATTCTGTCATAAGTGAGTTACTACTGGTGTTAAGGACACATTTTATGATGGTTTTAATTATTCTTCTTTCACTCAACTATGAAGAGTCAGCCTTATGTTTTATACAAATGTGATAGTCCAAGAGCACTTTACCTCCACCAGGAAAGCAGTATAGTTTCAAGAGCTGAAAAAAGTCACTGCATCTCCAGTTTATTAAATAATTGAACAATGGTTTGTTTTATTGAATTGTACATAATAGTACATCAACTCCTGTTTCCATTGCAATATGATGTCCAACACTAACACACATACCAGCAACCTGCAAAGAGAGAAAAGATTTAGATTAATATCATAACTTTCAAACAAGCAAAATGTTGCTCAGTGCTACTAGCTTGGGTATAGGTAGTTCCTTCTCCTCCCACCCCCCAAAAAAACATGTTAAGGTAAGCAACTTTAAGAAGAATGTCCTGCAATGTGTCTTGAGCAGAGAATGCCAGTCATGCAGTGGACAGCTGAGCACGATACCCCTAAACCCTACTTCACGGATCCATTTCTACATCTAGATCTTTTCAAGTATTGTATGTACTAAGGCCAAAGTTTTCAAGTCTAGCTTTTTCATGATAGTTCTCTTTAAAGGACTAGGTTTTCCATAATGCAGACTGGACAGTGCTTTGCATGAATGCAAGAGTTTGTCTTGATAAATGTGCTCAGTAAGTCAAACTATGTTCATATGTTAAGTGATGGTTTTATTCAGCAGTTAAGTACTCCTATTACTGCATAGCACATTTAAAGAGTTCATATCAAATTTGGCCTCAAATTTAGGGTTTTTAAAAGGCTATCAGACAATTAATTCTCTCATTATGGCTGAGAAACAGATAACTCTCTCTGAGTTAAGTTAAAACATTGCATTACCAAGCCAACCACTCAAGATTAGGAAATGCCAGAATTAGGGTTACCTGTGCAACCTTAAATCAACCCACTTGCGCCTGTGCATTAGAATGCACCATATTTCCCCTGCCTCTTTCAGAGTCAAGAATAAACAGTGCTCACCTAATGAGCTGCTATTTTGTTAAGTGACTAACATCCATTCTGTGCAATGAATGAGGCAGGGGTCCTGCGGGGGAGAAAAGACAATATCATGTAATTAAATGGTAACATAACATGAGGCCAAATTAAGGTTGTACAGGCAACCTTAGTTCGGGCATTTCCTAATTTTGAGTACTTGACTTTTGCAACTTCAATGTTCTTTTAGTGTAGTGTCTTAAGTTTTTTAAAAAGCAAACTGAAAAACACAGAAATGCCATCATGTAGCATCAAATTAACACTCATATGGTTCATCAGCAGGGTTCATCACCACTGCACAGACTTCTGCTACTTCAGCTAACTGAGTAACTGATAGCAGTAGGAGGTTGTCATCCTCTGTGTGACCAGCACTAAAGGGGGATGAGACTTGGCCAGGGGGTTTCAGATATTTGGTGACAGCAGGAGAATGGTGAGACTCAGGAATCTTGGGTTCCCTTCAAGGCTCTGGAGGGGTGTGTGCTGGCTCCTCATCCTGGTCCCATTCTCCACACCTAGCCAGCACCAGGCCCACTCCTCAGGTCTTTTGTCCTAGTCTCCTTGCCCAGTAAGTCCTAGTTTCACCCCTCTGGACCTCCCATCTTGGTTTGTCTGCCCAGCCAGTCATGGTTCTCTGCCTGTACCCCAGCTCATCAGATCTGTCTTCCCTCTCCCCACACCTAGTTTCCCCTGCCCCACTGATTCTGTCCCCATCTTCTTGCCTAGGTCCCCCTCTCCCATTCCAACCAGCCTCTAGTCCCACTTTGCCTTCTGCATTCGAATCAGGCAGCATCTTCCTCCATGCTACTTGGGCCCGGCAGTGGCATCTTTGAGACCAAAGGTTCCCTGTTCTCAGTTCAGGTGTCCAGAACCAGCCTGGCCCACAGCAGCCCAGGGCTGCAATTGCAGGGAGACAGTCCTGCTTAGCTCCAAGCTGGGGCATGCCCAGTGCTGAAAGACTTTGGGCAATTTAGTGCTGAAGTCTAAGAAGTCTTACTGAGCATGTGCAAATTGCAATTTTTCCAAAGGCACATTTTCACAGGGATGACAGAAAGCACATTCCTGACACAACGGCCACCTCCCTGGCAAGTTTCAAGTCACTGCTCTAAAACATGTGGGGTGCAAGCGCTATTCTAAGAAAATTATTTAAAAAACAAAACAAAACAAACCCTGGGGAAAATACATTTTCCCTTCACCTCGTTCAAGAAAATTGCTGCACTATTTTGGCTGAAGTTTAAAAAAAAATAATTAAGTTTGAGGCAGACACCTAGCATGAAAAATTTCACCCCAAACAGTATGGCAAAGTTATAAGCAACTAAAAACAGGCTCTTTCTATGGGAAGTGTCAGGCAACCTTAACGTGAGGCTGGTAGCACCACTTATATAATTCAAGACCAATAGAAATGCTTGAGATTTTTTTACTCCAGTACTGTTTAAAAACACTGCAGAGAAATGTTTGTTTGCAATCCAAACATGCTACAGTTTTGATAATGCAAGTCAGCCTGATTGCAGAATTGGTAAGAGTGACTAAACCAAAGTGAAACTAGTTTTTTTTACAAGCTCTAAGCTGAAATGGCTAGAGTAGGCGTGACCAGCCTGAGAAGGCACCAGAATTTACCAATGTACATTGCCAAAGAGCCACAGTAATACATCAGCAGCCCCCCATGCGCTCCCCCCACCCCGTGCCTCCCCCCCACCCCCCCGCAGTCCTGCTGATCAGCGCCTCCCCCTCCCTCCACACACCTCTGGATCAGCTGTTTTCTGGCATGCAGGAGGAACGAGGGCAAGGCAGGCTCAGGGGAGGGCACGGGAAGGGGTGGAGTGTGGGAAGGGCCTGTGGCAGAGCTAGGGGTTGAGCACCCCTGGCCCATTGGAAAGTTGGCGCCTGTAGCTCCAGCCCCAGAGTTGGTGGCTACACAAAGGGCCACATATTAACTTCTGAGGAACCGCATGTGGCTCCAGAGCGACAGGTTGGCCACCCCTGGGCTAGAGGCACATAGCCTAGGCAATGAAGTTAGATTGAAAATTCCCTATTTTAATCAATCATTCTTGGAGTCAGCAGTAAGAGAAGAATTTTAAATATGTCTTTAAGCCAACAGGGTCCTTTTAGCAATGCATTCCATTCGGGACTGCCAACACTCCATCTCATTTAAATCCTTTCAAAAACTTACCTCTTTCACAATGTCCATAATAAGTGACTCAATTTTTAAAGAATTAATTTTAAACTTTAATTAAACCACAGGATATGCACATGCCTAAGCTTGGGAACCATGTGATCATCACCTGGTTACATTAATAGCCTCTCTCACTCCATCTTCTCCCCATCTGCCATCACCCCTACTTGCTAGGGGAGGGTAGGGACTGAATTTCTTTTGGGTCCTATAAAAAACCAGCCACTTACCACTATTTTTCCGTCACTGCTGGACTTTGTTTTTTAGGCCTTAGCTTGAAATATAAGATGATCATGGCAATGCTTGCATATGTAGCTATTACATACTAGAAAGAAAAAAGAAAATTAAACTTAGATGCCTTATAAAGCACGCTTGAAGCGTGACTGTTAAGGGCAAGTTAACTAGTACATACATTCCTTCTGCCTGTTATGGTGTAGGAATTGAAGTATTTCTGAAAACCAGTGAACTTGTGCTGTGTTCCAGAGTCATGTCCTGCCATGGTTGCTGGTCCTAGATGCAATGAAGGACAAGTTAATATGTGTACATTCAGGTGTATCTGCTGGATAGTTCAGCAGGTGACTATTGCAATGATTACTTCGAGTGCTGCCTCAGCAGGTTTTACATTTGGGGCTGCCAGTGCCAGCTATTGAAAATTTAATTAATTATATTTAACAGAGCCTTGGATATACGCAACACAAGTAGAGCAATCCTAAGTGCACTGGAATCTATCTGGAAAAAGAAAGCAACTGATTCAAGGCAGAGATATAGGTAACTATATGAAAGCAAATAAAGGCAAATTAGTAAATAATGAGGACAATGAGGAGTCTAGTGGCACCTTAAAGACTAACACATTTATTTGGGCATAAGCTTTCGTGGGTAAAAAACCCACTTCAGATCTGTAAAAGTGGGGTTTTTACCCACGAAAGCTTATGCCCAAATAAATGTGTTAGTCTGTATCCACAAAAACAGCAAGTGGCACCTTAAAGGCTAACTCCTCGTTGTTTTTATGGCTACAGACTAACACGGCTACCCCTCTGATAAATACCGAGGGTTTTTGTAGGTGTCTGAAAGGGAAAACCAAGAGATCTGTGCAACATGGTTATGATTTTTGAAGTCCTCTGGGTTGAATTTTTAGATGTACATTTACATTCTCCCTATTTTTAAAAATGAAGATTTCTCAGAGTTCGTGAAAAAACTGACATTCTTGGCCACAGATTCACTGAAAAAGCAATGCACCACAATCCCTACCCAAGATAAACCTCTGCTATTTCAGTTCTAAATGCCTCCTGCTTACAGACTAGCAATCCCACAAATTAGTTTACCAGATTACTGAAAGATCCCACCACATTTTATTGGTCCCTGCCCATGTCTAAGCATGGGTTAGTGATCCTGCACTAACTTCAGTTAACTCAATATGACTGTAGAGTATTAGTCTAGGAATTCTAAGTTTTTCCCAGGACAGACGTTTGGTGTTTACACGAGGGTTCAGCCCAGTGCAAACTTGCCACATAATTTTAGTGGTTCACCAGATGAAGTCACTCCATTATCACTGTCAATAAGTGCCTCTTCTCATCTACTGCCACTAACAGAAGAACTTCATCACCAGATTCCATCTCTATCAAGACAACCGATGCATCATTCTGTTCCTAATCTACATCTCTGGTGTAAACCTGGACCTTCTCCAGTTTTTGGTATGCAGCAGTGGAGAACTCTAACTTTCAGCGAGCTCCCAAAATGCATTTACAGTAGCTTTACAGACTAAGGATAAGGGTCTCCAACTCAGCAGAGCTTTGAAAAGGCAGGATCATCATTCTTCCCATCCTTTCCCTTTCATAGGGGATCTTACACCAACAGTCACTATTGTTAAAAGGTCCTAGACAGAGTTACTATGTCGCATGGTTTGTAGATCACTTGGAACTAAGATATTAATAGGTAGGTTCTGCTTCTCGGACAATTCCAGGTGCCCTCCTTAGCCAGTTCTGCTGCACCACACTCCTCCAGGTTTCATCATCACCCAGGCCAGGTGTTGCCGCTAGCTGCACCAAAAAGCCAGGTGCACCCACAACTTCACTTTCTCAACTCATTCCATCCCAGGTGCAACAAGAAGCCCATTTCCCAGTCCCTGGCACGAGACTGACGGTATCTACAAGTCCCTACAAATCAAACACGAATGTAAATGGGAGGAATTTCACCTCCTCAGTTCCGACCTTGCGGAAAGCGCTGTTGATCGACACTGGACCGTGGGTTATTCTCAGGGAAAGGGGACAGCATAGCTACAAGGCTGGGCTGCCAGGAGAATCCAGACCCAGCTCCACGAGGCACCGACAAACGCTTTCGGGGCAGCTTCGTTGAGTCAGTTTCCTTTCCACAGCAGCAAGAGCCAACCGGATCTCGGCCTTCAGCTACCCAGTGAGGCAGGGACCGGGAGAGAGGTCGGGGAAGGGCAACCCGCCCCCAGACACAGAGCTGGGTCCCCGGTCAGCCCCACTGCCAGCCAGCCTCCTTCGGCCGGCGGTGCCAGTCCAGGGCTGCCCAGCCCCGGGGTGGGGTTTGGCCAGGGTCGGACAAGGGCTGGGGCGGGGGGTCTGCGAGGCCGGCTGCTGCGCAGTCCGGGGGCATCCGCTCCCGTGGCCGGGCGGCAGAGGGAGCCTGGGCAGCCCCGATGGGAATCGCGCCCGAGGCAAGGGGTCACAGCAGCCCCCCGCGGTCCGGCACCGGGCTCCCTAGGCCGCCGCCCCTCCCCGCTCCGGGCCGCCCTGGTCATCGAACCGCCCGGGGCCGGCCGCCCGCTGGGGAGAGGCGCTCGCGGCGCCTACCCCGGGCTCGTCACGCGCGCAGAGACCGCGGCCCGGAACCGCCCCCACCTGCCGCGCGCTCCCCTGCAGCAGCCGCTCGGTGCCCTTCGCCGACTCCAAGTCCACAGGCAAGATGGCGCCGGGAAATCCCGCCTCCGCGCAGACATGTCTCGCCTGATTGGACCTACGGTCCTTACGGTAGTAGAGGACGTAGAGTGAGGATTGCGGATTGGCTTTGGAAGATGCCCATCAGCCAGTGCTCCTCCCCCTCCCGCTGGATTGGCCTGATGGTTACTATGAGTCTCTGGCCGCTCTTGCCCTGGTGATCGAGAGGTTTCCGCTTGACCTTGTGCTCCCGGGTAGTGCTTCCGGGTCATGGCGATGGTGTCCCGCATGTGCTGCTGAGCGAGGTGAGGGAGTCTGGCCAGGGAACCCCCCCGGCTCCAGCCCCGTGGCCCAGCACGGAGCGAAGGGGACCGCCCCAGGGCCCGGCTCCGGGGGCGGGGGGAAGGGAAGAAGGGACCCTGCCGCGCAGCCCCCAGCAGGGGAGTCCCTGGGCAGGATCCCTCTGGCTCCTTCTCCCCTGCCAGCCGCGGGGTTCAGCGCCGCTGGCCTTGGCCGAGGCGGGGAGCACATGCATTGGGTCCCCTCCCGGAGGCTGGGCGGGGACTGAGCCCCCGGCCGGGCGGGCCGCTGGCTGCGATCCCCTGGCTTTGGGAGCTGGTTTCCCCGCGGGGCTGGGGACGAACGATTCTCATAATTGGGTGGGGTGGGGATGTGGGGGGGTCTCCCAGTTCTGTGGCCCAGAGAACAGTTTATTCCCTTTTGCACTGGCTCCCACTGACCTGTTTTTCTGTTTGCCTGAAGTGTAGTATACTTTAGATTAGTTTCTCTGTCTTAAAGGGAATTTAGCTTTTATTAGTACAGCAGTTTACTTGATTATATCCTTTCACCAGTATCATGCTGCTGCCCTTGAAATACACGGGGGTGGGGAACTATTGAAATGGTGCATAACAGCACCTCACCACAGTTTAGACAGGCGGTAAAGAGGGTTACTGTGTACAGCTGAAGCAGCAGGGGTGATGTTGGGGGTGTGTCTATGTAAAATATAATGACTTAATGTGTAGTTTGTCTATGATACTGTGTGACAGCCTTTATGCATGTGCAAAGGGAAGAGCTGTGGCATCTTAATTGACCACAAGTGGTCCGGACCTCTGTTTTATCTAAAAAATGACATGACTGGCAGCCAGTGGCCCCCAACAAAATGCTAAAATGCGGGTTCAGTACTGACTCAAAAGGGTTAGTTACGCCCACACATCCACTGATGTGTCAACACCAATTCCTGCAGCGACTGTGGTACTGCTAGTTTGAGCCCTGGCCTACACTACAAAGTTTTGTTGGTATAGCTGTGTCAGTTAGGGGTGCGAAAAATGACGCCATCTGTCCAATGTAGTTATGTTGGCCACCTCCATAGATGCATCTGAGCCTCCAAAAGAGTGCTTCTGCTGGCCCAGCTCATGTTGTTTGGGGGTGGGGGTGTAGCTCTGTCAGTAGAAGAGCTACTCCTGCTGGCAATGCTGTTACTACAGTAGGGTGGCTCTTCTGGCATAGCTGTGCTGGCCAAGGCTCTGTAGTGTAAACCAGCCCTGACAGCTTAGGGTTGTGAGATCTGACAAGATCACTGCCCCAGGCAATATGTCTGAAGGCATGTACTGTTACTCATCTGTGGAGATTCTGCTTCACCTGTTGCCCAAAAGTGTGCAGATGATTCCTTTATTAGGAATCTCCTCAACGAGTTTCTAAGTTTTAAAGCATCAGGTATACCAGGTTCTCAGTTGTCACTGAAGACTGATATGGTAATGTTTGTGAGTAGGATCCTAGTGAAAAGTTCTGGTGACTGATATACGTGTATACCCTGAAGAAGAGCTCTGTAAGATCGGAAGCTTGTCTCCTTCACCAGCAGTAGTTGGTCTAATAAAAGATATCTCACGCACCTTTTGTTTCTAATACGTGTATAACTGTCATTTTCAAGTACATTGAAGTGTTGTCAGAGGCCTATATTTTGTCTTCTAAGCCTCTAGATGCATTCAATATTTATTTATTTAATTTTTGTCATTTACTAAAAAAGCCAAAGGAATCTTTGTTTAGTTTCCAAGATAATTCCTTCTCCTGTCACTTAAACTCTGATGTCACAACAATTGCAGATTTCACTCCTGTGTTTTTGCTTCCCCCATAGAAATGCAAACATGGCATCCATGGAAGAAAACTTCCCTCGAGGTGGCACCCAGAAAAAACCTTCAGAGGGAAAAGCACCCAGGCAACCAATAGAGCAGGATAACTTATTTGATGTGAGTTGTGTGCACATGATGGATGAAACTCTCTGAGAGCCATTCGACTGCCAATTAGCGTAAAGACCTAATTCTGTAGGTCTTACTCCCATTGGCCATGACAGCTTTGTCTGAGTGAGAGCTGCAGGATTGAGCCCCAACATTCATTTTAGTACTTGTGACTGATCTTCATCATGGAATCCATGATTTTCATGACTTTTGACAGATGTCTGACTCTGGGTGAATGTGATGGCAAACCATTAAGCAACCAGAAAAGGAGTACTTGTGGCACCTTAGAAATTGATCAGGGTTTAACTTTGAAATATCTCAGTGGTGTCTGATTGCATGTGATCTGCTTTTAGAGGTAAGAGCTTCTAGAGAGATGTGGGCCAAATCCAACACTGGTGTAAGGACATTGAATTCAGTGGCGCTGTGCTGGGGTTAATTTGATCTGATATGTTTTTCTTGTTTCATGTTTCTGTGCCTAAAAGAACAGGATGAATGACCTCCTCTTCTACCCCTCCCCCCACCGCATTTTAATATATCAGTTGCTTTGCTATTTCTAAACAAATTGTTTCAGACTTAGCAATGCAGAGCTGCCTCACTGAGGGCTCGGGCACCGATCCAACAAAACACTTAAAACATGTCCTTAGACTGCTCCTGTGCTGAAAGTTAAGAACCTCCTTAAGTGCTCTGATGAATCAGGGTCTATGTCAAGGCTAATTTGTGGTTTTAAGGTTTGGTTGTGGTCTACACTATAGACCTATATTGATATAACTACATTGCTCAGGAGTGTGAAAAATCTACACCCCATAGCAATGTAGTTATACGGACCTAATCCCCTGTGGAGAGCGCTATGTTGGTGGGAGAGCTTCTCGGGGAGCTGGATTAACTGTGCCAATGGAGAGCTCTATCCCATCGGTGTAGAACATCTTCATTAAAATGCTACAGCTGCACTGATCCAGCTGTTCCGATGCAGCGTTTTAAATGTAGACATGCCCTCAGTCACTCCTGAGTTTTCTCTGCAAATGAAGGTTCAAAGGAGCTGGTGGTTGTTTTTTTTTCCCTGAAGGAAGAAGGAGAGGAAATGTCTTTTTCTGCTTGTTTTAACTCAAAAGCCGTTGAACGGTTTTGCTCAAACTGGTCAAACGTATTCATTCTTTAACCAGGTATGTTAAGTTTCAGCCCAAAGGGAGAAATTCTGAGAGACTTATATATGACTGAACATAAAGGTTTGCAATAGAATTTCCTTCCCTAACTCTAGCATTTCCCCCTAATCTGGGATGACTGATAATTTTGCTCTTCTTTCGTGGAGCACAACAGTTATCTCTTCCAATTCTCTTGTCTCCCTCCCCTCCCCCTTTAAAATCTGCCTTAGACTCATAATGAAGAAGGATCCCAGAAAAGGAAGAGAATCCAAGAAGATCAAGGAAAGCGGAAAAAGCTCAAGGCAGAGAAAAAGGAAGTCATTAAAGCTAATGCCAAGGATTTTGAACTTCTCACGGTTGAGGTTTGTGGATGAGTGTTCAGATAAGTCTTCAAGTATCTAAAAGGTTGTTATGAAGAGGAGGGTGATAAATTGTTCTCTTTATCCACTGAGCATGGGATAAGAAGTAATGGGCTTAAATTGCAACAGGGGAGATTTAGGTTAGATATTAGGGAAAACTTCCTGACTGTCAGGGTACTTAAGCACTTGAACAAATTACCTAGGGAGGCAGTGGAATCTCCGTCACTGGAGATTTTTTAAGAACAGGTTAGACAAATACCTGCCAGGAATGGTCTAGAAGATAATACTTAGTTCTGCCTCAGTGCAGAGGGCTGTACTATGTGAATTATCAAGGTCCCTTCCAGTTCTACATTTCTATTATTCTATGATTTGTGTATTTTGACCTCCATTGGGTCTAGTGCAGCTATGAGGTTCCTTATTCCTGGGCCTATCTCAGAACCACCAATCTTTAGGTAAGGGAGGGCTGGGCTCCTTTTTACAGCCTCTCCTTCACTGGCAAGAAGGAGTTCAATGACATGTAAGAAATTGCACATCTTCTCCGGGTCTTCCGCAAGCTAATGAAGGCAAAGCATTAACACTTAGAACTGTCGCAGGATGCAGAATTAACTGCTGCAAAAAGTGACACTAACTGCAGTAAAGTTCTGATCATTAAGAAAGGCTGTATACAATCAAATTAATCTCCATGGAGAATTGCACTACTGAGCTGAATGCTTCTGAGGCCTGCTGAGTCTGTATCTCTCTTGGTTTCCTTGCTATCAAATTGGCCATAGTCACTTTTTCCCCCCCTCCATCTGCTGCACACTTCGTGATTTTGAACAGGAGCTATTGTCCAGCTCTCAGTTCTGTGGCTGCTATTCCATCCCTCCCCACATGCACATGTTTAACCCTTAATGACCTGTTCTCTCTATCACTCCACTTCCTTTGCTTTAAGTCGTACCTTAGAAAGGAGTTGAATAAGACAAACATGTTAAGATATGTAAAATACAAAGTGGTCTGGAGAAGGTAGATCAGGAGTGTCTGTTTCACTGTCTCCTGTCACAAGAACAAGGGGACACTCAATTTAAGGCAGGAAATTCAAAACCTCTGAAAGAAAACAGTTTTTTTACACATCATGTGATTAAACTGTGGAACTCGTTTCCACAGTAAGTCATGGGAGCCAAGAACTTAACAAGTGATTAGATATTTACAGTAGAACCTCAGAGCTATGAACACCTCGGGTGGAGGTTGTTCCTAACTCTGAAATGTTTGTAACTCTGAAGAAAACATTAAGGTGGTTGTTTCGAAAGTTTGCAACTGAACAGTGACTTAATAGAGCTTTGAAACTTTACTATGCAAAAGAAAAATGCTGCTTTTAACCATTTTAATTTAAATGAAACAAGTACAGAAACAGTTTCCTTACCTTGTCAAATCTTTTTTTAAACTTTTCATTTATTTTTTTAGAAGTTTACATTTAACACGGTACTGTACTATATTTGTTCTTTTTTTCGTCTCTGCTGCTGCTGATTGTGTACTTCTGGTTCCAAATGAGATGTGTGGTTGACCAGTCAGTTCATAACTTGGGTGTTCGTAACTCTGAGGTTCTACTGTATATGGATCTCAAGAATATCCAGAATTGTTATAATTAATGATGACAAAAATTTGGGAAGAGATATTAAACTTTGTGCTTCAGGCATTAGGACAAGCCCTATGTGGAAGACTGATCATCCTGTGTCTGCCCACAACTCTGGTGATTCTTATGTCTTCCTCTGAAGCATCTGGTTCTGACCTCTGTCTGGGATGGGATACTGGACTAGATGGAGCTTGGTTCTGATCCAGTTTGACAATCTCTGGGCTTGTCTTCACTACCGCACTACATTGGTGCAGCATGTAGTGCATCTCCTATGTTGATGGGAGAGTGCTTTCCCATCAATGTAATTACTCCACCTCAACGAGAGGCAGAAGCTCTGTTGGTGGGAGAGTGTCTCCCGCTGACATAGTGCGGTGCAGACAGCGCTTTAAGTTGATAAAACTTATGTTGCTCAGGCGGGTGGTTTTTTCACACCCCTGAGCAATGGAAGGTACATCGACTTTAGCGGTAGTGTAGACAAGCCCTCTGTATTAAATTTGGAAGGTGGAACATACAGCTTCCTTCATGGTTGCTCCGTAGAAGGTTCTGTAGGACACCCTACTGCAAGACAGGCTTCTCTAGTCTGGGAAGCTTATGTCCCCATCAGTCATTCCTTCTCCCAGCACTGACAGTAGGAGGGGCTGTAGTCCTGTTTCTAAGGTTGTTGCTGCTTTCCACTGACCTTTTAAGAGGTCTGCTTCTAATTACAGTATGTCAGCAGTGGTTATTGAGTGGCTTGGTAACTCACGGAGGTGCTGATAGTGATTTGTGGCCTGAGTCTGGGTGTTAAAAGGTGCTGAGTTTTTCTTGACTTTCAGTGGTTTATTTTTCAGTCTCATTAGACACGGTAAATCTGTGGCTTGCTGAGATCCACCGAGTGCTACTTTTTCTTTGTTCCAGGCCCTGAGTGAGGGGATGCTGCTGCTCGGCTGTGTGAAGGAGTCTAACGACTTTGAGTTAGTGGTCAGTTTGCCTAATGGACTCACTGGATTTGTGCAAGTGACGCACATTTGCGATGCCTACAGCAAAATGCTGGATGCGCAAGTGGCCACGGAAGAGCTCCTGGAGGTGAGGGGAGTCCTGAGGGATGGTGTGTGTCCTGGGACTGGGTAAAATAAACGGGGTCTTGCAAGCAGAGGCCCAGTGGGAGAACCCAGTTTCCACTGGCGTACAGGAGATTCAGATCCCTTCCCTGACCTGCTTTCTTGCTTCCTTGGCCAGCATGGCCTGTGAATGCTAAAGGCAGCATGTTCAATGCACTGCTCAACAGCAACCATCACTGAATACCCCTCCCTTCTTAAGGAGTTCCTACAGCTAATATATGTGGCGGGGGGACTTGAAAGATGAAGCTGGGGATGTGTTTGGGAGAATCTTCTACTTTCCAACAGGGACGCAGAGGACTCTGTCCTCTTCCCCTACCCCTATGCAGCCCCCCAAAAGATGGCTCTGTGATGTTCTGTGCAGTATATTGCCAGCTCATGCTATGGCGGATAGGTATTGGAGGGACTCCAAGCAGCCTATGTAATTCCCTGGTGACACAGATGTTCCAAAGAAAGGAAGGGAGATAGTCTGTTACCTTTTGCGCATGTTTATATTTCCCCTTCCCACCATAGTCCGTGCCTGTTTAAAACTGAGTTTTGGGAACGGCAAAATGCTAATGTCCCCTTGCTCTTTTCCCACCTTTTACCTCTTTGCTAATCGGAGACCCGAGACTGGGATCATAATCAGCGCGGGCGATGTATCTTAATCCTGACCTGTAGCACCTCCCGCTGTTCCGGTCTTGGACAGAGCCTGGCAGCTGTGTTGAATCCTTTGATCTCAGCCTTGTAACATTACATATGTCTTGTGTGTGTGTCCCGAGTCAGGCTTGAAACTCCAGGCTGGGGCACAAGCCCAATGTACCCAGGGCCCCAGTCTTTGTGGCATTTAGCTGCTGCTGAGAATAGAGCTTTCCTCTTGGGTTTGGATTTCAAAAGCCTCTTCAGTGACAGTTTCCGGTCTCCTGCATTATTTAATGTTTAATGATCTTACGATTTTTCATGATCTCCTTTTAACTGTTTTACTGTTTAGGATTTGAACTCTCTGTCAGACCTGTACCCCCCTGGAATGCTGATCAGATGCACCGTGACCAGCGTGGGGAAAACCATGGATGGACACCAGAGTGTCAAGCTGTCAATTAACCCCAAAGATGTCAACAAGGCTCTGAACACTACAGCTCTTAGATCCGGCATGGTAGGTGTTCTGGGTGTACCACAGCCACCCTGCACTTTGGAGATCGCTTCCCCCTTGCCCTCGCGTCTCCTTGTGTGCATTCACTTTTGTCACTGCATGCAATTCAAGCAAGGATCTGTGCCTTTTCTGGTGTAATTGATCTTGGTAGGAAGTGTGGTGTAGTGGGTAGAACATGGGCCTGAGCTGTGATTCATGGGATCTGTTCTCTGCCACTGGCTTGTTGGCTCTTGGCAAGTCATTTAACTTCTGCTGCCTCAGCTTCTCCATCAGTAAAACGGGGATAATACTTACCTCACCGCCTCACAGAGGTGTTGTGAGCCTAGTTAATTATTCTCTTGCACCCAGCTTCACTGAGGCGGCAGGCATGTGTCAGCAGTGTGGGTGCCTGTTACTTTTCAATGTCCTGATGTTGCCAGAGCTTCAGGAAGCCAAAAATCCCATAGATACATGCCTTAGTTGGACAAGAGGACAGCTGAGACCGCATTGCCAGAGGAGGCAGGGTATAATATGTCCAAAACAGTGGGAGGAATTCTGCACTCTGACCCCAGGAGAGAAGGAAATCTGAGTGCAAGCAGTCTGCTGACAGAATTGTTCTCCTTGTCGATCTAACCGTTCCTTTATATTGTTGAATTGTAATGTTTCCCTCCCCACAGTTGCTCTCTGGCTTGGTATCTAGTGTGGAAGATCACGGCTACCTCATAGATATTGGAGTCAGTGGTGCAAAAGCATTTCTGCCTCGTCAGAAGTCCCAGAGTTACATCAAGTCAGCCAACAAAGGTAAGGCATCCAGCAGGAACTAAAGCTGGAGATGGAGAACTGGCTGGCTCAGAGGAGCAGGGATGGGACTGGAGACTTTCACCTCTACCTAGCTGACTCAAACTTAGCTCAGGTCAGGAGAGATCAGAAGTCTCTGCCAGCGTACGGTTGTGCACAGCCATTGAACAATGAGCTGTTGGCTGTCAGTTCATTTCCTGATCAACTGGTATAACTCCTTGTAAACACCTGCATCCTGACTGGCACTAGTCATTCCCCTTGTTGGACTCTATTGCAGAAAGGCCCAGGTTCAAATGGAGATGGGCACTACCTCTCCCCTTTCATTTCCCCCACCCTGAGAAGTATTCGCTCTGAGTCCTGGTTGAGGCATGTTGGCAGGATGGCGCAGGAGAAGCGCGTGCTGCTGCCACCCATACTTTGCCTGTCCCAAGGTTTGATTGGTCTCCAGGATTGTCTAGAGAGCCCCTTTCCATGGCGCCAAATCCACACCCATCTGAAAGCAACCAACCAAAGTGGCAGTTTCCTGGTTAAAGGCGTGTGCTCCAGAGGTGTATCGGTAAAAGTCCCTAAACGCACTAGAACTGAAAAGCTCAGAGAGCACCGTTCTCTGCTGCTTTGGTCAGATGGCTCTCTTCTGGCTCAGACTGGCAGATTCCTGATGTATGTATCATCTCGTGGCTACAGGAAATAGATTTGTGGCCTGTCATCCGCAAAGGCCACGGGTAAAAGGGAATTGTTCTCTGCACCCTAGATCTGGTGCCAGGAGGCAGGAGGAGCTTGCGTTGCTGCTTCCTGTGAGGCATGTGTTCTCCGGGTGAGCTTGGAAAAAGTCCTTCTCATCCCCATTTAACTATATTACCTTAGTGCCCAGAGGCCTGTTGGGACCAGGGCCTGGTTGTGCTAGACACTACAAACACAACAGTAGGCAGGGTCCTTTCTGCAAAGAGCTAACAGTCTAAGAAAACGAGCAGTATACAGAGGGTGAGGCACGGGGAGAAAATTGGATACGTTCAGTCTTTAGCCACAGAGATACTTCCTATTTTAAAAAAACTGCTTTGTAATTGCATAAATAAAGCATTGCGTTTCCCTGAGTGCCAGCCATTTAAACGTTGACTGGTTTTCTGATAGGTGTTGCAGCAGAAGTGGATCGAGAGCAGAGATTTTGAAAGAGCAGAGGGTAGTGCCCTTATAGGTCCTTTCAGGGAGGCTGTTCCATGCACCCGGGGGCCTGGGCAAGCATGGCTGAAACTGGCATTAAGGGCATCTTAACAGGGTGGGGCACTGTGATAAGAGATGAGAGTGGATTAGGAGGGAGGGTCTTGAAAAGAGGCTTGAATTTGGCTGGAGAGGGGGAGCTAGTGAAGGGTTTCAGAAGGCGAAGCAGGGGGATATGACAGACGGGAAGATGATGGGGGGTTTTGGTATGTGTCCTGTCTTTGCAGGGGCTGAGCTGAAAATAGGCCAGTACCTGAACTGTCTCATTGAAGAAGTGAAAAACAACGGAAGAATTGTCCGTCTGTCCATCAGTCAGTCGGAGGTTGCTGCGGCCATTGCAACAGAAGAACAGAACTGGACGCTCAGTAACTTACTGCCAGGGCTGGTGGTGAAAGCCCAGGTGCAGAAGGTAAAACTCCGCTTTTTCTGAAGGATAGTTGAGGTGGAGTTATGATCGGGACTGTGATGGACATCTTCCTATGTATTCTGCCCCAGCAAAACTGAGCTGGAACTCAGTGAGTTTACAAATCCAAATAAGTTATTTCTGCCTGCCAGCACCGCCAGCTCAATCTTAGAAATTGAGCTCTGCTCTGTGCCCAGTCACCAGGCGTAAAGACGCTGACATCTGTGATTGGCTGGTGGTGAAGTGCTAGGTAGAGTCAAATCCAGTTTGCTCGTCTCCTGCTCTTGGTCTTGTAGCTCTGTGGAAGAACAGCTCCTCTGTAGGAGTAAAATCTTCCGTTGTGTCAGGGAATGAGCAGATCTGGCTCAAACAGCACAAGGGCAGTAACCAGGTGCCATTTTTGAGTCCCTTTTCTTTCTGTAACAACACTAAGGTGTCTAAAAGCCCTCCAGAAAATGTTAACTGCAAGATGGGGTTAGCTCTTTGGCCTTCTGCACCAAGTATAAATGTAAGTGGCAACTTGCTGGCAGGATGGGTAAAGCATTAACCTTTCAACTCTCCTTGCTTGGCCTCTGGACCTTTTTGTTGTGGGCATGGAAACGGGAGAAACTTTCCTCCTTTTCATATGAACATTTCCATAAGTTCATTCAGAAGTTGAACTGGGAAAAACCTGAACGGTGGCCCTCTCCCCAGCTCCACCCACTTGACACCACTTTCAGTACATTATGCAGATCTTTGATGGTCCTTCTCCTTTGATCATTGGTGAAATAGCTGGCACTGAACGTTTCAGCATTAGACTTCAGAGTTAACAGCCCATCACGTGAATGGGTGCAGCTGACACTGCTGAACTCTTGTTTCAGGCTCCCTACAGATTCAGGCAGATTTCACGGTATTTGTTCACACTTGGTTCTTTTTTTTTTTTTTGGTGCAACCACAAGGGCTGGGATCTTAGTGGTTGGTTTGTTTTTAAATGGAAAATGGGATTTGGGAGTGCAAGATGGGAAAAACACCTGCTTGTAAACCAGCACAGGTTGACTCTGGACTTGAGATCAAATGTACAGTTAGAAACATTAAAAGTATTCTTTTCTAGTAGTGGCAAAAAGCCAACTGTTGAGCAATTAACCTGTCCTATTCGGCGTACTTGTTAGTAAGCACTGACAAGATGCCTATTAGTGGAGGAAGTAAAGTGCTGTCTGCATCTTGATCTGGATGAGAACTTTTAACACAGATTAGAGTCATAGAGTTTAAGGTCAGGAGGGAACCATCAGATCCTGTAGTCTGACCTCCTGTATATCACAAATTACCAACACCACCCAGCCACCCCCAGGCCAAGCAAACAACCAGAATTAGACAAAGGTGTTACAGCCCTCGGGACACTCTACTGTTGTGTGTCACAGGCAGAAAACAGGAGGGACTGAGTGCACCAATGCCCGCAGCCCCTGCAATGGTAGGGAATTGATTTCGTGATTTAATTTTCCGCCCTACAGAAGAATTTCTCTTTCTTGGTTTAGGTGACCCCATATGGCATCACTCTGAGTTTCCTCTCCTCCTTCACTGGGATTGTGGACTTCATGCATCTGGATCCGAAGAAAGTGGGGAGTTATTCACAAAGTCAGACGGTGAGTGGATGCTGAAGCGGCTGTAGGAACCAGAAAGCTGCTTAGCATATCTGTCTCCTTTCCTTCTCTAACCATTTTTTGGTAAAGGTTTTTTACTGTGGAATCGCACAGACCTTCTTTCTACACCCCTGGTAGGGAGAAGGGAAGCCGCTATGTCTCTGAGTTCTGAATGTAGCCACTGGAGAGTCCTAGGTTAGTGTCCCTTTACAGCTCTGGCAGCTGAGAGTCTCATGGAGGATGGGGAATGGCTTGTGGCGGGGGCTGATTGCCTGCAGTCACTCTCCACTCCCCTTGTCCGCACCAAACTAGCTTACGCAATTTAATCAGATAACTAAAGAAAAAATACCCAGCCCATAAAGACATTAGAGCTGAATGATAACTCCGCACTTTCCATTGTCCTTGTTGTACCTCTGCAAAGCCTCCTGAAGAGATCAGGAGGCAGGTGTGATGTGAGAGTACAGGGTTGAAAATGGCTCTCGGCTCTTCAGGTTGCCAGTCTGTCTTACCATCCTGCCATCCTCTCTCCCCTGCAACAGGTGAAGGCCTGCATCTTCTCTGTTCATCCCACCTCCAAAGCAGTCCGGCTCACGCTGCGGCAGGTCTTCCTTCAGCCTGGCAGCATGCTAGGCCAGCTCGCCAGCAGTCGGATTGGCATGGTGGTGGAAGAGGCAGTGGTGAAGAGCTTCCACACAAAGACTGGTGCCATCTTTGAACTGGACGACGGCACTCTGGCTTTTGCACGTGTAAGTAATAAATGCCCCGTAGCCAGATTATAATATGGGAGGGGTTGCCACAAACTGGCATGAAATCGCAAACCAAACCAGAGACGTCTAGGGAATGGGATTTTAAAACGTAAATGGAAACGGCTGTAAATAATAGTTGTCCTGCAGCATTTGCAACCCAAACATTGCAATGTGTTGCTAGTGCATGAGAACCAGGAAGTGAAACTGAGTATGCTCTATATTCTACTAGAATTCTTTGAGGGGGCCAACAAGCATATGGACAAAGGAGATTCAGTGGATATAGTATACTTAGATTTTCAGAAAGCCTTTGACAGGGTTCCTCACCAAAGGCTCTTAAGCAAAGTAAGTTGTTATGGGATAAGAGGGAAGGTTCTCTAATGGATTGGTAACTGGTTAAAAGATAGGAAACAAAGGGTAGGAATAAATGGTCAGTTTTCAGAATGGAGGGAGGTAAATAGCGGGATCCCCCAGGTATCTGTACTGGGCCCAGTCCTATTCAATATGTTCATAAATGATCTGGGAAAAGGGGTAAACAGTGAGGTGGCAAAATTTGCAGATGATAAAAATTGCTCAAGATAGGTAAGTCCCAGACAGACTGCAAAGAGCTACAAAAGGATATCTCAAAACTGGGTGACTGGGCAACAAAATGGCAGATGAAATTCAGTGTTGATAAATGCAAAGTAATGCACATTGGAAAACACAGTCCCAACTGTACATATACAATGATGGGGTCTAAATTAACTGTTACCACTCAAGAAAGAGATCTTGGAGTCCTTGTGGATAGTTCTCTGAAAACATCCACTCAGGGTGCAGTGGCCGTCAAAAAAGTGAACAGAATGTTGGGAATCATTAAGAGAGGGATAGATAATAGGACAGCAAGTATCATATTGTCTCTCTATAAATCCATGGTATGCTCATATATTGAATATTGCATGCAGCTGTGGTCACCCCATCTCAAAAAAGATATATTGGAATTGGAAAAGGTTCAGAAAAGGGCAACAAAAATTATTAGGGATATGGAACAGCTTCCATATGAGGAGAGATTAATAAGATTGGGACTTTTCATCTTGGAAAAGAGACTAAGGGGGGAATATCATAGAGGTCTATACAATCATGACTGGTGTGGAGACAGTAAATAAGGAAGTGTTATTTACTCCTTCTCATAACACAAAAACTAGGGGTCACCAAATGAAATTAATAGGCAGCAGGTTTAAAACAAACAAAAGGAAGCATTTTTTCACACAATGCACAGTCTACCTGTGGAACTCCTTGCCAGTGGATGCTGTGAAGGCAAAGACTACAACAGGGTTCAAAAAAGAATTAGATAAGTTCATGCAGGATAAGTCCGTCAATGGCTATTAGGATGGTGTCTGCCTCTGTTTGCCAGAAGCTGGGAATGGGCGATGGGATGGATCACTTGATGATTCCCTGTTCTGTTCTTTCCCTCTGGGGCACCTGGCATTGGCCACTGTCGGAAGACAGGATAGTGGGCTAGATGGACTTTTGGTCTGACCCAGTATGGCCGTTCTTATATTCATTGTCCAAGATGAGAGAGAGGTAAACTCATAAAGCGTATAAAGTAAAATTAATTCATTCCATGTTAATAATCTACGTTATTATTAGTGATGTAAGAAAATGTATATGTTTAGTATCCTTTTTGACCTAAACGGTGTTTCTGAAACGTGATTTGAGTTAACGTATGCTACATAGTACAGTGAAAATGGGCTTTGCCATCATAAACGTCTGTTTCCAGAATTTTACAACCATCAGTTGTGCTGAACCATTGGGATAAGCGGTATGTGGTGCGTGGGGAGTAATCTGACATTTGAGTCGAGTTGTGGGCTTGGTGGCTAAAGGCTGATGGTACTTAATTTTTATTAGTAAACTGAAAACAAAAGCAAATGTTAAGGAAGAATGTAACTCTTAATCCTTGCTGAGAAGCCTCAGGATCTTCTGGGGTTTTCGTCATAAATATTAACCTTTATGTGCCACAGACAATGGGTAAAATGTTCAAAAGCACATCAGTGACTTAGGAGTTCAGTCTGTTGCCGATCTGGCTGGTTCCACAAGAACCAGGATCCAGTCTTTCACAAGAGCATCCCTGCTCCCAAGATGTCACCTCAGTGAACAGATGCTGACAGTCATTCCCCCTCTTCCGTGATACTGAAACAGTCTTTTGTTTTTTTTTCCCGAGACAGAGCAACCCCCCCCATCTCGTTGTAATGCTCCTTTTTCTACCTTCACATGGTTTTGAGTGTTCGCGGTTGTCTTGGATGGTTTTCTATTGAAAATCTTGGGTTGGAATAAGGCTGGACGATTGAGTCTTGCATTGCATCACCGGCTAACTAGGGCAGGATGACGATTCCCTCCTGCATCAATGAAGCATCACCAGGAAACATTATCCCCTGGTGACTAATTTCTACTCTAAGTCCATAAAGTAGACTTTCAATATAAATACATTATTCCTTAAATATTCCCCATATATACATCCTACGATTGAGTGTCTTGACAAATTACAAGCCTTCTGTGGCTACCTTACATGTTACTCTTATCTCTCTCTCTTCTCGGACATTTATCCATAGACATGTTTCGTGTAGTTAGTTTGTCAAGTCTGAGATGAGAGTTGTTTGCAAAGAAGAGGGGACCCTTTGCCAAGGAGCCACTGTGTCACACTTGTGTTATGTATTTTGAGGGACAGAGGAGTATGTTTCAGGCATGTGCTGACTGGGCCAGTCGATCTAGTGCCCAGATCTTCAGAGCCCTATGCTGATACAAAAACTTGGATCCGCATCCACGATAATTAGCTTGTGTCTGTCCCATGGTCTGCATGCCACCTTTATATGTATCCACATCTGCACCAGCACCCTATCTTACTGTTATATCCCTGTGCAAAGACAAAAATTTGGATCTGTATCCAATCCACGAGCCACAAAGATGGTAAACAATACATCCACAGATATAAAACGGATCTCTGCCGATCTGCAGTGCTCTACCTATCGTGGTTTGGGTAGAGGGGGGCTATTGTGAAAGAATCACTGAATCCTTTAGCCCAGCACATAGGGGTGATGGGGGGAAGGATGTTGGATTATAATAGCAGAGGAGTAAAATGTGCAATACAATATTGTTACTGTGTGAGGCATTTGTCAGTCCTGTCTC
The DNA here is from genome assembly GCF_965152275.1 of Natator depressus. Lineage (NCBI taxonomy): Eukaryota > Metazoa > Chordata > Testudines > Cheloniidae > Natator > Natator depressus. The sequence goes on along the minus strand of NC_134240.1, from coordinate 119,303,190 downwards.
AGGAATGGTGTACGTGGTATTGGCCAATTTTCTGGGGGAGGGCTAGTCTTGTCTTGCTGCTCTGACCTGCTCTTCCTTTGTCCTTGGCTTCCACTCTCCTCCTGCTGGTATTATTCCCTTACTGCCCCCACAAAAACCCCTCCCCCCACATCCTTCATCTGAATCTCTCTTCCTGGCTACACTAGTTCCTTCCCTGCCTTGGTGATGGGTTTACTGGCCTTGGTTGCACTTGAGCCTGAAGTTTCCTCTATAAGGCCCAGGCCTGTGAGAGGTTGAGCATCCTGCACTTGCAGGACTGAGGTCGAAATCCTTGCAGTGACCAGAACGCCATAGGAGCTCAGGGTGGTCCTTAGAAATGAGGTTAATGTACAATGTGCCCAGCCTTCATAAAGTACCAGGCTGGCCTCGTGCTCAGGTCAAGCCCTGGCCTGGTGGCCTCGTGCTCTTAATGGTCTTCAAAAAATTATGCTAGCAGAACGTTGCCACTCAGTGTGTATACACAGTAAAATACGACGTCATCTGCATGGCAACTATCGTACAAGCTGCTCCCCAAAATAATGGGTTTGTCTGCGTCTTCCTCCCTGTCCTCCCAACTCATACTTGCGGAAGGATGTAAGCATTGCGTCTCACCTGGGTAAAAACACCCATGGGAAACTTGCTGAGTCTTACTGGTTTGTTTTCTCCTCTTCAAGTCAGTCTAGGTCTCGTTCTCCCAAGTCAATACTATCTCTATTTCCAAATGGTGATAAATCGCCCTTTGTTTTTGTAGCTGAAGCATCTTTCAGACACCAAAAAATCCTTCAAACCTGGGGCATTTAAGACGGGAAGCAAGCACAGATGTCGAATCATTGACTACAGCCTTATGGATGAGCTGGCCCTGTTGTCTCTGAAACAGTAAGTTCTTGGTGCCATTCCAGAATTGTTTGTGGGAGCTACGGGGAGAGAAGGGTCTGATAACAAGTGGAAAATATTGTGCTGCTTTGTTTGGCTGGAACTCACCCCTTGGGGTTTCCACTCATTAGCTGTCTGTGGCACTCATCTGTTGCCCATTATCTGAAACCTCACAACCTTGAACACATTTCTCCTCCCAACAATCGCCGTGGGGCAGGGCTGGGCTGTTCTCCCCATTGCACAGATGGGAACTGAGGTCCAGCAGGACTAAGTGACTTGCCCAAGGTCACACAGAAAGGCTGCGACAGAGCAGGTCTCAGGCTTGCACTCTAACCACTGGGCCATCCTTCCTGTCTAGTAAAGGTATTGCCCTCTGAGAGCCAGCGGGTTCCCTGCATGCACGGTTTTGGCTTCTGGCCACCATCCTTTGTGTCATAAACTGGGACAGAGCTTAGTCGAGTGGCTGGGCCCAGACCACCTTTACAGAGGGAACGTCACCATGACTCTGACACAGGGCTGTGGGGGGACAGAGCACTGACGTGATAAACAGGGGCCAGGCAGATTCTGGCAGACCCCAGGGGTGAGGGAAGGAGAGGGGTTGTCTTGTCCTTACCACCTCTGGGTTTTCCCTCACGTTAAAGATGACTCACGCCGCAACCCTTGCTGTATCTTCTCCTAGTCGAATTATTGCTGCTCCGTTTCTGAGATACCAAGACATCTGTCCCGGGCGCGTGGTGGAGGTAAGATCCTGAGAGAACGTCGCACGTTCGGCATTGTCGAGTATTGGTACTTGCTGCCACGCCTTAGGCGATGTGTCTTTTCCCTACCTAGTTAATGCCAGTTCACACCTATTTGTTTCAGACCAGTGCTGGAAAGGGAGAATGCAAATACAGCACCAGCAAAAATAACTTGCAAGTTCGCTGTAGTTACCTGGCTGAACGACATTTCAGTCTAGGTGTTTGAGTTGCCTTGGTGAGGGTAGAAAGATCTTTCTAAAGCTTTGTATTCCTGATCGTATGTTGGATATGATATATATATGGGGTCAGATCCAGGTGTGTTTCAAGTCAGTGGGAATTTTACCATTGACTTCAGCAGAACCAGCATGTGGTCCATGGAGAGCACAGCCCTGGCAATGCGGGTGCAAGATGCAGCGTAGCTTCCCTTATGTAAAGCTGTTGCCCTGCACGTGGTTAATACGTTAGATAGATTTTTGGGGCGGGGTGTGTTTATTTTTGGGGGGTAGTGGGTAGGCCATTTCCCATGTACACCCCAACCCACATTGAAAACTACTGATCCTGCTCTCTTCTCCGGACTCTAGGGCAAAGTGTTAGCTCTGAAACCCTTGGGGATGCAGGTGAAGGTGACGGATCACATCAGGGGGCTGGTGCCTCACCTACACCTGGCGGACGTGCTCCTGAAACAGCCCGAGAAGAAGTACAGTGTGGGCGGCGAAGTCAAGTGCCGGGTGAGATCCCCCTGCCAGGGACCAGCCGAGGGGTTGGGCTGTCTTAAGTTGTACTCCTCCACCAGAACGATGCCTGAGCATTTAGACACTGATCTGATTTCCACTGAGAGCCGGTGGCTTTCTGATGCGCTTATTGTTTGTTTATAATGAGTCCTGGGCCGTGAAGTTGCTGGTATTTTGGAAAGAGAAGCTGCTGCCTTTTCTCAATTGCTCCTCCCTATTGCCCACTGGACTGAGTGTTGGGTGATGTGACTCACTGTGCGGCCTGACCAAATTACAGCCATGTTTTCAAGCATCTGCTCCTTTGGATGGTCTTAGGGTGTTTGGTGCCCAGCTACAAACAGCTGGGGTCTGATTTTGAGAGCTACTGAGCACCCACACTCCACATGAAGTGATGGGCTCTACAGATACCCAGCACCTCTGAAAGTCAGGCCCTCAGGGGCTCAGGTTGTGCTCCCGATTAGTGGACACTTGAAAATGTTTAGGCCTTAACTTGTCAGCACCATTTTACAGAGAGGAATCTAGTGATACTTGCTCTCTCTTGTTAAAATGCTCTGAGAGCCTTGGATGAACCAAGCACCGTACGTGCTAGATGTAATCACATAACTTCCCAAAACCTCAACAATATTTAATGACTTCAAAGGCTGTGACCATTTAAAATCCTTAGGATGATTCCTTGTAGGAATCTGCATATTGAATAGGAAACCCCTGCATTTCCCTGCACTGCTTCTCAGAAGTAATTGTGTCATTTCTCTCGGGCAGTGACATACTGAAATAGACTCTGTCTTCTCTAAAGAGAAGCTTGGATTTTATGGGCTTTACTCCCACCCACCTCCATGCACACATTTAATTCACCTTCCTGGTTTTCCGCTAGACTTACTGAGACTGACAGGCTATCCTGCATCTCATTTGGGGGGCCAGTGTTGCTCTTGGTCTAGCTTGATGGCCTTTGAATAGAGAGAATTCAATCCAAGGGAAAATCACCATGAACTTGGCCACCAAGTCACTTGACACCTTCTGCTTTAGCAGGTTTAGCTTCTGAGACTTTGTCAGCATTAATGTTTGCCTTTCCTCTGAGGATCTCAAAGCGCTGTTGCTTCTGGATGTCTGAAGCTAGTGCAAACTTGTTGACATATGTGGGATTCTTGTACGTAGTGAATATGAATCAAGGATTTGGTCACTCTAACCTCTCCTCCCCCCGGCTCTCTTAGGTGTTAATATCCAATCCTGAAGAAAAGAAGCTGATCCTAACTCTGAAGAAAACTCTGGTCATGTCGAAATTTCCAGTCCTCACTAGTTACGAGGCTGCAAAGCCCGGCCTGATCGCTCACGGCTTCATTGTGTGCGCGAGGGAGTTTGGCTGCATTGTGAAGTTCTACAATGACGTTAAAGGTCTGGTTCCCAAGAATGAGCTGAGCTCAGAGCCCATATCTTCCCCAGAGAAAGTCTTCTACAAAGGCCAGGTAATTAATACATCCCCCCCACATTGATAAACACAACAGAGGCACTTGTGACATTGCACTGACAGATAAGAGGCCACAGGCTAGTTGGTTGTGGATGGGAGCTTCAGGTGGAAATCCAATGCACCTAGAGAGTTGTAAAGGGATATTGGCAAGGGAGGCACACGGAAAATGAGATCTGTCTGGTGCTGTGGTTTGCAGTGCAGGAGGTGTTGGGCCCTCTGCTGTGCTAGGGTTAGACAGGCTATCGAAAAGTCTAGCCAAAGAATCACCTAGCTGCCACTGGCTTTGAGTCCCTGAAAGGGGCTATTCCTTGACAGTCGCGTGACACTGTCACACCACTGCATAGTCGTAAGGACAATCTGATAACAGGGAGGAAGGGGCTCCTGAGGGAGTCCCAGTCTTCTGTCCCCTGCCCTGTTGCATCCCCTTAACTCTTAGGAGCTGGATGTCCACGCCTACAATCTCACCTGTGTCCTAAGGCTTAAAGGACTCAAATCAGAGGCCTTTACTGGAAACTCTTCCTGTCTTGGGAAATCATTTAACAGGCACAGACAACACAGGAAGGAATCAAAAGGATCTGGGATTCTGAAAACGCTCCTGTGAAGCAGCTGATTCCTCTTTCCTGTATACAATTAAATGGGCTGGGCTGTAAGAGACGCCTTCCCCTCAAGAACTTTGCAGAGCTGCCTTCTTGTACGTTTCCAGGCCTTGCCTGCTTCTGAGAGTGCAGCAGGCACAGAGCTGTGTAATGTGGTCTGTACAGCTTGGGTGGCAAAGAAACCTAGCCCCAGGGTAGGTGGCTTGTCAGATTGTCAGGGTTGGGGTCCATGCTGCGGCCCTTGTTTTCAGAAGAATGAAAACTTTTATTTTCAGGATCAGGACAACAGTCTTTTAAGTCTATATTTTAAAAATCCGACCCATGCTGTGCCTGGCAATTTTACCAATGTCCAAGCACTTTTAATTCCAGTCTGTACTTTGGGCCATCTCCATGAGGCGTGTGACCTGCTCAGAGTGTTCCTGGAGCCTTTTGTTTGTTTTTAATGCTGGAATCTATAGCAACTGCAAAAAGGGCAGGATGGTCTGGTGGTGGGAGTCGGGAGACCTGGGTTCTATTCCCAGCTCTGTCTTGGGCAGGTCATTTTAATGACTCTGTGCCTCAGTTTCCCACCTGTGAAGTGAGGATTACACTTGCCTCACACTAGTTTTGTGAATCTGAATTCACTCATGTTTATAGAATGCCCTGATAGCCTTGGGTGCGAGGGGAAGAGTTGCTGAGTATTTATTTTGCTGTTTTATGCACTGTACTGCAGTACACTGGATATAAGGGTGGAGGGATGGATCTACAGAAAACTCACTGTTAAGTCTTTTTTTTTTTTTTTTTTTAATCTCTTTACAATAGGTTGTCAAAGTCATAGTCTTAAAATGTGAGCCTGAGCAGGAGAAGCTGCTGCTGTCATTCAAGTTGATGAGCAGACCTGTCTCTGAGGATGGAGGAGGGCAAATTCCAAAGAGGAATCGGGAAGTAACTTACGAAACTGGGCAGGTATTGATTGTAAATGCCACCCCCCTCCTCCTCCTGTTCCCCCCTCCTGCGTGGTTACTAAGGAAAGTATTCAATGCAACTCTGAATTATTTTACTTCTAAAACCTGTCTAATGGTTCTCACTAGATGGGGACAATGATAACTAGGTTTTGTATTGTATCTTTCGTACAAGTGTCATCCCCAAATAAGTTTTTAGAGTAAAGTAAATGGGACCATGACTCATACAGGAGTGTATGTCAGAGAAAATACTTATGTGAATACATTAAAATGGTCAGTCACAAGGCACTTAAAGAGACAGGGTGAGGTGCAAGCCAGGGAGGAAAGAGAGGTGAGAAGAGGCCAGTAGATGCAGAAAGTCTGTTTCAGACGGCAGGCAAATGAGGAACTAGCATATTGCATCTCCTATTGTGAGGTTGGCATCCCGCTAGGATGTGAGGGAGGGTCTGATGCGCTTTAGAAGAGGGAGGACAAAAGAGCCCCATGAGATTAACCCAAGAGTGTTAACTTCAGCAGTCCCAGTACATAGATTATAAGGTCGGAGGGGACCCCTGTGATCATCTAGTCTGAGCTCCTCTATAACACAGGTCATAGGACTTCCCTGACGTAATTCCTGTTGAATGTGGTGGTCACGTCCATTTCTCAAACTGTAATGCTGCAGTGTGCGAACAGCTGCCACCTTTTGCTCCAGCAGTGGCTGCATTTCAGTGTTAGGTAAATATTTGCCATAAAGACAACAGTTCTTAAGTGCTTCGATATCCCTTTGGAATGAAAGACACTGCCGACATGTAAATACAAGTTTTACTACTGCAAGCACGGGGATGTTCTGTTTTGTTTAAATGATCTCACCCCCTCCTCCCATCTGATCAAAAGAATTTTCCAGACTTTGACTTCTGTGATTTGTTGAGATTGCTTTATAATAAATGTCAGGTGCTTCTGAGGTTCTCTGCTATTGGAACGAGAGAGTTCCTTGTGCATAGCTGGAGAGACCTCAGAGCTGTTTACAGTCTCCCGTTACGTCTCCTGTTCTCTGTTCAGATGGTTGATGTGAAGGTCCTGAGGAAGAAAGATAATGGCCTGGAGGTTTCCATCTTGTCGGACAATGTTTCCGCCCACCTTCCCATGATGCATCTGTCTGACCATGTGGTTAACTGTAAACTCCTGTACCATTGGCTCCAAGAGGGTGACATCCTCCACAGGGTTATGTGCCTAAGTGACAAGGGAGGACACATTGTATCCTTTGACTCTTCCATCAAGGTTTGGGTTTTATGGCCAGAGCCTTCATGAATGAACAATCTATTTGTAATCTAGACTGTACACAAGGAAGAGAAATTACACTAGTTTAAGGTGTGGGGCTGGTTCCATCCTCAGGAACCAAGGTTGGTTTGAAGGGCTGGTATCTTGCGAACCACCCACCCTTGAATTGAATCTTGTATGCTGCTGGGAATCCCATTAGAGATAGGACATGTTTCTAGCTCTAGTAGATTGTGAGGTATCAGGCTTTAAAAATCACAACATTCTGATTACTGACTTGTTTGCCTCCCCAGCTTGCATGCATAAATGTCAGTTGTGACATGACTTTAGTAAACAACTAGCACTGAAAACCAACTAATTGTATGGATTGTAATCAGGGAATTCCAGCTTCCAAATGGTGTAATGCATTACTCTCCAACTGTCGCAATTTGTGAGATATTGGCTGCTAAAATTATCGATGGAGGGAAAGCAAGGTGGTAATCGGAATGCTGTGATTTTAAGATCCTGTGTTGTACAACTTGCAATGGCTCTGGTGAGACCCTCTGGTGATACCAAGGGATTTAGTAGGCTCCTGAGCTTGTTTCCTCTTCCCCTGATTAGAAGGCCCTGTTCCTTGACTAGTTGTTCAGACCCTGTGCAGAAAGCCTGCAGTGATCTCTGCTGTACAGGAGGAGCAAGTGGTGAGGAGCTTCTCTGAAATCCAACCTGGGATGCAGCTGGCTGGTTATGTGAGGAACATTATGTCCTATGGAGTGTTTGTGGAGTTCCCATTTGGTCTAGCTGGACTGGCCCCCAAAGCGGTAAGCTGGGTGTGACTTTCCCTCTTAAAGCACCATGTTTGCAGGCCCAAGAAATGTGGCTCTAAGCAGGGCTGGAAGGCAGATAGACTGCAGGTCTCCTGCACTCCCACTGCCCAGCCCACTAGGAGTAAAAACTTAGGCTAGGATTGTATTTATAGAGTTCTAGGTGCCTCCATGATATGGGAGGGCTTGTGGGGAGAGAAGGGGCAAGAAAGAGCATGAAGGCAAATGGGGATTCTACAAGAGCTGAAAAGAGCCTTCTTTCCTAATTACGCCACATCTCCCCCACCACCTGTCTGCTGGCATATCGGGGACTGCATTGCAAAAAGCAGCACTGCTACAGTGGGGTAGCTAGCCCCTCATGGAGGAGATTGGGAATTGCGACTCCTCAGTTCTGTTCCCAGGCCTGCCACTGATCTGCTCTGTGACCTTGTGCCAGTCACTTAACCTCTCTGTGCCTGTTCCCCATCTCTCAGATGGGGATAATACCTGCCAACATCAGAGAGAGGTTGAAGCTTAATGGATGTTTGTAAAAATACTCCAAAGCACTCTCATGAAAGGTGCAATAGTTTAATAGGGTTGCTAAGCAGCTACCTCTGCTGACCTCTTTTTCCAAACAGGCCATGAGTGACAAGTTTGTGACGGACACCAAAGACCATTTTGTGGTGGGACAGACGGTGGTTGCCAATGTGACGAGCATGGACGAGGAGAAGCAGCGTATCCTCTTGTGTCTGAAGCTGTCTGAGGTCGGCTCGGAAGACCCCGTCGCTGAGAGCTTCTCCTTACTGAGCCAGTGCTTTGAGGAGCTGAAGGAGGTCAGGGGCATTCTGAGCAGAAGAAGTAAGTTTGGGAACAGAGATCAGGTCATGACACTTAGCACTAGAGAAATAATGCAAGGCATAAACTACCCCTTTGCCTTCCATGTAAGAGAAAGCTCAAAGCAAGCAATGGCTTAACTTGTGAGCCAGGTTTGTTAAGAGAGGAGGGTTTATAGAATGAGTTCAGGCCTTGAAAGGCTACAAACAGGAACAACACTTTCTGGAACTCTTGTCAGGAGTGGGGACAACTAGCAAACCAAGAGCCAGGCTGCGCTCCCATTGTAAGTCTGTGGGAGTTTTGCTATTGATTTCAGTGGGAGCAGGCTGAGGCCCTGAGTGGTTAAGCACAGAGGGTTAAGAGCTATGATGTCATTAGCCTTATGTTGAAATAGAATAGAAAGAGCCAGGGAGACACAATGGGACAAAACTTGGTGCCTTCTAGTTCCTAGGAGGCAGGTGAAGAGCAGAATCCTCTAAGGAGGTCACTGGACCTTTTCATGCAGATCTGATTTATCCGATCAGTACTTAAATACTGTGGTCAAGGGTACAGTAAGGAAAATCACATTTAAAAAAAAAAAAAAAAAAAAAAGCTGAAATCTACCTAACGGAGGGGAGGGGTTTGTGGTGAGCCAGCTTGTTCATCTGCTGGGGAAAAGTATTTGCTGGCTGCCCCCCAGCCAAGTAGACATGGAAAGTACTTCTGTATCTCTGAAAGGTTGCTATGCAGTACCTGTGTGCGTACCAACCCCCTACCTCCCAGACCTTAATGCCCTGAGAATCCTGGTCACCTGTACGTAGATGCCTCTCTGCATACAAACGCACATACCAAAAGCAGGAACATTCGTGAGGGTATAGAACTGAATTGTTTAGAAAAGAGGTACTAAATGCACTAATGCTTAGATACCAAGGTGATAGGCACCTTAGGAAATACAGATCTCCCTTAGAGACTATAATAGACTGGAAATGCAGAAAGAGGGAATTAGACGATAATTGGAAGAGACCTGAATTGGGCTGCATTAAAGTTATATGCTATCCCTCCAGACAGGCCTGTTTAGTCATAGGTTAACAGCCCTGGGACAGTAAATATCTCTAGTGATCGGCAGTGTGGTTTTAAATTTTTAGCTTTTCGTAAGTGTTTCTATTGGGATTAAATTTTAATACTATTTCTTTGTGTGTTGGGAGGTCTAAACTATCTGATTCTATCTCCTTTTTTTTTTTTTTTTTTTTTTAAAAGAGGGGCATAAAAACTCATATTAAGCAAAGGTGAATCCTGCTTCTTTGCTTCTGCGAAAGATCGAGTGGAAATAAAATTAACTCTCTACCTTTTCCCATTCTGTCGGTTTAGATCATTCCAAGGTGGCCCAAAACCTCTGTGGATTGATACCTGGGCAGAAACTTGAGCTGGTCGTTCAGGAAGTGCAGGGGGATGGCTCAGCATTCTTCAACGGCAGCTGTGTTGCTGGGCTGACCGTAACAGCCACTCGCTATCATGTTGGAGGTTGGGAATTTCTTTTATGGTCTTATTTCTTTGTGTTTCATCGTCACTGGGTAGGATACACAATGCTCTCAAACTGCTTTGTCTGGAATGAAATAAATTGCTGATGAAACAGTGAGGAGTGTTACTTATTCATGAGCATGGGATAGTGCAGGCGTGGGCTCCTGAGTTTCTGTTTCTAGCTCTGCCACTGATCCAGATCGTGGTTTGGGGCATGATTAAACCTGTCTGTGACTCTGTTGTCCCTATCAGTAAAATGCCCCCCTACCTCACCGGGTTTCTGTGAGGCTTAATTAGTGTTTTGAGCTCCTCAGATGAAAGGTGCTATAGAAGGATAAAGTATTAATGAACAGTTTTTAGTTTTTTCCCTTCCTCCTCTAGGAGCTGGAATATGCTCAGTTGCTGCATAATTTTTCTCTTGATTCAAGGAACTTTATTAAGCAAAACTGCAATTTCAAATACATTGTAGTTCAAATAACAGCCCAGAAAAGTGTCATTTTTTAAGCAGAACTGAAAATTATCCTAGGCATTCAGAACTGTTTTTAACTTCGTTTTATCATTACTAACATATGTGAAGTGTGTGTGTGTGTGTGCGCGCGCACCCATGAGCGTGTATACGTACATACACTCACCATATACGAAGTTTCCATGCAAGTATTAACAAATTTTACTCAAGCCTACATTTGTTGCCTTTTAAAAGACCCATTTGTGTTTAGTTACAACCTTTTAATCTGGGTATTTATTTTGTTCAAATTCGAAATAATGATAACCAGACATATACCAGCCAATGTGGCCTAGTGGAAGGAGTGGTGGCCTGGGATTTGAGGGACCTGAGTGCTATTCCCAGTTATGCCACTGGCCTGCTGGGTGACTTTGGACAGGTCATGTCCCTGCTCTGTGCCTCAGTTTCCCCCTCTCTAAAATGGGGGTAATGTTACTGACCTCCTTTGTAAAGGACTTTTGAAATCTGATGAAAAGTTCTATATACAAGGTAGGTTTTATTTATTGATTGATTGATTGTAAAATTGACTTGATCCTGCTGTAAGGCTGGCTGTGGTTTTTGTTTTTTTCCCAGTGAAAGGATAACACTCCCCCAACATTAGTGGCTTGGAGAAAAAATATGGATCGATCCTTTTTTTTTTTTTTTTTTTTTTTTTTAAATGAGCTACCGCACATTTGGCTGCTAGTAGTAACCATATTGTGAATGGGTCCTCTGGACTGTGAAACAGTTTTACTATTAGCATGGTAGCATTAGGAGCTCAGATTGCCCTTGAGCGTGCTGCCCTTGGCTTTGTCACACACCAGGGTCAAGACTGGTAGAAATCCTTTTGGGCTGTCAGCAGTTAATCTTCTTGTTTTTATAGACAAGAGCTTGGTCGCTGGTCAAAAAGCAAGAGTCTTGGTTCTTCATGTTGATGCCCTCAAATCAGCGGTTCACGTCTCCCTTCGAGAAGAGCTGTTGCACCCAAAAGCCAAAGGGGTACGTCTGGCTTGTGTTCTCTTATTAGGTCTCGTGTGTTTCTGTCCCTGTGCCAGTGTATGCATTTACCTGGTTAATGGATTTTAAATAATGCTCAGGTGTGAAACGTTTCACACAAAGTGGCGGTGGGCGGGGAGAAGGGGCAAGAATGTCTTAGCTTGGAATCCAGAGTTCCTGCTGATAAGTCACCACCAGTCTCTGTCTGACAGCTAATGGAAAACTCCCAGCACCCTGCTGTCGTGCAACATGTAGCAGAAGAGTTTGCCATTGCCTCGTTGGTGGAGACAGGTCAGCTGACTGCCATTCCTGTGGCCGCTCACTTCAATGACACGTTCCGTTTTGACTCGGAGAAGCTGAAGGTGGGACAGGTTGTCTCTGTAACCTTAAAAACCGTGCTGACGGGTGACCATGGCATCCTGTTAGCAGTGCAAGGCCCAGCAAAGAAAAGGGCTTTTATAAGGTCCCGGAAAGAGTCAGAGACAGTAGAGGAAGGCTTGGCTGCAGTGAAACACTCCCTGTGCTTAGGAGATGTGGTCAAGGGAACTGTGAAGTCCGTCAGACCTACCTACGTGACAGTTGCCATTGATGACAAGCTGACGGGCTCCATCCACACGTCCCAGATCCTGGATGAAGTCCCCATAGGCACCTTTCCAACATCCAGGCTGAAAGCTGGGCAGAAGGTGACAGCCCGGGTCATTGGAGGCAGAGATGTGAAGACTCACAGGTAGAAAAAGAGCTTCTGTGTCACTTCCAGGGGAAGCTGGCAGTGGAGTAGTAATTTAGTTCAGATTAACCAGGTCTCTTCCTCTGTATTGTCCAGACATTTTGTATTCCAGCTATGCCTGCTGGAGGTGATGAGGCCCTAAGGGAATCTTCCCCTGCCATGTTCCATGCCCCGGCTTGCGGGGGTGGGGTTCGCTACTGTGGTGGGCTAGCACATTATACTTGCATCACTGCAGATGGGCATTCTATCCCTGTCTTAGATCACAGGTAGAGAGGAGTCTGGGGTCTGCCTTAGTCAAAGCTCCCAGTGACTTCCAATGGAGCAGGAGCTAGTCCTGAGTGAAAGTTAAGGGTCTGACTTCAGAGGTAACGAAACTTCCAACTCCAGTCTAAGTTCAATGGAATTTTGGCACGTTATTCCCTTAGGTTTATCCAAAAACCCCACTCTTGAGTGCCTAACGCAGCTGGTCATCTCACAGATGATCGCGTGTTAGCATCCCAGTGCGAGGAAGGAGGCTCCTCAAATGTAGGCAGAGAAAGAGGATTACTCTGCTTTGGGAGGCAGAGCTAATCTGCCCAGGGTTTGCTGCCCAGAACGGTCCGACAGTGGCTCTGTTACAGAGCCAGCACCAGGGATGGTGCCCTAGCAGTGTCTCATTTTGGAGTGGGTGGGAGTGTGGCAAGGGCTGAGCACCAGAACTGGGAAGCTGTTAGTTTTAAGAGTGCCTGGCTTTGTGCTGTGTGGGTAACGGGCCGGGAAAGCCTCGTTGCAGTGTGCTGTGGAGACAGAAGGAATTGAATGGTTTCCTCTGTTGCAGGTATTTGCCCATCACCCATCCACACTTCACTCAGTCCATTCCAGAGCTCAGCATTCGACCCAGGTAAGAGCCGCAGATTCTGTACTAGCCTCCTGCCCGCCTGGTTTAATGTTTGTAAAGTGCCGTGAAGATGGAAAGTGCCAAGTGCCAAATTCCACCCTGTCAGCTGTTGCTGGGGAAGTGGTGTTCCGCTGGGGAAGGGAGAAGGGTGGCAGCATTTGGGATCCACAACTCCTGCGTGCCACAGAGCTCTGCTCTGCAGAGGCTCCCTTGCCCTCCAGCCTACAGAGGATACGAGGAACAGGCCAAGAGCCAGGAATCCGCGAGACAACAGGACACATAAGCATATCACTCCTTTCTTCTTTCCAGCTCTGTTCTGGCCACTACAAGTTAAAGCGCCGACTGTTCCGCTAACACCCCCTTGAGCTGCCTAGCATGGGACATGGGTCAAACCACACCCTAGTGGTTCTCTCTGCATTGGGGAGACTTGCTTTAAATTGTGGGAGTTCCTGCACTGTGCAGAATAAGGGGAAGAAAGCTTGGGGGAAAGAGAGTGGGGATGAAGTGTACAGGGATGCTGCCCAGGGGATATTTCATCATCGTAAACAGTCTCCTGGATCCACAACGCGTCCACGCACTGCTTGGAGCTGGGACCCTGGGACTGTAATTTTTTTCCATCTGCTCCTGTCTCTTTCCTTTCTGAACAGTGATCTGAAGGGGGATGGTGGCACAGCTCTGAGCCCTGAAGGAGGCAATCCCAGTGAACGGCTCAGGCCCTACAAAGCTGGGCAGACAGTGACCTGCTTTGTGAAGAAGGTGAGATTCGGAGGCTTCCAAAATAAATGCTGGGAAAGGACCAACTGTCAAAACGTCAGGCCTGGTTCCAGCCCATAGTCTGAAAAATTCAAACATGCCAGTAAAATGCTGATTGGTGCATCCAAAATCCAGCCCTAGTCTTTGATGACAGAAGGAAATAGGAAGGAGCAGAACAACTCCAGAGCTAAGGAGATGGGTTGGTATCACAGCCTGTTTGTCCCCAGTGCAGTGTTCCCCCTGCCGCCCCCCCGTGCTCCAGCAGAAGGTCCTTTTGGGGGAAAACTCCCCCAATTCCAAATATGCCAGATGCTGGAACACCTGAGCCTTTGTGTGAGAATCACTGCAGTGTAGCAGCAGACCCCATAACAGCAAGATATCATTGGGGCCAATTCATGATTCCCTCCCACCCAAAAGACCCCTCTGTTAGTATCTCTATCTGCAGAGAATTCCAAATGCTGTTTTCCCTCTTTGGGGAGACTCGTCCTCTCCTCTGAGAGCACAAAGAAGCACCTCTCCTGTCTGAGTCCTAATCAATAAGCGATTGGAATCTGGGCTGGAAATGCTGGGGGAGGTTTTCTGGCTTGTGTTATGGAGGAGATCCAGCTACATGATCATAATTGGGCCCTTCTAGACTTGATGTGTGAATTTTCTCTCTCCAATGAAGCCATGAAGCTTCTTGTAAGTCTAACATTCTCTTCTATGGCTGGTTGGTTCCCTCTCAGTACAACACCACCAAGACTTGGCTGGAGGTGGAGATCACCCCTGAGATTCGAGGAAGAGTTCCCCAGCTTCTGCTTTCCCTTAACCCCAAGGTAAGTCCTCGCCAGAGAATCACATGCACGAAGGTTTTGCACACACGAGGCTGCGAGCACCCAAAGACAAAAGTGTCTCAAGCAGCCTCCAACCTTTTGGTTCCTCTTTGCTTCCTGATCCTGTGTCATGGCTGGGGCTGGGGCTGGGCCTGCTCTTCCTCTGTCAGCCTGGATAGCTACTCCATAATGAGTATTGTTGACTTGGTTATTTTTAGAGAAACGTTAGATTGTGAACATCATTAGTTGTTTTTCTTTTCAAAGGGGAACTGCAGAGGTTCCGAATCAAATGCCAGATCGTTAGCAGAACAAATCAGATCTATTTGCCTCTTAATACGAATATTTGGAAATCGGTTCCTTGCCAAGTTCTTTTACCCTTCCCCTCCCTCCCAACCCCGCCACCTTGTAGACTAACTCACTGTGCAACCTCTGTCTCTTTCGAGTTGCTTTTTTTATAGTGGCAACAAGATAATTAGTATAATAATACCTAGCTCTTACATAGTGCTTTTCAGCAGTAGATCTCAAAGCATGTTGGCATCATTATCCCCATTTTACAGATGGGGAAACTGAGCCACAGGGTGGCACATGACTACCCAAATCACCCAGCAAGCCAGTGGCAGAGTTGGAAATAGACCCAAAGTCTCTTGAATCCCAGTCCAGTGTTTGTTTGTTTTTCCCATGGGGCCAGGCTGCTTCCCTAAAACATGAGCAGTAAGAAATGCTGTTTACTGCTAGATTTATCCAGCGTCACAGTGACATTTCTTTATCAGGGTTTAATAGATGCACAGAAGATGCCTATAATGCCAAATGTAGATCTCGAAATGTCCTGAGATTACCTTGGTTAAAATCAAAATGAGTGGCTGAAGTCCCTGGTGATGAGTGGAAGTCTCTCTCCCCTCAGGTCTTAAAGCATCCAGAAAAGAGCTTCAAGAATGGCCAAGCTTTGTCTGCAACAGTGACTGGCACAGATGCCTCTGAGACCAACCTCTGCCTGTCACTTACAGGTATGGTAAAGCCTCGTTAACTGCAGCACCCTTCCTGTTAGGGTTCCTCCATCAGCTCAGCAACTAGAAATGGTCCTGGACTGAAACCATGGGATCAGAATGCTGCAAGCCAGAGCCAAACTTTGTCTCTCTCTCCTGAGCAGAACTAACACCCTGAATCTGGATCCAGAGTTCAAGGTGTTTTGGTTTTCAGACTCAGCCGGTACGTAGAGGTTCAAGCCTTTAGACTAAAGCATCAGTTCTCCTTCTAGGTGTGTCAGGCAGGGTCCTCGTCTCTGCTCTCTTCTGAAGCAACTTGGTTTCTGACTGGTCTCCATCAGGTGTCACACAAGCTGTTCATCAATTACTATGGGTCCGGGTATAATGGGTTCAGGGTCATATCTGGGAGGAAGGGTTGTGAATGGTTGAACATAGCATCGTCGTTACAAAAGGGATTGTGAACTGAGAGAGCTGTGCAGGCCGGCCAAAAGACTGTGGGGATGGTAGGTGACCGGGGAAGTAACGCCATACCTCCTTTCTGTCCACTTGATTCCCTTACCCCAAGTGTTCAAGCTTGGAATATCTTCACCCTTTGTGGTGTCTGGCTGAAATAACCCCTCTGAAATCCTCGTGCTCTTGGCAGGAGTCCACTCGCTGGCAGAAGGAACCATCACCCTGGGCACCATAACAAAGGTGACTCCACACGTCTGCCTCACCATTGCACTTCCCTTCGGAAAGACCGGCAAAGCTAGTGTCTTTCACCTGAGTGATTCGTACGCTGAGCAGCCGCTAGAGAACTTCAGCATCGGGAAGCTTGTCAGGTCAGAGATTCTCCTCGTCTCCTGAAGTCTCTTGTTGCCTCCTCAAGTGGGGGGGCCTGGGAAAATCCTTCAGCAGTGACGAGATTCCCCAGTGGTTTGGTTTAGCAGCAGCACTGAGGGGTTTTCCTTGCATTCCAGCCGGAGTGTTACCCCTTCCGGGGCAAATTGTAAAGAGTTAGAGGACATATAGCTCTTCATCTCCTCTAGGGGAGAAGGTTGTAACCTTACATTTGTATCTGCTTGGGGCAGCTGCTCGCTTCCTGTGTGCCCGCTTCCTTCAGTCCCCTTTTCAGAACCCGTTTCTTAAAGAAGGGTGTTGCAGTGCTTAGCATGCTAGTTTCGGACTTGGGAGACCTGCTTTTAATTCCGAGGGCGTTGGACAAATCACTTACACCCTAAGTTCCCTCTAAGCATATCAAGGGCCACACAGGTGCTCAGGGCTTCGGCAGGGAGAGGCACCTCTACCCCGGCCCCAGCCCCGGAGCTGCCACGGCCCGGGAGAGGCACCTCTCCCCCCCAGCCCAAGTGCTGCTGGGGGGAGTGTTCTCTCTCTCTCTCTCTCTCTCTCTCTCTCTCTCTCTCTCTCTCTCTCTCTCTCCCCCCCCCCCTCCACCCCAGGGCAGTCTGCACCCCAAACTCACCCCCAGCCTCATCCCTGGCCCCACCCCAGGGCCCACACCCCCAGCCGGAGCCTTCATTTCCCCCCGACCCCCCACCCAGCACCCGAACCCTCTGCCCCAGCCCTGAGCCCCCTCCCACACTCCAAACCTCTTGGCCCCACCCCCACCACAAATCACCTCCATATTGGTGCACATAACAAAATTCATTCCGCACATACATGAGAAAAATTAGAGGGAATAATTGCTTACACCCAGATGTTAAAAGGTATTTAGGTGCTGCTGTGCTCTGTGTTGCCATGCCTAACTGATTTAGGAGCCTGTCTCATTTTCCAAAGGAATGTAAGCACTTAGGAGCCAAAATCCCATTGACAGTCAATAGGATTTATACTCCTAAATGTCTAAATCTGGGCCATGGTGTGTCTGTGACCGAATTCCCCACCTCTAATGTGACTTCCCTTCCTCACAGGGGTGTTGTGAGCATTCAGGATTGTGAGATGCTCAGATACTATGGTGTAGGTCGGTAGGTTGTTTTCTTTCACAGAACCTTCTCAGCTGATCTCCTAAATCATTGTATCTCATTGGTCTGCGGTAGACTGTAAGTGCTTCAGAGTTCTGGGTTCTTAGCGCACCTTCTACGTTTAACGCTGCTGTATGAAGAATTTCTCTGCTTCCTCTGTGTGTGCCTTTTTTTTAATCTGCTCAAAGGTTTCCCATTTTCGTGCCTCTCCCACATCTCCAGGTGTTGTGTCCTATCCAATGAAGACAACAAAATAGAAATATCTCTCCGGCAATCCAGGTAGGTGCCTTTGCATTGGACTGTAGATCTCGTGAGAATGGTAAAAAGTGCAGTGAAACTTGGTGTTTAGTTTTTTACCCACCCTGAAACCCATATTTACTAGGCCAGCCCAATGCATGTGTTCAGATTACATAATTAGCCTGATATCCCAGACTTTGTAAGGGATGAAGATAGCTTTGGATGCTGCTTGTTCATTCTGCTTAGAGGGTTCCCGTGACCGGGAGAACGTGAAGATGTCTGGTTGTGAATACACTCATTCACATATTTTATTTATGAGCATTATAGGCCTGGTGGAGTTTCATTGCTCTTCTAGGTCTGTCCACACAGCTTCATTTGGATATGTGTTCTGTGTATTTACCTTTCCTCCAGTGAACTTATTTAGACCTAGTTTAAAAAAATAAACAAATAGTTTCCCATGGTGGAATTGGCAGCATAAACATTTAACCTCAAAAAATGCAGATGAACATTTTACTTTTCAGAAGAAATGGCAGATGAAGAGCTTGATTCTTCTCACTTTGTGCCAGTCGTGCATTGCACACACGGATGATGGCATCAGTGTATCCGATTGTGACCACAGATCGGGTTGCTGGACACATGAATGCAAGTGATGGGAGGCTGGGTTAAAGCCTCTTTGGGGCAGGAGGACACAAACCCCAAATTTTCATACAGCCTCAATCAGTGCCTTTGCCCCTTCTTCTGGCACTATCTCAAAAGTGTAACAGGCCAGGGGGTTAGCCACAAATCCTCAGTACAGCAACCTGGATCGCTGTATCGTGCTGCGTACCTTCTGTAGCTGGAAGAAGATGCAGACAGTGCACTTCAATAAATGGGAGGAGAAACAAGGATGTTCTTGGTCCTTCACACTCCGTAAAGGGTTCATTGCTTTCCAGTCTCCAGTTTGGGTTGATTTTTTCAGGACCCAGCAGAGTATAAAACACAGTTGCAGTGAGGATTTTCCTCCTTCCCCCTCTTTCTTCTAGGACAAATCCAAAGAGCAAAAACAAAGTGGAAGATCCTGAAATTACATGTGTTGAGGATGTTCGGGAAGGCCAGCTGGTCAGAGGCTATGTCAGATCCGTCAAGCAGTCGGGCGTGTTTTGTGGGTGAGTAGCACGTGGCGAGACAAGTACAGTGGGCTGTGTAGACCCGAGGTCCATGTGTGCATGCTTGTTTTGTGTTAATAGCCCTAGAATTCAAAATTCTGCAGCGTCTCTGACAATGTAATGCCACTTTCCCAAGTGAATTTCATTCTGTAAGTCAGAATGTTGGTGTTTTTTGTAAGCTTGTGACGTTTATGTGAAAAATGCCCTACTATCTAATAGGGAGCTGGTCGTAGGGCAGGCAGGCGCTGTTCCAGCGTCCTATAAACAGTGCCCCCAGTGTTGTTCAATCTCAACCTGCAACATCCCCTGCTGTTCCCATCCTGCCCTTCTGGTTCTGCCAATGTCCCTCCAGGCTGACCTGCTGGACTCCCTGCTGTTCTGCTTCTTTGTCTTGCCAGGGTTGGAGGCTGCCTGTAATGATGGTGGTTAGGTGACGTGCACCAGGCCCCGTAATATAGCTGCCGTTAAGGTGAAGCTGTAGACGTGTGATTCTGACTCTTTCTTCTCAGTTTGTCTAGCTCAGTTGTGGGCCGAGTCCAATTCCACAAAGTCGTCCCCTTCTTCATACCGAAACAATCTTTGTATGAGCAGTACATGCCGGAGGGGAAGTTCCTCACTGCCAAGGTCCTCAGGTAGGTGGGAGGCCCCCCAGTGAACTGGCAGATTGAGGGGACAATGGGGAGGGGCAGAAGAAAAGGTGACAAGCGGCAAGCAGGGGCACCCCAATAATCATCAGGGGGCACAGAACTTCTCCGGCCCCAGGGCTGCAGAGGCTGATTGGGGGTAATTCTCTGTTGGGCTGGGTGGGGTAAACATTCATTTGGCCTCATTAGCCCGGGGCTGGTAAAGGAGGCCCAGGAAGGAATTGCAGGGAGAGAGAGAGGGAGGACAGGGCTAGCTGGGTCCAGTCAGACAGGGGCCTCGGAGTAGGGAGATCTCTGTCCCCTCAGGTCCTGCTGAGAGGGCTAAAAGCTCAGCAAATATTGTAAGTAGGTGGGAGCACGGGGGACTGTGGTTATATCGGTGAAGGGGAATCGAAATAAAGTGTCACTAAGAGCACAGCCGGTGGAGTCTGTGCGATTTCTGCAGGGAAGAGGATGGGGGTGGAGACGGGCCCCTGTTACAAGGGTTACCTGCAGTAGCAAGAGACTGAACTCAGTGACCCTGGACGTCCCTTCCAATTTCTGGCATTCACAGCAATTGGAATATTCCTGGTTTTCTGTTCTCTTCCCCCTGGAAACATGCTGCAGTGTAAATAATAGAGAGAGCCATGTTGAGCTCTCTCTCCTCCCTGAGGACACTGGGAAGCCAAGCATCCTGCCTGAGTCACTGGGTCTGCCACGCTGTGACACAGACGAGGGGAAGGGGAAGGAGAAGAGAGAGGAGTTCAGGAAGCTGAAGTCAAAACGGAAAAGAAGAGTCTCGGAAGGCGAACAGGTATGTGCACGCAGGGGGATTGTCCCCCACATTGGGGTGGGTGGTTGTGCTGAGCAGGGGGGCAGAAATGCATTCCCCTTGCTTCTGTCTGCTTCACCCTCAAAGCAGGACATTGGGGGTGATAAAGATTCAGCTAATTTTAATGGAAAATTAACATGAAGTTTTTACAGAATAGAAAAAAGAACTATGGTCCATAACTCTCCTCTGCCACAGAGAGAACCCCAAATCAGGCTGCACGAATTGCAACATTACTTTGTATGAATGGGGGTGTCTGACTGCAAACAAAGAGGGCTTGAACCTGGGACCTCTGGATCTTAAAGCTTGTGCCTCAACAGCCTGAGCTAAAGGATCCACCTCTGATGGCCAACGATGTAGCAGGCTCATCAACCTCTATATGTGGCCCAGGCACCACTGGAGGGGCATGGAGTGCCACACTGGGGGTGAGGATTGCATACACACCTCTAGACCAGTGGTTTTCAAACTGTGGGTCGTGGCCCAGTACTGGGTCGTGGCATGTCAGGCACTGGGTCATGGTGGTGCTGGTCTGCACCACCAAGTGGGCCGTTAAAAGTTCTGTCGACGGTGCTGCCCGGCTAAGGCAGGCTAGTTCCTCCCTGTTCTGACACCCCGCTGCGCCCCGGAAGTGGCAGGCAGCAGCTCTGTTGGGTCGCGGGCATCAACAATTTTCTTCAACTGGGTCACCAGAAAAAAAAGTTTGAAAACCACTGCTCTTGGCCACCCTCCCCCCACAAAGCGTGTGTGTTTTGGGGAAGAAAATCACTGGCCCCCTGCTTTATGTTCTTGTATCTCAAGTTTTCTGGCAGGCATCTCTGCACAGCACCTGCTAGAATGTGGCCCATAAAAGTTGACTTAACCACCTGCCCGTGGATTGAGGCCTGCCACATTCATGACTTTTCTCTTGTGACTCATGTTGTACGTTGTGTCTCTGGGTGACTGGGGAAGGCGGTGACGGTTATTCCAAGGCCTCTCCTTTTTCAGTCTGTAGCCACTGTTTGATCTTGAAAATAGAATTCTTGTAAAGTCTCTTTCTAATGGCTCACCCTCCCCCCCACCTTCACTGCAGGAGGTGAAGCCAGGGAAAAAGCGAGGTCGCCTGACGGACGGGGATGACAGCGGCGTTGAGGTCTATTGCCGGGAGGAGGAGGAGGAGGAAGATGAGGAGGAGAATAAAAGGAAATCCAAGGTGAGGGTACACAGAGGAAGAGTCAGAGCCCTGAAGAGGAGAATATGAATGAGCAAAGGGGTGTTCAGGGTGACTGGCAGAGGACTGCTTGAGGGTGACTGAGATGGGGGCCTGGAATAAGCTGCTACAGGGTACATGGCTTTCAGGCCCATTGCGATGTGTCCGTTTTTCAGGTCCTCCTCCCTGTGCATAAAAGGACCTGCCTCAACAATTAGCAGGCACGTGGCTCTTTAAGAGTTTGGTTACTAATGGCCTGTTGGGAGGCAGCTCCATGTACTGTAACCAGAGCCCTGAAATCCAGAACTGGAGACCTGTAACTTTCCATTCTTCCCACAAAAAGCTATCACCTTGGGATGATGCAGGGACTTGTAAACTGGGTAATAAATATGACGGGATCTGGTCTGGTCTGAGCACGGTCTGGTCTGGTCAGTGCTGGGAAGGGAGACCGTCAAGGGAAACAAAAGAGATGTGGGTGATTCTCCTAGTCTCTCTCGCCTTTCTGGCCACTTGGATATTTTGTCATCTCCCACAAGAATATGGGTGTTAGCTCCAGTGGCCTGGCCAAATCCAATCTGGGGGCTAACTGCAGTTACAACTAGAGACAGTATGTTTACTTCCTGTTCTACTCTGCTGTGCTGTCAAACAGCCATCATGCTCCACCCCAGAGGTGCTTGCATTCTAGTAGTGGATGAAGTGATGGCTAGCTCTATAAAACATTATTGGTGGTGGGGGGAGGAGGTTCAGGATGAAAGTTTCTATATAAATGTGAACAATTTATTCCCATTGCTCCAGAAGACGATTGAAATTCTTCAGTGAGCCTGTTTTTCTCACTGTTTATCCCTCCATGGACCCAGTTTGTTATGGCTAAGTCATTCTGGCAGGGGCGGTGGTGGTGGTGGGGAATATCGGGTGTCACTTTGGTAGACAACGCGCAGGCTAGAGCAAGGCGGGGTGCAGGCAGCAGCTGTACCCGCTCCCAACAGAAGCCTGGAATATAAAACAAGCGATATCATCTTCTATTGTCCTGTCAAGCAGGAGACAAAACGTGCAGAGGCTCCAAGGCTGCAGGTTTCTAGTGGCTTCACTTGGGACGAGGGTTTAAATGCCCTGGAGGTGCCAGTATTGAATCGGAAAGAGGAGAGCTCAGACAGCGAGGAAGAGGATGACACACAGTCCATGGTACAGTATCCTGGACAGCACTGCGTGCGTGGGAGCTGCTGTAACTTGCTTTCTTGTCACTTACTGTCTTTGTATCGGTAATGTGCTGAGCCTTGTGTCAGACGGCAACGGCTGTGTTAACCCAAGGGACTGCCTTCACCAATCGGTTCTTACGACATTCTTTTAATGTGTGTAGATAAACGTAACCAGAGGAGGGTGACAATCTTTGAGAGAGAGCACGGGCGGGTGCTGTGCAAGCTGAGTTTCCTTCTCACAGCCCTACCCATGCACCTCAACCCCTGCCCTTCCAGTCCTGAGCCACACCCATCCCCTGATGATCTGCCAATGCACCTCAGTCTTGACCTGTAACACCCCTATCCTTCCAGTCCCTGGCCTCTCCAGAGCAGACATCTATGCTGTGGCAATTGCACTGGTCACCAGCAACCAATGGGCTTGTGCTGTGGAAAAAAATTTAGGATGAAATCACTTGCAAGTGGAGTTAAAGTGTAAACTCTGCAGTCAGAGGTGCAAAGTTAGGGAATTAGCTCAGTCCCTTGATGTGCTTTATTAAGGGAAACGAATATCCCTCCCCCCTTGTGACTCTGCTCTTCTGAGACACAGCCTCCGGTGGGTTCCAAAACTCCCTTGGTTTCGTTTCTCTCTCTAAAAAATTGGCCCAGTCCGTTGAATAGATTCCCCCCAGGATGCCCTAGTGTCTGATCATCTTCCGTCCATCATTCCCTTGTGGTGCTAGATGGTGCCTGAAGTATTCCAAAGTGACACGGTCTCTGGTTCTCACCCCTTTCCTTGCCCGCTTCAGAGGAAGAAGCAGACGAAGAAGGAGCAGGAGCAGGAGAAGCAGAGGGTGGAGAAGGAGCTCTCCAAGATCGAAGCCGCCCTGATGGACCCCAATCGGCAGCCCCAGACGGCGGATGACTTTGACCGCTTGGTGCTGAGCAATCCCAGCAGCTCCATCCTGTGGCTGCAGTACATGGCCTTCCACCTCCAAGCCACAGAGATGGAGAAGGCCAGGGTGGTGGCGGAAAGGGCCCTCAAAACCATCTCCTTCAGGTAAAACGCTTCTTCCCCCCCTGCATGGGAGGGCAGCAGCTTGATGTCCACATGCCGTTGTTGCCATTATTTGGCACGGACATCTAATCTGCCCCTAGAAATGTAGGGACGCCAGCAGCCTGGGTGGGGAATAGAAAGTGCTGCTCCAGCAGCCCCACAGTACTCAAGGGCTGCAATTCTCAGCTTGCCTTGTTCGAGGGAGGACCCAGGCTGAACCGCCGCAGCGACACTACGTTTGTCGGCAGCCAGCCCATCGTATGCTGTGATCCAGCTAGAGCTCAGAGCTAAGCAGGGCCCAGCCTGGGCATGGCTAGGAGGGGAGACGTAAGGGAACAAGTGGGGTGCTGCAGAAAGAGGAATTGATGATTCCATAGGTGCCAGTCTTCCTTCTCAGTCCGTACCGAGCCAGTGCCCCAGCGTGGTGCTGTGGTTCTCTTCTAAATGAGCCCTAATACTCTTTTCTGGCTCTTTTCATGAGAGTGAGGGTGTTATCCTTGGCCCTGTGGGCTTACTTCAACTGAGTAAATACATTCTGCCTCCTTGATACCCTCCAGGCAGTTTCAGTTGGCTACACAATTCTTCCTCTCTCACAGTGTGGTATTACTGTGCACCATAAAACAATGACCACACTCCGCCCCAGAGGGGGCCGCATTTGCATGGTGCAGTGATGCAATCCCTTAACCAACCTTTTAGCGGTGTGCTGGGGCTCAGCTAGTGTTTGTAAAGGTTTTGAGTTCCTCTGACAAAGTTCATGTCCCGTTTTGCTTTCAGGGAGGAGCAGGAGAAGCTGAACGTGTGGGTAGCTCTGCTGAACCTAGAGAACATGTATGGCACGGAAGAGACACTGATGAAGGTCTTTGAGAGGGCTGTTCAATACAATGAGCCCCTGAAGGTCTTCCAGCACCTGGCTGACATCTATGCCAGCTCTGAGAAATACCAGGTGTGTGCCTGGACCCGTGATGTGCTGAGGAGCAGAATCCTTGCTGCTCACCACCAGGGCAGGAGATGAGCTTTTTTTCCCTTAGAAAGTGCCTGGCCGAACCCAGCATTTGCTCCCCAGTTTGGTGTATCTGACTTCGGGCCATCCGGAGTTATGGTGCAGGCCTGCGTGAGCAGCAAGGGAATTTGCCATCAGTTTATTTCTTACCTTGGTCTTCCCCACGTAGCATCTGCCTGTTAATCTGTTCCCTGTGGTGCATAGTAGGATGATCTGTCTGTTACCAAGATTTGATTTCCTCCAGGCCTCCGAATTTGGCGCCCCTGAAAGGGTGAGGGACCAGTCACGCTGATTAGAGCTGGACATTATGCAGGTGCTAGGCAAGTTTCCCCCCCAGCTGTGCCAATGCATCCCCATCCTGACCTTGCAACTGCTCCTGCAGTTCTGATCCTGGGCTTGGCTTGGCTTGGCCTATCAGTCATATACAGGCATGCCAAACTGACCCTACAGACCCAGAGGGGAAACACCAAACTCACTGTCACTTAAGCGCTAAACCTGTATCTCACGCCCAGTGTGCAGAGGTGAAGGGCCCAGTGCGTCAACTCTGCTTCAGGGATACTATTTCCTATGTGGTCAGAAGCCACAGACAGAGTGAAAATCCACCCTTGTAGGGAGGCAGCGTGGTCAGCTGGGCCAGGCACAGGCCTGGGAGGCGGGAGACCTGGGCTCTGTTCTTAGCTTGGCCGTGAGTTGCTGTACGAACTGGGGGAAGCTGCTCCACCGCTTTGAACTCCAGTTTCCCCATCTATGTTCTAAAAAAGGCAGCGCTAATGATACTCACTCGCCTCTGTAACGTGCGCTGGAGACTATACACGGCAGAGCTATGCTGGCATAACCCGGAAGTGTAATGCAGCCTGCAGCAACGCAAGGGGGTTTTCCATTGGTGAAAGAGCACGAAGCAAGCGAGCAATGGTAGCTATGTCGACAGAAGCATTCTTCTGCTGACGTAGTTGCGTCTACACTGGGGGTTAGGGTGGTGTAGCTGTGGCACTCGGGGGAGGGGGGGTGGATTTTTCACACCCCTGCCTGATGTGGCTGTGTCAATCTAACTTTTAAGTGTAGACCAGGCCTTAAAGATCATGGCTGGAAAGCTCTCCAGAAGTGCAAGGCTCTAGTATGAGGCTGTGTGATGCAACCCCATGTTAGACTGACCTCTCCGTCCCACTCTGGTATCTTTCCAGCAAGCTGATGACCTGTACAACACGATGCTGAAGCGTTTCCGCCAGGAGAAATCAGTGTGGTTGAAATACGCCACCTTCCTCCTGAAACGGGGCCAGGTGGAGGCCACGCACAGGCTTCTGGAACGCGCCCTGAAGGGCCTACCAGATAAAGAACGTAAGTGTCCCAAGGCTTCCTCCTCTCCCACTCCATGACCTGTGTCATCCTTCCCATTCGTTGGGTTCCCGCTTCTCAGGTGGCTTGGTTGACCTTTGGTATTCTACCATGCTAACAGCTGGGAAGAAGCAAACAGATCTGAAATCTCCTGATGCCCGGGAGCGATGGGGAGGAGAGACTTTTGGTCAGGATGACAAAGCCAACCCTCCTGGAACACCCTAAGCCATGGGATCTGCTCGCATGGAGCAGAGAGGACCTTGTTTTTTAAGGTCTGAAAACCCCCACTCAAAGTCAACTGCTCTGCATGTGTGTTCTGCTTCTGAAGGGGGCAGGGCTGTGAGTAGGCCCTGCTGGGATTTGAGTCATGGTTCCAGGGAGCCCTGGAGGGTTGAAACCCGAGAAATCTACGCCCAAGACATCCCCTCCAGGAGAAAGCTGAATAAAATGCTGAGATGGGAAGTGAGCTGCAGTCGAGACTGGGGATGCAGATCCCCATCACACCAAAACCTCTTTCTGAGCAGAGACTAAAGGATTGGCTGCAGATAGCATTGTCCTTGGAGCTGTGCCAGCCTCTTGCTTGGATATTTGGCAGTTGTCTGCATGTGTTTGGGGGTGGAGGGAGGGGATGGAGAGGGGCAGGTGCCCCTGCTGGTGTGTGCAGTGCCCTGAGGGGTGTCTTCTCATTATAGATGTGGATGTGATTTCCAAGTTTGCTCAGCTGGAGTTCCACTTTGGGGATCCTGAACATGCCAAGGCCATTTTTGAGAGCACGCTCAGCAGCTACCCAAAACGCACAGACATCTGGTCCATCTACATAGACATGTTGATCAAACACGGCAGCCAGAAGGAAGTAAGGTGAGTGCTTGCGATGCGGGGGGTGCGCACGTGTGTGTATGCACAAGGCTTAAAACGCCCTCTGCAGGGAGTGTGAATACCGTTCAGTACTGGGCAGTATGGAGGATCCCAGAGCAACAGTGAATCTGTGTTACATGGGGAAGGCAAAGGGGTCTGGGCTCATCTTTGTTGGAAAGGAGGGAGACCTTCAGGGGTCCAATGAGCAGGTTTGGACAGTGCTTTCACAGCAATGCAGAGTCCAGAAACTAGAGAATCTGATCTAAATCTCCAGGACCCCAGCAAGATCTACACAGCACGTAGGGAAGTACTTATGGATATCTCTTGGCCTCTTTTTATTCCCTGCTTGGATCACTTCACCAGTAACTGATCCTGTATGTCTACGAGGCTGAGAGCAAGAGGCCACCATTGGCTGAGGGAGCAAGAGCCTAGTTAATCTCTTTATTTAATGCTGCCGCTCTTTCTGCCCCAGATGCCATGCCGCTCACAGAAGAGCATATTCATCTCCCAGCCCCCTGGCAGGGTCGTCACTCAGCAAAGATGTGAGATTGCTCCTTTGTGTGCAAAGTGATAGCGAAAGCTGATCAGCCCTTCCATTTTACATCGTCCCTTAGTTAGCCTTTGAGGGGTTAGATTTTTATTGGTAAATATTGACAAATGTCAACTTCCCCACACATGTGCAAACCAATGGAAAAATATTTCCATGGATGATGATCAAAATTT
Organism: Natator depressus; assembly: GCF_965152275.1. NCBI lineage: Eukaryota > Metazoa > Chordata > Testudines > Cheloniidae > Natator > Natator depressus. The sequence continues at coordinate 119,275,719 of NC_134240.1, read as the reverse complement.
CCAGATAGACAAAGTAAGAAAAGTGCTGCTTGAGAACTTATTAGAGTTTCGTTTAAGGCTAATTACTTCATATATTTTGACATGATGGTGACAATTTGTGTGTTTAATGGTTATAGAGCTTTAACTTTTTTGAATCTCAACATCTACTGTCATTAAATAATTACTGTCTGACCCCGCCCCTCATCTGATTTCTCCCCCCCCCCCCCATAATTACCCACGACGGTGAACATTTAAATTGATAAAATATTTTTTAAAACTCTTAAATCCCATAATTATGCACAACTGTAAAAATTTAGATACATAAAAATAGAAAAAAATTTTAAACAATCAGTGATGATATCGGTCGAAATTATTAAAAAAATTAAAAATTGAATTCTGCCAAGTCTACCCAGGGTGCAAGAAGGGGCTACTCACTGGCATGAGCTTGGAGCTAGTGAAAGGAACTCCTGCTTTCCACAGTGTGTAGCCAATCCGGGACCATTCCCTGAGCTCAGTCGAATACTGTGGCTGGATTTTAGAGAAATAGCTGTATGATTTGGCCAGTAACCGTGCAAGCAAAGAGGAAGGGGGTTATGAAGCCTTCTGATTTGCAGGGATCTGACCTTCCATTCTACTGCAGGCTGAGTGTATGTACTGCGTTTCCTTTGCCTTCCACTGAAGTATGACCCGTCCTGCCCATTGTTCAGAGGCAGGATATCAGGCTTGCGGGTCCAGTGCTGATCTGTGTTCTGAATGGGTTTTTGATTCTTGCAGGGATATTTTCGAGCGGGTCATTCACCTGAGCCTGGCAGCAAAGAGGATGAAGTTTTTCTTCAAGCGCTACCTGGATTATGAGAAGAAATACGGCACGTCGGAAACCATCCAGGCTGTGAAAGTAGCGGCACTGGAGTACGTCGAGTCCAAGAGCTCTCTTGCCGAGAGCTAACTCTCAGAGCAGAGAGACGCAAATCCTGTTGCAGACTCTGTGTATCTGGTGCTGGAGGTGGAGATCCGCAGTAATGGGCTGCCTGTGTCCATAACTAGTGCGTTTCCTGAGAGTACCCAGCCGCCGGCTGAATTGTCCAGGACCAAACTAAGGTGGAAAGAACAAAGTCTAGGAAGTAAACATTTACAGGAGCTTTCCATCTTGCCCCACGATACAACAGACTTTTAACGTGTGGATGATTTTGGATCTAGTTATTTAAATGCTGATTGTTTTATAACCGGTAGAAACCGCTACCCTTTGTATGGCTTTCCTGTCGAAATGGGGCAGTTAGTGACTCTCCATCATTAAATACAATGATTTGGCATAAGCTCCCTTCTCTTTCCTACCCCCTCGCTCTTCCCAGCATCACTAAGAATGTTCTCGCATTTCACCTGCTTCGGTGTCTTTAAAGATTTGTCTCCAGTGCCTTTGTGCTGCCAGCAATTTAGCACAACCACCTGCCTGATTGATTCCTCTTAAAGCCTACGGCCATCCAATTAAACTTGATCCATTGCTCATGAGCAACTCTAGGGTAACAAACACGGCTTGTGATGGACAGTAATTAGAAAGGAGACTGCCTCAGCAGCAGCTGTCTAAGAGGTCATTAAACTGAGAGAAGAAACCAAGTGTTACTTGCTGAAAAATAACGCATCCCATTTTAACCCTTTCATACTTGGAATACGACTGCCTATCTAAGGTTCTTATACGGCTACCATCAGCGTAGTATCCGAGCCCTTCTCAATCTTTAATGAATTTATCCTGACATCCTCCCGCTGAGGTAGGGCAGTGCTGTTACCCCCTTGTACAGCTGGGGAGTTGTGACACAGGTGGAGTGACTGGCCCAAGGTCACACACGAGATCTGGCAAAACAGGGACTTGACCCATCATCTCCTAAATCCCAGACTTAGCAACCTAACCACTGGACCATCATGCAGAGTCCAAGGGGCTCCATGCAAGTGGTGACTCTTAGAGAACATTTTTCATCAAAAGGGCCAATGACTAGATCTAACACACAGAAACATATCTCCATACACCCCCATTGCCAACTGCAAAGGAAGTTGTGACTTCCTAAATCAGATTAGGTTGCTACCAGTTCTTTTGTTAACTAATATTTGTCTTGGACATCTTCCAGAAAGCTCTGAGCAAAACCTCCCTCTGCTCTCCTCTTTTTAAATCCACTTAACTCCAAAAGACAAACTATATCGTTAGAAACCAAGTATAGTATCAGGGAGTTCTTTTGTGCTTCTCCAGCTGAGGTGTTATACCTCTACTTGAAGAGCCTAATTCCAAATGTCCAACCCTTCTTCATGAAAGAAAATGTGACCTCTTCCCTTTACTGGAAAATAGTCCGCCAGCAGAATCTCTTGTTGTTCCCTTCCGAATCTGGGTACAGTCCAAAGGCTCTTAAGCAACATAAACAGTCATGAGATGAGGTAAGATCCTCCCATGGGTTAGTAACTGGTTAAAAGACAGGAAGCAAAGGGTAGGAATAAATGGTCAGTTTTCACAATGGAGAGTGGTAAATAGCAGGGTCCCCCCAGGATCTGTACTGGGACCTGTGCTGTTCAACATATTCATAAATGATCTGGAAAAAGGGGTAAACAGTGAGGTGGCAAAGTTTGGAGATGATACTCAATCACTCAAGATAGTTAAGTCCAAAGCTGACTGTGAAGAGTCACAATGGGATCTTGCAAAACTGGGTCACTGGGCAACACAATGGCAGATGAAATTCAATGTTGATAAGTGCAAAGTAATGCACACTGGAAAATATAATCCAAACTATACATACAAAATGATGACGTCTAAATTAGCTGTTACCACTCAAGACCGCGATCTTGGAGTCATTGTGGATAGTTTTCTGAAAACATCTCAATGTGCAGTGGCAGTCAAAAAAGCTAAGAGAATGTTAGGAACATTAGGAAAGGGATTGATAATAAAACAGAAAATATCATAATGCCAGTGTATAAATCTGTGGGATGCCCACACCTTGAATACTGAATGCAGTTCTGGTCGCCCTATCTCAAAAAGGATATATTAGAATTTTAAAAAGTACAGAGAGAGGCAACAAAATGATTAGGGATATGGAACAGCTTCCATATGAGGAGAGATTATAAAGACTGGGATTGTTCTGCTTGGTAAGGAGATGGCAAAGGGGGGATATGATAGGGGTCTATATAATCATGACTGGTGTGGAGAAAGTAAATAAGGAGGTGTTGTTTACCCCTTAACATAACACAAGAACCAGGGGTCACCCAATGAAATCAATAGGCAGCAGGGGTCACCCAATGAAATCAATAGGCAGCAGGGTTAAAACAACCATAAGGAAGTACCTCTTCACACAATGCCCCATCACCCTGTTGCCAGGGGATATTGTGAAGGCCAAAAGTATAACTACATTCAAAAAAGAATTAGATAAATTCATGGAGGCTAGGTCCATCAATGGCTTTTAGCCACGATGGTCAGGATTGCAACCCCATGCTCTGCGTATCCCTAAACCTCTGACTGCCAGGTGCTGGGACTGGACAACAGGGGATGGATCACTCGATAATTGTCCTGTTTTGTTCATTCCTTCTGAAGCATCTGGTGCTGTCTACTGTCAGAAGATAGGACACTGGGCTAATTGGACCATTGGGTCTGTCCCAGTCTGGCCGTTCTTATGGTCTGTGTTTACGCGCCTCTGCCCACCTTTCATTCCCTCCTTTCTATGTAGAGAAGGAATGAGCGTCAGAAGGCTGTCACTGATCAACATCAGCCCAGGTTGAGAACCATCTTCTTAGGCTGGTTCTGTGGCCTCAGGGTCAGGGGGATTAATCTGAGGTGTGGGATTATGGGCCCTTCAAAATGTTATAAAATAAACTCTTGCAAGATGACTTTGTGACGCTTTTGTTTAACCTTCAGTAAGAAGGGTGTGGGTTGTAATTAGTTGAATCTAAGATTAATTTGTGATCTTTAAAGCAAATTTGTATTTGCTCTTTTCAGCCATTAGAGAGGCAGTGGAAAAGAATCTTGGCTACAGTGCCTGATTTTTGAATTTTTGCCTGGGTTTACGGAGGTATCCTGAGAGAGGAACAGCCTGTTCCTAACTTAGTCTTGGGCTCCTTCCTTCGTTATAAAATCCTTGCTGAATTCCTAGTTGATAACCAGCAGAGCCCATGGCTAGAAGCTGCTGGAGTGGTGGTGCGATTGCTTGCTATAGCCTGAGTTCCTGGCTCAGCTGATGGGCATGAACAGCAGTTACTCATTATGCTAAATCCTGACTTCTTTCTGTTTGTCAGGCTTTTGTAAGCGTCCTGGTCGTTGTCTGTTGTAGATCGCCAAGGAGAGCTGCATAGAATGTCTGCACCGTAAAGGAAAAGGAGAATTAAAAAACCCAACTCAAACACCTTAGCGAAGGGACTGCCATCACTTCACTTCCTGCCAGCATGTGATGTATAGCGATGACAACCTGTGTGTATTAGCACCAGCAGTCCGTGAGATGTCCCCCAGCGCCCGTTTCCAATTGCTAGCTATGCTCCAGCTCTTACTCACAAGAGAGCAGAGTGACAGAGCAGGGTCCGGTCCTCCCTTCACCCACTGCATCGATCCTCTGTAAAACCTGCACCCAGATCAGTGCAGCAAGGATTATGAAAGCAATATCACCACCTCTCATGATAGTTGGAGGTCTGCTTAAACCGTCAGCTCCTGGAGTCGTGTGAACATGACAGAATCGGAACTTTGTTTTTTTAAATTAAAGTAAGTTTCTGGCCCTCGTGTTCACATTTTCACGCTTTTCTTTGACCCAGCTGCACCCAAAATGTTCAGAAATCAGAAAGCAAAGAGAAAAAGCCGTAGCTCACGAAAGCTTATGCTCAAATAAATTGATTAGTCTCTAAGGTGCCACAAGTCCTCCTTTTCTTTTTGCGAATATAGACTAACACGGCTGTTACTCTGAAACCTGTCAATTTATTTTTTATTTTTTTTTAAGAAAACCTTAATTTTTAATCGAGTCGCATGAGTTTGAAGTGCCTGACTCATGATATCTGTACACTTGGGGTTGACAGTACCATGAAAGGCCATAGCAAAAGTGCATAAAAACGAGGCGCATATATAAAGGAGCATTATAAATATGAAAAGCCAACTCCAATATGCTGCCAACCTTTAAAATAGAGACAATTGAGTGTATGTAATTCAACATGCAATTAGAGACTGGTGAATTGTGCAATGCTATAAATTCAAATCAAGTGTCCAGCCAGTGGACAACACAATAGTGCAATGACAGTGGTACATTTCAGCCTCCCGTCTGTTTCTCAGCGTGGAACTTAGTTCCTGAGAGAGAATCTGCAAGGATCTCATTCAGGAGCCATCTAAGGCAGTGGAAACAGTTTAAAAAGCCCAGTGAAAGAAGGGAGGAGTGGTCACTGCTTCCCATGGCTGAATCCCACCGATTCCCATCAGTGCAAACCTCAGTCTCTACAGGCACAAAACGTGCTCATAATGCAGTCTTTTGGCTGGCTGGTCTCTGGTCTCCTTCCAGTAGGAGGAAGATGCTTAACTGATACAATTAAGTGTCAAGAGTGTGCACTGTAACTAAGTCTGATTATGAGCTTGCCATATCTCAGACCCTAAGCAGGGGCGAAGCTGGTCAGTGCTTGGATGAGAAGCCCAAGATGCTGCAGGAAGTGGTGTTAATGACTCAACCTGTCCGAAGCCAGCTCAGCAGGATGCAGGTCTGCTGACGGTGCTGTCTTCAAGATACATAAAACCAAGCTGATGATCATTTGTGCTCATGAAAGAGGGTGTTTGGTGTCCTGGCCAGTTTCCCATTGGGTAATTACATTCCACTTCATTAAATTTCCCTGTGCAATATCAGTGTCCTACTTGCTGGCATCAGTGCAACTTGACCCCAGAGAAGCGGAGGGGGACAATACACAGGTAAACCGACAGGTCAGTCCTGGGGACATGCAAACCAGTGTGGGAAGGCACTTAGAGGACTGCCAAAATAGTGTGAATGAGCAATGTGCATACATGAACATAGGTTTGTATTAACTCAATGCCTGGTGAACTTTGTACCCTTTAACTATGGTGCTACTGTGCTTTCAGGGTCTGCATTGTGTGAATGCAGGTCATTTCAATGTGCACCAATCCAAATTAGTGCATACTACCCCCTCCCTTCCTTCATGTAGACAAACCCTTAGACTCTGGAGTTTTTTGGTGCATTGATGGACTGTTGTTGTGTTCCACCCCAGATGCAGCTGCCCAGCAGCTGCCCTGGGAATTTCTTTATGCTACAGAACTGCAAGATAAACTCTTAATAATAAAATAGGAAGTTGTGCTTGGTGGTCTTGTCCTGACTCTGAAATGAAGGAGAGCAAAGAGGCTGCAGCATTCGTGGCTGAGATGGAGGAACGCTGGCAGTGTATTGTATCTGGTTTCCCATCTGTAACATGTCTTTGTGTACGCAGGACCTGGGGGCTCTGTCTGTGCATCAAAACAGGAGGGCTGGAGCACTGATAGTCTGGAGACAGGGTGCACATACCTGCTTTAGGTGCCATGTCCTCTGTGTGGGAGCAGCAGTGCCTGGTTGTGTCATAGAGACGGGTTCCTGGCACGATGCAGTTGGTCTTTATCCTGAAGCTGTTCATCCTTCCTCCCGTGCTGTGCCCAGGAGGAACAGCTGTTTGGAGGAGAATTAGCAGCAAATCGACTAGCTGTGCACCTATGCCGTTTTTACCTATTTGAACATACTGTGACGCAAAGATGGTGTGGGTAACTGGTCCCGTCATCCTCCTGGGCTGCTGGTTCTCTTATGTGGCTAGGAAGACCATTTCCTGACCATCAGGCCCTGGCCCGTTCCCTTCCACCCCTTTGGCCCACTTATGGAGCCGGCTGTAGAGTGGGAAGCCCTTATTTTCCCGGTAGATATAGACCCCAGTGATGGCGTTCCACTGCGGGCTTGGCTGGACACCCTTCACTGGGAACTCCTCCACTAGCTCTTTCTCCTCCTTATTCAGAGCCACAAAGCCGAAGAACTGCTTGACATTGTTGGCGGCCAGGATCTTGGAGTGGACTTCGGCGGTGCGCTGAAAGAGCTTGGCCTCGCTAGAGCGGTACTGGGCCCAGTAGCCCTCTTGCCGGTAGCTCAGCGGTGAGCAGCAGTGCTTCAGGCACTTGGTGAGGAAAACCAAGACTGCGATGACCCCAATGAGCAGCCATCCAAAGAGCTGAGAAAGAGACAGAGAGGGCTACATCAGAACAGCTCATCAGTCCAATCTCCGATTAAAGAACCTGCCCCATTTCATACTGGCGTTTCCCCAGTTCATGCTGGCTCAGGAGGACACCAGCCCTTGGATTCTTTGTCTCTGTGAACATGATGCCGTACTGATAGCCACTGACTATAGCATAAGCAGGTGCTGTGCGAGATTCGCAGCAATCCTCTGCCAATGCCCTTCAGTCCTGACCGGCAACCGTTCCTGCTCTTCCAGACTGGAGCCAAGACAGCTCAGCTGATGAACCTCAGTCCTGATCTGCAGCTTCCCCTCCTACTCCAGACTTGGAACCCCTCATAGCGTGGCCAATGCACCTTGACCTGGGCAACTCCTTCTATTCTAATTCAAGGACACCCCATCATTTCTGCTCCTGACTGGGCCACAAGGGGATCACTGCAGAGTGCACAGACTTGTCTGTCTAACTCAGATCCAACATGTATCTGAGTGTTTGTTGTGAGGACAGTTTGACTGTGTGCTTGATTGGTTGTTTGAAAAGGGCGGGGAGTGGGAGTGCTTTGTTCCAGGTGAGCCTTAAGTGGGCCTGACTGTATAAAAAGCCAGTCAGCAGCGAACCAGCTGAGCAGTGAACAGCACAGCAGCTAACAGAAGGAGTTTGCCTGGGAGTTCGCCTGGGGAGAGCCCACTGAGGCTTACATCTTGCCAGATTCTCTGAGTAATTACTACAACTCCTGAGGAAGCTCATAGAAGGAAGGTAATATGGATGGGGGGTGTTCAGCTGTTGTGACCTGCATTGGATGTGCTATGTTTGTCTTTCTTCCACAGGACAGAAGCAACTTTGTCTGTATAAAGTGCAAGCTGGTCTCCATATTGGAAGAGAAGGTTCAAGGTCTGGAGCAACAGGTATCGACCCTGCGTTGCATAAGAGAAACTGAAGATTTCCTGGACAGACGTCAGGATATGCTTCTACGGGCACAAGGTTCTGAAGATTCAGAGCAGGCTGCACATCGGGGACAGGAGGACGGTGAAGAAATTTGGCATCATGTGACCTCCAGAAGAAAAAAGGGGAACGTCCATGTACCAGCAATGCCGATACAGGTAAGTAACCGTTTTCATGTTCTCTCCACAGGTACTAATGCGGAGAGTGGACCAGATGATACGTCTGAGGGAAGGGAGCAGAAGGAGACTCCACCGACTGGAAGGCATGAGATGCACTGTCCTAGGGTTGGGGGTTCCACGACCACTGCTCCCAAGAGAAGGAGGCGGGTGGTGGTGGTCGGGGACTCTCTCCTCAGGGGGACTGAGTCATCTATCTGCCGCCCCGACCAGGAAAACCAAGAAGTCTGCTGCTTGCCAGGAGCTAAGATTCGCGATGTGACGGAGAGACTGCCGAGACTCATCAAGCCCTCGGATCGCTATCCCTTCCTGCTTCTCCACGTGGGCACCAATGATACTGCCAAGAATGACCTCGAGCGGATCACTGCAGACTACGTGGCTCTGGGAAGAAGGATAAAGGAGTTTGAGGTGCAAGTGGTGGTCTCGTCCATCCTCCCCGTGGAAGGAAAAGGCCTGGGTTGAGACCATCGAATCGTGGAAGTCAACGAATGGCTACGCAGGTGGTGTCGGAGAGAAGGCTTTGGATTCTTTGACCATGGGATGGTGTTCCAAGAAGGAGGAGTGCTAGGCAGAGACGGGCTCCACCTAATGAAGAGAGGGAAGAGCATCTTCGCAAGCAGGCTGGCTAACCTAGTGAGGAGGGCTTTAAACTAGGTTCACCGGGGGAAGGAGACCAAAGCCCTGAGGTAAGTGGGGAAGTGGGATACCGGGAGGAAGCACGAGCAGGAGCGCGTGAGAGGGGAGGGCTCCTGCCTCATACTGAGAAACGGGCGATCAGCAGGTTATCTCAAGTGCCTATACACAAATGCACGAAGCCTGGGAAACAAGCAGGGAGAACTGGAAGTCCTGGAAAAGTCAAGGAATTATGATGTGATTGGAATAACAGAGACTTGGTGGGATAACTCACATGACTGGAGTACTGTCATGGATGGATATAAGCTATTCAGGAAGGACAGGGAGGCCAGAAAAGGTGGGGGAGTTGCACTGTATGTAAGAGAGCAGTATGACTGCTTAGAGCTCAAGTATGAAACTGCAGAAAAACCTGAGAGTCTCTGGATTAAGTTTAGAAGTGTGAGCAACAAGGATGATGTCGTGGTGGGAGTCTACTATAGACCACTGGACCAGGGGGATGAGGTGGACGAGGCTTTCTTCCGGCAACTCGCAGAAGTTACTAGATCGCACGCCCTGGTTCTCATGGGAGACTTCAATCACCCTGATATCTGCTGGGAGAGCAATACAGCGGTGCACAGACAATCCAGGAAGTTTTTGGAAAATGCAGGGGGCAATTTCCCGGTGCAAGTGCTGGAGGAACCAACTAGGGGCAGAGCTCTTCTTGACCTGCTGCTCACAAACCGGGAAGAATTAGTAGGGGAAGCAAAAGTGGATGGGAACCTGGGAGGCAGCGACCATGAGATGGTCAAGTTCAGGATCTTGACACAAGAAAGAAAGGAAAGCAGCAGAATACAGACCCTGGACTTCAGAAAAGCAGACTTTGACTCCCTCTGGGAACTGATGGGCAGGATCCCCTGGGAGAATAACATGATGGGGAAAGGAGTCCAGGAGAGCTGGCTGTATTTTAAAGAATCCTTACTGAGGTTACAGGGACAAACCATCCCGATGTGTAGAAAGAATAGTAAATATGGCAGACGACCAGCTTGGCTTAACAGTGAAATCCTTGCTGAACTTAAATATAAAAAAGAAGCTTACAAGAAGTGGAAGATGGGACAAACGACTAGGGATGAATATAAAAATATTGCTCGGGCATGCAGGAGTGAAATCAGGAAGGCCAAATCACACCTGGAGTTGCAGCTAGCAAGAGATGTTAAGAGTAACAAGAAGGGTTTCTTCAGGTATGTTAGCAACAAGAAGAAAGACAAGGAAAGTGTGGGCCCCTTACTGAATGAGGGAGGCAACCTAGTGACAGAGGATGTGGAAAAAGCTAATGTACTCAATGCTTTTTTTGCCTCTGTCTTCACGAACAAGGTCAGCTCCCAGACTACTGCACTGGGCAGCACAGCATGGGGAGGAGGTGACCAGCCCTCTGTGGAGAAAGAAGTGGTTTGGGACTATTTAGACAAGCTGGACGAGCACAAGTCCATGGGGCCGGATGCGTTGCATCCGAGAGTGCTAAAGGAGTTGGCAGATGTGATTGCAGAGCCATTGGCCATTATCTTTGAAAACTCATGGCGATCGGGGGAGGTCCCAGATGACTGGAAAAAGGCTAATGTAGTGCCCATCTTTAAAAAAGGGAAGGAGGAGGATCCTGGGAACTACAGGCCAGTCAGCCTCACCTCAGTCCCTGGAAAAATCATGGAGCAGGTCCTCAAGGAATCAATTCTGAAGCACTTAGAGGAGAGGAAAGTGATCGGAAACAGTCAGCATGGATTCACTAAGGGCAAGTCATGCCTGACTAATCTAATTGCCTTCTATGAGGAGATAACTGGCTCTGTGGATGAGGGGAATGCAGTGGATGTGTTGTTCCTTGACTTTAGCAAAGCTTTTGACAGGGTCTCCCACAGTATTCTTGCCAGCAAGTTAAAGAAGTATGGGCTGAATGAATGGACTATAAGGTGGATAGCAAGCTGGCTAGATTGTCGGGCTCAACAGGTAGTGATCAATGGCTCCATGTCTACTTGGCAGCCGGTATCAAGTGGAGTGCCCCAAGGGTCGGTCCTTGGGCTGGTTTTGTTCAATATCTTCATAAACGATCTGGAGGATGGTGTGGATTGCACCCTCAGCAAGTTTGCAGATGACACTAAACTGGGAGGAGAGGTAGATATGCTGGAGGGTAGGGATAGGATACAGAGGGCCCTAGACAAATTGGAGGATTGGGCCAAAAGAAATCTGATGAGGTTCAACAAGGACAAGTGCAGAGTCCTGCACTTAGGACGGAAGAATCCCATGCACCGTTACAGACTAGGGACCAAATGGCTCGGCAGCAGTTCTGCAGAAAAGGACCTAGGGGTTACAGTGGACGAGAAGCTGGATATGAGTCAACAGTGTGCCCTTGTTGCCAAGAAGGCCAATGGCATTTTGGGCTGTATAAGTAGGGGCATTGCCAGCAGATCGAGGGACGTGATCGTTTCCCTCTATTCGACATTGGTGAGGCCTCATCTGGAGTACTGTGTCCAGTTTTGGGCCCCACACAACAAGAAGGATGTGGAAAAATTGGAAAATGTCCAGCGGAGGGCAACAAAAATGATTAGGGGACTGGAACACATGAGTTATGAGGAGAGGCTGAGGGAACTGGGGATGTTAAGTCTACGGAAGAGAAGAATGAGGGGGGATTTGATAGCTGCTTTCAGCTACCTGAAAGGGGGTTCCAAAGAGGATGGCTCTAGACTGTTCTCAGTGGTGGCAGATGACAGAACAAGGAGTAAAGGTCTCAAGTTGCAGTGGGGGAGATTTAGGTTGGATATTAGGAAAAACTTTTTCACTATGAGGGTGGTGAAACACTGGAATGAGTTACCTAGGGAGGTGGTGGAATCTCCTTCCTTAGATATTTTTAAGGTCAGGCTTGATAAAGCCCTGACTGGGATGATTTAATTGGGGATCGTTCCTGCTTTGAGCAGGGGGTTGGACTAGATGACCTCCTGAGGTCCCTTCCAACCCTGATATTCTATGATTCTATGGTGCTGCAAAGCGCTGGGTCAGCTGATGTGGAGTTGGTTCTGATAACTGATCTCCCGGTGTCTGGATAATGTATTGTCCTCTTGCACCTAACACATGCTGCATTTTTTCTTTTTCTTTTCGGTAGGTCCTCACAAAGCCATGAACATGTGTCTTAAAAGCAAACTTCCCCCCAAAGCAGATTATTAATGTAAAAAGTGTACAGGTTTCTGGAAGCTAACCCTGGTCCTGGGACAGCTCGCACCTCAGATTAGGTGTAACTCATTCCAGATTTCTGGACACACGGTGCTCACAGGCATGGGCTGCTGTGACAGAGGGCTGGGCAACAGCAGCTCTACCAGCACTCTGATCATGGGAACATCAATTAAATCACCCCAGAGTGAACCGGAGGGGCACAGCTGTGCCTAACTGATAGACTGGGGATGGGCTGGAGAAAGCTACCACAGGAAGAATGTGCTCAAGAGGAGGTGGAGTCTGAGTGGGCCCTGATGCTGCTGCCCCCTCACCCCCTACTTCCGATGTGGAAGGTACCTTCTGTCTCCCCGCTCCTTGGCCAAGTGAGTTAAGGAGTGTACGATATTGTAAATACGGAGCTCTGAGCGGTTTGTGGCTTGAAAAGAGACAGGATGGGCATCCTGCCCTGTCACAGCTCAGAACAGAGCTGAGTGTTTCAGGGCCACTTTCCCCATTTTGCTTATCTTGGCTTCCCAATGCTGCCGTTTCAAAGAGAATTTATTGGTACATAGGTTGAGCCACAGAGGGGAAAGTGGGTATTATCTCCCTCAGAGAGGAAGATAATGAGGCACAGAAGGGGAAAGTAACTTTCCCAAGGTCACACAGTAAGTCAATGGCAGAGTCGGGAATACAGCCCAGGTGTCCTGCTCTAACCACTAGACAACACTATGTAATATCCTGGCTTCAATTAAGTAAATGGCAAAACTCCCATTGACTTCAATGGGGCCAGGATTTCAATTTCTGTCTCTGAGCCTTGGAATCTTTGCTCTCAGTCTCACTCTCATCCTGAGCCAGAAATAGTACACGGGAGACCTGGCTCCCAGTCTCCTTTAACTCCTTGTCAACATTCCTTCCACACCCAGACATACAAGTAAATCAATACCTGGGACTCATATCTTAGTCTTCTTATAACTTCTTCCTTAAAACTTGTCAAGTTCCCTGGAATGTCCTTACAAGGGAACCTGGCCAGGGTCTCCGGTCCATATCTGGATGGAAATTCATCTAGGGAGGCAGGATCCACAAATTCACTGAGGGCACAGATGTAGGCTTCTCCGCGGAGCAGTGAGATGACTGACCAGGTGACAGGGGCCACGGCAGCCCGCCCTATGATGGAGCCGAAGAGCAGGAAGGTGGCTGCAGCTGAGAAGTTCTTGGCCCCTCTCTTGTGGCACTCGGCCACCAAATTCCAGGTGTGGTTGTTCCAGATGACGCCGATGAGGAACAGGGCCAGGGCTGGGACTCCAATGGCAGCCAGTCCATAGATGTAGTTCCTGGCCGGAGAGCAGGGGCAGTGGAAGGCAACCACAGAGAAGAGTTCCTGACTGCCCACCGTGCCCAGGGCCACCAGGCCATTGAAGATCATCACATCTTTGCTTTTGAAGAACAGAGAAAGGAAGCGGAAGTTTTCAGTGATGAGGGCAGCCATCTTGGATTGAGCACCCAATCAGAGATGCCTACAGCAGCCTGGGTCCTCTCTCCTCTCGCTGGCTACGACGACAATAACAGCACTGAGAAACGTGAATCATAGAGCCAATATTCGAGAGGCAGCAGACTGGCATGAGCTTTATCATTCCATACTAGAAGATCCTGTAAATCTGCAACAAAGAAAGGCAGTGTTATCTAATGATTAGAGCAGAGGTGTGGAGTTGGGACTCTTAGATTGCGTTCCCACCTCTGCTACTGTTTTGCTGTGTAACCCTGAGGCAAATCACACTCACTTTTCTGGGAGTTGAATAGGACTGAGGTTTTCCTCCTAGGTCAGCTTTACTGCCTCAGCAGTTGCAGATTCTGATTCGAGTGATCTGTCTCCTGGGGCCTAACGATTGAGTATTAGTAACAGCAGTTTGGAGATCCTCGGGCCAAAGGCTCTGCAGAAGGGCAGGGTCTGATGATAATCACAGGTATTTAGGCCTAGTATGGTAGGTTTGGATTGAACTAATAGTTGCAAGTGACCAGTACTGTTGATGATGAATGGATGGGTGTCTTGTGACTAACACGAGTCCCTATTCCTAGAATGGATACAAGGAAAGGTGCCTCCCTGCGTGTTTTAATACAGCATAAAAGTTTCAGGATATGTCTACGCTGCGATGTAAACCCAGGGTTCAAACTCAGGTTCAAGCCTAACCTCCCTTCCATCTACACACAAATCACACTAATCCAACTCAGGGTCTCAGGACCATAAGGGAGTGGCGGGTCTGAGCCTGGATCAAGCCAGGACCCAGGGTTCAAGTCCTATTCCTTTGCAGTGTAGATGCAGCGCCACTGGACACATGCTCTGGGAGTCCACCAAGCGTGTCCCACAATCCCATGTGCTGTCTTTCTTTGTCCCCTGGACAGTCAAGTTTGGTGGACAGTCAAGTTTTCCCATACTGCACCACAAACGAAGGGCTTGAATGGCCGCGTTTTGGCAGGGCGGTAGGAACTCTGGGATATGGGTTGTGGATCTGGTCCACATAATGCAGTGTCGATACTGGACCCTCAAGTTGGCACCCAGGGTTCAACAATTCCTAACCTGGGGTTTCCAATGAGTGTAGATGCTCAAGCCCTAGGCTAAGAAACCCAAGTCTGCTAACTTGAGTTCTACTAAACCTGGGCTTACACTGTAGCATAGACATACCCTCTATGTCTTAGGGTGTGTCTTCACAGTTATACTTGAAAATTACCCCAACTTGACTCGCATTCACACAAAAAATCTCTAGCTCAAGTTAAGTGGTCAGGGCCGGTGTAACCACTAGGCGAACGAGGCAGCTGGCTAGGGCGCCAAGATTTGGGGGTGCCAAAAAGCGGTGCCCCCCAATTTTTTTTTACACTATTCCTTAGGGGCAGGTATCTGTCAGTCTCCAGCGCTCGGGCCACACCAGAGCAAGCAGCCTCTTCACCTCGGAGTCTCCCCTCCTTGCCCGGGGCCACTCCTCCTCTCAGGCTCCCCAGCCACTGCCGCCACGGCCCCCCGGGAGGACGTGGGCGGGGGGGCGCCGCCACGGAGGAGACGCAAGGGGCCAAGCTTGGCTGGGGCCCTGCACCTGCCGGCCACGAGCAGCAGGAACCGGGCGCTGCTTGGGGGGAACCGGGCGGCCCGAGCCCAGGGCACCTACGCTCCCCGCCTGCTCCTGCTGCTGCCCTGGGCTTGGGGTGCCCGGCTCCCCCCGCTGGTACCTGCCCCTCAGCAATAGAGATGTGTGCATGGGTAATATTGAGGAATAATGTATTTACCTTAAACGTCTGCTTTACAGACTTGGAGTAGAAATGAGTCACCGGGGGATAGTGGCCCTTTGGGGCAAGGGGGATTTGTCACCCTGCCTAACCTGGCTGGTGATGCAATGAAGGCTCAGTTGTTTAGCTTTGCACAATAGTAAGACTTTGAATGGGACACCATCAGAGGCAATGGCAGACAACTGAAACGCCTTAAAGGTAAAAAAGAAACATTACAACAGCCATTACCCATTCTGACAGGCTGTTTATAATGCTAAGTTTACTAGTTTTCAGAGGTTGGGGGGGGGAATAAAAGGAGGGGGGGCGCAAGGTGGAAGTTTCACCTAGGGCACAAAATATCCTTACACCGACCCTGTAAGTGGTGCTTTAAACTGGAGCTAGCTCGCCTGCCAGAAGGAATGGGTTGAAGCTCATTATTGCAACTTGCTGATGCTCGAGCTAATGATGGGGTTGCAACCGCTCCACTTACAGCAAGTCCTCAGCAGCTAATCCAGTCACACTCTGCTGCCAGTCCAAGCGCTCTGGGTAACTCCAGCATTGTTGTGAAGTGTGGTCTCTCTCACTAGGCTCACTTGAGTGCAGTAACTTGAGCTAACTGATGCCCTGAAGATAAGCCCTGAGCGTAGCTCCGATTTCCTGTGTCATGTGGTGATGTGCATAGAGGGCACTAGAAGGCCTTCTGCTGGCAGGTCCGATTACAGTTTTCATTAGTACTGGAAAGGCCAGTTGAGTAGCAATACCCAGAAACCAGAGCGGGTTGCTCTGGTGTTTGGAGAATGGAACGAGAACGAAGCCTGGTGGTCTGGTAGCAGCAAGTCTCCCAGGGCTCTGTCTGTCTTCACCAAAAGTCAATCCACGGTTGTGCAATGTATCACCCCTAGGAGAGCACATCGGGTTTATATCAATGCAGCTGACATCAGCCCTACACTCACCCATTAGCCGGGGCTTGGTTACCACCTGCTTTCTACTGTCACAGCCCGGCTGCCATGCAATAGGGCCCAGCTTAAATTCTTGGACAAGGCAACAGTGAAATCCCATTGCAGGACACTCCCAAGTGGCATTTGACTAGCTTGCATGGTTTCCCATCTGTGCTCCTTACACCAGAATAGCATTGCACCTATCACTTCTGCGGATCCCAAAGCACTTTGCTAATTATGGGCCCCCTCTTGCAGCCCTCAGACAAGGAAACCCCTTGATTTCAGTGGGCTTGTAGGATGGGAGCCTGGAATACATATGTTATCACCTAGCTCTTATCATCAGTAGATCGCAAAGCACTTTACAAAGGAGGTCAGTATCATTACCCACATTTTACAAATGGTAACACTGAGGCCCACGCGGTGAAGTGACTTGCCTAAGGTCATCCAGCAATCAGTGAGTGACATAGCCAGGAATAGAACCCAAGTCTCCTGAGTCCCTGGTCCAGTGCTTTATCCACCAGGCAACACTGCTTCTCACATAGCCCAGCAGCACTGAAGTGCAGCCACCCCTGCAGGGGGAGATGGGCGGGGAGCTGTGTGTGAAAAGGCAGCAGTTTGGGTCATCAGGCTGGATTCCTCAATCCCTTGGGCTTCACTTTGCTCTCCAGGTTTAACTGACATGAACCTCAGCCAAACCCATCAAGCACCAAGAGTTCAGGTGGGAGCTATGATTCAACTCACTGAGACTAGAGCTTTGACAAAGGCCCATCTGAGAGGCTGGTAAACCTACCCTGGAGTTTGTATCAGTACCTACCCCATAGTCTTTTGCATCTCCTGAATGGCACATAGCCCTCTGGGGGCTGACTGTAGAAACCCATCCTCCTCTTGATCATGGCAGACCCCAAAGAGGCATAGCCTCCTTGCAGATCAAACGCCACCTGGCTAGATCTCTAGCTATGACCTTTGTGAAAGGGCCAGCCCCACATCCTGCATGCAGATGGCAAATATAAAATTGGTGCCATGGAAACCCCAACTTCTCTGAAAAGTAGCAGGGGATCTTTCATGTTCAAGCCAATCAGATAAAGGGAACCCAGATTTTAAGGTCTCCTGTGAAAGACACACACACATCTGGTACTTAGTTTACAGGCCCCTGGAAGACTGAGCTGATCCTAGTGAAATTATGGCAGAGAGCTAGTCCAAACCTGATGCCTGAGATCACTAGTTCACAATGGGTCAGTTACCACCCTACCTACCCCAGTGTAGCCCTATTTAAGTCCATGGGTTAGCACGGGGGGGTGACTACAGAGTTCAGTCCAGTGCTCTCTATTATTTCTATCCATTCGTGATTCCATTACAGTTACTCTTTAAAATCACTATGGGTTTAAACACTAAAAACTAGGGCCCTAATTCCCTACGGCAGTACCCCAGTTTTACACCAGTCAAACTCACTAATCAACAGACTTACACTAGCATAAAACTAGAGAATCTGGGTGAAGAATCAGACTCATGATCTTGACAGCCATAAAGTTTGTGTTGTGCAGTGTTCCTCAAAGACTCTAAGCCTGAAATGGGATGATAAAATTCCAGGACTATTATTCAGGGGAACACAGAACGATTGCACAAAACCAAAACCATGCAACCCTTTCTTTCAAGGACTGGAGCTGGCAACAGGCCAAGGAAAACTCAGTTTGGGTGACAAACAGGAATGCTCCATCCTCGGGGAGAAGTCTCCCCTCGCTAATGGATTTCATTCCCAGTTAGGGTGGTGCATGTGATTATTTGTAAGCAGCCTCTATTTCAGTGCTACCCCTGGAACAAATGTAAAGACAAGAAGAAAACTAAGCCACTTACTTAAGGGTTGTTAAATCCGTTTTCAGAGCCTTCTCAGCTACACTCCCAGTGTAGCTGGCTCCCCCTCTGCAGGGAGAGGAGGAGAGTGGGATCCAGCTCAGAAAGTGCCAGCGCAAGAAGTTAAAACAGTTCAAAATAGCGTTTATTTTCAGCAGCTTCCTTTCTGTGTGCCAAGGGGTCCTCTCTTGTTAGATGTTTTGTGGTGGGAGGGAAAAGCCTCAGCCTTGCATCAGGGTGGGGCTTGTACAGGCAGCGAACGGGCAGTTACTTTCTGTCTGTTTCAAAGAAAACATTGTGCCTTTAAAAGAAAAAAAAAAGGCATGAAAACTAGTTAGTGGAAAAAATGCATAATCCGCCCCCAAACCAGAGAGAGATCGCATGGCAGCATCAGGCTGTGGAGGGAAATGTGGCGTGCAGCTGTCCGGGGCGTGTCTGGAGCTCTCTTCATCACTTCCTCCAAGGAGACTGCTTGCTCTGAGGCCTGAGAAAGTTCTGCTAGAGGATGCTCTAACTGGGGTTCCCTGGCATAGTGAGGATAATGCCAGAGGCAGACACCTCTGGAGAGGTCACACAGTCCACCTCAACTGGCTGCCTGAGTCTGAAAGGGTGTGGCCAGAGGCTGGGGCAGCCAGTGATTTGGCTGGAGCAGCACATTCCTGCCTGGCTCTGCTTTTCCGCTTTCCACTTCCTCTCCAGAGCCATGACATGAAGGCAGAGAAGGAGGCCAGGCCATCTACCTTCCTCCTCCTCTTCTCCCCCCTCCCTCCCACCACAGCTGGCCAGCTCTCTGCTCCTGCTTGCCTGCTGCAGCCCTCTTTCCCTTCATGCTTCACGGATGCTGTGCCCCTGGAACAAAACCCAGGCCCCCAGAGGACGGGTTAGCAGAGAGAAGCTCACAGCAACGCCCGTGTTGATTTCTGCACAGCCTCTAGCCCCTGGAATGGAACGAAACTCTTCTCAGGCCCCGTGTTATTGCCGGAGAGAGGCCTGCATGGGCATCCTCCATTTCAGGGCGTCTGGAATGGATTTGGGGTTCCTGCTACAGAAATCACCCAATAGGAAACCTGGAGCTGGGTTTGAGTTTGACTCTGCCCCTCCCCAGAGGTCGACAGTTCTGATCTGGACTTCAGGTGCGGGCCTGTCTCTGGTTATTACTGGTTTAATCCGGGCTCTGCCACGCTTGCTGTGTCCTCTTAGGCCAGGGGTGGGCAAACTTTCTGGCCCGAGGGCCACGTCGGGGTGCGAAACTATATGGAGGGCCGAGTAGGGAAGGCTGTGCCTCCCCAAACAACCTGACCCCTGCCTCCTATCCGACCCCTCCCACTTCCTGCCCCCTGACTGCCCCCCTCAGAACCTCCTACCCATCCAACCCCCCGTGCTCCCTGTCTCCTGACTGCCCCGACCTATCCACATCCCCACCCCCTGACAGGCCCCCCGGGACTCCCACACCTTTCCAACCCGCCCTGTTTCCCCGACCCCTGAGCGCCCCAGAACCTCCACCCCATCCAACCACCAGCAGCTCCCTGTCCCCTGACTGCCCCCCAGGACACCCTACCCAACCCTCTCACTGCTGCGTGTGCACGTCACCCCCCCCCCGCCCCCCCCCCCGTACCATGCTGCTCGCTGCGGCAGGAGCTCGCAGCCCCGCTGCCCATGCGGCGGCGTGGGAGGGGGAACAGCGGGGAAGGGGCCGGGGGTGAGCCTCCTGGGCCAGGAGCTCAGGGGCCGGGCCGGATGTGGCCCGTGGGCCGTAGTTTGCCCATCTCTGTCTTAGGCCAATCACGCCCCTTCCCTGTGCCTCCGTTTCCCCTCCCACCCTTCATTTACTTAGGACTGAAGCTCTTTGGGGCAGAGCCTGTCTCCCGTGTGGCCAGCTCTCCCGGGGATGGGATTTCAGCCGAGGCCAGCGCCCGTTTTGCAATGACCAGAGATGCTCCAACCCTCTGGCCAAATGTAGCCCTGCCTGGGGGGAATCTGCCTCTGATTGGGGAATCTGCCTCCTGGGGCTGAGCAACCAATCAGAGCTTCTGTAGGAAGAGCTCTTTCCCCCCTTAGCGCCCCAAAGCCGTTCTCCTAGGCGGAGAGAGGAGAGATAAAAAGCCCAGCTGCTCAGGGCAGTTCTGCTCCTTCCTCCCCTCCTGTGAGCAATGGGAGATGGTTCTTCTGCGCCTGCTCCCTGCAGCACCTGGCCTGGGAGGGGGAAGAAGGGGTGAAGAGCTCCTGGAGCTTCCCCCCACCCCAAGCCTGGAAGGGAGAGAGGGGACCCTGCTGCAGCCCCCTCCAGGCCGGGGAGAAGGGAGTGAAGAGTCCCAGGAGCAGAGAGGAGGCTGGACGGATGAGAGAAACTGGGTGGGAGCAGAATACATCGCTGGGCAGGGGACAGGCAGATGGGGCCAAAATCACTCAGCCAATACATTCGGGAGAGAGGGCGACACTGAGTGTGACCCACACGTGCTGGGGCTGGGCTTGGGGGGTGGGGTTGCAGCAATAAACAGACAAACTAAAAAACACCGTCTGGTCTTTTTTTAGGAGGGGGACCCCTCACGATTTTGTGAGCCAATCTCATGATATTTGGGGCCAATCTTGTGATTTTGGGGGGGGCCTGTCTCATCATTTTTGATCTCGCGAGGTTGGCAGAACCGTGTCTCTCTGCTCAGTGCCTGGCACCCTGGGGACCTGCTCTTAGCTGCCACCGCACTACCAGTGACGATATTGGGCTTGACCGGGTCAGCAGTTGATGGGTCCGACTCCCACAGGAAGTGGCCCCCTCCCTTCTGCACTGGGGCCTGACTCCTCACAGAAATTGGGGACAAGATAGGCCTGTTAGAACACCCAGCCCCTCGCCCACGGCCAGGATTGTCCCCTCTAGGACACGTGCGAGGGCTTTGCCCAGCGTGCCTTTCACAGTTCACAGAGCTTCTGCCACGCCCTGTGGCTGACTGGTAGATCTCTCTGGCAGGAAGGCTTTGCTGCTATTCAGCCTCCTTAACCCCACCCCATTGCTCCCAATCACACTCTCTTGTGCCATCCTAACCCCTCTCCTGGCTGTTTCCACCCTTCAGATGTACCCCAACCCAGCCGTGTGACACAGATGTCGCACTTCCAGAGCTGGGTTGGGCCTTCAAAGCACAGCCCAATGGGAGCCCAAGAGACACTCAAGAGGCATTTGAAGCAACCCACTCCCCCCTAAAAGGATGCAGAGTGCACATTCCTCAGTGCTGCTGGCCAGTGAGGAGTGGGGGAGGTCCGCAGTCCTGCCCTCTCCTCATCCCTTCCCCTGCTGGAGTGGCTGGTGCCACCATTGGGGTGAGCCTGGCACTTGGCCTATGCTTTCAACTCATATTGCAGCGGTGGGTGGGGAAGGCTCCTCTTGCCCTTCCCCTCCAACCCCTGGCACCTAGTTACAATCTGGACCTTAATCTCATTTTATATATCAGTCCGTTCCATGCTGAGGTCCCATATGGCCCACCCCCAGGCTGTGGCCCTGCCCCTTCTGGTGCGGTAGCAGGTTTCAGAGTTAAGATGAACAGGGCAGTGTACACTTCTTGGAGCTATTGTTTCAGGCTCTCTGCAAACTCAGGTTACACTCACACCATGTTTTCAGGCTTTCTTTGTGTCTGTGAGGGTTAGAAACACAATTCTTTTAAAATGAAAGCTGAGATTCTGATCTTATCATGTGACTGCAGGAGCTGGGGCCTTTGGCATGGGCCTGTGGTACCTGGGCCTTGATCCAGCCCCGGTCCCCTCAGCTCCCTTATAATTGTAGCTGCATTTCGTTGAACTCCCTCCAGTTTGTCAGTATTGTTCTGGTAGTGCCGTGGCCAGCAATTAATTCACTCTTCCAGGTGTAGCCCCTGCTGCATGTGCCACCCCAAATTGCACTGGACTCTTGCTACTACTACATCCCATTGCAAACTCATGCCTAATTTGCTATCCCCTGTCACTCCCACCCTCTTCTGGCCATCACTGCTTCCCAGGCTTGTCCCTCCCCCTGCGTGTCTGGGCATTGGATTCTTTCCCACAGATGCACTCTTCCAAGTTGAATCTCATGTTGTTATTTGTTAATAATGCTTATGTTATAATTATATTAACGATGCAGCCAATCATTGCAGGGTGTTGTGCATTGCCCCGGTAAGAGGGATCCTGCCCTGGGCTTCTTCAATCAACGGACTGCAGGAAGTACACAGAAATAGCTGAAACTGTTAGCTGAATTGAGCAGATCCTTGTCAGGTGACTCATCTGTGAAGCCTGCGGCTTGTCTGAATGTTAGAGGCCTTGGGAGGGACAAGATCCTCTGGAGGATGAGGTTGCAGCTGGTTCGGCTGTGTGTGCATGAGCCCTAGAAGAATGGTTAGGGAGCTGTGCCCAAGGAACCTGGTAACTGGGGATCTGTCTGCCTTTGTCTTCACTGGGATTTCACTGAGGGCTCACCCTTTCATGACAATGGCTCCTTAGCTTGTGGGAGGGTTGCTGAAATAGGGGGTGTCTTGTGTCTGGGGTGAGAGGAGTTTGGGGCCTGCCCCCAAAAGCAATTAAAAATGATCCCTTGATCCAAGAATTTGAAATGCTCCACGTGATGACCCAAATGCTGCTCTCAGTGCTTTCTGGGGTGCAGGGGCAGAATTCCCTCTGCTGCGTCTTTGATCTCTTTGCCTGCTGTAAAGGTGCTGGACAGCCCCTTGTTACAAAGGGGATTCGGTGTCAGGCTCTGATCCCGAAGTGTAAATGAAAAGTCAAAGAGTTTCTCTCTGCAAATGGAAGCCTGCTCTTTGGTCTCTTAATGGATCTGCCCAGGAGTTTGCATGTTAATAACTGCTCTGAGAATAGTTAGAAGGCTCCTTTTTGGTAGATCATAACTGTGTCAAACTGAAAAATAAAATAAAACTGGAAACAGTGTTTATCTTTTAATCTCCTTTGTATTGTAAATCAAGCTTTATATCTATTAACTTCTGGACAGCTGCCTTGATTAAAGAGCTGAGTGTGAAGATTAACGATAAATCTGTGATGTGTTCCTTTTTCCCAAGAGTCAGCCTGACTGATCATGAACTTGGATACAACTTCATTTATAGTCTTTCTGGCTTGATCTTAGAATTTCACTGTTATCGACTTCAGGGGGCGGGGAGGGACAACAACCCACAAACCAGTAATTAAGCTTTACATTAACTGCAATCACCTTGGCTCCTGCTGGGACAAAATGGGGTGGTTTAGAAAGAGCATGTGCGTGAGAGAGGGAGAAACGGACTATTGATAATTTGATATGTGGTTTAAGGGACATGACTGAGATAAAAATACCTTCCTTTCATATATTACTAAGGAAACAACAGTTATTAGGGAGTGAATTTTGGCAATCTAGACTGAGCTTTTCAAAGCCATTTAGAGGATTTGGATGCCTAATTTCAATCAATTTGTTTGGGAATTGCGTAGACAGATTGCAGTGCATAGGAATTGGGTTGAAACATCTAGTTGGCTTCTATTGCAGAAGCATCATTGTATATATGTATCTAGGCCTTGTATGTTTGTGTCTAGTTAGTAGACATGGTTATTTGGAACCCAGCTGTGTCATGTGGCTTCCTCCTATTCTTAATGTTGTATAAAGGCACAACACAAAGCCCTTAGGCAGCTTTAAAAACTGTAGCCCCGAGGTGCTATTTGTCATTGGTTTTGCTGTCTGCATTTCACTCTGCTTCTTGTGTCAGTTCTAGCTCTGTAGGGGGTTACTTACATGTAGCCGTCTTCATGACGTTAAACAAAAATAACCCCCAACTCTTATTCACAGCGGAGTTTGTAAATCTCTCTTTTTAAAAAAAAAACAACCACATCCTGAAATTTGAGCCTAAATGATTGACTTGACAGTGGCTCCTTTTAGAATGAACACCCAGTGTGTGTGAAGTTTTTAAGACGGAGAGGAATCTAGGTGAAATCTCAAGGTAAATCAGATTTAAAAAAAAAAAAAATGAATGGCCAACTAGGGTTTCCTGGCTGTCACTGTGCTCTATGCCATGGCCACTCCGAGCTTCACAGCTACAGCAGAGGTTTTCCTGCTGCAAAAAACAGATCCAGATCACTAGACTTAAAGGAGAATCTCCACAAGCTCTTAGCAATATAGGGCATATGACACACAAGCAATCTTTTTGTTCCAGTCAGTTGAGGGCAGTGGCACACATTAGCGAGCGCACTGCACTATCCAGAGGTGCTTTGGTCAGGGTTATTTTAACACCTCCTGTGGCCCATGAGGTCAGTCTGAATAGTAACTAAAGAGATTAGTAGGGAAGACTGGATGCTTTCCCCTGGCTTGTGATTCAAAACGAGAGGTGCTTTTCCAGAGCAGATTGTATCTCCATCAGGTTGTTTACAATAGCGCCTAGTGCATGAGAGGTTTCAGAGTAGCAGCCGTGTTAGTCTGTATTCGCAAAAAGAAAAGGAGTACTTGTGGCACCTTAGAGACTAACAAATTTATTTGAGCATAAGCTTTCGTGAGCTACAGCAGAGATTCTTTCAGCCTGCCCCACAATATCCTTCTGCTGATTCTCGCTCTTCTTCGTCCTGAAATAGCATATGATAAAACGGAAGGAAGTCTTGCCCATGTTCTATAGCACGAGCCTTAGCAAGGGACAAAAACTACCCTCTGCTTGCTATGTCTTGCTACCCAAACAAGGGTTTCCACGGGCATATGGCGCCCTCTAGTGTCCATGAAACTAGTTCTCCAGCAGTTTTGTGCACTTGCTTCTTGGAAACTAAGGCTATGCATAGGTGCTGGAACTAGGGGTGCTGCACCCCCTGGCTTGAAATGGTTTCCATAATAGACGGGGTTTACAGTTTGGTTCAATGGCTCTCAGCACCCCCACTATACAAAGTGTTCCAGCACCCCTGAGGCTATGTCTACACTGGCACTTTTGTTGGTAAAACTTTTGTCGGTCACTCCCCTGACCGAACATAAGTTTCATCCGCTGTAGGGTCTGTCGTGCAAACATAGCCTAAGGGCTTGTCTACACAGGGATGTTAATCTGCAGCTTTTTGTTGCATGTCGGGTAATTCACAGTACACAAGCCGCAGTAACAGTGTGTACACCCTCAGTTTGCAGCATTCTCAGAAGGTATGCCATGTTCCTATGCTTCGCTGCTGAGCAGTGTGCATGCTGGGATTTTACTTGCTGTGCATTGTGGGGTGCCCAGTGAAGCCAGACTAGTTCACATATTTTAAAAATCTCATGATTCATTTGTCTCCGTCCATACTTCCTTTCTGGGTAGGCTGGCCATGCTGCTGTCTGTGAGCAGGGACCCCACAATGCTTCATGCCGCTACGTAGCTGGTAGCCTCAAATACACACATGATGGTGCAGCATCTCCTTCAGTGACGGTGGAACCTGGACCCAGAAGAGGCAGACACCAAGCAACTGATAGAGCAGTGGTTTTCAACCTGTGGTCCGTGGACTCCTGGGGGTCCACAGACTGTCTAGGATTTCCAAAGGGGTCCACACCTCCACTTGAAATTTTTTATGGATCTGCAAATGAAAAACGGTGGAGAACTACCGTGATAGAGGACTGGTTCCTGGAGCAGCTGGAGGGAATGAATTGTTCTGCAGACCTGGGATGACCAGCCGCGGCAAGAGAATTGCAGGAGGAGGGAAGGCAGCCTTTTTGGAGCTATGTGCTGAGCTAGCCCCACAGTGGCAGTGTACCAACATGCGGCACCCTATACCTGTGGACAAGCAGGTCACCACTGCCCACGCAGAATCCCCCCATCCATAGCCAACCAATTTGGAAAGGGGAGCTCTACTGTTGGGGCCTAGCGTCATGCAGCTGTGTGATGCCAGGTACTGTTGCACCAGGTTATAAAGCTTGTTAGTGCTCAGGAGGTTTTTGATGGCTTTGCACACATGGGGTTCCCGAACTGTACTGGGACAACTGATGGGACTAATGTCTATTATTTGTGGGTCTCCCCCACATCAGCAGGGCTCAGAACTCATAAACAGAAGGGGGGTATTTCTCCCTGGTGCTCCAAGAATGTGTTACCATGGTGGCGGGTTTATAGTCTGGTCTGGACGGATTCCCGATGCTAGAATCTTTCAAAACTGAGCTCTCTTTACCGTAATGGAGAAAGGCCTGTTTGCCCCCAGCACCACTGTGGCCATTCGGATCAGTCTGTTTATCATGGGAGATCCATGGGAGATCCAGCTTTGCCTCTGCTTCCCCGTTTAATGAAGCCATTCACAGGCTGCTTGGACAGAAGGCAGGAACTGCTTAACTCCTGCCTTAGCAGCTGCAGAATGGCAGCAGAGTGTGCATTTGGCCGTTGGAAAGGAAGGTGGCGCTGTTTGTGGACTCTGTTGGAAGCAGCATCCAAAAAAAAAAAAATCCCCAAGATTATAGAGCTGCATGTTGTATTTTGCCCCAATATTTGTGAGAGTGAGGGAGTAAGCCTTAGCGATGGGCAGGAAGCTGAGGGAGACTCGCTCAGCGGTTTGAGCAGCCAGCACGGTGTACAATGCAACATGCAAACAGGCGGGGCGATATTGTCAGGGATTGCTCTGATTTTGAGTCTCAGACCTAAATTGTGCAGCGGGACACAGAGAGGGCGGGGGTTAGACGTTTTTTGTGCAGTTCAGTGTTTACGGACAGTGGAAGTGCAATGTTGTGGCGATCCCTCTTGTGCCCGGTGTGTTTGTAAAACCCGATGAATTAGTGCAAGCGTAATTATTTTCTGTTGCAAATGTTGGCTCCTTATGAATGAAATTTTAAAGGCTTTTATAAAATAAAGGAACAGAAACGAACCTTCACTCGAAAATGAAACAACGGCTTTTAATTATGAAACAATATATTACAAAACAATCTATCCAACTCTAAAGAAGCCTTTCATTAAACTAGCAGTGAACCAAAACAGCAAAGTGCGGCAGGGCAGGGCATGACACAAGGAGCCAATATACGTCTTGGCTCTGCCTCTTCTGGTTCGTGGGACTTCGGGTGTTGAGGGCTGAGGCTCGAAGTTACTAGGGCGACAGAGGGCTCAAAAGAGCAGGGGTTCCAGGTGCCCTGAGCTCAGGTCTGGGAGGGAAATGGCTCAGGGAGCAGGCTGCCAAGGTACAGCGGGGAGGAGTTGTTCCAGGTACCCTGTGTTATTCAGGGGTTGATAGGGCCTGCTGCCCGGATGGTGACATGTGTTGCTGCAACACGGCATCTTGGCATCTCCCTGTCTTTTTTTTATACTGGCTTTGGCCATGGCAAGGCTTTCCCTGGCAACTGCCACGCCGTCCTTTGCCACTGCACCGATCTCCCTCAGAAAGCTCCTTGTCGGATTCCCCCCTCAGTCTTTAGATCCAGCCTCCACCTCCCTGTGGGTTTCAGTTTTCTGGGGATGCTGATGTCTGCAAACATTTCATCGCAGGTTTCCGTTTTCTCCCCGCTCAGCTTTGCCAGCCACTCCGCTGTTGGGAAGGGCCCTGTTCCGGAGGGGCTGGCCAGCGCAGGTGCTGCAGTTGTTGGGGAGCATTAAAAGTAAATAAAAGACCAGCAGTTATTGTTCGTGTTCTAAGGGGGCTGTGACCGCATTTCCTTCCATGCGTTTCTGGCTTCACCTCTCTGAGATCCTTCCCACACTTGGGGGAACCTCGGGGATGGGAAGCGGCGTGTGCTTTGGGATTGTGGTCTGTGCAGTGTACGCCGTTCGGCTTTGCTGTAGTGCCATGGAGTTAGAGGTGCTGGAACAATTTTTATAGCGGGGGTGCGGGAAGCTATTGAACCAAACTGTAAACCCTGAATATGATGAAAACCCCTTCAAACCAGGGGGTGCTGCAGCACCCTTCGTTCCAGCACCTATGCGTGGAGGCGGGAGGGAGGGGGGTTGGGAATTACGTTTCTGGTCAGGGGAGATGGGAATTACGTTTCCTGCTCAAGATAGTTTTGCTGTTGCCTTGGAGGTGCTGATATGATGTTACCCCCAGGCAGGTGACGAGGAGGCAGAGAATGGCCTTAGTCAAAACCAAAAGAGCAGACCAGTGAGAGACGCTGTGAAGTTATTCGCCAAGATGATCCCCCCGAAGTGTTGCAGGAGTGGAAGGGAGTTGTGAGCTATACAGGGGCAGGGGGAAGGAATGATCAGGTAGCTGTTTCTCATAATCTCCCAGCAAAAATGGAGCAATTTCCCAGCCTTATCATTTGCTTTCTCTCCCCCGCAGAAATGCTGAAAGTGCAGCCAGAAAGTGACAGTGCTCTGCAGTGATTGCCTGAAGCATTCGCCGTTACCAGTCGATAAGAATGCGTGTCACAGGGTGTTTACGGGGGAGCGGTGCCCTTTTTAGCTTCACGAGTCAACCTCAGGTAACATCAGAACACTAACCAAGCTTCCTTTCCTGTAGCCACCGGCTCACTAAATTTCTGCATTTCTCACAAAAGAATGTTCTCCTTCTTCCAGTCTGGGGTGGGAGTAGGGTGACCAGATAGCAAGTGTGCAAAATCGGGACAGGGAGTGGGGGGTAATAGGCACTTGTATAAGACAAAGCCCCAAATATCAGGACTATCCCTATAAAATCGGGACATCTGGTCATCCTACATGGGAGAGAGGCTGTGGCTGTGCCAGGCTGGCGGCTGCCATTTTGAGGTAGGCCACAGGGTTGGCGGGGGAGGGTGTTTGCCAGGTAGGACAGCTGAGGTAAGGGGAAAGGAAAATGAATACGTTGGCGTGTGCTTGCTGTGGCGTTGGTCTGAAAACAGTTGGCAGTCAGGGCTTTAGCATGAGATGGAGGCCGATTGCCCTGCTGGAGGAGCTGCCATTTTGGAAAGGTATATGGGAGTGGGGGGAATGGACAACATGGGCAACTGGAGGGGAAAGGAGGGAGGCAGGGACCTCGGCCTCAGAGAGGCTTCTAGCTCATATCTGCCTACAATGGCTGCAGCCATGGGGCACCCGGAACAGACGCTAGCACAATAAAAATACACTAGAACATAACTATTCTAAAAAGACTTACATGCTGAGGTTCCCTGTGTAGGATCAGTCCCAGGCTGGATTGCTGCCCAGGAATCGGGGTTAGTTGCTGCAGGGCAGGAATCAGGCTTGCCTTCTACCTGGCCAGTATCAGAGTCCTGACCTGAGTCCTGAAGAGATCCTGGATTTTCAGGGAGATCTCTTCCCCGCCCTCCTCATGCTCATCCTCCTATGAGTCTCGCTGGTCATGCTCGGGGGGAGAGAGGGAAGATGGGCCAGGGTCGTGTGGTTATGTAAAATCCTATCCAGCTTCTCAAAAACTGGACAGGTTACATGGATAGTTGGATAGTTTGTCCCTGTTGTTCCTCGTTTTAATGTAGGTGTTCTTGAGCTGTTTGCTCTTTCTTTGGCACTGTTTGGCGTCCCAGCCATGGCCCTTCACAGACATCTGCCTAGCAATGTTCACAAGAAGTTCTTTGTCCTGGTGGCTGACCGCAACGTGTCTCGTCTCCCCAGAGGGTGATGAGATCCAGGGTCTCAGCACAGCTCCAAGCGGCTGCTCACGGTGTGTTGTTGGGTTTCTGGAGTGTTATTGCAGCTATTGTGATAAACTGGAATCCAGGAGCGAATGGACAAAATCTGGCTGTGCACCAGTTCGTAAACAGGAGGAGCTGTCCGGTGAACTCAACCCCCGAGCCGGGGAGGATATGCAGGTAAGCAGACAGGTCAGTAATGGCTGCTCACAAAGCAGCGTGGGATAGCAGCTGGAGGACTGCCAAAGTAGTGCACGGCAGCATTGCGTGCACTTGAACAATAGACTAGACTAACTGGCTTCGCAGCAAAGTCAGCTCACTTTGAAAGAGGACTACAGAGTCCTGTGATAAATGTGAAGTCGGTGCACTACAATGAATTGCCTCATGCGCGTGCAAGCGTTTTCAAACCTCATTAACTCCATTGAGCCCGGTTTAAACTCCCCGTATAGACAAGCTCTCAGTAGGTGCCCTTTATATGAAGAAATCGTTGTCATGGTGGATTTAGACTCTAAATTGAAATTACCAGCTGCAGAACTAAATGCTGGGGGCGGGCATTCTCTATTGCTCAGCTCCGAGGCAAACCCCCTATGAACTGTAGGCTGGAGTATATGAGGCGCACCAGAGGGGAAATTGCACAGCCATTGGTCCTTCCTGCAAACCTGATTGTCATGCCAGCATATTTGAAGGTGGCATCTGGTGCTCATTTTCCCTTCTCCCTACTCCGCTCAACAGCCCACCCCATACCTTGTCTGCAGCACCAGCTTCTCCAAATGGGTGTCTTTTTGTTTCTGCTCAGCTACGTGGAGTATGGACAAGTAGGTGGGGAAGAGATGCTCTGAACTGGCCTCTCTGGAGTGACCATAATGGTTCCAGTCTTACTGGGGTACCCCTTGGAAAGGGAGCCCTAGGTGGCCATCTCTAAGGCCACACCTGATCTCTGTTCCTGTAGCCCATCCTCACACTTTACTATAGTAGGTGACAATCTCCCTCTTGGGCAGACTGATGTGATTGCGGTGCTGATTTTCCTCTACCCAGCTGTTCCCGTTCTGTAACACCTCCTGATGGAGGCACAGAGGCGGCTTGCATTTGTGCCAGCTCTTCAGGAGCTTGTTCATAGTCCCCTGGTCTGTGATGCCCAGTAGCTTCTCTTTCTCTTCCCCCACTTCTGAGGGAGCCACCTCAGGGGAGTGGGTGTGCCCCAGGCCCATGTCCTTGTTCATGGCCTCAAAGAACTGCTGGATGCAGACCTTGGCGAAGGTCTTGGCGTGCTCCGTGCAAGTCTCGTCGAATAGCTTGCGCTCGATGTCTATGTAGTGGGACCAATACTTGCTCTTCAGGAAGGCAGCTTGAGTGAAGCAGGGCCGAAGGGCCCTGACAAGGAAAGCCACCATGGTCATCAGCAGCACGAAGGACCAACCCAGAGCCTGCAGGGGTAAGGGGTGGGAAACCAAACTAGTCACAACAAGAAAGACCAAGGGTGGGGCTGGACTCAACCAAAACCATGGCCTTGATCCCAAGTCCTTGATCTCGCAGGGTTGTTCAGATGCCACCAGTTCAGGCCCCTCTCTAATGAAGACTCTGGTATGTTTTAAACATACTGCAAAGTCCATAACTAACAGGAATTGCTTTATTTGCCCACAGGGAAAACAGGACCAAGAGTGGGACAGTGTTTAAGGTAAGTGAGGGGCTGATATGGCCAGCATGGTCTTAATTATGGGGGGAAATGTTATTTGAAAGGTTCACCACATCCTGAGCTCTGCAAACCCTCTCTAGATAATGGCTCTACCCTTTATCCCAGTTGTCTTCAGTAACTAAATCTGTAATGTTCCGGAACTGGAAGTATCTGGAGAGGAAAAGGGTACCCCTTAGGATTGAGTGTGTGTGTCTGCCTGCCTCTGTTTAGGGTGCCTATGATAGGAAGGGAAAGGTAACAGGTGAGTTGGAATGAGAGCTGATCCTCCCTGCTGTGCTGCGGATCCCTGTTTCTGCCCTAGAGCCTCTGCCAGAGGTGTCAATGAAAATTTATCGGCTGACAGCACAGATGGGAAACTGCTACACTGCTGAGGGTCTCACTGGGACTGAGGGAGGCCAGGGTGCTCTCACTTCCTTCTCGTGCCATGAAGGGTTAAATGCTGCAGTTCTTAGGCCTGGGATGGAGAAAAGCTTTGTAGGTAACTTCGGGCTCCTCTCTTGCTCTAACACCAAAGCACTATAGGGTACAGCAATGCATTTCTAAGCAAAAGTCTCACATATCTCAAGTCCTATGGGTTTTTTTTCCTCTTGTGTTAGAATGCTGGTATTTTCCAGACTCTATAGATCAATAAATGTGTTGGAGGAGGGATGGTCTTGTGATTTCGATGCTAGACCAGGGCTTGGTTGCTCTGTTCCTTGGGCAAGGGTCAATTCATGGCTGTGCCACAGAGTCCCCTTGTGCAATATACTTAATCTCTCTGTGCCTCAGTTTGCCTCCTGATAATGTGGATGATGTCTGGCTCAGTCAATCCATGCGTGCAATCTGTGGTGATGGAGGACCTGTACCAGAGAGATGGGATTTAAAAGGCCGTAGTCGTTAAAGATTAAGCCCTTCCTATGCTTCCACCAGAGTTTTTTGTATTTAATGTCTTGGGTTTGTGCTGCTATGTTCTAACATGACAGACTCTACGAGGGAGGCACTGGGATCTGGATCTTTGACATGACACACTACAGGTTCAAAGGGAGCATGCATGTTATTTCCCATGCTATATGAATTGCAGACCTAAGAGTGCCAGACTGCAGGTCATGTGACTATCTCTCCTATGGCTACTGATTCTGCCCCCAAGGAAAGGAAAGCTGGAGTTGCTCAGGGCATTATATTGGTCTCTAAATGGCTACAAAACCAGTCTGAATGCAAAGATAGGTTGACACCATGCCCACCTTCTAGTGGAGTCCTTTAAGTAGCAGGAAATACCCTTTAATGTAATGTAATACCACTTAGCATTGATACTGACACTATAGACAGGAACCGAACCATAGCAGAGCAGGTAGATACACTATATTACAGCAGTATGGAAGCATGTGTACCACTGCCTCCTACTGGTGAAATCAGAAAGACACGTGTGTGTCATAGGCTCTATACTGCTAGCAGCTAATGGAGATTCTCCTTCTGCACTAGTAGTAGGAGCTTGTTCTTTTGGTAGCAGGAGTTCTACCCCCAGCATGTGGCATAGCAATAGTAACAACTGCTAAGTTGGAGGTTGCCATGAATTTATTACAGCATTACCTGAAAATGGATCACCTGCCAGGTACTGGTCTCCTAGCAGAGGAATAATAAAGGCTCTAAGGCAGGGTTTCTCAAACTTGGGTCCACGGCCCTACTTCAGGGTGTCCGCGAGTCATGTCCGGGATTGCCAGCCCCATTGATCAATTCCTCCCACTCCTTCCCAGTGCCTCCTGCACGCCACAGAACAGCTGTTCAGCAGCATGCAGGAAGTGCTGGGAGGGAGGGGGAGGAGCGGGGACAGGGTGCTCTCAGGGGAGGGGACAGGAAGAGGAGGGGCAAGGGTGAGGCCTTGGGGGAAGGGGTGGAGTGGGGGTGGGGCCTGGAGCTGAACAGCAGGCTTGGGTGTCCGTGAAAATTTTTAGATCAAAATGGGGGTCCTCGGGTTGCTAAAGATTGAGAATCGCTGCTCTAAAGAGTTAAGACACTGCCAATAAAATGAAGTGGAACAACCAGAACTTAAACCCCAGTAACAAGGCAAATCATCTTGCTTAGACTGCAGGGTGGATTTTACATTTCCCGATGAAAAGCTCAAGGGTATTTGCATCCTTTCTAAACCATGAGGAACAAATAAGCTGAGACCAGCAGCAGGAAAGTGCTTTGTTAATGTGGCTGGCTTAGCACTCGGTCACTTGGCATTTGGGGATGTTTACAATGCAAATGAGGAGACCATTTGTGCGGTTGTCCCTGTACCTGGGTTTAGATTAGAGTCTTTTCCACACATACATGCACACGCCTTTGCTTCTCCAGCTGCATTTTGTCGCTTCTGCATTGCATGACAATTATCATCGATTGTACCAGCCCAAATGGTGCATCTAGGCAGTGCCCTGTCTCTGATAATTGCCATGTATGTTCTTAATACACCTGCTCATACGGTGCCATTTAATGACGTGCCCTGAAGCATGAGGATCAATACTCCTTATAATTTGTTATCCAACCTGTGTAACTGCAGATGCTGCCCTTATTCAGACAACTGTCTCTTTTTGCTAAGCTGTTAGCCTCAGTAATATCCAGCCTCAATGAGCAGAAGCAGATAGGCTCTCTACAGTCTAATTCATAGATTCCAGTGATGGGCAATAGAGAGGTATGGCCTCTGGCCTGCATTAGGACCTGGCTTTCTTGTGCACTGCCAACCTGCTGGACACCAGCTCTCAGGGCCAGGAAGGGCAAACTGGGCTTGTCTAACTCAGTCTTCCCAAGGTAGGCTTGTGCATCTGTTCTATATTCAGCTACTGTCTCTTTGGCCATGATGCACCAGCTGGTGGAGAGTGTTTTCCAATCAGTCTGGAAACCGGGTTTTGTTCTTGTCCCTGCCACTGATTCTGCTTTGTAGGCTTGGCCAAGTCACTTCCCCTCTTTGTGCCTCAGTTTCTGTATTTAAAATGGGGATAATGATACTTACCTTCCATGGGGTGGAGTGGGGCTAAGACT
The DNA here is from genome assembly GCF_965152275.1 of Natator depressus. NCBI lineage: Eukaryota > Metazoa > Chordata > Testudines > Cheloniidae > Natator > Natator depressus. The sequence continues at coordinate 119,241,455 of NC_134240.1, read as the reverse complement.
CTGATGGGCAAAGTGCTCTGAGATCCTCAGGTGGAAGATGCAATAGTTGTGCTAGGAATGATCAGTCACTTCATATCACGGTTCCACTTATAAAGAATTGAAACAATTGATAGCTGTTTATATGCAGATTAGCGACATAAAGTAGTATAGATCGTTATAAATTGTCAGATAAGTCATGCTAATAAGCAACCTGTGACTTTAGCAATCTACTGATTAGTCATTTATTAAAACCGCTATTAATCATGTGTTAACCCTTTATAAATGGAATCTCTATATAAAGCGTGACCAAATTATCATGATTCCAGCAGCCTAGTGGCTATCTCAAAGGCTTCCACATGGGGGGACCTGAGATCAGAACCCAGCACTTGGGTCCTCACTCCCCAGGCCAGCTTGTGTGGACTAAATGTCTCCACCAGAAATTGCTACCCTTCAAAAAAAATGTTCCTTTCCCTGGTTCACAGTTCACTAAGCAACTCTTGTGCACCTTGAAGGCCAATGTCCTGCATTTCTGCTCTCTGACAACCATGCCATGTGGTCCCAGACTCCTCTGATAAAAGAATATCTTGCAGCGGTAGGGTCCTTTGGTAAGAATAGGCAGTTGGCCAAATTCAGGTGTAGGCAGGTATAACTCTCATTGACTTCAGGGGGAATTGCCCCAAGTATGCCCTGGGCTGAATTTAGCCCTGGATTGTATGGATCACTTGCCTGCCATGGAAATGCAGCCATTTCTGGAGTGGAACATGGCTGTCCGTTTTATGGTGCACAGGAACACTATCCAAGAATTTAGGACAGGCAGTGACTGTGAAAGCTGAATCCAACTGGAATGTCAGGGGGGGATTTAGGAAGGCACAATCTAACTACCCACATTGGAATTAGGCTAGGAGGGGACACTGAGGCTGACAATCCTAGTCTTCCAAAACACCTGACCTGGGATAGTTAATGGTCATGATGAGCCAAGGCCTCAGATTTACATGCCATCCAAAAGACAGCACCCTCTGGAACCATGCTCAGACACACACTATGGACCCCAAGGAAAGAGCACCCCCTGCTGAGGTACCAACACTACTTCCTGCAGCAACCATGGGTTTCTTCTTGGAAGTCTCCCATCCAGGTAGGACGAAGCCCATGTAGCATAAGCCCCCCGGCTCTTACCTGTGAGATGCAGCGCAGGTATCTCACCACCACCTCCCTGGCCACAAGCTCCTGCCCGTTGTAGATTTCTTTGCAGGGGATGCGGGCCAGTATCCTCCTCATCTCCTTCTCTGACAGGCCCATGTAGCTCCCGTTCCCCAGCTTCTCCACTGGCACCGAGGTGCTGAACGCGCACATGAAGCACTTCCCGTCCAGCAGCGTCACGGAGATCCAGACAGCGGGTGCGATCATGGCCCGCTGGGCCATGGAGCAGAACATGTAGCGCAGGACAGCCGGGTCCTTCTGCCGCATGCCCGTGGGCCTCTTCCACTCCTCTGCCAGCACAGACACGTTGTTGTTCATCACAAAGCCCAGGAGGAACAAGACCAGGGGGGGCACGAACAGGATGCCCAGGCCATATGCCAGGTTGTAACTCGGCAGGCAGGGGCAGTTGAAATCGAAGGCTGAGTACATCTGGGCGCTGGCCAGGGCCATGATCCCACAGATGCCATTCATGAAAGATTCCTGATTGGACTGGAGGAACTGGAAGATCATTCGGAACTTGTCCATCTTCACGGACAGCCTTTACCTCCCTCCTTTCCTGAACCAAGGCCAAGGTCTTGTTCCTCTTTGCTTTATTCTTTCTCCTTGGGAGTCTTTACTCCCTTCTTCCAAGACCCCTGGCACATCTGCAATGATCTCTTACTTGCTTCATCTTGAATTATTCAATTACCTGGAAAAATGCCCCTCTTCCCCCTCCCCAATATTTAAAGCAAACAAACTCACCCCTTTCTTTAGCTTATTAAAGAAACATTGTTTGCAAAAATCCCTCGTTTATTTTCCCCTCTTCTAAGAGTATATTGTCCATGAATCTCAGCTAGTTCGTGGCTTGGTAAATCAGTCTTCTCTGTTCTTCTCGGTGTCCTCATTTCTCCAGTTCTTTGGTCATTGAGCCCTTTTATTTGTTGGGAGAGCTGTTGCTATATTTATATAGTCCAGACAGCAATCTAGGTTCTCGGCAGGAAAGGTAGTTGGCTGGACTCTGTGAACTTGTTTGCAAATGCTACAGGGTAGCTAATGCTCCTCCCACAGATAATTGGTAAGCAGGTAAAATTCATGATCCGCTTCCGTAGAATTGTCTCCCACAAGGACGAGAGGGCACTAATGCAAAAATCAGGATGGCTGGAACATCTCTCTCTCTCTCTCTCTGCCAGAGGAATTGTATTGAGGCTAGCAAAACAATTGGCGTGGTTCATAGATTTATCAGCTTCCCTTACCCCTTTCACTTCTTTGGGAACTAGAGATGATGCCGCACTCTATTGTGTTCTGGGTGGGGTTGGAAGGTTAAGGCAATTCTGGAGTGAGGCGGAGTAAAGTTGCCCATGCTCTAGAATATGGTACACTGATATAGTATAGATCTGTTGTCCTATCCTCCCCTCTGCTCCACAGAAGAGCACACTCGCTTTCAGCCAGACTTACAATGGGCACTTGTAATATTTTGGACTCTTACAGGGCTGTGCACCTAAGGATCGCTAAGCACTTTGCAGACTTTAATCCACAAAGGCCACCACAGCCATGGGTGGATGAGAGTTTGTACAGTAAGTAGCATTATCCCTGGCTTTTAGGGATGGCGACTCTGAGTTACAGACTAAAGCGAGATGTTGGTTAAAACCCAGTGGTCAGAGTCAGGAGTGCTGGGTTCTGTTCCTGGAGGTACCCCACAGCTCCAGGTTTGCAGTGTGACCTCCCATAAGACACTTCATCTCTCTGTACCTCCATTTACCCATGTACAAAATGGGGATCATCCTTACCAGCCTCACACTGGTAACACGACTACCACTCTTAAACTGGTATTTTGGAGACTCATTTTTATCATGAGGCTTGTCATTTTCATTCACGGTTTATTAAGCACTTTTGAGATGCTGGAGGGGAAGATGCAAAGTATTATTATGATAGAGGTTAAATGGTTTTCTTGAAATGAGTCACCAACAAAGCCCAGGAGTCCTGTCTGTCCTGTGCTCTAGCCGCAATCCACCCGGGGCCCATTCCTCCATCCCTTCAGTGGAGTAACACCTGGCATGAACTTGTCTCGCTGGCTCCCGAAAGCCTTGGGGAGAAGAAATCTGTTAATAAAATGTTGTAAATTTTATGAGTGAGGTAGAAACCAGGGTCTCTCTGAGGGGGTATGCTGCATGGGTGTAGTTAAGCAGGGAAGTTGCGTTGCTCAGGCCAAAGGTTCTGGAGCCGAGATTGGATTATTGCACACAGCCCTGCCCCCAGCTCTCAAGGACCTCACTATTAATATGGGACCTGTTCAGTTTCATATGTTGTCTTCTTTTCTGTTTTTAAAGACCCTCTTTATAAAGCAGAGTCCCTAAGGACAAAAGAACAGCCATACTGAGTCAGACCAAAGGTCCATCTAGCCCAGTATCCTGTCTTCCAACAGTGGCCAATGACAGGTGCCCCAGAGGGAATGAACAGAACAGATAATCATCAAGTGATCCATCCCCTGTCACCCATTCCCAGCTTCTGACAAACAGAGGCTAGGGACACCATCCCTGCCCATCCTGGCTAATAGCCATTGATGGACCTATCCCTGCTTCTAACATACTGGTCAGCACCCCCAGAGAGGGCTAAAACTTGAACCTCTTCCTGCATTAGACAGGTTCAGCTCTGGAGTTGGATTCAGAATGCACGGCTCAGAACCAGGGTGTGGGATTCAAACCCCTTTGAGCTCTTTTTGGATGGTCAGACTGGAACTCACAGCTTGGATCTATCTGTACTCAGAAATAGGTTCACCCCACAGGAGAGGATGCATGAAGATGCCCCCTTCCCAGCATTAGACACTGGCAGGCACCAGCCTCTGTGCGTCCTACTGCTCAGCCTCTGCCAGTCTCAGCTATGGGGGTTTTGTCTAGGGAGGGGCAAACTGCTTGGAAATAGAGACTCCATCCCTTACTCCAACCTCATTTGGAGCCCCCCCCCCCGCTGTGTCCTGGGAGGAAGAGTCTTTCAGAAGATTCTGTCTAACAGACTCCAAGGTTTGGTCCATCTGGACCCTATTTATGCTTTCCCCATCCCCAGGGAGGAAAGCGGGAGGGAGCTGAGATGGGAGAGAAGCATGCTGTCATACTAGTTCTTGTAGTTGTGGAGGGATGGGAGCTGAGGTGACCTAGTCTAATGCCCTATTAAAGGACAGGAGGTTACGGATCTAAAAACATTTTACCAGCTGATCTCTTCTGACAATGAGTGATCAATCATGTGACATTTAGGCTGTCACTTTGGCACCGGCTCAGGTATGAGGAAAGCTCAATCTCCTGAACTGTCCCTGCCTGACTGAATAGCTAGTAAACCAGGGGCGGGCAAAGTGTTTGGCCTGAGGGCCACATCGGGTTTCGGAAATTGTATGGAGGGCCGGTTAGAGGAGAGGGTTGTGGCCCGGCCCCCACCTCCTATCCACCCCCGGGACTCCTGCCCCATCTAACCCCTCCTCTCATTCCTGACTGCCCGCCCCGGGACCCTTGCCCCATCCACACACCCCCGCTCCCTGTCCCCTGACCGCTCCCGGACCCCTGCCCCTAACTGCCCCCTGCTGCCCCATCCAACCCCTCCTCTCATTCCTGACTGCCCCCCCAGGACCCCTGCCCCATCCAACCACCCCTTCTCTCTGTCCCCTGACTGCCCCGGAACCCCTGCTCCTGACTGCCCCCTGCCACCCCATCCAAGCCTCCCTCTCCTTCCTGACTGCCCCCCCCGGGACCCCTGCCCCCATTCAACCCCCTGTTCCCACCCCGACCCCCATCCATATCCCTGCCCTCTGACCACCAACCCGAACTCCTCTGCCCTCTATCCAAACCCCCTGCTCCGTGCTCCCTTACCGCACTTCCTGGAGCACCAGGGGCTGAAGCCGGGCCACGCCGCCACCGCCACCACGCAGCACAGAGCACCGGGTCAGGCCAGGCTCTGCAGCTGCGCTGCCCCAGGAGCTCACCCTGCCGCCCAGAGCATGGCGCTGGCGGCAAGGTGAGGCTGCGGGGGAGGGGGAACAGTGGGGGAGGGGCCGGGGGCTAGCCCCCTGGGGCAGGAGCTCAGGGGCCGGGCAGGAGGGTCCCGTGGGCCAGATGTGGCCCACGGGCCATAGTTTGCCCACCTCTGTAGTAAATGGATCTGTCTTGACCAATCTGCAAGCAACTCACCTCCCCATCCCTCTCTTCCTTTCTCCCTTTCTTATTCTGTCCACTCTGAAAGGGCGCATTCAGCTTGAATGGGAGCTGGACCCAGTTCAATGTATTGTAAATGTCTAGGCAGAGAGGGTATGCTCAAGACCTGATACTGGAGATGAAGGAAACAAAGGCTAAAGAATTAAACCTGGGAGAACTGGTTTCAGTTTCTGCTGCAGATTCCCTGTGTGACCTTGGTCAAGTTACTTAAGTTATCCTCTGCCTCAGTTTCCCATCTATAAAAAGGGGATGATATTCCCCTGCTTCTCAGGGGTATTCTGGTGATTAAAAACCACCCCTGGATGCAATGCTATGGGGAGGATTGTCGAATAAGTACAGGCAGAAATATGTAAAAGCATCCATTCAGGGATTCATCTAGTAGCTTGTGCTGTCCTCGGGTCCCCTAACTCCTGCTCAGAGAGTGAATGATTTTCTTTCTCACGTAAGCTTTTTCCCCAATTCCTCCTGCTAACAACCCATTCCCAGTCGATGGCGTTGGCTAGGGAATTTGTGCTCAGGACGTGTTCTTTTCTTGCCATTTTATCCAGTCATGTTTACCCAGTGCCATCCACCCGGGTATCTAAGGACTTCCACCCTTGTGCCTTCACATAGGCCTACGCTTACGGCGGTGTGCAGAGTATGGACATGGCACACCCAGATAGCATGGCTGTAACTAGCAGTGTAGACACTGAGGCACTGCATAGGTGAATAGAATACAGACATGCCAGAACCCCTAGGGTATATACCTATATGGCCGTCTACATGCCCGCGCTGTCCCTCCTATATCTACACTGCTGCCTTCCCGCTTCCGGAACCTTTCCCAGCCACAGTGAAAGTCTCCATTTACAGCAGGGAGAGGCTCTGGCAACAGGGAGAGGCTACAGCAGCTCCTTGCCTTTGCCAGAGCCTTCCACTGCCATGCCACTGCCACAGTGTGGACGCAGCCTGCCTTTCACTGCGGTGTGCAGCAACACGTACCCTACACACCATCACAATTGTAGACAAGGTTTCCAAGCCTTTTCTGTATTGGCTTTTGAGATGTGTGTGGGACTTCCCCAACCCACCTTAACTTTGCCAGTATACTTGCATCCTCTCCCCTACCCCAATGCACAAATCAGTTTATCAGGTATCAGAGGGGTAGCCGTGTTAGTCTGGATCTGTAAAAGCGGCAAAGAGTCCTGTTTCAGAGTAGCAGCCGTGTTAGTCTGTATTCGCAAAAAGAAAAGGAGTACTAGTGGCACCTTAGAGACTAACCAATTTATTTGAGCATAAGCTTTCGTGAGCTACAGCTCACTTCATCGGATGCATGTCCTGTGGCACCTAAAAGACTAACAGACGTATTGGAGCATAAGCTTTCGTGGGTGAATACCCACTTCGTCAGTCACTCTCAACCTTCGAAGCACTGGGGCTTCCTATGAGAAGAGTGAAACTGGAAACTGAGGCTCTGCGTGTATTTGACAGACACCGCAGAATGAATAAGATCCCTCCAAGCTGTTCAGAACTGCAGACAGATGTTAGTGAAGCATGACAGCTGCAGCTGGTCCAGGCCTGTTTATTTCCTGTAGTATGAATCAAAAGAGCTGGGTTTTCTTGTTAAATAGTTGCCCTTTTCTTGGACATTTTATCCAACGTTCTCAAAGCAATGCACAATAATTAGTTAAGCTTCCTTGCCACATAGGAGATAATTTTGTGGTACTGTCCCCATTTTATGCATGGGAAAACTGAGGCAGTTTAAGAGAAGAAAGTATAGTCCAGTGGTTAGGGCACTAGCTTGAGACTTGGGAGACCTGGGTTCAATTTCCTCTTCCACCACAGACTTTCTGTGTGATCTTAGGTAAGTCTCTTAATCTCTGTGCCTCATCTGCAGGGGGAGATAATAGCACATCCCTACGTGACAGGGGCATTGTGAGGATGAATACATTAAAGACTGTGAGGTGCACGGCTACTGTAGTAAGGGGGGGCCATGTGGGTGCATAAATAAGCACAGAGAGAATAAGCGGTTTACCCAAGATCTTGCAGCAGGGTCGTGGCCGAGTCAGGAACACAACCCAGGAGTGGCTCTCACCAGTTAGCCGCCAACAGACTGGTGATAACACAATGTACCTCTTGAGTTGCTGTGCACTGTGGATCTGTTTAATGGATGCTGAGTACAATGCACTTTGGTATTCACCAGGAAGCCTTAATTCTGTCTCTGACTCCTGCTCCGTAGCTCATTGCATGGTCTCATCAAACAGGAATGGAGATTTGGCTGCATGAATATAGGTGAGGCAGCTTGTGATAAAGGAACTTTGCAAAGCAAATTCCAGTGCTGGTTAAGAGCTTCCTCTGCTCACCTGGTGTGGGACTTTTCTGGTGACATCAAGGGCAGTTCACATCAAAGCCTGAATGAACAACTAGTAAAAACCTCCTAAAATTTGCAGAGGGCTGTTTGATCATTCCAGGAAAGCTGTGCCTTACATTAAAAGTGGGTGGGAGACCTGACTACTGAGCACCTGTGGCACTTTGAAGACAATGGCTGCTCAGCAGGATTCGGAATAAAGCCCTCTATGAGCCAGAGTCTTGATCTTTCTTCTCTTGTGGCTTTGTGCTATAGCCTAGGGCTTTTGTTCAGAGATCCTCCCAGCTGACTGCTAACTCAAAATGCTTTGGAGTTGAAGACAAAGTTGGTATCATTCTTCCAGGACCCCAATCTGCTAATGGGTTTTGAGCAACAACTTCCCAGAGCTGGGTGAACCATTCACAGCGAAGAACTTATTCCCCACCTGCAAATTATCCACATCCCAAACACTGGTTTGTTTTTAATCAGTTTGTCTCTTATTTACAGTCACAGGGTAGATGTTTTATTCAGCTGTATTTTCAGTCTATAGGTGGCTCGTGAAACATTTCCCATGACTGTTGCTTTGTGTAGTGTGTGGAGGGAGCAATTCATCCCTGTGCACTGCAGAGGGCCAGCATAAGTCCCGAATGATGCACAACTTGCAGTCCCTAGGCCAGGGCTTCAGGCTTCAGTGGGACTTAGGTAATGCTGAGCCCTCATGTTCACCCTCCTCACAGGGGCGAATTTCTCCTATTGTGGTTGGTGGTCCCCTAGCTCACATGATGTTGTTTCTGCTCTCTGATTGGATGATTCCTAGGCTTTCAAGATGGCTGCAGGAATAAATAGTCCCATGAGCATTTGCAACACTTTCTGTGAACCAAAAAATGTGCTTGTTGGAATGTCCAAGGGCAACAAATAGGAGGGGACACCAACAATGCAGCAAGTTCACTGTCTTGATTTGACAGGAGGGTGAGAAGGAAGGTAAGGGAGCAGGGAAGCTATTATTGTTGGAGTAAAGGAGGCAAGTTCTGAGGTGGAATGGGAGTCATGCATGGCTTTGAAAGTGAGGATGAGACATTTGAACTTGATCTGGTGCTTGAAGGAGAGCTAGTGGCCATCAGCCATGAAGGAAGATCCCTTTAGCACCTGCTCAGTATCATTATTGTTACACAATATACTACACTATCTGTTTTTAAAGCTATGTCAAGTATACTTCTGGTCGTTAAAGTGACAATACCGAATCTAGAAAGGGTGGACGTGAAAACCTTCAAATGGTTCTAATATGAACAGAAGCCCAAGGGTCAAGAACATTGCTTTGTAACAAAGTTGCATTTTTCCAGCTCTTGTCATCTGAGGATCCCAGAGCACTTTGCTCACATCAGTGAATTAAGCAGCACAACACATGTGGGGGTCAGTGAGACTTTAGCCCCCCTCCCCCTTTTACAGGTGAAGAAGCTGAGTCACATAGAGGGGAGATGACAATCTAGGTCTCCTGACTCCCAGTCCTGTATATAAATAGAGCTGGGCCAAAATTTTTCAGACAATTTATTCACCAAAAAATACAGTTTCAAGTTAACCAAAACTATTTGCAAACTCAGGTTGAATTCAGTGAGTATTTTCAGCCCCAAAATGGATATTTCCACCCCCTCTCAAAATGTCTAAATGTTTTGTTTTGACATTTTGAAAATGTAATGTTTTGTTTTGAAATTCAGCTCAATTTATTTTTAAAAGAGGTAAAAGACACCTGAAAATGAAACAAAATAACAAACTTTTTTTTCGGGTTGACCCAAAATGATTATTTTTTTACAGGTTGGTCACTGAGCTGAAAAATCAGTGATTGACTCAGCCTATCTATAAACCACCATAAAATCCTTTCCTCCTTTTTGCATTTATATCTTTCTGTCATTCTAGAATAGTTTAAAACATGAGAACATGAAAATCAGCATGCAAAGTAGCCTGGTAAAGTGAGCCAGTCTACTGGTCTGAGCCCACTTAGGGAAATAACCAATTTGAGTAGAGAATCATGAACATGACAGGTCAGATGCATAGTCTCTGATTTCTCGTTCTGTGTCTGTATTAAAAGTAACTTAGAAACTTCCCCTTCCCCCACTGCAACATGAGGGAAATTTGGTCTGTTCAATATACCCCCGTGTTGAAATGAAAACATATACATCAGTTATTTACAAAAGGGGCCTAGAGATGTCTCATTAAGATGGGAAATCTATATCCCAAGTGAGGACTGGTTTATTATTAACTGATACTGAGCACAACTGGGAGCCAGGGGAGTGGATTAGTAGAGGAAGCCCTGTTTATAAATATTTGTATTGTTTAAAAAATATATTCCAAGAATATTTGGCCTTCAAAAGGTTGATGTGAGAGAACAAATAAACTGAAGTGTTGAAATGTGTATTTCAAAAGATCAGGGACTGGGGAAACCTATGTTTTTCAATGATGATGGTATTCTGTCTTTCCATAGGACCTTGGTCTGAGGGTCTTGTATTGCTCCTCTACAGGGATTACTGAATTACTCCTCCCAACGCACCTGTGAGCTACATAATTACTACCCCCATTTTAAAGGTGGGGAAAGCTACAGGGATGAGTGCCTTTATTGTAGTGTCCCAAATGGTAAAGAAGAGGCAGGACTTGGCAGGTGATGAATAGAAAGGGGATTCTTTAATAGGGCTGTTGGACATGGATAAACCCTGTGGTTCTCTCTAGCTTCCAGATTGACTGACTGCAGCTAATGCTGCCTTGTGTTACCGCTCAGGATCTCCCTAAATTCTGGCTTGGACCATTCAGTTATGGAAAGGACTGCTGACTTCACTACACCTACAAATGTGGATATTAATAATGAGGCCTTGGTGATGTTCTCCAGTCAGCTCTGCAGTCAGGGGTGGTTGGTTCAGTGAATGGTCAGCAATGCAGGTGGTTTTGTTATTAAAATAAGAAAAAGACCATATTGGGGGTGGGCAGGAGGAGGAGGAGGAGGAGGAGGAGGAGGGAAATGTTGTGATGCCACGTGCTCTGATGTTCCCTGTGGTAAGAAAAGGAGGACTTGTGGCACCTTAGAGATTAACCAATTTATTTGAGCATAAGCTTTCGTGAGCTACAGCTCACTTCATCGGATGCATACTGTGGAAAATACAGAAGATGTTCTTATACACACAAAGCATGAAAAAATGGATGTTTACCACTACAAAAGGTTTTCTCTCCCCCCACACCACTCTCCTGCTGGTAATAGCTTATCTAAAGTGATCACTCTCCTTACAATGTGTATGATAATCAACGTGGGCCATTTCCAGCACAAATCCAGATTTTCTCCCCCCCCCGACTTTTTTTTCACACACACAAACCCATTCTCCTGTTGGTCTGAGGAACGGGTGCGGGGGGGGGTAGGAAAAAACAAGGGGAAATAGGTTACCTTGCATAATGACTTAGCCACTCCCAGTCTCTATTCAAGCCTAAATTAATTGTATCCAATTTGCAAATGAATTCCAATTCAACAGTCTCTCGCTGGAGTCTGGTTTTGAAGTTTTTCTGTTGTAATATCACAACTTTCATGTCTGTAATCGCGTGACCAGAGAGATTGAAGTGTTCTCCGACTGGTTTATGAATGTTATAATTCTTGACATCTGATTTGTGTCCATTTATTCTTTTACGTAGAGACTGTCCAGTTTGACCAATGTACATGGCAGAGGGGCATTGCTGGCACATGATGGCATATATCACATTGGTAGATGCGCAGGTGAACGAGCCTCTGATAGTGTGGCTGATGTGATTAGGCCCTGTGATGGTGTCCCCTGAATAGATATGTGGGCACAGTTGGCAATGGGCTTTGTTGCAAGGATAGGTTCCTGGGTTAGTGGTTCTGTTGTGTGGTATGTGGTTGCTGGTGAGTATTTGCTTCAGGTTGGAGGGCTGTCTGTAGGCAAGGACTGGCCTGTCTCCCAAGATTTGTGAGAGTGTTGGGTCATCCTTCAGGATAGGTTGTAGATCCTTAATAATGCGTTGGAGGGGTTTTAGTTGGGGGCTGAAGGTGACAGCTAGTGGCGTTCTGTTATTTTCTTTGTTAGGCCTGTCCTGTAGTAGGTGACTTCTGGAAACTCTTCTGGCTCTGTCAATCTGTTTCTTCACTTCCGCAGGTGGGTATTGTAGTTGTAAGAATGCTTGATAGAGATCTTGTAGGTGTTTGTCTCTGTCTGAGTGGTTGGAGCAAATGAGGTTGTATCGCAGAGCTTGGCTGTAGACAATGGATCGTGTGGTGTGGTCAGGGTAAAATCTGGAGGCATGTAGGTAGGAATAGCGGTCAGTAGGTTTTCGGTATAGGGTGGTGTTTATGTGACCATCGTTTACGTAAAAGAATAAATGGACACAAATCAGATGTCAAGAATTATAACATTCATAAACCAGTCGGAGAACACTTCAATCTCTCTGGTCACTCGATTACAGACATGAAAGTTGTGATATTACAACAGAAAAACTTCAAAACCAGACTCCAGCGAGAGACTGTTGAATTGGAATTCATTTGCAAATTGGATACAATTAACTTAGGCTTGAATAGAGACCGGGAGTGGCTAAGTCATTATGCAAGGTAACCTATTTCCCCTTGTTTTTTCCTACCCCCCCCCCCCCGTTCCTCAATGCAAATGTGCAGAAGCTGTAAGAGTCTATTCAAAGATGTTCCATAAGGGGCTTCCCTGAGACTAATCACTTAGGATGTGGTACCTCAGCCATTTCCAAGGGGAGTTCTACCTCTGAACACTGCAGGGTCCGATGGAGCCATTTCTTGCATCTCTTCTCCCATCCAGGGGCTGGTAAGGTCAGTGGGTTCTTAATCTCTTTCTCTTTTCTTCTTCCTTGCTCTCCTCTGAGAGCAGGCAGAACTTGAAGGGAGTGTGCTACAGGAAGACGGGGTCCAAAGTAGGTCTTGTATTTTGTCCTGTTTGGGACCATTGTTATCTTCAGCTCTTCTGCCATCCCCGGTATGATTATCTGAAGAGTCTGACTGGTCAGATATAGGACATATCTCATTTACCTCTGTCTGACCAGAATGAACTGTACAGTGTAACGTGGCACAGGCTGTATTGTGATCATGTACACTGCAGGCATGAGTTTGCTGTTCTTCCATCCATCTCCCCTCCTGAATGAGTAGGAAACTTAGGAATGCATCCTTCCCTTCCACATAGTATAGTGCTGAGTGATTGTAGGCCCCCAAATAAAACTGTACTTGGAGCCCTTTCTACTCCCTCCCTTCTGCTCTGAAGCAGCAGGTAATTAACATGCATGCTTCCCCAGAAATTCACGGGTTTTGGCAATGATGCTGCTGCACGAACAAGGAAGTAAAGCAAAACAGTTAGGCCAGCTCGGAAGGAGTGGGGCATTGAAAAGGGATTCTAAGATCAGGGAGGCTGGGGCTGTGGGAAAACGGGATTTGTGAAAGAAGAAAAGACCAAAATTAGAGGCAAACATTTTTATTACAAACAACCAGAGAAATTACAGAGATGCTAGAAACACACTGCGCTACAGAATGGGCAGACGTATTATTGTCAGACCTGATCCTGCCCCCCTTACTCTCTTGAGCAGTCTTTTGTATGCACTGAAGTCAAAGGCTGTTTTGGCTGCATTCAGTGGGATCAGGCCATAGATTTGGCGGTTTGGCAAAACCTTCCTTCCTTGGCAAGATGTGAGTGTTTTAACTGATTGTATTCCTTTGCCATTTATACGCAGACTTGCTGGTACGTGGCTCTAGGCACTTTAACAAGTGTTATGATGTACCATTAGCTGCTCTAGCAAAGGGAGAGTTCTGTCCCATTCCCACGCGTGGTATCTTGGCAAAGGGGCAGGTTTAGGAAGGAACCTCCTGGGTGAGATTCCCAGGTGTGCTCCTTCTAGCTCCAAACCCCCAGCAGGGCTGCAGAGATTCCCTTGCAACGGCGCCTTCCTGCCATCAAGGGATGCTGTGGGGCCTGCACTGAAGGTAGGGAGCTGGTTCTCTCTCCACCCTCTATTTCCCCCCACCCCCTCCCCGGGGAGCCTGCTGAACTTGGAACCTGGGGGAAAAGGAGGGAGCTGCTGACTGCTTCTGAGCCTGGGCAGGGGGTGGAGGGCAGAATACAAGGGGCTGCCATGGAGGAACAGACTGGGAGAGATGGGGACTCCCAAGGGGGAACAGGCTAGGGCAGGGGTTTTCAAACTGGGGGTTGTGACCAGCCTCCACCCCTGTCAGCCTGTCAGCCTCCACCCCTAAACCCCACTTCTCCTCCAGCATTTGTAACAGAGTTAAATATGAAAAAATGTGTTTTTAATTTATGGGGGCGGGGGTCGCACTCAGAGGCTTGGTGTGTAAAAGGGGTCACCAATGCAAAAGTTTGAGAACCACTGGGCTAGGGGCTCCCAAGGGGGAATAGGCTGGGGAGATGGGGCTCCCGTTCAGCCTCTGTCCCTGCTCGGAGCCCCTGGCCTTTGACGGGGAGCTGAAGAACACTAGGCCTGGAAGGAAGTGAGGGATGATGGAGAAGAGGCTGGCCCCCAGAGATGTCTCCACCCTGCCCCCCAATGCATGGGAGGTGAGGTAAAGGACCCAGGGGAGAACAGAAGTGGAGCAAGTAGCAGCTACTGGAGCAGAACTGGGCTCTTGAGAGCGGTGTGTGGGAGGAGAGCTCTAGGGACAGAATGTTTTCATGTGCTGGGGGGTGGTCGCTATGGAGCCGTAGTAACTCACCTGTGGAGGGGGGCAGAATTATTTGGCCTGTATGTCCCCTCCCCCAGGGAAGGGAGACAAAGCCCCCGCACCATCAGCCAGTGCTCTGAGTATATTAGCTGTGTTGATGTACATTTTACATTCTAATCTTTAAGTTAGTAACAAGATGTTGGCAGGTTCTGATTTCTCCCTGACCGGCCTGTTTCCCCCCTTGAGTCCCGGTTGGAGGTCACTCTCCAGTTTCATGCTTTAAGGGATGGAGACAGCGGTGCTGGACACAAACCTTGGTTAAACTGGCATTAAGTTGAAAGTCAATATCAGTAATTTAAGGCTTAAAACAACCTGACAATGCTATTAACATCAGAAATCCAGGGAAATCAGCATTAAGGTTAAATTTTAAGGAATCCCAAATAGTTGAAAGTAGCTATGGAAATACACAACTGAGGCACTTAGACGACCTTAATTCTGTCCCTGTTAGTGGCACTCCTGTTAGATAGGCCTGAATCAAACCCCCACCTACAATGATCCCCAAAATCTTGTGGTGTTTGAAATCTGGATCCAAATTCGCAGCTAGAGTCCAGTTTGAGTGGTGCCTGCTGGACTCTGCAGCCGGCAAATCACTGCATTCTCAGCAGCATGCTGCGTCTAAATTCTGTGGCAAAGAGCCCTTGGTTACTCTCGCAGCTCTGGATACATTTACGAAATGGAGATGAAGGGTTTTCTTGAGTTAGTTCTCAAAATGAATAAACCCAGGCAGTACGGTAACACCGGTGATGTTGGTGTGACATCACGGCCAATTATCTTTGTGCTGACCCGTCACGGTTAACTTTCAAGAGCTGCTGCTATATTTTGTACTGAAAATGCAGACCCGTGGGTTGTGAGCGGGGAAACTGGAGGGTTTAGCAGCTGGCTTTGGGGGCAGTAAGAGCTTTCGGAATGTGAGAGGACGTTAGGGGTTTTTGCATAACCATGTTAATTGGCGGTTAAAAACTGAGCAGTGAAATAATTTTGTGTCAGCCCTGTTAACTTTTAAAACCTAATTAGGAAAGTTAACACTCTCCAGTGACATATGTGGGAGCAGCTCATACCTCTCAAAGCTATTGTTTCAGGCTGTCTGCAGACTCCTGTTCCTACGCTGGTTAAACTTTTATCTGGAAACTTTTTTCCCCACCACAACCATGAGGCCTTAGAAATTTTTTATTACAATGAAAATGTAAAAAGGTGGCCCTGGGTGAGTCAGCAGAGGGGTTCAACCCTGGAACCTCTGGCTCTTACTGCCTGAACTGAAAGATTCAGCTCTAATAGCCAGCGGTGTAGCAGGCTCAACCTCTTTATGTGGTCCAGCCACCATGAGATGGGGCAGAGCACCACACTGGGTGTGCATGGGTTCTAAAAGCTTGTATTGTAGAGTACAACTCTACAGCAAGGGGTGGGTTCCCCAGCCAATTCCACGAGGAATCATGGACTACACAGGCCATTGCCATAAGGCTACAAAAGTATTTCCGTTTTAACCTTGTCTTCTCTTGCTCATAACGTACTGAAACATTTGACTTTTGGGCTGCAAGGTTCCAAGCTTGGGCCAGTTTACACACTTGTGCATGTCTATCTCGGGGCCGGCCTGCAACATTTTGGCACCTGCGCGGGGAGCTCAAATGACGCCCCCATGTCCTCTCACTTGGGCCAAAACTTTGAAACTCTGGGTCCTAGAGGTGCCCCCCAACAGTCTGGCACCTGAGGTGGCCGCCTCAGTTTGCCTCATGGTAAGGCCAGCCCTGGTCTGTCTAGTCTATCAGTCTCCTCATCCTCCACTGTTGCTACGTGGGACTTACTTCACTTTTAAGGAAGATGCATTTTGATGCCTTACTGGTGTGACAAGGCCCCTTTTAAACCTCAGTTTGTCTGGAGGTTTTGGCCTTTTGCGGTGCATTCCCCCTGTTACTCAAGCTATCTGCCCAGGGCACGGACGGTCTCTCCCTGCCCACAGACTGCTGCCGCTGGGTTGCCTGGCTCACATCCAGGGGGGGCTTGCTGTAGTGCCACGATTTCAGGAGCTCATTCATCTGCTCCTGGTCTGTGATTCCCCGCAGGTGATCTTCTTCCCCTTCTCCCCCTGCGGCTTCCTCCCTGGGCGCATTGCAACGCCGCAGTTTGATTTCCTCCTGCATGCTTTCAAAGAAGTGGAGGATGCACTTGTGGGCGAAGTCCTGGGCGTGCTCACAGCAGGTTTCGTCGAAGATCTTTTGCTCGATGCCCATGTAGTTGCTCCAGCAGCGTGTCTGCAGGAAGGCAGCCCGGTTGAAGCAGGGTCTGAGCGACCGGGCAAGGAGGGCTACCATGATAAGGATCAAGACAACACTCCAGCCAAGGGCCTGGGCGATAAGGAAAGAAGCATTGAGGCAGGATGAGAGGCATCGGGAGTGACACTGACATTAGTGTAATATACTTGCTGTTTGCCTGTATAACCCTTAGCTCAAACCGAGATTTTAAGCAGGAGTGGGGAAATGGGAAGATGTCTGGGTTCTGGTTCAAATTGTAGCCTGGGGTTGCCAAGCCTCCAGGATTGTCCTGGTGTCTCCAGGAATTAAAGATTAATCTTTAATTAAAGGTTATATCATGTGATGAAATCGCCAGGAATATGTCCAGCCAAAATTGGCAACCCAATTCTAGCCACAAAATCCAGGCAACTACACCTCGAAGAGTTTATACTCCATGGGAAGGCTGAGCCCTTCTAGAGCCCTGTGAATGGCCTAATGAACATAGGGCATTTTATCCACCCATCGCTAATCTATAGTTGAGCACAGCTGGAGTTCCTAATCAGGGGAGGGCTGGAAAGGGGTGGGAGTGGGCATAGGCCAGGTCTGACAGACCTTTGTCAAGGTTAGTCCCTGCAGACCTGGTACTGTGCCTGCCTTTTACAGGGTCGCCAGGTATCTGGTCTGACCACTAGAATCTCCTAAAGCATAGATGATTTTCAGTGCGTGTACAGTCTCAGGTGGGGGTGTGTGTGTGTAATGGGATGGAATGTCAGGGGAAAAAATTAAGGCACCTGATTATCTCTCTGATGCACATTTACCATGCACACTAGCTTCAGTGAGAGTTTCTTGCACAAATCTGAAGGGGTAGTTGGACGCCAAGAGTTCACAGAAATTAGGAGAAGTCAACTCTGTCGTCAGTGAATTGCCTAGAGTTTGCAAGGAGCTATGACACACACTCCTGAAAAAGCTCAAAGTTAAACCAGCTGTAACTTCCTTTGAGATAAATTGATTAACCCTTGGCTTTCCACTAGCATTACTCCATCAAATCCCCAGCCTGATATCTGATCGGTGTATAGAGCAGGGGACTAACATACAGGATTCCTTGGGTCTGTTCTTAGCTCTGCCATAGACTCATTATATGGGCCTTGGGCAAGTCACTTCACCTCTCTGGGCCTCTTTCCTCATAAGGGAGTTGTGAGATTTAAAGTTTGTAAAAGAGTTTTAACCTCCTTGATTCTGAAAAGGGCTTTAGAAGAAGAGCATCTCACTATTTTTGGTACCAGCATCCTCATTTTTTATCATGCACATTTCTAAATCACCAATGCCCCCCAGAATCTAGGTGCCAATGCTTTGTTCTACTACCCGACATGGGGGACTCCTGCAGAAATTATCATAAAGATGGTATTTCTGAATGTCAGAGAAATGGAGCTCAGTCTGGCTCCCACTTTAGTCAATGCCAAAACTCTCCCTGACTCCAGAGGAGTAGGAGCAGGCTCGTGGTTGTTAGAGCTGTTCAACAGACCCTTTGAAAGGCTCCTAGAAAAACCTCTGACTTACTTGTGACCAGCATTTCAGGTATCTGGAGACCGCCTTCCGGGCAGGGTTGTTCTTCATGAGCTCGTCATCTTTGCAAGGCACTTTGGAGAGCAAGAGCTGCATCTGGGTAGGGGTGACGTTGGCAAACCCCACAAACTTTTCAGGGTCGATGGAGCCACTGAAAGCACAGACGAAGCATTTCCCATCGAGGAGGGTGACGATGATCCAGATGATGGGAGCAATCATGGCTCGCTGCATGATGGAGGAGCACATGTACCTGTGTGCAGGAGAGGGAAGTGTGAACCGGTGTCAACCTGATGTCCCTGGAGATGAAGCCTTCTACTTATTCACAGAACTGGATTGGCACAGGCAGCGATAGCATTGCCCAGGGAATACCATTTAACTCGGCCTGGCTTTTGCCAGCATTTTTCCAACTAATGCCTTCTCTGTTCTTGAATCTCTGCAATGATGTTGTCTTGGTGCCTTCCTTGGGAATCTATTCCACTGCCTAAATGCTCTTCGCATACTGACCAAAGTATTAAGATCATTCGTGGGTGCTGCAAGGATCTGTTATTTAAGGTTTCCTCAAGAAACAAACAAGGACTGTGCCTGATTAAGGATTCTCTTGCATAGTCTGTGCATGATTCTCTGTCAACTCCCTTTCCTCCCTTCCTTTCCCTCCTCTCTTCCCTCTTTCTCTCCCCTCCAAATTCAGCCCCACCCCAAAATATCACCCCTGCTCTTTCACCCCTTCCTTGCCTCCATCACATCAACCCCCCCACAAAAAATTACTTCAATCATTCTTGCTTTCATTTATAAACACCCCCTAAACATTGAAACAACAACAATGAAAAACCATGCACAGTGAATCGAAATGACCACGGAATTGTCTTGCTGTAACTTCCCCCAAGAACACCCCCCACACCCATTTTCTGTTGTCTTTACTTTCTGTAAAGACAACAGAAAATATTGTCTTTGCTTGTCTGTTGTCTTTGCTTGATCCTGCAAATGCTTACTGCTGTGATTAGTCCCACAGAAGTCGTTGGGAATATTGCTCACAGTGCAAAGTACTATGCCTTGTAGGGAGTATTTGCAGCCTTGAGCCCTTAGGCAGGGGTGGCGAACCTGAGCCTGAGAAGGAGCCAGAATTTACCAATGAACATGCCAAAGAGCCACCGTAATACGTCAGCAGCCCCCCATCCGCTTCACCCTTCCAGCCTCCAGCGCCTCCTGCCCACCACAATCAGCTGTTTTGCAGTGTGCAGGAGGCTCTGGTTGGGCGGGGGGAGGAAGCTTGGAGGAAGGGGTGGAGTGGTGGCAGGACCTGGGGCAGAGCAGGGGGTTGAGCAGTGAGCACCCCCCGGCACATTGGATGGCATCTAAAAATTGCAAAATTGCCACCTTTAAATCTGTTACTGAGTGTTACATGTGCCAGCAATGCTCCCGTACATTGGCCAAACCAGACAGTCTCTACGCAAAAGAATAAATGGACACAGATCTGACATCAGGAATCATAACATTCAAAAACCAGTAGGAGAACACTTCAACCTCTCTGGCCACTCAGGAACAGATTTAAAGGTGGCAATTTTGCAACAGAAAAGCTTCAAAAACAGACTCCAGGGAGAAACTGCTGAGCTTGAATTAATATGCAAACTAGATCCCATTAACTTGGGTCTGAATAGAGACTGGGAGTGCCTTGGTCATTACACATATTGAATCTATTTCCCCATGTTAAGTATCCTCACACCTTCTTGTCAACTGTCTAAATGGGCCATCTTGATTAGCACTACAAAAGGTTTTCTCCCCTGCTGATAATAGCTCATCTTAATTAAGGGTTTCAGAGTAACAGCCGTGTTAGTCTGTATTCGCAAAAAGAAAAGGAGGACTTGTGGCACCTTAGAGACTAACCAATTTATTTGAGCATGAGCTTTCGTGAGCTACAGCTCACTTCATCGGAGCTGTAGCTCACGAAAGCTCAGGCTCAAATAAATTGGTTAGTCTCTAAGGTGCCACAAGTCCTCCTCATCTTAATTAATTAGCCTCTTACTCCACCTTTTCATGTTCTCTGTATGTATGTATATATATATATATCTCTTCTTACTATATGTTCCATTCTATGCATCCAATGAAGTGGGCTGTAGCCCACAAAAGCTTATGCTCAAATAAATTTGTTAGCCTCTAAGGTGCCACAAGTACTCCTTTTCTTTTTGCGGATACAGACTAACACGGCTGCTACTCTGAAACCTGAAAATTGTCTACTGTGTAGCCTAAACATTGCCTTCCTTAGCTTCAGGCCACTCCTGCTTGTGGTATAAATACATTAAAGACTGTGAATCCCTTTGAGCTCTATTGTTGAAAGGCGCTGTATAAGAGCTAGATATTAGTATTGTTATCTTTCTCTGGGATTCAGAAATATTCTCTGCCTTCATTTATATTGTGGTTACTTTGAAGGTATTCATAGAATCGCTGTGCTCCCGGACTCACACAATCTGTTGTAAGTCATCAGTGCCGAGCTCACTAATGAGCAGCCGGCGTTCAAGATGTTTAAGAGGGAACTTCTAAGGAGCTGAGTTTAGGACAAAACTAAGTATCAGGGAGATAAAGATGTAACAAACAAAAGGGCTGGAAGAGAGGCAAAAGGAACAGAACAACTCACAATGGTGAATCCCTCACCTGATGATGGCTAGATCCTTCTTTCTGCCCCCAGTAGGTCTTTTCCACTCCTCCAGCATCACCAGAGTCTGTCTGTTGAGAATGAGACCACAGAGAAAGAGGGCCATGGGGGGCAGAAACATGATTCCCAAACCATAAGCCATGTTGTACTTGGGCAGGCAGGGGCAGTTAAAGTCAAAGGAGGTATACATCTTCACGCTAGCCAGGGCTAGCAACCCACAGATCCCATTCATCACCGACTCAGAATTGGACTGGAAGTATTGGAAGATCATCCGGAACCGATCCATGGTGCTGTATTGGCTGGGGGCTGCTTCCGAAGGAGAAATCCCTGGTTAACTTCAGATTGATGAGGTGCTTGCTGGGGGAAGATGGTCACGTCTCTGCGACCGTTTTCTTGGGTTTTCTGGGTATGTGCGTTCTAATATGTCTTCTTTTAGTTAGGGTTAGAAAGGCAGCTTAGTGCATTTGAATGGGCAAAGAGATAGAAACAGGAAAGCAACACTGCTTACGGTGACACACAAAAGCACCCGTTTAGGATTCCCGTGTCCATCTACATGGGACCAGGTCAATGCAGCTGCCTCTCTTGTGCCTCTTTCCCTTCCAGGGTAGAATCCTGTGTGACGGCTCCTGGACACAGTCTTTCCAGTTCAGCCTTTAGCCAGATACTTCCCTTTCATGGCAGGCTGCAGTGGTTGGTCGTTCTACTTTCTAAGTAGATGGATACAGCCTCTCTGTATTATTTTTCTCCCCTTCTTTCATCCACAGCACTTTAATGCATGCCACACAGTAGCAGCCTGGAGGTAGGATAAGATATACATTCCCAGGTCATGGAACACTAGCTCTCCCCTGTAGAAAGAGTTGTCTCCAGATGCCTTATTGATGATGTGTTGTCAAATGAGTCACCACTGGTGATCAAACTAGCTATTCAAATGAGCTTATTTGTCTACATGTCTCCTCCCTGTTTCTCTGCATTAGCATGGTTGGCTTCTGTGCATTAGCTCTTAAGCTGTGACCTAGATGCCAGAGAGCAGGGGTGTAGGAGACAGGGGTTCAATTCCTAGTTCTGCATGGGACTTGCTATGTGACCTTGGGCAAGCCACTTAATCTCTGCCTCAGGCTTCCTGTAACTAAGCATAATGGTATTAACCTTCCCGACAGGGATGTTGTGGGGATTAATTGTTTTCAGGTCCTTGGATGGAACGCTGATCCCAGGGATGTAACATCAACCAGCGGTTTGATTGCATGGCGTGGTATGTGGGCCCCATAGTTTTCATTGCTCTGTCTGCAGCACCATATTGCATTGCTACTGGCACTCTGATACATGCTGAGCACCATTGTTCCTTGTACTCCCCTGTCTGTATTCACCTGTTGTCTCTTGTCTTCTACTCTGAGTGTAAGGTCTTTGGGACAGGGGCTGTCTTTTTGTTCTGTGTTTGTACGGCACCTAGCACAATGGGGTCCCAGTCCATGACTAGGGCTCCTTGATGCTATAGTAAAATGATTGACTAATACTACTGCAATATGTGCCCATAAGCATACCATGCAAATGTTCAGATACCAATCCATGGCCATATATATACAGACCACACATGGTCTTCATCAGGAATCAAACCTAGGAATCTTTGAGACCGAAGAGATGGGCCTCTACCTCTTGGAATGAATGAGACTTTCTTCCCCTGCGAGAAAGTAGCATACCAGAGAGAGTCATGATCGCATGTACTAGTCTAGTGCAACTAGGGTGACCAGATAGCAAGTGTGAAAAATCGGGACAGAGGGTGTGGGGTAATAGGCACCTATATAACAAAAAGCCCCAAATATCGGGACTGTCCCTATAAAATCGGGACATCTGGTCACCCTAAGTGCAACATGACTTCACTGTGCTGGGCCAGTATTTAAACAGTTGCAACGATCAAAGCTACAAGTGTTGACGCTTGGAATTTTAATACAACCTGCCCCTGCTCTCTGGAAAGTAAACAGAGTATTCTGGAAGGTCTGATTTCTATTTTAACACTGTATTTAATTATTTCCAGGCCCTCATCTTCAATTAGAAATAAGGAACTGAACAGCAATAGGGCATCCATCCCCTTTAATTCTGAAATAACCCAGTACTCTTTTAATATGTTTTGTTTTGTTAATATTAAGCCTGTATCTCTCTGTATTGGATGCTTTATACAATGCTGCTCTTGAAGTAATACTGTGGGCATTCAGTCTGCAGTGGGAGACAGGCCAGTCCTTGCTTACAGACAGCCCCCCAACCTGAAGCAAATACTCACCAGCAACCACACAACAGAACCACTAACCCAGGAACCGATCCTTGCAACAAAGCCCGTTGCCAACTGAGTCCACATATCTATTCAGGGGACGACATCATCATAGGGCCTAATCACAATACTTCAACAAAAAAACTTCAAAAACAGACTCCAAGGAGAGACTGCTGAATTGGAATTAATTTGCAAACTGGATACAATTAACTTAGGCTTGAATAGAGACTGGGAGTGCATGGGTCATTACACAAAGTAAAACTATTTTCCCATGTTTATTCCCCCCCCCACCCCCAATGTTCCTCAGACGTTCTTGTCAACTGCTGGAAATGGCCCACCTTGAATATCACTACAAAAAGTACCCCCCCCCCCACTCTCCTGCTAGTAATAGCTCACCTTAAGTGATCACTCTCCTTACAGTGTGTATGGGAACACCCATGGTTTCATGTTCTCTGTGTATATAAATCTCCCCACTGTATTTTCCACTGAATGCATCCAATGAAGTGAGCTGTGGTTCACGAAAGCTTATGCTCAAACAAATTTGTTAGTCTCTAAGGTGCCACAAGTACTCCTTTTCAGTCTGCAGTGTGGGTCTTCAAGCTATTTTCTGCACTTGAAACCAGCCTTAATCTTCCATTAATGTCAATGGGAATGCTTCATGCATAACGAATCCAGACTTATTAGGGCACAGTTGCAGAGCCAAATGTGGTGTAGCTAGCTACAGCTATGATAGCCTTATTTTCTTTGTATTGTATCTTTTACATTTCTAGGGTGTCTGCAGTGGCAGTTGCCATTTTGTGTAGGAGAGTAGATGCAGCATGTTACAGAGGGAAGACGCACACTCTTCTAACCTGGAGGCTTTACTTCTGTTCTTTCCTGTTTTGCTGTCTTTCCTTTAACCTAAAACACATCATTTACACTCCAACTGTGTGGATGTTCTCTATGTATTGGAAATCCTAACACTTCTAGCAACAGCTGGACAGCATGAATCACAGAATGAAAGGTTGTCCTTAATTTGAAAAATTCATTGTGTGATATAATACCAGAATCCCAGCCCTTAGAAATGTAAAACCACTAGCAGGTCTTAGTCAATTAAACTCTCCCTGAGGCCAATGCATGATTATTGTACATTTTCTATTGTTTTGCCCATCTCATTTTAAGTATTTAAAATGATGAAGATTCCATCTGTTCCCTTGAGGCTGTTTTACAGCCCAGTAGGTCTCGGTAACAAGCAGGTTTTTCTTCCTGCTATTCAGCCTAAATTTCCCCTTCCTGACTTTCATTCCAGACAGCTGAGTGTTCACCCTTCTTAGTTACAACTCATGCTTCTGCAGGCATTCCAAACACCACATTAGAACATTTGCCTGTTTTTCAAAATGGGAAAGCAAAGCTCTGCCTAGCTAGCAAAGCAACCAAAGCAAATCAAGCTGCATTCAACAAAGGTACCAACAATTTCTTCTCACCCGATAAGATCAGCCAATTTCAAATGCTGAGTCAGCAGGCATGAGTCGCCTGTTCCAGGAAGTGAGTAGGAAGCTCCTTTACTGGACTAATCTGTTCGATATAATCAATTTTAAAAAAGGGGGAAGGGTGAGATTGCCCCCCTATGTGTAGACAAGTAGTGTGCAGTTTGGTGACACCAAAGATTGCAATGCTATCCCCCTCCCGCCAGGACACTGAGTGCTATTCCCTATTTGTGTCAACATACACAATTACTTTAATCAAAGACATATGCACACAACCATAATATTTATATTTTCCTTTGATGAATGGAAATTGCTTGTTAATTGCAGTCACCAGCTATAAAAACTTGTAGCTGATCAGCAACATAGAATCATAGAATATCAGGGTTGGAAGGGACCTCAGGAGGTCATCTAGCCCAACCCCCTGCTCAAAGCAGGACCAATCCCCAACTAAATCATCCCAGCCAGGGCTTTGTCAAGCCTGACCTTAAAAACTTCTAAGGAAGGAGATTCGACCACCTCCCTAGGTAACTCATTTCAGTGTTTCACCACCCTCCTAGTGAAAAAGTTTTTCCTAATATCCAACCTAAACCTGCCCCACGACGACTTGACACCATTACTCCTCGTTCTATCATCTGCTACCACTGAGAACAGTCTAGATCCATTCTTTTTGGAACCCCCTTTCAGGTAGTTGAAAGCAGCTATCAAATCCCCCCTCATTCTTCTCTTCTGCAGACTAAACAATCCCAGTTCCCTCAGCCTCTCCCCATAAGTCATGTGTTCCAGTCCCCTAATCATTTTTGTTGCCCTCCGCTGGACATTTTCCAATTTTTCCACATCCTTCTTGTAGTGTGGGGCCCAAAACTGGACACAGTACTCCAGATGAGGCCTCACCGATGTCAAATAGAGGGGAGCGATCATGTCCCTCAATCTGCTGGCAATGCCCCTACTTATACAGCCCAAAATGCCATTGGCCTTCTTGGCAACAAGGACACACTGTTGACTCATATCCAGCTTCTCGTCCACTGTAACCCCTAGGTCCTTTTCTGCAGAACTGCTGCCGAGCCATTCGGTCCTTAGTCTGTAGCGGTGCATGGGATTCTTCCATCCTAAGTGCAGGACTCTGCACTTGTCCTTGTTGTCCTCTAATTTGTCTAGGGCCCTCAGTATCCTATCACTACCCTCCAGCGTATCTACCTCTCCTCCCAGTTTAGTGTCATCTGCAAACTTGCTGAGGGTGCAATCCACACCATCCTCCAGATCATTAATGAAGATATTGAACAAAACCGGCCTGAGGACCGACCCTTGGGGCACTCCACTTGATACCAGCTGCCAGCTAGACATGGAGCCATTGATCACTACCCGTTGAGCCTGACAATCCAGCCAACTCTCTATCCACCTTATAGTCCATTCATCCAGCCTATACTTCTTTAACTTGCTGGCAAGAATACTGTGGGAGACCATGTCAAAAGCTTTGCTAAAGTCAAGGAACAACATGTCCACTGCTTTCCCCTCATCCACAGAGCCAGTTATCTCATCATAGAAGGCAATTAGATTAGTCAGGCATGACTTGCCCTTGGTGAATCCATGCTGACTGTTCCTGATCACTTTCCTCTCCTCTGAGTGCTTCAGAATTGATTCCTTGAGGAACTGCTCCATGACTTTTCCAGGGACTGAGGTGAGGCTGACTGGCCTGTAGTTCCCAGGATCCTCCTCCTTCCCTTTTTTAAAGATGGGCACTACATTAGCCTTTTTCCAGTCGTCCGGGACTTCCGCCGATCGCCATGAGTATTCAAAGATAATGGCCAATGGCTCTGCAATCACATCCGCCAACTCCTTTAGCACTCTCGGATGCAGTGCATCCTCCTCCATGCTGCAGTTATAAGGACATTAAGGGGCAGCCTCACCCCGCCCTTACTGAACTCTGCAGGTTGTGTGTGTTGGATCATATTAAAGAAGTTCTGTATTAAAATCACAAATTAGTTTGACTCCCCATAGTTTAAATTCCAGGGTATTACTATTTAAGAGGTCTCTTGGTTTTTGGTGCTGTTTCTCTCCCTCTGTGTGTGAAACTTGCAAGCTGCTAATTGTGTTAGTATATTCTAAGACAGAGTCTGTTCTCAAAGCAATTCTTTGTAACAACAACTACTCACACAGAGAGAGACTCAAAGCAATACTCTGTAACAACAGAAACAGCACCCAGAGACTCCCCGGCCCTTTTGTTGTATTCATCTCGCTTTGTTAACAATTGTGATTAAAATAGAGATAGAGGATGTATGTGGATGGATGCTTGGTGTGGATAATAACTGAATGATCAGGGAGGTGCCAGCCTAAGAATCCAGTGTCCATCCGCTGAAGAAGGCGTCAAGTGGAAATAACCAGAGGACCCCCGGAGAGCAGACTGGAATCCACCCAACAGCCTCAAGGATGGGAGAACCAAAGAACAAGATAACATCTGGCAGCACGGAGCCGTCAGGAATGTGCCATCTGCTGATTGATTCAGCAACAGCATGATGAAGCAATTCCCATAGACTGGCATAGGAAGAAATTCCTATAAAAATGGACTCTAGAAAGTGAGAACTTTGGGGTCTGATTCTGCAAACCAACTTCCAGGAGCATCAGATGTGCATCTGACGAGGCCCTGCTCCCTCCTCATGTCCAGGCCACCTGGCCAGTGGCTTGGCATGAACAACTCTAAGGCTGGTAACTATGATAACAACCTTGCAGAACTTGTGTGTGTGTGTGTGTGTGTGTGTGTGTTTGTATGAATGAATGTGTGAATAAATATGAAATTGAATGGAATGTTATAGCTATAACTAACTGCTTACTATGATTCTTTCTGTATTCACAATAAATGTGGTATTTTGCCTTTTCCCCTTTAATAAGATCCTGCTGGTTTTTATTTTATTGGTATAACATGTGGGCCTTTCCTATTTTCAAACCACTTTAATAGTGGCTGGGATTATTATTTCATAATGCGCATTTCTATAAAGTCTTCTTCAGACAAATCACTTCATCCTGGCGTGAAATGTAGACACTTCTGGGGAAGAACACAGCAACTGTTGACTAGTGCCCACCAACATGAAAAAAGATGTCGGAGACGGAGTGGCAAGAATCCTGTATCCAATCCAAACTGCAAAAGGAATTTTAGGTAGGCAGAATATAGTTACTCAGACAGGATGTTTGGCCAGGGGGCTAGGGTTCTTGGATCTCTAATGTCTACATCTGCTCAGCACCTCTGTTTGGAATCTTAGTGCTACTCAGAACTGGGAGAGGGTACTGGTGATTTGTGGCAAAAACTGAACATTTCACAGTTTGTCCTGAAAGAGAGAGAGAGAGAACATCTCAGGGTGTGTAACGTAGCCATTAAACAGGATTAAAAATTTAAACTAATTTTCAAAATCAGGCAAAATTAGTTCATCCTAACTAACTCTTAGGTTTCCTCCCCTCACTTTTACTGTACATATCTGTCAAAATATCTGTTTTGATCTATGGGGAACTGTACCGAGTCCACCAAGTCTGCCTGGCAGCCCCCTCTCCCCGCCCCCAGGAATCTGCACTATGCCCCTCGCCGTTGTTGCTGTCATTCAGGCTTTGTAGCGCTACAGAAACGTTGCCTGTGACTCATGTGAGGGGAGATATTTAATGTGGCAGAGCAGGATGCGATGGAGGCCATTGTTAGCCAGCAAGGATCACCCAGAAGCTATTATTCCTCACCACACCTGTGCATGTGTGCATCCTCTTGGGGTGATCAGACACTCTTTGATTCAATACCAAACAGAATCAAAGCATCAGAACAGGGAGGAGGGAAACCATTCTTTAATCATTTATGTGATTAAAATGTGAGACCTAAAAAGAGGGATGTGGGCGGGCAGGTGGGTGTCCTGTCCATGACACACAAGCAGCAATCTCTCTTGCCTTTGGGAGCAAGGCTGATCTCATAAAGTGAGCAAAATGATGACCATTCTGCAAAACGGTGAGTGTTGCTTAACTTTGCTTGACCCATCAGTACTACACCAGAGCTGATTCCGTCCATCAGACAGAAGTCAGTGTGCACACACTCTTTCCCCTAACCCTATCTCCTAGTCTGTCTCCTTGCCCAGTTAGTCCCAGTCTCCCCTTCATCTGAACTCCCAGTCCCAGATTCTCTCTCTCCTCATCCCAGGCTCCCTCCCACAGTCTTCTTGTCCCAATCTACTCCTCTGCCTCTCTCCCCAAGTCCAACTCTTGTCCCTTCTACATTTGAATTAGGCAGCTTCCTCCTCCACATTGCCTGGGCTGGGCCCAGCAGGGGTGGAGTCACTGAGAGCACAGGAGAGACTGGCTCCCTGCTCTCGTGTCTGGTGCTAGACCTGGACGTTGGGCCACAACAGCTCAGAGCTGCAATTACAGGGAAAGTCCCACTTAGCCCCAGGCTGGAGCATACACCGTGTGGACATAATATTTTGGGGATTTTAGCTGTGAAGCTCTAGCAGCTCTCTATGAGCGTAAGGGGACTGTTGGCTCCTTACTGAAATTTAGTGGGGGTTTTTGGTTGACCATCTCCCAGTACCAAAAGAAAGGGGAAGGGCCCATGAGAAATCACGGCCCTGTGACTGACAGTCCCCAGTACCAATGGGGAGAGGCCAACACTCCGGGTTAGCCTGATTGACAGGGCAGGCAGGCCAATGAGGGAGTCAGGAGCCCACGGGTCCCGTCCTCCGTGTGACTGGGAGCTGCCGCCTGGGCCAGAGCGCGGCCCGGCTTGGGAGAGAGCTGGAGTCTGAGCTGAGGTGGCAAGCGGGGCCATGCCGGCCAGAGGAGCAGCCTGAGCTGAGAAGAGCCGCAGTTGCCAGAGGGGCAGCCCAGGGAGCTGCGCTGGAGGCAGAGCAGGAGCAGCAGCAGCGCTGAGGCAGGCTGGAGCTGGGGCTGGAGCAGTTCGGAGCCGGGTGCAGTGAGCAGCTTCGGAGAGCGCGGGGGAGCCTGGGCAGCGGGCCCAGCGCAGGGAGACGCCCCCCAGCTAAGCGTCCAGAGTGGAGAGAACACCCCAGAGTGGGGACACCCTAGCCCCTGTCCCAAGTGACCATGCCAAGGTTGGGGGTCGAGCCCCCCAGGAATCCTGGGCCCAGCCTTGCCGGGGTTATGCGGACTCTGCCAGACAGGAGAGTGGAAGGGGAGCCCTCAAGGTCAGGCAGGGCTCTGGCTAAAGGGAGTGGGAGCGAGGACTCAGATCCTTTTGCTAGCCCATTCCACCAGGATAGTGTATAAGCCAGGAAAGTTCCCCACAATGGCAGGATCATCCCCCCACTTATATGAGCATGTGCAAACTGTTTGGGTTTTTTTCCCCAAAAAGGTGTATATCTTGGCCAACTTTGGGCAGATTTTCACAGGGATGGCAAAAGGCATATCCTTGACCCAAAGGCCACCCTCCTATCAAATATCAAGTTCCTGCTCGGTAGCATGGGGGTGCTAGAACTTCTCAAAGAACAGACACCAGAATTTTTAACATGGGGAAAACAATGTATTTTTCTCCAGCCTCATTCTCAGAAATGGCTGACCAGTTTTGGCTGATATTTCCCAAAAAACTCCAGGCAGACATCCATTGCAGAAAATTTCAGCTTAAGTGGTTAAGGTTTGCGAAAGGTATAAGCAACTGAAAATAGGGTTTGTATTGGGGTGGCTGGCCCCTTAAGGGGAGATAGGCCTCAGACCCACTTGTGATAAGATCAGCTCACCTTCCCAGGTGGGAAAATGATTTTGGTCACGTGACAGGAAGGTCATGTGACTAGCTCAGGCCAGGCCTACGTATTTGAGGGAAAGGCTTGAGAGACAACAAGGCACTTAAAGGAAAGCTAGTAATATTCCAGCCAGATAGGTCAGAAGCCTGGGAAGATGTAGCTGGCCTGAGGAAGCAGCTGCAGGTGAGTACTGCAGAGAGCAAGACTGGCTCCTGGAAGGAGTAAAGGGACTGTTTGGAAGTGAAGCTGGCTCTGGGAAGGAGGGCTAGGAAGTCTTGATTCAAGGAGAGAGAACTATTTGAACTATGGAACTGGTGGTGGAAGGAGGCAGCTGGCTGAATCTGGTGTGAAGTACTACCTAGCTCCAGGAAGGAGGGCTTTGGGATCCCTTGATTAGGGGGAAGGTTGGGGCCTGGAGGACTAATGTGTGTAGGACTGAACAAATTGGAACCCCCTCCAGTCTCCAGACAGGAATACTTTTAAAATGATATGGACTGGGTGGAGTTTTTAAGGAACCCCATCAGAGAGAGGAAACTGAGGCAGGGCACTGCAGAACCAGACCAGGCCACAGGGGGGCACTCCAGAGGTGGCATTGCATTTACAGAGTTTCAGGGTATGTCTACACTACGAAATTAGGTCGAATTTATAGAAGTCGGTTTTGTAGAAAGCATTTTTATACAGTCGATTGTGTGTGTCCCCACACAAATGCTCTAAGCGCATGTAGTCGGTGGAGTGTGTCCACAGTACGGAGGCAACCATCGACTTCCGGAGCGTTGCACTGTGGTTAGCTATCTCACAGTTCCCTCAGTCTCCGCCGCCCATTTGAATTCTGGGTAGAAATCCCAGTGCCTGATGGGGCTAAAACACATCTGGGCACATATCGTCAGGCCCCCGTTCCCTCCCTCCCTCCGTGAAAGCAAGGGCAGACAATCGTTTTGCACCTTTTTTCTTGAGTTACCTGTGCAGATGCCATACCACGGCAAGCATGGAGCCAACTCAGCTCACCGTCACCGTATGTCTCCTGGGTGCTGGCAGACGTGGTACTGCATTGCTACACAGCAGCAGTTTATTGCCTTTTGGCAGCAGACAGTGCAGTATGACTGGTAGCCGTCGTCGACGTAGTCCTGGGTGCTCTTTTAACCGACCTCGATGAGGTCAGGGGTGCCTGGGCAAACATAGGAGTGACTCAGCCAGGTCATTTCCCTTTTAAGTTTCGTTTCATGGCGATTCAGTCCTACCGGCAGTGCACTGTCTTTTAATCTGAAGCCAACAGAGGACGATGGCCAGCAGTTATACTGCACCGTCTTCTGCCGAGCACCCAGGAGATGACGATGGCTAGCGGTCGTACTGCACAGTCTGCTGCCAGTAAGATGTATAAAGACAGATGAAGTGGATCAAAACAAGAAATAGACTAGATTTGTTTTGTGTTCATTTTCTCCTCCCTCCCTCCGTGAAATCAACGGCCTGCTAAACCCAGTTTTGAGTTCTATCCTTGAGGGGGCCATTCAGTTTCTCGCAAAGCCACCCCCTTTGTTGATTTTAATTCCCTGTAAGCCAACCCTGTAAGCCATGTCGTCAGTCGCCCCTCCCTCTGTCAGGGCAATGGCAGACAATCGTTCCGCGCCTTTTTTCTGTGCAGATGCCATACCACGGCAAGCATGGAGCCCGCTCAGATCACTTTGGCAATTAGGAGCACATTAAACACCACACGCATTATCCAGCAGTATATGCAGCACCAGAACCTGGCAAATCGAAACCGGGTGAGTAGGTGACGTCAGCGCAGTGATGAGAGTGATGAGGACATGGACACAGACTTCTCTCAAAGCATGGGCCCTGTGGGCATCATGGTGCTAATGGGGCAGGTTCATGCAGTGGAACGCCGATTCTGGGCTTGGGAAACAAGCACAGACTGGTGGGACCACATAGTGTTGCAGGTCTGGGATGATTCCCAGTGGCTGCGAAACTTTCGCATGCGTAAGGGCACTTTCATGGAACTTTGTGTCTTGCTTTCCCCTGCCCTGAGGTGCAAGAATACCAAGATGAAAGCAGCCCTCACAGTTGAGAAGCGAGTGGCAATAGCCCTATGGAAGCTTGCAACGCCAGACAGCTACCGGTCAGTCGGGAATCAATTTGGAGTGGGCAAATCTACTGTGGGGGCTGCTGTGATGCAAGTAGCCAACGCAATCAAAGATCTGCTGATATCAAGGGTAGTGACCGTGGGAAATGTGCAGGTCATAGTGGATGGCTTTGCTTCAATGGGATTCCCTAACTGTGGTGGGGCCATAGATGGAACCCATATCCCTATCTTGGCACCGGAGCACCAAGCCGGCGAGTACATAAACTGCAAGGGGTACTTTTCAATAGTGCTGCAAGCACTGGTGGATCACAAGGGACGGTCACCAACTTCAATGTGGGATGGCCGGGAAAGGTACATGACCCTCGCATCTTCAGGAACTCTGGTCTGTTTCAAAAACTACAGGAAGGGACTTTATTCCCAGACCAGAAAATAACCTCTGGGGATGCTGAAATGCCTATAGTTATCCTTGGGTACCAAGCCTACCCCTTAATGCCATGGCTCATGAAGCCGTACACAGGCAGCCTGGACAGTAGTCAGGAGCTGTTCAACTACAGGCTGAGCAAGTGCAGAATGGTGGTAAAATGTGCATATGGATGTTTAAAAGCACGCTGGTGCAGTTTACTGACTCGGTTAGACCTCAGCAAAACCAATATTCCCAGTGTTATTACTGCTTGCTGTGTGCTCCACAATATCTGTGAGAATAAGGGGGAGATGTTTATGGCAGGGTGGGAGGTTAAGGCAAATCGCCTGGCCGCTGGTTACACACAGCCAGACACCAGGGCGGTTAGAAGAGCACAGGAGGGCATGATGTGCATCAGAGAAGCTTTGAAAACCAGTTTCATGACTGGCCAGGCTATGGTGTGAAAGTTCTGTTTGTTTCTCCTTGATGAAACCCCCCGCCCCTTGGTTCACTCTACTTCCCTGTAATCACCCTCCCCTCCTCCCTTCAATCACCACTTGCAGAGGCAATAAAGTCATTGTTGCTTCACATTCATGAATTCTTTATTAATTCATCATACAAATAGGGGGATAACTACCAAGGTAGCCCAGGAGGGGTGGTGGAGGAGAGAAGCACCAGGAGGGGTGGTGGAGGAGGGAAGGACAAGGCCACACAGCACTTTAAAAGTTTAAAACTTTAAAACTTTTAGGTTTTAGGAACCGCTTCAACCTCAAAAACATGCAATGAAGAGGCAGCAAAAGCCCACCCTGAACAATTAAGGAAAATCATAGAAGAAAAGGGCTATCTTCCGGAACAAGTTTTTAATGCTGACGAGACTAGGCTCTTCTGAAAAAAAATGCCCAACCGCACTTACATTTCAAAATCAGAAAGACAAGCCCCTGGCTTCAAAGCAGCTAAAGACTGTGTGACTGTGTTGTTTTGTGGCAATGCAGCTGGGCATTTAATAAAGCCGGGCTTGCTCTACAGGGCTGCAAATCCCCGAGCCCTAAGAGGCAAGAACAAAAATCTCCTGCCTGTGTTCTGGCAATCAGATAAAAAGGCTTGGGTGACGGCAGCATTATTTCTGGATTGGTTCCACAAGTGTTTCATTCCGGAGGTCAAGCGGTACTTCGAAGAGAAAGGACTTGACTTTAAAATGTTGCTGACCGTAGACAATGCTCCTGGCCACCCTGCGGCACTCCGGTTTGCGCATAACGAAGTTGAAGTCATCTTTCTCCCCCTGCCAATACCACCTCCATCCTCCAACCTCTCGACCAAGGCGTGATTCACTGTTTCAAGGCCACGTACACGAGGCTTACGTTCTCACGGATATGTAGCGCTATGGATGCTGATCCCAATCTTAATGTGATGGAGTGTTGGAAGTCCTTCAACACTGCCGACTGCATCACTTATATTAAACAGGCAATGGATGCAATCAAGCCTGAAACAGTCAATGCATGTTGGCGAAACCTATGGAAAGAATGTGTGAATGATTTTAAAGGTTTCCCGACCATTGACAAAGAAGTGAAACACATTGTTCAGGTGGCCAGGCAAGTGGGTGGTTTTGGCCTCGTTGATATTCTTGAGGAAGAAATTGAAGAATTAATTGAGAGCCATAGAGAAACATTGACTAACGAGGAGTTAGAGGAACTGATAAAATCGTCTACAGAAGACAAAGGTGACGATGACGAACAGGAAGAGCCAGCAAGTTGGAATCTTCATAAATTTGCTGAAGTGTTCCAAGCAGCGAAACACTTGAATGATTTGATTTCTGAATATGATCCCTCAATGGAACGAAGCCTCAAAATCACACGTAGTATTACGGACGATTTGAGACCGTATCAAGAAATGTTTGAGCAGCTCAAGAGACAACAGCGACAGTTGCCAATTACCATGTTTTTCAAGGAAAAACAACCAGCAGCAGATGAGCCTATGCAATCAACTTCTCGAGCTGAACCAGAGCCAACCACTTCGTCTACAACTCGCTCGCCGTCACCTCCGTCTCCTGGATCGACATCAAGCCCTGACAGTCCCCTGTAATTGCCCCCCCAGTAATTAAAAATACAGTACTGTAAAATTATATTTTGCATACGTACTCTTTATTATATACTGTACATCACTGTATACATTATACATTTATACATATTACTGTACAAGGTTATATACACAAAACCATGTACTGTACTTTATGGGCGATTTAAGGGATTTTTCAAGAGTAATTTTGACTATATGCGATTTTTGCGTTGACTTTAGAAAGCCTCTAATGAAGTGTGAGCTGTCTGGAGAAGGAGCTGCTCGATTCTGGAGTGAGAGAAAGAAGCCAACCCAGGCAGAAATGCATGTGCACCCAGATTCAGAGGGATGGAGAGAAATAGATGTTATTTGATCTCCTTATCATTGCTTTAGACATTGAGTACAGAGAGAGTAGGCCCCATATTGACATGTGTGGCAGTTTGTGTGAGGCTCAGCCTCCTGGAAGCTTGTGCTGTCTGCTGTATTAATGAAGGCACACAGACTAGTTTCCCTCACTAGCATGCAAAATAACAGATTGTCCTTTCCGTTTCAAACCCTGCCACAGGGAGAACACTTTCTGATCTGCCCACGTCCTCTCCTGTCCTTGGCAGCTACAACACGGGAACCAGCTGTGAGGGGAGCAGGGAGATCTCAAGGAGGCTGATTTGCTTTTGTTTACACTGCCATAAATCCAGATGTCAGTGGGATTACTCCACATTTGTACTGGTGTCACTAGGAACACCATATGCATATATACTGTGCCATGTTAGGGGGGATGGCTGGGGAAGCACGGTTTTGTGATTAAGGCACAAGCCTGAGGCTGTGTTTACACTACAATCACAGGGTGTGATTGCAGCTTATGTAGACATATTCAAGCTAGCTTGAATCTACCTAGTTCAGGTATTAGGAGCAGTGAAGTTGTGGCAACTGAGGGTTCTGTGTGGGTATGTGCAACCCATATCAAAACCCATGCTGCCATAGCTTCTCTGTTCGGGTACTCAAGCTAGCTAGATCTAAGCTAGCTCAGGTATGTCTACATGAGCTGCAAACACATCCTGTGACTGCAATGTAGACATACCTGAGCTGCTTTCTATTGCAATTATTTGGTTAGCACCCACAGGGCTAGCTTCACAGTTGCTTTGCTATAAGCTTTCTGCATGATCTTGGGCAAGGAACAACCTCTATGTGCCTCTCCCTACCTATAAAACCTGTCCATGTTCATATTGATAGCATGCCAGTCACTGTGATATGTAGGTGCGGATGTGTGGATACGTCCCAATATCACAATGTTGGGAGGCTGAATTAAGTAACATTTGTAAAATGCTTTGAGGATGGATAACTGCATAGGAAGGGAAAATATTGTCATTGTGCATTTGTGCTTGTGTATGTGATATAAGGAGCTGGTGGTTTCTCAGCAGTGCAGCCAGCTGCCAATATAAAGCTCTCTTGTTGGCATCTCTCTGCTACTGGTTTGGAAAATTCTTTTGGCCTGAATATTGCCACGTTTACTCAGAGGGTGTTTCTGCAACGTTTAAGGAAAATTCATCATGCTGTGTTTCAGTTACAGGTCATGAGAAAGAAAATATTATCCTGATTGGAAACATTATTTCTTGAAGAATGTCTTTATTTCCCTCTAGAGTTAAGCTCCTTAGTTTAGGCAGATGATATTGTACAACTGGCAGACATGTTTGAAGTAATTATGATACTCTTCACTGCCTTGGAAAATTGGTGTAATCAACTTGGATTTACAATAAACTCCAAAAAGATGAAAGGTTTCAGAGTAACAGCCGTGTTAGTCTGTATTTGCAAAAAGAAAAGGAGTACTTGTGGCACCTTAGAGACTAACCAATTTATTTGAGCATAAGCTTTCGTGAGCTACAGCTCACTTCATCGGATGCATACTGTGGAAAGTACAGAAGATCTTTTTATACACACAAAGCATGAAAAAATGGGTGTTTACCACTACAAAAGGTTTTCTCTCCCCCCACCCCACTCTCCTGCTGGTAATAGCTTATCTAAAGTGATCATTCTCCTTACAATGAGTATGATAATCAAGTTGGGCCATTTCCAGCACAAATCCAGGTTTTCTCCCCCCCCACACACAACCCCATTCTCCTGTTGGTAATAGCTTATCTAAAGTGATCACTCTCTTTACAATGTGTATGATAATCAATGTCTGTAATCACGTGACCAGAGAGACTGAAGTGTTCTCCGACTGGTTTATGAATGTTATAATTCTTGACATCTGATTTGTGTCCATTTATTCTTTTACGTAGAGACTGTCCAGTTTGACCAATGTACATGGCAGAGGGGCATTGCTGGCACATGATGGCATATATCACATTGGTGGATGTGCAGGTGAACGAGCCTCTGATAGTGTGGCTGATGTTATTAGGCCCTGTGATGGTGTCCCCTGAATAGATATGTGGGCACAGTTGGCAACGGGCTTTGTTGCAAGGATAGGTTCCTGGGTTAGTGGTTCTGTTGTATGGTATGTGGTTGCTGGTGAGTATTTGCTTCAGGTTGGGGGGCTGTCTGTAGGCAAGGACTGGCCTGTCTCCCAAGATCTGTGAGTGTGTTGTGTCATCCTTCAGGATGGTTGTAGATCCTTAATAATGTGTTGGAGGGGTTTTAGTTGGGGGCTGAAGGTGATGGCTAGTGGCGTTCTGTTATTTTCTTTGTTAGGCCTGTCCTGTAGTAGGTGACTTCTGGGAACTCATCTGGCTCTATCAATCTGTTTCTTCACTTCCGCAGGTGGGTACTGTAGTTGTAAGAATGCTTGATAGAGATCTTGTAGGTGTTTGTCTCTGTCTGAGTGGTTGGAGCAAATGCGGTTGTATCCCAGAGCTTGGCTGTAGACAATGGATCGTGTGGTGTGGTCAGGGTGAAAGCTGGAGGCATGTAGGTAGGAATAGCGGTCCGTCCGTGTCCCCCCCCCCCCCCCCCCCGTTCCTCAGACGTTCTTGTTAAACCCTGGATTTGTGCTGGAAGTGGCCCACCTTGGTTATCGTGCACATTGTAAGGAGAGTGATTGCTTTGGATAAGCTATTACCAACCGGAGAGTGG
The DNA here is from genome assembly GCF_965152275.1 of Natator depressus. NCBI lineage: Eukaryota > Metazoa > Chordata > Testudines > Cheloniidae > Natator > Natator depressus. The sequence continues at coordinate 119,203,587 of NC_134240.1, read as the reverse complement.
GTTTGTGGCGGGGGGTCGGGGGGAGGCATGGGGAGAAAACCTGGATTTGTACTGGAAATGGCCCATCTTGATTATCATACACATTGTAAGGAGAGTGATTACTTTAGATAAGCTATTGCCAGCAGGAGAGGGTGGGGGGAGAGAAAACCTTTTGTGTGTATAAAAAGATCTTCTATACTTTTCACAGTGCATCCGATGAAGTGAGCTGTAGCTCACAAAAGCTTATGCTCAAATAAATTGGTTAGTCTCCATGGTGCCAGAAGTACTCCTTTTCTTTTTGCAAAAAGATGAAGTGGTTGCATCTTGGAAAAGGGACAATATATAAAGTGTTCTGAAATGTAGCAGCAGTGAAGTTGTAGAACAAGTAGAATCTTATGTGTAGCGAGGAAGCTTGATAGTTCCAACGCTTCCATTAAGGATGTGGTTAAAAGGAGATATGCCTTAGCCACCAGTGTTGTATGGAAGCTGACAAAATTACAGACTGATGAAAACATTATGGTTGGTACCAAAGTGAAAATGTATCAAACCATTGTACTAACAATACTCCATGGTCTGGAAGAAGCTGGATTCAATGAAATAGACATCAGAAGGCTGGAGGCACTAGAGATGAGTTCTTCAAAAGATGGCAGGTGTAAAATGAAATGACTTTAAGACAAATGAAGTTAAGGGAGTAGGATATGAAATCAGGGTATGGGATTGGCGACAATCGTAAAAAATTACAATGGTGGGTACACTCCAGAAGACAAACAAATGATAGGGTGCCAAAGAAAATTAATGCAAACACAACCAAGGTCAGTCCAACCTAGAAGGCAATCATGACTAGATGGCAGGACACCATAATGCAGGGACATGACCAAGCTGGGCTTAATGGAGGAATGAACCATGGTCAGGAATGAATGGCGATGCTGTACTGCACCCCGTGTCTACAAAAATGCTTTGTGATGGAAAGATTTCCCTTTAGTTCAAATGGGGTGGCTACTGCCCTGGGGCCACATGCTTTAATCTCTTTGAAAACCTGTGAGCTAGCCAGGTTGGAAGATTGTACATCATTTGGGGACCAATCTCCCAGTGATGTCAAAGGCCATTTTATACCATTAACTTTCTAGTGCAGTGGTCCCCAAACATTTTTCAATTGTGTGCCCCCCCCTTACCTGGTCTGTGCCCCCCTGGGAGCCGGGGTGGGGGGGTAAGTGGGGCAGGACGGGGGAGGAGGAAGCATGCTCAGGGTGTGGAGGGGTGAGTGGGGCAGGGTGCAGGAGGGGGAGCTGTGCTCTGGGGTTGGGGGGTAACAGGGGCAGGGCGGGGGAGGGGCAGCCACACTTGGGGTAGGAGCAGGGAGCCGCCGGCATCTCTCTTGCAGAGCTGTCCCTGCGTGCTCCTCCAGGTTCCAGCAACAGCTGCTGCTCTTCCCATCCCCCGGTGGCGGAGGCTGGTTATTGCGGGTGACCAGACCAGTAGTGTGCGAGCGCCTGGCACTGGGGCCATAAGAGAACCAGGGGCAGTGTGTGGCTGGGTGGCACTCCTTCCCTTCCCCCCCGGGGGGCTGGCCTGGGCATTCCTCTCTGCCTCCCCAGGGGGTCTCACCCCACAGTTTGGGGACCACTGCTGTAGTGGGAGTAGCAGCAGGTATCATGGTCCTGGTTGTCCAGTGGGGCAAAGCAGCCCCCAAGAGCAGAAGATCTTTCAGTATCCTAGAGCTATCATGGTGGCTTCTGCCTTCACCCAGCTCCCAGAGTAGGGGGCAGAGCCAGCAAAAAGGAACATGATTTGGTCTTTCCTCCCTTGGCTAATCTTTGGGTGCTATAATAGTCCCTGGTGGTCACTGGCAGCTGAAGTAAACTACAGCACTGAGCAGGTTGTCCGTGCTAAGCAAATAATGAGTAATGCCATTGAATAACTAAAACAATGCTAGCAAAACAAAATACCTGCATTGTAAAATGTAGTTTGTCTTCACGAATGAGGCTCTCTGGAGTTTATGCAGCCTTGCTATTTTCTGTCTTGTCAGTTCATGAAAGCAAAAACGTGTAGCTGGCTACAGGCAAGGGAATACATGGTTTGGATAGTTTTTATTTATTATAGAAAGAGCTGATTATATGTACTGCTCCCTAGGCAGTTAGATCTGAGTCCCTTGGCCTGTGAGAAAGCTCTGTTTCCTGATCTCCACATTTATCCTCAGCCAATTTTCAACCGGTTCCTGGCTGAGAGAGTTTTTTGTGATGCTGTTGACCTGGTTGGCTTGGAGTTGATGCCACAGTAAGATTTTTCCATATTAGCTCTGTTCCCATCCTTCCTAGAAATGAATGAATGGTACTTAGCAGGAGGCATCAGGGTTGATCTGTTAATATTCTAGTTGATGATAATCTCTCTTCTACAGCCTTGCAAATGTGTCACAAACCATTCAAGTTCTGTGAAGAATTTATGCCTCTGGTGATTAAATGTGTCTCAGAACAAACCTGGGCCACAATGTGACCATGAGTGTTAGGCTTGCAGACCCCATTGCAGGATCAGGGCCAGCTGAACTCTAACCCAGTGTCATTGCTTGCTGAACAGGAAGGAGAACTCACATAGCTGGAGTTCCACTTGCCCCAAATTCGACATGCTTTTGTGCTAGGTCATGGCATTGCGCTATGGCAATAGGACACAATCTGTGGACTGCTTTGATTCTGAATCTTTCAATAATTAAACAATTAGTGACTGTTTATTGACTGATGTCTGTGCACTCCAAACGATAGCTTGAATTTCTTAAAAATTTCTTTTTGGTTAGTATCCCACTGGGAATATGGGCATCTGTCTACATATTTTGATTAGGGTCATGGTTGACCTTAAAGCTTCTAGGTTGGTGGGAGCAATCCGATATTGACCCCAATAGAGATGGACTGGATAGTAGGTCTTTTGTGAGGGGTGATCTGGATGTGCTCTACCCCGGTGTGACAGGATGGTGAGCAGAATAAAGCAAGCTAAATAAGTGTGCAAATGCATTTTCCTGGTGCAACACATAGTGATGTTTGGCCTTATTAAGTGTGGACGCAGAAGGATGAATTTTCAGCAAAGCGCCCTCTGTTTTGCAGGTACAGTTCCCCTGCTCCTCCCCCCCCCCCTTTTTTTTTTTTGCACCCACAGTTCAGTTGTGGGCACCAGTTTAATTACTTGTCATTCTAACTCCCTGATTGCCAGCAAAGATCCTCTGAGTATTTGTGCTACTGACATGAGTGGCAGTCTTGAGCAATAGGCAGTCTCCTCCTCAGCCAGCCAGACCCCTCTTCTCTGTGTTTTAATGTAACTAGAAGTTAGCATCCTAAAACAAGTGCCAGAGTTGATGCAGATTTAGTCAAGCCAATGACAGTCACTATTAACTGAAAATCCTATTTTAAACTCAGATTTAAAACCCCCCACAACTTTCCTTGCTTCACATGTTATTAAACCCTTCAGCACTGAGTGGTGCTGCTGTCCCTGCAATAGCAGAAGGCTGGATGCAAAGTTTCTTGTCCGTTTCAGTTAAGAACTGTAATGTTTGTAAAAAGAAAAGGACTTGTGGCACCTTAGAGACTAACAAATTTATTTGAGCATAAGCTTTCATGAGCTACAGCTCACTTCATCGGATGCATTCAGTGGAAAATACAGTGGGGAGATTTATATACATAAAAAACATGAAACAATGGGTGTTACCATACACACTGTAAGGAGAGGTTTCAGAGTCTGTATTTGCAAAAAGAAAAGGAGTACTTGTGGCACCTTAGAGGCTAACAAATTTATTTGAGCGTAAGCTTTTGTGAGCTACAGCTCACTTCATCAGATGCATTCAGTGGAGAGTGATCACTTAAGGTGAGTTATTACCAGCAAGGGGAACCTTTTGTAGTGATAATCAAGGTGGGCCATTTCCAGCAGTTGACAAGAACGTCTGAGGAACAGTGGGGGGTCGGGGTGGGGAATAAACAAAGGGAAATAGTTTTAGTTTGTGTAATAACCCATCCACTCCCAGTCTCTATTCAAGCCTAAGTTAATTGTATCCAGTTTGCAAATTAATTCCAATTCAGCAGTCTCTCCTTGGAGTCTGTTTTTGAAGTTTTTTTGTTGAAGAATTGCAGATTTTAGGTCTGTAATCGAGTGACCAAAGAGACTGAAGTGTTCTCCAACTGGTTTTTGAATGTTATAATTCTTAATTCTATAATTCACAAATGGATAATTTGTGTCCATTTATTCTTTTACGTAGAGACTGTCCAGTTTGACCAATGTACATGGCAGAGGGGCATTGCTGGCACATGATGGCATATATCACATTGGTAGATGTGCAGGTGAACGAGCCTCTGATAGTGTGGCTGATGTGATTAGGCCCTATGATGATGTCCCCTGAATAGATATGTGGACACAGTTGGCAACGGGCTTTGTTGCAAGGATAGGTTCCTGGATTAGTGGTCTTGTTGTGTGGTGTTTATTTCTCCCCCCCCCCACCAGTCCCCCACTGTTCCTCAGACGTTCTTGTCAACTGCTGGAAATGGCCCACCTTGATTATCACTACAAAAGGTTCCGCCCCCCCCCCCCGCCCCGCCCCGGCTCTCCTGCTGGTAATAGCTCACCTTAAGTGATCACTCTCCTTACAGTGTGTATGGAAACACCCATTGTTTCATGTTCTCAATGTATATAAATCTCCCCACTGTATTTTCCACTGAATGCATCCGATGAAGTGAGCTGTAGCTCACGAAAGTTTATGCTCAAATAAATTTGTTAGTCTCTAAGGTGCCACAAGTACTCCTTTTCTTTTTGCGGATATAGACTAACACGGCTGCTACTCTGAAACCTGAAATGTTTGTGTTTGCCAAACCTTTCTAAGAGGCAAAGTAGCCAGAGAGGGCCTGATTTGTCAGATGTGCTGAGTACCCGCCCACCACTGCAGTTGAAGTCATTAGGAACTGTGGGTGCTCAGCACCTCTGGAAATCAGGCGCCTAGTAACTTCAGGTGGGGTGCTAGTCTGGATTAGTGAGCATATTCTAGTTTGGACAAATGCATTCAATCTACCTAAAATTCTCCTCTCCTAATATAATATGATTCTAGGCTGAAATGAAAACCAGGGGTCTAAGAATCGTACCTGACTTTTGAGGGAACTTTTGGTTCTAAAGGTGAACTGTGCAGCTGTGGAAGGGCTCATCTAATATATATTTTTGTCTATATTTATTGATTTATAAGAGTCTACACCAAGGGAAAAAACACCTAACAACAGGGTTCTAAGCTAATTTATAAAGTACTTTGGGAACTCTCTGGCCCAAGATTGCTGTAGTTAAAAGCTGATGGTTGATTATGCACTAAAAAAACCTGGAGAGAGTGCATTGATTACTAAGCAAAGCAATAACACATGACATAGTGTATTTGTCCACTCCTAATGTGGAGTAAGCCACCGAACTGAAAGCCATTTCTTCAAACACAGCTAGGCATGTATTAAGCCATCCTGCCTTAAACTCCGGAAATGTCTCCTTGCCACAGAAAATACCGATTTCTTTCCATCCAGTGTTGAAGTTCATCTTCAATTCATGCTCTTTAGCTGTGCATTGCAGAGACCTGATTTTTTCCACTGCTTTTGTGGTTATTTATATCTGTATGGCATGCAGGGAGAGGGGAGTATAATATTACCGGGGCACTCATGAGAGGAGGGGTTTCATTTGGTGGGGTTTGACACTCACTTTGCAAAGATGTAGATGCTCTCACAAGAGAGTGGGGAATGCAGCTCCAGTCTGGATTCTCTCTACACGTCTTGACTTTCCTCTTTAGGCCTCAGTGCTAAGAATGCTGTCATCCAGTGATGAACAGGAGATACAGACTTAGCTCATGTACATCACTTTCTCTGCAGAGAAAAATACTGCACTTCCTTATCAGAATCCTTTAGTCACATCATCTGACGATCCTTCCTGTCAGTCACTCCAGCCTTCAGCAAAATAGTCACATGGAAACAGTCTCAAACATATACTCATCCAGACAGACATGGGGCACTGATGAGAGGAGCCGCAGCCATCATTAGAGAGAGAGAGAGAGAAGCTCGAAATATCTCTGACATCCATCTTCTCTTAACAGCTACATTTCTCTTCTGAAATGCCTTTTCTACCAGAGGGGAATCTGCTCATGTCTCAGGGATTCCCTTGGTTGAAATCAGCACCATCCACCTGTTAGTGGATCTGGGCAGAAACTCTTCCTAGTCAGTGGAGAGGACCACATTGCTTAGAAATTAAGGGAATCCTTTTAATGATCTGGCAGGGAATCAAGCTTTTCTGCTGGCTCCCCTCCAATATCCACGGCAGCCAAGGAACCTTCTCAAGCATAAGGGTTTCACATAAGAGCTTGTGTCATGTATGCCTTTGGGAGGCTTGTGATCTGATGGAAGGATTCATGCAGAGAGGAGAATCTTATTGGGTCACTTGGCCACCCTGGGCATAGTGATGGAAGTCTACTTCCACAACAGGGAAAATACCTTTGGACTGCACTACACTGGGAAACTGAGTGACATAGTGAAAACTCATTGGGCCAAATGAATCGCGGGTGTAACTCAACTGAAACCAACTGAGTTACATTGGGGGTGAATTTGTTCCATTGTACTTAGCCAGAGTTTCTTCTGGTGTAAAGACTTAGGGCGTGAGTCACCTCTAACTTATATTGGTGTAAGTCAGGAGCAACCCTGAAATCAGTTGAGTTACACTGGTGCAAAAGCACCGAGAGAAGAACTAGACTGTCAGCCTGTACTCTCTGTAGCTCTGTTCATGGCTGAGCCTGCTTTGTCTGGAGACAAGGTACCATCTCAGAGCCCTTTAGGGTATGTCCGCACTGCGATTGGGAGGTGTGATTGCGGCATGTGTAGACACACTCAAACTAGCTTTGATCTAGCTTGAGTAGCAATAGCAGTGAAGCTTCTCCATCGCTATTTTGTTTGGATTGATTAGTACAACTACTTTGTGCTCATAGTGCTGTACAAAGGAGGGGTAAGAATTTATCCCCATCATACAGATTGACAAACTGCAGCACAGAGGGACTTTTTTTGCCTCTGTCTTCACGAACGAGGTCATCTCCCAGACTACTGCACTGGGCAGCACAGCATGGGGAGGAGGTGACCAGCCCTTTGTGGAGAAAGAAGTGGTTCGGGACTATTTAGAAAAGCTGGACGAGCACGAGTCCATGGGGCCGGATGCGCTGCATCCGAGAGTGCTAAAGGAGTTGGTGGATGTGACTGCAGAGCCATTGGCCATTATCTTCGAAAACTCATGGCGATCGCGGGAGGTCCCGGACGACTGGAAAAAGGCTAATGTAGTGCCCATCTTTAAAAATGGGAAGAAGGAGGATTCAGGGAACTACAGGCCAGTCAGTCTCACCTCAGTCCCTGGAAAAATCATGGAGCAGGTCCTCAAGGAATCAATTCTGAAGCACTTAGAGGAGAGGAAAGTGATCAGGAACAGTCAGCATGGATTCACCAAGGGCAAGTCATGCCTGACTAATCTAATTGCCTTCTGTGATGAGATAACTGGCTCTGTGGATGAGGGGAAAGCAGTGGACATGTTGTTCCTTGACTTTAGCAAAGCTTTTGACATGGTCTCCCACAGTATTCTTGCCAGCAAGTTAAAGAAGTATGGACTGGATGAATGGACTATAAGGTGGATAGAAAGCTGGCTAGATTGTTGGGTAGTGATCAATGGCTCCATGTCTAGTTGGCAACCGGTATCAAGGGAGTGCCCCAAGGGTCGGTCCTCGGGCCGGTTTTGTTCAATATCTTCATTAATGATCTGGAGGATGGTGTGGATTGCACCCTCAGCAAGTTTGCAGATGACACTAAACTGGGAGGAGAGGTAGATACATTGGAGGGTAGGGAGAGGATACAGAGGGCCCTAGACAAATTAGAGGATTGGGCCAAAAGAAATCTGATGAGGTTCAGCAAAGACATGTGCAGAGTCCTGCACTTAGGACAGAAGAATCCCATACACTGCTACAGACTAGGGACCGAATGGCTCGGCAGCAGTTCTGCAGAAAAGGACCTATGGGTTACAGTGGACGAGAAGCTGGATATGAGTCAACAGTGTGCCCTTGTTGCCAAGAAGGCCAACGGCATTTTGGGATGTATAAGTAGTGGCATTGCCAGCAGATTGAGGGACGTGATCGTTCCCCTCTATTTGACATTGGTGAGGCCTCATCTGGAGTACTGTGTCCAGTTTTGGGCCCCACAAGACAAGAAGGATGTGGAAAAATTGGAAAGCATCCAGCGGAGGGCAACAAAAATGATTAGGGGACTGGAACACATGACTTATGGGGAGAGGCTGAGGGGACTGGGATTGTTTAGTCTGCGGAAGAGAAGAATGAGGGGGGATTTGATAGCTGCTTTCAACTACCTGAAAGGGGGTTCCAAAGAGGATGGCTCTAGACTGTTCTCAGTGGTAGCAGATGACAGAACAAGGAGTAATGGTCTCAAGTTGCAGTGGGGCAGATTTAGGTTGGATATTAGGAAAAAGTTTTTCACTATGAGGGTGGTGAAACACTGGAATGCGTTACCTAGGGAGGTGGTGGAATCCCCTTCCTTAGAAGTTTTTAAGGTCAGGCTTGACAAAGCCCTGGCTGGGATGATTTAGCTGGGGATTGGTCCTGCTTTGAGCAGGGGGTTGGACTAGATGAACCTCCTGAGGTCCTGTCCAACCCTGATATTCTATGATTCTATGTATCCTAGGGCCTGAATCAGATCCATTAAAATGGGAATCATTCAGTGGGAACTGGATCAGGGCCATAATTTGTTTGTCAGCGTAGAGTAGAACCCAGGTCTTGTGACACTCATCCGGTGGACCTCTTCCCTTGTATTTGTCGCCATATATAAGAAAAATGCTTCTATTATCTGTTTTCACTTCTGTCCCTTGCAAATTTTTCTCCAGGTTGCTTTCCCAATTACATTTTTCTTAGTGATGGTTGCGTAGATTTGACTAGAGCCTGGACAGTACATTAGTGTGTTCAATACATGAGCACCTCTTTGCACCCTCTCCAAACCATGGCCCCTCACCTGACCTGAAAACATTCTTTTGAACCATTAAAAATGGATTCTTCACAGTAGCAGCAATTCATCTTCTAGAACAAGTAGGGTCTTGTCCACAGTGCTGTCCTACCATCTAGCTCCTGGTTTTATCTCTGTGTATAACCCACACTCTACATCATTAGCCTCCCTCTGTATTTATTAATATTTATGTGGTGCTGGACATCTTCAAAGTGCTGTGCACATATTAAAGTTATCTGATTACTGTATATCTGTCCTCCCAGATAAATATCCTTCCCAAAATCTCTGCAAGGGGAGCCTTTTCTTTTCATGGGTAGCAGTTATTCTTCTTGATGACTTATAACTGTGACTGGTGACTTGTGAAGGATCATTTTGACCAGCTCTGCTGTTCATCTATGCGTGACCAAGAAAAACAAGCAAATTCTGGAAAGGTCAAAATGTTTAAAAACTACACTGAATGCATCTGATGAAGTGAGCTGTAGCTCACGAAAGCTTATGCTCAAATAAATTTGTTAGTCTCTAAGGTGCCACAAATCCTCCTTTTCTTTTTGCGAATACAGACTAACACGGCTGCTACTGTGAAATCTAGATTGAGCAGCATATCAAATAGTCAAACTGTCTGCAGGAGCTCGCTATTATCCTACAATACCTGGGCTGTGCCTTGCTGTAGGAGTTTTTGAATCGCAAATGCATTTTCTGAGTCTCTTAAACCAAACACAAGGCACCTCCCTCCCCTTATGGAACCACACAACAGATTCAGAAACAGAGGCTGATGTGAAAAGTTTCAGGGAGGAAGCGTGATTTAATGATCAGAGCAGGGAATCTGGGAGTCAAGACACCTGGGTTCTAGTTGCAGATCTTCCACTATTTCACTGTGTATGGATCTTTTAAGCTTTCTGTGCCTCCTTTGTATAATAGTGATAACGCTGTTACCCCTCTTGGCCTGAGTGGTTAGCGAAATCTTGGGGTTTAGTGGGTTGTTTCTATTAGAAGCTAAAAATTGATGATGATGATGGAGTCAGGAACGCAGTTCTTGGATGCAATTCTGCTTCATTACAATGAAAGTCCATTGATTCCGACTGTTTTCAGGGAAACGGGAATTTAACATGAGAATTTCTTTGCTTAATAGTTCCAAGCCTCTTCTGACAGCACTTTGCCCAAAAGCACTCCCCCTTAGTGCTTTTTCTCAGGGTCATGCTCCAAGTTCTTCTCTAGCTTTCTTGTTGCCTTCTCTGGCTGCTTCTGTAGGTGTTTTCCCCTGCTTCTCTCTCTCACATGCCCACACACCAATCCCCAGCATTTGTTATCAGGCGCCTGGAAAACCCCTTGGACTGCATAGCCCAGGCCTGCCCAGGTTTGCATGCAGTCTAATCCGCAGGTGGAAGTTTTTCCATTGTTTCAGCTACCACTAAACAAAACCGCATTTAACTCTTCCCTCATTTAACCTGAATGGTAGGTGGCTATCACACCCAACAGCTTCACAAGGTGGTGTGACTGCCTAATCCACAGCCTAAAATGGAACTAACTCACAGAGGAGGCTTAATGAAGTAAGATTTCTTGCCCTTTGGATCAGTGAGCCTGTGCCATATGGCACAACCTTCCAGGTCTGCAGGGCTGTGTATGCTCGCAACACAACATACATAATACAGCACTATGAGATCTTTGGACTGAGTATGTTGTATAAGAACAACCTGCTGAGCAAAAGAGCCTCTAGGGAGAAAGTCCTGGGAGGTGAGGTTCTGCTAAAAGAGCAAATAACTTAATGGTAGCCCAGGGGGGCAGAAAAACCTTTTGCTTGTTATCCTGGGAGGAAACTAAACAAGAAAGATGACCAGGCCAGAGGCATAGAAGCTTCAGGCTGCTCCAGTTCCACAATGGCAGACACTAGGGACTGCTAGAGTAGAAGAACTCCTGGCTTGAGGGGCCACTCTGAGTGGTGGTGAGTTTCCCCCATTGCACTTGTGCTTCATGCTAACTACTTTCCCATCAGCCTCAAAGGCAGATGGCAGCCTCTTGTCCTGTACCCACTGCTGTGAGACAGAACAGTGAGTGTCATGGACCATCCTGTGCTCTGTACCTCTTGTTTTGTGAGACTCACTCCTGTGCAGAAGGCCAGCACAAAGCCTATGCAACACTTATGTCCCATTTAAGCCCCATGGGGCACAAACCTTGGGTGACAGCCTGGTCTCATTGAAGCCCATGTCAGAACTCCCACTGACTTCAATGAGACCGAGATTTCACCCTTTGAGTTGGCCCCTCTGCAAAGAAGTATAGTGTGCACATGGGGCTGAAGGGCTTTGATTAAAAGAACACAGTTGTGGTTGGCAGGTGGCCTAGGTCTGGGTCTCTGTTGGCCTTTCTATAGTAGTCAGACCTTCCCACAACACGTCATTGCTGATGGGTTCCCTTAGCGATTCTTGGGCAGGCTTGTTATTTACAGCTGATGGTGAGGTAGCATCTTCAGCTTCCAAGTCAGTTCTTCTAAGCGTGATTTTCTGGCTCACTCAACCCTGCTTTTATAGCTTGTTTCTTCCTCTGTCTCCCATAATGTGCTTCCAGTGTTCATTGCCAAGAACTACCCTTGCTCATTTATAAACTTAGATGTAAATCATTGCTTGGCAATTGAAGTTAATTTTTGAGAGAACCAAACAACAGACAGTGGCCACAAAACACCCACAAATTGGCTCCACTACCATTCATTGCAGTCATAGTGCTGAGCTGAGTTCCCTGTGATCTTTGTTGGCTTTCTGCCTTTGCTTACTGGCCTGTCTGGCTTAGTGGGACATTTAATCATACAAGTGCAATGTGGTGTTGTTTTGGATTATTTCAAGTTATGGGTGGCTGCTGTCATCATTGTTTGTTTGTTTGTTTGTTTGTGTCCTTTGCTAACTAAACTTCTCTCTTGACCCATGCAAAAATGTGCACTGGGAACCACCCAAAGCCACCTGTTGCTTCTGGATTTCATTTGAAACTCAGACTGGGTTTTGTTGTAAGTGAACCCTCTCCAGGTTTTCAACATTCAACAGAGAAGAGCCACAAGAATTATACTGGAAAACAGTAAGGTGTTTGATCCACTTAGCTTATTGAAAAGAAGGTTGAGTGATTCGATCAGTCTCTAAGTACCTACATAGGCTGTTAGATTAAACAAAGGCAGAACAAGATTCAGTTACTGGAATCTGAAGCTTGACAAATTCAAACTCGAAGCACGATACAAATTTTTAACAGTGAGGGTAATTAACTATTGGGACAATTCACCAATGGATGTGGTGGATGCTCACGCACATGAAACTTTTAAATAAAGATTTTTAATGGGAATTTGGTACCCATATCCCTTGGGCACCTTGAAAATCTGAGCCCTAAAATTCTTAGGACCAGGAACACAGTTCATTGAATTCAGGAGGCGCTGAATACATATCTGAGGTCATAATCTTTCAGCAAACGTGTATTAGGTGTATGACATGTTCATAGGTTCTAAGGCTAGAGTGGACCTTTGTGATCGTCTAGTCTGACCTGTATAAACCAGGCCATAGAACATCCCAAAAATAATTCCTAGAGCAGATCTTTTAGAAAAACATCCAATCTTGATTTAAAAATGGTCAGGGATGGAGAATCCACCATGACCCTTGGTAAGTTGTTCCAATGATTAATTACTCATATTAAAGACCAATGGCATTTTGAGGTGTATAAGTAGGGGCATTGCCAGCAGATCGAGGGACGTGATCGTTCCCCTCTATTCGACATTGGTGAGGCCTCATCTGGAGTACTGTGTCCAGTTTTGGGCCCCACACTACAAGAAGGATGTGGAGAAATTGGAGAGAGTCCAGCGAAGGGCAACAAAAATGATTAGGGGTCTGGAACACATGACTTATGAGGAGAGGCTGAGGGAACTGGGGTTATTTAGTTTGCAGAAGAGAAGAGTGAGAGGGAATTTGATAGCTGCTTTTAACTACCTGAAAGGTGGATCCAAAGAGGATGGATCTAGACTATTCTCAGTGATAGCAGATGACAGGACAAGGAGTAATGGTCTCAAGTTGCAGTGGGAGAGATTTAGGTTGGATATTAGGAAAAACTTTTTCACTAGGAGGGTGGTGAAACACTGGAATGCGTTACCTAGGGAGGTGGTGGAATCCCCTTCCTTAGAAGTTTTTAAGGTCAGGCTTGACAAAGCCCTGGCTGGGATGATTTAGTTGGGATTGGTCCTGCTCTGGGCAGGGGGTTGGACTAGATGATCTCCAGAGGTCCCTTCCAACTCTGATATTCTATGATTCTAAGAAATATGCCGTATTTCCAGTCTGAATTTGTCTAGCTTTCACTTCGACATTGGATCATGTTATGCCTTTCTCTGCTTGATTGAAGAGCCCATTATCTAATATTTGTTCCCCATGCAGATACTTATAAACAGTAATCAAGTCACTCCTTAACAAATATTAGATAATGGGCTCTTCAATCAAGCAGAGAAAGAAATAACATGATCCAATGTCGAAGTGAAAGCTAGAAACAGACCTGCTTGATGATGACTTCTCAGTTTACAGTTGCATTTTGTGACCTCTCAGTTTGCCAGTCTCTAATCTGTTTTAATGTGTGCCATGTTAATTTTTATATCACTGTAATTTTTTAATCAAAATGCCGTGCAGTACCAAGTCAATTAACATACTAATCAGTAACTATTAGCAGACCAAAGAAAATCTGTATTATCCATTGTATGAAGAGATGACTGGTAACTGTCCATGTCAAGGCTATAATGCCACCTACAGGATTTTAGTGACAGCATAAACATTAAGAGAAGAGCAGTGCAGTCAGAACTGGAGGGATTATTACTAGTGGTAGCACTTATTTTTAAATGTTCATATTTATTCAGACCCAGGGACAGTATCTGCTTTCAGAATGTGGTGACATCTGATGTGCACACCAGAAAAGAACAGATCTGTCAGCTAGATTATTCAAATAAGCTCCTGTTGGGGACTCGCTCTCTCCTCTATTCCTCCCTGGCTTAATTCTGCATCTCAGGATTACAATGTACTTGTTCTGAAATGCACACTAGCTGTCCTTGGCTGTTTAAACTGGAATGGAAACTGACCTTTGCCGATAGGGTCAATCTTCAGAACTAGGACAGGAGCTGCTCTCTCGGTGGGGGCAGGGAAGGCTGAAGGGAAGTTGCACCTGTTTTGCGTAGCACAGAAGTTCCTGGAATCTGCCTGGTGAGAAGTCCTTCTCCTTACGAATAAGCTCTATGTTGTCTTTGAGAATCCAGTGGAGTTTTATTTTATTAAACTTGGCATTTCTGAGTTTCTGACTGGTGTCCACCATCCAACTCAAAAAGCAAAAAAGATTAGTTGTGATGGGTTTAGGAAATGGGTCTAGTGGAAGAACTTGCTGGGCAACTGCATGGGTCTCGGAACTGGGAAAGAGATTAATCCTGTTATGTCTAGGTCACCAGTTCAGATCCCCTAAATTAGCATATGAAATAATGAATGGTATAGAAGAGGTCTTATCGGCCTCGAAGATGGCAGACCATGCCTGCCTGGGGCTCTGATGTACTAGATGGGATAGTAACTGGTATCCTAACTTAGCACATCTGAGACTCCTGTCATGCTGCTGTATAAGTGAAGACACTCCCTATGTTATAGTCTACGACACTCCCAAGCAGCAGTGGGCAGGAGTTTGTCCTTGGTGTCATCAGTTGCTTTCATGAATGAACCATTTTCTCCTTCAAGCTCATACATAGTGTTTGTTGTATAAACTTCTCTCTAAAAATGATCTGTGCTATTGGCCCCACCCCCATCTCTATGCATTGCTTGTTTGTTGTCCTCTGGTCAGTTTCCAGTCTATTTGACAGTGCTCTTACCAAAGTTGATTTGAATGAATTTTTCTAAAAAGATTTCCTGAGGCATTGTATTAAATATCTTTTTAAATGAACAGGGCTGAAAATCTGCAAAGGGTAGGTAATGTCCCCATTACCTAGAGCTCATTGTTGTGGGGCTTTTTTCCCCTTTTCAGTGATAACAAACACAAATCAATTTTTCATCAAAAATTCCCATGGAAAGTTTAGACACTTTTTGGCAAACAGTTGAAAACCGAAAACTTTGATTTCCGAAATGATGCTGTGGTACCTTGTGGGAGTTATAGTCTGGGTGTCTCGATTCCCCCATTCATTTCTATGGGGTGGACTCCCTGGCCAGACTTCATTTCCATGATGCACTACTATTGTCCTCTTGATGAGCCATTGCCGAGCATCATGGGAGTTCCTGGCCATAATGCATCATGGGAGATGTAGTTTGGCTGGGAGCCCATCCCATGTACGAGAACGAGGGCATGAGGTGCCTGAACTACAGCTTGTATGAGGCACCATGGTGGTATTTTCATAACACACCTTTTTGTTCAGCTCTCCATTGCAAAGCTGAAATTTTTTGCATATAGCAGACACTTTTTTGGGGGAAAAAACTTTGTCAAAACCCCAATTTTCCATCAAAACTCTTCCCACCCGCCCCCCAGCCCTACCATCACCCTTCCACACAGGCCAGTGGTTATAGCAGCAGGGAGCTCTGTCAGCCCCAACACAGTGATGTGGCTAGCCACTGCAGTGCATCATGGGAATCCCTGTCCAGGGTGTATTCTGGCAGATGTAGTTTGCTTGATGGAACTATGCTTTGCCTGCCAAAATCCTCTTGGCAAATGTCTGTCTTGTATCAGTCTCTCAGCCCCTGATCCTGTGTGTCTACACTGGAGCTGAAGGCACAATTTCCAGCTCGAAGACATATACCCACGCTAGCGCTGATCAAGCTAGCGCACTAAAAATATTGTGTAGCCACAGCAGCAAGAAAGCTGGGTGGGCTAGCCACTCAAGTACGTACCTAGGGTCTCGGAGCTAGCATGAGCAGGGGAGTCACAGCCCTAGGTCATAGTATAGACATAGCCTTAGTTGATGATAGTAGCAGGTTGTTATCCTGTGTGTGGACTAATCACTACAGGATATGTTGTACACGAAGAGGTATCCTTAGCTTGTAGCATAGCTGTAACCTAATGGAGCTGCTCCTTTAGCTCAAGCATTAGAGGTCTGTGCTGCAAAGCTAAAGCTCAAGAGGTGGTAATCCTGCTGTGTGGGGGTCATTTGCTCTGTACCTGCTCAGACGTTTAATGCCCCGTTCTACCACCAGGAGTATATAATAAGAAGGAATTCAGACATCTTTATAGAATCTCTATACTCTAATATAGGTACTTCTTTCCATACGGGGCTCATAAGAAATATCCCTGAGGAAAATGTGGCCTGTATGGATAGGAAGAGGGTGGTCATAACGTTTGATGTCACAGCTGTGAGGCTGGCTGCTGCTCTGTCCTCTTCGTGGTCTCTTAGAGCACCTGGCTCAAGTGTTGGGCCTTTTGCCCTTACTTGTCTCAGGATGGAATCTCATGATTCCTCCATGTACCAGCCGCTTATCACCCAGTAGGGCCAACTGGGTTTTGGGAACCTGCATTTCTTCCCTTTGGGATATTCACCAAACTGCTGTGCTCCCTTTTGCTAGTGTAACACTCCACCTTAGAAGCCCAGTGCATAAATTATATTTTGAGATCCAGAGCAACGATTTTTAGCAAACAGCCCCACTCTTTTGTTACATATCATACTTACTTTCTACAACCCTTCATAGGGAGGCTAATTTCTCAGCATTTAATAGAGTTGGCTCATGTGGGCTGTATTAAAAACCTGGGCACTTCAATGGTTGGTTTGGGCAGTAAATGTAACTAAAAGCAAATATTTTCATAAAGAAATAGGCAGAGGCATTGGTTTCTATCACCAGAGGCAGCGTTTGTTGTTCCTGCTTTAATGAAAATCCATTTAGATCTGCAGAGGGTGCAGGATCCCTTTGGAACTGGAAATGTTACTTGAACTCCATTTTTGGCAACAAATCATATTTACCACTTTGGTCAAAAAATTTACCAGCTTTACACACACAGGCCAAACTGTGAGACCTTGAGAAGAGGGGCAGTGTAACAGTTAAAGGCTTGCATAGGAGGAAATTAACTGAGAGTAAAATGTACTTGAGCAAACACATGCAGAGCTGATAAGCATGTTCAGGGAAGAATTCCAGACTCGATTAGAATGGGTTCAGTCTGGGTGGTAGACAGTGAGGCCTAATGAAGATGACAAATGGCTTGATTCTCAGTTATGCTAAGGCCCTATTGTACACTCTGACAACATAAAGGGTCCTTAAAGGGGGCAGAAATGATCCCTTGTGCAGAGGGCCTGTCTTTGGGCTGCTGGCATAAGTGATCAAGGCCAGCCCTCCTCTTAGCAGCTCCCAGCATAGTGGTATGATCTGTGGGTGCTAAGGTGTGGCCGCAGTGTGGTGCACTACAGTTGTTCTCTGCTTCCCAGGGCCTTGGGAAGCAGAAGATAAATTAGAGCAGTTATGGGGCTGCTCTGACTGACACTAGGGGCTGAACAGACCCCTTCATAGCCCTGGAATACAGGGAGCACAATACAGAGATGGCTTAAAATTACCTTCTCAGTCCAATCGGCAGAACAGAGTCACTGAGCATCACCCCCGCAAAACTCTGAAGGAAATGAAACATTTAATCTGAAGAAATGCAACACTTCATTTTGACTGTTCATTTCCCATTGTAAAATATCACTTTCAGCCTCATTATTAACTTATTCAAGTACACGCAGAGCAAAGATATAAATACAACTTTTTAAAGCAGCTGTCCAAAAAAAATAAAATAAAATCCCCAGCCTGCAATCTTGAGTATAGCAGCCAGAGCCCTACTTCTTATTCTGTCCTATGAATGAAATGTTTGGTTTCAGAGTAGCAGCCGTGTTAGTCTGTATTCGCAAAAAGAAAAGGAGTACTTGTGGCACCTTAGAGACTAACCAATTTATTTGAGCATAAGCTTTCATGAGCTACAGCTCACTTCATCGGATGCATACTGTGGAAAATACAAAAGATGTTTTTATACACACAAACCATGAAAAAATGGGTGTTTATCACTACAAAAGGTTTTCTCTCTCCCCACCCCACTCTCCTGTTGGCAACAGCTTATCTAAAGTGACCACTCTCCTTACAATGTGCACGATAACCAAGGTGGGCCACTTCCAGCACAAATCCAGGATTTAACAAGAACGTCTGAGGAACGGGGGGGTTATGTGACCATCGTTTATTAGCACTGTAGTGTCCAGGAAGTGGATCTCTTGTGTGGACTAGACCAGGCTGAGGTTGATGGTGGGATGGAAATTGTTGAAATCACGGTGGAATTCCTCAAGGGCTTCTTTTCCATGGGTCCAGATGATGAAGATGTCATCAATATAGCGCAAGTAGAGTAGGGCCGTTAGGGGACAAGAGCTGAGGAAGCGTTGTTCTAAGTCAGCCATAAAAATGTTGGCATACTGTGGGGCCTAGCAAACCTACTACAGGACAGGCCTAACAAAGAAAATAACAGAACGCCACTAGCTGTCACCTTCAGCCCCCAACTAAAACCCCTCCAACGCATTATCAGGGATCTACAATCTATCCTGAAGGATGACCCAACACTCTCACAAATCTGGGAGACAGGCCAGTCCTTGCCTACAGACAGCCCCCCAGCCTGAAGCAAATACTCACCAGCAACCACATACCACACAACAGAATCACTAACCCAGGAACCGATCCTTGCAACAAAGCCCATTGCCAACTGTGCCCACATATCTATTCAGGGGACACCATCACAGGGCCTAATCACATCAGCCACACTATCAGAGGCTCGTTCACCTGCACATCCACCAATGTGATATATGCCATCATGTGCCAGCAATGCCCCTCTGCCATGTACGTTGGTCAAACTGGACAGTCTCCACGTAAAAGAATAAATGGACACAAATGAGATGTCAAGAATGATAACATTCATAAACCAGTCGGAGAACACTTCAATCTCTCTGGTCACGCAATTACAGACATGGAAGTTGCGATATTACAACAGAAAAAGATATTACAACAGAAAAACTTCAAAATCAGACGTTCTTGTTAAACCCTGGATTTGTGCTGGAAGTGGCCCATCTTGGTTATCCTGCACATTGTAAGGAGAGTGATCACTTTAGATAAGCTGTTGCCAACAGGAGAGTGGGTTTGTGGGCGGGGTGGGGAGAAAACCTGGATTTGTGCTGGAAATGGCCCACCTTGATTATCATATACATTGTAAGGAGAGCGATCACTTTAGATAAGCTATTACCAGCAGGAGAGTGGGGTGGGGGGAGAGAAAACCTTTTGTAGTGATAAACACCCATTTTTTCATGGTTTGTGTGTATAAAAACATCTTTTGTATTTTCCACAGTATGCATCCGATGAAGTGAGCTGTAGCTCATGAAAGCTCATGCTCAAATAAATTGGTTAGTCTCTAAGGTGCCACAAGTACGCCTTTTCTTTTTATGAATGAAATGACAGAGTTCATTAAAATGGAAATTATCTTGCCCAAAGGAAGTAATTAACTGAGAAATCTCTTGAATGGCTTCTATGGAAACAGCTAATACAATTGATAGACCCCAGAAAACTGACTGGAGAGGACCCTGGGGAAGCCACAGTCACATTGTCTGGCATGATGAAGGATCGTTCATGATATGGGTTGGGACTCAGTGTGGCTGAGAACTTGTTCTGGTTGTGTGTGTCACTATTTTTCCTCCAGGGACTGAGAGTTAAACTGAGATCTTAAACCCCATGAAGCAATGGATAAGCAGCTGCTTTAAAAGGATGCATCCGATGATGCGAGCTGTAGCTCATGGAAGCTTATGCTCAAATAAATTTGTTAGTCCCTAAGGTGCCACAAGTCCTCCTGTTCTTTTTGCGGATACAGACTAACATGGCTGCTATTCTGAAACCTTTAAAAGGACTGTGACAATCATGGTCCAGACACCCCAAGAGAAGGGGAAAAGTTTTAACCTAAAAAATAAGCTGTTATTTGCTGTGTTCTTGTACTATGAAAGCATATTGAGTAAGGTCTTTTATGAAAGCTTGTAATATTCTGAACTTGATGGTCACTATGAGGTGTGTATACAGGCTGGTTTTGAATTCATGTATTCGTGTTTATAGAAAACTGTGCTTCTTGTCTGTGGTGCAACTTTCAGCACCACCTCACAACAGGGCAGTGAGCAGTCAGTAGTCAAGCAGGGAAGGGCACCAGTTTCTTACAGAAAACCAGCTGCAGGTAGCTATCCATGTCCAGCCCAGGAAAGGACAATGATGGACCATTAGAGTTAATGGAAAGACATTGAGACAAGTTGCAATTGAAAAGAACACCTGGGGCTCTTAAACATCAAGTCATGAGGGAATTTCCTCACTCTGACTAACCAGGAGTCATGTGGACTGGGGGTGGTGGGTGGGGGAACCTTTTAAAGGCAGGCCTGGGGCTGACATATTTTATCCAGAACCTGAGGGACCCTCTCCAGGTGGGAAGCTGTCAGTGAATGCTGGATTTCTCTCTCCGTCCCTGCCTACCGCATAGCTAAGGGCTATGCTGTGGAACTGTTTTAAGGCAATATTATTAGAAGAGGAATCTTATCTTATAAAGCCTGAGGTTGTGTCTTTATGTTAATGTTTGGTGTAACTTGTAGATGTTTGTGGTGCCCCCCCCCGCCCCCGCATACTATTTCATTTTTGGATCTGTGGTTTTTCTAGTAAGCTTTTTGTTTGTTTGTTTTTACCCCACGTAGGTCTCTGGTGTGCAAACTGTGTGAAGTGTGTGTTCCAATATAAACTGGTATCTGGGGAGCTGGTTTCATGCCTAGGGCATGGTGGGATGGGGACAAACCAGAGGGGAATGGTCAGAGTGTCTGGTTGTTAAGAACCCAGGGAGTATGCAAGGCGGAGGGGGGGAAACAACGACTCAGGACTGGAAGGGCTGTTGGTGTCTCCCTGCAAAGTGTAACTGGGCTGGTAAGAGCCAGGATGAGACTTTCTGCTTATGACCTGGCTATTGGTGTCAGGGCTCTGAACCACAGCTGTACAGCACAAAGGCCCCCAAGGTTACCATGCAGGCGGTGACAGACCCCCTTACTGGTCTGGGTGGACCCCACAATGTCACACATTCCCAACATGATAAAGTAAAACGCATAACAGTATTGCACCTGTCTCACGGCAGCTCTCCAGTACATATAAAGGAGATGCCTCTATTCACGGAGGTAGCTAACGGGCGGCCTGAGTCCTTTATGCAATGCATGGGGATTTACACACATAACTCCAGCTGCTCTGTCTCCCTATGCACTTCTCTCTTGTCTCCTTATTTCTGCTCTCCAGTCTGCCCTATTATACTGCACAATTACTTTTGCTTTGTAGGGTATCTTTTGTACACCCTGCTGGAGAGAGTATACAGTGACCAAGTGAAATCAAGCATGCTAAACAGAATATTTTCAGCTGCCTCAATCTTGGTGTATAAGTACCTACATGGGGAGTAGGTTTCTGAGCAGAGGTCTCTTTAATCTAACAGAGGAAGGCATAACAAGATCTAATTCCTGGAAGTTGAAGTTTAGACAAATTACGACTGGAAGTAAGATGCAAATTTTTAACGGTGAGGGTGATTGCTGTTAGAGCAATTGCTGCCTAGAGATGTGATGGATTCTACGTTGCTTGACGTCTTTAAATCAACCTTGGATATCTTTCTGAGAGAGGCTCTAGATCAGCCCCAAGGTATGCATGATGCAGGAATCACTGGGTAGAATTTTCTGGCCTATGTGTTTATGCAGGAAGGCAGGTTAGATGATCATGATGGTCTCTTCTACCATAAATATCTGTGAATCTATTAAATGTGTGACATGTCAGAGATACAGGGAGTCTGTCCCAGGCAGTGGCAAGGGACACATAGGAGAAGGTTCTTGCGAAAAGGGGTGACATGCGAACGAAAGCAAGAAGAAGCCAATGCTAGGTGCAATTTACAATCTCCCCTCCTTCTCTGCTACTTCCCTATAAAGAATTTTGCTGGTAAGTGGTAGAAGTGTGACATCTGAGGTAAATCACTCATTGTCCCCACCCTCCTTTGCTCTTCCTCCACAGTTTAGAGCCATATTATGCTGAGGCTGTGCAGTAACAGGAGACAAAATGGGCCTTCCCCTGCCTCCACCCCTCCATTGTAATTCTGCAGAAGAGCCAGGCATCATTACAGCACAGGGGCTGCTCCATTTCTGCTCCCCACAGACAAGGCAGGGAGAGAAGGGCAGGAGGTGAGCCCATGCCTCCATCCCCTTCCATGCGCCAGCCACTGAAGCGTAAGCTGCGCCCCACAAAGGATGCCGCCTCTTGTTCCTCCAGGGTGCTGTAGCTCCAGAGCTCCGTATATAGCAGGTGTAAGGACAGAAGAAAGTCCCCTGAATGATGCTTACTTACCCAAGCCACAAGTGAAGCAGGTTCCTGTGTACTCTCTGCCTGCCTAGCTGCTGTACTATGCTCCTCACCATGGAATCTGGAAATGCATCATCATCCAATATGCAGTTATATAGCTATTTAGGAAGTAGCAAGGGTAGCCACCCTGTCACACCCCCTCAAGGAGAATTCACCAGATCTACACGAGGACTCAAGATTTAGTCTGACTCAGAGAAATGCCTGATTGTACTTTTCTCACAAATAAAATATCAAAGCTGTCACCGGTTTCAGAGTAGGAGCCGTGTTAGTCTGTATTTGCAAAAAGAAAAGGAGTACTTGTGGCACCTTAGAGACTAACCAATTTATTTGAGCATAAGCTTTCGTGAGCTACAGCTCACTTCATCGGATGCATAAGCTGTCACCGTCAGTCGCTAGAGTTGGAAGAATTAAGGGCCCAATCACACAGTACACTGGCTGGCAACATTCCTGTTCAAATACACAGGAGATTTGCTGCCATAAGAGCTGTCCTTTAGAGCGAAACCAGCCATTGGATCCATGGGGCTGACCCGAGCTATCCAGCAGAACTGGCATCTCCTTTGCAGTGCTGACACATGGCTTCTCTGGATTTGTCCAGGCTTCAGCTATGGATTGCCACAACCTGTGCACACCACCTCTACCTTGGGCAGAATGCGGCGAGGCCTGCCCACAAAGCGTGCAAGTTAAAAAGCACTATCTCAGCTGTGGATTGTGATCGCCTGAAATGTGTTGCAACGAAGGTGCTACCAGGGGGGAAAAATAGAGCAGCTCCATGGTCTAATGGAGCAGTGCATCTAGCATGGAACTCCTGAGCTCTGATGCCAGCACTGTCTACATGGGTGGCTTTGGTTAAGCCCTTTAACTTCTGTGTCTTGTTTCCCCATTTGTAAAATTGTGAGGAGGACAGGGACGGGACCTAAAGGGTGCTTACCTACCACGCAGGGATTTTATGAGGATCGATAAATGTTCTTAAAGAGTTTTGACCAGATGAAGTGCCAAGTAAGTGCTCAGCATTGTTACTGTTGTTTTATTATTTATTCTACCCTTAGATGGGGTAACTCCTAGGTAGCAGCTTCCACCCATGCAGAGCCCCTGTGACAGAGCGGGGGCAAACTTTTTGGCCTGAGGGCCACATTGGGGTTGCAAAACTGTATGGAGGGCCGGGTAGGGAAGTCTGTGCCTCCCCAAACAGCCTGGCCCCAGCCCCCATCTGACCCCTCCCACTTCCTACCCCCTGAATGCCCCCTCAGAACCCCCGACCCATCCAATGCCCCCCTGCTCCTTGTCCCCTAACCACCCCCTCCCGGGACCCCCTGCCTCTAACTGCCCCCCAGGACCCCACCGCCTATCCAACTCCCCCACTCCCTGTCCCCTATCCACACTCCTGCCCCCTGACAGGCCCCCAGGACCCCACACCTATCCAACCTCCCCATTCCCCATCTCCTGACCCCCTATCCACACCCCTGCCCCCTGACAGGCCCCCCGGGAATCCTACGCTTATCCACCACCGTCCCCTGACCACCCTCCCAGAACCTCTGCCCCATCCAACCGTCCCCTGTCTCCTGACTGCCCCTGGCACCCCCTTCCCCTTATCCAACCTCCCGGCCCCAGCCCCCTTACCATGCCGCTCAGAGCAGCATGTCTGGCCGCTGTGTTCCTCGGCCGGAGCCAGATATGCTGCCATGCTGCCCTGCTTGGCGGCGTGGCTGCTGGGAAGGGGGTTAATAGGGGATGGGACGGGGGCTAGCCTCTCGGGCGGGGAGCTGAAGGGCTGGGCAGGACGGTCCCGCGGGCTGGATGTGGCCCACGGGCCGCAATTTGCCCACCTCTGCCCTATGATGGATGAGAGAACTGCTGATGTTATTGATCCAAAACATCAAGCTGGTCATGGATGCTCTGCGGAGAGCCTGTTTTTCAAGTCTCCACACAGTCCTGTTGGCAGATGGAACTTTCTCCCACCTCACTCATGCAAAACAGGTATCTGTGTTTATTGCACCAGAAGCGATCAAGCACTCACTTTTCACCACGAAGAAACTGATAAGCAAGTTCCTTGCCACCATCTCTTACAGATAACACCTTGCCATTCACTGGCACCGTCGCGCTGAGGTCCTCAAAGTGCTTTACAAATAGTAATGAGACTGTCAGGGCAGAGAGGGGAAAACTGAGGCACGGAGATTGTCTGACACTTTCAGAAGAGTCCTCTAATTTTGGATCCCTGAGGTGAGACAACCTAGCATTCTGATTTATATCCGCTTCCTTGCTATGCACAGAGAGCCGCAAGCGAAGAGAGGAGTTCACTGTTGACCAGGGGCACTGCCCTATCATTCTCCAGTCCAGATTTGTGATACTGGAGCTTGGATTTCCCCCATTTCACTTTGACATCAAGGCCTGCATGCATTTCAACAGTGCGACATCTGGCGGCAGCAGACTCTTCTGTTGTTTAGGTTGCTGACTTGCCATGTGTGTTAAAAAGTCCTGATGTCACTGCAGGAAAATTTGTAATCTAATGCAGCTTCTAAGCTATGGGCCGCGTCGAAGCACATCTTGCTGTGTTAAGCAAGAAGCCAATTAACCCTGTGTCTACATTGTTGTGGCTCCTACATTGTCCCAGAAGGAGGTAAATTAGAAGCCTAGAGCAGCTATAGCCTATGTGGAAATCAGAGGGAGCATGTGCTAGTGACTGGGGGACTCGGAACTGATTCCAGGTTGTGGGGTGGCTGGACTGCAGAGATCCACCTCCCAAGAAAGGGCTCAAACAAGGGGTCAGTGCTTGGGAGTGTGCCCTTTAAACCTAGGGGTAGGAGCAGTGACCAGATTCTGCCCAGTACCAGGTGCTTAGAAATACCTGGGACCAGCAGTTGGGTCCACTCACAACAAACTGGACCAGATTATGCATGGTTGTATCACCTTTTGAACACAGACAGCTCCACTACTTCCCTGAGAGCTTAAATACAGTCTGTCTGCCTTTAGTCATGTCTCAAGCTGAGAAACTCCTGCCCCTTTCCCCAGCCACGCATCTCTGTAGAGAATTCATTGTTCCATAGGGGGAGAGACCTTCAAAGTTGGTAGCCCTAGATTGCTCTGTGATGGCTTCCCAGTCAGTCATTCAGCTAGGTAGACATGATGGATGAGGGAATATCTTTTACTGGGCCAATTTCTGTTGGTCCAATAAAAGCTCTTTGTCAGGCAAGCTTGTCTCTTTCACCAATGGAAATAAGTCCAGTAAAAGATATTCCCTCACCCACGTTTTCTCTCTCATATCCTGGGCGCAACATGGCAAACATTCAACAGGTTGTCATGCACCTAACAGAGGCCCATGTTATCTGACAGTATATTTCTCAGCTTGTTCATCAAATTCCCAAGCAAATGGCTGATATAGGCTGGCTAAGGAAGCAAGAGGCATTGAGGTCCCTCCCCACTATTCATTATGCCACCTGTGTCCCAGAAGATGCAAAGACTTCTCGAGCCAGTGTACTGAGAAGCCGTGTTCTCAGCAAAGCCTTGATTTGTTGCTTTGCATTTCCTCCAGTTTGACCTGTTGGTGAAGGAAATCTCTTTAGGACTAGGTGCTGAGCCTGATGCTGAGAAAGAGCTAAATGACATTTTTATTAACTTTATATTAAATTAATGTATATACACTTCTCATAATGCATTAACTATTTGCTACCTAACCTTAGCTATACTTGAAACGTTTTAAGTATATGAAAGGTTAAAATATAAATCAATTACATATTACACAATTTACAAACAAATTAGTTTATAAAAATCGAGCTAGTTAAAGGAAAAATTAGTAAGATAAAGAATAGAAGCAAAGTTCAGAGGAAGGGGATCGAGAGGGGGAAGGAAGGAGAGCTCAATGGCCTCTTGTTTTCAGTCAGCATTACTGATCTAACTGCATTGTGCATTATAAATGAAATGTGCTTCCATTGGGTCTCTACTGGGGCATGGTGATGGCTGTGGACATACTTTTTACACCAGCTCTCTGGTATAGTTTGGTGTTTGCAATACCAGCCGGTACCATTTACTAAAGAGCAAACCATTTGGTTCATAATCTTGTGAGGGCTGCCCTCCACTTCCCTACTGCAATCAAAGGAAGTGGAGGGCCGTCAAGCACCCTGTGGTATTGGGCCCACAGTGTAGTAAAGTTACCCTAGATTCCTAGACGCGGAGGTAAAAGTGCATCATAAGCAGCATATATGATATGATTTATGCATGAGTGCCTTTAATTTAATGGATGACTGCATTGAACTGCTCCCTGTGCTATTATATGGATTATGCGAGTGCCTGCAGCTCTAACACCTGGTAGCTTTTGTTTCTCAGGATCTTCTCTATCTAGGTAAAAGAGAATTTTCCATTTCAGATAAGTGCAGTGTTATTATTTATTTATATGGTAGAACTCACAGTGTGCTAGGGGTTTTCCAGACATTCAGAGAAAGGACAGTCCTTACCCCCACCTGGTGCAATTCAGCCTAAGGACAGAGATGGACAACAGACAGAGGTTAGGGGAAGGGAGAAAAAAATATGGAATTGTTGTACCAGTCAACTAGATTCCCTGTAAGGAGTTCACCAGAAGTGGATCTTTAAGAGGAATTTAAATAAAGACAGGGTAGGGGCTTTATTTTGGCCCTCTATATGGGGTGAATTTCACCCCAAATTTGGGAGGCTTTAAATGAATGAGATACTTTGGGCTTGTCTAGATGAAGAGTTAGTGTGGGGCAAGCTGGGGTGGGTGTAATTCTACAGTGCGCTAATATGCTGTGCATTAACTGTCTGTGTGGCCCTGTGGACCTTGCTACCTCACGTGAAAAGTTCCCCAGTTCACATTGACCTACTCTTGTTCTGAAGCAGAGTAGATTGAAGTGCACCAGGGAACTTTTAGTGCATATTAGTGGGGAACATATGGACAATTAGTGCACAGCATATTAGTGCATTGTAGATTTACACCTAAGTTCCCTCTAAGCTGCGTGGCCACGCAGCAGGCTATAAAGGGCCAGGCAGGCACGCAAGTGTGCAGCCACATGGGCCTGAAGAGAGATGTAGGGGGTGAGCGGGGAGGGGAGCAAGTTGGGGCGTGCAGGGCTTCTGAGGGGAAAGGTGTCTCTCCCCCAGCCCTGGCCCTGGAGCTCCTGCCGGCGGGGAGAGGCACCTCTCCTCTGGAGCTGCTGCTGGTGTAGTGGCGCAAACTGCAACTGGCCCATTTCCCCACCAGTAGCAGTTATCTCCGTGTAAGGATGGCCTTCTTTGCTTACCCAGCAGAATTTGGTACCCTAGTGGTCCATGGGTAGTGAATTCTGAGGGATGGGGGTTCCGGAGCTGCTGCTGGCAAGTAGGGGCACCTCTCCCCCAGCCCCGGGCAGCCTGCATCCCAGAGCCCACACCCTCAGTGGGAGTCCTCACCCCCTGCACCTCAGCCCTCTGCCCCAGCCCTCATCCCCAGCCCCATCCCAGAGCCCACACCCCCAGCCAGAGCCTGCACCCCCCCACACACTCTAATCCTCTGCCCCAGCCCTGAGCCTCCTCCCACCCTCCGAACCCCTCAGCCCCACCCCTGCCACACATCACCTCTATATTGCTGCACATAACAAAATTCATTCTCCACAAAGATGTAAAAAATTAGAGGGAACTTTGATTTACACCCCCACTTGCTGTGAACTAAGTGTTCATCTAGACAAGCTCTCTGATCCTTATAGACACTTCTTTGTTTGCTAGAGAGAAAATAAAAAGGAAAGTCAATAAATATGATGTATACTTTATTCATAATGCAATTTCTATGAACTGGGCTGGTGTGGAATTATACAGCCAATGGGTCAGATTCATCCTCAGTGTAACTCCACTGACTGCAAAGTTAATAATTTTCATGTATTTCAAGGTAGAAGGGACCATTTATGATTATGTAGTCTGAATGGTCATAACACAGGCCACAGAAACTCACCCAGTGATTCCTGCATCAAGCCCATAACTTCTGCTTGAGCTAGAGCATCTTTTTTAAAAAAGACATTTTGTTTTAACTTCACTTTTTATTAACCTACGTCAAAGACCTTCTCCTCACTGAGGACTATTAACCTGACATGTTTCAGGATACAGCAGGGTTTTGAATGACCCACTGGGCAAAGTGTGGCAATAAACTTTACAGTGGGATATTTCATGTATGCGTTTTATGCACCATAAATCAAAAAGGATTGTGAATGTTTTATTCACACTTTCCCAAGGGCGGGGGGCGGAAACAAATTAATCTTTTGGATGGAAGCCAAGGATAAAGTTCACCCCAAAAGGGGAAGGTTTCAGACACTTACGAGTATGTGAAAATGGGAGGGGGGAGGAGGAGGGGGTTGTAAACAAAACTATTCTGCAGCCTTAAGAAAAGTGTGTGCTACAGCTCTGCGGCTGTAATAATAACTATCGCCCGCGCCTTGATTGTGCTCCACACCTCGGGCTGGTGCATTACTCCAGTCTCTGATCCTAATCCCATCATGCTGTAATGCTCTTAAGAGAGAGAAAAAGTGGAAAGGAAGAAACGTGAGTAAAGTTCAAGAGAGGAGAAGGCAGGAGGCAGCTTCAGTACCTACGACTTTTTTTTTTTTTTTTTAAATGACGTATTAAATTACAGACCTGCCTCTGCTGTACCGTTTTATACTGATAGCTTGACATGACGTTGAACCACTTCTGCATTTGGAGCACGGTCATCCAGGGTTAGGATTGCAGGAATGCCTGTCACAGTGTTAACTCCTGCCTACTGGCTTGGAGCTGAGGCGGGAGGTTTCACAGCAATGGATCAAGCTGGGGAGGATACCTGGGCCTGGTTGCACGCCTTTGCTGTTGAATCTGACCTCTTTGTCTTAGCTTGTGCTACACCATGTGATACTGCACATAGGTTTTATATATGCAGCGGGGGCATATGTAAATACAGAGTAGAGAGGTTATTGAGGCTCTCCATGTGGGCGTGTATGTAGAACTAAGGAAGCATCTAAAACAATTATGGGTATTCAAGAGAGTTGGTTTTTTGTATTTTTTTTAACATACTGTTTATTTGTGCAGGAGCACCTAGACCCCCTATTCATGGCCCAGTGCCCCATTGTGTAAACACAAAACAAAAATATGGTCATACCATATAGGTTTTCTATAATGTCACTCACCATAGCTTCTAAGCACTTTGCAGGTAACTTAAATCTACATAATGAGGTCCCTAGTGGATTTCATGGAGTTTTCTGCTCTTCCCCTTCCCCGGCTAAAGAGATTCTTCTGGATATGTGTGTGTGTGTGTGTAGAAGCGCCTCTGTCTTGGGAGGTAATGGATGGACACATTGTATCTGCTGTAGCTTGGGGGTGACCCATAGAGCTTTGAAGAGCAGGACCAAAATATTGCATTGACAAGGAAAACAAACAGGGAACTAGTGAAAGGATCCGAGCACATGGGTGACATGATCACATGCATCAGGCAGGCAGTTACATTCTACTTCAGCTGGAGACAGAGTCTCTGCAATACATCACTTTCAGCTCTCTATAGAGTGAGTTACAGTGATCCAGTCTGAAGGTGATGAAGGTTATGTGTGTATACATATATAATTATCATGGCCAAGATGGAATCCACTCTGCAAGTGGCTCTGGCCAAGAAAAGGCACCTACAGGAATGCAGCAGAGAAACTGCCTTCCACACTGAACCTGTTCCAATCCTCCTGGAGTGAACACACACACACACTGGAACAGTACAACGAATATCAGACAGGGAAATATTTATTTACAGAGGGATGAATGGAGAAAAACAACACGGGGACAGTACAGGGAGCAGTAAAACAGGGTTACATCTGACACAAGGCCCCACAGGCCCAGTGGTACCAC
This sequence comes from Natator depressus, assembly GCF_965152275.1. Lineage (NCBI taxonomy): Eukaryota > Metazoa > Chordata > Testudines > Cheloniidae > Natator > Natator depressus. Next base: position 119,173,400 of record NC_134240.1, on the reverse strand, counting down.
AATATAGAAATGTAGGGCTGGAAGGGACCTTAGAAGGTCATCAAGTCTAGCCCCCTGAGCTGAGGCAGGACCAAGTAAACCCCCAGACCAATCCTGTTCTTAAACACCTCCAGTGATGGGGAATCCACAGCCTCCCTTGGAAGCCTGTTCCAGAGCTTAACTACCCTGAGAGTTAGAAAGTTTTTCCTAATATCTGACCTAAATCTGCCTTGCTGCAGATCAAGCCCATTTCCTTTTGTTCTTCCTTCAGTGGACATGGAGAACAATTGATCACAGTTCTCTTTATAACAGCTCTTGACATATTTGAAGACTTATCCAATCCTGCCTCAAGCTTTTTTTTCCCTCAAGACTAAAACAGGCCCAGTGTTTTTAAACCTTTCCTCATAGGTCAGGTTTTCTAAGTCTTTATCATTTTTCTTGCTCTACACCAGACTCTCCAGTTTGGCCACATCTTTCCTAAAGTATGGCACCAAAACTGGATAGAGTACTTCAGATGAGGCCTCACCAGTGCCGAGTACAGCAGGACAGTTACCTCCCGTGTCTTATATACAACACTCTTACTAATACACCACAGAATGATATTAGCTTTTTTTGCAATTGCATCACATTGTTGACTCATATTCAAGTTGTGATCCACTATAACCTCAGATACTTTTCAGCACTATTATCACCTACCCAGTTATCCCCCATTGTGTAGTTGTACACCGGACCCTCACTAGAAAGTGGGATTTGGGATCCATGCGCGGTACTATGTTAGCACGGGGATCGCGTTAAAATGAATTCCAATTAAGTAATTAAATTTGGGATCCATGGCCGTGACCGCGTTATATGTGAATTCGCGCTCCATAGACACGCATTCTAGCGAGGGTCTGGTGTAGTTGATTTTTCCTTCTTAAGTGTAATATTAAACATTTATCTTTATTGAATTTAATCTTGTTGATTTCAGACCAATTCTACAATTTGTCAAGATCATTTTGAATTCTAATCCTGTGCTCCCAAATCTTTGCAATCCCACCCAGCTTGGTGTCATTCACACGTTATAAACATACTCTCCATTCCATTATCCAAGTCATTAATGAAAACACTGACTAGCAATTGACCCATGACTGACTGCTGCAGGACCCCACTCAATATGCCCTCCCAGTTTGACAGTGAACCACTGATAACTACTCTTTTCCCTACATGCTTTCAACCAGCTCTGCACCCACCTTATGTTTTCTAGATGAAATTATCATTTCCCTAGTTTGTTTATGAGAATATCATGTGGGACTGGGTCAAAAGACTTCCTAGAACCAAGATCTCTCACATCTACTGGTTTCCCCCTATCTATTAGGCCAGTAACGTGTTAAAGAAGGAAACTGGGTTGGTTTGAGATGATTTGTTTTTGACAAATCCATGCTGGTTATTCCTCATAACCCTATTATCCTTTTGGTGCTTACAAACTGAATGTTTAATAATTTGTTCCAGTATCTTTCCAGATATTAAAGTTAGGTCTGACTGGTCTATAATTCCCGGGCATCCTCTTTATTCCCCTTTTAAAAGATAGGTAGGGCAGACACTGAGCAATGTATCTTCACTCAGAGTTCAGGAGGTCTGGGCAAAGATCCAGCCCAGCAGTTGGTCTTGGGTGCTCCTGGTCATTTTTGGTGCCAGTCAACTTTCCCCAAGAAACCCCTCCAGTGCCTTCTTTTGCCACTCTCTGCAAACGCACACAGAATGACAACTTCTCCACTTAGCTACTTGCAGCCTCCCTCCTTATTCCCAATGCAAGGTCACAAGCCCTGGTACTCAGGGCCCCATACAGCTCTGTGTGACAGTGATACTGGGTCCAGCTCTGGTTTGTCCTTCTCGGGTGATTCCTCCCTGGCACAGTGTGCCTCCTGGCTCCTGACCTGGGGCATCCCTGGTCGGCCACTCTGCCCATCCCAGGCTTTAGGCTGGTTCTTAGCTGCTTCAATATGTGAGGGCGTGCTCCCAGTAGACCACTTCTCTGGAGCTACAGAAACACCTACCCTGTAGCTCTTCCTCTGTCTACACCCCCGGAACAGCCAGGACTTCCTCTGCCTCAGGACAAGGTTTTAAAGGGGTCATACTCTCTAAACCCCAAGGGGGTTACATACATACATATGAATAAAGAACAGGAGTACTTGTGGCACCTTAGAGACTAACAAATTTATCTGAGCATAAGCTTTCATGGGCTCACAAAAGCTTATGCTCAAATAAATTTGTTGGTCTCTAAGGTGCCACAAGTACTCCTGTTCTTTTTGCAGATACAGACTAACACGGCTGCTACTCTGATACATATGAATGTGTATATATATTGATGGATAAACCGGGAGGACTGTAGAGCAAGTTTTGGTTTGCAGTTAAATACACTTTGGGCCAACTTCTTTGTGCTGTTTGGATTCTGGCCACAATGGGCCAGCTGAGAAGTTCCCCAGTGGCGAAGCTCTCAGGTGGCCTATACTCAGTGAGGGTGGTCCAATGCCAACCACCCACACACCCCAGTGAAGGGGGTATGCTGGGGGAAGGAGTGGGTGTGGTGGAGGTCTGCTCTGAGGGCTAGCTGGTCTACACTACCGCTTAAATCAGTGTAACTTACGTTGTTCAGGGGTGTGAAAAAGCCACCCCCCGAGTGACGTAAGTTACGTGGACCTAAGTGCTGTCCGCACCAGCACTATGTCAGTGGGTGATGCTCTCCTGCTGACATAGCTTCCACTCACGGAGGTGGAGTAATTATGCTGATGGGAGAGCGCTCTCCTGTCAGCATAGTGTGTCTTCACCAGATGTGCTAGAGCGGCAAATCTGCATCAGTGCAGCTGCAGGGATGTAGCGCCGTGGTGTAGATTTGCCCTCAGAGTCCTCAAGTATCATATGATTCCTTGGGGCTCATATGACATTAGCATGAGTTAGAGCAAAAGGGGCGGGCAAACTTTTTGGCCTGAGGGCCACATCGGGTTTCTGAAATTGTATGGAGGGCTGGTTAGGGGAGGCTGTGCCTCCCGAAACAGCCAGGCGTGGCCCGGCCCCCGCCCCCTATCCGAACCCCACCCCCCTGCTTCTCACTCCCTGATGACCCCCCTGGGACTCCTGCTCCATCCAACCCACCCTGTGCCTTATCCCTGACAGCCCCCATGGGACCCATGCCCCATCCACCCCTTCCTGTCCCCTGACTGCCCCCGCTGCCCCACCCAACCCCTCCTCTCATTCCTGACTGCCTCCCCCCGGACCCCAGCCCCATCTAACCACCCCTCCTCCCTGACTGCCCCCCACTGCCCCATCCTACCCCCTCTCCTTCCTGACTGCCCACCCCGGGATCCCTGCTCCCCCATTCAACCCCCCTGTTCCCCACCCTCTGACCGCCCCAACCCCTATCCACCCCCCCACCCTCTGACCACCACCCCGAACTCCCCTGCCCTCTATCCAACCCCCCCTGCTCCCTGCCCCCTTACTGCACTACCTGGAGCACTGGTGGCTGGCCCAGAGCACCAGGACAGGAAACCATGCCGCCCGGCTGGAGCCAGCCATGCCGCTACACAGCACAGAGCACCGGATCAGGCCGGGCTCTGCAGCTGCGCTGCCTGGCAAGAGCTCGCAGCTGCGCCGGCCAGACTCCGGTCCTGCCATGCCAGCCTTGGCCCCACCGGCCAGCCCCCGGCCCTGCCGTGCTGGCCGGCCCTGGCTGGGCCCCAGCCATGCCAGCCCCCGGTCCCAGATACGCCAGACCCCAGCCCCAGCCCCACTCTGCTGGCCAGCCAGCCAGCCGACCCCAGCCCCATGGCCGGCCAACCCCAGCCCCCGCCTTGCCGGCCAGAGCAACTCCAGCCCCTCTCCCTTTAATCGGTTAGCCATTTAAACGATATAATTTTAATAATTTAAACAGTTAACTTTTTAAATGATATTTAAATCTCCATTTCAAACACAGTCTGGTCTTGTGGATTGAACAAGGGATTAGAAGCCAGGAATCCATAGGTTTTATTTCTAGCTCTGTCATCAACTTGTTGGTGGCCTTGGCAAATCACTTGTTTCCCCATTTGTGAAGCTGGATTAACATTTGGATAGTGCATATTCATAGGCCTACCCACTGTGCTCATCACTGTAATATCACAGACACTACTGATTTATCCTACAGCATTTCATAGAATCATAGAATATCAGGATTGGAAGGGACCTCAGGAGGTCATCTAGTCCAACCCCCTGCTCAAAGCAGGACCAATTCCCAATTAAATCATCCCAGCCAGGGCTTTGTCAAGCCTGACCTTAAAAACTTCTAAGGAAGGAGATTCTACCACCTCCCTAGGTAACGCATTCCAGTGTTTCACCACCCTCCTAGTGAAAAAGTTTTTCCTAATATCCAACCTAAACCTCCCCCACTGCAACTTGAGACCATTACTCCTTGTCCTGTCATCTTCTACCACTGAGAATAGTCTAGAACCATCCTCTTTGGAACCACCTCTCAGGTAGTTGAAAGCAGCTATCAAATCCCCCCTCATTCTTCTCTTATGCAGACTAAACAATCCCAGTTCCCTCAGCCTCTCCTCATAAGTCATGTGATCCAGACCCCTAATCATTTTTGTTGCCCTTCGCTGGACTCTCTTCAATTTCTCCACATCCTTCTTGTAGTGTGGGGCCCAAAACTGGACACAGTACTCCAGATGAGGCCTCACCAATGTCGAATAGAGGGGAACGATCACGTCCCTCGATCTGCTGGCTATGCCCCTACTTATAAATCCCAAAATGCCATTGGCTTTCTTGGCAACAAGGGCACACTGTTGACTCATATCCAGCTTCTCGTCCACTGTCACGCCTAGGTCCTTTTCCGCAGAACTGCTGCCTAGCCATTCGGTCCCTAGTCTGTAGTGGTGCATTGGATTCTTCCGTCCTAAGTGCAGGACCTGTGAAGTAGGGAAACATTATCCCCATTTTATAGATGGGGCAAGTCACACAGTAATTCTGTGGCAAAATTAGTGTTGGAGCTCAAATCTCCTGTGTTCCAGGACATAAGCTTTTGTGAGCTACAGCTCACTTCATCGGATGCATCATAGGTGTGTGTACAATGTATATACTGTACACAAACCTTCTGAACTTGCCTCTTGTTATGGGCAACAGCACCCCCCCACCCCGAATTCATCTGCTGTAGTGTACACACACACACTCTGAACTCACCTAGTTGTATGAAGGTACATACACAACTCCTGTCCTTGTGCCTACACATTCATGCTCTCTGAACTCCCTTACACCCACACTTGTCTGCTCTCTGAATTCCCTGCCCTTGCATGTGTACACGCACACCTCACCGGCTCCTGTGTGGATACACACACACACACTCTGAACTCTCTGCCCTTGGGTGTACACTCCATCCCATACCCCCTTCTCTCTCGAACTTCCTGCCATTGGGTGTACATACACACACACACTCTCTCCCTGAACTCACCTGTCCTTGGGTGTGTACACACACACACTCTCCTGGAATTCACCTGTCTTTGGGTGTGTACACACATACCCTGCACTCCCTGCCCTTGGGTACACATACACACTCGATCTCAACTCACCTGTCCTTGGGTGTGTGTAGACACACAGGTACACCCCCCCCCCCCGACCTCACCTGTCTTTGGGTGTGTACACACACACACACACACACACACACACTGAATTTACCCGTCCTCGGGCGTGTACACACCCACCGGCTCCCCCGGAGCACCCCCCCCCCCCCGCCTTGGCAATGGGGCTGGCACCTGCCGGGCGGGCCGGCCCCGGGGAAGCGCCGCGGGGCGGGGGAGCGGGGCCGCAGCCTCAGCGCGCCGCAGCTGTCCAGCCCGCGCCGCTCCAGAGGTGGCACATCTGGCCGGCCCACGTGACCCTGGTCCCTTAGCGACTTGTATGAACAGACAGCTGTCACCATAACAACGGGATGGGGCGGGGGGGGGGAGGCTGCGGCCCCCGCGGGCCGCGGGGAGCAGGCAGGGGCTCGCGGGGGGCGGAGGAGGAGAGGCTGGGGCTGGGGCTGGGGCTCCGGCGCAAGGCGGGGCGGGGGGAAAGGGGGGCGGGAGGCAGGCCTGCGGAAGCCAGGTGCGATCTGTGGGGCGAAGCGGGGGCGGGGGAGAGAAGCAAGAGGCGCAAAGAGAGAAGCAGGGGAGGACTCGGGGGCTGAGCCGTAAAGGGCAGGGGGGGGGATTAGAACCAGAGTCTCCTCAGGAAGATCAGAGCCCCCCCCCCCCGCCCCATTGGAGCCAAGCATCAGCCGCTTCCTCCTCCGACACCCCCTCCCCGCAGCCCGGGAACCAAGTAATCCCCATCGATGAGGAGGAGGAGGAAGAGAAGACAAAAGGGGATTTCAGCTCTAAAGTGACAGCAAGGGAAAGGAGAAGCCGCAGCCGAGGGAGAGAGAAGCTGAGGCAGAGCAGAGCGGCAGGTCCCCCCAGGCACCCACCCGGCGGCAGGGCCCCAGGAAGGGGGAACCCACCACACACACGCGCCCTCCAGCTGTTGGCTTGCTCTCTTCTGCCTTTGATGCCATGGGTAACAGCTTCTCCAGCATCCCTGCACTGCCCAGAGGCAACCAGAGCAGATTCCACAGGGTCCACCACCAGCACCTGAAAGGTAGGGGTACCCCATCCTGCGTGACTGCGCCTAGGGAGGGGGCTATCTGTGGGGGCTGGCCGTGGAGCAAGAGGTTGCGTTGATTGTTAGTTTCTGTGCTACTGGTCTTTAAGCCCCGGTCCTCTTTCTTTAGTGAGTCTCACATTATGTCTTAGAGAGGCTCAGGAGGTAGGATCCCTCCCCCGCCTTGCCTGTCTCAATGTGCTCCTATTTGACAAACTCTCCCCCAGGGCCTTAGTCCTGGAAGCCCAAGTGGGGTGGGGAGGGACACTTGTAGCTGAGACCATCTGGGTGCCAATGAACTTCCCAGAAGGTTAGACACTCAAGGCAATCAGCTTTCTCACCCCAGTGACTAAAGGCATATAATTGATACGCCAACAATTCAGGCCCAATTTGCCATTTATATCACCATGCCCCTCCACACCTTCCCTTCATTCAGACAGGGATGGCCTTGTCGATGTCTTTTAATTCTCTATAGTGGGAATAATGCATGAAGGATGGCTTAAAGAAAGTGAGGGGCAGCATATTTGAGACACATGCTGTCTTTGTGGTTACCCAAGAAATGTAATTTGGGGGGAGGGGGGATGGACCATCACCCCATTTTGGAGAACCAAAGGATATCTGGGGCTTCTATTCCAGTTTGAGCCAGGATTATTCTTCTTCCTCAGCCCCCACCATGATGTTAAAATCTCATTTCTGAGCTACATTTGTGTGCTCTCAGTGCCATATCCAATGGGATGACTTGCATGAGTAAGGTGGTCAGGACTGGGGGTCAGTGACATTAATTCTTTTCTATCTTTCCCCTCATGCTACCCCCTCAGAGCACATAAGTCAGGGCAGAATCATGAATTGGCCCCTGAGTGTCCATATTTTCATATCCCAAGGCACTGAATGAAGTCAAGGGAGTACGTCAGAGACCCACCCATACAGAATGGATGCTGGAAGAAGGATGCGATTTCCATAGCCATTCTCTTAATCATTAAAACTTGTTGCTGCTTCCCCTCAGGCAATGTGCTAAAGAATTTGCTTTCAGTCTGTAAAATGGGGAAACTAGTGTTCACCCACCGTTCTACTGAGCTTTGAGCTCCACAGTTGAAAGGTGCTGTGGATTAATGATGATGATCATTATAGTTATTAAATAGGAGGATTTTCTGATACCTCCGTGAGAACTTAGATTCCTCCCCCACCCCCCAGTGGATAATTTGGAACAGTTGTTGCAGGAACTGAGGGCTATTGTCAAGGCTTTTTAAATGGGTTTGCCAGAAGATGTCCAAGAATGTTTACAGTCCTATGATGGACTGATGAGTCGATCAGAAATTCAGTGCAGACAATTGCTGTATTTAAAATGAGACTGGCAAGGAGGGGCCATTGAACCCGAAAGAATGACCAGTCATCCTCTACCAAGGCAAACATGAAGGCACCCACAATGCTGTAGTAGTTGATATGCAATTGTAAACTGCCAGGAAGGGTTTATCTTTAAGAGTAATGTGGTCAGCTGGAAATCTTTCTAGAGCAACCTTAAGCAGATAAGAATTTGTAAACTGTAGCCAGAAGGGACACTTGCCTTCTAATCTGTTATCATTAGCTTATCTGAGATTTCCAAGATGCTATTTATAAATCACTTGATTTGTTTCTTTCATGGCATGTTTTTATTTATTTATTTACTTATTTATTTATTTTCCATTTTAATTGGGTTGCCATCCACTCCAATGCAACAAGCAAAATTGTTCGCACTTTGTAATGTAACAGAGCAGTTAAAATCATTTTGATTTGAATAAAGAGTTAACAAGGCATTGCCATTGTTGTAAAAACCAAGCAACTGCCAGGGACAATATGTGCTTTTTTCTGTCTTTTCTGAAACAAGACAGCCTCAGGTCCTACATTTATATGCAGAATAAACAAGTCTGATCAGATCTGACAGGTTGCTGTAAAATGGTTTGGAGGCATAGCAGCAAAAAGTATGAATGTCACACTGTTTTGTTACATATCTGCTATTTAATGTGTTGGGAAACTTATTTTAATTGAAGGTACACTTCTCCCCCCCCTTCCCTCTCCACCCCCAACACTGGACTGAACATTTGAGTTTGTGAGGGACAGAAAGAGGTAGCTGCTTTGGAAACCACATAGAGCTTTCAGCCACCAAATCAGCACAAAGCAGAGACAACTATATGACTGTATTGAGCTGTGCATAGTGGTTAAGAGATCTGAAGTTAGAGTTTTGAGGCCTTAAAGGTTCTGTTGTGCTTTGTAAAGATGGCATCTCCATACTCAGCGGATCTGCTCTCCGCATGTGCTCAGAGTCAGATCTCCTGACTTAAGTAGTCAAAACTGACTTTTGTCTCTCTTTACTCCCATTAGCCCTCCAAACCAAACACGGCTATGAGAGAATGAGCCCTATTCTATTACTTTTTGTGGATCACTCACAGAATTGTTTGCTAAGTTTCTGGGCAGTTTCTGAGCAAACCTACTGAAGACCGACCGTGAGGTTCTACAGCTGTCATTGCGGGCTGCCCTGATGTCCCTGAGGCCTGATTTGGCCAGCAGAACCTTTGCTACTGGTGATGGTGCACTATAAGGAAAAAACTCAGCTTGAGTCTCAGATGTCAGGTTTAATTTACAGTCCAGGGCAGCTAGAATAATCATCCCTTTACTTGTAAACTGAGTGCATTTGATGTGGTGCGTTTGTCAGACTGTGCCTGCAGCCCGGTCACCTTTCAGAGCAGAACCACACTTTAAAATCGCACCTGTCCTTCCCCGTCCCTGCCGCCCCACGAGCTAATTGTTATTCTATGGAAACCACTCTGCAAGTGTCTCTGCTTTGGAATTATGGATGCCAGGACTGTGCATCACACCAGGAGTATATTTTATTATTGATTAACATTTATGTCTCAGTATTGCCTAGAGACCTCAGCCAGACAGAGCCCCATTATATCAGGCACTGAATGAATACGCATGCGAAAACATGATGGTCCCCACCCCAAAGAGCTTACAATCTATAAACCATAAACTGAGACCAGACAGTTCATTTTAGTTACATTCTCAACTTGAATTTCAATTGAACTCCCTCCTCTTCCATGTAGACTAGTGCCCTCTTCTGCATTCATAATATCACTCCTAAAATAGTTGGCAGCAGTGAGTAGGCATGATTATAGAATCTTTCAAAGTGGGAGATGTGGTCTAGTGATTAAAGCACAGGCCTAGAGTCAGGAAACTTGCATTCTGTTCCCATCTCTGCCACTGACTGGCTGAGTGACATTGAGCAAGTCACTTAATCTCTCTGTGGTATGTTTGGTCTGCTTCCTCCATCTGTAAAATAGGGATAATAATGCCTGTCTCATGGGGATATTATGTGGCTTAATTCATTTATGTTTATCAAACCGTTTGAGAGCATCAGGTGGAAGATGCTTTAGAAGCTCAAGGAATTATATTAGATCAGCCATAGATCTTAAAATGGGCTCTTACCTCTATGCTTGAGTCACTTTTCTTTTTCCCTTCCCTTTCCTGTGGATAATGATATGAACCTGTAAGGTACTGAGCACTTCCTTTTGAGTCAGTGGAAGATGAGGGCATCCAGAACCTGACCAGATCACCTTGCCTTGGATGTTGAGATCCCAAAACCACAGACAATGATAGGAGGACCATTTTCCTTTGGGCGTGGGGTGGTGGAAAGCTAGAAGTGGGCTCAACTACAGCATCCCAGCATGCTTTCCACTTGTAACCCAGCAGTGGTCCATACTCTGAGGACTTCCAAGGTGAGATAATATTGCCAGTGTGCTTCCCTAATGGAGGGCAAAGGATTATGCTCATCTGGTGACAATTTGTACTTGGCACGGCCAGAAGAACAACAAGAAGCTATTACTGTCCATGAGAGTCATTCTTTGCTAGTCTCTCGTATGGTTGCTGTTAACTAACAAACCAGGTGCGTGTGGCTGTTTGAAAGAAAGCCGAGAGGAGAAACTCAATCCGTACCTACTCTCATAGTTTCTGCAGATGGAACAGACCTCTTAGACAGCCGATCCATTCTTGTGCCTAATGTATGTTAATTAGTATTAGGGCCAGATTAACTTGAAATGTGCCAAAAGATAGGCCTCCACTACTTCTTGGAGGCATTTATTCCACAATCTAATACATCTCATTGGCTGCAACTTTTGCCTGATGTTCGTATTCAATTTTCTCTTAATTTCATGCCCTTATTCCTAGTCATCACCTCCACCCCCGCCCCCATTGCTTTCCCTCCTCGCTGTTTGCACTTTTCAAATATCTGTAGACAGTTATCACATCCCTTAATTAGTTGCTTAGCCAAGCTAGACATTGAACTCTTTCTCCTCTCATTTGCAGGCTGTGCGTCTTGTTGGTTAGAGCTACTGTTTAGTGCCTAGATCCAAGATGGCATTAAATCCTTTTTGTCGGACAGCCTTGGCCAGCAGTTAGGGCAATGGACTATGACTCAAGGGACCTGGGTTTTATTCCCTCCTCTGCCATAGGCTCCTTGAGTGACCTTGGGCAAGTCACTTTCTCACACTATGCCTCAGTGTTCCCATCTGTAAAATGAGGCTTCTAGTGCTAAGCCACCTTTGTGGAGAGCTTTGAGATCTACAGATCAATAGCACTCTATAAATACTAAGTAGCATTCCTGTACCTCGTCGTAAATCTGTTCCTCCAGTCACTGAGTCAGTTTTGCTGCTCTTCTCTGAACTCCTGACATGAGGATGGTTAGTGAGGGCTGGCACAATTTTTTGTTGTAGGTAACTGAACCTCCAGTAAGATGCATCAACTGTCTTATTGGGACATACCAATCATCCTGATCATTCAGTATCCTGTTTCCAGCAGTGTCTAATTCCAGATGATTATTATTTATATTGCAGCAGCATCCGGAGGCACCAATCAGTATCGGAGCCCCATTGTGCTAGGTGCTGTACATACATAAAGTGTTAAAGATGTTCTCTGCCCCAAAGAGCTTAAGGTTGATATTTAGGCTATGTCTACACTACAGCTTATGTTGGCAGAATTTATGTCATTCAGGGGGGTGAATAAACCACCCCCCTGAGTGACATAAGTTACACCGACATAAGCGCCAGTGTGGACAGCGCTATGTTAGCTGGAGAGCTTCTCCCGTCAATATAGGTATACTCCTGGGGGAATTCTGTGCCATTGCGCATGTGCAGAAGTTATGTCCCTGAAGATTTCTTTGCTTCCCTGCAGAAAAATGGCTTTCTGATGGGGAAGCAAAAGGAAGTCACAAGAGTGGTCATGCATCCCTCCCCAGCAGTATGTTTTTGGGTGCCTAGGGCAGCTGGCAGAGAGGTAAATCACTATGGGGCAGGGGGCAGGACTGGGAAAGACCCATCTGGTAGCTCCTACCCTGTCAGGCTCAGCTGCTAGTCCCGGCTGGGCTGGGGAGGACAGGACTTCCTCTTCCCCTACATGGCATCTGGGGCAGGGTCAGACCCACCCTCAGAATTCTCCCCCGGCTGCAGGAAGCTCTGTAAACTCCCTCCCCCCCATTTCCTGCATCTATTGCACCTCAGCTGCAGGGGGATGGATCCCTGTAGAGGGAGCTTCTCCCCCATCCACCCAACCTGCATGCATCCAGACCCCCTCATACCTAGACTCTCCCACCGAGCCTCACCTCTCTGCACTCAGAACCCCCCCGATGAGCCCCACTCCTTCTGCACCTAGACCAGCCCAAAGAGCCACCTGCACCCAGATCCCCACCTCACCGAGCCCCAACCAGCTGCACTTGGATCCCCACCCCACTGAGCCTCACTCCCCCAGCATCTGGACCCCCCACTCAGCCTCCCACACTCAGCCCCCCCGCTAAGCTCTATTCTCCCCACCCCCCAGGCCTCCCCCGCTGGGCCCCAACCACCTTCACCTGGACCCCCTGCAGAATCCCATTACCATTGCACCTAGAACCCCTCAATAAGCAAGCCCCTGTGCATCCAGATCCCCCTCGCACCTGGATCCCCCACTGAGCTGCCTGCACCCAGATTGCCTCACACAGAACCCTCTCAACCCACACCTGGATCCCCCCACATGAACCCCTTCCACACTTGGATCCTCCCTTGCTGAGCCTGCCCACCCATTCCTGGTGCACCTGGCACAGAGGGGCAGGGCCCTGGGGCATTTCTGGGGCTGGCCCGGTCCTTGTGTTATGTCAGAGCTGGGTGCAACCAAACTGCTGAGTCCATGTCCTGGGGGAGGGGGGAAGCTGGACAGTGATCTCCCACCTCTGTGCAGCCAGTGGCCTGTGCTCCCCAGTGCCATGCTGGAGCCTCCACATTTATTTGACAAATAAAATGTGCAGAATTTTAAAACATTGTGTGCAGAATTTTTAATTTTTTGGTGCAGAATGCCCTCAGGAGTAATCGGTCCCGCCGCTTGCGGAGGTGGTTTTGTTATGCTGATGGGAGAGCTGTCTCCCGTTGGCTTAGAGCATCTTCACTAGATGTGCTGCAGCACCACAGCTGCACCGATGCAGCTGTGCTTCTGCAGCACTGTAGGTGTAGACAAAGCCTAAGATTCTAACTCCTACAAGTAGTCCTTACTCACATGAGGAGTTCCAGTTGTTTTAGTGGGACTACTCAGGGTTTGCAAAATTATATTGCTTTACCTCTACAGAGCACTGTATGAAACAGTATTTCACCCTCATACCACCCTTGTAATGCAGGTGTAGTTCTTACTCACATTTTACACAAGGGGATATTGAAACAGAGAAGTGCAGTGACTTGCCAAAGGTCACACAGTGATTATAACTCAGGAATTCCAAACCCTGGCTTCTAGCCACTGGAGAATGCTTCCTTTTAAAACCCTCAGAACACACCTAATTGTGCAACACTGTACTAAGGAGGTAGTAGATTTACTCCTTCTCCTGAAGTGTGAAGCTTGCTAGCACTAGTTATTTTATCCTAGCTTACATAACTAGAGGCTACTCCAAGCCAGACCAGTATATGTCCATTGACATATATCTATGGCATAGAAACTTCCCTATCCCTCACAGATATTTTTATGGATCTCAGAAGAAGAGAAGAATAAATATAGTAATCTGGTGGATGTAGGTGTCTCGGTAATTGTAGGCTATTGACAAAAATGAATATCCTGCTGTCAGCTCCATTTTCTGGGATCACTAGCTAAAACTAAATGGAAAACAAAGGACATTTGTGGCTGGTGGAAATTAGAACTAGGGCTATAGGAAGTGATCAGATACACAGAACATGCTGTGGGAAGAGGCTATGACTGGTGCCACTTTTAGAGCTAATAATTAGTTAAGAGATAATTAGTAAATCACTCCGATTTGGGGAGCCTGGATTAGAACTCTAGCCCTTCAGTTTGCCAAACACAGGCTGCTATCTCCTGAAAACTCATTTAGTTGGTATCATTAGCCCCCCTGTATGTCCCGTTGCTAGAGGGTGATAACACACGCATGCAGACACACTCTCACTTTCTACATTATTACAGGCAGTCCTACTGGAGTTTCCAAGGGATTGTCCCCTCAGGGAGGGAGAGGCTGGGGAGGGGGACGAAGGAGTTGGGGTGGCCTCCCAACACGTGTTGGTGATAATTGAGGAAGGGAACCTCAGTCCCATACTGGCAGATGTGTCTGAATGGACAGTTGGACCCTCTCGTAATGGGAGCACCTTGGACTAGCCCTCCCATGGCTGCATAGTAGCAGAGGGGCCAGCAGGAATTGATGCTGCTTTAAGTAGAATTAACTCCAGATGAAGTTCAGTATGGAAGTCCAAGGGCCCAGTGGAGGAAAATGCAGCAGAGAGAGAGAAACTGCTGCTGGCGCTGCCCCCAACCCAAATTCTCACAGAGCCCCAACCACACAGAGCGCATCAGAGGGGATGGAATGGAGTCACAGGAGTACTCGTAAAGGACAACTGGCCTTTGTTTCCAGGCTCCAATCACCTCCCTGGGTCAGTTATAACACAGATAATTTGGCCTCTAATTAGTTTGTTAAACTTTTCCAAAATCACATGGCTTAGCCCTATTAGGTAGGAGCTGGCCTCCTTCCGGTAAAGAAAATATTTCTTTCCTTTGCAATGTTCTTGCATGGATCTCAGTGTTTTTGGCATTTTTGAATGACTTTGTCTAGCAGCTTACAGTCCCTTCATCCTCTCACTGGAATGTATTGAACCTGGGAGAGGAAGATAGTGAGAGGGTGGCATTCTTCTCTTCCTCTCCCTAGATCCACCAAAACTGAGTCTTCTTTACTCACAGAAGGACGTAAATGCTCATTCTAGGCCCAAAGTCATTGGCTCAGAGACCACAGGGGGAGGCAATGCTCCTTCCCTAATCCTGGGAGCTGCTAGAACCAGTTTGGACTTCGGGACAGGTTAGGGCAGCTCTGAGATCACCATGCAAACCCTATCCAAGCCAATGGCCACAGGAAACCCAGACACCACAGTGACAGGAGTGGTGATAGAACCTACCCTGATGACATCCACTCTGTCAATTACCTCTTCAGAATGTCTCCACCCAGGTATATACAAGAAGGTGAGTTATCATGTTGTCATAAATATAAAGGGAAGGGTAACCACCTTTCTTTATACAGAACTATAAAATCCCTCCTGGCCAGAGGCAAAACCCTTTCTCCTGTAAAGGGTTAAGAAGCTAAGATAACCTCGCTGGCACCTGACCAAAATGACCAATGAGGAGACAAGATACTTTCAAAGCTGGAGGGGGGGGAACAAAGGGTCAGTCTGTCTGTCTGTGTGACGCTTTTGCCGGGAACAGGTCAGGAATGCTCTTCAGAACTTCTGTTAAATTAGTAAGTAATCTAGCTAGAAATGCATTAGATTTCCTTTTCTTTAAATGGTTGGTAAATAAGCTGTGCTGCATGCAATGTATATTCCTATTTTTGTGTCTTTTTGTAACTTAAGGTTTTGCCTAGAGGTATTCTCTATGTTTTGAATCTGATTACCCTGTAAGGTATTTTCCATCCTGATTTTACAGAGGTGATTCTTTTACTTTTTCTTTAATTAAAATTCTTCTTTTAAGATCCTGATTGCTTTTTCATTGTTCTGAAGATCCAACGGTTTGGGTCTGTGTTCACCTATGCAAATTGGTGAGGATTTTTATCAAGTCTTCCCCAGGAAAGGGGGTGTAGGGCTTGGGGGGATATTTTGGGGGGAAGACGTCTCCAAGTGGGCTCTTTCCCTATTCTTTGTTTAACACGCTTGGTGGTGGCAGCATAGGATTCAAGGACAAGGCAAAGTTTGTACCTTGAGGAAGTTTTTAACGTAAGCTGGTAAGAATAAGCTTAGGGGGTCTTTCATGCAGGTCCCCACATCTGTACCCTAGAGTTCAGAGTGGGGAAGGAACCTTGACACATGTCAACACTTGAGGTCACATCTAGAATGTCCTAGGTCTGTAAAAACCACCAAGTTTACTTGGGGAGCAATCTAGATTGCGATGAACTTCATAATGCTAATGTCCACCATGTTCTCTGCTTGTTGGAATCAGAACTACTTCACCGTGGCTCCTGGGCCCTATAGTTTTAACAGTTAGAGGTGAGTGACTTTTAGCTTAAGTGTGCTTTTGGAGAGGGGTATGTGAGTTCTGTCCTCACTGTGTGACCTGAGTGACCACCGTGGGCAACCATGAAATATCTAGATGGCCACAGGTTTGTCACAATATTTTGCTTCCTAGATTACTGCTCATCTTGGGAAGCTTATGATGATAGCTCCACATCTGGGTAGGTTTCACATTCAGAAGCCTGGAAGCTTTTAAATATGGCAGCTGGTGCTCTTACCTGCCACTGTAATGAGCACGAACCTGCACAGTGCTGCCAGGTTGTTTTTAATAGTGCATACTGTTTCACTTAGAATGCATCACTTCATAGAATCATAGAATCATGGGATATCAGGGTTGAAAGGTACCTCAGGAGGTCATCTAGTCCAACCCCCTGCTCAAAGCAGGATCAATCCCCAACTAAATCATCACAGCCAGGGCTTTGTCAAGCCTGACCTTAAAGACTTCTAAGGAAGGAGATTCCACCACCTCTCTAGGTAACGCATTCCAGTGTTTCACCACCCTCCTAGTGAAAAAGTTTTTCCTAATATCCAACCTAAACCTGCCCCACTGCAGCTTGAGACCATTACTCCTCGTACAGTCATCTGCTACCACTGAGAACAGTCTAGATCCATCCTCTTTGGAATCCCCTTTCAGGTAGTTGAAAGCAGCTATCAAATCCCCCCTCATTCTTCTCTTCCGCAGACTAAACAATCCCAGTCCCCTCAGCCTCTCCCCATAAGTCATGTGTTCCAGTCCCCTAATCATTTTTGTTGCCCTCCACTGGATGTTTTCCAATTTTTCCACATCCTTCTTGTAGTGTGGGCCCCAAAACTGGACACATTACTCCAGATGAGGCCTCACCAATGTCAAATAGAGGGGAACGATCACATCCCTCGATCTGCTGGCAATGCCGCTACTTATACATCCCAAAATGCCATTGGCCTTCTTGGCAACAAGGGCACACTGTTGACTCATACCCAGCTTCTCGTCCACTGTAACCCCTAGGTCCCTTTCTGCAGAACTGCTGCTGAGCCATTCGGTCCCTAGTCTGTAGCGGTGCATGGGATTCTTCCATCCTAAGTGCAGGACTCTGCACTTGTCCTTGTTGAACCTCATCAGATTTCTTTTGGCCCAATCCTCTAATTTGTCTAGGGCCTTCTGTATCCTATCCCTACCCTCCAGCGTATCTATCTCTCCTCCCAGTTTAGTGTCATCTGCAAACTTGCTGAGGGTGCAATCCACACCATCCTCCAGATCATTAATGAAGGTATTGAACAAAACCGGCCCGAGGACCGACCCTTGGGGCACTCCGCTTGATACCGGCTGCCAACTAGACATGGAGCCATTGATCACTACCTGTTGAGCCCGACAATCTAGCCAGCTTGCTATCCACCTTATAGTCCATTCATCCAGCCTATACTTCTTTAACTTGCTGGCAAGAATACTGTGGGAGACAGTGTCAAAAGCTTTGCTAAAGTCAAGGAACAACATGTCCACTGCTTTCCCCTCATCCACAGAGCCAGTTATCTCGTCATAGAAGGCAATTAGATTAGTCAGGCATGACTTGCCCTTGGTGAATCCATGCTGACTGTTCCTGATCACTTTCCTCTCCTCTAAGTGCTTCAGAATTGATTCCATGAGGACCTGCTCCATGATTTTTCCAGGGACTGAGGTGAGGCTGACTGGCCTGTAGTTCCCAGGATCCTCCTTCTTCCCTTTTTTAAAGATGGGCACTACATTAGCCTTTTTCCAATTGTCCGGGACCTCCCCCGATCGCCATGAGTTTTCAAAGATAATGGCCAATGGCTCTGCAATCACATCCGCACTCTCGGATGCAGCGCATCCGGCCCCATGGACTTGTGCTCGTCCAGCTTTTCTAAATAGTCCCGAAGCACTTCTTTCTTCATAGAGGGCTGGTCACCTCCTCCCCATGTTGTGCTGCCCAGTGCAGCAGTCTGAGAGCTGACCTTGTTCGTGAAGACAGAGGCAAAAAGAGCATTGAGTACATTAGCTTTTTCCACATCCTCTGTCACTAGATTGCCTCCCTCATTCAGTAAGGGGCCCACACTTTCCTTGACTTTCTTCTTGTTGCTAACATACCTGAAGAAACCCTTCTTGTTACTCTTAACATCTCTTGCTAGCTGCAACTCCAGGTGTGATTTGGCTTTCCTGATTTCACTCCTGCATGTCTGAGCAATATTTTTATACTCTTCCCTGGTCATTTGTCCAACCTTCCACTTCTTGTAAGCTTCTTTTTTGTGTTTAAGATCAGCAAGGATTTCACTGTTAAGCCAAGCTGGTAGTCTGCAATATTTACTATTCTTTCTACACATCGGGATGGTTTGTCCCTGTAAGCTCAATAAGGATTCTTTAAAATACAGCCAGCTCTCCTGCACTCCTTTCCCCCTCATGTTATTCTCCCAGGGGATCCTGCCCATCTGTTCCCTGAGGTTGTCAAAGTCTGCTTTTCTGAAGTCCAGCCTCCGTATTCTGCTGCTCTCCTTTCTTCCCTGTGTCAGGATTTGTAGTGCTTGCCAACATCCCTATAATTTCAAGACAGGCTAAACTGGAGCAAACTGGGTACCCACATATGCTTACTGGTATCCCTGAAATACCAAATCTATTTCTGAGCTTTTTTTTTTTTTTGAAGCAAAAAGAATTTTATTTGCATAACACACTTACAAAAAATCACCAAAAAGAATAAAACAAAACCATGCAACAAAACAAAAGCAAACACAATGTATAACACAGCAGCCTTCAGGGGAGAGAAGTATTCAGGCTTGCCTGGGCCCGGAGCTGGGGGGCTTCCTCGACACTCATGGTCTTCCACCCTCCTGAGTTACCTGGTGGCCTAGAGCGGCGGGGCTTCCTTGACACTCATGGTCTTCCACCCCCTCGAGTTACTTAGTGCCACGCCCAGTGTCACCGACTATTCCTCTCCTGAGAGTGCCCGACAAGATGGGCAAGGCTGCGGGGTGGGCAGTTTGGGGGAGGGGGGGACGTACACCCACGTGTGATAGGACCCCTCCTAGGTGATGGTGATGATGGTATCCACAGCGACAATGGCTGGGGCTGTGGTCTCTCGATCTTCCCCTCAATCAAAGGGTCAGACGGAGGGAACCGGATGGAGTCACTGAGCAGAGAACCTCGGACAGCGCCCACTGCTCCTCCAAGGCGTCAAGGGAGTCAGTGGACGCCGCCCAGAGGAACTCCACCCGGATACGTGAATGTATTGAGGATCTGAAAACGGCCCTACAGTCGCAGGAAGCTTCACTGGCCAGCCTCCTCTCTCTGGTTTTATAGATGGCTGTTTTAGCTAGGGCTAGGAGGAGGTTATCCAGGAGATCCCGCGACTTTGTGGGGCCACGGATGGGGAGTGTGTAAATAAAAAGGTGAGGGGAAAAGTGCAGCCAAAAGCGTAATAAAATATTCGTGAGGAGCCGGAAAAGGGGCTGCAGCCTGGCACACTCTAAATATACGTGTGCCAGGGTTTCCCTCACGTTGCAAAAAGGGCAAGTATCTGGGATGGGGCTGAACTGCATCAAAAACATGCCCATGCTTACAGCTCCGTGAAGGAGCCGCCAACTAATGTCCCCGACGGGCCTCGGGACCAAGGTGGAATACAGGCTGGCCCACCAGGGCTGCTCACCCTCCAAAGGTGGCAGGAGGTCCCACCACTTTGTATCGGGGCAGGACACCAGGGTGAGGACGTGAAGGGTGTGAAGCGTGAGTGTGTATAGATGTTTCCTTGGCGCGGTTTGAAAGCTGACCATCTGCAGTTCGTGCAGCCGGCTCGCAGTGAAAGGGTGAGGGGTTTGTTGGGATCTACGGGGTAGGGGCCCACTGAGCTAGCTGGAAGAGAGAAGGGCCCAGAATACCTGTTCCTTGATAGTGTGTGATGGGGTGTGCTCCACACACACCCTGAAGGGGTTAATGTAGGCCAGATGGGCCAATTTACCTATTAGATTGCAAGATGGGGGATAATTAGGCTGAGAGGAGAGCCTTAATTAAGGGAAGCTCGGCTGTGAAGGAAGAGGCAGGGTTTCCTATAGAATCAAGGAGCTAGTAGCAGAAAGGGGGATCCTGGTACGTTCCCTGGAATGAGGGAAAGAAAGGGATTTGAACCCAAGAGGGAGGGTTTGTCTAGCAGACCCAGGAGACAGGGGTTTAGCTAGAAGGGTGGTAAATGTGAGCATGGGATGGGCAAGGTAGGAAGGATTATGCTAGTACAGATATTGGCTGCTGGAGATAGGGCCCTTGGACTGGAATCCAGAGTAGAGGCAGGCCTGGGTTCCCCTACTAATCACTGAGTGAATGACACAATCTGGGTAGTCAACTTGAAGACTGTCAGAGTCCGTTTGCGCTAGCCACTGAGGGAGTGGCCTTGCCAGGGCAGTGGAGTTAAGGACTGTCTGGAATGTGTAGAAGTCTGTGATAGCACCCTGGAAGGGAGAACTCTTGTGACTTGGCTGGAGGGCTAAACCATGAAGATGAGGCATGGCGACTCCTGAGGAGCAAGAGAGAGGCTGCAGAGTGAGACAATGGACTGAGGAACTGCAAGAAGAGGGCGTTGGGCCTAAAGAGCTCATTCCTAGAGCACCAGAAGGAGGTACCCCCTCGTGGTGAGTGGAGGCCCCCATGACATAGTGCCTTTCCAAACATGGTGGTTCTAAGATTAATTTTATCCCAACATTGTATAGGTATTCAGCTCTGTGCTGTAAACTGAAGAAACCCATAGCACGTAATGGGATTTTCTTTGAAAGGTAGAAGTTCTAAAGAACTTAGGCCCAGATCCTCAAAGGTGTTTAGGCACCTAATGATGTTTTCAACAAGAGGTAGGTGCCTAAATCTCTGCAGCATTCCAGCCATGTTTTGGACCGCTCTCAGCCCAGCGTGTTTTCTAGATCTAGTCTTACTATGTTGAATTAAATCCCACCGCTGCAAGGTATAATAGTTACTATAAAGCTTCATCTACTGGCCATGCCCAAGTGTTTCTAACCAATAGAAACACAGCAACCCACGGACTCTAGTTTAGCCCAGATGTATATATTGTGAGTTAATTAACCTCGTAGTTACTAGCTTAAAATAGACCACTGTGCTAAGCATGTCTTGAGTAATTCTTACAGTCACACTTTCCTGAGTGATAGGGCTCAGAATGAGCAAAGTAAAGACTTCAAGGTCACCCACATGTTCGGAGTAGTAGTCTTCCCAAGTGTGAACCTGTTTTGGTTTCTAATAATATGGATCACTAATGAATTTCTTGCTTATTTCAATCACTTCTGCTCTCCCCTGCTTTAAAGTTATGAGCCACTGTATACATTCCAATAAAGAGACCTAACCAATCCTGTATTTCCAGAAGATATAACTTCTGCCCAAAAATAAGTAAAATAGTCTGGTCATCGTTCTTGGTACTTATATAGTGCTTTATGTTGTCAAAGTGTGTCACAAGCATAAGTAATGTCCTGTGGGGTGAGTATTGTTAGGGGAGGAAGGTTGGTGTAGTGGTTAAAACACAGGGCTATAGGTCAGGAGACCAGGGCTCTATTTCCGGCATTGCTGCAGACTGACCTTTGGCAGGTTGCTTCACCTCTCTGTGACTGTTTTGCTGTCTGTGGAATGGGGATAGTAATTGCTATATGTCACAGGTGGCCTGGGAGACTAAAGTCACTGACATTCTCCAACGTCCTCCAGTGGCAGGTGCAACCCAAATACAAAGTATTCTCTTCATCGGTATATTTCCCTATAGCTGCTGAACTTGTGTGTAACTAGCACCTATAAATCTGATTGACGAATGCTTTTTTTTTTTTTAAACTCACTCATAGGTGTCAGGCAAGTGACTACTTTGTACTACACCGCTAGAATTTTAAGTGTTCAACACCAACAGTCGGGGCTGGATTGTCAGAAGAGTTCAGCTCCTATTTAGGCACAAAATTAAGCGGCCAGTTTTTTTTAAAAAAAGCAATGCATGTTGGGTGCTGAGTGCCTTTGCAAAGCTGGAAGCAACACAGTGGGAGCTGCTGGATGCTGAGCACTTGCAAATTTGGCTCTTCTCTAGCTGTCTGTAAAGGAAACTGAGTTCATCTGGAAATCTGGCCCCAATTGTGGGTGCTGAGCTTTTTTCAAAAATTGGCCTACAGTGCATTTCGTCCAAGGATTTCAATGCACTTTGTAAAGATAGGTATAATCTCCATTTTATAGATGGAGAAACTGAGGCACAGAGCGGTTAAGTGACTTACCTGGGGTCACAGAGCAGGTCTGTGATACAAATCAGGGATAGGACCCAGATTTCCCCAGTTACAAGCTCTCAAGATACCATCCTGCTTTTCTCTGTATAAATATCCTGAAAATAATAGATTTTCTTCTCAACACCCGTTCTCTAAAGCTGTAGCTCACACTCTGACCCTTTCAGAAGAAACCTAATCATATTATGCTTGATGCTTTCTAATTTACATTGACTTCCCATATGTCAACATACAATTTAAAAACCCCACTGATCGTCTTTTATCCTCTGTTAGGCATAAGCTCTGCTTGATTTCCCTTTAATTGCTACTCAAGTGGAGATGTGCCTGAGTTGCATGCTCTGATGCTCATCCACACCCTCTAATGTAAAGATTAGTATTAGAGTCTTAACTTGCTAGCGGACAGGCTTTTGCCAGTTAAGCCAAGCAGCCGTAGAACCAGAATCTATTTACAATCCAGATTCCAGTGCTGTTCATCAGAAAATCAGTTCCATCTCCTTAAATCATATCTGTTTAATTTATCATTTAATTGTATTTGTATTAATCTGGATTTCTGTTATTTGAGCAGCTGGTGCCATTTTATTTTTTTGTATGTATTCTACAATGTCACTTTGGTGTCCCCCTCCCCCCCCCTTCCATGAAGAAGGCTTTTAACCTGAAGAATATTTAATTTAAGTTTAAAGATGCAGAAGTTTGGGGAAGGGATGTTGAATAGTGGTTACAGCAGAGCCTTGGGATTCAGAACACCTGGGTTCTGTTCCCAGCTTTGCCCCTGATTTGTGTTACCTTAGTCAGTCTGCATATTTTCACAAGAAAGTAACTGAAGCCTGATTCATGGAGATATGGCTATGAACCATGCAGTGTAGTTTGCTTGCACTTTATAGCCCTAATTTTAAAAACACATTCTCTTTTAAATTCTTGGGACCAAGGTGCACGGACCGAGCTGCCTGGGGGCCCAGGCCTGAGATGGCATAGAAATAACAAGAGAACAAGCAAAGAAAAAGTGGGGCCATTAAGCATTTGATACGGTTCCACATGGGGAATTATTAGCTAAATTGGAAAAGATGGGGATCAACATGAAAATTGAAAGGTGGATAAGGAACTGGTTAAAGGGGAGACTACAACGGGTCACACTGAAAGGTGAACTGTCAGGCTGGAAGGAGGTTACTAGTGGAGTTCCTCAGGAATTGGTTTTGGGACCAATCTTATTTAATCTTTTTATTACTGACCTTGGCACAAAAAGCGGGAATGTGCTAATAAAGTTTGCGGATGACACAAAGCTGGGAGGTATTGCCAATACAGAGAAGGACCAGGATAACATACAGGAAGATCTGGATGACCTTGTAAACTGGAGTAATAGTAATAGGATGAAATCTAATAGTGAAAAGTGCAGGGTGATGCATTTAGGGATTAATAGCAAGAATTTTGGTTATAAGCTGGGGATGCATCACTTGGAAGTAACAGAGGAGGAGAAGGACCTCCGAGTATTGGTTGATCACAGGATGACTATGAGCCGCCAATGTGATATGGCTGTGAAAAAAGCTAATGCGGTCTTGGGATGCATCAGGCGAGGTATTTCCAGTAGAGATAAGGAGGTTTTAGTACCGTTATGCAAGGCACTGGTGAGACCTCATCTGGAATATTGTTTGCAGTTCTGATCTCCCATGTTTAAGAAGGATGAATTCAAACTGGAACAGGTACAGAGAAGGGCTACTAGGATGATCCGAGGAATGGAAAACCTGTCTTATGAAAGGAAATTCAAAGAGCTTGGCTTGTTCAGCCTAACCAAAAGAAGGCTGAGGTGAGATAGAGAGCAATCATATAAATATCAGAGGGATAAATACCATGGAGGGAGAAGAATTATTTAAGCTCAGTACCAATGTGGACACAAGAACAAATGGATCTAAACTGGCCATCAGGAAGTTTAGACTTGAAATTAGATGAAGGTTTCTAACCATCAGAGGAGTGAAGTTCTGCAATATCCTTCCAAGGGAAGCAGTGGGGGCAAAAGACATATCTGGCTTCAAGACAAAGCTTGGTAAGTTTATGGAGGAGATGATATGATGGGATAGCCTAATTTTGGCAATTAATTGATCTTTGACTACTAGCAGTAGATATGCCCAATGGCCTGTGATGGGATGTTAGATGGGGTGGGATCTGAGTTACTACAGAGAATTCTTTCCTGGGTGTCTGGCTGGTGAGTCTTCCCCACATGCTCAGGGTTTAGCTGATCGCCATATTTGGGATCGGGAAGGAATTTTCCTCCAGGGCAGATTGGCAGAGGCCCTGGGGGTTTTTCACCTTCCTCTGCAGCATGGGGCACAGGTCACTTGCTGGAGGATTCTCTGCACCATGAAGTCTTTAAACCACAATTTGAGGACTTCAATAGCTCAGACATAGGTTAGGGGT
This sequence comes from Natator depressus, assembly GCF_965152275.1. Classification (NCBI taxonomy): domain Eukaryota; kingdom Metazoa; phylum Chordata; order Testudines; family Cheloniidae; genus Natator; species Natator depressus. Next base: position 119,148,633 of record NC_134240.1, on the reverse strand, counting down.
TTGTTACAGGAGTGGGTTGGTGAGATTCTGTGGCCTGCGTTGTGCAGGAGGTCAGACTAGACAATCATAATGGTCCCTTCTGACCTTAAAGTCTATGATTCTATGAAGTCACTTGAACTGATAGGCTAGGGACTGACCTTATGCAAAGGATAATTGTGCTCCACTAATTTATTAGAACTCTTTGAACATGTCAGCAAAATAGTGGATAAAGGAAAACTGGCTGATTTAATTTACTTGGTCTTTCAGATCACAAAAGGCTATTAAGAAAATGAAATAGTCATGTGGTGCTATTTAAAGTGTAGTATAGTGAATTAATATGGAAAATATCATGATGCCATTATACAAAACAATGGTTATCCTCAGCTGGGATAGTGTGTAGAATTCCAATCACCTGATCTAAAGTGGATACGGTAGAAATAGATCTGAGACAGGCGATGAAAATTATTATACTCATGAGGAGAGTTCCATATAGGAAGACTGAAAGATCGGCACGGTCCCTTTAAGAAAGGTGCTCAATAAGACAGGGCATGATACAAGTATACAAAATAATGAATAGGGCAGAGAAGGTGATTTGGGTGCTTCTGTTCACCCTTTTTCATAATATAAGGACAAGGGACAAGTCAATGAATTTGAAAGGCAGATAAATTAAAACCATAAGTGGAAATGTTTTTTCTGTGGAATGCATAGTCCAGGGGTAGTCAATAGGCGGATGCAGGCAAAATCCAGACCACCAGATGCTTTTGAATGGATCCTGAAATCTTTTTATTTTACTTATTTATTGTTTAATTTCTCTGGAATCTGGACCTTGACTATACCTTGGCCAAGCAATTTGGACTTTGACAAAAAATAGACTATCCCAGCATAGTTCACCTGTGGAATTCCTGGCCACAGATATTGAGGCCAAGAGCTAAGCGGGATTCAGAACTTAATTGGACATTTAGGTGCCTATTGATAATCTACAGTTACAAGCAGCAGGATTTAACAAAAGACACCTCCCCTCAAATTTGGAAGGTATATAAGCCCTCATGGTTTAGAGCATAAGGTAACTTCTAACCAATAGGGTTGAGAAGAATAACCTACCCATAAGAGAAGTTTTCCATAACTGTCAATTCCATAACTGAAGCAGCTGGTACTGGCCAGTGCCAGAGATGGGATAGTGGACTTGATGGACTGCTGAGCTCACCTTGGATGGCAATTCCTACATTCCTGTCCGCTCTCCATGCCTCATTGAATGTATCTGTTTAATAATACTTAGCAGTGGTAAGGTTGAATTATAAAGCAGCAGAAGGCTCTCCATATTTGAGGCTGCAACCAGCTTCTATTATAAAACCCTATTGTAGGTGGAGGATGAGAGGAGAACCTTATACTTCTGGTTCCAGTTTGGCCGGTATTAGCTGTTGTGGGAAGTTGTTACTGCCGGATGTCCCATGGCCTTCATAAAATGAGATGGTGCTTTTACTCCATTCTCTATTGGACAGTTATCCCAGGTCACTTCCGGCACTCATTGGCCGTCTCAAGAGAAGCCAAGGATCAACTAGGCCATTGATTGGACAGTTAATTCAGGGAAGCCCTATGGCCTGTGTTATACAGGAGGTTAGGCCAGATAGTTACAATGGTCTCTCTATGAATTGCAGAGACTATCACAGCAAAATAGATGGGTAGTATAAGGAGGAAACTCTTGCTGACCATGCTGTACTTCTCTTGTGGCTGAGAAGAGAATGTCAGTCTCCAGTTGTCAGCCCAGCACCTTCTACCAGCATGAAATCCCCTAGAAGAAATTCAAAATATGGGGTGGCAAGAGGGATTGAAAGTAGGCTCCAGCTTTGGAAATGCTAATACCAAATCCATTATTAATAAATGTGTTAAGAAAAAAAAACTGCATTGAAAATGCTGCTGTGACGCAGGAAAGCGGCATACAGAATTAAAATTTCATATTCACCGGCATCTTATGATAAAGGTTTCATGATACATACCCAGTAATGCTGCTAAAAATAGTCTCGTTGTCTAATCTTCCAACCAAGAATATGACAGAAGATCACACGTAGGAAAACCGTTCAATGTAGCTTTTAGCTATTTTCCCCCACTGCTTTCCTAGCCTGCACGAGAGCATTATTGCTGTGCCCCTCGTAATTCATATGGAGCCAGTGTTGTTCAAAAGTAGAGAATGTCCGTGGAGGGGAGTTCAGCTAAAACACAGAAGATTTATGACCCCGCTTAGGGCCATTTAGGAAAGGGGATGAGGAACTTAATGCTAATTTGTAGTCTAACAGCATTTTTCTGCGTGTGGCAAGAACATCAGTATGCCACATATATTATGCCACATACAGAGCAAGGGTTATGTTAACTAAATACTTTAAATACTTGACTGTGGAGAGAGCCAATTTCCTAAGAAATAACAGAGACCTAATGCCTTATGGGCCAGGTCTGCACCTATTTAGAACCTGGTCCAAACTCACTGAAGACAATGGAAAGATTCCCAGTGGGCTTTGGATCAGACCTCTAACCATTGTGAAACTCCATTGGCTTTGTTAGGTATTGTCAGAGCAGAATTTGGCCTTTTTTATGCATTGCTGATCCAATGGAGGGCCTCTATTGTCCAAAACTCCCATTGACTCCAGCGGGTGTTAACAGATTCTCTAGCCATCACATATGTAACACATGTAATCCTTGAGTCTAATCTAATTGCATCTATCTAGGCATTTAACTTACTAAATGTGCAAGCACATATTTATTCCTCCTTCCACCACATGCTCTGGTTTGGGAGTAAGGAAATAACCCAGAATGCAAAAATTATATATACAGTTTCTAGAAACTGGAAAATAGTGAGTTGGATTTGGTTGTTCCATATGTAGATCCACCAGAGCAATAACTAAACAGTCTTATTAGGTGAACTAAAGTCATGCTGATGGGGATGTTTTTATGATATTTAGACACCTATCCACTGGGAACGGGTCACTTTCATATAAGGCACCTACCTAACAGATATCTGCTGCTAATGATTGATTTCCAGTCACTACCAGTGTTGGCTGGATTCATACCAGCAACATAGAGGGGAAAGGTTCCCTCTTTCGTTACTAATCTTGGCATCATCCAAATCTCCTCCAACAAAAGCATGTATTCCTTTGCCTTTATTTGCTTTGTTTTGGCCTAAATGGTAGAAAATCTGAGCTGCTTTTCCAGGCCTAGGTATGATGTGGTGCAGGTAACCTGCCCTTGCAAGAGGTGGAAGGGTTTAATAAACTTTCTTGGAAGGGAGGAAAGCTCCCCACCATACCCCAAAAGGGATGTACAACTGAGAATCCTGCAGGGAGAGGTGCCGACAGCTGGCCCTTCTTAAGGAAGTAGGATTTTTCAGAGGATTGGTTTGCCCTGCAGCACAGGCCCTGGCTCCCAGAGAGGAACAAGCTGTTTCTGAACTCCGAGGTCCCAGCCCCCAGGGATCAGCACTGAACAGCATGGAGGGTGAGAGACTCTGGACTTAGACTCTTCAGGAGGTTGCTCCAGGGTATGACCTGGAAAATCAGAGATGCTGTGTAGTGAGAACCCTTCCAGGGGATAGAATTGAAACTCCGATTGAGACCTTCAGTGGGGCTGTACCTCAGTGTTCGACCCCTCTCCCCCCAAACTGGCTGCCCAATGACAGTTTTTATTCTCTTGCTGACTCATCAGTGGCATGAACAAAACATAGTTCTGCGCGGTGATAGTGGCGTTCACCTGTCTATTGATAAACCGGTTAGAGGGTGGTCTCTGGGTGTATGCTCACCGTCGGTTACATGGAGATGTCTCTTTGTAGTCCTATCTATGCAGGCTCCCGGATCTCCACATAGCCACCCTGACACAGGACTTGTTTTAGAGAATATCTAATAATATGCTGCCAGGGAAATCAGAACTAAATGAGTGTGAATGATTAAAGCCGTAGGGCAGGTGAATGGAACTGATGAGTTCTGTTCTCTGTTAGTTGGGAGTCAGGGTGACATCACTGGCAATTGTCTCTGCAATGCTGGCTCTTTTTTTTTAAACCTTTGATCTTGTTTCCCTTGGGAAAAGAAGGGGGTGGCTGGTGACTAAACATAACAGCTCTCCTCTCCTGCCTAGCAGATGAGGTAATTGTACCATGGTAACTTGTCTGACACCTCTTCCTTACTTGTATGCAATGAATCAACTTCCTGGATACCATGATCAGCTCCAGCAATGGAACCAGAGATGCCAAGGGCTGGCTGTCTTTAAGAGTGAGATTTACAGCTCCAAGCAGTGAGATTCAAGGCCAAAGAGTGAGACTTTCCAGGTGGTGTTAGATTATTACTTAAGAGAGGGACTCATTTTTGGTCCTCAGTGACATCCAATAGTCCACATTTTTAATCCAACCAGCACTTAATAGTTTGTTTTTTAAAATGTACACTGCTTAAGATTGCATATGAAACACTTAAATGCCCTGATTCATACTAAAGTCTAGGGCACCTGAGAATTCTATGTACAATGCGAACCAGTGGATTTTAATAAAAACAACTATTTGCTGGTTGGAACAAAAATCTGGATGGTTGGTGATCCCCGAGGATCAGATTTGTTAACCCCTGGTTTTAAATATTTCTCTTGTTCTGTTTATAAAAATCTTAACAAAAAACTGTTTATCAGTATAAAGAAAAGGAGTACTTGTGGCACCTTAGAGACTAACCAATTTATTTGAGCATAAGCTTTCGTGAGCATAAGCTTATTTTATGCTCAAATAAATTGGTTAGTCTCTAAGGTGCCACAAGTACTCCTTTTCTTTTTGCGAATACAGACTAACAAGGCTGCTTCTCTGAAACCTGTTTATCAGTATGTTTGTTTTGCATATCACCTTGTCATAGTGACAGGTTTCAGAGTAACAGCCGTGTTAGTCTGTATTCGCAAAAAGAAAAGGAGTACTTGTGGCACCTTAGAGACTAACCAATTTATTTGAGCATGAGCTTTCGTGAGCAACAGCTCACTTCATCGGATGCATACTGTGGAAATTGCAGAATACATTATTATATACACAGACACCATGAAACAATACCTCCTCCCACCCCACTCTCCTGCTGGTAATAGCTTATCTAAAGTGATCATCAAGATGGGCCATTTCCAGCACAAATCCAGGTTTTCTCACCCTCCGCCCCCCCACAGACAAACTCACTCTCTTGCTGGTAATAGCCCATCCAAAGTGAGCACTCTCTTCACAATGTGTATGATAATCAAGGTGGGCCATTTCTAGGATTCCAGGATTCCTGCAGGAAATGGCCCACCTTGATTATCATACACATTGTGAAGAGAGTGCTCACTTTGGATGGGCTATTACCAGCAAGAGAGTGAGTTTGTCTGTGGGGGGGCGGAGGGTGAAAAAACCTGGATTTGTGCTGGAAATGGCCCATCTTGATGATCACTTTAGATAAGCTATTACCAGCAGGAGAGTGGGGTGGGAGGAGGTATTGTTTCATGGTGTCTGTGTATATAATAATGTATTCTGCAATTTCCACAGTATGCATCCGATGAAGTGAGCTGTAGCTCACGAAAGCTCATGCTCAAATAAATTGGTTAGTCTCTAAGGTGCCACAAGTACTCCTTTTCTTGTCATAGTGATCATCCATTTGAAAAACACTTTAAAGTACAAATTATTTGGTTTGTAGGTTATTGCTCATATTACTTTTACAGCAAATTAAAATACTGCACAATCATTTTTTTACATTCACTTAATGTATTGTTTGGTTGGTTTTGTTTTAGTTATTTAATTTTAAAGTAACTAAATTGAACTCAATTAAGGTGAAGATAACAAACCATAGATAAAGGATTCAGCTTCCACATTTCTTTTAATATCTAATTTAATATCACATTTTATTCATGTGCTTTGTTATATTGCCATGTGGCCAGCTTTGCTGTTTTTATAACTTCTTTTGGTGCCTCAGACCAGATGCAGCTGTGCCACTGTAGTGTACCAATGTAAATTTGTAGTGTAAATCTGCCCTTAGAGCCTCTATCACTTCCTCCCTCCCCTCCCCCCCTTCCAGTCTAAAGGAGCACTGGGAATTAGCAAATGGATCAAACTCTGGGAGCAAGTTTGCCTCGTGTAGAGACAAATAGAAAATGACCTCACCAATTTTTTGGGGGGGACATACACAGCAATAGCACCTGCCATCTGAGACTCTCAAAGCACTCTGTAAATCTTTATTAGGTAAGCCTTGCAGTGCCCCCAGATGTATGACTACTGTAAGAAAGCTGTGGCCACCTAGGATGTCAGTGATTCTCACTTTGCTGATACCATGACAAATTGAAGCTTCACTGACATTCCTGGGAGAGAACTCAGACCCTCCTGCTCCAAAAGCACTTGAGCTAAAGGAGGATCTATGACCGGTGTTAGTAGTACAGGGCCAATGAAACACAACTGGGCATTTCTGATTGTGTACAGCAGAGGGCAGTGATGCACATAAACACTTGCCAGTTCTTTACAATAGGCTAATAAACTTTTGCATTTCTATAGCTCCTTCTCCATGAAGGTCTAAAAAGACTTTACAAAAATTAATGAACTTTCCCTGGGAGGGAAGTTATATTGTCCCCCAATTTTAATGGTGTGGGGTGAAACTGAGATGTAGTGAGTTTAAGTGATTTTTTCCTTCGGTTTCACAGTGAGTCAATGGCAGAACTGAGAATAAAAGATCTGATTCGCCAGTCCATCATATCACTTTTCGGAACATACTGGATCAGACTAATGGTCTAATATCCTGTTTTTGACAGTGATCAGTACCAGAGCTTCAGGGAGCGGGTATAAGACAGGACAATTTTGGTGTGATCACCCCTGTGTTCCATTCCTGGCTTCTGGCAGTCAGAAATTTAGGGTCACTGTGAACACAGAATTGCATTCCTGACCATCTTGGTTAATAGCCACTGGACCCGTCCTCCATGAACTTCTCTAATTCTTTTTTGAACCCAGTTATACTTTTGACTTTTACAACATCCTGTAGCAATGAGTTCCACAGGTTAATTGTGCATTGTATTATGCCAGTGTAATTCATAGATTTCACCAATTTTGAAAACCAGGGCCAGAATCCGTCTTGTGTCTCGGTGCCCTCCTGCACCCACTAGTCCACATTCCTTTCCCTTTGTGGGCCAAGTTCAGCAGATCACTTAAGCAAATGTTTATTTGTCATGCTATCCCAATTCAGCAAAGCACCTAGAGCCTGATTCTGAGAGGTGCAAAGCCCACTCACTATTCAGTGACTTAAGTGGGAGCTGGTGGTGCCCAGCACCATGCAGAATTCAGTCCCTTAAGTATAGGCTCAAATCCTGTTGAAGTCAGTGAATCTTAAATATATGCATGAAGGTTAAGCACATGCTTAAAAGTGCTTTGCTGAACTGGAGCCTGAGATTAGCAGAAGCTACTTATCTTCTCAGATTCTGATTTGTTATTATTAATCCTGTTAGGGTAGTGTCTAAGGCTAGCCCAGGGTGGGGGCCCACTGTGTGAGGTGCTGTACAAGCAAGAATGGCAGATGGTCCCTGCCCCAGAATGCTTACAACCTAAACAGACAAGACAGACACAGGGTGGGGGAAGGGGCATATAACACACCAGCAGAGTGAACAATGTGCTGGAGGCAAGCAGCATGTCAGGACCATGATTTTTGGGGGGGGGGCGGGTGTTAGGAGGGGCTCAACTAAATGGAGTGGGAAGGGAAGGAGGTGATGGGAGGGAGGGCAGGGGAGAAGGGGGTAGGAGGGGCAGGTGTGGACTGAAGCTGATCAGCGCAGGTCAGAGTTCGATGAATGTCATGGTGTTCAGAGGTCTCTGCTTTGGCTGCTTCTGCCCCCATGGGCTGGAGTCTCTGGTTGGCTCCTCTTTGCTGTTCTCCTTCAGGGTCACATGGTGGGGGGAAGGGAGGCACCATAGTCCCCCCACAGTGTGTGTCAGGTGGGGGGGGCCTCCCTTGCACAGTTCTGGGTCCAGGGGACTGCTGGGGGAGAGGGGTGGGGCCCACTGTGCCCCATTTTACCTTCCTTTTGCAGCAGTCCCTACTTTGGCTGTTTCTGAGATACGCAGACCAAACCATCAGCAGGGCCAGCGGTTGCAATGCGTTTGTGGAGGTGTGCTCTTTCGAAGCCATTCCCCCAGCAATGCAAGCTACCACGTTCTTCTTTTGGCTACTGCGTGGCAACAAAGATTGGGCTCAGTTGGGGTGGCGGAGCTCCGGTTAGGTCAGGTCCTTGATGCTCTTTGCAGTGCTCCAAGGAATGCCTTGCGGGAGCATTGCTAAGTTGAAATAGAATCTGTTCATAAAAAGCACCCAAGCTGCATTACAGACTGTTTGTTGAAACGTATCTGGCAGAGGATGCTTTCATGTGGTTCTGATGGTTGACTGAGTTCAGTGAAGGGAGCCAGTATTTTTGTGTCCTTGAGTGAGGTTGTCTACTATGCTTTTAACACATTCTAATTTAAGTTGTCTTTGGAGTACACACATGAAATTGTGATGTAGAACTCCAGCTAGCTATTAGTGCTGGCAAGATAGTATTCTAGTGGTAAAAAGAAAAGGAGGACTTGTGGCACCTTAGAGACTAACCAATTTATTTGAGCATAAGCTTTTGCTGAAATAAATTGGTTAGTCTCTAAGGTGCCACAAGTCCTCCTTTTCTTTTTGCGAATACAGACTAACACGGCTGCTACTCTGACACCTATTCTAGTGGTGTGGCAGCACCACTGTAGTTAAGATTGTGTCACAACTCCTGTTTAAAGATTGACCTTTCTAAGTCCTATAAAATCAACATGCTTAGTTGTATTCCTTTGAAATGTTGTGCTCCTCAGGAGGGTACAGGTTAGGGACAGTAACCCAAATTGGGTGTTCTTTGAGCCAGGGGTTCTAGAGAAATAAGCCTGAAATGACCCACGGGTCTTGAACCTGGGCCCTCAGGTTCCTAGGCAGCCCTCACTGCCCGATCAGGACTCCTAGAAGTGATGGTCTAGCACTACTGAGTTATCCTAGGATCCTGACTGGGGGGCGATAACCAGCCCCACTGATTGGCTGGACCAAACTATTTAAGCCAGAAAGAGGCCCAGGAAGTTGTCTGAGTCACTGAGATACGTCCCGACTGCTGCTGCCCTGTGTCTGACTCTTGTTAATCCCTGTTTTCTGATTCTGGCTTTGACTCCTGGCTTGGACTCTGTCTCTTACTACTAGTCATGACCACCCCTGCTCCACCCAGTAGGTCACACTGCCCACGTCCCAGTCCTGACAGCTTTCTTGGACCACTAACCCCTGGGAGAGAGAGGCTCTGCCATGGATCCTGCCCCAAGGGGGTTGGTATCACGTGAACAGGTGGCTTTCCTTCAGACAGACAACCAAGTGATGCAGGCACATGCTACAGTTGGCTGCTGAAAACCAGATATTGCAGGAGCAAGTGCTCTGGATTTTTTGCACCCCTTAGCAATTTGATGATACCAAAATGAGTATGTAGACTAGACCTGGCCTAAGTGCTCCAAAATCTGCATGCTTTCGCGGATTTTCTTGAAGTTTGCTGTGCCTCATGTGAGTGCAGAGTTGGGTTAATGACTCAAATGTGGGGTCATTAGGGTTTCCAGATATAGAAGTCTGGATAAAAATAGCCATTTTCCAAAAAGCTTCTGGATGTTTTTTGTTGCACAGAGCTAGAGATCAAACTACTGCTGTCATGCAGGTCAAAATGGCTTCAACCTGTCAATCTGGAAAAATTGGAAAGAGTCCAGCGGAGGGCAACAAAAATGATTAGGGGGCTGGAGCACATAACTTATGAGGAGAGGCTGAGGGAACTGGGATTGTTTAGTCTGCGGAAGAGAAGAATGAGGGGAGATTTGATAGCTGCTTTCAACTACCTGAAAGGGGGTTCCAAAGAGGATGGATCTAGACTGTTCTCAGTGGTAGCTGATGACAGAACGAGGAGTAATGGTCTCAAGTTGCAGTGGGGCAGGTTTAGGTTGGATATTAGGAAAAACTTTTTCACTAGGAGGGTGGTGAAACACTGGAATGCGTTACCTAGGGAGGTGGTAGAATCTCCTTCCTTAGAAGTTTTTAAGGTCAGGCTTGACAAAGCCCTGGCTGGGATGATTTAGTTGGGGATTGGTCCTGCTTTGAGCAGGGGGTTGGACTAGATGACCTCCTGAGGTCCCTTCCAACCCTGATATTCTATGATTCTATGAATCTGTACCAAAGGTAGTGCATGGCACTCACTACCTTTGGTGGACCCAAAATTGTGAATGACATTGAAGAAAATGTTCACATCTTTGCTTGTAGAGATGTTCAGTTTGGAAGGGTTACAGTGCGCATGCACCAATAAAGGGGGAAAAAAAAAACAGGGATTTTTATGCAGCCACTTCATGCTTGCCCGGGTAGTTGGAGGGACTGTGCCATTGCCCCGATCAGGACCCTGCCACTGATGTTTCTAGTCTGATCCTTGTAAAACCTGTGCAATAAAGACTGAATAACTCATGCTGCTTGCTACAAGTTGACTTATAATACACTGTGTCTTTATTTTATGAAGAGTTTTACTGTGTATACAGCAGAACAGTCAGCAGTCTGGTGCAGGAAATGAGGATGGATAGTAGGTAGGCAGGCCTTGGAGTGGTTGTTTGAGAATCAGTATTTCCCTCTGGGGGAGTTGAAGTGGGGGGTGGGGGCAGTGGCTACTTCCTGATCTTGGTGCAGATTGAAGTGATGTTTCCAAAGACACAGAGCATGGAGGTTTGGAATTAACAGTGCAGGTACCTTGACTAATGTGAGAAAAGAAACATGGCTAGGGTTGCCAGTGACTGGGTGATTCCTCCATCTACTCCATGCAGAAGTTTGTAGGAGAGCAAAGAGACGGGGATGATCACGACTGCGGGTTGATTTAGGCAGAGTGGGGGTCTGCGCTGGCGTCATGTCTGCCTCCTCTGCAGTATCCAAGCACTGATCTAAGAGGTTTGTGATCTACCAGACATTGTGGTGATTCGCTAAAGTGGAAATGCTCTTGTGTGTACTTCATACAATGCATGAGAGCAGAATTGGACTGCATCGGAGATTTGTGTCCAGGAGCTGCGAAAATTGTCTCTGAGTTGGCTGTGCCTGAATACTGCTACAGGGACACTGTGAAAGCTATTAAGAAGCATCGGAAGAACATTAACCGGGAAGTTGGAGGTTCATGGCTGAGTGGAAAATGTGTACTGTACTCCTCTTCTTTGCACGGCACAGACACCTTACAGGCTCTGACCCCTCACTACTTCCTGGAGATGGGATACATCTCCTGGACAGGGCTCAGGGGATCTCTCTCTCTCTCTGATGTATACAACCGTCAATAGTTTGGAACAGAAACCCTGTCTGCAACTTCTCCTGTCAGCCCAGATACCCACCTCCCCCTCCCACCATTCTGAAACACGACCCGGAACACCATTCCACTGTAATGTCTGCACGGATCTATGCAGCTCCAGCCGTTGCAGTTGACACATGCTTTGGTACTGGAGCTGTGCCATGGCTGTGGAGCTGGCTGAACCAACCTGCTGGCCCACAGATCCATCATTCTCTCCATGAGTGACCAGCAATGTTCCCGCTCATTTTTTACATTCATGTGTGGAATGAGTTTTGTTATGTGGAGGTGATGAGTGGTGGGGGTGGGGCCGAGGGGTTAGGAGTGTGGGAGGGGGCTCAGGGTTGGGGTGTGTGGGGGGGGTGAGGGCTCTGGCTGGGGGTGGGGCCGGGATGAGGGGCTTGGGGTGTGGGAGGGGGCTCAGGGCTGGGGCAGAGGGTTGGACTAGGGGTGCAGGGGGGTGAGGGCTCTGGCTGGGGATGTGGGCTCTGGGGTGAGGCTCGGGATGAGGGGCTTGGGGTGCAGGAGGAGGCTCAGGGCTGGGGCAGATGGTTGGGGTGTTTGGGTTGAGGGCTCCAGCTGGGGTGCGAGCTCTGGGGTGAGACTGGGGATGAGGGGTTTCGGCTGCGGCAGGAAGAAAGGACTCCCACCAGCCCTCTTTTACTGCAGCAGTCCCGGGGCTGGGGCCAGGAGACAGGCACCTCTCCCTGCTGGCAGCAGGTCTGGAACCCCCCTTCCTCAGAATTTGCTATCCTTGGACCACTAGGGTACCAGATTCCGCTGGGTAAGCAAAGAAGGCCATCCTTACATGGCAGTAACTGCTACTGGTGGGGAAATGGGCCAGTTGCAGTTTGCCACTCCCCGCTGGCAGCAGCTCCGGGGGAGAGCCTCCCCAACTTTCTCCTCTCCAGGATCCAGTGAGGTGCACGGCCCTTTGTAGCCTGCTGTGTGGCCATGCACCTTAGAGGGAACTTGTGTAACCAGCCCTGCTTCCTTTTCCTCCTCTGTTCATCCAGAAACCTCTGGAGCAGTCTCTCCTTATGGATTGTGTTCCTCTCCTCTATGGGTCTCTTGAAAGCAACGTGCTGTTCAATCCTCCTTGCCACTACCCCAAGAAGCTCCTTCACGGTCCTCCTGACCTGCTGCTGGTAGGGTGACCAGATGTCCCAATTTTATAGGGACAGTCCCGACGGGGCTTTTCCTTATAGGCACCTATTCCCCCCTCACCCCCCCCCCAAGGACACACAAACACACACACACACACACCTCTGTCTTGATTTTTCACACTTGCTGTCTGGTCACCCTAGCTCAGGGGTGGGCAAACTTTTTGGCCTGAGGGCTGCATTGGGTTTTGGAAATTGTATGGAGGGCTGGTTAGGGGAGAGGGGCGTGGCCTGGCCCCACCTCCTGCCCTATCCAACCCCTGCTGTTCCCTGATGGGCCCCCCCTGGGATCCCTGGCCCATCCACCGCTCCCTGTCCCCTGACCACCCCTGGACCCCCGCCGCCCCATCCAGCCCTTCCTCTCATTCCTGACTGCCCCCCCGGGATCCCTGCCCCATCCAACCAGCCCTTCTCCCTGAGTGCCCCCAGAACCCCTGCCCCTAACTGCCCCCTGCCACCCCATCCAACCCCCCTTCTCCTTCCTGACTGACCCCCCCTCCCCCAGGACCCCTGCCACATCCAACCACCCCTTCTCCCTGACACCTGACTGCTTCCAGAACCCCCACCCTGACTTCCCCCAGCCAACCCAGCCAATCCCCCCTCTCCTTCCTGACTGCCCCCCTGGGACCCCTGTCCCCAGTCAACCCCCCCTTCTCCCTGTCCCCTGACTGCCCCCCTGTAATGATGCTGGTTCTGGCGGGACCCAACTGAGAGTGCCAATTCAGGACAAATTGCTTAAAACAGGGCAGTTACAGCCCAAGGCTGGGGTTTTTCCACCTCTAAGGCAAACCAAACCAGCCAGACAGAGAGGACTTTGGTTTTACCCCACTGGCTAACCACAAGTCACACAAGCAGTTCCCTTAGACACTCCAGTTTCCCAGTATCCCCACCAGTGCCACTTGTTATGGGGACAAATGGTTATGAAAACCAATACCCCAGTAAAAGGAAAAAATGGTTCTCTCGATCCCAAAGGACCAAGCCCCAGACCCAGGTCAAGATACAAATCAGATCTTACCCACAAATCACGCTGTTGCCAATCCTTCAGAATCTAAAATCTAAAGGTTTATTCATAAAAGGGGAAAGATACAGTTGAGAGATAGAATTGGTTAAATGGAATCAATGACATACAGTAATGGCCAAGTTCTTGGTTCAGGCTTGCAGCAGTGATGGAATAAACTGCAGATTCAAATCAAGTCTCTGGAGAACATCCACAGCTGGGATGGGTCTTTCAGTCCTTGGTTCAATGCTTCAGGGTAGCAAAGTTCCTCCAGAGATAAGAAGCAGGATTGAAAACAAGATGGAGGAGCTGCAGCAGCTGTTTATAGTTTCTTGCCATGTGGTCTGTCTTTCTTTGTCCCAAGGACAAGCTGTCCATCCCATGGCCTGGGAAAACCTCAGAGTTCTGTCCATAGGCAGGTCCCTCCATACCTTGCTGGGTCCCAAGGCATGTCTGCCTTCTCTCAATGGGTCACTTGTACAGCTGATGGTCCTTAATGGGCCATCAAGCAGGCTAGGCAGAGCTGACACCAACTTGTCTGGGGTGTCACCCAGAAGCATAGCACAAGTTTGAAATACAGACAGTAGAGAGCCAATATTCATAACTTCAACTGTAAAATGATACACATATACAGATCGCATAATCATAACCAGCAAACCATAACCTTGTCTTAGACACCTTATTCGACCCCCTTTTTACAAGATTTGGTGTCACTACAGGACTTTGGTTGCAACAATGATCTATATGGTCCCAGTTCATGTCAATAACGTCACACCCCCGCTGCCCCATCCAACCCCCCTCCTTCCTGACTGTCCCCCTGGGACCCCTACCCCCATTCAACCCCCCTCCCCGCCCTCTGTCCATGCACCCCCCCCCGAACTCCCCTGCCCCCTTACAGTGCTGCCTGGAGCACCGGTGGTTGGCAGTGCTACAGCCACGCCGCCCAGCTGGAGCCAGCCACACACCGCGCAGCACAGAGCACCGGGTCAGGCCAGGCTCTGCAGCTGTGCTGCCCCAGGAGCTCACCCTGCAGCCCAGAGCATTGCGCCATTGTGGGGGAGGGGGGATAGCGGGGGAGGGGCCGGGGACTAGCCTCCCCAGCCAGGAGCTCAGGGGCTGGGCAGGAGGGTCCCGCGGGCCGTACTTTGCTCACCTCTGCCCTAGCTGTTGGCCAGTTGTAGCACCCAGAGTTCTAGAGGGGAGGCTTGGCTAAGCAGGTTTGGAAGTGCCTGCCAATGGAATGAAACAGACAGTATATTAATTGATTTCCCACTGGAGGGGAAAAAAGAGAGAGAGCAAAGTAGGGGGGATTCTGTCTGTACATCAGGCCATGAGTTGCAACGTTTTGGAATGCTTATGTCACTCCTTCATGAATTCTCATGTGCAATCGCTCTCACTTCTACCATTGGAAGTCTCTCTCTCTCTCTCTCTCTCTCTCTCACTCACACACTCACTCAATATTGTGGTAAATAACAATAAGATGCTGAATCTGATTTGATGGAAGGTGGGCTGAAGTCATGGCTTGGGGACATTTATCAGTACAGGCTTTGACTTTGTATCAGGCAGGGGAAGCCCTCAAAAATATTGATATTTTAGAAAAACCAGAATGGAAAAACAGTAATTTTCCAGGCAAGCGATGGTATCCCATTGACATATGCAAAGGAGATATGTGGGGGAACTGGTGACTGAATAGAGCGGTTTTGTAAGCTATCTAAAGGGCCAAGAAAGTTCTCTCTACCTAGAAATTTGAAAATCATCTTGAACTCCTGCTCCATGAAAAATTTTCAAACATCATCTTCCGGGAGTAGAAGAAAATCAGAACAATCAAACAAAATCAAAATGAACATACACTGGCCCTACTCTGCCAGCCTCTGAGATCTTCTTACACAAGTGTATATTCCTAGAGCATCTGCTAAAGTCGTGCTCCTGACTATACTCACAGAAGCTGTTAATTAGCTCTCTGGTGTGGTTCTCCAGGCAGCTGGCAGCAAACTGGGGGGAGACATTTTCAAATGGGGTGGGGGGGGGGGCTGCAGTGAGTTATGGAAGAGGGCAAAGAGCCTGTACATTTCAGCAACTGTGGAGTAGGCAGAGTAAAGGGGTGTGTGTGTGTGTGTGTGAATGGAGTGTAGTGGGGTATTGCTGAATGATTGCAGAGTTAAGGTTTGTGTGGGCATGGTTAATGCAGTCGGGGGGCAATGTTATCTCAGTTATATTTGTATAAATCCAGAGTAACTCTGGTGCAGTTAATGGCGCTTTTGGGGATTGATTCTTAGTGTCATTGAGAATCCAGTTTATCTGAGCGGATCCATGGCGACATGCTAGAGCCCAGGTCCTCAGCCGGTGTAAATCTGTTGGCCCAGGGTTGTGCAAAAAGAGCAACTTATATTTTTATCAGATTTCACAAAAATATATTTTCAGTTTCATTCCCCATTCCAGCCCATTTAGCGTGCCCCGAAAGTTGCTGTGACTGCTGTTGTGAAATTGCAGTTTTTATACTGAAATACCTGAAATATTTTCATTTTTTGTATGAGAAACAGATTTGCATATTAATTTTTAATGTTTTGCAGTCTAGAGCTAAGTGTTCCAATGATTGGGGATGCTGTTACTTCCCTTGGGAAACCATGCCTAATATATATCATGGGAGAGAGAATGGGGCTTTTCCCCCTGACGTTCTGTTTAAATGATCTTTGTTTAATTTACTCTATTACTCCACTTATCACTTTATACACTCCCTCTCCCTCCTTGTTTTTATACCTTTTTTTAATATTTGTAGATTGTCCCCTGCTTAGTCATGATTTACCCAGGCGAGACAGAATTTCGTTTTTTTAATTGCCGGGTGCCAGGAGAAACCATTGAATAACCACTTTTTGCTATGAGAAGACCTGAGATGAATTTGAACTGTTGAGCTAGAGGCGAAAGACTCTCTACATCCCATCACCAATGTCCCTGAGCCATCAAGTCCCTCAAATATTAACAAGAGTAATTATTATTAATAAATTGCCTTTGATTATGCTACACAATTAATTAAATCTTATCATAATTATAAATAGTTAAAACATGATGATGTATACAAATATGTCAAACCAACTGGCAAAAGCTGTTTTATAAACTAACGTTAACATATATATCAATGATAGCATTCCTATATCGTATGCCACAGTGACGGGTGTGTTTACACTATATATAATTTTTTTTCTTAAATATGCTAGATATAATGGTGGAAAAGCCATGACTGTTGTTCTTAGGCTATTTTCAGGTGTTTTGATGAATGAACAATCCTAATATAGTGTAAGGCTGTGGCAGTTTCATTTTTATAACAGTGCAAATATGGTACGTAAAGGCCGAGAGTTCTGTATCTAATTTAGCTGTGTTGCTTTAGCAACATGATGCAGGTTGCACATAGTTTCCTTGGTTACACTTCCTAAGTGCCATTAGATGAGCGATGGTAATAAACATGAAAGGAGATCATAATGAGAGAGAGACTCCTGTGCAGCATCTTTTTATAGCCCCAGACAGCATGATTAGCAGGATGGCCAAAGGAGACAGGAAAGATGTTTTGAAAAATCTTAGTTCCTCTCATTCTTGTAGTCTTTGTTTTGTTTTAAAAATCCCAAGTGAAGTCTGAGCTGGTGGCTCTGAGGTGCTCGTTCTTGGATGATTTAAATACAGAGAGGTACCTCTCGCCTCAGAGCTGGTGCATCCCAGAGATGGGCATAACCAAAACCCCCTGCAGGGAGGATGCAGAGTGGTAGGCCCTCTCTGTAATATATAAAGACAGGGTCCATGCCCCACAAAGGTTATGATCTGTAGACTAAGTATCGGGGCAGGGAGCAACAGCAAATGTCAGATGGTTGGATTTAGCCTGTGTTGTGTTCATTATAGGCCTTTTGGAAGAGGTCAGCGTATGTTAAGCAGTGAGGACGGAGTAAAGGGTGGAGGCATGGCAGGTGTAGTCACTAAAGGGGAGTTCAATGAATTTCCCCAGGTGTATTTAAGAGCAGAATTTGTCCCCTTCCCTGTTAAGCCATTTCTGTTCTGTAAATTGTTAGTGGAGCATCTCTCAAGCAGCAGGTCTGGGGATAGGATATTTGAGGCAGGATTCGAAGTGAGCAGCAACGATTTCCTTAACCCAAGCTATGGCAACATATATGGCCCACAGGAGAGCAGATTAATTCCAATGGCAATCCAAAAACATCCCTGTTGGGTACAATGCTCTAGGGTCTGTTATGACTCTTAATAATCTGCTTTATCTACAATTGTTTACTGTAGATTTTCCTTTTGGTATTTAGCAGGATCAGGCTTGTTTCTGCACATCAATCAGATGGACAAAAGGGGGGAAGCTGAGAATTCAGAAGCACAGCTTCCATTACTAATGGCTGAAGCTCAGGTGATTCTGAATTTCAGTTTGGATGCTCACCTAAATTTTGTAGGTCTGTCACATTGGGCTGGAATCCTTACAAGAACAGGCTTTCTCAGGATATTTCCAGTGCTTGCTGCTGGACTGGAGACACTGCAAGATCAGCAAAACTGGCCAGAAAATGGTTTTTATTCTCCCCATGGAAAATTTCAACTTTTTCAGTAAAAAAAAAAAATTGAAAAGCCAAAGTTTTTGGCCAAAACCCAAAAAATTTTGGCCGAAAATGGAAAATTTTGATTCAGAAATTCTACCTCAGTGCCTTATTATAGGAGCTGTAGCTCCTCACACCCCCGTTCTCCTCTGTGGCTGGGCTCCCCAAGCGGGACTATATCTCTAATGATGTACTGTGGTCTCCCCACTTGATGAGCCACTGCTGTGCATCGTGAAGGTCCCGTGGCTATGGCGCATCATCATGGGAGATGTAGCTGAAAGAAATGGATTTCAAGGAATGGTTTGAAGGTAGGAAAAGGGGTTGCTTGGTGCTCGCTGACCAAGGAACAGGAAGGCTGTTCTAGCCATTGAGATGCTGTAAATCAAGGTATGGAGTTTGCAGCATTGCCAACTCTTGTAATAATTGGTGTTTTTCTGAAAGTCCCAGCTGTTAGAATTAAGAGATTGCATGAGAATCTCAGCTTTAATTTTTTTTTTTTAAAGTAAGTTTCTCGACTTCCTGGTTGCAGAGAAAAGCTTGAAAATATGATGAGTGTAGCCTAAAAGTGCAGAAACCAGAAGGCAAATATAAAGAAACCCAAATACACCAGACCCTCACGAGAACATGCGTCTATATAGCGCAAATTCGCATATAACGCGGTTGCATCAATGAATCCCAAATGTAATTACTTTAATTGGAATTCATTTTAATGCAGTCCTCACTATAACGCAGTACCGTGCATGGATCCCAAATCTCACGTTCTAGCGAGGGTCCGGTGTATATTATTTTAAAGCAATCTCATAATTTTGGGGCCTGACTCATAATTTTTGAATGCTTGATGTTGGCAATCCTATAGAGGGGACAGTGCAAAAGAGGAGTGGGAGGAAACCAGGCCTGACGGTCATCAAAATAGATTCACTTGCAAAAGTTAGGAAGTGAGGAGCACTTATCTGATGAAGAGTCTGACTTGTACCCAGATCTGAGACAACTTTGGTGGGGTTCAAAATCCAAAGTTGGATCTGGATTTTTCCAACACCCCTGTCTTTATAATGGGCTGAACCAGAACCCTTGATCCAAATGCCCCCTGAACTCTGGGGTGTTTAAGATCCAGATGCATATTTAATGGCTTGGGCCCATCTCCCTAATTTTACCCTGGCAAGTTGGTGCACTTGTGGTATGGACAGCATATAAGGTCCTGGATTTTAAGTGAATGACAAAATATAGTCCCAGCCATTGCAGCTCTTTCCTGCTTTGTTTGTGCAGAGTTCAGGTAAATGCCAATGGAGTCTCTTTTCAAGGAGATCTCAGCAGAAAATAATCCTCTTGGAATGCATCCACCTTTATGTCACTTCTATCTTATGGCCTCCGTGCTTCATGTCAGCACTAATTAATTTGGATCTTTGGCCTTCCATATATTTATGACTGTTTGGGACAGTCACAATAAAATGTCTGTGTGAGAGCTCTGGGCCCTTGGGCCTTCAGCTTCCTGGGGAAAGGCAGTGCAGCTCTATTTTTTGTGCATGACATAAGAGGCTTACAACAGGCAAGGACTGAAATCCTGCTTCTCCCCTAATCTAAGGAGGGTATTTTGCTGTGGGCATAAAACCAAAGCTCTTTCTGAAGTAGGTTTATGGAAGCACTGTCTGGGGCTTCATTAGATTAAAATGTAAAGACTGGTGCCCCTCCCTGTGCTCTCCTATACCCTGAGAGAAGCTAGAGTCACAGGATCCCAAGATACAGTTGCAATCATAGGGCCACATTTTGCTTCCGTCACCCATGCAAAGTCAAAGTAAATGGGCTTGATGCAGAGGATCCTGGGAGGGATTTGAGGGAACAAATCCCCTCCCTTATGCCCAGTGGCTTAGGTGGAGTGACTGAGCAGCTGCTCCCTTGCTGCTGTGGTCCATGAGGGAGTGGGATGTGTGGATTCAGGGATGTAGCTCTGCTAGGCTGTAGTCCAACCCGTCTTAGACCCCCACTTTTCCTCCATTCTGCTATACTCAGCCACAGGATCGGGGAGCAGAGCATCCCCCGGCACAGCAGAATAGTCACTTTTCTGCACTTACCCACCTGCCAGTACGGGGGCAGCATTTGGCTACTGAATTCTCAGACATATGTGGGAACATTTGCTTAAATATGGTTGGGAATAAAAGAACCCTCCTCCCTGATACTATTGTATGTGTCCTACCCACCTCAAAAGCTCCTTCGGTTCCTCATATACCCCATTCTGTATGCTAGATCCCCAACACATTCCTCTTGTGCAAGGCCCAATACTGCTGCTTTACTTGGAGCCGTGCCTGGGTCCTCTCCAGTTTGCTAGCTGAACTTTGGCAATCGGGTTCCTGTTACATAATCCTGTTCCTGTTACATAATGGGTCACCCCTAATTTGCATTAATGGCGGGGTGACCCATTACCTATTTTTGATATTTGCAAACGAGCACGTGAACAAACACCATTAAACCCCCCCAAGAATACTGGATCACAAACAATGCTTCCAAAGATCAGGATTCTGCCTGCCACTCTTGATAATATGAGACCTCGCTAGAGAGCAGTGATACTCAGACCTCGTGGTTCAGGAGCTAAATGAGTGCTCAACATTACCCAAAAGAGCCACAGGAGTGTGAATTCATTGTTTCATTTTCTATTCCTATAATTGTCACAGCAAAATGACTGATTAAGTATTATTATTTTATCAACTACAATTGGTTAATAACATAGTAAAAGCATCCTGATTGGTTAATAACTTAGATTGATTAATAGTTAAATCACAGTGGTTTAATATCATTTGCTGTAAAGAGACACAGGAGATACATTACAGAGCCACTTGCGAGAGCCTCCGTCTGAGATCACTGTTACAGACAATCCGCTGTTATTCCTCTGCTGAGTGGCAGGGTGAAACTCCTCTCTTTTGGTGAGAATCATGGGGCAAGGTTGGAACTGGGTTTCTATATGCACTTTTCCATCACTTTGGGCCATCCATGGAAATCATTCAGATGGGAAGAACGGAGTTCCTGATGATGCCACAGCATTCCCCTGGTAACGAAGAATTGGCAGCTGTTCATAAGGGGCAGGAAGCATGGCCTGCTAATGACATGTACGCTGAGGAACCACAGGTAAATAAGACCTAAACTCATCTCACGGCAGAGCTGACCGTCTGACTGGCTCTGGTGCCATATAACCCATATTTTCTAAGCGGATTACATATTCCTGTGTGTAGTAAATAGAGATGGGTGCTGGTTTGGTCATTAAGTGGGTTATGTCTTTGTAAAACAAAATCTGAAACTACCAATGGCGGTTCAGATCCAGTTCCGATTTAAGCCGAACTACTATAGTTTAAGAAGCAGCCGGCAGATTGGGCCCATCTCTAACTAAAAACATCATAAAATACAAAGCACCATACTATTTTACGTGATTAAACGTCCATGGCCCGTTGAGGAGTTTGGCCTAAAAATCACAGTCCTAACAATGCTGTGTGAAAGGCTAGCACCTCTCTATGACAAGGGTTAAATGCCTGAAAGAGCCCCAACTACCGCACTGCCATCCCTGCTTCCTACAGCACCTGGGTTTTCCTTGGCAGTCTCCCACACATGCACTCACCCCGCTTAGCTTCTGAGGCCTAATGGGATCACAGACCATTGTGGCATGGCTACAGGCCAAAACAAGCCACTCTTCCTTCCCGGAAATGAGAGTGACTTGGCAGGGGCTGCCGGCCTGCCGTTTCAGCCTTTCTTTACGTCAGCGGGTTGATACACGCAGGGTGGCCTGAAGTTTGTTTTTCTCCTGACCCAGATCCAGACCTTGCATCATTTTTTCCCTAAGTGAAAATAGGGACTTTCACACACAGCTCTAGTAAACCTTTCACGAAGGGAATCCCTTCTTGTCTCTGCTGTTCTTACTCCGTACTCATTAAACTGGTTGTCCAATAGGAATGTGAGTCTGGCCTGGCACCCTGTAGTCCAACCTGAGTCAGCAGCGGCAGCAGCATCCGAGCAGGGCCCTGATTACTGCTGAGAATAATAGCTCACTCCCTGCATCCCCCTTCCTCCCCTTAGGAAAAGTAAGCTACGCAGCCCTTTCCTGGGCACAACTTACTTCCCCCTCTGCTCCTGCAGGCTTGCTGTGGGGGAAGCCTTAACCCCATGCACTCCCTTACCGCCTGTGGGAGAGTGGGTGTTCTGGGCAGGTGACAGCTGCTCT
This sequence comes from Natator depressus, assembly GCF_965152275.1. NCBI lineage: Eukaryota > Metazoa > Chordata > Testudines > Cheloniidae > Natator > Natator depressus. The sequence continues at coordinate 119,126,391 of NC_134240.1, read as the reverse complement.
CTGATTCCCTTACACATTTCTCTCTGCAGTGCTGGTAGCCTGTGCAGGGCAGTTGTGCCACCCTTTGCAGGACTGTAGCCTGGGTCGGAATCTGGCACATGGAAGTCAGTTGTTCCCTCTCCATAATCCCCTCAGCTCCAGCTCTGGTTTTGGCCCAGTCTGAGTGCACATACACTTTCATTTAGAGTAAGAATACATTTTAGAACAACATTGGTTGCTGCCAAAAATCCTTCCAGGGAAACTTGAGCAGCTCTTGATTGACTTTCATTTTGATGCTGAGGTCCTGCTCCAGCAGTATTCAGCACTGACAGCAGATTACACTTTGCATTGCTCTTTCTTCCTAGATGTATTTCTTATTACTTACTGTCAGGGGTGAAAGTAACTTAAAGGACTTACCGGTATGCCGGAGTCCTGAGTGGGGGGCGTGGCCTCAACCGGAAGAGGTGATTTAAAGGCCCTAGCATTAAATCACCTCTTCCGCTCCGGGCATTTTAAATCCCTACTGGAGCCCGGCTGCTGGAGCCCTGAAAGAGAGTAGTCTTGCAGACCATCTAGCAATACGATATCCTGCTCTTCCCAGTCCTTTCGTGGTGAGCAACGTTGTCAAAGGGCTGTGGTCTGTGCGCAGCTTGAACATGCGGCCCCATTGCTCCATTTTTCAGTAGCCCAGACACAAGCAAGTGCTTCTTTTTCGATGGTAGAATATTTTATCTCAGCATTACTTAGTGTCCTTGAAGCAAATGCAACAGTCCTCTCTGTGTTGTCCTCATGAAGTTGTGTGAGGACAGCCCCAAGTCTATAATCAGAAGCATCAGTAGTTACAATTGTGGGCAATGCAGGACTGAATAGTGCAAGTACTGGACTATGTACAATCAAGTCTTTCACCGTTTTGAAACTAGCTTGTGCAGCCATTGTCCACACTAAGGTTGAACTTCCTCATAGTAATTCTCATAACGGTTCAATGACAGAAGCATAATTGGGAATGAATTTTGCATACCAGGAGATAAGACCCAAGAAGGAACGTAAGGTTTGCAAATCTGTTGGAGGAGGAGCATTTGAAATTGCCAGGATATGAGCCGGATCAGTTTTTAGTCCAGCCTGTGAAGTTGTATGCCCCAGAAAGGAGAATTCAGTTTGTCTAAATTTGCATTTGGACCTATTGAGCTTGAGGCCTGCTTTGCTGATACAGTTTAGTACAGACTGCAGGTTATTGTCGTGCTCCTCCGAAGTATTTCCAAACACGATGATAATATCCAAATAGCACTGAACTCTATGTTGATTCTTCAAAATCAATGACATCATTTTTTGGAAGGCACTTGGAGGTGATGTGAGACCGTATGGAACACGTTTAAAACAGAATAGTCGCTCATGTGTAATAAATGCTGTGAGGTCTCTATCTTCATGCAACATAACCTGGTGGTATGCGCTCTGCAAATCAAGAGTAGAAAACATCTTTGCTCCACGGAGTTCTGCAAATACTTCTTCTATGTGAGGAAGAGGATGGCTGTCAATCACAATAGCTTTATTTGGCTCCCTCATCTCCACACAAAGGCGAATGCCTCCACCCTTCTTCTGCGTCACTACTATAGGTGAAACCCATTCCGAGGACATCTTCAATAATGTCCTCTTGTACAAGTTTTCTAAGTTCCTCTGAAACAGCTTCCCTGACTGAAAATGGTAAGCACCATAATTGCTGTCGTACAGGCATCACATTATTCCACATTTTAACTTTATGCAGAAACCCATAAGCACAGCCAAGTTTCTCCTCAACCTGGTGTTGGGTCCCAGCTGAAACTGGTGTGTGTACCTCAAGAGTGCTTTGCTGAGGAAGATCAATTTGTCCATTAACTACCCTGAGATTTAAAGCAGCTGATAAATCTCTGCTGAGAATAGGAGTGCCTTTGTGGACAATGTAGAACTCTGCAGTTACACAGCAATCACCAAAAGTAACTATTGCTGGCAGGCAGCCACGTACTGGAATATGGTTTTTCAAATAGCATATCAAGTGAAGCGTGGGTTCAGTAAGAGGCACATCTTTAAAGTAATACAAATAGATGGAATCAGGTAGTATAGATACTGCTGAGCCAGTGTCCAACAGTAGCTGAATAGAGTGTGATTTGCCTGAGGGTATGGCGGAAATGTTTACCGTGCACTTTATTTGTTCTGGAATATGTGCAGTAGTGATTTTGTCCACGCTCAGCACTGTAACATCTGGTATTGTAACTGCATGCACCTGTTGATTGAACTGGCTGCTGTGACATACTTTAGCAAAATGCCCAATCTTTTTGCAATGATTGCACTGAGCTACTTTTGCCAGACATCCTGTGTAGCTTGCAAGGTGTTTTGGGGATCCACAGTGAAAGCATGCTTTACTGTATTTTGAATTTGCTGATTTGGTGGTTTTTCATTAGTTTTCCTCTTGTAATTGTTTGTCTGCAATGACAGTGAACTTTTCTGCAAAGGAGTCACAGCCTGGACTGTGCCTCCTATATCCACGCTCATTATTTTGGCTTCAGCTGTAGCTGGGTAGCAATGGTTACAGCTTTTTCTAGTGTAAGTTGTGGTTCTAGAAGTAAACGTTCTCTTACAAGAAGCATGGTTGTTTTCTCAATGAGCTGGTCTCTAATCATCTCATTTGCCATATTCCCAAAGTCACAAGTTACAATCAGACTCCTCAGGGAAGCAATGTATTGCATTATAGTCTCCCCTGGTTTCTGCTCACGCTGGAGAAATCTGTAGCGATTAGCTACTACATTCACTTTTGGTACAAAAAAGTTCTTTAATGCAGTGAGTGCAGTCTCCTATTTATCGTCTGCAAGGCAAAAAATGTAAACTATAGGCTGCCCTTCTGCTCCAAGGCAGTGGATAAGCAGAGCACGCTTTCTTACTTCAGAAATCTCTGTAGCACTGATTGCAAGCAGATAAGTCTCAAACATATGGGTCCAGGCAGTAAAAGCAATTGGAGGCTCACCTGGGCTTTGTAGAAAGGGTGCAGGTGGGTTCAGAGGCAGAAGATCCATCCTCGTCGCCAAAATGTTGCAGTAGCCAGGCAAGGTACTAACAAACTTCAACAGGACTTTATTTTTTCAAATGGAAACCTCTTTTCCAAGCTGCTGTTGCACCCTCAGTAGCTCTCCCTCAGCCTCTTCAACTCCTCCCCCTCCTTCCTGTTTCCTGTCCTTTCAGACTCCCAACAGCCAGTGCTCCCAATTCTAATAATTACAAACAACATCTAAACACCACATGCCATCACCGGCACATGTCAGGGTGCTGTGGAGTTAGCTCTATGCTGCCTTCTGTGGTCTCCTCAGGCTTCGCTGCAAAGTCAGCTCTGTACCACTGACTCCTGAGGTGCTGTGAAGTTAGCTCCATGCTGTTGCTGCTGGTCCACTCAGGCCTCACTGTGAAATTAGCTCTGTGCCACCAGGGTCAGGCCTTGCAGTAAACCCAGTTCTCCACTGCTTGGTCCAAGCCAGTCCAGTCCTGCAGAATCACTCCACATGGGCTTCAGAAACTCCAGGCAGGAAACCCAGAGCAAAAGGGGCTCTTGGAAAGAGTCCCTGGGATAGAGACCCTGGTCTCCAGCACAGAGCTTCCTGCCCTTTCTTTGGTGAGCTTGAATCCCATTCCCAAACCAAATTCCACTGCCTCTAAAGTCAGGTTGACCCCTTACTCCAGGCCATATCTTGCACATTTCTTGTACCCTTTCTTGAGTAGGGTCATCGGAACAATCTGTTATCATTTATACAGTCAGAACATGGACAAGTTCCAACTACAGCAACAAAACTCAGTAGGTAAAACTGTGTCTAAACAACACTGTAATTTAGGGTTGCAGAATTGTGTCCTAAGGTGCTGATTCTGTAAAAAGCTTATGCAGATGCTTAAAGGTAAGTATGTGCTTGAGTCCCATTGGCTTCAATGGGACTTAATCATGTTCTTAAAGTGAAGTGCATTCTAAAGCATTTTGCCAAATAGGGATGCTTTCCTGATTCAGGTCCGAAGTGTCTAGATAAGACTAATTAGAAAATTCCTCTGGAAGACATATATGGCAATATTTGAAAGGAAGACTTATTCTTCAGACACTTCAAAGCAAGGTTAATATGAATTTCCATTTTGAAAAGCTGCATCAAACAGAAGACCATATGGGCCTCATTTCAGTTAGTATAACAGTATAAGTGGCAAATGTATAATTGTGTGTAGGGGAAGAAAAATACAGTGCAAACAAAAGGTATCCCCAAATGCTTTGGAGAGCTAAACAGTAAATGATATTAGCTTTATACTGTTCGGGATTGCTGCTTCCCTAAAAATATATTGAGCCTCTAGGCAGGGCCTTGCCTACAACAATTACATTTTGCAGTAATTTCCCACCATTGCTAACACCCGCTCAGCTCCATCAATGTTAAGAGTGGTAGGAGCACTGGTTGGAATGAGCTGATGGCATTTTAAGTAATGTGTCTTCTAACCCGGATCAGAGCAGATCTAACTGACATAGTGTTTAAAACACCACAAGCCCATCTACACTGAGGGTCCCAGTGTTGCTAACACCAGTGAAGCGGAACTGATGTAGAAAATTCTTGCAAAATTTAAAATCAGTAATGATTGTAAAGCAATTTGCCATCTACAGATGGAAAGTGGTAGAGAATGTGAAGTCATGTGATTATCTAAAATGCAAGGAGAGAAAAATGATCACCGTAGTCTAGGAGCCTCCACTCATTTCTGCTCTAGTATTTTTATACATAAGTATATTTTTTCAAAATGAGCTGCGGTTTATCATTATTTAGAGCAGAAAGCTGGGTGCTTACTCAGAACCAGCCCTGGACTGAATTTGACTCTAATTATTGTTTACACAGTGGTAATTTGCAAAGTGATAATTTCTGAAATGGATGCACTCCATCCAATTAATATTTAATGCCTCCATCTGCCATTGTTAAGTTACTTACCAACCTTGTTAGATAAAGTATGTGAAGCAGTTGGCTGATGCTGACAAGAAGAAAATGTTTAGAGATCTTACTGGAACAGAAGGCTAGAATATACATGGTCTAGGATTTAAGAGTTTATGACAGAATAAAGTAAAATCATCTCCTAAACCCTCGTGTAGTCTCTTGTATACATTAAACATACATCATATTCTCCCTGTGTATTGGAGAGGGGCTTAAAGCAGTCAGAGCCATATGAGGGTTAAATTGTAAGTTTACAAAGAGGAAATGTCTTTGATCCTATCCTATAGGGTAAGAATAGGACTCATGGGATTGATGCTGCTTTCACATGGTGTAATCAGGAGTAACTCCATTGACTTTACTGGAGTTACACTGCTATAAAACGGCTGTAAGTGGGAATAGAATCAGGCCGCATATTACTAGCACTGGACTGACCATGATAGTGCAGTAGTGTAATAAGAATACAGAGCTGACTCTGCTAAGATCCAGGGTCAGCCTTTGCGCATGCCCACTGTGAACTAAATGTTTTCAGAAGCCCGAGCATGCTCAGACTGAGCTGATTTGATCATGCAGGTAAGTGGTGGTGCGCTTAACTTTTATACACTTATAAACATGTATGCACATGCTTAACTTTAAGCATGTGGATAGTCCCATTGACTTCAGTGAGACTACTGACATGAGTAAAGTTAAGCACCTGCATGTTTGCTAGATTGGGTCCTAAATTGGATATTGGACCTACAGCCAGAGAGTCCTGATTTCTAAACACATCTCTAGCACACACTTGCTAGGTGACCTTGGGCAAATCATTTCTGTGCTAAGCATTATTATTTGTTGCTTAGCATGGGTACCTCAGTTACCTCATTTGTGAAAAGGAGATAGTAGAAATCACCTCATTAGGCTATTGTAAAGATTCATTAATGTTTCTAAACATCTTGGGGATAAACATTTTATTATTAATCTGGAGTATACAGTATCTTCTTTTAACTTGACTAGGAGAAGCCTAATAAGATGAAGAGACTGATGGCCACCCTTAAAGAAGGGAGAGTATGGGTGGGTGCGGGAGAATTTGAATTGTATGTATTAGCAGGAGTGTTGTAAGCAAGACATGAGAAGCAATTCTTCCGCTCTACTATGCGTTGATTAAGCCTCAACTGGAGTATTGTGTCCAGCTCTGGGCGCCACATATCAGGAGAGATGTGGACAAATTGGTGAAGTCCAGAAAAGAGCAACAAAAATGATTAAAGGTCTAGAAAACATGACCTATGAGGGAAGATTGAAAAAATTGGGTTTGTTTAGTCTGGAGAAGAGAAGACTGAGAGCGGACATGATAACAGTTTTCAAGTACATAAGAGGTTGTTACAAGGAGGAGGGGGAAAAATTGTTCTTAACCTCTGAGGATAGGACAAGAAGCAATGGGCTTAAATTGTAGCAAGGGATGCTTAGGTTGGACATTAGGAAAACTTCCTAACTGTCAGGGTGGTTAAGCACTAGAATAAATTGCCAAGGGAGGTTGTGGAATCTCCATCATTAGAGATTTTTAAGAGCAAGTTGGACAAACACCTGTCAGGGATAGTCTAGATAATACGTACTCCTGCCATGAGTGCAGGGGACTAGCCTAAATGACCTCTCAAGGTCCCTTCCAGTCCTATGATTCTATGAATGGTATTTAACAGTGAAAATAGGAGGGAGAGAGAAGGACAGGAAAACAGATTAGCTAGGATATGTTTAACATTTGCTTTCAGTCCCTCAGATCCAGTGCAAGTGAATCTGGTTTGCGTTAGCCTGGTCTGGTTTGCATTAGCCTGGTCTACATTAAAAAGTTAGGTCTAGCCAGGCATGGCGCTCAGGGGTGTGAAGAATCCACAATACTGATCAATGTAGTTAGTCTGACCTAACCCCCGGTGTAGACAGCACTAGGTTGGCAGAAGAATTCTTCTGCCGATCTAGCTACTACCTCTTGGAGAGGTGGATTAACTGGGAGAAGCCCTGTGCCGCTGTAGCATTTCAAGTGAAGACAAGCCCTTAGTGGCTCTTATAAGACTATAACAAGGTGATATGCACTGGACAGAGACAGAGTATCATCTAGGGCAGGTTTTCTCAAACTTTGGAGCCTGCACGCTGCCTGGGCTGGGGGCAGGGCAGGACTGAAATGCTTATCTTACTTCGTCAATTTGGTCTTTGAAATAAGCAAATGCCACTGGCAGCGCCCCACTGTGTCAGTGCCTTGCCTCAGGGAGGTGTGTGAACAGTCTTGGGGGAACAGGGTGAGGTAGAGGCCCTTGGGGAATGGGGAGTGCTCTGAAGAGTGACAGGCTGAGGGGGGATGGGGCCCTGGGGGTCTGGGGCATGTGCACAAGGGCTTTGAGGAGAGACAGTCTGAGTGGGGACAGGAGCCCAGAGGGAACAGCCTTGGGGGAATGGGGCCTTGGATGGTGTGGGGAGGCTAGAGAGGATGGGTGGCTGCGCTTTTGCTCCAGTTTCCACTTGTTCTCTTGGGGAGATTTGCAGGTCACTCCCCAGTTTCACTTTGGGTCCATCTTTCCCCATCTGGATATAGTACCTACCTGCACAGACACCAGCGCCTCTCTCTGATGTTTCAGGTAAACACCATGCATTGTAAGTACCTCTAAGTTAGTGTCCGAGTATTTCATTATTAGTTGGTCTGCCTGAATATTGTCTCTAGCACATCGGAAAGTGGGACTAGAGCTCACCTGCTTTGATACAAGTGAGGCCTGATGGTTAGAAGATTTTTGAGATACCCTTCCCTAGCGGTTAGAGCAGTGGGCTTGGAGTCAGGATTCCTAACTTTTGTGCTGGCCTCCATTTTTGATTCTTTGTGTGTGTATATATACCCAATGTGTGTCTGTAAAGGGTAATAATATTTACATACCTCACATGAGGTAGGGTGAGACTTAATAATTAATATTCATAAAGCACTTTGAGATCCTTGAATGGGAGGGCTCCATATCCGTGCGAAGTGTCCCTGTTATCAGGTCAACACACAGGTCTTGATGGTTAGTTCTGCTTTAATATTTTGCTGATATAGTTATGTTTAATTCATGTGTTTTCCCATCAAAGTGTCTGTCATTCAGGGTTTGGCCCCCATCTTCTTAAATAGCTGGATATAAAATTACAATGTGTTCCTCCAATAAGGCCATATTTTCAGAACATTGTGACAGCTTTATGATGACACAGAATTTTCTGTTTAGCTAAGGCAGATACCCTACCTTACCCTTGTAAAAATCAAAATCGCTTGTGTGGTCAAATGTAGGAGAATTGAACATAGGTGGTCGTTTTATTTTATGTAGCTTTTTGCTAGCATGATAAGAATATGCAGCTGAACCAGTTTTGCATTGGACCTTGTCAGCTCTCATAAGATCGGGATGGGCTGATTCTTGAAAGGGAGGCCAGTCTTCAAGGTTCTGCAAGAAGTGGTGGTGGTGGTGGTGGTGATTCAATAGGAGCTGGTCTTCTCTCTGAGTCGTTACTGAACCAAAGCTCCTTGTGCTAGAGTTCACATGCTCTTCGAGCACAGGTCATTCAAAGGCGAAGTATACCAGAGGGAATGACTATACCCAGTGGCTGAAGGCCACTTTCTGCAAGGGTGCTTTAAACCCACTACTCTGGTTAACTTTGGTAATTTTTTGCTGGATCCCCTTGTTTAAAATATTGGTAACACATCACCACTCACACCTGATGTAATGTGGTGCAGCTGAGCCTAGGCATGGCTCCCTTAATGGAGAAAGGAAAAACCCACTAAATGTTGGTTTGTCGACTGGAAGCTGGAGACAGGTCAGCTCTTCTTTTTACCTTGTTTTAAACTGTAGGCTACTTACAGACCTTGAGGGGAATGTGGCCAGACTATTGTTTCATTTCATTCACACCAGAAAAACTTGGTAAGTGCCCTGGAACACTTGGAGAGGGCTTTCTCTGCTTAATTGGGGAGTCCGGCTGAGTTTCGATCTAGTTGTGCAGACCCTGCACTGCATCCCTCTTGAGATATTAGCAGGTGGATGTGTGTCCCCCAGTCTTGCATTGCTCTCTGACACAGTTGCTGTCTTTTTCTCTTTCATGTCCTTTTCTCCCTTCCCTGTCAAGTGGTGGTTTTTCTTTGTATTTGTTAAAAGAAAAGGAGCTTTCGTGAGCTACAGCTCACTTCATCGGATGCAAGCTTATGCTCAAATAAATTTGTTAGTTTCTAAGGTGCCACAAATCCTCCTTTTCTTTTTGCGAATACAGACTAACACGGCTGCTACTCTGAAACCTTTGTATTTGTTGTTGTTGTTGTGTTCTTGTTTTCTGTCTTCTCCTTTCTATGTCCTACTCACCTGAAAGCTACATATTGGTGGAGGTAGGGCTACCAGCTAGTGAATCCATGGGGCCAGGACTGCACAAGTATGGAATGGTCTACTGAGTACACTACAGGAAGCTTTCAAAGAGTCCTCTGCTAATTTATCCATAGTCACTTTTGTAGTGGAGGTGTTACAGATCCAGCTTCGTGCAGCCTTCTGCAGTCTTTTTGGACTAGTCTGTGGACGTCCCTCGTTGGGGGAAACCATGTGGTGTCCTGTATATGAGTTTATTTGTAGATATGATATTGTGTATAAATGTGTCTGGGTATCAATGAAAATGTGATTAGATTTGGATAACTGCAATTCTGATGGGAATCCTTTGCCTGTAAATATGAATTCGTAGCTTAGTCTTGTAGCAGTGTACTCAAATCAAACAGCCCATAGAGCTGTTCTCTATTGTTTTCTTGAGTGTAAAAAGGCCAACCTGATGAATCCCTAATGGAATTGCCTCCAATACCTTTCATGCTGTGCATTTGGATGTAATAATTCCAGCTAATGCACTTGGGGCATCCAGCTTCCAAATTCATCTAAATGCACTTTATAGAGTAGCTGCTCTATTGGATAAAGGGACCTTTGGGGTGGATGTAACATACCAGAGTACAATCCAGACTAATAAGCAGTGGTATCACCCCTGCCCTGCAACCCTGGGTGCCTTGCAATGCCTTGCTGAAGCAGCTCCCACCTGTAACTCACAAAGGGCTTTCCAGAATACATGAGAACATCTGTACTGGGTCAAACCAATAGTCCATCTAGCCTAGTATCATGTCTTCTGGCAGTGGCCAATTCCAGGTGCTTCAGAGGGAATGAACAGACATTCGTTGAGTGATCCATCCCCTGTCATCCACTCTCAGCTTCTGGCAGTCAGAGGCTACGGACACAGAGCATGTGGCTGCATCCCTGACCATCTTGCCTAATAGCCATTTTATCCACCATGAATTGATCTAATTTTTTTTTAACCCTGTTATACTTTTGGCCTTCACAACATCCCCTGGCAATGAGTTTCACAGGTTGACTGTTTGTTGTGTGAAGAACTACTTCCTTTTGTTTATTTTAAACCTGCTGCCTATTAATTTTGTTGGGTGAATCCTGGTTCTTGTGTTATGTGAAGGAGTAAATTACACTTCCCTATTCACTTCCTCCACACCATTCATGATTGTATAGACCTCTATCATATCCCCCCTTAGTTGTCTCTCTTCCAAGCTAAAAAGTCCCAGTCTTTTTAATCTCTCCTCATGTGGAAGCTGTTCCATTCCCCAATCATTTTTGTTTCCCTTTTCTGTACCTTTTCCAATTCTAATGTGTCTTTTTTGGGATGGGGTAACCAGAACTGCATGCATTATTCAAGGTGTGGGCATACCATGGATTTATATAGTGGTGTTATGATATTTACTGTGTTACTATCTATCCCTTTGCTAATGGTTCCTAACATTTTGTTAGCTTTTTTGACTGCTGCTGCACATTGAGTGGATGTTTTCAGAGAAATAGCCACAATGACTCACCACTCAAGAAAGAGATTGTGAACAGCTAATTTAGATCCCATCATTTTGTATGTATAGTTGAAATTATGTCTTCCAATGTGCATTACTTTGCATTTATCAACATTGAATTTCATCTGTCATTTTGGTGTCCAGTTACCCAGTTTTGTGAGATCCCTTTGTAACTCTTCACAGTCAGCTTTGGACTTAACTATCTTGAGTAATTTTTATATCGACTGCAAATTTTGCTACCTCACTGTTTACCCCTTCTTCAAGATCATTTATGAATATGTTGAACTGCACAGTTCCCAGTACACAGGTCCCAGTACAGATCCGTGCAAGTCACATCCTTAGGGTTTGTGTGTAACAGCAGCCTGCCAGCCAGCCACACACGAATTACACTCTGGCTCACACTAGCCTTAGTTATACTGCCGGGTGACCCCAACACACCAGAAATGTATGTCCTGTACTGTTCAGCTCTCTCTCCTGGACAATACAAGTTATATAAAGTCTGTTGTTTCTTTAATAGAAATAATATGCACACAACTTGCTTCCTCAAATGCAGTTTCCGAGACCGTCAATTTAAACACACTGGATTAGATAAAACAATATACCAAGTTTAAAATCTTAATCTTTGTATTTAATAAGTGAGTACAAGTAATGATGCATAAAAGTCAGAAATGGTTACAAGAAAAATAAAGATAAAATGCTGCCAGTGTCTCACTTAACAAACTCTGTTACATTCAAAGCAAAATGTTCTTACTCCATGGTTTTAGCCGTCTTACCGACTAAACTTCTTAGGTGAGGACCCCTCCTCCAGTCCAGTAGCTGCTTCCCTTTGTCTCTTCAGATGCAGTGAATCTATGGGCAGAGAGAGGAAGAAAGAGAGGTGCCTTGTGGTGTTTGTCCCTACTTTTTATAGCTTCGGTCCCTCTCTTGACAAACCTTTTCAGCTACGTACCAGGAGGCAAAAAGTCTATGAGGAAGGACGTTCTCTGTTGCTTTTTTCTCCCCTGTTTGAGCTTTCTTTGTTTCCCTTTCTGCTTGATGACTGTTTACTGCTTAAATGCCAATTAGGCAGAGCACCCATTCCTTTGTTTAAGACAGACCTGTTTGCCAACCTCAGTTTGGAACATGTGTTAATAGGATACAGTGGAATCTTAACTTCCCACACAATGTTGCCATACATATTTTACCAGGATAATAATGAACAGAAAATTATGAGTTTTCAAATGATACCTCACAAGGCATACTATGCACAAAAATTATTACAATAGGGTGTGAATACGGATGTACATTCTGTCAGAGTGGGCAAATAAAAACATTTAATAATACTCTTGGATTAAAAAATGTACCTGATGGCGGAACTGTCACTTAAATTGTCACAGTGATGACTGTTCCCTGGCATAACCAGCCAGCCAAGGCATCTGCTCTTTTGGAGCTCATTTGGGGAAGCAGAGTATTGTGAGGGGAAAAAAGTATGGGAAATACTAGCAAGGGAGGTATAAAGGGTTGGCCATATTTATGTTGGTAAGTGTTGCTCTTTTAAGAGAGTTTAAGCCTTTTTGGGATGGAGGGGGTGAGAAGGTGCTGAATTGACTGCCCTAGGGATTGATTAACTAGCATCTATCGGGATTCCTGGAGACTGGGCACAAAAATGAAATGATACAATAACTATTGCCAGACTATATGACCAAGAAACGAGAGTCCTTTGCATCTCTTCTCCTGAAGGGGTTCAAGGCAGGCTCCTTGGTATCTAGGTGTGGTACTCTGAGAGGGCCCAATACAGCAGGGAATCATGGAGAACCCCAGGGTCTAATTCTGAATCTTATCCCAGTGTGAATCCAGAGTAACTCATTGGAAGTCAGTGAGGTCAGTCTGGATTTACAGTGATCTAGTGAGAATAGAACCTGGCTCAATATTTCTCACTCCTGACCTATGGATGGGTGGGTTCTCCTCCAGGGGTGAGATGGTTTTTCACTCTTCATGACCTATCTTGCTGAGACTGCTGACAAACCAGGCATCTACAGTGGGGATTTTTTCTGTGATCTCATATTGCAGTTAGGCCGAGACCACCAACTGAATTAGTGCAGGCCACCAACTAGCCATTGGATGGATGCCAGTTCTGAAATGCTGCTTCCCTCGTCCGGATTCAAATTGCTGATGTAGGCCTGGTCTACACAAGGAAATTAGGTTGTATAACTATATTGCTCAGGGATGTGAACAATCCACACCCCTGAGCAATGCAGTTAAACCAACCTAATCCCTTGTGTAGACAGTGCTACGTCGGCGGGCGCATTCTCCTGTCCACCTAGCTACTGCCTCTCAGGGAGGTGGAGTACCTACGCATCTTTACTGACGTGTTTCGGTGGTGCAGCTGTAGTGTTTTAAGTATAGACAAGCCCTTACACTGGGGTAACTGGATTTACTCCAGATTTATACTAGTGTAACAGAAAAATTTAGTCACTAATCTTGATTTTGATAAAATTAAACTTCATTGAGATACTCATTTTAAAGACTGAAGCAGCCTTTGACGTATTATAGAAATCAGACTATGATTCAACAGTCTATTGGCTTGATTCATTTCATTCTGGTGCATTTGGGGCCAGATTCTGCTCTCAACTGCACCAGTATAAATGCGGAACATTTAATGTAAATCCATGGAGTTTGTCCCGATTTGCATTGGTGTCACTGAGATCAGGCTATGACCCTTGGAGTTTTCAGAACTCTGCAATTTTGCTGGGTTGCGATAGCCGTGCAGCTGTGACCCAAGAGCCTGATTATATAACCTGAACCTAGCAGATAAAGTCAAAAAGGCAGACTTGCTATACTGCTGCCACCAGTTTATTCCCACCCCAGGAAATGATGGCCTGCCTTACACAGAGGCCACGGTATGCAATTTATTTAATGGAAGAAACGCCCACTAGCAAGATACAGTACATTGGTTTCTTCATCATCAGTGAGTCCCATTACACTGGCTTGATTGTGCTGCCTCTGTAAGTTTCAGTCAAGGAACTTATATAGACTGAATTAGTATTCTGCAAAGAAAACTGAAGCGCTCTCTTCTGTGAGTCATTTCAAAGGACTAGTTTCGGAGTAGCAGCCGTGTTAGTCTGTATTCGCAAAAAGAACAGGAGGACTTGTGGCACCTTAGAGACTAACCAATTTATTTGACCATAAGCTTTCGTGAGCTACAGTTCACTTCATCGGATGCATGAGCTGTAGGTCACGAAGGCTTATGCTCAGATAAATTGGTTAGTCTCTAAGGTGCCACAAGTACTCCTGTTCTTTTTTCAAAGGACTAGTGTGTGAGGTGTTGCATAAAATAAAATGCAGGAAAAAATGAAGCATTTTTGTTGTTTTATGCCCTATGTTAAAGATACTTGATCATTTAGATTCAAAAGAATGGCTTATTTTAAAATTCTAGGGCCTGATCCAGCCAGGGGCTGAGTGCCCTGAACTCCGGTAGATTTCAGTGTGAGTAGAGAGCACTCAGAATGTTTCAGGATTGGCCCCCCAGCAGTAGGTACAAAGAGCAGAATTCGTACTAACAGTGGGAACACGGGATGCATGCGCGGAATAGGCCTTCTGCACAGCAATAAGCAAAGGCAAGCAGCAGAATGACACCTCTTTTTTAATATTGCACGTCCCAGGCATTAAAGCAATTCTCTGATACAGACAGGAATTTAATATTACAGATTTGGAAGATTAACCTTGCTGTAAATAATCATAAATAAAAAAAAAAAAACCAAGCCCTGACACTTCAGCTCTAGCTTGACTAATGTAATGATAGTATCAGTATTGAAAATAAAAGTGTGTCGGCATGGAAAGTTCCTCTCTGGCTTTTGCTGGGCTTGTAAAATGGTTTCACTGTGTTATATTCATTCCTGTGCACAGGACCAGCCCATCTAGGTACTACTTAAGCCCTCTTATGTAGTGGCTTGTCCTCATGCTGGACCTCTGCACTGGGGTGAATTTCTCCCAGTGTGTGGAAAGGAACTGGCTCCTCCCCACACTTTTAGCTTAATGATTGTTTCTCTGCAGTTACCAGGGAATGGTGAACTAGAGCAGTCAGCTTCTGCCTTACTGATGTTAATGGAGTTGGTTAATGTTAAGAGACATCCACCACCCTGGACAGCAGCAGGGCTTGTGTGTGTTCTTTGTCGATGACTGAAGGAAGTCCAGGATATATAGTAAACTTGCTAAGCATTGTGCATTGGATGAAAGGGCTTGCTTCTGTTCAGGTGGGAGATGATGGCTTCAGTATTCTGCCTTTCTCTTCTCTTCCTGGCATACCTTACAACACTCAAAGAATTGAATTATTTTGTCTTGGGGTAGGATTAATTGGAATGAGCCAACTGAGTCAGCTATTCTGATCAAAATTGGTTAAATGCCACTTTTCACCTTTCCTCCCTAGATCTCAAAACATGGGCACTATGAAGCACAGAGAAGTCAAGTAACTTGCTGACAGTCACATGGCGACTGTGATTGGGTGTCCACCCCACATGGGGCTGGAAGGGGTTAAAAGGTGACCAGGCTGGCCAATTAACTCCCTAGGCCGCACCTGGACAAGGAGCCAGGAACTGCTTGATTAGGAACAGGCTCCCCTGTGCTGCTGCTGGGACAGGGCAGTCACTCCCTGGGAAGGTGAGAACAGTGTCTGGAGACTGCAGCGTGTGTTGGCTGCAGTCTCACCCTGGGAAGAGGGAGCAGCGTTTTGGAACTGGTAGACCCAGAGAGAGAAGGAGAACCAGTGGTAGGAAGCAGTCCAGGGAAGGAGCAGTGGGGGCTAGGAGAGGAAAGCCCAGGATTGCTGAGTTGAGGCTCCCTGGACTGAAACCCAGTGTAGAGGGCAGGTCTAGTTTCTCCTGCCAGCCACTGGGGAGAGGCCAGAACATGGGAGACACCAGCCAGACAGCAGGTCTGGAAAGTTTGTAAATTCCCCAGAAGGGGAGGACCTTAGTGACTTGGTCAGAGGGCCGACTCACAAAGAGGAGGCTGCAGATCCAGGAGTGAGCCAGTCTGCAGCCTGAGACAAGACAGAGGAAAGATGCCACCAGAGGGAGAGTGCCAGCTGGCAGAGCAAATTCCCAGGATGGCCAACAGGAGGCACCGTGAGTAATGAGCATTCCCCATGAGAGCAGCACTGTGGTTAAGCTGGGAACAGAAGCTATAGAAGCTGGGCTCCTGAAAGATGTGCAGAAAGCTGTAGAACAGGGGTTCTCAAACTGGGGGTCGGGACCCTTCAGGGGGTCACAAGGTTCTTACATGGGGGGGTCGCGAGCTGTGAGCCTCCACCCCAAGCCCCGCTTTGTCTCCAGCATTTATAATGGTGTTAAATATATATAAAGTGTTTTTTAATTTATAAGGAGGGGTCGCACTCAGAGGCTTTCTATGTGAAAGGGGTCACCAATACAAAAGTTTGAGAACTCCTGCTGTAGAACAAATTGCCCTCCATTGACAAGCAGATTTTTGCAATGTTTGATTTCTGTTCTCCTGTACTGGGTTGCAGCCAAGGTAGCTTCTGAGATGGACATTCGCGTTTCATTGTGAAGGAACTGAGAGAAGAAGAGTGCAGCAGCTATCTAGCATCCTTCCTTCTCTTTGTCTGGTGCCATGACAATGATCTGGAGTGTAGTTTTAGTCCCAAATATGGGTCTCCTAATTTGCAGCTCAGCTGACTTTTCCCCCTCCATCTCCTCCACATTTTTCTAATTTAAAATAAATAAAGAGGAAGAGAATGTAGGATGTAAGCCAGCTCACGTTATAATCAAAGGTAATACTCTGAGCCCTGGCTCAACACTGCAGAGATACGCTGGTTAAACTACATCACTCGGGGGTGTAGAAAACCCACGCTCCTGTGTGGGGCAGTTATAGCGATTGAACTCCCAGCACAGACAGCGCTGCGTTGATGGGAGGGCTTCTCCTGTTAACATAGCTGCCACCTCTGGGGGAGGTGGAGCGGGCACGCCAAGGGGAGAAGCTCTCCCGTCAGCGTAGTTAGTGTCTTCATGAAGCGCTGCAGCTGTGCAGACAAACCCTCAGTTACTTGAATGAGAGTGAAATCGGGCCCTTAAACAGCAATAACCGGTATTATTGTAGTTTGAATTATAGTAGCCATTCAGGAACAGTGTCCTGTAGGAAGATGCAGTGCCTGCCCTGAAGAACCTGCCATCTTGGTTAAGACCCACTTGTGGCTCTTCTGTAGATCTGCATTATTTGCCAGTCAACCTTTCTATGTCTCTTTTCTGTATCTGAGCAGCAGTGCCAAGTGCCCAGAACTTCAGAATCCCTGTGATTTCTTTTTTTAAAGGCAAAATTAAATACATAAAAATAACCAATTGGGCAAGGAATGGAATGTTATTTCCAGCTTTCTTAGAAAGTAGTAGAAACAAGGGAGCACAAAACGTAACCATATTTGGCAGCTTCCTTTGGATCTGTGTTTAAGTATATTAAGAATAATACTGTCTGGCAGCCCCTTTGGAATTTGGAATTTCAATGCTAATAACCAAACCAGCATCACAGACTTTCATGTCTTTCTCCTTCATTAAATCTTAACTCGTACAAATCTCAGCCTTACGATTCAGAGCTACTGGAGAAGAAAGAAGCTGTTCATCTTCAACTTTAACATCTCAGGTTTACTTATTGTCCCCACTCTTTACCAAGCTCTGTGATTGGGCTGATGCTTTTTCATGCGGAGAGTGGGTATACCTCACTAAGTCTCCAAGTAAGCTACTTCTCTGTTACAAGATTATTTTGGGCTTCTTTCTTGATGCCTGCTGCTATATACTGCCTCTTGCACTGGGATCTCATCCAGGCTCAGCATAGAGATGGCCCTTAGCTGCAAAATTGGACTCTAGGTCTGAATTTTCATAAAGTTCCAGAGGTAATCGGATTTGGGTTTTGGGTTGGGCCTGTCTCTGTTGATAAGCCATGTAGGATTGGACCTGATCAATAGGTATTCGCAAAGAAAAACTCAGGTAATGATTAGGTAGGGAGTGCTCATTTTTCTGGGTCAATACTCATCCAATGTGTGGTGTTCGAGATTCTATCTTTAGGCTCTTATTATCTGGACCTGTGTGCCCTCTAGTAATATTATTTGGTAAATATCCATTCACTCTAGCATTAAATTCACTAACTCTTCGGCATAGTTGATAGGTTGTCTATTATGCATTTTAATGATTGACTCAGGAACAGCCCTACAGTACAAAAGGGATTTGCTGTATAATAAGAGCAAGTGTGATTTACAGCTGGGGACTGGGACCTGTGTGTGTGGACTCCTGGATTCCATTCCTGAGTGTGACGCTTGGCAAATCATTTAACCTTTCTGTTCTTCAGTTGGTCTCTCTGGAAATGATTATAACTCATGCCGACCAAACAGGGGTAGTAGGTGTTTTTTCAGATGACATTTATTAAGTGCTTTGAGATCCTTGGATGAAAGATGACCGCAGTGTCTAGTGTTGTGGCTCAAGCTCATTTCTAATTATTCCGGTGTGTAAATGTAATCCACGCACCTCCCGGGTGCCATGCTGTCCCCCTCTAGTGACACCGAGACCCCTTAGAGATTAATGAGTCTGCTACAGGCTTAGCTAAGAGCCACATGGCTTTTAGCGCATGCAGTAGAGACTCATGCATTTAGCTTCAGAGGTCCCAGGTTCGATCCTGCCCGCTGACGACTGGGGTCTGTCGGTGTTACATAAACACGAGCACAGTGGAGCTGCTCCACATCACACAGCCTAACGGATTGCATGACTATGTTCAGAGTTGGTGTAGCTACAGTTAAGCTAGCGGGTGTAATTCTGATTGTCATGCGCCTCTCTCCTCTCCCATGGGAACTGAGTGCTCCACCTCCTCTGTTCAGTGTGTCTCTGTTAATGACAGCATAATTGATGTTTGGGTTTTTCCCCTTCTGCTTCCTTAACTAAGGATGATAAATGTTAAATAGAAACATCCCTTGAGGGCATGCTGTACAGCAAGAGGTAGATCCTCTCCTCTCTCTCTTCATGAGAGATTAGTGTTAATGGGAGTTCTGTGTGTGAAATTATGGAGAAGGGGATATAAACTCTGGATGCAAGTGCCGATGTAATAAGTTTATCTTTATGCTAACTATATTATATGCCCCCTGTTCTCTTACGTACCATCTGCAATCATTACACAATGGCTAGAAATATCAGGGGCCTGAAATAGTGAGGTGACACATGGCTGCAAACACCATGGAAGTTAAATGAACTTCTCTCATTAGCTTGACCTCGCTTATCGTTTCTCTGTAAAATTATTTCCTGTATTTGTGTAATTGTTTGCACCCGGACTATTGCATTCAGTTCTGGGCACGTCATCTGTGGTAAGATATTGATAAGACGGAAGGAGTTCAGAGAAGAGCAATATGCAATTATCAGAGCAATTGGAGGGATTGGTTTGGGAATAAAGATTAAAAGAGCTAAATATGGATAAGTTGGCCAGGAGATGAACAAGTGGGCATGTAAGGGTAGGCAGATTTGATGTGTATAAATACAGATAAAGAGGATTGAATTAGCATTGTTTTCTGAAATATAACTAGGAGCAATGGGGTGAAATTAAGAGGAAAAAATTAGGTTGATTATCAGGAAAACTTTCTGACACATGCATGAGGCTGGAGAATAGCCTCCCTAGGAAAGTGGTAGAAGCTCCAGATTGCACAACTTTTTAAAAATAGGTTGGCACTGGCAGATACAAGGACTAAGTGATCTACTAGGTCTTCTCTGACTTCCCTTAATCCTCACCGAAGGTTAAACTTGGGAGTGTAGCCGTGAGGACTGGAATCCTTTCTCTTCAGCAGAATGGAGTAACAGTGCAAACTTCTTCACTCCACCGGATCCCACCAATGTGCCCCTATGCTGATCTGAAAAGACCATCTATAGAGGTGACAGGGGAGGCCAGCGTCCATGCCTGTTCAGTCCCCGGCTGGCCCACTGTGAACCATGCTGAGCACACCAACTTATTTCAGACAGGTTGCTGAAAAGCAGCAATGTATTGTCACTACCAATTGGATTTGTGGTATTTTTGCCACCTGGCTTCTGAATCCTCTGGAAGATAGTTGGTATCTCTGTGTTTCTGAGGTTATTCCGTGATCTGCTGCCGTTCTGTTGAAAACACCAGCATTCTGAGCTCACCATCCCTCAGTTGCAAAGATCAGCAAATATTAGCTGTGGATGCTGGTGTGATGTCTTTATAGTTTTAATTTAAAAAACAAACAAACAAAAAAAACCTCAACCCAACACTCTCTGATTTTGCCTCTCCTGTGTTGTTCTGAAATCTGTTTACACAGTCATCCTTTTCCCCAAGTTCCCCACCTGCCTCCTCCCTGCAATACTTCCTTTCCTTCCTCAGTTCTTCCTCCAATCCATCCCCCACCCCAGGTTCCCCTTGTTGTGGTCATGGGAGACTGGACCGTGGGAAACTCTTATTTACTCATATTCAGAGGCAGATTCCAGAGGCTCTTTTGCTTCAGGTCACTTCCTATGGTCCTGGGGATGGGCACTAGCTGCTCTTTTCCACCTTTCCTCCCCACATGATTATGAAGATGGAAGCCAGCTAATTTCCACCTCCTCTATTGTCCCTGGTTGTGGGGGCAGGAATCAGCTGATCTCTCCTGCCCACACCCCATTTCATCTTAATCGTCACAAACCCTTTTTAGGTCTTCCCTTTAAACAGCCCTCAGAGCAATCACAATGTCCTGTTGAATTTCTTCCCTTCTCCTTCCTCACCCTCTGGATTACATTTCCACAGTCCTGTCTTTGCCTGAAGGTAGCTCCAGGACAGCACAGGGAACGGAGCAGAGTTCTTATTTGGCTTTTGTTTTAGCAGCCTCTAGTGGGGCAAAGAGTGAAATTTAGAGATGTGGCTCAAGTCCGTCCTTTGTGTAACTTAGCTGACTGTAGGGGAGTTGTACCAGGTGTGAACTTGGGCCAGGGTCTCTGAGGAACACTACTTCATTCTCTGTGTAACATGCACATGTCGCTGTTTTACCTGAATAGAGGGAGAGGGTATAATTCCAGGGACATGTTGTCTTTAGTGGTGAGGGAATAAAACCACCTGGAGTGGTATGACTGAGTCACTTCCATGAGTCACTAGAAGTGGGCTGAGGGGAATTTATTTTGTGAATCAGAGGTAAAATGTGCAGCCTGTTTCCTCTCTGGTACAATGGCGGGGGGGAGAAGGGGAATAATGAACCGTTTCAAACTGATTTCTCTCCCCGAAAAACAGGCTTCTGAATATACTGAAATGTGTCAGAATGAATGAGTGTGCCTCATACTGCTCTCTGTATGCAGAGGTGCTCTGTGCATTCGCAATGCGCTACAAATGGTCTTTTCAGAGTAGCGTAGGGACATATTGGTGGGATGGGGGTGGAATGAAGAACTCTTATGTCCTTCAATTCTTTGGTGTTCAAATGCAGGTGTCGTTTGTGGGGTATGGGATGCAATATACAAGTAGAGCAATAATAGGCACGTGATCCATCAGTTCTATGCTTTTTACATCAATTAACTATTAGAAGAAATGGATGGTGTGGATACCATAGGACTACTCAAAGCGTGTGTTCCCACTGTGACCACTACCTGTCACTGTTGCTACACAAAAATCCAGATGCTAATGCATTTTATCTGGCTGTGAATAGCAACAGGTGGTCCTTTAAATATCCAGTAACCATACCTTGCAGTAGTACCAGCCGTTCCATGCAGGAATGGGGTCCATTATGACAGGCACTATAAAAACACACAGACTATGATAGTGTAACACTGACAGACCCCAGTTGTCGGTGGGTGGGATCGAACCTGGGGCCTCTGGAGCTTAGTGTATGAGCCTCTATTGCATGAGCTAAAAGCTAACTGGCTGTTAGCTAAAGCTGTAGAGCAAACTTATTAATCTCTCTCTCTAAGTGGTCTTGGTGCCACTAGATGGGACAGAACACCACACCCAGGGGGTGGCGTGGGTTACAATAGCATAGAGGCCACTCTGGTGTGCCACCTTTTGGCCAGGTGTGGCATCACAGGTGATCCCTGCCTTGCTTCCCATCACCCGGGTTATATGGAAGACCAGACAGACCTTTTTAACAAAGAGCACCCCTCTTATTAATGACTCTGATACACACAGGGACATGTGTCGTCTCGGGCTTAATCCCACTAGCAACCTCTGGCACTTTCCTTCAAGAGTCTCCTCTATCCTGTGTCTGTAACCAGTCTCTGTTTCTGGAATCCTTCCTAGTTCTTTCTCCAGGTTACTCTTTTCTGGCCTTCCTTAAGTAGAAGCCCTCCGCTGTCCTCTTTGGAGTTAGTACCTTGCTCTCTCCTTAAACAGGACTCTCCCCGGCTCCCCTCTCTGAAGCTGGCTTCCGTTAACCAGATTATCTGGCCCTTCTTGAGCAGGAGACCTCTGCTCTCCTCTCTGCATCAGAGCCTTGGCCGTGGCCAGCTTTTCCTTCAGCTGGCCCCTTTTCTTTAGTTATCCCTCAGGCTTTGGGGTGTTCAGCAGGCCAACCTTGCCCCACTGATGTCTCCTGGTATCTGGAAGGGGGCAAGATTTATGCTGGTCCCCTTTTCCCAGCTCCTCCCCAGTTGGTTGGACAAGAGGGGAGCTTGGACCATCCTCTCTCCCAAGGCTCCTGGCCTTTTAAAAAAGAATAATGGGATTTCCTTCCAAACACGTCTTACTCTTGGGACTGCTTCCTCTCTCTCAGTATCTCCCGGGTCCCAGTGTGTATATAACTGGACATTTCAAACTCCTAAAGGCCATGCAGTGCCACATGCGGGGGAGGGCTGACCATTAGGCTCCGCTATCCTTAAGGGGCAGACTACCCCATCACACAGACACTGTTCCTGCCAGTACACCAGTGTGTTGGAGTGCACCAGTGTGTTGTGCTCCAATTCCCCCATGTGGACCCTGCTAGTGTGCACTAAATGTCCCTTAGTACACGTTGATATAGTCCTGTTTGAAATAGGACTACATCAGTTCACACTAGCAGGGTCTACATGGGGGAGTTAGAGTGCAACACACTGTGTGCTCCTTAGTGTGGACTCTGGGGTCACACAGACAAGCCCAGAGATTCATGGGAAGTCTGTAAGATGAAACTGTTGCGCAGGCCAGATCCAAGCCATATGTTTGACACCCCTGGCTCTCACCCTATAGATTTGAACTCCTGGCTCTATCCCTGTGGACTGGGGGTGGGGAGTGAAAGCAGAAAAGCCCCTGTAATTCTGCAGGGCAGATCTGAATTGCAGGAATGGAATATTAGAACTAGATGAATTCTAGACTGGTCAGTCTAACTTGATACTTGGAAGGATACTGGAACAAATTATTAAATCAATTTTTAAGCAGCTAGAGAATAATAAGGTGATAAGTCAAGAACAAATTATGTCAGACCAATCTAATTTCCTTCTTTGACAGGGTAACCAGCCAAGTGGGTAGAGGGGAAGCAGTAGATGTGATATAGCTGGGCTTTAGTAAAGCTTTTTGCAGTCTCACAGCAAAAGCAAACTAAGGAAATGTGGTTTAGATGAAATTACTATAAGTTGGGTGCATCACTGGCTGAAAAACGTCTCAAAGAGTAGATATCAATGTTTGCTGTCGGACTGGGAGGGTGTATGAAGAGGGGTCCCACAGGGTTCTGTCCTGGGTCCAGTACTAGTCAATATTTTCATTAATGACTTGGACGATGGTGTGGAGAGAGTTCTTATAAATTCTTTGGGTGACAACAAAATGGTTGTAAGCACTTTGGAAGACAGGATTAGAATTCAAAATTATCTTGATACACTGGAGAATTGGTCTGAAATCAGTAAGATGACATTCAATAAAGATTATGGCCATACAGTAACTTATCATGTGGACGCAGTGACAGTTAGTGTGTCTCGTCATATAGGCAAGCCCTTAGTTTGCAGCCAGGGAGATTTAGATTGGCTATTAGGAAAAACTATAAGGATAGTTAAGACCTGGAACAGTTTACTTAGGGAGATTGCAGAATCCCCATCACTGGAGGTTTTTAAGAACAGGTTAGACAAACACCTGTCTGTCAGGGATTGTCTAGGTATAGTTAATCCTGCCTCATTGCAGGGAGGTGGACTAGATGATCTCTTGAACTTTCTTCTAGCTCTACATTTCTCTGATTCCATGATAAAGTAGGAATAATGGCTACACGGCAGGATCTGTTATACTTTCCTACTAACAATATGCTTTCAGTATGTCTTCTATCATCCCCCTCAACAAAATTTGCTTTAAACTTCCATATCATACTTTGCATGTTTTTTCTCCTGGTTTAGGTGAAACTGTAAAAATCACTTTTGTTTGTAAATGCCCAAGTGCTGGGGCTCTGCCTATCATGTGGGAAATGCATTGGAGGTGAGAGCTCCTGCTTGCTCTGAGTGAAGGCCACTGTAAAGCTATTAATAACAACAGTTAAAAATATATTCAAGGTATCATGTTCTAACTGCCTTGACTGAGGAGCACAAAATTTAATTTGTGATAATCAACCGAAAGCCAGAGGAGCATGAAATTAACTTGACATATTAATTTCATGTTTTAGGGAAGATACATCTATAGTGTAAGCATATTTTGGTTGAGTCCAAACTATCCTAGTATATGATACTTGACTAGATTGGGTCAACCTGATATTATTTGGCTTAAATCTTCATTTACTTTATAGATATCAGGCTGCAGCATAAGAACGTTTTAAATGTGATCTGATTCTGGACATCATTTTGAAGGACCACTGGTGTCCCCTTACTTATTGGACCAGATTCTGTTTTCAGCACTGCTGATGTAAATTGATAATAATGCCATTAACCCTTTGCTGCTACTCTGGATTTACACTGGCCTCACGTAGAGTAGAATTTGACCTGTCATATTTAATTCTGGTAAAAGGAAAAAGCTAGCTATAACTTTCACCATTTTAGATTCGATCTTGCCTGAGAAAAAATATAATTCAAAATGGAAATTGAAGTATTGGCGAAGAGACAGATAAATAATCCCAGCTCCTCCTACCTTTTTATGTTTGTCAAAGTCAAAGTTCCCCCAAGCCAGTAACTCAGTGGGCTGATGCAGTTAAGGCACTGGTGTGATAGCCACTGGTACACAAGGGAGTGATGTGGTCAGCATCACATGCAATCACCTTTGACTGCCCTAACCTGATGGATCAGGTACCGTTTTGCAGCTGGTTGAGCTAGAGATGGCTTTTATGTGTGAGATGCAGCAAGACTTAAATCCACAGCCTTCAGGATTGTAGTCAACTGCCTGAAACACTCAGCCACCATATCTTAAGCCGGGGGTAGTCAACAGGTGGACTGTGGGCCAGATCCAGTCCACCAGATGCTTTTGAACAGACCCTGAAATCTTTTTATTTACTTATTATTGTCATTCTTGTTGTTTTTTTATTATTTTCTCTGGAGTCTGGACCTCGGCTATACCTTGCTCAAGAAATTTGGACCTTGAGAAAAAATAACTGACTACCCCTGCTTTAAGCACTGTGCCTTTATGTTTATGCAATTCTCATTTTTTCTCACTTTTTTTTTTTTAATGGTGACCTGTGTTTTCATGGCAGTCAAGGCTTTCATCAAACAAAATGCTAGTAACAGCAAGTAGATTTTTCTTTCAAAAATAGCCTGCTCGATTCCTAACCAAATTAGGAGCAGTGATTAAATATGGAAAAATTTGCAGGAGCATGTGAATGTACCGAGCTAGCAACTGCATGGAAAGTCTTATGGGAAGAAGTCAGCTGCTGTTTAAACTCAGCTTCTCCTTTTGTATCCCCTGATTGGAGAATTTGGAACACCACTCTTTTTCTTTGCTGGGATTATATGCATATCAGGAAAGATGCATCTATGTTGACCGCCTTTCTGTTTTTAATTTGAATGTTTAAGGACCTGGTTTTCAAAATGTGCAAGTGATTGCATCCCTGATTTGCCCATACCTAACCCTGACCCTAGTTACCATAACTGCATGTATGAATGAGGTATTTACAAACAAAAATGGCAAGTCAATGCATCTAACTGGCCATTTGTGTTTTGCAAATAGCCTCTTCACATGTGCTGTCATGGTAGATACAGAAGTTAGGCACACAATTATGCACCTCTTTGAAAATCTTTGACCTTGAATGCACAGAACAACTACAAAAACCAGCTGGGCTCTGTTGGCACTGTAAACACTCTGGGTACTAGGGTGCACTCTGTGTACACAGGATTGGACCCACAGTCCATTTTTAATTGTTCTTTGCCAAGCTGGTGAATTTTAGTATGGCTATGCGGGACAGACTAGATCCAACTTTCCCCACACAGCTCTGCCAATGTACCTCCAGTCCTGCTCTGAAACACCCCATGTTTGTCTAGTTATGGGGCCTTACAGGGTAGTTGATACACATCCTAAAATGCAGGACCACTGCACTTCTATTTCAGTCTTTGTGCCTCTCCTGAGCAGACTGCCAACAATGCTGGGTTATGAAAGGGTTTGGCACTGAGAAGGGTGAGATTTTTAAATACGTTTTACCTAAATTTGATTCTGAATGTAGAGATCTGATTCTTGTGGAGCACAATTGATTAACTTAACTGGAGTTACTCTCAACTTGTACCAGTGTAACTGAGAGCACGTGTGTCCGCAAAGGGAGGAGTCTGTGCACTGAACTACGTCTACTACCTGTAGATCTTTTGAAACCACAGGCACAGTATGAAAATTCTGCTATCAGATAAAAAGAAAGGGGGTTACAGACAGTGATGCCTCCCAGACAGTATTTGCATCTGTTTTTCATATTGCATTGCCACATAGATGAACATGGTAATGCTGTCAATCAGGGTTGAACCAACAGCATCCGGTATTTAGAAGTGGTAGTAACAAAGTAAAAATTAACGGAGGGACTCCCGGAAATAGAAGGGGGTGGCATTTAAGAAAAGCTCCTGTAGGGGCACAAGGGTAAACAATGGGCCAAATTCAAAGGTGACATAAACAACAGCTTAAGTTGGGATCTGGTCTTGCTCCCATTGAAATCTATGACCCTGTTGACTTCAGTGGTTGCAACAATAGGCATAGGATGTCAGTTGATTGGCAAAGTAGCATAACTTGTCCTGATGTGGTATTCAATGGGCCAGCCTAACTAATGTGACTTTTATGCACCAATGGGAAATCGGGGGGGGGCTTATAGCAGGAAAAGCAACTACAATATAGTGTAAGACTGTGGTGTAACTCAGGAGCAACTCCATTGGGGCCCTTCTGTGGGAGAAGTACTTGTTTATTTCCAGCTGAATCTGGCCTAGTGACTCTTAAGAAGAAGTCGATAACTAATGCTGGGTGCATTGCAGTTTGGGTTCCAAAAGGGGCCGCTGAGAGTAGAACTTTCCTACATCTGCACTCTGGAAACAAACAACCAATTTTTCATTTTTAGTGGTTAATACTGAAAATGTGAAGGTCTGTTTAGTCTTGTCTCCCTAACATAAACCAGCCAGAACAAGGCAGCTTCAGAGAAGTTTGCAACAAGTTCCCTTATTTGGAATAACAGTCATTGTTTTAATGTAGATACCACGGAATGTGTGTTAGACTGAGCAAGGCTCAGCGGATCTCATTGTTCATGGGATATAAAGCAGGGTTGATCCATGAAACAAGCAAATGGTATCAAATTAAGTGGGGTGGTGATAATCCAATTTGTTTCCAAAAATTTAACCAAATTCAGTCCTCTGTTATGCCTGTGGTTGTGTCAGAGTAACTGAGATCAGAATGTGGTTCAGAAAGAAGAAATGCAAGGGAAATGTGAAGTTGTGTGGAGCCAAACTGCTTATATGGGAATCACAAAATGTGTATAAAGAAAAGGAGGACTTGTGGCACCTTAGAGACTAACAAATAAAGTCCTCCTTTTCTTTTTGCGGATACAGACTAACACGGCTGCTACTCTGAAACAAAAAGTCTATGTGGCTCCAAATCCAAATTCCCACCTTGCTCGAGGAAGTTTTTGAGCTGGTATTTTGTGTCCAGTCAAAATGAAGGTCTTGTGGTGTTTTGACGTATACTGGTGCTTGTGTTGCAATTCGGCTTCTGACCAATCTCTGTGTACAGGGCAAAATTCCAAACATGGCGGAGTTTGGCTCCAATAGTCCACTCTCCTTCTAAAGGGGAAAACCTGGTCCTTACAGGATGGGTTTCTCTTCATCAGGTGTCCCCGCCAATGTAGTACTCTTTTATAGGCACATCGGTCATATGCTCATCCCAATGAAGTCTGCAGTAGATCATGTCTTGACTATGCCCCTGCTCATAGAGGGGCAATAGTTGGTGGGTCTGGATAGCAGTGGATCCACTGGCCCCATCCCGCCCATGGCTTGTCCTGAGCCCTTCCACGCTCTATATCTCTACGGGATTAATCCCCCATGCGGGTGCCTCCACCCCATACAACAGAATTGCACAGTTTCCACTGCCTATGGCAGGGGTGGCCAAACTATGGCTCTTGTGCTTTTACCATTAAAGTGCGGCTCACGGAGCCCCCCATGTTGCCTCCCATTGTCCACCTACCAGACTGCTGGGGGGAGCTCAGGACCTCTGCCTTGCAGCAAGGTGGTGGCGTAGGGGCTTCTGCCTAGTCGGGGAGTGGAGGGGGGGGTCTCACGGCTTCTGCCCAGTGTGTGTGGTGGGGGGGGGGCTTGGGGCTTCAGCCCCACATGGCACACCTACCAGGGCTCGGGGCTTCAGCAGGAGTGGAGCTGAAGCCCTGAGCCCCAGCAGGTGCACTCCAGCTCTCAAACTTCTGAAGACGGTCGTATGCAGCTTGGAGGGTCAGTAAGTTTGGCCACCCCTACCCTATGGGGCTCTCGACCCTGTAGAAGTGGGGACAGGAATTGCCCCACAATACTCATGTGGGGAGAGATGAATGCAATTGGACAATCAAGATCAACTGTGTGGGTTGGAAAATTTTATCCATAATGCACTTGTTTAAAATTTTTTTTAAAAAAAGTATAAGGACAGAAATTCTGTCCATTACAATTGTGCAACACCCTTACCTACAATGTCTTGTCAGTGAGGGGCACCCCCAGTTATTGAGAGGCCCAGGGAGGTAACAGAGAGGATGTAAGTGACAGCAAAATTTGGCTCGCAGACCTCCTCGAAAGAGGATTTAACTACATAGTTATTTTTGATTAAGTGTTACAGTTTTGTTAGATTATGGGGTTGCAGTGAGAAATTGGTGAGTTGTGTTTAGATTTTGCAACAGTGTTTCTAAACGTCCACAGTGTTCTAGTCTGTGTCTCATTTTGAGTTTTGTACTTTGAATAGTCCCTAATATACCCTTTTTATCCTTTTACCAACATTTGGAAATTGTCAGTAATTTACGGATGGTGTGAACTTGTAAACCTTCAGTATTTGCAGTTTTATCCAGTATGTAATGACTTCATTCCACTCCAGAGAGAGAGGGTGATGTGGGTTCACAGGACATCCGCAGTAATGCGCGGGGAGTTAGGTTTTGATGAGCTGGCCTTGGTTTGAACTGTGGCAGATTCCATTTTCCTGGGGGCCTGCTACTATTTCTCTTCGATGACTACAGCAGAACAAAATTTGAAATATGTGTATTTCATTTATAAAGATGTTTTATATGTTTAGGCTCCCTATGGGTGAATTCTCTTCACACCGCTTTGCTGATATAGTGCTAACTTCCTTGCCTTCACAAAATCTCCCCGCTGTTGGCATGAGAGCCCTCTCCTCTGCAGCTTCTGCTGCATGGAACAGTCTTTCCTGTATGACTCCTCCCTCAACGACTCTTCTTTTAAAAGCATCTCTTGCATCCCCCTACATGCCTTTAAATATATCTCCTATTTTTTGTTTGTTTTATTTTTAATTGTATTTCACTCTGGTGGTTTGCATGAAAGATGCTAAACGCAATTAGAATTGTATTGTATGATTATTCTTAGGCAGCCAGTTTAAAAAACCCTTGTGCATTGAAGGAATCTATAATTTCCATTTGTATGGAAATAAAACACTGACAAGTTGAGAGCCCAGCCTTGCGTTCTGCAATCCTCCCAGGAGCTCCTGCAGTATCACCAGACTTTGTATTTAGTGCAGCTGTTTTTACTAACTTTGTTTATAATCCTGAAGTTTATATTTGCTCCTGTTGGCAGGTGTTTATCATTTCACAGGGTCATCTTACTATATTTCCATAAGCAGAAGTTTAAGCATCATCTAGAGCAGTGCTTCTCAAGCTATCTGATGTGGGGGACCGGCAATTTTTTTCCCCAATGTGCGCGCAGACCGGCAGCCAATGGCTCGCGGACCGGCATAGGTCCACGGACCACCACTCTGAGTAGCACTTATCTAAATTACTTTGCTTCCAAGCCCTATAGAATTTTTCACAGGCTGCTTTGAAGTACTAACGATGATTCCAGGGCAGTAGAGAGGTGGATTGCCACTGAACAAATGTTTTCTTTTGCATATAGTCTTTTTTAGAACTTGAACGTCTGCTGAGGGTACTTTACAAACATTGGTCCCAATTCAGCAGTCCATCCCTTTTCAACAAAGCATTTAAGCAAATATTTAACTTTAAGCACATGCTTAAGTCTCATTGACTTCGAGGGGACTTACCCCAATTCACACAGAGAGTCATTGGCAGAACCAGGATGAGAACCCAGAAGAAATAACACCCTGTCCCCTGATCTAACCACAAGACTTTCACCTCTCAGTACTCCCTGCAGCAGCCCTCACTAGGTTCCAGGCCTGTCTCTGCTCCAGGATTTCTTCTTGAAGGATTTATTATGGGATTTGGGGAAGCCTGAATTCACCACAGGTGTCTTCCTTAGAGTCTGCCAAACTCTAAGTTCTTCAGCAGACAGAGTTCTTTTAACCATTTAGGATCATGATGGAAGAAGGCTGGGCTAAAGTTAGAGTTCTCAGAACTGTCCGGCAGCAATAAGGAAGGTGCTTTTTAAAGCCTCTCATCTGTGCTTTAATTGCACATGCTCTCACCTTTCTGAAGTGGCCAGCCTCTTCTCATTTACATGGTTATTCAGGTTGTTAGGATAAACTTCTTGTAAGTTGGTCACTGTGTATGTGTGTGTGTATGTCCGTGTGTCCATGCACTCTAACACCTGCCTATTAACCGACAGCCAGAACCATTAGATTCAACTGCCCCCCAACTGGTGGCAGCGCTAAAATCCAAATTGCTCTGTATTAATTTGCCCTTTTGGTTCTAATGCCGGCTGTGGACACTGAGGCTGACTGCCAGCATGCTTTGAAGTCACTTGCTTGAGCATTGATCCATTGCTATATATAGGCTTTCTGTGTTTCGCCCCCAGTAATGGTAAATACAGACACCTTCTGCTGTATGGACTAAGAGGCCAGCTTATATGCATGATCATGCTCTGGTAGCTGCAGCTGGAAGAAATCCTAATACAGGTGGTGCAAGTTCTAATTCTACTGGGCAAGAGTGACTTTTGGGGGTTGTTTCTCTCTCTCTCTCTCTCTCTCTCTCTCTCTCTCTCTGTGTGAGAGAGATAGAGATATGCACACAGTCTCTACTACTGTCAATATATAATAAAGGCAAATTTCCTTTCTTTCCCTGTTTTATGCTGTGGATCTTGGATCTCTAGTGCAGCGTTTCTCAAGTTCCCCGAGGGAACATGAGGGGGTCCATGGGCCCCACTGATCAACTCCTCCCCCGCCCCTCTATCTCCCAGAAGTGACTGAAGCCAAACCAGGAGATTTTAGGCGCTAAAAGTCCGGCAGTGCAGCGGGGCTAAGGCAGGCTCCCTGCCTGCCCTGGCTCCATGCCGCTCCCGGAAGCGGCCAGCACGTCTCTGCAGCTCCTGGAGGGGGCAGGGGGTCTCCACATGCTGCCCCTGCCCCTAGCACCAACTCTGCAGCTCCCATTGGCCCCGAACTCCCACTGGCACCCAAACTCTCTCCCAGAACCTGCACCCCCTCCTGCACCCCAACCCCCTGCCCCAGCCTGGTGAAAGTGAGTGAGGGTGGGAGAGAGCGAGCGACGGAGGGAGGGGGGATGGAGTGAGTGGGGAGTGGGAAGAGGTGGGGTTGGGGTGGGGCCTTGGGGAATGCTGTGTCATGGGGGCAGGGCCTGGGGCTGAGCGGGAGGGCTTGGGGGTCCCCAAAAAATTTTAAATCCAAATGGGGGTCCTCGGGTTGCTAAAGTTTGAGAACCACTGCTCTAACGTATATTCTACACTCGTTCACCACATGGAACTCCAAGCAATCTCAGTGAAAGTTACATGTTAGGATCATGGCCCTAATATAACACCCTAGAGATACGCATTTCAGATCAGAGAGGAGAATTGCTGTTAAGGTGAGCTGCTTTAAAGTTGATATTTAAGTGAGGTTTTTTTTTGGAGGAGATACAGTTTATTTTCCTGATTTTTATTAATAGCTTTCCCTTTCTTAAAAAAGAGAGGAATTCCTTTCTAGTAGAGTTTCAAACCCCAGAGTGTGCATTTTGAAACAATATGAATCAAGTGATTAAGATTTATTTTTAGGCATTGGAAGGTGCTTTTTGCAGTGTCCCACGATGCGGTACAGTAAAAGAGTCCATAGTGGGATACAAAGGAAATAAAAGGGTTCAAAGAGAGTCAAATATGGCTGGTGATGGAGGGTGTGTTCTGGTGTCCCACAAGTGAAAGTCTGCCCTCTCCCCTATGGAAGGGAAACAGAGGCCCAGTTATATGAGTCAGGTGGGGGCATGGGATTGGGAACGCGTTTTGTTCATCCATATCTAGATATGTACATGGCCCCAACACTAATTAACACATACAGCCAAATTTTATGCTCTTAATACCTTTATATAGAAACTGATGGATGAATACTTTTTAAAAATTATATTTGAGATAAACATAATTCCTTTTCAATTCTTAACCAGTTAACATTCGGCCTGGATATATACATTATGTGAAGCAAAAGAACTGAAGCGTGTTCTGTAGGCTTCTAGTTCATCCCCTCTGGAGGAGGCTGGAAGGGAATACTTAATTTAATCTCCAGAACATATTCCATAGGCTTCCATATTTTCTTTGCTTTAGTTAAATACATGGAGAGAACTGTTCATTGTCTTGCCTAGTAAGATACTGGAATGTAGCACTATGGAACTGAGTCCATTCTGGAAAAGGGCTTAATAGGGAGTGAGTCACTGGGTATAATAATCTTCCATCTCTCTCAGCAGAGTGCAGGTGCAGTTAGTAATAGCTTTTTGTCACAATTCCTGAGTCACTTGTGCTATGTAAAGCTATTGCTGGAGATGATGCTGGTGTCGAGGCCTTGCTCTGGGCTGGAACGTTACTATGGCGTGTCTCTGAATTGCACAGAAAAGTCTCTGGTGTGTAAAACTTTGGAGATTCTGCTCTGACTGGAGAGCAGCAAAGGCTGAGATAGGAAAACATTATCCAAGTGTAACATATACTGTGATACCTACCGTAGATATCCTAGTGCTGTGTGCATTAGAAATTCATTAGACGTGCAGACAGGGCAGGGGTGCACAAACTTTACCCAACTGTGAGCCATGTTGGCAGCCTTCTAGGAGCCCAAACTAAATGACATAAAATGAACCCAACTGCCTTTGCCAGCCACTCAGGTCAGGATATAACATTGCATGATGTTTTCTATAGTTTCTGTTAGCTGCAACTTCATAAAGGACAGGAGGGAAGCCAGAGGTCACAGTGTAGATGTCAGTGGAAAATATTTTGTCTTAGGGGACTGCACTTCCGCCACCCCTGAAAGAACAGATGTTTGACAGTCTAGTTATGTGCTATAAGTAAGATCTAATTTACAAACGGATAGCTTTGTCTTTATCAAAGCTAAACTTGGAACATCTCTTTCTTGCCTGTTTCGGAAACCAAGCAGTTAAGCTGGCCCATTGATCTAGTGCTTAAGTGCTTTGCACTGTTGCTGCAGGGAAACTAGGTGTGGTTCAGACTCATAGGATGTGTCTACACTGCAATACAAGACCTGCAGCTGGCCCAGGTCAGCTGACTCGGGCTGGCAGGGCTGAGGCTGTCTGGCTCTAAAACTGCTGTGTAGTCGTTCACACTCCAGCTGGAGCCCAGGTTCTGAGACCCTCCCCCCTCCCGGGCTCTCAGAGCCCCAAACATCTACACTACAGTTTTAGAGCCCCACAGCCTGAGTCAGCTGACCCGGGCCAGCCGCGACTGTGCCCCGGGTCTTTCATTGCAGTGTAGAGGTATCCGTAGTGGTTTGCTCCTCAGCCTGGAAGAGGCAGCATGCTGAGTCACTGGATGGGTATCAAGTGCCTAGTGAGGATCGTCATTAGGCCAGTTAGGCAGTGTCATTTTCAGGGTTTCAAGTGAATCCACTTCATGCCTCTTTTCCTCAGGCAGAAGAATGGTGGCTGTAGCATGGGGCCTCAAAGGGGGAAGAAACTGGCAGCGAGGTGAAGCACAGTCATCTGCCCTTCTCTTCTGCTGCCCCCTCAAGCCTCCTCCCCAAAACCCTAGTGTATGTGCTTGTGGAAGGTCTGTATTGCAATTGCTTAGGGCCTTGATGTCCGGACTATTCAGGGAGCCATAGTCTTGTCCATTTCAATAGACCGCACCAGTAGCAAGAGCAGAGCCGAGAAGGGAGAGGGCCAGGTTCTGTAATGCCCAGTGCATTGCATGGTATTTTACTTACTCAGCCATGTGTCTCCTTTACACAAACGGAACTATTCATGTAAGTCCTGCTCAGCATGACTGAGGGCTGCAAAATCTGGCTGTAAATTAGTGGGGAGGAGGAGCTCAGTGGTCACTTGAATGCTTGCAAAACAAAACTCTCACTAGCCAGTGGCCCTTTTGAAAATAGGCCAGTGCTAGTGGGAGGCCCTATTATATTAATGGAGTAATAAATAAACCCAGAGTTACATGGATGCTTTTATTTATAGTTTATCATGTGAGGTCTTTAATCGACTGATTTTACGATACCAGCAAGTCCAACTGCTGTTAACCTGCAGGGCATTTTTTTATTGCAAGGCCTTCAGCAGGGTGTCCTTTTATAAATTCAGTGAGGTTACCAGTCATACTGCCTATAGGAATCTTACTCTAATATTTTTGCAATAGCCTTTAAACTTTCTTTATACCGGAGACCAGAAATATGTTTGTCTCTCTGGACATAACATTTTTTTTATTAAGGCTTTTTTTTTTTTTTTACCACTGTGCCTAACGGATATTTCCATGGAGTCTTTGATTCAAAAGTCTGAGTGCTAGAAGTGCTTGATATACTTGCAAACTGGAGTCACTTTGCCCATCACTGAAAACAGCCAGTGGCCTTTGAGGTGGATCTTGGCAACAACATAGCTGTGGAAAGAATACCATATCCAGTTGAATTGTAGGTGAGCAGAATAGAATTACTCTGTTGAGAATAGGAACAGATTCCACGGTTAACATCACTACTCTGTCAGAAAGAGCCACGGGATATTTAATAACCAGAGGTGCTCAAATATCTTGGTTTTACACCACCTCTTGATTAAAAAATGCTCCTAGCAGCACAGTGACATAACACAATGTCATGTAACACTGGTAAAGAATCATAGAAAGTGTCACTTCTAACACTGAAAAAGGAGCTTTTAGTATAATCCATAAAACTATTGTTTCTCTTCTCCACTGTAGGGCGTCTGCCTAGAACTTTCTTCAGGCTCCTCCTGCCTGGCTTCCTGTTACTGATTTAGAGAAACAATGCTCATTTTTGTATCTCCGCTGAATAGCTGCTACTTCCCATTAGATCAGTAAAAATAAGCAGTGTGGGCAGGTCAGAGGAGTGCTTGTATGTAAAGAGGCTTTTGCATTCTCAACATTTGCATATGTACGCCCCAATACTTATTTGTGCTGACAAGTTGCCTATTTGTGCCTAGAATTACCTGTTTTCTGCCCACAACAGCATTTTATAATGTGTAATTGCCTTTCAGCACAGGGCACGATGGAGACACAGACATGAAAATTCAGCCTCCAGTGGGGAATAGTCAGCCTGGCACTTTCTCTACTGCATATTTCAATTGGGGAAAACCACAATAGTTAATTTTAACAATAAATTGATTGTGACAAAAACCCAGAGGAAGTGAGAGAGTTGAAGCAGCAGAAGTTGTGAGCTAGATGCTAGGTGGGGGAGGCTGGCCTGAGCTCTATGCTGTGCAGTAACTCCCAGTCCACTTATCTTTGTTCCGATCAGGCACTGAGAACCTCTTGCTACCTGTCATTGAAATAGGCACCTTGCGGGAGGTGCTCAGCACACAGGACACTTGAGCCCTTCCTGGGATTTTGCAATTTCAGATTTTCGCCTCTCACCATGCTCTAAAATGTTGACTTCATCGGGTTGGTATGGTTTTTATTTTTCAAGCCTATATAGGCTTTTATATCATCACGCTCCTCATCGTAGTCTCTGAGCACCTACTGTCTATTCTCAGGTGGAGCTGCAGGGTGCAGGCAGCAGGACGTTCTCACTGGAGGGTTCTCTGCTCTGAAATTCACTCCTTCCTGTGTTCCTGTTTCTGATCTCACTTACATATGCCATTGATTTCATTGGAGTTACTCCTGATCAATACCTGAGTAAGTGAGATCAGACTAGGAGCCCATTAAAGTCCAGAGGTTTTTGGATATAGTGTGAGATATGTTCATTCACAGTGGCTAAAATTTTCAAATGTAGGCACC
Organism: Natator depressus; assembly: GCF_965152275.1. Taxonomy (NCBI): domain Eukaryota; kingdom Metazoa; phylum Chordata; order Testudines; family Cheloniidae; genus Natator; species Natator depressus. The sequence goes on along the minus strand of NC_134240.1, from coordinate 119,090,017 downwards.
TAAAGTGTGGCAGATAATGCCATATTTAGACACCTAAATCAAAATGGCCTGGTTTTCAAGCGTTCTGATTACATACAACTCCCCTTGAAGTAAATGGCATTGGCAGAAGGCTGGCGTTCAGCACATTTGAAAATAGGGCTACATGAATTTTAGGTTCCTAAATACAGTCCGTGATCTGTAGCCAGAGCATATTTATTCCAGGGCTTTGGTGGATTTCATTTGTGCTAGTTGTTGACACCAGTTGTTTGTTTTACTGTCAAATGCCCTGATATTACAGGGCGCCTGTCATTATATTAATCAAACTTGCTGCAATTGTATGTGAACTGCTTGGAAACCCTGAGCCTGGAGGGAAAACCGTATGTGAATTTTCTTTATTTATTTATATAATATTCGGTAAGCAGTGTGGTGTATAGCAATTGGCAACGCTGGCGGGCGAGAGCTCTGTGTGGAGGGTATTAAAATAGGGTAATACAGCTGCTGTGCTAAGTTGTTTTCTAAAGCTCTTGTGTAACCCAAGAGAGGATCAGTAAGGATATGTGCTGTGTATTTGGGCGGGAGGTGTTCCTATTGACGGCTGGATAATTGTTGCATTCATGTGAAAAAAGCAGCATATGATGGAGCTGGAGTGTCCAGCATGTACTTGGGAATTGCAAGTGAAACAAAGCTACTGTACCTCCAGCTTCCCAGGTCGTGCCGGTGCACCTCGGATGGGGAGTTAATCTGCAAAAGCAGAACAGTGGGCATGTGAGGGAGAGGATTAGGAATTTGTTTTTCAGTATTTTGTAGTTAAGCCGAACATAGCCGCCCCATCTGTCACATGGATCTGACTCTGGGGGCTCTGCTTCCTACACAAGGAAGAGCCACTATACCATCTCTCTCTTAAACAAGTATCTGACTAGCTCAAACAATCCACTGGGTAGTGGCGTGGGGGCAGAGGTTAGTGCTGGAGACTGCTGCAAGTAAATGTTTCATTGGCCATCTACTCTGACAAAAGCCACTGCAAGTTCAGAACGGCAATCAAACGCTATACCCTCTTAACCCCCCAGCAGGAAAATTCAGTGCCTGCTCTGGGGAGTTTTATGAATCTCAAAGACAAGCAGCCTGGTGGCAGCTGTGTTGAGAAGTTGTGCTCACAGAAAAGACAGTGTTAGTAGGCTGGCTGCCCTCCGTCCCAGGACCCAGCTGGCTGCCTTCCTTCCCTAGCGACTGGCTGTTCTTTCTGGCCACTCTTGTTGGCTTCCAGTTCCCGGCTGGCTCTGCTCTTTTCCAAATCCCTGCTGGCTGTTCTTGCTGTCTCCCTGCCTCTCCCAATCCCTACTGGCCACTGTTTCTGGCTCTTACATCCTCATTCCCTGTTGGCTGTCCTCTTTCCCTAGTCCCTTCTGGCTGCCCTTACTGATTTCTCTCCTTTCCCAATCCCTACTGGCTTTCTTAGATGTCTCCCCCCATGCCCACCACTGCCACAGTTAGCTATTGAAGCATATGGCACTTTCCAGGGAAAGCCTTTGGTAAGCATTTCCACAACTCTGTGACATGCAGTACTCCTGCCTAGTTACAGCAGTGCCAAGTTGTATTGCTGAAGAATTACCAAAGCCCACCGGCCCTTGGAGAAGAACACCATTCACTCTGATGATACAGTTATACCGTGGAGCTTTTCCAAGACCTTTTGATTGCATTTACCTTTAAAAACAGCTTCTTGTTCGCTGTTCTGGTCAGGCTCCAGCACAGTGCGTCAGGCCAGCAATATAGTAAGGGTCCAATCCTGATCCCATTGAAGTCAGTGGGAGTCCTGTCACTGAGTTCAGTTAGACCAGGAATTGCCCTTTAGAAATCCTTTCCCCGTCTGATGTGAATTACTGTTCATCAGCAAATGCAGCCTGGAGTGAGGAGTTGCATCTCCCTTAAAATCTCTAGGCCAAAGTCGGGGTAACATAAACAGTGGTGTAAGTTTCATATTGGGGACTTACTTGTATGCAGATGCTGGAGAACTAACTTCCATGGACTGAAGTCGAAGCCTGTCTACAGCAGCTGGAGAACTGTGGCCTATAAGGTATAAGTGGTTATGCAGTATCCAACTGACACCAACTTGGCATTCAGTGGATGTGCAGCATGCGTGTAACTTACACACCAAGGTCATGGAAGGAGATTGTGTAGCAGGAAAAACCTTTACCAGGAGGGTGTCGGATTAAACAGCTCCCCAAAATACTTTAACATGCCAGCACCATCCCCAACATCCTTTGGGGTGTGTGTGTGTGTGTGTCAAATTTAGCTATTATGTAAGCAAATCCAGTTCCCATTAACATCAGTGGGAGCTGTAGCTGTTTATACCAGGTCTGACTCGGGGCCCCACAAAATACCAGTGAAATCTGTATTGCATTTGTCTTCCCTGCCTACTTATCAATTTATGCCCAAAGTGTACCTTTTTATATCCCCTTTACATCAAAGCTGAATTTGAATCATATTCTCCTTTTTTCCTTTTCAAACAACAGTAAGCAGAACAGAAACTCTTGTATAATTGTGCAGCTAACTTGTGTGCAATTACTGGGACGGCATGCACAAATCAAGTATTTGCAGGCAGAAGGGCAGTTAGGTGTCTAAATGTCCATTTGCTTATGGGAACCATTAAGACCTGTTTATGGTTCTTTCACACAATAACAGGAGAGAGAAAGAGACATCTTAAAAATAGCAAGATGTGACAGGGGTGTCTACTCTATTTTCTGGTTGTACAGCGTTAGGTGTAGCACCTGAAATTGCCTTACTCATTTTTTTTTTTTTTTTAAGATTTTTAGGGTCGTGGTGGTTGTTCTTTTAATCCAGAAACATACTGACTGCTTTAAAATCATCTGCATGGATGAACTAGTAAACCCCGCCATTTTCTATCAAAAAGTTTTATTTTTATATTCCCGTATACTGCAGTTAAAATAGGTACTAATCCTTCTTATTTATGATCAGAAGGGACTTTTGGACATTGTAGGTATGTGCTACTTGCTTTCTCACCTGAGTAGTTATTGCAGATTTGGGCCATAAATTAGTGAGGGGAAACACCTTCTCCTAAGTATCATGCATTGTTAATTTAACCCTCTAACATTTGGTTACTTACACTAGTGGGCTGCAAATGGTTGAAATACTTATATTGATTTTCACAACCTTATTCTTAATCCAGATATTCTACTGCATTTTTCTCTCTTCCGTTGGCAGTCATTGATCTTTTGTAGTTTTATATTCTGCTCTTCTCCCGTTTCCCAGTTTTGTGATTCTTACTGCTTCAGCAGGCAAATGATTTGACAAACTGCTGTTGGTTTTCTTATTATGGATGTTTTTGTCCTTTGGGGCTAACATGCAGACATGAATGTTTTTTCATGGCAAATCTGACAGGAGAAGCCACTTGTTCTCATTGCTAACCTTTTCCCAGAATAAACTGAAGAAGCTAAGGTATAGCCAGTTGTGTTAAAAGTTTAAACCAAACGTTGTTGCCATGAGGTATGGAGTTCTGATCTATATGAAATGAGTTTGTGTTTCTCAGCCAAGTTCCTAGTGCACGTGTCCCCATCCGAAGAACCCCTAACACTAACTTGCACTGGTGTCTGGTGTCTTAGACTTAGTGCAGTGGACAATGATTTGAAAAAGCGTAGAAACGAATCTAACTGTCACCCCGGAAGTGTAGTCCCTAGTTCAGGTTTGGGGCATATTGGCTGGGTGCCTTTGGAGAAGATTGTACTGTCTTTCGATATCCTGGTGATAGGTGTCTTTTAGGCCATGTCTATATCAGCAAGCTTACAGTGACACAGCTGTACCAATACAACTGTGTCACTGTAAGATCACTCGTGTAGCCGTGTTATGCCAACGGGAAAGAGCTCTTCTGTCAACATAATATAACCAACTCAATGAGTGGCTATAGCTATGTCAACAGGAGAGCGTCTTCTGCCGATATAGCACTGTGCACACAAGCACTTATGCTGGCAAAATTTATGTCGCTCGGGTTTCCCCACCCCCGCCACACACACTCCTGAGCAACAAAAGTTTTGCCGGCATAAGTGCAAGTGTAGACATAGCCTTAGATATCTAAGATTATCTATAGAATACCTGTACTCTGCACAGCTTTGTTAATAGTAGTTGTTACTCTGTTAACATGGCACATTGTCAGCACTACATTCACTAAATCAAATGTTAAAGAGGAGATGAGACAAGATCAACAACTTTAAAAGAAACATAAGGAAGTATTCCTTCACACAACACACAATTGCCAGTGGATGTTGTGAAGGCCAAAAGTATAACTGAGTTTTAAAAAAATAATAGATCCACCAATGGCTATTAGCCAAGGTGGTCACCAATGCAACCCCATGCTCTGTGTCCCTAAACCTCTGATTGCCAGAAGCTGGGAGTTGGACGACAGGGGATGGATCACTTGATAATTCACCTGTTCTGTTCATTCCGTCTGAAGTATCTGGAACCAGCCACTGTTGGAAGACAGGATACTAGGCTAGATGACCATTGGTCTCACCTCAAATGGCCATCTATGTGAGGTTGGGTCTTTGAGTTCTTCTCCATTCGAGTCCATCTTGAAGCAGTTCCTTAGGAACTCCGTAACTAATCAAATTCTTTTCTATGATATCCATCCATCCATCCAGTTTTGGGTCTTCCAGCTTGTCTCTTAAGCTCCAATTCTTCTAAGTTTAACTTCTTATTTGCTATATATTCTTCTGATCTTCTTTTCACATGCCCAAACCATCTAAGCCTGGATTCCCTCAGCTTTTCTGTAATTGATACCACCTTCACACTTCCCATAATTCATTTGTTTTGAATATGCTTGTAACTCCAAGCATTCATCTTAACATTTTCATTTCCTGTCTCTTTATTCGGATCCATACAAAAGTGCAGGCCTAATTATCCTTTTGTAGATCTTACTTTTCAGTTTGATGGACATTCTCCTATCACAGATCACTCCACTCACTTCTTTCCATTTATTCCATGCCTTTCCTGTTCAGTTTATAAATTTGCCATTGAGTTCACCAGTATCCTGTACTATCAAACCTAGGTACTTGATTTTTCTGAACCCTTGCTCCTCCCCCATCCTCCAGACTTAATCTCATTGTCTTCCTGTGAGGTATCATCAACTCTACGGACCATGTACTCCAGAAGTGGCCAACCTGGGGCTCCAGAGACACATGCGGCTCTTCAGAAGTTAATATGTGGCTCCTTGTCTAGACACTGACTCCGGGGCTGGAGCTACAGGCGCCAACTTTCCAGTGGGCCGGGGGGCGCTCCCTGCTCAACCCCTGGCTCTGCCACAGGCCCTGCCCCCACTCCACCCCTTCCTGCGCCCTTCCTTGAGCCTGCAGTACCCTCGCTTCTCCCCCTCCCCCCCAGAGCCTCCTGCATGCCATGAAACAGCTGAACGGGAGGTGTGGGGAGGGAGGGGGAGGTGCTGATCAGCGGGGCTGCTGGTGTGTGGGAGGCGCTGGAAGAGGGGTGGGGGAGCTGATGGGGGCTGCTGACATATTACTGTGGCTCTTTGGCAATGTACATTGGTAAATTCTGGCTCCTTCTCAGGCTCAGGTTGGCCACCCCTGATATACTCTGTTTTATTTCTGCTGACTTTCATGCCATTTCTTTCAAGAATGCACCTTTTATCTTTACACATATTTTCCCACTTCCTCTTTGCTCTCCCCCATGAGCACTATGTCCTCTGCAAAAAGCATGCCATCCAGGGGGCCACTCTGGATGTTTTCTGTAAGTTCATTGAGCACCAGTGTGAACAAAAAGGGGCTTAATGCGGAGCCTTGATGTACTCTGCCTCTTATTGGAAACTGAACAGTTTCTGATTACATGGCATTTTGACTGTGGTAACGGCATCCTTATATATGTCCTGGACAATCTGACATAGTCTAAAGGAGTCTGTTTCATTCTCATACACCACCAGATGAGGTCTCTCAGAACATGGTCATGAGCTTTCTCCAGATCAATGAATGCTGTGTTCCGGGTTTTTCTTTTCACTTTATTTTTCCACAGGCAACCTTAATGCAAAGCTAGCATCCACTTTTAACTTGCTTGGCCTGAATCCAAACGGATTGTCACTGACGTTTACATCTCTTTGTTATCAAAAACTTTCTCTCAGATCTTCATCATGTGGCTCATGAGTTTAATGCAGCCGTAGTTACCGCAGTCTTGTGTCTCTGAGAGCACACTAGCAGCAATATTTTTCTCCGGGCTTCTTCTCAGTCCCCGTGATGAAATTAAACAGTTGTGTCTATATGTTCATGCCTAGCTGCCCCAGGCACTTCCGTACATCTGCTGGTATGTCATTGCAGCGGAGAGCTTTTTTATTTTTCATGTTGCTCAGTGTTTTTGCGACTTCTTCTTCTAGGACTGGTGCCAGTTTGGTTTTATCCTACAGCATGGTTCTCTTGGATTCTTTCTTTTCATAAGCCTTTCAAAGTAATTCCTCCACTCTTCTCGTTGATTATCGTATTCCCCTTTTCATCTTTAATGATTTTGTTCTAACCAACGTTCGTAGTACTCTTATCGTGGGTCTTTGCCAGTTTGTTTATTTCTTTCTCACCCTCCTTCATATAAGCCTTCCATGGCTTTACTTTCACAGCTGCTGGCTCTTTCTTTGTTACCTTTTTGGCTTTTTTTATACTTCTGGAAATCCTGCTGCTAGAATGTCACTTGCCAAAGTTTAAAACACTTTTTTTTTCTTTTTGTATAATTTTTTCCAGGTAATTGATAAAAATGATAAATCGCATGGGGCTCAAGAACTGATTCCTGCCAGGGCCAACTAGAAACACACCAACTCATAAGAACGGTCATATTAGGTCAGACCAAAGGTCCATCTAGCCCAGTATCCTGTCTTCGGACAGTGACCAATGCCAGGTGCCCCAGAGGGAATGAACAGAAAAGGGAATCATCAAGCGATCCATTCTCTGTTGCTCATTCCCAGCTTCTGGCAAACAGAGGCTAGGGTCGCCTCCCTCAGTGATGAGTCCCCATTTACAATTGCATTTTGACACCTATCTGTTAGCCAGTTTTAATCCATTTAACATATGTGCCATGTTGATTTTTGTATTGTTCTAGTTTTTTAATCAAAACATTTGTGTGGTACCAAGTCAAATAACTTATAAAAGTTTAACTATTATCTTTATCAACCAAAGTTATAATCTCATCAAAAGAAATGAAAATAGTTTAACAAGATCTATGTTCTATAAACCCATGCTGATTGGCATTGATTATATTACCTGCTTTTTATTTTTTATTAATCGAGTCCTGTATCAGCGCTCCATTATTTTGCCTGGGACTGATGTCGGGCTGGCAGATCTAATTACCTGGGTCATCCTGTTTACCCTTTTAGATATTGGCACAACATTAGCTTTCTTCCAGACCTCTGGAACTTCCCCAGTGCTCCAAGACATACTGAAAATCAACATTAATGATCCAGAGAGCTCCTGAAACACGCTTGGATACAAGATATTTTGATCTGTTGATTTAAAACTGTTATTCAGCAAACAGTGGTGAAACTGGTAAGAATGATCGTTTGACATATTTCCTTTTGGGAGCAACTGTATTTCAGTATTTCCAAAACTAAATTTTCAAGGGATCGCCAATTTGTGAGAAATTTTGGTAACACTTCCATTCCAATTCAGAACTAAAGCAAATTGCAGAAGTTTCTTGCAAACCAATCGTCCTGAGTTTCAGCCAGCTCTAGCTCCTAATAAAAAAGAAACTCTTTCTAATCGTCCTTAGTTCTGCTGCCTATAGAGTTCTCCTTGTCCTTTTGTTTCCCTTATCAGGGTGTGGTTTTTTTGTTTTACACAATTCCTAGCTTCTAATTTTATGTTTTTGTCCATTTGCTGTAGATTGCTTTATTTATACTACTTGACTTTCCCTCTAAGCTAAGTTAGTTTTTTAACCAGTGTAGCTTTCGTTCTCAGTTGTGGCTTTTTTGGACATCTACTAAAATGTTCTTAAACCAGTGGTCACCAACTGGTAGATCGCGATCGACTGGTCGATCCTGGAGCTTCTGACAGTCGATCGCGATCTCCAACTGTTAAAAGTCCTGCCCTGGCCCTGCATCACTCCTGGAAGCAGCCAGCACGTCCCTGCGGCCCCTGGAGTGGGGCAGCAGGGGGTCTTCGCTCGCTGCTCTGACCTGCAGGCACTGCCCCCGCAGCTCCATTGGCTGGGAACAGGGAACTGCAGCCAATGGGAGCTGCGGGGGCGGTGCCTGCAGGGACGGGCAGCATGCGGAGCCACGTGCCCCCCCGCCCACCTCCCCAGGGGTTGCAGGAACTTGCTGGGTGCTTCCAGGAGTGGTGTGGGGCTGGGGCAGGCAGGGAGCCTGCCTAGTCCCGCTGCACCACTGACCGGGAGCTGCCTGAGGTAAGCGCCGCCTGATGGGAGCCCGCACCCCTCCTGCACCCATGCCCCAGCCCTGAGACCCCTCCCGGAGCTAGCACCCCGAATCACCTCTTGCACCCTGAACCCTCTCCCAGAGCCAGCACCCCATACCCCCTCCTGCACCCTATACCTCCTGCCCCAGCCCTGAGCCCCTTCCTGGAGCCTGCACCCCAAACCCCCTTCTGCTCCCCAGCACTGCCCCAGCCCAGAGCCCCCCTCCTGCACCCAAACTCCCTGCCAGAGCTTGCACCCCGCACCTCCTCCCACACCCCAATCCCCTGCCCCAGCCCAGTGAAAGTGAGTGAGGGTGGGGGAGAGCGAGCGACGGAGGGAGGGTGGATGGAATGAGTGGGGTGGGATCTCAGGGAAGGGGCGGGGTAGATCCTGGGTTGCACTTAAATTCAAAAAGTGATCTTGTGAGTAAAAAGGTTGGAGACCACAGTCTTAAACCGTTCCCAATTATTACTCACATTTTTGTGTTTAAAGTCTTTCTCCCAGCTGATTTAACTTATAATTGTGTTCAGCTATGGAAAATTGGTTCCTTTAAAGTATTGGCTCCTTTACTCTGTTTGCACGTAACAAATGTAATCAAGGAATGGTCACTTGCACCTGAGCAACCACTGATTTTTAGTTCTAAGATTAATTCCTCTTTATCTGTAATGGGGAAGTCTAATATAGAATTTCTCCATGTTGGCTATAATGCTTTTATCACTGTAAACTCCATGACATTTTCCACAAGACTAGGACTGTTAGTTTTGGTGCCCTGGTTATTTTCCAACTCAGCTGCTACTAGATAACTAAAATTCCTCCTGTAGTTTCAATTGAAGGTTTTATCCTTCCTTTTCCTTCCTAAATACTTGAGAGGTGGTTGAAACAGAGAGACTGCCCATGGTTCACCCCAGAGAAGGTAGCATTTCAGTGTTGATTTCGGGAGAGTCTGCAGAGGAGAACTCTAGGCAGGCAGAATCTAGAATCCTAGAAATGTAACGCTGGAAGGGATTTTGAGAGGTCATCTAGTCCAGCTCCCTATGCCGAGGCAGGACCAATTATACCTAGACCTCCCTGACAGGTATTTGTCTAACCTGCTCTTAAAACCTAGGCTATTTTAATACTTAACTTCCCTTATAGTTGGAAAGTTTTTCCTAATATCTAACCTAAATATCCCTGGCTGCAGAGTAAGCCCATTACTTCTTGTGCTACCTTCAGTGCATATGGAGAATAATTGATCAAACTTCTCTTTATATCAGCCCTTAACATATTTGAAGACTGTTATTAGGGCCCATCAGTTGTCTTTTCTCAAGGCTAAATATACCCAGTTTTTTAACCTTTCTTCACAGGTCAGGTTTTCTAAATCTTTGATCATTTTTGTTTCTCTCCTCTGGACTCTCTCCAATTTGTCCACATCTTTCTGAGTGTGGTACCCGAAACTGGACACAATACTCCAGCTGAAACACCTCAGCCTTCTTGATGTCATTCATTATTAGCGCTCCTTCCCCACTAAGTAGTGGACCTACCATTTCCTTCATTTTTTTTCTTGCTCTGGATATATTTATAGAACCTCTTCTTGTTGCCTTTTGTGGCTCAGTCTTTATGATTTTGTCGCTACGTGCCTGAGCTATTCTTTGTGTTCATCCTGAGCAACTTGTTCTAGTTTCCACTTTTTGTAGGGTTCCTTTTTGATTTTCCAGTGACTAAAGAGCTCCTGATGGAGCCATTATTGGCATCTTATTCTTCCTATCTTTCCTTTCCATCAGGATAGTTTGCTATTGTGCTTTTAATATTGTCTTGTTGAGAAACTGCCAGCTCAGATAGACAGATGAAATTTTCCAGTTTCAAAAATAGACATTAGCAACCCTAGCATTATTTCTAAGAAGCAGTTTTCCATCTTTTAGGATCTTTGCTGCAAGAAGACTTTCTCCACCTAAGCTCCCAAATTAACTTCAAAGCTGATATCTTCAAAGACATTTATTTATGTAGCCTGACTGCACACACAAAGTGCCTGCATACTGAGCTTATATTGTCTGCATTAGATAAAAATTTGTCAGTGAATCTTGCCATTTAGGCAGGAAGACTGCTAACCAAATCCAGATAGGCATAAAACCACAGAGAACAATGCTTCCTTTCACAACATCAGAGTAACTTTGAAGCATTTATATTGATTTCAATCACAACACAGAATACAAAGTGTGTAGTGCTCACTTTATATTTATTTTTATTACAAATATTTGCACTGTAAAAAAAAGAAATAGTATTTTTCAATTCACCTCATACAAGTACTGTAGTGCAGTCTCTTTATAACGAAAGTTGAACTTACAAGTGTTGAATTATGTACAAAAAATAACTGCATTCAAAAATAAAACAATGTAAAACTGTAGCAAGTCCACTCAGTCCTACTTCAGCCCAATTGCTCAGACAAACAAGTTTGGTTACAATTTGCAGGAGATAATGCTACCCATGTCTTGTTGACAATGTCACCTGAAAGTGAGAACAGGCGTTCTCATGGCGCTGTTGTAGCCAGCATCGCAAGATATTTATGTGCCAGATGTGCTAAAGATTCATATGTCTCTCTATGCTACAGCCACCACTCCAGAAAACATGCGTCCATGCTGATGATAGTTCTGCTCGATAACAGTCCAGAGCAGTGTGGACCGACGCATGTTCATTTTCATCATCGGAGTCAGATGCCACCAGCAGCAGGTTGATTTTCTTTTTTGCTGTTTGGGTTCTGTAGTTTCCTCATTGGAGTGTTGCTCTTTTAAGACTTCTGAAAGCATGCTCCACACCTTGTCCCTCTCAGATTTTGGAAGGCACTTCAGATTCTTAGACCTTGGGTCAAGTACTGTATTTATCCTTAGAAATCTCACATTAGTACCTTCTTTGTATTTTGTCAAATCTGCTGTGAAAGTGTTCTTAAAACGACAGGGGCGGATTTACCGCGAAACATACCGTGCCCTGGCACAGGGGCCCCCCAGGGCCAGGCACTCAGGCAGCCCACTCTGCAGGAGGGGGGGACGACTGTGGGGGCAGAAGCTGTGGGGTGCAGGAGAGCAGGAAGGGAGGCTCACCTGCAGCCTCGGGGAGCAGGCTGGAGGTACAGGTGGCTGCGAACGCGGGCTGGAGGATGCAGGAGGAGCACGGTCCAAGTAGCATAAAAGATAGTTCCTCCTTATTAGGGCTTCTTGTTTCTTCCTCTGCTCTGCTTCAAGTTGCAAATTCAGCTGTTGGGAGGAATTTGTAACCAACAAAAGTCTTTTGTCCTCTGATATTCCACAGTGGTTCATCTGGTGTTGATGGGCCGCCTTTCGTTGGGCTGGCGATAACTCCTCCTTTTGAAAACCAGTATAGCAGAACCTGGTTTATCCAATCTAACTGGGACTGAGAGAAGATTATATAATCAAAAATGTGGCTAATCTGGAGAATGGGAACATGTGAGGCTGCAGAGCTGTCTAGCGGCCACAGGTGAGATCTCCCACTTCTGGACCTGTGTGCGCTGGTTGTTCGGTCAGTACAGAGAGCTGGATAACGGAAAGTCGGGTAAACAGGGTTCTATTGTATTTCACACTCATTAATGCTTCTCTCCTGTCTGATGATTTGCAGTTACAAAGCAAACACTTAAATCACCTAGACTGCCCCTCTTAATTTCCTGCCTTCGTACAGTCACTGTAATTTCCCTCTCTTGCCCTTTGTGAGCGAAGTGGTCCAAAGAAAGCAAAGTGAAAGGGCATTGTCCTCCTCAGCCACAAAACCGCTATGGAGAATGTGGGTATTGGAGCTCACAAACCCCAGAGGTACTTCTGCACAGTGAACCAGGGTCATTCCTTCAGGCTTTTGCCATGGTAAACCCAGGCACAGGGCACCTGAGGTCAAACGTTTGCCTGGTTGACAGGTTGATCCTGCCTCAATGTCCCTAGAATGTGTGGTGCTGTCCAATGAGGGTATGGAGCCAGTGCAGCCAGGAAGTAAACTGATTCAGTATGTCCTTGGAGCAGCATCTGCCACCAGGTGAAAGTAAAGTTACTCACCCTAAACAGAAACCCTGAGTAAGGACAGGCACCTGCATTGTTTCTGTCCTTGAATCTCTCTGGGAGCCAGGGTACTCATTTAGATGGTCCATTGGTGTAACCCAGCAAAGCAATTCTTAGCTTCCTATGAATCTTTGTTGGTCAGATCTAGGCTTCATCTGGTCCAAGAGGGCTTCTCTTTTGATGACAAGCAATAGCAGGTAGCAGCAGCCCTGAGAAACTCTATCAAAGGGAAGGATTTGTCCTCCTTATTTGTGGTGCAAGGAATCACGTTAAGAGCAATGCATTGCTGGGTAGGAAAATCAAGTTCTCTATTCAAATGTCTATGCCAGTGCGTCACATACAGTGACATCATTCTACGCTGCAAGGTGCTTGACCAAAGAAATGAGGCATGAATGCTGGAAATAGGAACGAGAGAATCTCTAGCAAAACAAATCTTCAAAGACCCCTTTTCTGAAAAGGTTTTAACTTGGCTGTATTTTTAAAAACCTGTTACCTGCCAGTTTCCCACAGCTGATGTTTGGTGCCTTAATCTTGGGCAGGTTTAAGTGGGTGTCATTGCCGTTCAAAGGGAATAATTTTCTTTGAACTAATTCCAGAGAAGAGCTGACTCCCACTAGACCAAACCCTGAAGTGCTTCCTCATTTGTCCTTATTCAGGCAAAATTCCCATTGGTTTCAATGGGAGTTTCGATGTGATAAAAACAGAGTAAGGACTTTTGGGACTGATCCATTGAATTCAACTTTGTGTTTGGATGAGCTCATGTGGTAAATCCGATCTTGTGTCTCTCTGGCCTGCTACAACTCTGTTGTGTGTTTTGGGGTGTTCTCCAAGTTTTGCCTGTAAGTCAGAGCTATTGAGATTGACACCATCCTCTGCTTATCCACACAGCAGGGTACAACGGGGGATGGCAGTGCAAGCAGGGATACTTTAATCCTGACCGGAAGGAACCCTTTCTAGTGTGAGATGGCAGACAGTTTTCCACACAATTATTGTATTATTTGCATCACGTTTCATTTATTAAGCTCCAAAATGTGTTTGATTGTCAGAGCAGGAGCCAGCATCAAAACTAGACCCAGCTTGGGCAAATCACTCCTCACTCCCAGCACCTGGATAGCTCAGGCTCAAGAATTCCTTTCATTTGTACATTTCTTTCTTTAAATGGCAGCTTCCCCAATGAAACCCTGAACTGCATAAAATGCCTTCAAGGACAGTTTTGCTGCTTGAGTTATTAAACATGAAGTAAACTGGACTAAGCTCTCATGGCAGAGGACGGAGTTTTTTACATGCTGTTCTGACTCAGTTAAGAAGGCGGTTCTCTCTGAAATGCAGATCTCTTTAAACTCTCAGGAGAGTAAGCAAACTGCTGGCCAGACCTAGAAATTGTTTCGTGATTTGTCATGTTTTGAATTTTACACATTGTACATATATACTCAGCAACAGCAGCTCAGTAGTTGACAACTATCAGAAGACCAAATGCTGCTGGTCTTCCAGGCATTCAGTCAAGTGAATCCTAAACGCCGCTCTGGTTTGAAGATGGGTGGGAAAAGTGTCCCTCCTGAAGCGTTCCCCCTCCCCCAGTCCACAAGTTTGCTGTTGCTTAGATGGGTCCCAAAACGTTATCTCCAAAACAGTAAAAATCCCACTACCCCTTCTCCCCAGGGGTTGTTACTAGTGGGATCCCCCACATTAAAGGCTGCTCCTGCCAGGGGAAAAGGGAACAGAAGTTGTTCCTTCCTTCCTGAGGGGGGGCTTTTCCCAAACAGATGTGCCAGGTGCAGGGGAAGAGAGGAAAAAAGTAGGAAACCATTAAAGCAAGTACTGTCCATCTCTGGACACAAAATTACACTAGGGGGAATGAAAATGCCCACATGCATTTCTACTGCCCTTGAATGGATTTTAATCCTGCAGTCTTTGGATGACCTGAAAGACTTGAGGGGGACTTTTGCCCAAGTAAAAACTGCAAGATTGGACCCTCCAGAACGATTTTTGCCCTTAGCCAAAGTCATTTATTCGCTGCAGCAGTTTGGACCCAGATTCAGCTGCAAGGCCCCCTGTTTTATATGGGCACTGCAAAGATTAATTCTGAGACTAATTGGAAGTTCTTTGGAACCTTAAAGCAATTTCAAAAACAGGGGTTTCTACTGAATTCAAATCTATAACAAAACCCCAATAAAACCCACAGAATCCCCAGTGATGTTTATTTTCATAACAATTTCAGTTCAATGCTCTCTAAATACCTACATTACCCTCATCTCTATAGTATCCAAGAGCTTCATAATCATCAAGCTTTTGACACGGTCTCCCACAGTATTCTTGCCAGCAAGTTAAAGAAGTATGGGCTGGATGAATGGACTATAAGGTGGATAGAAAGTTGGCTAGATTGTCGGGCTCAACGGGTAGTGATCAATGGCTTCATGTCTAGTTGGCAGCCGGTATCAAGTGGAGTGCCCCAAGGGTCAGTCCTCGGGCCGGTTTTGTTCAATACCTTCATTAATGATCTGGAGGATGGTGTGGATTGCACCCTCTGCAAGTTTGCAGATTACACTAAACTGGGAGGAGAGGTAGATACGCTGGAGGGTAGGGATAAGATACAGAGGGCCCTAGACAAATTGGAGGACTGGGCCAAAAGAAATCTGATGAGGTTCAACAAGGACAAGTGCAGAGTCCTGCACTTAGGATGGAAGAATCCCATGCACCGCTACAGACTAGGGACCAAATGGCTCTGCAGCAGTTCTGCAGAAAAGGACCTAGGGGTTACAGTGGACGAGAAGCTGGATATGAGTCAACAGTGTGCCCTTGTTGCCAAGAAGGCCAATGGCATTTTGGGATGTATAAGTAGGGGCATTGCCAGCAGATCGAGGGACGTGATCGTTCCCCTCTATTCGACATTGGTGAGGCCTCATCTGGAGTAATGTGTCCAGTTTTGGGCCCCACACTACAAGAAGGATGTGGAAAAATTGGAAAGAGTCCAGCGGAGGGCAACAAAAATGATTAGGGGACTGGAGCACATGACTTATGAGGAGAGGCTGAGGGAACTGGGATTGTTTAGTCTATGGAAGAGAAGAATGAGGGGGGATTTGATAGCTGCTTTCAACTACCTGAAAGGCGGTTCCAAAGAGGATGGCTCTAGACTGTTCTCAGTGGTAGCTGATGACAGAACAAGGAGTAATGGTCTCAAGTTGCAGTGGGGAGGTTTAGTTTGGATATTAGGAAAAACTTTTTCACTAGGAAGGTGGTGAAACACTGGAATGCGTTACCTAGGGAGGTGGTGGAATCTCCTTCCTTAGAAGTCTTTAAGGTCAGGCTTGACAAAGCCCAGGCTGGGATGATTTAGTTGGGGATTGGTCCTGCTTTGAGCAGGGGGTTGGACTAGATGACCTCCTGAAGTCCCGTCCAACCCTGATATTCTGTGATTCTATGATCAGTGGATTCTCTTCACAGCGCCTCTGAGAGGAAGAGAAATATAATCTCTATTTTACAGATGGAGAACTGAGGCACATAATACATCAAGTGATTTGCCCATGATCACACAAGGAGTCTGTGGGAAACGAAGCCAATCTTGAGTCACAATGAAGTGACTATATCCACTCTGTCATCCTTCCTACCCCATTCTTATGCTGTTCCTACATTTGACCCAAACTAAAAACAGAAAGTTTCTGTGCTGATAACACAGAGCTAATATGTAGAAGCTATTGGGGGAGCGGGGGAGAGCTCCAGATTTTGGAAGCTGGCCAAGAGGCATAAAACGGATAAGCAGAGCTGTTAAAGCTGTATGGCGAGCAAAGAGAATTCCCAAGCAGTGGTGCAAGTCTATCCTGGTCCCAATACATAAGAAGGGAAGCATTCATGAATGTGGAAACCATCCAAGGGACAAAGTTATTGTTGCATCTGATGAAGATTCTGGAATGTATCACGATTAGGAGAATGGTGAAATCCCTCTTTGAATAAGATCAGCTCTGCTTTAGGAAAGGAAGAGGAACCATAGCTTTCGGGCTTTAAAAAACCTACAAAAGGCTTACGATAGACGGATGATTCACACCAGTACTTATTAAATTTTCAGACACTACATAACAAGTGCTTCTCATAACTACAGTGAATGCTCTACATCAAATTACTCTTTTTAGGGGATCTAACATGTTTTGGGAATGACACGTCCCTTTGAAGCGAAAGTCTGATTGCAGCAGGGATCGGCCCTAAGGTTGCTGCTGTTTATCATATTGATGGACAACGTATGCAGATTCCGAAAGGCAACATTATCTATCGAACATTCAAAAGGTTTTCTTTGCAACTGTAAGGGCTAGAAATGTAGTTTAAATAAATAAGAAAACACACCTTGAAGCAGAATTCTGCGGCAAATTCTGTGGCCAATGAATTGCAGGAAACACAGGGCTATTCCTTTAAACAGTATTTTACTGCTGGTAAAGCCAGTCATTACGTCCATAATAAACATCTGCGGACTCCAAAGAGCTAACAAGATTAATTAGGAGATACCTGTAAAGCACTCTGAACATTAAAATGCTAAGCTTTAAGACTAAAGCAGCCCCAACCTGGAGCTGTTCAGTTAGAGGTTGACTCTTTATATTTGAGATATTCAGGAAAGATTCCTCTAGCACTTGTAATCTGCTAGACTGATCAAGTTTCCTGGGCGCTTCCCTGTGCACCTGGATATTCCATTGTTTTTACTGTGACCCTACACATTTGCATTTGGTATTTCTACAAATACAAATAAACCACTAAGCAGGTGACCGAAGGTGAGCTACAGGCCACCTGTGTAGGAGAGCTGATCATAATGCTACAAAGAGGATTTTACTTAGGATATACTTAAGACAACTTAGGAACCATCCAGTTGAAGTAAAAACCAATTATATCTGTTGTTCCAGTTCTTTAGAACTCACCTACATGATTTTTATTTTTCCTTTTCTCACAACACTAATTTCTCCTAAATTCCCTACTGTCATCATAACTCCAGTGACTTTAGGGGAGTAACTTCTGATTTACACTGGTATGTGTGAGATCAGAATCAGGCTCTAAATCCCTAGGAAAGTCTGAACTTCTGAGAACCTGATTCTAGTGTCAAGCTGCTGTAAATCAGGAATAACTCCACTGAAGTCCATGGGCTCAAACCTCCAGAAGCACCCAGTAAGTATGTGCAAGGGGTGATGGTCTGATGCTCATTGGCACATCCCCAGAATACAGGACATCCCTCACCCCTGCCTGTGTGACCCTACCCCTGCATGCATCGGCATGTCTGCATGGGTCCACCCCTGCGGTGTTGGCACACCCTCGGCAGCCCGCCCCTACCTGCATCACTCCACACAGAGGCACCGTCTCCATCAGTGTCCTCTTGTGTCAGTGTCCTCTTCCTCTTTCTCACCGGACAAACCCACATCTGGTGCTCAGTCCCCCCGGACAGGGACAGTGCCCTGCACAACTAGGACTGTCTGGCTTTAAACCAGATGAATGGTCTCCCTGGGTGGGTTGTGAAGCTATAAAGGAGCTGTTTGTGATTCCCCAGTCCTGGGGTTGGATCTGTGCTGTCCCGGGTGTAGTTTAGAGCAGCCACAAGATTACCCCCACGATTCCTCTAAACTGGTGGCTGGGAGGAGCGGATCCCCAGCTGAGTGGTTGCACCAGCTTTCCAGCCCTTTTGAGCCATTGGAACGAGACCAAAGAGCTGACCTGATGATATTACACTGGGTTGAGGTCAAAAACAGGCCCTGAATGACAGCACAAAGACAAAAAGAACAGGAGGACTTGTGGCACCTTAGAGACTAACAAATTTATTTGAGCATAAGCCTTCGTGAGCTACAGCTCACTTTATTGGAAAAAGGCAGGTTTTTAAAGTGGTTTCTGTGTTTTATGGATTTTACATTTAGCTTACTTTACATTATAGATACAAGAAAAAATTGTATTTACCTTTTCAATTGATTTAGCCTGTAAGGGACAGATCTTGAACTAAGTTAGTGGTGCAAATCCAGAGTAACTCCATTGGCTGCAGTGGAGATTCTACAGATTTACACTAGTATAAACTAGACAGGAATCTGGCCCTATAGTTGCATATTGGCATCTGATGCTAAATCATGCTCATTATCCAAACATGCAGATTTTAAGATTTGTTAATTTCATAGTTGTGGTTCCTAACCATTTTTCTTCCTAGTTTAGTCAAAGTCCTTTTGACATTTAGCAGTTTGACATTCTGTTAACATCTCCACAATAACCTAGCCAATTTGTTTAAGAAGGCAACGTTTCTGGACGAAAATGCAGAAAGTCTGTAAGTTTGAGTACCTGGCAAGAGAAGCTCTCGACTTCAGCTGAGGTGGCCAAGTTTCACTGCTGTGCTTACTGATGGTGATGGGCAGTTGCCCTTGCTCACTTTTTTTTTTTTTTTTTTTTTTGTCCATCAGGGTTTGCCTCTGGAGAGGTACCATGGACTAATGGATTGAGCTAAGGACTAGGTGCTCAGAGTTGCTTGGTTTTTTAATTCTGGCTCTCCACTGATTTGCTTTGTTGCCTGAACAATTCACTTTGGGCAGGGGTGGGCAAACTTTTTGGCCCGAGGGCCGCATCTGGGTATAGAAATTGTATGGCAGGCCACGAATGCTCACAAAATTGGAGTTGGGGTGTGGGAGGGGGTGAGGGCTCTGGGGTGGGGCCAGAAATGAGGAGTTCAGGGTGCAGGAGGGGGCTCCAGGCAGGGTGTGTGTGGGTGGGAGGGGGGGCTCCGACAGGGGATGCAGGCTCTGGGGTGGGGCTGGGGATGAGAGGTTTGGGGTGCAGGAGGGTGCTCCGGGCTGGGATCGAGGGGTTTGGAGGCCAGGAGGGGGATCTGGGCTGGGGCAGGGGGTTTTAGGGTGTGGGGGGAGGCTCAGGGGTGCAGGCTGTGGGCAGTGCTTACCTCAAATAGCTCCCAGAAGCAGTGGCATGTCCCCTGTCCGGCTCCTACTCGGAGGCGTGGCCAGGCAGCTCTGCTGTGCACTGCCCTGTCCACAGGCCAATGGGAGCTGTGGGAGTGGCACTTGGGGTGGGGGCAGCATGCAGAGCGGAGCCCCCTGGCTGCCCCTATGCATAGGAGCTGGAGGGGGGCCCATCTGCTGCTTTTGGGTGCCATATGGTGTGGCCCCCGACCCTGTCCCCCGGCTAGAGCGCTGGAGTGGGGCAAACCCTAGACCCTGCTCCCCAGCGGGAGCTCAAGGGCCAGATTAAAATGGCTGGCGGGCCGGATCCAGCCCATGGTTCATAGTTTGCCCACCCCTGATTTAGGGTCACATTCTGTAAAGTTCTGAGTGCTATCAATTCCCACTGACTTCAATGGAAGTTAATTGGTCTGAGCACCACACAGGATCAGTTTCTGGTTCCTCATTTGGGTAATGGAGATAACATTCACCACACCAGGTTCTTGTCCAGGCTAATTAATGCTTGGCTCAGCTCTCCGAAGTTATAAAGTGCTACATTAGAATTCCTAACCCAAAAGTTGTGTGGTGAAAAAGGTGACCCAGTGTTTAAATAATGTAATAAATGTAACTGTTGTCTTCGGCGGGCTACCTAGTTAAGAAGTAAAAACTCTATCCTGGGCTAAACCTATTCCGAGGCTGAGATTTAGGAAATTGATACAATATTCCATGGCTATTCTAGATTATTGTATTCGGCCTATCACCATGGTATCTGAGCTGGTGTCTGCACTTGATTTTACTCCCGTTGGAGTCATTGGCAAAGTTGTTTGTAGAGGACCCTTTGTGCCTGTGTGAAAATGTCCAATATATGTATAGTTTCACTTTTGCATGTCTGATTAGCCCCTCCACAGGGATTTTATATTTACAATGTATTTTCATGTTTTAAAAGGGTTGCGTTGGCCTCTCAGTGGCACCTGTACAACCCACTGGAGTGGATGCGATTGCATGAGTGCCACTGAGGGCAGAATCAGGCCCCAAATATTCTTTTTAAAAAACAGCTTTTAAATGGCTGATGGCGTTTTTCCATTTTTGACAGCCAAATCAATGACCTCACTGCATCGTCGGTGGTCATGGGTGGCAACGTGGTTAACGTTGCTGTGGTTTTTAAAATTTGTTTTCATGTATTAAACACTAACAATAATTTCTCGATAGAGGGCTGCAATATTACTTGCCTGATGATAATGTGTATTGAATTAGCCATATTGAACCTTGCAATATTTCATCGCTGGCCCTTTCAGTGTGGTGTGCTAACATAGTGGTGACATTTTGGCTGTTACCAGCTCATTCAACAAAGGTCACTGGAAGTTCATTCTATTAGCAGATACTTAGCTTATCTGTGCATGTCCCTACTGGAAGATGACTGTTTATTCTCATTTGAGAGCCCTGTGAGTTGGATGGCTTTTTACGTGTTGTTCATTATAAATTATACTCAATGTGTTTCCATTTGGCATGGATTTCTTTTTCTTTTTAAAAGCTTATTCCAGTATTTGTTCACTATCTCTCTGTTTTACATTCAGGGGGCCCTTTTTATAATCCGTGTGATATTTTGCCTGTAGTTAAAGGCATGTGTCCAACTTCAGTTTGCAGAACACTTTTACTTATGGCAGAAACGAGGATTTCATTTTGCTTTAGACACAGCAGTTAGATCCATGTTGCTGAGAAAGCTACAAGGATCTGGTTAAAAACAGAATTCTCTGGCAACCTGGCTGATGTCTTAATTTGAAGATATCAGCGGGGAAAATAGTAGGACGGTTTGGCCCAAGGGGTTGATGATGATATTGTAATAAATCAGTGCTCTCTGCTGTTGAATTATGCTGCACAGCTCAGGCTTTCCAAACTTCATGGAAACAGCTGTGGTAGAACTATGAACTGGCTGTAAAAGCACAGGCCCCTTTGACTTAATCTAAAGGAGAAATCCTCTTTAGCTGCCAGCAGTATAGGGCTTATGACACATAACTGAGCAGTTCTGATTCTAACTGTTGTTTTGTAGTCTTACAGGTCATCTATTCATTGCTCTGACAGAACCATCTATTTTCTTGATGGCACCTTCCATTTGAAGAGCTCCAGCATGTTTCCAAAATGGGGCGGTGTCTTCATCTCCGTCTTGCAGATAGGGCAACTAGACTTGTGCAAGATCAGCAGGTCATTGACAGAGCCGGAAATAGAGCCCATGTCTCCGGATTCCCAGTCTCTTGCCTTAATAACCATGAGACCGTATTGGCTCCCCTAACCTTCCAGGCAGATTCTCATTAAACTGCTTCTTGCCCTATCTCCTGTTGAAGTCAAGTTGCTAGTCTGCTGTGGTCTCCGTATTGTTGCCCTGTGGTGGCAGATAAAAGCTAGTGATAGCCTGACCCAACTCCGTACTTTACTTGCAGGTCTGTTACATATTTACATCAGTAAAGAGGCGGGGCCGGGAGGGGGGAAGAGGGAAGGGAAGAGGGCTACAGCAAAAGGCAGTCAGGTGATGCTGTATCCATTTAAGTGAGATCAGTGGTGGCAGATATTGTCTTCCTATATGATTGTCCAGTGCCCAGCACAATGGGGCCCTGAGCCTGGCTAATGCCTTTGGAACATTGCTGCAATATAAGAATTAAATAATACATTTCTCTTGAAACTGAAAGGCAGCAAACTTAAAATTCTTTTGTGTGGAGCATCTTGTCAGCCTGCTGCCTCTCTTGCTTTAAGAAACCATTGGCAGAATTTCTCTCTCTCTCTCTCTCTCTCTCTCTCTCTCACACACTCACTCACACACACACACACACAAAATTTTAGGCATGAGAAAAATATTTGCAAACGTATACATTGGAACCAAAATTGTAAGAGAGCTCATACTTTAGGATGTAAACATATTGTATTGGAGGGCAGGAAGGAATTCTCTGCCCCTCGGTGATTTTACTGTACACAGTTGGCTTGGTGCATTGTAGGTATTGTTGACTCTGTATGAAACATCAGATACTGGCCACGGCATGAAGCAGAGCGAGTGATATGCTGGAGGCAGCTCAACAGGGTCAAATGTTTAAAATTCTACCACCCAACTGAAAGACAAGGTTGGGTTGATTTTTCCTTGCTCTGATGGAATCCTCTTTTCTCTGAATAGTGTTAATTCACCCCTGCCAGAGATGATTTTTACCTGGGAGTCATAAAAATACTTCAGTTTTATCTAGATTTTTTATATTGGGATCACCCAGATTTCTCCCAGAGGCCAGGTATTTGCAAACAGCTGTTCCCTGTGTAGAAACATTGACATCAGTAGTTTGACTCTGGAATTTGTGCTGGTGAAACTGAAAGCAGAATCTGACCCCTTCCTCCTCCTACTTTCTATCCTACCAGTACCTTCAATATGTTCTTTAGGAACTGAGTATAACTATTTCCAGCGTGTTGACATAATTATGTTTGTTTTTGCATTGGTGTTGCATCCTGCTTTGGGTATGGTTGTTGGGAAGGATCTTGATGTAGCCGGTAGAAAGAAATAATCTCTTCAGTCCCTCCTCCTCCTCCATGCAATCCTGGTAGATACCGTCTATGATAGGCTTAGGGGAGCATTTTTTTTTATGGGATCCCCTAGTTAAAATATTGGTGATTATCACTAGAAGTAGAGGGACAGCAGTCTGATTAGATGTGGAATTCTTGTTTTTATGGTATAGCACCAAAGTAAAAGTGTCCTTTGTAACATTCTCACAAGTAGACAATTAAGATCCTTGGCACGTACAGACACCAGCAGAATGATCATTGAGGCCTTCCTTATTGATCATAAAGAATTGCAAAAGGTCATATGCCTAACTTTTAAAAATACTTGATGAGGCTCTCAAGGCGATGAGGAAAAGCAAGATCTTCTTTCATTCATGGGACCATATTCAGCCCTGTGAATATATTCATTGAGACCTCAGGGATAAATTTGGTCTCTGGCCCTCAAGGGGAGAGTGGGTAGTTTTCTAAAGTTGCAGAAGGGACCAAGATTTGGGGTAAAACCGAAAAGAGATGCATGCAAAGTATTATAACTCAGCACTTCTGTCCTTCATTACCTCTAGCTTGTAGCTGTGTGTTTATTTCTGAGGTGCTGATCACTGTGGTCTCTAAGGCCAGGCCTATACCACGGACACTATAGCAGCACAGCTCTGGTGCTGTAGCCCCATGACGTAAGCTTCCTGCAGTGTTGGACGTGGTTTTTCCATTGCTGTAAGTAATCCTCTCCGAGTGGCGGTGGCCAAGTCAAAAGAAGAATTTTTCTGTCAACCTAGCCACGTCTACACCAGGAGTTAGGTTGGCATGGCTCTGGCTCCCAGACGTGTAAATTTTTCACATCCCTGAGCACCACTGCTACGTTGACCTTTAGTATAGACCGGGTCGAAGTCCTATAGTGTTGTGCACCTTTCACATGTAATGAGCCACGCCAGGCATTCTTGTACTTTTGGTCACATGTACATCTGGCCCCACCTATGCAAAGTATAAGAAGACAGGGGTGAGTACCCCGATCTGAACACTTCAGAACTAAAAAAAAAAAAAAAAAGTTTCCATTTCCAGTTTGGTCCAGAAACAGGGTAAAGGTTTGGGGTAGGTGTTTCATTATGTCCCAGTTCCATTCCCACTAATCCTCATCGCTCCTTCCCCAAAATTAGGATGCTAAAATGGAGGTGCTGCGTCTATTTGGGTTGTCAGTGCACGCTGGTACAGTACAGAAAGCTGATCTCATTGAGATCGGTCACTAATCTTATTTACTATAAAAACAAATCCAAAGATTTTACAATAATGCTCCCAACCCTTCCATCTCCCAATAGCCAGTACCTGCAGGGGTATGAGTGACAAGGGCTAGATTACAAACTTCATACAGTATTCAGCACCAGAGTGCTTCAGTGTACAAGAAGAGGCTGCCTTGAGAGTACAGGAGCCCTAACACTCACCAGTAGCTCCTTGTCTTGCCATTTCTTCTGTCATAGAGTTTTCTGCCTTCACATACTAGCTTCTGGTGACATGCCCACCGTCTCTGAGACAGTAGAGCAAAGGGTACCCAGGAGGAGACCTCTATAGGCCATGCTGGGAATAAATATTTCCATCAGCCCAAGGCAAATCTACTTGTGACTGGTATCACTATGTTCTCTACTCACTTGCTTGAGAGAGGGAAAAAAAAGACCCAAAACCTTAGAAATGTGGGTTTGGAAATGGGCAGGGTTTGGTAGGTACAGCTCTGCCCCACGGGGTTTCAAATAGGACATTAAGTACTAGAAAAACAGCCACAGAAGCAAGTGGAGTTGCACCAGTTTTACACTGGTGTAAATCCAAAAAATCCAGTCGTGTACTACATCTAAAGCATGTAACAGACCTGTGTCCTCTGTAATATATACTCACTGGTGGTTATATTTGCATTTTATAGTGGTCATTATTGAATTGACAGCTAGTCATTATCCTCCTTCAGAGTCTCTCTAGGACACTGAGGACAAGACTTGCTGATGTGTTGTGTTAAAGCTGCTGTTTTGGTGACATCTGGGAAACGAGTTTTTTTGTTTTCAGTCAAATTCCATTTTCACATCACAGAAGGGAAAAAGCACCCTCACAGTTCCCATTCCTCCAGGGAGTCTCAGCAGAAAAGCCAATGACTGGATGTCACATAGAGGATGAACTGGCGGTTAACCACAAGAGATCATGACTGAAGCTGTAGTTGGTTGAACTGTTTTCTGTAAACAATGAATTTGATTATTTTCTGTGAAAATGCTGCTTTTTATGCATGTGTGTTCGCTAACCATAGTTGTTTAGTAAACACTCCAGATGGACAATGAGTTGCTCCTGAACTGTTAAGCATGATCATTCACTCACTCATGTACTATTTGCTCTCTCCAAGATATGTGACAGGTCATTAAAGTCCCATGGTATTATTACAATCATCCTAGCAGGAAGCAGAAATTTTTGAAGTTTCTCATGTCAATCTTGTGCTTTCTCCAAACATTCCTATTCGCATAACCTGGCTCTTCCAAATTATTCAGCAGCGGTGAATAAAAGGGAATCCATATTGCTGGATTGAATTCTCTGGTAGTGTTTGCATGAGTATTTGAGGATAATGAAAAAATATTTGCCCAGGTCCTTTTTAGGGAAATTGCAGTATCAGGCCTATGCTGTGTGGGATTGTAGCTAAAGAGTGGACTTCAGTCTCTCTTCCTTAGCTTTAAGAAACCTTCTAATCAAGTTTGTTTAAAATAAAGAAAGAGTTAAACAGAATTTATAGCATCTTTTAAATAAATAGAAATTGCCCAAGGAAATTCATTACAGTGGAGAAATACACTATAAGCAAACAGTGTGAAAAACATATGATGAGCTAAACCATGTAAGGTTTCCTATTGTGGCCTTTGAGGATATGTCTACACAGCATTTTGGAGCCTGAGCTTCAGCGTGAGCTGCAGCTTCAAAGGCCATATCTACACTAAATAAGGAAGTGTTATTTACTCCTTCTCATAACACAAGAACTAGGGGTCACCAAATGAAAATAATAGGCAGCAGATTGAAAACAAACAAAAGGAAGTATTTTTTCACACAACGCACAGTCAACCTGTGGAACTCCTTGCCAGAAGATGTTGTGAAGGCCAAGACTATAACAGGATTTAAAAAAAAAACTAGATAAGTTCATGGAGGATAGGTCCATCAATGGCTATTAGCCAGGATGGACAGGGATGGTGTCCCTAGCCTCTGTTTTCTGGAAGCTGGGAATGGATGATGGGGGGATGGATCACTTGACGATTACCTGTTCTGTTCATTCCCTCTGGGGCACCTGGCATTGGCCACTGTTGGAAGACAGGAGACGGGGCTAGATGGACCTTTGGTCTGACCCAGTATGGCCATTCTTACGATGCGGCTAAATTGGCGCTGCTGCGATTGATGCAGCAGCATTGATTTAGTGGGTCTGGCAAAGATGCGCTAAGTTGATGGGAGAGTGCTCTCCTGTCGATGTCTATACTCCACCTCCCTGAGAGGCGGAAGCTATGTTGCCAGGAGAGGGTTTTCAGTCGACATAGTGTGCCGTGGACACCGCTGTAAGTCGATCTAAGATACATTGACTGAAGTTACGTTACTTATGTAACTTAATTAGCGTAACTTAGACCGACTTACAGCATTAGCGTAGACAAGGCCCAAGTGTTCTCTATGTAGCTAATTTAAGAACACTAGCGCAAGCCCTGCTAG
This sequence comes from Natator depressus, assembly GCF_965152275.1. Taxonomy (NCBI): domain Eukaryota; kingdom Metazoa; phylum Chordata; order Testudines; family Cheloniidae; genus Natator; species Natator depressus. The sequence continues at coordinate 119,063,481 of NC_134240.1, read as the reverse complement.
CCTGCATCTGTCAACTCGGGCTGGAAGGCACATTTCCTGTGGGCTCCAAAACATTGTGTAGGCATTCCCTCTGGGGCAAGGAATAAAGAATGGTAACCTGGCCAATGGCAGGATCAGACTGTCACCAGAAATAGTCCATTAAACTCCAATTTGCTTTTGTATTTCTTGTCAGTGCAGCATTCAGATGTTCTGGGGAGTGAGGGGTTCCCAGTTGCTTAACACAGCACTCTGGTCCCTGGATTTATGCATCCTGCCTTGATACCTAATACCTTGTTTAGGGCCTGATCCAAAACCCATGTGGGAGCTCTTTCATTGACTTCAATGGACTTTGCTTTTGCTTCAGATGCCCCTTTGCATGATCTAAGCTGTTTCTAGCCTTGTTCTCCGAACTTCACTCAGTGCCATTGATCCTTCCTGAGGTTCTTTTTGTCAGTGTTTGGGGCTTTCTAGCTCTCGCTTGTGCCTTTCAATAGCTCTTTGTGTTTGTTTAAAAGTCGAAGACGCACACATATCCATATTGTTTCAATCTCCATTGTATATGCAGCCTGTTTACACTGCTTTTATAGTATTACTGTGTAATTTTTCACACATGGCTAGCAGGATATCATTCTAATTACTGCATGAATAGACTTTTTGTCTCTTTAATAGAATGCTTTATATCTGACTCCAAGCAGGAAAATAAGAGGATGGAGAATAACTGGGAGAAAAACAAATTTATATTCTTTTGGGTTTTGTAACCGATTTGTTTAGTATGGGGCTGATGGCAGAGGTTTGAGGGATAATGCGCACACACACAAAATCTAATAAATAATATTTGGAAAAGAATAATTTTTTCTGAGCCTTTTACACCCTTAGGACTGTAAATTGTGAGGGTTTCTATATAACACACTATTCTAAAAATGGGGCCTGAGCACAACCACCAGATTGAATACCCTGAAATTTCAGAGCTGGATCCAAATATTGTGGCTTGATTCCATCTCTTTTTATATTTTACTCAAAGATAAGTTGGCGTTTTTGGCTCATGAAGGGATATCCACTCGAGCTCTTGGGAAACAGTTTATCAACACAATAAGCACAGTGGGAGAGGCAGCAATTCAAGATTTCTCATGCTGATGTGGAGATGTGTCTGAATTCCATCCCGGACGGGTAACTTGTAGGGGCAATCAGGTAGTTTAGTGTCCATGGTCCATTCTATCTTTGGCCTCTCTGCTGAGATTTCAATAAGGGAGCCAATTAGTGCCAGTTGCGATGGTGTTTGTTTGCCATGTGGACACTTTTTGACCAGGATCTCCACCAAGGTCACCATATCTTATGCCACATGGACCACCGGACTGCTATTAGATGGGAACATCTTTTGGTTTTTCCCAACTTGGACCAGTGACCTTGAGGTGAAAATCATCATACCCCTTTCCTAGTCCCCTGGTTCATACAATCCCTTTAGAATTAGTTCTTTATTATATGGGACTTATTTAATTCTCTTCTTTTCAAGCCCAGTCCCCAATATTTATTTACCTAACTAGCTGGGGGAAGTGATCTTGAAGTTTCCCATTAAGTGTTGCACTAATTGCCAGTGAAGAGCTGTCTACTGTGAGTTCCCTCCCTTAGCCGGCCCTTGTAGGGAATGAGGCTACTTGGATGGATCTCCCAAATCCTTGCCAAGGTTCTGAGATGTTTGTTTTAGTCACCAGTACTTCTGAGTCTGTACTGATTTTTCTGGATGGTTCCTGCGTAACTCAGCAGCATGGTGTGTTATGTTGCTATAATAGGACTTTGTACCGTTCACATTCTCTGTAAAGTTTTACAAAAGATCAAGTCACTGAAGATGCTGAGTTCTTTTGAAAACATAACCATTATTTTGAAGAGTAGGTGGTAGCAAAGCACTTTTGAAGTCCTGGCCCATGGTGTCTTGTGCTATTCCCCTTCTTACCTGATTCTGTGCCCTGTTATACAGGTTTCTTTGTATCTTGTTATCATATCATACCTCTCCTTCCTCTACTGTTTCTCTGGCTATGACCATTGTCTGCATGCCAAATCCAGTAGAGGAGTATCCATTGCTTTGGATTGAACTGTTGCAGTTCCTCATTTCTGTCTTATTATTCCAGTTATGCCTCCTCCCACCTTGAGGGCTGTCTCTAAATGTCATGCTTTTGCATCTTCTTTGCCCTTGCTCAAGCTCATTCACTGTTTTTAGAGATAAATGGTCAGGTCCTCAGCATGTATAAATCAGCATCATTCCATTGATTTAGGTGAAATCACACTGATTTATACTGGCTAAAATTCTGGCTTGCCAGGTTTATATAATTCATTCCTAACATTAATACTACTCTGTATCACATATGACTCATGGACACATTAACTAATCTCTCACAGGGATATTTTGTCTCTAACTCTGAGAGCAAAAGCTTTCGTTTATTGATGGATACTTGTATTATAAAAAATACATGTCAAAAGTTGACCAAAGGTCTTTCCTACTCCTGAATGAATAGGCTTGTTGCTGCCTTGCATCTTTATTTTTTCTCTTTGTATTTTTTTTATTCAGTGACTTTGTAGACTGAGTCTGACTCTATCCAAATAGCAGCCCATTGTGATTGCAGAATTTGTTTTCAGAGGTGACCCAGCATATAGTGGCCTTTATAAGCTGCAAGAAAAACACATCAGCAATGACACACTGTAACAGTGGGAATTTAAAATAATCCAGCACCCTGTGTACATAATGTACCCGGTGCATATGTTAGACCTATATTCATTTGTACAGGTCTGATGTAGTGACTGAATGCCTGATCTTGCTTCCATTTTATTTCAGTGGCAAAACTCTCACTGACTTCAGTGACCATAGGGTTGGGCCCTGTATTGTTATGCTGGCTCATGGACACACAGTTTCCCTTTCCCTGTGTTATAACCCTCCCTCCCCCCCCCCCTTTTGTAGTTCCCATCGCACCTTACATAACCCACACAGACAAATTTAAATTCATGTATCATGGAGGTCTAGTGCATTATGAGAACAGGCTGAGGGAACTGGGCTTATTTAGTCTGCAAAAGAGAAGGGGGGGGGGATTTGATAGCAGCCTTCAACTACCTGAAGGGGGGTTCCAAAGAGGATGGAGTTAGGCTGTTCTCAGTGGTGGCAGATGACAGAACAAGAAGCAATGGTCTCAAGTTGCAGTGGGGGAGGACTAGGTTGGATATTAGGAAACACTATTTCACTAGAAGAAAAGGAGTACTTGTGGCACCTTAGAGACTAAACAATTTATTTGAGCATAAGCTTTCGTGAGCTACAGCTCACTTCATCGGATGCATACTGTGGAAAATACAGAAGATGTTCTTATACATACAAACCATGAAAAAATGGGTGTTTACCACTACAAAAGGTTTTCTCTCCCCCCACCCCACTCTCCTGCTGGTAATAGCTTATCTAAAGTGATCACTCTCCTTAAAATGTGTATGATAATCAAGGTGGGCCATTTCAAGCACAAATCCAGGTTTTCTCCTCCCTCCCCCCTTTTTTTTCACACACACAAACCCACTCTCCTGTTGGTAATAGCTTATCTAAAGTGATCACTCTCCTTACAATGTGTATGATAATCAAGGTGGGCCATTTCCAGCACAAATCCAGGGTTTAACAAGAACTTCTTGGGGGGGGGGTAGGAAAAAACAAGGGGAAATAGGTTACCTTGCATAATGACTTAGCCACTCCCAGTCTCTATTCAAGCCTAAGTTAATTGTATCCAATTTGCAAATGAATTCCAATTCAACAGTCTCTCGCTGGAGTCTGGTTTTGAAGTTTTTCTGTTGTAATATCGCAACTTTCATGTCTGTAATCGCGTGACCAGAGAGATTGAAGTGTTCTCCGACTGGTTTATGAATGTTATAATTCTTGACATCTGATTTGTGTCCATTTATTCTTTTACATAGAGATTGTCTGGTTTGGCCAATGTACATGGCAGAGGGGCATTGCTGGCACATGATGGCATATATCACATTGGTAGATGTGCAGGTGAACGAGCCTCTGATAGTGTGGCTGATGTGATTAGGCCCTGTGATGGTGTCCCCTGAATAGATATGTGGGCACAGTTGGCAATGGGCTTTGTTGCAAGGATAGGTTCCTGGGTTAGTGGTTCTGTTGTGTGGTATGTGGTTGCTGGTGAGTATTCGCTTCAGGTTGGGGGGCTGTCTGTAGGCAAGGACTGGCCTGTCTCCCAAGATTTGTGAGAGTGTTGGGTCATCCTTCAGGATAGGTTGTAGATCCTTAATAATGTGTTGGAGGGGTTTTAGTTGGGGGCTGAAGGTGATGGCTAGTGGCGTTCTGTTATTTTCTTTGTTAGGCCTGTCCTGTAGTAGGTGACTTCTGGGAACTCTTCTGGCTCTATCAATCTGTTTCTTCACTTCCGCAGGTGGGTATTGTAGTTGTAAGAATGCTTGATAGAGATCTTGTAGGTGTTTGTCTCTGTCTGAGGGGTTGGAGCAAATGCGGTTGTATCGCAGAGCTTGGCTGTAGACAATGGATCGTGTGGTGTGGTCAGGGTGAAAGCTGGAGGCATGTAGGTAGGAATAGTGGTCAGTAGGCTTCCGGTATAGGGTGGTGTTTATGTGACCATCGTTTATTAGCACTGTAGTGTCCGGGAAGTGCATCTCTTGTGTAGACTGGACCAGGCTGAGGTTGATGGTGGGATGGAAATTGTTGAAATCATGGTGGAATTCCTCAAGGGCTTCTTTTCCATGGGTCCAGATGATGAAGATGTCATCAATATAGCGCAAGTAGAGTAGGGGCGTTAGGGGACGAGAGCTGAGGAAGCGTTGTTCTAAGTCAGCCATAAAAATGTTGGCATACTGTGGGGCCATGCGGGTACCCATAGCAGTGCCGCTGATTTGAAGGTATACATTGTCCCCAAATGTAAAATAGTTATGGGTAAGGACAAAGTCACAAAGTTCAGCCACCAGGTTAGCCGTGACATTATGGGGGATAGTGTTCTTGACGGCTTGTAGTCCATCTTTGTGTGGAATGTTGGTGTAGAGGGCTTCTACATCCATAGTGGCCAGGATGGTGTTATCAGGAAGATCACTGATGGACTGTAGTTTCCTCAGGAAGTCAGTGGTGTCTCGAAGGTAGCTGGGAGTGCTGGTAGCGTAGGGCCTGAGGAGGGAGTCTACATAGCCAGACAATCCTGCTGGCAGGGTGCCAATGCCTGAGATGATGGGGCGCCCAGGATTTCCAGGTTTATGGATCTTGGGTTGTAGATAGAATATCCCAGGTTGGGGTTCCAGGGGTGTGTCTGTGCGGATTTGATCTTGTGCTTTTTCAGGGAGTTTCTTGAGCAAATGCTGTAGTTTCTTTTGGTAACTCTCAGTGGGAACAGAGGGTAATGGCTTGTAGAAAGTGGTGTTGGAGAGCTGCCGACCAGCCTCTTGTTCATATTCCGACCTATTCATGATGACAACAGCACCTCCTTTGTCAGCCTTTTTGATTATGATGTCAGAGTTGTTTCTGAGGCTGTGGATGGCATTGTGTTCTGCACGGATGAGGTTGTGGGGCAAGTGATGCTGCTTTTCCACAATTTCAGCCCGTGCACGTCGGCGGAAGCACTCTATGTAGAAGTCCAGTCTGCTGTCTCGACCTTCAGGAGGAGTCCACCTAGAATCCTTCTTTTTGTAGTGTTGGTAGGGAGGTCTCTGTGGGTTAGTATGTTGTTCAGAGGTGTGTTGGAAATATTCCTTGAGTCGGAGACATCGAAAATAGGATTCTAGGTCACCACAGAACTGTATCATGTTTGTGGGGGTGGAGGGGCAGAAGGAGAGGCCCCGAGATAGGACAGCTGCTTCTGCTGGGCTGAGAGTATAGTTGGACAGGTTAACAATATTGCTGAGTGGGTTGAGGGAACCATTGCTGTGGCCCCTTGTGGCATGTAGTAGTTTAGAAAGTTTAGTGTCCTTTTTCTTTTGTAGAGAAGCAAAGTGTGTGTTGTAAATGGCTTGTCTAGTTTTAGTAAAGTCCAGCCACGAGGAAGTTTGTGTGATCACTTTAGATAAGCTATTACCAACAGGAGAGTGGGTTTGTGTGTGTGAAAAAAAAAGCGGGGGGGGGGGAGAAAACCTGGATTTGTGCTGGAAATGGCCCACCTTGATTATCATACACATAGTGAGGAGAGTGATCACTTTAGATAAGCTATTACCAGCAGGAGAGTGGGGTGGGGGGAGAGAAAACCTTTTGTAGTGGTAAACACCCATTTTTTCATGGTTTGTATGTATAAGAACATCTTCTGTATTTTCCACAGTATGCATCCGATGAAGTGAGCTGTAGCTCACGAAAGCTTATGCTCAAATAAATTGGTCAGTCTCTAAGGTGCCACAAGTACACCTTTTCTTTTTGCGAATACAGACTAACACGGCTGTTACTCTGAAACCTGTCATTATTTCACTAGGAAGATGGTGAAGCAGTGGAATGGGTTACCTAGGGAGGTGGTAGAATCTCCATCCTTAGAGGTTTTTAAGGCCCGGCTTGACAAAGCCCTGGCTGGGATGATTTAGTTGGGGTTGGTTCTGCTTTGAACAGGGGGTTAGACTAGATGACCTCCTGAGGTCTCTTCCAACCCTAATCTTCTATGTTTATGTACGTGAGAGTCTCCTGTGCTAATTCAGATTTCTGTGAAGCCAGATAAGTTATAGAGTGTGTATCCTTGAATAGAATCCCAGTTGTTTAAATGTACATCATGTGCAATAATACCACATCCACATAATTTACAGCCATATTCTATTAGCATTAAACATACAGTAATAGTAATCTTTTCATGGCCACTAATAATCCCAGTTTAATTTAGAAGAATGAAGGAGATACATATTGCCAAGCTGTCCCTTATTAAGAAACAAAGGTCCTCACTCTAATCTCTTTTACACCAACCTAACTCCATAGACTTCAGTGGAAATGCTCTTGCCTCTAACCAGGGTGAGTGAGATCAGAGTCAGACCCAAGGTGAGGTCTTGGGAATATCAGTAGAAAAATTTTGGGTCACTGTGTTGAGCCATGGTGTAGGTAGACTCTGGGCTTATTGAGGCATAGGGAAGTGACCCTGTGCTGTCAATAGCATAGAATTTTTCTTTTGCAAGTGAAGGCTGGGTGAGAGTTAAGTGGGATCCTATCAGATAAGCATGCAGATCTCCCATGGGAAGTGGTGCAGTGCTACAAACAAAGCTATTGTGCTGGCTCTGAAATATTAAGAGGCAAAAGGAGAAGTGAGCGAGCTTCTGCTTTTGCTTCTAACTGGAGTGGAAATGGTGGCAAATAGCATTGATATCCATTCTTAAAGAGACCTTGGCAAATATTCTCCTTCACTATGGCAGGCAGAGTCACCAACTTGGAGTAATTTTAGCTTAAGCGGTCATTTCCATTTCTAGAATCAGATAGTTAAAGTGACTAAATACAGAGCGCACGTTTCTCGGCAGGTGTCACTTGTAGAGTCATTGAAGTCCATGCTAATTAACACCAGCTGAGGATCTGGCCCAGAGTACCCAATGGAAAAATCCTATAGAATTTGAGAGCAAAATAATCCTTCTATCAAGTCCTTGAATGTATCCCTTACCCCTTTTCACTGTTCGTGTATAGTTTCATAGAACCTCAACTTTTTTAAACTGATTTTGTGTAGAAATAATGAGCAGTGGAGTTCCATGTGGAAGTGAGTTGCTGCACATGTTAATTAGATTGAAGAACTGAGATCTTAATGTGCATTTGTTATAAAGGCCAATTTATCTGTGCAGAGATCTCTGTGGCATTTTGATATGTGTACCCTTCTGAATCCTCTTCTCCATTCCTGAAGCTTCATGCATTTCATGTGATGAAGAAATTGGCCTTTTTATTTGGTATGTATGTAACCCAAATTACTGAGCCACATAGGCACCAATAACCCCCTAGTATATAATTGCAACCTTGAGGCAAAATAATTTATTCTAAGTCATCCTTTAAAAAAAATAATCAATTTTAACCCTTCTTGTAGCACTGATGTTTGTTTTTTTCCGACTAGTACTTAGCATTACACTATAAGCACAGTACAAAATAAAAACATTTCATTCAACTGCGTGTGTGGGGGAATGCCAGTTATTTCCTCCCCCATCCTCTCTGTTTGGACTGATTTGCTAGGATGCAGTGAAGTCCAAGGAGATCTCATAGTTCCACATGGTGTTTAATGAAGGGGACTTCAGTGTTTTTGCCCAAGTTAAAATACACATGGGTATTCTAGCTGAGAGAGCCACTAATTCTTCATCACAGAGTTTCAATATACTCTTCAGTTTTATCTGCTTTCTTCTCTCCAAGTGTGGGGGACAGCACGGAAGAGGTTGCAGAGACAAAGAATGGAGGGAGAGATGTGAAAAGGGCCTTTGGATGGGAGGCATGCTAGGAATGGGAAGCAGTGAAACTAACGATGATGGTGGGGACAGTGTTGTCCAGGCTCATGAAGATGAGTGTGAGAAGTTTGAGTTTGATGTAGCAGGTCAGAAGAAGGTACCTAGATGCTATGCCTGGTATCTAGGTACTGTAGTGATGGGTGCATTAAAAATGTGTGTAGTCCCCAATCATGTAAAAACTTATGGACCTGGATAATTTTATACATATGTAGAAATCCACTGAACCTCCTCTAAGGAAGCTTGCACAAGCAGCACTGTAATGCTAAGCTTTGAAAATAAGATCTTATTTCCAGGGCTAAGTGGCGATGGGAGTTCTGTCTATTTTGTGACACCTGAGATGCAGCTGACAGAGGGATAACTCCCTGCTCAGGGTTCCCATGGGGGTTCAGGGTGAGGTAGTAAAGCTGGGCTGGACACCGAAGAGTCAGTCAGGCTCTTGGAGAAAGGCAGGGGGTTCTTAAAAGGCAACATCCTGATACTCAGAGTAGAGAGAGGATTGTGAAGCAGGCGGTTCTCAGCACCAAGTTGTTAGAGCCCAGCCTTCAGTGCAGCCTTCTTTCTGGTCATAATAAAGTTTTCTCTTTTGTCAGCACCTGCACATCTTAGAGCGCAAAGATAAAGCTTTGGGGAGGAAAGCATGCTTGTGAAAGACCTTGTAGCGAGGCGATGTGGCTCACCGCCGCCCCGGAGAGGGTCGAGCCCCTCGAGACACCAGAGGGGGGCGGAGCCAGGAAGCTCTGAGCCCGCCCCTCAGAGGGACAGGAGGCGACCCGGAAGTAGAAAGGCGCGACCTGGAAGTAGAAAGGCAGGCCCTCAGGCCAGATGTAGCCAGCCTAGCCCGCGACTGGGAAAACCCCGCGGCCCCAGGTCCACGCCAAGACTGGCCGGGCTGGCCCAGCGCCCGCTGCCCAGGGCAGTTGCCGGCCGGCCCAGCGCCCGCTGCCCAGGGCAGTTGCCGGGCCGGCCCTGCGCCCGCTGTCCTGAGGAACCCCTGGTGCTGGACCCCCCGGAGAACACCGCCGTGACCCAGGTAGCAGAAGGAGGGGAGATAGGAAGTAGCCCGGGGGCAGCCGACCCTAGTCTGGCTGTAACTCTGTGTGTTGCGGTCAGGATCCCTGCTGACCCAGCAGCGGGTCGTTTGCTGCTGCTGGGGCTCCGGGCTGGGATGCAGTGGAGTGGGTGGGCCTGCATCCCCCCTGCCACCCCACTCGTGCGTGGCCGTCTCCCCCTCTTCCAGGTCCTTGGAGGCCTGGGCTAATTCACACATGCTGTGTCACTCAGCCCCTGCTTGAGGGCCTGGGCTCTGGACTGTTTGTTCCCCCTGCCCTGACCCAGGGCCTGGCCTGCTAACATTGGGCTATTTGCTCCGCCCTGCCTGAGGGCCTGAGCTACTGACTGTTTGGTGCCCAGCCCTGACTCAAGGCCCAGACCTACGGTGCTCCGTCCAGTTACCGCAAGGGCTGCCGGGGGAGACTCCGGTGGCTGGAGAAATTCCCCAAAGTTAACTGTGTGTAGCGAGCTGCTGTGGCTCCCCGCCGCCCCGGAGAGGGTCGAGCCCCGGCACAGCCCCTTTACAGGCCTGTTTTTATTTCTTGGCCTGCTGACCCATTTCCTCAGCTCACAAGCACTTTCTTTTCGAATTGTCTGTCCTCTCCCTCTCTCTGAAGGACTCTCAATAGGGTAAGGACATGGTCAGGGTATATAAAAGAGATTCTTTCCTTGTGTGAATATTTACATCACAAACCAATGGTGCTTTTGTTTGGTTACAAACGTTTGTGCATGTAGGTAGGACCCATTTAGCACAAAGAAAGTAAAGCATACAGGACATTCCCTTTTCAGTCAGTATCTGTTGGCTCTTTTACAAGAGTGAAATTATACATATATTGTTAAAAGAACATTATTAAGGTTGCAGGGTCAAGCACTCAAAAGTTAGGGGAAAAAATTAAGGTTGCCTGCCAAGTATTAGGGGGTTACCTGTTTAACTTTAATTCGCCCCTTTGTGCATGTGCATTATGATACAGTCTTTGATTATATGATCACCTACTACTTGTTTCCAGAGGACCCCTGCCTCATTGAGCACACTGGATGGATGGTGCTCTGAGAATGAAGCAGGGCTGTGTAGTGAACTAGGCTGTTGTCTGTGGGTATCTCTATGTTGCAATAAAAGGCTCAGAGCCTGGGTCAGTTGCCCAAGCCCAAATGTCTACATATTTTTAGCCGTGCAGTCCGAATCCCATGAGTCTGAGTCAGTTGCCTCAGGCTATGAGAATTGGTGGTAGGGGTTGCCCTGTTTGACCCCTATTTCATTTATTGGAGAAGTTGGTACCTGTTCCTCCATTCGTCATTTGTAAAATGGGGTCATAATACCACCTTGTCTTACAGGGGTGTTGTGAAGATAAATTCATTAATGTTTGTGAAGCACGTGGATACTATGATGAGAACACCATAGAAATGCCCTGGAGAAAATTAATAATTTTGTGTTTAGAATTAGCCATTCATTGAATGAAGTAGGGGTCCCGTGGGAGAAAAATAGTATATGATCATATAATTAAAGAATGTATCACGCAATGCTGTATCGTAATGTCTGCAACTTTTTATTTTTGAGGCCAATTCTACTGATATTAAGCAAAGTCCTCAAAGCTAAGATGATCTCATTGCATTGTGGAAGTTAGACAATCTTGTCTTGTGACTCTCATGACTTTCTGGAAGTTCCCATTTGAAGTGAAATTTTTTATGCATATTATCAGCTGAGAAGTGAATTTCATTAGAAGATTTGACAGAAATCAGTTTATTTTTCGGTCTCCCCAACACTACTTTCTATTACACTTAGCTCTCAAGTGCCTTTTTTTTTTTTTTAAATTTTTTTATGTGGAGTTTGAAAAAGCACATTCTGAGATGGCAGAGAAGAAGACTAGCAAAGTTTGCTTTACTGGAATAAATGTGGTGTGCAAACAGCAGGGGTGGAAACACTTGGTTTTTCCTTGGGACAAATTAGCTCCAGAATGGGGACTTTCTGCAAAAGCAGTGTAATATGCTGCCCATATCCTGCCCAGGTCTCTCATAATGACTAAAAAATTCCATTCCAGAAACTTTGCTTAGCCCAGAATAATGCTGTATTACAAATGTACATCTGATGCCAAATTTTCCCATCTCTTTGGAATTTGCTATCTTGTATTGTACCCACAGGATTTTGTGAACCATATTGGACTTAGATAATGCAATGACATTCCAGGAGTAAGGGGCCTCTTTGTGCTTTTACAGCATTAATTTCCTTTCCTGATCACTGCACATGCTGGATGACCTTGAATATCAGTCTTTTAAAAAAAAAAAATAAAAAATGTGTCCAGTGGGGAAACTTAATAGCTGCTGCATTCTGATGGGCCTAAGCTTGTGTACCTCAGACTGGGGTTAAGTCCACTTCTTGACTGGCAAATCCTTTTAGCTGCTTATCTCTGTGCCTTCTTTTTTTGCCACCACTCTGTTTTGCCCTTTCTCCAACACTGTAGACAATCACATGCTGAAAGATATCATAAAACACTGCTAACAACTTCAGAATTACGCCTAAAACTCTGGCTCATCTTCTGCGCTGTTACACACTTGTTCATTACAACTGGCTGTAAGCAGGGGTTGCATGGATGTAACTGACAGTAGAATTTGGCGTGCTGTTCGTAGGGTACCCCAATGTGCCTAGCAATTGCTGCTCCTGTGGGGTGTAAGTTCTGTTGACCTAGCAGTTGTGACAGCGGTAAGGATATGGGTGGAAATGACCATACCAATGGCTGTGTTAAGGTTAAATTTGCTTCCTGCTGTAGTCTGTGCCTCACTTGCTTATGTTGTATTCCATCAAGACCAGACAATGTCCTCAGAAACAATAACTCCTCCTCTTATTTGCTCACTCACTGACATTAAGTGTCTGAGCCTGCAGGATGCCATGATGCTGAGCATGGTACAAATACCTACATAGTCAGAAGGACTTAAGTGCCCTCAACTCATCTTACCTTGAGGGCACTCAGCACCTGCCAGGATTGAGCCCTAAATCCCTCTCTGTTTAAAAGCAGCCACTACCCACCGATGCTAAATCCCTTGCTGCTGAAAAGTCCAGATTGATTGCACTGCATCAGAGTTCATCCCTGAGGACATGGAGCAGGATCATTGTAGCTGCTCATAGCTGTCACCATGGGGCATAGGGGGAGAGGCTGATTCACAGATGGACCTATCCCAGGCCACGTAGGGCTAACTTACCAGCAGTCTGAACGTCACCCAGAAGTGAGCTGGGAGCCATTGCACAGCACAGGTGCCACGTGCTCACACAGATATGCGTCTGTGGGCACATTTGCCTCTAGCTGAAGGTATTGTGTCAAAGATGCATTTGATGGCTTTAGAAAAGAAGTAGGAAAGTTTCCTAAATGCAGTAATATATACTATCATTCTGTCAGACTTCCCTGGTGGTTTTGAACTTGTACTGTGTAAAAGCCTGTTTTTTTTTCTGCAGGGCAGCATCCTTTTCCCCCAACCGATCTGTGCACCAGGAAAATGTTAAAATAAAAAACCCTGTTATTTTCTTCATTGTTATATTGACAGACAAATGTTTGCAGCTGTGACACAAGCCATTTCTATCATACAAACAAATGAAACTGACTTATACAATGTGCAAATGGCAAGAGGATATTCAGAGTAAATATTTCCTATTCTTAACACACCCTGTTGTGAAGACAGGTAGGTACCACTACAGCTGAATAGCAGTTATAGTGCTGAAGTTCCTAGGCATAAATGGTTACACTTTATTAAAGAACTCCAGCCTGAAATCTGAATTTCCTTGGTTTTGGACTTTTAAATGGCTCTAGGAACCAGAAATGGGACTTGGCAATAATACTTAACCAATTTTCATAACACCTTTGTCAAGTCACTATTGTTACCCCTATATTACATATGGGGAAACTGAGGCACGGGGGTTAGGGGCCTTGGGCAGGCCATAAAAATTAGTCATCAAATTAGGGGTAAGAATCCAGAGTTCCTAGCTCCAATCCCTGTGTTCAGTCCACTAGATCATGCTACCGCTCTCTAATTTTAAAAATAAATTTTTTCTTGGGCACTTTCATGTTGAATGATAACTGGCTCTGTGGATGAGGGGAAAGCAGTGGACCTGTTGTTCCTTGACTTTAGCAAAGCTTTTGACACGGTCTCCCACAGTATTCTTGCCAGCAAGTTAAAGAAGTATGGGCTGGATGAATGGACTATAAGGTGGATAGAAAGTTGGCTAGATTGTCGGGCTCAACGGGTAGTGATCAATGGCTCCATGTCTAGTTGGCAGCCAGTATCAAGTGGAGTGCCCCAAGGGTCGGTCCTGGGGCTGGTTTTGTTCAATATCTTCATAAATGATCTGGAGAATGGTGTGGATTGCACCCTCAGCAAGTTTGCAGATGACACTAAACTGGGAGGAGAGGTAGATACATTGGAGGGTAGGGATAGGATACAGAGGGCCCTAGACAAATTAGAGGATTGGGCCAAAAGAAATCTGATGAGGTTCAACGAGGACAAGTGCAGAGTCCTGCACTTAGGACGGAAGAATCCCATGCACCGCTACAGACTAGGGACAGAATGGCTCTGCAGCAGTTCTGCAGAAAAGGACCTAGGGGTTACAGTGGACGAGAAGCTGGATATGAGTCAACAGTGTGCCCTTGTTGCCAAGAAGGCCAATGGCATTTTGGGATGTATAAGTAGCGGCATTGCCAGCAGATCGAGGGATGTGATCGTTCCCCTCTATTTGACATTGGTGAGGCCTCATCTGGAGTACTGTGTCCAGTTTTGGGCCCCACACTACAAGAAGGATGTGGAAAAATTGGAAAGCGTCCAGCGGAGGGCAACAAAAATGATTAGGGGACTGGAACACATGACTTATGGGGAGAGGCTGAGGGAACTGGGATTGTTTAGTCTGCAGAAGAGAAGAATGAGGGGGGATTTGATAGCTGCTTTCAACTACCTGAAAGGGGGTTCCAAAGAGGATGGATCTAGACTGTTCTCAGCGGTAGCAGATGACAGAACAAGGAGTAATGGTCTCAAGTTGCAGTGGGGGAGGTTTAGGTTGGATATTAGGAAAAACTTTTTCACTAGGAGGGTGGTGAAACACTGGAATGCGTTACCTAGGGAGGTGGTGGAATCCCCTTCCTTAGAAGTCTTTAAGGTCAGGCTTGACAAAGCCCTGGCTGGGATGATTTAGTTGGGGATTGGTCCTGCTTTGAGCAGGGGGTTGGACTAGATGACCTCCTGAGGTCCCTTCTAACCCTGATATTCTATGAGTCTATGAATGCAACTTTTTCCTGTCAGTGGCATTTGGTAGATCCTAGAGCAAATTCTGTATTTCCTATGTGTGAGGCTCAGATACAGATATCAGGAGAAATGTATGCAAGAGATAAACAGGATATTAGCCTTTAAATCTGCCACGAAGATACGAGAAAAGAATATTTTCCCCTGAATTCACTCAGTTTCACAAATTAAACAATGATTTATCTCTGATTTGCCCCAGGGAGCTGATATGCTGAGCAAGAAGGTGCTATTTTTACTTAGGACTTGTCTATATGGGGGTTAAAACCAAACTAAGTTAAATTAGTCCAGGTTGAAAATGCTTGCGTACACACAAATCAATTCATTGCAGCTCACTAACTCCATATTGATTACTTGTGGTACCTTAGAGACGAACAAATTTATTTGAGCATAAGCTTTCGTGAACTACAGCTCACTTCATCGGATGCATTCAGTGGAAAATGCACCCGATGAAGTGAGCTGTAACTCACGAAAGCTTATGCTCAAATAAATTTGTTCGTCTCTAAGGTGCCGCAAGTCCTCCTTTTCTTTTTGCGAATACTCTGCTACTCTGAAACCTGTCCATATTGATTGCAGATTCTGGAATCCTCTTTGAAAGAGAACTAAATTTGATGCAAATTAAGCTCAGACTATTGTCCGTGTGCACATAGAGCTACTGTGCACTACTTTGGCATTCCTCCAAGTGCTTTCCCATACTGCTTTGTGTGTGCCCATTACTGACCGGTCTGTTTGCCTGTCAGCCCTCCACTGCTCTGGTGTTAAGTTGACCAGATGTCCCC
The DNA here is from genome assembly GCF_965152275.1 of Natator depressus. Lineage (NCBI taxonomy): Eukaryota > Metazoa > Chordata > Testudines > Cheloniidae > Natator > Natator depressus. The sequence continues at coordinate 119,047,990 of NC_134240.1, read as the reverse complement.
TCCTCCATTTAAAGATGGAATCAGAATATGCCCATTTGTTCCTGGAATTGCATATATCAGGATTGTTGTGATATGTTGTAGGGCTTCTGGAGTAATATCTTGAGCATTTAGAGCCAGCCTGAGGCCCTGGATTTTATCACCATTTGGGGAGAAGCATTGGTGCAGGAAGCTGTTGAGTAGGGTTGTCAACTTCGAAATATTTAAAAACCAGACACATCAGCAGGAATGCTGGACCTCCCCTGCCCTGCCCCTTCACTCACCCGATACCCTGCCCCTGCCCCACCTCTTCCATCCCCCCAACGCTCTGGCCCCCATTTTCTCCTCTTTCCCCCTCCCCCCATCACTATCTGCTTTTCTCCTCTCTCCTCCTCCCCTCTCTGCCCGTGTTGGGAGGGACTTGCCTGTGGAGCTGGGTCAGGGAGCTGCAGCCACCCAACGCAGGTAAGAGGCATCCCTGGCTGAGTAGGGGCTGGGACTGATGAGGACCTGGCACCTCCCCCAGCCACAGTAACCGGACTTTGAGTGTTCGGTCAGTAAATCTGACCAGACACTATCAGGTCCCCTTTTCGACCGGACTTTCCAGTTGAAAACCAGACACCTGGCAACCCTATTCTTGAGGCTAGTCACCAGATTAAAGGTCTTTTTGTGGACATTGCTAAACAGATGACTGTGAGGGGCCACAACAGGGACACCACCCAGTGCAGGGTTGTCAGGGTTCCTCCCCCACTCTGAACTCTGGGGTACAGATGTGGGGATCCACATGAAAGACCCCCAAGCTTATTTCTACCAGCTTAGGTTAAAAACTTCCCCAAGGCACAAACTCTTCCTTTTTCCTTGGATGGTATTGCTGCCACCACCAAGTGAGTTAGACAAAGATTCAGGAAAAGGACCACTTGGAGTTCCTGTTTCCCCAAAATATCCCCCCAAACCCTTTTACCCCCTTTCCTGGGGAGGCTTGAGAATAATATACCAACCAATTAGGTAAACAAGGTGAGCACAGACCAGACCCTTGGGTTTTTAGGACACTAAAAACCAAGCAGGTTCTTAAAAGCAGAACTTTATAATAAAGAAAAAAGTAAAAGAAGCACCTCTGTAAAATCAGGATGGAAGGTAATTTTACAGGGTAATCAGATTCAAAACACAGAAGATTCCCCTCTAGGCAAAACTTTAAAGTTACAAAACACCGGAATAAACCTCCCTCTTAGCATAGGGAAAATTTACTAGCTAAAACAAAAGATAATCTAACGCATTTCCTTGCTTTACTTACAATTTTTGTAATCTTAGATGCTTATTTCAGGTCAGGTTTTAGGAGAGGTTTTTTTCCTGCCTGGTCCCTCTCTCTGTCCTGAGAGAGCACACAAAGAGAGCCCAAACAAAACCTCCCTCCACAGATTTGAAAGGATCTTCTTCCCCTTGGAAGGTGCCAACCAGGTTATTTGAGCTTTTTAACCCCTTACAGGTAAAGGAGGGATTTTGTGCTACCCTTAGCTGTATGTTTATGACAAGGGTAAAGAGCAAACAGCTCAGGAGAATGTAAATGTACACCAGTGATGTAAAAAACCAGTCCAGCAGGGAAAATATGACCTGTCCATTTTCAGAGGAGCTGGACAGAATTTTGATCAGTTACTGTACCACCCAACCCAAGAAGGTTGTGGGGGAGGGATAGTTCAGTGGTTTGAGCATTGGCCTCCTAAACCCAGGGTTGTGAGTTCAATCCTTGAGGGGGCCATTTAGGGATCTGGGGCAAAAGTTGGGGATTGGTCCTGCTTTGAGCAGGGGGTTGGACTAGATGACCTCCTGAGGTTCCTTCCAACCCTGATATTCTGTGATTCTATGGAGACTCGTAGGAGGATGAACATGAGGAGGCTAGTGAAGAGCTGTCCCCAATGGCCAGGATCTCTTTCAGACTCAGGACCCAGAAGCTGCCCAGTTTCAACCCCTCAGACAGAGACAAACACCTAAAAGATCTCTATCAAGCATTCTTACAACTACAGTACCCACCTGCGGAAGTGAAGAAACATTGATAGAGCCGGAAGAGTTCCCAGAAGTCACCTACTACAGGACAGGCCTAACAAAGAAAATAACAGAACGCCACTAGCCATCACCTTCAGCCCCCAACTAAAACCCCTCCAATGCATTATTAAGGATCTACAACCTATCCTGAAGGATGACCCAACACTCTCACAAATCTTGGGAGACAGGCCAGTCCTTGCCTGCAGACAGCCCCCCAACCTGAAGCAAATAATCACCAGCAACCACACAACACACAACAGAACCACTAACCCAGGAACCGATCCTTGCAACAAAGCCCCGTTGCCAACTGTGCCCACATATCTATTCAGGGGACACCATCACAGGGCCTAATAACATCAGCCACACTATCAGAGGCTCGTTCACCTGCACATCTACCAATGTGATATATGCCATCATGTGCCAGCAATGCCCCTCTGCCATGTACATTGGTCAAACTGGACCGTTTCTACGTAAAAGAATAAATGGACACAAATCAGATGTCAAGAATTATAACATTCATAAACCAGTCGGAGAACACTTCAATCTCTCTGGTCACGCGATTACAGACATGAAAGTTGCGATATTACAACAGAAAAACTTCAAAACCAGACTCCAGCGAGAGACTGTTGAATTGGAATTCATTTGCAAATTGGATACAATTAACTTAGGCTTGAATACAGACTGGGAGTGGTCAAGTCATTATGCAAGGTAATCCTATTTCCCCTTGTTTTTTCCTACGCGCCCCCCCCCCCCGCCCCCGTTCCTCAGACGTTCTTGTTAAACCCTGGATTTGTGCTGGATATGGCCCACCTTGATTATCATACACATTGTAAGGAGAGTGATCACTTTAGATAAGCTATTACCAGCAGGAGAGTGGGGTGGAGGGAGAGAAAACCTTTTGTAGTGGTAAACACCGATTTTTTCATGGTTTGTATGTATAAGAACATCTTCTGTATTTTCCACAGTATGCATCCGATGAAGTGAGCTGTAGCTCACGAAAGCTTATGCTCAAATAAATTAGTTAGTCTCTAAGGTGTCACAAGTACTCCTTTTCTTTTTGCGAATACAGACTAACACGGCTGTTACTCTGAAACCAGCTAGAAAATGAGCATGATTCCTGCCATTCAGCATTCAAGCCTGAACCAGGGCAGGACTGAGGTGGCTGATCTCTAGTGTGACGGGGCAAGGCCAGATGGCTATAGAAAAGTAGTGGGAGATAGATATATTAGCTCCAGGCTAAACAAATCCCTGGTACCAGGTTAAGTGAAATGGAAGCTGCTCAAGGTCAATTAAGACACCTGGGGCCAATTAAGAACTTTCCAGAAGGCAGGGAGAAGGCTAGGTTGATTGGGACACCTGAAGCCAATCAGGGGCTGGCTGAAACTAGTTAAAAGCCTCCCAGTCAGTCAGGTGGGGGTGCATGTCAGGAGCTGTGGGAGGAAGTTGCGCTGTTGGAGAGGCTGAGTAGTACACACCATATCAGGCACAAGGAAGGAGGCCCTGAGGTAAGGGTGAAGTGGAGCTTGAGGAAGTGAGGGCTGCTGTGGGGGAAGTAGCCCAGGGAATTGTACATGTCATGTTTCTAAAAGGTCAGCTACCCTAGCTGATACTATTAGGGTCCCTTGGCTGGAGCCCGGAGTAGAGGGTGGGCCCGGGCTCCCCCCCCACCTTTGCCCCCTGATTCATCACTGAGACTGGGAGACAACAGAGACTGTGCAAGGAAGGATAACTTCTCCTCACCTCCCTTGCTGGCTTATGATGAAAAAGGCTCAGTAGACTGTGACCCTTGTCTCTAGAGAAAGAAGGGTTACGTGGAGGGTCACAGTGAGCCTCTGAGGCTAGCGAAATCCGCCAGGAAACATGTTTTCGTTCACAGCGTGGTGGAAGAAAGAGGTTTAAAAAAAAAAAGTGCACTGGGGTTTTGGATTTTTTTTTTTTTTTTTTTGGTTTTGGTTTTGGTTTGTTTGCTTTGTACCACAATGGAGGAGGTGGTAAGAGCTCTGGTACAAGCCACGGCAGCCCAGCAGGAGGCCACCCGGGTTCAGGCAATGGCACAACAGGAGTCTGTGCAGCTACAGCAGGAAACCAATCAATTATTGATGAGCCAGGCGACCCAAGATCGTGCCCTCTTGAGAGAGGTGGTGGACCAGCTGAAGATCCTCACCACCCAGGCCTGGGGGTCCGACGGGACGCGAACCCTGAGGGCCACTGTTTGTCTGCCAAAGATGACGTCAGGAGATGACGTAGAGGCATATCTCCTTTCATTCGAAAGGACTGCTCAGCGTGAGGCGTGGCCCCAGGAGCAGTGGGCCAGTATTCTCGCCCCTTTTTTGTGTGGAGGGGCCCAGAAGGGCTATACCCGTCTGAAGGCAGAGATCCTAGCGTGATCAGAGGTAACGGCAGCGGTAAGGGCCCAGAGGTTCCATCCAAGCAAGCACCCAACCCCGACCCTGGAAGGTTGGGCAGCCAAACCCCTGGGGAGTCCTAGGTGGAAGACGGCGGGGGGGCCGAAAACCAGCGGGGACCCCAGAAGGAAGGGATTGGCCTGAGTGGGGGGAACCCCAGGACTAAACCCCCTAACCCCCAGGATAGGGGAGTGATTAAAAGCAATTATAGATGTTATGCATGTGGGGAGTGGGAACACATAGCAGCACAGTGTCCCAGCACCGAGGAGCCTATGCAATGTAACTTGGGGGATTGGGAGGTCCCATGCTCCCTTATCCACCTCGCGGGGGTCGCATTAGCCCCGCATAATTACACCAGGCCAGTGAGGATAAATGGAGCAGAGACTACAGCGCTTGTGGACTCTGGGTGTGCTATCACTCTCATATCGGGTAAGCTGGTAAAAAATAGTCAGCTGCTACAAGCCAAACGCGTAGCAGTGACGTGCGTGCATGGGGCTGTGAGCCATTACCCCACCATCCCAGTGGAGATAGAGGTTCAGGGAAACCCCATTGAGGTGACCTTGGGCGTAGTTCCTAAACTTCCATATCCTGTTGTCATTGGGAGGGACTATCCAGGGTTTGATAATTTACTCACCCCGGAGAGGCTGGAGGGAGGTGGGGACCCTGAGGACAGCGACTCGTCACCGGGGGAATGTCAACCCCCGATGTTCACTGAGATTTCTCAGGATCTGTTCTCAGCCCCCCGAAAGACCCGGAAGACAAAAAAAGAGAGGAGGGCTGTGAAGGCCTTGGGAACCCGGATCCTGACCCAGGGCCAGAAGACCTCCCTAGTAGGCAGATGGACGCGAGCAGCCAACAGAGAAACTTCCACCACAGAAGGTGAGCCAGAAGCTGCCCCCAGCCATGATGGCGGCGAGCCATAGGAAGAAGCAGAAGCCAGCCCCTGGGAGCTTGGGCAGGTTAGTCCCAGGAGAGAGACTTTTGGGCGGGACCAGGCAGAGGACCCCAGATATGATAACACCAGGAAAGAGGTGGCCGAGATCGATGGGATACCCGTGGATGGGAAGGTCCAGGGTCCTGGACCTTACTTTATAGTGAAGAAAGATCTCCTGTACTGCGTGGTGCAAATGCAGTAGCAAGAGATACAACAACTTCTGGTGCCACGAAAACATCAAAAAGCCATATTGAGTGTCGTCCACAGTCACCTGTTTGGAGGACACCTAGGGGTAGAGAAAACCCAGGCACGGATCCTGCGGAGGTTCTTCTGGCCAGGAGTACATGAAGATGTTCGGCGATACTGCACCTCTTGTCCGGAGTGTCAGTTACATAGCCCTCGCCCGCACTTGCCGGCTCCTTTGAGACCTCTTCCAATAACAGAGGTTCCTTTCGAACGGATAGCCATGGATCTGGTAGGGCCCCTAGAGAAGACAGCTCGGGGCTATCAACATGTGCTTGTTGTACTGGACTATACAACCCAGTACCCGGAAGCTGTTCCCCTGCGCAACACAGCTTCCAAGACAATAGCTAAGGAGCTAGTACAGATCTTTGCCCGGGTTGGGCTACCCAAGGAGATATTGACTGATCAAGGGACACCTTTCATGTCCACGTTGATGAAAGATCTCTGTTCATTGCTCCATGTACAAGCTCTACGGACCTCTGTATACCACCCGCAAACAGATAGCCTTGTGGAAAGGTTCAATAGGACCCTCAAGGCCATGATCAGGAAAGTGGTGAGCTGGGATGGGAAAGACTGGGATACCCTATTGCCTTATCTCATGTTTGCCATCCGGGAGGTTCCGCAAGCCTCCACGGGTTTCTCTCCATTTGAACTACTATATGGGCACCACCCTCGGGGCATATTGGATATAGCCAGAGAAACCTGGGAAAAGGAACCAAATCCTGGAAGGAACATAGTTGAGCATGTACTGTAGATGAGAGATCGGATAGCCCGACTTACGCCCATTGTACGGGAGCACTTGGAGAGAGCACAGGAGACCCAACGAACCCATTATAACCACCAAGCGAAGCTTAGACGGTTCCAACCAGGGGATCGGGTGATGGTACTGGTGCCCACAGCAGAAAGTAAACTGTTGGCCCAGTGGCAGGGACCCTATGAAATAATTGAAGCCGTGGGAGAGGTGAACTATAAGGTGCGGCAGCCAGGCCGCCGGAAATCAGAGCAAATTTACCACATCAATCTTCTAAAACCTTGGCATGATTGAGAGGCATGCTTAGTCATGCAGGAGACGCTTCCCCAGGAGGATAACTTACACGAGCAAGTGAGGATATCATCCGACTTGACGCCGATCCAAAAGATGGAGGCAGCCGACATGATTAATTGCAACAGAGATGTGTTCTCTACAAAATCAGGGTGGACGACTGAGACCTATCACCATATCCGCACGATCCCCAGAGCCAAGGTAACATTGAGACCCTACCGAATCCCAGCAGCCAAAAGAGAAGAAATCAAGGCTGAAGTAAAGAAAATGTTAGAATTAGGGGTTATTGAAGAATCTTACAGTCAGTGGTCCAGTCCAATTGTTCTAGTGTCTAAACCTGACGGTACCATGAGATTCTGTAATGACTTTCGCCGACTGAATGAAATATCCCAGTTTGATGCATACCCCATACCACGCATCGACGAAGTGGTTGACCGACTGGGTAGTGCCCGATTCTTGACTACACTGGATCTGACAAAAGGGTACTGGCAGATTCCTCTGACCAAAGAAGCTAAAGAAAAGACAGCATTCTCCACCCCGGATGGGCTATTCCAGTACACTGTCCTCCCTTTTGGGCTACATGGGGCCCCAGCCACATTCCAGCGCCTCATGGATAAGCTGCTGCGCCCCCATACTAGTTATGCAGCTGCATACCTAGATGATGTCATCATCCATACGCCAGACTGGGGAACCCACTTGGAGAAAGTTGAGGCATTACTGTGCACCTTAAGGCAGGCTGGCCTCACTGCTAATCCCACTAAATGCGTCATAGGGCTAGCAGAGGCTAGATACCTGGGATATATTGTGGGAAGGGGCATAGTGAAGCCCCAAACGAATAAGCTAGAGGCAATTCAAAACTGGCCCCGGCCGACCCGAAAGAAGCAGTTCCGTGCATTCCTAGGTGTGGTAGGCTACTACCGACGGTTTATTCCCCACTTCGCCACTAGGGCAAGTCCCCTAATGGACCTGGTGAAGGCCCGAGGTCCAGACATGGTAAAGTGGACCGACGCAGCAGAGGGGGCATTTACAGACCTTCAGACAGCCCTCTGTAATGACCCTGTACTCATAGCCCCGGACTTTAACAGGGAATTTATTTTACAAACAGATGCTTCCGAGGTGGGGTTGGGAGCAGTTCTGTCGCAAATGGTGGGAGAAGAGGAACACCCGATCCTCTACCTAAGCAGAAAGCTTCTCCCAAGAGAACGGAAATACGCAGTATTCGAGAGAGAATGTCTTGCTGTCAGATGGGCTATGGAGACACTGCGTTATTACCTCTTAAGCCGGCGATTTAGTCTTGTGACGGACCATGCACCCCTCCAGTGGATGCAGCGGAATAAGGAAAAGAATGCAAGGGTCACCAGGTGGTTCTTATCCCTCCAACCATTCCAGTTCCGCATACGGCACAGGGCTGGATGCCACCATGGCAACGCTGATGGTCTGTCATGAGCATACTGCCTGGCGTCCCAAGTTGCCCAACTCTATGGTGTTGAGCGGGGGCGGGGGGGGGGGATCTGTGACGGGGCAAGGCCAGATGGCTATAGAAAAGTAGTGGGAGATAGATATATTAGCTCCAGGCTAAACAAATCCCTGGTACCAGGTTAAGTGAAATGGAAGCTGTTCAAGGTCAATTAAGACACCTGGGGCCAATTAAGAACTTTCCAGAAGGCAGGGAGAATGCTAGGTTGATTGGGACACCTGAATCCCATCAGGGGCTGGCTGAAACTAGTTAAAAGCCTCCCAGTCAGTCAGGTGGGGGTGCATGTCAGGAGCTGTGGGAGGAAGCTGCGCTGTTGGAGAGGATGAGTAGTACACACCATATCAGGCACAAGGAAGGAGGCCCTGAGGTAAGGGTGAAGTGGAGCTTGAGGAAGTGAGGGCTGCTGTGGGGGAAGTAGCCCAGGGAATTGTACATGTCATGTTTCTAAAAGGTCAGCTACCCTAGCTGATACTATTAGGGTCCCTTGGCTGGAGCCCGGAGTAGAGGGTGGGCCCGGGCTCCCCCCCCACCTTTGCCCCCTGATTCATCACTGAGACTGGGAGACAACAGAGACTGTGCAAGGAAGGATAACTTCTCCTCACCTCCCTTGCTGGCTTATGATGAAAAAGGCTCAGTAGACTGTGACCCTTGTCTCTAGAGAAAGAAGGGTTACGTGGAGGGTCACAGTGAGCCTCTGAGGCTAGCGAAATCCGCCAGGAAACACGGGACTCACGGAGGCAAGGACAGAGCTTTGTCACACTAGAGAATCTCTGCATGTAAACATCAAACTGTACCATTTGGTATTGTTATGTATGCTGCCGGGCAAGCATCTGTTCTGGGTGCCCCATGGTCACAGCCATTTTAGGGGGATGTGAGGCAGGAAACTGTCCCACCATCCCCTGCCTCTCTCTCTTTCTACTTTGGCCCACTCTGTCTGCTCAGCCTTCCCATATAAGTTTTCAAAATGGTAGCAAAGCTCTTAATGGCTGAGAGAATCATTGCAGAACTTTACGCATTTTTCTCTGCACTTTCAATGGCTTTAGGAGGGAGAAAGCCGAATTGAAGGCTGAGAACTTGCTCAGTATCTTTTTGTGGAGGGCCAGACATTGTGGGGGATAGCTGCATGGTCATCCCCCGAAGTATAGCTCACAAACTCCCTTCTACTCCTGCAGCACTTCTTGGGGGACCATCTTGGTGAATAACTTCACAGCATATCTCTCTGGTCTGCTCTTTGCCTTTTTGAATAAGGTCATTCTCTGCCTTCTACCCACCCACCTCAGTGTAATGTCATCATGGTACAGGACAGCCTAAAGGGCAAGCAGAGGGGATTACTGTCCAGCTTGCCCTCGGGTGTCCCCTGCTAATCCCTGCGACACCCTCCAAGGCCCAACAGCAAATCCAAACAGCATATACTGCACAGAGAAAAATCCCAGCACAGCCTCCCAATTCACCCACCACTTAGCATCACTGAGGTTTGCCCAGCCTGGGAAGAATTTCAGGGAGGGAAAGTCCTAAATGCATATTTTAAAAAAGGCTAGCCCCTATGGAATAGGAAAAATAACTACTTTTGTTTGGATTTTTTTCCTACTCCTACGGCTGGGGCACCTGCAGTGGCCAGCCCCTGGGGATTTAGCAGAAATAAAATAAAATAAAATAAATCCAAGGAGCGATTTAGCTCCAGCCCCATGTATACGTCCCCGGCCCCAGAGACTGCAGTGAGGGGAGGGGCCTTTATCAACAGCTTGAGCGGCTGGCTAACCTAAGCGGGGCGCGGGGGGATGGAAAACTTCACAGATGTCATTTCAGAGTCACAAAGAAAAATGAAAATACTGAAAGGTGGGGGCTGTACCTGAAGATGGAGAAGGGAAAGAAATGGAGCTTTCCAGAGAGATCACTGGAGTGGCCCAGGACAGCAGTGTCCTGGGACAGTGTTACCGTGGCAAAAGACAAGGAAATGTGGAGGCGACTTCTAGAGGCAATGCAGAGCCAGAATGCTCTGCTGCTTTTACGCAGCAGGCATTGCAGTGCTGTAAATATTCTGCAGTCCCTGGACAACACAGGGTACTGGAAATGCCAGCCACTCTTCCCTGCAGCAGTGCTCCAAGAGGCATTCCCCTCACAGACCCACGCTCAGGGCAGTAAGAACAGCTGCATAAAGAGCCCAGCTCTTTATAGCCACCTGAGGCCCCTAATAACTTTGAGCCTTGCCACTCAACACCAGAATGCAGACGGCACATATTCACCTGTGACTTGACTGTTCCTCCCCTTGTTGTGTGTTCTACCCTCCACTTGGAGGTTTTGGTTTCATTATTGTTTTAACTGAGGGTTTATTTCTGTTTGCTATGTAATAAATTGTTTAATAATAACCATTAAAATTCATAGGTAAAGAGTTGTCATTGCATTTTGCACAGAATATCCATAGATTTTAAATAGTTCATACAGTTTGTATGAAAGCATCTAGGCACAGAGTCTAGGTAAAATAAGGATTGCCATAAGATTCCACTTCCCCCACCCATAACCCCACAATCTTCCCTCCTCCACGGGTTGCCAGCTGGATGTACAGCTGCACTTCTTCAGGCCTGAGACTCAAAACAAGAGCAATCGCTATCCCTCACAGCATTGTCCTGGCTGTTTCCATTTTGTATTCCACGCCTTGCTGGCTGCTCAAACTGCTTTGCAAGTCTCTGCACCTCAGCCTCCCGCCCATTGCTGAGGCTTTCTCCCTTACTCTCTCAAATGCTGTGCAAAAGACAACATGCTGCTATAATCTTGGGCACGTTTTAAAATTCAGTTTCCAGCCTGTTCCACAAACAGCGCTGCCAAATGCACTGTCTGCTGCCATTCTGCAGCTACTGGGGCAGTGGTTACACAATTCTTTCTGTCCAAGCAGCTTGTGAATGGCTTCATTAATCAGGGAAGCAGAGGATTAGCCGTGTCTCCCAGGATAACTGGAGCAATCTCCACCTCATTAATATCCATAGTGATCCTGGGGGCAAACAGTCCTTTCGCCATTAAGGCAAATCAGTTTTGAAAGATCCTAGAATCGTGGACCCTTCCAGACCATCCTGCGATTATCTGCAAACCTGCCACGATGGTCAACACATGCTTGGAGTACTGTGGATAAATTTACCCCTTTCTGTTATGAATTCTGAGCTCTGGAGGGCAGCAAATAATAGGCACATGGGTCCCATTGGTTGCCCAATACAGTTCAGGAACCCCATGCATGCAAAGCTATCAATAATTATCTCAGTATTGCCAAGCTTTCTAAGCTGGTGCAACAGCATCTTTTCCATGGCGTCACATACCTGCATGACAGTGACCCCAACCGTTAATCTCCTCCCACGGAATTGGTTGGCTATGGACCAGTGGCATTTGAGGGTGGCCAGCTTCCAGATGGCAGTGGGAACCTGCTTTCCACGGTCATGTTGGTAGGCTGCCTCTGCAGCTCCGGGGCTAGCTCAGCACATATTTCCAAAAAGGTCGCCTTCTCCATCCTGAAATTCTCTCACCACTGCTCCTTATCTCCGGTCTGCAGAATGATCGATCCTTTCCCACCAATTGATGTTGGTTTCCTGAGCCCAGAAATGGTGCTGCATGGCATGAAGCTGCTCTAGGAGCCTCTCCTCTAGTATCAGTTGGTGGCCTCCTCCTTCCTTGGCCTCATCCCACTTCCACCACTGTTGCTGCTGCTGCCACAATATCTGCTTGGTAGTGTTGTGGGCAAAGTCCAGAGCTCAATTCATCCACCTTTGGGTGGTGCAATACAGCCCAAGCAGACTGCATATTTGCAGTTGCCAACGTCATTGGGTCCAATTTGAAAATGGTGCTAGCCCACGCAGCAACGAAGAATGGAGGGGAGACAGCGGAAACCTGGGATTTTTAGAACTTCGAATCCATCTGGCTCCTGCTATGCGTCCCACAATGCACAGCAAAAAAAATTCCAGAATGTGCACTGCTCAGCACTTAAGCAAAGTACCATGGGATGCCCCCCAGAATGTCACATGCTTAGTACGAGCAGCAAGATGCTGCCGTGTATACACGATGTGAATTGAAAGAAGGCATAGCCGTCCCATGCGCACACTATTACTGCGGGTTATGTACTGCTAGTTAAATAATGCACATCAGATCAAACTGGTTTAACCCCATCCCCCCCACCACCCCCTAATGTAGACATGCCATTAGTCACCTTCCCGACCACATACTAAAGTACAGATTGTTCTAGTGATACTGATGGCTCCTCTGTGAGAAAAGTAGGTGTATGAGGGGATGCAGGGGAACTACTTGTTCAGCAGGGACACGAGGTTACCTTCAATCCACTTACCCCCTCCCTTTGCACAGCTGCGCAGAGGAAAGGCTATGCATTGGCTTCTTAGGAGATGGATCCGCGCCCAGGGCCATTGGACTGAGTTGAACCCGCAGTAGGGGAGACTTCCTGTTGCTCTTTTTCATTTGTGCTAACTTGGTTTGTGAATTCTGGTAACAGGGTAAATGTCAGTTCTGAGTTTGAAATTAAACCCGATCCCAGGAGGGTTTTAAATGTATGTGCCCCTGGATTGGATGTCCACACATCCATGCCTTACACAAACCCTGCTTTGGCTTTCATTTCTAATCTTCACTCTGCTCCACCAGTGATGCCCGGCTCAAGAACTCACTCATCTCCTTCTCCTGTTTAGCATCTCCGTGCCTGTTTCCGCACCACCTCCAATGCACAGAGAATTCTCTCAAAATTTGCATTTTTTTATATCCTTGTTCATTGAGGGTAATTCTGCTGGTTTATGTCTGTAATGGCCAAATTCACCCCTCAGCTGTTGAACTAACTAAATCCAGGCCCTGTTGTACTCTAGCAGCCACTACATAAAGCCTCTGGGCTGTAGGTGTAAACCAGGATTCCTGCAATACTGGACATGGGTCTGATCTATATCCGTCGCCACCAGGTAATTGGTAGCAATGTTCTAGGAAATGTATTGGGGAGCCTCAGGTTGCTATGTGAGGTATATTATTACTATTTATTATTTGTATTACAATAGCGCCTGGGGGCACCTGTCATGGGAAGGGTCCCATTAATGTTAATAATTTCTACAAACACAGAACAAAGAGGTGGACCCTTCCATGAAGAGCACACACCCACTGTATAAGATGAAAGACAACAAGTGGATGCAATACACAGATGGGGGAGCAAAAGGAAACAATGAGATGCTACTGGACAGTAGAATAAACAGTGAATCATAGAATATCAGGGTTGAAAGAGACCTCAGGAGGTCATCTAGTCCAACCCCCTGCTCAAAGCAGGACCAATCCCCAATTAAATCATCCCAGCCAGGGCTTTGTCAAGCCTGACCTTAAAAACTTCTAAGGAAGGAGATTCCACCACCTCCCTAGGTAACGCATTCCAGTGTTTCACCATCCTCCTAGTGAAAACGTTTTTCCTAATATCCAACCTAAACCTCCCCCACTGCAACTTGAGACCATTACTTCTTGTTCTGTCATCTGCTACCACTGAGAACAGTCTAGATGCATCCTCTTTGGAACCCCCTTTCAGGTAGTTTAAAGGAGCTATCAAATCCCCCCTCATTCTTCTCTTCCGCAGACTAAACAATCCTAGTTCCCTCAGCCTCTCCTCATAAGTCATGTGTTCCAATCCCCTAATCATTTTTATTGCCCTCTGCTGGATGTTTTCCAATTTTTCCACATCCTTCTTGTAGTGTGGGGCCCAAAACTGGACATAGTACTCCAGATGAGGCCTCACCAGTGTCGAATAGAGGGGAACGATCACGTCCCTCGATCTGCTGGCAGTGCCGCTACTTATACATCCCAAAATGCCATTGGCCTTCTTGGCAACAAGGGCACACAAGTGGTCACAATATACCAGCTATGTAACCATTGCCAAGAGATGTAGTGCCAGGAGATCCTTCTTCAGGCTATGCCATCCTTTCAAGTCTCCCCATGGCTGAGTATGAGCCAAATCCCGACTTGCTTACTGTTTTCTGCCTCCCTTTATGTCACCCCCAAGAATCCAACTGTCAGATAGGCTTGGAAGAATCATGATTACATCCTGAGCTGAGTGATGATTTAAACATTACATGACCAGCTCAGGGCCAGCCCCTCAGTGTCTATGGAAGTCAACACTGGCTTGAGACTGGGCCTTATATATATGTGGTTTGGAATTTTGTCCTACCCTTTGACGACCCTCTGTGAAGAGTGTGGGAGATCTCATCTGTATTACTTTTTATGAGTGTGATGCATGCCTCTGTCCATTTGATCCTTCTTATGCTGTCTGCCACATAGGTGCAAAGAATTAACTTAACTCTGGGGTGTTTTTTATACATCTTCAGGAAGGCAGATATTAGTTGTAGATAGTTCAATCATAACAAACCATACAGGTGTCCAGTCCTGTTTTGTTTTGTCCCTGTTCCAGGGGGGCACAACCACCCCCAACTTAGGACAGAGCCAAGGCCCCAACAGTCAGGACAATGGAGACTACCTGCCAAAGACTTGGACTTGCTAATAACTCTTATCCACGGTAACACACACAGAGGGTTGGAGAATGGGAAAGGACTGGAAGAGACAAGGTGTTAGAATCTCTTATAATGAGACTCTTTCTAACAAGAAAAGACCAGACCAGAACCAGAGGAGAAGGCTGGGCAGGAGATGTGTTGCAGAAGAATCCTAAACTCCCTGATGGACACGATGCCCCCAAAGGGATCTTGAGAGTGGTGAGGAAACTTAAGGAGGGTCTTGTGAGCAGATGTTTTCTTTTTTCCATAGATCTGTCTGTCTCTTGTGTTTTGACTGAGCAGAGTGTGTGTGGTTCAGAAGTGCCTCTGCAAAATCTGTGCTATTTAATTTAACTGTTATAAAGTCCCCAAGGGATTGAACTCTAACCCAGAGTGCCTATGCAGGTGGAGTTTCAGAGAGAGGGTGTGCGTATGCTACTGGGGGGACTTGGGGGTGGTCAGCACAGGTCTTGGGGCTTAAGACAACTAGACCACAGGGTCCCACATCCCAACAATGGATGCCCTCCTTCTCTGTTGCCAGTTCCCTAGCTTGATAGATGACCCCAGCTATTTCTGGCCAGGTGAGCTTCACCCCCAATTAAGCCTCATTGTGTCCTAGCTCCTTGCTGGGTGCTGCCTATGATTAATTGTCCCTTTCTTGCTTATATTAACCCCTCCAGGGCTAATGTGAGGTGAATGCCCCATCAGAATCTAGAATCATTAAAAAAAGAGACTTTGCTAGACTGTGTTGCTTTTTTCTGGTTTTTTGGAGATAATTATGCATAAATGGATGAAGGGAAAGTGGTAGATGAAATAATGTTTGAATTTTGATAAAGCATCAATAGTGTCTCTCAATATGTTACACTCAAAATAGATTCAAATCTGCTTGGATAACATCAGTGTCACTTGAACTGAAAATTAACTAGATGGTATTAACAAATGGTATGGTATTGACTGAGGGGGTGGGATCTCTTAAGTACTTAAGAGATCTCTGTTGCATCGAGTCTTAATTCCTTCTTTGGTAATTTAGAAGAGGAAGTAAATAGCATGTTATTGATATTTGCAGATGATGCTAAAATGGGAGGAGTTGCAAATATCAGTGAGGACAGAGAAATAATACGAGGGGCCCAAAGATTAGAAAGTTAGGAAATTACAAAATGGGGACTTGGCTTGGAAGCATGTGGTTAATACATCTGCAGAAAAATAATGCAAAACACAGATAATAAGTAGGAGGGAGACACCCAGCAATTAGCAATGGCTGAAAGAGACACATGGGTGATAGTGAACCACAAATCAGAAATAAGTTGCAATGTGATATGCCTCCAATAGAAAGGTCAATGCTATTTTGAACTACCAGTGCAGAGGCATCATGGCAGAGGGGAGGGATAGGTAATACTCCCTCTCTCCAGGGGTCTGGTTTGACCCCACCTGGAATAGTACGCCCGTGTCTGCAAAGGACATTACCAGAAACGTATGGCAAATTGTGGGGAGTTCAGGGAAGAGCAGCACAGAGGTGAAGGAATTGATTGATTGAGGTTGGGTTAAGGGTTAAATATTTATAATTGGCCTTAGCAATGGCTAGTGGGGAATTACTTAGCATGTCTGCTCCTGACAGATGCTCATCACCTATCAGGATCAGGTCCTATAATAGTAAGAAGGGGAGGGGTGGGGGAGTATAAGTAACAGTAATATGATGCAATTAAGAAAGGGAAAAATTTAGTCTGAATGTCAGGAAAACCTTCCTTCCTGAGACTGAGATGTATGAAGCTGCAGAATAAAAGTCTGATCCTGTTTCCATTAAGGTCAGTCTGAATTACTGAGCTGTCTGCTACAAACTTCTCTGGGAGCAGAATAATGAGCCCGTATATCCCGATGGAGGTGGTGGAAACCCCATTGCTTGGGACAAGGCAGAGAGGTGTGTGCTAGAGGGAACATAGCCAAGGAGATGGACTGGATAAAGCTAAGAGGTATTTTCCATTCCTAACTCCTGTGATGCTATGATGCTCCCAAAGCTAAAGACTTCATCTAGCACAGCAGACAGTGCTGCAGTGGGTCTGTTCTTTTGTTACTGCTATAAATGAAGCATCATCTGGAGAAATAAATACAATTAGAAGAAAAGCTTCTCATGCACCACAGGCCACTCTATTGCCAAGAAGCTATTGTAAGCAATGCAGACTGTGATTTCCAGCAGGGAGGAGGGCAGCACAGACTCTGCTGGCTCATCCAGGGTAAAGCTCCCTTTTGGCTCCCAGGGATGAGCTCCTGCCCCTGGACTACTGTATAAGGGTCCAAGTTGGAGTCTCAGCTCTGATGATGGGCAGAGTGAGTCCAGTCACTAGTTGGGGCTCTGTTAATAGATAACAGCTGGGCCACTGGTTAGTAGCTGTGTGAGGTGCCAATCATTCTGGCAAGCCTGAAATACTAGCACACAGCACGTTTCATTTACAGAGCAATTCTATAAACACATTGTGACACAGAGGCTCCTTGCCAAAGGGTCCCCAGTTCTTTGCAAACCACTCTCATCTCAGACCTGACAAACTCACAACACCAAATGTGTCGTGCAGGTATCTACAGAAAGCTTGTAACTTGTCAAGATTCGTAATCACTGAGCAATGAATGCGTGGGTAATATTTAAGGAATAATGTATTTATACTGAAAGTCTTCTCTATGGACTTGGAGTGAAAGTTAGTGTCCAGCAGATATGTCTCAGTGATTGCCCATTCAGGCAGGAGAGAGTCGTTACCCTACTCTAGTTAGCCGGTGATGCAATGCAAGGTTCAATTGTCCAGCCTTCCTCCATCCCAAGACTATCAATGGAAAAATATCAGAGACCACTGCAAGCAATCAAAACCACTTGGAGGTTAAATAAAGGGAATGTTACAACAGACAGAGAGCCACCCTGCCTATGAACAAAGACAAAAGACGGTTTCAGTATAACAGAGGGTGAGGAAAGGTACTCTGTCTCCTTTCACTGAGGTGATGTCTTGGGAAGCGGGGATGTTCTTGTGAAAGATTGGATCCTGGCTGTGGGGAAGGCAGTCAGCTCTGCAACAAGTTGAACTTTGGGTTGGGGGAGGGAACTTAATTAAATAGGAAAGGTTACCATTCGTAAGTGTAGATCCAGGTTCGCGTTTTATGATTTTGTTATTGCAACCATTTGTTTCCATCACTCCCTCTTGTTTCTAGCAGAATCTCTTCCCTTTCTTAAATAAACCTTTTTCTGTTGTATTGTGTGTTATAAAGGAGCAGTGATTTAAGGTAAAATCAATAAAGTGGGGTGCACTGCTCCTTTGGGAGCAGAGGATCTGGAATTTCTGTGAGTAGGCAGCGTCAGCAGCTGGATATCACAGGCGAATGCTTCAAAAGGACTCAGGGATGGGGGTGCACCTATTGTAACATGCAAGGTGAAGACAGGGCTGGCGTAGACCAGAGGAGAGTGCTTGAGTGGCTCAAAGGCCGGTAGTGTTCGGGAGCTCACACCCAGGTAGGCACAGGCAAGACTCCCGCACGCTGGAGGCAGGGGGTAACGAGGTGACTCACAGTCCTGGGTGCCCCAAGAATTGCCACACACATTGCCTGATTTTTCAAAAGGGCCAAGCAATAACCCTTACAACTCTGTGGCAAGGTAAATATTACTTCCCATTGTACAGATGTGTATGGCGGCGAGATTACAGGAGCTGCCCGGAGCTATAGAAGAACCTGGAGACAAAGCCAGCATTGCGGGGAGGGCTCCTGACTCCCATTCCTGTGCAGTGAGATGGAGAATTGGTGGGTTGGAGAGATGTGGGGGGGGGAGGGGGAGTTACAGAGGAGCAACAAAGGAGAAGGCTCTTGCATCAACAGCGAGGGGGAGAGAGGAGGCCAGTGGTAGATGTGCACTCCCCAACCCCAGTCTCTAAACACCTCCATAAACCTGTCTCTGTGTCCCAGGGCTTTTAATAATGCTTGCCGTAATCAATCAGCGGAGGTAATGGCCTGGAGAGCAGGAATCATTGTATCTGAGCTGAGCATGCAATCCTATCACAAAGGAGTTTACGGGGGGTAATGTTTTTACAGTTATAGTCTGTGGTGAACTGTTCTGCATTTCAAGCACTTCTACCTTGCTATTAAATAACTAATAATTAACCGGGAGAGGCCATTCGAAAAGTCTGGTGTGGTGATGTCTCGTAATAACTTTTTTTTTTATCATACAAATCTATGCTAGGACTATGTGCTGGAAGACAGTAAAACACATATAAGGGGAGGGAAAGAGAGTTTGTGATCGCCAAACTTCTTTGATTTATAAATGAATCTGTTTTGATATTTGCAATTAAGTTGGCAAAGTCTAGTGCTTTGTTCTGGAGGTTGCTTAGAAGCATGGTACCGCTGGATTTATATCTAGGCAAGCAGCCACCTCCATCAGCGGAAACCTACTGTAGCATTCTGCATTCTTCCTAAAAGATTTATCTGAAACAAGATCCATGGCTGGAGTATTTAAAAATGAAAAACAGCCCCCGCCCCCCCCCCGCAAGTGTTTGTACAGTGTGGTTTTAATTGTAATTGTGTTTCTTCGGGTTGCAGCGGGGCGAGGGGGTGAGGAGGGATGTTGTATCTATAGAAAATGCTTTGAGCTCCCTGGCTATTTCAGGAAGACTCCAAGTCTCCTCCTCCTTATGTAAATAAACATGACAGATCCCACTGCTTGTACTGAGGCAGGGTGGATCTGAAAGTGGGTGGAGGCTGCTTGAAAGGGTGAGCAGCATTCTGTGGTGTACGGATGTTATGTATGCACTTATTGGGAGTCGCTAAGCCGGTGTGTGTGTGTGCCTGTGGTTGTGCATGCTGATAATGACTGAATGTGCGGACTTCTACATCACTGCTCAGTGAGAAAGGGACTGCAAGGTAGCCAGCCACCTTGCGCAGTACTATGGGGGGACAGATAACAAGAAACACTCTATACGGTAAGGTGCTAACCACCGCTGGTGTTTATACAGCAAATTATGTATGTAAATTCTTAGCCCTCTGCTTGACCCTTCTGCAGCACAGAGAATATGGCTCTGAAAGGTAAGCTAGGTGCAACACTGGGGACTGCTATCTCTGCTAATTTTTTTCCTAGTTCTCTTCAAAATCATGTGTGAGAGCTGATCATATTTAAAGCAGAAGCCTTGGGCAGGGTGTGTGTTTATCTTATCTAATTCCATATGTCGTCTTGGTTTATTGCTTTGAATGAGAGACAAATATTTGTCTATATAATGTTGACTACTGTGCTGACAGACAACATGGACAAAAAGAAAGTATGTGTATGTACCCTGACAACCTCGACCAGGAAAAATGGCAAATAAGCATCAGTGTAGGTTTTAATTTAACAGAAGGTATCAGGGTTTCAAAATCAAAATGTTCATCTTTATTATTGGGGTTTTCTTTTAATCACAGATTGTGTGTTTCTGCTCTATTTTATTTTTAAATTTTAATTTGATGTGGTTTAAAACAGAGATGCTGGCTTGAACTGACTGAGCTTAGATAACTAAGCTAAATCCATTAAGTACAGTATGCTGTATATGTTTGCAGGATAATGTAACACTGCGAGTCGGGGGTGGGGAATTAGAGAATTTTGTATAGGACAGTGCTGAAGCAAACTTTAGGACTGTTAATATGATATTGTGTGTGTGTGTATCACACACCAGAATATGCTTGTGAGAAATACTATACTCAAATAATATTGAGCTTGCTCATTGCTTTGAAATGTTTTCTTTAACTTCTGGACATTGGACTGAGTCTGGAGTCTACCTGAATGAATATTTGGATATGCATGATATTACAATAATAAATATGAATGTAAAATGTTCTCTAAAGACATATTTACAAACACACATAAATTCTTTTCATAAATTACATACACAAAATGTAAATATTTCTTAGTTTGAGTTGAGATGTATTATGAATACATTAGTTATAAGTATTTGTCTGCTCCAGTCCCGATTTTTCTTATTTTCTCACGATTGTTAAACAACAATATAACTAACAAGTAAATATATTCAGCGAATGTGTATTGATTCCTTTCTCTCATGTATAGCAAGAATGTCTCTATAGATATTACCATTTGTTCATGAATTACCTTCTGCATTTTAACCTTTGGTCAGATCATTTTGTGTCTTTCTTTGCTATCCCTACAATCCACATGCTATTTGCAAAATAACACTACTGTTATGTCATCAGAAATAAAAAGAAGGAAGTCTCTGGATAGTTGCTTTGTCATCAATGCTGGATTTTTTTTTTTCACTTCATCTTTTTCTTTAATCTTTTCTAAGTGAACTGGAAAAACTTGGATGGAAACATTATTTGCATGATTGTATCTAGGTGTTGGGTTCCCCTGCTGACTTGCCACGACCATTGCGGTGATCACACAACTTCTGCCTTTCAGTGATACTGCACCAGTGAACCCAGTTCTTGAAGTTTTACTCTTGTAGGGGGATGAAAACAAAATTAGGAGACGTAGGTAATTAACTTTCTCAATTTTGTCTCTTTAAATAAAGCATAAAAGCTGCAAACTGTATGATTAAAGAGATGCACAACTGATAGCTGAGACCAGAAATTATTTGAAAAGTGATGTCGATAAAGGATTATTTTTTTTAAAGCATATGTAGTAAAACACTTTTAAATTGGAAATTTGAGGACAACTGCTGTTGTGGTTTGTCTGCCTGTGGCTACCGTACCTCAAGTTCCATATTTCTATTGACTGCAGTTTTTTTATTTCAAAAGTACCTGAAAATGTTTACTTTATTAAAATGATAATTAAGAATAAATAAGGTAATGCTAATGGAAGGAGCTGGATTGATAGCCTGGGGGACTGGAGTCTTTTGTTTATAAAGAGAACAGGTACAGCAGAGGCAGAAGCATTGTAACCTCCCACCCAACTGACACTTGCCGGTATCCCTTTTGACCCTAAACTGGAGGGCTCAGGTGAAATTTTCAAAAGCACCGAAGTGACCTAGGAGACTTGGAGTCACGAGGCGCTATTGCAGCATGTGTAGGCATACCTAAGGTAGCTTCGATTGAGAAAGCGTTCTAAAAATAGCAATGTAGCCACAGCTGCACGGGCTACCCTCAGGGGTACAGTCCTGCCCGGGAACCTTGGTACGCACTCGGGCGGTTAGCCCATGCCACTGTCTGTGCCACCATGGCTACAAGGCTGTTATTAGCAAGGTCACATGGAAATGCCTGCATGTGTTCCAATTGGGTATCCTGATTACAGAGTAGGCATAGCGTAAGGGTATGACTAAACTGGCAGGTGTAATTTCCAGCTGAAACACACATACTCGTTCTAGCTCTGTTGGAGCTAGCGTGCTAAAAATAGAAGTGTAGCTGTGGTAGTGGGAGGGGCAAGCTGCCCCGGGTACTTGAATGGGATTGTACTCAGGGCTGTGAGCTGCTCTTGTCAGTGGTTCTGCCTTCTGTTTTCAGGCACTAGCTTGACCAGAGCTCAATCAGAGCTAGTGTGGGTATGTCTTCTCGAGCTGGAAATCACAGCTTCCTGCTCCAGTTCAGATGCACCCTAAGTCTCATGGAAGCCAGCTGTAGTGGATTGAGTTGACTAGAATCCATTAAATCCTTGGTGCCTCTGCTGAAACTGCCTGCAAGGATAGCTAGTGTTGGTGGGGCTCGTTTGGTGTGATGTGAACACATGTCCACTAGAAAGTGGGCTGAAACCACAAACTTCTGTCCCAGAGGCCATTTAACAGGTGCCAGGTAGCAATGAGTAATTCATCTGTGTTGTTACTGACCCTGGCTGGATTTGAAAGAGTGACTTAGAGAGGAAAGTCTTCATATACCATTCATGATTTAGATAGCCTGTTTAGTGGTAAAAACAGGATGATAGTGGGTCATTTGCTATGGAAGGTTTTGACTGCACTGATGCTGCATGGGGGGGCTTACAATGGAAAGGAAAACCTGTATACACTCCATCACTGTAACTAGCATAGCATCATAGCATCCTCCATTCAGTAATCTCAAGGCCCTTTACAAACAATGAATTAAGCCTCACCATATCCCTGAGTGGACGAATATTGTCATTATCCCATTTTGCAGACGAAGACACTGAGGAATGGAGAAGTAAAGTGAGTTGCCCAAGGGCAGTCAGTTTGTGGCAGAGCTAGGAGTAGAACCCAGCAGCCTTGCCTTCCAGCTCTGATCTGCAATCACAAGACCACCTCTCCTCCCTGCTAATAGTATTTATTCGACTATTCGACACTGGTGAGGCCTCATCTGGAGTACTGTGTCCAGTTTTGGGCCCCACACTACAAGAAGGATGTGGATAAATTGGAGAGAGTCCAGCGAAGGGCAACAAAAATGATTAGGGGTCTAGAGCACATGACTTATGAGGAGAGGCTGAGGGAGCTGGGATTGTTTAGTCTGCAGAAGAGAAGAATGAGGGGGGATTTGATAGCTGCTTTCAACTACCTGAAAGGGGGTTCCAAAGAGGATGGCTCTAGACTGTTCTCAATGGTAGCAGATGACAGAACGAGGAGTAATGGTCTCAAGTTGCAATGGGGGAGGTTTAGATTGGATATTAGGAAAAACTTTTTCACTAAGAGGGTGGTGAAACACTGGAATGCGTTACCTAGGGAGGTGGTAGAATCTCCTTCCTTAGAGGTTTTTAAGGTCAGGCTTGACAAAGCCCTGGCTGGGATGATTTAACTGGGAATTGGTCCTGCTTCGAGCAGGGGGTTGGACTAGATGACCTTCTGGGGTCCCTTCCAACCCTGATATTCTATGATTCTATGATTCTATGATTCTATTTGTAAATATTATGTCTGCTTAAATTATTCTAAAAGCTATAGGTAAGCTTATGTCTGGAGTCCTTTGTGGTGGGGGGGAGTGGTGATTTTATGTGAAATGACCACTGTATGCAGTTCTAGTGCACTTCTGTTACCACTGACTTCAGCAAGAGTGTGGAAGGACAGTAGTGCATGCAGACTGCCCTAGTAGTGGGGTTGATGGGTTCTCAGTGGAGTCCTGTGTCATCTCTCAGTGGAGTCCGGTCCCACCACAAGGGCTTGGAGGTAAGGCACTTTAAACACGAGAGGATGGAGTTGAATTGGGTTGAGCTTCCTGTAACAGACCCCGAATGAAAACCTTCCCAACATGCAAATAATGTAATAAACTTATTGCATGAATGACGAACCCCTTGATTTTTAGAAGAAAATGTCTAATAACGGTGTATGTACATCAAAGGCAAGGTTTATCACTGTCCTGCCCCATGTAGATGAATGTCATGCAGTGTCCGAGCATCACTGCGTAGTCTCTGTCCACATGCCACTGTGCATTATATGTATTATAATTTATCCTATTCTGTTTCTCGCTCCCTCCCCCAAATCCATATCAATACTTAGTGCAATTTTGGATCCTATATATAATCAAAGAGAGTAAAAGTTACAAACAGTAAGTTCAAGGGGAGCATAACTGAGGCCATAAACTTTTGAAAAAGGTGATATCCATAAATGTTTTTCTTTAAAAAGGTCTTTTTAAAAAGAAACTGTTAGCCCCAAGGGAGATTTGCCTTGTTTATCGGAGGCTGCAGTGTCCCTATTTTGATGAAGTGAGCATTTGTGTGCATAAAATATATACATACAAAATTGCACTAAATATTTATATCAAACAGTACTTGCCATTTAATCCTAAATGAAACATAGCTACAATATACACATATATAGTAGTAAGCATATCCCTGCAATACATTGGGGATTGGGCTCTCTATTGCCTGCTGTATTCCTTTTTAAGGCTCTTCTGGAAAGAAGTAAAAATGGTTTTCATATTATTGATCATTCACAATGCTACTGTAGCTCGTTTGCTGCAGACTTAATTCAGTATCGTCAAATTCTTGGGGTTTTACCTGAGTTTGGGGATTGCAGGATTGGGGCCCATTAGTTTTGATTTTGCTCTATCTTTCTTTCTTAGTATAAAGATGACTAAAAAGGCTTCCTTAGCAAGGGAAGCTACTGCACTTTACTGTGCTGAGAGAGACAGTCACTTTTTGTTTACGTGTAGAGATTTCAGACTAAGATGTAGAGATCTCTTCAGGGGGCTTTCTGCTACCCAGGATATACACAGTGGATTAATTCAGATGCATGGGGTTGTGTGGGTGTGTTTGTGCATGTGTGCACACACACGTTTTGCTTAGCTAACCTCACCCAATATAAATGATGATCAGCAATAATGCTCTCATTCCAGGGGATTAATTTTCTTTTTAATCACCCACATGTCGCAAGCATTTCACATAATCATGTTACAGAATAATTCTTACCAGCAGCAAAGAAATAGAAGTATAAAGTGTGCCATTTCCCAAGGGCACGTCTTCACTAGCAACATTAAAGTGCTGCCGCGGCAGCCCTTTAACGTTGTTATGTAGTCGCGGCACCAGCCAGCACTATTAAAAAACCACCTCCACGAGGGGAGTAGCTCCCAGCACTGGGAACACAGCTCCCAGCGTTAGTGCACTGTCTTCACTGGCACTTTACAGCTCTGAAACTTGCAGCACTCGGGGGAGGGGGTGTTTTTTCACACCCAGGAGTGAGAAAGCTGCAGTGCTGTAAAGTGCCAGTGTAGACAAGCCCCAAGATGTAATTAGCATCATTGTAATTGGGGTGGTGATGGTGGTGGGGAATGGCTACTGAGAACAGAGAACCACATGATTTGATTGTTGGCTTGGAAAGCAGCAAAGTTCAAAAGATATATTGGTCTGTATTGTTTAGATTGTAGATTCCTTTCAGGAGAAAGTGCTGTGTACCTCACCAATGTAAATGGTGTCTATTTGTGTGGATGTGGGTGTGCATGTGCCAAATTTGCCTCTCCCATGGACGTGGTAAAGCCCTAAGTGCAGTGGAACCATAGTGGTAGGAAGGTTGAGCAGGATGCACAGAGGTCGCAAAGGGATCCCCTCTGCACCAGTGCTCCATGGTCCCTACACGTCAGGGTGGAGGGAGCTTTGCAGCGTAGTGAATGGATACCTGGCAAAGTGGACCTGCTTAGCAAAGCCTCTGGGTCTGTTTCTCTTCTGCCCTGTTCCTTTGTGTAATCATTTATACCTGTGCAAAATGGGTGCAAAGCGCTGGCATTCTGATGTGGTTGCGTTTCATATCCACTTAAAACAAGTGTAAATGGCTACACAAGGGGCAAGGCAGTGAATATTTGGCTGTTCCATGTAGGGGATGGGGAGTGCAGGACAACAGCCACCGCTTGATGTCTTGATGTTGTGTCTTTCGGCAACTAACAATGGAACTTTTAGAGTTATTTCCCTAACTCTAAAATGGATCCCCTATGCAACCTTACTTACTCTAGCTTTGCAGATTGGCCCTTTACTTTTAGCACTCTCATAACTACTGATCACATAGTAGATGTTGTATCTATACGTAGTCACTAATTCTGCTCTCATGCTGGTGTGAATTAGGATTAACTCCAGGGAGGTCAGTGGGGTTACATGAGTGTGAGAGCAGAAATAAGGCCCATCAGCTTTCTTTCCCCACACTGTATACTCACTGTATATAACATGAAAGCTTGACAACCTTTTCTAACACAGGTTGACTGAATTTTCCCCTGGTAATTATTATCAGCAGTTTATCCCAAGTCCACAGTTGATCAGACACAGTGTATCCACCTTCAGGTATAATACTTTCCTACTACTTACAACTAATTTAACTTGCAAACACCCTAAAAGAAAAAGGGAACAACCGCAGTGTAAAATGCTGTCTCATTAGAATGAAGCATGAAGCCTTGACAACACTGGAGCCTGTCAGCGAGGTCTCTGCAGATACAAGTAATGTTAGTTAATTTTTTTTATGGACTCTAAATCCTCACCAAGCTTATGGGACAACTGATCTGGCTTCCAGACTTGGAGTGATTGACAGCAAGATCAGCCTTGCTAAGGTGGATCATTTATTTTCCACGTTCTATAGGCCTTGCTCACTGAGAAACAATGCAAGGTGAGGGAGAGGAGGCTGTTGCCAAACTCTCCCTGCATTCAGTAAGACCAGTGCATAACTCTAAAAGTTGTATCTTTTTTTAAAATTAATCCAGATCAGGGCTGGACTAACTGGTGCAGAAGACCCTGGGTAGAGTGCCATGTTAACATTTATTAAAAATGGAGCTACCAAAGATTACTTCAGTTCATGCCAGAAACCTTTGACTTGTCACAGTCAGGTGTCCTGGGGTGGTGTTGGTAGAGTTGCAGTGACTGCTGGGAAATCCCATGGCATAAAGTGCTCAGTGCCTCTACCTAAAGGGGTTTCATGGACATTCAAATTTACTTTTGAAAATTACACCCATTTTGGGGAGCAAGTTATTTCTGTGACATTGATAGGCACTGTAGAGGACGTCTCTTCATACCTAAATGGCAGGAGAAGAACATGCCGTATTCCAGTTCTGTTCTTTACTTTCCGATGGGCATTCTTCTTCTTCTTGAGGTTTTCTGTGCCCACCTGGTTATCATCAGCCTACAAGGTATCTGAAGAATTCCTCTTGTGGTGAAACCTAAAGACCCTTCCTCCAGGGTTGTCCAGCCTATCTTCTCCTAGCAACTTTGTTGCTAGCATCTTCTATATGTGGTTAGAGATTGGTGGTACTACTTCTGATAAAAGAATCTTTCTCCTTCATTATTTTCTCTCTTGCTGTCCTCACATAATACCGTTAAGTCTCTGCTGAAGACATGGAGCAGAAGGACCCCCCTGCTGCTGAATTGCCGCCGAAGACCCGGAGTGGAAGAAGCGGCGGCGGGTCCTTAACTCCGGGTGTGTTTGGCGGCACTGAAAGACCCCTCACTGCCCAAGTGCCACCGAAAACTCTCGTGGGGGCCCCTGCGGGGCCCGGGGCCTGGGGCCTGGGGAAAATTGCCCCACTCCCCTCCCCCCCCTCCCGTGTGGCCCTGGAGGATGTGATATAGGTATATAAAATAGCGAACGGTCTAGACATATAAAATAGTGAATGGTACACTCTCTAGACTAGTGGTTCTCAAAGCCAGTCTGCCGCTTGTTCAGGGAAAGCCTCCGGCAGGCCGGACCAGTTTGTTTACTTGCTGTGTCCGCAGGTTCGGCCGATCGCGGCTCCACCTGGCTGCGGTTGGCCGCTCCAGGCCAATGGGGGCTGCAGAAAGGGTGGCCAGCACATCCCTTGGCCCGCGCTGCTTCCCGCAGCCCCCATTGGCCTGTAGAGGTGAACCGCAGCCAGTGGGAGCCACGATTGGCCGAACCTGCGGACATGGCAGGTAAACAAACCGGTCTGGCCCGCCAGGGGCTTTCCCTGAACAAGCGGTGGACCGGCTTTGAGAACCACCGCTCTAGACCATTCGTTATTTTATATACCTATATCACATGCTCGCTTCATCTCTTCAGGTAGTCCTATCCTTCTCCATATGGAGGAGAGATGAAAGTCTTTTCATGCCTCTAACATTTCGCACCTGTCGCTTAACATACAAGGAGTTCAGAGTGACAGATATATATTTAACCATCATTCATTTAATGATTAAACTGTTTTTGCACTGTCAGGAGAGCTTCTAGATTCTCTGACATTCTAGGCAGTCATCCACATTCTTAATCAAAACATAGTATTCCCTGAGACAAACGAATCACCTTGTTGAGAATGTGTTGCACAAAGTCAAATTTACTAAACAAATTTTATTTGCAGTGCTAATCTCTCGCAGGAACTGAGGGGAAAAGATCTCTCCTGGTGTGCTGCCTAATTTAGGGTGTATGGTTTCCTTTTAATAGTGTGTTGTGTGAAAGGATGTCCAAATACGCTGAGAGGCAGAATTGGGAGCAATCTATTAGTCTAAAAATAGTTAATTAACTAGATTAGGCAAAAAAAGAAAGGTGTGTTTCCTGAAAGGTAAAGGCGAAGTAGAGAATTGACTTCGGCTTGCTGGCCCGGAGAACCATCTTGGATTACTGGTTGCACGGCAGCATGTCGTGGCACAGAGAAAGACCTTTTGTCTCTTAAAGCAGTGCTTCTCAAGCTATCTGATGTGGGGGACCGGCAATTTTTTTTTTCCAATATGCGCACAGACCGGCAGCCAATGGCTCGCGGACCGGCAGCAGTCGGTGGACCACCACTTTGAGTAGCACAGTCTTAAAGCATTCCTCACCTATGTAGTGTAAATGCACAGGGTGCCTGCCAGACACAAGCCTCATGATCCAAATGCCTGTGATCAAAGCAGATGCCAGCAGAGGCTAGAATCCTGTGTCAAGGTGCTTCATGTTAAGGCTGATCTGCTTTAGTGCTGTTGTCTATTTGTCATTCATCTCCTATCCTCCTACAATCAACATTGGTTTCCTTTTTAAAGCACATATATCTGCATGAAGCTGATCCAGGATGAGCCGGAGCCTTCTGGTGCCAGAGTCTTCTCCTCCACAGCTCTTCCTATCTCGGGCAGGCTTACTTTGTGTTTCTGCTTCACTGACTCTTCCTCCCTTGACCCTGTACCTCTTAAAGGGACACTATCCTCTATCAGTTATAGGAATCTTAGAGATGGAGGAGCGGGAATTCTCGATTTTATTTTTGTTAGTTTACCTTGTGCATTTGACAGCCCAGTGAAATGGACAGGGTCAGAGAGAAGCACAGAAAATGATGAGAGGCATAGAAAACTTCTCCCAAGGATTGGGAATGTCTAATTAAGAGGGGAAACGTGAGAGAACGATAGAAAATAATGACTGGCCTAGAGGAAGTAAATCGGGTGCTCTTATCTGCCTTTTTTCATAATCCAAGAACAAGGATTGTTCTGCCAGGCTGGGCCAGCAGGGCTCTTATGGCATTCTGGCCACAAGTTAAAACTGCTTCCCCAGGCAGAAGCTCCAGGGCAGGGCACTGCAAACACAGTCCTCCCTCTTCTGAAGCCAAGTCACCCACCATTTCCCCCCATCCTTCCACCAGTGGGGGGAAATTGACACAGGTGTTTTGGAAAACATTTTTAGGCCACGTTACACCAGTGTAACTACGTCCCATTTTACTCAAGGTGTTGTTGGTACTAGAGTATTGTTACGTGAGGATCGGTGGAGCGTGGAGACTGAGTTTCGGTAGATGGGATGTAACCCAAGTCTGGCAATTCTATTCTGTAGGGCACTATGCTAAGGGTTATCACTTGTTGTGCTTTGGCAGGATGTCCCTTTTCTGAACTTGCTGATCAGCCCCACCAGTGCCCAAGAATTTGCTCTGGGTAAGTCTGTTGGGGTGGAGGGTGAAGGGGTGGGCGGCTTTTATTGTGAACAGGTCCACAGCCTGTGGATCCAGTGATTCGGTGCTTCTGTCATGGCTGTGCTCTGGGACACTCCAATACCAGAGTGATGGGTGCTGTTCAGATGAATCGGTGGATGGACTCATGTGTAGCCACCTGTTTCTGAAGTGGCAAGGTAGGGAGTGGAATATCTGCCCTTCTGCCGCACTTCAGTCTGATATTATTGTGACTCAAAGGGTACAGAACCCTAACCAGACGTATTGACCCAGCAGAGCCAACAGTGCAGGAGTAGCATAAGCACATCTGCAAAGATAGTTCCTAAAAATGCTGTTTCTTGTTTCACTGCGGATGGAGTCCTTGGTCTGTCTGCCACAACTGCTGACCACACTCAAGAATCCACTCAAAATAGATGCCTCTTGGCATTAGTTTTGGTAACATGAGTTGGTTTCGGATTATTTGGTGCTAGTCTGCACTTTCAGGGAAATGACTGAGGATGTCATTCCTTTCCTTTCCTCCTTAGCTCTTCGGAATTCATCAGAAGCAGCATGGTCTGCGGACTAAGTGCTGCCCTGGGAGTCAGGCGACCTGGCATTCACTCATGTGATCATGGGCAAATTGCTTAACTTCTCTGTGCCTTGGGTTCCCCATGTCTAAAATGGGGATAATGATCTTTACTCTCCTTTGTAAAGCACCTTCATATTTCAGATGAGAGGCACCATATAAGTGAGAAGTATTCTCACTCAGTACTGTGGTCAGTGAGGGCCGAACCCATCACTAGGTATTAGACCCAGGATACTAGTACCCATGCTCAGGTTGTCATGGGTTTTAGTATTCTGGCATTTATGGATTGTTTTAAGATTTTATCACATCTGGAAGAACCGAAGGGGAGAGAAGCATAGAGTAGGGAAGAGATACATGCAGGGCGGAGGTTGGGTGGCAGAGTGAGCTTACTTTAAGAGATGAAGCTCTGAAATGTTCCATGACGTTCCCAGAATCTAGAAGGACATTTTCTCCCTGACTTCTGTGGAATTATAGCAGGGATCTATTTGACCCTAGAGCTTTTCCAGACACTTGTCTATGGAAGTGTTTTCCTTCTCTGTCTTATCTGAGTGCCTCACAAGTTGTTAAAATCTCTCTCGCTCATAAGTAGGAGTAAATTGTTTGTTTAGATATCAGGATTTTTTGTTTCGTTCAGCGTAGTCTACTTAATTTTAAAGTGGACATTTTCTATATTCTGAATAGATCTTTATTGTATCAAAAAAAAGGTCTTGTGCCCCCTTAAGAAATATAAAATATAAAACAGCTCCTGTTTCTGCGTGATTGCTCTTGGACTGCTTCTCAAGTAGCAAACTAACAAAGCTCTTTTCCCGGAACTGTGATAAGACGGTACTAACTCATACCTATTGTGGGCTTTTCCCACATAGGTGGCTGGGAACTCAGAGTTTCCGGAAGTCTCCACCTGATCAGTCAGGGAAGGGTTGGGAATGGTTTGTTCCTTTCCAGGTGAAACAGGCTGGGTATTTGGACCCTGAAACCTGTGGGTCCCTTGATATGTGTGTGAGTGGCCCTTTGCTCTTGGCACTATGTGCTGCCATGACCTCCTTGCCTGTACCCCACAAGCTCTCTTGGGGTAATGTTGGGGGCTCAGTAGGTAGCTGAGGGGGACTGGTATACATTTAATATTGATGTAACACAGTAGATTTGGTAAAAAGAAAAGGAGGACTTGTGGCACCTTAGAGACTAACAAATTTATTTGAGCATAAGGTTTCGTGAACTACAGCTCACTTCATCGGATGCATGCAGTGGAAAATACAGTGGGGCTCCCCCACTGTATTTGTTAGTCTCTAAGGTGCCACAAGTCCTCCTTTTCTTTTTGCGGATACAGACTAACATGGCTGCTACTCTGAAACCAGTAGATGTGGTATGTCCCACTCTAGTGGCTGGTTAACATAGAGGATATGAGCCTACCACTGCTAACGGAGGTACTCCTTGAGCTGACATGGGAGAGCCCTGTGTTTTTGGTGTTGAATATTCCAAGTTCAAGTTAAGGTGTCATTGACCTAGTTAGTCCAAACTGACTTGTGTCAAGATGCCCCATGGATTTGGGGTGGCGGAGGACATGCTGTGGGCAGGCAGCCCCCTTCCTGCCGGTAGATTTCAATCCCCATAAAGGAGGTGTAAGTCAAGGACTAACTTGCCCACCCAAGCATCAAAGAACACTCTCCATCTACAAAAAGAAAAGGCACCTTAGAGACTAACCAATTTATTTGAGCATAAGCTTTCGTGAGCTACAGCTCACTTCATCGGATGCAATCAGTGGAAAATACAGTAACTAAAACCTCTCCAACGCATCATCAAGGATCTACAACTTATCCTGAAGGACAACCCATCACTCTCACAAATCTTGGGAGGCAGGCCAGTCCTTGCCTACAGACAGTCCCCCAACCTGAAGCAAATACTCACCAGCAACCAAACACCACACAACAGAACCACTAACCCAGGAACCTATCCTTGCAACAAAGCCTGTTGCCAACTGTGTCCACATATCTATTCAGGGGACACCATCATAGGGCCTAATCACAACAGCCACACTATCAGAGGCTTGTTCACCTGCACATCTACCAATGTGATATATGCCATCATGTGCCAGCAATGCCCCTCTGCCATGTACACTGGTCAAACTGGACAGTCTCTACGTAAAAGAATAAATGGACACAAATCAGATGTCAAGAATTATAACATTCATAAACCAGTTGGAGAACACTTCAATCTCTCTGGTCACTCGATTACAGACCTAAAAGTCGCAATATTACAACAAAAAGACTTCAAAAACAGACTCCAACGAGAGACTGCTGAATTGGATTAATTTGCAAACTGGATACAATTAACAGGCTTGAATAGAGACTGGGAGTGGATGGGTCATTACACAAAGTAATACTATTTCCCCATGTTTATTCCGCCCCCCCGTTCCTCAGACATTCTTGTCAACTGCTGGAAATGGCCCACCTTGATTATCACTACAAAAGGTTTTCTCCCCCTCCTCCCCCCCCCCCGCTCTCCTGCTGGTAATAACTCATCTTAAGTGATCACTCTCCTTACAGTGTGTATGATAACATCCATTTTTTCATGTTCTATGTCTATATAAATCTCCTCACTGTATTTTCAACTGATTGCATCCGATGAAGTGAGCTGTAGCTCACGAAAGCTTATGCTCAAATAAATTGGTTAGTCTCTAAGGTGCCACAAGTACTCCTTTTCTTTTTGCGAATACAGACTAACACAGCTGCTACTCTCCATCTACAGGTTTCCAGTCCTTTTTATTCAAATTAAAATTGTTTTAACACAAATTCAACAAATCAGACATGTCCTTCCTCCCAACCTGGGGTTTTCTGCAGGAGCCCGTCTACTCCCTAAGGATTGTTTTCCACAGGCCATCTGTTGGGGAGACACAGGAAGCCTCTCTGTTCCCTGCAGAATTACTCTCCACAAGCCATCTGCCTGGGAGTCACGTAGTAGTTGGGTTCTTCCCCCTGACCCAGGGACTCCAGTACTTCTCCCTAGCAACTGAGCTACTTGCTGGCTCTTACGAAGATCAGATGATCTTCAAGCTATCTTGTGATCCCTAGCCTCACAGCATCATCTGGGAGGCAGCTCTTTAATCACCAACGGAGGTTAAGCTGAGCTCCCTCATATTGCCATTCCACCCCATGATAGGAGGATTTGGGGAGAGACAATTGTGGACCCGACAATCTTCTCCTGTTCTGTGCTGGATCCACAGCTTGATTCCACCTTCTGTGTGTGGGAACAGATGGGGAGCAGTTGCCCCATAAACAATACAGTGAAACACAAAGGTTCCATTTTAATTTTTTTCATTGGGGAAGCCAAATGGAAAAAAATGCAATATTGGTATAAAAGGACATGTTTAGGTTTCTAGGAGCAGAACCCTCCCCCCCTCCGCCCCCAAACTATTTAAAATACTTGACAATATCCCTTTAAAATGCAAGCAGTTAACATACTGTGGCTCACCAGGCTTTAGACATGACCCTGGAGTAAATGCATAATGTCCTGTGGCTTGATGAAAGTTCTGAAAAATTAACAAGACAGACTGACTGCAAAGCTCTTTTCCCTAAAGGCAGCTTTTCCAGGGTTTTTGCACTTTTCCTTTGTAAAGGGTGAATGCTAGACATGTGTCCAAATGTTGGCTTTGCTGCACAGGCATCAGCGATGCAGCCTGTGAAGTGAAATAAACACTGTACATCAATTCTTGTTGATCATAACAAAACTGTAAATAAAATGTGCATGAGGAAAAAGACAACTTTTTGGCCTTTTTTTTTTTGACACCCCAAACTTCTTCTATGAGCTACCTATCTTCAGTAGGAAGTGAATACAATGATAAGAATAACAAATAATACCATACTGTTCTCTACTACTTTCTATCTGAAGTCAGACAGATTGATGATCAAACTCATAAAGATTGTTTCAGCTGGTATTTTCAGAGGTTTCTTACAAAATGTGTTAGATTTGGAAAAGTAACAAGAAGAAACAAAAGTAGTCTCCATCAAAGGGAGCCCAGTGTTTCCCCTCAGTAACATCCTCCAGCAACTGAGAACCAAATGGCTTCTTTCTCTGCACACAAACTCCAGTGGAGCTGTAGGTGCTCAGCATCTCTGAAGATCAGGTGTTTTTTGTTTAGCTGCCTAAATATGGATGTAGATGCCTGTCTTTAAGTTAGGAGGCTTGCAAATTTTTGACCATAATGTATAACCTTCAGCGGGTCTTTTGGTGAGTGTAAAGTTTTTAATTTGGAAGGAAATGAACAAGAACAAAAAAGTCAAATCCACCATGCACTGTGACCAGTCTTATGAAACTTGACTTTTTAAAGGGAAATAAAAGACCTAAGTCATGAGCCAAATTCTGATAGGGATGTAAAATTGTAACCGGTTAACTGGTAAGCATTAGTTTTACCGGTTAACCCACCTTAACTGTTAACCCCCGCGTTGGCTGGCCCCAATGGCCCCACGTTGGCCAACCGGCCCCAGCAGTCCCGCACCAGCCAGCCAGCCAACCCCAGGAGCCCAGACTGGCTGGAGTGGCTCCAGCCCCAGCCACGCCGGTGGGCGGGATCAGCCCCAGTCACTTCATCGGTTAATCGTTTAAACAAAATATTTTTAATAATTTAAATAGTTAACTTTTTAAATGGTATTTACATCCCTATCAGGTACATGCATGCAGCTGCCACTCAACTCCATGGAAGCTACTCATCTGAGAGTGGACTTTGGACCCTTTACATTTTGTAAAAACACCGTACCTCTCTTATTGACAAGACTTTACAGTATTGAAATGTGACAACATTTTAAAAATCTAATTCCACGTGCAGATGCAGCATTGATATTGTTCCCTTGTATTTCATTCAGCTTGGAAAGGGAAACTAATTTGAGCACTTTCCTTTTCTAGTTACCCTAAGCCAGCTCAGAGCTGCTGTTTGATTTCACAACTCTGGAGGGGAACATTACAAGCATGTAGTCAGTGCTGTTTTTATTTTCCCTTCATGTTGTTGGCTCAGCTTGTTACTGTACCATATTAAACCTGGCAACAAGGAAAGGAAACCCTGTGTTGAATTAGCAACCTAGTCTGTTTTCCATTTAACTGAAGTAGAGAAACCCACATTATTAAAACTTTATTGAAATATTATATCATATTGCTGAGGAATTGCCTGGGATATGTAACCAACTGGGCAACCATTGAGAATAATCTTGATTTTTCTGGGATGCCAACCTGAAAAGCAGAAATTAATTGACAACATTCAAGATTTTGTCTTAACTTTTTGTGGATAAAATGTCAAACACAAGGAAGGCCATTAAACTCGGAGAACGCATTGATGAAGCCCTGTATAGGACAGAGTTCTGCTCTAATTTATGCCCGAGCAACCTAGCTGACTTCACTGGGGGTTGCACAGTACAACTGAGATGAGAATTTGGTTCATAGTGTGGAAAAATAGAGATGCAGAATAATTTTGCATTCATACAACTTGTCTGGTGTCAAACATGCCAGTTTTTTTTACTGCACCCACCATAATTACAGCTCATGGCTTGCATCCTGCGTTGAGATCTGCTGATGAATACAGGGGTCTAAGTAGTGAAATGGTACATGGGCATGAGGGTTCATGTCAGCAGATCCTGATTCAGCAGCTGTGCCACACCATGTAATGGTGGGTGCAGTAAAAATCTGGCATCTAAGGGATACCACCACCTGGGTGCAGTGGTCCATACCAATGGATCCCAATGTAGGTCTGGGGTTATAAAAACAAGCACATGAGACCAAATCCTGGAGTCATTCTTCAGTTTGTAGTGACTACTGTATGAATTTGCCTGAATAAGGATTGCAGGATTTTCCAGTTTGTAATGTTACAAAGAGTAAGGCAAATTTCCTAATGACTCACATCCCAATTCAGCTGCTCCCCACAATCCTGCAACACTGTAAGATCATCGCCTCCCATCAGGCAAAAATAAAAAATCAAGCCGTCTCCTCCCTCACTCGTCACCTATTCAACCCGGTGATTTAAGTCCTGCTTCTTTCCACGCTCTTGTGCTCCATACATAGCTGCATTTATGGCAGAGCTCTGAACCTTATGACACTTTTCATTTCTTCCTCTTCCCCCGACCACCATGCTCCCAGTATGTTAAATAGGCTCTTTTGCATGGGCTTAACTAGCTGTTTTTGTTCCCCTTCCTGGGTATGTCTAACAGGCAGGGTACCTATTCCTTCAGTGTGTCCCTGTTAGTCCAGCTAACCAGAAATCCCATCTTTCTCTTCTCTTTGCTTTTGTTCATAACTGATCCTCTCTGCAAGTAAGCCAATTGATGTGACTGGTACTGCTCATTTGTGTATGGAACACTCTCTTGTGGGTATGGGTTTGGCAGAATCAGATCTTTGGCTGTGCGATGAATAAAGCATTGGTCACAAAGCATGGAAGCATTAGGATCCATTCTCCTCTAAATACACCCAGGCAATTCACAATGACATTAATAGAAGTATCAGTCTACAGGTGGTGGAACTTAGTGAGTGGATGATAACGAAAACTAGTAGTTTTCTATCTAGATATCCCTCCAGAAAACAGCTTGTTTGGGGGGTAGCTGCCTCCAGAATGAGAATATTTTGGTGCCATTTTGTTCTCTAACATAGGGCTTAAGAAACAGGTTTACCTTTTCATGACCTATAGTAGCAAATATTCATGACTGACTGGTGTCCTGTGTGAGGCAGTCAGTGAGAGAATTGCCAGTTCTCATGGTTTTAGTTGTATTTTTCTTTA
Source organism: Natator depressus (assembly GCF_965152275.1). Lineage (NCBI taxonomy): Eukaryota > Metazoa > Chordata > Testudines > Cheloniidae > Natator > Natator depressus. The sequence continues at coordinate 119,010,880 of NC_134240.1, read as the reverse complement.
GGCAAATCAGAGAACTAGTGGTAGTTTCATAAGATGTCATGATACTCAAATGAACTAGATATATATGTATGCGCACACATGTGCATGCAGATATACACACTGCTGCCCTCTACTGGATGGTGTCAGAACTACTCTGTGTGTGTCATAAGCACTATACTGCTAACTAATTTAAAAAGGCACTGAGCTTGAGAAAAAAGTTTCCTTTGTTTTGTAAACGTTTCTTCCACCCACCCCCAAAAGGTAAATTTTGGATTTACTAAGCTGATGGAATCCTTTTAAAATAAATGTGTCATTTCCAGTCAAGTGGTTGCTATTTGTTTTCAGGCAATAAGATGACAATGCCCTTGATCACTTGTTTAAAGCCCTGATGCAGCAGATGCCAGAGCAAACAAGTTCCTGTGTAGACTACTCCAGCAGCTATTTATAGTAAAACATTAAATAGTGTCTCCACCAGGCTGGTGTGGGAGTTGTTTATGCAGCCAATTGGAAATAATATTCACACTTCACTTGTGGGCATAACCACTGGGGGATGCTGTTACTTTGCTGCTCATTCTTCTGTGGTTGGTTTGTGCCATTTGGGTTTTGTGTTAGGCAGTACCAAGGGAAAAACCCCCACTACTCTTAAGCTGCTAACATCCATGGGCTGATAAAGCTGCTTGTTCACATAGCTACATGGCCATCCAGAGTGGGGGGGGTCTATTGATTTAACTATTTTGTTGACCATATTGAGAGGTGATGGGTTGGAGTCAGGGAGTAACTTATCAGCAATGGGTTTCTAAACTGGTGTAACTTAGGTGCTGAGCGGCCTGAAGAAGGTGGAAGTTAAAGCAACTTTGAATTTGGCCCAATGACTGATGGAGAAAAGAAGATTCTGCATATTAATTAACTGATTAGTAAACTAATTTCTGCTCAGGATGGAATTAAATGTGAGGCAAATGCCATTGCTAAGGCAGATTTTTGACTGAAGGGGGAAATGTCACCCATTAGCCTGACTTAGACTTGGAAGTTCTTAAATCAGTTGCTTGGAAAATGATTTTATTGTAATAAGCTGTGCTTGCTAATACCCTTCATCACTAGTGAAGGCTGTCCCTGTTGAGGCAGGAGTTTCCTTGGTAGGCCTGTTTGAGCTAGTGGGGAGGATGTTGCTAGACTGGAAGGCTTGTGGCCTGATAATATGTTGGCAGTCTTATTCCTGGTTTCTATTTCCACCTCTGCGACTGACTGACAAAATGAAAATGTACTGGTTAGATCATGGGAGTGGGAGGCAAGGTTTGCAGCTGACAAAGACTGTATCAAAGGTTTCAGAGTAGCAGCCGTGTTAGTCTATATTCGCAAACAGAAAAGGAGTACTTGTGGCACCTTAGAGACTAACCAATTTATTTGAGCATAAGTGAGCTGTAGCTCACGAAAGCTTATGCTCAGATAAATTGGTTAGTCTCTAAGGTGCCACAAGTACTCCTTTTCTTTTTGTATCAAAGGTGACATATAACCTGGGGCAAATCGCGTAGCCTTCCTGATCCTCAATTCACCCCTGCAGAATCTACTGTTGCAGGGGTGTTATTAGGATTAATTAGCACTTGTAACCAAAAATATAAGCACTTTATAAGTTCCATTAAACCAGAGAAATTTAATTAAAAGCTGGAATTGACTGGATAGTAAAAATAGATATTATTGATCAAATTCAGACACCAACTTAATTGATCATGTAATAAAACCAAGCAAATTAAGGATTGTAGATCGAAAATATTTGAAAAAAGCCATTGAGGGCACCACACCATGAGAACAACTGAGGCGTTTGTGTCTGGAATTTAAAGTGCAAGAAGTCCCACTCAATAGAGAAAGTTGAAAACTCTTCACTTTCTACTCCCCTTTTGTAGATATAGATTTAAGGCACTTCCTTTGAGGATTACCTCCGCACCTTCGGTGTACCAAAGCAACATCTCTTGGATATTTGAGGATCTGGTTTGGGCAGAAATTGTTGTTGATGATCTGCTAATTTGGGGTATAAGTGACCAACACCACAATGGGAAGACCTGTGTAACAATCTGAAGCCTGGGAAAGAGGAGAATTTGCTGAATAAATAGTCATGTTGGAGATATGCTGGGTGATAGAGGAGTTTGACTGAACATTAGAAGAGTGAAGGCAATTATACAAATGGTAAAACACCAAAGGGAGGCCTTTGCAGAGAGTCACAGACATGTTAACAACAAATTCATCTTTAAATTGTCACTTAAGTACTCTACTGAGAATTGTGCTGGGGAACAATACAAGACGGCACTGAGATGTGATAGGCAAGAGAAAGGGAATTATGAAAAAGGTCACACCATTACTGGAATGTTTTAATACTTACAAAGATTCTAAGATCTCAGTCATTGCAAGCTCATCTGAGCTGGGGGCTCTCCTTTTGTCAGTTACATCCAGTTTCAAAGCAGTGGCGGAAAGGTAACAGAGCTATGCTGAGGTTGAAAAGGATTCTGGCACTTGTATTTGGTTGTGAAGTTTCATTAATGTTTATGGGCAGAAATCAGGTGAGGAGGAAATCGCCCATGAACCAGCAGAGGCCATGTTACAGAAATCTCTGTGCAGAGCACGGCTTAGACTTCGGGAAATAATCAGAACATTGAAATAAGTACTGTTAGTGTTAAATACTGGTCTGATAAGGAGGTGCTTATATCAGGCTTGCTCTCAAGAGACCCTGTAAATATCAAAAGCAAGGAGCCGTAGGAAGAAGTGTTTGAAGTAAATTTGGCTCAAGTACTGCATTTTTAAACAACACTAGCAAATGCAAAATGATCTAACGCCTTGAGAAAGTAATTTTAGATGAACGATTATCAGGAGAAAAAACAACAAAACAAAAACCAGAAAAATTCCAAGCCTAAAAACTTTCTGGGACTATGCAAATGAAATTTGCTGCATGGGAGTCTTTACAAAGGGTGTTGTCATAATACCGCACAGCATGAGGTCTGAAATAATAAGCATAATCCATGGTGTTAATCTGGATAGGGAGAAGTTCTTACACAAAGAACAGAGCCTAAGATGTTCTATTCTGGCCAGGCCTGAATGCTGCCATTGAAGATAAAGTATGTCAGTGTGAAATCTGCAATAAATACAGGACACGGAATGCAAAAGAACCACTGAAACCATACGAGGTTTCTGACAGTTGGTTGAAAATTGGCACAGATGTATTTGAATTAAAAGGGAAAGATTGTATCTTAATAGTGGATTTTTATTTTGTGTGGGTGTGGTAAATTGAGCTATTGCACAAGATCACTGGAGTGCAAAAGGCAACTAAAGGCAGGCAGGCAGAAAACAAGATGTTAGGCACCTGGTGCAGCAAAATGGCAAAGGATGTGGTGAAAATACTAACTTCCATGGCATCTTTTAGTCTGTAAGCGCCGTGGGGCAGGGACTGTCTTTGACCATATGATTTGCACAGCACCTAACATGATGAAGCCCAACCTGGTTGCGGCTGTTAAGCACTACTGCAATCTAATTGTTAAATAATAACCACCTTGGGGGAAAGATGCCAAATTCTGCAGGTACAGAATCTACAGGGCTCTGATTGATATGAATGGGACAGTTCCAACCTTTTCGAGCTATTGTTTCATTCTGGTTGTGATTATCTCTGCACAAGAACTACAAATATAATCTTAAAAAGAAAGCTGAGAATCTGGAGCACAGTTTTGCAGCAGGGGGTGAATTGAGCTGTAAATTCTGTGTCTGTGGAATTGTGGAGTCGTGGTTACACTCCTGTCCCACAACAGGGGTCAATATCCACTGATACCAATTCACTGGTGGGGAGAAGTGAAACAGGGGCAGGAGTCAGAGTAACAGCCGTGTTAGTCTGTATCCGCAAAAAGAAAAGGAGGACTTGTGGCACCTTAGAGACTAACAAATTTATTTGAGCATAAGCTTTCGTGAGCTACAGCTCACTTCATCGGATGCATTCAGTGGAAAATACAGTGGGGAGATTTATATACACAGAGAACATGAAACAATGGGTGTTACCATACAGACTGTAACAAGAGTGATCAGGTAAGGTGAGCTATTACCAGCAGGAGAGTGGGTGGGGGGAACCTTTCATAGTGATAATCAAGGTGGGCCATTTCCAGCAGTTGACAAGAACGTCTGAGGAACAGCAGAATTATCCAAAAACCAGTCGGAGAACACTTCAATCTCTTTGGTCACTCGATTACAGACCTAAAAGTGGCAATTCTTCAACAAAAAAACTTCAAAAACAGACTCCAACGAGAGACTGCTGAATTGGAATTAATTTGCAAATTGGATACAATTAACTTTAGGGTTGAATAAAGACTGGGAGTGGATGGGTCATTACACAAAACTATTCTTCCCCCTCCCCCGCTGTGCCTCAGCCCACCTTGATTATCACTACAAAAGGCCCCCCCCCCACCCCGCGCTCTCCTGCTGGTAATAGCTCACCTTACCTGATCACTCTCGTTACAGTGTGTGTGGTAACACCCACTGTTTCAGGTTCTCTGTTCCCAACTGTATTTTCCACTGAATGCATCCGATGAAGTGGGCTGTAGCTCACAAAAGCTTATGCTCAAATATATTGGTTAGTCTCTAAGGTGCCACAAGTCCTCCTTTTCTTTTTAGGAGTAGGAGTGTAAAAGATAGCCAGGTGAGGGAGGTAGTGTCTGGACAGGGACTTATATCTGCACCAGAGGAAAGTAATTTATCTCAGACCAGACAACTTTGCTCACAAAGAAACCAAAACAAACCTTTTAAAGTGAGAGACGGTGGGTCCAATTCAGAGTTGAGTCTAGAGGTCTGATTCTGATCTCACGTAGGTGTAAATGGAGATTAAAGGAGGAGGACCTGAGATCAGAATTGGACCAGAGTCTCAGCTTCTATAACGTAGACCTGCTTTCAGCCCTTCAGCATGTAAGTCATCCCGTTTTAGACTTTGACTCTCACCCACTTCCCAACATGTAACTCACGTTCTCTCTGCATTTGGTCCTACATGTTAGTTTTCATGACTGTTCCATGGTCCTGTTTTGTTTTCTCTATTGCTGCTTCCACCTTCCTTTTCTTCCTGACAAGTACAAAGGGTTTGTCCCTGACAGATCCATATGTATTCTTTCTCCTGTTTTCCATGAAATTTAATATTATGATGTCCAATTTATTGCAGTGTATATGGAAATTATGCCCAGGATAGACTTTCCATTAAATTATATTTAAATTGGAAGAGAACACTGGCACTTTTACAAGGACTCCAGAATTAATTCCCTAAATACTGAGACTAGTTAATGTTTTGGAAGGAAAAAAAAAACCCTACGGATTTATATTTAGCAGAGGGAATGCATATTTTTTAAACAGAGCGTATATGCGGCCTCCTGAAGAAAGGAAAACATCTTTTACATTGATTTGTAGTCCATGGAAATACTACGTGGCCATAAAATATTTGCAGTGGGGTTCTGGCTTTTATGCAACTGGCTTTTGAAGTGTAAACTATACTTAACCCTCTGAGAGTGGGTGCTGTGCTGAATGCAGCTACCTTTGGGGTGAAGGATGGAGGCTGTTTAACAGTTCACAGGAACTCTACCCGACACTTTAGGACAGGAAGTGATAAGAATACTGTGTGCAATTAAAACCACAGGGGAAATAATAGCCTTCTGGATATGAGGTGATGGGCAAAAATTGGTGAAGTGTTTGTGCTCAGAAGAGTCTCTTTGGAGATGTGCACATACACACGCATGCTGTGAAATGAGACTTGAGGAACGTGTACAGTGTCTCTGGTGCTATGAGGATATTAGTGATACGTCTACGTCAAAATATTTGGAGGTACATTTAGGATAAACCCTGAAAAGTCTAGACACTTGGCTGAAGTTTCTAATACTAACTGAATCATCAGAGGTTTCTTCTTTTTCTCCTTCCCCTCTCCCCCCCAATGCACCTAAAGAAGTGGATATGCTTCTCTTCTGATCCTTCAACCCATGCAGATCCTTCTTTCTCTCTTCCCTGACTCAATTCTTCCATTCCCATGGCTCCCCAGTTTCTTCATGACCTGTCACTAGCCCCTCATCTCCCTTTTCCTGGCCCCGAACTTAGCTTTTCAATATTCAGCAGGACCCACTCTCCCTTTGTTGATATCATAGTGGGCTGTTTCAAGTGTGTAACACTTGGGGGTCTCTTCTTGCTTTGATCTGCTGTTTTACCAGTATGTTCTCTCAGCCTGCCATAGGACTCATGGGATTTGAAGACAGGAGCTGAGACTTTGGAGATGAATTTCAGTAATGGTCAGTAATCAGTTGTGTGTCAAGGTAAATGAGACCTGAGGAAACTTGTCTAAACTTTTTCAACTGAAAAATAAGCTTAGCTTCAGTTCAGCTTGAGATCTAGGGATTTTTCTATTCTGCATTCCTTTCTCTCATGAATATTGTAGCACTTTTATGCTGTATGAGATTATTGGTCTGTCAAGCCATTTTACCTGTGCCAGTACGTGATGCTCAAAAGAAGGCAGAATAACTCAAATAACGTACATATGCAGTGTTGCTGTAGCTGTGTCGCTCCCAGGATATTAGAGAGACAAGACAGGTGAGGTCATATCTTTTACCTCCAGTCAAAGATATTATCTCACCCACCTTGTCTCGCTATAACGTATCTAATTTTTTAGTGCTGTACCTGGGGAGAGAAGGAGAAAAAATCCTTTTGTCCCTATGTTGAGCTACCCTGAAGCCTGAGGTTTGATTATTCTTATCTTATTATGCATAACTAGAGATGTTATTAGCCACAAGATTATCTAAACTTGGTAAAATAAACTCCTTGCTTCTCTGGCCTCCGGTGGTAATGAATGCCATAGGCTGCCCACATGCTGTCTGCAGTAATGTTTCCTTTTGTTCTGAATTTACAGACCACTAATTTCACACTGTGCGAGACCTTGTTCTTCTTTTATGTGACCAATCAGTTTCCATGCCTCCCTTCATAATTTGAAGGGTAAAATGCTTTTTAAATAATGAGAAATTGCTCACCTTTTGAATATACAACTGGTATAATTCCTTGGAGACTTCGCATCTACTGCACAATTCTGGGTGAGAGTTGCTGTCTTTGTCTAATCCAGTTGGCCTGATTCTGCTGAGGACTGTCCTTAGGATTTATGGGGCCCTATGCAGTATTATTAAACTGGTGCCCCTATGCCCAACGGCAGCCTGGGCTTGCATGTGTATTTTAGATAAGGGTGGTCTTTTGAAGGATTTATTTAACAAACTATATATCTTAAGAGCCAAGCATTTAAGGCTAAAGATGAATACTCAGATTATGCATCTAAAAATCTATGCAATGATTTTTTAGAGATGTGATTTTTATAATCTTCAGCAACACACTAATGAAATATATTTAAAGAACATTTTAAACTAAGGTCCTGTAGACTAACATGTTCAAAGTAAATATGACAGTAATGCACAACTGTATTTGTCAGTAAATTCAGAAACTGACAGTATATACCTGAGGGTTGGCAAATGCCTGTTAAATGGTTTCATTACCACTCGAATGGCTCTTTAACAATTTTAATGACAGGTTTCAGAGTAACAGCCATGTTAGGCTGTATTCGCAAAAAGAAAAGGAGGACTTGTGGCACCTTAGAGACTAACCAATTTATTTGAGCATAAGCTTTCGTGAGCTACAGCTCACTTCATCGGATGCATACTGTGGAAAGTATAGAAGATCACAAGACCATCACAAGGCCTAATAACATCAGCCACACTATCAGAGGCTCGTTCACCTGCAAATCCACCAATGTGATATATGCCATCATGTGCCAGCAGTGCCCCTCTGCCATGTACATTGGTCAAACTGGACAGTCTCTACGTAAAAGAATAAATGGACACAAATCAGATGTCAAGAATTATAACATTCATAAACCAGTCGGAGAACACTTCAATCTCTCTGGTCACGCGATTACAGACATGAAAGTTGCGATATTACAACAAAAAAACTTCAAAACCAGACTCCAGCGAGAGACTGTTGAATTGGAATTCATTTGCAAATTGGATACAATTAACTTAGGCTTGAATAGAGACTGGGAGTGGCTAAGTCATTATGCAAGGTAACCTATTTCCCCTTGTTTTTTCCTACCTTCCCTCCCCCCCCCCCCCAGACGTTCTTGTTAAAGCCTGGATTTGTGCTGGAAATGGCCCACCTTGATTATCATACACATTGTAAGGAGAGTGATCACTTTAGATAAGCTATTACCAGCAGGAGAGTGGGTTTGGGGGGGGGGGGGAGAAAACCTGGATTTGTGCTTGAAATGGCCCAACTTGATTATCATACACATTGTAAGGAGAGTGATCACTTTAGATAAGCTATTACCAGCAGGAGTGTGGGGTGGGGGGAGAGAAAACCTTTTGTAGTGGTAAACACCCATTTTTTCATGCTTTGTGTGTGTAAAAAGATCTTCTATACTTTCCACAGTATGCATCCGATGAAGTGAGCTGTAGCTCACGAAAGCTTATGCTCAAATAAATTGGTTAGTCTCTAAGGTGCCACAAGTACTCCTTTTCTTTTAACAGTTTTAATGTTGTACTAATAGGTCTGGCAGGCTTTTTCACTTTTAAGTACTAGATCGCGCCAGGAGGAAGATTCACCAGGCTGCAGCAGCCAGCTGTGGTGGGAGCCTTCAGGAAGGGTCAGATTAGAACAGGGATAGGAAGAGGCAGGAGGGTGGACACTAAGACTCAGGGGTGCCCCAAATTTTCGGGTGCCCTACGCAACCCATATGTTGCGTATGCCTACGGACAGCCCTGATTATACATTGGTTTTACACTACTGTAATTAGACTAGTGTAGATCAGGAGTAAGTGAAAGCAGAACCAGGTCCTGTATATATTTACGTGTCATGGTTGCAGGGCTAACTGCACCTCTTGCCGGTCTCTCTTGAGTGCACCGCCTCAGGTGCCAGGCCTCATGGCTTTATCTCTCCACCAGTGGAATAGGCCAGGCCCCGGCTTGCAGTACCCAATGTGTCATCTGTGCTTTCCTGGAAGGTCTGACTTGGATGGCCACCTGTGATTGTTCCCTCCAGGAGCCAGTGGTATACAGTGATCAGAATGCTGCCTTAAAACCAAAAAAAAAAAAAATTTTTTTTAATTCTTTTTCTCCAAGTGCTTTGTTCTTACTGTTCCTATTAAAGAACAGAATCCATGCATGTCGCCCTTACCTAAAGCATGCCTTAGACAGGCCTTGCTTCTTCAGACACTCCAGTGGGCGCTTGTGTAACCTATGCCTGCTTGATGTGGCACTCTGTCCCACTCTAGTGGTGGCTAGACCAACTAGAGATTGATGAGCCTGCTACAGCCTTGGCTAAGAGACAGGTGTTGTTTAGCTCATCCGGTAGAGGCTCATGCATTAAGCTCCAAAGGTCCTAGCTGACAACGACCGGGGTCTGCCGGCATTGTACTTGTGTCAGTCTGGCTTCTCTGACCACTCCCCAACAGCTATTTCCTCTCCTGAGAGGGAAAATGTCCATTTTAATCCATGCCAAGTCCATATGTTCTTGACAGTTCCTGGGCTTTAGCCCTTCTGGACAAAACCAATCCAAGAGAGTCAGCAGGGTGTCGAGCCAGATTCCTCAGAGCCAGTGCCTCTACCATTGTCCTGTAACAACCCTCCAGTGTTTGCTAAGGGCTAGCTTATCTCGATCTGTTATTTTTCCTTCCTGCTTGTTTCCAGCCTGCTGTTACACTAAACCAATATATTGATTCAGTAAACAGCCTAATAACCAGATCAACGTACTGTATTCATAAATTATTACAGAGCAGCTCCAAGTCCGTCACAGCTGCTTCTTCCTTTCACCCTTTCCCTTAAAACAGTAAAGGTCAGACTGCAAACACTGTGGGTGAAATCCTGGTCCCATTGACATAAATGACTAAAGTCCCTTTTGAGGCCAGGTTTCCACCCCTTGTATCTGAGTGGCCATATTGTAATAGATCAGAGAGATTATGTGAAACTGCTTACCTTAACAAAATCTGTACAAGAATGTCTGGGTTTAATCATTTCTTACATGTGACCATCACAATGAATACGATGTAGGTGATGTTACAGGCGGAGGCATCTGAATGTGTATCACTGGTAATTTTGTGTATTTCATTTAAAGCGCCACATAGCGGCTGTTCTGTGGTGTCTTTGAAATGGGGCAGCAGTTTCAGTGTAGTATTTGCAGTGCTACTTCCTATCCTTGTTGGCTCTCCCAATAGAGGACAAAAATGATAATGGAGACTGAACTATCTTTGCACCCTAGATGGAAGCTTCAGATCAGGGTTTAATTTATTGATTGTCTCATCAGCTAGCCATAGTATCTAACCAGTGCTGAAAAGAACAAGGTTATGTTAACAAAAATCAGTATTATCCCCAGGGGAACGTCTGTTTAATAGGTTTAGAAATAAGCTTGCCCCACTCAAAAATAAATGTTAACTGGACTAAGTGAATGAGAAAAGGAGGCCAGTTGATCCTATAAGGATTATGACGGTAAGATCTCACCAGTGAAAGGTTTTAAAGGTACCTTTAATATTTTTCTTTGTCCCCAGTTTCCCCCAGTCTGGGCACTGTGCTGAACCGAAAGCAGAACCATCACTCCTTCCATAATACTGTGCCATTTTAATGACTAAATTGCTGTGAATGACTGCAAGAGACACTGAATAAACACTCCTCTAATGAATAGGAATAAGACACTTAATAATCAAACAGTACAGGTGTTGAAGATGCCAAGTTAAAACATTAATTTCACATTTATAAAGGGAAGGTTTTTTTCTTTTAAGCGGCTGGATTTGCTTTTGTTCTATACAACTAACAGCTGTCTGTTGAAAGATACCATCCCTTAGCTAACAAGGGAAGTCTAATCTTTTTGCTTAGCTAAAGCTTTCAGTTATTTTTCAGGCTTCAGGTGGAGAGCGAGAAGGGCCTGCCATTCTATCTGGTTAACATGTCCTTTCGCAAGAACATGGCCATTCTTTTGGGTGTACCTGTCTTGCCTAGCATAGTACGATAGACACTACTTGAGATCATGCAGCTTTGTTAGTAGATTGGTCTCCTTTAGACAAGCAGAGGACCGCAGAACTTTGACTCACAAACCTCTTGAGTCACTGGTGGGCATGTATGTTATTTGGAAGGGTAACTTTTGAGATGAGTCTTTAAACCATGGTCCCAGTATTGGTCTAGTCATAGTATGTCCCAACATCTATACTGGAAAATAGTAGGTGTGGGCTTCTGAAGTTTGATCAACTATCTTATTTGCCAGTATTGTGTATTCGTTGGTGCCGCAGAGCATGATGTGGCAGAGCATGCAGTAGCAATTACTTTTGGCTGTACTCAGTACCATCTAGCTCACTATTATTTGTATTATAGTAACATCGAGAGGCACCAGTTGAGATCAGGTTCTCACTGTGGTAGGCACGGTACAACCACATAAGAAAAGACAGTCCCTGACCCAATGAGCTTACAATAAACAAGAGGTCGGAGGAGTAACAGAGAGATGAAATGACTCGCCAAAATATACTCCTGGGGGTCTGGGCGTGCGTGCCCACGTGATCACCGTCGGGGGTGCTGGGAGTGCGGGGCTGAGTGTATGTGCATGCCATCATGCAGCATGTCAGTGGCACAGCTGGAATATTCCACAGGCCTCCTTAATCCAAGTCCAGTACTATATCCACTAGGCCATACTGCTTCCTCAGGTCAGGTGTATAATCTGTCCTTCTATCATGTTGCCAAGGTGCACATAAAAAAAGTGAGAGAGAAATCACATGCCATTGAGGAGATCCAGTGAATGTAACTGGGAGAAGTACGTTTAAAAGAAGCAGAGAAGAACCCTGCTCAAATGTCCTAAGCATTTGTGTTCATGAGACAGCAGACATCTTATAAAATTGACGGAGTACTGAAGAAAATATAATGCTGTGTGAAAGAATCTGCTCAACCATAAAATAACTAGGGTTCCATTACTGCCCCCAGAGCATGGAAATTCCACCTGCCCTGCAGGAAGAGAACCTCTTTTATAGAGGAACTCAGTAATATTCAGTGGAATTCATCCTGCAGGGCAGAACATGCCTCTGGGGGCTGGGGACGGGAAGAAGTGGGATTTTAAAGCTCCAGGAAGGCAGAGAAAATCAGGGATAAATTGAAAAGCAGCTGAACCCTATGAAAAAAATCACCCTGGCAACCTGCTGATTGGGAAGTCATTTTTGAATTGATATTATTTAGTTGTAGGATGATAGTAACTCAAGGTCCCAGCCATATTCAGGCCCCACAGTGCTGAGCTCCATACAGACACTTAGTGGGGAACAGTTCCTGCCTTGAAGAGCTTACCACCCAAACAGAGCATGCTACCAAAAGATAGTAGGGGAAGAGGAGGCAGATCGAGGGGAAAAGACTTACTCAAATCAATGGCCAAGATGGGAAGTAGAATGCAGGTCTTGTGCATCTGAGTTCTGTGCCCTGTCCATTGGACCACACTGTATTCCGTAGCCCCAAACTTCTGGGTAAGGATGATTCCATGTTCAGAGGTTCCCGAATCTTTAAATACACCCACAACATTTTGGGTAAGATGACACCTCCATTTCCATGGGGACCCTTTGCATTCCGAACAGCTGTTTGGTGTAGCTGTGCTTTTGACTAGAAATGGACGTGAGCTGTGACATTGAAATGTGGAGCTGAACTATTTCAGCGTTTTGAGTGGAGGTTCAGATCTAGCCCACAAAGTTAAAACCCCATCTAGCCTAATATTGAAGGTGATTTAGATCTGGTGTTCCAGTTTGAACCCATCTATGTTGGCCTTTGTCTATTTAGCATTAAGAACATAAGAACGGCCATACTGGGTCAGACCAAAAGTCCATCTAGCCCAGTATCCTGTCTTCCGACCGTGGCCAATGCTACATGCCCCAGAGGGAATGAACAGAACAGGTAATCATCAAGTGATCCATTCCCTTTCACTCATTCCCAACTTCTGGCAAACACAGGCTTGGGACACCATCCCCGCCCATCCTGGTTAATAGCCATTGATGAACCTATCCTCCATGAATGTATCTAGTTCTTTTTTGAACCCTATTATAGTCTTGGCCTTCACAACATCCTCTGGTGAGGAGTTCCACAGGCTGACTGTGTGTTGTGTGAAAAAATACTTCCTTCTGTTTGTTTTAAACCTGCTGCCTATTAATTTCATTGGGTGACCCCTAATTCTTGTGTTATGAGAAAGCGTAAATAACACTTCTTTATTTACTTTCTCCACACCAGTCATGATTTTATAGACCTCTCTCATATCCCCCCTTAGTCATCTTTTTTCCAAACTGAAAAGTTCCAGTCATATTAATCTCTCTCATCTGGCAGCCTTTTCATACCCCTAATCATTTTTGTTCCTCTTTTCTGAACTTTTTCCAATTCCAATATATCTTTTTTGAGATGGGGTGACAACATCTGCACGTAGTATTCAAGATGTGGGTGTACCATGGATTTATATAGAGGCAATATGATATTTTCTGTCTTATTATCTATTCCTTTCTTAATGATTCTCAATATTCTGTTTGCTTTTTTGACTGCCACTGCACATTTATTGGATGTTTTCAGAAAACTATCCACAATGACTCCAAGATCTTTCTTGAGTGGTAACAGCTAATTTAGATCCCAACATCTCATTTAGACCTCATCTGACACATACCAAACTATGTACTTTTCCTTCTGGAAATGTGTAGTTTTTGTCTTGGTAATTATATGTTCAGTAGTAACCCCTGGTGACAATGACCTGGCAGTGTCAAAAGAGTAGTAAACCTTTAAGAGGGATGGAGTTGTTCTTAAACACTTTACTTGGTGTACTAGGCACAGGGAGACTTAGACTCACATTGGAGACATGCAGTTTCTTGCTCCATCAAGAACAAAAAACATGTTTGCTGTGGCAAAGTAGGAAAACCTATTAGTCCTTTATAGTATTTTTACAATTCCCCCACATCCCTCACACTCTTTCCTGAGGCAGTTTACACGTGGGAAAATTGGTTTTGAGACCCGTTTTGAGTTTCCCTTGCCCATGAGCTACTGTTCATGTTCAGTAATGTGTCTATCTTGTAGTTTGCCATGAATTCTTGAAGGCAAAATCTGAAGCTCTAGAACAAGAAATGATCATAGTTTCTTCCCAGGCTTTTACTAACAATCACGTTGATCCTTTCGGTATCTTGGTATACATACGTGGGTAACGTATCAAGGAGCAGAAATGCAGTTCATTGATCCCTTTGAGGCTTCATCTCACTAATCTTAATTCTCCACAGTGGAAATTGTCTCCCTATTCTCCAACCCATCGGCAACTTCTTTCTGATTGCAGCACGCTTGCTCTTCCAGGGCAGGGATCTCTTGTTTCTGCAGCATAAACACACTGCCAGAGCAAGACGTTCTCTCACGCAACCCTATTTCTCATGCGTTTTTTTTTTACACGTGTTCTCTTTCTTCCCTTCCTGTCTTTGTTATATATGTCATGGTGCAGCCTGATAGATTACAAATCACACTTTAACCTTCTTCAGATGAGAAGATAACAATCATAACTCTCCCTTTCTGCCTGGGTCTATTCCTTCTCACTGTAACTAGTCTGCAAGGAAAATTACCTTCACCTTATTCCCAAATAAATCTGTTAGTCTCTAAGGTGCCACCGGACTCCTTATTGTTTTTGTGGATACAGGCTAACACGGCTACCCCTCTGATACTTGGTACCTTCATCTCTGTTACTGGTACTCCTCAGCTTTTTTCTCTTCCTCTGCAGCTGGACACGGAATTGTTTTCTCCAGTTCCTGCTTGCATGGCAGTCGCTGTGACGTGCTTGCAATCACTTCTCTTCAGGTTTTACACCCAAGACCATTATCTCTAACTGTCTCTTGATTCTAACTCTCTGCAAAGCACTTCTTGAATGCCTTGTAGGTGGGATGTTATCTGAAATGAACTTTTTTTTGTTCTCCACACAGTATCACACAAACAATGTCAGTCGAAACAATTTCAATAGGAAAAATGTTCTTAAAAAAACAAACCAACCCTTAAGCAACCTTTTTGATAAACAACCCCTTTTTTCATAGCCAAATTTCCACAGCGCACGGGTGCTTCTGGGGAAGAATGCTAACAGGCTTCGTGAGTGCATTTTATTAAGCTGAGAACATCAAGAGCTCAGATGTATCTGAATTTTATAAATCATGGTACGCCTGATTGTGCCCCTGAAGTCCATGATTGGAGGGTCATCTGTCACAAGTAGAAGGGGAAGTCAGCCACTTCTGCGGCAGTGTCCCCCTCTGCCAGTTCATCAGGAGTCCATGAAGGCCCCTCCGCAGATCTGGGAATGCATGGGGGTAGGGGGGATCCGCTCACTGTCTCCCTACTGGTGTTGCAGAGATCAAGGCAGAAATGTGGTACAGCTCTAGCATGTTTTCACAGTGGGAGAGCTGCTGGCTCCAATGGAGACATGTTGCCAAAGAGAGTGGGCAGGAAGAAGGGCACACAGAAGGGCCTACAAATGGACCAAGCCTCCTTGTCTTCACCTGGAATTAGTGCAGGTTCCATGGAATCTGTGGGTTTGTGGCCTGTGACTCCGTCCTCCAACACACGAGTATGGAGAAATGTGCAAAAGGCCCACCTCCCAAAGGTTTCCTCCCTCTTCGTCTCCTCCCTTGGATGTTCCTACAAAACCGAGCATTTGGTTTCTGTGTTAACTTCTGAAATGACTCTGTGTAGCTTGAAAGCTTGTCTCTCTCACAAGTTGGTCCAATAAAAGATATTACCTCACCCAAAATGTCTCTCTAATATCCTGGGACCGACATGGCTATAACAACATTGCATTCAGCAGCCTCTGTCAGGTGTGATGTGAAAATTTTGGTCTGTCCTGATTTTTATTCATCACAGTGGGGCAGATGCTGATCTCAGCAATGCTGTTGTAAATCTGGAGGAAACCTGCTCAAGTCAATGGCGTTTCTCTGTATTTGTAGCAATTTGGCAGATACAAATACCTGGGGTGGTGTCTTAGTACAGTTGTGATTTTGTTCTTGTGACCTGTTGTCTTGTGGCATTTGTGGAGGCCCTGGGGGATACAGGCTGTTGTTATAATTATAACGTGTCATCATAACACCATCTTGTTACTTGGGAGTGTTACTCCCTTGCTGGTTTACAAGTCACACTGTGTAGTAAGAACCTTGCATTGTCCTTGAGCAAGCTCTCAAGTTTCCACCTTCTCTCAAATCTACCTTTCTTTGCAAAGTTTGTTTCTGAGCATCTGTTCCCGTCTTCCTTAGCCCTGGTCTACACTGGGGGTTGGGGGGATCAATCTAAGTTGGGGCGATCAATCTAAGTTATGCAACTTCAGCTTCGTGAATAACGTAGCTGAAGTCAACGTACTTAGACCTACTCACCACGGTGTCTTCACTATGGTGAGTCGACTGCTGCCGCTCCCCCGTCGACTCCGCCTGCACCTCTCGCGGCGGTGGAGTACAGGAGTCGATGGGAGAGCACTCGGGGGTAGATTTATCGCGTCTAGACTAGACATGATAAATCGATCCCCGCTGGATCGATCGCTGCCCACCAATCTGGCGGGTAGTGTAGGCGTACCCTAAGATACGTTGGAGCAGAGCTTGATGAGCCAGATTCTCAGCTGCTATGACTCCACTGATGTCAACAGAGCTATGCCTGTTTGTATCAGCTGAGAATCTGGCCTTACAAATTTAACTTAATTCCATATCACACAGTTGAACCATGTGGGGGGCGGGATCTAAAATTACTGTATACATCACGTGAGCAGTAGTGTTTGCAATCAGCATGCAGAATATCATAGTGATTTTTAATCTGGGAATATGGAGAAGTTCAGACTGTGGATCAGGCCTCAGTGCTTTTAACAAAGGGTTTCTGTTAGGTGTACTCAGCCAAATCCTGACATGCTAGTATAGCCCCCTTGATGGTGTTCGCTACGCATGCTCCTCTGTGCCCAATCCATAGGGGGATGTGTCTGCTGCAGTCTCCAACTACAGAGGCCACCTCTGTTAGGTTAAGCTGTAGATACTCATGGTTTTAGCTCTGAAGATCTGTGGTCTTGGCCAAGACAGTGGCCATCACACTAACTCACTTTTGGAATGGAAGTTTTGCCCCAGAAAAAAATGAGTAAGGACCTTAGTATCTGGCCCATCACTACCATTATTACTGCAAGGCACCAACCATATTAATGTCTGGGCACGCTTTTTTATTAAGGACCGTTTCCTGAGGTCCTTACTCAGGCAAACTTCCATTGAATTGGAGTCTTCCCTGAGTAAGGACCCAAAGATTTTGTCCTTAAATAAGGTATGGGAGAAGGGAATCGCCTTCTCTATTTGTATTGATAACCTGTTGCATGTGGATTCTATTACCAAGTCAACTTTCTCTATTCCTGAGGGTTGTGATCTTGTGGGTTGCACTGAGTGTCTGTTTGAAATGCAAAGGTCACATTATGAGCCTTTCAGGCATTGCTCTAAGATGGTTTCATTCCTGTTTGCTTTCTGCAGTGCCAAATTGTCACTGTAAATAAGTGTTCTACTAATATTGTTTCTGTAGAATCGCACAACTCCCTAGGGCTGTGTAATTCTCCTACAGCAGATGCATTGGACATATGCAGCATTGTTATTGGAGCCTGTTTAGAAAACTGTGAGCAGTTTTGGTCATTCCATTTCCATGTTTTAAAAGGGCATGATGTCCCTCAGAGAGCTACAGCCGTTCTTATAATCATGGCAATAAGATTAAAGCTTTCGGCTTCTCAATGCAAGTCTAGTACAATGTTTCCAAATCCTTTTTATGTCCTTGAGTTTGAATGTTAAACTTGTTGGCAGATATGGCTGGATCATAACGAATCATGCTGGGCTGTAGGGCCAGAAAAGAATACTTGGTTCACCTAATCTGACCCATTTCATTTATCAGGATTACACACTGCCTCATTCTCACTATCTTATCCTCTCTTCTGTTTGAATCACCACAGTGAAAATGACTTCACTCCTGGAAATCTGTTCAACTGCTAAATTCCTCTCACTGTCTAGAATTATTTCTTAACAGCTAACCTAAACACTTCCTTCCCTAGCTTTCTGCCATTGCTCCTTTCCTGCCATCTTCCAAGGTGGTGAATAATTCCCTTTCATCGTAATATATTACTCTTGAAGGTATTTATAGTCTGTAATCATGTCAGCCCTCACTCTTTTCTACAGTAGACACAGCTCTCCCTATCACTCCCCCTTTGTCTTGTCCTTGACTTTTCCGAGACGGATCCTGATGTTTTGTTTAGGTTCTTTTACTCTGCTTTTAACTGTGGTGTCTGAAGCCAATGAGACCTTTGAGTGTGATCAACTCCTAATGACTTACTTCGGGGTCACACAGTGAAGTTAGGTGGGATCACTTCAGCCAGCCAGAAAAGGCAGCTTGAAATGATGACCTTATTTCCTGTTACTTTCTTCTCTTTCACACACATGTATCTTTTGGAAACCGACTCACAGAGGTGTGTGAAAATTTCAGACAAAACTAGAAATGGTCAAAACCAGAATTTTTCATATCTCGCCGTAAATTTTCAAAAATGGTCCATTTTTGTGGAAAAAGCAATTGAAATTTTGTAGGGTTTTCCACCAAAACCAGGAACTTTGTGTAAAAATGGGGAAATTCTCACTCCTGAGCAAAAAAACCACAATTCAGTATTTCTTTAAGGTAAACATCAGTTCACCTGGTAAACATCTTATATTTGCCATTTTTAATTTGCAAATTTTACAGCAAATGAAATAGAAAATTTGATATGCCTCAGAATGGAATAGCAAAAATGTTCATAAAAAGGAGTACTTATGGCACCTTAGAGGCCACAAGTACTCCTTTTCTTTTTGCGAATACAGACTAACACGGCTGCTACTCTGAAAAATGTTCATGTAAACTTCTGTAGGGAAAATTTCACTCTGATGCAGCTTTGTCAATGCAGCTTTCCGCAAGGTGGATCTAGCTTTTGGGAATCTGTCATTTTACCAATAAAGTTAACTTAATTGACTTTAAATTAGCTAGAAACCAAATAATTTACTATATTCTCTCAAAAGAACTGGGAGCACATGGCCCATTGCACAAATGGCAAAAAGACTATGCATATTTTAGAGGAGTCATAGAAGATAGAGATGGAGTTCCTCACCTGGAATACTGTGTTCAGTTCTAGTCACCCTGGCCCAGACCCTCAAAAATATCTAGGCGCCTAACTCCCATCCATGGGATCTGGGCCTTTGAGGATCTGGGCCTCTGTTGTTAAGGAGGATATAGCAGAAATAGAAAGGCAACTAAGGGATGAGCAATGAGAAAAATTAGAGGCCTGGAAAAAATTAGAGGCCTCTCTTCCATCTGAAGAGAGATTGAAATGACTGGGGTTGTTTACTTTAGAAAGGAGACCAATGAGCAGACACAATAAAAGTATATAAAATACTGAATAGTATAGATAAGGTAGATCGGGTACTATCTCATAATACAAGAACAAGGGGGTGTTCAATGAGATTGAAAGGAAGCAGATTGAAAACTGATACAAGAAAATATTTTTTCACAGAGTACACATTTAGCCTTAGGAACTCATCGCCACAAGATATCACTGA
Source organism: Natator depressus (assembly GCF_965152275.1). Lineage (NCBI taxonomy): Eukaryota > Metazoa > Chordata > Testudines > Cheloniidae > Natator > Natator depressus. The sequence continues at coordinate 118,991,301 of NC_134240.1, read as the reverse complement.
GGCCAAGAATGTAGTAGAATTCAAAAAAGGATTGGACATTTATATGGATAACCAGAGTTACGATTTTTTTAAAATCTAAGAGTTTTAGAAGGGGTGTAAATCCTCATGCTTCAGGGCCTTTAACTACATACGGGTTTAGGAAGAAACCTCCACAGCTTATTCCATATCTGCCTACTGCAGGGTTTTCTGCACCTTCCTCTGAAATACCTGGCACTGTCAGAGCAAGATACTGGACTGCATACACCCCATCAGTCATATTACATCTGACCAACATTCCTGTAGAAAATACTAATCTCTATCTCTCTCTTGTTGGCTGCTCCACCTGTGCTTTCCCCATACTTTTCCAGCTGCCGTTCCCCACACACACTCCACACGCAAACTGTTACTTCTGCAAGCCACCTGCTCCCAATCCATTGGGTCAAATAATCAAGTATTTTCAATTGGTATTCTTTATCTGATTTCTATGAACATCCTTGCCCCGCCCCCATGCCCACACACCAGGCTGTGTATGAGAAAAAGAGACAGATGACTTACTCTCAATATAATGAGTGTTTTGTGTTGAAAGTGCTGTGTGTTTTGTATGTCCCCCAGTCCCTCTCTCTGCTAAAGCAGGATTATTACCTACAGCCATTTTCTTCGCCTGTACATACCTGGTCTAGTTTTACAAGTCCTAGATTTTGGCATTTCTGCCACATCTGTAGGTAGTAGTGAGAAAATGATGAAAGGGTGAATTAAGAGCAATTTGGGTCTGCATCTAGACTAGCAAAGGGGCTGAGTTACAGTTCTGATTAGAATCAAAACTTTTCCAAAGTTTGGGGATTTGGTTCAGACCCAGTACAATAACAGACTTAAGAAACCAAGTCTAGATACAGATTTGAACTACCACAATGTCTGGAAAGAGTGGGGTCCAGTTCTGATGATCTATTACTGTCTAGATTAGAGATAATGCATAATTATAGTTTTGCCCAAGTAATTTTTATGACTCTGCGGTACTCATACAAAAACACCATTGTGGCCAACTAAACTACCCAAGGAGTTTTCATTTGATGCTTACTTCCATGTAGCCCATGCAGTCTGAAGGTTACAGAATTTATTATTGATATTTAGTTGTGTGTAATTTATGAAATAAACTGACACAGCAGGATGGCATTGTTAACACATGAGTTAACATTGCTTTGGTTGTGTTTCTCATGTACCATCAAATCAATTTATTTCTGTTGACATTCTGTCTCTTATTTCTATGGACCCTTCCACCAGTGTACATATACACAGTATTGTGCATGTGGAGAAAGAAGCAGATGACTTGTTCTTGACATAATGATTGTTTTGTGTTCAAACTGCTGCATGCTTTGTATGTTATGAAGAAACGAAGATGAATCATTCATTCATGAACCAATAAAGCTACTGCAGTGACCAGGTCAATTAATTGATAAACTGTCTCTTTGGATCCCTGGCTAGACATGCACATAATCCCTGCCCTGCTTCATGCACCTCTTAGCTCCCCTGCTCCACCATAACCATTACCTCCTCATTCCTGAATGACGGTGTAAAAATGGTAGGTTTCAGAGTAGCAGCTGTGTTAGTCTGTATTCGCAAAAAGAAAAGGAGGACTTGTGGCACTCTAGAGACTAACAAATTTATTTGAGCATAAGCTTCATGCATCCAATGAAGTGAGCTGTAGCTCACAAAAGCTTATGCTGAAATAAATTTGTTAGTCTCTAAGGTGCCACAAGTACTCCTTTTATTTTTGGTGTAAAAATGGTAGCTCACCTAAGGTTGCAGCTGGTGACGTATGGGGGGAGAAAGCAGGGAGGAAGGATGTTGGTTGGTGCAGGAGACCAGCTGGGTTGGCAGTAGGAGGTTACTGGAACATGGCATTACAGAGTGTGAGTGGAGAGAGAGACAACGGGCAGGAGGACGCTGGATACAGCAGCATTTTGGGAGCAAACCAAGGGGAGGGACTGGTGGGGCTGCAGTTGGAAGGTAGGGGTGGCGGGACAGGTCAGGTGTAGGTGCATCTTGGTGGTGGATGGGCAGGGAAGCGGTCTGGAAGTGGGGACTACCAGCCATCTGTGCATGCATTCACCTGAATGGTATGCAGTTGCACGTGCACATTTGCAGGTAAATTTTCAGAACTGAGTTTTGACCTCTGTTTCTGAAAACGTGTCCCTGAAACTTTCCATGCACTCCGATGCTGAGCTGCTTTCCCCGTGTCATGCTCTGCATCATCAGACTGTCTAGAGGGCAGCTGTCTATATGGTTATAGACATTTATTATGTTCAAGATACTGTAGAAAGACTTTTTAGTGATTTACAGTGTAGGCATTGAGACTAGCTCTTATCTCACACTGCAGTTCCCTGTAAATTAGCCTTGTGATTTGGCACTGAGAGATTCCCATTATTACTCAGATCAGATTTAAAGTGTCACTTTTTTTTAACGCTGTCTCAGACTCTATAGGTGGACCCTTCCCGGCTTCCTCTCACCGATGCCACCACAAGCAGAAGCATTGTCTTCCCATCACGCAGTGCGGAGCTTTGTCAATCAGCCCGCTACTTTTCCATCCCCATGCCAAGGGGTCCCAGATCATCATGGACACGGCACAGAAGGCAGTGAAGCGGCAAGCCAGCTTCTGCAACGCCATTACCTTCAGCAACAGGCCTATCGTGATCTACGAGCAGGTCAGGTTAAAGGTGAGTAAATGACTCCTCCCTCATTGCTGTTGTAACAGCCTCAAGTACTGGCAGGAAAGACTAGGTGTAAAATATGAGTGAGTTATAGCAAAACCTGTATATAACATAGTTCCCAGAAAAGCATAGATGGGAGTCTGGGGTGAGGGAAGTATGGCTCATGGTAGTGAGTGTATATCAACACTGAGATAGGTTGCCCATTGGGGAGTCTTAGGTGTAGTACCAGACCTCTTGACACAAAGCACAGTCAACCTCTGGAACTCTTTGCCACAGCATGTTGTGAAGACTATAACAGGGTTCAAAAAAGAACTAGATAAGTTAATGGAGGATAGATCCATCAATAGCTATTAGTCAGGATGGGCAGGGATGGCGACCCTAGCCTCTGTTTGCCAGAAGCTGGGAATGGACAACAGAAGATGGATCACTCAGTGATTCACTGTTCTGTTCATTCCTTCTGGGGCATCTGGCATTGGCCCCTGTTGGAAGACAGGATACTTGGCTAGATGGATCTTTGGTCTGACCCAATATGACCATTCTTATGTTCCTATGTTTTCCATCCCATTCCTGGAACACAGAATCCTAGGCTCTTGGTCTCACAGACCTCGTGCCTGTGCCATCCTGGTGCTTTGTTAGTATTCTTATTAATTATTTCATTTATCATTGTGTCTAGGGACCCTAGTCATAGACCAGGACCCTACTTTGCTAGGTGCTGTACAGATGCAGAACAAAAAGACAGTCCCTGCCCCAAAGAACTTACAATATGACCAGAGAAAGGTATAGATAGATGGGACAATACAAGGAAATAATGAGACAATACCAGTCAGCATGACAGGCAGCACTGTCAGCGCACCAGCAGCCTAACCCTAGTTTCGGTTTATTTTTTTGTAGGCATCGCAGCAAAGGAGAATTTTAAGGAGGGATGTGACAGAGGGTAATATGGTCGCTTTGCCAGTGTTTTCAGGGAGCTCCTCCCAAGCATGAGGGGCAGCACATGAGAAAGCACAAATACGTTTGCTTGAAAATGTAACTAGTGGGCGATGGAGACTGGCACCATGGGCCGGTCGGAGGCGGGAATGGACATCTAGGTGGCGCATGAGAGATAAGTAGGATGGGTATAGGTCATGAAGGACCTGGAAAGTGAAGACAAGCAGCTTGTGTTTGATGTGATACAGAAAGGGGAGCCAGTAGAGGGATGCAGAGAGAAGGGTCAGATGATCAGAGTGATGGGCCAGGAGAATGATCTTTGCAGCAATGGGGATATGAGCAGGCCAAGATTGCATCTGTCAAGGTCAGAGAAGACAAGGTTGCAGAAATCCTGCTTCCTCACTGGGACCAGATTGATTCGCCTCCTTTGTGGAATGTGCACTGAAGGGCGACACAGATTGCTCCTTAGGGCTTCTCCTGGAGGACACCACTTCTCCTGGCCAGATATCCCTTTGCACCAAAGCCTTCACTCAAACCACATGCAGCCTGACTTGTAGATCATGTGCTCTTCCTTGTATTGAGAGCCGAAGGGGTTTAGTTACAGCTCTTTAGGGGCTGAACCACCTTTAGGGCACATCCAAAGGCTCGGAGGTTCTTCCTTTCAATTCAGATAAGACCTTAAAAGACTGAGTGTGTCTCTGAAATATCCAAAGCTCTTGGGTCTGCATATGTGGAACCTGAACTTGGAGCTGAGTGCTTCCTGAGAGGTGCCAAGCTTCCTCATTTATTCCCACTGAATTTAGTAGGAAATGAGAGCACTCAACACCTCTCTGGCTCTGGCCCTTGGGTGGAAAAATCCCTCACACAGGCTTCTATTCATTTTCTGTTTGGTTCTTCCTGCTTCCATGCAGGCTGGAAATGCAGCAGGACTGATCTAGTTGCATGGCATTTTTGGTCGGAAGCTGGGAAAAGCAGAGACAAATGACCCTGACAAATGATGAGATGGTTGGGATGGGAGATGAGAGTTAACTAATTATTTTGTTTTTGAAAAACCTCACCAAAGGTTTGCATTTTAGGCAAAGATTGTGGGTCATTCTATGTTTTGAACCAGTTCTCCTGTCCCTACCCAGGAAGCTCGATGTTTGTATTTGACCATGTATGTTAGGATTTTATCTTCCATAAAACGCACATGAAGGATTAGCGGGCAGGACTTTCATCTGTGCACAAGGGATTTATGAGTAGAGCTCCCACTGAAAGTAATGGGAATTTTGCACATGAATAATCAACAAGCATAAGCAGAAAAAGTGCTTTGGGGATTGACATAAATCTGAAGAATGCCTTTGCCTTTCTGTGTCTGTTTTCTGCTGAGTCCATTTCCAGCAGTCTTTCTTTCCTTTCTTTCCCCAAACTGCCATCTCTAAGCTTTTGTGTTTTCTATGTCAGATTCTCACCAACTTCTTTTCTATGCATCAAATCCTGCAGCTCCTCCTGTTCAGACAAAACTCTCACTACAGGACTGAGTGAGGGGCTGTGGGATTTGATCCTGTTTGCCAGATGTCATTTCAGAATTAGTCCTATACCCTTCTCTGCTGCTCTAAGTCTTCTAAGAAGCCCAGAGGGCAATGAATCCAGAGTTGTTCGGCAGGCCAGAGTGCCGGCAAGTGAAGATGTCCGGTATGATGCGGATCTGTGTTCTGATGGAGCTTCTCGGAGGTGGAATTCCAGGCAGTGGGTGTGGCTGGGGCTAGAGTTAGTGGATCTGTGGAGGTGGGATGTAGGAAGCAGCAGCCCCAGACTGCGGTAGCTGTCATGGAACACCTTAGCTACTGCTTGACAGTCTAGGCATAGCAGAGGCCTGTTCCCTCCCCATCCCATGCCCTGTGGACCTCCCAAGCCCGTCAGACAGGGGTGTTTGCTGAGTAGAGGATTTGGCCCATCATTAATCATTGCCTTTTTTTTTTTTAAGCAAAAATTAGTGTGTTTGGGTGTCCAGCTATGCAAATGCTTGGTAGGGTTTACACTAGATTTTAACCCTGATACTACCTATAGTTTACCTATAGTCAGCCTGTGTTGGCAACTGTTTATTTATAGGGCTGATGAATACAATGGGACATACTCCCTATATCGCCATATGAATATTTACTTGGGTAGCATGTGATTAGTGTAAAATATTGGCAAGAGATTGTGTAGCAAGTTGTACAATGAGGCCATAATTATCTAGGTTCCAGGAGGATTTAGGATTTGCAGTGAAATTGCTGCAATAAATAATCCCAGTTTTTCAGCGACGAATGGACTTCTGTCATTTCCAGTTTATATAGTTAATGTAATTAAATATGCTTTATTGCATTTTGCTGCATCCAAATCAGCTACCATAGGGCTGTGATGTCATCCCATCTGACAAGCTAAGCAGGTGCCAGATTGTTTTTTACGTAGCTGGGAGACCTCTTAGGAAAGCCTTAAGGTGCTGTAAGAAGCAGCAATGGTTTTCAGTAGGCACCCTGAGTCAAGAAAGAACCAATGCCCTAGCACAGTGCTATGGGCTGCTGGAGGTGTCGTCTTTCATATGAGATGTAAAATCCTCTGACCAGAAAAGATTTTTCGGCGCGTCTGCCAAGAGTAGGTTTGCCAGGCAGAATGTAATTACCCCAGAAATGGAATTTAGTTCGTGCGCCAGGGCTAATTATATTCCCCCTGTAGTTTTAACTTGATAGTCTCTTTTACTTTACGTCTTAACCTTTTCTGCAGTGTTGCTGTGTGCTGTTATGCAGATGCCATGTCCTACCCCAGAAGTGGCAAACATTTTTAGTGTTGGATTAAATTATTCTAGAACATACGGGACCCAATCCAGTGGGAGCTGAGAGTGCTCAGAACCATGCAGGAGGCCTTCAGGATGGCACGGCATGGAGCTCATAGCCTGTAAAGTGCTATTGGAATACAAGATGTTCTTATTGCTGTTATCTTTGCAGATAACAAAGAAGCAGTGTTGCTGGAGTGGGGCTCTCCGACTCGGATTTACTTCCAAGGATCCCTCCCGGATTAATCCTGACACATTGCCAAAGTATGCTTGCCCGGACTTGGTTTCCCAGAGTGGATTCTGGGCCAAGGCCCTTCCAGAAGAGTTTGCAAATGAAGGAAACATCATAGCATTCTGGGTGGACAAAAAGGGCCGGGTGTTTTATCGGGTCAATGACTCTGCTGCAATGTTGTTCTTCAGTGGGGTGAGGATCACGGAACCCCTGTGGGCTTTGATTGACGTATACGGACTCACCCGTGGGGTGCAGCTATTAGGTACGTACCTTTCTGAAAGTGCTATTTCTTGACTTGAGTGCTTAGAGTCTATGTACCTATGTTCTACAGCTAAGAAATGAAGCTGGACAAATCCCAGTGATAAATTAGCCAGGTACTGTCTGTCCAGTAGATTTAAAAAAAATCCCACTCACTGTACCAAGTCTGCTGTTGAGAAAGGAAAAGGTTGTTAAATTCCATCAGGGTAAATCTTACAATCTGAACCCATAATAGTGTGTTTAAAGCTAAGCAAACATTTATTATAGGAGTGGGAGGGTGGGAAACAATAAATCACGAGCAACTATAAGTAAATAAAGGAATTTCTGCCAAGAGAACTTGCACCAATGAAACTACATTGGTGCACGTGCTGCAGTGTGGAATGTACCTTATAAAACGTCCTCTATCTTATTTGCTTTCCCAGTTATGTGGTGGGGAAATGCATTTTATTGCTTATGTGTAATTCCTTCTCTGATGGCAATACCATGATTCTCTGGGTGGGTAAGTGGGAGATTTATAGCTCATGCCATCCACATATTCTGGGATAAGCAGTTGTTATGTAGTGGAAAACATTGTTTTCAAAATATTAGCTCAAAGGAACTGGATCCATTCTCTGGACCCAAAAGATTGGAAACATGGTTGGGGGTGTGGTATGAGAGGTGCCGAGCAACCTCATCTCTGAAAGAATCCAGTGGGAATTGTGGAAGTTTGGCCCCCTCAAGGAGGTGATCAGGCTCCAAGTTTGGAGACCCAAGAGCTCTGGACATCCCAGCTTTGAGGGTCTTTTCTGAACAGAATGGAAGTACCTCCAAGGGTACCTCCAAGGGTCCTAACCTGTGGTAACTGGCATGAGGTAAAATCCGATCGAAGACAGAGAGTTTGTAGTTTTAACACAAGTTAGCAGGTTGAGGTAAAGCCTATGGAGAAGCCTAGGGTTTGCCCTGCTAACTTGTGGAAAACTACAGACTGCCTCCAGTTGGATTTTGCCTTGTGTTAGTTATCTTGTGTTAGCTAATATGTTGTAAGAACATGCCTTTGCTGCTAGTGAAGACACACCCTCAATATTCAGTCAGCCCTGTTTCTGACAGCTCTGTCTGCTTCCTGCATCACTTGTTGCTACTAAATCAGGGTGGCAATATGGCTGTAGTGATGTACCACAGTATGGAAGCTAACACTGAATTCATGATGCAAAGGGCTTGTTTACACAGTGGGATAATGTGCTTTAAGGAGATTTCTAAAGTGCACTAATGTGTTACACACTGGTCTGTGTAGACCCTGTTGGTGTGTACTAAAAGTTCTCTACTGCACTTAATGTAGTACTGTTTCAAACAGCACCAACAATGTCTACACCCACATTATCCCACCGTGTAGACAAACCTAAAGAAACTCATAGCTCTAGGATCAAACTATGCGCACCATTTCCTTAAAAATAAAAAACTCCAAATCCTGAGTCCCTTGGCCTGCGCCGCTTCCCGCAGCCCCCATTGGCCTGGAGCAGCAAACCGCGGCCAGTGGGAGCCACGATTGGCCGAACCTGTGGGCGCGACAGGTAAACAAACCGGTCCGGCCCGCCAGGGGCTTTCCCTGAACAAGCGGTGGACCGGCTTTGAGAACCACTGCATTAAGGCATCTCTACGCAGCACTTCGGTTTGCCTCAAGAGTAGAAGGATTTATGGTTTGTTGTGAATCTGCTTGTGCACCCATGTCATATTAACTGAAGTTGGGCCAAGAAAGTGGTGATTGTATGTGGAGCTAGAGTTGTCAGCTTTAGTCTTGGGGCTGAGGGTTCAGATATGAGGTAGTTTAGAAGTGGCACCCAAATCTTACAAGCTGTTCACTTGAGATTTTGTCTCCCAAGATGCCATCCCAGAGTGGATGCTTGCTAAGGTCAGCCACATCCCTCATTCCAAACTAGACATTTGTTTTCAAAATACCCAAAGTGATGATCTCACATTTTGTGTTTCCCCTGTATTCTGCCTTACCCTTTTCACTGTCTCTTTTTGCCTTTGAATGCCCTCAGTACTGAGAGCTAAGCGGGAGCAATATTCAACTGAAGACGGGCCTTGCCCTTGCCAATCAGTGATCCATCCCTGGTGGGGCCAGCTCTGCTGTGCATGTGCCTCCAAGACTCAAATTCAGGCTCTTGCTGACCCAAACCCTTCGAATGAAACAGGCTGCTTCCGAGTTTATGCAGTTGGCTCAGTGCTCAAATATATATTTATAGCACGTTGCTGCAGACTTCGGTGTGCTTTAATCCCAACAACTGTGCTGAAGCGTCTGAGTCTTGATTCCACACTGTGCAGCACTGAAATGCATGCAGCGCCTAAAGTCTTACAACCTACCATCTCTGTATACCCACTGCAGATCTTAAATGTTTATTTTAATACAGGCATCTAAACACATAGCACAGGCCAAACTTCTCCAAATTTCAAGGGAGCTGAGATATGGAGCTTTTGATTTTGAGACTCAGTTCTATCTTTAATATGACCTAGCCACAAATAGAAGGGCAAATCCTGCCCCCAGTGGCTCACAGAGTTAGTGGAAGCCAGATGTGTACATTGAACGGAAGAAATTGGCCTGTAAGATACTCGTAGACTTTAAGATCAGAAGGGACCATCATGATTATCTAGTCTGACCTCCTGTAGGCAACAGAGTCTCACCCACCCACTCCTGTAGTAGACCCCTCACCTCTGGCTGAATTACTGAAGTCCTCAAACCATGCTTTAAAGCCTTCAAGTTACAGAGAGTTCACCATTTACACTAGTTTAAACCTGCAAGTGACCCATGCCTCATGCTGCAGAGGAAGGTGAAAATCCCCCAGGGTATCTGCCTGTCTGATCCGGGGGGGGGGGGGGGGGGAGGCGGCGGGGAATTCCTTCCTGATCCCAAATCAATTACTTTTTTCCAGAAGGAATATTTGCTGTAGAATGTCTTTGTCAGTGTGCCTCAGGGCAGGTAGAAGACCTACCCCATTATTTGTTATGTTGGAATTTATGTTGTCAGTTAAGGTCAATATGGCTCTGCAATGTTTTTGTCCCAGATGCCTTTTTCTATGACCTCTCAAAAAACAGAATATTTGTTAGGAACTGACAATGTGTCTGTGAGCTGAGCAGTTGCTCTATTTGCGTGGCCAGCCAGTACTATAAGGAGAAGCAAGTGGTGCGGTGGTTATATATAATTAACAGTTTATATTCTTTTTAATCTTTCTTTATATGTATTTTAACATTTTATAATTTTGGATTTCGTTTTCTGTTTTATTGTAATACATTTCGTTTTTGCACATGGGCGTAAAGCTAAGTCGCTACTAAATAACTTGACAGAGCTGACCGTTCTAGAACTGCAGTAGAATTACAGATGATGCGGGTAAGCAGCAGAATCATAGTCCTGGGAGTGCAAAAACAGCTGTTCTGTGGCTATGTGGCCTGGGGAAGAGGATTCCATTCCACCCCAAGTACAGCAGAATTCCCTGTACTGGGGAGAGGATTTGGCCAACGGTGTTTCCAGCCCAGCCAAACCAGGATGTACCTGAAGTCTCATGAGAGCACCTTTTCCAGGGATAATCTAACTTTGCCAAGACTAGCTTTTAACGCCTGAGGAGCACTGCTCTGTTTTCATACCATGCCACCACCACAGTATCTGAGTGACTGTTTTTCAGTTTCAGTCAGTTGCCTTCTTATTTATCATCAGTTTGCCAGAGAAATGTTGTTTTCCCCCCCCCAGGATGGGATTTAACCTGCAAAATTGCACTTGCCCAAGGCTCAGGATAGGAACAAATCAGCCGTGCATCAGTGTGAGGTCCCAGCTTTCCAGTGGAACACACAACATTTGCTTCCACCCTCAGAGAGTTACAATATATCAGAGTTTGAAATTGTAATGTTGTTGTTTGTTTATATTACAGTAGTGGCCCAACCAAAATTGGGTCCCCAGCGTGGTAGGCACGGTACACACATGCAGTGAGACAGTTCCTGCTCGAAAGAGTCACACATCTCAGTAGACAAGGCAGCCGAGAGGTGGCAGGGGGACGGGAGCACAGAGAGGTGAAATGACTTGTTGGAGCTCACACAACGGGTTTGTAGAGCAGGCATTACAACTGACTCTGTCCCTCTAGGGCTGCCAGCCTTCCATTGCTCCCTCTACCAGAATGTCCTCTCCAAGCACATCACACCATGACAAACATCCACAACTAACCCTGCTAGGAGATGGTAGTTTGGAAAAGGTGTGTGGTACAGGGAGTATTGAGGGAGACGGTGGCAAGGCTGCAGTATGTGGTAGTTACGGTAATGGTAAGGTGTGTGTCTGTGGATGAAAGAGAAGAGGGTATGTTAGGTCACTTAACTTTTCATTTCCTTGCTCTCGTGCGTTTCAGTCAGGTACGTTATGTCTGTAGCAACCCTAACTGCTTCAAACCCATTTTCTTTATATTACTATATTTAGATACGTGTACTGGTATATGCACGTACATAAAAGTGTGATTGTATATGAATTCTTATAGCATTATATATAGCTAGAAGCAAGTTCTGTGTGTCACATTATTTGGGAATCACAGCACTGGAAAGGAAAAAAGATCCTTGTAACAAGGTTCTGTTAGCAGCTATAAACATAGTCCCTTTCGGGCGTTACCATTCTGGTCACTTCAATAACACAGGGCACTGGGTATAGTTAGAGTAGGCAGCAGCGAGGCAGTCTGATTGGATTTGAAGGGTTAGTGGGGATCAGCTGCACCTGTAGGGAATTTGATGAGTTAATGAGGTAATTAGCTCACCGGCTGGATAGCTAGGAGAAGAATGCAAGTAGTATAAAAGGCTGTGGCAGGGAGCAGGAAGAAGGCCCTGTCTATCTGCTGCCATGTTGTGTGAGTGGAGGCAAGAAATAATAATTAATAAAGATGCTTAGTGAAGATAGCTGGTAGTGCATGTGTGTTGTTTAATTACCAGGAGGGCTTACCAGCCAAGATGCCCAGGGCTGGAGGAGGAACTTGCTTACAATCCTACTTTGAGCTTTCTATCTATGTATGTTCACAAGGTATCAAACCTTAAAACTTGAACTGGTCTGTGATGGAAAGTTACCCATTGTGGGCCTCAGGCCAGTGTAGAGGGGGGGATTAATCATTTTGTAAGAGAGGAAGGAAACTTTTTTTTTTTAAATCGCAGGCTGACTTTTAAACAAATTAATTCCAGTTGTAGCAAATTGCTCCAGGATTTGGGATGTTAGAATAAGTCCTGAGTGAGATGGATTAATGGGTGGAATGCAGGTGACATGGTTAAAGTTGCATGAAAATGTAATTTATTACATGGGTCTGCAATTTTATCACATAGGTATTACTAACATGTATAGGCAGTATGGATGAGTGAATGTAAAACACATTTTCTTTCTTCAGCACCCCCAGGAATCCATTTCTGTTAATAGCCTAACATAGACAAATCATTGCTCTTCTTATGTTGGTTCACAATAAACAAGGTATTTGGCTAATCGAACATAAATGCAGTATGTTTTTATAGTGTATTATGTGAAAAAGGAGCCATGAATAATTTAACTTCCCTGTAGACGACTGTGGCAATCTGATATAAAAGAATAATATGTGTTTAACCGGAGTCCTAGCTAATGAAAGGAAAATATACGCCACCTGCAAACAGTCAATTGTCAGTATTATTCTGCATCTGCTAAGGAGATAGAATTTAAATTGCTCATAAAGTTTTATTGTCTGTATGCTGTTGTCTCTATGGCAGCTCCAGGAAGTTCTCTAACATGGTTTAAAATGTGACCCCAGTTTAATAAGTAACTCATCTGTTCCTGTTTTAATCAAAAGCACTTTGCATGAAGGCTTCTGGAGGGACATTCATTTGTCTGTGGTGGGTGTCCAGAGTTTCACCTGGGGGCCAGAGCCTTCAGTATTCTGAAACTTATCTTCCCTCCATCTCTCTGTCTGCGTATGAGATAGACCCCTGGAGGCTGTTGCTTTGAACTGACCAGAGCTCAGTTGTCCTGCTGTTCTTTACTGGTTCTGTGAATGCCTTGGGTTTCAGTTTCCATTAGTTTTGAATGCAACCAGCATTTTTATTGAGGACCACCTTTGTGGCTATGTGACAGAGTGCTGGGCGTCAGCCACTGTACCAGTATGTACAGAGTACCAGCACTCTGACCACATGATCACCCATTAAATCAACCAGGAGTAAACCTGAGGAGCAAAGCTCTGCCAAATTGGTAGATTGGGGGTGGGTGGGAGAGAGCTACAAGGCTAATTAATCCATTAGCCCAGAAGGTTGAAAAGGCCCAAGAAGGAAGTGCTTAACTGGGAAGAGACAGGCTGGTAGGCTTTTGAGAGCTGGAGCCAGGAGAGATCTTTCTGTCTCCCCCTTCCTTGGCTGAGTAAGATGAGCTAAGGAGTGTATGCTAGTGGAAATACAGATCTGCACAAGTTTGTAAGGGTGGTGGAAAGAACACTGTAAATAAATTGCACCAAGTGTTTGACCAGAAGATGCTCTCTGAGTGGTGTGTAGCTAGAAAAGAGATGGGAGCAGGACGATGGCCTATCAGCCTAACACTGTGAAATACTTAGAGAAAGATAAGTCTGGTCTCTGCTCCAATGAGTTTACAATCCAAGTGCCTGATCCTGCATGTCTTCTGTGTGTACTGCTCACATTGGCTTCAGTGGGAGCTCTGCTGTTGAGAGGTTCCAAGGTTTGCCATTAAATTGGAAAGGTTAGAACGTTTCAGATGCAGAATACAACTGAGATCACCAATGGAACAACACTACTGACTTCAGTGGATATAGGGTAAGGCGCTAAGTGGTGTAGAGATCACAGGGGTTGTCTTTATTTAGGGCCATATTCTGCCCTGTTTTACTTTGCAAATATTCCCATTGCTTTCAATGGAACTACTCCTGGGATAAGGTAAGGTGTTTTTAAATGTGAGAAAGTGTGACAGGATCTGGCACACAATGAATTGTAGACAGTTTTAGTAAATGAGCATTCCCCTGTAATGTATTCAACACAAATATTGCGTGGTCGAGGTGGTGTATAGGAACCTGGAAATGACGCTGACTATGGATAAAAGTGAAACTGACTGGTCTGTTTCAGGTGTCCAAACTGAGAGAAATGTAGAAACTAACCAAGCAGCATAACTGGTGGAAAAATAAATTCAGTGTTTTAAAACTCTCTCAGCTCAGAAAATCCAAGGTGTTATGTCTTACATGAGAAATAATTTTTTTTTTTAAATAAGATTTTTAACTTTGTCTCAAAGTACAAGGAAATATTATAACTGTGTGCGTGTGTTTAGTAGTTCAGAGATTCTGACGCTACGATCATGGATACCAGGATAAGAACCAAGATAGGTAATAGAATATCAGGGTTGGAAGGGACTTCAGGAGGTCATCTAGCCCAACCCCCTGCTCAAAGCAGGACCAATCCCCAACTAAATCATCCCAGCCAGGACTTTGTCAAGCCTGACCTTAAAAACCTCTAAGGAAGGAGATTCCACCACCTCCCTAGGTAACCCATTCCAGTGCTTCACCATCCTCCTAGTGAAAAAGTGTTTCCTAATATCCAACCTAAACCTCCCCTACTGCAACTTGAGACCATTAAGTCAGGAAATCCTTACTTGAAGCCTGGTTCCAAGGCCTGGTTCTGCTTTCAAATATACTGATGTAAATTCAGGGTGACTGTCTGACTTCAGTGGAATCACTCTGGATTTACAGTGATGCAAATGAGAGCAGAATCTGACCCTGAGTTTGTATTCAGTCAAAGCTGCTGTTTGGCCCAATTCTGAGCACCTGCAGCTCCCACTGACTTCCTCTTGGCCTGGCCTAGCCTAGCCAAACATGCCAAGACAGTTGTGATTCAAAGAACCAACAAGGCAGGTTGTCCTCCCGTGTATCAATGGTGTGTTAACCTTGTGAGTGAGAAGATAAGCCACTTCCCAGGAGTGTGCAGGGCCACAACTGATCACAAGGGAGTGAAAGTGCAGCTTGCACTGCTCTCTATCAGCTGTAGACCAAAAACATTTAATTAAGGACCTGCACATACTAATGGCCATGGCAAAACTCCCATTGACTTCAGTGGAAACAGGATTGAGTCAAAACCAAACACTGTCCATCTCTATAAAGTGAGAGGAGCGTGGTGGCATCCTGCCTGGGTCCTGCACATAGTACGTTGTGCTGCTTTCTGAGATACTAAAGTCCCATTCAGCAAGGTTGAGACCATGCTAACAATACAGTAGTTGCCAGTAGTTATGGCACGTTTTTCAGAAGAGAAAAATTCTTGTCCACATCACTCAGGAAAAATTGTACTTGAACCGTACCACATTTAAACAGCATTGTAATCAGGATTGCAAACCTAGTCTTTCAAACTGTGCTGTGACAAGGCCTTAAACCAAAGCATAGGCTAGAATTACTTTTTTCTTTGCTTACTCTAAATGAATGAATCAGGTTGGAATTTTCGACCCAAAATATTCACTCTGTCTCTCGGTCATAAGTGGCTCTTTTGTAATGTGTGAGAAGTACAGCTCATTATATTCTGGGTTTCTATATAAATAATATTGAGAGAGTTGTCTAGATAGAAATTGCCTGGACTTGACTAAAGTTAGTTTAAAAACTGAACACTTGCAGCCTGGTGTGTAGACCAGGCCTTAATTTGATGTCTCCTGTCTTTGGACCTAATCGTGCCCCCATTGAAGTCCATAGGAATTTTGCCATTGACTTTGAAAGCAAGACCTAGCCTTTATGGACATAAAATCTCAAGTCCTGCCTCCAGGTATATTAGAAGCTTTCAGATGGCATCATAAAGATTTTCTTTTTCTCCCCATCGATCTCAGATTCACTGTTTACTTTTAGTCATGATCTTCTGCCAGTTTTCTATATTTCCCCATTGTATTTTTGTCACCCTATCTCAAAAAAGATATATTAGAATTGGAAAAGGTACAGAGAAGAGCAACAAAATTTATTAGGGGTAAGGAACAGCTACCATAGGAGGAAAGATTTAAAAAGATGGAGTGTTAATCTTAGAAAAGAGATGACTATGGTGGCGGGGAGGGAGGGATATGATAGAGGTCTATAAAATCATGAATGGTGGGGAGAAAGTGAATAAGGAAGAGTTGTTTACTCCTTCACATAACACAAGAATTAGGGGTCACCCGATGAAATTAATAGGCAGCACGTTTACAACAAACATAAGGAAGTCTTTCTTCACACAATGCAGTCAACCTGTGGAACTTATTGCCAGGGGATGTTGTGAAGGCCAGAGGTATAAATGAGTTCAAGAAAGAATTAAATGAATTCATGGAGGGTAAGTCCAGCAATGGCTATTAGCCAAGATGATCTAGGATGCAACTCCATGCTCTGGGTATCTCTCTAAAACTCTGTCTGCCAGAAACTGGGACTGGATGATGGAGGCGGGGGGGGGGGGGGTGGATCACTTGATAATTGCTCTGTTCTGTTCATTCCATCTGGGGCACCTGGCATTGGCCACTATCAGAAGACAGAATGCTGGGCTAGAAGGACCATTGGTCTGACCCAGTGTGGCTGTTCTTGTGTTCTCATATAGCAGGATAAATGTGCGTATCATGTCACAAATAAGACCTGGGGCCTGATGATCCTACTGTTGATTGCACTAATTTTACACCAATATAACCCTACTAATTCCTGATTTACACTGATCTCAATGAGATCAGAACTGGGCCTATAGTTTCTGCTCCAAAAAAGTTCATTTTTCTGCTCATTTCCCACCTTCTCTAACACCTACCAGCACCAACAACCATTGTTCTCCAAAGTCTTTTCAGATCAATTGTTTGTTTAACCTAGAGTACATCCCAACACTGTTTGTTGTGTGCCTCCAACTCCCAGTGGTGATTGGGAGATTCAGGCCCTGCACTCTTCCCTATTGTTCCTAATGTGCTCTTCTGCCAACCTTACATTTTCCCCATTTATTTTGTGACGTACAGTAAAAATAATATCCCGGGTATCAACATGTGCTGTGTAAGTGCAGCTGCTCATTGTTATGGAAATTATTAAAAGGACATTGTTAACATAACTCTGTTTAAAAAAACATTTCCTCGGAGATGGCTTCGTTACTAATAACATCTCCAGATTATTAAAACAAAAAGAATATCAGGTTTACATTTTACCTTCATGCTCTTCATTTTGTATTGTATTTTATTTATTTTGCATTTCACTCAATCTTGAGCAGTGAAAAGAGACTAGTTTGTTTAATTTTTGCTTAGTCATTTTCAATTTATGTTTCTCATGTACCATCATAATTCTGGTTTTACTTGGGTCTCAGATACATTTTAAAATAACGCATTTCTAGTCCTGTCAGGGTTCGTTTAAAAAAAAAAAGCTAGTAAATTTTGAGCCTGTAACTAAGACTATAGGATTTGGCAGATCAGAACAGATTGTTGGCCCATGTAATCCAATATCCTACCTCTTGACAATGGCCAGCACCTGAAGTTTCAGAAGAAGGTGAAGACCTCATATTATACACCTAATGGTTACAGTTAAGTATCTTCAGAAAATAAATTATAAAATGTTTAAGTGTCCTACTTTCCTTTAATAGGAAAAGAGCCTTTGGAATCAAATAATCCTTCCTCCATGCCTGCATTATGTCAGCACACAGTGTAGTACTTTTAATACAGGGCCTTGTCTGAATCCTTCAGGTTCGTTTTACAGCAGTGCACTTTCAACTCTCTTGGCAGTCTGTGGAAGCTGAGAGCACCCAGAACCTTGTGGGATATGCCTACAGTGCTTATCAGAACCAGGAGGAGGATGGTAATGGAGGAGGATGGTGTGATAAATGCATTTCCGTAGCTAATTACATTTCCACCCCCATTTCATGAATTTATATTTTCCTTCTCATTTCACACACTTTTTCTATCACCTATTAGCAGCAACTGCAGCTGCAGGCAGGCATCCTCCAAAGTCTGTTCATATATGTCAGGTGAACTGGTTTTGTTAACCCAGAATGTTTCCTGTGAAAACATGTTTGCAAGTAAAAAATCCATGTCTCTTTCTGTTCCTGGTTCCACACCTGTTCTGTTCTGGCTGCAACTAGCAAAATGTATCCGTGAACTTGAGTATATGTCTGTGCATGTATCTGGCCTTGATGTTACCTTCTTTCTGAAAAATCTCGTGTTGTTGTTATTGACATTGTATGAGCTCTAGATCTTGACTCAGTACTAGTGCAGCTCTGACAGATAGAAGAAATGACCCTAATATGGTGGCAGAGTTCAGTGCAGTGCTAGGAAGCAAATGGGAAGAAGGCTGAAGAATTGGAAAGTGGTCATGGAGGAGCTACAAGAATGAGTCAAGTTCTGGAAAACATGCATTACAAGGAGACCCTTATGAACTCAATCCATTTAGCTTATCAAAGGGAAGGTTAAGAGGTGACTTGATCAATCCATAGGTAGTCATAGTGTTTATTAGATTATTTATTTATTTGTATTATGATAGTAAGGATGGGAACTCCAGTTACAGATCAGAGCCCAGTTATGCTAGGCATTGTACAAACACAGAACACACACAGTCCCTGCCCCAAAGAACTTACAATTTAAGTAACCTACACAAGGAGAAAAAAGCTGATACTAACAAGCTCTTTAATTTAGCAGACAGGTGCATAACAAAATCCAATGGCTGGAAGCTGAAGTCAGAAATATTCAAACTGGAAGAAAGATGCATGTTTTCAAGTGAGGGTAATTGACAACTGGAACAGATTACCCAGGAATGTAGTAAATTCTCCGTCACTTGGAAAATGCCAAATCACGATGGGATGTCTTTCTAATAGGTATCCTGTAGGGCCTGATTTCAGTGCTTAAGCATGTACCTGTCTTTATGCCTGTGAAATTATGGGACTACCCATATGCTAACATTAGCTATTTGCTTGGATAGTCCCATTGACTTGCATGCTTAAAGATGGATACGTGCTTAAGTATCTTGTTGAATCAATGTCTAGTTCAACTACAGATTATTGACCTTCAAGCAAAATCGCTAGGAGAAATTCAGTGCCCCTTGTTATACGGAGGGTCAGATTAAATAAGCATAATTGTCCTTTCTGGCTTTAAAAACTATGGCTCTTTAGAAGTAAATCTGGAGGAGGGTGAGGTTGTATGGCACACAGGGTGTCAAGGAGGATGTTCCAGACTTAGGCTGGCATGAGAAATTGTGAAGAATTGTTTGTGGGATAAGGAGACCAAGGAAGCCCCAAGACTAGCAGAATTAGCAGTATAAGGCATGAGCAGGCTAGTAGGGGGCTATTAGAAAGCACAAATAGGCAGGTCTAAAGCTGTGCAAATGCTTGAAGGAGAGGAGGAGGAAACTGAGTGGAAAATCGATATGGAGGGAGACTGGAACTCATTGCATATGCTTAAAGAGGGTTGTATGTTTCAGCATGTTGGATAGACAGCATGTTGGATAGACTAGAGCGGAGCTGGAGGAGCCTTGAGAGGAAGAGGAGGAGAAGTTGTCCTTCCACTGGTATACATTTTCTCCTGGCAACAGATGGTGAGATCCTGCACCAAGAAGGAAGGAGAGATTGTGTGATGGGGAAGGTTTGAGAAGGGAGCCACAAATACAGAAGAGCAGGTGGGACCTCTAAGCATCAGTGTCCGAGCACTGCTAACAGAAACGGAGAAAACAATGGCAGTGACTGGGGGTATGTCTACACTAGAAACACCACCGTGGCACACTGCCCCTGGGCTGCTGGAGTATAGGTACTTACTACAGCAATAGAAGTGTTATTTCCATCACTGTAGTAAATCAACCTCTTCAAGAGGTGGTAACGAGGTTAATGGAATAAATCTTCTATCAATCTAGCCGTGGTCTATACCGCAGTTTAGGTGGGCTTAGTTACATGGCACAGGGCATGAAATTTTTCACAGCCTTGGGTGATGTAGTTAAGCTGACCTAACTTTGTAAAGTAGACCAGCTCTCAGTCCGTGAGGAGTGATATTCGAAGCAGTCCACTCAAGAGGTAAGACAACATGTTGAATCGGTAGCCTCAGCTACCCGACATAACTCCTGTGCATGAGCAGACTGTTTTAGCAGGTCAGGTACATCATACGGACTCCATGATTAACCAAGAGATCATAGAAACACTGGAGAAAACTGAAAGCAGGAAATGTTTGCGTTGATATGCTTCCTAAACTGAAAGTAAAGTTGGTGTCTATCATAAATGAAATAACACTTGTTTGTCTTAAACATACATCATTCAAAGGTTCCTTTTATCATGCAGCTAATTTCTTCTAGAGGTCTATTGCTAATGCTAAACCTTAAAAAAATATCAAAAGGAGCATTTTAGATAAGGAACATAAACAGGATTAGAAGACTTGATGAAAGGAAAGGGCAGATTTAACAATTGTATTGGGGGCCCCATGTACTCCACAACTCTGTGGTTATGGAATTTGCTGCAAATATATTGGTTGTTGCAGAATTGTTTTGTACTCTAGATCCCAGATTTTCATTTAAAAAAAATTGTTTCTAGTGCTCTTGGCTGCAAATCAAACCTTGAAAACATGAACTGAGTGCAAAGCAGTGCAGTGTTGTCTTCCTGAGGAGTTGTGCACACAAGAACATCAAAGCAAATTAATTGGAATTAACCAAAAAGGTGTCAATTTAAAGTGATTTAGTTAAACTGCATTAAACCGCTGTGTGGACATTCTTATTCAGAATCCGTGGTCTTCATTTAGTTTAGTTTAATTTAAAAGTGAATTCAATTACACCAAATGATAAACCAAATCAAGGTCCCTTTGGTTCTGAGTAAGTGTTTCCACATGGGATTAATGCGGTGAACTAATTTGCCTTGGGATGTTGTGGAATCCCCATCGTTGCAGATTTTTAAGAGCAGGTTAGACAAACACCTGTCAGGGATGGTCTAGATAATACGTAGTCCTGCCGTGAATGCAGGGGGACTGGACTAGATGATCTCTCAAGGTCTGTATGATTTAAATTCACACCTTTAGTGAATCACGATTAACTTTCCAGACTGTCCCCAAGTTTCAATGGGCTGCTAAATCTGAACTCTATTTCTGACCATGATCATTTAAATGTCAGTATTGTATGAGCTCAAAATCTTGTCTCTCTCACCAATAGAAATTGGTCTCTCTCACCAATAAAAGATATCACCTCACCTAACACTATATTTCATTGTTGGTCATTTTAGCATTCAGACTTTCATCTAGTATTTGTTCTACAGTCCCTAATTCTCTCCCTGACCGCCTCAGGTTCCAAAAACCCCTAATTGTTGATGCCTCCTCAGCTCATCCCCATTGGCAGTTATTTAATCACGCTGTTATTTTTATGGTATATTTAGTTTTTTAATCTTCCTTGACTGTCGTCAATCTTTCCAGTCTCATAATCGTGTTTGCTCCCTTAATGCAGCCTCCATGTCCTGCTGCCATTCTAAAAATGCTGCTCTGATGTTGAGATGTTAAATCTTTTCCAGTTTTATGACGAGAATGAATTCAGCTTGACACATCCATGAAAATCTGATTTGATTCCTTGGGGGTAATCTCAATCACAGACCTTGATTACAAATAAGCATGAGTCAGAATTTCCCAGGTGGTTGTTCTTTCAGGAAGCTGGATTGCAGTGCTGCTCACAGATTTAATATCCTTTCTCTGAATCTCTGATGAGGAAAAGAGTCCGTCAATCCAGGTTGCTGTGATTTTGTTGGCTGGTTTTTTTAACAGCCGGTGGTTCAGATGAAAATGCGGATTTCACACTGGAATATCTTTAAAATAAATAAAAATCCAGTCTCCCATGAATCTGCAACTTAGTCCCAGCCAGCAATGTAGCCCTGAGATGAATCCAAAAGCAAGAGGTGGCAGGAGTCAATTCTGTGGATATTAAGCAATCTTGGGTTGCAGATGGGAAGGATCACAGTGGTTTTAATGAGTTTTAATGTTTGAGAACGTAGTATTAATGGATTTCCAAACCTATTGCATCATACTGATCATGTCTGACAAAATATGCTGTCTCTGCTATTTGTAAGGTCTTTATTTGAAAGCATCACCCCAGAAGCAGCTCTCCCTAGAGTTTCATCTCTCATGTCATTTGCCCATCTCTTGATTTATCTAAAACTAGACTGGAGAAAGCATAGGAAAATACATTGCATACGGGATCCTCCTTGTACAAACTATCTCGTAAATAAATATAGATGCCAAAATATCATGCCTTGAAGCCAGTAATCACATTGGTTGATCAGTGGGAGAGAACCTGCGACAGTCCTATTCCATTCGTGGTGCATCTAATAGTCCTGTTGACTTTGAGAGATTTGCATGTGCAAGGCAGGCAGGATTGGTCCCAGTGTCATTACCCAAAATTTATGCTGAAGCAAATTATGGGGCAATAGTTTGGCATTTTCCAGCAGAACGGAGACCATTACCCTTAGTGCCCATGATAATAAATTCCACGCAGAAAGTTGTTACAGTTGCAAAATGAAAAACTGAGCAAAGAAGTGGAGAGAATATTTCTAATGAAACCATACAGCAGTACACACCAGACACAGGGCACTCTCTCGAGGCAGCCTAGCTTTTAGAGAAAATGGGTTCTTCAGCCTGCCCCCACGCCTCCTTCTTTGGAGTCCTCCACTTCACAGCTCAGCGGAGAGAGCGTTTGTTGCTGCTGCAGGGACACTGTAACGATACCTAGCACTTACATAGCACTTTCCAGCCATAGATAATAAAGCACCTTACAAAGGAGGTCAGTATAATTATCCCCATTTTATAGATGGGGAAACTGAGGCATGGAAAAGTAAAGCAACTTGCAGGCTGTCTGAGCTCATGACTGGGGAACAGCCTGAGCACACAGTTCCTATAAGCCTGCACCAAATAGAAGGATTGGCCACAGCCCAAAGGGAAGGAAGTTGCCGAAATCTAGGGCTAAGGAACTAACGTTGGCGGGGCAGTTGAGAGTGTGACTGAGGGGGGGGCCGGGTTCCTTTTAGACATCTGGAGTTTATTCTGTACTCCCACTGACTTCTTGTCAATGATACCAGGATCCTGTACCTGTGAATAAAGGCCTAGGGCTAGAGCTGTGTGTTGAAGCAATTCCTGATGGAATTCCTGCCTCCCCAAAGGTGTCAGAGTTTTTAACACCCTTGCGGAGAGGAGACCCCCACCACACTTTATATAGCCACAGCCAGTTTTTTATTATTATTTATTTTGCATCGAGTCATCCTGGGCGCGGGGGAAATGGATGTAAATTCTGGGTATCTGGGTGTATGCACAAGATACCTCAAAGAAGGTTTGGTGACTCCAAAAAAACAGCTTGAAATCCCATCAGATGAATAGATTTCAGGATTGGGGGCAGACGGGAGGTTAACAATGCTCATCTACTCTGACCCCTTGCACCCACCAGTTCCTGCCCTGATACCTTATGATTGAACTAAAGGCCCAGACCTATTTGGTGCAATCAGGAAGCTTCTTTTGAAGCCATTCTGCCAATCCACTATTCTGTGCAAAGCATTCAGCTCTGCTTCCAAGGAATGTTAATGTTTCAAAAGCACCCAGAATGATTTTAAAGAGCTAGTTTAATCCTTGATAAGTGTTTTTTTTTTGTTGTTTTTTTTATGACTCGAGTGATTTCTATCTGTGGTTTTGCTGGGCTCTGGAATAGGGTACTTGAAAGATTTTTATGGCCATAGGTTTTTTTCTCCTACAAAAAGGAAAAGAAACACATGGAGTGAGCTGTAGCTCACGAAAGCTTATGCTCAAATAAATTGGTTAGTCTCTAAGGTGCCACGAGTCCTCCTGTTCTTTTTGCGGCTACAGAGTAACACGGCTGCTACTCTGAAACCTGGGCAAATGTTGGTTACCTTATTCTTGGGTTTGTGAAGAAAGGGTATTTATGAAATACGATGTCATTGCACAGGAAAACAATCAAACACTTTGCGGGGGAGGCCTTTTGCATAGGAACGTGAGCCGATCACACCAATAACTGATGATTCAGAGGAAAGGCTAAAAACACCACCCTTAATTTACATGGTCACATAGGGTAAGAAGGATGGATGCTCTGGACCGGGCACTGGACTGGAACTCAAGACATCGGTTCAGTTCCTATCTTAGTCACAGACTCCCTCTCTACCTTGGGCAAATCACTTAATCTACCCCCATCAGTCAAATGGGGACACTCCTGTCCAAACTCTCAAGGGTGTTCTGAAGATAAAATCTGCTAATGATTGTGAGCTGCTCTGCTATTCCCGTGAGTAGGGGAAGTTACCATTTGAGAAGTAGTGTCTTGTCTTTGTCTGATTTGGTCAGACTGCGAGCTCCAGGGGGCAGGCAACACACCATACAGTACTTTGTTTTATAAAGCACTGTTTCGGTATGCAGCGTTACATATGTGACTGTTAATAATGCCAGAAGTTCTTCTGGTGGTATTTTCTGCCCAGCTGGCAGCAGGAGTGACTAAAAATCCAGTAAGAGAACCCAGTTCTGATGAAAATTTCATCAGAACTTGATGGACATTAGAGATTAGAATAGTTTGAATCATCCTTGGGTAAACATACAGACATCTGGGGGTTTCTCTGAACTGAACCTCCAGACTTTGTGTGGTTCATCCATCACCAATCCCACTTCCCCAATCCTTCATTTATGTGGAACAGTCATTCATTCTAGCCCCAGTTAGAGTTCTGTGCCCCACCCAGATTTGAGGTTCTCTCACTTTTGATGTAGGAATTTATACACGTGGGAAATGAGACCTCTGAAGATTGAGGATATTAAATCTGAGCCTGTCACATGGTGCAGGGAGGAAAAACCCTTCTCACTGGAATCTGGGTAAACTCTGTCTTCCTTCCCCTTTCTCCTGTTCATGGGAGAGATCCAGTCAGCTTTATACCTACTGGGACTTTTGCCTGAGTAAGGACTGCAGAATTTGACTCAATACATGTCACATTTGATCTTTGGCAGGTTAAGAAGTAAAATATTTTGGGAGCAAAAAGACCTCTCTGGTCCCAGAATCTGCAGATTTGTCTGCGGTGGAAAGCGTAAGCATGGGTTGAATGTATTCAAGCAGTAAGACATCCATAATGTATTAAAATGATGGAAAACAAATCCTTTGCAGATAAAACAAATGTAATGCTCTGATTTAATATGTTATGATATAATCATCTTTAAAAGTATTTGTAATTCAGAACAAATCAGCAAACTTCATTAAAAACAGATCTATAATAACAATATCCATAACCTAATTCAATTTAGGGAAGCATAAATCACTTGCAATTCAAAAGCACTTTAAAAAACTGATTAAGGTTCACCGCGGAGTTTAATGACTAGATGAAAATTGCTTCATCTTTTTTTCTTATAAATTTGTTTCTCTTAATTAAAATGATTGCAATTATATGGAAGTGCTAGAGATCCAGAGGTTATTTTTATGATATCATCTTTCAATGATCTGCACAGATGTCATTTTTTAAATCAGAAGTGTGATACTTGATGTTGGAAGGGCATATCGAAGGGGGTTCTGCAGGGATCAGTTTTGGGTCCAGTTCTGTTCAATATCTTCATCAATGATTTAGATAATGACATAGAGAGTACACTTATAAAGTTTGTGGATGATACCAAGCTTGGAGGGTTGCAAGTACTTTGGAGGATAGGATTAAAATTCAAAATGGTCTGGACAAACTGGAGAAATAGTCTGAAGTAAATAGGTCTGGAATTCAATAAGGACAAATGCGAAGTACTCCACTTAGGAACAATCAGTTGCACACATACAAAATGGGAAATAACTGCCTTGGAAGGAGTACTGCGGGAGGGGATCTGGGGTCATAGTGGATCACAAGCTAAATATTAGTGAACAGTATAACGCTGTTGTGCAAAAAAAAAAAAAAAGCGAACATCATTCTGGGATGTATCAGCAGTAGAGTTGTAAGCAAGGCACGAGAAGTAATTCTTCCGCTCTACCCCGCACTGATTAGGCCTCAACTGGCATATTGTGTCCAGTTCTGGGCACCACATTTCAGGAAAGATATGGACAAATTGGAGAAAGTCCAGAGAAGAGCAACAAAAATGATTAAAGGTCTGGAAAACATGACCTGTGAGGGAAGATTGAAAAAAAAATTGGGTTTGTTTAGTCTGGAGAAGAGAAGACTGAGAGGGGACATAACAGTTTCCAAGTACATAAAAGGTTGTTACAAGGAGGAGGGAGAAAAATTGTTGTTCTTAACCTCTGAGGCTAGGACAAGAAGCAAT
The DNA here is from genome assembly GCF_965152275.1 of Natator depressus. NCBI lineage: Eukaryota > Metazoa > Chordata > Testudines > Cheloniidae > Natator > Natator depressus. The sequence goes on along the minus strand of NC_134240.1, from coordinate 118,965,238 downwards.
GGGCTTAAATTGCAGCAAGGGTGGTTTAGGTTGGACATTAGGAAAAACGTCCTAACTGTCAGGGTGGTTAAGCACTGGAATAAATTGCCTAGGAAGGTTGTTGAATCTCCATCATTGGAGATTTTTAAGAGACAAACACCCGTCTAAGATGGTCTAAGATAATACTTAGTCCTGCCATGAGTGCAAGGGACTGGACTAAATGACTTCTCAAGGTCCCTTCCAGTCCTACGATTCTATGATTCTGTGCTGGCAGAAAAGCACAGGTTCTCTCAAGTTTACAGCAGTGACCTTCTGACAAGTTTGCATGATTTGGGAATTTAGCTTTTTGCAATGCACTCCCTTGTTCACCATGATTGTTGAAAGCCATCCACTTAAAACGGGGCCTATGTTTAACAATAATTTAAATCATTATCCCCCTTGTCAGCCAGGAATCAAGGGGCTACACAACTGCAAGTCTCTGTTAAGAAACTGACCAGAGTAATAACTTTCAGATGTTTAAAATATGCACCACACATCTACAGCATATAAATACAAACGTCTCCCAGTTGAGTAGGTTCAATCCTGTTTACCGACCAAACTCAAAGGGCCTGTTTAGTGTATAATAATGTTGAGCTCAGAGTGGCTTGGAGAGGCAGTGTGTTCATACCATCTGCAATACTGGCAATCTAATATGTTTTTCAATTTCTGATTTTTAGCCGCTGAATTAAACAATCTAAGCACAGAGGGACAAGTGAGGAATGTTGGTTTATCATATAGATACAAAAAACCCAACCCCAAAGTGAAGGATAAAAGTTCACCGCTATCCAGTAACACAGTTCTCCAGGAAAAAAAAAACATGTGTAATATACTGTACCCCAGAAATCATCACACAGGAGCTCTATGCATGGGTTGCTTCTTTATTTAAACCATATAATTGCATAATATCCCATCCTGGGGCGGCTGGGGAATGCCACCTCTGTGTGTTCTGGGGTCACTGAGATTAGATGCAGAGATTCAGTGTGCTAAGCATTATTGGTAGTTTGTTGCACCAGTCACCTGCTGCTTGTATCCAGCAAGACCACACTATTAATATGCTTGCAAAAGATTGGGTACAATCCGGGCACATAACAAAATAGCGAATGTTGCAGTTAGAAACCTAAAAGTTCAGCTCCTAGGGATTTTGATGTATTGTCTGTAGTCAGCTACCTCTAGGTCCTCTCACCAGGATATAGAAACAAAAGTCGGTGGTCATTAATTAATTGACATTTGTAAAGGCCTTTGAGACCCCTGGATGCAAAGTACAGTTACTCTTATTTATTGCCATGGGTCTCATGGAACAAGTCCTGGTCCCATGCGCAAAGCTTGAGTAAATAGGCTTTGTACCTGGAATGCATACAGAGAGAGAATTCTTCCCCTCATCCAGGCCAAGGTCAGGGCATGGAGTACCTATGCAGCCTCTGCAAGGCTGCTTCTGCAGACACTGGGCTGGAATCATGGCTGTGCAGCCAGTAAGCACGTGTGTAGGGCAGAGAAGCCACACTACCATTGGTCATGTCCATTTCCTCCTCTCACCCGCCACATGCAGGTTCATGGATTCATAGACGATTTGTTTTTAAACCAGAGGCGACCATTGTAGCCACCTAGTCTGACCTGCATTTGAAATTCCTGGGTGAGATTCTATGGTCTGTGTTATGTAGGAGGTCAGACTGGACTATCATAACTGTCCTTTCTGTCCTTAAAATCTGTGACTAACACAGGCCATAGAAATTCACCCAGTCATTCCTGCATCAAGCCCATTGAGCTGTAACCTATCTTCTGTTGTGTCCCGCTTCATGACGTTTCTGCAGCCAGCCATGCCTGCTATATTGATACTGCCCTGGTCTGATGCCTCTGAGGAGGCCTTGTTTAGCCTATTACAATGTTTATTTTCTGCACAAATAGAATTAGCACCCAGAGCTAATGTCAGATCCAGGGGTGCCCAATGAAGTGTGAATAATTTTCATTGTGCTCAGAAAATGATTTCTTCTTTGTTTTTTTTTTCTTTCTTTTTTTAACAAAGGATTCTGTCTGCTGAATGGCTCAGAGGGATGTTTTTACACTTTAATACCCTGCCTGCTTACAAGAATGATCCAGGCAGACCCACAATGCAGGGGGAAAGGAGGATTTTATTCCCTGCAGCATTGCCCCCTCAATGCATATTAATTTACAGCATTGCACAGAACAGAATTCCTGTTCCAATATCCTTCCCCGGTGTGTTGCCAAAATACTCAGATTTTATTTTTCTTCCTCAATTATGATTCACATACTCAGATGTAAAACGATTGTTGTTTCTGACTTCAGTGTTTCCGAATTACAGCATGTGTGGCCATGTGCTACGCACGTCCATTCTGCTTGTTTGAGCAGGCTCTCCCGCCGGGCATTACCTTCAGTGCTGAAATCCAGTGTGAGTCTCTTCCAGCAAAACGTTAGTCAGGGAGCCTTACATCTGTGCCATGGTATTACTGATATGAGCACCTTCTCTCCCCTAATCCTCTCATCCTTCGTGGTCATCAGGCTTTCCCTGCATGGGCCTGTCCTCTCTATGTACCAATTATTAGAGTTGGTTAGGTGTCGAAAGGGGGAGCATCCTGCACCATCCAAAGGGATGCTGATGCTGCGGCTTTCCCCATCTTCCATTCCTCATGGAGTGCTGCAACTCCCCATCACCCCAAGGCAGGCTCATGTATAACTGCTACCACCAAGCCATTCATTTTTTCAGTGTCCTCCCAGCAGTCCAAAGCTCATTGCCTATTTTCTGGTGCCAGCAATGCCAGACTGTCCAGAGCACACTGTGATGAAATACCAGTGGCACTGAATGTTCTTTGGCCTCTCTGTTACATATCTGCCTGCTGGTGCAAAGCGGTGTGAGACAGTTTAACAATGCACATATTACATGGGGAAATATGACATTTTGCATATCTGTGTCTGACAGTGATTGGTGGCTTTCAGTGTGCAGGCAGCAGAAATAATTTGCAGTTAGCTGAGTTGCCTTCACGCCATTTGTCATATTCGGTTTGTATGGATATTTGCTGCCTGAATGGGTAGACAGAATATGATCCAGGATGTAGAGAATATCTAAGGCTCACATCAAGTGATGCCCAGGGACATGATTTCCTCTTGTATTATGGCACAGTGCGTGACATGACACAATGACAGGGAGACAGTATAATGTTAAACAAGAAGCACTGCTGTCAGAAAAGATGCTGTTTAATATGAATAGTAGATAGTCTGGTCAGACCCTGAGAAGGTATATACAGTGCCTTTAAAGAGCATCCATTCATTTCACTTATAAGTAGTTGGAGCTAAATTATTACCTGTAGTGATCAGCTAAAGCTACAAAGCTGAGATCCAGAACTGAATCTAAACTTCCCCAAAGTTTACAGGGTTTTCAGAGCTAGTATTTTGGTTTGGGCCCATTTCTAATGACCTAATCACATCTTAAGTAGAAAGAAAAGGAGTACTTGTGGCACCTTAGAGATTAACAAATTTATTTGAGCATAAGCTTTCGTGAGCTACAGCTCAAATAAATTTGTTAGTCTCTAAGGTGCCACAAGTACTCCTTTTCTTTTTGTAAATACAGACTAACACGGCTGCTACTCTGAAACACATCTTAAGTGTAACTCAGACTTCAAGTACGTTTCCACCTAGATGCCCAGAGACTTTGAAATTTTTAACAGTTAATCAGTTGCTGTCTACAGAACAGTAACTGGATTATCAGGATTCATCGTGGAGGAACTGGCTTGGATAAAATAAGAGCCAGCCACAATCTTTGTCCAGTTCTCAAACCAAGCCTGAATTGAAACTTTCAACGAGATGAGAAATTTCTGTTAATTTAAATAACTCACTTTCACTGACACTTTTTGCCCTTTTTGAAATTGGCCAGGTCCAGCAGCAGAACAGACAAAATGCTCTGTGAACATGCTTTAATGTTATTTCTGGCTCAGCTGGGCAGGGGGAATAGCCGAAATCTCATGAGGCAGCAGCCTACGGTTCTGGAGTTTCTAGCCCAGTTTTATAGCTCAGGGCTTGTATAGGTAAGATAAGCGTTCAAACTTTTGAGTGCTTAACCAAATGGAACCAGCTGAGATTCTACCCATTGCTTAACAAACCTGACATAACCATCAAAGTATTTTCTCTGAGGCATATATACAAACTTTTCAAAAGCACCAGAAGAGTAGGGATGGCAGATAGACCACAAATATGTATTGAATTAACTTCCCTAAGTGTGGGCAGCAAATGTACCTCTGCTGCAAAACCTTAAGGGAAAACTAGTTTAGTTCCCCCTTAAATATGTTTGTAAAATGATTAGAGCTGAACTCAGAATAATTCCAGAACACCATAGAGCCAAGTTTCACGGTGGGACGGAGGAGCCGAGCTGGCTAATGGTCTGGGTGGTAGGCCAGGCACTTGCATTTTTTCTTTGCATTTTCTGATTTTTCTTTACACGCCAGTCTAAGAAGCAGCTTTGATCACTGAAGCCACATGGTTGTCAGTTGTATACACACAATAACAGTCTAATAAATAGGTTCAAATCACTCTCACATTCTGCCTATTGACTTACCTTTCATTATGCAGGCCAGTATAACTGGAAAATCTTGTTGTGAGATGCTTAGAAGTTTCCTTGGCAGAATTCAGGCAATTGACTGCTGCACTTCAGAAGGTTGGGATGTTTGATTAACCTCAGATTAGCAATGTGCTTGCTTGTCTGGGGTGTGGCTGAACCCCTATAACTTGTGTCTAACCTCTTGGGTCTGCAAATATGGGCCGGAAATGTCACAAGAACAGGCTTTCTCTCCATATTTTGGCCCTTCTAGGCTGATTGTGGAGACTGATGGGGGAAAAATAATTTTAACCGAAGATGTTTTGTAATTTTATCTTTTCAACCCTCAGAAAACGTTCAGTTCAGGTTTGGTTTGAGGTCTGGGGAAAGTTCAGTAGGGTGGATGGAGAGGTTCTCCCACCTCTAATAATGGCTAATGCTGATTGTTTCACAGGAGTTGCACAGTACAGTGCTGGCGTCCTCTCTGGGGAAATAATAATTGCCATTTTGGTCAGTGAATAATCTGAACCTCTTAAGAAATCTCAATGGTAGTATAGGAATGGAAGCCATTCCCCTGTCTTTCTAACTGAAAATAACAGCAGCCTGTAGAAAGTTCTCCATATGAATATGTGCAGCTTCCATGACCAGCAAAGGCTGAGGAGCAATTGGAAGTCTTCCAAAATTTTGAAATTTCCCTGGAAAAACAGGAGAAAAGAAGTTTCATTAAAAGGACAGGTTTCAGAGTAGCAGCCGTGTTAGGCTGTATTCGCAAAAAGAAAAGGAGGACTTGTGGCACCTTAGAGACTAACCAATTATTTGAGCATGAGCTCATGCTCAAATAAATTGGTTAGTCTCTAAGGTGCCACTAGTACTCCGTTCCATTAAAATGTTTGCAATGATTTTTTCAAACAGCTGTAAATTGGAATAACACTCCTGTCTAGAGGAGAGCAGACATCATGAGATGGAGATGGGTTTTAAATAATTTCCTCCCTCACTGTTTTCAACCCAAGGGGTTTATGTGCCAATGTATGTGAAAAGCAGTCTGTCTCCCTCTGTCTTGGAAATTTAGAAAGGGCACCTGAGGCTGAAATTGATGACCAGCCAGCCATATGCTAAGTTCCATTTTTCACAGACAGACCCAGCTGGGGAACAAAGAAGAAATCAGCTTAGACTTTGATCTTATGACAGCATATTGCATCTACAGCAAATATTATTAATGATGGATGAGAACATCAATCTAGTGAACAGTCTTAGACAAAACAGAAAATTAGGCATACCTTAAATGGACTGTGACTCCAAAGGGAAATCCTTCTCTCTGATTTGGAACTTTATAATGAGCGACTCAACCCTTTGTGAGTCTAAAACAGGGAAAAGTTAGAAATCTTTGCTTGTCATAGAAATGTCCCCTTGGCCTTCTTGTGTTTTCCCTTGTATTGTACAAAGCGTAATGTTTACTGTGTCCAAGGAGGTAGGAAAAAATTGGCAATTAATTTCAAAAATGAAATACCTTCTAGTTTTTTAGCTGTCATTTAGATGCCCAGAATTACAGAACACAAAGCTACTTTGTAGGTACATTTTGTATTGTCAATTACTACAGAAATGACTGGGAAGGCTAATTCTATGGGATGGTTAGCTCTCTAGCATGGTAAGTGACGTACTGACAGGTTAGTCTATGCAGCAAGGCCTGGGATAAATGACAAAGTTCTAGCAGGGTTCCAACACCCAGTATATTGCATATTAGGGCTTGTCTACATGTGAATGCTAATCCGAAATAAGATAGGGTGTGAGTTTAAGGCAGATTAATTATTTTTGATTAACTCCATATGTGGATGCTCTTTTTATGGAATAAAAGTGCCTTCTTCCAAATTAGCCTAATCCATAAAGTGGATTAAGCTCTACACTTGGAGTTAATCAGGAATAATTAATCCAGAATAGCTATTCTGGAAGAACTCCTTATGTAGATAAACTGTCAGACTATGAAGGGTGTGAAAGTGCTTCTTCCTTTTTGTTCCTACATCTTGGTAGGGTATTACAAGAGCAATTGACTTGGATTTCCTCAGTCACGGGTTTTTTTTATTAAAGCATGAGACAGATAGATGCACAGGGCAACTTCTCCACTAGATTATTATTCAGGTTAAAGTGGGGTCCTGGCAAGAAAAGTGTCTGTGGAAAAATTGCCCTGGATTGTTTAAGCCTGAACAGAGTGTGTGGCATTGTACACAATCCAAGAGAAATATGGTCCCAGCCCCTTGGAGCTTACTAGGTGAAAGAGTAGACAATGCCTTGAGTGACTGTAAAATGGTTTTATCATAGAGAAGTGTGATCTTTTTAGTAAGGGTGTGAGAACATTTCTCGCTGAAATGGGCTAAGAATAGTTGGGTTGGCTGAAAATGTTCATTTCATTCCCATTGATTATTTCTATAGTGTCATAAGCATACATGGCTCTTTACAAAACAGAGGCGCAACCCTTGTCCCAGGGAGCATGCAGTTGGCCCCAGTTGTAAGTGCATTGCTGCACTGGTTGTTTGGAATGGAGGTAGAGATACTTAGAAGTCGGCGGTGCTAGAAAGAAAGCAGTTGTGGTTAGTGAGGGAAACTGAGGAGTGTAATGTAGGTAGAGTGTTGAATGGCTGAGCAGCTTATTTCCTGGCTCATTATGACTTGTGGGGTAGGCTGTGCAGTCTTGCAACCTTAACACAAGTTAACTAAAGCTGTATTATGGTTGGATTAAAGTGATCTGGGGCTCTATGCACACCAGGACACAGGGCCTCCTGTGGCTCTCCTTTCACAATCCCATCCTACCCCCACTCCCTGCACGCTTGTGTTGGCAGGGGAGGCAAACGCACAGTGCCACTTGCTTCACTGCATGTACTAACATGGAGACCTAGATGGGGAAAAATCTAGCCAGAAGGTGAAATACGCAGCATAGCAGAGCCTAGACAGGACATGCTGAAAGATTCAGCTCTTTAAGTGTGCACAAGTGCAGAGATGGATGTAGTTGCAGTAGGAGCAAATTCCAAAGATGGAAGGCCCGTTGCTGAGAATGCCTTGTTCCACCTCTGGCTCCCCGGAGACTTGCCCTTGAGACATTTGCTGAAGCACTTCAGTTGAATACAAGTGGTGTGGTAGAACAAGAAGAAGCAAGCAGTCCCAGAGGTATCTGGAAACTTGGGCAACCTAGGGCTTTGTAGTTAGTAATTAGCACCTTTAAATTCCACTGGGAAGTTGCTTGGCAGCCAATGTACAATTCAGTAATAATATGTCCTTGCTGGTGTCCCTACTCAGAGTACAAGCAGCTGCTGAGAAATGATGTAATTGCAGAAACTTCCAGCTAGAGCATATTGCATCATCTACACACAAAGCATGGACCAAGGTCTGCATCTGAGGAGAAAGATGCAGTTTCTTGGTGGATCAAAGCAGAAGGGCCTTTCTGACCATTGATGTTGTCTGGGAGAAGAAATGGGTTTAGTAGGACCCATACATTGTGAATCACTTTTATGCTACTGTAGGTGGGGTGATGCGGTCCATCAAGGGAGCAGTTACAGACAATGCCAGGTCTTAAAAATGGTTCCTCCTGTCAATCAGCATCCCCTTTATCTTAAGTGGATTGTGCTTAAGCCCATGGCTTTCACCAAGCTCCCAACAGTTTCTCTGACAGGCTTTGGGAGAGCAAGGAGACAGCTCCATCTGTTTTTGATCAAAAGGAGGCTTAAATCTGCGTGTTGTCAGCATACTGAGGCTCTGGAGCCCTTTAAGCTTCATGATCTCTCAAGCAGTCTCACATAACTGTTGAACAAGTGAGTGACGAGTTCGAGCATCATAGGACTTCAGGCTGAGAGCCCCGTTGGGAGGAAGAGCAGTCGCCCAGCACGACCCCCTGGGATTCCTCCAGAAGTATTAAGCAGAACCACTTTAAAACATTTCCTTATAGCCCTATGAGGTCCCACAGTTGTCTCAAAAGCACCTCACAATTAACTGCACTGAAGTGCCAGTGATTTGCCTTTTGCCATCCAGCTGAGAATTTCTCCAACTAGGGACATGGTCTAAGCCTCTGATAAATCTCAGTTCTCACATGCTTAGTAGAGACTTATTGGTTTGGCTGCAAAAAAATTTGACAATTCCAACTAAGTTGGGCATGATCTGTCTTCTCACAGCTCCTATCTGAAACTGGACAGCACATGTGCCTTCCCCACAGAGCCTTAACTTTTTTCCCTTCCTGGTGTTTATCCCTCTGATGTATTCATAGAGATCAGTCATATCTCCCCTCAGCCTTTTATTTTGTTAAAACAAGCAACGCTCCTTGTTGTTTTAAGTCCCAGCTCTAAGGTAGGTTCTCTGTTCCTCTGATCATCATACTAGCCCTTCTCTGCACCTGTTCCAATTTGGTTCATTTAAATATTGTTGGTTTCTTAGGTGGCACTTTGTTTTCCATTGCTCCAGTTGGGGAACAGTGGCAGCGGTGATCCCACTGAATGCAGTTAGCTCACAAAATACTCACCGGGCTCTCTTTAGAGAGTCTGTGTAAATAATGAATCCTATAAATGCAGGCCAAATCAAAACAAGTTACATTTCTGCACTAAGTCCTGTTGTTTATCAGCACTTGTGGCCGTTAATATTTTCTAATCTACTGTATGAATTGATTCTATTTTAGCAAGCCCGACAACCCATTTCCTGGCAGAGGTGTCCATCCCACCCAGGATTCCCATAGCACCTCCTTGTCCCATAATGCTGCTGTGGTCATGTTTTTTCCTTCCTACTTGCATGTTATCCTGAAGTATTTTGACAATAGAACTTTGTAATCCCAAAACCAAAGTGCCTTACAAAACTCTAAGTGGACATTCAATTTTTCAGATAGAAACTTCACTTTCCAATGACAGCAGGGTTGGATTTCTGTAATCTCTCACATTGCCCAAGGCCTGAGTTTGAGTAACACAATTCTGAATATGCAGCATGAGTAGCAGAGTGATTCCCTTTTAATAGGTAACATTTGTTCATGCCATCCATGCAGGTGGCATTTAAAACTGTAGAGCTAAGTTCGTCCGTGGTGTAAACCCATTAAAATCGCTGGCACTACAGCACAGATGAATCTAGCCCATTGTTCTTAAAAGCAACTGGCTACTTGTTTAATTAAAAAAAACAAAACATACTTTTTGATTTCTTAAATCATTAACAGGAAGCACAATCTATGTAGCCTGAAGTATTGCAATAACTACACTTAGGTGCAAAATAAGAAAAAGACTGATGAGAGACCATTTGTGTTGCTGTTGTGCTCAGATGCCCCAGTCAGGGTCCCATTGTGCTAGGCGCTGTACAAATATATAACAAAGAGTCCCTGCCCTGAATAACTTACATTCTAAGTGAAACTTAACTTTTTCCATTCTTCTGTTTCAGAAAGCGTCAGCTATCAATTGAATAAGGAGGACACTTGCTCTGTGCAGGATGGAGCTTGGGGAGGGATTGATTGTGCCTAATAGTTATTTTTGGTGTAATCGTGTTATCAGTGTTTCATCTTTCCATAAATAATTACCTGGGTGGGATTTTTTTGTTTTGTCTCTGATTTTTTTGTAAATTATTACACGTTAAAGGTATAATGGGAAAGAGCCTTATTTTTTTTCCCCTCAGCTTGGACAGTGAAAACAGATTAGTCATTTTCTCTTCTGTCTGTTAGTCAGCTTCACTCTCTAGTTCTTGTGTGCTAATGTTGCAGGGAAATGTTATCACTTCTTTAAAAAAACATCCATTGGGGGTATTTTTGAATGTCCATTCAAGCTTGTCCATTTTGCCTTAGGTCTTATGAAGGATTGTTGTTGTTATTTATTATTATTTACAAAACAAATCTGAGACCAAATTTGACCTGACCTTACAAAAGAGTGCCTCAAATCCTGCATTCATCATCATTTCCCTTAGAGATGCTATCATGGATTTTACTGACATTTAAAATCATGTCTGCATCAGCTTAAATATCCTCAGTATCCAGTACATGAATAACCTGGGTCATTCTTCCACAGAAGCAGATGGAGCGTGTGGAGTGCTTGCTTTAGAATCTGTCTGGCCAGTCATTCTTTCGTTGTGCACATGACATGGCAGGTGGTAGCTGGGTCATGAGAGCAAAGTAGAGGCCGGGTATACTTCAGTAACACCTGGAAGGCAGCACTAGCCTAGCAGAGTGGCCTTCTCTTTTCTGTGCCTCCCGACCTCCTCATCCCCTCCTTCATTGAGTGTACTTCCATTGCAATAATCCCCCATCTGGGCAGGGTGCATGGGTAGAACATATGTTAATGCGTTCGGTGGCAGCATTAATTGAGACTCAGTGACTGGTTTATTCAGAGTGACAGCTCTCCTTCCTCATCACCCCTTCTCACCTTGATGTGTTTCCTTTCCCCAGTGCAGATCCCCTTGGAGATGCTGCCTGAATAGTGACTTTCTTATGTTGGAGATGCAAAATGAAATTCACCACTGGGATGAGCTGGTGTAACTCCATTGATCTCCACAAAGTTGCATCTGCTTACATCAGGGGCCTTAGTGAGGCTTTTTCCGATCAAACCAATGGGTTCCAGTAAAAAGCTCTGCGATAATTAAGGTCTGGGTATTACAGCTGCTCTCATTAGTCAATAGAAAAAATACCATCAGCTTCTGTGGAAGAAGGATCAGTTCCTTAATCTGCCAGACAGTAACATAACCTGAACAATTCCAAATGTTTTATTCAGCTCTTACTCTTGGTCTTCACTCTGATGTTCTGCACTGCTTTGAGCCTCTTTTACACTGAGGGCATGTCTCCATGGGAACACTTGGGGAAGTTAAGGCAACTTCACTGAGGCTCCGTCTATGCTGTGAGCTGCAGTGTGATTCCCCTGCCCGTGTACACTGATTCGCACGAGCTCCCATCACGCTAGAGCAAATATAAATAGCAGTGTCGCCACAGTAGCACTGGAAGCGGCAATGCTGTGCGGAGAACAAACCTGACCAAAACCGGGGTGGGGGTGTGTGTGTGTGCGCCTGTGTGTGTACTTGGCACGACTCAGCTACTGCTGTTCATACTCATGCTAGCTTGAGGAGAGCTAGCGTGTGTGTATACAAGCAGGGGAATCACACCCCCGCTCGTAGTGTAGTCGTAGCCTAAAGATGTGAAGTCAAAGCACAGGAGTTAAACCATATTAAATCTCCCAGTGTGCGTGCTCCCAGTCCAGAGTAAAATGGTCTTAAATCACTGTAACTTAATACACCTTTCAGAGTAGCAGCCGTGTTAGTCTGTATCCGCAAAAAGAAAAGGAGGACTTGTGGCACCTCAGAGACAAACCAATTTATTTGAGCATAAGCTTTCGTGAGCTACAGCTCACTTCATCGGATGCATTCAGTGGAAAATACAGTGGGGAGATTTATATACACAGAGAACATGAAACAATGGGTGTTCCCATACACACTGTAACGACAGTGATCAGGTAAGGTGAGCTATTACCAGCAGGAGAGCGGGGGGAGGGGGCGGGGGGAACCTTTTGTAGTGATAATCGAGATAGGCCATTTCCAGCAGTTAACAAGAACATCTGAGGAACGGCAGGGGGCGGGGGGGAAGGAGGGGGGAATAAACATGGGCAAATATACAATTTACTTCATTACACAAAGTAAAACTATGTTCTCTGTGTATATAAATCTCCCCACTGTATTTTCCACTGCATGCATCCGATAAAGTGAGCTGTAGCTCATGAAAGCTTATGCTCAAATAAATTTGTTAGTCTCTAAGGTGCCACAAGTCCTCCTTTTCTTTTCTTTTAATACACCTTAGAGGAGGATTAAGTTACAGTGGATCAAAGGCCACACACTGGGAAGGTTAATTGCTTTAATTTAGCCACACTGAGTTCACACCTTTAGTTGATTCACCTTTCCTGAGTGTCGCCGTGTAGACACGCCTTGAGACATATGCGTGTCTGTAGTTCTTTGTAGACAGATTGCCATCTGGCCAAAACTCACCAGCCTTAATTGTCACTCTTTGGGGGAGATCACACACATATGCACATTAAGGATCAGATGGGCTTAGAGTCTGAGCACCGTCTCATTGCATAGAGGTCAGCGGTTAGGTCTTTTGGCAGGAAACATGGTAAGGGCAGGTTGTGCTGTTGTCTGTGTTGTACTACTTCTGGGGCTACGTCAAAGCCTCTAGCATCCAGGAGCTCAATTTGTCACTTTACCCTTAAAGGCCTGAATCTGTGTAGCACTGATTATTCAGGACTCCCATTGCTCAGCCCCTCACAAAAGTCCACTGAATGCATCCGACGAAGTGAGCTGTAGCTCACGAAAGCTTATGCTCAAATAAATGTGTTAGTCTCTAAGGTGCCACAAGTCCTCCTGTTCTTTTTGCGGATACAGACTAACACGGCTGCTACTCTGAAACCTGTCACAATTTATTGTTACTTCAGTGTAAAATCGTATGTAATCCAGTTGGCTTCATCTGATTTACCCCCAAATTCAGGCAAAACAAAATTTCAGATCTACAGAAGAAGGGTTAAAAAGTTGAAGGGAATTCCAAAATACAGACTTCCAGCTAAAGATTTATTTGACCACAATAAAAACCCTCAATTTTTTCAGAACTGTAGCCCCGACGCAGTTCCAAAAGCAGCCCTAAATACAGTGCTGTGTAGGCCATGCCTCTTTTTGTGGGTACTATATTAAGAGCTTATTTATTTATTACAAAGTGGTTTACAGTGTAGGTAAATTAGTGAATTCCAAGTCCCTCTCTCAGCTGCCAGATGGACTATGCTGGGAGGATGTTTATGGAGACTGTACATAATTTCTTAGTGTAATACAAATACTACATTTTTAGAAATCAAGGGCAGACGGCTGTGTGTTTATGCTGTGGCTGAGGATTTATTGGCTCCTCCAGAACATGAGAAAGAAAACAAACAGTATTTCAGCTCTTTTAACAATGAGATTAGCAATTTGGGGTGTTGCAGATTCCTATCTGGGTCACTTTGGCCAGATGTAGAGAACTGTTGACTCCCATTCAAATCAGGGGGAACTGAAAGCACTCAGCACCTTGCTGGATCAAGACCACACATGGAGGGTATAAATGCTGGGTTTAATGAAGCAGCCGTGTCACCCCTGCACTTGACATAGCTCTGGGAGTAATTCTGCAATTGCTGAGCACCTCCAGCTGCTGCGTGACCCCAGGTAGCACTTTAAATGAGAGATGAGGGTACTGAAGATCCAGCCCTCTGTGAGATGGACTAGCCCAAGGAGCTTTCTTCATGCCAGAGTTAGTGGACTATTTGTACTGAGCAGTATCTGTGTTGTTTAAATGCAGTGGAGCAGGTGGGCAGGGGGAACCCCGCACTGGACAGCAGAATCAGACAGTAGCATTGCTTCTCCCAGATTCCCCATACCATTAAAATGTAGGGTGCTGAAGCTACCCGGGTCTTGGTTTACAAGGCGTTTGCCCATATGGAAATTAGTGAACAGTTACCTGCCATTTAAGTAAATGCAAGATGCTTTATATGATTTTGGACAAGGTTGCAGTGCCTTCAGGCATGTGCCGTAGTGCATTTTTAGTCATTTCACATTCCTGTGCCAGGCTCTCCATGGCAACACATTTTCAATGGAAAGCCACAGAATTTACTCCATGTGCACTTCAGAAATCTGATGCTGATACTCAGCTGCAATGAGGCGAAATATTCTTCAAGTTAAACTAGAGCTTGAGCAGCTTGTGAGACTGAGTCTAGAGGCAATGTTCGGTTTCATCTTCTCGGTATTTGAAGACTTGAGGGATGGGTTAATCTACGTTGATTTGTCACTTTGGGCATGAAAGGTCCCGGGTCCTATCCTGAAAAGAGCCAGCCAGGAGAATAGATTTTGCTGGTCCTACTGCAGGAAATAACCATGTGTCCGTGGCAGGCCAAGGGTAGAAGAAACGACGAAATGGGACAGGCCTTTTCTGCCTCTGCCAGCTTCCCAATGCAATGTACAGTGTCCTTTGGGGCAAAATAAATATTTAATTCACTGGCCAAAATGACAAATGAATCTCAGTCCTCCTCCAGTTTGGGATTTTAAGAGTTGCCGTGTGACAATTCTGGCTATGTCTTTGCTGTGGCACCTGTACCCCTTTCCCAGATGTGACCTTGGCTACACTAACCAACATCTCATGCCTCTCATTCAGTTGTATAAGCTGAAACCCACAGTGGAGCTTGGTCTATTTCAAACCTAGCTCTGCAAGTTCCATTGCAGGGCAGATCTGGCCCAGATGAACAGGAGATAAGCAGCAGCAGGCACACGTCAGGCTTGTTATTAAGGTAAGGAGAAGGAGCCTAAGTCTCCAGTCACACACAAGCCTGTAGAACCACTACTGGGGACTCAGCCCAACCAGTGGTCACCACTCACCCTTTTGTGTCTGTCTGCTAAATAATCATTTTCTTCCCCTAGATTTCCGTGACAAGGAGATATGCCCATTAGCAATTGCTTTGGCACCATATTGGTGGGTACAATACCAGAAGAACTTGGTTTCAGTGAGGCAATATAGCACCGTTTACTCTTGTAGTCCCTTCTAAGCCTCTGATTCTATGACAGCAGGGAGTTGGGGGAACGAGCTGTATTATCCTCTTTGACTCAGGTTCCACTTCAGATGTCTGTGAAGTTTCATATGGTTAAGATGCCACGTACTGTGCATGCATGTGTCTGATTCCGGCTATGATTGTTTGTGATATAGAAGGGGTTGGCACGAGTAACTGGGAGAGGCAGATAAACCTAGCATTTGAAATGCCAACACGAAAAGACCAGAAAATGCTGAGAAATGAGATCACCGACCTAGAAAACGAGTTTGGATTAAGAAATGTCATTTTTCTGGGGAGGAGAGAGTTTACCTGAGGGCTTGGAGATGGGAGGAAATAGATTCTGAAGTTACTTATGCCTAATTTCAAATGCTCTGTGGATCGTATTATAAGACCATGGGTCAGTCAGACTTCTTGCGCCTAGTGCCTATGCCTCACCTCATGATACTAGATGCTTGGGGAGTGAAGAACTTTCAGAAGAAAGGGGGTGGTGTTTAGTGATCACCATGTCCTGCTAAGTGTAGATTTCAAGGCTCTGGTATCTTACTCAACAGTCTTTGATGACCTCTCTCAGTGTTAACATGTGAACAGACAGTTTCTAACTGTAAGAACAGGACAATGGAACAGGCTGCCTTAGGAGGTTGTGGAAGCTCCTTCATTGGAGGTTTTCAAAAGGAGGCTGGAACCATCTGTCATGGTTGGTTTAGACACAACAAATCCTGCATCTTGGCAGGGGGTAGACTAGATGACCTTTGTGGTCCCTTCTAACCCTATGGTTCTATGATTCTATGACAGCGTGATCAGAGAAATGCAGCAGTCAACAATGTTGATGTTTAAGAGTAACAGCCGTGTTAGTCTGTATTCGCAAAAAGAAAAGGAGTACTTGTGGCACCTTGGAGACTAACCAATTTATTTGAGCATAAGCTTTCGTGAGCTACAGCTCACTTCATCGGATGCATACTGTGGAAAGTGTAGAAGATCTTTTTATACACACAAAGCATGAAAAAATACCTCCCCCAACCCCACTCTCCTGCTGGTAATAGCTTATCTAAAGTGACCACTCTCCTTACAATGTGCATGACAATCAAGGTGGGCCATTTCCAGCACAAATCCAGGGTCCAACAAGAAAGCCCAAGGAAGGGGGGGGGGTAGGAAAAAACAAGGGGAAATAGGTTACCTTGCATAATGACTTAGCCACTCTCAGTCTCTATTCAAGCCTAAGTTAATTGTATCCAATTTGAAAATGAATTCCAATTCAACAGTCTCTCGCTGGAGTCTGGATTTGAAGTTTTTTTGTTGTAATATCGCAACTTTCATGTCTGTAATTGCGTGACCAGAGAGATTGAAGTGTTCTCCGACTGGTTTATGAATGTTATAATTCTTGACATCTGATTTGTGTCCATTTATTCTTTTACGTAGAGACTGTCCAGTTTGACCAATGTACATGGCAGAGGGGCATTGCTGGCACATGATGGCATATATCACATTGGTGGATGTGCAGGTGAACGAGCCTCTGATAGTGTGGCTGATGTTATTAGGCCCTGTGATGGTGTCCCCCTCCTCGGACGTTCTTGTTGGACCCTGGATTTGTGCTGGAAATGGCCCACCTTGATTGTCATGCACATTGTAAGGAGAGTGGTCACTTTAGATAAGCTTTTACCAGCAGGAGAGTGGGTTTGTGTGTGTGTGTGGGGGGGGGGGGGGGAGAAAACCTGGATTTGTGCTGGAAATGGCCCAACTTGATTATCATACACATTGTAAGGAGAGTGATCACTTTAGATGGGCTATTACCAGCAGGAGAGTGGGGTGCGGGGAGGTATTTTTTCATGCTTTGTGTGTATAAAAAGATCTTCTACACTTTCCACAGTATGCATCCGATGAAGTGAGCTGTAGCTCACGAAAGCTTATGCTCAAATAAATTGGTTAGTCTCTAAGGTGCCACAAGTACTCCTTTTCTTTTTGTTGATGTTTAAATTATTGATCTTTAGGTTTCAGAGTTGGTGATTTCTGCTTATTTCTGAGTAGCCAGGTGAGTTTTTGTGACGTGAACGCCTAACTGGCATACTTGATTGCAGCAGCAACAGAGAAGCTACGGACTGAATAGACTATGGAGACAAACCCATTCCTCTTACTCTCAGAGGTGGGATGGCTCCAGCTCAGCATGAGGCATGTTGGCAGTGGTCAAGTCTGCTCTGTCTTTGCCCACTGTCTAACTCTCATGGCTATACAGAACTTTCCTGTGCTGTCAAACCGGCACCTTTGATACTGAGATCTGAGCAAGCTGGTTTTAATGGTTTGGACATTGGATGGGGAAGACAGGCTGCCTGTAAATTTCACTGTAGCCTTAATCCCTTGGTGCTCTCTTTACAGTAAATATTGCTGATGTTCAGACAAGCTTGCTCCTGGTTCACTCTGGCAGCTGGCCTTGTGAATATGCCTAATCTCTCACTCACTCAAAACCCAGAACTGAATGTTTTATGCACCTACCAGAGGTGGTAGATCAGGCTGTATGATGAAATAATAGTTTGCAGTCGTCGTCCCCCCCCAGCCTTTATTCCATAATATAATGAACAGGCTGGTATATGTGCAAACCACTGCCACCTAGTGGATAAAATCAGAGCCTGTCAACCACTGTTCATAGGCCCTGTAGTCCTAATAGCTAGTGGAGATTATTATTTAGATCAAGTGGTAGAGGACTGTGCTTTTGATGCAGGACGATGTGGGTTCCATCTCCACCAGTGCCATGATATACCAAGTCGTTAGGGTGTACGGTGTAGTGACAACTGTATTATGGTCACAGATTTGTTACACAGAAAAAGTAAAAACAAGATGCACCTGTAACATCTCATGATTGCTCACTGCTGTGACCCTCCTTACCCTGTCCTTTGTTTACTGTAACCCCTTGCTATGTTATGTCTGATTTAGATTGTAAGCTCCTCTGGCTGGGACTTGTAATTTTTAACTGTCAAGCGCAAGGCACAGCTTAGGCATTTCATAAATAATAATTTTGTGCACAGGGAAATTTGATGCCAGGACATAAGTACGTAGCTATGGCAACAGCTGTCTATGCTATTTGTCGATAAGAGACAAAGCGCACAGGAAGAGCTGGTAATGCAGCTCCAGCTGGAATTGGAAAGGAATGTGCATGATTTGGGTGTTCTTCTTTGCGGTCATCTACAAGCTTGTCCTCTCCTGATAAGAAGTCATTTGGGTTCCTGGGGTTGTTTTCACTGACGTGAAATGAATGGGGAGCTGCTGTTGTGAGTGCTCCCGGGGGCTGCAGAACGGAAATGCATCCAGTTGCACCCTTCTTTTTGTTTCTTGGTTGGATGTTCGTACAGGAGAGTAATGACAGATTTTGTGCATAGCATCTGCTTTTACCTCCAACCCAGCTTTCATCTGAATTGGAGCTCCATGTTTATCATCCGCTTTATCTCCCGGCCTGGTCCTGTGTGTGGTGAGAATGAATGGAAATGTGAATGATCAAAAGGCTGGGTTAGTTATGTGGAGGCTACAATTGCAGCAGGAGGCCCTCAGACAGTGACGCCATGTGCTGTGAAACAAGGGGAAGCTCAGTATGAAAGCGGGACCTGATTGTCATTGTGTGGAAGAGGATGTGTTGTTTTTATACAGGACCAATTGTGGTGTTTTTGCAGCTGTTCTGTTCAAGCCCAACTCTCGTTCTTCCAGCTCTTACAAGAGCGAGGCTGGTGAGTTGCTGCACCTGGTGTTTTGTTATTGGCAGTATCCAATTCTGCTGGCATCCCACCAGCCTGTTCTCCAAGAACAAGATTGTTCACAACATTCTGAATTGAATCCCCATCTCTGCCCTCTTTACACGCCCCAAAAAGCAGGAGAGTGATTCGCTCTCTCCTCCCCAATCAGATCAGAGTGACCAAAACAGAAGTAGAGGGAGGAAAGGGGTAAACAAGCATTTAAGGAATACAATAGAATTTTGTATAGAGGAACCAGGGCAATATCCAGCTAAAGAAGAAAATGAACCGAGAAAACATGTTGCTGAGTTATTATTGGACTGAGAAGGCAAGGAGGAAATTCAGAGCTTGAGTCACAAAGAAGGAAAGGCAGGAAGTAAGCAGAAAGGTTAAGTCATAGTGAAGATGTATTAAAGGCAGAGCATGGTATCACCTGGGGGAAGGATGCTGATGAGAAGGAAGAACTGATGGGGATTCAGAGCACTGAAATTTAACAAGAGCCTGTGGGGACAGAGCAATGGGGAAAGGGAAAGAAAATGAGTCCTGCTGACAATGGAAGTGGCAGCGAAAGGACTCTGATGATAAAAACATATGGACAAATGCAGTAACAACAGCAAGCAAAGAAAAAGGCCCCGATCCTGTAATGGATTCTGGGCAGTTGGACCTCTGTGCAGTAACCAGGGTTCTATGGCGGTACTGGAATCAGCCTTCAAGCAGCAAGGTTGGGATCCAAGCTAGTACAGGATGTCAGTGTCTGTCTTCAGAAGAGATGGCTCAAACTGCTTCAGATCCAGATTTTAAATATCCCACAGTCTGGGGATATTCTGAGCTGGATTTTTGGTTCGGCCCATCGTTAGCCTTTAATCACCAAGCATAGTATAGAAATCTTCATGGGTAGAGTAGCCAGGGAAGGATCTCCCTACAATGTAAATTGGGGGAGTAAAGTGTCCACTAAGGTGTGTATGTTTTGTCATTTCTGCCTTAAGTGCTTCACTTAGCTCAGAAAGGCCCATGGAAAAACAAATCAATCAGAGAGAGAAGGTAGCGATGTGCAACCAGAAAACTGTGTTAAATGCCTTTTAATATGACTGCATCTCACTTGCAGATCCTCCTCTCAGATGCCCACAGAATCAATAACTGCTCTGAGTAAGCCTGGAAGCTTGTCTCTTTTACCCACAGAAGCTGGTCCAATAAAAGCCGTTACCTCACCCGGCCTGTCTCTGTAACGGCACGTTAGTCAGGCTATGTCTGCCCTGCCGCTGGGAGAGCGACCCCCAGCCTGGGTAGTCAGGCATGCGCTAGCTTCGCTCCAGCTCGGGCACTAAAAACAGGACCGTGAACATTTCAGCACAGGCAGCCACCCGCGTACCAACCGCCTGACACCCTGGCTCCACGCCAGGACACCCAGGATGCTGCTTTTAGTGCGCTAGGTGGAGCAGTGATAGCGCACGTCTGCCTGCTCAGGCTGGGATGCATGTCCCCATCTGCAGTGTAAACGTACCCAGAGGTGCTGGAACGAAGGGTGCTGGGGGTGCGGCGGCACCCCTGGCTTGAAGGGGTTTCCATCATATTCAGGGTTTACAGTTTGGTTCAGTTGCTTTCAGCGCCCCCTGCTATACAAATTGTCCCAAGGGCACTGGACGTACCCTCAGTGTCTATGGCAGATGCCTCCTCCAGCTCCTTCCAGGACAGGAAGTATTGTGTGACCGACTGCGTAAAGACAGCGCATGGTGGCATGGTAATTGTGCTGCAGTAGTTTCAGACGGGGCTTGGCAGGCGGATTCCGCAGAGTGCCTCCGCCTGGTGTGACAAACATTGACATGATGTACAGTCGTGCCTGGCAATGCTGCATGCTTCATCAAAGGCACCAGCTGCTCCCCGTACAGTACCCTACTGGCCAGACTTGATCCTTATGCTTCATTAACCATAGCTGCATGGCTGAAACTGACAAATCTTTAGACCACTACAGCAAAGCTAGTTTAAAAAAAAAATCAATGTACATTGACCCAGCTCCTGTGAAGACTATATTTAAAACATCAGATGCAGTCGAAAGAGGAAGAGAAGGGAAGAAAAGCAGAGCTGGCTAGAACCTGGGAGAGCAGATTTCTCACTGACCTTCTCTATGGACTCTTCTATGCAGCTCTAACTTAGTTCCAGACTCTGTCCAATATTCTGTAGGACAGAAAGATTTAGTGTGGGAAAGGGGGTCCCAGGGACAGCTGGGGTTAAGTAGTGGGCAGACCTTGGCAGTACCTCCTGAGGCCTGGACCAAAGGGACATCAAAGTGAGCACTTCATAACTGGCTAGTGGCTTTTCTGCCCATGTGCCCCTGACATCTATATGGATCTGCTTCTGGACAGCAGCAGCAGAAAGCGCGGGTAGGACAGGCATCCCTGGGATGGTGGAGCTTATTGTCAGAGACACTTCTGAGGGTTAGCTCATAAAAGGCTTAGTGCAGTTTGGGTCAGTTCTGTTTTTATCCAGCCCTGTTTGTCCTGTCTTCCCTTATGGGCATATTGTCAGGGGGTAGCTGAGCACTGCGGAGAAGCTTGTGTCTGTTACAGGAACATTTGCAGTTAGCGTCAGCTAACACACACACAGCCAAATTCTGCGCTTTTATCTCCATCCAAATCCATGGATAGGGCCCTACCAGATTCACAGCCATAAAAAACACATCCATAAAAAACAATCTGGTCTCCCCTTGTCAAACCTGGTCTTTTGTGTGCTTTTGCTAGGGTTGTCAACCCTCCAGGATGGGCCTGGAGTTTCCTGGTGACTCTTGAAAGCAATCCGTGAGATTTTAATAGATATTGCTACCCTTACTTCTGCGCTGCCTTCAGAGCTGAGTGGCTGGATAGTGGCGGCGGCTGGCTGAGGGCCCAGCTCTGCAGGCAGCAGCGCAGAAGTAAGGGTGACAATACCATGCCAGGCCATCCTTACTTCTGCGCTGCTGCTGGCGGCAGCTCTGCCTACAGAGCTGGGCTCCCGGCCAGCAGCTTCCGCTCTCCAGCTGCCCAGCTCTGAAGGCAGCACTGACACCAGCATCAGCACAGAAGTAAGGGTAGCAGTACCGCAACCCCCTGCTACGATAATCTTGTGGACACGCCCCAACTCCTTTTTGGGTCAGAACCCCTACAATTACCACACTGTGAAATTTCAGATTTAAATAGCTGAAATCTTGAAAGTTATGATTTTAAAAATCCTATTACTGTGAACAGGGCCAGCTCCAGGCACCAGCTTTGCAAGCAGGTGCTTGGGGCGGCATTTAGAATGGGGCAGGAGTCCGTGTCCTGCGGTGGCAATTCGGCGGCGACTGCTTGGGGTGGCAAAATTGGTAGAGCCGCCCCTGACTGTGAAATTGACCAAAATGGACCGTTAATTTGGTAGGACCCTACTCATGGACTTCAGCGAGGTTATACCAGAATAACTGAAAGCAGAATGTGACCTAGTGTCCTTCATAGGCCCCTACCTTATTTGTGTGTGTATATATATATACGGGGTGTGTGTGTGTGTGTGTGTGTGTGTGTGTGTATATATATATGTATATATATATATATATATATATATATATATGGTATACAACTTTAGAAATGCCTGCCCTGCTGGTTTTCTGTCTTCATTTCTTTAGGCCAGCCAGCTCCTTTACTAGTGTAAATCTGGAATAGCTCCATAGAAGTCAGTGGAATTACTCCAGGCTTACTCTGGTATAAGTGGGAGCAGAATTTGCCTGTTTGCTTCTTATGATATCAAGGCAATAAATCTTGCTGCTAGAGCTTATCTTAGTCTCCTTAGTTCAAAATATCATGGAGAAAAGAAGTTCTTAGCTAGACCCCATCAGAACGTCACAGACATTTATCACAGAATGTATAAGGAATTAATTGATTAGATGAATTTTTTATGACCAGGTATGTGATTGAAATGACCATAGCCTCCTCCTTTGGTTCCCTTCCAATTTCATCCAGGCATGACAGCTAAAATTACCAGTTTAGAGCTAGAAAGACACGTCTCTCTCACCAACAGAAGTTGGTCCAATAAAAGATATTACCTCATCCACCTTGTCTCTCTAATATCCTGGGACCAATATGGTTACAACTACAACACATACAATTTAGAGCTACTATTTTAGGAGATCTCCTTTGCAGCTGTTCACTTCACTGCGAAGATACAGAGGAGAGGACTGAAAAGCACATGTTGACATCAAAGCTCCTTTTAGCTGTGGAATCCAGTTTTAGATCTTCACAACCGCCCATTTTCCTTCCTCTTTGTGGCACTGATTCAGGCACACGTCCTGATTCAAGGCAGCATTTAAATCTATGCTTATGTCCCATTGACTTCAATGGGATTTAAGCACTTACACATACATTTAGGTGTGCTTCAGTGCTGTCTTGAATAGGAATAGACTGAAGCACATGGCCAGCTTCTTTCCTGAACTGGGACCTAAAGCCATACTTGTGCTATTTTAAAACAAGCTATGAAGGGCCAGAAAAAGAGAACTAGATTTATTAGTAGGTTTATCACATCGTTGTATGAATGCTTCTTGCAGATTAAGGTTACTCCAGAGTGTAAACCTACTGTATGTAATATGTAAAATAGATGAACCATTCTTTTAGATGAGTGCAAAACAAACTAGAAACCTTTGCAGACTGTAGATGTGTATTTTTCTCACATGTTAATGGGCCAAGGTAAAGACCTAAGGTTTACATTGACCTGCTAACTCGTGTTAATGCTATAACTGCTTTGTCTTCACTAGGATTTTACCAGGTTTAATTAATATGAGGTAGGAACATACCTTTTTTCCTACTACAGACAAGACCTTACAGTGTAAGGTCATAAGGGCAGAATCCATGGGCCAGATCCTGGTATCATTTACACCAGCGGTTCTGAACTGGGGTTCCAGCAGCTCTGAAACCTGGGAAGGTTTTGGAGGGCAAAATAAACCAATTCCAAATTAGAAAATTAGCATGGAAGCTTTGAGTGTCTTGTTCAAAACTTACTGGCATGCTCCCTCAAAATATTCCTGTTTACTAAGGGAAACACTGACTGCTTTTAACACCACACGGCTATTCATAGTCTTTGTGCCATTTTGTACTTGCAGATCAATTTGAAATGCTTACAGATGATGTACAGAATGCTTTGTTTCAGAGTAGCAGCCGTGTTAATCTGTATCCGCAAAAAGAAAAGGAGTACTTGTGGCACCTTAGAGACTAACAAATTTATTTGAGCATAAGCTTTCGTGAGCTATAGCTCACTTCATCGGATGCAACTGTAGCTCACGAAAGCTTATGCTCAAATAAATTTGTTCGTCTCTATAGTGCCACAAATCCTCCTTTTCTTTTTGCAGAATGCTTTGTGTGTGTGTGTGTGTGTGTGTGTGTGTGTGTGTGTGTGTGTTATGAACAAGATGGTGCAGGACACTTCATTACACAATATTTGTCCCAGAAACTACTATTAATCAGGAAACACGCACCCTCTGTACTTTGGATTCCTTTCTTGTTTAAGCATGAATGTATTTCCTTTCACTATTTAGACTCTGTTGGGGAAAAAAATGCAGCTGATCAATCCAATTACCAAACTAGATAGGAATTTCTAATTGTGCTGAGTGTGGCTAACAATGTCTATAATTCTATTATCTTCACTGTTCTGCATTCCTTCTTTCTGGATGTTTCATCTTAGATTCTGGCAGTACATGAGTCTGGTTTCTGTCCCCTCTTTTAGGATCCAGTTCCTGTTTTCTGATTTTTCTCCTTTGCTGTAGCATTTTTATCTGTAGTATGCATGGAGCATTCACAACCTCCTGGTGGGAAATCTGCATTCTGCATAGCATTCTCATTAAGCAAAGGAAGTGAGGCATATTAATATGCATAGAAGTGTGTGTGTGTGTGTGTTCTGAATAAAACCCAAAGGAGTGCCTATTCACACTCACCTGGCAGGAAAACAAACATTTTGTGTTTTAAGCAAAATTGTGTATGGGGAAGTGTGCAGCTCCTGTGGAAGAAGGCAAAATTTGGTGCTAGAGTGGCAGATTGAACGATAAATTAAACACAGTGCTTTCTGAACAGGTAACTGCTGAGAATAGCTAATAGCTGGCTCCCCCTTCTTTCCCTTTTCCACCATCTGTTCAAACTGGAACAAGCCAGCCCAATAATTTTTGAGTTTGAATCTAACTTTCAATCCTATGCTGTGTTGGGTGAGTTTGAAATTAGACCAAATAAATTAATTTTATCCAAACAAATTTACACATACCTAGTTTAAATGTAAAACAGACAGACCCCAATCCCTCACAGTGCTGAGCACTGTTCACTCTGACTTAGGAGTGGTGGAAGCTCCCTAAAAGTGTGAGTGAGGGGCCACCAGTGCCCCAACCGTGGGCCCGCCCCTCACACTGCCCCTTCTCCCCAAGGCCCCACCCTTGTGTCTCCCCTTTCCCCGAAGCCCCTCCCCCGTGCCACTCATTCCCCCTGAGGCCCCGCTCCTGCGCTGCCTCTTCCCTCCAAGATCATGCCCCCAACTTGCTTCTCTGCCCCCTTCTCCCCTCAGCTCACCCTTACAGCTGGTAAAAAGTGGGAGGGCATAACCCTCCCAATTTTAAAAGTGATGGGGCCAGGGCCCCCTGGTCTCCCCCTGTTCCGGCACCCCTGCTCTGACTGACTTCAGTGGGAGCTGGGGATGCTCAACCCCTCACAGAATTGTGCCCCTGAATATGTTGGCATTAGTTCTTTTGCAACCTAGTTTTAATATCTTGTGTGGATTTGTCACAATATAAATGATTCTTTCTGACAGTCCAGACATATCACCTGCAGTGAAACTGCTTCTCCTCTAACTTTGTGCTCTTTCTCCAACCCTTGGCTTGAACTTTCACTTCTGACTGCTCAAGCACAGGAGAAGTTCTCTTTGATACTTGAGACAGTATTGGAGAGAGACAGTGAGTCTCTCTAAAATGCTAATTTGGACCTTGTTGGTCAGAAGGGGAACTAATTCAGTCATTCGATTCACACATCTGTTGTTTGCTTGATGAATACGACGATCTGTCATGAAATACGACGATCTGTCATGAAATACGTGTAATTGGCGACAGAGCGGACATCTTACAGAACTCCCAGCCTTCTTTGAACTACTGTAGAACCTCAGAGTTACGAATGCCAGAGTTACACACTGACCGGTCAGCCACAGACAGAGGTGAAAGTGAGTCGGTACGGCGTACCGGTAAGAAGTGGCCGATGGTACCGGCCCATACGCAGCCGATGTTAAAGCGCTGCCATCACTGCCCCTTTTGCCGCCGTGCCCCCCCTTCCCTTCAGGGCTGCTGTCGGGGGGCGGGGGCTGCAAAAGGGGCAGCTGCCCTCAGGCCCGGTGATTTAAAAGGGCCTGGGGCTCCCTGCTGCTGCTACCGTGAAGCCCCAGGCCCTTTAAATCGCCACCGGAGCCCCAGGCGGCGTGGGCCAGGCAGCGTGGAAGGGCTGGCTGGGGGAGGCTGACCTGAAGCATGCCCCTTCTGGGGGCTCCCGTACCGGTAAGTAATTTATCTTACTTTCACCCCTGACCACAGGCCTCATCTGGAACCGGAGGTACGCAATCAGGCAGCAGCAGAGACCAAAAAAAAAAAAAAGGCAAATACAGTACAGTACTGCATTAAACATAAACTACTAAAGAAATAAAGGGAAAGTTTAAAAAAAGATGTGCTATGGTAAGGAAACTGCTTCTGTGCTTGTTTCATTTAAATTAAGGTGGTTAAAAACGGCATTTTTCTTCTGCATAGTAAAGTTTCAAAGCTGTATAAACTCAACGTTCAGTTGTAAACTTTTGAAAGAACAACCATAGCGTTTCCGAGCTGTTTGTAACTCTGAGGTTCTACTGTATGTCTGAAGCTTCCTGATCCTATGTCTTGTCTGCTAATTCAGGGCCAGCCAATGGTATGTCTGTAACAGCTCCTCATAGCATGAAACAGCCTCCCGTGAGTTACTTTAGCTTCCAGATTGAAATGAATAGGATATAAAATCCAAATGTAACTAGTAACTTGTGCATGAACCCCATAAAAGCACTTTGCAAATGTGTTTACCCTCCACTAAGTACATGTACCTTTAGTGCCCTTGTGGCCAAGATGGAGTCTGCTCTGCAGGCAGCTCTAGCCAAGAGAAGGCGCACGCAGGAATGCAGCAGGAAAAATTCCTTCCACCCCAGGGGCACCTGTTCCAAACCCCCCACAGGAAAAGTGGATGGATATAACAAAGGGAGATATTTATTTACAGAGGGATGAGAGGAGAAAAACAACAAGGGGAAATGTAGGGGGAGCAGTAGAACAGGGTTGCATCCAAACCCAGGCCCCACAGGCCCAGTGGTAGCAGAGTCTGAAAGGGCAGAGACTGAGCAATGTGTCTGCACACAGAGTTCAGGAGTCCTGAGCAAAGTTCCAGTCCAGTGCGGAGTCTTGGGTGCTCCTGGTTGTCTTCGGCGCCAGTGAACTTTCCCCAACAAACCCTATTCTGCCTCTCTCTGCAAAGCCAGAGAGAGACAACCTCCCCACTTAACTAGCTACAGCCTCCCTCCTTATTCCCAATGCAGAGGCACAAGCCCCAGTACTGACAGCCCCATGCAGCTCTGGGCAGCAGTGATACTGGGTCCAGCTCCGGCCGGTCCTTCCTGGGTGATTCCCCCCTGGCACAGTGCTCCTGCTGTCTCCTGTCCTGGGGTGTCCCCTATCAGCCGCTTTGTCCTTCCCAGGCTTCAGGCAGGTTCTCTCTCCTTCACTTTGTCCAGGGCCTCCCTGCTGCAGCCCTTCCCTCTCCAGAACCACACCCCCAAGTTTCCCTCCTTTCTCTCACTGCTCCCCCTCCCCACTAGGAAAAAGATTTAAAGGGGCCATGCTCTCTAAACCCCAAGGGGTTACATACACAATGATGTCAACTTGGTATCACCACGATTTACGAGTACGAAGTGTATGAATGAAGAATTGCTCAGGCTTTTGGCCTTTGGAGCCCCCTAAAGGGCAGAACATGACACACTGCAAGGTGACAATGGGTGCCCAGAAACCATATCTCTCCAAAGATCAAATGCAAATCAGAACCCACAGAATATTTTGTTTGGTGACAGTCTTAACCTGCTGTGTGACTCATCGGGCTGATGTCATCATTAACTATTCCTGCTATTCATTTATATATTGCCACAAGAGTGCGAGCTGGCATGCAGACCAAAATGAGAAAGGGTTCCCACCTTGAAAAGCTTGCATTCTAAAGAGGCAACATGTAGACAGGGGTAGGGGAGTGGTGCTGATTGGTGAAGTGAGGCATGTGCTGTGTTAGTGATGTTAGTTTGCAGTTTTTTTAATTCTAAGCAACCATGGAAAAAAATCAGTGGAGGCTTAGCACCTCCAGCGGCCAGCTCCCCCCTCGCTCCCAGCATCTCCCATCCGCTGGCAGCCCCGCTGATCAGCTCCTTCCCCTCCCTTCCTGTGCCTCCTGCCCACCGTGATCAGCTGTTCTGCAGTGTGCAGAAGGCACAGGGTGGGGGGGGCAGAACTGGGCAGGAAGAGGCGGGGCAGGAGTGGGGGTTTGGGGGAAAGGGTCAGGTGGGGCAGGGCCTGGGGCAGAACGGGGTGGTTGAGCACCCCTGGGGCCTGGAGGAAGCCAATGCCTGTGCCCCCTTCAGTTCTAGCCCCACCCAAACCCCCTCAATGCAGCCCCCTCCATTCAGTCCCCCAGCCCCGATCATCACCACCCCATCAGTTCATCCCCCACCCCGTCGACCCCCACCGCCCTCAGTTCACCCTCTCAGCGCTTATCCCATCTGCTTAGAACTCACCATCAGTACAGCCTCCCACTCCATCAGCCCCCATCCCCCTCTCTTCAACCCCGCTACGCCCCCCAGCCTTACCTCTGCTCCTTAGGGTTCTTTATCCTTCCCAGGCCTGGGTGGGGCTGCAGGGGGGTCCCCTCTCCCACTTCCCAGGCTGACAGTGAGAGCCCGGCCATCGCCTGGGGCTGACTGTGGGAGCCCAGCCCGCTGTCTGTCCTCAGGTGGAACATGGCCCTGCCACCCCAGGGTTGCTGACAGCGGGAGCCCCGGCCGCGCCCAGGGCGGCTGACACGATTTCTGAGTGAGGCTTAGAAATCGCGACTCTCGCGATCAGTTCATGAGAGTTGGCATGTCCGAGTCCGTAATGGTCATGCTTCCTTTCTCCCAGCTCTATCAGTCCTTTCTATTTAGGTGGTAGGCTCTTTGGGGCAGGGATTGTATTTTACGATGTGAGTGGGCTCCCAAGCTCTGATACTATTTAGGGAGGAGCTAAATTGTACCTGCTCTTGAAGACAAGGAAAATGATCTTACATTTAAAGCTGATGGAGCTACATCAGGAAGGAATTTCTCCACTGACTGTAATTTGTTGTGTATTCCTGTAGGGAAGATAGAAAGGGCATGCTTTATTTAAAATGGCATATTAAGACTTTTAAAATAAAGTCATAAACAATATGACTATAACTAGATCTTTATTTAACTAAAGACTTTGGGTTTCGTGTCTCTTTTGTGTGGTGCAGTAGGAAGGGATGGTGGGTCAGAAATTAGTCAGGTAGTTTGACTTTTCGGCCTGTTCTTAGGGGGAAATGTATTGAGATGAGTTGAATTTCTCTGTGTATAGTAGAGAAAGTTTTAAGTATGAGTCATTCCTGCGTGGGATTTTATCCAATTGCCTCCCACATCTACAATAAGGCTCCCAAAGTGGCTTCTTTGTATGAACTGAGAAGATGCATTCCGGCGCCTCAGTGTTTATGAGAAGTAAACACAGTGGAGTGCCCCCAGGTCTTATAACTTCAAGATTTAAAGGTAACAGAAAAAATAAAACAAAACTAGGCAAAGCGTCACAGTCTGATCATGTACATTCTGTGACTCTAGGTTTCCACAGGGTCATGATGATAGCTCAGAAAGGCAGTTGTCTGCTCCTCAGACCTCACATGGAGAATACAAGTTTTCTGACAGCAAATAAGTTTATTTTTTTAGAAAATGTGTCTATTTTGGTACATTGCCGAAAGGTAAAAGCACTCCTACCATTCTTTATGAGATTGACTTTGTCTCTTAACTACTACAAGCAAGGTCTCTGTCTCCCCTTCCTTCCATTTCTCTTTTGTTTGCCTCTTGAATTTTCTACTTTGGTTTATTTTCAATAAGGGTGAGTTTGTTTTTCCATTTTCTTGGCTTTCCCAAGTAGAATAAAAAGTTCTAAGAAACATATCACAAAACTAGAGATGGGCCTGAACCAAATGTCCTATAACTGTGGGAAAATCTGAACCTAGATCCTGACTTTGGGGATACAATGGGCAAATGAAAAAACCAGAAAAAATTTTGTTTCGGGTCAAACAAAAACATTTATTTTTTTGAAGGTATTTACCTTTAAAAAACAAAGTAAAATTCAAAACAAAAATAATTGAAAATAAAATCAAAACACTTCATTTAGAAAACATTAAAAGGAAAATTTTTGATTTGATTTGATTTTTTAGCTGAAACAATTTGACAAATTGAACACGAATCTGCAAAATGTTTGTCAACCCAAATATGCATCTTTTGACAAAATAAAAATTTCATCTGAAAAATTTTACCGAGCTCTAGATATAATGAATTTGCATATATACAGCATCTTCCATCCTCAGTCCCCTCAAAGTACTTTACAAACTGAATTCTATACTGAGCACAGCAATCATTCCACCTGCCACTGAAATGCAGCCACTGCTGGGCTGAAACGGGGAAACTGTCTAATACTGTGCACTGCACAACTAATTTAGGACGGAAAGCGAAGAATACCACTGAACAACTGCAAGGAGAGTTTGGCAAAGGCAGAGGTCTGAGTTGGGATTTTTAGTGAGAAAGCTGGGCTTACCATCCTACTCTTATGTGGGATGTTGGATCTTGATTGCCTGCAAGTGCCCTGTTACACAGTTTTACTTCTCATCCAAAAGATGGGTTGCTTTTTGCCAGATCACTTCAGCTCATCTCTAACGGCCATGTTGCTTTACAGCCTGGCACATCTGCTTTATATTTCAGACACTTCCCCTAAATTTTCAAAGCGGTGCCAAACAGCCTCTTAGCTGCACAACTCCTGTTAAAGACCTTGGAGGAGGGAGTGACCCATTGTAAGTGTTGGAATCATGCCCATCTTCCCGGAGGGCTCCTCCCTGAGAGTTTCAGAAGGAGCTCTGATCCGTTTTCTTGACTGTGAGTGGAGTCCTCACATAATGGCACAAGTAGAATGGTAAAACCCCGTTTGCGGAGGCTGATTTTGAAAGGGCATATGACATTTCAGTCAATAGACGTCAGACTCAGGACCTGCAATTCCCGTTGACATCAGTGAGCATTTTGGGGGTGCTGCAGTTCTCAGGGTTTTAGTTGCAAAAACTCCACAAGGAGATAAAACGTTCAGTGAAAATATTAGTAAGACAAAATTACCAAATGAACATGGGGGAGAGGGGAGGAAGAGGAGAAGAAATGGAGTTGGTGGGAGGAGGGAAAGCAGAAAGAATGAAGAGAAATGCTAGAGGGAATTTTTGACACCCCACCCCCACTTTTTACTTCTGTTTCCTTCAGTGGATTACACTGATTCAAGTGAGTTCAGAGCTGATCCCTTTTACTTAATTAACAGAAAACGAGGAGTCGTGTCCAGATACAATTACATTTCTCCTTGTTCCCTTGCAATCTCTACACTCCTGTTTCCTATTAAGCAGTTTCATTTTATGATGCAATGTATTCTTTTATCAAAGGACATGCATGAGTCTGATTCCCAATGTCTTAGAGACTCTTTTGTTCCAGTCCTAATACTTGAATTTCCTTTGTTCGTATTAGACCCTCTTTAGATCATTCTTGCAGTATATACACATCATGTAATATACATTGGCAGGTCATTTACTGGGATCATGTATTATTTCTAGCACCATACGTGTGCACAGTGCTTTGCAGACAAGACAGAAGGAGAAAGTCCCTGTGCCCAAAAGCTTGCAGGTGAAGCACTTGATGCTGTGAGTTGTGGGTTGGATCCTGGGTGCTGCAGGAAGTCAGTGGGAGTTGCAGGTGCCCCTCACCTTGGAGGATCAAGCTCTTCGGTAGACAGTAGACAAAGTATCAACAATGGGGAGGGTGAATGGATAAAACAAAATCACTGTGTTATAAATGCTGACAATAATATGTGCCTTTTGGGTCTTGTAGCTGTAGGGTTATTAGTGCTGTAGATTATAATTCTCTCCATGGTTGTATGTGCACGCATCTGTATATGCATATACAGGAGGTGTCCTTAAGAAGTCAACATTTGCCAGCAGTCAGCATGCAGAGGTAGCTGAGGTACCACATTCCCCCTATCCCTTTGAAGAGGGATGTTTGGTGGTAGATGAAGGGATGAGTAGTGGTGGAAGGCTGGCTCAAAGAAGAGCATTCTTAGGGGGGACTTGATGGAGGAGTGTCATTGGGGCGTCTTGGTTGATCAGGGAGCCTCTTTCAGGTCGCAGCAGACAGCATGAAAAAATGAGTAGCTGGCAGAGCACGGAGGAGGAGGAGGAGGTGCAGACAAAAAGCAAAGCAGAGATGTAGGCGGTGCAGAGCCTGGAATGAGGATTCTGATAACCCCTCCACTTCCCCCAGCCAACTCCTTGGTTTGAAGCTTTATTAAATTAAGCTAGGGGCTACCCAGAACCCTGGGGATTTTTCTTCCAAACCATCTGAATTGGAAGCAGGAATCCTTTGAAGCCCACTGCCTAGGGAGGGTATGACATGCTAAACAGTTGGTGTTTTGTGTGAGGCTGTAGTCTCTGAAACCCCTAAAAAGGAAAAACTTGCAGCAGAGAAGTGAAAGCAATCTAAAAACTTCTTCTCGCCCATATCCCCCGCTCCCTTATCAGTCAGATAATTTACCCTTATCCTCTAGAAAAGAGAAAAAGGGATTTGTATGGCCCAGAAATTTAAAAAACAACCACACCTAGAGTGCCCCAGATTCTCTCCCACAAAAAAAAAAGCACACAGTGGAAAATCCTTTCCATGTAGAACACTGTGGTCACTTCCTACTGTATCACTGTTGTTGCTATCTGTTAGATACATAACTGAGAAATCACTTGTCTCCATCATCGTAATTCAGTGTAGGGGGTCAAACCCTGAATTCCTTGCTCATTTTGTCACCTCAATCCTTGCTCAGGCAAAACTTCCACTGACATCAGTAACGTGGTAAAACCCAAGGATTCCTAAATAATGTTGCACAGTTGGCTAAACTCTTTGGGATTCCTTGGGAATCTGAAGAAGTGGGTTCTTTACCCACGAAAGCTTATGCCCAAATAAATCTGTTGGTCTTTAAGGTGCCACCGGACTCCTCATTGTTTTTGTGGATACAGACTAACATGGCTACCCCTCTGATATTTGGGGTGGGAGTAAGACATCGTCAGAAATGAGAAATTTCATGCTGATTGGGGCAATATACTGAGGTGAAAACTAACAGTGTCTCTACCTCACATTCCAGAATTTCACTATGTGGACTAATTGTGCAATTTTATTCTCACACACACACGACACGCGCATAGACACACACACAATACATTTGAAACTAATAAACAGTCTGTCTTAAATGTTCTTAACATTCACGCTGGAGATTGGCTGTAGCAGAGAAACAAGGCTGGATCATGGACCAGTGTCTTATTAGCAGCTTGTTCTATACTGCCAAAGTGAGAAATAGAGCTGCACTGAAGCAAGAAAACAATGCCAGCGTGGGATTCTGCTGACGACTGACCACCCAATGTCCTCTCTTTTGTTTGAGATTTCACCATAATGATCAGATGGAATTATTTGTTCATAACTCCACAGCTCATGTATTATTCTGCATAAGCGGTGTTCCGTGCTTCATGTCAATACACTACTTACATTCATGCAGGATGAATCTCAATATTTTAATTTCCTTATAATGGGATTTTAGAATTCGGCTGCGTCATTTTCGATTTATCAAAAATCAGATCAGTAGGATCAGGCTGGCAACCCTAAAAGATCCACCCTTTTAGATGTTCACAAATCCCTTTTATGCATTAATAATACTTTGCTCTCCTATAAACCTTTTGTCCAGCATTCATGAATTAAGCCTCACAAGCCACCCTGTGGGGTTGAGAAATGTTATTGCCATTGTATGGATGGGCCATATTATATGGGGAAACCGAGCCACTGCGAGGTTGAATTGCTTGTCCAAAACCAAGTTAAGTTAGTAACAGTTCAGAATAGAATGTAGGTCTGCTCGCTTTGTCCAGTGTCTCAGCCACAAAACAGTCTTTCTCCCTAAACCTCCATTCAATTTTTTTGTCCAGCAGCTGAAGGGAAATGTGAAGCATCCTTGTGGAAAATAAGCTTTTTGAAACCTTGACTGCAAGCTACCCACACATGACAGTTGTCAGCTAGGCTGCCCATGTGTGGTTAAGGGGAATGAAATTTAAAGGACCTTCTGTTTCTATGCACAAAGGTCTCTACCAGTTCACCTACACAGAAGAATCTGCGTCAGCTGCCAGTATTCATTTTTTCTTCCTTTGTGGGTTTCCAGCCTGGAAGAGGGACAGAAGTCTGATTCTATCCAGCAGGGGCAGTGATGACATAAACACTAGCCAATATAATAGAAAGCATTAGTGCAATTGCTATCTAAATTATCCAGGGTAACACCAGTTCCTGTTCTGCTCCTTTTTCTGCATTAACTGCTGGGGCTCGGAGTTGTTCCTAGGACGAGGAGAATCAATCACGTGATACAAACAGTCTGTTTTTAATTTTGAATATTCCAACATTCTCTGGAAATAGCAGATTATTTAAAGAGGAGACTAGAGCAATTCAGCTTAAGCAAACCAAAGAGGTTACACTGCACCCCAGCGACCTGTGGGGGTGATCTTGTCAGATCTCCCAAAATAAGCAGGGTTGAAATGGTATAAGAGACCACTAGTGAGAACCCCTATGTTGCAAGATGTACTCTCAGTGATTCAATAGAGATGGCATTTCTCCTTGGTGAGTCAGTACTGAACCAGTATTCTGGAGAGGTGCTAGGGAGTGCCATCCTAACAGGGGTGCCGTCTTCCAGAGGACTCAAGGCTCTGACCATGTGCTGTTGTAAAATAAATAATCTGAGGGAGAAGTTTAGCAAACAGAGTCAATCTGTGGAACTCTTTGCCAGAGGATGTTGTGAAGGCCAAGACTATAACAGGGTTCAAAAAAGAACTAGATAAATTCATGGAGGATAGGTCCATCAATGGCTATTAGCCACGATGGGCAGGAATGGTGTGCCTAGCCTCTGTTTGCCAGAAGCTGGGAATGGGTGACAGGATGGATCACTTGACGATTACCTGTTCTGTTCATTCCCTCTGGGGGAACCTGGCACTGTCCACTGTCAGAAGACAGGATACTGGGCTAGATGGACCTTTGGTCTGACCAATATGGCCATTCTTATGTTCTTAAGAGAGTTTTAGCTCTGAGATGCTGACTAATCAAATGTCTCCTCACCTACGTTCTTCCTCTGACTTCACCTAGTACCAGGTTTGCTTCTTGTCCTAAATTAGAATCTGGGGTTGTTACATTCTGCTTTGCAGAGGCCCTTGCTTGGGGACAGAAGCCAAGTGTGAGTGTGCAGCGTTGGAGGATGGGTACATGGAGTCTTTCTTTGCCTCCCACCTGCTCTCCTGCACAGTGAGCCGTTCCTGTTGGACTGAAGAGCACAGGCGCTATTCCAAGCTAATGCTGCTTGTGATGATAGCCTTCTCGAAGGGGTTGTGATGAGAGGGCCATGGCTATGCACGGGCAATAGAGGGGTTCATGCTGCACCCTTTCAAATGGTGGTGGAGCTGCTCCCTGTGTGTGCTCCTGCAGAGCCCATGGAGGAATTCTGGCTGAGTCATCAAAAAATCCTTCAGCGGCTTTTCTTGAGTGGAGTTTCCTGAGCCCACATAATTTGGACCTTGGCTTATAGCTGCAATCTGCTCTTCAGTCCCTACTCAGGCAAAGCTTCCACTGAAGTGGAGAAAGGTTCCTAGGTATGGCCCACAACTGGTATAATAAGGCCTCAATCCTGCACAGATTTAGACACATGCTTAACTTTACGTGCACTGAATAGTTCCTGAAATCAAAGGAGTTACTCATAGTTCATAAAGTTAAGCATGGGTGGCAGGATCAGGGCTTAGGTTTGTAAACTATGTTGGTTCAACATTTTTCCTCCATTTATTGCTCTTTACCATTGACAGGTAGCAACATGGCTCAGATTGTACCAAACGGAAGTAATTTAGGTATTAAAACCAGCTGGTTACATTGTTTAGCAGAGGAACTAAATTGATGATCAGCTTTTGAAGCATCAAGTGAGATGTAACAGAAAGGATAATGTGTAATTATTTTTTCTCTGTTGCATTTGAATGCATATGTGTCTTCTGTCTTTGTTATTTATCTGCCAGTTTGATTTTTAATTATTTGTTTTGGAGATAATGAGCGATTGTGCTGTATTTATAGAAAATTCCTGAGCTATGATATTATCCGCTTCTGTGCTGTCTTTCTGCAAACACGGGTAGGCTGGCGATTAATTATTGCTAGAAATATTAATTAAATTTCAAGAGGTAACGAATAACAAATAGGACTGAAATTTACAAGACTAGCATTTTGTTTTAAAATCCAAATATCTACTTAGTTACTCATTTCAAGGCCCTTGTGAGAGGTGACTATAGACATCGACAAGGCATAAAAGCTCAGAACCTTTATCGCTATCGATCAATAAATTAATGATGTATCTCTGCTTCCCCTCCCCAAGGAGTTCCTCTCGGTCAGGTTTTTCTATTGTTTGAGTCTGTGAGCATTGGGTTATGCCGTGATTATGGTGGCCGGTGCTAGGGGGAAAGCACAGAACTAACATACACTTGCATACTATTTTATCTTATGCTCTTCTGTTCTTTTTTTTTTTTTTTTTTTTTTTTAAGGAAAATTTATTGAAGGCAGAAGCCCTCTGCTTTTCAATCAAACCACCAGTGAGTCCTAAAATCCTGGATATTTTTATTATTTCTTGAGTGATCCTTCTCTCTCTCTCGTTTGGTTTCACAGACAGTGAAATTATTCCTCCCGACTGCCTGCGTCCGAGATCTTTCACTGCAATTCGCCGGCCCTCGCTGCGCAGGGACACAGAGGATACCCGGCTCTCCGTGAGCCTCTGCGACCTCAACCTCCAGGAAGAGAACTTCCATGTGCTGGCCACCATGTGTCCCATCCCTCAGAACTCCCTCAATTCTCAGCATTCCCATCTCTTCCCATCCCAGCTTGAAAGTGACCTCCGCTTCCACCAGCTCAGGGGAGCCCATATCAAAATCCTGGACGACCAAACTGTGGCCCGGCTGGAACATGCCCGGGAAGAGAGGACTTTGGTTTTCACCAGCAGGCCCCTTAGAATCAATGAAACCATTTTTGTCAAAATTAACAAATCAAATGCCTCCCGTTCCGGCACATTGTCATACGGAGTGACCTCTTGTGACCCTAGTACTCTGAGGCCCAGTGACCTTCCTTATAACCCAGAATCATTGGTTGACAGGAAGGAATTCTGGGCAGTCTGTAGAATCTTGGTGCCCCTCCAGAGTGGAGACATCTTGGGGTTTATGGTGAATTCGGAAGGCGAACTGCATTTGAGCCATAATGGTGCCAGCGCCGGCATGCAGGTCTGCGTGGACTGTTCCCAGCCCCTCTGGATGTTCTTTGGTTTACATGGAGCAGTTATGCAAATTCGAGTATTGGGTATGTTTGTCTATATTTTAAAATTTCACGTGAAAAATTTTGAGGAGGTCTGATTTGTGGGGAGGGGAATTGAATTAAAATATTAGAAGGCAATCAGTTTACTTTAGGCCACATACACAAAAAGTATTATACCAACACCGCCCCCCCCCCCAAAATAAAAAACAACCAAAGACCTCTGTAGTATTGTGAACCTACACCCAAGAATACTGAGTTAGAATACTGTACTTTGCATTTTTATAGCACCTTTCATATAAAGGTATCCAAGCTCTTTGCAAATACAAACAAATTAATCCTCATAATCTCCTGGTGAAATAAGGAAGTGTAATCCTTTTGCATATAGAGAAAAGGAGGTGTCATGGTTTGCCCTAGCTCCCGCAGAAAATCTATGGCAGAGCCTGTTCCTATGCATTAACCACAAGACCAAACAGTCACCTGAGAAAGTCCTCCTGAATCCCTCGTGTTAGATTATGCAAAGAAGCCACAGTGAAATGAACTACTGTTTCATGCTCCCATCTGAGTGCAAGGCAGAAATCCAACAAACAATGAGATGTTTACAACCCATTCTGTTTTAATTAGGCAAGCGTAAGTGATGCAGGTAAGTAAATCTTTTAAAATAGATGATCTTTATCTCAACAGGTTTCAGAGTAGCAGCTGTGTTAGTCTGTATTCGCAAAAAGAAAAGGAGTACTTATGGCACCTTAGAGACTAACAAATTTATTTGAGCACAAGCTTTCGTGCATCCGATGAAGTGAGCTGTAGCTCACAGAAGCTTATGCTCAAATAAATTCGTTAGTCTCTCAGGTGCCACGAGTCCTCCTTTTCTTTTTATCTCAACAGTGTCCCTTTAACTGGAATGTTTCTAGGTGGAAAGTGTAGAACAAACACTGAAGGAAATATTTTGAAAGCATGAAAATGGAAGTCTACATGCAAAAAATGCTTGTGCACTCATCTTTGTTTGTACACACTTACATTTGTGTGTGCAGGTATCTGCTGTGTGACAGCACAAGCACTTTTGCTTGTGCAAGCTGTCTTCTTTATCTTAGCCTTGAAACTGGACCAAGTCCTGGTCCTGCTGATGTCAGTGTCAAAACTTGCAGTGAGGTCTGTGCGAGCAAGATTTGGCCCTCAGAGAGCAGTTTCTTTTTAGTTTATATCCAATATGTAAATAACAAGGGGGTCATTTGCTAACAGTACATGCAAGATATTTCGTTAGGGGCTAATCTACAATGAAAACGTACATCAGCATAGCTACATCTCTCAGAGGGGTGAAAAATCCACACCCCCAAGAGACAGAGCTATGCCAGCCTAACCCCCTGGGCAGACAATGCTATGTTGACAGAATAATTCTACCACTTCTCAGGGAGGTGGATTAACCCCTCCCATCACTGTGGGGATTGTCTACGCTGAAGTGCGACAGTGTCACAGCTGCAGCATTTAAAGTGTAGAGATAACCTAGGAAAGCACTTGAGCCTCAGCCTTAGCTAAAGGGAGGCTATCTTGTAGTGCTGGACCCAGACGTTAGAAGTTTCACCATATTAGGCAAAAACAATGGCAATACGCTGATAATTTATATACTCCGTAAAGGATTTACAAATAGGTGTTAATTAAAATCCTCTAATGAGTGTCACTTTTGCTATGGAGGGAGAAGCAGCAGTTTAAGGCTGTGCAGGAACTTGGCTTTGAAAAGTCATTTGGCTGAATTTCTTCCAAATTTCTGGTACATGATGTCAACCAAAGAATTTTTCAAATCCCTATTTGAAGCTGAGTGGTTGAAAGATGCTGCTCCCTCTGTGCGCTACTTGCAGCCTGGGTAGCCTGGCTACTCGTTCACTACCATGGCTAGTTCATGATACTCCCCACTCCAGCATGGAGCTGTGAAATTGAGAAGACAGCCAACAGCCGATGTAAGTACCTGCAGAGTCTACACGGACACTGCCTCGCGCGAACTACACCGACACAAGCCCTACACCTCTCGTGGAGGTGGAGTAATGTCATGTCGGTGTAGAGGGGCACTTACATTGGAGGGAGCAAGGCTGTAGTGTGTACACTGACATAATTAGGTCGGCGTAAACTGCCTTATGTCAACCTAACTGTGTAGCGTAGACCAAGCCTCAGAGACAGACAGTCTGACCGTCTCCTACTTCTTTTTACTGTCTGTTCTCTTCCACTCCACTCCCCACTGTCATGTCAGCCCTCCTGCTCAGGTATGAATTTAGGAACCCTGGCAGACTGCAGACCTGCAATGTGCCTATAAGTCCCTATGGGAAGTTACATTTCTCTTCACTCTTCCAAGGTGCATTTTAAGGGAAAATATGATTATCATAATGCATGATAGGTTGACTAGATACTGGTGATCTTGCAAGCTCATATCTACATCTCAAGTGAATCATGCATTTAGAATGTGCTCCTTGCTGTAGTATCTTAGTCCCAGTATAAGCATGACCGATTTCAGAGTAAGAAAGCTAATCTTTCTGCAGTGCATTACTTCACTTTTAGGAACAGATTTTTTAAAAAAGTTAGGCTTGCAATTAGATGCCTACTTTGGGCACACAATGACCGGACTGCACATGCAAATAGCTAATTAATGGGATTTGTCGGTGTAATTTAGATGATTTAGTTGGTGTTGGTCCTGCTTGGAGCAGGGGGTTGGACTAGATGACCTCCTGAGGTCTCTTCCAACCCTAAGATTCAATGATTCTATGATAATTACTTAATTTGAAAATATGGCCCTTGGTTTTTTAAAGGCCCACTACAAAAATAATCTCTCCATTAAACAGAAAAAACAAATTCTTTTTGGAAGAGCTAGTGGCTAAACTCTCCTCTTAGGAAATGGGCATAACCTCCTTGCACGATGATTTGGGGTGAACCTGCCTACCTGTCTGCAAGGCTTTCTTGCATGATATGGTTTGATTATAGTGACTTATTAGCAATGTAATAGGAGAAGAAAGACCTTAAGTGATCTGTTTACGACTTATGAACCCTAGGCATAAGTTTTTATTACTAACATCCTGCTGTAATTAAAATGCTCAAGCATAACAAATGTGACGCTATCATTTATTACTTTAACCACTATTCATCTTCTAATAGCCACTGGGATCCAATTTGTTTACCATTCCTGTGCTGTTCAGAGACCCTGGCTGGTTTTTTTTTTTCCAGCTAGCACATCATTCTGATAATGGTAGATCAAGCCAAAGAGACCTGGGTGGGGAATAAAGAGGATTAAATGATACTATACTTGAGAAGGAAGGTCCCATCTGGCCTGGTAGGCACAGGAAAGAATAGAACCATCAGGCTGCCACCATGCCACAGTTTACTTTGATACCAGACCACCCGTTCTGCCAGCTGTATCATGAGCCCACACGGGAACTGTCTCCTGAATTCGGTTGTAAGAGGACAAGCTAGAATTTTTGTAAAGTGGAGTGTAAGTGAGGGGAGTTGTTGGCATTAATCTAATGTCCCCAAAGGAAGGATAAGGATCCCTCTGCTGGTACATCTATTGAAATGCTGGCTAGACAGTAACTAACATCATCCAGTACAATGTTAGGACATTTGCACTACCTACGTTATAAGACACATGTCTAAACCATAAATGTAACTTTGCAGCCTTAGGTTGGATTGTTATAAAATGTCAGTCTTTTTAACACAGTTGGGCTGTTTATACAGAGCAGTTATCAAACTCTCACCAATACTAGCCACTTCATGATACTCTAGTTACAGGATCAGTCATGCGGATCGATCATTTCCAGGCCTTGGGATGAACTAGATGACCAAATAGAGTATTCCTATCTCTAGCTCAGGGGTTCTCAAACTGGGGGTCAGGACCCCTCTGGGGGTTGTGAGGTTATTACAGGGGGGAGGAGGGGAGGTTGCAAGCTGTCAGCCTCCACCCCAAACCGCGCTTTGCCTCCAGCATTTATAATGGTATTCAATATATTTTAAAGTGTTTTTAATTTATAAGGGGGGTCGCACTCAGAGGCTTGCTATGTGAAAGGGGTCACCAGTACAAAAGTTTGAGAACCACTGCTCTAGGTTCTATGATGCCATAGTGAATCTGAAGCATAAGAAATGTCATTTATATCCATCTTCTCTGGCAGTGAATGGGAAACATGCAAAAGCTCTATTACGACAACAAGAAATGAAGACACAAACAGTGCAAAAGGCACCATTATGGTTGCTTATTCTAGCGCAGCAATTATAAAGCAGATTTAAATCTCTTCCTAGGGGTATCACTCAAGCCCTTATTAAAATAAGTAAAGCCACCACACTGAATTAAAGGAACAAAGAGCTGTGCCATTAGCTCCAAAAGCCAGGAATTTAAAGTCAAGGTGTTGTGTTCTCTCCAGCCATTCTGCTTTTTCTGCAATACAGATAAAATTATTCCTGGCCACTGGCAATGCCACTGCACAATTAGAAGAATTAAGAAAGGTGAATTAGAGGACTGGATGGCTCAGGAGACTGATTATTGGATACTGACTTTTCCACCTCTAGCTCAGCCATTTGGCTATGTCCAAGGGTGATAACAAATGAAAGTCATTGCCATCTGATGACTGTCTGGTGGCCTATAGTAGCTGCCATTACAGAGTCAACATTTACCAACCGTAGCTGCCCCACCAGTTTCAGAGATACCAGAGTTATTTCCTGGGCTAAGGATCGAGAAGTACTGTAGTATCATAGAAACAATTCCACATGGGTAAACCTCTGCACCTGCACAGAGCTCATTGTAAGATCAAGGCCTGAGATAGGACATTGCAGGGGCTGGTGCAATAAACAGGGGTGTGGTCTTCAGTCTTTATCAATCCAGTATAATTCACTAGAACTAATTTCATCCTAGGGGAAGTAATAAAACAGAAAATTAAGATTAATTAATCTTTCAAGCAAGCAGAAAATAAATAAAACCCCAAGCACCATCGCAGTTGGGTGAGAGGCTGCAGGGATGTGCCTTGAAAGATATAAGGAGCTCAGAGTTCAAAGCAAATGTGTCTGGGTCACAAGAAGGCAACTGGATCACAATGTATAAGTACCTACATGGGGAAGTGATATCTGACAGTACAGGCTCTCTAAAGTAGCAGACAAAGTCATCAGATAACCCAGTGGCTGGAAACTGAAGCTAGACAAATTCAGACTGGAAATAAGGGTAATTACAGTAAGGGTAATTAGCCATTGGAGCAGATTATCAGGGGATGTGGTGGATTCTTCCTCAAAAATTTGTTCTAGTTCAACCACAAATTACTGGTCTCGATGCATGAATTTCTGGATGAAATTCTCTGGATTATGTTGTGCAGGCGGCTAAACTAGACTATCACAATAGTCCTTTGTGACCTTAAATTCTGTGACTCTATCATGTGTAAGGGAGGCATTCACAAAACAGAGGACTAGAATGTTGCTGATCTCTAGGAGACTGAGTAACCAAGTAGAAATGAAACACAGGCTTTGCATACCATATATGGAACCTAATGTTGTATGTTCCCCTTTCTACCCTCATCCCAACCCAGGAAAGATTCATGACAGAGAAAGGACACTGTGCTTCAATTGTGAGAGAACATTAAAAGAGGAAGAAGCAGCCCATGGTGCAACCAAAACAACCTGGAACTTCATTGTTTCAGGTTTCATGTTCTTGTAAAGTGGACATGACCAGCGTATTACAACAGTGATTTACTGCTCCCAGATTTTGCTTGTAAGTGTCTTGGATCAGGCAAAGGTTTATCGAGAGCCCTGAAAGACTGAAGTGAGCCGGACTGAATATATTGGGCTGCTTTTTACATTGTAATTAATTTTAGGAAGTAAAATTGATTGACCTCAGAAGGTTTTGGAAGTTATGACTCATGTCTGGAGGATCATAAGCTACAGTAAGTCTCTGTAGAAACTCATTGGGAAGCCAAGTGGTGGTACATTTTTTTTGTTTTTTTTTTTAACTTTGCTGTATCTCAGAATGAATCGCTTCCATGCAACAAATTGTTTTTGAGCTTCCCTGGAGAAGTGAACTTTGCATAGAGATCAAAGTTTCCTT
This sequence comes from Natator depressus, assembly GCF_965152275.1. NCBI lineage: Eukaryota > Metazoa > Chordata > Testudines > Cheloniidae > Natator > Natator depressus. Next base: position 118,921,699 of record NC_134240.1, on the reverse strand, counting down.
GTAGGTAATTTAAAAAACAAATAAGCAGGCACTTGGGTAATATATGGGTAAAAGAGGCAGTGTGAGCCACTGGATGACAGTGATAATAGCATACTGAGCCTTTAGGTCATCAATTTAAATCTGGCCTAGAACATTAGTGGCTAAGGATTGTTATCATCTGATGGATGCTCAGTGGAAAGGGAGAGTTGGGATTCAGGCCGGTTATTAGTTGGCTGGTTGTATTCCATCACACAAACATTATCATAACTGGCACTAACTGGGACCTTTATCGGCAGTGTCAAAAGAGAAGCCAAAGACTGAATAAGTTATGGCATGGGGTCCCAACTTTTTTCTGCATGTGATCCACATCTTAACAGAGAGATTGTTCCATGCAGCCACCTCCCCTCCCATGTGCCATGGAGTAAGATCCCGCAGGCAGCTATAGCAGTTGCTTACACGTGGAAATTGCCTTGTCTCGGTTTGTAAAGCTACCCGCACTGCCCCGTTTTGCTTTTCGTTTAGTTTTCTATCACTTTGGTTCTGTTTCAACTGGAAACAAGGTGGACAAGCCAGCACCATGTGACTGAGCAGCTTTCTATAGATCGTTAGTGGTCCATAAAGCACAGCAGGGTTTATGGAGACTGAACTCACTCCCTGGCTGAGATTCCTCCTTTCCTCACCAGGACCGCCATACCCACTGCCGTCTTGATGCATCTTCTGCATCAACCCCCCAAAGTTTCTGGCGGAGGGAGGTTGTCCCCTCCCTTTCCTGCGGTCTTCGGGGCAGCTGATTGACCTGATCCCCCTCTGACTCTGTAGGGGGCTGCGAAGCTGAGCCTGTATCCGCTACAATCCCACCATGGTTAGACAGTCTGTCCTTCCCACCTTCCTTATGAAATGGTCTTTGTAACACTGCTGCTGATCCTGCTGCTGCCACTGCTCTTTCCCCATTTTGGACCCCAGAAACAACCCACAATGCAACACTTGTTCAAGGAAACATCCCCCAAAATATCCGCTAATACGTGTGCAATCATATGTTTAATTCACATGCACTTACTGCAGCTTGTATGCAGATCAGTTGAGTCTAAACGATGGTTTGTGTGTGCACTAATTGCCTATGCAACTCTGTGCTGCAGATAGTGTGTACAGTTGCTGGATAAATCGTACACATAGGTGGGGAACTAGGAGTAGAATCCTGGTTCTTCAGCACCAGAAACATCAGTCTCTGACACTTGAGATAAAGGCGATCTGTGTAGTAGTAGGTCCTTATGATCTTCAGGAGCTAGCCACCAGAGGGCAACATGATCATAGATGCAGCCAGTACATTACCCTGGGCTCTGCCTTTTGGAATCTGAACCATGGGAGTCTTGTATCGCTCTGGCCATTTGGAAACTGCCAGTAATCAATGGGTTAAAATAAATACACTACAAAATACCCTACTTCTAAATGCATAACATTATTGCACAAAAATGCATATAATGGGCCTCTTCCTTTAACAAGCATTCACTTAGGGAGTGCCCTAGTGTTTTATGGCCCGTGTTTTTGATTTTGTCTATGGAAAATGGCCTCATTAAAGAGATACAGATTTAACAGCCCTGCATTCTATGACACTTAACTGCCTGAAGTTCTGGTGAACCGCAGGGCAAACAGCACTTTATTGCTTTAGCAGAATCCATTTGGAAGCATTTTCTGGGGTTTCTGGTGTATGTCTAAAATTTTTAAAATGTTCAACACGTCTTGGAAAGAAATTAACGTGTGTCAAATGCCCAGGTTGGATAAGCCCTTCCGTAAGGCTGGGTTTTATTTTTCTCAGTGAATTAGGCAGGCATTACTAATGCTAATTTGTAAGAGATCCTCGAAAGTATTGCATCCTCAATTGCTTCAGGGCGCTTTTCTGCCATTACATATGGCCCCCTGTGTACCTTCCATTTTCCCTTCGTTTAAAAGTGAAATTAGCATAATGAGAAGCTGTCCTAGCATGGATCATACAAAACTGGGTAGTTGGCTTTTTAGCAAATATGCATTGGAGCAGAACCTTAGAGCTACAGTGTGGGGCTTGCCTCATCATTATCTTTCTCTCGCATCAGTGCTGGTGACATGATAGGGAACACCATTTCTCTGTACATGTCCACAGCACCTTTCATCCAAAGATCTGATGATTCTTCACAAACTCTAATTAACCCACCCAATACCCTTGGAGGTATAGTAGTGTTATCAATTCATGTACCGTATAAAGAGGAGGAAGCTGAGCTATAGGAAGGCTTTAGATGTGGAAGGGATTTGGAGTTAGCTTCTCTCTTTGCCTCTGCCTCCGACTGCCTGTGTGATCTGAGATAACTCACTTCACTGCTCTGTGCCTCAGTTACCCCATTTACCTAAAAAAAGCTTGTGGGCATAATGAGAGGCCTCTGTCTGAGATCCTCAGATGACCCCTGAAGAGTATTACTGAGTTGCCATGTCAGTGGAAAGAACAGAGGGGGCCTACCTCTGAGACCCCCCCCCCCCAGCTCTAACTGCAGACACGTTCCTGTCCCACATGGGTGACTCTTCAGCAAAGCTGCTGTTTGAGTTCGGATCTGCCTACAGCTCACAATGGCGCGATGTCTACTTTCCAGGAGCCAAATAGAATGAGTGCGTTTCCTGCCTTGCGGAATTTGGCTGTGTGGGTTAGGCACAGGACAGGGGCCTGGCACTGCCTGCTATAGCAAGTTACATGAAGTTTTGGAGCTGGGATTCCACTCGGTCATGCTCCCCTTCGTTCACAGCCAGATCCTGTGTGGTGCTGACCCTTCTGCAGCTGTCACTGAAGCCGGTGGGAATGATAGGCACTCAGCACCTCTCAGGATGAGAGTTTAGATGAGTGCTGTTTGGAGCATATCTATTTCCCATAGATTATGACTGAGTAAAACAAACAGAACTTCTTCGAGTGACAGCTGTGGGACTCAGCCTGCACAGAAACCATATAGTGCTGTAAAGGCTTCCCCTTTGCACTCATTCCTCCATGACAATGGAAATTAAGTCTTTATCACCATCAGCATAATAAAATATCCCTAGATTCAATGAGCTGTTCATAGTAAGTGATATACGGATCTCCCTTATCTCACCACACCTTTGCCTGTCTGCATTCAATAAACTGCATATGGGATAATTTACCAGCCTCTTTGAATTATGGCTCATCTGTCATGAAAGATAAAGTCTGCATAAATCTTGGACTAACGCTGGCATGAGTTAGTTATTCTGGCTACTTGCGAGAGTGACAGAATAGACTAAACTCACTGATAACACCCAGTTTTTCTTTTCTCCCAATGAAATACACGCTAGAAGCTCAGAGGAGCAGTGAGGAAGAGGGGAAAGTTTTCAGTGTGATTAGATTGTTTCCCACCCCACCCCCCAGCTGCCGCCTCATTACTGTCAATCTCTGCTGGATGAGTGCTGAATTTTGAAGCACTGGACCTGATGACTGTTTCCTTCTTGTTCAGAAAACAGCATCCACCTTCACAATACTGGCATGTCTGAGCCAAATGGCCTTTATATGACACTCCTCTGGCTATGAGGATAGGGCTGGACTTTCTGCCACAGAAAGGTTGTGATTAATCTAAGATTAGTCTCGAGAGCTCTGAAGTTAATAGTCTTTGTCATAACAGAGCAAGACACGTGATTTTCAGGTTTTCTTTCAAGCAAGACGACCCCAAAACCCCCAGCTCTTGGCAGCTTAGATTTTTTTGGCTCTGAATTCTTCCATAGGAGATGAACTTTCTGTTGTATTTCCCTTCCTAATCCAGTGTCCACCTGGTATTGCTTTAAGCTATGGATATAATCTTCCTCCATGGGGGGTGGAGTCACTGCAGGTCCATTATGACATGGCCCATAAATGATTAGCTCTGCTAAAGCCCTATGTCCACCTGTGCCATAGAAGTCATGGAAGACAGTGGAGATCGGTAAAGAGAGAGCTGAGCTGAGCTCATGCACTTCTAGGGACCAAGGTGTTTTTTTATTTTGACAACTAATGAAATAACACGGACAGGAATGCGATCAAAGGGTCAAACAAAAGGAAACTGACGGGGACACTGAGCAGAGAACCCTGGACAGGGCCCACTGCTCCTCGAAGGCGTTGCTAGGCAGCAGTTCTGCAGAAAAGGACCTAGGGCTTATAGTGGACGAGGAGCTGGATATGAGTCAACAGTGTGCCCTTGTTGCCAAGAAGGCTAAGGGCATTTTGGGCTGTATAAGTAGGGGCATTGCCAGCAGATCGAGGGACATGATCGTTCCCCTCTATTCGACATTGGTGAGGCCTCATCTGGAGTACTGTGTCCAGTTTTGGGCCCCACACTACAAGAAGGATGTGGAAAAATTGGAAAGAGTCCAGTGGATGGCAACAAAAATGATTAGGGGTCTGGAACACATGACTTATGAGGAGAGGCTGAGGGAACTGGGATTGTTTAGTCTGCAGAAGAGAAGAATGAGGGCGGATTTGACAGCTGCTTTCAGCTACCTGAAAGGGGCTTCCAAAGAGGATGGATCTAGACTGTTCTCAGTGGTAGCAGATGACAGAACAAGGAGTAATGGTCTCAAGTTGCAGTGAGGGAGGTTTAGGTTGGATATTAGGAAAAACTTTTTCACTAGGAGGGTGGTGAAACACTGGAATGCATTACCTAGGGAGGTGGTGGAATCTCCTTCCTTTGAGGTTTTTAAGGTCAGGCTTGACAAAGCCCTGGCTGGGATGATTTAATTGGGGATTGGTCCTGCTTTGAGCAGGGGGTTGGACTAGATGACCTCCTGAAGTCCCTTCCAACCCTGATATTCTGTGATTCTATGACCCCCAGAAATGTTACAGATTTTTATTGTTCTTTTGGTGGGGGAGCCTTGCCCTTGCTTTTGCCATCAATACCTCCCTTTCTCTCTCCCTGTGTGCCTGTGTTCTGGGTCCCCTGCCTGCAATTAGCTCCTGAGGGGTTCTCATCTTAGCCTGGAGATGACTAGCACTCTGATCCTTCGCAGCCACTCTGTGGCTGCCCATTGTACAGGCCCCTGGTCCTCCCAAGTCTATTTCAGGGCTTCCTCTAAGGGTGTGATGCCTGGTAGCAGCTGGGCTTTACCATTCAGAACAAGAGAGACCCCAAGGCCTCCAATGGGACTACTTGCAGTACGTATGATTAAGCATGTGCATAGGTCTGTGGGGACAATCCTAGTTTAAAACTGTAGCCAAGCATCAGTTACGATAACCAGCCTTTATTGGATGGGCTCCTTACCCAGCCAAAGTGTTGGGCATGCGGGGAAAGGTCAGTCAAAATGCCAACAACATGCATAGTGGAGACATAGCAATAGGTCGTATAAGGTTGTGGTTCCCTCAAGAGCTTCTGCCTCCACCACAGATGATGAGAAAGTGGCACCCAGGTTGGAATGTTCATTTACTACATTGTTTGAAGGTCTAAACTTAGCAGGCCAGGCCAGTCCCTGGTAGTATGAGCCCATTAAAGAAACATAAATAATGACAGCATAAGGCTGAATTGAAATGGTGGTTTGCTGACAATATACAGTGAAAGAAGACATAAGTTAGAGTTTGCAGAATGGGAACGTCCCTGATCAATACTCCCCTACAGCTTGTACCGTTTGGGTGTATGTTATATTTATGATGCTTGACTGACAGTCATAAAAGCATTGGCATGTAATGCAAACAACTGAAACTGAATCAACCACCTGAGCTAGTGTTTGCCAGGGGCGTTGTGTGCTGCCACAAAGCATTTACAGCATTAGATGCTGCCACAAAGCACGGATGTTCCCATGTTCGCTACTGTTGTTCTTTCAGCAAAGCGTGGAGTTTGTTCCCATTTAAAAGGGAAAGCACCAGCCTATGACATAAATGTCTCTTTCCAACTTATTTTCACTTCAAAGCAGTGTTAGTTCTAAGCATGTGGAGTCCACTTCTGTAAGGCTTCCAGAAGCGATCCCCATTGACTTGGAGGGAGTCTTGTGCATTCAAGGCGTGTAGATTAGACCTTGAATGTATACAAGGGTGTATAATGCTGTATCTAGTGATCAGGGAAAGGAGATAGTGAGTCAGTAATGATTTACATCCCTTTCCCTATACAAGTGCTGAGTAATCTTCCCTCACCGTCCAAGGATCAGCATTCACATTGCACTCCCCATCAGTACCTGGCCCAAACTGGGGAAGCTAATGATCCAACTAGCAGATCAAATTCGGTGATGAATCCTGGTTCCGTGCAGCCTGAGGCACATTGCGCATACGCTAAGACCATCCATCCTCCTACACAGCGGTAGCATGTTAGGCATCACGGCCCTGGTCCCAATCCCATGAAGTGACTGGGCATCTGTCCATTGACTCTGAAGGGCTTTTGATCAAGCCACCCTAGAGCTCACTCCGTTGCCATTTTTCTGGCCTCTGAGCTGGGAAATGGCCATGGTCCTCTGTGTCAGCCATTCCAGGGTTAGGTACCATGGTGAGAAGTGCATTATAAATGTCTTAGATTCATGGCAGTTACTCCACTGCCCCCTGGCCTAATCCACAAACATCTCACAGCGTCTCTACTCACATCTGATTAAGCACCTACTGAGCAGCTTTGAAAGAAATGTTTGAATGGCATATCACCGTTGGTATCCAGCAGTTTTTTCTCAGTCCTTCTCAGGGGCCTGTTCAGCGATAAGCACAATAGCAAATCTCAGTGGTGGCCCACTTTTGAGTTAACTGTGAAAAGTAAGCATAGAAATCATCTTTATTTTTTTACAATGGGGAAAGTGTATTTTTTCCCCGCAATCTCACAAGGGATCTCCCTTAAACTTTCAAAATGGCTCCATCCTTCAGCTGAGATCCAGTCCAGCAAATTTCAGCCCGAAAGAAGGATCTTTTGGCAAGGTGCCAATGGGCGGAGGGGGAGTTTTAAATGAATCACTTTTGCAGTCTTGCCTTGAGCATTCATTACGATTTAATTACTTGGCCTATGCCATTGCTAGGGCATCTGAGTGATTCGCATTGCAAAAACCAGTGAATACAGGAATTTGATGTGTTCACTTGTGAACAGGTTTTATTGTGTGTCTGTTTGAAATTGATCAGCTCTTAGGAGTTAAAAGGAAAATTAGATGTGTTGTTTATAACCTACACTTAGAGGGAAAGATGATTTAACGCAAAAGACTAGGCTTCCCATGCAATAGTATTTATTTCCCACATTTCTAGGAATCCATCACCATAGCATCTGGGTTCTGTTTACACACTGTCTTGTCTTCGCTAAACTGTTTCCCAATTTAGGAGCCGTCCTCTCCTCAAGGAGCTCAGAGCCCAGTAATAGCCAGTCCGGAGACCAATTCCCCCCAGCAGTTCCACAGCCACAGTCAAAAGAGAGCCTGAGCAAAGAAAAGGCTGCTAAAACTGGGAAAAACCTAGGCTGTGACTGATCTCTGCTGAGAGTGAACCCAGCACTTGAGGTTCCCTTTGGTGAATGCCCGGTCACTTGGAACAAAAGCCAAAGCATCCTTCTTGACCACAGCTGGTGCTTCTTGGTCAAGCTTAAGTATTCTCTGCAAAATGGGTTTAGTAATGCAGTTAACAGTTATACTCTCTTCCTTCTCAGGGGTGTTGGGAGGATTCATTCATTCAACAGTTAACAGCTTTGTGATCCTCTGTTGGCGATATTGCAGAAATGCAGAGGATAGTTAATACTTGTTGTTCAATCAACACTGATACTAGTGGTTTGAAAATGGTGTCAATAAACCTACTGGTATTTGGGCCTGAAGTCAATGGGCGTCTTTCCAGCGAGTTCTGTGTGTTTCGGATCAGGCCCTGTAAGCCAGAATGTTAGTCATCTCAGGAGGAGAAGAATGTTCCAATATTTAGAGTTGTTCATATTTTAAAGGACCAGATCCTGCCTTCAGATGTGCACAGTTGGTTCCGTAGAGTTCCGTGGGAGCCATGTTCACACAAACGATGGCAGGGTTTGGCCTTGCGAGTAAATGTGCGTTTAGAATTAGTCAGAGCCAGTTACTGTAATTCTGTTATGTCCTGTAGTGAGTCTTATACCACACGTGACACTGTAACATCTGAGCGCCTTCCAGCAGTGCGTTAATCAACGTGACTGTCACGTGTGGCTTGTTCTCCCACCGGGCCAGAAACATGTGCGATGGAGTGTCTTGTTTTGGTAGGGCTCTTTTAATAGATGGGTTGCTATATATTTACATTGGAGAAGGCAAGGTCAAAGCAATGAGCCTTGCATTTGGAGCAGAAGGTGGTGACATGAGGTGTGTGTGGTGGGGGGGATGGCCCTTAGTTCCCTGGGTGTTCGTTGCTTTCTCTCCAGCAGAGACTAGCTTTAGTCTGATTGTAGAGAGTTCTAATGTGCCAATGGATAATGGCTGTCGACTACGATCGTCTTCATTTCGTACGTGGTCTGTAACATTAGAAACGCCTGACCAGCACAGGAAAAGAGGATTCAGCTGCCTGTGTTTGTTTTCAGTTTAATGAGGTGAGCTGCCAGCTGTTGTTAGAAACAAAACCTGACCTGAGCCTGCTGAAGGGAATGTCATCCAGGTTGACTGGATGAGAAGCAAGGTTTTGTTTTGTAAACTTCTCTGGCTACTGAATGTTCCTCTTTGTTGTGTGTATAGTGACTGTGTTGTGAGCTATACCCCGCTGGACTTGTTTACAGTATATATTATCCATTAGCTCGGTTTATGGCTAGATCATCCATCAGACTGGAGAGGGTCCATTGCTGGTGTCTGTGAACACAGGATCTATGCAGCTCCTTCACACCCTCGAGTAGCCAGCCCTCCAGGCTCCAGTTCACCTCTCTGTAACTCCCATATAGTAACTGAGACCTTCTGTACTGCCTTACATCTGAGCATAGGCACCGACTCCATGGGTGGTCCGGGGCTGGAGCACCCACGGAGACAAAATGGTGGGTGCTGAGCACCCATCAGCAGTAGCCCCCCCATTAGCTCTCCTTCATCCCCCCAGTGCCTCCTGCCCGCCAGCAGGCCCCACAGATCAGCGCCTGCCCCCTTCCTCCCCACACCTCCCACCAGCCGTGAACAGAATAATCTGATCACCCCACCCCCAAGGCAAGGGCGACATAATGGATAAAATGCTGGCTATGCTAGAGGCAGCCTCATATTTCCAACAACTCCAGAGTATTCAGTTGGTGTCATGAATACACACAGCTTTCCAAGCCTGAGGAATAGGTTTTCTTGGGGGCTGAGAGGTACTGAGAACCTGCCACTCCCCCTGACTTAAATGGAAGACATGGGTGCTGAGCATCTCTCAGCACCAGGCCTCAAAGCACTGTCATTCTGGTATATTTCCCGAGGAGGGTGCAGGCAGAGTGGAGGGAGGCCATGACTTACACTAACATACCCATGTCACGTGCACTTCAGAACAAGGCTGATGCCCTAGGTCTCTGTGCAGACCTTGCAGCCTTCTCAGTTCTGTGAAGGAGCGCAGATAACACTGTGCAGACACCGACTGAGTTGGTTAGAAGGGCAGTTTCTGTTGTGGCTTTTATATGTGCCTCCTCCTATCAGATGGGAGGAGAGTCACCAAACTGTGCTGTCTGTGGCAGATGAAAATGGGCTGTAGGATAAAGGGAGGAAGGTTGGTTGCAGGGCTAAATGACAGGACTGGGAATCACAGCAGGTCTGCAGTCCTGGAGCTGCATTGTTCCCAGAAAGGGACCTTTTGGTTCCTTCAGCATTTATCATAATAGTGTCAGCTCCCTGATAGTCCTGCCTTGGCACATTGAAGAATCAACATGAAGGAGTGGAAATGTTCCAGAAAGGTAATGCAATGTGTTTGAAGCATCCTACGCACACCAGGGTTACAGAGAATATTCCGGGAGAAGGCAGCAGTTATCAGTAGAAACACTTGGTCACATTCAGGCTGATACTGTCGATATTAGGCTACTGTATGCTCCCATGCCCTGCCTCAGCAGCAGCTATGTTACAGTGCTGGACAGAGGTCATGGTCTGGTGTTATCTGATACCATAAGGGGAAAACATCAGGGGCGTAAGGAACAAGTACCATGCTGGTTTGTTGTGCACTCTGAGAAGAGCAATGAACTGTGCCAGGTAATATTTCCAAGATCCGTTGGCTGCCTGTGTTAACCATCGCAATTTAAAAGAAAAACACACCGAGATGTTGAGTTTTATACTCTACATGGCTGACCAATATGGTTTGGAGCAAGATGATTAAAATTCTATTACAGGCAGCACAGAACGCTTGATTTAACAGGACATGCCCAGCCCTTATTGCCAGGGCTGACTTGACAGGCTCCGTCCTATCCAGCTCCCTGTGATAAAGCCCACTCAAGTCAGAAAGTCACTTATCACCAAGGAAACTGAGACACTCACAGGCTATCAGCTGGCATTTTCAAAGGAGCCTAACAGAGTTAGGCACCCAAATCCCTTTGAATATCCCAGCCAGATCTGCCGACCTCACCATGCTCTGAGAATAATTTAAAGTTTCTCCAGAGTTTTGAAGATGTGATGTACACGATACGTGCTAAGTCACATCATTCATATAATGAAATACACAGGGATTGCTGAAACACAGCTACTTGTGGGGTGGAACACAGCAGCTGTTTAACAGCGCACAGCAGTACAGCTAATAAACTTTACGACACAGGGTAGCTTGTTAGTACGTATTAAACACTCCTTTTTGGCAGTGTCAAATGCTGTGTTACTATGGGGTGGGGTATGTGCAGAGGTTTCGCTTCAGTAACAGCTCCGAGTGAGGAGGTAGTTGTATAAAGGAGACACAGACTTTCAGTACTTGCGTTACTTAAAGCGTCATGCTGCTCTTACCGCCGGTCACCTGCAAGACTGCATCCAAACAGCATTGCTGAAATGCAGCCACCTCTGAGAGTGGTGCCCAAGCCATCTGTTACCCAGCATGCTGCCAAGAGAGGGGAAGGCACAGCACAATCAAGGATGTTGCGGGAAAGGCCTCCTCTTATGAAAAGGGCCATGGCCATGAGATCTTCAGCATCCATGCAGAGGAGCGAGGACCTTGCTTTATATGACCTGTCGGAAAGACTTGCTGTGCGCAGTAAAGTGACTGGGAAAGGGGGCTGCACTATGGCGTCCTAGTGTATTTCAGGAGAAATTCAGCTGCCCATGGAAGAGGAATTCCGGCACTCTCACTTTGGTTTAGAAGAAGGCGCCCGACTTTTCCAAAGACAGCTTGGTCCTCCTGTGGCAGCTGCCCTCTGAGGAGCTCCATGCACTTTAACCACACTGATGAATTAAGTCATGCAACTCCCCTCTGTCATACCTCTGAGCTCCATTTCGCAAATCGCCTCTGGGCCTAAACCTCCCTAGGTGGCTTGTCTCAGGTCTCACAGCAAGTCTGTGGCAGCGCAGGAACAGAACCCACAGTCCATGTTCTTCAGCGACCCAGGCCTGTGTCCTGGGTGCATTTCCTAGCTATGTAGGTCTGTTTACCAGAGGCACGTGCACGCTGTCAGAGCAGAAATGTAACAAGTAGGAAACGCGTTTAACAGAGTTAAAAGTGAGACAAGTAACGCCACACACAGTGAGCCAGGTGGGCCAGGCCTTCATTTCACTTGCTCTTCAGTGGTGTCAACAGGGAAACTGAGGCAGAACAGGCTAGTTTTCTTTCTGTGCCTCCCATCCAATACCCTTCTCATGCAGTGCACCTTGGCTACATTAAATATTGGTCAGATACCTGGCTGATGGCCAACATTGGATTAAATTCCAGTTGTCTACAGGAGGCTTTTGGGCGGCTCAACCTGCTGGACTCTAGGATTTGTTTCTAGCCTGGTTTGACTACCAAGTGCAGCTAGCCTCACCCGGAAAGAAGGAAATGGAAGCAAGATGCTCTCAGCAGGACTGTTTTCCTGGCCGCCTGGTGCTTTTTCACTTGAAAGCAGCCGCCGACTCATTGAACTGTGCTGTGGATCCCACTTTCTCAGCTCCATATATGGTAACGTGAAGGAAGCTAAGCATTCGTGGGTATTTAAATTCTGATTGGGCGCTATCCCCGTTGTCTCTTCCACGAGAGACTGAACACCTTGGAACTCCAGACAAACCAGTTGCTCCTTTGTGCCTGCTCTGATCCCCGTTAGCCATCCTCCCTCAGCTATTGGTGGTATGGTTACCAAGCAGACCCCATCCACCTTCCTGGGGGAGGGGAAGGGGGGGGGACCCATGTCACCGTCTGTGATTGTCTATATTTGCCTCTGGGGAGACATTTCAGCTGATTATTATTATAGCAACAGGACAAGAAGCAGGCTGAGCCTGAGTGAGTTAGTAATGCTGTCTCTGGAGCTCCCCTGCAGAACTGGCTGGAAAATGTGGGCCAAGTACCTTCTGCCTCCGGTGGCCTGGGAGCAGGCATGTACTAGCAGAGGATTCCACAAACAAGGCCCTGTGACAGGCGAGTCCCAAACACAAGAAGGGATCATGCTCAGGCCTGCCATGGAGTCAGCACCCAGTGTCTGGTTCTCTTTGCCCCAAGCAGGTTTCTGCTTTGGCTGCTTGGCAGGCTCCTATCGACATGGTTTCTTAGGGGTCAGCTGCCCAGGCAGGGCCAATTAATACAAATCTTTCCTGTCCTGTGTTCTCATTTCCCAGTTTGAGTGCCAGCGTTAATTTGCTGTCTGTTGCCTTTGAGCACCAGCTGGCCTGGTCACATCCAGGCAGGGGGGTTACCTGAGAACAACAGAGGCTTCCAAACAGCTGCAAAGGAGTTCCCTTTTTTATAAACAGGAAAGGGACACCAAGGGAGGTGATATGATTCAGCTCAGGCCACACAGCAAGTGGAGCAGGACCGGGATCAGAACTCACTCTTTTCTGCCTGCCAGGCGGCTCTTGATTGCCTTGGCATGAGCTCGGTGGTGCCAGGACTCTCTGTATTTTGCTCTGGCGTATACAGCACTCGTTATCAAGAGGATAGCTCCTTGGGTTCCATTCCAGCTGGCCAGCCATGTGCCCTGTATGTGACGCTGCCGGGGCATGGGCGCGTGAGACTGTGGGTGACGTATAATGAAAAGTAACATTTAAAACTGCAGAACTATTTACATTGGCTGAAAGGAATCCAGCTTATGTAGGGGGAGGGGGTGTTCAAACCTCTTTTAGGCCAGCTGATGGGGGGCGGGGGGCGAGGCGCCATCTGGTGCCTGGCTTAGGATGGGTTTGTTAGGAATGGAAAGTAAGGGTTAAGTTCTGGTCCCATTGAAGTCAATGGCAAAACTCCCATCGACTTCAGTAAGGCCAGGATTTCACCCCCAGCTCTCATTGTGATGGCACTAACACAGATCAGAATGAGCGATGCACGCCCAGCCCGAGGCAGGTATCGATGTGCGGGAGCAGGGCCTAATGTCTGGAATAATCACATGGGGACAAGCTTTTTTAAAAACCACATGTCTTTGTTGTATTGTCCAGGTTCCACCATACTGGCTGAGCGACTGGGCCCATCTACACCGAGCTCTCCCACTTCAGCCCCAAATTCCCCCACGGGTCTCTGCAGTGGGGTTTCTGATCCAATACTGAGTACGTGTGGCTCCGGTCTGCTCTGCAGCTCCATCAATGGTGAGTGTGCCTCGTACACATTCGCGGGTTCCCTGCCATGTTCTGCACTGCCACCCTTCCAGGTCTCCTGTTCAATGCCCATTAGTGCTCTAAGTGCATGGGGCGGCATACATCTATGCACCTGTCAGCTCCCGAAGTGAGTAAGGGAGAAGAGCTAGAGACCCATGAGGTCCCTAGGGGAATGTTTTTACATGGAAGCCACCCAGATGCTTTGATACTGGACAGCAATAATTTTGTAGGCTTTTTCATCATCAAAAATCTCCAAGGGGGACAACAAACTTTCTAGACTGTGTACACCCTCCTGTGAAATGCAGCTGCCTCTGGGGAGAATCCTGAAGGCTGTTTACATTGATATTCTCTACCAGGGCCAGTTCCCATGAATCCCAGAGGCTGTCATAAGCTTCCATCCAGCCTCACAAGCTCTCAGGGAGAGAGGGAGGCAGGCAGAATTCCCGTTGCACCAAGAGGTTGTGGCTGTTTGTATGAGGGTAGTGCCCGGTGTCACCCATGCACATCCCTGCCCAGAGAACCCACGGTCTGTGACTTGCCCAAGGCCACAGTCCCCTGCTCATGTCACCAACCAATGCACCAATCTTAGAGCTGCTGCCACCATTGCTCTGCCCTCCCTTCCAACCTTTAAACAGTAGCCAGCCCATTTGGCAGCTTCCAATTTGCCCTCTGTAGTGAATGTTTGTACAGTGCTTGGACACTGCAGAGCTCCCTCTGTGGGCCAGCTGGGCGTGTGATCAGACAGCCAGTTTTCCCGTTGGCCCCCAGTGCAGTGAGCAGCTGTTTTGTTGCAGTGCATTGGCCACAAACTCTAGGCAAACTGCACAGCTGTACTACTAATCCCATGACAAAAGCAGTGTTACCCACCCTCAGAATCCCTTGCATTTATATAGCCCCTTCCTTGCCAAGAGCTCTGCCCCCTTTCCAGACATACATTGGGCCTCTCGCCACAGGTCAGGTGAGCTAGGTTCAGAGTTATGGTGCCCATTTGCCGGATGAGGAAGTGGGGAGTGACCTGCCCAAGGCCGTGCAGTGCATCAGTGGCAGAACTGAAAACAAAGCACCAGACACCTGCCTCTCAGGCGTGTGTCCTTAACACATGACCACCCTCCGTCCCTGCATGGACTTTCTGTGACCTGTTGTTAGAAGAAACAGATTTCTTAGGCTGTGTCTACACTACAGCACCTATGTATGGTGGCATAGTCCCCGGTGTAGATGCAATGTATGCCAACAGAAGTGGTTTTCCGCCAGCATCGGAACACCACCTCCCCGCACAACGTTAGCTATGCTGCCCGAAGCCCCCTTCCGTCAGCATTGCTGTATCTGCACTGCAGGTTTGTTGGCAGAACGATGCCAAACCGGGGTGTGGGATTTTTCATGTGCTAGAGCAGAGCCCTGAGGGATTCTCCCTTCCTCACTGGTGCAGCATTGTGCACAAAGTCAGGTGCATTATGGCCTTTTCTCACCTTCCACTGAGGCCTCAGCGATTGGACACAGTTAGCTGCAAAAGCTATTGAAGGAGACCTGTTAAATCACTCATTCTACCCCCTGCCTGTGCAGGGTGCTCCCTGCAGTTCTAGGTGCAGCAGGAGTCTGCTCTGACCGAGTCACTCCTCTCTCCCTAACCCTGAAAAGCTCATGACTGAGTAAAGAGCGACTGTGTTCCTTGCATTTCAGGCACAGCTCCAAACTCCCCGGTCAGCATGCCGGAGTCACCCATCTCCCCATCTGGCTCAGGGGTCTGGGGGGACGAGTGCACCATCTGCTACGAGAACATGGTAGATACCGTCATTTACTCCTGCGGACACATGTGTCTCTGCTACCCGTGTGGGCTGAAACTCAAGAAGATGGCCAACGCCTGCTGCCCGATCTGCAGACGGGCCATCAAGGATATCATCAAAACATATCGCAGCACTTAGAACAGCAGTATGGATGGGGGGGGGGGAACGCTGTGGGGGGGGGGCGGACGTGAGAGGAGCGAGGGGTCTCTGTCTTCACTCATCATCTGTGAAATTCAACATCTGAACCACCCCAAGGAGGCTGGAGGTGGGGAGGGGAGGGTCCTGCTGGTGATGGCTCTTCCACTCCCCCTTGCCCCTAATGGGTTCTGAACTCCAGCACATCAGGGAAGTCAAGATGAACCTCTCTTTCTAATGGTTTTACATTTTAATCTCAAGAAAACAGCTGGAGCTGTTCTTCCTCTTCTACACCATGCCCAGGGATGTCCTTCTCCCCAGTGGACAGCAACTGTAGGCAGCTGGTGAGTGGCAATAATCCAGAGAAGAAAGGAGGCCTTTTGGGGGCAACTGACCCCCCCATCTCACAAAAGCCTCTTAAAAGGGCAGGGCTGCATGGGCCATTCAGAAGAGCTGGGTGTCCAGCAGGAGCTCTGGCACAAAGGGTGTGAAAGGGCGAGTCTGGCAGGAGAGAAATTATAAATCCAAACCCTTTTGCTGGTGGCAAAAAAGCTCCCAGTAACCCTGCTCTCTCTTTGCTCTCCTGAGAGCAGTGGCCGATGAATGGAAATCAACGTGTTGAGTGCTTCATGGGGGGAGAGTGGGCCTGTGGATTTTTGGTAATGGAGAAATGCATGGTGAGGTGGGGGATGGGGGAGCAGATGGGTGTGCAGCATGTGGTTCCCGCGAAAGACTCTAGTGTTGGGCATGGCTCTGCGTGTTGCCTTCCAGCAAGATGACACCCTCAGGCTTACGTTTGCCCTTCAGCATCCTTTCCTCACCAGCCAGCTCCCTCCTGCCTGGCTCATTGTGGCACTGCATGACTATAACCCCACTGCACCGACACTTGCTCCTTAGTTCTCCCTGCCCTTCCCATCAGCGTTTCACAAGCCAAAAGCCTCTTCCCTCCCACCCCTCACTCAGCACTTGTGAAAAACACTGAGGAAGAATGTCCAAAACCCCCCTTCCCTCCCCCGCGCTCTTTTTTTTATGGTAGAGTGTTAAATGTCTCTAAAGGAAGGAAACTTAGTTCGTGATCGCACGCTCTTGGCCACACTGATGTGGTCAATGCACTTAGTCATCAACAAGCGAAAAAAGGAAGAAAGTGGCTTATGTTTCTTTGTTTTAAAGAAGGAGCTTCTGATCACTCAAGGGCTGGGGAGGAGGGAGAGAAGTGGGCTTTGGCTGCTGCTCCTGCCGCCCCTGTTAGTTTCAGTGGCCAGATTCTCTGCATCCCATCCATTTTGTGTGTCTATTCGCGAGTCCTTGTGAGCACTCAGTGTTGTACTGGGCGGCCACCAGGCTCTACCGGGGCTCACTCAGTCCGCAGTCATCTCAGTTTAGGTCTGTCAGTCCTCCCTGGTCCGCAGCTGCAATACGAGCAAGGCACGCCGCATCCCTCTGGGGCTGAGCGTGCCAACCCTTGGTGCCCATGGAGTTCACGAGGCTCAGCATGGTGGCAAACTCGAGGCCTAGTGATTTTGTATCTAACTGGAGACACAGTAAAGCATCCTCGTTTTCAGAATGCGACAAGCCCCATCCGGAAACCAGGCGCCTCTGAACAGACTCGAATGCGGCACTTCTGAAAATCTTCGATGAGGCACTTGACCTCAGCTAGTTCCCATTGACTTCAGTGGGAGATCAAGCAAGGCCCCAGCCTGGTGGGAAGTATTAGAAGGAGCAAGCCTGCTGCTTTTCAGGAGGCTGCACAGCAGAGAAGGCAAGCAAGATGTGGCCCATTTATTCTATTTGCGAGTGTTAATGGCCCCAGAACACACACACCTTGCCCCAGTCTAGCATTGACAGATCATGGGCTCAGTCACCTTGGCCCACAGCTGTAGCTCATGTACCTCTGCATGGTCCCTTGGCTGCAATGAGAGCGGGGCCACTGCAGGCCCAGGACTTTTGCTTTATGTGCTGGCCTCCTGTGGGCTTTTACTGAAGCAAATTCACAGTCAGTTCTATTAGACACTGAGAAACCGGTAACCCTGCGAGCAAGAGCAATTAGGTATTGGCACATCAGGCCCCATGTGCATTTCAGGGCATGGGGATTTCTCCCCACCCTACCCCTAAAAGCATTGAAAGGGAGAGTCTTTGTTGTATGCAGGGAAGTGGCTCTGCTCAGTAACAAATCATGCTGATTTGCTAAAAAACATGAGCAAAGCGCTGCTGCTCCCCATGGCGCCACCGCCCACCCTGCATGCTTTTCATGAGTGCAACTTACTTTTCAGCGCTGCTCGCGGGAGGAAGCCTGTGGCTGACGTAGACCCAGACTGCAACAGGGCGCTCACATTTGTAAGTAGCTGAAAGTGTTGAAGATGAACAAATAGCCTCTGTCTGCCCTAAGTACCAGGGCCCAGCTCCTCCGCTCTTGCTAAACTGACTGATACCAGCTGAGGTCTGGGCCAAGGCACGATCCTTACAGCAAGCCATGAGAGCTTTCTGTGGGCCCTGTTGCTTTACAAAGCCAGCACGTTCTTCACAGCAGACAGCAAGCCCGCTCCTGCATGCCAAACTTTGGGCAAAACTCACATGCTCGCAGGAACCGCAGGCTCAGACACCTGTTAGGCGCAAATGGGGGGACATGTTGGTGATGAGCTGGGGGGGGGGGGTGTTACATAAAACGAGTTTGGTTTTTGCTTTTCCTTGTAAGACATCACCAGCTGGCTGGTGGGGAAGGTGGAATGTGAATTGAGAAGGGAAAAAAAAAGATCCTATCAAAAGCATAATGAAATTAATACCTAATTATTTTCCCCATGAAGTACTGTAGCACTGTAAGCATCTACCCCCCGCCCCCCCACAGCAGCTGACTAGCGCCCCCCCACACACACCCAGCTGATGCAGGTGTATCAGCAGCCCTAATGGTGTGCAGCAAACAATCCTCTTGTGCCAGTAGATTTTTGCCAATAGTCCCAAATACTGTATTTGTTTCTATATTGTAGATTTTAATATATAAATAGAGTTATGGCGCTGGAATTAATTCCCCTGCCACTCCTGCAGCATCCTCACCGACAGCCGGCTGTGGAAAGGAGCAACTCAGTGCAGAGGCAGCCTTCTGCCGATTTTCTTAATAAAAGTTATCTTGATTCTGCTACTGTGCATGGAAAGCCGCTGCGTCCCCAGGGATTGGTTTAGCCGGAGAATGCATTTTTAAAGCATCACTTTTAAGAGGGATGGTCTTGTGACATAAGATGGGTGGCTCTATCCCCCTTGGGGGAATCTCTGCTGAGTCCCAACTTCAGCAGCCACCTTGGGCTTACAGAGCGTGTAGTTCCGGCATTTTAATTCTTACAGCACCTGAAATGCCCACAGTCCTGCCCACCACATTACCACCCAGGGCTAGAACCGCCGACTGTACTCCTGTGAAACAGCCCTTTGAAGTCATGGGGGTCAGACAGGCCTTGTGTGAGCTTTGCAGGCGTGGACTCCAAACTCAGCAGGGCTAGCATATGGGCGACTAAGTGCAAACACTGTTGGCTTTCAATGAAAATGATCACTGACTTGCCCAAACACTCAGAGCAGAGGGACAGCTACAAGGTTTACACCAGCTGCTGGCCCTAACTTTGCAGCCCCCCTCCCCCGCACCAGAGGTGTAGAGCTAAGAGAGTAAGGAATCGGGAAGAAGCATTGGGGGGGGGGGGGGAAGCAGGGAAATTAGCACATATATATAAAGCCAATGCAGTCAGCATCATCCCCACGCCATCTGTCCAGGCTAGGCTGGTTAATGGCTACATCGTGACTTCTAAAGCAGGGACGAACAGGGATAAGAGTGGTCATGTGGCACTGTACCAGCCCTAACTGACTTGCGTGTGTTTAAATGTAATAAAATGTGTTTCTTTTACTGTGGATCAAACGCCAGGTGTTAGCAGAAGCTTTGTCAAGTAGGCTGGGGAGTTAGGATAGGGCTACACTAAGCCTGGACGCAGGTTCAAGTTTGAGCCCAAGTGCCCTTCTGCCAACATTCAAATCAGCCTGACTCAGATCAGGAAGCACTAGGGTTGCCAACTTTCTAGTTGCACAAAACTTGAACATCCTAGCCCCTTCCCCAAGGCCCTGCCCCCCCACTCACTACATTCCCCCACCGGGCTCTGGCAGGGGTTTGGGGTGCAGGAGCATAGGCTTACCTCAGGCAGCTCATAGTCAGCAGCGGGGTGGAGGAGGGGGGGGGGGGGGGCTAAGGCAGGCTGCGTGCCTGGCCTGGCACCGCGCTGCACGTGCCCTGGAAGCAGCCAGCAGGTCCAGGTCCTAGGCTAAGGGGCCAGGAGGCTCCACATGCTGCTCTTGCCTGCAGGTATGGTGCCCCCCCATCCCCCCAGCTCCCATTCAGAGCCAGTACTGGGGGCAGGGGCAATGCCCAGAGCCCCCTGGCGCTCCCACCTAGGAGCCGGACCTGTCCTTCTGGCTGCTTCTGGGACACAGCGCGGTGCCACCCAGGACAGGTAGAGACTAGCCTGCCTTAGCCCCACAGACCAGGCGTTTAACAGCCCATTCAGTGGTGCTGACCGGAGCCACCAGTGTCCCTTTTCGACAGGGTGTGCTGATCGAAAACCAGAGACCTAGTCACCCTAGGATGGACTCAGTCCCCTGCTAGGAGAGCAGGTCAGAGCCCCAGTACTGCTGGGACTCAGGGCCAAACCCTGTCATTTTGCAGTGTGGTCACAGCTCAAGCCAAGTTAGGTGGTCTGTACAGGGCAACAGGAATGCAATAGCACGGCTGAGAGACCTGGGGTCAGCACTTGTAAACTCAGCTTAATGCTGCAGTGTGAGTGCTGACTCATAGGCTTGGAAACACGGCATCCATGAGCCTGGGTGGCACAGCCCTGGGCTGTAGTATGCCAAGCAGCCATGCCACTGGGGGGGCGGGGGGTGGCGGCTCTTCTTCCTGGTGTACTTTGGCTAATGCCACAGTAGAAGCACAGTCCGGCCCAGGGAGCTGCAGGGCTGGGCTTGCTGCGAGCAGAAGCAGTAACAAAACAAAACTAACTTTTGTTTGATTGGTGTTGGTTCCAATATGTGCTGGTGTCAGCTCCATTTCCTTGTTTTATTTTACAATGGTTTGTGTTCTAGCAGAAAAATCCATTCTGTGAAAATTGGATAACTGTGATTGTGAATAAAGGTGATTTTAGGTATCCCACAGCAGTGTAAGGGCACAGTTATTAGCCATCGGCTTGGAGTACATGCAGCCAAAACGACAAGTTCTACCCACCTTATTTACACACATCGGAGCCCGATCAGCTGCATTTATAGGGCCTGAGGCTCTAGTTCCTTACCCCCCATGCAAAGGGGTGGTAAAATACTGCTGAGCACACTATTTCAGTCCTAGCCTGCCAAGGCATAAGGGCTGCAGCCTTCCCCTCTTCTCTCCCTGACAAAGACACGGAGGAGCATTCAGAGGCCTGCCTTATACACACTAGGCTGCAGGAGGGAGACTCCCTATCAGGTAGAGGAGGATTTGAACCTAGGACTCCCATGCTGAGTAGACTATCCTAGGCCCCTGCAGCCTTAGATATAAAATCGAATATGCAGGCTTGGTCCTCACAGCAAAACTGTCTTTTTACATCATGCTAGAATTGCTCCCCCCCCCCACTCCATTTTTGCAGTGAAGACAGCCCCAAAACACTACTGCTGCCAGTCCTTCAGCATGGTCTGAGAAAAGGAGAGCAAGTTCCTGCACCCATGCTTCTGGCTGCCCTTCTTGCACAAAGTGAAAAGAGTTCCTGTTCGAACAGGCCAGCTGGGGGTAGCTTATCCCAGCCCCTTCTGATACTTCTGTTAGTAGAAGCAACTCCAGACTCTCAGCACTGCTTTCTGAGGCTTAGAAGGACCCCTGCTGGCTCCCAGCCTAGATTGTCTACATTATCTACAGCAGTAGTTCTCAACCAGTGGTCTGGGGGGCTGCTAGCAGGTTTCAGGGGGTCCCTAAAGCAGGGCCAGCATCAGACTCGTTGGGGCCCAGGGCAGAAAGCCTGAGCAGCTTAGCTTCATGTGGCTCAAGAAATTGCCCTGTTTGCTACCCTCTAATGCGGACCCTGGCTTTTAGATTCAGAAAATCAGCTTGAGGTTTTATAGCATGCTTGGGGGGGCCTCGGAAAGAAAAGGGTTAAGAATCCCTGACTTACAGTACATTCCCACTATAAGCAAGATGCCTAGCACTAGCCCTACGCTGGAGGTGGAAAGAATCTCTTAGCCTAAGCCTTTTCCTGGGATAGTGGAACTGCTGTCCAGCCTGACTTCAGACTTGCGAAGGCCTTTGCCAGCTCACTTGCAGACATCAGAGCATCAGCTGATGAAATGAAGATCAGAGGGTGCAGTTGATGACAGCCCCAGAGGCAGGAACTTCGGGGCCCAGTTCTGTCACTTACGCATAATGGCCTGTTAGGCACATCATTTACAGCTGTGGCTCACTGCCCAGCTACCCCCTCCCCAACAAGCTGGGCCCAGTGCTTTGGGAGGTGTGAGTGAGCAGTGCTCTAAGAGGATGCATTTTCCTCTAACACAGTAAAGGCCATTAGTCTTCAGTCCAGCACTTCTGCTTTCCTTAATGGTCTGCCGCTGCTGCACACACTGAAACAGAGATAAAGCTTCAGCTTGACTGTGCCCAATGCCTACTACCGAGGTCACTTGCCCCAAGGAGAGACCGTGACTGTGCCATGGCCCGGCTGGTTTATAAATGAAATCCCTCCCCTCCATTTTTCCTGGCTGGCCAGGCCTTCTCCCACTGACACTCCCCTTTCCATCGGAACAGGAGTGAACCCTACATGAAATGTACCTTATGGGATCAAGGCTGTGATTAGCTCTGGCCAAAACCCCGGGCTGCTTGCACACTATGGCACTTTCAAAAGCCAGCAAGTTGAATCTGAGCTCCAACATACACGGTGGAGTAGTACAGAGGTACTTAAACAGCACCATCTGCTGCCTTAGCTAAGGGACTACATGGCTGCTCCACAAAGTAGGTAGAAGGTGTCGGCTGAATTCATTAAAGCATGAACAAGGTTTGACTTTCAGATATTTAATGAATAAATAGACTTCGTTTCTCTGCTTCTGAATTGTCAAGAGCAGCAGATGGGAGCCCTTAGCATGGAGACTGTTACAGAATACCCTGGCTGTCGCTCATATATCGTGAACAGCAGCAGGTAAGAATAAAAGCACCAGCCCTGTCTGGAAATGCAGAAGTCTGATCATTACTAGAGTTAAAAGAGAGCAATTAGGATAAATGCTGTTCATGGGTTTCAATTTTAACTCCTAGTGACTCACCTCCGATCTAATGAACCATCTCTCTCTCACTGCTAGGGCTGAGCCTCCCAGCAAGAGTTTAAAAAAAAATTAAAACAAATCAGACAACGCAAAAGGAAGTTACAGTCCATATTCAAATGTACACAATATTTGGAGAACCAGGCATAGAACTGGAAAGATTGAGTAGGTTGCTGAGGTCTTTCTCCCTCCCACCGCAGGACTGTTCCCTACAATTATTTGCATTAACCCCAGTGGGGGACCAGGGACTCACTGGGCCCTGTGTTTGTACAACACCTACCAAAAAAGTGCACTTCCTCTATCCTAATTCTAAAGCCAGACAAATGCCTTTTGTACCACTTCCCTTGGAAGTCAGCGTTTTCCTGTCCTTAGGCCACAATCCTGAAACTTCTCACGAGCACGTGTGGGACCCTCTCAACTTCAGTGGTGATGCGGAGCTGGTCCAGCAGTCTGCCAGCATGCAGGATTGGGGGCCATCTGTGCCTCAACATGGAGGTGACTGCACCTACCTGACAGGGGAGTCAGTTTGGTAACAAGTTTGTGAAGTGCCTTGGGAAGAAACCTCTTCCCTACAAAATATGGTCAGTGCTAAACTAAGATACTGGGTCAAAAATGACAACGCTATACAGAGTGCTCTTGCTGTAGGTACATCCTGCAATGGACCAGGCTCCTCGCTAGCCTCTACAACACTACAAGAAAATGTTTGATGGGAGATGTAGAACACAACAAAGCAAGAGGAGAACAGGGACACCCTTGACTGCTAACTACAGATTTACCGACTGACTAGCAATTGGTTTTTTCCTTGTCCTTCCCAGGAGACGAAGGGCCGTGTTTGACAAAAGTTACCTACCGAACTGCCACCACTGAGCTGCTTTGCTCTCAGGGCTGCTATGCAGATGCGTAGCTGGAGGTGGCCTTTCCTAATCAGCTTCTAAGTCTGAGAAAACAACTCCCTCCACATCTCTGAAGCAGCATGGGAAATTAGGGAGGGTTTTTTGGTAAATGTAGCTCAGCTAATGCTGCAGCGTAGAACCCCCAACAGAGGGAGCTTGCGGTGCCTGGGTATCCTTCGCTCCTCTACGCAGCCCAACAGATGAAGCAGTCAATGCACTCAAAAACAAAAACAAAAAATCAGACAAGGTCTATGCACATGGGGCCCTCCGTAGTAAAAGTAATGGTGCTCAGTGCCTTTATGTTGTGCAGGATCAAGCCCTTATATTCAATTGCCCGAGTGCTGCTTTTGCTAAGCCAGTGGCCTTGTATGTTCCATGGGCTCAGTCTTGAGCTACTGAGTGGCCTGCATCCATTTCACATCAGTAGGGGGCAGGAGTGCCTCCCGCTGTGGAAGAGGCTGCCCGTGTTTACCAGGAGGCAGCTCCACCCATTTACAGATACTAGCTCACTGGCCCCTGCTTCACTTTTTTGGTGAGGCAGGTCAGACATTTTCCATCTAGTACCTAGCTCCACATTCAAAGGCTTTTGTGTTTGAAACTACTATTGAGGTCAAAAGGTGAGGTGAGATTTCCATTACATCCTAGTGGGTCAGGAAGGAGACAGTCTAAAGATGAGGAAAAGGAAGAATAGTGGCTACTTCACATCACCAAACTGCTGGGACTGTCACTATTGCAAGCCAACCTACTATCTACTCAAGTCGGAAATAGACCAGGTTTTGCCATTGCAGGAATGTATTAGCAGAATTTGTCCTTACTTTCATGAATACAGTGAGTTCAGTAACAACAAAAATGCAATGGGGGGGAAAAAAAACCACATCGGGGACACAAAATGGTCAAAAAAACTTTATTTTTGTTCTTAGGGCATATAAGAGGAGATGTAAACAAAATACAAAAAAAAATTATCACAAATCAAATCTTACAATCTGCAAGCATTTGAAGACAGAGCATCCTTTCCCCCACTGGCCCTCAAAATACAGAAAGCCTGCTCAAATTTTAATAAGCAACAACCCTGACCCCTGAAAGTCCCTCAGGGGTTTTGCAAGGTCCTAAAACCAAGGGGTAGATTTCTTTAAAAGGACACTGCATCTTTGTGATAAAATACTTAAAGACAACATAAATATTACAAATATTAAGATATTTAGCACCACCTTTGGTCCAAGCTATCAATGAACTGGGAGATGACCACAAGTACAGTCTACTTAGCAAGCCCTCTCTGCCTGAGACATTAAATATTGTAGTTTCACACTGCAAGAACTTGTAGTAAAACTGAGAAGACAGCCCTAAAACTTTGGAAGTCCCTCACAAGCCTCTGCTAATCATGCACAGGTGCGGAGATGGCTGCTGTTCTGATGGAACAGTGCATGCAAACGATAACCATCAGTCAAGACAGTATAAGCAAAACCTCGGAAGGGTCTGTAGCTTTGTACAATAGGACATGCCAGTGTTCTCCACGAGTCCTGATTCTGCTCTAACACTGCAGATGGCCTAAATTGCTCCAAACTTTAGCTGAGAAAGGGCTGACAACAGCTTGGGTGTGCAGTTTTCCTCTTCCATCAGCATCCTGCCATCCCTCCTGACAGCACAGGTTACTAGATGAGGGAGGCAGAAGCCTGGAAAAGCAGCACAGTTTGGCTCCTTTGGGCAATTCAGAAGATTTAGCCCAAATACTTCAGACGGAGACATTTGTTTATCAGGCATCATTTATTCCAAACCCTGACTGGACATTCTTGATAGACACACAATATGGAGCTGCATGGCTTAGGGCTTTCCACTAAAATCAAATACACAGATGCCAAAGATGGCACTATTATGGTACAGGACATGATCATTTTGATTTATGATATTTCTTGGAGGAATCTGGGTCCATAAGCCAGACTGCCATATTTTAGGATTATCATGGCCAAAACAAACGTTTTCAGACTGATGGCCCTGCATTTAGGCTCTTAAATAGAAGTAACTTGATTTTCAAAAGGTTCTGAGCACTTACAACTCGTGTTCAATGAGAGCTGAAGGTGCTCGGCACCTCTGAAAGATCAAGCTGGTATTAGATACCCAAATATGGATTTAGGAATCTAACCGTAGGCAACACCAGTCTGAAATTTTTGGCATGTGTATTCACATACACAATAGTTGCCATCTGGCATGTTTTGGACTCTCTTTGACAGATAATATGGCTTATATATTCTTCATTTAATAAGTAATGCACCTAGAGTTTTAATTGTTAAATGAATAAAACACATTTTCACTTGACTGTTCCAGAAAACACTCTGCTAGAGAAGTGAACACACGAACACTGCTTATCCAAAAAGAATTGCAATAGGAATTGGCCAAATACTGCTTGGCAAGATGTATTTTGTGACTAACAATCAAAAACCTGATAAAAGAAAGGAGGCAAATGTTACATCTACTGCACCTCTTAGTCCCACACAGGCCAGTTGCATGCCTGAAGATCGGCTGAACCCTGTAGCCTTAGCTGCAGAAACGTTTGAACCTCATAGTTCCAATCGCAGTTAATATGCTTGATTTGTATCATAGCCAGTAAAGAAATGACGAGGAAGTCAGCTCTCAGACAGTTAAGGTGAGCCAGGAAGAATAAAGGCTAAAAATCAAGGCCACCTGATGGGCATGGACTATACAAGCATCATGTTTTACGAGAGGCAGGGCTATTGCCACCTTGCTCGCAGCCAGAGCAGAACAATGAGAATATCACTATGCCTTTCAGTGGGAGTTACCTGGCAGAGATCCACATGTTCAGAATCGGACCCATACCAACTAAATGACTTCTCATTGGAATATCACACTGATAAAGCATGCTCACTGACTGGCCGGCACTAAACCACAGAGGGAAGAGAAACAACATTTACTTGGCAAAAAAAATAAAGTCAATTTTCCACTTTGGATGCAGTCCTTGTTCTTTGCAGGTAAAACAAATTTCTCTTTGCTGATCAGAACTCAGTGCTCTATACCAAGGTGTTTAAAAGGCAGACTTGAAGACTGATCAAATAGGCCTTTAGTTTTCTGTCAATTCAGATAGCGACTGAGAGGGTGTTTCACAGTGACCATTTCAAAAATCATCATCGTTAGCAAACGGTGACACCACCTGTGAAGTACATTTAATCACAGGATTGTGTGTGTGTGTGTTGTGGGGTGGGGGGCAGAGGTACTTTCTATAAGTCACACAACTGATTTACCAATTGGGAAATCAATTTAATGGACACAGTGTTGCAAACTGTTTCCACCTGGCAAGTCACTATTGTAGAAGCAGGTCTGCTGCACAAACAGTTCAATCTCCAGCAAGTGATCAAAAGAAAACAAAACAATGCACTGACCACTTCTAGGTCAAGCTCCACCCCTGCTACAGAACATTATGGGGCAACTGCTAATTCCACTAACATCAGTATCAAAATACCCATCAACTCCATAGGATCAAGATGGGGCATTAAGAGATCAAATATTACTTAATAGGCATTATTCACCAGCAGGTGAAACTCTGCTACTACAGACCAGCAGTGAATCTGGCCCAACGTTATTTCTTGAGGAATGGCTTCTCCTGTATTTTTCTTCCTCCCTTGGGAATGAACAGTAAATACCATCATCACTTTATTTCACCTTTCCCAAAACAAGCTGAATTAACTCCCGCCTTCATCCTCTCTTTAAAAGTCTCAATTCTTCTCTTTCATTTATACTGCAACAGAAATCACATCAGCTTCAAGAAAACTCCAAACAAAACTGTTTCCACGTACAAAAAAAATAAATCAGCTCTACCCCACACACCAGGACCAGCCACACATTTCTCTCTCTTGCCACCAACATACTCTCAAAGCCTCTCTCTCGCAGATGGTTACATTCCCACCCATCAGTCAATGGAAACCTAGATCCGTACACTGCAGTGCCCAATAATTATTGTCACATTCAGAACGTCAGCCACCTACAAAATCCACAGCTTGGTGTTTACAACGGAGCCCCACACCGCGTTCAGACTTTTAGACTTGCTCACATTTTCAAACTTGGATGCCTAATGCTACATTTATGTCTGGACTGAAGAGGATATGTCAATACTCAAACGTAAGCACATGCCTAGGCAACGCTGAAGTCGATCGGAGCACTCCCATGTTTAAAGTTAAGTATGTGCTTTATGGCCTTGATTTATCAAGACACTTAGGCACCCAAATTAGAGTCCGGATTTTCAGAACTACTGATCTCCCACAGCTCCTACTGATTTTAATGGGAATGTTGGCTGCTTAGTACTTCTGAAAACAAGCCCACTTATTTAGACACCTACATATGGATTTAGGGACCCAAGTCGAAAAATTCTGGCCTAATTCTCAAAGTCAACACAAGCAGGCGATCAGGTTGCTGGTGAGACTCATTTAGGTAGAAACGAAATTTTAAGTCCTGAGAATGGAAGGATTATAGGTTAAAACCTCTTCAAAACATTGCCATCTATGGTAACAAACAGATGCTGTTTGCAATTAAACAACTGCAAAATAAGAAGAGAGTATTTTGATGAGTGACAAGAAATTAACGACTGAACACTTGAATAATCAAGTCAGAAGAAACAACCAACAAAACTGCAGCTACTCTGTACACAATCCAGAGATCGTGTAACTCTCAATTCAGATTCCCAGAACAGAAAAAAGCAAGTGCAGTGAGAGACAGACCATGCTTCCAAAAATACTCCTTACACCCAAATTCACCACAAGTAATTCCTCCCCCTTTTTAGCATGCTTATCCAGTACCTCATAAAACTGAGAAATTGCCTAGAGAATGGAAACAATTAGTAACTTGGTCCTTTTCTGGATTTGTCGTTTAATAAGAAAAAACATTGGTAATCAATCGTTCCACCAATCACTTTGTGTTTATATATTGTTTTTCATTCTCCTTTTTCAACTGCCCCTATTAAGATGTATTCATGAGACAATTAGAGTTTTTTGGTTCAGGAAGATGGCTGCTTCTAGAGTGGAAGAAATTGACCCTACTTGAATGTTACGAGTTCTAGATTCAGAACATAATTTGGCACATTTGAAGTTCAAGTTCTGAACTGACTCATGGGTATTTGTTCTTGCCGTTTGTTTCCTGGATGACCGCAGAAACAGCACAAGAATAATTTTCAAATAAGAATTTAACTGTTTGCATAATGAAGGCTGCCAAGTGCTTAGGAGTTTTTAGATTACACTGATCCGTAGAAGTGAAGGGGTTACAGCTACAGATGAAATAACTGGGGCAACCTAAAATTAAAAGTAAATATTAGAAGCGTAAGTTCTAGAGATTTCAGAAAGATTCCCAAATGCCAACTGGTTTTCACACCCCTAATTATGCAGGGAGAAGAGAACAAGAGAAGCAGCTACCTTTGTAACCAGCTAATCCTCCTGTATCAGAAGAGCAAGATCACAATGTACAAGCTATAAAAACCTCAGACATTTCCCAGCAGTGTCACTAGCAGAGGTCTATTTCACAACAGTACGAAAAGGGACTGCCGGGTTAAAGGCTGCTCTCAATGGATCTGGGAATAGACCGTCTTGCCAGCTTTGACCTTCTGATGAACCTCAACATTATCTAGATCTCCCAGATGCACAAGGCTCCTTGATTAAAACAAATGCAGAACACGTTTGTCTTACCTCAGCGGATCATGAACTTCAGGATAGAGGTTGTCATATTTTATCATGATGTGTGAAACTGAACATTGGGCAATAATAAATCATACTGTATAACCCAGAGCAGTGATATATTTAAAAAAAAAAAATACGAAGTGAAAGCACCTGCAGTGTCAAACCCAATAATTTATGGCCTTAAGAAGAAACATCCCTGGTTCAAATTTTATCTTTATTTTTCACCTCTCTTTTTCCCGCCACTACCATTGTCCAGTTACCTCTATTGTCTCTTAACAAATTATTCTTCTTATTCTCTCCCCGCCCCTACCCCCCCCCCCATCAACCCTTGTTTTGATTCAGTAACAAACAGGAGTCTCAACACAGGACAGCAGTGGCTTATGCTGCAAAAGGACAGGTCTGTAAAACGCCAGTGTGAAGCTTTAAAACCATTTATTTATTTAAATTGCACTCTCCAACTAGAATTAAAGCTACCTGAATGCAAGAACAAACTATGAACACCCTGTGTGGGACCAGCCCAGCCCTGCGAATCTAAAAGGGAAGAGACCAATTTATTCTGCCTATGCCCATGTTCAGCCTGACCCAACAGTCCCTATGGGAAAATTCCCAATGGGCAGGCTTTTTATTTCAACAGGAGTTTTCCTCCAGAAAACAGCAGAACTTGGGCTCCTATAGTGAGGATATTAGTGAAAACGATTTCCCAATCACAACACACAACACACACACACAAAATTTACATAAGCCCCTCCAAAAAAAATGAGGGATCTAACTTTGTAGCAATTATGGACGCCTGTTTCTACAGAAGTCTCGGCATTTGGTTACAAGTTGGGTCTGAGGAGGTGGAAAAACAGGAACCTATAGGCCTGATCCCAAGCCTTCTGAAGTCAATGAAAAGACTCCCGTGAGCTCCAGTGAACTCATGATCAGGCCCTGTGTACAGTACGTGATCCGGAGATTATAATTAAACAAAACAAATACTGAGATGTATAGATGGACGACAGAGACAAAACACAGGCACTGCGACATGGACGCCAGGCCATGAAACATTTAAAAGACAAGCTCTCCAAACATCTGCCTGGTTTCTCTCTCTGCCGCCACCAAAAACCTAAAACAAAAATGTAAACTAATTTACACAGACACACGTTTGTTCTCAGGTCATCCAATCCATGCCTGTTAAATGCCAAAGTTATATACAGCAACCCCTTCTCCAGCAGTCAGCCAGTCGCCTGGATTTCTACGGGGAGAGGACACCAGCCACTAGCAGCAGAACCCAGTCGATATTCAAGTGTTAACTACAACCACCTGTGAAGGGGATCATTGTATGTCATCTTGTTAGCACTTCGTTCGAATCAGAGTCTCAACTGTGCTTTGAAGTTCTGGGGAAGATATTCCCACCAAAAAAGTAAAACAGCTGAGTTACGTTAAGGCTTCGTCCTCCGGGCCTGACTCTCTTAGTTAGACTGGTTTTATTTCAGGGTAACTGCATGGGAGTGACTCTTGATGTATGGAAAGTGTGAGAGGAGACTCAAGAGCTCGCCCCATAAACTGAAATGAGGTTACTCAGTTAAGCTCTTAGTTCCTGTCCTGAAAGAAGATACCTACAGGAATCTGGAAGGAGATGGTCAGCTGAGCTCAGTTTTGCTGTTTAAATGCAAAGGACTCGCCTACAACACGACAAGCTTCTGAGAAGAGCTTAAGTAACAGCAGGGCAACAGTGAACGGGGTGGGGGTGGGGGGGGAGACTAAGCTGCAGTGCAGTTCCCCCAAGCGTATTAACCTGGACAACATGAAATATGTTCACTGAAGTCTGAGAGCCCGAAGCTCTGGTTTTCGCATTTCATTTGAACTTAGTGAAAATAATCCAGTTTTGCAAAGATATAAGATTTTGCAGCTTATTTGAAACTAGAGCTATTTTGGGTGAAAGTGAGTTCACTTGCCACTCAAAATAGTCCCCCCGATTGAAAACTTGAATTGGAAATTTCAAAAAGGAAGCGTGTCAAAATTTAAGATCCAAAAATTATTAATTTGTCCAAACGGATTTTAGTTTTGCACATCAGAATAGGAAATCAAAATGTGAACATTCCTGTTTCAATGCAACAATCCCACTGTGGAATTTCATAAGAAGGGAGAAGAAATTTTTGCAAGTCACACGGCCCTATTAATAAAAACAAAGGACAGGAGACTATTGGAACCTAGGCCTAAACCATGAAAAATTTTATCCCTTTCTAAATTACCATAAATTCTGAAGTTTAGCATGGGGAATTTGCAGAAAAAAATATGTACTGGAAAAAGAGAAAGATCAGGCATAGATGATAAAAGGATGTATTTAAAGGGTAATACAGGTATCATGCCTAATTAAGGGCATTCTTGCATATTCCATCCATAGCTCTTGCAACATGCACGTATAATCCCTGCATTTTTGCTAATAGGTGTTTTGCTTATGAAACAGTCATTCTATAAAAAACCCAACAGTCAACAATCCATATGTACCCGAGTTGTATTTCCTTCCAACTGACCCCCCCCCCCCCCCCCGCCCTTCCGATTCTTCCAAAGTTTTCTTAAGAGTGCATGACTTAAAATTACAGATGTTTCACACTGTGCGCTCCACTCCAAGTCCTGGATGAGGGGCCTGTTTATTCTGTGAATATTGCACTTATCCACTCATTGGATTTTTTTTTCTTGAGAATGCAGAGTATTTGGGGGGAAAATGTAATAAAAACATTAGTAAGATACAACACAGCAAAATACGAATTATTAAAAAGCTGCCTAAAAAGGCCTAAAATTAAACAGTATACATTCTACTCTGTTAATACGAGTAACATGAACATAATGAATGCTTTACCAAATTCCCTTGTGTTTCTCCTAAATGATAAAAGCAGTAACTTTCTTTTTAACTGAGGAAAGCAATGAATATATATTACAATAACATATGCTGCACTAAGATCTGAAAGTGATTAAAACAAATTATATAATGCCTTCGTCAAGAACTATAGCATTGCTATAGAAGGAATCATTTGAGGCCCACATTCTGATTTTAGTTATGCCAGTGTAAATATGGAGCAATGCCATTTACACCAGTTCAACTATGAGCAAAGTTTGGCCTTTAGTTATCGAATCCTTACTAAAATTCAAACTATGGTACACTTTTTTTTTTTTTTTTTAAAAGACGACTTGCAACCAATACATATGAATAAGTATCAGTTAAAATACCAGGTAGTTTATATTTAACGTCTTTTGCATTGAGATTGGGTTTTACAAACAAAATCAGTCAGGTATATTTATATTAAATGCACATTTTGCAAGGCATAAAGGTTAATCCAATTAATAGGAACTACCTTTACGTGGGTAAGGCTAAATTTTTTTTAAAAAATGTTAATTTGGAAAAATTCTTTTGGGGATTAAGAAAGCTTTTCAGGCATTATATAAACCTCAATAACGAACTCAGAAGTGCTCATTATTATTAAAGTTGCAGTATACAGCAAGACAAAACATTTCACATTTGTAAATTTGGTATAATTGAACTGCATTTTGGACTTTTGGAGGTTCAATTTCCACATATCACTTTTTGGAAAGCATGGCTGCATGATCAAAGCAATCATTTAGCCCAATAGAATGGCAGCACTCATCTCCTCCTACCACAAGAGGGCACTCTGACTCCACAAAATACTTCAGTAGCTCTCCAGATTTTTTTTTTTTTTTTAAACTTGCTTCAAGTTTTTTTAAATCACCACTAGGGAATTATGTACTTACTGTTATAAAGTGAGGTTCACATATACATTTAAAAATTGTTCAGTGTCAGTGTCAGTTTTGGTAAATTCAGTAAAAAAAAAATTAAAGGGCCATGAACTCTTCCTTCATCTTCCCCAAGTCACCCTGGCAGTTTTTGTTTTACAATCAAATTTTCCTTTTTTTTTTTTTGGGGGGGGGGGGGGCGGGGAGAGCTTCCTTCCTCTGTCACTTTATGAAAGATCTTAACCACGAGGGGAAAATAGCTGGCTACACAGGGAAACAGTGAATCTGACTACACAAAAAGTGCTGTCATCAAATATATAACTCGACACATCTTTCTCTAATTTCTTTCAGGTCCAGTGTTCTTAAAGTGGGGGAGGGAAGTTTGGTGACAACAGTACTTAGACTAACGTTGTTGCTTTTGTAAAACATCCTTTTAACCTGAAAATTATGACACAACCATTGAATTCAAGTGAAGCCTAGATCTGGTCATTCCCGAATAGCGGGTAATCTGGATCTGACGTTTATGTGGCTCAGATTCATTTCTGAGCCACAAACTCTCTCATTTAGATTCAAGTGCATCTGTCACTTTCCATTCTGTTGGGCGTACGTGTGTGTAGTTTTTACGGGGAGGGGGCTGTGTTACACAGAATCTGACCTGCTCACCTCTGCCTTCTCCTATGAAATCTGAAAGAAGCTTCACAGGAGTAATCATCATCAGTTGTTGTTGAGCAGAACTGATGCTTGAGAAAACCCGCGCAAGACACCAGCATTTGCAGGTACTGATATTTTTTTGTACCTTGTTGATGTCAAAGATTCTACACCACAGCCAACTGTGCTGTTGATAACTGGCTGGGCACAACGTACCCACAAAGACAAAGACCAAACCAAGTCCCTCAATTAGGACAGAACAAGCAACTCTGGTTTAAGGTGCAGTGGGAAGTATTTAGTGTACTGGCAGAGAGGGAGGAATGCGACAAAATGACTTTAGTTACAAAGTTTAACAATGGCCCCGATTCCAATGGCCTGAGCCTATAAGTACCACCAGGTCACAGCGGGGTTTGATCACCTCAGTAATTCCACAACCTCATTCAGGGCCCAGGCTCGAGGAGGTGTTCAAAGCTATCCTGCCACCCACACAGAAAGGGGAAAATTAGGGTTAATGAAATCAATCCAGTCCCAGTGCAGGCTCCAATGGCCCCACCAGAGGTCTCCTCCCACTCAGAGATTCTTTGCATCTGTGGCCTTTCCTTTGTTGGATACAATCTGAATATTCCTAAATTGCTCTCTAATCAGAAATGTGTCTCTCTTTCTCTTGGCAAGAACTCAAGTCATGCTGTTCTGTATTTTGAGAGTTCAGTGGCTCAATGCAGAAGTATTGGGAGCTGTGTTTTTTGTCTCCTCAGGAGATGACAGCATGAAAGTGCTGTCAAAACAAAACTTTAGCATATTTTTAAATAATTATAAATTAATTTTAATAAATACATGCTTTTTTAAAAAAATGAACAATTATATACTGCACCTTTAAATAATGCACTTAGTTTGCTGTGTTGACTTCCATTTTGGATTTTTTATTGTTAAAGTGCATTAATTCAAAATAATGAACCACTTCCGCATCATTATTGTTAAAGTAAATCAAAATAACGTTACACAAGTCACTAAGTCACTACTGTTAGTGCTGCAATCTAGCAGATAACTATGTATTGCTCCATTTAATACTGTCCAGCAGAAGAATAGAATACTTCTATTATAATCTCACAACAGCTCCAGCAGTCTTTAATGACTGCTACCACATTAGTACAACTAAAAATGGACAGAAGCATGAGAGATGGGACTGCAGCGCCTCAGACAGACATCCAGTAAGATGTGGTTAACTGGGTATATACATATATATATATAGTAAAACGTAAGGTAGAGAGAGGACTCTACACATTTTGATATGGGCTGTAGTGTAGATACACCTCCCCGTCACAACTTACGTTGGATCTGAGTAGAACACCCGCCCCCACCATTACTCGTGGACATAACTCTTTCAACAGAACTCCATTCACAGCCTTTGATTGCAAAGTAATGGTTTTTCAGCTAGCAAATGGGCATCAGTCATGTCAACTGTAGGCCTCTTTCCCTCAAAGTTTTCGTGGTGATTAGTTAAAAAACCCCAAATCACAAAAAAAAAAAAAAGACGAGAACAACTTTTAAATTGTGTATTTTTTTTTTTTGGCAGAGAAAACACTCCCTATAACACACTCAGTACTGTGCTATTTTAGGCCCCACATCAGGTTGGGTTCCAGCTAACTAAATCATCAGACCCTTTATCTTCCCAATGCCAAATGATAATTGGCATGAAGTTTGGCTGGAAAATAAAAGGGCATGTATCAATGTGTGTAATACACCAGCAGTGAAATAATTGACTTTTCCCCTTTAAAACAGGACACAAAAATGCTGCCTCTTATTTAAAGAAACTGGATATTGATCGTCACTTAAATGGTTAACGAGCCCATTAAACTGCTAAAAGCAAGACTTTCTCAAGTACAGTATGGATTTATAGTGGCTGATGCTTACAGTACAATAGCTGGCTACCTCAGGAACATGTCTGTAATCCATGCCCTTTCCAAATGGTTGTATATTCCCCGCCCCACCACCCATGTGTCACGTTTTAAAGCATTACAGTTATAAATAACACGAAGGAAAAGTGGGGGGGAGGTGGGGGTGAGACAGCTTTTTGGTTAGTCACATTGTAGCCCTAATTGCTTTGTTATTAGATCTCTCTTTGAGCTTGAAAATCCCATGTGTTCTTTGCAGTACAAATGTACTTTTTGGATTCAAGTGGGAATCCAATCACAAAATTGACTCCTACTTTAGTTTTCACTTAAAGGAAAAAAAAAAAGGCTTTTTTGGTAAACCAATGCACAGTTAAAAAAAAATACCCAGAATGCACAGGAAAGACACAAAAACAACTCCCCCAAAATATACAAATTAAAATTGTGCAGACTGAATTCAATGGCTTCTCCACCGCCCCCTTTGTAAACACTAATGCTGCAACAGGTTATGGCTGTTTCTAACTTACAGCTTTGTGGGTCCTGTGAATGTGCGCCCAATTTGTATCGGACAGTGAAAACAGGAGTAACACATTTGATTGCTTTTCTTCTTTGAGGCCGCAGGGGTATTTTGAATATTTAAAAAATTGTGACAATTTGGAAAAACCCAGCT
Organism: Natator depressus; assembly: GCF_965152275.1. NCBI lineage: Eukaryota > Metazoa > Chordata > Testudines > Cheloniidae > Natator > Natator depressus. Next base: position 118,885,453 of record NC_134240.1, on the reverse strand, counting down.
CAGGAAAGAGAATCAACCTGGATCTCCTGGCAGGAGTCACCACACTGAACTAAACAAGGAGTATTTAAAGTAATCATTGTTCACAAAATTGTGTCCATAGGTTTGTTTTTGTGGTGTGTTTGCAAGCACCTGGTAGCCCTACAGGCCATAAGAACACCCGGAGTCTCAGCTCAAGAGCCCAGAGAGAGAACAAAAGGCAGCAAAAAAAACCCCAAAAACAAACACAAAAAAACCCCAGTGCCTCCTGAATGTCATTTCTGAGGTTTAGTAATAATGACAAACCGCGGTTGAAGTCAGAGACCAAATCTCTCCACGATGAAAAGGCTCCAACGCTGAAATTGACTGTTGAGAAGAGTGAAAAATCTGAGCTTCTAGAAAGGGCTGGGGTTCTCCTCTGTATTTTAGAATCAAATTCCAACTCACTTTGCACACTTAAAAGTTGTGAAAACACATTAAAAACTTCTGGATATTCCATGTGGAGATGAGAGGAAGCAGAGATTCTAAAATGTTTAAGTTTGGCACTAAACTCCCCCCAACGATTTCCTCAAGTGGATGCATCAGTTTGTATCTCTCGCAAAGGCACACATTTGGTTTCCCACCATTAGCAACAGGAAAGATGAGATATCATACCCTGTTACACACAGATTAACAACAGCTTCCCAAAAAAGGGCGTTTGACTATGCTGTATCTTCTTTTTCTTTGCTTAAATTCCTTCAGGCCATGTTAACCCCATAAAGCTCTGCAAACACAGCATAGCTTAATCAGTCAGTCCCTTTGCACAAACTAGAGCACGGGAAAAAATTTTTGTGGGTATAGCATTTTTTTCAGATGTACACAGCAGGAACAGTATAAATTAGGGAATTTAAAGATATTGCAACATTAATTTTTTTTCTCCAAATAATTTGAGGGCACCCAGCCTTTAAATGGTTTCCCACCATCCATGATCTGACAGTACCACCAACCATTTGGGTTTCTTTCCAGGACCTCCATGCAGACACCTTCCTGAAACCCTGCCGTCTCCTCATCCCCCTCATAGTCTGCAATGGAAACATAGATATCCTTGAGGTTGTTGTGGATGAACTGAGATTTTTCAAGGGGCTTTGGCCGGACGGTGGACACTGGGATTCCATTGCGCTGAGTGGATAGATTGCAGGTTGTCTCCAATCCCTCTATGCCTGATTGCTCAGCCTGCTTTGCCTTCGAGTCACCGGGCTGTGATCGCGCACTGCTGAAAGAGGAATTCCGGCGGACAGCCCTTAGGTGGTCTGTAGTAGTTAAGGATTCGTTCCTGCGCAGGGAGCATGACAGGTTATTATCCTTTGGGGGCGGGGAAACGAACACAGACTGTGGCCTCACTGCTAACTGTCTCACTCCATTCCTCATTTTCACAGCCCCTGAAGTTTTGGAAAAGCCACCAGGGGGTTTGCTTGGAATGGGGGGCATTGCTCTTTTGCTCTGGTTGATGGTGTTCAAAGCCTGAACTCTTTTCTCTATTTTCTCCAAACTATTTGACTTGCTTTCATTTCTTCTGTTCCTGGCCAGCGAGATGTCGGTCTCTGAGGCTTCTCGTCGTTGGTTATCGGCGAGTACCAGGTAGTGGGAAGGAGCCCACCCTTCCATATCTCCATACTTCATATACCACCATCCGCTGGCTTGCTTTTCCAACACTTCCACTTCCACTCCTGCTGGGAAGCAGATTTCAGAATCCTGAACCTTTTGGTAAGAGTCAGTGGTTACATACAAACATTTTGTCTCATTCTCTTGCTCTGTCTTGGCTGAATGGTTAGAGCAGAAAATGGCATGGGAAGGAGATGTAATGAGATCTGTGGAGCTTCTTCTAAGGGAGTCATCTTGGATCTCAGGAGCTATTTGTGGAGGGCTTTCAGACTCTTCACTTCTCGAACCTTGAAGTCCACCTCTGAGCTGCCCAGTTGGCCTCAGCTGACGCCTTAAAGTGCTGATATCCATTTTTTCTTGGCTCTGAGAATCTGCCTTATTGAGGAAGGGTTTAGGTCTAACCATTGGCTTTGCTTTGGTTGAGGGGCTCTGTCCAGGCTCCTTCTTCGCACTTGTTCTTGGCATGCTACGTAAGCCAACGTCTGAGGCTGATCTGGGTTTTACCTCGTCACTCCTGGAATAGTGACATTTTCCAAGATCGGGCTGAATGCTTTTGTCAGATTTGAGCTTCAGGAGCGATGACTTGGGAGAACTGGAGCATGGAGAGTTTCTTCGGATTAGAGAGAGAGAGGAGCTTTTTTGGGAATCCGAATCTCCGCTAGATTCTTTACATGACAAAATGTCCTCCACATAAGGTCTGAATCCCTCATTTTCATAGATGATCTCTTCTTCACGAGCAACATCCTCTGAAGACTCGCCAACTCTGAACTTTGCCCTCTGCAGGGATGAGACAGGGGACGGCTTGAGTGGCTGAAACAGACGTTTTTCCAAGGAACTATCATCTCCATGGCTCTCATTCACCTCAGACTCTGCATCAAAGCCAAAGGCAGGCACATCATACTCTGGTTCTTCATATATGAGCTTTTGTGGGGAGTCCTGGACTTCTCCTGATGAAACAGTCCCAGGAGCGGTTCCTTCTTCCACGTCTTTTGGTTTACTGGGAGGTGCTGGGGGAGGGACCTTGGGTCGGGTTAGAGTACTGGTTCTTCTGTTTAAATTGGGCTTCTTCCTTTTATCAATGTAAGATGCTGGAGCCCACCCTTCTTTCTCTCCAATCTGTACATACCACCAGCCACCAGAGTTCTTATCAATAACCTAGAAGATGATGATGATGAACACTGCCATTAGTTTGGAGAGTTAACGGGTTAGGATTTTTTTTTTCTTTCAAGCCATCATCTAACTTTGTACAATGCTCTACCATTGCAAAGCATTATTATTTTGTACAGTTGCACCGTTTAGGCTCACCTCTGCCTTTTGTCCTCCACGAAAGCTTATTCCGTCAGAAATACAAGACTGGAATTCTGCAATAGTGTAATATTCCACTTCCACTGATGGAGGCTCAGGTGGTTTAGGCAACTGGAAGCCCTGTGGCAACAAAGGAAAGTCTTGTTTAGAGAGCAGCTAGCAAGAAGAGGCTGGATGTGTCAGCATGGACAGTGATTTGCCATTTTTCAATGCTGCTGAACAAGTGGCATTCCTTACTCCTAATTTACCTCCTAGCGATAAGCACCAGGCTTTCTATAACAAAAGGTTTGCAGTGTTGTTGTAGCCGTATTGGTCCCAGGATATTAAAGTGACAAGGCGGGTGAGATAATCTCTTATTGGACTGACTTCTGTTTGAGAGAGAGAGACAAGCTTCTGACCTTACACACAGAGCTTTGCTTGAGCTCTTTCTCCCAAAGAAGAGCTCTGAGTAAGCTCAGAAGCTTCTTTCTCACCAACAGAAGTTGGTCCAATAAGAGATATCACCTCACCCACCTATGGCTTCAGAGGACATACATATGGAAAATTTTGTGCAACAGGACCAAGATGGAACCTGTTTCCCAGATATCAAGAACTGTAAGTGATCCAGATTAACTAGAGCTGCACGTAAAAATCTAAAAGCTGATAATTGCTATTTATTAATTGGAATTAAAAAGGAAAAAACAAACATACATATCTGTGTCTTTCACCATAAAACCTGAGCACCTCCCACAAGTATCCCTTGACTGAACCGGATCACAATTTATGGATTTACTCAGCTAAAATGCCAATGGCAGTTGGATGGATGTCAGGATGGGGGCCCTAGCTCCCTATTTCTTTATGTAACGGAGAACAAGCAATTTTGTTCAAACCCCGATGTCATCATTGACCAACCCTAAAACCACAGACAATCTTACTAGGTTCCTCTCATATTTTAGACTTAAAAAGAGAAACTGGGAAAGATTCCATTCCTCTAAGCATCTATATATCTGCACCGTCCATGATTAGCGTAACACTCTATGGAATGACATGACTCATTATTAAATAAGCACAAAAGAGTCCTGATGGAAAAAACCAGAAGGGATCTTTGGTTCTTTAAAGACAAAATCTGCTCCTTTCATTAAAAATGTGACTTACACACACAGGTCTGAATTGTGACAGATAGTTAAGATGACAACTGAGATAGTTGCAGCAAGATTCTGAGCCAGAAAACTGAAGAAAGGAAGCAAAATACTGTACCTTAACGTACTACTCCATTGATTTCTAAACCACCCTCATAGTAAGAAACATGTATCATTTTAACATAACTGCCAGAGGCATTTTGGCCCACGTATTAACCTTGCCTAGCAATGTTTCAATTCTGCATTTCAGCACTGTACACGTTAAAATATAGCATAGGATGCAGTATAACAACATGCCTTCAGATTTTAGAATGGTTTGAATTTAAACTGAGCTAATTGGAAACAGCAAACATACTTGATGCTTCACATGTGTTTTGTTAACATGGAGTTAATTACAGCATTCCTGCCAAAATAAAAACTAATTGAAATAATTAGTGCAAAGGAAACAAAAGTCAGGAGGAAAACAGCGTAAATATTAACCATACTGAGCTCTCAGTTAATAAAATGTTCAGAAGAGAAGTTTGAGATCAACACACAGGATAAAAGAATTGGAAGAGCTGAATGCTGCACATTACATAGTGAATCCAAATTCACACTGCTCCTGCTCCGAGCAGGAGAGACTCCGCTACAAACAAAAGTATTTGATTGATGTAACTTCTGTCTAATGGGGTTACTAGGTCTTCCTCATATTTAGGAGACAGTTCTGCTTTTTATACGTCTGCCCTGAGTTCTGCAAGTCCAGACAGCAGGACAACTAATTTTAATAATTCCCATTTCCCTAGCACCTGTCCTCCCACAAGATACCAAACAGACTTAAAGATTAAACAGATGCCGCAGCATTAAAATGTAGCCACCTTGGAGGTGGGCAGCAGTTTCTAGCTGCTATAGGCATGCTGCGCACCACTGCAGGAAAGGTGGAAGGGACAATTTTGGCTAAAATGTAATTGGGAAAGTCCTTACTCTTTTGAAAGAGCTGTGGGCGCTTTAGCGTCCAGGTGCAGCAGACAGGACGTTAAGGTTTTACTCCTCCCCAGAACTCAATTTATCTACTTTGGAATTATAAAAGGGCAGAGTCAAGACTATGGGTTGCAGGAAGACTAAGCATTTCAGTAACGCTCAGGCCACCAACCCCTCTGTGGGGGGGAAAAGCTCAGAGAATCAAGGGTTTATTATTGGTCCTCGTCGTCATGAGGGACGTTACACTGATATGACATAGCAACTAAAGGTGGTCCAAAACTTTGCATCCAAACCCCTTTTACATTTAGGCCAATTAGATTCAAAATGTTCCAATCTGAGATTGCTTTCTACAATTTTTTGTTCATGATAGGATGAAAAACAAAAAGGGGCCTATATTCTAGTTTGGTGTGTCCAAAGTCTCATGAGATTTCATTCTGAGTTGGTAGAAATCTCATAAGAACAGCTCTCAAATTTGCACATTTTTCAAAAGAACAGTTCTTGAGACTCGGGTGCTTTGTACCCTAGCTGGGTGCTCTTATTAGGGTCTGAACACAGGGTCCCTCATGCAAGCTCATCTCGGCATAAAGATGAACAAAAAAAGAGGAACATAACAATTCAGTTCTTTTGTTCCATTGGGAAATGCCAGCCCTGGTAGCTTGCTAAAAGCCCACTTCACTGGTGTAAGAGGACAAGCCATTCTCTAGTAAGGTACCTATCTAAATCACAGCCATTGGGGAAAAATAAATAAAATCTATAAATACTATTTATGCTCTTGTATTTGGAGCCATTCAGTGTTGGTACTTATGCCCTTTTTTAAAAGGAAGGATTCAAACAGGGCAAGTTTACACAATGCACTCAATATTCTGTGCATGGTTCTGAAATATGCCACAATCCCAGGAAGATGTAGTTGGCTAGTGAAAATGTGATGGCTGTTACTTAAAAACTTTGTTCCCAGTTGAACTACATGGCCCCACCACTGTAGTATGTGAGCACAGTTACAATTACCATTCTATAGCTCAAGTATCATCCCTTCAAAGGTTGATCCTATTATACTTATTAATGTTTAATAATTAATGGTCCAATTGGTCCCAGTAGGAGTTATGGGAACAAAGCACCACACAAAGTTGGGCGTTCAACTTTGTATATAAAACACTGAAAGGGCGGTTTTATTCCAAATGAAGAACATTTTTCCATGGATGTTCCCACACAAAGCCCAATATGACTGAATTTATATTAAAAAGTTGTTCCTGGGTTCAAAATTGACCCAAAACAAAAACAGAGATCATGACATTTTTCATAAACAAGGCTTCTCCCACGCCATCCAGTTTCACACTTCCCTAATTGGAGTTATTTTAAGTGATAGCTGCTCTTTAATATTTAAAAATAAAGACAGAAAAAAAAAAATCACACAACCAAGAATAGCGCTTATATGTGAAGCAAGATTTTTTCAAAACATGCACTGACTCAGAAAAATGTCCTCAATGAATGTTGAGCAAATTCCAGAATGTGTATTTTATTCTCTATTATATGCCGTGTGTTTAAAAAAAAAAAATCTCTTCAGAAGCCCTGTGTGGGGGGAGAGGGGGTTCCTCTAAAGCTTTGTGTCTAGATGACCGTCGCAATATTTAAGAATAAAAAAAAAAACCACAAACCAGACTGGATTCTCTCCGAGGTGGAGGCCTAGTTCTTAGATTTGGAGAGCCTATGGGGGAAAAAAAGTTTAAAAAGTTAATTTTATTTAGCTGTGTAAGTTGTGCTAAGCAAAAGCTTTCTGAAGCTGCCAACTGTCCTAGATAGCTAAATTAGTAATTGCTGTTAGAACGTTCCATTATTTGCAGTGATCAAAGTATTTCTAAGAGTGAGTATAGAAAAGTATAAGGGACCACTGGAGATTACTGAGGTAACCTTAGCAAGTTTTCAAAGGCCACCACTGTACAATCTTTAAATAACACTGGGCTGTATTCTCTGCTGAAATAACTCCATGGACTTCACTGGAATTGGGCCAGCAGAGAAATTGTCCCTGTATCTAGGTTTTCCATAGTAAAAGGAATCCGTCAGAACAGTAACATTAACACTGCAGTTTTAGTCACAACGTATCAAAGCTCTTTGCAACGGTTGGGCAGTATCATTGGCCCCATCTCACAGAAGCAGCAGCCAAGGCACAACTGTTACAGTGACCTGCCCCAAGAGAACAGTAAACAAATGAAGGAGTGGGGAACAGAAGCCAGGTGTCCCAACTTCTAGTCATCTGCTCTGGTCACCAGAGTGCTGTTTTAATAGTTATTATTCAGGGTCTCACTTTAGAACCTACTCTGAGGAAACCAGTGGACTTGTCCTAGAAAAGAATTTTGAAGTTCACACAAGTTACTGTACCAAGCACAGTCCTGAGGTCGGGGAGATGAAACTGTACTGACGCTGGAGAATGAACACTTCTTGGAACCACCACAGAACTACAAACACGAGTCCTGATCCTACAACGGAATCCCTGTGAGCGGATTCCTTTCGCTCGCACACAACCTTGCTGACGTACTCCTCACACTGCACATTAATCCTCGTACCGTTCTGTACTTGCAGCTTTATCACTAGCCCAGTGATACTTGTGCGTTCTGTGGACCATGCATTATCTTATGCTCTTATCTCCTTCTATCACTAGGAAGGCAAATAAATTATTCCCTTATAGGACCAACATGAGCGAGCTTCCTGGCTGACAAAGTAATAAATAGATGCTTGTAGACACAGTGCAGTAAAGAGGGCAGCCCTTGCTTCAGGGAACATGCTCTATACTGAACTTATTCTCTACAGACTCAGGGCAAGGCTACTCCAGTGTGGCCCCTTCAGCAAGTAACACGCCACAGGCCCCCACACAAAGATAAATCAGGAATTCTTATGAAAATGATGGCAGTCCAGCTATACATTCTGGTCTTACTTATTTGAGCTCTTTGTGGTGCGATCCTCGCTACAGCAGGGGATCCCTGAGCCAGTTTCGAAGCCTGCTTGTCTGAGGTCATCATGGCATTGCCATTAGAGTCATTGCACAGGATCGGCAAGCTGATTTCTTTCTTTGTTATGTGGGATTCCACCATTTCGTTTTCTGCTTGGGTTTCCTTGTCGCTGGATGGTTTCTTGTTCAGCAGGTTACTGATCTCCATGATGTTGCCTATAATTTCCACTGGCCCAGTTAAGTTCTTTTTCCTAGACGGAAGATCATCTTTAGCCTTCTTCAGGTATGATGCTGGGGCCCAGCCTTCTTTACCTAGATGCCTGCGTATATTAAAAGAAAATATTGTTACCACACAGACCGGCCTTTGTAGTCCTTCCAGATACAACGACTAAGACAAAAAATGACTTAGACGATATCTTAGAACCAGATGTTGGATTTTGTGTTATGCTTTTGGTGTCTCAACTCATCCACTTTCTATAATTAGTCACCTCACAGTCTACTCAGCTAGCAAGGAACAATGAACTATTTTAACAGAAGAGTTACCCGTTGCTTCAAGGAGAAGTGGTCTCTCCAGATCAGAGAGACGCTTACTCCCGAGGCATAAGGGAAAATTCAGTAGTAGGTTGGCTGCAGGCAGCTTTTACACGGAATGGGATAAAAAGAGACTGTTTTGAGCATGGAAGTGCTGAATAGCCACCACGTTAATGAACAGATCGTATACACAGAATTCTCTTTTCTTCCAAATTGCATCTCTCATGCCCATAATGCAAAGGACAAGTTATTACAATTAAAGGTGACATTCACCCCAAAGCAGAGGCCCTTCATCAACCTTGTGCATTCCCTCTGTATTGGGGTATGTTTCACTCCCATTTTCTTTAGACCCCTGATCCTCTATGAAGCATTTTACAGAATGCCTCCTATCTCCAGTAGGTGTGAACTGTGCCCGCCTTCATGCCATTGTAAAGATGGAGCAACTACTTGATTAGAAAAAAATTCAGGCTCAAAACTGGAGTAACATTTTTTTTTTAAAATAGTAAGTCTGAGACTATTTGAAGGATGATTTGGAAAAAAAAAAAATTGAACGTCGACCAAATACAAAATATGCTCACACCTTTCCAGGCTGAAGTTTGTCATTCTTCCACAGCTGGCCTTTTGGGAAAGTGTTTTTTCTAACTCCTGTTATTACTGACACTTCATCAGCGATTTCAGATTACAATCAGGCTCCAGGGAGGAATACGTGGATAACTCCGATTTCCCTAGTGAAACCCCAGCTTGCTCCAGAGTAACTCAGTGAAACCCCTCTCTTTAATCTCCCAAGGTACCTGGAGCAGATGCTTGAACTGTAAGTGGGGATGCGGGCACCATTAAATTCCTGGTGCTCAGGAAACAAAAGGTTAAAATGGCAGGGCTCTGAGGCTTCTATAACAAAAACCGAGACTCACTAGAAAGCAAAAAGAAGCGATTGGTAAAATACAAGGATAGTCAAGTAATTCTCCTTCACATGAGTGAGCTTTGACAGGAAGAGTCAGATTAGCTGTGAGGTTTCTTTTAGGCTATTGGACTTATTCTGTTCTGATTCACTGAGTCAAAATACTGATTGATGTCATTAGGAGTCCTGAGCAGGGATCAAGTGGAGAATATGTCTTTAAATAAGGATGGTATCTAAAACTCTTTACTTGGAACACCTATTACAAAAGCCAGTATTTACAAGGTTTAACCCAAGTCTTAGCAGCCTATCCCTAACTGCTGTAGAGGAAGGAAAGGAGGAGGAATCTCCCATGTTTAAATCCACCAGCCAGCTTAATGTAGGGGTTCAAAAGACCTGGTTTTGCAAGGGATTGCATCCTCAAAAGAGCAAAGGAAAACAAAGGACTGGTCTCCATACCTGTGCCCCTGAGGCTTTGCAAGTGACTCAATTACTGCTATTCACTGCAGTATTTCTAGACAGAGTGGCAATGATTACATCCACCTTGTGATGGATACACAATCCTGCTTCTGTATCGTCTCTATACAGAAGTAAAAATCTAGGGCTATGCAAGCGAGTCCCCTCTTTCTAACATTTCAGCATGCAGCAATTATGATCCTTCACTCGGGCCACAGTCAACTACAGCACACAAATTTGGAAACTATCATTGATTTTTGGCACACTGTGCTCCCTGAAGCAACCAGTATTAGAAAACCATACCAGGGATTCTTAGAAGTCTGCAGACTCAACCCAAAGGTAATGGAAATCTTTTTATATGTGAACTGAATACAGCAGGGTTTGAATGCACCAGGCACTGTAGCAGCACTCTCATAAAGAGAGCAGGAATTCAAGATTTGCCATGTGCCAAATTTTGGTGAGTTTTCTCCCTTCCTGCTTTCTCCCCATCACCATCCATAGGCCCTGAATAAGAGTAATCCCACTTCATGCCAAGGAGGGCTAGAGGCAATTCTTTCTGGAGCATGTCTCAACTGGTCTCAGCATGAAAGGAGGGTCTTACAAATACTGTCCAGGCACCGGCTAAGGTCTCTTGTAAACAGCACGATGTGGTTATGAACAACCCTCTCCCTCTGCTCTCTAGCGCAGGGATTCTCAATCTTCCCCCCCCTCCAACATGCTATAAAAACTCCACAGCCCATTTGTGCCATAATAATTGGTTTTCTGCATATAAAAGCCGGGGCCGGCGTTAGGGCATAGCAAGCTGGGCAATTGCCTGGGGCCCCATGCCACAGGGGCCCCCGCAAAGCTACTTTACTCAGGTTTCGGCTTCAGCCCCAAGTGTTGGGGCTCAGGGCCCGGGGCTTCAGCTTTCTGCCCTGGACCCTAGCGAGTTTAACACTGACCCTGCTTGGCGGACCCCCTGAAACCTGCTCATGGCCCCCCACAGGGCCCCAGAGCCCTAGTTGAGAACCACTGCTCTAGCACACTCCTGGTTTGAAATAGCCCGGAACTGGAACCCAAAGACCAAAATTGACAGGCACTGGAAAAATCCATATCTGGAGCCAAACTTTCTGGCTTAAGCCTGTCTTCATAATGAATCTGAACAATACTGATTTGGATTGGAATTCCATGACTTGGGCCCCTCTCTACTCCTCCCCGTAAGTGTTTTGAACAGATAGCCCCTGGGTAGGGTTATTGAGATCATACTCTCTCTCCCCCAGTATTTTGAAGATTTCAAAATATCTGAAGTTCCTGTTCTTTGTTGACTATGTATTGTGGTTACTTGGGAATGTCAAGCTATACAGTATGTGATTGGATTTCAGACATAACCTGGAGTACAACTCACATTACAAAATCAAATAAGAGTACGCACTGCATAGATCTTAGTCCATACAGGACTACAAGAGTTGACATTTTTCAGATCAGAACGATAGCACTAACGGATAAAGACTCTATGCTGGTTTGTTCATTTTTCTATCTATTTTAGACTTTTGCATTGCAAAACACAATCCATCCAGACAGCTTTATGTGACCTTATACCGTTTCAGTCTATGGCTAGTCACGGGTTAAGCCACACAAAGCTACTGACCACCTAGCTACTGGCTGCAGTACTGCCTCCCCATTGGATCTACTCATTAGGTTGAGTTAGTGCAACCTAGCTAGACGTAATATGTAACCGTCACTATCAGGACAGCAAAAAATCCCAAAGTACTAGTCCAAGTGGTACATCTATTTCCCACCCAGCATTGGAACAACAGCAATAAGTATTTAGTAGTTCCATCTGAAGATCTCAAAGCATTTACACTGCATTAGGGAACGCTTGTTCTCTCTATTTCACAGGTAGGGAAACCGAGGAACGGAGATCAAGTGTCATAACCAAAGTCGTGTAGGAAGATCCAGGAATAAAATCCAGATCACTTGACTCTCACGGTATGTCTATAATGCAGTCAGGAGGTGTGACTGCAGCACCCACAGATGTACCCAAGCTAGCTTTGCTCCCTGGAAGCATTGCTTGGGGGGTTGGGGTGGGGGGAGGAGGGAGGTAGGCAGCACAGGCTAGCCACTGGAGTACCTACCAAGGGTCCCAGACCAGCTTTTACTTGGGTGCCTAACCCCTAATTCCACTCATGCTGCCACAGCTTCACAGCTATTTTTAGCAAGCTAGCTCAGGTATGCCTACCTGTGCTACAATGGCACCTCCCAACTGTAGGCACACCCTCAGCCCTGGGCCTTCACCTACGTTTGCAAACTGTACCAGGTATTTAAAATCTTACCCTATTTTCCTTCCAATAGCACTTCAGTCTACACAGCATAGCAAACTGCCTCCTTCTCACAAGGGGTCTAAAATTCATAATAGTCCAGGAAATCAAGGACACGCCAACAACAGAAACCCTGATCAGCAACCTGTAGGTCAAAAGCAAGTGACAACCCTTATCTGTCAGCATCAGAAGAACTCCAACACCTTCCAGAGGGTAACTGGTATAAAGCAGCACCTAAATAATTGACTGTAACTTCAGCTCCTAAGCATGTAACATGATCATGCAGGCAACTGACACCAATCCACGGCTGAACGCAATAAAGCAGTAATGAAGATTCCAGCTCCGAGTCTTCAACGCACACAAGTCTAAGGGCCTCTCAAGTCACAACATGAAACAGGGCAAAGAGAGGACAAGAAATACAAGTGTTCCAATGCAAGAGGGATGAACATACAATTGTAGGGTTACAGGATTAGGGGCATTGATTTGGCTTCACAGAGTGAAAAACCCCTTTTTGCTTTAATATTACATGAAGAAAAAAGATTCAAGCGATAGGAATGTTTAAAAAAATATATCAAAAGTGCCTCTGTGTGTCTGAGCACTGGTTCCCTTAACATCTGCTTTCCAGCTTCAGAGCACTGGAATTACTCCAGAGGGAAGCAAACTGGGAGGGAGAAAGAAAGAAAGACAGGAAATGAGGATCAGCACATGGCCAGGAATTTTGGGAAATTATATATTTAAGGTGGAGCTTGTTAACATCTTTAAAGGTAGACCTGATTAAAAAATAAAACTCCAACAACTTGCTAAACTTTAATACACTTATTCTGTTCCCATATTATCCAATGGAACAGATAAAATGGCAACCAGATTCATACGGACTTCCCCCTCCAAAATACAAAATAAGGAGCGTTTCAATTTAAATAGCCAAACTCTTGGACTCAGGTATTACTAAACACTAGGGAGGCATTGTTCAAAGCAGCTCTACAAGTATTCTTAAAAGCATTTTAAATGTTTTAAAATCAATGTATAACGTTGGGGAAGGCTTTCAATTTAATAGTTCTGGACAATGAAGTCCTCTTTAGCCACAGAATGGGTACGGTATGGGGTAGTGGCAGGGAAAGCTTTGCAATGCGGCTCCAATTAGTGTTTCTCATGGAGAGGGTACTTCGGTCCTTGGCCTTTGATAGAGGATGCCAAACAAGATAATAGTTTGGCATTAAACTTTGGTGGTATTTTGTGATGTGGCTACTAAGACCCACCTAATCATTTCGAATTCAGAAATGCTCTGAATCCAAATTGGATCTGCATAATCACGAGGAGATACCGATTACAAAAACTGGGTCACACTGAGCATCCTCCATCCTCGTGGATTTCAATGGGAGTCAAGAACATATAAAACCTTCCGGGATTGGGTCCCTGATCCAAAAGTGCAATTAAACCCACGGAAAGATGTTAGCTTGGGCCTAAAGACATTTCTGCTGTAGAAGTTTAAGTAGAGTAACAAGGGGTCTTCTTTTTGTCAGAGTTAAGTGTACCCACTTAACATTACACAAAAATAACACTAAAAGAAAAATTTAAGCACAAAACAGATCCAGCTAGCTGCTTGCAAAATTGTTATTTATAAAGATGAAAAGAAGCCTAAAACAGTAATAAGAAAACATTTATCCAGGAGACTAGTTCTGACATAAATCAAAGATTTTTATAATAATGGTTCCCAACAAAATTGCATGCTTTGTTCTTCAGTCTTCAACTTTGGATTCAAATCCTGTGAACGATTAAATGGGGGTGGGGGGTAGGGGGGAAAGGAGTGATATGACCAAGCCTGGGCATTCCCTGCTCATAATGTCTAGAGCCCATTCACTCCTGCATTACTTTAGTTATTAGCCACTTTGTTAGGAAGATTCAGAGACAGATACAAAACTAACATGTTTATCATGCATGAAGCACTAAATGTAGGTTCCGACTGTGCTTTCTCAATCAAGATTCATGTCTCTGCTGCCTTAGTTATAAACCAAGCAGAATCCAACAAGAAAAGCAAAACAACAAAAATCTATTCTAGATGCAAAAGGATGAGCAGGAAGGAGATCTTATAGGGCTCATGAATTACAGAATTCTCTTTAGCCACCTTTATACCTATATTTTCTATTTAATCAATAGAAATGATCCCAAACACCACTCCCAGAATCTGAACACCCCAAACTTTACAGTAGCACCCAAAGACTCCGGTCATGATTGGGGTACTACAGTACTAGCTACTGTATAAACCTATATGAAGAGACCATTCTTGACAAGTATTAGTCCCAATACATTACATCTCTCTATACAAATTGTGCCTAGGACATGGTTGTCTTATACTCCTTTCAAGGGAGTTTGGCTGTCATAAGGAAAAACTGCTGTTATTTTCAGAGTGGCACGTCTAATTTGCGTGCATGATATATGTATCTGTTTGTGGCATATAGTTTACAATTGCATGCAATAACTAACTTGGAGAGGCAAATAGCTGAAAATCTGGCCCAGTATGATATTACTGTTATTATGTGCATCAGTCTCAATGATGATTTATTCTGCAGTCAGCGGGCTGATCTCCTAAACCCCTAAAAAAAAATGAACTGCCCCAAGCAACCTGATAGATTACAAACAACAACCTTCCAGCATTATCTGGTCTTACTACTTTGCAGAAAGACACATCTGACTCACACAAAAAAAGACTCAATCGGCTGCATGTACACTAAAATGATCACTTGTATTGGATAAGTGCCATTTGCTGACTGGGATATGGGTTTTTATTTTGAAGGAAGGAAATCTAAAAGGTAAGAATTTTCTACCAAAATATTTCAGATCTACAGACTTCACAGTCCACGTTCCATTCCTACACTCAATACTGACTATTGTTTATTGGTCTTCTGTAACTTTCCCTTACATTTCTGCCTAGTATGCATTCTGGATAATAATGCCGGTTTTCTTCTCTAGACAGAGAACAATACAGGATGCGGATGTGAAGCTAATCACCAGAAGTCCCGAAGATCATAAATGCTGTAATAAATCTGCCTGCAGGAAGCTTTTTACCTGATGTACCACCATCCTTCCAGGTTCTTTTGGATGACCTCCACGGTGACCCCTTTTTCAAACCCAATCTCATCCTTCCCTTGGCTGGTGTACGGTTGGATTGTGACATATTTCTCTTCTGGTAGAGGGAGGAAAAAAAAAAAAAAAAAGACAAACATCAGTTAGGGGCAGAATTAGTCCAGCTGTTTTTCTGTTCTGCTTGCTTTTCAATTGGTTGTGCAGCAGTTACATGGAACCATTGCAAAGGTGGAGCCCTGCTCAATGGCCCACTGATTAGGCATGCTTACGGCATGACAGATAATTAGCTCATTGACACCGCCCGGCTGCTGACAATCACAATGCGCTTCCATGCCAGTAACTGTGAGGTCTCAGAGAGGCCTCCCTCAAGTGAGTAAGACAGTGAGAGTAGGATGTCAAGCTGGACTTAGTTTGCACACAGTAACTTGATGGAATCAGCCTGGCTGCCAAAGCAGCCAAGCATCACTGAGGGAGCTAGAGCCAGTTGGCTCTTCCAAGTGTGCATATGGATGCATTGAGTAGTGGTATTACAGAAACTTGAGCGCTAGATCCTGAGAGCAACCCGTACTCCTCCCCAACTCAGAGGGACTGACCTATCTGTTCTCTTCACACCTCTGGAAACCATGTGGCTCTACAGGGATAATCATGAAATGGATGTATTTTTTAACAAGTGTAAGCACAGAGAAAAGTTTTGGTACTTTATTACATAGCACCTCCAAGTGCCTCAGAAATGTTCGTTAAGCCTCACACCTACGAGAAGTGGGTACATATCGTCAATAGAGAAGGGCCAGAGGCAAACCCTTGACTCAAAACACCCACACACTTTTGGGAGTCTGGCACAGGATTGGAACGTGGCATCACCTGCCCATCTCCAATTATTGTCCCCATTCTACACATGGGAAAACTGAAGCACTAGACTGGAGCTTAGTGGCCCAAAGTCCCACAGTGAGTGGCAGAGCCAAGAACAGAAACCTTAAAAACTTCATTCTCAGTCCCTTGCTTTACCCACCACACCATGCTGTCACCCTTGAGGACACTTACTGCACAGTATTTTCATCAGTCTCATACTCAGCATTTTTGTAAGTTAGTCTCAAAGCTACAAAAATTTAACCTTTTTCCTATCGCCAGGGACTCTTGCTGAGCATTGGCAGGGATAGGAAATGGTGCCGAAGCATCATTCTGAACCCAGGATAGGATGGGGGTAGCCACATGTTTAGTACCGACTCCTGTAAATGACTAACGGGGAGAATAGCAAGTTTCTAAGGGTATGTCTACACAGCAACTAGCCACCCAGAGCTGGCCCATTGCTAGCTGACTCGGACTCATGGGGCTGTTTCACTGTTGTGTAGACTTCTGGGAGCAGGCTGAAGCCCAGGCTCTAGGACTCTGAGGGGTTGGACAGTACCAGAGCTCAGGCTCCAACCCAAGCCCAGAAGTCTACACAACAGTGAAACAGCCCCATGAGCCAGAGTGTCCTAGCACCGGCCAACCGTGGGTGTCTAGGTGCTGTGTAGACACACTAACGGTGTTCCACTCAGTCCACCTAACCTGTTAAAATGGTGGCTATTACATTGGAGGGTTAGAAATGGGAAAATGAGTAGGGGTCTCTCTGTGAAGGAGAGAGGGCAAGAACCTAAGTGAATCCAGAGTTCCTGATCATTGCACAAATGGCAAATGAAAGGAGTGGGAAAAGGGTTGCAGCAGCTTAAGGCAAATGCTCTTTTGAGAGGGAGTCAAATAGAAACACCTCCATCTGTTTAGTTTTGTGATTGAATTATATTTTGTTGCTGAGTGAAGTAAGGAAAACGTAAAGGAAAAAAATATTTACTGAGAAAAAGAAATACCTCGGAAAGAGAATAATGTTGGCAGAACATCTGATGGCTGCGGAGTCAGAGACTGCATCTTTAAAGACAACTTTGCTCGCCTGGGTCCTTCTGATTCCGATGTATTGAACTCTCAAAACCTTCACTTCCTCAAGAAGCAAAACTACTTCTGCTCCCAGAGAAGCTGCTTTAGTAATTTATTATGGTAACGCCTACTAAGTGACTCCGAAGGTGTCATTCCTAAACAGCACGGTCAGTATTCTGTACTTTCCCTGAACAACAACTTGCCTTCAGAGACTCACTACTGCAGTTGCAGCTAATCAATCCAAGAATCAAATCATGAGATGGAGAGAGTTTCCCCTAAATGGGCGTCTGGTCTGTGGAATGGTTTTGGTTACACAGGGAGAACAAGTTTCAAAAGGCCATACTGCAGAATGAGTGGGTTAAACTAGCTCATTTTTGAGCTTGGAAGACCAGAGCATGAACTGGAGATGCAGATGATTTCTAGGTGATTAGAACTTGCCTGGAATATATGGCGAAGGCAGGAGGCCAAGTGACTTCAGGCACCTGAACCACTGAACATCATCCCAGAAATATATTGCCTAGGGTATCTTTCTATCATTCTCCTATAAAAGTCGCAGCAAAAGAGCTAAACCATGTGTTTACTGGAGATTATAATCATAGGGAGGCTGACATCACCACTAGCCCCTCAAAACTCCACTTTGTGTATCTCTCATGTCGTAAAGCCCCATTCCTTATACTAGAGACTACCAGACCACACTCTTGCCACAAGAGTTATGACAAAAATATCTGTTTATTTTATTCCCGCTACATGGAAACAGCAGTCCCTGCCGTAGCTGGAGGCAATCTTTTTATTTAACTAGCTCTCCATTCTGGGTGCCGCTGCCTTGATTCCTCTTTGTGCTCAGAAGAGTCTGACTCTTTGGAAGTTCTACCCATTATCTTCTACAGAAGACAAGGAGAAATGGTCAGATGAGAGGTGTTCCTACCCGAGCACTTGCGGGTATTCCAGCTCCCTGATCCAAAGGAATTTGCTGATCGACTACTTTAAGCAGCAATGACCAAATAGCACATCAGCCTTTCCAGTGCTGTCAAACCTAGCCATCCACATGGGAATGCAAACCGGGGATGATGGTACTTTGCCATCAGACTGTCATAGCACTTTACAAACCTTAAATCTCCATGTCTCACCATGAGAGGCATTATTTACAGGTAGGGAAACGGTGGCAGAAGAAGGGTAATAGTCCCAACAACACTACTAAAATACCCATGTTTAAACATGATTATAGCCTACCTGGGTTACAGCTATAGCTTCACCATTGCCCTCACAGGGGCAATTACACTGGTGGGAGCTCTAGTACAGACAAAGCTTCAAGTGGCTCCCAGTGTTTTAACCACCACATTGTCTAACCCCTCTCAGCTTGGGGGTGATAATGAATTTTAGAGAAAAATTTTAGCATAGGCAAGGCCCACATGTATAGAATAAGGTCCCATATTATAAGCTTAGCCTACATGACTCCAATATCAAAACACACTCCCCTAACCCAGCCATAAAACTCTTCCCTTCCTTTCAAGCAGGCAAAGTGAAGCCTTGTTAGAGCATGAAGTGACCATCACTGTGTTTATTTGTATTGTAGACCACGCTTAACTGACTTGCCCAAGTTACTGCAGCAGAGCTGAGAATAAAACTCCCCGCTTCTATGCTCTTACCCACACACCATGCTTTCCCTCCCTAAAATTCAGTGAAAATAACCCTTGCTTGGAACTCTTACCCCCCCACCCCCAAACACAAAAATTGAAGGTTTCCAGTCCCCAAAACCCCCTCTGGTGAACATTATCCCTCCACCTCCATTAGTCTTCTATTTTTATGCCCCTTTGAATTGAATTCTGGCCTCTGGCCCATACCAGAAACTGAAGTCCTGAGAGGCCACAAGAAGGGCAGTCGGCATGGCATCTCTGGGCCCAGCTTTCCAAGAGGTTTGGATGGTTCAGCTAAGACTCAGGTGCTCATCAGCGCTGAACATGTGCAATTTTGCTGATTACAAGTTCTACCACCCACATTTTTAGCCTCATTACTTTGGTTTAGGTCATAATTTGAAGAAAGATTCTTCAGAACATTTCCCTCCCACCCCCTCTCCAACCATAGGTAAATGCTAAGGGGAAAAAATTACCAAGGAAAGTGTTCAAAAAGGAAGAAAGAAAAATGCTCTCACGAGGCAGCATGTTGCAAAGGAGTTCAAAATCCATTTAGAAATTAAGGCTCCTATGATGTATGTTTAGATGATCTATTTTTAAGCCTACAGTTCAAAAACAGGAAGCCATCATTAAAGTTTCCCCTTGCAGAGTGCTTTTTCAGCAAGAATTACAATCATTTCCAAGGTTGCACACATTTGGTTTCTTTCAGTGGTGAAGGGGCGACCATAAACACACATACATGAGGTTTTTAACCTAAACTACACTCTTGAAGTATGGGCTCATTTATAACCCAAAAGTCATTCTGGTTTGCTTCTCCTGAGACAAACCCTAGGAGGAGGAAATTGTATTAAAAAAATCAGTTGATTCACATGGACACATTATCATTTAAGAGAATGATCAGTGAGGCATCCAAGTTACTGATCAAGATGCTTAAGCTATTGGGCATTTAATGATTGAGACACTAAGTTACCAGAAAGACAAACATGGATAATCCATTCTAAAGAAGAACAAGCAGAAGCACACTTTGTACCTCTTGGAATTCCATCACAGTTCTGGACGGTCATTTCATTCATTTGGAAACTACAATTCTAGACAACAGCATAAACCGTTAAGATAGCAAACCGCACCCCGATCCTCCCACAAGTCTCTTGTGCTTCGATTTTCATCTCCAAATTGTGGCAATCCCCAGACTCTCTGGTGCAGCGTTTCTCAAATGCGACCACTATAGCCGCATGCGGCCATCGGGGGGTTTGCCTACAGCCACGAGAGCCTCCTGGGCAGAGTTGGGGGAGAGGGCAAAACAGCAGCCTCTCCCTGCAACACCCCCAGGCTCCAGGAGAGGGCTTTGCCCCCCCATCCTTAGCTGCAGGACTCCGGGGGCAGGCTTCAGCCCCCTCAGCCCCCTGACTTCAGTTGTGGGCTTCCGGGGGCGGGCTTCAGCACCCACTTCCCGACTACGGGGCTCCAGCAGTGGGCTCTGAGCTTTGCCCCCCTGCCCGCCCACTCACTCCAGCCATGGGGCTCCGGCTCTGGGCTTCAGCAGGGCTGGCCTTGCTGGGCACAGTGGTCAAGAAGCAAGGAGCAGAGAGGGGCAAGGGGCACCAAAATACAACTGTATATTATTTTTATTATTGAGTCTGCAAAAAACCCTACATAAATATATTACAATTATTTGGACAAGTATGTGTGCATATTTATTTGTTTTTCCTAAAGTTAAGTAAGTAGTTTAGGAAAATTTGTCAGAGCGGCCACCAGCAAAGGCTGGCGGCCACACAGAGACCCCCTGCTCTAGTGCATCAAGATTTGATCACTATGGACATGTCTACACTGCAATGTAAACCCAGGGTTAGTAGAACTTCAGTTAGCAGATGTTGTGTTGATGGCTAGAATGTTGTTGCCTCAGTAATGCTGTTCTGTGCTTCTGTCCTTGGAGCTCCAATGTTATCAATATTAGCAGATAGTGCCACATGTTAATTCAGCAGACCTCGATGTTACGCATAAAGAGACTACCTGCAAGGTTCGGTGGCAAAATTAACTCGGACAGTTTTATTGTCCTCAAGACACAGTCGTAGTGCTCTGGCTCTGTGGTTACAGGTACACTAAACACACGAGTGCCCAGTCAGCAGCAGGAGTTTCTGCTGTCCCCTACGCCACACAAAATGACTGAGGCGGGGTACCACAACATTTATAGACTGAGAAAAACAACTGGGAAACAACTTACATACCACTTTACGTATTTCAAGACATCTGTTTGTTACGCCACTCCTGTTTCATATCTTGGACAAACCATCTTTATTCACTGTTCGGTCAAACCATGTTATCTTGTACTGGATTGGGGTGTATCTGTACTAGCCTTCTGAAATGTATTTATGTAAACATCTAGTGTGTTATTTTGCCAAGACCAGGTCAACTCTCGTTCACAGCCTTTGGTTCAGGCCTCAGATCTTGCACCAGGCCCTCTCTCTCTCTCTCTACTACATTCCCCTGCTTTGTGTCTTTTTATGGGGAGGATGTTTACCCATCATCCCAGAAAAGCATAATGTATGAACTGAAAATGACTCAGGGGGCTAAATACTGTTTCTTTCCCATTTTGCTTTACCTATGCATACATTCATGCCCCATGTGTCCAATGGTCTGAACATTCTTTTGCGCAACCTGTGGACAGTTTCCTTTTTCCAATTGTTTTTAGTCTCCTATTGTGGGCCTGGGAATGTTAGGTCCAGGACTTTATTTGAAAGATGTCATTTTAGAGTTGTTCTGAAATACTGGGATAGGCATTATTACAGGAGTAGAACAGGAATTTGGAACAGTGACATTCCACATAAAGCCTTCATATATAAATTTATGTAATTTATTAGTACACTGTACTGTCCATTCATATTACAGGTTACCACAATCTGGTAAGTTTTGCTGGGCAAGAGACAGGAGCTACTAACTTTTGTGTTCTGTTGGATTGGCCTGAATTATTGTTGCCACACACTGGAGTTGTGATGTCAAAAACATTCCTGGCATAACAAGCTATATGCAGTGCTTTTTAGGTTTGCACTGCTTTATGCTACACTGGTAGTTGATATAGATTGTTGGTTTTTTAGATAATTCGTTACTGTCTACTGAGTAAGTTGACAGCAATATTTGATAAAGATTCAATATTGGTAATTTGACACTGAACAAAATTGTTTTGAATAAGATGTGCTTTACTTAGGGTGCACTTAGGTATGCATCCGATGAAGTGAGCTGTAGCTCACGAAAGCTCATGCTCAAATAAATTGGTTAGTCTCTAAGGTGCCACAAGTCCTCCTTTTCTTTTTAGGGTGCACTGTCACTGACCCCAAATTATGACTGTTAGGAAAATTTTCTGTACAAATGGGAAGTTACATACAGCAGCACTACTCTGAGTTGGTCAAACTTTAACACGGGGGGCGGGGGGGATGAATGCAGAAAACCATCTCTTTTTATATAGATTACCCATTTCATCCGGACAGTCAAGTTTTGTGGCATGTCAAGTTTTCCCACACTGCACCACAAACAAAGGTCGAGAGTGGCCACATTTTGGGAGGGCACTAGGAAGTCTGGGATATGGGTGGTTGGACTGAGGCCCACATAATGCAGCAGACGCTAGAGCCTGACACAGAGGTTGGGACACAGAGTTCAAAAATTCCTAACCTGGGGTTACAAATGAGTGTAGATGCTCAAGCACTAGGCTAACAAACCAGAGTCTCCTGTAATAGAGAGCCTGGAGCACTGGGGCAGGTGCAAGACTGTGGGCTGAACCAGAGGCTGTGAACCCCAGTATCATCTACCTCCCCAAATCCTTCATCTTCCTCCCTCAGCTCCATGCCTTTTTCATGCTGTCCCCTGCACCTGGAACAGCCTCTCTCCTCCAGGGGGCTAAGCAACATGGCACCCTTCCCAATGTCTCCAGAACAAAAATTTACTGCTCACCGTCTACCCTGCACACATGCTTTGCTGAATAATGTTAATTTAATTCCCAGGACAACAAACTACCCTTTTCAATTTGAAGAATAATCTCTTAGTATTAACAAGATGTATCCCTGACACAGCTGTTGACTCATGTTCTTCTTAAGCTGCATCCATTCTTTTGTCTTCACTATAAGCTCTTTGGGGCCAGAGCCTTGTGTCTCAAGTGCCATGTACTATTTAAACAATTTCTCTCATGCCTGCAAGGTGGGTAACCCGCCTTCATATTTATAGATCCACAAATTGAATCCGTGGCAAACCTAGAATTGGAACCCATGAGTTCCTGGCTCCAAATTCTAAACTCCTATTGCATCTCCAGAGTTTCAAGAACAAGTCAGGGAATAATATCCTTTACTTAACTGATGTCTCTCTATGTATCACTGTCATTCTGTGACCTGATCCTCACTTGAAATGCTGGAACGCAGGAGCGGGATTGGTTTGGTAATTATCCAATTAAGATTTCAAAGAAAAATGCAAAAGCTCAAATCCTGCATCTTCCAAACCACAGAAGAATTCTCTTTTAAAATAAATACTTTCCCCTCAGTCAGCAGTTTAATGCTCTCTCCCTGCTCCCCCCTCCTCCTTGTCAGATTGGCTTCTGGAAAAAGTCTCTCCTTTCCAGAAGACAACATATTCAATGAAAATGGACTTTTGTGATGGTTATTTTTGATTTTTTTTTGCCTAACTGCTCCACAATTATCAACAATGTTGCTAATCTGCAGAACAGCCTCCCTTTATCACCTCTTTTCCTTCTGATTAAGTCTATTTAACACAGAATTAAAAAACCCAAAAAACACAAAACGGGGGAAATAACGAGATTTCTTTTAAATTCTGAACTACTGTACATGCTATTTCCTCAATAGGCAAAGAGGCAATAAAACTTGACTATTTTCCTTGGATCCCCAGTGAGAAAACAAACTGAGGCCAAAATACTGAAATTGCACTGTGCGGATGTGACTCTTTTAGTGACTCAAAGCATCCTTATGCAGTAGGCCAGAGAGGCTACATGAAAACAGGAAGAGCTCAACCAGGCTTTTTAAGAAAACTCAGGGAGAGGTGAACATGCAAAGCGTTTGTTTGGTTCTCAAAAGTACTTATTTACACAGGTAGTGTGGCGGAGTGGCCTCCCTCTGAGCCAGAGGGGGAGGGACCCTCTCTGCGCCCAGGTGGGCGAAGGCAGGCCAGGCCCGGCCCTCATGCCCAAAGTTGAGGGGGGACAGGAAGTATAAGAGGCAGGGCCTCCTGCTCATTTGGGAGGGAGCCAAGGAAGGAGACATGCCTCTTGCCTGCTGCAGGCTTCAGGCCCTACAACTGAACTAGGTTGCACCCTGCCCCCACAGAGCACAGAGGCTGGAGGGGAGCTGCTGAAATTGGAAAGAGTCCAGCAGAGGGCAACAAAAATGATTAGGGGGCTGAAGCACATGATTTATGAGGAGAGGCTGAGGGAACTGGGATTATTTAGTCTACAGAAGAGAAGAATGAGGGGGGATTTGATACCCCCTTTCAGTTGAAAGCTGCTTCCAAAGAGGATGGATCTAGACTGTTCAGTGGTAGCAGATGACAGAACGAGGAGTAATGGTTTCAAATTGCAGTGAGGGAGGTTTAGGTTGGATATTAGGAAAAACTTTTTCACTAGGAGGGTGGTGAAGCACTGGAATGGGTTACCTAGGGAGGTGGTGGAATCTCCTTCCTTCGAGGTTTTTAAAGTCAGACTTGACAAAGCCCTGGCTGGGATGATTTAGTTGGGGACTGGTCCTGCTTTGAGCAGGGGGTGGGACTAGATGACCTCCTGAGGTCCCTTCCAACCCTGATATTCTATGATTCTATGATCCTTCTTTAAGAGTTCATCTCTTCCTGCTGACTATTTGTATCTACTGAAGCATAACTGCTCTTATCACCACAGCATCGGAAGATCATACAAATGATTTGTATCGTAGTGGCAGCCACAGCATGCCAGGTACTGGCCACACATACCTGCTCTGAATGGCACAGGCTCCATCTCTTGAACTAAAGGAGAATCATTTAGCTCTTTGCAACAGAGAGCTTATGACACAAGGCTAAGTAATTCTGA
This sequence comes from Natator depressus, assembly GCF_965152275.1. Taxonomy (NCBI): domain Eukaryota; kingdom Metazoa; phylum Chordata; order Testudines; family Cheloniidae; genus Natator; species Natator depressus. Next base: position 118,860,664 of record NC_134240.1, on the reverse strand, counting down.
CCCCATACAGCAGAGGTCAGTAGAACACATACAAACTACCCAGTGAATTATGTTTGTAGGGAACAATCCTGAACTGATTGGAAGCAAGTTTATACTAGAATTAACTCAAAAATGCTACATTTTCCTTAACTTGTGGCAAAGAGGTACCAAGTAAAATATATAAAAATGTAACTGTCTGTAAATCAGACCTTTATGAGGCCCTATAAAAGCAACAGGTGGAGAGAATGGATGTGAACTGCTGACTTTCTCCTTCAGCTGTTTGATCTAAAACTACATTAGCTAGGTCAACAGTAATAGCAGAGCTTGCTACAATCCTCTTAGACCTCCCCACCCAGAAGAGGGCAGAACCCATTGCAACACTTCTTCAAAATATTTTTGCCTTCTTAGTCTAAACAATAATGGCCAAGGTTGTTTGTTTTGTTTGTTTGTTTTTTAAAAAACCTAACTAGTGATTTTTGGGTGGACAATTTGTGACCCCTTCAAGGGGGCCTCATTTTCAGGAAATGCTAAGCACCCACCCTCTGAAAGTCAAACCCCTTTTCAGGTGTCTCAAGTTAAACACTCAGAAGCTGGAGCATCCAAAAGTCACTAGTCACTTTTGAAAAATCTTGGCCTTTAGAGTCTCCAAATTCAGAATCCAGTTTCTAAACGATTACTATATTATAGGTTGGGCTGGTAGAACTGCCTATTTAAGTTTGCCCAACACTTCCCCCTACAGCACCCTGTTTTCAGTTGCTTATTACTTTGCCAAATCGTTTCAGCTGAAATTTTTCCACACCAGTAGTGTCTCAGGCTGATCTTTTTGAAAATATCAGCTAAAACGATCCAGCTGTTTCCCAGAACAAGGCTAGAGAAAAATACGTTGTTTTGCCTATGTTAAATTCTGGTGACCTATTCTTTGAATAGAGCTAGCTCCTCAATGCTTTGGTGCAGGGACAGGGAATTTGGAGGGGGTGTGGCTTTTGTGTCAGGTATGTGTCTTTAGGGGTCCCTGTGAAAATCCACCCAAGTTAAAAGCCTTTGAAAACTTGCTGTTTGCACATGCTCAGCAGAAACACACTTATCAAGCTAAATTTCCTGGAAACTATATGTGCACCGACCATGCGCCAGTCCTGGGCTGAATTAGAGTTTCCCTGCAATTGCAGCACTAGCCTGCTGCAGGCTGTGCTGGGTCCAGATCAGGGCACCTCAGCTCAGAGCAGAGAGACTCTCACTGCCTGATTCAAATACAGAGGGAACAAGAGCTGGACATGGGGAGGAGGCACAGGGAGTAGATTAGGACAAGGAGCTGGAGAGACTGGGACTGGAGGCTAGCAGAGAGGGGAAGAGGGAAACCAGGAGTTGGGGGAGACTGGGATTGAGAATTGGGGAATGAGGGTTGAGGGCTTATGGGAGGGAGCGGAGGACTGGCTAAACCAGGACCAGGAGCAAGGGGAAGGAGATTGGGACTGGAAACCAATAGGGGACAGGGAATGGCTGAGCAAGGAGACTAGGATTTGAAAACTGACATTAGCTAGGGTGGTGAAGAGACAAGACAGGGACAGGTTGGAGGGGATGGGGAAGAAAGGGTCAAGCCTGGTGGGAACAGGCCCCCTTGTGCGTATGCATTATGTGATCATATAAATTAAAGACTATTATAATGCATACGCACAAGGGGGCCAAATAAAGATTGCACAGGTACATTAATTTCAGCATTTCCTAATTCTTAGTGCTTGATTTTGCAAACTAAATATTCTTTTAATGTCTTTTTTTTGCGTGCAATGTAATACATAGAACAAGAAAAGTATCTTTGTTGAGTTTGAAAACACTATTTGGAAATTGCTGTTATTCATGGGAATTAAGAGTTTCTTGGTCGGAAAGAGTCTAGAATGATCTAATAAGGGCAATGTACATGCAAACTGAAAAACCCTCCCATTCCCTGCAGCACAGAAATAAGTGTTTTGGTTTTGGCATCTTCATATCTAGTATGTGCACTTATATTCTTCAGAGGCTTTTCATTGGCTCAGGGACCCCTTTGTTGGGCAAGGAACAAGACCTGCTCTTCTCATGATATTTTTGGCTCCTGGATCATGGAGCGATAATGAAAAGAACATGTTTTTGCTTTTGGGAACCACTGAAGTGGCCAAAGTAACACAACAGTCTGTAACCAACCACACAGATTTGGTGACAACTGGGGTTCCCTTCCCTGTACACAGAAACATCCATGTTGCAGTGGAATCTAAATTCACAAGTTTTGCTTTTGCTCTCCTCACACAGTAGCACCCTGAAGGGCATTCATTATTTATTTTTAAATAAGATCGGGTTTACTTGTGCATAGATCTGGCTCCATTCCCTAGCAAAGGTCTCCTCTAAGCAAAAGAGCAATAATAGAGGAAAGTCACTTTCATTCCTTCCATCCCTCAAATGCACTGGGTTGACACCAAGAACTTGCTGAGTCAGGACTATCCCACAGAGAGGTAAATCTTTTAATCCACAATTCTGGTTACTTCATCAGCTTCTCGTGGTTCAAGTTCTTTGGAAAAATCCAATCATAATGTCAATGTTTGCATTATGTTTAAAAAAAAAATCTTCAGATTGTAGGAAGGCCAGTAAGTATCACTCCAGTCTCTCTTAACCTTTCCCTAAAGAGGAACACTGAGTCCTTGAGACCAAGTTCTCTTTTCCAATATTTTTGGGGGGAACCTCTACAGAAATGGGTGTTTGTGGTTTCAGTCTCAAGGAGAAAAACACCAAAAGGAGGACAGTCCTTGTGGCATTACTGGAAACATCAAAAATCTTGCCAGAAAGCTATACATTCTCTAGAGGTCTCAATTTTCTGGATGAAGTTTGAAGACGCATCCAGGTGCTCATCCAAACCCAATCTCTGATGCTTTTGCAGTTCAAACATCCCTGTGTTTCCTGATATTTTCTCCATTTTTCTGACAAGGAACTGTAAAAGTATCACTTGTTTAAACTTAGGAACGAAAGAGTAGAGATGTGCCTGAAGCAAACACCAGATCTGACTGCTCCCAAACTGGGTGGGGAGTCAGACTCCAGGGCCAAGTTTTGCTGTTGGCTCATCTCTGAGTGGATTGACCAAACTGACTCCAAATACCCTGAAAATCAATACTTCGGGATGTTTGAAATCCACATCTAAATTTTGCAGCTCAGGCTTACGTCTATCACCAAGTAAACAAGATTGGGTCAACCAGCGAAATGCCAATCATTCCCTTTTGGCATGCTACATGGCAGGAGATGAGGAGCAGCAGCAGAAGCTCAGCTGTTGTGCTTTTAAGGGGACTATGCCACAGGAAGCTATTCACCTCGACTCTGCTGCCTGTTGACTATCCCGCCCAGCGTCCATCGCCGGTCCAGGCGCCTCAGGTGAGCCTTGCGTCGCTTAGAAACTAGTTTGGAACATGGATGGAAACATAAAAAGAAAGAAAAGAAAAATGATGGAGGGGTGGGGAATAAAAACAACATAATTCTGAGAACTGGTCTTGTTAGCAAGAACTGATTAGGTGGAATGTAAAACTCTTGGGTTTTAGTTTATACAATACAGGAAACAAGTTAACTTCTTGAGCCCCAGGAACACAGAGCAACAGAACTGTCATTGCATTTAGTAGTAGTCTCTGCTATTGGCTTTTAAAACAAATTAGAATTTTAGTTTTTACACCCTGGATTAGATAACTTGCGTCTAGGACTTTGAAGAGATGTTATTGTTGTTTCCTCTCCTCAGGTGCAAGATCTTTGGGGCCTATGCTGTCTTACTATGTATAAAGTCTGGTACAACGGGGCCTGGACCTTGTCCGGGGCTGTGATATTACTACTAAATGTAACACTGTATAGATTTTAAAGTAAGTATTTATAGGACCTGTAGAAAGCTACTAAGTTGTACTATGCTCATCCTTGTAGTAACTGAGCACTAACATGCTATCCCTAGTATACGTCATTTATTTATTTATTTATTTAATTAAAGTAAAGTAAGTAATTAATTAGGAGAAAATGCATTTTCTACTACAAACTGATTTTAAGCATACTTTGTCCAGGCAAAATATGTTGAAAAAAAATCAGGAAGCTTTTCTAAATACTACTAGAAATGGATAGTTAAAATTAAACAGAAATGGAGACATCTGAACATTTCCATATTTTGGGGAAGTTCAGCTCCAGATCCACACTCCTTGGGTCAGGCCCATCAATTTTTAGAGCCGCAGTTTTCTGCCTTTAAAATAATAATCTTTAACTCTCTTAAATATCAAGGGTTCAAGAAGTGTACATGACAGAGTTAAGAATTAGTTTCATACTCAGTAACAGTTTATGCTTTAAAATTATAACAAAGAAAAAAAGACACCTGTGAAAATGATATTGTTAAAATAGCTGTGCACAGAGGACACTTCTTAACTGAAATGCCAGAACACACAGTTTGCCAGGTCACATACATGGACAGTCCTTCAGTTCACTCTCTTGCTCATGTATTGGGATTTTGATATAGTAACCACTGAACTGGGAAGGCAAGACAAAGGCATAAGCTTTGTCTTTCACAAAGGCTTCCATACGAGCTTGGGCATTAGAAAAGGCATTCATTGCTGCTATGAAGAAGGTATGTGAGGGATATTCTATATTTCTTCTTCCAAACATTAAGCTTCAAAATAGCTAGCGTAGGTGCAAAACACAACACAGTATGGATTTACTGACGCTGGGTCAAATTTTCAAAAGGTGCCTTAAATGACTTAGGAGCCTCAATGACAGTGAATTTCAATAGGATTTCTGAATTATTGATATTTTTACCTAGTATCCAGTAATGCCTATGTTCAGTCAGTCTGGGGACATCCTGTATCAGTAAGCAAAACTGAGAGCATGGTTCTCCATGACCATGCTGTAGAGGGGATCAAAATGGGGAGAATGACAGAAAACAGAAGAGAAGAGTGATTTGCTCATGGAAAGCACAGAGATATTAAAAAGGAATAAATAATTAGTAACCTAAGTTTTCAAACAAGCACCTTAGTGCCTTCTCCCATGCTGCCTCTCACACTTGAGAGGAGCTCCTTGTAAGCTACTGCAAAGATACCTCCTTATCTTGCTTAAAAACTTTTTTCCATGATACCAACAACAAAAAATTAACAGTGAGGCTGCAGGTCTGGAGTCCACAGACCAATATTGTCTCATTGTACTCTGCCTTCTGTCTGTATCCATCTGTTGTCTCTGGTCTTAAATTATAAGCTTGAGACAGAGACCATCTTTTTGTTCGGTCTCTGCACAGTGCCTAGCAGAATATACACCACTAGAGTTCCTAAGAGCTACGGTAATACAAATATTACTACTACTAATCAGTATCATCACCCTGAACAGAACTATCCTGAGAGAGGGTGCGCTTATACCACTCCTGTTGGCTTCAGTGGGAGTCTGAGCGCTCAGGAAAGAAGTGGCAGGAAATACAAGCCATTGCATATTCTTGGAATCCTTAGTTCTGGGTCTTTGGCTCCTCTGAGTAATTAGAGGTTTTTCCCACCCCCCATCACAAGCCAAGTTACTTTCAGCTGGAATCAAAGAGAGTTCTAAACCAGAGGGTTTTACGTGAGAAGGTAGGGAGGGACTCAACAGTCTGAAGAGGAGAAGGGACTTTTTTAAAAGTGTGAGTTGCAGTTTATAGGCCACAAAGTTTTGGCCAGAAAAGCCTTTTCCTGTAACATAATTTAGTTACTTTAACTCTCTTGGGCTTCTGAACAAGGGATTTACAACTCAGGTCCTAGACAGGAGACTAGCGTTCTTCACACCTTGCTCTTAATGTCACTTCCCTCCACCAGTTTAATTTGGTAAGATTCTCCCATCTGTATTTCCTTGCATACGACTTTCATTTTGCTGTAATTATGCCGAAGGATGGAATACTGGAGTACTGCAGGAGGCAAAGCTGTGGTTGGATTATAGTCAAGGTAGATCAGAATTAAAAACTAAACCAAGAGTAAACAGGGTAGGACAGTGTTAGAAAGCATCAGTCAGAAAGAGAAACATTAAGGAAGAGATAACTTAAAGGTTTGGGGGAGAAGAACACACTCAAGTTACAGATTTCATTTATCCAGATACAGACCAAGGGATTTGCTCAGACACACTACCAGAGAAAGGAATAAATCAAACAAAGGCTCGGCAGACATGCCAGTGAACACAAGAAACTCCCTGCTGTTCTAACTAATCCAGCATTCTTGTCAGCAACAGTGGTCCATAGCAGCTGCTACATTTTCAGCAGACAATTATGAAATAAATTGCCTACAGGAAGAGTTTCTTCCTAACCAATCATTTGGTGATTGGTCCTGAAGCATGAGAGTTTATATCCTCTAAACATTTTTAGCCTATATAAATGAGGGCATCCAGTCACATTAGATCCATTTAAATGAGCAATCCCTTTTTGAATCCTACTAAACTCTTGACTTCTGTGACATCTTGTGGCAGTAAATTCCACAGATTAACTAAGGATTAAAATTTTTACTTTATCATACCTAAACATGTTGCCTCTCAATTTCATTGGCGGTTACCCTTTTTTGTGTATCATGAAAAAGAGTAAACGGAAGAGACTGCTTTATTTCCTCTACCATTCCTGATTTCATAAACCTGTAGCATATGCCCTCTTATTTGTCTCTTAACTAAAGCATGTGAAACTTTTTACTCTCTCCCCTTCCCCCCAGTCTGGAAGTCTTGCTACGCTTCTAATCATCATCATGCAGCCATTCTATGATGAGGCAAGGTAAAGAATGGCCTCGATACATAAGAAATAGGAGGAAAATGAAGAACAGAAGTAGTCTTTGATTATGTGGTGATGACATAAAAGGAAATAATTATTAAAAATGTAGAGAAAAGGAGAGTTGGAGCACATCAAAGCAGCAGCAGAGATAACGTAATATTATTTGTCATGGGAATTGAAGTGAGACCGAAAAGGCAAAGAATAAAGTCTTGAATTTCAGCAGATCCAATTCGGGGAAGAAGGCAGAGTGTGTTGAGCATAATTGATGAGAGCAATACAAAGAAGTGAGGGCAGAAAGGGGAAATACAGGAACTGTTCAAAGAAAGTTCTGTGCCTCAGGGTTACATGTGCCATCTGGCAACAACTCTGAAAAGTAATTTAAACAGGGTAATATGGATGAACAAGGACACGTAGAAATTAATCAAGGGTATGAAAGGCTTAAGCAACTACGAGGTCTGAAACATCTAACGTGTCCAAGGAGACAAGGAAATGGGGCGATTTCAGAAGACAAAGACATGAAATGTGTGAACACAATTTCAGTGAAAGCAGTTTGCTCTTGTTTTTTAAAGCATTGTGCTGTTTCTGCTGAAGAGAGCACATCACACCAGTCTGGTTCATTGACTACCTGTCCACTTTTACGCCAAATTCAAGGTCGAAGCCTCTGCCTACGAACCCTTAATGGCCTGGGATATGACTAGCTTAGACCAAGGAAAGTTGTTACAGGGCCATGGAAGACTGGGACAAACCAGGGTTGTCACCCTTGGGGCACAGTATAAGAATCTACTGTGTTTGTTCCTAATAGATTGGCAGTCACCCCAATACCATATTCATATAGGAGATTCATAGAAAGATCTGAGAGCTACACTTCCATTTTGTTTGTATGTGGACATTTACAGAAAGAGCACCCAGGTACTACAGTGATGGATTGTTTAGAATTGAGTAAATCGTAATAAAACACTGTCCTTTGTACACAGTTACTGCATGAATATTCCATTAAAAGGTGGTTAAGTTTTCATAATGGAGTAGGATGACACAGGTGTAATCATACTATCCCATTTTAGAGCTTGATACATGTATTCTAGCTGGATTATCCTTGGCTAGGAATACTTGAAAGCCTACTTCTTACCATGACAAGTGACTCTTCGGCTTTAGTGGAGTGAGACAGTTCTAAACGGAGACAGTTCTAAAACACGATTTACCCTTCCACCCACAGACAATGAAATCTAATTCAAATGGTAATTAAAAAAAATATATAACGTAGATGTGCTGAACTTCTGTGGAGAGGAAAAGTTATTAAAGGTGAGGAATAGAATTCACTCTTCCTCCTCTGTTGAGCATCTCTAATAAATATTAGAATTATCTTCAGGAGACTTCTCCTCAAACAAAGACACTCACTGTTCTTGATAGAAATTATTTCACTTTGCAAATTTTCTCCCACAATGGCAGAATGTGGATATCCAAGATATGCAAGGACACAGGCTGCTCAGACTGTGAAGGCCTTGAGTGTCAGTCACTACCATTAACAAATGGCACTCTGCTTTTGAATCCCCTGGTGCACTTAGCTAGCCCAACAGGAAGAAATTCAGACCTGGTACTCTAGTCTGATCTCTTCCATGGCAGTGAATTTGCTGTTACTAGATAGCAAAAGTGACCAGTGAACGGTCTTAAGAATCACACTCATGCAGTCACTGCAGTCGTTGGTCTTTGGTAACTTGTTTTCAAGAGAGGTCTGATTTCTGAAATCAAGAGTCTAATTGAAAGTTTCCCCTAGATACCAAAGAATTCATACCTTCCCCAGCTTTGGATGTGTTAATTTCTGAATCATCTCTCGTGCCATTTTGGGATTCCAGGTATGTGGCAGGGACCCAGCCCTGTTCCTCTGCTGTGCTCACAAACCACCAACCTGCAAGAGAAAAACAGAAGTCATCAACATTGGAAGGAATAGCCCCCTAAACAACTCTGCTGGGATCCTGCTGAGCATCAAACAAAAACAGTCACAGCTCTGCAAGTCAGTGATCTTGTGCAGAGTTCAGTTGTCCTGCAGCCATTTGGAAGCAGACATCGATTGCACTATTTAGCATTTCTACTGTACTATCAGAAGATTGCACAGAGCTTTCCAGAGGTGCCGATTATTGCCCCCATGCAAAGACCACATGGGGGGTCAGTAGCAGAGTTCAGATCAGAATTTAGTTCTGCTCCACCACAGTCCCTGTTCCAGTAACTAGAATCCCATTAGCAGATTCTTTGATCCAACCACTTAAAACAAGTCTGAGCGATGCAGCTCTAGTCAACACATTTTAAAGAGAAAACAGCAGGGGCCCACACAAACCCTAGCACCAGAAGGACAAAAAAACCCAACAACCTCAAACAATAAAAATCAAGAAGAGGAGCTCTGTGTAGCTTGAAAGCTGGTCTCTTTCAGCAACAGAAGTCTGTTCAATAAAAGAAGAGGTTCCCTCACCCCCATCTGGTCTCTAATAAAAATCAGAGGCAGTAGTTTCTTAATCCTTGCACCAAGGCTCCTGTAAAATCACTTCAAAAGGGGATACAAAATATGAACAACTTAATGTTTCTAGAGCACCTCTCCCCTTAGGATATCGAAACAGTAATTGAATTCTACAACCTGGAGGTATTATTGAGTAGTTTATGCTATGGAGATGGGGAAATGGAAGCACAGACAGGTTAAAATATATTTATAACAGTCATGCAATGATTCAGTAGTGATCTCAGTCCGTAAAGCATCAATTCCAGCCTCCTTCCAACCCCTTTAAGGCCCACTTCTACCATGCCACCTATAGAAAATTGCTGGCTAATAGTGGCTAGATAGAGCACCACTGGGGATTGGAGACATCCATTTATTTATACCATAATAAAAAAAACACAAATATGCAAGTCTCTGAACCACACACATTAACTGGGTCACTGTCACTATTATTCTTGTCCTCCCTCCCCTATTGCCTCTTGTTTTGTTACATCCATCTGCTGTGTATTTGATTGGACTGCAAGATCTTTTGGACAGGGACTATTTTTGTAAATATTTTTATGATGCCAAGTGAAGTGGGGCCTCTGGTGCTGACCCAAAAAGGAGTTGTGCAGGGGTCACAAGGGTACGGGGGGGGGGCGTGGTGGTGTGATACTGCTACCCTTACTTCTGTGCTGCTGCTTCCGCCTTCAGAGCTGGGCGGCTGCTGGCCAGCGGCGGCTGCTGGCCAGGAGCCCAGCTCTGAAGGCGGAGCCGCTGCCAGCAGCAGCGCCGAAGTAAGGATGGCCTGGCATGGTACTGCCACCCTTACTTCTGACCTGCTGCTTGCAGAGCTGGGCCCTCAGTCAGCAGCCGCCACTCTCTGACTGCCCAGCTCTGAAGGTAGTGCAGAAGTAAGGGTGGCAATCCCACAACAGCTCCCCCCAAATAACCTTGCGACCCCCCTGCCCCACCCTTTTGGGTCAGGACCCCCCCCAATTTGAGAAACACTGGTCTCCCCCATGAAGTCTGTATACAGTAAAGCACACAAAAAAGGACCAGCTTTCATGGAGGGAGACCAGATTTCACGGTCTGTGACACGTTTTTCATGGCCGTGAATTTGGTAGGGCCTTACTTATGGAAGAGGCTGTAGAGCATATTGTTACAAGCCAACTAATCTGTAACTTCAGTTATCTCTTAACGGAAGCATATTTTCAACGGGGGTGTTAAAATCCCCCAGTACTGGTTCCAGGTGCAGCTGTGATGGAATATTTCACCAGAAGGATATACAGGTATTAAACCCACTCCTTTCTATTCTGTAAGACTGCATACATCATGCGCCCCAGGAAACGATATCCACTGGCCAGCCATTCCACAGCTGCTATGTAATGCCACGAAGACCTCAGACATGGATTTCCATTTTCTGGCCCAATAGAGATTTGGAAACTTTGCTTCACAACATTCATGGTCAGAGTTTAAATTTAGTTCTCCTTTCCCAGCAGGAGGTAGATTTTCCCTGACATGGTGCTCACCCATGGCAGTGGATATAGAGAAGTTAATGGAGCCAAGTAATTTCAAAAACAGACTTTCGTTGATTTTTTTTTTTAAACTTGGGTAGCATATTAAATTTAACATACATTTATAGTGAACACACATAATTATTATGCCAGAAGCTGACAATCAGCTGATACTAATTAGACTGAAAGAGTTTATATAAACCCTTCCTCCAAAGCAGATGAAGAAGATAATTTTGCAAAGGACTAGATTATAAACTTTGCATGTCCAATGTGGCCAACTTAAAAATTATAGTAGAAGTCTTAACTTTTGAATGTGGGCTCTCAACCTTAATACTGATTTAATGAAAGCGTATTTTATATTATATTTCTTAAAGCTCTGGTTATTTCTTCGCCCCCCCACAGTTTGGCTTAAGTTGCTTCCAGGCTCCACTGCCCTCTAGCACAGCTTGTAAATTCCTTGAGCTAGACCTGTGCTGCCGTGAGTGCCCCCAAGAGGAGCTGTCAGATGAAAGCGGTCACGAAGCACCTGCACTGCTGAGCATCACCCACAATCCCTGGAAGGCCTCTGAAAAACCTGAAACAGAAGATTCGACTAAACATTTATGGAATTGGCTAGTTACAACAAAATAACTCATCCCCTCCTCCCACCAAACACTCAGCTACAACACGACTGATTCATTTTTCTTCAAATATGGTTTGATTTTTTTTAAGTCTCAAATGGAGATTTACATTAAAAATTAGTAAGGCAACTCCATATTATCCTGTTAATACATTTATATCAAGCCCCATCTTAAAGCCTGTTAGGTTTCTTATTTCCATTACTGCTGTTGGGAGGCTGTTCCAGAACCTCACTGCTCTGATGTTTAGAAACCTTCTAATTTCCAGCCTAAATTTATTTATGGCCATTTTATCCCTATTTGTTCTTGTGCTACCACTGTCCTTCAAACGTAAATAGCTTTTCTCTCCTCTGGTATTTATAGAGAGAAATCCTATTGCCTCTCAGGTTTCAGAGTAGCAACCGTGAACATATATCACATTGGTAGATGTGCAGGTGAACGAGCCTCTGATAGTATGGTTGATGTGATTAGGCCCTATTTCCATCCCACCATCTTCACTTCAGCAGGTGGGTACTGTAGTTGTAAGAATGCTTGATAGAGATCTTGTAGCTGTTTGTCTCTGTCTGAGGGGTTGGAGCAAATGCGGTTGTATCGTAGAGCTTGGCTGTAGACAATGGATCGTGTGGTGTGGTCTGGGTGAAAGCTGGAGGCATGTAGGTAGGAATAGCGGTCAGTAGGTTTCCGGTATAGGGTGGTGTTTGTGTGACCATAGCTTATTAGCGCCATAGTGTCCAGGAAGTGGATCTCTTGCGTGGACTGGTCCAGGATGAGGTTGATGGTGGGATGGAAATAGGGCCTAATCACATCAGCCACACTATCAGAGGCTCGTTCACCTGCACATCTACCAATGTGATATATGCCATCATGTGCCAGCAATGCCCCTCTGCCATGTACATTGGTCAAACTGGACAGTCTCTATGTAAAAATAAATGGACACAAATCAGACGTCAAGAATTATAACATTCAAAAACCAGTCGGAGAACACTTCAATCTCTCTGGTCACTCAATTACAGACCTAAAAGTGGCAATTCTTCAACAAAAAAACTTCAAAAACAGACTCCAACAAGAGACGGCTGAATTGGAATTAATTTGCAAACTGGCTACAATTAACTTAGGCTTGAATAGAGACTGGGAGTGGATGGGTCATTACACAAAGTAAAACTATTTCCCCATGTTTATTCTCCCCCCACCCCCCGTTCCTCAGACGTTCTTGTCAACTGCTGGAAATGGCCCACTTTGATTATCACTACGAAAGGTGTTCTTCCCCTCTGGTAATAGCTCATCTTAAGTGATCACTCTCTTTACAGTGTGTATGGTAGCACCCATTGTTTCATGTTCTCTGTGTATATAAATCTCCCCACTGTATTTTCCACTGAATGCATCCGATGAAGTGAGCTGTAGCTCACAAAAGCTTATGCTCAAATAAATTTGTTATTCCCTCTCAGTTTGTTTTACTGAGCTAAATAAGTAAAGTTTTTTGTCTCTCATAGTACAGGCTTTTTATTTCTCTGATCATCTTAATAGCAATTCTCCAGTCTGAATTCATCTTTCTTGAAAGCGGGTGACCAGAATTGTACACATTACTCCAGATGAGGTCTCACCAGGGCCTTGTACAATGGCATTAATACTTCTCTATCTCTACTGGAAATACCTCTCGATACCTCCTAGGATCGCATTTGCGCCTCCCCCTCCCCCAGGTCGCATCACATTGGTAGCTCAGTCATCCTGTGATCTACCAATACACTCAGGTCATTGTCCTCTGCCATTTCCAATTGAAATCCTCAGCTTATTGCAGAAATGGTTGTTGGTCTCTAAGTGCATGACCTTACACTTCGTACTATTAAAATTTCCATCTCATTTCTATTACTCCAGTCCTCAAAAGGTCATCCAATTCTTCCTGTAGGATATTCTGATCCTCCTCAGTGCGGCCAATGCTTCACAACTTTGTCTAATCAGCAAGTTTCATTACAACGCTCCTACTTTTTATGCCAAGGTCACTAATGCAAATATGAAATAAGATTGGTTCCAAGGCTGATCCTTGAGAAACTCCACTAGTTCCTCTCTAGCCCAACCACTCTCTAGCCCAACTGGTCTCCTTTCAGCACAACCCATTGCGATCTCCCTTTTAGCCAGTTCCTTACCCACCGTACAATTCTTGTACTAATCCCCATATTCTCCCGTTTAATTAATAATTTCCCAGTACTTTACTTAAGTCCAAATAAATGAGATCTACCATATTTCCCTTGTCTAGTAAATCAGTTTGCTTATCGAAGACAGACATCAGATCAGTCTGACATCTGCCTTTAGTAAGCACATGCTGCATTTTATCCCATTTTCTTTAATTATTCTGTCAATGTTTGTTCTAAAGCCTGGCCTACTATTGAGGTCAGATTAATGGGTCTGTAGGTGCCCAGGTTGATTCCCCCTCCCTTTCTTAAATAGTTGACCTCACTAGCTGCCACACACTGTCCCCCAATCCATTCACTGTGATGCCGCAACCCTTCAGGAATTCCAGCGGATCGTGAAAAACAAAAGTCTCACCCCAGCCACCAGGACCTTAACCTCCCTCACCACAGCTTGAAGTCACGTAATCTCTTCTGGACCCATGCGTTTAACCTTTGCCAATGCAGCTTCAACCCGATGAAGCTTGGAAAGCTGAATGGAGTTCACAAGCAGTCACAAATAAACATTTCATGAAAGACCCAACACAGAAGATCCCTGGCTTTGATCTCCAGGCAAGCTCATGGGCAACCCTAAACTGCATCCGTGCAAATCATGGCAGATGCGGATACCTGCTGCACAAATGGAATCATAGAATCATAGAACGTCAGGGTTGGAAGGGACCTCAGGAGGTCATCTAGTCCAACCCCCCTGCTCAAAGCAGGACCAATCCCCAACTAAATTAAGGACACTAGTGTGCGACTGGGGTCACTCAGGACAGACCATGGAACATAGAGTCAATGCCCGATTCACAAATAGAAAGGAGGCATCACAGCAATACCCTCTACGACTCCCAACACAATTATCTGGCTTAACCATTGGAATGTAAAATTATCGTTGTTGCTGCGCATAAGCCATACTAAGAACACAGGCAGTAGGTTTATGCTATTCTCCAGTCATGTGGTACCACCCCGGATTTGACAGATTTATTAAAAATCCTTGCGACTGGACTTGCAATTTCACATGCAAATTCTTTCAGTATTCTGGGACTGAGATTATCTGGTCCCCCCTGGGCTTGAGCACAGTAGGCTCAGAGTTTTGCTTCCATCTCAGATGTGATGGTCTTCATTTCCCTATGCTCGTTCCCATTAGCCACCTTGCCTTTACCCCTAGGTTCTACATCACCACCCTGGTTGAAAAGTGAAGCAATTTCTGCAGCTGAAAAGGCCTACAGTCCACGAGCAAGCCTGCAGCCACTTCTAGAACTTCCACTTCAGTTGGGGAGGCACTTCATTGCTCACAAACTGAGAGCCGGTCTGATGATGGCAAGTCCAAGCTATAACCCCTGTATGTTGCAAATTCCCCTCTAATGTAAGGGCTGACAGACACTTAACCAGAAGGTAGGCAAAACGCAGGCGAGTTTCACAATGCAATCCACAGATGGAGACTACAGGTTCAAGAAGGCAACATTCCATTTAGATAACAGAGCACTGGATGCTAGCACTGTAGTTTCACAGGCCAGAGCCCCCTCTGAGAGAGATTTGGACATCTGCCATTTGCTCCATTTTGTGCAAATTACATGGGGTTTGCAGGCTATGGGCAAGTGGCCAAGGTGGCCCTCAGTTGAGCAAAGGCTGGGCTACCGTGGTGCAAATTGATATGCTTCCCCCGCACCCTGCCTGCTACAGGAACTTTGCTAAGAGACTTATTTTTCTAAAGCAGAATCAAGTGATGCATTTCTTGTGTGTTTTTTCCCCCCTTCCTCTGTTCAGGAGTTTAGCCTGACTTCACAATTCATTATTAAAACCATTCTACAGGAACATCTGCAGGGAATTATGCGAAGTTATCTGTGCGCTGCCAAGACAGTACGAGGCTAGCTCTTGCTCTCACACCATCTGCAAACATTACACGGTGCATTGTGATTTGGATTAACCCTTAGAGGCTCATCCTAATCTCAGATGCTAATCAGACTTTAATGCCAAAGATGGCATAACTCTGAGGTGTGATCCAAGCCTTTAAAATTAATTTTAATAGGAGTTTTGTTCACAAAAGCTGGTGGCTGGAATCCTCCATGTGTTCACAAACCAAGCACAGCAGCAGCAATGCAAGCGTCCCCCGCACACTGCTCTTAACAGCATGCCCCAGTCCTGACCCGGTACTGCTTACTTCTTGCAATAGGTAGGGGATTTTGTCCCCAGGCCCATCCAATCCTTTGGTCTGTGCTGAGTCTGCTTACTAGGGGGACACTAGTTTTTGGGTTTTGTGGCATGATTAGAAAATGGACCAAGAGAGACAAATCATTTCATCTACCCACCCAATAGGTCAGGAACATGGGCTGGATCTGCATCGGTTACCAAGGGATAAAGGCTCCACAATCTATTACCTCAGTCATTCATTCATGGCTACCAACTCATGTGTAAGGATGGCAACGCACAGGGGTGAAAGTAAGTTAGAGGACTTACCTGTACACCAGAGTCCTGAGCAGGGGGCATGGTCTCAACTGGAAGAGGCGTGGCCTTACCCGAAAGAGGCAGGGCCTTAAATCCCCGGGCCCTTTAAATCTTGATTTAAAGGGCCAGGGCTCCAGCTGCAATAGTGGCAGCTGGGAGCCTGGGGCCCTTTAAATCACCCCCGAGCTACCAGCTGCAGAGGCGGCTGGGAACCCCGGGGCTCGGGGGGAGATTTAAAGGGCCCAGGGCTCCAGCTGCCACTACCGCAGCAGAGCCCCGGGCCCTTTAAATCACTGAGGAGCCCTGGGGGCTCCCGGCTGCCACCACTGCCCCGGGGCTCTGGCGGAGCTTTAAAGGGCCTGGGGTTCTGCTGTGGTAGCAGCGGCCAGAGCCCTGAGCCCTTAAATCCCCGCCGGAGCCCTGCTGCCTGAGCCCTGGGGTAGCGGCGGCTGGGCTCAGTCGGGGATTTAAAGGGCCCCGGGGCTCCAGCCGCCGCTACCGCCCCGGCCCTTTAAATCCACTCCGGAGCCCTGCCACCGCTACCCCAGGGCTCGGGCAGCAGGGCTGTGGCGGGGATTTAAAGGGCTCCTGGGGGGGTAGCAGCGGCTGGAGCTCCGGGGCCCTTTAAATCACTGCCACAGCCCCACCGCTGCTACCCCAAGGCTTTAAATTGCCCTCTGAGCAAGCTGGTCCCGGTACAGCGCTCCGGCTCTTACCAGTACACCATACCGGGGCATTCCGGCTTACTTTCACCTCTGGCAATGCATGAAAATTTACCGTCACTCTCTCCAAAATTTTGTTTACCACCCATATTAGGAAGATCTATGTTCCCACTCCTACCACTTCACATAACACAAGAACGAGGGGGTCACCTGATGAAATTAATAGGCACAGGTTTAAAACAAACACAAGGAAGTACTTCTTCAAACAACACAGTCAACCAGTGGAACTCATTGCCAGGGAATGTTGCGAAGGCCAAAAGAATAAGTGAGTTAAAAAAAGAATGACAGCTCATGGAGGATAGCCATTGATGGATCTATTAACCGTGATGGTCAGGGATGCAACCCCGTACTCTGGGTGTTCCTACACCTCTGATTGCCAGAAGCTGGGACTGGATGACCGGGGATGGATCACTTGAAATTGCACTGTTGTGTTAATTTCCTACGAAGCATCTGACACTAACCACCGTCAGAAGATGGACACTGGGCTAGATGGGCCAATAGTCCGATACAACATGGCCATTCTAAAAGTTCTCTTAAGGGTGTGGGGGAAAATAAGGGAAATAGGTCATAAAACAAAAAGGAGAATTAAAGGGAAATTAAGAAAAAAGTTTACTTTTTACATAACATTAAAATGTAAAATGTTAAAAATCAGTAAGAAAAAATAGCCTGGATAACCCCCACCTCCACCCCGACCTTTGGATGGGAGGATTTAAAGACCCAATCCATCTCCAACTCCATCTCCCCTTTGGATACTACAGGTCTCACCCACTGAATTAAAGAAAACAGTGACCCTTAAACCTGGCAAGTTTAAGGCCCACTGTGGTGATGGATTCTCTTGTCTCTTCGTCGGATGAGCGTTCAGCTAGTATTGACTTAAATTCTGGGTTTATTTGTTTTTATGGCTTCTCACGTGGGAAGTGAGTCCACTCCTGGATTTGCAGATGCAGTTACAAGTGTAGTAGTTACGAGGAGGGCTTTACGTGTTGGCCTTAGGATGTGCTCTCTTCTCCTGCAAAAAGACCTTACATGCCTGTCATAAATATAAAGGGAAGGGTAAACCCCTTTAAAATCCCTCCTGGCCAGAGGAAATCTCCTCTCACCTGTAAAGGGTTAAGAAGCTAAAGGTAACCTCGCTGGCACCTGACCAAAATGACCAATGAGGAGACAAGATACTTTCAAAAGCTGGGAGGAGGGAGAGAAACAAAGGGTCTGTGTGTCTGTCTATATTCTGTCTTTGCCGGGGATAGACCAGGAATGAAGCCTTAGAACTTTTAGTAAGTAATCTAGCTAGGTACGTGTTAGATTATGATTTCTTTAAATGGCTGAGAAAAGAATTGTGCTGAATAGAATAACTATTTCTGTCTGTGTATCTTTTTTGTAACTTAAGGTTTTTGCCTAGAGGGGTTCTCTATGTTTTGAATCTAATTACCCTGTAAGGTATCTACCATCCTGACTTTACAGGGGGGATTTCTATTTACTTCTATTTCTATTAAAAGTCTTTTTGTAAGAAAACTGAATGCTTTTTCATTGTTCTCAGATCCAAGGGTTTGGGTCTGTGGTCAGCTATGCAAATTGGTGAGGCTTTTTATCCAACATTTCCCTGGAAAGGGGGGGTGCAAGTGTTGGGAGGATTGTTCATTGTTCTTAAGATCCAAGGGTCTGGGTCTGTAGTCACCTAGGCAAATTGGTGAGGCTTTTTACCAAACCTTGTCCAGGAAGTGGGGTGCAAGGTTTTGGGAAGTATTTTGGGGGGAAAGACGTGTCCAAACAGCTCTTCCCCAGTAACCAGTATTTGTTTGGTGGTGGTAGCGGCCAATCCAAGGACAAAAGGGTGGAATATTTTGTACCTTGGGGAAGTTTTGACCTAAGCTGGTAAAGATAAGCTTAGGAGGTTTTTCATGCAGGTCCCCACATCTGTACCCTAGAGTTCAGAGTGGGGGAGGAACCTTGACAATGCCACTACTCCTCAAAAGTGGATGCAGCCTCATGGCACAGATTTCTCCATCTGTGTCTGTCCAGTGCAACGTGTTCCCAGGTTTCAATGTCTATCTTGAACACTTTGAGGTTGGCCTTCAAGGTGTCTTTGTATCTCAGAATGGGTTCTGAGGTTCCCTTGCTCAGTTAGCTATAGAACGTGCTTTCGGTATACGGGAAGCCTCTATGCAGATCAGGTGTCTGACCTAGGAAAGTGGAGCCCTGATTAGCCAAGGATTTCGCCAGCGATTTTGACATTCAATAAAATTCACTCACTAGTATTCTTTCTTTGACAGAGTGGTATATGTTTTTGGAATTTGACACAGTAAACAAGAATAATTATACCCCAAAGGGCGCTGGACAACATTTTAAAAAGGAGCAGGAATCTCACCTACAGGAGCGAGTTACATGTATTCTAGTCAACACTACTTTAAAAAACAAAACCCCAAAGTTTTGGGAACAAAGTATGTGCTAGAGCAGCAAACTGGAACATTTGACACAAGACTTGCATTTAGGAAACTGCTCCCTTTACAATCGGTTCTGCTGACCTAGACCATGTTATACGGGATCAACAGGTTCAACTGTTCTTGGAGTTATTTCTTATTAGACGCAATCAGGACTCCTCAAAACCTGGCATGCAGGCCTTTTCCTTCTGAGTCAGACATTTTCCTTCAAAGATGCAGTGTGTTTCATTCAAGGCTGAGAATGACTTGACCAATCTTAAGAGTGTTTTCACGGTAATGATAATTCCAAGACACACAGTTATTTCAGATACTTTTTCCTTTTTCTGGAGTTCTATAACAGTTCTCTAATACCTCTTTTGAGAGTGAGAGTGAGCAAGATATTTTTTATATATATTAGAAGGGAATAGATTAAGATTCATTGTTTGGCACACAGATCTAGCAAACTCTCAGGGCAAATCTTCAGAGAATATGCAGGAGCAACAGAGGGCATGGAAGTCATGAGCATCAGAAATGGGAAGTAATGAGAGTTCAGCAGCATTAAATCCACTCTCACACCCACTTCTTAGTAATCTAATCTAATTTTTGTACATTGATGGAGATTTCCATGATCTCTGCTAGCTAAATTCTGCTAATAAGGGGACTATCAATCCAGCATCTTTCATCAGCATTAAAACTCATACAACATATAAAACAATGTTTTTAAAGTGACACTTTCTCCTTAGGATTTTGCCCAATCAACCCAATTCTTAAGTAGACAAATCTCCATTTTTTAAAATGGCAGTTGGTGCCAGAGCACTTTTAAAACAAGGAGCTGGCTGCAGTAGTTTAGGGTAGAGGCTGGACCATGAGTCACCATGCAGAGGAGGTGTCTAGCCCCAGAATAAATTATTCAACTTGGTGAAATATTAAAGGCGGCTTTCATCTCTGAAATACACAAAAGCACTTCACAGGCTGCACTCACTGCAGACTTGGTTATGGCCAACTTCTAGGTTAGAAGCATTTTTTTAAATAGAAGGAAAAGATCTAACACGGGGCGAGGGGGAGGGAGAGACCCCCTGTGGCTAAAGCATTGCTTGAGTATTTAAATATCAGCCACAGGGATGCGCAACTGTTTGCATCCCCATAATCAACCCCAGAAACCCAAGATTCAGCTCCATGCAATTAGTCAAGCTCAGCTGTGCTCCAGAACCCGTTGTGCCAATTCCCAAAGCATTGGTGTCAAGTGCTTATCCCTACTACAGTCCTTTCCATCCTGGGATCTCAATCTTTCAGAAACGTTGATTACAGACACACAGCCTGGTCTAACATCATCTCCATTTTCCACATGAGGAAATAAAATTTTGCCCAAGATGACACAGCAAGTCAGGGTCAGAGCTGGGATTAGAACCCCTGACATCTTGCGTTCAATTCACTAGCCCATGCTACTAGTGAACCCTGTGATGTTTCAAAGGTTGTGCTGGTTCATATGGCATTTCATAGGCAGTTCCCCATGGATCACAACAGGATGCTTCTGGTACAAGAGGGGCAGGGGCAGGAAGAGCGAGCAAGCTTGTCTCTCTCTCCCCTTTCATTCCCCCACCATGCCACAAGAAACAGCTAACCCCACTGGGAGTCATGACTGACAGGTCAAGAAACCTTGACCTGCTACCACTGCACCGACAATAATGGGTGGGAATGACAGGACAATTACAGGGAATTTTAGAGGGGGCAGGGGGAAAAAAAAAAGTCAGAAGGCTCATATCTTTTTTGAATGTGGCCAATGTATTCTTTTTGGATATCACCACCACCACCAGCAGTATTGCCATTTGAAAAGTAGACTACAAGTCTCCAGAGCACAGCTTTGCAGACCGGTACCTACCGGGTAGTCATGTTATACAGTTTTCCCGGTTACAGGATAGTTTTTTGTCCACCTGGCAGCAGCTAAGGTCGCTTACATCCTGACCAAACATTCTATACACACATTGCTCTTTACAGAGCAGAGATAGGTGCTCCAAGGACATTGCCATGAGCCGGTGTCAGGGGCTCCCTCCCCACTCTGAGGTACAGATGTGGGGACCCATGTGAAAGACCCCCTAAGATTATTTCTTCCAGCTTAGGTTAAAACCTTCCCCAAGGCACAAATTCTTCCTTGTCCTTGGATGGGTACTGCTGCCACCACCAAGGACCACTTGGAGTTCCTGTTTCCCTAAAATATCTCCCCAAGGCCCTTCACCCCCTTTTCTGGGGAGACTTGAGAATAATCTACCAACCAAATAGGGGAACCAGGTGAGCACAGACCAGACCCTTGGGTTTTTAGGACACTAAAAACCAATCAGGTTCTTAAAAACAGAACTTTATTATTAAAACAAAATAAAAGAAGCACCTCTGTAAAATCAGAATGGAAGGTAATTTTACAGGGTAATCAGATTCAAAACACAGAGGATTCCCCTCTGGGCAAAACTTCAAAAAACAGGGATAAACCTCCCTCTTAGCACAGGGAAAATTTACAAGTTAAAACAAAAAGATAATCTAACACATTTCCTTGCTATTACTTACTATTTCTGTAAGTGTAGATGTATCATTCAGTAGGAGCTGGATTACTTGCTTGGTCTCGGTCCCCAGAGAGAACATACACAGAGCACAAAAACAAAGCCTCGGCTTCCTCCTCCCCCCCCCCCCAGATTTGAAAGTATCTTTTCCCCAGTGGTCCTTCTGGTCAGGTGCCAACTAGGTTAACTGAACTGATTAACCCCTTACAGGTAAGGGGATTCTGTACCTCTGGCCAAGAGGGATTTTATATTACTGCATACATAAAGGTGGTTACCCTTCCCTTTACATTTATGACAGCCAGTTATGCACATAGTGAAGAAATCACATCCATGAAAAAGAGACAGAGAAGCACAACCCTGCTTTTTGCTATAAAGTTCAACAAACAGACATTCACCAGGAGGATCTGCAAAAATGTAGCAGGAACATTAGCCTGAAAGCAGCCAGCCCTCACAGAACACCCTCAGCAGGAAACACATGCAGAGTCCTCTTTGAAATATTGTTTTTTCTCTCTCTCTTTAGGGAGTATTCAAAAACAAAGCCGTGTTTTAACACAGAGCAGAGTCTAAAGCAACTTTACTTAATTTGGTGATGGAAACAGTGTTAAAAAAGTTTGTTTTTTGTTTTTTTTTTTGAGAGGGGGAGTTTTGGGAGGGCTGGGTTTAGTTAGGTTTGCTTGTTTTGATTGCCAGTGAATGTTTTGCTTTATGGAGCGGTTAACTGTTAAAAGAGGTGGAATGAAAGGCCAAGAGCTGAGATCGGGTTTATGGGTCTCCAGCAACAGCTGATAATCCCACTAAGGCCTAACAGAGAAGGAGCTGAATTCCTTACTCTGCTTTAGGCATTACTGAGGTAGTGAACAGCAGCAAGGGAAAAGTCAGAATCCTGAATTTAGGGTGCTCCCCTACCTGTAACAAGACCTGGCATTTTTAAAGTAGTTTTTAAAAAAATAAATAAAAGCCTCTTCGATGTTTGGTTCCAGATTCGGGATCTTAATACCCCCCCCCCCCGACTCCTTTGTCCTCTTGCTGCACCTCCACTGCCCACATACACCGAGGCCTCCGTTTCCCGTCTGGTACAGTTCTCACATGTGCCTTCACTACCTCTTACCCTGGCGGCTACAATTCAGCTCTGACACTGACAGCTGAGCTGGTGTGGGAGGTCTGCAGTACATATTTCACCCCGTGAGAGGATGTCTCAATGACCACTGCAATGTGAGCTTCCCCTGAAGGAATGCTAGCCGAATTAGCCAGATTGCTTTCAGAGGTGCCCAGGACTGCAGAGCCCTGCCCATATACTCTGTGTGTTTTGGCCTAACATCCAGCTTGCTTGGATTTAATTTCTCAGAGCGTTTCATTACATGTCTAGTACGCTTTACCTCCTGATATAGGTATTTTGTCCTACCACTGTTGTACAGAGACTGAAACTGCAGTTCCTGGTAGTTCTGGAAAATTAAGAGTGCTCTGAATGGGTAGAAATAGAAGAGACTAGATGATATACAACTCTTACCTGCGATCGTTTATGAGTTACGGCACTAATAAAACCATGGAGGTTCGTGAAAGTATTAAGAACGCAGTCCTGGAAACGCTGCAGCATCATGTTAGGGTCACGTCAAGCACAGTATTTCATGGGTTTGTAATGGTATCAGAAGCCAGAGACGCACGGATAGCCTTCCGCATATTTTATTAATTTGAGGAATCACAGACTTATTCAAAAACAAAACAAAGGAACAAAACGGATGCTTAAATTCTTCAAGATACGTTTGTCAATGGCTAGTAAAGATTTGACTGGCTGGTGTCTGGGGATTTTTTAAGTGGGTCAGAAGTTTGTGGGTCAACACAATTGGAATGCGAGATGCAACTGAGCCAATTTTAATACATCTGAGAATTGGCATGTATTACAACAAGGGTAAAGCTTGTCTGTGGGAGACCGAACTTTCTCAGGGGCAGGTCTGAATCAATGGAATGAACTCCCCCAGGAATTAAGGGCTATCACAAACCACCACACCTCCTTCCTTAAGTGCAAGGCACATTTCTTTGACTTTATACTCAAACATATACAGGATGCTCTGCTAATTTAAAAAACCAACCCCAAATCAAAATCAACCAACCCACCAGAAAACCCTACCAACACGAGTCGCTCCATTGCGTGTGCTCCTCCCTGCAGGCAGCGGATGAGAGAAAATCTGTCACATGTTTGGCCACATTATTTAATGCACTCCTAGAAAGTGCTCAGATTCTACAGCAAGGAGTACAGCATGAGAACCTATACAAAACAGAAGACGACCACACAGTCCTTACATACACCAGACCTGTACACCTTGCCCCCGCTAAAAAAGATAAGTCAGTGCACTGCCCACTATACTCATCGCTTTTGCCAAGACTGGCTTGCTAACTAAATACAGTACAATCCTGATTCATCCCAGTTCCTAGCAAAATGAAAACCAACGCTTTCCTTCAGACCAATCCTGTACGTTAGGCTCCCTAAGCCAGTGGCACAGTGAAGCACCACTGGCTAGCTTGTGCAAGGTCAATGCCAAAAGACACGGGCCTGACTTCCAAGGTCTAGCCAGCACTGCAGAGAGGGCTGGAACGGGGAGATTTATAGCGCAGTGAAGAAGAGGTTGGCAGACTGAAAAGGCCTGTTGGCATCAAGAGGTGTCACAACTGGGGTTTTCCCCCCAGTTTTCCAAAGGCTCCAGGCATCTCCCAATACGCTCTGGGGGAAGAAAACAAAAAAAAACAAACAACTGTTTTTTGGACACTAAATATTCTTGAAATTAAAAAAAAAAAAAAGCGCAAAACCCGTTTGTATGACACAGGCTACATTCCACATAACCCAAGTCATCTGTAAGGAGCAGATCACTGCCTTTGCTTGCTCCAGGAACAAAAGAAACTAAGAAAATGAGTGTTTTAGTCATAAAGGAAATAGCCTATCAATCATGGCATGCAGAGATCTATCTTTAGGCGGGCACGCTACAATGTGCGAGCAGGCTGGCTTCAGCCTGCTGCCCATGAATGGCAAGTATTGTACAATATTTGTAGTAAATAAGACCCATTCATAGCAAAATTATTTTCTGGAAATACTGTACATGTCCTTGTACATTTGCCAGCTAGTCCTCACAGGCAGCACCCAGTACCATGGACAAATCCAACTTAGTCACTCTGGACAAGATATTCCCGTTTGTTGGCCATTAAGGTGGGGCGGGGGGGAGGGGGGGAGAGAACACGTACTGTAGTGGTACTAAGTATACCAGGTATACCGTATATCAGGCAACCATGCACCTTCTACGCTACTGTAGGTTCTCAAACTTCATTGCACCGTGACCCCCTTTGACAATAGAGTTACTACATGACCCACCGGGGGGCAGGGGGAGGAGAGCCCATGCCCCTCCGCCCTGGGGTGGGGCAGCAGAGCTGGAGCCCTGCCACCCTGGGTGGGAGTGGAGGTCAGGCTTCAGCTTCAGCCCTGGGTCCCAGCAAGTCTAATGCTGGCCCCCGGTGACCCCTTTAAAATGGTGTTACAACCCACTTTCTGGTCTTGATCCACAGTTTGAAAACCGCTGGGATATACAGTGGGGGAAGGAGCAAGAGTACATATGTAGTGGGCCAGTACGAGAGAGATTAATCAGCTGACAGGAGACATTTCCCTCCCCCTGGGCTAGAGCTCTCAGACAATGTCCTTTTTGTCCAGTTTGACTGGAGCTGGGACTCTTGAACCCTGAACTCAAACTCTAGATTATCACACGCCCCCACCATTCTTCTTCATAATCCACTATCTTCTACAATGGATTTTGAAATGAGAGATTCGCGTGCACCTTTGAGACATGGTTATAGTGGCAATCAGTAAAATTAAGAAGGCTAGATAGCACACCCTGATTTCATATATGCACAAGCTTTTCACTAGTGGAGACCTGGGTTGGACCAAATTTGAAATAAGTCTAATGGTCTCAGGTTCCCCCCCGCCCCCCACAAATTTGTCTTTGCTCTGAAGAGGCCCCATGAGTAGAACCGCAGGGGATGCTGGCTGCAGATCACATTTTACGTGCACAGGGAAAGTGCTATGGGGAAGCTTGCAGAGCACTTTCCCTGCGTTATCCTTGGCTACAGCCAAGTTCCTTCTCTCTCCTACTTCCAGAAAACTAAAATACATACAGCAGACAAGAAATATAGAAATGTTTTTGCCAATAGGTTGATCTAGCTTGAACTGGAGAACTACACAATATTTTTTCCCCTCACACAGCACGGCATTCCTTTTCTAGGTTGTGTATTTACAAAAAAACCCACACTTTTCTGAAGTGTGTTCTATGCTGATGTGGCTCTGCTGAAGCAGGATTGTGGAGTTCCATGTCTATTACAGCTCAATGATTTCCAGATCAAACGTGCTCCACTCCAATTATTCCTCCCCCACCTGCCAGTCCTACAGCTTTATCTAGGATCTGAGAATCAAGCTTGGACCTTTCCATCTCTGGTACAACGAAGCGGGGGGGGGGCGGGGGGAGAGAAGGAGGGGGAAAAGAAAGCAATCCAAGCTCTCTCTTGTCAAATGGTCACACTATTCTGCTAGTTTGTCCCCACAGCTAACCTGGAAACACCGTCTTTAGGGATGTAAGGAGTTCATTCTTCACACTCATTCATTCCTTAACCCATGTTGAGATTGTCAAAGGTGACGATCAGTGTCAGCTATAAAGGTTTCAGAGCAATAGGCATAAGCATCTGCTAGCAACACAACACATGTAGAGCACTAGGAAAGGAATTACAGACATCAGTTCAGAGGAGGGAAAATAAATCAAGCCTCTATCACATGACCGAATGAAGGCTCTCCCTCAGTCATCAGTAGTAGTTGGGCTTTTATGCTTTCTGTAGGCCATAGCAAACCAAAAGAGGGTAATAGTCAAAACGCAGAAAAGTTATTTCCTTACACTGATAGATCAATCTGAAAGCAAACATACATTCCATGTTCCAACTTTCATTAGGAAAACTGGAACCTTCTAAACAAGGCTTGCAGTAATCTCATCTCAGGATTACAAACTACTTCCTCATGGTTTAAAAAAAGCTACACAGACCCCAGAGCCAGCTGATAAGAAACAGTCCTCATTCACAGTATTAAATAACTGGTATTTATTTCCTGTGTATGTTGACACAATCACTCCAGTTGTAGTCTTGTGTTTAAAGAAGAAAAAAAAAAAAACCACATACAGCAAGTGATGTACCATGGGTTAGTTAATGGCAAATAAAAATGCACACTATGTAGAGCGCTTCGAGATCTTTGGATGAAGCGTCCTACCAAAGTATAAACCTCACAAACCACCCCAGGGAGAGAGGGAGGTAAGGAGTATATTGGGATCCCACAACCTCCCACTAAAGTGCAGCCTTAAGGTGGATTGTGGGTGCTTTATAAACAGAGCAAAGCAACATTATACAAAACAGGTTAAGTCAGGAAATGAAGAATGTAAATATACAACTGCAATAAAGTAAAACTTAAGGAGGTAGGATGCAATTAACCCAACTGGGAACATGGGTGAACACTGGACATACACTATCCCTCTTGTGAAAGATTTCATGGGATCCTTAGTGGCCACAAGCTGCTGAGGTCTTGGATTTTCCTTCCCGCCCAAAAGATGGCGGCTGGTAGCATCCCAGAGCACTACCAAGCTCTGAAGTATAATTTTAATGCAGACTTGGACAGATGGCCACCTACCAAATTCCTGTTCCCACTTCCTGAAGTGTTTGGATGTTCCTTGAAGATCACCCATCCAAATATAGCTCCTGCACAACCCTGCTTAGCTAGCAAGATTACAAACCCATGTGGTATGTTACTACAAACACTGAAGTAAACCTAATTGAATGGTCGGCTTTTCCTCTGACTCCGCTTCATTGCTTTTCTTCTTAGCTCCATTCCAATCAATCATGTTCTCCAGGGGCCTTGGTGAGCCATGTCTCAGAGAGCTGACTACACAAAGTAGGAAGTGACAGCTTAGGAAATGAGTGCCAGAGTGATGACTAGCAGCCTACAGAACAGCCAGCTTGTTAACAAACACCAATGAATGAACTGGGCTGTGCTGAACAAAGACATACGTAGCTGGTCTGTGGATAGACTGAGCCCAGCTCCCCTGGGCTGGAGCAGGTGAGCCTAATCCAGCTAATTAAAGAGGGCTGGGCTACACCTAGGCCTGTAAAGAGTTACTAGTAGGCAGCTAGGAAGAAAGGACTGAGGCAGGCTGAGCTCTGGGCAGCAAAGGCCTCACGGGAGTGGAGCTAACTCCTGTAGTGAGTCCCTGGAGCAACCCTTCAGCTGTTGGTCCAAGGGGGCAATGGGAGAACAGAGCTGGCTGAGGCAAGTGGGATGCCTGGAGCTGGAGTTACAGACCCCTGGGAGGGGTGGCTCTGAAGCCTAGGGGCCAGATAATGACTTAAGATTGTGCTCTGTTTAACCTTTGCTATAAAAGAATAAACTTCCTTGACGGGATGTGGCAGCACATGTGTGGAGCCGGGAAGCAGTGGTAGCCGCCCGCCCCCCATGACAGGGTTTTATTAATATTTGTAGTGATGGTAAGAGTGGGGGGTGATGCGGTGGTGCTCTACTTCAGGTTCATACAGTCAGACTTTCTGCCAAAAGGGATGAGCAGTGACATTTTTTTTTAAAAAAACCCACCGACAGGCTTCAGATCTTCTGGAATTTAGAAGTGGGGTAAGTCACATCTCTCAGGGTCCTGGTTTCAGCCATCTGCAGATTCTGGAAGGCAGCACTGAGTTATGTTTTCTTTGCAACCAGAGACAAATTATTTAAAAAATTAAAGTTTTAGGTTTCTTAGAAACTGAAGGAAGACTAATCGCATGTTCTCTGGTGAAAAGTGCTGGTGAAAACTGCTACCACTATTCCTAGCATTAATTATTTTGTCTTCCCATTATGAACTAAGATTCCCAAAGCCTACCGGATTCTACCTGGGTGAGCCCACTGGAATGTTTCTTCCACAAAGCCACAGCGTTGCAATAATTTTTCGGTACACCTGCTCCACATCCTCACAAACTGAGTGTAATAGCCTGGCCTTTCAGAAACACTTACTGTAGACATCCACCTCAAGGCAGTCAGAGCTGATGTGCAATAAGTCAGTATTTCAACATTCCAGTTTCCTTGCTGCCTCGCCACATTTGAGCAAACAAAAAGCCTGACTTGGTAGTAAGCAATCACAGAACGTTTGCTGGCAGTGATCTGCTAGACTGATATTCTGGTGCTAAACAGAGGTTAGTGAGACAAATTAATGAAATGTTGCACAGATATGCTGTCAATCTCCACGCATTTCACAGAACAGAGACAAGACATATCACCATGGGGCTTTATTTATTCCTTTCCATTAAGAATAAATCATCCATGACATGGGGAAAGAGTAATGCAGTCCTGAATGAATGAGAAAAAAAAAAAATGTACAAGCCTTCTATCACACACACGCAATATATAAGATAGCAAACAGAGAGCAGAGCAAGGAGAGTCTAAACCTGTTCAGAGATGATCTAGAGGCACCAAGTTTATTCTTTTAAAAGGGAGTCACTTCAAATTAATCCTCCGGTGGGGGGTGATGGTGGCGAAGATTGTGTTTGTGGAAGTGGGGAGCTCAGAGCATCACCTCCTCCCCTTTCATCTGATACACATTGAAGTCAGTGGAACAGGGGATTAGTCAGAGCTGGATTTGGCCACGTTTCCAAACCCATACCCCTTTGCTGATGCACCCCACTCCTTCCCTGCACCACCTGCTGCTATTCCAACCCTGGGCCTGCAACCTCCACCTCTAAAATGCACCTCAAATTCCGACAGGGAGCTAGGGTTGCCAATTTTGGTTGGACATATTCCTGGAGGTTTACTCAAATAATCTAATTAAAGATTAAGCTTCAATTCCTGGAGACTCCAGGACAACCCTGGAGGGTTGGCAACCCTCTATGCAGCACCCCATTGGTATTCAGCTTCTAGGCCTTTATGGAGCAGCAAACAGGAACTGTGCCACGTTGGATGTGAATTTTCCTTTGTTTGGACTGTCGGAGTAGAATGGAAGCCACCAGATTCATTTTGCTATTTGTGAGATATTCAGGGTTTGAAATCAGACAATCCAAGATTTACTTCCAATTCACAGGCTGCATGCAGTCCGATGAACAGACTAGCCATCTCCCCTAGACGTAGAGAGTATGTGGAGGGAATTAACAGATGCCTGTATTCTTCTTTACATTATACTTGAACAATGGCATCTGACTATCTGAGTTTCAGAGTAGAATCCACTGAAAACAGACGGGTCCCCCCCGCCACATTAAGAGGAGGAGGATGGGTCTTGTGGTTAGAACACTGGAGTTCTGGGTTCAGTTCTCAGCTCTGCCATAAACTGCCTGTGTGATTTCAGGCAAGTCACTTAATCTGTTTTAGTGCCTCCCCCCTTCTCCCAGAGGTGTAAAACGGACAAGACAGGAGATGGAAGTATAGTCGATTTAGACTTCAAAGCACTTCAGGAGCAAAGCCTAATATCACTGCTTGCCTCTCACACACAAACCACAGAAACATTGTTCTGGCAGTTTAAAACAAAAACGACATCTGACTTGTAAATAAGGAATCTGAATAGGTCTACTTGATACAACTGTAATTAAAACCCAAGAGCTCCCAAAGTCTACTCAATGCATGTCATAAATGGGGAAGTGTCTGGAAGTTTGTTCCAAAAAACGCAACACGGTATTTACTTTCCTATTGAAAAACAGCCTTAGGGTATGTCTACACTACGAAATTAGGTCGAATTTATAGAAGTCGTTTTTTTAGAAATCGTTTTTATATATTCGAGTGTGTGTGTCCCCACAGAAAATGCTCTAAGTGCATTAACTCGGCGCAGTGCTTCCACAGTATCGAGGCAAGCGTCGACTTCCAGAGTGTTGTACTGTGGGTAGCTATCCCACAGTTCCCGCAGTCTCCGCTGCCCAATGGAATTCTGGGTTGAGATCCCAGTGCCTGATGGGGCTAAAACATTGTCACAGGTGATTCTGGGTACATATCGTCAGGCCCCCGTTCCCTCCCTCCCTCTGTGAAAGCAGCAGCAGACAATCGTTTCGCGCCTTTTTTCCTGAGTTACCTGTGCAGACGCCATACCACGGCAAGCATGGAGCCCGCTCAGCTCACTGTCACCGTATGTCTCCTGGGTGCTGGCAGACGCGGTACTGCATTGCTATACAGCAGCATCAACCCATTGCCTTGTGGCAGCAGACGGTACAGTAGGACTGGTAGCCGTCATCGTCATGTCCAAGGTGCTTCTGGTCGCCTCTGTGAGGTCGATCAGGAGCGCCTGGGCAGACATGGGCGCAGGGACTAAATCTGGAGTGACTTGACCAGGTCATTCTCTTTAGTCCTGCAGTCAGTCCTATTGAACCATCTTATGGTGAGCAGGCAGGCGATATGGATTGCTAGCAGTCCTATTGCATCATCTTCTGCCGGGTAGCCATGAGATGTGGATGGCATGCAGTCCTTCTGCACTGTCTGCTGCCAGCCAAAGATGTAAAAGATAGATGGAGTGGATCAAAACAAGAAATAGACCAGATTTGTTTTGTACTCATTTGCTTTCCCCCCTCCCCCGTCTAGGGGACTCATTCCTCTAGGTCACACTGCAGTCACTCACAGGGAAGGTGCAGCGAGGTAAATCTAGCCATGTATCAATCAGAGGCCAGACTAACCTCCTTGTTCCAATAAGAACAATTACTTAGATGCACCATTTCTTATTGGAACCCTCCGTGAAGTCCTGCCTGAAATACTCCTTGATGTAAAGCCACCCCCTTTGTTGATTTTAATTCCCTGTAAGCCAACCCTGTAAGCCATGTCGTGAGTCGCCCTTCCCGCTGTCAGAGCAACGGCAGACAATCGTTCCGCGCCTTTTTTCTGTGTGGACGCCATACCAAGGCAAGCATGGAGGCCGCTCAGCTCACTTTGGCAATTAGGAGCACATTAAACACCATACGCATTATCCAGCAGTATATGCAGCACCAGAACATGGCAAAGCGATACCGGGCGAGTAGGCGACGTCAGCGCAGTAACGTGAGTGATGAGGACATGGACACAGACTTCTCTCAAAGCAGGGGCCCTGGCAATGTGGGCATCATGGTGCTAATGGGCCAGGTTCATGCTGTGGAATGCTGATTCTGGGCGTGGGAAACAAGCACAGACTGGTGGGACCGCATAGAGTTGCAGGTCTGGGACGATTCCCAGTGGCTGCGAAACTTTCGCATGCATAAGGGCACTTTCATGGAACTTTGTGACTTGCTTTCCCCTACCCTGAAGCGCATGAATACCAAGATGAGAGCAGCCCTCACAGTTGAGAAGCGAGTAGCGATAGCCCTGTGGAAGCTTGCAACGCCAGACAGCTACCGGTCAGTTGGGAATCAAGTTGGAGTGGGCAAATCTACTGTGGGGGCTGCTGTGATGCAAGTAGCCAATGCAATCAAAGATCTGCTGATATGAAGGGTAGTGACCCTGGGAAATGTGCAGGTCATAGTGGATGGCTTTGCTGCAATGGGATTCCCTAACCGTGGTGGGGCCATAGACGGAACCCATATCCCTATCTTGGCACCGGAGCACCAAGCCGGCGAGTACATAAACCGCAAGGGGTACTTTTCAATAGTGCTGCAAGCTCTGGTGGATCACAAGGGATGTTTCACCAACATCAACGTGGGATGGCCGGGAAAGGTACATGACGCTCGCATCTTCAGGAACTCTGGTCTGTTTCAAAAGCTGCAGGAAGGGACTTTATTCCCAGACCAGAAAATAACTGTTGGGGATGTTGAAATGCCTATAGGTATCCTTTGGGACCCAGCCTACCCCTTAATGCCATGGCTCATGAAGCCGTACACAGGCAGCCTGGACAGTAGTCAGGAGCTGTTCAACTACAGGCTGAGCAAGTGCAGAATGGTGGTAGAATGTGCATTTGGACGTTTAGAGGCGCGCTGGCGGAGTTTACTGACTCGCTTAGACGTCAGCGAAACCAATATTCCCACTGTTATTACTGCTTGCTGTGCACTCCACAATATCTGTGAGAGTAAGGGGGAGACGTTTATGGCGGGGTGGGAGGTTGAGGCAAATCGCTTGGCTGCTGGTTACGCGCAGCCAGACACCGGGGTGGTTAGAAGAGCACAGAGGGCGCGGCGCACATCAGAGAAGCTTTGAAAACCAGTTTCATGACTGGCCAGGCTACGGTGTGAAAGTTCTGTTTGTTTCTCCTTGATGAAAACCCCCCGCCCCTTGGTTCACTTTACTTCCCTGTAAGCTAACCAACCTCCCCTCCTCCCTTCGATCACCGCTTCCAGAGGCAATAAAATCATTGTTGCTTCACATTCATGCATTCTTTATTCATTCATCACACAAATAGGGGGATGACTACCAAGGTAGCCCAGGAGGGGTGGCGGAGGAGGGAAGGGAAATGCCACACAGCACTTTAAAAGTTTACAACTTTAAAATTTATTGAATGTCAGCCTTCTGTTTTTTGGGCAATCCTCTGTGGTGGAGTGGCTGGTTGGCTGGAGGCCCCCCCACCGCGTTCTTGGGCGTCTGGGTGTGGAGGCTATGGAACTTGGGGAGGAGGGCGGTTGGTTACACAGGGGCTGTAGTGGCAGTCTGTGCTCCAGCTGCCTTTGCTGCAGCTCAACCATACACTGGAGCATCTTAGTTTGATCCTCCAGCAGCCTCAGCATTGAATCCTGCCTCCTCTCATCACGCTGCCGCCACATTTGAGCTTCAGCCCTGTCTTCAGCCCGCCACTTACTCTCTTCCACCTGCCACCTCTCCTCCCGGTCATTTTGTGCTTTCCTGCACTCTGACATTATTTGCGGCCACGCATTCATCTGTGCTCTGTCAGTGTGGGAGGACAGCATGAGCTCAGAGACCATTTCATCACGAGTGCGTTTTTTTCTTTCTAATCTTCACTAGCCTCTGGGAAGGAGAAGATCCTGTGATCATTGAAACACATGCAGCTGGTGGAGAAAAAAAAAGGGACAGCGGTATTTAAAAAGACACATTTTCTAGAACAATGGCTACACTCTTTCACGGTAAACCTTGCTGTTAACGTAACGAAAGCACATGTGTGTGTATGTAATAAGGTCGCATTTTGCCTCCCCGCACCGCACGGCTACCCCCTCAACCCTCCCCCTCCCTGTGGCTAACAGCGGGGAACATTTCTGTTCAGCCACAGGCAAACAGCCCAGCAGGAACAGGCACCTCTGAGTGTCCCCTGAAGAAAAGCACCCTGTTTCAACCAGGTGACCATGAATGATCTCTCACTCTCCTGAGGATAACACAGAGATAAAGAACGGATGTTGTTTGAACGCCAGCAAACATACACTGCAATGCTTTGTTGTACAATGATTCCTGAGTATGTGTTACTGGCCTGGAGTGGTAAAGTGTCCTACTATGGAGGACGCAATAAGGCTGCCCTCCCCAGAAACCTTTTGCAAAAGCTTTGGGAGTACATCCAGGAGAGCCGCGAATGCCAAGGCAAATTAATCCTTTCACATGCTTGCTTTTAAACCATGTATAGTATTTTAAAAAGGTACACTCACCGGAGGTCCCTTCTCCGCCTGGCGGGTCCGGGAGGCAGCCTTGGGTGGGTTCGGGGGGTACTGGCTCCAGGTCCAGGGTGAGAAACAGTTCCTGGCTGTCGGGAAAACCGGTTTCTCCGCTTGCTTGCTGTGAGCTATCATCATCTTCTTCGTCCCCAAAACCTGCTTCCGTGTTGCCTCCATCTCCATTGAAGGAGTCAAACACCACGGCTGGGGTAGTGGTGGCTGAACCCCCTAAAATGGCATGCAGCTCATCATAGAAGCGGCATATTTGGGGCTCTGACCCAGAGCGGCCGTTCGCCTCTCTGGTTTTCTGGTAGGCTTGTCTCAGCTCCTTAAGTTTCATACGGCACTGCTTCGGGTCCCTGTTATGGCCTCTGTCCTTCATGCCCTGGGAGATTTTGACAAAGTTTTTGGCATTTCGAAAACTGGAACGGAGTTCTGATAACACGGATTCCTCTCCCCATACAGCGATCAGATCCCGTACCTCCTGTTCAGTCCATGCTGGAGCTCTTTTGCGATTCTGGGACTCCATCATGGTCACCTCTGCTGATGAGCTCTGCATGGTCACCTGCAGCTTGCCACGCTGGCCAAACAGGAAATGAGATTCAAAAGTTCGCGGTTCTTTTCCTGTCTACCTGGCCAGTGCATCTGAGTTGAGAGTGCTGTCCAGAGCGGTCACAATGGAGCACTCTGGGATAGCTCCTGGAGGCCAATACCGTCGAATTGTGTCCACAGTACCCCAAATTCGACCTGGCAAGGCCGATTTAAGCGCTAATCCACTTGTCAGGGGTGGAGTAAGGAAATCGATTTTAAGAGCCCTTTAAGTCAAAAAAAAGGGCTTTATCGTGTGGACGGGTGCAGGTTTACATCGATTTAACGCTGCTAAATTCGACCTAAAGTCCTAGTGTAGACCAGGGCTTACAGTACAGGTCCTGTTATTTTGGGACTGCAGGATGTGCACAACAATGCATTTCTAAGAGAGCCAAGTAGAACTAGAATCTACTAGATTAGCAGCACATGGTTTGAAATGGCTGTAGTCAACTAAAACGTGATCTCTAATTACTCAACTCACTGGAGGTATACACAAGGATTAGTCAGTGGGGACAAATCCAACACAGATGGGGACCAACAAAGCCATTGCACTAGGTGAGGGTGATTTCTCTTTAGGTATCAGTCATGGCAGACGGGACATATGTTGAGGCTGCTGGCTAGACAGACGTCGTTCTCTCTGGGTCCGAGTGTACCACATCGGCTCTCTCTAAATCCTAGCTTGACGAAGGTAGTCATGGAAAGACTGATGATGAGACACTCCTGAGGCGGGGAGGTGCTATTTCCACCCCTAACCTATGCTGGGGCTCCACCAAGGATCAGGCAAATGCTTTAATTTTCATCAGAATGCCACAGGAGCTTCACCAGCTAACAGGCTTTGAAGGGAGTTGCTTAATGGGTGGATTTCTTGACCAGGTACACTCTTTTTGGCTAGGAACTGCTGCTTTCGGGGCTTCACAGGTCCCTCCGTTCCCTAATAAGTAGGGCCCTACCAAATTCACAGCCATGAAAAACATGTTATGGACTGTGAAATCTTGTCATGTGTGTGCTTTTAGCATACACTATACAGATTTAATGGGGGAGACCAGCGTTTCTCAAATTGGGGGTCCTGACCCAAAAGGGTGTTGCAGGGGGGCTGCAAGGTTATTTTAGGGGGTTCATGATATTGCCACCCTTACTTCTGTGCTGCCTTCAGAGCTGGGAGTGGCAGCTGCTGACTGAGGGCCCAGCTCTCCAGGCAGCAGCGCAGAAGTAAGGGTGGCAATACCATACGAGGCCATTCTTACTTCTGCTCCTTCTGGCAGCGGCTCTGCCTTCAGAGCTGGGCTCCTGGCCAGCAGCCGCCGCTCTCCAGCTGCCCAGCTCTGAAGGCAGCGCCACCACCAGGAGCAGTGCAGAAGTAAGAGGAGCAGTACCGCAGTCCCCCCTATAATAACTTTGCGACCACTGCTCAACTCCTTTTTGGGCGAGGATCCCTACAATTACAACCCTGTAAAATGGACCATTAATTTGATAGGACCCTACTGATAAGTGAAGCTGCAGCCACTTGGTGTGGAGGGGAAGGAGTCTGGCATAACTAAGGTTTATGGTCCAGTGCAGTGTTTCTCAACTACCAGTCCATGGACCGGTGCCAGTCCCCATGATCTCCCTGACCAAGTTTAGGAAGGCAGCAAGCCGGTCACGGGTATCAAAAAGGTTGATAAACACTGGTTCTAGCGGACAGAGCACTGGACTTGGACTCAGACCTGAATTCTAGTCCTAGCTCTGACACTGGCCTGTTGGCAGGTCATGTTCACCCCTGTGCCTCCGTTTCCCCATCTATAAAATAGGGATGATACTGACCTTTTTAAAGCACTACTGTAGAGATATACTGATGACTATATAAGAACTGTGATAATATAAAACCTATCTATCACCCCTGGCATTTGCTGGTGATATCATTATCCTTGTTGTTAGCACTAGCAATTGCCAGTGGTGAATTTTGCCCAAAATGGTTGCTTTGAATAGGATTTGCTTGACAGCAGACCAGTCTCCATTCATGATAGTTATTATACAACTGTTTCTTAGGTTTCCCCCTGTCAGTCACCTTGAAGTAGTTTACTGTTTGGCTAAAATATGCTCTCACTCCTGAAAATCAAATATAGATGAAGCTTTGAAATTGGCAGATTTCAATACACATCCCGTTAATAGGGTTCTGTTTGCATTTAACTTTTAGCACTCAAATTTACTATCCAGCCTAAAAAGTGAAAGGCCAGTAACACTAGCTATAGCCAGGAAGGTCCTGTACACTTCCCCGCATTCACTTATACTCTTATTCTGCAATGACACCAGCTATTCAAACCGTCACCCTCTCAAATGAAGGTAACAGCTGTGCCAATCTCTGTGGCAGTTTTGTGATGGGAATGAATGTCCAGAAACTAGAATCAACTGGAAAAAATATTTTTTTCAGTGGTAAGGAAGTACTAACCGGTCTCTAGAAAGGTATTCAATCACTGTTTCTAAGAACCACCCCACTAGAGGCAAGACCAGATTCTGAGCTGAGCTGAAGTTGACAGAGTTACTCCAGATGCAGACCAATATAATCAAGATCCAAATCTGCACCATAAAAGCAGAAGTTTGCCAGTCTACCCAAAACCAGCTGCCTCTTCCCACCTCTCAAAGACTTCATGATGAGGAGTTGTAGTGATTATTAAAATGTCATTTTTAATCATATATATTATGCATAATCAAATTAAAGTTATGCAATTAAAATAAGCAGTCCATTTCACAATGATTATCCTTGCTTTGTTCATCGTCAACTGGCTGATTTGCCAAGGGTCACTGGTGCAAATTAGTGAGATTCTACAGTATTGTGTAAAGTGATGAAGGGTTTTATTGCATGCATTTGGGATGGACACTAATGGGGCAGTCACTTCTGGAGTGCCTCTGAACAGTGGGGTGCCCTAATCACATTTCTTTTTTGTCTCTGGTGCACCTTGCAGGCTGTCAGCCAACTTGGCAGTCTTCAGTGACCTCTGGCCAAGTTAGAATCCAAATGAACCCCTTTTGGGGTATTGAAGAGTCGAACAAATAAGCAGTTTATTTCCCTTCGCTAGGGTCTTCAGCCCCAGCTCTAGGCCCTTTTAATTCGGGCCTTTGGGCAGGCTCCCAAAAAGGACCTGCCCCTTCTTGGGGTGTATGCCACTTTACCTGTGGCTGGTAGGGGAGCCTGAACCTTCCCACTGCTCTGGGTTTAACCCAGGGACTATATGCACAGCAGCCATGTACTGCCTTTCCCTGGGCTTCTTCCTACCAGGGTCCTTTTATCTCCAACCCTACCTCGGGGTCAGCATCCTCAGATTCTTCTCCATCTCTGGGCCCAAGGAGCACCCATCTTTACTCTTCTGGTACCAGCCAGGGACTGACTGGCTAAGGCCCTGCAGATCCTTTTATCTGAGCCTGCTGGGCTCTGATTGGCTGCCTCTGTAGGCAGGCCCCGAGGACCCCCCCATGTACTTTTGAGTATAACTGATGGTGGGGGACAACCCCTACAGAAAGATTAGAGAGAAATTAATTTTCATCTACATCTTCCCAACCAGCTCTTGTGATGAGCAAGTTATCCATGTCCTCCCACGTGATTTTTTTTTTTTTTTTTTTTTTAAAAGCAGCACATCTGTCTTTTCAGGGAACTGCAGACCGCCTTTTGCATTTAATTCCAGGATTAGGAGCCCCTGTTCTGCTAGGGCCCAGATTTGTTAGCTATCTGGGCCTGTCTGAAATGACGGGTAGCTGAGCTGAGATAATGGATGTTACTCAACAGGGTTTAATATATATTTTTGGCGGGGAGGTGGAGAAGATTCGTAGAGTTTAAAGCCCTAAGGGACCAGGACATCTAGTCTGATCTCCTGGATATCACACTGTTACATTTCATCCAGTTACCTGTGTTACATTAACCATTGGAACAAATCACGCTCACCAGCCAGTCAGATTCTTGTTATGCCTTTCTCCACTAATTAAAGAGCCCTTTAGTATCTGGAATTTTCTTCCCATTAAGGTACTTACACAGTATAATCAAGAGTGGGAGGAGGGAAGATTTTGGAAACATTGCAACAGAAATTTAAGTTATGGGAAGAGTTCAGCTTTTGGTGTTTATGTAAAAACACTTAGGGTGGAAGACAGGAATGGTTACAATTAAATAAATAAATATCATAGTTTATTCAGAGACTAAGTTGCCCAAGGATCCAAAGCACCAAAACACAAACACCCTCTAATATCTAGACAGCCTCCTGAAACATGTATATTTATCATGTAAGTGACATGAAGGTGGACAGATCCAGAACTTAATGCAACAGTTAGACTTACAAGGAGTTATAAAGACATTCCACATCCTCAAAACTTTTTATTTATCTACATTTATAATTTTGTTTTTCCAATTTTTGCCTCAGTTCCCATTCTGAAGATTTTCTTTTTCGGGGGAGGGGGGGCCTTTTTCCCAGAAATCTCAAAAAACTTCACCCACCCCCAACTGTGCTCTGTCCACCTGTCTAGGTAATTCTAGAATCCTCACCATTATAGTATCTGAAGTACAAATGAACACCCAACCAAAAAGCTCAAACCTGATCACTAACACTTCGGTGGGAAGACCAACAGATCCACATTTTGAAACTACCTCCTCCCTCTAGGACAGGGTGTTTTACTTCAGAATTCTGGCTCATCCTGAAATTTGATGATATGCTGATCCCAACTATGTTGTATGCCCCATCTCTAATCTGAAAGAATGAACAGTTTTCATGTGCTAGTTTTCTGAATAGCTTAAAAAAAGTGGGAGGGGGGATGGGAGAAAGAGATTCTCTTCACAGTGGAGAGGTGAAAAGAGCATCTAATCAGCTTGCTTAGTTTGCACTCTTTGCATTTGGTTTCTTTAATCCTTAGCCTCTGGGAAAAGGACTGTCACTGGATACTTCCCAACATTAAGTACATTAGAGCTCAATTATTACAGGGCATTCACTGAGACAGCCCACTGCTGGGCATTGGGTGACTCTAGAATTACTTCTCTCTCCCCCCATTAGTTTAGTTCACTCAGATATTCCGGCCAGTTTACTGTGGATTCCAGAGTGTTTGTTTTGCTCCGATAGTCTAGTTCTGCATCAGTTCATTCTAGGAGTGAAGAGATACTGCACACAACTCCAGTCTTTGCTGTACATACATCCCCAGACCCCTCTCCTTCCACTGAGCAGCAGAATCACTTCACAGCTGCCTGTTTTGCCTCCTCTACCAATGAGGCCCCTTACAATCAAAGGCCAGGAGAGGGAATTCACTCTCAAAAGGAAGGCGGGTGTTTCCATTACTGGCCTTCCCTCTCCTTCAGGAGTCAGCTTGAATTTCCACTGAGGTTCCCTCTTCACTCCACCAAAATACAGTTTTGCTGAAGCAGTACCCTCCAAGGCTTCCCTCGCGGCCCATTCTGTATTCTATTATAGGGAGGCCACATTTGGGGCCCAATCACTTGATGGTGCCCTTTTAAATAATAGGATCGATAATTAAGGCGCAAATTCTAGAAACATCCCTAATCAGGGAGGGGGACTTAATAGGGTAACAACCCATCCCTAAATTGGGCAGGACAGTCCAAAACTGTACATTTTGAGTCCCGGTCCTGGGCTGAATGACTCCAGGACAGCATTGGTCCTGGAATCCCTGCAGCACTGCTCTACACCTGCCTCTTCCTGGTGTGTGTGTGCAGGGGGGAGATGTGGGGAGGGCATTTGCCACCACGAGGCCCCACCCCTGGCCAGAAGCCTTAGGCAGGCAGTAGTAAGAGCCGCCCAGGGATTTCAGGCCACTGGTGGGGAGCCCCAGAGTCCTGGACCCTCCACCTGCATGGAGGGCAGGGACATGGGCTGGGGCTGCTCTTGGGAACCTCAGTCCTCCACCCAGAGCAGCTGGAGGGTCCAGGGCTCCCCACAGCATCTCAGGGTCCCTAGTAGGTTCTTACCACTGCCCAGCTCTGGCTTCTCGCCTGGCCAGGGCTCCTGCATGTGTCCTGC
This sequence comes from Natator depressus, assembly GCF_965152275.1. Taxonomy (NCBI): domain Eukaryota; kingdom Metazoa; phylum Chordata; order Testudines; family Cheloniidae; genus Natator; species Natator depressus. Next base: position 118,819,920 of record NC_134240.1, on the reverse strand, counting down.
GTTTGCATTTTGAAAAGGTGGTCACTCTAGGACTTGTGCTTAAGTGCTTTCCTGAACTGATGCTAAAGATGATCAAATCCACATTATAGCTCTCAGAGCAAGAAATCACTCCCTAGATCACTGTGAAATCGTCTCAGGAGCTTGCCTGTGGACCATGGTATTGATTTGACCCGACTGCAGATCTTTGTTCTCACCTCCTGACTGAGTTGGAAAGAGGAAGCAAACATGTCTCGATCAGTCAATACTTATTAATGGAATACATTTCCTACCCAGTTTTCAAATGTTCTGAAATACAACTAGAAAAACATAATTGTTGCACCAGATGTCTTTGAAATTAACTATGAAGATGCTGATAAAGGAAGTTAAAATCCTGAATCAGCTCTTCTTAGAGTAGCTAAATAACTGGCAACAGGGAGAGCACGAGACAAGAGGAGTTCAAAAAGTTATTTAATTCTTTGCATTAGACAATTGAAAAACTGAATTAGTCCTTTGTACCAATGGTCACTTTTTAAAAAAAAAACAACCACAAACCTGTTACCTACCTTTCGTAACTGTTGTTCTTCGAGATGTGTTGCTCATGTCCCTTCCATTCTAGGTGTGTGAGCGCTCACGCATACAGCCGTCGGAGATTTTTGCCTTAGCGGTATCTGTAAGGTCAGCAGTGGCGCCCTCTGGAGTGCCGGGGTCATGCGTCGGTATATTAGTTGCCCCCAGCCCTATGCCCTCAGTTCCTTCTTGCTGGCAACTCCGACAGAGGGGGGCAGAAGGGTGGGTAACGGAATGGACAGGAGCAACACATCTCAAAGAACAACAGTTCCCAAAGGTAGGTAACGGTTTTTAATTTGAGCGCTTGCTCATGTTGATTCCATTCTACGCAACTCCCAAGCTATATCCATAGAGGCTCAGTTCATGGTCGTGCGGCTTACAACACTGCTCTACTGAAGCCAGCAGAGTCTTGGACCTGCTGGGTAATTAACTTACTAACACTACTTAACACTTACTTACTGACTAACTACTGTAAGCCAACAGCTATGTACAAGGCAAACAACGATGGAGAGTCCAAGAGAAAACTGCTATTCACTTGCAAGGCAAGGAGAAGGCGCTCCAAGCGACTGTCACAGGCAGTAACAACGAACTGATGGCGTAGGGCCGGCGGCTCCTGATCTACCGACACATGAGCGCGGCACTCCAGAGGGTGCCACTGCCCACCCTACAGATACTACGAAGGCAAAAATCTGAGGACTCTGCACATGGGCGCGTGTGCACACGTAGAATGGAACTGACATGAACAAGAACTCAAAGAGGGAAAGACTGATCTACGAAATATTTTAGGTTTAAAAACCAGTTTTCCATAATTTTTCCCCTTGCTAGGTCAAATATCTGGTGTAATAAATTTAGCTAGGGTGGCTATGGGTATGTACTAGCCCATTACTCCCAAATTTCAAGAGTGAGATCAAACCCTAGTTAGAGGTTACGGAATGTGGGGATCTCCAGTATAGGGCTTAATGGATATATCTGTCCCCATAAAAAGCCACCATGAAACTTAACATGATTGATTATTTCATGCATGTCCCTCAGGACCAAATTAGCAGGGGCCAACTGCATTGCAGGAATGAAACACTGACATGCCTGTCTCCACATATTGCTAATGTAACTCATAAGAGTAACTGGGCAGCTACAAAACAACATATAGTCACATGGAGTCTGAAGACTGAACTATTTCTGCCATTTATCTCCTCTGCAGGGTTGCTGAAGGATCCTTCAGCCTTGCTGTGGCAGGAAGGCTTCTGCTACCGCTTGCTTTTTGTTGTGAAGGTGGAGAGACTGAGAATCCTCATTTCTCCTAAGAGTTCCACAGATGAGGCTCCATAGAAAGAAGTTTGCAAAGTGCCCTGGCCTACAAATACCCGGCTTTAATCAACACTATTAGTCTCATGAGCAAGAAAAAAAAACTTCACTCAGAAAAAGTAACAGGCTTCTTATTGCACGGTAAGAGTATTGATTTTAAAAAAAAGGGGTCCATTTTGAGTAGACTTGACCCAAGAAAGTACCCTGGTTCTAAAACACAAAAAGAAACCACTGCTTCTTTAAGAAGGGAAGCGAGCTAACTGAACTTTGGTTTGACTCCTATGAATTCAGAATATTCTGTCACAATGATACCCTGCTGCCAAGACATACTCCAGTTCCAAGTGCAGGCCTAACTCAGTCCAAACCAAACACATGCATAGCTAAAAACTCTCTCTCTCAATAGATTAGATTGCTCTTCTAAATACAGATATACTAAATGCATTTGGGTCACCCCCATTTATATTAAGGGCACATTCCTTGGCCATTCACAGGTCTATTCAACATTGCTTTAGGCAACCAATCATAGTTCTTGTGCTCCTAGGAAGAGCAATCTAAACTGGCAGATAAAAGGCCTGAGACAGTTATAAACTAAGAGTCTGCAAGAGTGCCGATATTCTCACTCACAGGATCCAAATTCCAACAGGCTTAACACATGGACTGCCTCATTGCTATGAATCAGAGCGAGACCTACAGCAAGAGGCTGGTTTACAGAAGCTGAACCACAACAGAATATTCTCTTCATCAGAGAGGATTCATTTAAAATTTTAGCTCTATTTGGGACTTGATTTAAAGGAAATAGTTCTGATCAAAGTAGGATAGGTAAAGTCCTCTTGCATCTTAGAACAGGTTGCTGTCTCTTCAGAGAAACAACTTGCTTTCCGAGTATCTGAATGCAACTTCTGTATAACAAAAAACGATGTATGTACTCTGCAGATGGCACGACTATGGAATATTTGGGCGGGAGTCACTGAAACAAGGATATGTGTCAGGTTTCTAACAGAGGTATAGTGGTAGCATAATTTGTACAGCCAGCCTGCAATGCACCACAGTATTTAACTGTCAATACATAATGACTCAGATAATGTCCACTGATGCGTGGTATTCCATAGAGAGAGGCCAAAATGATTTAGCAGTAGTGTAATTTAGGGACTAATGCATTTTTCATCTGAGAATGTCAAAGTGATTTACAAATAATTAAGGTTCATAACACCCTCTGCTCACGGTAGGAGCATCTCCTATAAACACCTATCTTCTAGGTGGATTAATTAATTTTACAATTAGACAGCTGCTCAACAGGAGTGCTACCTAAGGCTCACAAATACAAACAAAAACTCTGAAGCATGGACAAGCCTAAGTAACTTGCCAAGTGCACCCAGTGGAAGAGCTAGGAACAGAACGCAGCAGCGCTTTCCATCCCACTTAGGTGATGTGCCAGACCCTTCCTGATGCAGTCTAGTCTAAATTAACAAGAGTAAACTCTTTCTGGCGTCTTCCCTCCCACACAGCTTACACCTCGGAATTGTCTCTGATTTCCAAACCAAAAAGATCACTGGATTTCCCATTTATGCATATCCAAAGGGGAACAAAGGATGCTGAAGAATTCCTCCCCTACCCCCAGAATAATCTCTCATGCTATTGTCTATAATTTTCCTTGACAACTTTCAGCCATTCAAATTTACAGTCATTCCCAGCAAAATATTCCATCCTCAAAACAACCAACCACCATTTTCCCCCCGGAAAGCAATGGAGAAAAAAAAAACCCCACACATAGAAAGCACACAGATGTTTGGCATGTACATCAAAGCTAGAATAGTCAGTACAAAAACCCCTCACCATGGTAGGAGCTCTCTAAAGACTTTATTTGTATGCAAAATCAGAGGAACTGTTAAACGTTGGTTCCAAATAGGTGCACAATGTACACAGTACCAAATGAGTTGAAAAGGCAATAAAGCCTGCACTACAGGGAATTGTATCACTATTTCATTACTTAGTGGGACTACAGTTCAGGAGATTGAAATGGGATATGGAGCCTTTTACTTCTAGGTGACTGGCTTGAATCTGGCCTAGGCTGGTAGAGTAATTCAAATAGGAGAGCTGTTTAATTGCCTGTGTGAAACAAATTGGTGGTCTCAACCCAGCTCCACCTAGCAGACAGGTGTATACCCTTGTGGAATACATTTGGCAAAACTGTATTTCCCTCCCCCACCTCACTGGAACACACTGTGCATTGGCTGGCTGCTGCATTTCCCTGGAGACTTGATTCACATTTAGTGAAATGCTTTGGGATCCTTCAGGAAGAAAGGCAAAGGAGAACTGCAGGACATTTAAATAAAAAGACAAAATTCATGGCTTCAGCACATACTCTTCTCCGGAAAGTAAAGGGAGGACAGATATGTGGGAGCACATTCCATCTCCCAAGAAGTTTTCCATTAGGAATTTGGGTTGCTCCTTCCTGACTGCATGGCTCAATAGCACAAACATATGTTCCTTCCATGGTGCTGGAGCCACAAACTCTGCAGCAGCGTAAGTGGTAATTGCTAAGACTACCAAGCTTTCAATTACAAGTAGAGGACCTTCCGTTTGCTCTTTCGGTTCATGGCAAACCACTGAAAGGCAAGTGAGCTCCTGTGATCCAGTAGCATATCTTGAGAAAAAGGTCGTATCTGGTTCACATTACAAGGGGAAATTCTATTATGTCAAACATTTAGGCCTGCTCTACACCTAAAGTTTAGGTTGCCCTACCTACGTTGCTCAGGGGTGAGGAAAAAATTGGGTACTTTAGTACTTGGTATTAAAGAAGTAAAAATATCACATAACAGAGGAAATCCCAAGCAATGTATCTGCAGCCTACACAGCTGCTCACCTAGAGGTTGATCTAAGTTTTCAACATTCAGATAATGTTTTTCATTTGAAAAAAATATCCTTGCTATCTTCTAAACTCAAAAGTAAAACTTCAAAACCAGAGTATTTCAATAAACTTACATACAGAATTTCATGAGATAGTTTGGATATGCACCACAGGAAGACAAGTGAATGTTAAAAATATAGTCAATAAAGGGTTATCCTATCTAGGATCATTCAATCATTCCCTATAATCAATCACTCTCTAGCCCGCAGAGGAGATTATAGCCAGTTTTGATGCACAAGTTTCAGTGGGAACAGGCTGCATTCTAGGTGCAAAAAAGGGCCCAAGATGCAGAGAATTGTAGCAGCGTGGAGGGTGGGCTGGGGATGCGGGATAGCTGCTTATTGAGAATAGATGCACTGAGGACCCAGCCACGGCCACAGGCTGGAGGAGGAGGGGCAGAACACTGCATCCTGCCGCAAGGTGTGCATGGGAATATATTTCTGCACACAGCATACCAGAGCTGGTGGGAGTGGGAGTAGGAGTGGAGGTGGGATATTCAATATTTTTGAAGTGGTCATTTTTCAAAAGCTTTATGGAAGAACTAGGTTTTCAGGAAGGATTTGGAGGAGGGGAAGGGATGATGTTAAAGCTTATCTGAAATATGTGCATGCTTTATAAGTGTTTCATCATGAAAGATGAAACCGCATGCGGCTATTCAGACTTGCTAATATTTGCTTATGCCGTATGCTCCGCCAAAGGACTCAGCTTCAGCCATGCGTTCAATTGCTTAAACTAATTCTACAGAAACCTCACCGTTGCGACCTCCTCTGTGAATCAAGTGGTTTTGAATGCAGTGAATTTGGGGGAAAAGGGAAACCATCGAACTGGCAAGGACAGACATGAACCAAAATCATCCCCTCACATTTTGGGAGATTTGGATCTGTATCCTAATTTCTCATCTTGGACCCATCTGTAGCTCTTAAACGTAGTTCAGGAGCCATATAGATATTTACAGCTTATTCCTATCAACGCTATACAAATATGAATCTTCAGTGAGACGCTGCAAAAGAGATTAAGTGATAGCTGAAGTAAATGTTGAATCACATCTATTTAATTGATCACCTCCCATTTGATCCTCCTTTAATGAAGCAGGGGGGTGGAGGAGAAAGTTTAGTGCCTGACTGAGAGCCTTATCTATTAGGTTTCTTTGATTATCCCAATTTTAAAAAGGTATTGAAAACTGGGGGCCTAACTCTCTTAGGCTCTTTGGAAACGTCAGCCTGAAGTCCTCCACCTAGTCTGAGAACAAATACACCAAGAATAGAAGCAAGTCAAGTTCCGCATACCACCCCATCAATGCTTCAAGTCAGGTTGAACAGATCATAGCTAGGGTGAATGGCAAATTTGGTCTCCATGATTCTATCATCATAGGCCTCTCCACCAAGACTAGCATCTATGGTACCAATTATGATGTGGAAGGAGGGAACACCTTGACATGCACTTCTCTTCCGCAAGCCAAAGAAGTTAGGAAGTGTAAATCACCAAGCAGAACAGGGTCCTGATTTGGTTGAGACCACAAGGTATTCCCACAGTATACAAGAATAACCATGATCAGATGGAAAGAAATTCTCATTACTATTGACGTATTGCACAACTATATTTCAATTAAATTCCATTAGATTCAAAGACTAATGGGTAAAATAGCCACTTTAAAAACAAGTAAAGTTTGCCCAAACACAATTTTAGATGTTTGATATTAGAAGTTGCAGGTGTCTGCACAAGTTCATTATGCCCCTTTCCAGCAGCAGGCAAGAATCCTGCCTTTACCGAAGACAGCAAACACAGAAACAAAACATGGGGATACATGAAAATGCACTGCCACCAGTATGACCGAATCAGTACATCTGTGTACCTAGTGAGATGAACAAGCTAGCACCTCAGCCCTACAAGCTAGCAAGTTTCCCCCTGAAGGAATTACAAGCTAAGTTGCTAGGAACACATGGAGGTTCCTTATTGTAATAAGGAGTTTTTCCTGCCGAAAGTAGCCCCAAAGTAGCTTGTCATTGGCTCTAGGGTCCTACTGATTAAAGTTTGATGTCCAACTATTAGTGGATGAGAAGGTAAAACCGAAGCACACAGCTAGAGACTGCCATTGGCTTTGAGATACAAAAGGACACAATGGACCATCCCAGTTACAGACTCCGATAGAAAGTTGCTGGACTGAAGCCTGCACTGATGCCCCAGTACTTCAAAAGCAGCTCTTATCTGCCAGCACACTAAATTTTGACTACACTGCTATGGCATCTCTTCGGAGCCTGTAAAATAAAAATCTATGCTTTTATATTTGTGAGAATTTATGACTTCTCAACTCTTGCTTGGCACTTAAGGAAGCAGATTTCATTTCTGCAAGTGTCCAGAAATGACAGTTTCCAAGCCCTCCAAACCAACAGGGAGAGATTAGCCTAGGAGGAGAGGCCCCTGTTAAGCACAGTCTGGTTGTGTCCGTCAACTGGAGGGTTTCCTTAAATGTAATGTGCCTCTTTCGAGCCATCCATAAACTCAGCCATTTCTAGTCACACGTGCATGTTGCTTTTAGCTGACATTACTGGGAAACATCATAGCGTTTATTTTCGATAAGCACCATGTTACATCCAGAGCCTAATGAGAGGCATGAGCCAGTGACAATGAGCACAATGTTCTATGCTTCTTGGGAAACTTGAGCATCCAATTTCGGTTGGGATGTATACAGCGTCATAACTTTGCATGTCACTAGAGACAGATTAAAAGGAGGAGACATGGAGCCAGATCTGGCTCCCAGTTACAGAAACAAATCTAAGATGATTAGTTGACTTCAGTGGAGTTCTGATTTCCACTTAGTTTGGCCTATGGTGTCTGCCTCACCAACTTTACATTAATGTGCTGCGTGTTAAGAAGGTAATAGACAAAGGAAGGGGTAGAGAAAGGAGGAATGAGAAAGTTAAAATAAAGAACCATAATTCATTATATTCTGCTTTTTTCCCAAACTAGGAAGACTAACAAAAGCAAGAGAGGAATAGGCACAGAAAAGCAGAAGTGAATGCGATTATTAAAACAACAAAAACCACCTAGGTAGAAAGAGTGGGTTTCAACCACTCATGGTGACTGCAACAAACAGCATGTGTCATAAAAAGGCCCATTTTAATGTCTTTTTGCTTTTAAATGTACAAAAGGTGCTATGAACAACATTCTTTGGAATGTTTTCAAAAGGTGCTCATCAGCACCTCTTGTTCCCATTTAGCTTAGATAGCATTTCTGAGGGCTTTGCACTTGGATTAAAAATCCATGCCTGACAGTGTCATCTAAGATCTCAGAAAGGAAGGACGACAGTCAGTTGTCCATCCCAACTGCTCCTTTGTTTTGTCTGTCTGTCTTGCAGGGAACCCTTTTTCCACTAACTTGCCCAGAGTTAGTCATATGTGCACAGAACAAAGAAGGTAGGCAGCACAGGAGGGGAAGTGAATGGGTTATTTCCATCTAGATAGTTACAAAACCCCCAAGGCCTCTCCAGAAACTCCTCCTATTACAGTGACCAACCACCACTATACAATTGAGGAACGTGTTTGAGTTAAGGCACAAGTCGCCTAGAGCATGCAAGCTATTCAACACTGCTACTTACAAAGATTCTCACTTACCCCTTTATCCTCAATCCCACTTTCCCTTCAGCCCATTTCACTTTTACTTTAAAAGTCAGAGATAAGTAATTCTGACCTCTGTACTTGCCTCCTACTAAACCCTATGTACTAGAGTTGCAAAATTTGCTTTCTTAAGTGGAGATAGTTTAGCCAATGTATGTCAATGCTTAGCTGTAGCAATTCAGCCTCTCTCCTGCCAATTCACTGGTAAGACAACACACTAACAAAGTTCCAGTGGACAAACTGGCTCCAGAATTAGACCTTATAAGTGCAAGTATAGTCCATACACTCAAGACGAGTCATAGCTTTGGAATAGCTAAGAAAAAAGCCTACAATTTCACATCATTAGTGATGACTGAGGCAAACTTCCAGTCCTATCCAATTTACAACCTTGGTTACATTAGAGCAACATTTCATTAGAGACACCAGGTCTTTCGAGCTGAAAAAGTCTTCAGTGATGACCATAGCTGATCTGAGACACAAGAAGTCACAGGGGATTCTCTGCCATGCAGAGGTCATGGCAGATGCTGGAGAAACACAAGTGGCTTCAGCAAAGATAAGTTATTTAATAAATATGCCATCAATATTAGCCAAGCTTGGAAAACTTAAAGCTGACCTGTCTTCCAAATCAAAAAATTTACTGCATGATTAGTGAAACGGATTGGAGATGACACTAGGGCTTTAAGCAACAGCTTGTTGTGACAAGGGTAGAGGAGGTTGCATTGCTGTAAAAGCCCCTGGAAAAACGTTACAGCTGACTCAGCCAAAATTCCCACCAGGCAGCACCCCCTGAAAGTTGTAGTCATGACATCTTTTCAGGGCACAGCCTGGTTTCCACTAGCTGGTTTGGTGGGTCAGCAGGACCACGGCTGTGTCTTCAGCTCACCATGAGGTCTGAGGGCAATCAAGTGCCACCACTAACCTTGCATAGTCCTTCCGCTTTGCAACATTGGGCGCTTCTGGTGCAGGAACACACGGGAAAGGCTCTGCAGTCCACTCACTCCTGGCCTCTTTGCTAACACTTGAAAAGTAAGGTGCCAAATGTGGTGCTGGTTTCTGTGATGTAGACAATAATCCACTAGGAACCAGCCTGAGAGCAGTAATTTATTTCCCCACAAAGGCCACTCCACAACATAGTTTCAAACCAGCGTCTGCGAAGTATCCTATGAACTATCCCTAGAGTCCTCTAGTCTTAATCCCCACCCTTTTCCCCACAGACAGCATTCTCACAGTGAGAGGAAGGGACGGGTTGCAAGGGAGATCCTTTGGGGAAAATTGTTTTCATTTATGTGGCTGGTCCTCAAACCTGGAAATTTTTGCGGAGGAGAAAGAGAAACAAAAATATCCTTGCTAGTTTCCAACTGAGCAGAACATCTCACACCAAGCCCTGGCTGCCCATTTGTCATTTTAAAAAACAAAATCACAAGCTAAAACACACACAGTTGACTCCTAAAACACACCAAGATGTCTGGAATAGCTGGGTGTGTAATTTAACTTGTAGTTAAGGAAAATGGTTGCCTGCCGCTTTTGCTCCTCCCAAGTTTGATAAACATTCTCATGAGCCCTTGGCAGTCTTATTTGTTTGCTGAATGGGAGAGTGGGTAGGGATGGGGTGGAGTAACTGTTCTGTTGGGGTGGGGGGGTACATTTTATGCCTTTATGTTACAAAAATCTATTGCCAAAAATAGTCACACTTACTCTAAACATTCTGCCCCCTTCCCCGGTTTCCTGGTAGTCATTGTTCTACATGTTCTGTTTGCTAATTAGATCTCCCTCCCCCAGTACATTCCCATTAACGTTAGTAAATTTGAGCTATGCATTTTTTTCCCTCCTGCTATCTGCAAAACTGAAGAGACAGACCCCAGAGGGATTATCAGTCCTGCTTTTCAGACAGGCACACAGGTTCACCTTAACTCCTGTGAGTCAGTCTGCATGGTGGAGCTCCTCACCAACTGAAATGCAGACTTCAAGAATAAATGAATTAGTCACTAGTTTAATCCTAGGGTTTCAAATTCATCCTGCCTACCCTCCAGAGGCAATCTCAGTCACCTTGAATCAGTGCAATGAGGAGACATCAGCTCAGTCCATCTGTGCACCCCAGATGGGATGAGGAGTCTCCAAGGACCATCCAGGTGCCACACAAAGCAGGGTTGGCAATTCAGTGTAGCATTCCTGTCCTCAAACCCTAAGCCAAAAATGCAGCATGGTAGCAGATAGCACCTCCATCATTCAGGTGCCACCTTTTTGGTGGAGTTGTAAGGTAAATGTCTACCAGCAGAACTTGTGGTTTTAAAAAGAATCCCATGGCACTTTTCATAAAGATGGGGTATTTCCCCCAGTGTTCTATGCAGTTTCTTGTTCATACACAATTTGTCTGCTTTCCTAATTTTGCCCTGCAGTGTCAATGCATTCTGGTATTGGTACTTAGTCTTCCTGTCACTAAACTTGTGTATAATGTTGCTATCCACTCTTTAAAGCCACTGCTTTTTATCCCACACGTGGCTGCATTTCACCAGTAGGTGAAGTCACCTATGCATCTATATTGTTTGAAATTCTATAGAGGGCTTCAAGGCTGTGACAAGCTGAACAGAGTATCAAATCATTTTAAAAGGACAACAATGATATTCAAAGCAGATCACTTTGTCTTACCAGGAAGTAGTTGTACCCCTATAGCAAGTGAATTCATACACAACACAAATGAAGCGTAGGAAGTGTGTATCACTATTACGAAGAAATTAAGAACTCTCCCAATACAATTATAGCCCATTTGAAGTTGGTGCCTCACAGGTGAAGTTTTCAGATGTGTCATAGTACAGGCAATGAAAAGCAGTAAAGAGAAAACAGCTAGTATAATAGAGAACCAAGGCAGCCATTTCCATAATAAACATGAGCCAGAAACACTTTAGTTAATACAACTATGATCCAAAACTTTTCTACCAAAAGAAAAAAGTACGGTCTTCACAATAAAGAACACTGGGAAGTTCAAGGTTTAACCTCAGACAAAAAAAACCCCTTAACAAATCTCTTTTAAGTCATACCCCAACTCTGATTATTCTATGAATTTAATAAGCAAGGTGATTACTTTTACAGGTTTTGCTTCATTTGAGAAGGGCTGAGTAATTGGGTTGTGGGGAAACTGAACATGAAAGCCAAAAAAAAAAAAAAAAAAAAAAAAAAAGAAAAGAAAAAATGGAATTTCTGGTTGTAACTGAAACTTGTCTGTTCATGATTATTCCTTCCAACTTACTGCCAAGATAATATTAGAAACTGCTTATTTTCTGTACAGCTTGGGGAAAAACAGTCACCTCATGCTTTATTAATCTTGTCCTCAATTGACACAACAAATATGCACCATCAGTCTTTTGTTTAGATGATTTTTAGGCCAGTTTTTCAAACTAACAAAACAAAACTTGCATGTGTAATCATATTAATCGCTTTTCTAATTAATAGAACAAAAGGCAGAAAACGTTAGATTGGCTAGGAGAATCTGATTTAACAGCCTCACTGACTTACAAAGCTTTTTTTAAAAAACAAACAAAAAAAACCAAAACCATAAGCCCAGGGAAACCATGGTTTTTCAGCTGCTATAACCCCAGAAATCTAACCCCCAAATGAAATTACAGAACTGACGGGAAGGCCTTAATATCCGCAGATCTTCTTGGAGCTAGTCAGTTCTTGCAGCATTGCTGAGCTGGTGACCTATTTGGCAGATATAGGAATCCCAATCAAAGTGTTCTAATATGAAAAGCAGATTTTCCTTGGAAGCATTTTGCTTTGGGAGGTTTCATGGTTCCAAAATTGGCAATGTCTGTATAAATAGAGGAGGTAACGAGTAAAGGTCCAACAAGGGATGCTATGTGCAATTATTTTTCTTTTTAGGTTACCATCCTGGGCCATGAGCAAGAATGCTTAGTGAAAGCTGTGTGCCTTGTCTACCTACCTACCTGGCCACGAGGGCAGCATAGTCTAGGACAGAGCTGGTTAGAAAGTTGGGAAGCAAGGCAAGAACTTAAAAGCAAGATGTGGAATACCTAGTTAAGAAGTCATCTCGCTGCATGAATCTTAGAAGACAATAGGATAAATGAGAATTTAACGTCTGTGTTCTAAACTGCATGTGGGAGGTATTGTAACTTGCTACGCTAAGTGAGAGTAAAGGGTGTGTATGTACTAACAATTCAACAGTGTCTTTACTAAATGCAATCATTGCAGAGAGGTTTTAAAAAGAGGGGTAACAATGGCCAACCCCTACTAAACATCTCCACTGGTTTAATCACTGGTAGGTAAAAGCCACCTGTGTGCGCGTTATATATGTTTACAATTCTCTAGAGCGCTTCAAGGCTGGGGCAAACTCTTCCTATGAAGGCTTTAGATATAATCAAATGTCAATAATTTGTTCTCATGGTGCCTACAAAATGACAACGTTTTAAGAGTTTTGGCTCTTCATGGAAGAGGTGGGGGAAATCTTGTACAAACCTAAGTGTTCAGACAATAAGTTACTGTGGACCATACTGTACTGTACAAGGCCTGAATGGCAAAGGAAACAGATACAGAAAATTCTACGGGGTGCCCACTGCTGAATTGCTTCTCCTAAAGCTTCCCTCAAGAAGGTGGGAAAGTATTATGGAAAGACTGTCAGGCTGTGGACCCAGGGAATCCACAAGGAACTCCAACTCTGAAGATGCCAGAACCTACATGCTGGGAAAATGGGCTTACAGCCTTCACATTGCGCCGTGATGCCACCCCCTAACAGCATCAAAAGTAGATGTTGGAGGGGGACATTGAGGGAGTTCCATCCTCATTTGGCAGCCACAAAGTCACTGCTGGGAAATCCATGAAGTCTTATGGGGAACAAGCAGCTCCCAGGCTCCAATTTCCTCCTGCCCCTCACTTACACCACCAAAAAAAAACGCAAGCTGCTCTGACTATGCGGATGGGCTTCCGAGAGGAGTTGTACCACACTGAGGTCCAATCCCCACTTCCGCAGAATTACAGCACTTCAGGCATTAATTCCATGATCCTCCTGTTACACAGGTTCGAGTGAAGCAAAGGAAGGGCCCTATTCATAGGACTGGAGTCTCGGACACCTATTGAATACAGGAAAAAAAGAAACCTACACAAATTTGGTGTTCAATACACTTGGTGGCTTGCCACTAACAGCAGCCCTCTTCAGCTAGCTTAGTAGGGTGTGTGCCACAGAAAGAGCTGAAGTCAGCTGAAACAGAGACAAACATTCAGAAGTCAAAATGTTTGACTTTAAATGCCTCCATAACAAGATACAATTTGTATTCTGAGGAGTCTCTTTGCACAAGCCAAGAGAGCAACAAACAAGACCATCAAGACAACGCTGGCAGGTTTTAAAAAAATCATTTCAAGAATGAGTTTACTGTAAGAACTGTTTTTAAAATGAAGCAATGGAATTAAAGGTGCTCACAGCAGGGGAGGGTAGCGATACGTAGGATTTCCTTGGAGAAGCCAATGCTGTAGAACTTCCCGATCCCATCACCTCTTCTTCCATACCTCTATATTTTTGCCCCTCTTTAAATATTGTTGGATAAGCAAATAGGCGTTAAAATTACGTGGGGAACAGTCACTAGCTTCCCTACCATAGGCAGAGTTTACCCAAAGAATCCAAGAAAAAAAAAACACATTAATAATCAAACATTAGTAAGGCTAGTTGTTATGCAGAGATGCACTGAGGCTGATCTAAATGGGTTATGCATCGTTCTGCATGGACCAACTCAAGCATCAAGCAGGACCCATGTCACTTTAACCATCATTCTGACTAACTGCTTAACTATGACCTTTTCTGCTAGTGCAGAGCATGCAGCCAGGCAGTCCTGAGGGGAAGTGTTCCTAGTAAAAGTATTTGCAGTGCATAATAGTGATATCAGATAGCCATTTGTAACTATTAGAAGTTGATTAAACCCTAAAGGGTGAGAGGAACTATGCACCGCAATTCAAGGTAGCATGACTAGGACTTATGGGACTCAACCCATCAAAGAAAAATTTAGGTCAAAGTCACTGGAATGCAGAAAAGCCTCCCAAGAGGAGAGAGAGAGGGGAACCACACAGCACTGGTCACTTAAAGTTTGCACAATATCTTATCCTGTCTATTTGGAGAGACAATCCATCATTGGCAGGGGAACAGACAAATCTCATGGTCACCAACATGAGAGTCCATTGTAACGCTAAGTCCTAAGATTCCATATTGTTCCATCTGACAGATGACATTAATCCAAGTATTTTAATTGATAAAAAATTGTAGGACAAGAAGAACAATGTCTTCTCTATGTGGGATAGACGGAGAAAGCTTTTTCGTTTCATACCCCACTGCTCTAAGATTTCTGTTTTGTCCTCCTCTTGGTGCATTCCCTTCAGATCTTTGAATAAAAAAGAGCCATGTCAAAAAACCCTCAGTTCTTGAGGGTGTTACACTAAAATGAAAAATATCAAGACTGTTGCACAACGAGACACCATGACACATTCAAAATGAACGACTATCTTGCATCACACTGATTTGTCTTCTGCAATATTGGTAGTACTTTAAAGGTTGAACTGAGATCAAGGACTCATTTTGCAAGACACCATAAAAACAAAATAAAAAAATATCACAAGACTATTGCACAACACTGGACCACCATAACACATTACACTCTGAATGTTCATTGTGCACCACACTTGTTTACCATTTGTCATATGGTGGTACCGAAACGGGCCAGCTGAGATCAGGGCTTATGGTAGGCATTATAGAAACACACAGGAAGAGTTTCGGCCCCAAAGATTTACAGTCTAAGTAGACAAGACAAAGGAAGCCCAAATGAGATCAGAGCTAGATAGCGCTAGGCACTCTACACATAGTAAAAGAGACAGTAAACTCTTCAGGATTAGGACTATCTAAATAGGACAGGCAGGCAACAGGGGGAAGGCAAATGGATGTACAGAGAGGTGAAGTGACTTGCCCAAAGTTTAACACAGCAGGTCAGCAGGAAAGTTGGGAATAGAAACCAAGTCTCAAGTCACAGTCCAAGAGCACATCCACTCGACCATACCATCTCTCATGAAACATGGACTGGAGAGTAAGCAGAGAACCAGCGAGCCCAATTTCCAGAAAAATGTGCAATTGCACTTGAAACAGTGTTTGCGGACACACATGCTCAGTAATTCTGCATGCAAATGTATTACACATGCAACTGGTGGATATGCAATTTTATAAGAAACTGTGGTAACTGCATTTGTGAGTTTGCATGCTGCTGCACACCACAATTTTTCCAAGAATCCAGCGCTGCACCCAATTTACGTCAACAAAAAAGGTTACTTCTCTAATTAAATTGAAGAAACATTTTGGCTCTTTGCTTACTGTTCTCCAATACTGTATTACACTGCAAGCTTGAAGACAGATGTTTGCTAGTGTCTACGTAGCACTATTGGGTCCATGGCCATGGTTTCCCTCGTCTCTCTAGTCCTCACCCATTTCCTTCGCCTCCGTTTTGAAGATGTAAGGTCATGGTGAAAACAGGAATATGACACAGAATTTTAGGGATGCAAGCCATAGCAAGTTATGAGGAAGGATCTGGAAGAGGAGTACAAGAATGTACAGCCCACCAAAAGAGGGAGGTTGTTCCAGGAGCAAAGGATAATGTGAAAGTGCCGGGTATCTTTGTATAAAAGATCTACCTGGGCTTCCGTTGACCTGTAGAACAGGGATAATGAACAGGAGAGGGGTGGAGCCTTGCCTGACTGTTCCTTGCTCCATATTCTATTCCTAGGGGCCAATCTGCCCTGTGCACAGATCATGGAATCATAGAAGATTAGGGTTGGAAGAGACCTCAGGAGGTCATCTAGTCCAGCCACCCACAGATGGGATGCACTGTGTCACATGGACAGGAACAAACAAAACCAAAAAAAAACAACCAACCAACCCCCCCACCCCAACAATCTAAGACTCTATTCTAGACTGCAATGGGTGGGTTGTGGAGAAGGGAGAAGAGGGAGGCAGAAGGTCTCCATCTGGGAAGGCAAAGTTTTCGTGGAGGCAGGCTCTCTTTAGTCTTAATGGACCCTTCCTTTATCTTTGTATAGTTTTCCTAATTAAGCCTGCATCCATCAAGAAGCAGAAGTGAACCTGTGCAATGATAAAGTAGAGCATATTGCCAGGTGTACAGAAAATCCATTAACATTGTAGGGGACAACCATTAAGTCTTGGAATTCCTAGATTAGAAAGCCATTTGGAACACAGACATTTATTAAGATAAAACTGAAACACTCCAAAATGTAACTTCATATTGCCACAAGATAATCTCCGCAAGCTACAAGAAAGGAGCATTTTCCCTTGCCAAAAATTCCCTTGGGTCCCGATAAAATTACACTAGCCATAATAGGTTTACTTTACATATTGTGTGTAATAGAATACTGGAAATAGGTCTGCTGTTATGTAATTGCAAAGGAAACAGCCATGGGCTTATTCAGGCCAGCTGAAAATGCCATCCCACCACCAAAGTAAATCCCAATGGGTTATGTATAAAGAGCCCTCAATCCCACCCCTCTGATCAGGACAGAAAAGGAGGAAGAGCAGTATGGAAGGTGGTTGATAGTACAGTTATACTTAAAGGCCCGTCAGGGTTTCCATTACAAATAGCATTGCCACAATTTATAACTTGACCATTTCAAGCCACATCCAAACAAAACTTGGCAAGAATGAAGTTAGCACAAATCCAATTTTTTCCCCCTCCTTCCTTTCTTTAAACAAAAGTTCTACACAGACTGATGCAGTCATTTGTACTGTGAAGATTGGCAAACAGCAGAAAGTTTGCTGCATGGGTTTTTTGGAGTGGTTAATTTAAAAAAAGCCACACAGACCCAAAGAGAGAGTCAGCCTATCACAGAGCTCAGTTTTGAGCAACAACGTTCTGCAGGAAGATTTTACTACCATGCAGACTCCAAACATTTCACAGATGCAATCGTTGAGATGGAAAAGACAGTGCCTAGGAAACAGCTGTAGCTACAGTGAAGATTGATTTTGAATGTAAAGTGCTATAATTTTCTTTATGTACATACCCATGATGAATGGTAAAAAGGAAATAACTGCACATAGCAAGGGGAGACTATACCCCAAATAGACCCATGGTAGGATACCTTCCACTACACAGAACCCCAGAGGTCAGAGGAAGGTCTCAAAACAGATTTTTGTGCACCCCAGGTGGGCATTTACTTTAAGTACCCCAACGTCCACAAAAGTAGACACTGACAGCCGCAGTGAAACTCAGCATGAAGTGACCCACAGGCTTAATAGAACGTGGCTGGAAGGGTCTCAAAATGTATTCATGTGTCTCATTGACCTTGCATTGACATTGTGATATTAATAGAGGGGTTTTCAGGTTTACGACTTGGACATCTCTTGAACTTGCACCGGGCACAGCAATGAAGACGTTCTCTTACCAGACACTATATTTTACTTTGGTTGATAAAAAGAAAAATTAAATATTAGGTATGGACCCTAACCAAAGTTAGGGGTGTGGATGTGCCTAAACTTTAGGAAAGTTAAATTGCAAAGTTTGGATTCAAACTCCATCACTTGTCTATGGAAAAAACGTTGCTTTGAATGTTGTCTTTGACTATTTAAGTGCAACACACGATTACTCAGAGCGATGGTGGCCTTCCAATGGTCCTCAACTCTGCTGAGGTACCAAAGTAGTTTAGCATACACTATCCAGCATTGATCATTTGATGTGATGAGTGCGTTCAATGCCCATTAGGGTTGGGGCAGGGGCTTGGTGCAGGAGGGGGTTTAGGGTGCTGGCTCCAGGAGGGGCTCAGGGCTGGGGTATGGCCTTCTGCTGGGTGCACTTAGCCTCGCTGCACCACCGACCGAGGTAAGGCAGGCTCCCTGCCTGCCAGGGCCCCACACCACTCCCAAAAGGGGCCAATGGGGTGGGGGGGGGAAACCGGGGCGGCAGCATGTGGCTCTGCGCACTGCCCCTCTCTGCAGGCATTACCCCCAAAGCTTCCATTGGCCACAGTTCCCTGTTGCCGGCCAATGGGAGCTGCAGGGGCAGAGAGGGGCAGCTTGCAGAGAGGGGCAGCATGCAGAACCACATGTCCCCCGTTCCAGGGGCCGTGCTGGCCACTTCCAGGTGTGGCATGGGGCTGCGGCAGGCAGGGAGCCTACCTTAGCAGCAGGCAGCCCCGCTGCACGGCCGCGGCCGCAGATCGCTATCGACTGCGAGAGTCCGCAGGATCGACCTGTTGATCGCGATCAACAGGTTGGTGACCAATGCAAGAAGCTATGATTTCTGGCAAAGGACAATTAAAAACTGAAGCTTAGACAAGAATAAAATGGACAGCATCATATATAAAAAGCTTTACTTCAAAACTTTGACATGCAAGATACATACCCATTCAGCTAATAGAGCTGCCTTGGGCTTTTTACTAAGGGACAAATGGTTTGTTTTCCAGAGCTGCTCTCTCTTGGAGGGGAAAAAGCCATGAAACACTTGATATTTCTGTGTGGTATCAACACACAATCCTATTCTGATTACTAGGATTTTTCTTAAAAAGAACAATTACCTATGCATTTCATACCCAGCTTTCCTAAAGCACCCCTAACACAGAGCCAGACGTGTACTGTATGGGATTTTACATACTACACGATCAGTCTTTCATCAAAGGTAGTAGGAAAGCAGCAAGGATGTCTAATGCACTTGACAAGAAGTTCAGTCTGATAAAAATTTGAACCACACAGTTAACCACTATCCAATTGTTTGTGCATGTGGGCTGTTCAGAACTAACATCACTTCAAGTTAACCTAGTAAACCAGTCTGAATGTTTCACCTGGACCAGAGGGAGAGAAGTGAACCTACCTGATGCAATCAGGATCAGAATGCATCCAATTTGGTTCTATTTTCCACACATTTATCAAAGGCACATATCTATGGACTGCACCTTTATAAAAAAAGGTCCAAGAATCCAATGGTCTTTGGGTTTGTGTAATCACACTGTCCTGAAGAAAATAATCCATACACCAACTAGTGATGGACAAGACGTTTTAGATAAAGTAAAGTCAAATCCAAACTATCAGCCACAACTCACCAGAATACGTGCGTGTGCGTGTGTGTGTGTGGGGTGGGGGAGATGGGGAGGAGGAGGAGGCGGGGAATGTTGTTTTGAGTTTGAAAGAAGTTTCAATTTATTTTTTGTTGGCTGCTTTTCTTTTCTGTGCAACTTCTCAGCTTTGTATTTTCAGCCAACTCTGAAAACCCAAGATTCCCTGGAAAAGGCCATTCCTGCGGCATTTCCAGCCTGGCCCAAGCCAGGAGTTGCTGAAAAGTTTGAGCTGAGTTTTATTCTTAGGAAAGTGGCAGCCCAGTTTCTCAGCCAGGGATTTAGTCAAACATCCAGACCTAAGGATGCTCGCCCACCACTAATCATCAACTACCTCTGTTCTACAGGAGAGGGACTATAAAACTACTCCAGTGTTTCCGAGTCTTCTTAGGTCCGAGACAGAGGACCCCTTTATTCAAAGTCAAAAACCTTTACATACCCCTTACTTTTATAGTATGTATAAGAGTAAAAAATGTATCAACACTAAGCCTCTAAAAAGTTGTGTGTGGGCTTCGAGACATTGGCATGGAATACTTGACCATGAAGAGGAAGAGTGTGCAGGGAATAAGGGAGAGGGATTTCCCTTGCTTTAGATTGTAATAATTTTTTTTTTTTTTAAAAAAGCATTCAGCTCTTTGCAAACCCCTCCCTGCCCACTTGGCTTTCATGACCCTCCTGGGGGTAACGACCCACCCGACTATTCTATTGGACTTTACAGATGATTATTTAAGAAGGGACTTTAACCCTAATCCCTGTGATATTACTTCAGTGAGTAAATGGAGCATGATATGGCTCTAAAAAGGCACCTTTTCATAGAGTTGCTTACGGCTACTACTCTGAAACTTTTCTGACCATGTAATCTCACTTAACATTGACATTCCACCTTAGCAACAACCATGATCTTCAATACCATATGAACTGTGTTTCCTTGGCACAACAGGAAAGGCTGAATTGGAATTCCATTCTCCCCCCCCCCCCCCGCCTTCACTTGAAACCAGATACCTTTGAATTGTTGAACAGTCCAAATCCCCATGGTGGTTATATTTGGAATCCAAAATAGAGGAGAATGCATCATAAAGGTAAAGGAGAGTTGCCACAATAAGGGGTCTACATACTGCCCTTGGGATGCACATGGGTAACTCCCACCACTGTCTGGGAGCTAGCACATTGGATAATTAACAGAAACCCTATCTTAACACAATCAGCAGAGTGGCAATTTTATGGCATCTTTTCCCTCCTTCACCCATAATCAACTCTTAATTAGGTAGATATGTGGTTTGGCCACCTTACTAGTTTTGCAAAAGCACATAGTACTGTATGCCCAAAAGACCATATGGCTTCACTAGCAAGCATCTGTGTATTTTACACACACACACTCCCCTTTAACACCGCTCTAAGTCACCTGGCAGGCTAACTGTTCCTTGAGTGCATCACTTGCCTTCTGTAAAATTGTGGCACTGCTGCCCGGTGAAAATATTCACCTTCAGGATGTACATACTCCCTCCAAACCAGTCCGGAGGGAACTTTGAAAGGGTGGATGTTTGACAGATCAGGACATTTCTCTGTTAAAGCCTGATCCTTTGGCATCCACAACTCCCACTGCAGTCAATGGGAACTGCTGGTGTTCATCTCTGAAGATTAGGACCTTGGTCTGTGAATGTACCTAGTCGTCTGCAATGGCTCCTCTGGGCAAGACATGAGAAAAATAGGTCTTTGAACCCAAAATCTTCGGCAACCGTTTTGTTTTGATGCATGAGGGGGACGGGGGCACGTGCAGAAGCAAGCGAATGGGCATGAGGCTAGCCAACAGTTAACCCTTTCAGCGCTGCAAATGGACACATGGCTTCTGAAGCATTTCATTAGCCTGGCTGGAAAACAGACTTCCAGGAGGCAAAGCCACTACACATCAACCTTTGACCAAATCACCTGCCAAAATTTTATTTTCTGAATGGTAACACTGGTTATTCTAAGGGCAGCATAAGGGAATTTTAGCCTACATTGCTAGCAGGGAGGCTCCCATTCTTTGCCTGAAAAAGGCCACACCAATACTTTTTGCAAGTAGCAATTTTAAAGTTTTACTGAATCTACGTAGTGTCTCATCCCTTTTACGTTTTGGGCCAACAGTTGAGCTATCAAGCCAAGTCTTCATCCCAGAGTAAGTTTTAACAGCCGTATATAAATCTCCCTCCCCCCCGAAACAGTTGTTAGTAATGGAAATGCTGACAGACCCTCCCCTCCCCCCCCCAAAAAAAGTCACAGCAGGGCAACGTATTATTCTAATAAGTATGCGCACAAGCTGTGGATCCTTCTCTCCTCCCGCCTTAGTTTTCTGTTAATGTACATTGGCTAATTAACAAACAAGCTTACGAGACATTCTTACAGCAGAAGGCAACATTTTGGCCCCCCGCCCAAACCAACAGGGGGAAATGTCAACATCCTCAGCCAGACAAGACCAGATGGAACTAATGTATAGTGACATGAAATGATGAGAGAATGAAGGGAACGAACCACCAAACTATTAGAGAGAAAAATAGGTACAAGTGTCTCACCGCTTTCGTTTTTCTCTATTACGTCCACGACTTCCCCAGCCTGAAGGCTGATCTCAGAGTTCTCCTGTTTCTCATAGCTGGACACCACCACATATTGCTCCAGGATCATGGGTTCAGAACTAGCATCAGCACCTGGGGAAGGGAAAAAGCAAGCTGTAAGCCAGCTTCCAGCCATGGCTCCTCGAGAGCGACCGCCGTCCATCCAATTCATGATAGGCCAATTTGTCACCACCGTCAAGCCAATCAGAACAAAACCTTGGCTCGCAGCATATCCCCAAATGGCTGGCCATATAGAAACAGCTTCCTCTGGCCCACAACCCAGCAGCACAGAGGAACATTAGAGAGGAAGAAAAAAAAAGTTTAAAGCATAGTGAATTAATCAAAGTTTCATGATGGATTCTGAAAATAAACCTCTTCCCAACATGGTTGCCACAATCCTTGTCCCCATTCAGATAGAAAAATCCAGGGTAGAAGCCGCATAAATCCACAGCAGAGCTATTCCCCCCCAGGAAACCAAAAGAAAAAATAAACAGTTCTCCCCTCGGAGGCTCAGCTCCTTCTCCACTCTTGAAGGCATGAGCTGTAAGTCAAGAGGGGGCTGTGGATGCCAATCATATTCGTGTGCACTGCAGCCCTTAAATAGAAACACATGAGCAGGACTGACTAAGGGAAGGGGTGGAGGAAGGGAACGAGTGAGGGGAGGGCAGAGAGACTGTTTACTTGAAACAGAAAAGTCACAGCGCCAGATTCTTATTAAGACAGACACCCCTCCACAGCCTTTTCCAAGCATTTTGCACAATCGTCCACAAAAAAAAAAAAAAAAAATCCTCCAATTAGAAGATGCAGAACTCCACATATTGCCTTGTACGAGATGAACAGCGGAAATCTTTACACAGTCTGATTTTCTCTCCCTTCCAATGTTTGTTGGTTTGGTGTTTTTTTTTTTTTTTTTTTTTTTTTTTTTTTTAAAGAAGTTTGCAATCTAGCATGAAATGCTTTAATTATTTCATCTTCTCCATGCTGGACTTTTCAACCAGCAGGAGATATTTCTTCCCTATTCCTGCACATTCCCTCCTACCCTCCCTGTCCCCCACCCCCAAACACACCAGCATCCCTCTGATTGGTTTCTTTTGGTTTTCTGAATAATGCAAATCATATGTTTTAAAGCCGAGCTAGAAGACAGGAGTGTTCCCCCGGCAGGGATGGAGGGAGAGTTCTCTGCCATGTAGCAAGCTGCAGGAGATGCAAGAATCTCCTTAACTCATCACTCAACTGCAACATCAACAAAGCACACAGGGCCACTCCACTGCCAAACGGACAGACACAGGAAAGCTCTGCATACACACCACTGCAGAGAGAAAGGCTATGAATGCATTTTTAAGCCAACAGTTCCTGTTTTAATTAAAAAAAAAAAAAAAAAAAAAGGGACGCTATCCTTTTGATGTAGATCTCCTTCAGAACATAAAGCATCAAGGATCACCTTGTTTAGAGACACTAGACAAGGGATTCTCAGAAGTCATTGCACCCACGACCCCCTTTTGACAACAAAAATTACTACATGACCCCAGGAAGACAGGGGCTGAAGCCCAAGGGCTTCGGCCATGGGGGGGGGGGGGGGGGGGGGGGGCCTGTAACCTGATTTCCACTAACCGGGGATGAAGAACTCTGGCTTTGGCTTCAGCCCTGGGTAGCGAGGCTCTGGCTTCCACTTCGTCCCCAGCAAGTCTAATGCCAGCGCTGGCGACCCCTTAAAACGGGGTCACGACCCACTTTGGGGTCCTGACCCACAGTTTGAGAACCACTGCACTAGCCATAAGAAACATTTGACAAAGCTGCAATAGATTGGAGTCCTAATGTGTTAAGCACTCTGTGTAGCAGAGATTCCTGTTGTAATCTAAAGAAACAAGACAGGCAAAAGGTGAGGTGGGAAAGTGGGGCAAAAGAACTCTCCCAAGGTCAAACAATGGGTCAGTGGCAGAACTGAAATAGAATCCAGGACCTCTTGAGTCCCAGTTCAATGCCCTATCCACCAGACGACCACGCTCTTTCTGCTCTGTTGGGAGGTCAAGGTAATCAGTGGAATATTTAAATCAAAATCACTCCAACCAGGCAGATCACAATCAGCACAGTACTTACAGTGCCTGCACATCCATCTTTCCCCCAATTTAGTATGTAAATTGATTCTACAGACAAAGTTAGGCCTAAAAATTTCCCTTTCCTTTCTTCTGGCAGGTACCTACTGCCTCATCCAAAGGCCACTAGTCCAGTCTTTTCCTGAAACAGGAATACTGATAGCCTGTCTTTGGCCCAGATTTAAGAGGTTCAGAATAAAATTCCTTAAGTGTGTCCAGCTAAACTCACACAACATACAGAGTCCCACAGCAATTTTTCAGTATATTTTAAAAGATTGTTTTCTTGCTAGTGAATTTTCTGCTCACAAAAGCAATGAGCGGAGTATCATCAAGAACAGGGTGATTGACTCCTTATGCGCCTATGAATAATATGTAGGGCAAAAAGCTGCGTGATCATAGGGGACTTCAATTTGAAAGATATATACTGGAGGTTTCAGGTTGCAAGTATAACACATCTTTGGAATGTCTAAATATTAGATAGGACACGTTTCCTAATGCAAAAGTAGTGTTGCAGCCAACACGGGGGAATTCTACACTAGACCAATTTTGACAGATAGAGGAACTGATCACAGAACTAGAAGTTAATGGTAACGTAGATACAAGTGATCATGACTGCAAATTTATAAATGTGATCAAAACAGAACAGAGTTTAGACCAGTGATTATCTGATTTACACACACACACACACACACACACACCTACCTTTAAAAAGGAGCATTGTCACAAAACTGAAAGCTATTATGAATCCAATCTGGGAGGAACAATTTAATCAGAAAAATGTGAATGATAATTGGGAATTATTTAACACTTTACTAGATGCTCCAAAAGCCACAATCGAGGAAGAAGGCTGAACCTACTGGTTAAAAAGACCAACCTGGTTTAGAGGGGAAGTAAAGGCAGCTATAAAAAATTATATAACCAACGGAAAAAAGGGGAAGATAATAGTAATGAATATAAATCAGAAGTTAGAAACTTTGATAAGGAAAGCAAAGGGACACATATCTATAGCCATCAGAGTTAAGGACAATAAAAAGGGAGATTTTTTTTTTTTTTAAGTAGATTAAGAACAAAAACACCCCAACAATGGTACTGCTTCGTTACTAGCAGAAATAGCAGGATGACCAATAAGAACAAACTAAAAAAAATATTCAATAAATACTTCTGTTCTGTATTGGGGGGACTGATGTAGTCCTATCAGATGACAACACGCCTTCCATTCCATTAGTATCTTTTTTGGGGGGGGGGGGGGGGTGTTAAAACAGCAGCAATTGAAGTTAGACATTATTTAAAATCAGCAGGGCCAGATAACTTGCATCTGAGAGTTTTAGAAGAGCTGATTAGGAGCTGTGGACCATTAATCTTAAATTTTCACTAAGTCCTAGAACAGTGGAGAAGTTCCAGAAGACGGAAGAAAGCGAATATTGTGCCAATTTTTAAAAAGGAGTAAATGGGATGACCTGGTTAATTATAGGCCTGTCAGTCTGACACTGATCCCAGGCAAGATAATGGAGTGACTGATGTGGGACTCTATATTATTCTCCTTTAATTCTTTATTAATAAAGAAGTGAGAATCAACATGGGTTTATGGAAAACAGATTGTCAAACTAACTTGATACCTTTTGATGAGGTTACAAGTTTGGTTGACAAAAGTAACAGTGTTGACAGAATGTATTTATTCCTGTAAGGTACTGGACTTGGTACTTCGTGACATTTTTATTTTTATTAAAAACTAGAAAGATATAAAACATGGCACACATTAAAATGCATTAAAAGCTGACTGATAGCTCTCAAAATGTAACTGTAAAAGGGCAATAGTCATCACATGGATGTGTTTCTAGTGGGGTCCTAAAGTGATTGGTTCTTGGCCCTATGCTATTTAAGCATTTTATGTTTTCGGCCAAGTCATTAATAAAAAACACCACTGAAAGTTTGTAGATGACAAAATATTGGGGGAAGTGGTAAATATTGAAGAAGGGTCACTGATTCAGAGCAATCTGGACTGGGCACAAGCACACAATGTGTGTTTTAATATGCCTAAATGTAAATTCATACAACAATGATCAAAGAACGTAGGCCATACTCACAGGATGGGCAACTCTCCTGGGAAGCAGCAACTCTGAAAAAGATTTGGGGGTCCTGCTGGATAATAAGCTGAACATGTACTCCCAGTATCCACAGCAGAGCCCACAGAGCCAATTCGATCCCAGGACGCATAAATAAGGAAATCTCGTGTAGGAGCGGAGGTTATTTTACCTCTGTATTTGGCACTGGTGCAATCACTGCTGGAATCTTATGTCGAGTTGAGGGATTCGAATAGTTAATAGGCTCTTCAGTCTAGCAGAGAAAACAATCCAGTGGCTATAAACTGAAGCTAGATCTATTCAGAATGGAAATAAGGTGTAAATTTTTAATGGAGAGAGTAATCAAATCATTGGAACTGGGTCGATTCTCCGTCACTGATCATTTAAAATCAAGATGGTATTCTAAAAGATCTATTCTAGGCATGATTTTGAGGAAGTTCTATTAGACTATTATAGAGGTCCCTTCTGGCCTTGGAATCTATGAAGTCCAGTGCAGGTAAGTGCTATGCAAAATGTAATGCCATGTACCTCAGACCAGATCTGCAACACTGCCTGCTGTTCTAATCCTAGGCCCACAAACAAGTGTGCCAACTGCACCTCTATCCTGACTAACAGTAACCTCCACTAATCCAGCTCAAGGCTCCACTGGAAGAGAGTCCATCAATCATAAAGACGTATGCCTAAATTCCATGGTGGTTTTCTAACATGAAGCAATATCCACAGGGGACTAGGATGAAATCACAAAAAACAGTCACTTACAATTTAGTCAATATCAGAAACTTGGTAGCCTCTCAGATATTAGATGCTACTGCAGGACTGTGCTTTGGTAGGAAAGTTACAAGAATAGTAGAAAAAAAAAAAGTACAATATTTACTCAAGCTACATCACATCTACTTCAGACCATCAATGTTTAGTTAAAAAACAAAAAGTCCAACACACTCTTGGGTCCAGTGGCAGGAATGGTAGCCATTATGACAACCATCCCTGCTGGATACAAACAGAACAGGGCTGCTCCAGGTTATGGTGTACATCGGCCAACACCCACATATTATTCACTGACATCTGAGCCAGAAGACAGATGCTAGAGGAGAAGCTTTGCCAGCTGAATTGAAAAAAGTGTCATTTCATGAAGCAGCATTTAGAGGCCTGTTCCTTAACTCCAGATACAGAAGTCGGATCTGGCTACAACAATTAGGTGTCGGATATGCAACATCTTGACGTCCTCCATCCACAGGTTTGAAACCTGGTAGTTCATCCTTCCAAGGTAGATACTGTAAATCAAGCCCTAAGTGGCCTGATTGATGTGGATCTAGCTTAGGGCTTGTGCACACAGTCCTGGCACAGAGCGCTAGTGGGGTATGATTTGTAAAGCATTCCAACATGTGGTGCCCTAACTTGCCTGCTAAAGAGATACCTAGTTCACAATGCTTTACAAATCACACCCTCTGGTGCACTTTGCTGCCCTGTGCAGACAAGCCCTCAGTTAGTACAGCTATTGGCGCAATACAAGAAGTTGATAAAAAAAGGAGACTTTTGAAACAGGCCTGTTTAAAAAAAGTGTGCTATGGGACCTCTAACGAGGGTGATGGATCCCACATGTCTGTGTCCTTGGACGAAAATTTCCCCTTCCCTTTACTGTTGTGTACAGCACCAGCTGCTGTCCTCCAGCCCAGAAGTGGATGCATTTCAAGACGTGTTTCATTTACATCCAGCCTGATCCAGCCTGCAGAGGGCCAAGTGGCTTCAACTTTTCAACTTCAATGGAAGAGAAGAGTACTCAGCACCTTGCAGGCCTGGGCCCATTGTTTGTACTCTGGGACTCCTTCACAAGAGGCTACGAAAGAAATATTTCCCTCAGTAACATTTACAAGGGGGTGCTAAAGAGGCGAGACACCCCATTCCCAAAACCAAAGCCAGAGATGCTTTCTTGGTAGTAAAAGCCACAGCCAGCTTACATTCCTTCTTCTTGCATGTCAAAAGACCCAATGGTTCCCTCCCCAGATCCCCATTAATGATCTGGAGGATGGTGTGGATTGCACCCTCAGCAAGTTTGCAGGTGACACTAAACTGGGAGGAGAAGTACATACGCTGGAGGGTAGGGATCGTATACAGAGGGCCCTAGACAAATTAGAGGATTGGGCCAAAAGAAATCTGATGAGGTTCAACAAGGACAAGTGCAGAGTCCTGCACTTAGGACGGAAGAATCCCATGCACCGCTACAGACTAGGGACTGAATGGCTCGGCAGCAGTTCTGCAGAAAAGGACCTAGGGGTTACAGTGGACGAGAAGCTGGATATGAGTCAACAGTGTGACCTTGTTGCCGAGAAGGCTAACGGCATTTTGGGTTGTATAAGTAGGAGCATTGCCAGCAGATTGAGGGACGTGATCATTCCCCTCTATTCGGCATTGGGGAGGCTTCATAGAATCATAGAATATCAGGGTTGGAAGGGACCCCAGAAGGTCATCTAGTCCAACCCCCTGCTCGAAGCAGGACCAATTCCCAGTTAAATCATCCCAGCCAGGGCTTTGTCAAGCCTGACCTTAAAAACCTCTAAGGAAGGAGATTCTACCACCTCCCTAGGTAACGCATTCCAGTGTTTCACCACCCTCTTAGTGAAAAAGTTTTTCCTAATATCCAATCTAAACCTCCCCCATTGCAACTTGAGACCATTACTCCTCGTTCTGTCATCTGCTACCATTGAGAACAGTCTAGAGCCATCCTCTTTGGAACCCCCTTTCAGGTAGTTGAAAGCAGCTATCAAATCCCCCCTCATTCTTCTCTTCTGCAGACTAAACAATCCCAGCTCCCTCAGCCTCTCTTCTTAAGTCATGTGCTCTAGACCCCTAATCATTTTTGTTGCCCTTCGCTGGACTCTCTCCAATTTATCCACATCCTTCTTGTAGTGTGGGGCCCAAAACTGGACACAGTACTCCAGATGAGGCCTCACCAGTGTCGAATAGAGGGGAACGATCACATCCCTCGATCTGCTGGCTATGCCCCTACTTATACATCCCAAAATGCCATTGGCCTTCTTGGCAACAAGGGCACACTGTTGACTCATATCCAGCTTCTCGTCCACTGTCACCCCTAGGTCCTTTTCCGCAGAACTGCTGCCTAGCCATTCGGTCCCTAGTCTGTAGCGGTGCATTGGATTCTTCCATCCTAAGTGCAGGACCCTGCACTTATCCTTATTGAACCTCATCAGATTTCTTTTGGCCCAATCCTCCAATTTGTCTAGGTCCTTCTGTATCCTATCCCTCCCCTCCAGCGTATCTACCACTCCTCCCAGTTTAGTATCATCTGCAAATTTGCTGAGAGTGCAATCCACACCATCCTCCAGATCATTTATGAAGATATTGAACAAAACCGGCCCCAGGACCGACCCCTGGGGCACTCCACTTGACACCGGCTGCCAACTAGACATGGAGCCATTGATCACTACCCGTTGAGCCCGACAATCTAGCCAGCTTTCTACCCACCTTATAGTGCATTCATCTAGCCCATACTTCCTTAACTTGCTGACAAGAATACTGTGGGAGACCGTGTCAAAAGCTTTGCTAAAGTCAAGAAACAATACATCCACTGCTTTCCCTTCATCCACAGAACCAGTAATCTCATCATAAAAGGCGATTAGATTAGTCAGGCATGACCTTCCCTTGGTGAATCCATGCTGACTGTTCCTGATCACTTTCCTCTCATGTACTCATCTGGAGTAGTGTGTCCAGTTTTGGGCCCCACACCACAAGAAGGATGTGGAAAAATTGGAAAGAGTCCAGTGGATGGCAACAAAAATGATTAGGGGACTGGAACACATGACTTATGGGGAGAGGCTGAGGGAACTGGGGATGTTTAGTCTGCAGAAGAGAAGAATGAGGGGGGATTTGATAGCTGCTTTCAACTACCCGAAAGGGGGTTCCAAAGAGGATGGATCTAGACTGTTCTCAGTGGTAGCAGATGACAGAACGAGGAGTAATGTCTCAAGTTGCAGTGAGGGAGGTTTAGGTTGGATATTAGGAAAAACTTTTTCACTAGGAGGGTGGTGAAATACTGGAATACGTTACCTAGAGAGGTGGTGGAATCTCCTTCCTTAGAGGTTTTTAAGGTCAGGCTTGACAAAGCCCTGGCTGGGATGATTTAGTTGGGGATTGGTCCTGCTTTGAGCAGGGGGTTGGACTAGATGACCGGCAAGCAGGGGGAAAGAAACTCAGAATCTGCTTGATGAACCAAGACATTGTTTCCACCTTCACAAACTCCTTTGATCCCAGCCTGTAGCCCCCCCCAAGCAGGATGCATATTTCAGAACAGCAGTGAAGAGTTTGCTTGCCTGTGAGATTATTTTCATCTTGTGTCTGTTTGCTGGTGAAAGTCTTGAGGATGCCGGTTCTCTCCATAGGGCTCAGCTTTACAATCCAGCTGGGATGCTCAGGTGAGGATTGGGTGAAGTCACCCTCCAGGGACTGGGTAATAGTCTCATTAGAGCTTGTCTGTACCACTCTTTCAAACAGATGGCTTGCTGCTAAGTGACATATCTCCAACCTGTCCCCCAGCCCAAGCAGGAGAGCATAGCTACCTCTGCAACTCTCAGCGACAGAGACCTACTACTGACCTCAAGTCTCCTAGGTAACAATGCAGGCCAGTAGTACCAAGCCAGTTCTTCCTCTGCTGTGTTGCAATAGCTAACATACTATGTTCTGCAATGGCCAATCATTTAAACCACCCACAGGACACAAGGTTGTCTGGCTATGGAAATTTGAGAACCCTGATCTTTGCCAAAGTATTTTGCTATCAGGCCTATAAAATGTGTCAGCTCTTTTAATCCATATCACGCATGGTTTTCATAATGCCCTTTTATGACCATCATGTACCAAGTGTTTACAGATCCCGATTATAAGAATTAATATAAAACTGAGCAGTAAAATCTTTCAAGAGAAGCCAAACAGAAATGGTCAGCGAGCACCCTTTAAACAGGATTTTTAGTGAAGTAGCAGGTAGTGTTGCTATTTTAGGGATCTCTTTGGCCCTTCTGGATACAACTATCATTTAACTCAGGGGTTCTAAACCTCTTTTCTTTCTGAGGCTCCCCCAACATGCTAGAAAACTTCCACGGCCCACCTATGTCACAACAACTGTTTTTCTACATATACAAGCCGGGGCCGGCATTAGGCGGTAGCAAGAAGGACAACTGCCTGGGGCCCCATGCCACAGGAGCCCCCACGAAGCTACACTGCTCAGGCTTTGGCTTCAGCCCCGGGCTTCAGCCTCATGCGGTGGGGCTTTGGCTTTCTGCCCTGGCCCCAGCAAGTCTAATGCCAGCCCTGCTTGGCAGATCCCCTGAAACGTGCTTGCGGCCCCATGGACCGCTGGTTGGAAACCACTGATTTACCCCATGCATGTTTTCTGCAAGGTATCTGGCAGTACGTACAGTGGGTGCCATTAAAATGTCACTAGTTTCCACATGAGCTGGATCTTGGTGCTGTCCTATACTTAGGAAGTAATAACTCTGGCGTCTCAGATCCAGCATCGTGGCAACTTAATAAACTTGGAACCTTTAAAAAAAAAAAAAAAAAGAAAAAGAAAAAAGGTAACCCCGTCTGCATCTTTGGAAACTGTTGCAGGAGGAGTTACAAACTGCAGCTGCCTTTCTCTCACCTCCCCCCCCGACACCCCTCCCTGTATTTCTTCACCAACACCAGCCCCTAGCCACTGAAAAGGTGGCACCAAGATTTATTTTTAATTAAAAATGGTTCCAATGCCAAAAGCCTCCCCGACCCTTTAGTTTCTCTAAGGAAACACCAGGACCATCTACGCTGCATTTCATTTCTCAGGTTAACAACTAGCAGATTTGGGGGCATGCATTGAGACTGTTCTCGCTTGCTTCAACCCTTCCCTAAAATCTTAAGTGGGGTGGGGGCGGGGACTCATCCAAGACCTAGAAATCATCCACGTGTGTGTGTAGACATATTAAAAAAAAAGTTACAAATCACTTGGGGAACACTTAGCATTGTTGCAGCCAGACTCGATCTTCACAGCGGAGACATGTCTGAGGGTGGCCCATTGATGAAGTTAGTCAGCTATTGCACATCAGTTAATGAGCACGTATGGTTAAAGGGCCAGATTTTCAGAAGTATGCAAACCCTCAGCATCTCCCATTCGTCCCAGTGGAAGCAACTGAGGAGTTTTGAAAAAAAAAAAAAAAAAAAATCCAGCCATAGGAGTTCAAAGCATTTTACCAGAAGAGCCCTTTAAATACTGTACATGAAGCCTCGATTCATACACAGATCCTTTCCCAACCTTCTTAAACACAGACCATGCCCACTAGAGAGTCCAGCTCTCCCCTTTCTCACATATTCATGTTGGTCTTCAGTTCAAACCTTCTCCCCAGAGTTCCTTCCTTTTGACTGCTCCCCCCACACGCTAGAGCACCCCTCCCCCCACTCCTACCTAAGCACCCACTCATAAGATAGGGTGTTTCAGGCATATGTTGCCAGCTTGTTACAGCCTGCCTGGGTCTTTAGCGAATACAATTTAGCAAAGATGCAGATGTGCTAACTTTTTAAGCATATGCATAATTACAGGAGTTTGTAGTGGAAGACATCCCTTGCATTTAGGCAGGCTAGCCAACCCCTCGCTACCACAGAATTGATGTACTGTAGGGAGCTTCTAATGCTTTGCCCCATCCTCTCCAGGCAAAGGTGCTTCCAAACACTTCCCTTGGAGTCTATACCAGCCTAAGATCTGGCATTCCCCTCACTCTCCCTCCATATAAACCCTACCTTTGCTACTCCTGGGGGCATTCTGCACCATGGCACCATGCAGAATTTTGCAAAAATTGTTGTGCGCAGTTTCCTTTGCCCACCCCCACAGAAGTGGTCTGCAATGCTGCTAGCAGCCACTCGTGGCCACTGGACTTGGCCGAGCCCAGCTTGCACACAGAAGACACTGCTGGGGGGTAGGAGAGGGAGCTAGAGCAGGGGTTCCCAAACTGGGGGTCGGGACCCCTCAGGGGGTCATGAGGCTATTACCTGGGGGGTCCAAGCGGTCAGCCTCCACCCTAAACCCTGCTTTGCCTCCAGCATTTATAATGGTATTAAATAAATTAAAAACATGTTTTTAATTTATTTTATAAGGGGGGGTTGCACTCAGAGGCTTACTATGTGAAAGGCGTCACCAGTAAAAAAGTTTGAGAACCACTGAGTTAGAGGGTTTCTGGCAGCAGCAGTTCCCAGCATGCCCTGAAGGAAGGGGAGTGGGGCATGCAGGAAACTCCTTGCAAGCCAGGGACCGAGCTTCAGGCTATTTCTCCCTCTGGATCCCTGGGCTGGGGGGGTAGGGAAGGGGAAGGAAGGGGACAGGTGTCTGGGCAAGCGGGGGGCCCTGCAAGTGGGCTCTGGGGGGAGGGGTTGTGCGTGTCTGGCCTCCTGGCTGCGCTCTGTGTGTGTGGGGGGGAAATAGAGGGCTGAGAAACAGGAACTGGGTTATCATAGGGGTTTCTTTAACTCTTTATTCCTCACAGAGCGTGTGCGTGTGCCAGACATACTTGCTTCCAGTTATTTTGAAATAAAATTACCAAATAATTCAAACTGGTGAGATTATGTGGTGTTATTTTGGCAAATAAAAATTTGCCCAGTTTTAAAATATTGTGCGCAGAATTTAATATTTTGGTGCAGAATGCCCTCAGGAGTCATTTACATGTCAGGATTACCCTCTGAAGCAGTGCCACCAAGACACTGTTGGAAGTTGTGCACCCGCATCACAGGAGGGGCACTGTCTAGAAAGAAAACTGGGTAGATAAAAGTTTGGTGTTGGATTCTCCCCCCCGCCACCTCCCGGCATAACTTTATGGGCCACACAAAACATTCGTTTCTTTCACAGGTCTTCTCCTAAAAGGCCCCACTGCGTACACTGCCCCCATCAGAATATATGACTTGTTTACCCAGGCAATGCTATAGCAGAATAATTATTCCACTACAGTTATGGCAGTCAATTTTCCCAAGTCGACAAGCTCTATTAGGTATAAAAACCTAGAGGAGATAGAGATGAAAGTGGAAAAGCAGCTAACCAAAGCCAGGGAAGGAGACATTTAAAAGAAAGAATAACACTTCACAGTGGTCGAAACTAAGGCCTGGGCTACACTGGGGGGGCGGGTTTCGAACTAAGATACGCAACTTCGACATCAGCTACACGAATAGCATAGCTGAAGTATCTTAGTTCGAGTTACCTGGCCGTCCTCATGGCGGAAAGTCAACCCCCCGTCGACTCCGCTTTCTCCTCCTGCCAAGGTGGAGTACAGGCGTCGATTCGGGGATCGATTTATCGCGTCTAGATGAGACGCAAATCGATCCCTGATAGGCCGATCACCACCCACCGATCCAGTGGGTGGTGAACCCATACCCTAAGACGGGACAGACTGTCTCCAGCAGTAAAAACTAGCAGTACTTTCATCTCACAGCTTTGGAGTCTGGGGGGAGGGATAGCTCAGTGGTTTGAGCACTGGCCTGCTAAACCCAGGGTTGTAAGTTCAATCCTTGAGAGGGCCATTTAGGGATCTGGGGCAAAAACTGGGGATTGGTCATGCTTTGAGCAGAGGGTGGGGCTAGATGACCTCCTGAGGGTCCCTCCCAATCCGGATCATCTATGACCCAAGCTACTGTAGCGATATTTTGATCAGCAAAGCCAGATAATGGTATCAGTGATTCTATACCAAACAGAGCCATTGGCTGGGATGTTATGGTGGGAGATGAAGCTGTCTGGTAGGAGCATGTGGAGAGAGGGGAGGAGATGTAAAAGTTTGGGATACTGCATACTGTGGGCAGATTCTTGTAAATACAGGAGTATTAAGATAAAAATCTAGAATTAGGAGAAGTGTTTAAATAAGTTGCCCAATATTAAAGAAAAAAAAGTTTTCCTTGTAAGATGCGTCCTGAGCCATAAAGTTTAGGGCCAGATCAACAGTTCAGGATCCTTTTTAGAGAGTTTTGGATTTGGCCCTGGGCACCTTTTCAATTGTGTAGTAACAAAGTATTGGCAAAGAGCGTTGCTTTGTAACAACCATCTTCTCCAATTGTTTAATTGGTTCCATCTATCAAGCAAATTATTTATAGAACATTATTTCTGTGGCATCTTTTGTGAACTTGGCCAAACAATTTAAATATGGACAGAGATATTTCTGATTCTTAGAAGATGGGGTAAAGTCAACTGTATTCTGAATCTACCACTGCAATATACGAATGGCAGAGACACTGGAAGTGAAAGATGAAGAGGAGTTCCATATAAGCGTGTGGTTTGGACTAATCTGTTTAAGTCTAACTCTTTTTAAAAAAAAAAAAAAAAGGGGGGGGGGAGAAATACAGCCACTGCAACTTGAATGGAAAAACTTGATCAATTCAAATATTGAATGTATAACATACAGTCTCAATTTAAAGCTTCCAACATGGACTTCCTGAATCGTTTTAACTGCCAGTCCCCCAGTGATAAATAAGCCATCACACACACACCCCCACACTCCCCAATCAAAGAGCGTGCGACAGCAGTGTGCACATAGAGGGCTGCACAGTGAAGTTTAGAACAAAGAAGCTATATCCACTCTCCTCTCCCATATCCCCAACACCTTGCCTAGTAACAGTGTCCATTCTTCCCTGCCACCCCTTTGGATACTGATGCAACAATCTGGAAGAGTTACTACAGCCCGGAGCTGTCTCATCTCCCTCTGGGACCTTTTTGTGGCTGCTATGGAGCAGCTGCAGGGACACCAAGCCAAATGCTGCATATGCCGCTGGGGAGAAAGGCCAGCCTGGAGGCTCCTCTAATCTATTCTTGAGGAATATATCCAGCCCCCAGCATATGGGATGTGCAGAATGGACAATCTGGTCATTTTTAGAAGTTCTGCAAGTGACAAAAATCAGGATATTCCTTCAAAAATTTAGGACAGGCAGCCCTAAGGCAGGTGGTGAGAACAGTGCACGGAGGTGAAGGAGAGCATATGGTGTAACGATACAGAGCTAGTCAGATTCAACCCTGGTGTAGCTTCATTAAAGTCAGTGAAGTTACACAAGGATTGAACTTGGCCCCGTTGCCATCTGCACCAATTTCTTCCTCAAGCAAACACTCAGTTTCTTTCCTTTCCTCCTTTATGCTTTTTGCAGCATTTTCCAATAAAGTCTTTACAGAAATGAAAAAAAAAAGTTAAATATTGCCCTTTGCCAAGATTAGCTTGTTAGTTTTGGGACTTTATTTTTATCTGCTGGTTTCTAAGACAGAGCCAAGAAAAATTAGAGGGGGGGGGGGTAAAGGGGGGGGGGAAGAGAAGGCTAGATTTGCTTTCCCCCACCCCTTCTTGGAAAGTTGGCTCACTTTATGGAGTCCAAATGACTAGGTTACAGGTAGAAAAAGTTAAGAAAACTTTCCTTAAGTATTTTGCACACAGATGTGCTAAACCACTTGGACATCATTCAAGCAGCTGCCAGACAGGGTCTCCCACCAACTTAAAATCACCTAAGTACTTTGGCATTTGCCCTAATTCTGCTTGCTGCAGCAACGTGTTCGTACTGGATTCCTTAGAGCTGTGTTTCCCAAAGTGTGAGGGAGACTAGCTGGGGTAGTGGGGGAAAATGAAAGACCTATACAGTTAAAAGCCATCTTAGAAAAGCAGCTGGCAGGGTATAAGGGAAGGAGGGGTTACAATTAGTTTCTTGCTCCTGAATGGGGGGCTTATCTTTCAAAGACTGGGAAATGTTGCTTTCAAGTATAAGGTCTGATTTTGGGGTGGAGCCAGACATGCACAACTCCCAGTGACTCCACAGGAGCAAAGGGTGCTCAGCACCTCTCAGGATGTGGCTCATAGTTGGCATCCAACTGAAAAGAGATGCTTTGTTTTCAGAGTTAAATCTGGATCGGGTGTCCCAAAAGGAATGGAATACTTTTCATGGTGGAGAGTGCTCTAGAATTTCAATGCAAGGGTCTGACTACAAAGAACCAGGGTTAGAAATCATCAGGGATTTAAGAGATGCATGTGCTTCCTCTGCCCAAGCACCATGTAATGCATTGCAGAGTGAGCTGCCGTACCAGGCAATGCAGTTAATCACTCACATCTGCTCCCTAGTAGACCCAAGTTCATAAAACCAAACCCACCTCTTTCCCTTTTTGGTCAGCCCAGAAGACCTGGCATTCAGTTTACTGCTTTGAAGGTAGCGACAGAGAATGTTTGGTAGGGTTTTATCCAGTCTAAGGGGGTT
The DNA here is from genome assembly GCF_965152275.1 of Natator depressus. Lineage (NCBI taxonomy): Eukaryota > Metazoa > Chordata > Testudines > Cheloniidae > Natator > Natator depressus. The sequence goes on along the minus strand of NC_134240.1, from coordinate 118,782,462 downwards.
CCACCACCTCTTTCGTCTCATTCTCACTGGGGACAAGAGTGCCGCAGCATGGCCACAGCTGGCCTGGGTCAGCTGACTCAGGCTCGTGGTGCTAAAAATTGCTGTGTAGACCGTATGGGCTTGGGCTGGAGCCTGAGCTCTGGGACCCTCCACAAGCTCAAGCCAGCTGACCCAGGCCAACCACAGATTTATTCCCGGGTAGACATATCTGCCGAGTCTCCTTTTCTCACTCCCATTTTCCCATGTAACTCTCCTAAAAGTTTACTTTTCGTTTCATTCTGTTGTTCCTAGTTAGACACCTTCTATCAGCATACATATACTAGGGGCGGGGTGCAAGGTGGTCAGAAGGTGTATACGAGTGGCTACATGTAACTTACCCAGATTAGTCATTCACTGGGTGAGCCTAGGAGTTAATTTGCATCAATTTGAAATTCTATGGGGGCCAAAATCAAGTGCAGTCCACACTGAAGTCAGTGGCAGCTTAAGTGAAGGTGAATTTGGCCCTAAGAGCAATGGCAAAAATCCCAACAGATAAAGCAGGGCTTTCCAATCCATTAATTGGATTTCCTGTAACAGCCTCCTCCCCTCTCCACCCTAGTTACGCTGCATTTGTTTTCCACACACTGAATGCGAGTGATATGACTTTGTCACTTGCACCCAACATGCATGTCACGCCATTGTTTATACCAGTGCTGAATCTGGCCTGGAGATCTGCAGGATCTATGCTAGTTTTTAGACTCTGCTTACTCAAAAGTTGGGATTTTTTGCACAGTCAGAGGCTGCGATGGATACCTTATTTTGTGTGCATATCAACAAGGGATATATTGGGGGAGAAGAGTTGCAATGGCTGGGTTTGTTTTCTATTAAGTGCTGACAAAGATATTGGGATTCTTGAGACCAATTTTTTCCCCCTGGTAACGACTCCTGCCTTCGGATGTGCACGTGGCTTTCAACACAAGCCATGTGAGAGCATCTTTGGGTAGAATTTGGCCTCTACTAGTTTGCAGATTTTCATCTCTCTAGAAAACCCACCTCACTTGGCCTGGTACCTGCAGACAGACCAACACACACACACATACACACAAAAACTTCTCACTGAGGGGGGAGAAGTAAAGGAGATCGCTTTCATTTTTAGGCCACCACATTTAGGCCTTCCTTCAAGCCCCTCCTCTAAGTCTACCTAGGCTGTGATGCCTCCAGAAGATTGCCATTTGATCATGGCTAGGCAGGGGGTGAGCAGCAATTCCAGCTACTGACTGCAGCTATATGAAGCCAAACTATGCACAGAATTAGTCCACATGACCAAATCCTATTACTATTAATTCACTTCTCCCCCCATTCCTCTCCTCTGCCCATCAATTTGCCTTGTGCACCTGTTCTGCCTGGTCTTTGAGAATGTAGGCTGTTTAGGATAGGAAGTGTATTTATGACATTTGTAAAGTAAACAGCACAGTGAGCCCATGACTTGGTTGAGGACTCCAGGTACTCCCTAGAACATGAATAAATTAGTCTATAGTAGTAAAGGAATGAATATTAAAATTGGTTAGTGTCCAATGCTTGCCTAAAAACCACCACTGAGGACTCCTGGAGGATGGCAGAGTGAAGAGATACATGTGACCAGGAGAGGAAGTATGGCAGGGATGCAACAATCTGACCAATCAAATACCACTTAGGCAACTAAGCCCAACTTGCATGAAGTGGAGCCATTTGCAAACCCCATCCTGGTCAATGCAGAGTCTTGTCTTTGAGCAAGGTGGAGTGCCATGATAGACCGGGACACGTGGCCTTTGTGCACTACAATGCCAGGGGCCATACCTGTCATGCTCTACAAACTTGTAGCATTCTCAAGATAGCCACCTTGTTCAGAAGAAACTCAGGATAGTGAGAGAGAAGGAGGTGGGGGGAAATCAGAGGAGAAGCAGAGAAATACGGATATCCTGAACTGATCTGTTCAGGTGGTTCTGCACAGTTGCCCCATAAGGCCATTTGCCAGGTTCATCTGCTTTTTATTTATTTTGGGGTGGAGGGTGGGAGGAAGAAGAGAAATACTTTAGTGTTCTTTGTGAGGGGATAAAATGCAATGCCAGCTGCTTAACCCTTGTGAGCATCTCTAGAAGAAACAGGTTAGTAAATAGATTTTGGTTTCAAGCTTCCAAGAGGCTTCTATTAAGGAATGTTTGAATCACTGGACACCGGGGGAATCCTTAATCCAGTTCACGAGCCAAAATGTATCTTTTCCCTGCAGTGAAGTGCCATCTCCAGGACTACGTACCAACCTCCAGTAATACATGTATTTCACAGTTTCCATCCTCAGTGGTCACTTTGGATAACAAACAGGTGGCCATGCTCACAGAGCCCATAGTCATAGCATTCAGTTGGCTACCAGAGAGGCTTCAAAGTGTAAGTTTCCTTTTCAACAAAGTTTGTTCAATCAAGTAGGTCAGCCTTGTCCGTGGGAGGAAAGAGTCCTTTCTGACCACGGCTGGGGCAAAGACCAACCAATGAAGCTTTTATACAGACTAAATGGAAAAGTCCCTAAAATAATTTTGCCAGATTAGAAGACACTGTGTGGGATCAACTAGATCAGTGAATGCAAGTTCTACATGAGAAGTGCAGCAGACAACTTCTCCAGGAAAAGTCCCAAGTTCTCATCTGTGGAATAAAGCCTCTTATAAAATTACTTTTACTGACCTCAGTGAGACAAACCTCTAGCTGCTCCACAGACACATGGAATGAAACCCTACATTGGAGGAATAAAATGTATTGTTTTTGGCCAAGGCTTGGAGTTTTTTGAACTAGTTGATGGAATAAAACCAACTGATTTGTGAAGAATTATATAATTCATTATAAATATCAAAGGAGCAGAGGTTTTTTGGGGAGAGAATTCATATTTAAGAATGTAAAACATTCTAATGCAAGGACCAGTTATGGAACAATGAAAACCAGTGTTAGCACTATTTTAATAAAGTCATACCCACTGTGCTGAAGTCCATCCATGCAGCATCATGAGACCTGCTCCATGTGCCCCTTAAGATAATACATGGTAGAATGAATCAGCCTCTGCTGTGTCTTCACAAACAAAAGGAAAAAGGGAAGAATCACAGAGGAATGCTAGAGAAGGCAAAGAGTGCATTGCTTCTGGGAATCTACACCAATCCAAGCATCTGCCTGGTCTACAGAAACTAACGACTGGTAGAGGATTGCATTAGATGCTTAGACCTTCTCTCACTAATGAGCAGGACAGGAAACTCTGCTTTTCACTTTAGACACATAAGACACTTCCTCCCAGCCTTTGACCTTAGGAGAAAGTACAGTGTCCTCCTCCCCTGAGAATTATGCAGCAAAGAGGAGTTTGAGAGAGACTCCATATTCTTCTGTATTAGAAGATACTTACATTAACACAGCTTTCACTTGCTGCAGAGGAGTAGGAGAGCATTTCCATACAGAAAACACTTCACAATGGAAGGAGGCCTGTTTTGAGCTCCATCCACCTGTACTGTCCCTTTCTCCTGAACATGTCTGTCTGACCACGTTCCCAGTTATAGCTTCTAACTCTGCTCCTGCAAGCCCATTCCTCATGTTCGTTATCTGCTACATGAAGACGTTTCTCATGAACTCCCTTGCAGTGTGGTCTAGCTGTTTGACCAGGGGAGCGAGTAACCGGTCACCCCCACAAATTCCCAAGCCAAGATGAACAGGCACTTTGTGGTTCTCTCATCCATTTGCACAGTCATCCCCCAGGAACATCATGGTTTCAAAGTGTGATGCCATAAGAACAGCACCCACCCAGCAGATTTCCCCCAGAGTTGGGGACGTTAGATTCAGATATAAACGTTCCCAGAGTTCAGATTCAGGTCCATCCTAGTACAGTTTCACTGGGCATTCAATCAGTGAAGTCTCCTCAGCTCTTGGTCCTGCAGCGTGTAGTGCACACTAGCCCTTTCACAGCACCAGTACAATTGGTTGGGAATGTGCAGCTTAGAGGAAGGGGGGACAGAGATAAGAGGGAGAGAATTTCCGAGTGCCCGCGACCCCTAATGTCCTTTGTTGACTTCACCTCTTCCTTCCCCAGTCCTATTCACAGGAGTGCAATAGAGTCAGATCCCATCCCCTGGCAGTGACAATATCTCCTTTAAGGGTTAGAGCCCATAATGAGCCCCCTTTTCTCTTTAGGACTATTCTTTTTGAGGTCTATATATTTTGAAATGCTGATATACAGGAAGTTTGTAAAGCCGAGACACTTAGAAGGTTAGAACATAAGATGGCCTCCCTCCACTTCACATACAAAAAGTCCCAAAACGCATTGTCTGAACTAAATACTTATTTTAAATGGTATTTTCTTCCCAGTGGCATGCTGAATACGAACAAGGAATTAAACAAAACAAAAAACCCCCACACAAGCAATTTAGTACCTGTAACATCCTTCCTTGGAGTCTCAGAGAAGCTGGACATCCAAACTTCAAAAGTCCAAGAAGAGGGCAGCAGTAAAATAAAAAGAGTAATTAGAAAAACAAGCAAGCAGTTTCATAGCTCTGCAGAGAGGAGCAATAAGAGTTAAAATAGCTTTGAAAAAGAAAGGTTAAAAACCAGTCTGACAAGAAATTGAAGGCCACTGAAGAGAAGTTAATGGTGATTAAGCTATTATCCGAGTCACAGCAATTCATAGGTTTAGGTGAATTACTGACATTTATAAAAGTTTCACACGTGTTCATACTGGTCAGATGACTAGATCCACACAAGTCAAAAAAGATTCACATGCAAACTTTCCTGTTCATTCCAAATATTGAAATCCAGGCATAATTACACTGTGGGAAACCCTAGCTGAGTTACATGGAGCGTAAGTCAGGGAACTTCTTGACCCATTAGGCCTCAGTCCTGCAAAGAAAGGTAACTCATGCTCCATGGAAAGAGTTTAAGCAGCCTAAAGAAGAAATGCATTTCAAGCAGGCATTGAACAAAAGCATCAAGCATTAGTGAGTGAATTTACAGTAAAAGCCCAGTAAATCAGTAAATGGATTGTCTGGCAACAAGGTCAGATTTATGCCCTATTTCAGAGGGAAGAAATATTGCTCTTTAGGATGCTGGAAGCAGTCAAGAGTCTTTCAAAATATGCCTTTTGGGTTTGGGGACATTGGAAGTTTTTTTTAAAATCAGCAGCTCTGCTCCTTGACCAGACAGTTGTTTAAGCCAGTTTGAGAGTGTAGACATGGACAGCCAGAACTAGTGTCTCAGACAGAAATGCTGCCCCCATTGGAGGTAGGCAGGAAAAGCAAATAGCTTTGAGAAAAATTTCTTGATATAAATGAACCAAATTCATCCCGGATTTCTTAAAATAAGATCTTGCGAGGGACTTAACATGACTTAGAATAGTTCCAGAATGCCACACAAAGGAATATGTGGAATTCTTTGGGCTATATTCTGGCACACAATGTAATGCTAAGAACAGTTTTGGCTCCAACAGTCTCATCGCAGCAAGACACCACTTGGAGACAAAAACCAATACACATTAGGGGATTTATTTGTGACTGGTTGTTATTTGGAGTCACAGGAGAATATTCTTTGAATAGGCATTTGGTCCCTAGACCGTGCTGGCAATTCACCAGTTACGCAATGCACAGAGGAAGAAGTCACTTTCAATGGGTTCTCCAACTGAAAATATAAAGTCAAAAACAGTGCTATGGAAGTGCAATGTATTAAATCAGGCTAAGGCTCTCAAAAGCTCAGCACTCCCACTGAGGTAGGTACATTAGCTTCACTGTATGGAGAAAGACACTAAGGCATAAAGAGTTTTATGGAAATTGCTAGGGTCAACAGGTTTTCAGCAGAGGGCCATTGACTCTGGAACTCACTTTCCCATTTGACCCAACAGAACAAGAGTCTACCCTTCACAGCAGAGTGTGATGCCTTTAGAGACCGTAAAACTCCATAGCTGGGGCACGAGACTGAGAGCGACGTTCTGGATTTGCTATGGATTCTTTGAGTGGCCATGGACAAGTCATGTCGTCGCTCAGTGCCTCAGTTCCCCCATTTATAAAATGGAAGTAACAAAACTTCCAAACTCAAAGTGCTTTAAGATCTACAAATGGGAGGTGCTATTGAATGTAACAACTAAATACCAGTTGTATATTCAAGCTTTTGCCTGTGGAGTTGATGGGGAGGGTGTGTGTGTGAGAGTGTGAGTGTGAGAGAGAGAGAGAGAGAGAGATTGTCTTAATTACTAGTTTGTGCATATACATCCAGTGACATTAAGATGCCTAGATGCATCAAAACCTATTACCATATGCAGGTTACTCTGGACAGACAGACACAGGTGACCGAATTTTAAGTAAAGCAACAAAATTATTTCATCCAAAGAGGCAGGGGAGGGCAGAAGAGAAGGGGGATTTCAAACAAAGTTTGCACTGAGCCAAGCCAACACTGGAAACTAAAACAGCTGAAGATGAAAAATATTTGTAATAAGGAAATGACTATCATGGTCTTACAGTTATATTGGAGCTACGTGCTCCAGCAGAGCTAACTTAATGGGAGCCACTTGGTGGCTCTTGTACATGAGCACCACCAGTTCAGAAGTAACTCTTGGTACTTAACCAAGCTTTTCATGCAGTTGGATAGCACCCTACGCTTATTTGATGTAGGATAGCTTTTTAGAATAAAAGCAACTTTTCCCTCTTGGCTCTAGCGGCTGATCCAAGACTGAATATAAGAAAGAACTGAAGGAGAAATTGGGTTTCTTGGATTCCCAGGCATCAAAAAAATTAAAATAAAAAAAGTTTAAAGAAAGGATCAGCACTTCTTTGGCATTACAGAGCTCGACAGCCGTTAGAAACAAATCCGAGTCCTGCTAAAGGAGAAGACAGCTAGCATATTTCAGCTGCTCTGGCACAACACATCTGCTTAGCATTAAACTGCCTTCTTGGGGATTTTTTTTTTTTTAAATTCCAAGATGCTTAAGGCTCTAATTGCTCCCAGCTTCTAAACCTCCCCCCAAAAACAACAACAAAAATAGCAAAGACCACAGTGATGCATGCAGCCTCACAAGGAGAGTGTTGGGGAGGCAGAAGCTGGAGAGTTCTGCAACTGTGCCAGCAAAACAAAAGCCATAACAAACAGCCCAGGGTTTCCCTTTAGGGCAGAGTTTTACTGGAATTGTGCACCGGGCTTGTTGTCAATTTCAAATGAGACTGGTAATGGTAAATGAACAACCCCCTCAGTTCCTTCCCTCTGCTTCCCTTCCATTACGTTGCTGAAAGCCAGTTAGGCACCCATGACTTAGAGAGAGAACCATCAATTGGAAGAGAAAAGTTAAAGTTGCCTGCTAATGCAAGCCACTCCTAATATATTTGGGGCCTGATCCTGTTCCCCATCCTATTTCAAATGGGGTCAAGCTTTAAAAAAAAAAAAAAAAATTATGGGCTTGGTTTCCTTAAGAACAAAGTGACGGAGCGGAGTGGCTTGTGAGTAGCGTTAGGACAGATTCCCCTTCAGTTCACAGATGTATTTCACAGAACTAGCAGTGAAACAGGAGAGGCACGTCTCCGCTGGAGACGGCTGCTGAGCGCCAGCCCGATTCAAATTGCTGCCTTGGTCGACGGACCGGTCAGCTCCGCCTTCCCAGGTGCAGAATGGCAAGGAGTGGGGGGGGGGGGGTGGTTTGAGGGAGAGAGAAGATGCTCATAAGATTTAAACAAACTAGTTGCTACGGCAGATTGAAAGACAGCAGCGGATTTTATTCCGAGTTCACCAGAAGCCTTCTTGATGCCTTTCAGACGGGCTTTTCTGGTGTTTCTTCTACTGGTGGTGGGGGAGGAGGAACGGGCTGAGTTCCTGGGTTGTGACCCTGTAAGCTTACAATATACAGCCCCATTGGTCTCATTTCAATAGAGCTAGTCTGTTAGCTCGGTCGTGCCAGGTGTCGTCAAATAAATTAATGCTACATTCGCATGGCTTTCTGCAAAAGCCAGAGAATATCTGAAGCATTAGAGAGGGGCCTAACTGCAGGGATGAGCCACCGACCTGAACTTTCCCAAAGGTCTGGGGGCGTTTGGGTCATTGCTTGTTACTGGTTGTGCTGCAGTAGTTTCGAGGAGCCCTAGTTGTGGGCCAGGGACATGTTTGGACAGCACCTAGCTGCGAGCACGACAGATAAAAAAAAAAAAAAAAAAAAAAACAACCCGACAACCCATCCCCCAAAGACTTTACAACCTAATCTGAAGATTTCTACGTTGTTTGGCACACAGTGGAAGGCAACAGGTTTTGATTGCTCTCAAGGAAACATAAGGCCACCCATTAGTAGACCCAGAGCTCCCATAGGGAGTCTCCCATCTCATCCATGATTTTTTTGCTGGACTACAAAGAATGCTAATTCAAATTAAGATGGTGCAACGCCGGCTCTCCCTATCCCTGGACAAAGCTGAGGTTGACAGCACTTCATACAGTAAGGTCTCTTTGAAGCAGCACCTAAAATCTCCAAAGAGGAGCCCCAACCAATCATCTGTTGCTGGATGGATAGCAGCCATGTCAGGAGACCATCGGTAGGGATAAAAGCTGAGGAAGACAGGAGTAATCTCAGGGCACATTCTGGGAGTCAATCCACTGAAGGACCACAGAGAAAGCAACAGGTGGAATAAAGAAACTCATTTGCACTCTTTTTCCTGCTCATCATTAGCTGTTCCAGGGTTTCTTACTGCTGTAAGCAGCAGCAAACAGCCGTTCTCAACATGCAGCATACCAGCACTATAATTTTCCTGTACTGCATTTCAACAAGAGAGTTCGACTGCCAGAGATCTTCACATTAAAGGGCCTATTATCCTTTTAACACTGGAGCCAAAAGGTAAATCCCCTACATGTCACTGGAGGTTAAAGACCTTCGCACATGCACAATTATTAATAGACTAGAAATGCCCATCATGAAGCCCTGCCCCCAAAAACACCAGCAAGGAATATTAGGGCCGCCTTGCCATTGACAAGTTGCACACCCAAAGTCAGGCAGGGGAAGAATGAGCATGAGTATCCCCTGTTGTGTAAGTACATACAAGCAAACTTAAGGGCAAGTGCTGGCATTTGAAAACTGAGAAGGGGCAAGCACCAACAGTTCCTAGCCAATGGTGTGTTCTAAGCAGGCCTAAACCTGCTCCCATTGAAATCAGTGATAAGAAAAGTTCCTGGACTTCAGAAGATCAATAGTAGATGATCAGACCATGGGGCAACAGCATCCCAGTTGCAAGCACATCCATTCATTCCAATACCAGGTACCTTCCCAGCATCCCTCCTACACACACCCCATCAGTGTTAGTTTGTTTTAATTGGAGGGTATAAGTTGAACCAAAAAATGACTAACTTCCTACAGAAGGCGGCTGTACACAGGCCATTAGTGTTATGTACCACTTGAGCCAGGAAAGCTTCACTGGTAGTCTAGCAGCTGGCAGCGATCCTTCATAAACCTGCAACTGATCCAAACCCGGCCACTCCTTCTGCTCGGTCACCTCTCTTTGTGTTATCAGATACCACTAGCGGAACAAAAGGAATCAGCAAGAACTGACTGAAGCTGTTAAGATGGACTAATTTTCAGGAAACTATTACATTAGATGCTCACAGCAGGGAGGAGAGAAAAAATAAAGGTCAGGAGACAACACTGTTCAAAACATGAACTTTGTAGCTCAGGCCCATTTCTACTCAAGTTGGACTTGGTATACCCACTTTCAGTTACAAAGTCCAACCTCAATAGAGCATCTCCTGGCCAGCTTCACCCTGGTGTCCATATTTTCAGCAATAATTATTGTTTGCCTCCAAGTTGTTCACAAAAGGATACAGAAACCCTGTTAACATGGGCACGAAGACAGAGTCTCTTGCAGGGTCTGAAACCCAGGTCTACATAATGTCAAGACAGGTGGACTAAGGACAAGCAAAAAACAAGATTTAATCTGATTTTGAACCTACTTGAACACTATGGATTCAGGAGTTTTAGTCAAGTGTCATTAGGGTTGTGCTCTACTTGAGAGATGGGGCGGGGGGGAGGGGGGAAAAAGAAAAAAAGAACAGGAGAAAAGCTAGGAATATAGGGATTTAAAAACACAAACAAATCAAAACCAAAGCACACCATGTTGACCAAACTAATTACACCATTTATATCACATTAACCAATGAGATCTCTTTTACTGAGCAGAGATTTACACCAGACAAGTTTTCTACCATCTCTTTGTTCAGTGTTTGCAGCGTCCTAGTCTCCAGCTGGAGCACCTCCCACTACAGCACAAATAAGGGTCTTTTCTTTTTTAAATACACAAACTTCCATTGGCAAGGAAAATTCGTTTGCCACCCTACGGTACATGTGATAAAGCCAATGCATTGCATTTAGTCCTTTCTGCTGAATGAACAATGGCAATGCAAGTGTTTAAAAGCCATCCTGAGCAGTATAGGCACATGCATGTTTTTAGAGAGCTTCTTTAAAAGAGGGACATTAAACTTCCAGCAGGTGAGAGAGACTAAGGGCAGATCTACACCGCCCACATGCACGCTCAGCCAGAGCGAATACTTAAAGAAGCGGCATGGCCAGGCTGCTGCCCCTGCTACTGCTGCCAGGCTGCTATTTTTAGGTTCTAGCTTGAACTGGGCTGGTGCACGTACGTCTATCCAAGCTGGAATGACACTTCCCAGCTGCTGTGTAGACACAGCCATATGCTTTTGTTTTGTAGGGTTTCAGAATTCTCTTTTGTCTATTCTAATAAAACAAGAGTCTAGTGTATAAAAAAAAGGGGGGGGGGGAATATAGTGGTTTAAAGCACATATATGCCCTTCAAAAAATAAAAATAAAAAAAAAAAAGACAGGATCCGACACCCCACCCCACCCCAAAACCCCAACCTATTTAAATAAAGGAAAGGCCTACTGATGGCTATGCTAGCCTTCCAACTGTAATCTACTCAAGAACAGAGCCCAGCAGTCCTAAGCCAGTAAGCAGACTCTAAACACTAACAAACTACTGACACACTATATCACTAATCAATTAGTCAGATTTTTAATTGAGACATAGTCTTGCTGATGAAACATTAGGCAAACCTTGGTCAAAGTAATTTTGTATTACTCATTACAGGAATGCTACATTTTGGTCTTTTATTTACTGAGTTTAGCCTTGTCTCAAATAGGTTGTGCTGGGATCATTTGTTACTCTGGTCTACAAGCATCTTTTGTTCTTAAGATACAATATAGATTTTGTTGCAAGAAGAGAGACCAGAACTCCCAACAATATGATTATTTGTATTGTCCAGCCAAAAGCGCATCTGTCCTCCTCAAACAGTAGCTTGCTATCTTGTAAAACACTGGTTCCCCCCGCTTCACCCCCACCCCCACATCTGATTGCAGACCGGTTTCAAATAACTTCCACTTGCCACGTAAACTGAACTGCCTAGTGTATATTAGACCTACACACAAACAGCTTGGAAAAATATTCACATCTGGCTTTCACATGACCAAAGCGTGCCTCAGAAATTCATTATCTGTGAAGCAAACTCTTACAAGGAAGAAACCCGCAACCAAAAAAATCCCTACCAGAGAGTCTAAACGAAGACATGGAGCAAGAGCAGATCATGTGCTCTACTGTAGAAAAGGAAGCACAGCCCTAGTTTAACATCTGTATTTTAACAGGTTTCAGAGTAACAGCCGTGTTAGTCTGTATTCGTAAAAAGAAAAAAGAAAAGGAGTACTTGTGGCACCTTAGAGACTAACCAGTTTATTTGAGTATTTTAGTGACCATGTTCAGTTACTGTCTTCACTGAGAAATCAAGCTGCACATTAAAGGAAATTAAGACCTAAATATTTGCTTTTAGGCTTGATTTGTATTATGCACTCTGTGTGTAATCCTAAAGAGACCATCCTAATCCAATTTGAGAAACTGGAAAATCGGCAGGATTATGTTGTTTTTGTCTGATCACCTTAAATCACAAGTAGCTGTCTGACAACAGTGAGTATGGGCTCCTCTCTCCATATGGTTGCTATATTATGCTAGTGTGCATTCAGATTCAAGGGCATTGATAATGTTGCCATTTTAGGGTCCAAGTGGTGAGGCTGATTTTTAAAAAGAGAATCTGGATAACTTTATGGCTATCAGTATCACTGACAGCTATGCAAGCTAAGAGGAAATAGCATTAATCTGGGGGAAATGCCCATCCCTTGCCAAGGAGGAGAAGGCAATGCCAGCTCTACAGCTTTGCACAACAGAGCAGGTGTATTTGGAGAGGTTTGTGTCTCTCCCTCTGGAGAGCTAGGTGTTGATAACTGCAGAAAGATGGAGTACAAGGGCCAATGTTCCGATCTGGGGCAGTAACACTTGCGTTATGAAAAAGTGCAAACACTAAGGGTGTCTATACTGCAAAGACAGACCCATGGGAGTGAGTCTCAGAGCCCAGTTCAACTGACTTGGGCTCCTGCTACAGGGCTAAAAATAGCAGTGTAGATGTTTGGGCCTGAGCTTTGGCTCTGAAACCCAGTGGGGGAGGAGGTGGGTCTCAGAGCCCAGGCTGAGCCCAAACATCTACACTGCTACTTTGAGCCCCATAGTGCAAGCCTGCGTCAGTGGGCCTGGACCCTCACTGGTGCAGGCTTTTTTGGTAGTGTAGACATATCCATAGACAGACAAGCCAACCTTATTTTCCACTGCCCCTCGAATGAACAGCCACACATCACATCTCTCCCAGCTCAGACCCAGCACAGCCTGGATTCAGGCTAGGTCGTGGGGTAAGAACAGCTTTAGTGGCACTGACAGATGAGCTCTTGTAGCCAGTGGATAGAGGACAGACATCCATCCATGCTCCTCCTCCTGGGCCCCTCTGCAGCATTTGACACTGATGAGCATGAGATATTGCCATCTCACGCGAGGCAGGGGCCCAAGGAAAGACAAAGAAAGTGGTCCTTCCTGGAGGGACAGACCCAAAGAGTAGCAACGGGAAGCTCCACCTGTGCCACTTCTCCCCACCCCCCACTTATGAAATTCCACAAGGATCAATTCTCTTTGGTCCTATTCAGCACCTACATGCAGCCATTAGTTGAACTAGTAAGAGGACAAGGACCTCAAGTGCCAGCAATATGCAGATGACACACAGCTCTACCCATCTTTCACCATATACACACAACCAAGCCACTACCACCAAGACGACGCAGTGTTTGGGTGAGACCAGCTCAGGGATGAGCAGCAGGTTGAATCTGAATCTGAGCGAGACAGATATTGGTGGGCAGAGGAAAGCACTATGAAGAATTTCACAGCCACAGTGCAGTCTCCTTTAGTGGGTGTGTTCTTCCAACAATCAGAGGTGAAAGTAAGCCGGTATGCCCCGGTATGATGTACCGGCAAGAGCCGGTGCGCTGTACCGGGACCGGCTTTCCCAGACAGCAATTTAAAGTCTTGGGGTAGCGACGGCGGGGCTCCAGAGGGGATTTAAAGGGCCCCGGAGCTTCAGCCCCGCTACCACCCTGAGGCCCTTTAAATACCCACCTGAGCCCTGCTGCCTGAGCCCTGGGGTAGCAGCAGCGGGGGTCTAGAGGGGATTTAAAGGGCCAGGGCGGTAGCAGCGGCTGGAGCCCTGGGGCCCTTTAAATCCCTGACGGAGCCCGGCCGCCGCTACCCCAGGGCTCGGGCAGCAGGGCTCAGGTGGGGATTTAAAGGGCTTGGGGCTCCAGCAGCTGCTACCACAGCGGAGCCCCAGGCCCTTTAAAGCTCCGCCAGAGCCCCGGGGTAGCAGTGGCAGCCAGGAGTCCCCAGGGCTCCTCGGTGATTTAAAGGACCCAGGGCTCTGCTGCGGTAGCCTCTGCAGCTGGTAGCTCGGGGGGTGATTTAAAGGGCCCAGGGCTCCAAGCCGCCACTACCACAGTGGAGCCCCGGGCCCTTTAAATCAAGAGTTAAAGGGCCCAGGGATTTAAGGCCATGCCTCTTCTGGCTGAGGCCATGCCCCCTGCTCAGGACTCCGGTGTACCAGTAAGTCCTTTAACTTACTTTCATCCCTGTTGTCAATCCATCTGCAGTTTGAGAGCACACCTGGATTTCTCATTCGCAATGCTGTCTGCTATCTAAGGCTGACAAGACTCTTATCTAACCAGGCAGACAGTGACCCAATGTCTGTTGCATGTACGCCTTTGACACCTCCCATCTGGACTACAGCAAAGAAAGCTTTCTGCTCATATCTATCTCAGCTCTTAGGAAATTCCAGCCAGTACAGAAGGATATAGTACTTCTCAGTAACATGGGCAACTGTAAGCACATCAAACCTGCCCTTGTCTATGGGAAGCCAACGTAGAGAGAAGGGAGTCAAGATCAAGGTTTTAGTCCTTATCCTAAAGGAACTGTGGACTATATAGACATACCCCACAGCAGGGAGCGTCCCAGCCTGGGTCAATAGACTCAGGGTCACAGTACTGCACTAAGAACAGCTGCATAAACATTTCAGCTTAAGAGGGGTGGACCTCAGAACTATTTTTAGTGTGATAGTGCAACCCTGAGTCTGCCAACCCAGGCTGGGAGGCTCACTGCTGCTGACTGTGCAGATGTACCCTCAGTGGCTTGGGCCCAGGAGAGCTGAAGAAACATCTAAAGCTCCAGGATTGAGTTAGTGGTAGAGAACTCTGCTCTTCTGGTACAATGGAACTTTCCACCATGAAGGATAAAGCTCGTCTGTGTGGGAGGCAGAACTTTCCAAGACTGTGGAACAAACTTCCACAGGAATGAAGAGCCATCTTGAGCCTCAGCGCTTTCTGCTCAAAATGCTTGTCACATTTCAATACACACAGAACAGTGTAGACAAAAAAGAAAAATATCCCATAGCACTCACACAAATTCTCCCTGTGGAGAGAGGATCAGAGAAACAAGAAGTCATGGGACAGATGTTAGTCACATGAAGAACAGCTCTGGGTGGCTCAAAAGCTCATCTCTCTCACCAACAGAAGTTAGTCCAATAAAAGTTATTACCTCACACACCTGGTCTCGCTAATATCCTGGAACCGACACAGCTACAACTGTAGCGCATACAGATGCTCATCACATCACTCGATGCTCAGCAGGAAGGCACTCAAGATGCTATGTAAGAATTTATGTTCTTATGACGTAAGAACTTGCTACTCTTGTCTCCACTAGTTTAGATAGGATTCCTAAGGGAGCACCATGGACAAGTTGGCATGAAGTTGAAGCTTCCTTTCTAAACAGATCCATGGAGTTTGAGGCTCTCCGCAACAGCGTCTGTCTCACTGGTATCCAAGCACTAAGTCTGCATTCCATGATTCCTCCATCCCACTCCCTGAGCCTCTCCCATTTCACACACCTTTTCACTCCTCAGACAGGAGGAGGACTAGCTGCAGAAGAACCTGGTTGCCTAGAATTGTTCGCTTTACTGCGCACAGTTCAGTCAATGGGGACAGACATTTACCTTGTCTTAGTCCCCAACTCCTCCCACCAGTGAAATGGAAAAACCCATGGAGTAAGGGCCACCCAGGAGAAGATAGTGATCCTGTATATTCAGCAGGCCGCAGACTGTGTCAGGAGCAAACTAAAGTGGCATGAAATAAAGGATATCCTAGCAGTGCCTGTGTTTTCAGTAGCCTCAGGCAGATGGCCAAAACATCTCATTTAACCAAGTAGTTTAAAATCTGGTATACAAGAAGGATCAGTTTCCCTGCACCGAATTACTGCAGACAGGACTCTGAATGTGCCAGTTTGCTTAAATAGACCCACATCTCCACTGAACAGTAGTAATGCAAATCACACACTGAGTGCACTAAGACTGAACAGACTGCCTGAAATTCTTCCTCCTAAAGCCACAATGCTCCAACATTGCAAACTCAGACTTAGTGGGGCATTCACTGTAAATTGCGGAAGGAGGGTCACTCACTGTATTCCTCAGAAAGTTTGTACTGCAGAATTTGAAACCAAGGGCCTGAGGACAATATTGAACAGTTCTATAGAGGATCTGTCCTGGCCAGGACAGCTATACCAGAAACCGGAAACCTGAAGAACAAGTTGAACTTAAGACACAAACTCACCTATTCTGTTAAAGATTCTCTGAGACCAAGAATTTTTCTGTGATTAACAAAGGTCTCCGACAGAGACCCTCAAAGTGACAGGGTGCATAAAACTCTTGCTGATTTCAATGAAAGTCAGGCGCCGACATCCAGCTGAGATCTGAGCCTCAGCGTTTGATGCCAAAAGATGCTGAACACCTGAGACGGGCCAAGCACCCTCAGATCCCATTGGCAATCGCCATCTTGCAGCACCAGGCAAATATTGCTCAACCCAACTAGTTTTTGTATGTTGCTGTGCTATCTGGCACTGGTTGTGCACACTTTCAAATCCCTTCTCTCATTAATTCCTTGCCTCCCGCACTATTTTTAAAATAAAGAGAAACACTTGGACAAAAATATTCTGGCAGCGCCTGCTGGATTTTGTTATTAATTCCATACAGTGATTACAATGGCTACATGTAGCCAAGGAGCTAATCCTAGGATAAATTATTTCTTCACAACATTCAAAATTACTGGAACAAGTCAGATCAACAACTGAAGAGCAAGTTAGGAAATTCCATTTGACAAGACTGAGCAGCCCATCTACCCTCACTGACCCAGACCAAATGGCACACCATGAATTCCAGCTCACCATCTCTCTTTCTACATTGTTTTCCCACAACATAGGGAAGACAGGTAGTCGTGCACATGTGTTTTATGGAGACACAAAAGTGAGCATGTTCTTGAGGCTGCAGTGATCCATGTCACAGGCTGCAGAAGTCTTGGAGAGATTAAAACACAAAGCCAGAGCTACATGGTCCTGGGACACTGATGCATCCTCAAGCAGATTTCAGCCTACAAAATATTTTCTATTTTTGCTATTTTAGGTGTTTCAATTCTCAAATTCACCTGTTTAGCCTGAAACACTCCTCTCCAATGGGAGAGGTTCCCCCCACCCCCAACAAGGGAAGGGGAAAGTTTGAGACAGTGGAAGGAGGGTGAATAGCAGAGCAAGACTGAGGGCAGGTCTACACTTCAAATGCTGCAGCTATAGCACTACAGGGAAGGGATTACCTATGCCGATGGAAGAGCTTCTCCCATTGACGTAAGTACTTCACCGCCAAGAGGTGGTAGCTAAATAGGCGGGAAAATACTCCTGTTGATTTAGCACTGTCTACACTGGGAGTTAGGTCAGTTTAACTGCGTTGCTCGGGGTGTGGATTTTTCCTGTCCTTGAGCAATGTGAATAGACCAACTTAATTTCCTAGCGTAGACTTGGCCTTCAGTTTTGCTTTTAAAAACTCTAACTCCCTCTTTCTCCTCCCACGTCAGATTTCAGTAGTGATCCTCAATTTTTTAACCTATCATTTACAAAGGAAATTGCATTTGATTAAGAGGTGGATGTTTCAGATGATTCCTGGTCTAGATGTATTCACTGGTAGGGCTGACCATCCTGATGGGAAGACCTAAATCCCAGACCCAGGGAAGACCGATAATTATCTGTGCTTCATCCACTCTAATCAACTTTCTGATGGGACTCTTTAGAGAAACCCAAGATGCAATTTAGCAAGTGTTAGATCATTTAGAGCTGTCCCAGTTAGGACAGCAATAAAAGATATAGGCTATCAGCAATGAACTATGATGGGATCATCCTATTAGTAATAGTCCTAAGTGCCAGCCCTGTTCAAGATCCTATCAAGGGAGCAGCACCCATAAGAACAAAGGAAGTTGGGCATCAATCTATACTGAGACTCCATGACTACAAACCGATCATTCCCATGTAAAGATCACAAGGATAGCAAGCTAGGGCTAGACTCAACTTCAGCTCTAAACAAAACAGGTTTCCACTACATGAGCTAAAAGGAGAGCTCCAGTGTAGCAAAACCCTTATCCCTACTGTGCATCAGCTACTATGTACGGACCATAGGACAACTTCACTCACACAGCCATCTCTGTCCCTTTGTGGATCTTTGGTTTGTAACAGCGATGAAGGATTAAGCACAGAAATGTTAGCCTACTACAATCATATTCTCCATACCATCACCCAAAGCCCTCAAAGAGAACAGTTCAAATAGGAGTCAAGAAAATAAACCTCTCACTAAAGAGATTTTATAGAACAGAAGATGAAGAGAAGAGGTGTGTGAGAGAGGAATGGAAAAAAGTTTCCCCATGGATGTTATTTATACCTATTACTCCTAACAGGGGGAAGATATCCTGAGATGAGTTTCATTTAAAAGAAAAGAAAAGAAAAGAAAAAACCACCCAAAACTCTATTCTAGTGGAGCAAGTGCTTAACTGTCAGCAAGTGGCAGTTCAGAAACACTAGAGGTTAGATTAAGTCCATAGAACAACATATGCCAGGGGTGGCCAAACTTACTGACCCACCGAGCCACATATGACAATCCTCAGAAGTTTAAGAGCTGGGGCGCACCTGACAGGGCTTGGGGTTTCAGCCCCACTCCTGCTGAAGCCCTGTGCCCTGGCAGACATGCCCTGTGGGGCTGAAGCCCTGAGACCCCACCCCCCATCCTGCTGGGTAGACGCCCCTACCTCACCACCCCGCTGCAAGCGGAGGTCCCGAGCTTCCCTCCACCCCAGACCCAGTCTGGTAGGTGAAGAAGGGGAGGTGCACACGTGGAGGACGACTATGTTGATGGCAAGGTTCTCAGGCTCCATCCAGAAACCTAGATCAGAAATTCCACACAAAACCAAACAAGGCATTAAAGTGTTATTACACCGATTTCATTAGTTTTTCCAAGTAGACACCTCATTTCAAGCAACAGGGGTAAAATGCTCACAGCTATTGTTTTCGAGCCATCTGCAGCCAGGTGAATAAACATTAGGATTAACTTACAACCATTTTAAAATTAAAGTCAATTTAGAACACTCATGATTTAAATTGGGCTTTTTAAATTCACGTCAAAAGTTCTATGTACATATGGATAGTCTTAAATTGCTAGAGTGGATGTTACATACTTGTTTCTTTCATTTCCTAATTGTAAATAAAGTTTAAAGTTATTTATTTATAAGTTTCACACTTGAAATGCTCACCCGTACTGAAAGAGAAGTCGAAAGCATCAATACCCTTATTGTAACAGCATCAGAAACTGACAGATAAAAATTCATAAGCAAATTGCTATATTTGCAGCCAACACCCATCTCATCCTAAAGAATGTTTTTTAAAATCCTGTCTGCCTACCAAAAAACACAAAACACCAACAAAAACAAAAAACTTCCTCTGCTTTCTTGAGCTTTATCCTCAAAAACACCCAAACAAATAAAACCCTACAACACAACTTTGCATGACTGATGCAGCCATAAATATTTGTCTCTCCTAACATAAGTGACATCTTGAACCATGATACCATGATAGAAATGAACCCTATAAAAACAGACTGCGTTCAAGCCTACTGTGTGACACCAAACAGCTAGGACTAATTGCTGAGCAAGCAGCAGGTTAACCAACTACACTTTCAGGGAACTTGCCAAAGTTTTATGGCCAAGTGGAGTCTTCATTATGGAACAACTCGGAGGTTCATGCCAGCTTCCTCTTGCCCCTAGCCACCGATTATGCCAGGATCCAGATGCTTTTGTTATGAGGCTTGGACAGATCCGACAACAGCTTCTGGCATGAGGCAAGCAAGAGGAAAAGGGCAGGACCAGCTTACCCTAGGAATCTCACATTTCTTTTTGGCCAGCCACACAACAGAATACCTCCTCTTAGCTTACTCACCACCATAGGGAACTGATGTGCCCTACAAATGCTTTAAATCACTTTAACCCTTAGCATACTGGCTCATCCTAAGCAGTTTCACAGTGCACAGATGAGAAATTGCAGGGTTTGGATAATGTGTTAACTTAATTTGCTGTGTGTAATGCTGTGTGCAAATAGCCAGTAACAGATTTAAAATGCTATCCTTACTTTGATTCAGAAAAAAAGCCAAACAGGACACCTGCATAGAATCGGTGCCTGTTTGAATGATAATGGATGTCAGCTGCTTCTCTCGTACTTGGGAATATGAAAATTTGGATGTACAAAGGAATTCCTTCCCCTTTTGCCTCATAGGGCCTTGGGAGAGACCCAATAGGGATCATCCATTATGAACACATGGGATGTGCCCACCTGTTCTATTCCTTGAAGTTGCATTGGTGCCCTTTAGGCACTGATTGATGACAGTCCTTCAAGGCTGCTATAGTTTAGTGACAGCTAATTCCTCCCAACCGAACAGTTCAGAAGCAATTTATTGCACCTGATATTCTGCAAAACAGGCATGCATATCCCAAATAAGAGCAAAGGTTACTAGTTTAGGTCTAAAGAAAAGGAGTACTTGTGGCACCTTAGAGACTAACCAATTTATTTGAGCATAAGCTTTCGTGAGCTACAGCTCACTTCATCGGATGCATTCAGTCTGGATCAGCAGTTCTCAAACTGTTGGTCGGGACCCCAAAGTGTGTCACAATCCCATTTTAATGGGGTCACCAGGACTGGCTTAGACGTGCTGGGGCCTAGGGCCAAAGTTGAAATCTGAGTCCCACCATCCAGGACGGAAGCCCAAGCCCCACTGCCTGAGGTCAAACCCAAACCCTAAGGGCTTCATCCCCAGGAAATGGTGCTCAGGTTGCAGGCCCTGTCTGGCCTGAAGCCCTTAGGCTTTGATTTTGGCCTCCACGCCCAGGGCGGTGGGACTCAAGCTTTGGCTCTGACCTACCCCCATCCCCGCTCCCTTTGGCAGGCTCAGAATTCAGTCCCCACTCCTGGGGTCATGTAGTAATTTTTGTTGTCAGAAGGGGGTCAGAGTGCAATGAAGTTTGCATGATCCAGACCAGGGGTTCTCAATCACATTCATGCAAACAGGTCTTTGTCTGTGCAGAACCATAATCACTTCAGTGACGTTCCAGCCATGCAGATCTGATGGCAGGATTGGAGCATATGTAATTGGACTCTGTTTGGGGAAGGACTGCCTTTTAGTTCTGTCTTTATACAGTGTCTAGCACAATGGGATTCTGGTCATTGACAGGTCCCTAGGTGCTTCCATAATAAAATAATAAATCGTGATAATAAAGCCACACACTAGGCATGTAGCTCAAAAAACAGACAGCGTCAACATAAAAGTCACTTTCTTGCTCTCCTGTACCAGTGCAAAAAAGGCGTATGTCAGTTCAGAACACCACAGAGACACATTTAAAGCCAGTGTCTGAAAATTAAGAGCTGGGCAAACATTCATTCATTAAATTCTGAACCCATCCAATCTCCCTTCCCTGCCCTCCCCCTCAAAGTGTGGGCTGATCTGGGGTCTGAATAATGAGCATGTGTTTGAAAAGGGAAGCGGCAGTCAGTGGTGTCTCCAGGCATTCATAGAATTCCTATTGTGTCTTCCATACTTGTATCGTGCTCCAAATGCAACAGTTGCAGAATTCCAGCTGGGCCACACTCTGCATAAGTTAATATTCATGGCTAAAAGCCTTTTTACAGCACACCATCTAGTCAAGCCTCAAGGCTTGTTTACTGTTCATTTTTTGCTGGAGGGCTGTTTATATTTTTTTACTCCATGTTGTGGGAGGAATATGTGCTTTTTGCACTTATTGGGAAGAGCTGCTTTTTAAATGCATGTTTTTAAGCAGTTTTGTCATCTTAAAGACTTTGGCCACATATGCAATAAAAACTATTTTTATTTGTCCTATTATCTGTTCAAATGTTGTCGTAAGGTGTGCCTTGAGGAAAGGATGTAATTGCAAGCTAAACAATTCTCTCACTAGGTGCATCTTTTAGCCAGTTCATGAGGTTAGGTTAGTTGAGTTAGCTCAAGTGACCACAAGTTGTAATATTCAGTCTCCGTTCCATAATATTTAACTCTGAAAATACAGTTCACCAATTTGTTTTAAAGTGGTGAGGGACAAAGGTTAGAGTGAAAATTTCCTTGACTTTGTAAAGAGATTTAATATGGAGATTAAAACTTTAAAAAACAAAAACAGTCAAAAGACCCCACACAGTTATTTTTAATTATTCATTATTTTGAGGACACCATATTCAGACGGAGTCTGGCGATCATACTTTATTTGTAACTAAGTCAACATGTCAGAGTGGGTTCGTATGAGCATTTTACCTCATTTTGTTGTTCTTAATATGAAGAACCCAATTCATTCCAAACGCCAAGAAAGTTAAACCAGTTTGTTCTAACAGATTTGCACACTATCAATCCAAATGCAGTACATTAAATTGATGCCATATGAGCGCCCAGATCTCTTGCGCCTTGGGAGAGCTGTCTGGACAGTGGTCTCAGCCACATGGAAAGGGGAAAACAGAGCATTTCTGTGCCACCCTTGGCCACAGAGACATTTGCCAGAAAGTGGCACCTCCTCAACTAAGGTGTAGCAATAAAAAGGGAATCCCAGAACGTTGCCAAACCCCAACATCAAAAAGCATCAACCAATATCATACACCAAAATCAATAGCAGGCACTGAAGCAAAGGGCCAATAAGCGATGCTATCAGACCCCCTGGGGAACTTAGTACCAAAAGGTGGGAGCTGGGTAATGAGAGTGGGAGAAGGTGAAACACACACAGACACAGAATTCAAAGCTCTGACTGGACAGGGACTCAGGAGAGTGTCAACTCATTGGCTTCCAATTTGTGGCTCCCCAAAGAAGGGGTAAGGTGGAAATGGTAGCTGAAGTTACAGGATACGTTGGTCCTACTGCTCGGTTTCCTCTTTGAGCTCGCAGCGACCAGCCCGGACCTCCATTCCCAAGCGGCAGGATGGGAAAAGGAGAGGGGTTTTCTAACTACCTACCCAATTGTTAGTAAGGAGGAGTATCATTCCCTTTGTATAATCTGGTAAACTGAGGCAGAGGGTCAAACTCCTCCCTACTGTAAGTAATGACAGAATTACACCAAGGAGGAGGAGTGCAGCTCAAGGAATAAGGCCTAGATCAGTGGTTTTCAACTTTTCATCCAAATGGAGATGCAGACCACTTTGGAAATCTTATACAGTCTGCAGATCTCCAGGGGTCCATGGACCACATGTTGAAAGCCACTGGCCTCAAACAAAGATATTTAGGAACCTAATTCCAATTGATTTCAATGGGAGTTAGGCACCGGACCTAAGTGACATGCTTAAGGTCACACAGCAAGTCAGTGTGACATTTAGAACAGAAACAAGTAGACTCCTAGGCTGTGAAACCTCAAGGTTAGGAGTCTAGAACTCCTGGCTTCTGCCACTAATAGTCAGATGTAACAAGGACCCACTTTAAAAATAAAAACAAAGTCTCTGCAAAATCTAATTGTTCACAGGCATGCTTTAATTGGGGCTTTTTAAGACAAAGCCCTTCTCAGTGTTCAAAACACACAAGCTGCAGTTGCTCTTTAGTTCACAAAGAAGTGTTCACTTTAACTGAATATGGATAATGCAGGCATGGCCAACACCTATGAAATGAAAGTGGCACAGCAATGCTTGCCCCAGACTCCTCATGTTGGTCTTTGTGTTAATACAGAGGCTTGCTGAGGGCTTTTAAACAACTTCTTAATTGTGACTTCTTTTTTTTGAAGAGACCTATCAAAATTTAGGTTCACAAGCTTGTGAACAAGGAAGCTCAAAAGAAGCATTTCCTTGGTTAATGAGCAACGGAAACGCTTATCGTAAACAATTCTTCTTTTTGCAGGATTGGCAACCCAAACATTGCAGCATTGGGTTAGGGCACGAAGTGAAACAGAAAAGAAAATAATTCCCTCCAATCTACGAGAAATGCAGTGTGAAGCGACAGCAAAAAGTGACCGGTACATTGGATATGTTCTAAATCTAAAAATGTAAAAAATGAAACCTGGAATTTCAACCTGAGTGTCACTTTTCGGGGGTGGGGAAGGGAGAGAAACAAAAACAAAACACCACATCATGTCCTGGAGCGCCTTAATCTTTGCCATATACGTTTATGTTTTATGGAAGTCTGAAAGAGACCAGAGTTACAAGATAAAGTACGTATCTTAACATATCATCTAGTGATCTCAGCATGGGCCTGTGAGCTAGGAATGCAAGGTTTGAACCCCAGTTTTAACCCCAGATGGGGTTAAACCCCAGATGGGGAAATCCAAGGCTACCAATAAAGGGAGAATGCCATTTACTAACCTACTTCCTAAGGTGTAAAGAGAATTGACTGGCTCACTTAAATCACATGGTTAATATTGTTGCTAAAAGGG
The DNA here is from genome assembly GCF_965152275.1 of Natator depressus. Taxonomy (NCBI): domain Eukaryota; kingdom Metazoa; phylum Chordata; order Testudines; family Cheloniidae; genus Natator; species Natator depressus. Next base: position 118,758,299 of record NC_134240.1, on the reverse strand, counting down.
GTGTTGAATGTAATAATTTTATTCTAGAGCGGGAGAGGTTTTCAGATACAATATAATCCAGATACAGTTTTTGTAGAGGGCTAGAATGATAAACTGCCACACGCATGCTATGGATTTATGACAGCAAGCCAGTACCTCATTGGTTCTACCATAAGCATAAGGTATCGCTTAATTCCCTAGCAGGGATTCCAAATAACACTTCCATCCTAGGCCTGTGTAGGCAACAGGCTGCTAGTTTCATACAACACTATCAGTGAATCCATAGGACAGCAGAGCCAGGTGGCAGCAGCCCATTAGTGTATTAGCTTACTGCAGAAGGGCAGCATAAATCATTCATAATTTAACTGACCAATCAATCCAAGCAATGCCATTCTCTGAGAGGAGTGTGACCTTTTTTATTCCCAAGGGGTCTGCATGGTAGGTAGGGAACTTGGAACTACCATAATACCACTTCAAGGGAGAGGGGAGGAGGAAGGCCACACCCAGACCAACATTTCCAGAAGTGACTATTGATTTGGGGTGCCTAGTTTGAGATACATTACACTTGATATTTTCAGTAGTATTGCGCACTCAGAACTCCCTGCAGATGCTCAGAAGCTCCGAAGCCAGGCCTACCACCTCCAGTTTAGGGCAATCAAATTGAGTAACCTCTAATTATAGGTCACTTTTGAAAAACTGTCTGGAAAAAATATCACTGCAGGCCATAAGGGAGGGAGAAACAGAGGATTGGATTTATATTAGGTTAGGTAATAACTTTTATTGGATCAACTTCTGTTGGCAAAAAAGAGAAGCTTTCCAACTCTTCCTCAGGTCATTTATATTGTCAGATTGGAATGACGAAAGGTAACAGCTAGGATACAAAACAGACACCCCAACCACAGCCTCTGAACCAGTCTATACCCCAAAGTTTGGGGCAAAGCTCACACTGAGGTAACTCACAAGGCAAGACTATTTCAAGCACAACACAGGATCCCTCAGGAGAGGCAACTTGGCAGAGCGGATGGCCACAAAATAAGGCTCAAACTGAAAGAGAATAGTATCCCTACTCCCCCATAAAGAAACCTGACAGTGCTTGGATCATGCGCAGGTACAAATAGAGCAGAAAGAGGACTTAAATTTAAGGCAGCTGCCTTCTTGGACTGGAGAAAGCTCTGTATAAGTGCAATCAGCAGGGGGCTAGTCATTTTTGTTTCAAAGGCAGTTTAATATAAAAAGCAATTTTCTCTCTGCACAGCTATATTGTCTGTTTGATGCCTCTGTCTCCAACCGTCTTGTGCAGGAAAGAGTCAAATCACCATACAATTTCATGCAACAGGAGGTAAATGGAAGGCTCTTAAAAATCTCTCTACATAGCCATGCATTATATGGAGAATCTGGTCTCTTACCTGATTTTCTTTTTGAGGATCCATATTCCCTGAAAAATAGGCAACAACAGATAGACATAGTTAGTGTTTGGAATGTGGGGAAAGAAAAGGGTGTTTCCCAGACTCCCACCCATACACTCAAGGGCTCATCCTCTGCTTTCCCTCCTTTAAACTGGAGGCTAGGGCTGCAAGGCATTGACACACACAGACTTATACACCCTGATCAGCAGCAGCTCGTCAGCAGCAGCAGCTGGTGCTCCTGCAGCACTAGGGGGGCCAATGGACCATGTGATCCAAGACAGAGCAAACCATCTACAACCAGCAAAGCAGGGGAGAAGAGTGGTCATTTTCCCCCCTTTCAATCGAAGTATTTAATGCCCCATTGCTGAATTAACCCATTACATTCCCTTACAGAGGTAAAAGCAAGTCAAACACTTTCTGCAAAGGTGCGGTTGCTATAGGCATATCGTGCATTGCTCACAGTCCCTTCATTTCAAATGCTAATTAACATCTGCATAAACCCCAGCCCCTTCTGGTTATCTCTGTCAAACACTTGTCCTCTCTTTAAAGAGGAAAACTTAGTTCTTTTTTTTGTTGTTGTTTTCAGGATAATGTGGCTTTTCTTCTGGATCTACAAATTGAAGGAAGCTAGTGCCTTTGCTCACCAAATAATATGTGGAAGTGCTAGAAGTTGCTATCACAGAAAAGAGGAAGAAAGTGCTGAACAGAGCTGGGAGAAATTGGAAAAAATTGTTTTAGAATTAGAATGAGGGTGGAAAATATTTAATTATGGTAACTACTTCTTCCCACTCTCCCAGTGTCCTATCTGTATCTGTCTCTTAAACACTGACCGTGAAACGGGATGTGTAGTCAGGAACCAAGGGTTGCCTGCTACAGATGCCACTGGAGGACTGAGGTCTTTGTCAATTCTTTGGGTAGCGACTGGCTTGTTTATTATCTCTTGTACAGCACTGTGTATTCTATGGGGACATTTAAAAAAGCTGGGAAACAGCAAGTATCCCAATGCTGATTATGCAAAATTCAGAATATATGGGAGATAATCTGATAATCTGAAATGTTGGCATGCTCCCTAAAATCAGAAATGTGCATAGAAATGAATTTGGTTTTCCCAAACGTTTTGGATCTACCCCCAGGACATTTGGATAGCCAGGATTTACTGCTGGTGAAGAAGAAAAATCCCAGTTTCTTTTTGGGTCCCTTCAAATTTTCCAGTCTCACGTATTTCTATGAAACAGTGTTCTCATCAGTCATTTTTTCAATTGTATTTGAGGCAAAGCCCCTATCGTTCATAAACCAACTGGTTTTTGCCCAGAAGCAACATTGTTTTTCGTCCACTGTCACAGGGATATACTGTGGGGAGGGGGCTGGAGCACTACATACTTCATCTATTCTGAGCTGCCCATTAAGGTATGTGCCAACCCAAGCTTTCCTTTATTCAATGACCTTTTTAGCCTACCAGCTACACGTCTTTCATCACGACACCCACTGTGGTCAAGGCTGCCATGCTAGGAGTCTCTGTGGCACGCAGACTAGTGCTTAACAGCAGCCACCAATCAGTTCCTCGTCACAGACCCTACTACTCGCCCACCCGGTTTTGACAGTGGGCCCTTCTTTACCGATTCTGGACTGGGGAGGCCTCTAAGCAGCCAACCAGCACCACTGCGGTCTTCGAGACAATCCAAGCTGCAGTGCAGATCAAACAAGGATACAGATGGTCAAGGAGTGTCCGCGAATGAAATCCAGTGGTGGGCTCCGAGAGGTCCACTTGGCCACTAGGAATGCTATTGCTTGGCTCGGTGAATACGCAAACGCTATATAAATATGCTCCCTGGGAAGCTGTGGACAGCTCCTATAAGTGAGAGTTACTCTTGGGCCACCATTGCACTCCATTCTTGGTGTGCAAAAGTGATGAGTGCCGTACAGGCATTGAACCAGAACTTCCTCGGAGTTACACAGGAAAGTCTCCACAGCACAAACCAAACAGCCAGGCTCACAAGCAGAGAGGTGTAACAGATTCACACTCTGTGGATTGAGCACAGAGGGGGACACAGGACACAAATGACTGGGTTGCACAAAATTTTTACACATTAACTAGAAGGTGAAAAAATCTAAATTCCAAGTATCTTTCCTTTTGGTTATGAAAATTTTGCCCACCTCCAGTCCTGAATCCTTGGTTCTGAATGTGGTATAGTCCATATATGCCATATATCCCACCCCCACCCCCAGGAATTCCCACAAGTGCCCACTGTCATACTGGGGGGCAGCGTCACTACACACTCCATCTATTCTGGGCTCCAGATTAGCTCCAGGGGAAGCTGTGGGCAGCAGCTGTCAATTAGAGTTCCTTTTGGGCCACCATTACACCCTGTTCTTCTAAGCTGCATCCCCATAGCTGTGCCAATGAGGAGCCTCAGCTCAGACACAGACCCTGTATGGATCTCTTGGAGGGACTTTCATACTGGAGGCAGATTTCACACAGAATCAGACAAACAGACGTGCATTTGCTTTATATGATATTCCCATGGCATATGGGCTAATGGTCAAAGTGGTCTGAATTTAAGCAAGTCTGTCTTCCCCAATGCTCATTTTGGTCCCTTCTCCTGATTCCTGCCTCTTGCACTGAAATTGCTAGGACTGGTCCTGTCAGGTGCACTCAGGATCTTCCACGCTCAGTGACTTCAGTGCACGACTGAGTCTGTGATGCTGAATTTATCCCTTTGTAATAGCATCCATTACAACAGACTGAAGAAACAAACAGGCATCTGTGGCTTCACTATGGAATCTGGATGGAGATGCAGGGTTGTTAGGGAACATGGGCCCATTGTATATTCAAACTCTTCAAGGCCCTGCACTGCTCAGTCCCTCCTGCACTGTGGGCCTGATTCTCCTCTCACTTGCACCAGGTTCACACTGGTGTTACTACACCAACTCCAACTAAGTATTGCTGATTTACATCAGTGTGAGATCAGAATCAGGCTCCATGTCTCTTTAGTCACCCCTTGCTGCCTGGCCGTGTCTCATGCTATGTCAATGCACAGTGATGTTCCCTTGGTCTCCTCCATCACCCCAGCACTCACACCCGGAATGGCCTCTTCGCTCCGGTGTACCACACAACTTTACTCTCCTTCAGATTCCTCCCCAGAACTCACTTCTTCCCATTAGACATCAACCCTGTCCATGTTCACACTTAGCCCTCTCCGCTACGCTTTCTTTATTGCCGTACCTTGTTGTGTTAAGTCTAATATAAGTCCCAACCCTGGAAAAGGTTACTTTATGTGTGTGAATTCATGTACACTTTCCCATGTGAATAAGCATTTGCAGGAGCAGTGTCCTAGCTTGTACGCGGCAGGTCATGGGAACCTGCTATTCTAATGTGCCTGCTAATGCACCATGCTGGCTTACGGTGCTCTGTTATTGTTATTATTAGTTGTGTTACGGTATTTCCAGGAGCTCATAATTGAATGTCGGGGCCCACTGTGTTAGGGGTGCCACGCACACATAGTAAGAGTCTCTGCCCCCAGGAGTTTATAATCTAAATTGACAAGACAGACAAAAGATGGGACAAAGGAAATATTAATGGCCCACTTTGCCGAGGGGGAGCTAAATAAAGTGATTGCTCAAAGCTCACAGGAAATCTCAGGCAGAGCTCAGGGCAGAACCAGATCTCATGGGTCCCAGTCCAGAGCCTCAATCACAAGACCATCCTTCCTGAAGAAATAAAATAATAATTACATAAAAACATTTTCTTTTAACCCCCATATTCTCATGGCTCAGATGAAATGGACACAGAAACCAGTCATCCTGGTGTAGGTTTTGCTGAACAGGTTTTGACTTTGGTTTTACTGTAATAGGTGAAATTCAGCCTTGCCCAGAGGGCCAGTACGAAGCCTCTGGACCTCTAAAGTTCCCTTCAGCCCTCAGATCTTACATAGTACGTATGTTCTGTGTTGGCCCACTGCACAGGGGTGAATTTCACCCACAGAACTGGGAAGAACCAATCCCTGTTCTTTGAGTCTTCTGAACACTGGTGGTTCAGATAAAATGGAACTTGAATCAAAATCAACATCTCTCCCAAACAGGCTTTGAAAGCCCAAAGCCCAGTGTCCTCGGCCCTCCTCACCGTGAAGGAGAAAGCCCTAGTGGAAATATCAATCCTTGCAGTACCAAAGGGGGCAAAGAAAATGATCAGTCTACTTAAGTAGTACGCTTTTTTGTATACGCTCTTTCCTTCTTTAACCTCCCATGAGACAAGTCCCTCTTTACTATTTACAAGCAGCAGCTGCCCGGCAGCAACACCTGACTCCATGTCTAATTTTAAAATGCTGTTCATTCATACCCCTTATTGGCTACTGACAGGGTAGGAGCACTGCCACCCTTACTAACCTCCGACGGTGCTTGGTCTAAGTCTGAAGTGCAGGGCTATGCCCAAGGACAGTAAAGAAAATTCTACATTCATAATAATTATTTCAATTGTTAGTTCCTCAGGGCAGGGACCCCATCTTCTCCTGCATTTTGTACGGCACCAAACACACCATCAAGCACTTAAACAAACTATGCCCTGCATCAAAAACCGCCTGCCAAGGAGGAGTTTAATATTGTTTCTTTAATTGCCCAGGAAAGGACACTGTTCTGCTAAATGTCCTAAATCACCCTGTTCAACTTCTATGCCACTTGCAATCTAAAAAGATGTCTTAACAACATTACAGAGAAGTTTTATGGCACATCCTCTCTTTGGAGACTGACTTACATGCCATAGTCAATTATAGATCATAAAAAATATAGACAAGCACTACTTAGCATCACAATTGGAAAGGTGCATAACAAAAGAGGATTCTTGTTAGAGTTGAGTCAATAAAAGTGTGAACAAAAATAAATGTAAGCTGCTGAGAAGACTGAAAGTGTATATAGCTTCCAGAAGGGATCTTCCGTGTTTTTCAGCCATGATTCTCATTGTTTGATTTGTAGGTGGCCTTGGAAGGGTTCTCTCGAATCCCACATGAAGACTGTGCAATTAAGTTTTATGCAGCTGTCCTGTGAGGGGATTGTCTGAAAACCAACACCCTTCCTAACCAAGGGGTTGGCTTTAGGGATGCAGTTCACCCCTCCACAGCCACTCTGCCAGCTGAGAGTCTGCAATGGGTGTCACTGACTTTCTGTGCTCCCCTTGCACAGATTCTCACTAACTGGGTCTATGGAAGCAGAACTCCAATGGCCCTGCCATTTGCTCAGCCTCATCCCATTCATGGTGGTATATACAGGGACGAGGGAGACCACGTCTCTGATACACTGGAGGTGAAGAGACTGCTCTGCACAGACACACCACCTATAGACCCTCCCCTCCCCACACCCACTTGTTCTGAAGGGGTACGATGGCATGGAATACTTTATGGGGTTCCTCCAGTAATGGGCATATATCACTCTTTAAGCACAAGTCCTCTTAGGACACATCCAGGCAGCAAGCCTCTGTGCCTTGCTCGACAGAGCCTCAACTTCATAGCACTGTCTACACCACTATTCTTGGAGCGCTAGCACAAGCCCCATTAGCCCAAGTCTAGTGACCCAGGCTGGGCGGCTCACTGCTGCGGGCTGTGTAGAATCAGTAAATGAAGGCCCAGCTTCTATTCATTCAGTACAGATTTGTGACCGTGATGTTATTCCACGACCAGAGAAAATAGCATCTGTAAAGCGTGAGGTGCAGGGAATAGTTGCCATAATATGACTGCCCATGCCATGGTCCATCGAGGCCAGTATCCTGTCTTCTGACAGTGGCCAGTGCCAGACGCTTCAGAGGGAATGAACAGAACAGGGTAGTTATCGAGTGATCCAGCTCCTGTTGTCCAGTCCCAGCTTCTGGTAGTCAGAGATTTTGTGACACCCAGACCATGGGGTTGCGTCCCTGACCCTGTTGGCTAATTGCCATTGATGGACCTATCCTCAATGAACTTATCTCCCAGTTATACTTCTGGCCTTCACAACATCCCCTGGCAGGGTGACTGTGTGTTGTATGAAGCAGTACTTTCTTATGTTAGTTTTAAAGCTGCTGCCTATTAATTTCATTGGGGGACACCTAGTTCTTGTGTTATGTGGAGGGGTAAATAACACTTCCTTATTCACTTTCTCCTCACCATTTATGATTGTCTAGACCTCTATCACACCCCCCACCACCTTAGTTGTCTCTTTTCTAAAATGAACAGTTCCAGTCTTTTTAATCTCTCCATGTTTGGAAGCTGTTCCATACCCCTAATAATTTCTGTTGCCTTTCTGTGTACTTTTCCAATTCTAATATATCTTTTTTGAGATGGGGTGACCAGCACTGCATGCAGCATTCAAGGTGTGGGCATGCCATGAATTTATATACTGGCATTATTATATTTTTTGTCTTATTATCTATCCCTTTCCTAATAGCTACTAATTCACTATGGAGTATTGCTGTGGGAAGTGACAGACCAGGTATTTCATCAGCAGAAACAGAAGCTACGGGGAAAGTAAACAATCTTCTAATCCATTTAAAAAGAAAAGGAGTACTTGTGGCACCTTAGAGACTAACAAATTTATTTGAGCATTTGTTAGTCTCTAAGATGCCACATGTACTCCTTTTCTTTTTGCGGATACAGACTAACATGGCTGCTACTCTGAAACCCATCCATTTAGCGGTGTTTGTCATCTCTATTTCCAAAGGAGGTGAAACAGCAGCAGACACCAAGTGGAGGAAGTTAATTTGTAGCCTCCAGAGCATTTAATACATGCATACATAAATTAAAATCAGTTCACATTTGCTGGCTTTTGCCAAGGCTTGTTTAAATATGTTGTAGGCCTCTATGTTCCCATGCTCCTTAATTCCTATGAGCCTTTGAGGCTGTGGGGAGTCACTGGCACTATAGAATGGATGTCATTTCAAATAAACCACTCCAACTATCATTCAATTTCCTATGAACTGGCAGACCGCCAAAACCACTGAACTCCATTCAGTAACTTAGTAACAGGAACAATAACTTCCCCCTTCTGAAGGTTGAGATGGTTTGCATATTGGATTATCAACGATTGCTGCAGTTCTTAGAACCATTTTCTCAATGCTATTGACATCAGATTTGACAGTTTATTTAAAAAAACACAATACATCAAAATACCTCTCTCCTACGCTTTACAGTGTCACCACCTTTGCCTTAAGAACTGCCTTAAAATTTGAGTTGTTCCTTACTGATTTTATTCAAGAGCCAAACTGACATTCACTCTGGGGCTTTTTAGACAAAGCATGATTCCAAATCCACTGCCCCTAGGACTGCCACTACGTATTGACTGTATTATAGTCACATATAGGCCAGGGCTCCACTGTCACATAAGAACTTCTCAATTTTTGCTTTACTTTAATCCTTGCGCAGTTGGAATTTCAATAAGAGAACAGGGTAAAGCTCATAACCGTCCTGCTCTGAGAGCGAAGGTCCTATCCCTTCAGCTAAAGAGGGATCTCCATTAGCTTTTAGAGATAGACAGTTGATGCTACACAGTTGAGCAATTCAAATTCTGTCCATCAGGCAGCGGAGCGCACCCTTATACACTTCGCCTCTCTTAGTTCGATACGCTATTTTGTACCTCAAGATACAGTGTTAACAAATCATAAAGAGCACATTTGATCACTTCCCCCTCTCCCCAAGACAAATAAACAGACGAAGGCTTTTTTTTTAAAAGCATCTTATTCATTTCTTGATATAAATTGTTGCATTGTGGACCCTCTTGAACATGAATCTGTCCTTTCTGAACAGAGGTCCAGCTTTCAGTAGTCTCAGAATGGCCCCCATTGTGATGATATTGAGACATCTAAGAGTCCAGAATTCCTTGCCGCAAGCAAAAAAGTACTTGAGGGGGGAGAAAAAGTCTGGTGACTTGACTTCAGACACAGGGATTTCTTGTTGGCCTGAAATCCTCATTTGCCGCTAAGAGTGTTAAGGCAACATTGTGTAATCAGCTCCATAAGAGAAAGGAGGCACCACTGAAGAGGTGATCTTCCCTTTCTGTCATCTCTCTGTTACCTTCATAGTGTTACTCAAGTGCTGGCCTGGGACAAACTAATACAGGCTTATTTACCACTCATTTTTGGCATGGCTACAAGTGGTTTCTGACTCTGTAGTATCACATTTGTTGCTCTGTTATGCTCACTGGGACAAATTTGACTCCAGCCTTACTCACTGAAGCCAACAGGGTGAAATCAACCCAAGTTCTGCCCATGAAAGGCTAATTACAAACTTGGAGACCAACTGTACCTCCAAGATAACACAGGGATTGGGGGACCATCCAAACATGGCTACCCCTCACTCACTCAGAAGAGGGGGGAAGGGGTTCCGACACCCCTGAAGCAATGTACTCTCTACCTCAGTGGCTCTCAGTCTTTCTCGACTACTGTATCCCTTTCAGGAGTCCCATTTGTCTTGCATACCCCCAAGTTTCACCTCACTTAAAAACTTGAATACAAAATCAGACATAAAGATACAAAAATGTCACAGGACACTCTTACTGAAAAATTGCTGACTTTCTCATTGTTCCCATATATTTGTAAAATAAATCAATTGGAATATAATTATTATACTTACATTTCAGTGTACAGTATATAAAGCAGTATAAACAAGTCATTGTATGAAATTTTAATTTGTACTGACTTCGCTAGTGCTTTTTATCTAGCTTGTTGTAAAGCTAGGCAAATATCGACATGAGTTGATGTACTCCCTGAAAGACATCTGCATACTCCCAGGGGCATGCGTACCCCTGGTCGAGAACCATGGCTCTTTCCTCCAGATCCTCCCAGTCCAGGGATCCGTATGTAAGTGGTAGTTTGTGGCAAGTGACACACATTGTCCCCATCCTCTCCCATTTCTGAGGGGATCCCCAGATCAGCCACCAACTGTGGAACCTTGCCTGTGCTTCCAGGGAGCAGGAGTCAGGGGAAGCAGAGGCCACAGAGAGGCAAACAGCTGCAGGTTTGAGAGACGGCTGCTCTACTTATTTTGATTTTATTTTATTAAGATCAAGTGACTCTCCTGGAGGAAGACTTGGTATGAAGTGCTACAGATATATGGCACTGGGGCACAGTGAAAGAGCCCCGGCCTCACAAGCCATCCCAGCCAGCAGTGAGAGAGGGCTCTGTAGAACCAGGAGGCTTTGGGAATATCGTGACAGTCAATTAAAGCCATGTGATCCCTCTCCTGTAAGGGTCACCCAGCACTAGGAAATACAACATGGATGTTTACAGCAGGCTTTTTCCTGGAAAGAGACAGTACAAAAACAAGGTCTTGCCTAAGAATCACATCCCCATCTGTTTCTGCTTTGCCCTGTTTATCCCCTCCCATGGTAAGTTTCTCCATAGGAGATCAAAACGTATTTACCTCACCAAGGGCCCCGTTTCTGCAAGGTACTGAGTGCCTCCTGAAAGCCGACCTCCCAGCTGTCCCTAATGAAAGCGCCAAATTTACCTCCATCCCACAGTGGGCAAGGACGTGTCATTTTATTACTGTACATTATTTATAGCAGAAATACTAAATGTTAAAAACAAGGTCATGACATTAATCATTGTAATGCTCCCTAAGCTGCTGCTTTTCCAGTTGTGCCCTTCACTTGGGGTCTTCAATATTTGGAACAAATGCACACATATGCGCACAGTCTATATAAAAATATGCATCTTATTACCATTACAAACGACTTACTGGATGCTAGAGAGACAAGATGGGGGAGGTGATATCTTTTATTGGACCAACTTCTGTTGGTGAGAGAGACGAGCTTTCAAGCTTACACAGTGCTCTTCTTAAAGCTTGTCTCCCTCATTAACAGAAGTTGGTCCACCAAAAGACATTAGCTCACCCTCCTTATCTCTCTCTAATATCCTGGAACCAACATAGCTACACCACCACTGCATACATTACTGGATGTTAGCATGTTAAGTAAACGTGGAACTTTATAAACAACTTTGGCCAATAACCTCTCATAGAAATCTTAATAATCTGGTAAAAAAAGTAATAGGGCAGCAAGTGTTTTGAATTTTTTGCTTGATTTTCATTTGGTCTTGTTTGATTTCACAAGTTTGCAGCTGGCTTTCTAGTTATGGTATAATAGCAGTGTCCAACCCTTGACGGGCGGGCTGCTTGTAGAACTTAAGGCTCTAAACTGTGAACCTCGAGGGTGGCGATGTTAAGAAGAAAATTTTCAACTCCTAATCAGATCCAGATGTGGTCCCGGAGCCATGCCCTGCCATTTTGAAACAGAAGTGTTTGAATCAGCAGAATCACTATATTGGGCCAGTATATCTCCAGTCTCAGGAGTAGGGTTGCCAGGCGTCCAGTTTTCGACCGGAACGCCTGGTTGAAAAGGGATCCTGGCGGCTCCAGCTAAAAGTCCAGTTGGCCACAGTGGCTGGCTTTGCGCAGCTCCCGGAAGCGGTCGGCATGTCCCGTCGGCTCCTTGGGGCAGGGGCGGCCAGGGGGGCTCCATGTGCTGCAGAAACTGCGGCCAATGGGAGATGCAGGGGCAGCACCTGCAGACGGGGGTAGCGCAGCTTCCCTGGCCGCCCCTGCGCCTAGGAGCCGAAGCAACATGCCGGCCACTTCCGGGAGCCACCTGAGGTAAGTGCCCCCCAGAGCCTGCACCCCAAACCGCCTCCCACACCCCAACCCCCTGCCCCAGCCCTGAGTCCCCTTCCGCACCCAACCTCCCTCCTGCACCCCGCAGCCCAACCCCATGCCCCAGCCCTGAGCCCCCTCCCACACCCAAACTCCCTCCCAGAGCCTGCACCTCGCACCTTCTCCTGCACCCCACCCCCTTCCCCAGCCCTGAGCCCCCTCCCACACTCCAAACTCCTTGTCCCCAGCCCAAAGCCCCCTCCTGCACCCCAAACCCCACCCCTGCACCCCTCATCCCCAGCCCCCCCCCCCAGAGCCCGCACCCGGAGCCCTCACTCCCTCCCATACCCCAACCTCCTGCCCCCCGAATCCAAACCCCTCATCCTCAGCCCCACCCCAGAGCCCACACCCCCAGCCAGAGCCCTCACCGCCTCCCGCACCCTCTGTCCCAGCCCGGTTAAAATGAGCGTGTGAGCGAGGGTGGGGGAGAGCGAGCAATGGAAGGAGGGGGGAATGGAGTGAGCGAGGGCAGGGCCTCAGAGTAGGGGGGGCAGGGGCCTCAGGGAAGGGGGCAGGACAAGGGTGTTTAGTTTTCTGCCATCAGAAAGTTGGCAACCTTACTCAGGAGCAAATCGGATGTGAGCTGAGCGTGCTCCGCGTGGCTGGTGTCTCTTTGCTGCTGCAGCGGCTCGTTACCGGGAAGGGCGGCAGAGAAAAATACGGATGGTTTATTTGCATTTAAATGGGATGTTCTTGATTTTGTTATTCAAATTAGAGTGGATCTATTTAAAAAATGAAATCTGAATTTAATACAAAATACGTTAGATCTAAATGTTGTTTGATCTCTTAGAACGTTTCCATAAAAAATAAATATGCTGAACCCATGAGCCTCTGTCAAAAATTGTAAGTTAAAAGGCTGCTTTTCTACATCTAAAGAAAGAACTGGGAAAAATATCTAATTTTTGAGGTCAAGCTTTCTAAATATGACTCAATAGGTCATGTACTGCATTAAAGGCTTATTTTGTTTAATAAAAATAAATTTTACATGCTTTTTGTGTGTTTCATTAAATTCCAGGTACCGTTCTAATTCAGCTCGATAAAAATCATAAGCAAAAAGTTAATTATCTAGTAAATAAGCAATGATTCATTCACCATTTTCTAACATCCTAAAAATGTCCAATTAATTAATAGGAATCTGAAAATATTAAGCTATACAATTGCTTAAATAAATGTATACAGTTATAGCATCCCCTCCTAGGTAGCATACGTATGTACCAAACCTAGTGTAAAGGCTCTATTTAGTTATAAATCAAGAAGCTTTAATGATTATATTAATGGATGTGAATGCACCTTTCTTTAGAAAATAACTGAAGTACAAATGAAAAAGTTGATTAAAATCACTAATATAAATCACCTTGATTAAAATCAATCCCCCTTGAAGGGAGGAGATTAGTTCCGGATGCTCCACTGTCTGCTTCCCTGGGTTTGCTCCAGGTATAGCAGGACAGAAGCTGTATTAGCTTTGTCTGAGATCAGAGGAGGGTCTAGCAAAGGATGATTTCCTCCCCAAAACAGCCACCCAGGGAGGCCCAGGAGAGGGGGAAGGAGGAGAAGGTATGAAATAGTTACAGCTTCCTGAGTCTCTGCCCCAGCCCAGTGTAGAGCAGCCTAGGGGCAGTTCTACTTTGCACAAACAGGCTATGGCCTACAAAGCACCATGCTAGTTGAGGATAGCCAGAGTGCAACCTGCTCCAGTCATTGCCCTCCCCTGACCCACATCCACCCCCTGCACCCTAGTCTGTGGGCAGGCAGGCATAGGGACCCCCCCACTCCAGGGCAATCCTCAGCAGGCTTCCACTCTCTTTGCACGGCATCACGCAGCACAGCACAACAAACTGGGCAGGAAGCTGCCCTCAAGTATTGATTGTAGCATCCTGACCTTTCTTGAAGAAATACGTTCATCCCTCAAGCAGAGCCCAGAGGATGGTGCTGCTGAGATTAAAAAAAAATGCCCATTGAAACATCGTGGAAATGACACCCCGAGGAGGGAGTTGGTCATGGGATACACAGGCATAGGCCCTCAGGCTGAAAAAAATCTGGCATTGCTGGGTTAGAACAACCTACAATGCTACATTATTCCTTGTGCTTAAGTTGTCCTCGAGACACTCACTTTGTTGGCTGGATTCTTGCTTAAGTTCACCTATTGTGTATATTTCTGGGATGACTGTAAAAGGCAGTGTTGAATTTCATCTATATATAACCGGGCCATAATGAAAAGCCTATAAAGGTCTTTGATCAAACCTTAATGGGACTTACAAAGGGGAGAACCTATAGTGCTCTGGGGGAAAGGTTTCCTCATCTTGCCTCCTTTAGAGAGACTCAATGAGCCCTTAAAAGCAATTTAATCCCGATTTATGTTAGCTATGTGATTTTTCTGCATGTACAAACTACAGGAGAAGGGCTCTCATCTCAAAATGCTACTGTACTTAGGAAATTACCAACAAACGCTATAATGCTCTCAGTGCCTTTGACTTCCTCAACGCAGTGGAAACTAGCAATTTAAGTAAATACTTCATCATTCCCTATTGTCCCATATGCCACATCCAGCATCTGGCAGGGTACCAGCTATATGGTATATTTTGCTAATGGTGAGTGAGTCTCTTCTGTCCATTTAAGCTGAAATATGTATTTATATTTTGAAAGATGTTCAAGGGAGCAAACACCCAGTTTGTTAAGAAAGAGGCATCCTTTAGAATAGGTCTGTGCGGACTCAACAACTATCAGTGCATATTCAACAAAAGTGAGTCACTTTATCACCATTTTATTGATGGGGAGACTAAAACATGTTAAGTGATTGGGCCAAGGTCATACAGAAAGTCGGAGGCAGAGCCAGGAAACCAGCTCTGTATTTTAACCCGCATTTAGTCAAATGCATAGAGCAGGGGATGTCAAAAGGCAAATCAGCTCAGGCCCCACCTTCCACTGTGCTAGAGGCAACATTCACATAGCTCAACTATTAATGAAATACCAGGATACTAAGCTGCACAATCATTAGGGCAGGCTGGAAAAAGGCAGGTATTTTCCGTGCAAAACGTCAAAAGAAATTTAAAAAATCAGTTTCATTCCAAAAGTTTTGCAGGAATTTTCAGTTTTTCAATTAAATGAAAACCAAAAAAACCTCAGTTTTATTTCCCACTCTCCTTTTCTCTCCATTTTCCCTCTTCCCTCCACCTTCTAAGGTGGAAACGAGAAAGAGGGGATAAACCCCCCAAAACAACGCAATGCTTTTCGGGACAGCCAGCAGGTTCAACAGCACAAGGAGTTCACTGCTCCCCCCTCACAGACTTAGGCCTTGTCTACACTGGTGGCAGTGGGTCAGGTACGTGTAGCTACAGGCCGTCGTGACAGGCGGGCTGCGTCCACATGGTGGTGTGCAGCTATCCACGGCTGCGAGAGGTTCTGGCAGCTGGGAGGCAGCAGGAAACGACACTGCAGTATGGATGTGGGAAGCATTGCCTGGATGTGTAGACAGCCACGTAGGGTATACAGCAGGGGCGGGCAAACTTTTTGGCCTGAGGGCCGCATCAGGTTTCTGAAATTGTATGGAGGGCCGGTTAAGGGAGGCTGTGCCTCCCCAAACAGCCAGGCGTGGCCCGGCCCCCGCCCCCTATCCGACCCCCCAGCTTCTAGCCCCCTGATGGCCCGGGTCCCCCGGGACTCCTGCCCCATCCAATGCCCCCGTTCCCTGGGGACCCCTGCCCCATCCACCCCCCCGCTCTCGGTCTCCCACCACCCCATCCAACCCCCCCCCCCATTCCTGACTGCCATTCCGGGATCCCTGCCCCATCCAACCACCCCTTCTCCCTGACCGCCCCCGGACCCCTTGCCCCTAACTGCCCCCCACCACCCCATTCAACCCCCCCTCTCCTTCCTGACTGCCCCCTAGGATCCCTGCTCCCATTCAACCCCCATTCCCCGCCCTCTGACCGCCCCAACCCTTATCCACGCCCCTGACCATCCACCGAACTCAACTGCCCTCTATCCAACACCCCCTGGTCCCTGCCTCCTTACCGTGCTGCCTGGAGCACCGGTATTTTCCACTGAATGCATCCGATGAAGTGAGCTGTAGCTCACGAAAGCTTATGCTCAAATAAATTGGTTAGTCTCTAAGGTGCCACAAGTACTCCTTTTCTTTTTGCGAATACAGACTAACACGGCTGCTACTTTGCACCAGGACAGGCAGCCACGCCGTGCCACCCAGCACAGAGCACCGGGTCAGGCTGGGCTCTGCAGTGCAGCCCCGCCGTCCAGAGTATTGCGCCGTGCAGCGGCGTGGCAGGGGGAGGGCGGACAGCCTCCCAGGCCAGGAGCTCAGGGGCCGGGCAAGACGGTCCCATGGACCGGATGTGGCCCACGGGCCATAGTTTGCCCACCTCTGGTATATAGCCTGGGGGGTTCAGGTGTATCTGTACTCTACTCTCCTAAGCCATGTTTCACCATCTACACTGCTACTTATACTCCTGCAGACGTACCTTTAGCCCCAGAGCTGCCTTCAGACTGCTGCGTATGAGGCATTTGTCACCAGTGTGAAGCAGTGCCTGGCGACCCATAGGGGGCAGGTGTAGGGGGAGGCAGGAGCCCATCTCTCATGCCGTGAAGGGGAAGGGAGCCAGGGCAACTGGGGAAACTGAGGCAGCCAGTGGCGGGAATCAGGGGCAGCCAGGGCTGGGAAAGGAGGAGCATGGGGCAGTCTAACTGTAAGAGGCAGAGATGAGCAGGCTGTTGAGGAGCGGTGGGAGCCTGGAGCCCTGGGGGCCCATTTGGGTGCAATCCTGAAACAGCATCACCCCTTCTGCCCCTACTTCGCCATAATCCCCCAACCTCCTTGAGCCTCCCTTCTCTCCACTCCTTCCCCCTCACCTCCCTGTCTGCAAGGCCCCGAGACTACCAGGTGCCAGAGCAAACTCCAGTGCGCTGCCTCCTCCCTGGCGGCTGGCTCCACAGGCAGCCAGTCTCCCTGCACTCAGTGGCACCGCAGGGGCCCGTGGTGCCAGAGAGGAGTCACTGCAAGGGGAACCCTGTGGCCCTGTGAGATGAACAGCTGGTGCTGGGCTGAGCCTGTGGGGGAAATCTCAGCAGGAATCCCAGGCTGCCACTTTTCAAGACTATAAATTAACAAAGTAACAGAAGAGTTATTGCCCTTTCCAGACACTGTCCAGGCCCCATGTGTCTGAGAAAGCCTGGCAAAGCAGAGAAAATGCTATGCACTGTGTCACACGATTTTAAATTGCCTCATGGCGACATATCGTATGGTGTCTGGCAGGGTGTTTTTGGGTTCTCCTCAGGCCTTTTAAGGGTAAGTCTGCTCAGGGATAAAACCCCCACAGCACGGCCGCGGCTGACCCAGGTCAGCTAAGCCAGGTTTGGGCTGCAGGGCTAAAAATTGCTCTGTAGCCATTCAGGCTTGGGCTAGAGCCCGAGCTATGGGTCCCCCCACCCTCACAGGGTCCTAGAGCTACTCCAGGCCTGAAAGTTTACATAGCAGGTGTTTAGCCCCGGAGCCCGGCGAGCCTGAGTGTGTGGACCTAGGCCAGCCGCAGGTTTCTGATCCCTGCGTAGACGTACCCTTATTAACACATTGCTTACACTTCTCTCTCTCTCGCTGCTCCTGCTTTGTTATTGACCACATTATGTGCAATAGAAGCTGCACCTTGAGCGATTAGGGGTGCAGACAGCAGATGGCTGTTGCCTGAGTGCAGATTTCAGGCTGCTAATTACCCCACTGCCCTGGCTGGTTTGATGCTCTCTTTTAGTGGCAGATCCTGCCTCTCACAAATGAAACCACATCAGGTGCATTTTTGAAAATCAGCTGCTGTCTGTGCGGCCCTGAGAGAGCCAGATGATCTTCCAAGATACGTAGAAATTCATTGCGTGCGTTGAAGGCGGGATCAAGCTCTTCGTACGAATTCTGATTTCTTCATTCAGTGACTACAGTCCTTCTTTTCTACATTACATCTGACCAAAAAGAACACCCTATCAAATCTGATCTTCCGTTGTCAGGATAACAAAACCCAGCACACAGTAAACAGTAATTTCCTATGTCTATTTATCTCAGCAGTTATGTCCTGAGTTAACCTGCGGGCAATATCAAATACCCTTGCATCTGACTATAAAAGCTACACAGCTCCTCTATCAGACAATAGTTTTATTAGCCACGACATTGTTATCTGCTTGCTTCTACAAAGTGAAGCACAGAAGGACCCTTCAATTTATTACTCGGGGTAATAAATAACAGTGCAAGAAATTTATCACAAGTTCATGAACTCTGGGAGGTTTTTTTTAAATCACTATTCTTCGAACCAAGCTTTGCCAGTAACAGCAAAACTCCAAAATATATCAAAGCATCCAGTAAATTGTGCTGGATTGGCAGCTACCATCGGCTATCTCTGGACTGATTACACACGGGCAGCACGCAGACTTAAAAATATCCTCTTTGGTTCTAACACCAGCAGAGCAAAGAACAAAATTGCCTGGAGGAACCTTCGCAAATACTGTATCATATTGGGATGCAGGAGCTCGTTTAAAATTCTCAGCCATAAACACTTAACGAATCCAGGTAGTTACACAGTACAATACAGCACTGGTTCTCAAAGCCGGTCCGCCGCTTGTTCAGGAAAAGCCCCTGGAGAGCCGGACCAGTTTGTTTACTTGCCGCATCCGCAGGTTCGGCCGATAGCGGCTCCCACTGGCCGCGGTTCGCCGCTCCAGGCCAATGGGGGCTGTGAGAAGCGGCGCGGGCCAAGGGACGTGCTGGCCGCCTTCCCACAGCCCCCATTGGCCTGGAGCGGCAAACCGTGGCCAGTGGGAGCCGCGATCGGCCGAACCTGCGGACGCGGCAGGTAAACAAACCGGTCCGGCGCGCCAGGGGCTTTCCCTGAACAAGTGGCAGACCGGTTTTGAGAACCACTGCAATAGAGGGTTTCCTAAGCCTAAAATCTCTCAAATCGTGGAACACTTTTTAAGGCAAAATTGCTCTCGTTACCCTATCTCCTAGTCCCACCAATTAGGATCTCACAATCTCCCTGCAATGGATATAGATCTAATTTATGCAAAACTGCAATATCACCGGTGGCTGTGACTGCATTGTTATTCCCTGCCATTTACACAAATGCCCTGTGTGAAGGACTTTAAATTTATTAAGATCAAATCTTGTTCCTTTGGGACTCCACTTGCCTAATTTCTCCAGATTACTTTACAGTTGGGTTCTCTCCTTCTGTACCGGTATATTTCCTACCACTACATTTTTGTAGTCACCAGAAAATGTGATCAAATTGACAATGAAGAAATCAGCAGGCAGACAGGGTCTTTACTTAAAGCTGGATAGATTAAAAACAACGAAAGACACTTATAGAAGTCTCACTGGATTGGCAGAAGGGGATATTGCTAGCATCCAGGGTCACTGTGCCAAAAGGAGCATCATGGATCACCTAGAAATCCACTGCCATTTCAGACCCACTGATTTAGGGCATTTTTCAGAATGCCCCATGAATGGTGAGCTACCTTTGGGGTGAACAGGTATGCAATCAAAGGGACCTGTCCTAATTCTTTGTCTCACAAATTCAGGAAATGGTGTCGAAAAATATTGATTATACTAGGTCAATTCATCTGAACTGTGACTCATTCTCTGTGAGGGAACCAAAGAGAGCAGCCTAACTGCCATGTCTCAGTTTGGGTTGGTGGATGGTGCCTGTATGAATGGACGCTCAGAACTGGATACAGACAATGATGCTGATGATGACAGCTAGCAATGTAGAGAAGTAGGATGGTTGTTATCATTCATGTAGGCGCCTATGCTAGTACCTTCTGGTACGAAGTGTGACCTCCTCGCCCCAATGGAATGTCCCAAAGGGACTGTAATTAAGAATTAGAAAATCACACCAATCAAAACAATATACTTAGCCAGACCTGGAAACACACCAAATGGTGCAGAGAGACCGTTTCTACACTCTCCAGCATTATATACAATCTGTACTATCAGGGCATACATGACCAGGGATACACAAATCTTTCTGACCACAGAGAATTATTTTCCCTTTCAGCCAGACAAGCTGAGCTTTGACACAAATACTTATGATGACCTGGGAGCATCTGAAATGTAATGAAGCTGGACACTATAGAAAGTTCCAGAACAGGAGCTATCTCACTCTAAATGTACCCTGCAATTTCAGCTACTATAATTTTTGGCAGCTAGAATTAATGTTAGATAGGATCAGCACTTCGGATCAGCACTCATTCACAAGCCTGCTGCTGATGTAGTTGAAGTCTGGCTCCCATCTCCACTGAAGCTCATTTCTATTCGCCTTTTAGAACACATACCTCAGTACAGCGCATAAAACCATACCACAGGGCCAGTTAATGGGCTTAGCTTGGACCCTCACTCTGCATGCCAAGGTTAAGAAGAGCACCCCAGGCCGTATGTCACTCTTAAGCAACCTCCTCTGGCCAGCTGAGGAAGGTCCTTGATGAGCTTCAGTGAAAGCCATGCCCAGCTTCTCTCTGTCGGAACGATGTAATTTGCCTGAATTTCTTCATCTGTACAATGAATTGCAGGTGCACATCTGAGCTTGTGCACCTCTATCTGATTTGCACAGAACACTCAGACACAAATGTTGCGGGCACAACATGAGCTAATAAAAGGGAGGTCGCCTGTCTGAAAACGTAGCTGTGACGGGATGTATAAACCCCACACTGGACAGGAGAGGGTTAAGGAGCAACTCTGGGCTCAGGAGGCCCTGCCCCTCAGCCCAGGCTGAGCATGCTCGGGATGGAGGCGGGGTTTAAAAGGCAGCCAGACAGCTCAGTCGGGGCTGGCATACCAGGGAGAAAGACGTGCTCTGGGAGCTCCAGGGGAGACACAGATGGATCTCGCACCAAGCTAGGAAACAGAGGAGCTGTGGCACCACAGATTGGGACCAGGGAAGGGAACTCAGAAGGCAGAGCCCCCCAGGGACGACCAACTGGGATGCAGAGAGAGATAGAAGTAGGGTGACCAGACAGCAAGTGTGAAAAATTGGGACGGGGGTGAGGGGTAATAGGAGCCTATATAAGAAAAAGACCTAAAAATCGGGACTGTACCTATAAAATGGGGATACCTGGTCACCCTAGGTAGAAGTGACCCAGGGAAGCTGACTTGACACTGATGCAAGGCACCGTGGCATGAGTGAAGCCAAACCAGCCTCCCCCAAGGCCCTGGGTCAGAGCCCGGTGGAGTGGGAGGGCCCTCCGGGATCCCCTACCCCATCTGGGAACTTCACCGACTCAGTGGGGTTGCTGCCCGAGAACTGCACCCATTAGGCGTGGTTGCTGCCAGAGGCGAACCATTAGGTGTAAATGCCTCCTTGGGCCTTAACCACTAGGTGGAAGATGCGGCCTCCTGTCTATTCTCCACTTGTGAGGTAACTCCCTTCTCTTCATTTGCCAGTATATTTATGTCTGCATCTGTAATTTTCACTCCATGCATCTGAAGAAGTGGGGTTTTTACCCACGAAAGCTTATGCTCAAATAAATCTGTTAGTCTTTAAGGTGCCCCAGGACTCCTTGTTGTTTTTGTGGATACAGACTAACACGGCTAACCCCTGATACTTGACCTCCTGCCTACAGCAGCGCTAAAATAAAATAGTTCTGGAAATTTATTAAGAAGAAGAAGCAAAAGAAAAAAACCCTTCAAACTTCTTCACTGTGAACAAGGCGGAGATTCTTGGGCACATTCAACCCTGTTGCAACTGAGTAGAAATCTCATTGAGGACAATGCAGTTACACGATATTATACCAGGACTGAATTAGGCCCAATGAATTAATTTGTTACAGTATCTCTGGAAAAGTCCTACGGAATGTAATAGAAGATGATAATCTTTCTGAAGGCATTTAGAAGTGCACAGCATGGGCGCCGACTCTGTGGCTGCTCCAGCCCTGGAGCACCCACAGAAAAAAATTAGCGGGTGCTTAACAACCACTGGTAGCCAGCTCCCCTCCCCTCCCACCCCCAGCGCCTCCTGCCTGCTGGCAGCCCCACTGATCAACTGCTCCCCTCCCTCCCAGCACCTGCCGCTCGCCACAATTAGCTGTTCTGCAGCGTGCAGGAGGCACTGCGGGAACGGGGAGGAGCAGAGACGGGTCGCACTCGGGGGAGGGGACGGAACTGGGCAGGAAGAGGCGAGGCAGGGGCAGAGCAGGGGTGGGAAGAGGTGGGGCAGGGTAGGGCCTTTGGGCAAGGGGTGGAGTGGGGGCAGGCCCTGAGCTGGAGCAGGGGTTGAGCACCCCCGGGGAAAGGAAAAAGCTGGCACCTGTGGTGCACAGAAAACAAAAGGCAACATACTTCTATACAATAGCCACATACCTAGTGCAGAGGTCCCCAAACTTAGGGGGTGTGGAGGAATGTTTGAGGGGGTATGGCGGGGCCTGAGCCAGTCCCCGGGCGGGAGGGGAAGAAATGCCACACAGCCCCGCTCCCCTCCCAGCTCTGCTCTGGTCCTGCCCCCACCTGCATGCACAGCCACAGCTCTGCACTTGGTCCCGGCCCCAGCCCTACCCACAGCCTCAGCTCCATTTCCAGCCCCACTTCTGGCCTAGGCCCTGCCCCTGCCCCTGGCTGCGGCCCCAGCCTCGGCCCCCTGACCACTGTCTGCATCCCTCCATCCCCCGGGAGCCACAGATGGGGCACGGGGAGGCACAACCCTGAAAAGTTCGGGAACCACTGACCTAGTGGGCAAACTCAAATCCCTAATATAAACACCCCACGAATTTGGGGGAACCAAATTTGGATCCAGATTTGGATGCTATTCACGTCCATCTGCAGTGAAAGAATGAAGTGATCCAATTCCTTTCGTATAAATCCCTGACCTTTTCATTACTTTTCATTCCCATCAGGCCTTGGAACAAATTTTTTCCAATGTCAATTTCTTAGTCTGTGTCCTGGTTTCATAAAAATGTACAGGAAGGCTGGCAGAATCTAATTACTCCCATCCCGTTGGCTGGCTAAGGAAGAAGACGTTTTAATTAAGCTAAAAAGAAAATTTATGAGTCTCCCCACTCCTTCAAAATGAGCTTTGATTCAGCAGGTATCTGAGGCCTGGAACACAAAGAGTGTCTTTCTGTCTGTCAAGGCGAAATGAGCATTTGCAGTTTGTAACTGATGCAATTGTTCACATTATCGTTTATCTTATCGGACGTGGGCGTGGGGAAAAATGTAGTCAATTGCAGGAATTACAGGCCTCCCCTTCCCCCGCCCCCTGTTTTCTTTTAAGCTGTCACTCTCTCTGTAACTCACAACACTAGACTGTTGAGGAGGTCCCTTTGATCCCACGGACCGTGGTTTGCGTCTCTGCACTTTTTCCTCCCATTGTTACCCAAAATGCCAGAAGCTGGATAAGAGAAAACAGTGCCATATCCTTCCCTTAGAATCTGCCTTGTTATCATTCGGACATTACCACTGACTGTGAACTGCAGGGTTAAATTCTGTGCTCAGTTACACTGGTGTAAATCCAGAGTGACTCCACTGAAATTCATGCTACTCTGGATTAACTCTGGTACAATGGAGAGCAGCATTTGGGCAAAGCAGCACTGAGAAATCTATCCTACAGTGGGGGTTAAAACTCAGAGCACAAAGCACAACGTCATGCTGCCAATAAGTGGGTTCTCAGCACTCTATCTACATTCATTCCTCAGGCTGAAGCTACTTCCCTATATGTACTGTACCGAGTGCTACAACCACTATATTAGGCAGTGCTGGGTCACTGTAAGCCTCTCGGTTACCGGCCTGCCCAATGTACTTGAACTCTGGCTCCCACGTCCACTGAAGCGCAATGCAATTCCCCCTTTATAACACATACCTCACTACAGCACACAAAACCATACAGCAGGCCCAGTCAATGGACTTAACTTGGGCCCTCTCATCTCATGCTGTATGTCACTCTTAAGCAACTTCCTCTGGCAGGCTGAGGAAGACCACTGATGAGCTCCTGTGTGAGCCATGCCCAGCTTCTCTCTGTCGGAAGAAGGGGAGATTGGGAGGGAATGCACAAAAATGCTTGCTTGCTCTCAGGAACAGGAAGAGACAGTGGGCCTGACCCAGCAGATCCCATCAATTTCAGTGGGCACTCAGCACCTCACAGAATTCTGCCCAGAGTATGCAAGTGCACGTGTGAAATCCCACGCACCTCGAAACATTGCGAAAGCACCGCTGGTCACTAAATGAACCTTCCTGACTGAGTAAAAAGCAAACCTGGCCCGAGCGGCCGCACTAAGGCAACACAAGAAATTTCACTCCTCCGTTTCATCCATCTTAAAAAAAGAAAAAAAAACAAAACCGCAAGCCCTGCTGTGCATCTCATCCATTAGCAGTGTCTGGGGAGTTCCGCAGAGCCTCGTCTTGCAATTAGATAAAAGCTTTTCTCTTCTAAATCACTGTCCAGATGAAATCCGAGGGCTGGAACACTGAACTGAGCATACATTAGAGGCCAGGGCACAGCTCTGAGTGTCAGTAATTTATCTCTCTTTTGTTTATCCTGAAAAATGTGAGCTTTTACATTAAGGGATGTGCTGCTTCATTTATTTACCATAACCAATGACTCACCAAGAGCCTCTCCTCAGTAAGGACATGGGGCAGTGAAGGAGCTCCAGAGAGTTTTACCTGCCTAAAGCATTATGATAACAGCACAATTAAAATATTGAGCCAGATACCTACGTGCACCAGACCTGTACTTGGCACATCTGGGGAGGTGCGGGGGACGGGTCTTAGGCAACTTCCACCCTCCCAGATCCTGAGGGTGCTGCAGGCCAAGCCAGCCCATACTGCAAACTAGAGCAGTCTCAGGGCTACTCTAACTTGCACCAGTATATAACAGCTCCCACAGAGTATACTTTAGCCTGCCCCCTTCCCCCTCCTTAGCCTGCCCATTCCCCTGCGTAGAATCTGGGTGTCCCACACGGGAAGGGAGATGGTACTGCAGAAACAACTGAGTCCCTCTTCTGTGTGAGAGAGGGAAGATCCATGCCCAGAGGGTGCCTCTAGCAAGCAGGTTTGGGGGAAGAGGCTCACAATCATCCTCTGCAATAACTAATAATAAAATGAAAATACAGTTTGAATAAAAGAAAGTATAGCTGCAAATGTAAATGTGTTTCCAAACACAGCTCTGTCAGTGCTTCCAGTCAGGGATTTGGGCAGATGCACCTCAGGAACCAGATACCTGCCCAATCGGTGGGGTTATTATTAGCAGTACCCATTTCAAAGCCATCGAGCTCTTCAGTACCAATCTATCTAAGATGCTTATCTGGCCCCCACTACCATGGTATCTGAGCACCTCACTGCGTTAATGTGTTTATCCTCCTAACACTCCTGGGAGGCAGGGAAGGGCTATTATCCCCATTGCACAGATGGGGAACTGAGGCACAGAGACTAAGTGACATGCCCAAGGTCACACGGGAAGTCTGTGGCAGAACAGGGAATTGGAACCATGTCTCCGGAGTCCCAGAGTAGCATCCTGACCAATTCTTCTCATGAGCCATTAAGTAATTAAAAATATATATTAACTTCCTCCAGAAAGAGCATCACAGCTTTCTGAACCAGCAGAACAGAGTGGTGGGTGCGAGCGAACACACCGAGGGTATGCAAATCCTCTGTAACTTGGAGAAAATGCCTTCCAAATTCCAGTTTAGAAAGCAGAAGCTTTTCTTCAGAGCTGTGGACACCAAACACATTCAGCGTCAGTGGCTTGGAGCAGGAGACAGAGCCTGTTTAAAGAGGAAGGGTTCCTTTTCTATTGCTTTTTTTTCTACCCTGTTTAAAAAAAGTTAATTCTTTTACATTCAACCGTAGCTTATCTCTGGATCCCCTCAAGGCAATGGCAGGTCTATTTTAGAGGGTGTGAGCATCAAAGGCACATTCACAGTGAAAGACTCTGTGAACAAAGCACAACGGGTTTTGGTATCTGTAATTTCAAGTGCCGATTTAGTGAATGTTACAACAACAAGAACAAGACTAATGATCTGATGGCTCGCCAGAGATGTTAGCAGGTCAGCTATAACAAGGATGTTGCATCTGCAGGACCCAGACTTTCAAGCACAGCTCTGTTTGAGCTTCTTCTGGGCTTTGATCCTCACCAGCCATAAGTCAGATCTAGCCTCCCAAATGCCAGCCTCATGCTGTGGGTTTTCTGCAGACACACTTTAAGCTTTTCTGGTAATAAGGCTGCCTCTGAAATATGGATGTTCTGTTCTAGCTCCCATCAGAGTCCATTAAGAACACTCTGCTAGGTGCTTTATCAGGAAACAAGTCCAGGAGAGATGCAGCGTTCAGCCCAGATCAGGATTTTCTAAACAGCTGGTAAAGAATGAGGATGGCTAAGTAAACTGATATTTAACCAACTGTTGGGGAGATTGTCTCATTAAAGAGGAGTGGAGTGAGCTCATCTCTTGTCTTCTGTTATATTTCAGCTGAAGTACGCAAGCAGGCACTTACATTACATTGGATTCTGCATTTAAGCAAACTAACAATGTCAACACTCCATCCTCTTGTTGCTTTTTCCTCTTCTTCCTGGACTCCTTCCTGATATTCTCTCGAGTGTTCTCAAGTATGTCTCACACTCACTCGCTCCTGATCTAGTCAGTTAACATTAGACACTAGAGCCCAGTGTAGAAATTGTCACGAATTATTTTATTGACAAATTTAGCCTCTTTTCTGTCCAACGAACAGTTTGGAACTTTCTTGAATATTCTCATTATTTGAAATTCTTTGCCAGATAATTTGGCCTGTAGATTGTCCACAAGCATCTTGATGTGAGGAACTGATATTCAAAACTGGAGCTGTGTTGGCTAGGTCTGATAGGACACATGCATAGGTCACATGCAGCATTGCCTCTTCTCATGGTTTTATTGCAAGGTGCTTTTTCATAAAGCCTCAGCTTGTGGAGTCCCGTGATTCCATGAAACTCTCTGCTTCTATTTCAAAAGAAATGTAAGTTTCAAGCCTGTATGATTGTGGAGAAAAGCCTGAAAACATGAACCCTAATGGCTCAAAAACCAGCAGGCACATTAACAGAACCCAGAACGGGATTTGTGAATGCATGGATTCCTGCAGAGAGGGTCATTTCATCCTAAGGAATGGTGGAGTGATGGCTGCATTGCTGCTCTGTATTGCAACCCTGAATGTTCTTCGCAATTGGGAAGTGAATTCTCCCCCTGCCCCAGCCCAAATATGGCCCTCTGCATAGGTATTTGTGTGTGAATTTCATGCAAGAGGCTAATACAGTGCCTGGCTCTGCACTCAGAAAGGCATTTACTCCATAAAACTGAGGGTGCAGCTAATGTTCTGGAGGATTTAGCTCTCTAACTGATACATTTAGAGGCAACAGCAAAGCTACATCAAAGGCAGCTTGTTTCATTAGTACTACTGTTTAAATGATGTTATATGAACCCAGCAGTGTGGCATCTGAGCACATGACATACATTTAAATCAAACTGCTCCCAAACGAGGACAGCACAAGCTCTCACGGTCAGCCCACCCCATGTTCCATCCCAACTCACCGGAAGGAAAAGCTTCCTTAACGACAGCCCAGATTTTAAACTGTACTTGACCAAACGCTATGCTTCTCACCAACCTGCTAAAGGTGAGTGCAATGGGGCCCTGAGGGAACATCAGAGAGAGAGTTTCTCAACCAGGGAACCTCCACTGACAATGCTCTACCTCTGTCCCTCCAGCGTTCAGGTCTAGGCAAGAGCCCTAAGATATGGCAGAGGCAATGAGGACATCAGACAGTTTGGAACCTTTTTGTTCTGTTTTTCCAGCGGGGTGATTCAGAGGTAGCCAGGTTTGCCTTGTGATTAGAACAAGACTATAAACTAACAAGACGCAATGGAGACAGCTGAAGAAGCCAAGCCATCCGGTTTATTTAGCATCTGTTGTGCTGGCATACAGACATACTTCCCAACAGTCCAGCTCTGCATCTCTAACTTCTGACCCGAGCCATTGTACGGCCACATGGATCCGATCTTCATAGGGATATTTGTCTTTCCCTTCCTTCTGCAAGAAGTTAAAGAGCAGCTGATGCCTCAAGGAAAACAGCCTAGTTAGAAACAGAGTTTCTGCTTCTATATCCTGCATTTCCATACTGTTCTTCCCCCAGCTCTTTATTATTTAGGGCACCTGCATGAAAACAGGCTCTTTGGTGCTCGAGAGCTGATCTGCTCCTTGCAGCTCATTCCCCATCCTCAGTTCAAGACATCACGGATCACAGAATCAAAGGACTGGGACTCCACGTGAGATTTTTGAAAGTCCCGAAGTGCCTGAGGGACACAAGTCCCACTGAGAGTCTTTTTCAATGGGACCTCTGCTCAGACAATAATCCTGGTTTCATGCAAATATCCCTCATGGTAAAGCACTTGGGGAGGAACAGACAAACTATAACACCGCGATGCAGGGGGGTTTCTAAATGAAATTATTGCAAAGACTTCCCTGGGCAAGCAGCAGCTCCTTCCAGTGCGCTACACGCTGCAAAGTGACACAGAGACCTGGCTTCTATATTTAGTCTCCTTCAGGGACTTCAGCTGTGTCTGCACTTATCCTTGCAGCTGTGCTTGACAACTGGCGAGAAACACCCCCCTCCTCTCCCAGTTTTGGACTCTGTTGTCCTGTTGCTGTCTGCGGGGGTGGCTGTGCTAAACACCCTTTTTTAACAAAGTGTGGCTGACACCTGCAATGCCATTTAAAAAAAAAAATCAGTGGATGGTTACCATGCTTATCCCCGTCTCTGACAGGAGCCAGCCACTGACTCCTGCCCCTCTCACGTGCCAGGGGCATTTCCCTTTGGCTTGCATAACTAATTCAGTTCAGGCAGATCTGGCATCAGTTTCTTTTCCATTTAACATACCACCACCGAACATCATGTGGTCTCTCACCCTCTGCAACATACAGTCTCTTAGATTCCAGTGGCTGCTGGTATATTGTCTATACGAGCAAGGCAACAGTTCTCAAACCTGGTTTGGGAGGTGGAGCAGGGATGGTGGCCGTGTCGTCAAAGGCAGCCAGTGTCTCAGCACAGACATAGAACTGTAGAAATGTAAGACTGGAAGGGGCCTCAAGAGGTCATCTAGCCCAGTGGTTCTCAACCAGGGGCCCCGAACAGGTTTCCACCAAGCCAGGCCAGTGTTAGACTCACTGGGGCCCAGGGCAGAAAGCTTAAGCCCCACCGTGGGGCTAAAGTCTGGGGCCCCAAGCCCCGCCACCTGGGGCTGAAGCTGAAGCCTGAGCAATATAACTCCATGGGAGGCCTCTGTGGCATGGGGTCCCAGGCTGTTGCCATGTTTACTCCCCCCTAACGTCGGCCCTGGCTTTTATATGCAGAACGCCGGTTACTGTGGCACAGGTGGGCCATGGAGTTTTTATAGCCTGTTGGGGAAGCCTCAGAAAGAAAATGGTTGAGAATCCTGATCTAGTCCATCTCCCATTGCTGAGGCAGGACGTGGCCTTCCAGACGAACTGTACGCAGGTGAAGAGTCGCTATGAAATATTGACTGTCACCTGGCCAGTCACAATAGGAAACGGATCTTTCTTCTGAGCACCCTTCCCCCCTCTCAAATGAGATGTTAGGGCCATGGAGTAAAACCCTCATATTCCGAGCAGAGATGGGCCCAAAGCAAAACTCTGGGGATGCTGGCCACTACAGCGCTGGTCTCTCTCTAATTCAAATACCATTGCATTGATACTGCCAATAATACTGCATAACAGAGGTAACAGGGATGGCCATTAAAATTAATAGTGTTAAATCATCCCTGGTGCAAACCATTGACTTCAACAGAATTACACCAGGGATGAATTTGACTGCACTATTTTTATTCTTCTTGAGTTTGGAGAAAAATAATCTACTTTCCAGACCCATAAATTTAGTTTATGCTCACGTCTGTCTGCCAATGTAATCTAATCTAATCTCATGCCTGTCTGTCTATTTAATCCATCCTGTTGTCTGTCTCTTAGTGGCATTATAAAATGCTCCTCTTTACTGTTCAAACAGTTCCAAGAACTGCTCACCATTATGTTTTTCCCTATAGAAAGAGCAACCATGTACTTCCAGCCTGAATGACCCATTTTGTATCAGGAGAACAATAAACAAATAAAGCAAGAAAGAACAAAAATGAGGTCCCTTGGAGAGGTGTGGGGGTGTGTGTGTGTGTGTGTGTGTGTGCGCGCGCGCTCCTCTTCCCTGTAATGGGCTGCAGCTGAACACAAAATAGCAGCGGTCTCTGCAGCAGAGGTGACCTGTCTCTATTTAAAGGTGCAGTACACAGAAAGCAAGTCATGACTGATAAATGTTACGTACCTGTCATAGAAAGCACTTGTTTTAGCTCAGGCAGGGCATAGAAGCAGAGATAGGCCGGGAAACCCTTATAAAAATATAAAAGATAAGCTCAAAGGCTTTAGCCCCCTTATGGAACATGGTTACTCTCCTATCTACACTACAAATTAGAACCATGTGTTGCATCCAGAACTCATTACTCAGCTGTAACTCTGATGTAATTGCAAGGAGCACAGTAACCTTAAAAACCCATAAGCCCAGACCAGAGCTCAGATAATAAAGTAGATTATTTAGTAGGCAGCGAATTACTGGTTCTGATGTTTTATACTTGCCAAAAATAGAGATAGGCACAAAAGACAAAATATGGATCCAGATCCCTAACCTGCCCAGAATTCAGCTGTGTTCAGATCAGGGGAGCTGATTCGATCCATTCCATGGAGAGCTAACTGTGGAATCCAGAACCACATACACCTTTGGATCTTAACTCCCCAGCCCCAAAGCTCCAGTGGATTCCATTCTTGGGTTTTAGTCTAGACCATTAAACAGGCAGGGTCCCAGTCAAGAAATACAGATCCTGATCTAGTTTCAGACTCTAATCCTCTGACAGTTTGGAGGGTGTTTAGATCTGGGATTTTGGCATCTATAGTTCTCAGAAGAGGCTGCTGATTTCTCAGGGTGAGAGGTTCGAGAACAGAGGTGATCAATGCATCCGATGAAGTGAGCTGTAGCTCACGAAAGCTTATGCTCAAATAAATTGGTTAGTCTCTAAGGTGCCACAAGTACTCCTTTTCTTTTTGCGAATACAGACTAACACGGCTGCTACTCTGAAAAATGTTATTACACTTCACCCTAAATGCATGGCTGATACTCACAAATTTTCAACACAACCAGCCATGCCTTAGCTAAACGATCCAGCCTTGAGGGAGTTACAAACTAGCCTGACTGCAAACTCAGCCACTAGGAAACAGGCACCATTGGACTGACACAGCCTGCTGGTACGCCTCAAAGCAACGGAAGAAATGCTGCCTGACAGCTGGTTTCTGTCTCTCCTGCTTTGGCCCACATCACCTCCCTGCTCGAATCTTTTACAGCCACAGCCAGACATATACCAACAATGTATCAGGATGAGTAACAGGCTGAAAACAAAAATAAAGAGCAATCAGGAGCTCCAGCAAGCTGCATGTAAATCTACTAAAAGTGGCATGTTTCCACAATAAACAATCCGCTATCGCTTTGCTCTGTTCCCACTTAGCAGTCTGCTGAGAGAAAGAAAGAAAAGAGGCCCATTTGTAGGGCTCTGAATTTAACATGTCACAATAAAATGGAATCCAAAAGCTCACACGCCCTCTGGTGGGCAGAATTTCTGCACACCAAGATACCAGTGTTTTATACAAGCCACTCAGAACAGGAGCTCTGGGGCACAATGGCTTTGTAGCCCGCTTTTTAACTGAGGTCCAGTTTTTAGCATTATCATTATTATTTACTTGTACTGTGGTAGTCCCTAGGAATCCCAGTCCTGGATCAAGAGCCCATTGTGTTAGGTGCTGTACAAACAGAGACACTCCAAACTCCGAAGAGTTTACCATCTAGACCGTTCAGGGGAGATCACTAATTTCTACCTCTTATATAACTTTTAGTGCAGTCTTGTTTACAGCAGGGGCCTGGGAGTCAGTTCTTCATTATGTTCCCCGCTCTGCAACTTGCTCACTGCGTGACCTTGGGCATGTCACTTACGGCCAGGTTTTGAAAAAAGCTCAGCTTTCCCACTCAGATAGGAAGTGAAGTGGCCTGATTTTCAAAAGTGCTCCGCACCCAACAACTCCCACTGAGCCTCAGTTTACCAGCTCCTCTCTTTGTGCCTCAACTTACCCATCTATAAAATAGGGATAACAACACCTCCCACACTGGGCCGCGGCAAGACCTAATATACTAATGTGCACACAGCACTTTGGGATCCTTGGCTGGAGGGCACTATAGAGATGCAAAGGTTTGTTATATTATGGGCTATATTGTCATAGTTGGCCATGCGCACTTGCCCAACCACTTATCCTTCAAGTACCCATGGTACATGCAGCACTCAGGCTGTGAGTGCATTGCCTCCTAACTGCCAAAACCGCATGGATCCGGGCCCTGAATTTCCTAGCACTCCTAACCACCTGCAACAAACACCCCTCCATCACGTGGTCTGGGCTCAGCTGGGTTTAGAGGAAGGTATCGAAGCAGGGAGCAGCCAATCTAGGTCACATGTTCCCCTAGAAACTTGCCAGACTTCCATGCGGCAAACTCCATTCCTAGCAGCATTAACTCCACAGGGGGAAGCCAGCTGGCTAAGTCATAACCCTAGTGGGAATGGGCTCCAAACAGTATGGAGAGGCTAGGTCTCTGCAGCAAAGCCATGGAGATGTGTCACAGCTCTTCAGGAACAAGGTTTACCCTACTGCACGGGCCCTTGCTAATCTTGCAATAGTTAGTGGAAATTCAACTCAAAAGACTAAACAGTTTGTCATGTACTTTAACTGAAGGTGCAATCAGGTTGCAAGGCCCAGACCCAGTACTTCTGGGATGTAATCAGGGAACTCATCTTCTGCCCCAGCTCCACCCAGCACTCTCCCTTAGGAGATGCAGGCAAGCCTTCTTATCTCACCTGGTGGCTCCTGATTGGCTACTGCCTCCTCCTGACCCTTCTAGCCCCTGAAGGACTAAATCTTGTTGGTTCTGCCAACAGCAGAGCCTGAGTGGCCCCTCTAGGTGGAGCTCAGAGATCTAAACTCATTGCCTCTCTTAGGTGATGCTTTCCTTCAGGCAGGTGTGTCAGGGTGGCAGCACCTCCAGCAGGGGGCGGAGAAAGACTGGTACACCCTGTCACACAACAGAATCAGATTTCCCCACGGATCCATGACCTCTGTGCAACTGTACGACAATCCTCATGTGGCCACAAACCCCTCCCTGGGAGGAGAATGCAGCAGCCATCCATGTTTCAGGGAGTCCCCTCCCCTCCTTGCAAATTATGTTACTCGGTTCTACATCTTTTTCAGAACACGGTACAAACACGCACTAATTAAGCCCCGTGTTCCCAACTCTGTGATTTTACTGTGAATCTCAGGGTACTTGGTGTTGTTCTTAAAGTCCCAGCTCCTAGACTGTGTGATTACGTGACATTCTCAGGTGTCATTTGCAGAAAGTACATGTCTAGCCCTCCCGGTTGCAGAGTATATCATGGAAAGTGATGTGAGGGACCACAGGCCCCAAACCCAGGCCTGCAGATCCCTGGGCAGGGCTCAGATCACAATCACTACCCAGCAGCTCTCCTGGATGACTGGAGAAGGGGGCCAGCAAAGCTCTAGCCTGCAAAGGACCCCTCCCACAAAGCTCCTGATTGGCTGGGAAGCTCTAGTTAACCGAGAAAGAGGCATGGGAAGTTGCGTGCGCAACTAGAGGAATCTTTGGCTGACTGCTATTATGGACCTGCCTGTTCCTGCCCTCCTTATCCCAGACCCCCATCTGTTCCTTGTTCCTGCCTCACTCCAGGTCCCTGATCTTACACCTTAAACCTGGCTCTGGCCTTGACGTTCGACTTGGCACCTGACTCTCATCTTAGCTCTGGTTCCAGGCTTCTGACTAACCATTAGGCCTGTTCACATGTGCCCTTCTCCCTACATGTGACCCCTAAAGGCTCAAAGATCAGAAGGCAAAATAAAAAGGAAGTAATGTTTATTACAATTTTAAAATCTCACGATTTTTGAATGCTAGGGGCTGGCAGCACTATAAACCACCCAAAAAGCTCCTGTGAGGAATGGAACACTGTCCCTATTTTGCAGAGGGACACATTCAAACACAGAGTGATTCAATGTCTGCGGCAGAGTCAGGATTAGAACTCAGAGCCTTCCTGGCCCATAGCTCAACCATAGCTCTGGTGCCTATCCAATTTGGCCCCTTCTAACTTTTTAGCAAATCTGGTAACCAATTAGGTACATGGATGCTTAAGCAACGACCCTGCCAATCCCATAACTAATGTAGAGCCCAGGTCAGTGGAAAGTTCTGTTAAATAGCCTGCTTTCCCTCAATTAAATCTTCAGTAATGACAATCATCAAAGGACCAGTTCAAGATTCCTATTTTTGTCTATGCCACTTTACAAAGAACTGGGGCAAAAAGAGCTCCCATATCTTGTAAAGCTATCAATCAGTTCAGCTTTTTGGTTCTCCATTGATCTCTATGTAGCACAAGCCTTTTGATGTCTTATTCATACTTTCATTTCCTTATTCTATATTAAAAAGGGGTATGTAAATGATGACATTTTGAAAGCGTATATATAATTATTAACACTCATACTACAGCACCCATGCATAGATCATCTTCTCTCTTGCTTTAAATTAAGTAGGTCATATAGATGCTGCAGAAAAAGGAAGCTAATTCTGATGTAGAAAGAGACTAACCAAGCTTTTCGGAAAGCACTGGCTCCTAGGCAGAGTCAGAGAGATTAAAAGATATGGGCAATTCTATAGCTCATACAGTATCAGGCCAAATTTCCTTTGGGGTTGTAGCGCTGGTGTAATTGAGAGTAGAATTTGGCCCAGAGAAGCAAAGGAAATTGAGACAGTGGTAAACTAAGTGATGGTCTTACTTCTGTGAAAAACTCAGCCTCAGATATACTGTCTAACACACACGATTCGCAATGCATGCATAAGGCTTATTCAAGGCTGCCCCCTAGCAATGCACTTGCTGTCCTTGGCCAGCTGCAGCTGCTGATTTTCTGAATTTTATAGGACACATCAGAAGTGCTGAAAGGGACAAAAATAAAAACAAATCCGAAGAGACCAGCACCTTGGGCAGAGGTTCAGTATCTAGATGGGAAAGGGCTTAAGTGCTCTGCAAATACCACAGGCACAAAAGTCAATCAGATTCCCAGCCTTGGCAGACAACTTCACTTCAATAAATCCAGAAGCAATCAAGCAAGGCACATGTCCTTCAAAGCTGACAATGAAGAAATGAAGAGCCTGTGTCGCTGACTAAAGGGAAGTGGTGGGTTCCCAGCACCTCACAGGATCAGGCCACATTTAAGTAATTCAAGTAACTGGATCAAAATTCCTAGCTCTCCCCAGGCAATATGCAATCCTTTGGGGACTATAGCCGCTGTCATAAACTAGAGCAGTCCCCAGGTTGCTGTAACCTAGGCAGGGTCAGAGAACCAGGGAGCCATGGCTGATGATTGGTTCTCAGCTTCTTCTCAGTTTTCCCCTTTCCTAGGCTGCTTTGGGTGGCTGTGGAGGGGGGTGGAGCTAGGTGCTCATTAGGCTCAGGCACAGAAGGTCTAGGAACTCCTAACCTGCTCTCCCTGAGGTTTCCACGGCCTGGCCAAGAAGCAATCAATGAGCAAAGTTATGCTCCTCCCTCCTCTGCAATGCAGCAGGCAACCAGCAGGGGCGCTGTTGTAGAGCTGCATCAAGGAAGGAAGAGCAGCTCTCAGGGTGCTGCTGGCTCATACAGAAACTGCTCTGGGTGCTGCCGGGGAAGAGGTGTGAGGCAGGGCCCCCTACAGCAAATAGACTGATTCACAACACTGCAGTTTAAAAAACTGCAAGGTGTGGCTCAGGGAGCATATTTTCAACTCAGAATCATATACACGTTTTCTTCTTAACACAGCAGTCCCCAAGGACCACAGAACAGAGCCTGGAGAACCACAGCCAAGATACCACCAGAACGGATCGTATCAAGCAATCAGAGATAATCAAAAACAGCCCCCCAAAATTAGGGTAGATAAACGTGCCTCCCACTAGCTGGCTTTCCATCTTCTCATTAGTTTGCTCATTTAGACCCCGATCCTGCAATCAGATCTACGCAGGTGTCACCTGAAAATCGGTACGCAGATGTTTGTTCTTTCTGAGCAAACATACAGGGTGATTTTGATCAGAAATGCCTTCATGCTGTGCAGGCTTTTGAGCCCTTTGTGGTTAAAAACCCAGCCCCTGGTGACGAAGAGGAGCAGAGAAGTAATGCTTTCATTTCTACAGAGCTCGTCACAAATCTTGACCTATAGTGCAAAGGGAAAGCGGACCTGCGCTCCGCATTTCCTCCTCTGTTTGACTTCACTCTAGAACCTTTAGCCACTGCCCCGAGATCAAGTTAACATATTTGTGGTATCAGAATGGGCCAAACAGAGCACAAAATTATCCTCTGTGAGGATGATGCTCTTGTATTTGCATCTAAGCCCGAGGTTACCGTGCCTAACCTTCTACCCATTATTAATACGTTTGGACTCCTTTGGGGATATAAAATTAATTGGGGGTAAATCAGAAATATTTGGAATTAACAAACAGGCCCACAAAGGTCTTTTCTCCAATTGGGACTTTCAAGGGCAATCCTCTTATATGAAATATTTAGGAACACTGATTCCCAAAAATATTCAGGACATCCCGAAGATAAATATAGAACCAATTATTGCCAAATTGGCTAACCATCTGGAGAGGTGGAGTTCATTAACCCTCAGTCTGTGGGTAAAATTAACATACTGAAAGTGAGTTGCCTTCCCAGAATTTTGTATGTCCTGAGGGGTCTCCCTATTTCTATTCCTCAAATTTATTTTAAGAAATTCAATAATATTTTCAGAACGTTCCATTGGATCACAGGCAAGAAACCTAGCTTGACTCTGAACAAATTACAGCTCCCTCTAGCTCTGGGAGGATTTTGTTTTCGTAACCTGGAAAATCATCATCTCTCTTTTTTGTTAAGACAGGCATCATTGTGGCCATTAGTAAGGTTACTTTTTAGACACAGGTATTTTTAGTAAAAGTAATGGACAAGTCACAGGCAGTAAACAAAAATTCACAGCCCGTGGTGGCCCGGGACCTCGGCTGGTGCTTGGGGTGGGTGGGCAAGGATGCATGGCCTGGGCCCGCCACTGGTTCTGGTGGGGCGGCAGGCAGTGGTCCGTGGCCCGGGACTGGACCCCCACTGGTGTTGAGGGGGGTGGGAAGCCGAGCGCGGCCCGGGACTCCTGCTGGTGTTGGGGGGAGTTTGGAGGGCCTGGCAGGCTCCCTACCCGGTTCCGACCGGCATGTCCCTGTAGCTCCTAGGGGGAGGGATGGACGGGGGGGCTCAGCATTGGAAAGCACAGCCCATGAGAGCTGTGGGAGCTGCACCTGCGGGAAGTGCGGAGCCTCCCTAGCCGCTCCATATAGGAGCTCCAGGGACATGCCAGTGGGAGCCCCCTGGTAAGCACCGCCACACTTCCCAACTCCCTGCCCAAGCCCTAAGTCCCCGCCCACACACACAAACTGCTGTTGCTGGCCCTGGCAGCCCCTGAGCCAGCACCGGCTGAAGTCATGGAAGTCACAGAAAGTCATACAGTCCATGACTTCCGTGACCGACAAGCAGGCTTAGATATGAAAGCACCTTGGGTTCAGACTGAACAAGAATGGGTATACCCTCTCCTCCTTTCAGGCATGATTTGGGAGTGCCCCGGTACCAGGAATTTCTGGTATGAGGATCAAATGACCAATTAGATATTGGATGCTAAATTGGAGCCCTTCCCCTTAAAATTCATTCTTGAATATATTCCTGATATCTCGAGATTAGCGACTAACAAGGCAGCGTGGTTCCAATATGCAGTTTTGGTCATTAAGAAATTAATCCTGAAAAAATGGAAAAGTCGATCCCCCCCAAACACTGATGACTAGCATTCTGCAGAAAATGAATGCCCAAAATATTAAAAGCAATTTGACTTTTTAGAGGTCTATGATTCCCCTGCCCTCCCTTTACTTTAAAACTGTTTCTTTACTTTGTGTATTATGATGAATCTGGTATTTTGGTAGTGTTGTTGTATTTGGAAAAAATAATAAGGATTTATGAATATTATATAAAAGGAAAGTGGACCTGGTGCTCCCCAGTAAGTTTTCTGAATATTTTGCTACATTTTTGATTCACAGCAGCTACTGGACATATTTTAGCATAACTGGCATCCTCTGCTCAGACACAGCAAAGAGGCAGGTGGTGGTTTTCAGAGCATTGTCAGAGCTCTGTGGGCGAAAGCAAATATCCAGACACAGAGCTGAGAACTGTCACCACCTAACAGGATCAAGCATGAAATTTGGTTCCAACAAGCGCTGTCAGACTCTTGGTTTCACAGCTAAAATTCAAGCAAGCAAACACCTCTCCACACCCTGAAATTCTGAAGCTCTGCCCTGGGGAAAAAGTGGCTGAGAAAACAGGCTACAAAGGCCAGAGAATAGTTTTCACTAATCCATTTACAAGAATCTGGGCTAGTGAAGGGGGATCAAGGAGAGGTTTGTGATCAATACAGCTGTTCAATGTTGGGGAGACCTTTTTAGTCCAGCATTGATTATGGAAAAGAAAAACAGATAATGTTCTAACCAACCCATACACCTATGTATTTTTAATCATGGATCCAGGTACTGTTATTTATAGTATAAAATTAATGTACAAGAAGGTATGTCCACTTTCTTCCCCCTGCCTTCTGTTGGTCACATTTTTGATGCAAATGGTATTAAATTTTTTTTAAAAAAAAAAAGGATGTCATAACAGAAATAGGAAAAAAAGGACTATTACCTAATAAGAGGCTAGGAGGCAAAGCTATTTGACATCTGTTAATAGCAAAACATCACAGCTCGGCCGCTCTTACCTAGAGGCACTCACTCCCTCTATTAACTGAGTGCCTAGAGGAAATGTCAGCTGCCACTGATGAGAAGCACAAGACAGTTAGATGTGGGGGATGTTGGAAGAAAGCAGAGTTGAAAATATTTGTGTGATGAAGTGGGAATTTTCAATAATATTTTTATCAATCCCATGTGTGCCTCAATTTCCCTGTGTACTTTGTATGGCTACCCAGTGGCTGCAAAGGGGCTAAAAACCACCCATACCAGTGAAACCAGCCAGCCCACCTGTGATGGAATCCATTTTTGTCCCTCTCTATCAGTCCCAGAGGAAAGCTGCTCAGTCTCTCCAAAAGCCAACTTTTATCCCCCTCCTGCTGAGTTCACATGCTCCACCTGACAGAGTTTCCTGAGGATTGGTGCCAGTTGTT
The DNA here is from genome assembly GCF_965152275.1 of Natator depressus. Taxonomy (NCBI): domain Eukaryota; kingdom Metazoa; phylum Chordata; order Testudines; family Cheloniidae; genus Natator; species Natator depressus. The sequence continues at coordinate 118,718,931 of NC_134240.1, read as the reverse complement.
GGGGCTCCCATTTTCTTTCCGGATCCTTCATTGAATTGGGTCCATTTCTGCCAGTCCTTTAACAACCCAATAATACCACCCCAGACAGCTACATGACACACACTCACCTCATGTCTTCTGCTCTGCCCCGTCAGCAAGATTTGTGAAGAACAAATCATGCCAAACCAACTTAATTTCCTTCTTTGATGGGATTACAGACCTAGTGGATGGGGGGAAGCAGTAGACACGATATACCTTGATTTTAGTAAGGCTTTTGACACAGTTCCATTTGATACTTTCATAAGAAAACTAGGGAAATGTGGTCTAGATGAACTTACTAAAAGATAGATGCACAACTGGTTGAAAGACCATATTCAAAGAGTATGATTTACTGTCAAATTGGGAGGGTGTATCTAGTGTGATCCCACAGGAGTCAGTCCTGGGTTCAGTACTATTCAATATTTTCATTAATGACTTGGATAATGGAGCACAGAGTATGTTTATAAAATTTGCAGATGGCACCAAGCTGGGAGGGGTTGCAAGCACTTCGGAGAACAGGTTTAAAATTCAAAATGACCATGACAAATTGGAGAAGTGGTCTGAATTCAACAAGATGAAAATCAATAAAGACAAGTGCAAAGTCCTTCACTTAGAAAGGAAAAAAATCAAATGCACAACTACAAAATAGGGAATAACTGTCTATGTGGTTGTACTGCTGAAAAGGATCTGGGGGCAATAGAGGACCATAAACTGAATATGATCTGTCAATGTGATGCAGCTGCAAAAAAAAGGTTACTATGATTCTGGGGTGTACTATAAAAATTGTTGAATGTAAGACACAGGAAGTAATTGTCCCAGTCTACTTGGCATTGGTGAGACCCCAGGTGGAGTACTGTGTCCAATTCTGGGCACCACAATTTAGGAAAGATGTGGACAAATTATAGAGAGTCCAGAGGAGAACAACAAAAACGATACCACGTTTTGAAAACCTGACCTATGAGGAAAGTTCAAAACTGGGCCTGGTAAGTCTTGAGAAAAGAAGACAGAGGGGGGACCTGAGAACAGGCTTCCAATATGTTATAGGCTGTTATAAAAAGGACAGGGACCAATTGTTCTCCATGTCCACTGAAGGTAGGACAAGAAGTAACGGGCTTCGTCTGCATCAGAGGAGATTTAGGTTACATATTAGGAAAAACTTTCTAATGATAAGGGTAGTTAAGCTCTGGAATAGGCTTCCGAGGCAGGTCGTGCAGTCCCCATCATTGGAAGCTTTTAAAAACAAGTTGGACAAACGTCAGGGATGGTCGAGGTTGACTTCCTCCTGCCACAGCACAGGGGGCTGGATTTTGACTACTTCTCTAGGTTCCTTCCAGCCTGACGTTTCTATGATTAATATTGACACAAGTCAAGGCATTTTTTCCCAGCTCAGCGTTTTTGCATTTCTTAGCCTGGAAAGTGATGTAACCGTGTTACCACAGGGTGGTGCTAGACGACTATAGATCCCCCAATAATAGCATCTGTCACATGAGCTTCCAAATGACAACAAAGAGGACACAAAAGGTATAGATCAAGATACAATCTAACAGGCTGTCAATGCCACATGTAAAAAAATGGGAACAGACTGACATTCGCCACCAAGCTTGCTACAAAGGTAAAGCACAATGTTTTCAGATGGCATCAGAGATGTGTGAAAAATATGATGTGAAAAACATTGAAAATCAAAGCGTTTGCATTTTGTTTGACATTTCTATAAATGGCTCAAGTTGCAGATTACCTGTGGAATTCTACTCCTTTTCATGGGTTTGTTTGATTGTTTTTGCAAAAATCAGAATACCAAGGATATGGTGGTGATTATTTATTTTTGCTGTGATGGCCTATAGGAGCCCCAGTCACGGATCAGGACCCCCTTGTGCTAGGTGCTGTACGCACAGACCAAAATGGCAGTCCCTGCCCCACAGAGTTTATGAACTGGGGATAGATTTCCTGGGAAATTTTACATTAAATCTTCCCCACTTCCACACAGTTTTCCAAAGCCCTCTGCTAAGTTTGGAACGTGCTGTGGATAGGCTGAGCCAAATAACTCCTATTCAAGTCAGTAGGTAAAATTCATGAATGGCTTAAGTCCCATTTCAGCCCACAGGCCTGCAAAGGTTTTCTTCTAGCCCCCTGTGGAGGGAGAAAATCATGCAGCTGAAACCCTCCCTAACACTTGGGAAATGCAGCCCTTTGTGTAAGGCCCAGCAAGGGAAGAACTGGATGTTATGAGTCAAATGGCTGCTCCCCCGGAAAAGCGCTCAGCAAAAGAAAACACAGATGGGCTAAAATATTTAGGTCAAGATGTTAACATTTCTCAGCACTGGGGAGTGGCAAGACAATGAAAATGGGGACATTTTGAAAGCTTGTGTGACAGTGGGAAAGCGTGTTGCATCCCCTCTAGTGGCTGGTCCGCCTAAGAGGACAAAAGCCTACTGTCACTACTAATTAATGGAGGTACTCCTTTAGTTCAAGCAGTAGAGGTTTGTGCTGCAGTGTGGAAGGTCCCACCTTCAACCCCTGTTGATCACCCATATGAGGGGGTTATTGTAGTTTCAGGTCAATGGTTAGTAGTAACAAATATTGACCCCTAATTGAAGGGCTTTTACCCAATTTTTCTCAGTAAGACTCACACTCTTGGGGCACTTATGGGTGCCTAACTGCTCTAAGTCCTCAGTGGATGACCCTATCATTTCTCTAGCCCTCACGACAGTGACCTAGGCCTCTGCCACCTCCAGACCAGATTACTGCCACGCAGTCTGTGCAGGGCTGCCTGCTCGGCAGCTACACCTACGACCTCATGCAACGGTCCATTTAGTTGTTACACCTGAGGAGCACAGGACACAGGGCCCCAAAGCCTGCCCTGGCTTTGATGGTCACAGTGATCTTCAAAGTCAGTGTGGCTTGTGTTGTAGCTACCAGCGAGATAGTCCCTTTCCTTCGCGATTGCTGGGATGAGCGGGTGCTCTCTGTACCCAAGGCTCTAGGTCTGAATGCGTCTGAGAGCGGGTGGCTGGGCATCGTCAAGGGCAGTGTCTCTCCTTTCTGGGTTCTTGTACCAAAGTCTATTGACCTTTGGTCAAGGCGCGTGCCCTAGCTCCACAGCCGCCTGCGGGCCTGCCAGCGAGCCGGGCTTGTAGCTGAGGTTCAGGTTTCTGGACACCATTGTTTCAATTCATGTGGTTGTGTCTTCTATTCCTACATGGGCCGGGAGCTCTCCCCGCATTTGCTCTGCTGAAACCTCCCCGGGGGAGGAGGCTGATGCCCAAACCCAAGCCTCGGTTGTTCTTTTAGAAAGAACAGAGCACAAGCCCACATGTACCCAGGCGAGGCGTTCAGCATTCCTGGGCCATCCCAGCATGATGCTTGCCACAGTAGGAGTCTCTGTGCAAGCGCCACTGCTCCCACCCAGCCTGGTGCTAGGCTGCCTCGCTCTCCCATGTGACTTTTCAGGCATTTTTCTCAGGGCTGCCAACCCACGGGACACTCGGGCATCTGTAGGCAAAGCTGGCAAGTGGTCAAGTCAGGCTGTAAACCACCCGCCTGCGTGTCCGTGGAGCTTCAGTGCAGAACACAAGCTGTACCCGGGGCTAGGCAGGGGACGGCTGGAAGCAGGGCAGATGGAGTCCTCCTTGCTGCTCCTTTAAGTGTGGAAGGTGTTTGCTTCTGATCAGAATCAGCCCTGTATTTGGCTTCAGAGGAGGAAATAGGTTCTTGTCATCTCACCTTCACCTCCCCACCCCTCTCTCCCATTTCAGTGTGTCTGGGGGGGGACTAAAGTTTGCAGCCCTGGGGTATGTAAAGGAAAGGAGTAAGCCAGAAATGGGTTTCCACTCGTCTTCTTCCAAATAGCTGGGAGATAGCTGCAGCGGGAACCCCTGGCCAAAATTCACTTGGAAGAGGTTTAAATCTAGTCATGTTCAGGAGCCACCGGACCGAGCTTGGCTTTGAGGATCCACAGCCCCGGGAAAATGATCCGTGTCTCCCATTCAGATACAGACCCTTTACAATCCCTTTCTCTTTTGTTACTTGCAGGAGCACGCAAGGAGCCCTGCCTTCCAACTGCACGTGGCTGCTGGGTGAAATGGTTTCCCACAGCATCCCATTCCAGAAACAGTAGATGCTGTTTCATGCAGGGGTGCAGGGAAAGGAAATCTGGTGGTTTACACCAACAGAAGGCAGTCTCACTTTACCATTCTTCCCCACACACACACACACACCCCCCTACTATGGCATTGGGGTGCTAAATATTCTGCACGACTAGCAACATATGTTATGCTCAAACACACTGTAGATCACAGAATCATAGATTAGGGTTGGAAGGGACCTCAGGAGGTCATCTAGTCCCACCCCCTGCTCAAAGCAGGACCAATCCCCAACTAAATCATCCCAGCCAGGGCTTTGTCAAGCCGGGCCTTAAAAACCTCTAAGGATGGAGATCCCACCACCTCCCTAGGTAACCCATTCCAGTGCTTCACCACCCTCCTAGTGAAAAAGTTTTTCCTAACATCCAACCTAAACCTCCCTCACTGCAACTTGAGACCACTGCTCCTTGTTCTGTCATCTGCTACCACTGAGAACAGCCGAGCTCCATCCTCTTTGGAACCCCCCTGCAGGTAGTTGAAGGCTGCTATCAAATCCCCCCTCACTCTTCTCTTCTGAAGACTAAATAACCCCAGTTCCCTCAGCTTGTCCTCGTAAGTGATGTGCCCCAGCCCCCTAATCATTTTTGTTGCCCTCCGCTGGACACTCTCCAATTTGTCCACATCCCTTCTGTAGTGGGGGACCCAAAACTGGATGCAGTACTCCTGGTGTGGCCTCACCAGTGTCGAACGGAGGGGAATAACCACTTCCCTCGATCTCCTGGCAATGTTCCCACTAATGCAGCCCAATATGCTGTTAGCCTTCTTGGCAACAAGGGCACACTGTTGACTCATATCCAGCTTCTCGTCCACTGTAATCCCCAGGTCCTTTTCTGCAGAACTGCTGCTTAGCCAGTCGGTCCCCAGCTTGTAGCAGTGCATGGGATTCTTCCGTCCTAAGTGCAGGACTCTGCACTTGTCCCTGTTGAACCTCATCAGATTTCTTTTAGCCCAATCCTCCAACTTGTCTAGGTCACTCTGGATCCTAACCCTACCTGATCTAGTCAGGATCATTAGATGTTTCTTATGTTCCTAAACATTTGACTTTTCAGGCTTGGGAAAAGTTCAGCCGACTAAATGGGTCACCTTAAAAGCTGCTTAAAAGCAATGGTATAATCCATCCTATTCTGATCCCCATTCCCTCTCCAAAGCTCTTCGTAAGCTGTAACAGGTGTCATCCTCCCAGCCTCTGCTACCTGCATGTCTAAAGCTGAGATTGCAGGTCTGCACTTTAATGCAACAGCAGATTATACAAGACACACAGAGGGTCACACATGTGCATATCACATGCATAGACTGGAGGCCAGACTCTGGAGATTTTCACTGTCTGCCTATTAAATATTTCACTCAAAAGGCCGGATGCCATTTCATCTGCCCCAGTTGCCCCGATGCTTGTCAGATCCCACCTATCTGTAGGAGAAAGAAATCCACAACACACCTACCCTTCGGCCCCACTGCTCTCCCTCTCCCTCCAGCCCAGTCCTCCTCACAGGGTCCTGAGGTTACAGATGGGGTCCTATCCTGCAGAGAGTTAGCTGACCCCTGTTTCTCTGCCCTACCAACCTAGGGCCATGAATCCACTATTTTTATCCCTTCCACATGAAGAAGCGTAAGGGTTCCTATAACTTTTGGATGGCCGGAGACCTGCAGCTGCACACAGGCGGGGGCTAGGTGGAGGTAGCAGCATCGCTTTGAATGGAAACAGTGGATTGAAGCATCGCTGGGTTGAGCGAGGGCCGGGGCGGGGGAAGCTTTCTGAGCCGCACAGTCAGCTCTTTGCAATGCTTCTGTTCAGCGAGGAGCTCTGCACAGGCAGGTTCAAACTCTTCCTGCAGGTCAAAGCAACTACCAAAAAAAATGTGGAAAACAGGATGCAGAGCGCAACACTGAGCTAAGCTGAATAATAAGCCAGCCCCACCTACTGCTCCAGGGAGTCCAAAGACATAGGGAGGAATTTATCCCTGGGGTCACTCCCCTGACATCAACAGAGCTACCTCCAGGATGAGTCTGTCCCAGAACTTACGCAACTCCCCTGAGATGGTTGACTTCATCACACTGAGCACCTTGCAGCAAGAAGGGAGAGTCAAAGCAATTTGCTGTAAAATCTACTCTGAGTTCCAGGCTTTGTTGATACCAATTGCAGCTGAAATTCACCACTGTGCAGAGGAAGCACAAGGCCTGTGCAGCTCAGAAGTCTCAGTTATATCCTCCTGGTGTCCTTCTTTGAGAACTTAGGGAGTGCACAGTGTTTCTGCTGGCTCTGCCCTGGGGCAGACCTCAGATTCCTACTTTACTTAACTCCAACCAGCAATGCAGAACTGAGTCTGCCAATGTCTCGTCTGCGCTAGCCAATCAAAACCAGAATAACGCACCTGGTTGTGCACATCTGTGCTTCCAATAGCTCACGTTGATCTATCTACTGGACATCAGTAAGCTCAGGTCAAATAGAGGACTCAAAAGTGAAAGGACTCTTAGCACAAACTGTCAGCATATAAGAGACCCAGTTTATTTATGTTTTAGAGGTATATTGTGGGCACTGAACCCCCCCCCCCACACACACACACACACACTAAATCCAGTGGGCACTGGTTTGAAAGATTCTACCAGTTTTAATGAAATCCCCCCTTTGAGAGATCAGGAACCCAGAGTCTTGTTTAGACCAATGGCACCCTTTAAGGGGACCGACCCAAGCGTATATAAGACAAATCTGTGCCAGTGTGCTAGATCCACCAGTCTAGTCTGGAAAGCACAGTGGTGAGAGCAGGAAATGGGGACTAGAGATTCCTAGGTTCTACTCCAAGCTCTGAAATTGACCCATGGTATCACCTCAAAAAGGCCAAACTCTCCTGGCTGAGATTGTGCCTCTTTTGGAAAACCCAATGCAAAGGCCAGGAAACTCAGTGAGTTCCCCTTACCAAGTTCCCTCAGAATTCTTCCAATGGGGAGCAGGATTTGCCCTCTGCAAATGAGCATGGTGTTTGGCTACACAGATCTCCAGAATTTCAGGGGAATTAAAGCCAGGGCATCCATCTTATTCCAGCCTTGTGTCTACATACTGGCTTCACAGCCTATAGGGGCTATACTGTCAGGGAGTCCTCAGTCAGCTACTGCTCCCAGACACCAGTTCTAAGGGAGTTTCACAGCACAAAGAGACTCTGCAGATAAGTTAATGCAAACTAAGGGGACAAATGTCAACATGCTTCTCCACATACTCACTTGGAGACCTCCTCTTCTCTCTTAACCCAAAGATCCAGGACCCCATGAGGAGCACCCCACAGAGACAGATCACTAGAGTTTTTCAACTAATTTTTTTTTCCATTTTTTCCATCCAAATTGAAAAAATTAAAATTTTCAGTGTTCATTTTTTCTCTCCTTTCTGCCTCCCCGCTTCTCTGAGACAAATTGATAAAAAGAGGGAAAAGGGAGGAAAAGAAGGGGGAAAGGAAACATAAAAAATGAAAACCCAAAATTTTCAAAAACAAATGATATAATTTTTCCTGAAAACCAAAAATTATTCCTTTCCAATAACCGTCACACAAAATTGCATGAAGTTTCTCTTAATTAAAAAATTTTAACCATTTTTTGTCTACATGCACAAATTACTAGGGCCCAATCTACTGTTCCATGACTCAGTTTACTCACCTCTAAACAGGGAAGGAAAAGGTACTTATTTCCCAGGGGGGTTTCACTAATTAACATCTCCAAAGCCTTTGGAGATTTGATAAATACTTTACCTCTTCATCCAAGTACATCAAAGCACTATTCAGATAGTGAATTATTAAACCTTACAACCCCCATGTGAGTTACAGTGAGTGCTATTATAACCCATGCCTGCTTGGTGTGGTGCTGTGTCCCCCTCTAGGGGCACCAATAGATGAATGAGTCTGCTACAGCCTTTGCTAAGAGCCATGTGGCTTTTAGCTCATGTATTTAGCTTCAGAGGTCCCAGGTTTGATTCCACCCACCGATGACCGGGATCTGTCAGTGTTACCCTATCATCCGTGTTTCCCAGATGGCATCATTTAGGTGCTCACAGATTCTGGAGGGACAAATCCTGGAGGGACCATTATGATTTAGTCTGACCTCCTGTAGGGCACAGACCATAGAACTTCCCCAACGTTAAGCAACTGCCATACAGTGTAAGGAATGATATGAGTGCAACTATGCGTGTTATCATTCTGCATGCTCCCAGATTAGACCGCGGTATTGCCATAACCAATTATAATACGCACCTTAATTTCAGCCAATGCTCTTACTGAAGGATGGTATGGAGACTGAACAGGAGAGAAAGGAAAGCATACAGTGCATTTTACATTTAAAGCAACTGCAAAAGCAGGGTTTTTTTTCCATTTCTTTATTAGTTAGCTATCTGTTCACCCACCTGACATTTGATCCACTAGAGCAAGTGTATTTGATGCAGGTCTAGAGAGTCAGTCAGTCCACCCCAGCTGTGCCCTTCATCAGCCATGGAAACTTTCAGCAAACACACACAGAGCTATGTCAGCTGGCCTGACCCTGATCTCATGGCCATCCTGGGCTAGGCAAGCATCAACCTGAGATTCCTGCTTTTAAACGGAACTTTGTTTTATTATTTGCTCTTACTCCCCTGTCCCCCCTATCTCCATCTGTCTTTTTCATCCATTTGTGCCCACATGAAATCCCAGTGACTTCAACAGGTCTCCGCATGGGTGCAGTGGTCTGTCCTCATGTTGTACATTGCAGGATTGGGCCATATGTGGTGTGCTCTTTGGGGCAGGGAGTGTCTCCTTCGTTGATTGTCTACGTGGTCCCTTGCACAACGGGGCCCTGATCTTTAAGTGGAGTTCCTACCTGCAATCATATCATCAATCTCTTTCACATCACTGTAAGTCCTTTAAGTCAATGGGGTTGCTCCACACTGGTATGAGATCAGAATCTTACCTCAAAGGCACCATCATAAGGGGATATAAATGAGGGCAGAACCTGGCCCTTTATATGGGAGTTTCAGAAAGGAAAGAAGTTCACTGCTAGGAATTCTGGACTGAATTCTGAACAGTGTAATCCTTTGGGTCTTAATTCCACCCACATCAAACGTTAGCGCAAACAGCATTTCAACAACAAAATGCTCGGTGCCACCAACAGCTTTCAAGCAGCACCACGAAACTCATCCCTAAAGCACCAACAATTGCTGCCTTATTTCTAATGATTCCCTTGGAGGCGCTTGTGTATCTCAGCTAAATGCAGTAACACAGAATTACACTTATTCAGACCATATGTATAAGTGCAGCAAGAGCCCGTAAAAGCTTAACCAGCACAATAAACATTTGGAAAAGCACCATGACCAGATTTATGGTCCTTGGACACCTACCAACATGACCCACCAGGATTAGATACTTAGGTTTTCTGATGTAAGCAAAAAGTAAATAACTCCCCCCACCTCCCTTTCCACTCTGCAATGGACCCCCAAAGCCCAATCCTGCATTGGAATATCACGTTTTTTCCATCTTTTCTGATTCTTCAAATGTGCTCATTGAAATTGTGCACACAGAGCAGGTCCTGGCAAGCAGGAATTTATTTAGCACCCAGGACTCCAAACCCACATCCCAGAACATACAATAAAACAAAGGGAAAAAACGGAAGACAAATAAGACCCTCGATTTCCACTAAAGGAAGGATTAACCTTGCTGCAGAAAGGGAGCTGGACTCTGCCAAATTCAAGCTGATTTTCAGCGCTAGTTCACCAGCATAAGAGCAAAGGGGTAACTTCAATGCCACATACTGAAATGGAGTTCAGGATGATGGTGGGATGGGGTGGCTGCAAAATCATGTTATTCCATCCCCGAGAAGCTGGAGTTGTTAAATCTTGAATGTTTATTTAAACAAAGCAATTTGGGTTAAAAGGACAACTATGGAGTTGTGAGAAACAAAAGTTACTGTCATTCCCCACACAGAAGACACGGATTCCCAATCATTCCCCAGATTACTCAAGCATTTGCTCACCCACTTTTCCTCTCCTTTATGTTTCATAAAAGTTGTGATTAATAATAAAAATATTTCACACTTATACAGCACCTTTCAGCCAAGGAAAGTGCTTCACAAATGGGAATTAATACAGCCCAGAGCATCCCTGTGAAGCATGTATTATGATCCCCCTAACAACGGGGGAAAACCTCAGACACAGATGGGTTGAACGACATACTCTGGGTCACACAAGCAGATCACTGGCTGTGCTGAAAAAGGAACTGAGGAGTCCTGGCTCCCCATCTCTTGTTCTAACCACACTTCTCTGTTAAAAGTGTCTGGGGCTAGACCTTCTCTATAGATGTTAAATGAAAAAGGCATGAGAGGAGGGCATATGAGACTGCTTTTAAGAGATTTGCCCCATTCATTGAGACAAAAGAGATAGAGTAACTGAGTGTTCAGGTCTGAGGGAGTGCCTCACCGCCCACACATACCCTCCCTGAAAATGTTTTTACAAGTTTAAGACAAGCCACTACATAAAGTTACACAAAAGGAAGACTTAAGTATGACGACAGCTTTACTTACATGAGGCTCAGGGCATGAAGCTGTCCTCGTTGTTAAAGAACCAGCTCAGAAGCACTGCACTGCTTTGCTTATTAAAATGCACAAAAAGGCTATTTGTGTTTATTCGCTGTTTGGGGAGGTGGGCTGTGCATTTCAGCAGAGAACAAAGCCTACATGCAACATTTCATTCTCCCTCCCACTTCTGTTTTTCAGAATCAGGGGCAGATTACATAGGCAAGGCTTGGAATCAGAGCCAGTGATAACAGCTGAAGACAAAGTGGGTCCTGTGGGAGTAATGGATGCAATGAAGTAAGGATTAGGAATGTGTGGAAAACCTAGCACACCAAAGAAAAGCCTTACCAAATCTTAAGGGGGAGGCCAGCAAGGTGAAGATCTGCCAGAAGCAGATGTGTTCGTGTTTACAGATCACCAGGCATGACAAAGTTAGAGATGGGGAGCACAGAGTTTTGGGAGTAGGGAGGAAGAGAAGAAAGCAATGTGCATTTTCCATACCCGTAAGGAGTCCCAAATCTAAAACCAGCAAGCTAACTACAGATGAACCTGACCACTAGGGAAGGTTTGGATCCAGGTCCAAACCACACAGCTGCCTTCTATTGCTAGTCAACAAGTAGCCACCCCCCACACAGTCCCTTCATGGCCAAAGATGTCTCTGCAGTCCTCTACCTCTGTTTCCCCCCTTCAGGGCCCCTTAAACACACCACACACAAACTCTTAAGTTTAGCAACAAGTCTCCCTGGGGCTGGATTTATTAACATAACAAAATACTCAACATAAACGTTCTCAACTCCCCATCAAGTAGCTGCTCTCACTCTTCCTACTGGAGGTCTCCCAGCCTTCCTTGCCTGTAGCCTCTTCCCTGAAAACTCAGGATTCCCTGCTAGAGCCTACTTGCTCCCAACACCCATGCCCTCTGCTTAGTCCTCCCTGAGCATCTCCCAGCTTTGCTCTGTTAGGGAAATCACCTGACTCCTACTCAGGTGTGTCTACTTAGTAACTAAGGTTGGCCTGCCCCAGGACTCTAGCCCTTAAAGGGGCAAGCCATTGTTGTGTTATAAGGCTCAACCCAAAACTCCACATCAAACCGCGGGAACGTGAGGTTCTGAAAATTGCAGCTCAGGGACATGTCAAAAGTTAACTGCAATTAAGGAGCTCATCAGTCACAGACATAAGGAATAAGTTATCTGGGAAGGCAGCAGAAGCAGAGTGCAAACAAGATCAAGAGAGACCTAGAACAGACTCCGGAGAATGACCTGGAGATGGAATGTTCTGGTGGAAAAGCAGGAAGTTAGACTTAGTCGGCATGGCCCTTTCTTTGGTTAATTTCTTACATACTTATAAACCTTACAAGATACTTAAGCACGATGAGGAGCTGGATGGAATCTGCACTCGGACCCATACATACTTATTTTTGTGAGCTGAAATACATAGCTTAGGCTCCGTAAGAATCTTATCCTCCCAAAGTGTGCTGCACTCCAGGTGCACGTCCAGCATGTTTCAGGTGCTGGCATACCATAAAGGAAAAGTGGCCACATGGGGAAAGTTCTGATTTCTCCTGTGCAGCTAATTGAAGTTCATCTAAGGAGAGTAAACTAACTGCAACTTTAGGTGAGGTCGTTTGCACTTTCACAGTTTTGTGGGATGAGTAACCCATAGGGTAATATATATCTGTTAATGTAAAGGTCCTCCTGTGAACACTTGCACTCAAGGAGTGTCTGTGTTTATTTGGAAGAAAGGTGGATTAGTGGTAAAGCAGAGGACTTAGGGGACTTGAGTTCTAGTCCCATGCTGACCTTGCATAAGATACGGAACCTCTCTGGACATCACTTTGACCAACTACAAAATGCTCACAACATTATGGTTAACTTGACTCTCTCCTATGGTTGTATATCAGGGAGCCAACCATTTAGCCCTGAGTGTTGTTTAACCTGACCACTTACATGGATAACTATTCAAACAAAGGAGAGTAAATTTAACAGCCCTAATCTGATGGAACTAGTAGTCAAGACTCCTACCTTGTATTCCTAGCTCTGCCAATTACTTGCTTTCTGACCTTTTGGTAAGTCACTTTACCTCCCAGGGCTTGTGCTTCCCCACCTGTAAAATGGAAATAATATTCCACTATCTCAGAGGCAGGCTGGGAGAATTGATTCCTATTTGTGATTCATATTTGTAAAGTGCTTTGAGATCCTTGGATGGAAGGGCAGTGGAGTATTAATATTATTATTGCTATTGCATGAGTCACATAATGCTTCCTTTCCAGTATTATTCTCAGGAACAATCCCTGGGAAGATTTTGGTTTCACAGAACAACAAAAAATGTTTTTTTGGCAGCTGGTGGCAAGAATAATCCTGTTCCCTTATGTTTTGTGCTATTTAAAGGGAAACTGTACTTATTTTAGAAAGAGCAGCTCTCTGCACTTTCAAAAGACAAGTCATCATGAAGAAACTCAGAAAGATACATTGGACTTCATTTTATGGTATCCTTGGACATTTCTGAGTTAAGGCAAACTGTGGGTGAAGTGTTCCTTTCAGCTGGCTCACAAAACCATCAATGACAAAACACAGCAAAATCCCTTAGAAGTAAGCAATAAGATTTGTAATGACTTTCAACTACAGCACGTTCGTTGCAGGTCGTGTGGTTGCAGAAGGAGCAAGTCAGCACAGCATTTCAACTATAGGGGGCAGTGTTTTGTGCCATGTTCCACTTACATCAGACAAGCTTTTGAGGCTGTGATTATATGGAGAGTGTTTGACGCTGCGTGCTCATAATAAGTGCAGGAATAACATTCTAATCAGAGGAGGGGGTTTTTAAGAAGTAACTGGGGTTGCCACTGCACTAATATCATTTGGCTCTGTATAATGAGCAACAACTGATGGCTGCGGATTTTAGGCAAATGAAATGCATGTTAAATGTGATGTAGGAAACCAATAATTCTATATCACTTGTAGTTTATGCAATCCCTGTTGACTTAAGTGAGATTGCATGGACGGAAATGATGGTGAAATCTGGCCTACAAAGGATTTCTACAAACTATAGAGAAGATTCGGTTCTACAATAACACCAGGAGGGTAGGAGGTGGGGGGAAGGGAATGAGGTGTACGTTTAACGAACAAATCAAAACCTTTTCTCCCTGATACTTGGTGAATGCCTCCAGCATATGGTCTGGAGAAGGCAGACCGTGAACTTCTTTTCTCCCAGTTTCATTGCGCAAGCACCGGGGGATGTTCAAGTCAATGGAAAGGTAGCATATTCAGTACTGACAAAAGCAAATACTTTTTCACACGGTGCATAATTAAACTGCAGACCCCATTACCACAACAGGTTATAAAGGCCAACACTTTATGAAGATTCAAATAGGGATTGGATGTTCATATGTTTAACAAGATTATTCAGGGTTATAATTATTATTTAATTGCAGTAGCACCTAAAGGCCCCAGTCACAGACCAGGACCCTACTGTGCTAGGCACTGTACAAACACAGGACAAAAAGATGGTCCCAGCCCTAAGATACTTACAATCTAAACTTAAAACAAGAGACAACAGGTAGAGACAGACAGGGGAACACAAGGAAACGAGACGATATCAGTCTGCATGAGGGGATTCTCAGCACACTGGTCGCCTGACCGTTTTCGAGTTTTGTGTAGACATCACATCAAAGGAAAGTTTGAAGGAGGGATTTGAAAGACAAACATGAGTTACTTTTGAGAATGTCTATGGGGAATTCATCCCAACCACGAGGAGCAGCATGGGAGGGAGCATCTAGGTGCTTGTTTGAAAATGTAACGAGGAAGGTTGGCATCATGAGCCAATCAGAGGTAGGAGTCAACATCTTGATTATGAATGAAAGAGGATAGGGAGGGTGGGGATAGGCTGTGAAGAGCCTTGGAAATAAAGACAAGTACTATAACAGTTCATGCTAACATGGGAGGCAGATAAAATCTCATGATCTATGGCTTAAACCTGTCTCTAACTCATAGGGCTCAGAATGAGACCCTCATGGGGATCAGATTATCCCACATTTCCCAGCCGTGAGGTTTCTTGCGCCTTCTGCTAAAGCATCTTGAAGCTAGACACTGTAGGAGGATTCTGAACTAGATGGATCATGAGTCTGATCCAGTCTGACAATTTCTGTGTTCCTATGAGTTTACCTTGGGTTCTCACAGCACAAACTTTGGTGGCCGCACTCTTGCTGGTGGGTGCTCTGACAAATTTTCCTAAAATAATTATCTGTAGTAAAAACAAATAAATATGCACATATACGTGTCCAAATCATTGTCATTTATTTATGTAGGGATTTTTTTTTTAAGACTCAATAATAAAAATAATGTACAGCTGTATTTTGGTTCCCCTGGCCCTGGCCCCCAATAGATCCCCCTAGTCCCCACTGCATCGTCTGGCCTCCCATTGCCCCTTGGGGCCCCGCTGCTTTTCCCCCATTGCTCCAAGCTCTCTTCTGTGGCCTCACACCCCAGGCTCACTCCACTCCTTGCCTCTTGACCATGGTGCCTTCTGAAGCCCCGCCACCCTGGACTGATGCCCAGAGTGGGAGCTCTGGCTGGAGTGGGAGGGAGCCGGGGGGCTGAAGCCCAGAGCCCTGCCACCCCGGGTGGCTGAAGCTCAGAGTCCCACAGCTAGAGTCCCAAGGCCAAAGAGGGGGGGTGTTTGAAGTGGACGAGGGTGGCAGAAGCCTGTCTCGGACAGAAATTCGGGTGGGGGGAAGAGGAATAGGGTGCAGCCTGTCCCCAGAGCCTCCAGCTGAATCAGGGGAGGAGGGCTGAAGCCCTCCCCTGGAGCCCCTGGGTGCTGCAGGGAGGGGCCACTGCTTTGCCCCCTCCCTGATCTCTGTCCAGGAGGCTGTTGTGGCCGGAGGAAAACCCCCTGGTGGCCGCATTTGAGAAATGCTCATCTGCAATCACACAGGGAGGGGCAAGGTGAGATTGGTGTCATTTGAAATACCTATCAGTGTCTGTATATCTATATATATCTGTCTACTTATACCCGTACCTATATAACAGGGAGTAAACCACCGCTCACACTTAGCCCAGAGTTTGACATCACCTGCATCCTGCATGATGCAACAACAGGGTTTTCAGTGGCATGAAACTGACATGTTATCTATGGTGACCCCTGAGTACCTGAGGAATTTAGAAGCACAAGTTCCATTGAAATTCAATGGGACTTGTGCTCCTATATCCCTTAGGTACTTTTGAAAATCTCCCCCATTATAGTTTTCAGTATTCTTTTAGGTGTGTTGGTCCCAGGATATCAGAGAGACAAGGTGGCTGAGGTAACTACCTTTTACTGGACCAATTTCTGTTGGTGAGAGAGACAAGCTTTCGAGCTACACAGAGCTCTTCTTCAGGGCTGGAAAAAGTACTCAGGCCTGGTCTACCCCAGGAAATTAGGTCAGTTTAACTATGTTGCTCAGGGGTGTGAAAAATCCACACCCCTGAGCGATGCAGTTAAACTGACCTAACCCAGAGTGCAGAGAGGTCTCCTGTCAACCTAGCTACTGCCTCCTGGGGAAGTGGAGTACCTATGCCGGCAACAGGACTCCTCCTGTTGGCGTAGGTAGGGTCTAACCGGAAGCGCTACAGTGGTGCTGTTGTAGTCGTTTACCTGTAGGCATACCCTCAGAGTGTCACAACTAAACAACAGGTGGAATAAATTGTTTAGCGTAAGTAGTAACTCATATTCTACAAGACCATTCAATGTGAAGTGGCCCGTTGACACCTCTCCAGTCACAGGACAAAAAAGGAGGGCTGGTGGGTTACAGATTGTTGTAATAAGCCCTAAATCCAGTGTCTTTTTTAAGACCATGATTTTTAGAGTCAAGCAAAGTTCTGAATTTAAGCTCCCAGGGTCTCGTCAGAGGGCCTTGTGTAGGTTTTCTCTTGAAGATGAGGACGGAGAGGTCAGCTAGAGAGTGACTGCTTTGTGAGAAGTGTTCACCCACGGGAGACAGGGTGTTTTTGTCTTTTATCATTTGCCTGTGTGAATGCATTTGAGAGCACGGTGATTGTCTGGTTTCACCCATGGGGTTGTTACTGGGCACTTAGGGCACTGGAAGAGGTACCCCACATGTGGAGATAGGCATGTGTAGGACCCAGGGATCTTAGCATGTTTGTTGTGGAGGGGAAACAGCCCCTCCTGGTTGCTGTGGGCTGCTATGGCACCAGGCCCAGGACCTGAGAGCAGTGAGACTTTCTCCAGGTGTGCTCTCAGTGCTAACCCTGCTGGCGCCCAGGCAGGTGGAACCGAAGAAGGAAGCTGCCTGGCTGGAATGCAGAGAGGTCAGAATTGGGGACAGTGAGGGGAATGACATGGGCAAAGGGGGTTGCAGGAGCCAGACTGTGGAGGTCAGCCAAAGCGTGGGGTAGGGTTGGGCAGAAGAGGAGGGGAGGTGGCTGGCGTTTGGGGGCACATAGGCACAAACAAGGGAGGGAAGGAGCCAGGCGATGGCGGTGTTGGATAGTGGCTGGTGGGGCAGGGAAGCAGGAGCCAGGCGATGGGGGTGTTGGACAGTAGTTGCGGGGGGGCAGGAGCCAGGCAATTGGCATGTTGGATAATAGCTGGGGATGGAGGGGCCAGGACCCTGGGTGTGTGGATAGGAAGACCGGAAGGGTGGGGGGCAGGAGCATGGACAACCTTAATTCTGGCATTTCCTAACTTCTGAGTACTTGCCTTTGAAACCTTAACTTTCTTTTAGCACAGGCTTTCAGAGGTGTTAGAGATATACACCCAGCACACCAAACAGACAGAGACACACATGAATACAAACCACAAAGTTCAGACCCATTTCTGAATTCCTCCCAAATTTGGATGTGTTTTGATCTGGGCTCATCTCAAACTCACACCCGAACTCTGGATGATGAACTCGTTAAGAGATTGATCGGTGTTAACACGCGCTGGTGGCATTTGTTCGAGTTACTCCCTCTAATAAGGATAACAATGGGCTGGAAATCTACTCCACCAGTATACTGGGTAGATCTGTCCCACACAAAACAGTCAGCTGGGACCTGTTAACCAAATCATCCCTTGTTGTTCCATTCACTTTCAAGAGATAATGACAGGGGTTTTTGGGGTGTCCTAAATAAAACAAAATAGCTTTGCACGAGGGTAAATACAGAAGAGTAAATGTGCTTTAGTTTGTCTATAATATTAACAGGGTGATTATGTAATTTATTTGGCTCATATATGGAAAGACTCTGGTTCTAGGACTGGATGGGATTTTCCTTGAAGTCACCTGAACTGTATGAGTTATTTTCCTGGCTCACCCCAAAACAACGTGGTTTGCTTTCTGAAAAGCTAATGTCCAACTGTTGAAATGTTTTGCCAACCAAAACATTGTGGCCTTATCCTGTTTTAATAATCTAAGGCATCAATCTCACCCTCAACAGTCGTTTGATGTATTCTGTACTCTGCTGAAATAAACCCTTCAGACTTCACTTAGCTTGCATTCTGATTGAAAACTAGCACCATGCATCAGGCCGACAGCATTCTCTGTGAAAAATTTAACAGTGCATGGTGGTAACATATATTTATTTCCATGTATTGGGGAGTGAGCAACCACATATTCCAGCCTTTTTTCTTTTTTCCCATTGCTCAGAGATGGGCCTGAGGCCAAAACAGTGCTGCTAAGCTTGTTTTCTATTTAAAGCATTCATTTTTATTAATAACCCTTTACAGCCTACACACCAGCAGTGCGGGAGTTGCATTTCCGTGTTATGTCATCATGAACCATTATGTATTTAATTCCTGTACCCACAAACCCACATGGACGTCATTAAACACGTACCATACAATATTAAAACTGTGTTCTATAAAGTGCAATTAAAAAAATAAGATCTATGAAGTGTAGATCTTTTCCCCCTAAGGTCATGGGAAAATGAAGAGGTAGGCAAGTGAGAGGAGACTCTGTGGGGCAGCAGGTTAGCTCACCAACTTTCCCTGTCTGGGGATCTACATTCTAGTCCTCCTCATGTCACAAGTGAAAATTAATTACCCTATAAACTCTTCAAAGCAGATATAACAAATCTGTGTTATATAGCTCGTTGCTATATAAATCACACATGGAGTATTGGGACAAGAACCTTGGTCCTTTTATTCCAATAAATAAATAAGGCCTCTACCATGCTTCCCACTAATGGAAGCCTCCAATAGTGGGAAATAATAGCAGGCTTCTTACCGTCTCTATGGGCCAGCTATTTAGAGAGCACCATCATACACCCAAGTCCAGTACACCATGCAGCGACCTTGCATTGTAGAGTGCCAAGCGTGATGTTGGTGTTAGACTCTGGAGAAGGTTTTAACAATGGTTTCCAATGCAATGCTAAACATGCCCTTGGCTATGCTTGCAGCTAAATTTTGTTCAGCACTCATTATCAGCAATGGGTGAGTTTCATAGTGCAGACAAGGGTTGAGATGAAGGTTATGAACTGTTACAGTACTGTAGCATTTCCACAGAAACCCCCCCAGCATCCTCCCCTTTCCTAGCCACCAGGGAGGGACTGGCTTCTCATCTGGGTTTGACCCTAATCAGCAGGCTTCAGCCACCTGTTTTATTGGTCTTTGTCTCTTATGTTTAGTCCTTTGGCTGTTAGTGTCTGGTACATTTTTTTAAGTCACCTGTGTGGGTGGTTGGGGGCAAGAGGCTGTGTGTGAGGATGAGAGGAAGAGATGGATGGAATTAACTAGAAAAAAAGATTTACAGAAATCCTGGAGAGGAGAAGAAAGAAGAGAGGAAATCCTGGGGGATGAGGCAGAGAACACATTCTGAGGGAAGAAATAGATAGTTGATGGGGTGGAAGGAAAGAGAAAACAGCAGACGTTGAAGACAATGCAGAAAAACATACTTCATTACCTATAACACCACCAGAAAAAGGGGAAGGGGAAGAATTTAAAACACGAGCAAGAGAGATGGAGTCAGTTACATTTTAAAAATGCATATGGGAAGTTATATGACAAAATGTTACAGGTAAACACAATACATAATACACAGAATGTAGCTGTTCTAGTCCTTTGTATTTTAGAGTGTGAAGGGGCATGTGCTACTGAGGACAGTGACCAGCACAGGGAGTTTTCAGTATGGCTAGTAGGCTTGGTCTTTGGGACTAATGGATGCCAAGTGCATTTTTCAAGCTCCCCAACCCCCACACTCACACCAGGGAGATAGAATATTCAATCATTTTGGTGGTGGAGTTTCTCAGACTTATTTTGCAGTTACAAGGATTTTTTTTCAAGGCATGGCCAAATGTTTGTACATCAAGAGAATATACCACCAAGTTGCCCAGCTATTTTCATAAACTTTTCCAGGCCTTCTAGAGAGCTGTCACTTACCTCTTGCCTAACTAATTATTTCAGGCATAAGGTTTTATTTATCGTTAAGCAGGTTTCCTACACAGTGGCTTTATAATCCCAGTTAATCTTGCTACAGTAGAGAAAAAGAAAAGGAATAAACATATATATAATTAAAATGACCTGATTGTGTGTAGTTTCATAAATATTCAGCAATTCTTTAATCTGATTGAGGTTCATTTGCCACTGTCCTTTCATTAAAAAGAAAAGGAGGACTTGTGGCACCTTAGAGACTAACCAATTTATCTGAGCATAAGCTTTCGTGAGCTATCTGATGAAATGAGCTATAGCTCACGAAAGCTTGGTTAGTCTCTAAGGTGCCACAAGTCCTCCTTTTCTTTTTACAGATACAGACTAACACGGCTGCTACTCTGAAACCTGTCCTTTCATTGTTCCTTTTGAAGCCATAGTGATGTATGTGCCTGTTTGACCATCGAATTCTCTATGAATGTGTTGCAAGGGCTAGTTAAAGCAAATGTACTAAAGGGCATTGGTAAGTGATGGTATCCAACACGCTCTGACACCGAATATGGGCACTGTCATTGGTGCTGATTGGTTTCGTGCTTATTATTTTGCCTCAGTGAGCCTGTGTTCTCCTCATGTTAAGATCATTAAGTGAAGATATTTATGCTGTCTCCATTATACAGTTATGAAAAGCATGCATTATTTTTAAAGGTCACCTCAAAAGATTTTTTTAAATTGGGCTTGTGCCCTTTTGGGCTTTTTTATGATGTATTAAGAAGGCCAGAAAAGTTTTTTCACAAAAGCTTTTTTTCCACGCTTGTCTTTAAAAAAAAGACCTTAGATTTATAGGGAGGGTTGAGTTTGTGCTTCCCTGGTTTTATTGCAGGGCCACTTGGGGCTTCCCCTAAAATAGGCATTACAAGAGCGGTCCCCAAACTTTTGAGGGTCACGCCCCTCTTTCTCCCTGTTCACAGCTCCCTGGAGCCAAGCTGTGGCTCCTGGGGGCGGGAGCGGACGGGGTAAGGGACCAAGGCTGGGACCACAGCTGGGGGTGGAGCTGGGAGCAGGGCCGCAGCCAGGACCGATGTTGGCGGCAGGAACAGGAGCGATACTGGGCTGCGGTGGGGGCTGGCAGCTGTGCCTGTGGCCAGGTGTGGCTCTGCTCCCGGCGCCGCCCCCACCCCTTACTTCGGACCGGGAATGGAGCCGCAGCCAGCAGACGAGGCTGGGATTGGAGCTGGGAGCAGAGCCATGCCAAGGCTGGGGACGGGGACGGGGCCAGGCACAGGGCTGGGAGCTGGGGATGTGTCTGGGGGCAGGACCAGAGCAGAGCTAGGAGCAGGGAGGGGCTGGATGGCGCTCCCTCCCTGCTGCCCGTGGGGGCTGGCCCGGGCCCCGCCATGCCCCCAAGACGTTCCTCCACACACACACACCCCGAGCACCCGCTGCACCCCCGGGACATCCCCCTCCCCAAGATTTAGTCAGGGCATATAGTACAAGTCATGGATTGGTCACGGGCTGTGAATTTTTGTTTACTGCCCGTGACCTATCCATGACTTTTACTAAAAATACCCGTGACTAAAACGTAGCCTTAGTAAGTTATACATTTAACTTATGCAGTTTTTTGTGTGTGAAACATCTTATTTAAGTTTGTTTTAAATGAAAATAAAGTAAAAGGTTTTTCTGAGCAAATATTAAGCTGGGCAAAGTACTGTCAAAAAGCAGCATTTGTTTGTGAGAGCCCAAAATTCTCCTCTCTCTGATATTATTTATCCAGTCAGGGGCTAGGGTATATTTGAGCAGTAGGTTGAAGCTCATGAATTTTATGTTTACACCAGAAAAACCAAAACCTTGCTTGTCATCAAACTGCAAGGCTGGAGATTTCCACCAATGGGGATGCTGAACGATCAGGACAATGCTGCAGTGAAAACAGCCACAAGAAGGCAAATGAAAAAAATTAAGTTAAAAAAGTAATAATTACATAACGCACTGGGGACCGTCATTCCTCAAAGTGAATGGGGGAGGGGAAATATCCTTATGATGTTCACTTCATCCCTTGCCTAATAACCCACAGGCACCTAACTTTCCAAGTATCACATTTTTCATACTCTGGAAGCATCACAAAGCATCCTTCATCAGCTTGGCCCTTTGGCAGCTCCCCTCCTCCAAATGCAAATGCTACATCTGGAAAAGGCAAGAACCCTCTCTCTCAAGCCTGAAAGCCTCCTTTTATCTCCTCTCCTCAGCAGAACTCCCACTTCTTTCAACCACTCACTCTAACATACAACTTCATTGAATGGATTCAAGGTTTTCTCCTAAGCTGCTCAGTATCTGCCTCATCTTAAAGCCGCAGCACACACCTTCAGAGCCCGTGCTCTCGAATTCATTCTTGGCTAAACATTTCTAAAACAATGGATATGGATGAGCACTAGACAATGAAGGTTAACAGAGTCGCTTGTGAGGGCTGGAAGGAATTGGCTGGTGTTGCCTGCACTTCCCACCCGCGCCTTGCTCCTCTCACTCTCAGAGATGACACTAATGCATCATGAACATTAATAACAGGGTTACTGTGTACACCACAGAGGCTTGCTCTGTGCATTGTGAGGATCAGGGAAACAATAGATGCTTTTCTGCTGATCTCCTGCTGGAAACATAAAGCCATTTGCAGGCATGCGAATCAGCCTCCTGGTTTTATCCCTGTAACCTCCAGAACCCTTAACTGTAAAGATGGGTATCCTTGTGAAGGAACTAAAGATATAGGCCCTGATTCAGTAAGACACTTAAGCCACATGTGTAACTCGCCAACGGGAATATTAAAGTCACACATGTGCTGAAGTACTTTGCTGAACTGGGGCCAGAAAGGGAAATCTATGTGCATGATTTTTCCCTTTCTTTATTTTTAAGCCATACTGCTGCGCCACACCCCACCCCTCAGCTCATACATCAAATGGAAGGGAAGTACAGCACATTGGTCCACAGTAAGAAGTTAACATGTATCCACATTTATTGTACAATGGCATCTGAGACAGTTCCCTGCTCTTGGAATAGGACACAAGTGAAGTATCTCAGGTATCACTGTGGGAGCCGTGAATAAATGTAGACTTTTTAAATGATAACTGCCCCATCTTCTTATTTATTTTTATTATTAAATATTTATACCATGCCATAAACTCGTACTGCATGTTAAACACACAGGGCTACATGGTACAGTTCTTACCTGTGTTGATGAGCCCTTCAGTGACGCTCATCTACGCAAATAACATTTGCCCACAGCTGCCCGAAATAATATATTATCTAAGTTAGGCAGCACAAGACATTGTGCTGAACCACAGTTCCGGAAAGGGAAGGCAAGAGATGCTTATCACTGAGAAGGTAGGAAGGATGGATTCCTGGAATAAATGGGCTTCAAAGAATGTATAGGAAGAGAGAGGGAGGGTGCTGGGCAGATAGGAGTGTATGTTAGACATAGGGAAGCTGAGAGCAGGAGAAAGAGGAAGGGAGTGGTATGGCAAGAGCAGTGAGAGCTTCTGGGAAAGGAGCGGAGTCTGGAGAGGAAGGCAGAAGTGAGGTTATGTAGTTTCTTGAAGGGGATTGCCAGGAGCAGATGAAAGGATTCAAGGAGAGAGTGGCATGGCTGGAGAAGGGGATGGAAGGGTGTTTCAGGTAGATTGGAAAGGTGAGGGTGGAAAGCAGGTTACGATAATCGCTGAGAGAGATGGACAAGGCAAGGCCAAGGGTTCCGGCGTAGGAACTGGGCGGGCAGTATGGATTTTAGTTATGAGAAAAAGGAAGAAGCAAGAGGATTTAGCTACGGGAGAGAGACTGACAAGCGTGGAGACTGGATTCTTGGTGTAACCCCGGAGCATGTTCAGCAGGAAGCAATAGTTCAAGCTCTTCCCCCAGGCTGCCCCAGAAAGTTTCAGCCCCTTCCCTCGAGGAATCATCTGCAGGGTTGCGGAGTGTTTCAGGTTCTTTGGGCCCACTCACCCTCTGGCCTCTCTGCTAAGCAGAGCCGATAAAAAGATCCAAATTTTGATTTTTCATCAAAAATTTATTTCAACAAAAAACATGAAATGATTTTTTTGCAAAACATTTTCATGAAGAAAATCGCCTCGTTTTTTGACCAGATTTAGAGCTGGTGCACACTGTTCAAATTTCAATGGAAAAAACAAGATGAACTTCACAAAAAATATTCCCATTTTTCAACCAGTTATACCAGGACTAAGACCAGCAACTCCTTTGACATGGGACACTGAGGCCTGGTCTATAGTGTGTGTGGGGGGGTCAATCTAAGTTACACAACTTCAGCTATGTGAATAACGTAGCTGAAGTCGACGTACTTAGATCTACTTACCATGGTGTCTTCACTGCGGTAAGTCGACAGCTGACGCTCTCCCATCGACTCCGCCTGTGCCTCTCGCCCTGGTGGAGTACCGGAGTCGATGGGAGAACGCTTGGCGGTCGATTTATCGTGTCTATCGCTGCCCGACGCTATGGCCGGTAGCGTAGACAAGCCCTGAGGATGGTAACATTTGGTCACTGCTGAACTGAGCTGAATTCAAACCAGTGACAGGCTCCATACCTCCTGAGTCATCCAGGCCCCCCCATGCACAACTGGATGGACTTAAAATTAACAACTCTCTATTTCATCCTGTCCCTTCCCAGTCTCTGCAATGGGTTTCTTTTCATAAAGCAACACGGACTTGTTTTCAGGTCCCAACACCCGACATTTCTATATGTTTTATTTTAAAGCACTAGATAGCTCAGGTTACCAGTGATATTTTGCGGTGGTTCCCAAATGAGCCTTAACTGCTCAGATTTTTCAAAACCCACAAGTCCCTAATTGAAAGCAAATGTAATCAGACATATACAATACTCTGAGGTTCACCACACTGCACTGCAGCCAGTGTTACTGGAGAGGTTATTAAAACTTCTTGGAGTTGGGACACAAATACAGCTTGCAAGATTCTAGCAGGGACCCAGAATTTATTAGGTTAGGCTAAAACATTGCAAAGCCACAGTCAATCCTCTGTTAAGAATACATCTAACTTCTGTTTAAAAGAACATCCCTTCTGAGTCTAGACCAATTGTTTTAAGAGCAGTGACTGAAAAACAAGACGGGAATTTTACTTCCTAAGGGTCTAATTCTGTTGTTATTCCCTACCTCACAGTGTTGTGAGGACAAAGGCATTGAAGACTGTAAAGCACTTTGATCTACTGATGACAAGTACTATGTAAAAGGGGGTATTATTGTTATTACACCAGGGTAAAGGCAGAATAAGTCCTCTGATTTCAGCTGAGTTATTCCAGATTTACACCACTGTAACTGAAAGGATAAAATAGTCCTAAAGATGTAGAGTAGCCTTCAGCCCAGACATACAGTCACAGCCAGAGATAAGCAGCAGCAGATCCATTTCATAAGCCTCCTGAGCAAAAATGCAAGAATTTTATAAAAGCATTTTAATTGAATTCCCAGTGGCACTTGAACCTGCACTTAAAAGCAGGTCTAGGGTTATCTATGAAATTTCAATTAAATCAGAAGCTTTGATAATTTGATAAGTCACCCCAGAGTCTGGAGTCAAAACAGGCTGTTATTCGATCTCTGTTTGTGTTTCGGGGGACAGCACGCATGAAAGACGGTCGTGCAGACAAATCAAAAGATGGATAGGGTGGCTGCTGTTTCACCAATAGATCTTCAGCATGTCTCCAACAGCCCAGACAGTGGTTATCTACCAACTGTTTGGGGTCTGTTATCTTTTGCATACAGTATTCTTAAGTCCCTTAGCAGGCACCCCATTATCTTGAGAGAGACAGAAAGGCAGAGAAGCTACAGCACTATGCACACTGACTAAAGAAACTGCAGCTCTGTGCCAATGTCTCTTGTGGGCGACAACATCCTTTTCTTATCCTGACTGCTGAAAGTACAATTAAAATAAATCTAACAACATGAGGCGTTTAACCCCAGGTCGAAATACAAAATAGCTTAAAAATGGAGAGCCCGATCCAACGTGTGCAAAAGTCAATGAGACTCATCTTTCCATGAACTTCAGTGGGGTCGATCGATGAGGTTCTAAGTGTGAAACATACAGATGGTCAAATACACTAACGTCATTGTGGCTGTGTCAGCAAAAATTGCCTAACTGACTTAAATCACAAAATGTAACTCTGAACAGACGGCTGACAAAGGTGCCTTGCCCTGCCTTAAACTTCA
This sequence comes from Natator depressus, assembly GCF_965152275.1. Taxonomy (NCBI): domain Eukaryota; kingdom Metazoa; phylum Chordata; order Testudines; family Cheloniidae; genus Natator; species Natator depressus. Next base: position 118,692,720 of record NC_134240.1, on the reverse strand, counting down.
TTCGGTGCTCCTTTACCCCAGTGCATCTTATCCTCTCTTTGAAGGGGACCGCTGAGGGCTAAATGTTAGGCAGAAGGAAGCTCAGATTCCAAGAGGCCAGGTGCCTTCAGTATAATCTACACAGGCCTGATGCAAAGCCCTTTGAAGTCAACGGGAGTATTTACATTGATTCCAATGGGTTTTGACTCAGGCCCTCTCTCTATTTGATTATATATTTTATATATGTATTGTTACAGGGTCAGGCCAGATGGCTACAGGAGAGTAATAGAAGGCAGATATATTAGCCCCAGGTTAAGTAGGTCCCTTTTCCATGGGTAAGGTAACAGAACAATCAGGAACCTTCTGGAGATAATGAAGACAGACAGGCTGATTAGAACACCTGCAGCCAATCAAGAAGCTGTTAGAATCAATTAAGGCAGGCTAATCAGGGCACCTGGGTTTAAAAAGGAGCTCACTTCAGTTTGTGGTGCGCGTGTAAAGAGCTGGGAGCAAGAGGCGCTAGGAGCTGAGAGTGAGAATGCGAACTGTTGGAGGACTGAGGAGTACAAGCATTATCAGACACCAGGAGGAAGGTCCTATGGTGAGGATAAAGAAGGTGTTGGGAGGAGGCCATGGGGAAGTAGCCCAGGGAGTTGTAGCTGTCTCACAGCTGTTCCAGGAGGCACTCTAGACAGCTGCATTCCACAGGGCCCTGGGCTGGAACCCGGAGTAGAGGACGGGCCCTGGTTCCCCCCAAACCTCCCAACTCCTGGTCAGACACAGGAGGAGTTGACCTGGACTGTGGGTTCACGAAAATGGCCAAACTGAGGGCTGCTGTGAAGTTCCAAGGCGAGCAAATCCGCCAATAAGCGCAAGACCCACCAAGGCAGAGGATGAACTTTGTCACAGTATATACTCCAGCATAGAAACACCATGAGGTGTAACAGTTAAGGCTGCCCAAGCGTTAAAAAAATAGGAAATCCCTAGCCAAGTAATACCAGACATGCTACCCAGCAATATATCAACGACAGCTTAAAGAATATACAATCTTCATCTGACTCCATTCAGCACATGTGGGTCATCCATCACACTCATAAGCAAACGCCCCACTGAAAATGTCTGTCCACAGCCCCCGCTCTTCCAAAAGTGGGAAATGAGCTTCACTCAACAATATTCCAGTAACATTAATTTAGATATGGAAATGGCAAATTGGTTTCTTCTCCATTAAACAACACATTAGTAACCTGACCTGCCTGGTCTTGTTTTTCGAAAAGCAGGGATTAAATAGCAGCAAGGGTGGTTTAGGTTGAACATTAGAAAAAACTTCCTAACTGTCAGGGTGGCTAAGCACTGGAATAAATTGCCTAGGGAGGTTGTGGAATCTCTGATGTTGTCTAACCTGCTCTTAAAAATCTCCAAACACCTGTCAGGGATGGCCTAGATAATACTTAGTCCTGCCATGAGTGCAGGGGACTGGACTAGATCACCTCTCGAGGTCCCTTCCGGTGCTATGATTCTATGATTTTATGATTCTATGAGGGGGGCGGGGGAAGGCTGGTAAATCAATGACATTAAATGCTGCTACATTTGTGAAAGAAAAATTCAACCTACCACCTCCTGCCTGGCAGATCATGAATTAATGCGTGATATGTTCTATCTAACAGAGACAGGAATGCAACAGGTGTAATTAACACCCTAGCAGGGGTTCACCTAGCTACACAAAGTCAGATCAGGCTAGGAAGTTCCCACCACTCTCACTTCCCCTTCATTCCAGGCTTATCCTAAAGTGTAAGGAAAAATTACTGGCACTTCTCTAAAGCCTTCCATCCAAAGATTGCTAAGTGCTTTATCAATAGTAATGGATTAAGCCTTCTCAATACCCTCTGCTCCACATAAGAATTATTGTCCCTGTTCCTGTGCTTTAACCATAGGGCCCTTGAAATGCACCTAACGTTGTTCTCCTGCTGTTCAGTTCTCCCACTATAAACCTGTTTCACTGACTTTGAAGGAAGATTTTAGAAGACCTTGCAGCCTCTTTTAGCTGGATAAAATATTTCAGGAAGTGTTGGTTTGAGGGTAATGAATGCCAAACATGTTTCTCAATGTGAAAACCTGCTTGGGTGGTTTTGCACCTTGATTTTGATGAGCTTTGAATCCAGCTATTTTAGTTCCTTTCCAGTCCTCATTATCCCCCATTTTCTCTATTGCTTCCTCAGTAAATTCTACCCTTTGCCTTCTCAGCTGGTTTCAGACACAAAGAGAACTGACAGAACATACTCTCTTGACAGGTTTTAGAGGTAATATTTCTTCCAGGATTAGCAGATAATTTTTAAGAAGTATTATGATTGCTAATCCCTAGATTTACATTGCAGCATAGCACCTTTTATATAAGGATCTGAAAGCACTTTGCAAATATGAATTAAGCCTCAGAACACCCTGTGAAACAGTATAATGGCATTTATATTACAAATGGGTAAAAAGAGGCAAGAAGGGGTTAAGTGGCTTGTCCAAATCCCTTGCTTTAGCCACTCAACTACACATGAATTCTGAAGTTAAGCACAAAGTAAAACTATTACACTGTCACTTTATATTCTAGGAAAAGGCATCGGCAGATTATCAGCACGGATTGTTTCTTTAAGGATGTGACTAAAAATCTGTTGAACAGGGAAAAGCCATTTGAACCAACAAGACTGTTCTTCAGGTTTCTCTGAAACTCCACTTCTCTGCTTTCTCACCGGACCTCTTCCATCCCCTCCGCCACAAAAAAAACCTAGTTGTCTCAAACTCATTTATACTCATAAATGTTATAGATTTACTAACCTTCATACTATTGTTATGTTTTGGGTCACACAACGTACCCAGCGGGCCAGTTTGCTGCACTACTGATGAGGGATAAACATATCTGGGCCAGATTCTTATCTCAGTTACTCTGTGACTTCAGATTTACTCCAGTGTAACTGAGAGCAGAGTCCATCTCGTGGCCATTATAGCACACCAGACCTAAGCAACCCAAATCCATTTCCAAAAGCAATGCAGGATAAAGCAATTTGGAAGCTGGGTTGTTGGATCTTTGCATGTCGATACCAAGAATGCCCTCCGGAGGACAGGCTATTTCATAACGGCACTGGAATACGAGCATTGATGGTGAGTGGTGTAGTCTGGGCTTTCCTTGTGGGATGTCATTCTATTCTTTGAGTGAAGCAGTTCTGCCTAAATTTCCAAGTTGTATCAACAGGTACAAACATTAAGGAATTCAGTCTTAAGAAGGCCCTGTGAGATAGATAAGAATTATGATCCCCAATTGATAGTTGGGGAAACTGAGGCATGGAGCTGTGAAATGACCTGCTGAAGGTCACAGAGTGAGCGAGTGGCACAGCTTGAAAGGGACTCTAGTGGTGAAATCCTGGCCCCAGTGAAGACCATGGCAAAACTCCCACTGACTTCAGCGGGGCCAGTTTCACCCCAGATCTCTGAGCTCCCAGTCCTAAGTATCAAGCATAAAAATTATCCTTGCTCCAATATACACTTATACTATACCTTCTTCTGGGACAGTCATGTCTTTGCTATGAAAGCATGAGCAGATCTGAATGCAACAGTCAACATGTGTGTAACCACTTGGTTGAACAATACCAGTCAGGGGTGCTGAGAACCCTTGAACCAAATTGTAAACCCTGTTTATAATGGAAACCACTTCAAGCCAGGGGGTGTGTTAGCACCCCCAGCACCCATAGTTCCAGCACCTATGATAACAGTGATAATGTCTGCTATTCCTCTGTTGATACAGTCACTTATCCAATGTACCTTTCTCTCTCCCCACCCGCCTCCCCCCACTTTTTTTGTTGTTTTGGGGTTTTTTGCTGTTGTACCTATTCCATTTAATATGTGTCCTCGTTTCTTCCAGGTTTATTATTTGATGTTTATTTACATTTGATTCCATTTTTCATTTACTGACCCAGTAACTAAAAGATTTAAATCTTCTCTCAGTATAAGTTGCATTATCCTGCAGTCAGCAGCAAACTTCATAATTTTATATTGGATGTTCTAATCCAAATCATTTATACACTGTAAACAAGATAGTAAATCCCATGTGAGACAAACACTGAAGAGCCCCCGTAAGACATTGGCTATTTCCTTTTTTTTTTTTTTTTTAAATCAAAGAGACACAGTCATCCCCTTCATTGTGATAATTTACTTTAGATAATCTTCTAAGTGAAACCTTATCAAAGATCTTGAAACTATGAGTTGATAAAAGCCTAAATACACTATTCTCAAGTATCTTAAGGCGGGTCTACACTACAGCCGGAATCGACGCTCTGAGATCTACAGCGTTGGACTTCGGGAGTTTGAATGCTGCATTATGCAATACAGACATGATCAATAAAGCTCATGAGTATGTACCTCACTATTGTGCCTCAGTACTTTATTACATGAACGTTAGTTATTGAGTAGGTTATACATTTCAACCCTCCCTTAAAATTATATTGTCTACTACTTAATATATTTCAAGCTCTCCTGGATTTGTGTACTGTTTGTAAAGCCCTTTACCATTATCAAAAGATTCTTAGATAAGAAATTTTGCTATGAGTTCAAAATATTATTTTTTTTATTATTGTTGTTGTTATAGGTTGGCCAAAATAGAAAGCTGTAATTCAAGCCTATTAGAATTTCTGGGCTGGAGTATGTTTTTCAGAACAGAACCTGCCCTCTATGTTGAATCCAGACCAGAAGGGGTTGAACTCTCCTGTGAAGAGCATGTTCAAGCTGGCAGAAAACTCACAAAAGTAGCTGATCATATGTGATTACTACCATGCAAGATAGCAGAATTATTGCAAGGTCATTTGCTCTCTTCAGACTTCTGTTATTTTGGGTACAAAAATCTCTTGGAGATTTTGTTCTTGTCTAGGATGGACCCTTGCCTAAATTCAGCTTTGAACTCAAATTGCAAAAGCTAGCCTAAAATTAATCCATTTCTGGATTCGTTATTTATCAGCAGCAGCTGAAGCAACCAGTTATGGGGTGAGTGGTATTCAGATGAGCAACATTTCATTCATTTAGGATGATGAAAAGCAAATATGTGCCTTCCTCTTTAATACAAAACAAATACTACAGTACTGATTCAAAACGCTACAATTTATTGGGCACAGTCATTAGCACACCTAAATATTTGTTACATCTGTTTTTGCAGGCACAGCAAGTTTGCCCAATATATACACTTCAAATATAAATAGTTAAAACTGCCTCCTTATTTCCTTATCTGACAAAAACTACAGTTCAAAGGTCCTTTCCCCCCATGCAACAGTTCATGTGCAGTAGCAAACCCTCATGCTTTGTAAGGAATGTTGGGAATGCAGCTCTATGCTCTGCTTTATGTGTTAGCGCTGTCATCAGCATTTGCACGAGTGAACGCTACTAAGGACCTGTTTTCACTACAGGTATAACCCTGGTATGGGGGCGTTGTTACAGCACTATTAAGTTTTGCAGTGTAGATGGAGCCTTAATTGTGTTCTGTTACAGAACACAAGGAAGACCCCGTCTATACTGCAGAAAGGAACCCTGTTGTAAAAGGCTCTTGACTCAGTTATAACGTTAGCGCTCATGCGTCCTAACTGAGCTTGATAGGATGGCACTCTGGGGACTATGTTGTCCTGTTCTGATACTATCCCTATGGCACTTTCCAAGCCATTTGCCTTTAAGCCTCATAGAAGTTTTCAGAAGTATGGCAGGGGGTCAAGAGAGCTGATGGAGATACCTTATTCCCATGGACACAGGGCTCAAAAACTTTGGGAGGTCACTGAAAACATGGAACAGTAAAACAAAACAGGGAGCTCGGGTCAAACTGCTTCATGCAAAGGGTAATGGGCCTGACTGTCTCAGAGCTGCTTAGCACCAGCATCTACCATTGTCTGCAGTAGGATTTCCAGGTGCTCAGCACTTCTAAAAATCACATCAAATAAACATCGTTATAATGCGTACCACAGGAGTGCACGGCTCATTGCAGCTGACTGCCCCAGGGAGCTCGTAAAGGAAAGGAGACATAACCCAGAAAGGGAAGGCAATAAACAAGGGGGTGAAGGAATGTCAGACTAAGAGTTCTAAGGAGAGATCGGGAAACAGACATATTGGGCAACATTTTCAAAAGCACCTAAGTAATTTAAGAAACTAAGGTGAAATCCAGATGCCATTTAAGTCAATGGAGTGACATAAGAGATTAGAGGCAATTTTTTCCAAAACACCTACTTAGGAGTGACTTAGGAGCCTGAGTTATATTCTCAAAAGTGACTTAAGGCCAGAATTTAGGCCAGAATAAAGGTATTTAGGCACCTGACTCGCATTTAAAGCAATAGAGTTAGGCAACTAAATAACTTTAAAAATCTGGCCCTTAAACACTAAGTCATGCCTAAGTCTCATTGACTTTCACTGAATGAGGCAGGGGTCTTGTGGAAAAAATAGGATATGATCACGAAATAAAAGACTGTGATGCAGAGCATATGCAAGGGGAATAAATTCAGGTTACACAGACACCCATCTTTCTGGCATTTCCAACCTTTTGAATATTTGACTTGACACCTATTCTTTTAGCATTGTTTTTTGCGTATAGTTTACATACAAATTAAAATTGTGACCAGTATCTACACTGAAGACCAGAGGAACCAACTGAAGGGAAAAAATGAATTTTTTATATCATGCTCCGAATTCTGCCCTCATTTACACCTGCATAACCCCAATAACCTGGCTGGGTTTTATGAGTGTAATTAGGAGTAGAATTTAACTCCAAGAGCTCAGACAGTGCCCCACCTTGTTTCTGAAGAAGACAATTGAAGGGCCTGGTACAGAAGCAGGCCGAGAGGATAAATCCAGGATTTTTACTGTTCTTTCTGCTCTTTTGCACACTGACTGCTCAGGTTCAGGTTCTCTGCTGAGATGCCCTTTGCACAGACCCTACACAGCAGTCCTGCAAACCCTAGACCTCCTCCCCTTCCCCTCCCCTCAACGAAGAAAAATACTGAGCTATTGCCATTGGCTTCTACATTGCGGTTTTGTAGGGGCTAATCTTCCATTTCAACAATACATCTTTTGTGAAGAGCTCCCAGCAGAAACCTTAGACACCTTCCCTAAGATCTGTTTGCTTACAGAAGACGAGGTAGGATTTATTTAAACCTGGCTAGATTAACGTCTCGCAAACATTAGCAAAATGAGATTTAATCAGGCTTTTCTCTATACTTTCCAATGAAATAAACCACATTCATTATCAAGTCGGAATAAGATACAAGTACTGAGCTGGGAAACTTTCAAGTCTTTTGTCTCTGGGAGAGTGGAAGGAGGTTTAAAGAAAATGGGATCAAAGATAACTGCTCGGACTGTCTGAACATTCAGACTGGCAAAGGCTGTAGAAGAGCTGTAGGAAGGAAGGAAGGATTGTGCAGTGCTTAGAGTACTAGCCTGGAACTTGGAAGACCAGGGTTTAATCCTTGCTCCACCATAGGCATCCTGTGTGTCCTTGAACAAGTCACTTACCTTTTACAAATGGAGAACTGATGCACAGAGAGGCTAGTAGCTCTGCCCTCCCTTGTAGGGAAACATTAAAGACTGTGGGGCACTCAGATGCTACGGTGATGTGGACTATATCAGTACCTCAAGTAGATAGGGGTGTGGTCTAATTAGGATTCCTGGGTTCTATTTCAAGCCATCGTTGGCTTCTTCTGTGACCCTAAGCAACTCACGTTGCTTCTCTGTGCCTCAGTTTCTCTACCTGTAAAATGGGGACAACGTTTTCCAGCCTTCTAGAGATGTTTTACAGTTAGTTAATGTTTGTAAAGCCAATTCAGGTTCTTGGAGGACTGTTGTGCCAGACAGTAAGTTCAAAGTGCAATGAGCCCCTTAACTTGGACATGTCCTCCTACTTTTTAAAATAACTTTGCAGTGCCGAGCGAAGCAGTGAACTTACAAGCGTGGCTTTTTTAATAGTCGCCTCAGAAATTCTCCTGAAGAGGCCGAGCTGAAGAGACAGGTTTACTCTTTTTTCAGCTCTCAGATTATAAATCTGAAGAAAAAGAAAAGACTATGCACGGTTAGTGTGAGTGCAAATTCTAGCATTTCCGCACGCAGGCATAGTTGCATGTGTACAAACGGAGACATTGCTTTGAAAATGAGGCCCTTAAAGTACATCTCCCACCCTTCGACACTGGGCTGGGAACTATGGGCCTGAACAAAAGCCTAGTGGAGCCAATGCAAAAACTCCCATTGACTTGAGTCGGCTTTGGATCAGGCTCCACATTGGTTGAACTGGTTTAAAACCCAAATGGCTCTAAACATGTTTTGGCCCTATCCACAATGGCCATGCAAACAGTGTTGAAACCAAATTAGTCCGGCACGGTTTACAATCAATGCAGCAAACAGGTTTGAGGCCCAATGTGGATGGGGTCAAGATGTTTTTAGCAGGCAAATATCACGAGTAATACAAAGTGTGGGTGTGTTGGGGCACTGAGAACGGGGGAAGAGGAAATATCAGCTAGAGCAGCAGCATTGTTAGTAAATACAATTGTCAATGTTTTTTCAGGAGGAATTAGCATCTCATTAGGTTAAATAAAATGTACTAGTTCTCAGATCCTTGGCCAGGTCTCTGTTTGAATCAATCTGTCCATCAATCAATCCAAGGTAAAAGTTATGACTCTGTTTTATCTCTCACCTAAGCTTTGCCCTCAACCTTTGCTTTGGCTTCCTGCTTCCAGCAAATAAACTCTCCGGAGACAATTTTGGTTCAGGATCACACTCATACTCCAGTAAAATAACTAAATATCTTCAGGAAGGAGTACAGTTAAAGAGGCAGCTGCTAATTATGAGTCAATCTCTTAAGTGGCAGGATTTCCATCTGCTGCTGAGACAATGCTTTCAGGAGCTTAATGACTCCTTGGTGATAACAGGCAAGTTAAAACCAACAAACTGGGAAAAGTTCTCTTATTAGAATTATCAGCAAGAAACAATGAAAAAGTGGGAAGGGAGCTTCCTGAGGAATGGAGGCAAGACTTGTGTTTGGGGTTGTTTGAACCCCGCAGCCCCACCCCCCATTCTGGCTTATTTTTACCTAATTACAAGGCCATTTCCCAGGTAGCATTTGAAAACTTAGAACGCTGTTCTCACATCCACTGGAAGTAATAAACCAGAATGACCTTCGGCTTCCTTCCGTGCAAACAAAAGCACCGTGTGGTGCTGGAAATCAAATATGACACTTACTCTTTCGGAGGGTTAATGTCCTCTGGTCGAGCCTCAAAGAACCTAAAGACTTCATCACACTGTGAAATGTGAGGAGGAAGCCTGACGAGTGCCTGTAAAAGAAAGGAGGGAGGGGAGAGGAAAGTGTTTAGCGAAATCAAGTTTAGAAACTGATCCTTAAATATACAACCAAGAGGCAAGAAAGGGAACAATGCAAAATTCTGGATCCTGTCAATAGAATGATAGAAGAGCAGAGGCAATAAACAAGAAAAGCATCATGCCAAGGTGCTTCCCTGAAAAGAAAGGGTGTGGCACGTGTTAGTGCAAATGGGTTATGTTGTGTGCCTAAACAAGCAGAGGGGCTTGGGGATGGCTGCTTTGGTTTTGGACACATGGGGCAAAATTCCGCTCTAGCTCTTCATGTGCAAATCCATCCTAGTTATAGTGTAAACTCTTCAGGGCAGGGACCGTCTCATTGTTGTGTTTGCACAGCGCCTAGAACAATGGGGCCATGGCCGCTAAGTATAAATACATAATAAAATAACAACAATAATAATAAATACGTAAACTACAAATTCAAAACTCACGAATATAGTGGAGTAATTTGCTCCATAAACCCTCTCCTTTATGGAGTATCAGTAGTGAATGCAGGACTTGCCAATGAGTTTCCTTGCAAGTTAACAGGAAAGAAAGTGATTAATTGGTTGGAAAGACAGGCAGAGAGGATTTTTCTGCAGTACAAAGGAGTCTTCACTGCAATGTATCCTGGCTAAGTACAGCATATTAATGCACTCTGTAAGGTACCGATATGCAGTGCACATTGCACTCAACAATAATAAATGCAATTTTGGGGATAACATCAATTATTTTTAAATCTATTGGAAACTAAGCATTCAAATAGATGAGACAAGCACATCATGTAAAAGCCAAAAATGTCTTAGGTATGTGCTCTCTAGGTTCCATGGCTTGGTTCTGTCAGAGAAGGTCAAATATTCATCTAAAATGTGAGAGGCAGCAGAGAAGAAAGAATCAGATCAGTGCTTGGATTTGCACGTGATTCAGAGATTAACAGAGGGAAGTGAACAGCATAAGGGGAAGAGTGGGCTGGGATTAACCCTCTCCTTTGCTAAGGCACATTGGAAGTAGGCTACGTGAACAGTTAAATATAGACAAAGCTTCTTAGAGGCATTGTAAACCTGTACAACAGAATGAGACTGCCTGGCTCTTAAGTCAGTTGAAAATAGGGCAAAAGACCTGAACTCCCTTCCAGGCAATCTTGAAAGACAGATGAAAAATCGCACTAGTACTAAATCATGGATATGGCTGGGTGAACTGGGTTTGACTAGCCTCGCGATAGATCTGATTTATCTTAGTCAGACACACATCTAAAACAAAAAGACATGGCAGTGCAAGTCAGTTAGCTGTGTTGTTCTACATCTAACCAAACTTCTAAAAGCACTGGAATTTGTTTCCATATAATTGCAGTGGGGGAGGAACAGCTGAAAATTTAAAACTTAATGTCTTAATACTGCATTTCTGTCCCCTGAATTCTCCAGCTACAGTACATGTATCCCTGACTTGAAGAGGTCTGAAATTCAAATTCAAGTCTTCTTAAGAGTCTAGGTTTTGCTTTATTCTGCTTGAGGCACATTATACGTAGGGGAATTATATAAGTTGTGTGAGTTTTGTCCTCGTTGCATATAAACAAACACATATATATGGCAAATCAGAACCATCATCCAGAAGACACAATTCCGGCCCAGGAACAGCAGTAACTGTAGAATTTTGAAATTGGATTCTACCCAATGGGGGAGGGAGAAGCATAAGAGTACAAGAAATGTCATTGGATTTCACAACACAATGAACATAATGAAGAAGACACATAAACACAAGGTTAAAGCACATTTCATTCAACTTCAGTCTTCAAGCAGAAGGAGAGGTGACTTGATTTAGTGGACTGAGCAAGGGAATGGAGTCCTGAGAGCTAGTGCTGTCTCTGCCACTGACTCCTTTTTGACCCTGGGCAAGTCACTTAACCTCTTTAGACCAAATTCAGAGGAGCTATGCAAACTGGCTACCCATATTTGGAAGAGGGAGAGAAACGTTTATTTTGCTGGGGTGCTGCAAGACTTAGTTATTTAATGTCTGTACTTTGTTTTGAAAAATTATTGTTGTTTATGGGCTTGACCTTGCGACCCTTGGAGTTAATAGTGCAGCTTCCACAGACTTTAGTATTGCAGGACTGAGCAGGGTAAGCGCTAAGTATCATTAACAATAAACAGAAATCCCCAAGTGTCACTTGGCCCTGCAAGTCCAGAGTGGCGCTTTCCTGAAGGGACTGTCATACAGGACAACATTTTCAAACTTGGAGGTGTGATGGGGCACACCCCCATCCCAATCAGGAAAAGGCTAACGATGGCCTCTGGGCTGAACCGGTACTGGACAGACACAGCTGCAGAGCCTGCTCCATTTGGAGCAAATGAGCTTAAAAGGGAGTGTGTGTCACAGGAAGGGGTGGCAACCAGGAGAAAAGCTACTGCACACCACAGTCAGCTGACTCTTGTAACAGAGCCGCTGACAGGAGGACAGCTTGTGAACCTCTGCTGCCCACAAGGGCTCATCAGACCACATACAAGCTGTCCGCAGCCTGGCAGGTTTGAAGATAAGCCCTGACCGGGGGCCAAGCCATACCTCATCTTCAGAAACAAGCCAGATCTTTCCACACTCTTCTGAAACACTTCGAGACTGAGTGCCCCCATCATAAGAAGGATGGGGGGTGGGGAGAAGGCAGAATGTATGAAAACACTCAATGTAACCTAAAAAGAGCCCAGCCTATCACAGAGTGCCTAACACAAGGAACCTACATAAGTGGCTTTCAGGTCCACGGGAGCTGCTGCTGTGCAGCCTAACCATGGAAGTAGGACATGAGGTGGATTTTCAAATGGGCTAAGTGACTTAGGGGCACAAGGCCCATTGACTTTCAATAGGATTTGTGCTCAAGTCATTTAGGTGATTCTGAAAATCTCACTCCCAAATTTATGTCCCTATTTTGGGAAATCTTGGGTCATCCACAAAGAAAATCACTGGCCCTGCCTACACTTAGGCGGGACATTTCAAAAGCACCTCAATGACTCTGGAGCAGAAGCCCCACCGACAGTCAGTTTCTGTTAGTTTTCGAAACTATAGCTCTGATCCTGCGCTTGTTTTAACACCCAAAACGCCTACAGAAATCAGTAGGATTTGGGGATGCACAAAGGCTGTAGGATCTGGACCCATGTAATAGCTCCTGGAAGACACTGCGGCTGGGAAATACTAAGAGGGTGTGAAAGCTATGTGTAGATGGGGCCGCTGGGGCCTGGGAGGCTACAGCAGCACTGGCCACACATTGTTCTGCCCCATACAGAGCTCCCTTAGGCAAACATACAATGCACCAACCATTAGCTACACAAGTCTAATGAGATTCAACACAGTTAACAAAGAGCATACTGAGGAGGCAATGTCACATTTAGATGGCAATAGGAAAGATTCCCACAGTTTGAAGAAGAGAGTAAGTCCCAGGGCAAAGATACAACAGAGCAAAGGAAGGACTGCAGGACAGGGTCAAGGAAAGGAGGGAGTTCAAGATAGGGAAAGAAAGAGGAAAACAGATGGCAAGGGCATGAAAACAACTGGGAAGTGGCAAGGAGTTGGAAATGGGGGTAAAATACATAATTAGAAGCAGCAATCATCCCAAACAGGTAAAGGATTTGCACAGGAAAGATGAAAGATAAAAATGCTAACACATGGAATTCAGTTTTTCACACTTGCAGAATAGTATCAGCAATAACATGTTTAACCGTGCTGAGTATTTAAAGCAGTAATGTGCAACTCATACCGCACGCACATAGCCATCCATATGCCTTCAGAAAAAGGTGTTTATGGCTTTATTTCAACATGCAATTTTCTCGGTAGAATGCAGTTTCCAGAGAAAACTCACAGAACAATAGCCAATATCAGAAAGCGTATTAGAAGTGATGCAACATTTGCCAGTTCATATCCAGTCAATCTTTAGTTATAAAGGCTTTTGGCAAACGTTACTATTTACATGGTGCCATCCGCTTGCATGGTGCTGTATGTTAGATAGAGTGTGTAAAACAAAGAACAGATCCATGCCCATGGGAGCTTATTGTCTGCCAGCACAGAAAGTGCAATTCAACATAATGCAAAAACCGCAAACGAACCACAGGATGGAGAGTGTGTGTTACGGCCAGAACGTGCCTGTATGTGTGTGAACATGAGCGTGGTTTTGTATACATATATGCATGTGTGTGTATAGACACATATACTTACAAAGATACACACAGATGTGTATTACAGACATTGGTATACAGATGTGGGTATGTATGTATATACATGTATGAATACAAAGGCATATTATAGGTGCAGCTGGTAGTGTTGCATATACTTAAGACTGCTCAGCACTTCCCATTAGAAGAGCCTGTTTTCAATTTCTTATAATTTTTCAATCTTAAATTGTTCAGGCTGAAATTTTCCATGCTGGGTGTCTGCCTTAGGCTGAATTTTTCTGGAAAGTTTCAGGAAAAAGAGTCCAGCTGTTTCTCAGAATTAGGTGGAGGTTTTGCCATGATAAAAAAAAGTGCTTAACACTATTTCATTCAAAACTTCTACCGGCCCCATGTTTCAGAGCAGGGTCTTGGACTTTGGCAAGGTGGTTGCCCTTGTGCCAGGAATGTACCTTTTGCATCCCTGTGAAAATTCACCCAAATTTGTCCAAGCTACATGCCTCTGAAAAATTGCCATTGGCACATGCTCAGTAGAGACTTCTTAAAGTGTGGCAACTAAATTCTCCAGTGATTCCATCTGCACCGAGCATGCTCCATCCTTGCAGAGTTCCTAAATGCCAAATGTACTGCGTATGCACCATCCCCGTAAAGCCACTGAGCATGCTCCAATCTGGCACTCCAGGGGACTGATCAGGACTTTCCTTGCAATTGCGGCTCCTGGCAGCCAGGGGCTGCTGAACTCAGAGGAGAACTGCGCTTTCAATACTCCCCCTGCTGGTTTCCAGGCAGCATGGAGTGGAAGCTACTGGGCTTGAATGCAGAAGGGACAAGAGCTGTATTGAGTTGCTCTGTTAGCTCAAAAGGCAGATATCTGTGCTGTGGATCTAATGGTTCCAACTCAAATGATGACCCACATGAGTGTCAATATGATTCCACACAATTACGTTTTTGTTTTTTCAGTGTGCTTTTTTAAAAGCTGAGAAAATTACACACAATAAAATTGCATGAAAAGAACATTAAAATAGCAAAGTCAAGAACTCATATGGTATGTATACTCATAAAAGACAGCAGTAGACCTAGTCTAAATTTTCTGATTTTTAAAATTTTTTGAAAAAAAAAAAAAGATAAATTTTGAATTTTTTCATGAAAATATGACACATTTTTGATCAGCGCTAATTATTATTAATTTTTCATTTGGTGCTCATTTGGTTCTGTAGTAGACACAAACATAAAGACTCATATGTGTAAGTCTCGGCAGAATCATGGCCTAAAAGACTGACATAGAGCAGAGAGGATGGCCTGGGAAATCTAGAGGAAGGAAATTTTCTTTTTTTAATTATGATCTCACAACATGTGCAACAAGCAGGATCAAATTTTTCTCACTTGGAGCTGCCAGTATTCAGCCCCTCTGAAATCACCCACTTTTATTTAGGTGTGAAAATATGAGATTTAAGTCCTCAATTTGGAAAAGTACTTACTGCTTACTTAAACCCATTCCTAGTCAGGTCAGCACTAAAGCACATACCTGTTAAGCACGTGCTTAAGTCAATGTGACTTATGCACATGCTTAAGTGCTGTCCTGAACAAGAATACTTTCCTAAATTGGCAACTCCAAGTCTGAAAATGTTGGTCTGAGTTTTTCAAAGGGGGTTGAGCAAGGACAGCATGGTGGTTTTGTGAACCACAACTCAGAGGTCATTCCATGCATAAGACACAGTATGTATTGGACACATGCTTACCAAGAGATGCATTTTGGCCATCAAAGTTTAGAAGTCTTATTAAATAAAATGCGCCCCCTCCCCCTGGCAGAGCAAGAATATGAAGTTGCTCTTTATTTTAAATTGGCAAAAGATCTTCAGATGCAAGAAGGAAACTGGTTCAGATGAGCCCAGAGGCGCGTAATTCACACTAAAGTAATTGAAAGTCTATGGGTAAGAGGGAAATCATCCAGAGATATCAATTCCAGTGGGCAACAAATATTTACAGGCAGAGTTTGCCTGGTCTGTTAGATTACTTTCTAAATTAACCAGCAACACATTCAGAGTGCTGCAGTTTATGTTCAGAGATGAGAAAAAGCACTGAAAATATTCCCCTCTCTGCCCCCTCCCCTTTTCACTGCTTCTTAAATGCTTCTTACTGCTGTGCCAAATATTGGCTTAATTATCACAGTGCAGCTATTTCCCTGAGCTGTAATAAAACAGTGAAATATCCAGAGTCCTTGGGAGGTCTCCTTGGTAGTGGGCAGGGTGGGAGTCCAGTGTTCTCAAGTTCATAAGGTATGCACTCTGGGGACTGACATAGTACATTTTACAGACCTCCCTGCGCTGCAACGGCTCCACACAAATGCTCAGACATGCTTTGTCTGCCTTTCATTGTTTCTGCGTCTGTTGAAAAATATCAGACCCCACATCTCAAACGTGCAAACCCGCCCGCTCAGAAAGAGACAGCTTGCAAGTCCAAATGATAAAAACAAAAGAAGCTGCAGCATTCTTATCACACATTTGCCAGGGCTTTTCTGAACTTCTGCTTTCCAGGACAGGTGATAAGGAGGAGTAAAGCTCATCTGGCAACAATCAGCCTGAACTCTGGGTCTGAGCCTGCCCTCCTTACTCACGCTAGAAGTGCTACTGATTTCAGTGATGCAGCAGCTGCAAGCAGCCGTCATAGAGCTAGGCACTTTGTCGTATTTATTGATTTTAATACCCCGGGTCAAAAGTCCTCCGTGACAGTTTCACGCAATCGCAACCCTACATCATCCCCTTTCAAGACTCAAGATTCAGTCGCATCCTAATTTTTAGTTCACAAAAGGTGAACTTCATCCCTGTTTGTGCTCCAACTGAATCCCATGTAAGCTATTTTGGGGGCTAAAGTGGGACTTAAGTAGTGCATAATTCTTTGCACAATGGAGGACTCAACTCAGTGAAATGTTTTATGTTTTATGTCTCCATGTTTTATTTTGTTGCTGTGTAGTTTGGGACAACTTTTAAAATCAATACATGCAGTGAGAAAGGAAGAAAGATATAAAGGAGTTAACACTTCTGAAGTTGTGGGGCTAGATCCTAATTTCACTGAAGCCTGTGGAAAACATATGTATCAATAATTGCTGCTGGGGAGGAAACAGTTAATATTTGTTAATACTGTTTTATCCACAACCTCTTTCCCCTTCCCTGCATCAACTGTATGCTTCCTAGTTGTTATGCTCCTGATTCACAGCGGCCTAACATTCCTGGTCAATTTCATACTGGGGAATTCAAAGGTTGTGATTGGGCGAACATTCAGGATTACATAGATCATATACAAACCCCTTACACTGATAAAAATACTCCTGAAGTCTAGGTCTTAATAAGAACCAGGCATGAAATACTTGCCCCCATTGAAGTCACTGGCAACATTCTCATTGATTTCAAAGGGGCCAGGATTTTACCCCAGCTAGGACCTAACAAGAATCTCTCCTTCCCTCCCCAAACCTTTGTCCAAAAACTCTAATGAACTTTTGAGGCTCAAAATGTTTGCTTTTCATTATTATTTTCAAACACCTCTGGACTTCCATGGTCTGGAAGTGGAAGCTGTGAAACAACATAAGACAGCCATTCCTTGTATGAATGGAGGCAGGAAGTAGGAGGAAATTTTAAAAGAACGCTGTTCTTGTGAGCTTTGCAGACTCAAAAAGTTCGGCAAAGGTGCTGGTTAAAATCTGTAAAGCCCTATGTGGTCTGGCACCCAGTTACTTCCTTGGGCCTCTATCCCTAGGTCCTGCTGTGGGATTCATGAACCACCGTGTTGCTGTCCTGCCAGCCAACAGACTGACTAACCACTGTGTCCCTCTGCATCCGATGAAGTGAGCTGTAGCTCACGAAAGCTTATGCTCAAATAAATTGGTTAGTCTCTAAGGTGCCGCAAGTCCTCCTTTTCTTTTTGCGAATACAGACTAACATGGCTGCTACTCTGAAATGTGTCACTCTTGCTACCAGTGACTGGGGGAGAAGAATCTAATGCAAGTGGTAGCGTTGATCTGGCTTAGCCTACGACTGGGTCTGGTGATCTTCAGGGCAGGGTGTAAGATGAACATTTCTGATCAAGCTTGTCAGTGACCTGCAGACTGTTTTAGTGGCAGGCTCTGCATATTTTAATGAATTTTGGTCATTTTTAGATTAATGTAAAAGACTGAGGCAAAGAGCACCATTAATCAATCAATAAATTAAACTAGCCTCTCTTTGGAGAAGCTTCCAAGCTTCCCCAAACTGAGCCATAGCTTGAAATTTGCCCATTAGTGATTCAAATCTGGTCTAGCATTAATGAGAAGCCTGCTGGAAATGAAGGAGGTTCATTGTGCTCAACTAAAAGCTAGTGACGGTCTGAATGGACTTCTCCATGAGAGAAAATACAAAATGAAAAGGATGGCTAGTGGCAGTGATAGCCACTTCAGGCCTAATGATAATTGCAACAGTCACTGTAATAGACTCCTCAGACATGACCGGTGATGTAACCCTAACCTGGGACTGGTATGTCTGCTTCTCAGACAACGGCGGCCCAGATAACCAGCTTCCAGTTCATCACGGTCAGAGGTCATGTCTGCACTCCCTGGCATAAACTACTGCCTTCTACATGGCATGCCTGTTTGGTGAACCCATGACATTATTTCTTACGGCATGTGTCTCATGCAGTTCCTTTCTGAACAAATAAGGCTGGGAATACAGTACAAGCACACATTTTTAAAGATAGCTATTAGGCCGCTATTAGTCAGACACTGCATTAATTGTTGCATAAAAAGCCTGATCTCATGAGATAAGACTTTTTTCCCCAGTTTTCTGGACTGGATGATTCAGATGACAAGGACTTCAATTTAGCAGAATGTCTGCTCCCTTTCCACATGCCTCAGGCTCTATGGTCTCCAGTGATCTGCACCCAATTTGCATAAGCAAATACCTGACAGGAAGCATCTTTGAAAATATATATTTTTCTCCTCCGCCTGCCCGTCTAGTTTTCTTAAAAGGGAAAAAAATCACAGGAAATAAAAGACGAAGTCTGGGGTTTAGATTATGCACTTTGGTTGACATGGCTGATCCCACCTTAAAACCAGCACACCAGTCTTGCTCAGAAATACCTTTTAATTTAGTGTCAGAAGATTAATTATCAACAAATCGCAAAATCAGGGATGGAAGAGGCAGACTAGGTCACCAAACCCACCCTCCACTTGTCAATGCACTGCTCCTCCCTGCAACGTATTTTCCAGGGCTTCACTCGTTATTGGAAACACAATTAGAAAAAGTAGTAAATCATTTATCTCTAGCTTCCTGCAAAGCAAAACCTGGTCTAATTGGGATATTATTGAACTGGTGGGCAGATAGGACTTAGCAAATGCCATATTTACTACTCTGCTCCCCCCTCTGAATCACCCATCATGTACACTAGGACAACTTCCAGGGTTCAGCTCCAGTGAATTTAATTGCTGACCACATCTCTTTGAAATGCTCTGAGAGGTGAAACTAGGTTCATGGCTTTTATACCATTGGCTAGGTGTATCTGTGCCTGTGATGGGCCTGCTTCAGCCTGGGCGCACATGGCTGCATCTTTTAGCTCAGGAGTCCTCAAGAGGGCTATCTTCAACTCTTTTGGGCTCCCTGGGCTGCGTTACCTCTGTCTATAATGGTAAAACACAAGAGGATTCCTAATGCAGGAATTGTACCAGGACCAGACAGGCAGAGGAATTTTGTCTGGCAGAACCAGAGCTCAGACCAGAGTTTGAGGCTAAGATGAAGAGCGCTGTTTCCACAGAATCCCTTATCTGATAGTAAGATTCTCGACATGTAATGTAATGTATACTGCTGTTAAAGGTCTTCTGCAACACTGGACACACGGGGCACCATGCTGGTAAAAGAAGCTCCCCGAAGCAAAACTCTCCCATCTTTGGCACTACTCTACAGTAGTTTTGTCTGAGGATCCTGTAGGTCAAAGGCTCCTCTGTGCTCAAGTACACTGCCCCCTCCTTACCTGCTGATGTTCTAGGAAGGGCAATTCTCAGTTCACCTTTTTCCTCTCCTTTTTCACTTCCCAATTTTTCCAAGCAGACCCTTCCCGGGGACAGGCTCTGCAAGTCTGATTTAGCCAGCTCAAACTCTCTAATGGCAATAGCGGGATATTTCCAGCGCTGCACTGTCTGCTAGTCATGGGTATCTCTGATTGATCACCTGGCATAGTTTTCCATCCGTAATCCTACAATACTCATTCTTCTGTGAAGATAAAGTTCTTACCCTGCAATATTCATCAATGGGCTTCAGTCTCTTCACAGCTACATCTCGAATATGACTCCTCCGGAACAGGATTTTACCTGCAAAGGGAATACATAAAAAGAGAGGTTTAGGAATATGGGTGGGACTATGGTATAATACGATAGCATGGAGTGGAAACATGGTCTAGTGCCCCATGCAGAAGACAAGGAGTCAGAAGATTTGCGTTCCACTCTCGGCTCAGCCACAAATTTGCTGCACTGACCTCGGCCAAGGCCAAGTCTACACTACAAACTTACACCAGTATAACAATGTCACTCAGGGGTGTGAAAAATCCACATCCCTGAGTGCCACAGTTATACCGACCTAATCTCAGGTGTAGACAGCGGTATGTCGATGGGAGAGTGTCTTCTGCCTCTTGCAGAGGTGGATTAACTACGCCAATGGGAGAAACTCTTCCGTCAGCATAGTAGCATCTTCACTAAAGTGCTACAGTGAAAATGCCAAAAATATTACAAATATTCCTTTCTAAGATTCCTCAAAGAGTCACAATTGGTCTCTGCTTCCCCCTTTGCTCCAGGGAAGAAGCAAGGAGCTCCAGCTGTATACCTGGAACGACTTAGTTCCCCCTTTGCAACAGCTCAGCTGCGAGGCCCAGCGCAGTGGGTGAGAGCAGGGCAGCAGTGGCGGATTAATACACGGGCCTACTGGGCCCGGGGCAATTTGGGGGCTCCTGCAGGAAAACCGGAACCTGTGTAGAAGTGGGGAGAGGGGGGCCCACCAGCACTGGAACTGTGGCCCTGCCCCTTGAGGCCCCGCCCCCGGCCAGGCCAGAAGCTAGAACTGGGCCATGGTAAGAACCATCCAGCAAGCCTGGGTTGTTGTGGGGAGCCCTGGACCTTCCACCTGCCCTTGGCTGGGGGCCGAGGAGCAGCCTTATCACTTTATCAGCTCCCCCGCCACGAAGTGCAGCCCCTGCTGTCATTGATCCACACCTGCCTGAGGCTACTATGCCCATTTTAAAAGTGGGGGGCCATGGCCCCTGTGGTTCCCCCCGTTCCAGCATCCCTGGGCCACCAGGGTGTAGGGGGCCAAATGTTCTTTGTGCCCAGGGCCCCAATAAATCTTAATCTGCCTCTGCAAGGTTCCACCCCCTCCCCACTCCTACCCACCTATTCTCTGCCCACAGCAGCTACTCTCTCCTCCCCACAGACTGCAAATGCAGGTAACTCACGCAGAAATCTATAGAGAGCAATCAAACGGTAACTCAACAGGCAAGCGGTACATTCAACTGTATCTTCTATAATCTCAGCCATGACACTGTATTTTTTTTTCTTTTTAAGTGGGAAAAAAAAACAATCTTGATGTTTTTAGTGGATGAAATTTCTGCAAGCAAGTGAAGCTTAAATAAATTGCTGGGTTTTATGTTAAACTGATAAAACCAGAATTTATCGAGATGCTCTAGGAAAATGAGTTTCCCCACAGAAAAAGATGTCATGGAGTTGGTATTTTTTGGCTTGAAAGGAATATATTTTCACATCCTTTTTTGGTGTTTTTCTTCCTTTTTTCTCTCATGTTGAATTTTTTTTTAAACACATTGAAACAAGAATAAATTATACATTCTTGTGGTAGAACGTATTTAGTCCATCAAGCTTCCATGTCAGACATAAACTGGTCTTTTCACCAACCTCTGCTGCAAACTTATTCCCACTGGACAATGGAGAAATGAAGGACAGTGGTTCACAGATGATAGGATAGGCAAAATGAGGAGGAAAGGGAATCTGAGCCAAAACCTAAATTCCAGAATTTCCTTTGGCCAAGCTTATAGCACCTGAGAAGTTGAACAGGACCATGCACCTTAACAGCTGGGAGGAGCTAAAATCCATCAGGACGCTCCCACTTTTTCCCTGTTTCCTCCCAAACTATCAGTCTCAAAGACCTTAACAGCATGGTTAGTTTCGTTCTAGCCAAGGAAAAGTGGATACATCACCCCCCAGGAACTAAAAACACGTGGTTCTCATTAATCTTGACACATCTTGCAGGGAAAATTTGTTCTTAATAATGTAGATGTCCACCCCATGAGATTCTGCTGTTCTAGAATGACACCGGGGCACAACTTCATGATGCAGTGCCATGCTGTAACAAGGCCCACGGGACACTGGAGAATCTTCACTCATCCTGAAAGCTAACGTT
Source organism: Natator depressus (assembly GCF_965152275.1). Classification (NCBI taxonomy): domain Eukaryota; kingdom Metazoa; phylum Chordata; order Testudines; family Cheloniidae; genus Natator; species Natator depressus. The sequence goes on along the minus strand of NC_134240.1, from coordinate 118,670,828 downwards.
GTCAATGCTAAGTCATTTAGCAAAATAATTGTTCTGCTGGCATGTGGGGTCCTAGGTTGTGTCCTTTGCCCTGTCACTGACTTGCTGTGTGACACCAAGCAAATCACAACCTTATTGTTTCAGTTTTCCCATCTGTAAAATGGGAACAACAACATGTATTTGCGAGACTTTGTTATTATAAAACCCTCCATAAGGCTCAAATGAAAGGTGCCAGAGGATGCAATTATTATACCTCCTTTTTTTAAAAAAAACTAATAATGGAGAATAAAATAGCTCCTTTCTCAGCATTATAAAAGCGTTGGTGTGGGCAAACTTTTCATTTCTTTGTGAATTTTATAAATGTGCTGTAAAGAGTAAGCAAAGCTCCAGCTTTCCTGTTTTCAGTCCAAGCCACAAACTGAAAGCCAGACTGGTAACCATATAAAAACATAAAGGAACCAAAGACTTAAACACATTAAAGATCTCTTGTAAATGTAATTCAGCTTTGCTAAAAGAGTTTACAGGGACGCCCAGTCACTGCCAACATCTTCAAAGTAATGTAATAAATGAAAGACTGGAGCATAAGGAACAAGATAAATATAATAAGGAAGGTTATATTAAACACAGAGTACAAAAAAGACCCCCAAGATATGATGAGTCTTAATTCATTCCTTAAATGGAGATGGAAAACGTCAAGATGATCACAGTGCTAATATGAAACAAACCCCAGAAGGTGCTTTAATTTTTTCTCCCAGGTTCTCTCTATGCAGAAAGTGCCATTAGAAAACACTGTCTGAGGGTACAGAGGCATCTCTAGGGAGATACATCTTCTGCAGGTGCCCTGCCGGCCCCTCGCCAGCCCCTCTTCTTCAGGTAGAATGCTCCTGCCTGCAGAAGCCATGCTGCTACCTGAGAATCCCTCTAGGACTGAGCAGTAGCAGCCATGAGAAGATAGGGCATTTCCAGTGAGAGTTAATGGTGTTTTCCCTGTTCTTCTCCCCTTGCACCTCGACCCTCATTCCCACGATCCTGGGGACCCATGAGGTCAGGGAAGGGGGAGAATGATGCAGCACAGCTGGAACCTTCCCCCTTCTATGCACCCCAAGAGCAGGTACAGTGGATCTATGCTCACACAACCAGTGGGGATGCTCTGGCCCTAAGACCGGTATGGACAGTCTAATGAAGAGGCTTGACTCGTGTGACAATTCTGGTAATCCAGTTATCACATGGACAAATAAGCAAGAAACAAAAAGGTGAGTAATTGGGCCAGGCAAAGCCCTAGGAGGTTGGTGAGTCCCAAGGCAGGACTGAGGGCCATGGATAAGCCTCTAGCAAACTGCCAGGGGCATGAGGCGACTTTTGTTAGGAGGTGGTAGACAGAGGGGTTTGGTCATATGCAAATCACTTATTTTTTGGTAGTTTTCAGCATCAGTAAATAAAGCCTCGGCTTAAATGCGAGTACATATGGTATATATTTCCTCTCAATGAGAAACAGAATTTTACTGCAGCTCTTCTAAATCTGTCCACGGGAATCACACCCCCATTTTACAGAATGCTAAACAGCTTATGACTCTTACTACAGCCCTGCTAGGTAGTGAATGATAAGCCTGTCTCTGTCTCACATGGTAGCTTAGAAGCTGACTGCTCTGTACTGGGCAAGTATTTCATTCACAGATGTCCCAGACTTGGACAGGACCATGGAAGATCTGGAAGATGCATTAAAATTGACTCCTAGGATTGGGACGATGGGGAAACCGTGGGGGGATATGTCATTTGCAGGCCCCATACAGCTGCAGCAGTTCAGTATTATGCCTGGGTTACTTGGTGCAGACATTTCAGTGAAGAAACAGAGTCCTCAGAATGGTCTGGAGCATTTCAAAGTGTCTGAAAGGGGAAATGTAAGGTTTGCGTTCGAATTTCTGAGCATTTGTTGTTATCATCATGAAAGAAACAACATGGATGTCACCTCCTTGGGGGTGTGATATGTAACGAGTTCTTGATTTTAAAGACACCACACAACCACACACACCCTAGGAAATTACATCAACACACACTATGTTAAAGGAAGATTATTTAGGTGGTAAAGTCAAGCACTCAAAAGTTAAGAAATCCCAGGTTTATGGTTGCACATGTAACCTTGAGTATTCTCCTCCTGGGCATGTGTAGTCTTTAATTACATGACCACATACTGGTTTTTTCCACAGGACCCCTGCCCTATTCGGTGCACCACATTGATGTTCAAGGAGACACAAGAAAAGCTTGCATTTCCTGACTTGTATAACCTTAATAATGTTCTTTTAATACAGTTTTTGCCCTGTGTAACATTGTACTTTGGGTATCGTGGACTTTCATACATGCCATGTAAATCAGTGGCAGATGGCGGACCAGAAATAGACAGGGTAGGGTCCCGAGGCATTCATAGGAGTCCCATATGGCCCTGCTCTGATTGGTAATATAACAGTACTAAAGTAAGTGGCAGCAATACTAAAGAAAGGCCAACATGGTGTATACAAAGTTGTATACCCCAGGAGTACATGGTTCATCTGCTTATCACACTGGACCAGTCCACATTAGGATGAGATTTAATGTTCCATTTACTGGTTCCCATACCTGCAAAGTTAAACACTTCGGGCCCAGATCCAGCCATTAGTAGCACTGTGGAGACTAGCATGGAGAGGGAATCCACAGTATATCAAAACCAGAAAGGCAGGGCTGAGCGAGAGAGGAAGCATTTCAGTCCAAAACAACTTACAAGGGGTGCTGAAAAATTTAAACAGACATTGCTGTTTAAATAGGAAATGTGCAGTATGCAGCCCCTGCTATTGCAATGAATCCCACCCCGCGAGCATGCTGTCACACCACAACTGCAACAAAAAAAGATGCAAAATGCCTGCATATTTTCACATACCTCCAAGAGAAAAGTGTTTTCAATCACTTTTTCCCCTGGGAGATAAATATAAATCCACAATCTATCTGATGCCACCAATCCACGCTATATAGTTTTATACTGTGTAGGGCTTACAGAGTTTGACTTTCCTTTTATGTTATTGAAGGTACTTTTGCCACAACTTTTGATGATAGATCTAAGGACACTGATTGTTCCATACAAGGAACTTTTTCTTGATGGCACCTTCACAAGGGAGGGAGTAGTTAGGCCCAGCGCACTATATATCGAACACAAAGGAAATTAGTGCTTACTCTGTGTTGTGTGTGTCATGTTTTAGCCCAAGCAGAGCCACAAAACTTCAGAGAATCTTATATGAAACTTACCATACAATAAATATATATCCTAAGCAGCTAGTGTGATATTTAGGGGTATGTTAAAATAATGTAATATTTCATGATTTATGCTTAAAATAACTTGGGCTGCAGCCAACTTCAGAATCTGCAGCTGCGGAGGTCAAGTCTGTTGCTGCCTCCTAAAAGCGTGCAATCCACCTTGCTTTTGTTCTCTCTCTCTCTCGCACACACACACATGCATGCACTGTTGGTCCTTTATTTCTTTTACCTCTGGGAGGAGTTGGGAGATAAAATGTATCAGTATGATGCATTCAATCTGAGGTCATCTTCTCAGAGTGAATTCATTCAATATGGTATATCCACTTCTCTTCTCAGTTACAGTGTACCAGTGGAAATGAGACAAAAATGTGGCCCTAACATTGCCACAGCATCTCCTTCTTAGCTTCACAGCTTCCCCCATGGTAACTGAAACCTTCTTTGGGACGAACGTGTTTTATTTTTATGAAGGCTCTTATTCCATCTATATCTGTTTTCATTATGTTTATGCACTGAAGAAACACAGACGTGCAACTGGTTTTGAGACACAAACTTCCTTTACACCCCCTCACCCTTTTCAAACCATGACATTCCCCCTAAAGCCCTGCAGGCAAACACTCAAGCATCTGTTCCCAACTGGCCATTAAGTAAACAGAGCGTTTGAACCCACAATGGCATCCTTGAGATGAAAAAGACACAAAGGAGCTAACGTTTTGGGGGCAGAAGAGTGATTTCACGCTTCTCAAGGAAGCACATGCTATTACCAGTGAGATGCATAGAGGGAGGCAGCCACTAATCTTGCAATCCAGATACAGCATCGTCTCACTTTTACATGAGACATCCTGGCCTCAGTGGATTTCATTGATGACTTCCTGGAGTTGGGGTCCCAACAGGGACAGCATTCACTCCTGACAAAGAAAGGAGGGAAGGAAGTTTCACATATGTCCCTCTGGTGGAAGGGGGAGAGGGGGAGGAGAGTGGGGACAGTAGGAACATCTCATGGAGTCAGAGTTTTTGCCTGAGCTCAGCCGTCAAAACTGCTGCAGCTGCTAAGTGTTTTCAACAGTCAGTGGGAATTACTAGTGAGGGTGACAGAGGGCTATGAAGACAGTTTGGGCAGCCAAAAAAAACAGCGTCAACACAGCACAAACACTAATAATCCTAGAGCTAGATAGAGCACGTCAGAATCAGTCTGTCTGTGCACGCGGATCCTGCACGCAAGCTGCAACGTCAAAGCAAATCATCGAGAAGTACTAAATAAAGCATGGGAAACATAGAGTGTAAGTTGATTATAAAAAAACATGCCCCATAGAGAAACCTTCCTCTGCTAAAAGGGAATATCTTCTCCAATGAAGAGCCAGAGAAAGCAGGGAAGCATGGCTGAGTGATCTGAGTGCAGGACTGAGGGCAAGGAACTCCAGAGCTCCAAGTTCTACTCTCACACTGACCCCACTTTGTGCGGTAGACAAGGCCAGTTACTTAGCCTCTCTGCATATCAGGCTCAGCTCTACATGGTTTAGTTATTATTTGTATGGCGCTTTGTAATGGTTAGCCGCTCATTATTCATTTTAGAATTTATCTAACTGGCATCACCCAAAGAACCACACATTTCTGGAAACTCCTCTAAAGTCGTGACTCCAGCTACAACTCTTTGCCATCCCTCCAAGCAATAGCATATCCATATCAGGAACAGTGGTGAAGACAAATAACACAGAGCACAAATCAGACCGGTGTGTGGTATAAAGCTCCCCTTGGCACTCCACTGCTGCAGGGCTGCTCCCTGCATGCTGGCCCCTACACTAACTCCACATCACCAGAGAACCATCCTTTCGCTAGGGTGATCCTCCTGGGCTGGTTCCACAGCTTCACTGCCAGGATATGCTGCAGTGGAGGACAGCATCCACTCCACGCCAGAGGAGCTCAACTTTCACATGGTCACAAGTCCCCAGATTCCTTCAAGAGAGCTGAAGCAGCTCATCACACAAGGGAGCCCAAGGGATGCAGAAATGTTCACTTTCTTAGAGCCGACAGTAACATGACTGGAGTTTTCTTTTGTCGGGTTCTTTTTCGCTCATGTGGGGGCCTGGGCAATTCTATGCTCTGCTCAACACCAGCAACATCATCTCTTCCTCATTCTCCCTCACACATAAACACGCATGCACACACGCAAGCTTTTCTTAAGAGGCTCCAGGGACATCTGCCCTATCGCAAATAAACTACCTTAAAGACAAAGGAAAACTACTTTCAAGACAAGGCTGCTAGGCATAAGGTCATTCGCACCATGAGGGGAAAGGGAAGGCAAATTGGGCAATTTCAGGCCTTAATGAAATCTCTTTCTGGCATGTGCTTCTCGCCTAAGACGAGGCTAGAAAGGTGCACGTTGCGTTGCAGCCAGTGCCTCGTCTGACATTCTCTAAAACAATCCATTTCCAAACATCAAGGCATGGTAGACAAACGTGGAAATCACTGGGGTTTAAAACCCAGTCACGCTGGCAAGATCTAATCTTCAACACCACAAGGGAAAATGTCTTTGAATGTGCCCTACCACACGCTGAAACAACCAGCTTCTCTCCTTTGTCAGGTCATATGAAAGTCCTGCTTTCATCCGTACACCATGGTTCCTATTACACAATCAGTATTTGCCAACAGGTACCACAATAGTGGCATCTGAGATACTGCAGCTTTTCCTCTACTGAGGACAGGAAATGCCCACAGTGTGGTTCCTCATAGTAAGTGCTGACTTTCTAATGAGGACCAGAACACTCATCAATTGTCTTCAAAGGTTCTGTTAGGCACAGTGAGCTCTTTGTCATTATGCTGCATCTAACTATGAACCAAGTTCCATCATGCTCAGTTGGGGCTTGATCCATTTAAGTCAATCGAAGCCTTTCCATTGACTTGATGGCAGGTCCTCGATGAGTCCAAGCTGCATTTGTTGAAGTGCAGACCCAGTGGCCTCACAGGACCAGACGTATACAAATATTATCATTGGATAGGGTGTTCTTCCCACTGCCTGTGTGTCTCATCCCCTTCAGATTTACCATCAACAGTGAAGTTAGTCTGACACCCACAAGTCAGAGACACTACCTCATAGTCAATGGGCCAGTGCCAACAAGGCTGTGAAAGAGTCTTTGAGCAATGTCCACTGAGGTTGATGGCCCCGGGGGCAAGGTCACTCAGTGGAGACTGGTTTGGTTAACAGCATCTTTTCCAGTGTAGTTTGGCAATGGTACATGCATAGTAAAATTCTGGCCACATCCTTTAGCCGCATTATTGCCAATCCTGCCAAAGAGACTCCACCCTAGAGTTGGTGGAGCACAGGAGGTGTGAATGATAATATTTCCACTCCCAAGACATAAATCTTAAAGTACTTAACTAACACAGTTCAGCCTCACAACAACCCAGTGCTCGAGGTAAATATTCTTAAAGATGTATTACAGGTGGGAACTGAGGGGCAGGGACGTGAAGTAACTTTGTAAGGTTACAAAATGAGTAAATAGTAGGGCTCGGAATAGAACCCAGGATTCTCAACACCAGTCCTTCACTCTACCCCTACACCACGGGGCCTGCCTGAAGGAGAAAGAAACACTGTGCAGATCTACCTTACATTGGCATTCAGTTTATGAAGAAAAGACCCTTCTTTTTAGTAATAGTTTTACTCTAATCAAAAGCAAGCTCTCCGATTTTTGCCATAAATTAGGTTGGATCATCCTCTAGGGAAGAGCAAAATTAGGTCATCTGTGAGGCACACATGCGAAGATCAATCCAATTCAGCAGCAATGTTGCTCCTCGGCGCAGTTATGGTATTTGGGAGGCGGCAATTACAGCATGAATTTAAACAAACAAACAACTGGGTGGCAAGCATAACTGGGCGACTGTGCTCGTCAAGCCCTGGGAATCAATAAAAAGCGAGGAGTTCAGCAAAACATTTGAGCTGTGCAAATATCCATACAAAGCCGTGTCCAGAAATGTAAATGCCATGCGTTTTATGAAACAGAGGTCTCTATTTTATCTTTTAAAGGAAAGTACTGTCCCCAGAGCATCTTCCACATTCAGCCTCTGATCATGGCCAAGCCTGAGTTTCAGTGCAACTAGAAAAATATGTTAGCAAACTATTAACCAGTTCACCTACTACTGCCGACTAAGCCCTGGTCTACACTATGGCGTTAGGTCGAATTTAGCCGCGTTAGGTCGATTTTAAAATGAATGTGTCCACACAACCAATCCCATTTCGTCGACTTAAAGAGCTCTTAAAATCAACTTCTGTACTCCTCGCCGGCGAGGGGAGTAGTGCTAAAATCAACCTTCCTGGGTCGAATTTGGGGTAGTGTGGACACAAATCGACGGTATTGGCCTCCGGGAGCTATTCCAAAGTGCTCCATTGTGACCACTCTGGACCGCACTTTGAACTCCGATGCACTAGCCAGGTACACGGGAAAAGCCCCGGGAACTTTTGAATTTCATTTCCTGTTTGGTCAGTATGGCGAACTCAGCAGCACAGGTGACCATGCAGTCCCCACAGAATCGCAAACGAGCTCCAGCATGGACCAAAAGGGAGACACTGGATCTAATCGCTGTACAGGGAGAAGCATCTGTGCAGGCAGAACTCCGATCAAAAAGAAGAAATGCCAATATGTTTGCCAAAATCTCACAGGGCATGTTGGAGAGAGGCTACAACAGGGACATACAGCAGTGCCACATGGAAGTTAAGGAGCTGAGGCAAGCCGACCAAAAGACAAAGGAGGCAAACGGTTGCTCTGGGTCAGAGCCCCACACATGCCGCTTCTATGATCAGCTGCATGCCACTCTAGGAGAGGACCCTACCACTACCACTGTCCATGGACACCTGCAAGGGGGGAGTCTCACGCAAGAGGGAGGAGGATTTTGTGGATGAGGAAGAGGAGGAGGAGGAGAATGCGCAGCAAGCAAGCGGTGAATCCGTTCTCCCCGACAGCCAGGACTCATTCGTTCTCCCCAACAGCCAGGGATCCATTCGCGGCCAGTACAGCTACTGGAAAAGTCTGTTCACATGTCTGGGGATGGAGCGTGAATCCTCCAGACATCTCCATGAAGCTCTCCTGGAGGTACTCTGAAAGAATTCTGGAATCATTGCAACACAAAGCATGGCAGCAAATGGTCCTGGGTTTTGGTCACGTTCAAGCAACATTTGGTCTTATATCTTTCTGTGTTAGCCTCGGGAGAGTGATATCATTCATGGTCACCTGGTTGAAATAGGGGAATTTTTGTAAGGGAACAGTAAAAGGACCCTGTTCATTCTGGGCTGTTTGCGCTTGGCTAAAAGGGATCATCCCAGAGAAAAGCCATGTGGTGGGGTGAGGGGAGGTGTGTGCTGTACATCCACCCAAAAACCGCAACCCCTCCTTTTAAATGTGAAACCTAACCCATTGCTTGCTATGGGAAAGGATGGCGCTGCAGTTTGAAACCATTCCCACATGTTATGCATAAGAAGCCAACCTCGCATACCCTTTGCCTTACCATGGCTGCATGGAAACCGAATTCTGTTGCCCAGCCGTGTGCGATGTGTCACCATACCAGCAGGCGCTCAATATAAAAGGCAAAATGCGACCTTGTACCTAAAGCACATATGCTGTCTGCTGTGAATTTCTTGATTCACTGTGAAAGAGTCTTCCTTTTGTTCTTAGAAAGGTATCATCTTAAATTTTACTCTCCCTTTTTATCTCCCCCCAGGTGCAAATGTTTCTAGGCTCCCCCTATCTTCTCCATCCCTGAGGTTATTGCAGATTAGAAGGCGAAAAAAATGCACTCGTGATGACATGTTTTCCGAGCGCATGCAGTCCTCCCGCACTGATAGGGCACAGCTGAATGCATGGAGGCATTCAGTGTTAGAGACTATGAAAGCATTAAGTGAGTGCGAAGAGCAGAGGCAGGAACGCAAAGAGCGGAGGCAGGAGGCAATCCTAAGGCTAATGGGGGAGCAAACGGATATGATGAAGCATCTGGTGCAGCTGCAGGAAAGCCAACAAGAGCACAGACCCCCACTGCATCCATTGTACAACCATCTGACCTCCTTGCCAAGTTCCATATCCTCCTCACCCAGACGCCCAAGAACACGGGGTTGGGGGGAGGCTCCGGGCACTCAGCCACTCCACTCCAGAGGATGGCCCAAGCAACAGAAGGCTGTCATTCAAACTGTTTGATTTGTAGTGTGGCTACAATAAGCAATGTGGCCCTGTCCTTCCCTCCTCCCCCACCCCACCCCACCCAGGCTACCTTGTCAGTTATCTCCCTTTTTTTTTTTTAATTAATAAAGAAAGAATACATGGTTTCAAAACGTTGCCGGCACCCAGTGCCGAAAGGCAAAACAACAGCAGGGGTTCGTTACCCGGTATGCTTCACTCAATAATCACAACGGGGTGGAGAAGCAGAAAAGTTTATTTGCAGCTGCAAACAAGGTACAGGGAGAATAGAATCTCAAATCCTGCACACCAGAGCAGGTCATTACACACACTTTTATATTTTTTAATGCTACTGCACTACACATCAGCCAATTAAAACTTTGCACAAATACTCTGCCTTTTTTATATGGGTTACAACAATGTTTATTTTTTGCAACCTCTAACAAGCATTTCTAGCAACTTAAACAACCAGCACATTTTGTCTGGCCTTGTAACTATCTCCTATTATCTTTAACGTGGCGTCAGCAAACCTCACACTGTAAGGCATTATCTGCGGCTGCAACATTGTTTTAAGAGCAAAAAAAGCTTACTCAAACCAGCCAGGCCTGAATTCTATTAAGAGCGGTTGAGAAGAAGCCCTTAGGCCTTCAGCAGGGAGAACGATGTTTTGACCTTTATTTCGAAGGGGGGAGGGTGGTTGGCTTACAGGGAATTAAAATCAGCAAAGGGGGCGGGTTTGCATCAAGGAGAAGTACACACAACTGTCACACCGAAGCCTGGCCAGTCAAGAAACTGGTTGTCAAAGCCTCTCTGATGTGCAGCGCACCTTGCTGTGCTCTTCTAATCGCCCTGGTGTCTGGCTGCTCAAAATCAGATGCCAGGCAATTTGCCTCAACCTCCCACCCCACCATAAATGTCTCCCCCTTACTCTCACAGATATTATGGAGCACACAGCAAGCAGCAATAACAATGGGAATGTTGGTTGCGCTGAGGTCCGACCTAGTCAGCAGACAGCACCAGTGAGCTTTTAAACATCCAAAGGCACATTCTACCACCATTCTGCACTTGCTCAGCCTATAGTTGAACTGCTCCTTACTACTGTCCAGGCTGCCTGTGTACGGCTTCATGAGCCATGGGAGCAAGGGGTAGGCTGGGTCCCCAAGGATAGCTATTAGCATTTCAACATCCCCAACGGCAATTTTCTGGTCTGGGAAGTAAGTCCCTTCTTGCAGCTGCTTGAACAGCCCGGAGTTCCTAAAAATGCAAGCATCATGCACCCTTCCGGCTATCCCACATTGATGCCGGTGAAATGTCCCTTGTGATCCACCAGTGCTTGCAGCACCATTGAGAAGTACCCCTTGCGGTTTACATACTGGTTGGCAAGGTGGTCCAGTGCCAAGGTAGGGATATGTGTTCCGTCTATCGCCCCACCACAGTTAGGGAATCCCATTGCAGCAAAGTCATCCACTATGACCTGCACATTTCCCAGAGTCACTACCCTTGATAACAGAACATCAATGATTGCATTGGCTACTTGGATCACAGCAGCCCCCACAGTAGATTTGCCCACTCCAAATTGATTCCCGACTGACCGGTAGCAGTCAGGCACAGCTAGCTTCCACAGGACTATCGCCACTCACTTCTCAACTGTCAGGGCAGCTCTCATCTTGGTATTCCTGCTCTTCAGGGTGGGGGAAAACAACTCACAGAGTTCCAGGAAAGTGGCCTTATGCATGTGAAAGTTTCGCAGCCACTGTGAATCATCCCATACCTGCAACACTATGCAACAACCTGCAACACTATGTACAACCAGTCTGTGCTTGTTTGCCAGGCCCAGAATCAGCGTTCCACTGTATCAACCGGCCCCACTGCCACCATGATGTCCCAATTGCCACAGCCTGTGCTTTCAGGAATGTCTGTGTCCACGTCCTCATCAAAATCGTCCTCATGCTGGCGTCTCTTAGCCCGGTACTGCATATACTCCGGATAATGCGCGAGGTGTTTACTATGCTCACAACAGCAGCGGTGAGCTGAACGGGCTCCATGCTTGCCGTCGTATGGCGTCTGCAGGAGAGCAGAGTTGCAGCAGAAGCGGTGGAGGACGACGGATGCCACGAGAATAGATATTTATACAGAACGACAAGAGGACCTGCAAGGTGGATTCACGGCACCAGGAGAGCAGAGTTGCAGCGGAAGCGATGGATGATGACGGTTAGCAGTCGTACTGCACCGTCTGCTGACAGCAGCACCCAGGACACAACAGCAGCGGTGACAGTGAGCTGAGCTGAGTGGGCTCCATGCTTGCCGTGGTATGGCGTTTGCACGGAAAAAAGGCATGAAACAATTGTCTGCCGTTGCTTTCACGGAGGGAGGGGCGACTGACGACATGTACCCAAAACCACCCGGGACAATGTTTTTGCCCCATCAGGCACTGGGAGCTTAACCCAGAATTCCAATGGGCGGCGGAGACTGCAGGAACTGTGGCATAGCTACCCACAGTGCACTATTCCATAAGTCGATGCTAGCCACGGGAGTGAGGACGCACTCCGCCGACTTAATGTGCTTAGTGTGGACATACGCAATCGACTGTATAAAATCGATTTCTAAAAATCGACTTCTATAAAACCGACCTAATTTCACAGTGTACACATACCCTAAGACGAAATCTGGGGACCATTTCTGGAACAACGCACTTTGTGTCTATGTTACTGCCTCTGACGCCGAGGTCTGCTTGTGATCAGTTTAAAATCTCAGTCAAACTGCACCATTCCTAATTTAGGGTGGCCAGATGTCTGGACTAATAACATGCCTCATATGCATGGGATTTCATATATAAAAAAGGCAGCTCTCTTAGGGGTTGATCCTGTGTCCATTGAGATGAATAGCAAAGCTGTTATTGACCTCAATAGTGCAGGATCAAGCACCTAATGCTTGGAGCTTGGGCAGCAACTTCCTGTGTGCCTGGACAGTGCCCTGCCCACTGTGGGTGCTAGTGGGATACAAATAATGATACAGGAATAATCGCTAAGAATATTGCCTGTGGCTGAGGGAAGGTGGGAGGGTGTGTGGGAACTCAGCGCAGGTGGATGTTGCGTGTGGATTTTTACTGGGTGCATGTGGGAGGATATGACAGCTGGACTGGTGTGGAATCGAGGGTGGGTTGTCACTGCACTGGGGGTTCAGGCAGAGCCCATTAATGTGGGGCAAGCCTGTGAAAAATCACCACCGTCCCCTTCCCCACCATTAATCTAAATGCATTTTATTCTTTTATTAGTCAACAGTTCTATTAAAGTTCTGCCAAGGCACCAAGGAACTATCTGAGCCCTAAATTGACTATCCACTCGATCTAGGTTTTCATAACATACCTTCCATTGCTGTATCTGATCATGGTACTTAATGGGATACCACAACCAGTACCAATAAAACCCTCCTAATCACTCCTAAAATAACTCTTCCGTAAAATGTGTGGCCTATACAGAATCCATGACGGATGGGTGCAGTGTAAAGATTTCATAGGTACATATTTGGGATGATCAGCGTAACTCACTCATGGTTTCTTCATGCATGAAGTAGCACAGACATCCCTAACTAATGCCGACAAAACCTTTCCACCACCCGTTACATGACTGTCAATGAGCCCTGCATATGCTCAGCACCTCTGAAAATCAGGCTTTGTCTCTAGGTGCCTTTGTATTCAGTTAGGTTCCTAACTTTAAAGAGTAAGAGCTTTGCAGGACAGGGTCCCTCATCTAGGGTGAAAACTTGGAGGTGCTGAGCACCCTCAACTCCCATTGACTTCAGTATCTCACAGGATCAGGCCCTTAGGTAGTAAGCTTCTTGGAGCAGGGAATCATCACTTAATGTATGTGAAGTGTATCGTGCTGTACGATTAACCAAGAATTAATCATTAACAATGCAGACTCTTGTCTAAAGAAAATCCCTTCAGACCTACATTTTCTCTGGACTAAAATATACACCCTTTCACTTGCAATAAGGAACAAATGCAGTTGATCTAAAAAGAAGTCCTTGGATTTGCTCAGAAAGGCAGTAGGTTCTCGGCAGGGGGGGACGGGGGGGGGAAGACATGATTTATGTTCCTAGTTCTGCTGCTGACCTGCTCACTAACCTTCGGCAAGTTGCCCAGTAATTCTGAGTGCGTCTATTTTTGGGTGCCCAGCTTTTGACGACTAGAGGGTTTGAGCACCCACAACTCCGGCTGGAGTCAATGGGATCTGCGGGTGCTCAGTGCCTCCGAAAGTCAGGCCACAAGTAACTCAAGATGGGACCCAAAAACTGATGGAGCCCAAATTATTGGACAATTTTGAAATGGCTGTGTCTATCGCTCTGTCTCAGCTTTCTTACCTGTAAAATGGGGATAACAATGCTTATTGGCCTTTGTAAAGCACTTTGAGACCTGTACTAGGAAGAACTATGTCAGTGTTATGTGCCATCTACATAAGCCCTTGTCCATACAAACAATTTGCAGCAAGCTGGGGTGTAACTCTACCCTGTACTAACCTATCACACACTAACTGTCCACGTGGACCCGGCTGCCACACACTAGAAGTTCCCCAGTGCTCTTTAATCTACTTCTGTTTCAGAAGGCGGTAAAACAAAGTGCACTATGGAACTTTTTGTGCGTGGCAGTACAGTTCACAGATACACTTAGGCCATGTCTACACTACACAACTATGTTGACCTAATTTACATCAGTTTACAGCCACCACAGTTATTAAATCGCTTGTGTGTGCGCACAGTTGGCGCCTAGTGTCGGCGGCGAGTATCCTCACCAGCAGCGCTTGTATCGATCATATTGTCAGCATGGGACAGGTGGGACGGCTCCTGGAGGCCCTGTAACTGTCGATGTAATCAACCTAATGACATCGACCACGATTCTACACCGCTTGGGGAGGTGGTGTTACTAAATTGGTGTAGACAAGCACTTACATCGTCAGGAGCCAAACTGAAGTGAAGACACTTCCACAACGAGGTTGATGCAAGGCAGCTTACGTCAACCTAACGGTGTAGTGTAGATCTTGGTGCACAGCAGACTTATGTGGGATGGATTTACACCCCAGCCTGCCAGGAACTAAGTGTTCATATTGACAAGCCCTAAGAGATAGTACCCTTCAGATGTGAGTCCCTTTTAATCTTCTGAAGTGCTGTTGTTAGCAGGAGCCTCTGCTGTTCCCTCCTGCCCTGAGCATCCTGGGTGTTTTCCAGATTGTTAAAGTTTGTCGTCTCTCATAGAGCCACTTTGCTGACAGAGTAGGAGCTGTACAGGATTAACAAAGTGCCAATGTTAGACCAAATAAGTCTGCCCCAAATTGCACTGTCACATCTCAACAGCCTTTCCCACTGGAAGTCAAAGAATAAAAAGGCTCATTCAGGGATTAGCATTCTGACCAATTACTCCCCCCTCAAAAGGAAAAGGGCCTTGAGCAAAGGTGACAGGGGGACTCTCGACCTATAGACTCTTTCGTCTTCCTTTCATGTTTAATACGTCCTTTTCATTGCCTGAGGCGGAAAAAAAAGAAAAGGACTGGAAACAGATGCGGTTTTGTTAAGGTTTGGGGTTTTTATAAGGGTTGCTGCTGCCAGTGTGATAAAAAAAAAAAAATCTTTGTTCTTAAAATTAAAAGAAAAATCTCACTGAAATTAAGAGGACCAAAAATCAGAATTAGGAATGTGAGTTAATAATTCCCCTTGAGTATCTCGATTAATTACATCTGAAGCACCAATGCAGGGCACAGAGCAGCCAAACTGGACAGGCTGCTAATAAAATACACACCCAAACAAGCCAAGCCTTCTCTCCCAGCATCACCACACAGGAAAAGCAGCTCCCCAAACGCTGTTTGTCTTTGTGTCCTGGCATGCTGTGCCGTGCAGGGTTGGCCATAGTTTATAAAGTCCTAAAACCAGGGACCTCACATAACCCTCCGGGGTGGTCAAGGCCATAGACTTGTAGTCTCCAGGTAGAACTCCACTAGTGGACGTATGCCATCACCTCCAGGGCCACACAGAAAAATTACTCTTGGAGACAGACTCTCACCCTCATCCGCACATTCCGTTGTTATAATTCAAGAAAATGCTCATGTCAGTATTGACAATATTATACTAAAAAGAGACACGAGTTATTATTATGTATTATATTATTGTCAGAGACGACCCATAACTCTTGATGGTGGTGGTGGGCATAATTTAAAGGGGGGCGGGACATGATTCCCCCACGCATTGCCTCTGGAGCCTTTCCCACTCCCCTGTGCCTCTCACACCCGCTCTAAGCCAGCACTGCCTTGCCCTCACTCCCCTCACAGCTCCTTCCCTGCTTACTTCTCCGAGCGCCTCCCCACGGCAGGCACAGTGCGGACTGGAGCGGGCTCCGGACACCTACTGCTGAGCATTGGTAAGTACAGCTGCGGGTGAGGAAGGGACAGGGCTCAGACGTCTTTCCCATGCCCCCTCTGGCAGAGCTATGCTGCCAGTCCTGTCTCTATTCCCTGCTCTGGGCGCCTCCTAGCGGGGCTCAGCGGGAGTGCTAAGTGCCAGTGCCTTTCCCAGGCATGTCCCTTTCAGCCACGCTCAGTCCAACTCCCACCCTGGCAGAAGTGGGGGGGGATGTGACCCTGCGTGCCCGCCCCCACATGTCACCTCTGATTATCGTAGTGTCACTCAGCCCAGTTTGTTATCAGACCTGTGATTATTTTTCATGTCCAAAAACATCAAGGCAGCCCTCATCAAATAGCGGTCCCAACCTGGAAGCACATAAGCTTACACTCTATGTCAATCATACACCGAACAACAAGAAAGGCTGTTAATAAAATTATCTTATTGTTATTTTGGGAAGTGTTGTTGGGCTCAAACGTAGCTTTCAGTAATGGGATCTCTTGTTCCATGATTTATGAGCATGTGTGTCTTGAACAATTTTTCATTTGGGAAATTAATCACATTCTGCCTATCCGGGGGAAAAAGAAATCTCCTTGCAGTCTGAATTGGATTTGATAGGGTCAATTTGATACGGTATTGTTCTCTACTGCTTGTCATGAACTGTAGTGTTGCGTTGCCGTGTGCCCAGGTACAGTACCTAATCCCGCATCCATGAAATCAATGAGAGCTATGCCAGCAATTTCAGTGGCAGCAGAAGGTCCCCAAAGTCACCCTCTTGCAATGGGCATGTTATGTACATACATTTTTTCAGAATCCTGATCCTGAGTATTTAAAGGGGAAAAAAATTGACAGAATGACTCTGTTACGATAATCAGCAAAACACAATGAATGTAACTCTGACTTCAGTTACACCCCTCCAACACCACTGAATTCAGGAAAACAGTCACCTCATTCTGAGAGACACGCAACAAAAGAACAACTCCCCATTACATCACAGTGCCAAAAGTGTCCCTGGGTCTGTGCTGGATCAATCAGTGGATGGAGGCTGTAGTGTCCCCCCTTCACAAATACTCGGACAGGGCTCAGACTTCACTTAACCATCACAGCATGTTGTGTAACTTCACAATCCCAATCTGATTTGAAAGTGCAAGTCAGGCTCCTCGGTCTCTTACTTAGCTGAAACTTCCGTGCCTATCACCCTAGAGTCATTGTAGAAAGGGTACCAGAGGAGTAAAGCTGCTAATTCTACTGACAGAAAGTATCTGGAGTCTGAAAGGGGTCCGCTTCCGCAGCACCCCCCAAGAGCTTTGCCAGGTATGCGGGTAGAACACGTTCCCACCCATTCACTGCCAGATCGAGGTGGTGGCCTTCAGTAACCTGTCGTATGAACAGAGAATTCCAGACAAGGTGACTTCAGCTGGACGTTGGGTCTCATTAGATACCTGAGCAAAGCAGGGATTTTAAGTGACGCATAGCCTGGGAGTGACAGGCCAAGGACAAAAAGCCCTTGTTAGCATCTTTGGGGTGGGGTTAAGGCAGCCAGGGTTTGCCCTGGTGTAGCTACTGCTATGCCATGCCCCAGTATAGCTGGGCTGCATCAGTGGAAAATGAAATGCTTGCATTATTGCCACGCAGCCTAGCTCCAAACTGTTGCGACTGCAGCAGCCGGTGCGATGGGAATCCCCTTCGTGCATGGGTATGCCTGGGGGGCGACGTACCCTGTGGTTCCCCTCAACAACACGCCCACCAGCCGCTCTAGCAGTGCATGAGGAGAAGGGAGGCAGAGCCAAGCTGCTGTTGCTGCACTGAAAAGGTGCCCTGTAGGCCCTGCTGCCTGCTTCTCTTCCTGCCCGGGCCTGCTTGCCCAGCCCCAGCTTCCAGTCTAAAGAGCTGGCACTGGGAGGGATCTTGGAGCTTTATTCCTGCATCAACCAGGCAAGGGAGACCTGCTCCTCCAACAGCACTACAGGAGACACGTACGCCCTCAGGGGGACCCATCCCTCCACCGCCCACTTCTCTAGGGGACCCGCCAACCAACCACCAGGCAGCCCAGGGCTGCAGGGTGACTGGCCTGTGCCACCGATGCTTCTGCTGTGAGAGCTGCTAGGTTGGGACCCACCTCGCGAAGTCTCAGGGCAGCACAGGAAGGTGGAAGCCGGGTGGGTCCTGAGCGCCCGGAGCAGGAGGGTGGGTGGGGGAAGAGTGAGAAACCAGTGGATATTTTGCATTGAGGAAAGAGTATTCGACACAGGAAGCGTCACATGTATCAGTGATGAGGCAGATATGTTAATGAGGAGCTCCTCATTAACATATGGGCAGGTCATCACTGGCAACACTCCAGCCCATCTTACGCCTGGCCCGGAGCTAAATGCACCCACTCACCGCTATGAAGCAGCAGTAATTACACTGCACTTTTGTGGGGGGCAGAAAGGGAACGGGGGGTTTCAAGCACCTGATAGCAGGATGTCATTAGTCAGCTTTTTTATTTTGGGGGCGTGGTTTGGAGGGAGAATCCATGCTGCTATTAAAACCCCAACCAATACTTTCATAACGAAAAGGAGTCCCTTGTTCCTATACAGCTCCCCATCACCACAGTGTCCAAGCACCTTGCAATCATTATTGTACTTTTTCCTCACAACAACGCTGTGAGGCAGGGCAGGGTTATCATCTCCATTTACAGAAGGGGAACTAAGGAATAGGGAGGCTAAGTGACTTGACACGGTCACACAGGTAGCCTGTGGCAGCACAGAGAATTGAACCCAGATCTTCTGGGTAGCAAGGTAGCGTCCTAACAGCTGGACCCTCTTTCCACCATATTTGCCCCTGGGCCCAAGGCACAACATTCAGATCCAGATTACAAATGCTCCCAAGTTTGAGGCTGGTCATTTCCAGGATTTCGGCCCACTGGCAAACTTCAGGTTTAGGCTGAGATTTCAAATCCCTCCCCTCAAGAGTCCAGGGATGCTCAGACATTTTGGTTCAGACCCATCTCTACTGAAGCCCAAGGAGAATGGGCTTCTGTTTGGAAATCATATTCCATTTTTAGTGCTGGCTGGAAAACAGGCAAGAAAAAGGCTCAGGGAGGGAAGGAAAGCAAGCTGGAAAATAAACACTTCAACCAGCATCAAAGCTAAACAAGGTGTTTCTGAAGATCCAGAGGTAGCAGAATGGCCGCTAAGGAGACTGTGTGCCCCTTAGCTTTCAGTGGGAAGTAAAACACGAAGCTGCTCAGTGTTTCTTTAAGGTCTGCTAAAGAAAAACAGAACCATTTCTGGAACCAGTAAAGCAGCCTTCTCCAGTAATCGTATGACTGGAAACTATGATTCCCCTGAGTCAGGCACCCAAAGGAACTGAGTAACATTCATTAGTCAGAGACTTTATAGTTATTGTTTGGGATTGTCAACTTCTGGGCAGTATTTAGACTGAAAGGCGATTCAGGCGCAAGGTACTTAGCGGCCACGTCTCTATTTACAGTTGAATGGAATTTAGCCTAACCCCACCTCACATTTTTCCATGATTGGCAAATTTAAAAAAAAAAAAAAATACCTTTTTTGCCGGCACGGAAACAAGAGTGGGCCCCTCCTTGTGCGTGAAACACGCAGGGTTAGAGCATTTATTGGAAACGAGCGTGGGGAGAGCGAAGGCCTTTTTCTAACTAATGGGGTGTAGGGAGCAGGGTGATGGCGAAAAGGATAAGGCGCTTCTGCAGGCACTTTCTTGCCTGCCCAATCCCAAAGGCATAGGCCAAGACGGACTGCACTGCCCAAGGCTAGGGGCACAAAATGTTGAGGCCTGGGGTTTTCATTGTCTTCTTTTTTCGAAGGATTTTCCTTGCAGTTCAGTGGCTTCTACCTGTGCCAGCCGTGTGCAGCATTTTTCTGGTAAGCAGCTGAGCTCTCAGAATGAGTGCAAAGTTAAAATGGTCACAGTTTCAAAAGTGACTAGTGATTTGGGGTTCCTCCATTTTGCGGGTGATCAACCTGAGACACTTTAAGAGGCCCAATTTTCAGAAACCGCGGAGCACCTGATCTCTGAAAACCACACACTTCCTCTTCCACTTATACTTCCGCACTGTTCAAGCTGTCAGGGAAATTGCTAGGTGCTTCGAAGCCAAGTAACAACTTCAGGGCCTGATTCACCATTGTGTTACTCCCACTTCATGCTGTGTAACTCATTGGTTAGAATGGAGCCAAAGCAACGCCCAATGGAAGAAATGCTAGTGTTGACTCAGGCCCAGAGTCCTTACCCCAAAGAGTTTTGCATCTAAATTCAACACAACATGAGGGACGGTCACAGATGGAGGGGAAAGATAGAGAGAAGGGAGAGAATGACTAAGTGACAATAATGGTATCATGTGATCACTCAAGTAAGCACCTGATCCAATGTCTACAGAAATCCAAGGGAATCATTCCACTGACTTCCATGGAAGTCAGGCCCTTACTTATGCAACACATCTTGATAGTTCCCTTAAAAAGCACCTGTTTCAGATTATTCTTCCTTCTCTTTCCTTCACATAAATGATAGACAGGTAGAACTGAAGCCAGGTTTGCTCCCTAACCATCTCATAGAAAAGAACATAAGAACAGCCATACTGGGTCAGAGCAATGGCCCCGTCTAGCCTAGTATCCTGTCTTCCGACAGTGGACAAAGCCAGGTGCCCCAAAGGGAATGAACAGAACAGGGAATCATCAAGTGATCCATCCCGTCGCCCATTCCCAGCTTCTGGCAAACAGAGGCTAGGGACACCATCCCTGCCCATCCTGGCTAATAGCCATTGATGGACCTATCCTCCACAAATTTATCTAGTTCTTTTTTGAACCCCGTTATAGTCTTGGCTTTCACAACATTCTCTGGCAAAGAGTTCCACAGATTGGCTGTGCATTGTGTGAAGAAATGCTTCCTTTTGTTTGTTTTAAACCTGCTGCCTAATAATTTCATTTGGTGACCCTTAGTTCTTGTATTAAGAGAAGGAGTTAAAAACACTTCCTTACTGATTTTCTCAACAGTAGTCATGATTTTATAGACCTCTATCATATCCCCCCTTAGTCATCTCTTTTCTAAAATGAAAAGTCCCAGTCTTATTAATCTCTCCTCATGTGGAACCTGTTCCATACCCCTAATCATTTTAGTTGCCCTTCTTGGTACTTTTTCCAATTCCAGTATATCTTTTTTGAGATGGGGTGACCACATCTGCATGCAGTATTCAAGATGTGGGTGTACCATGGAGTTATAGAGAGACAATATATTTTCTGTCTTATTGTCTGTCCCTTTCTTAATGATTCACAACATTCTGTTCGCTTTTTTGACTACTGCTGCACATTGAGTGGATGTTTTCAAAGAACTAGTCACAATGACTCCAAGATCTCTTTCTTGAGTGGTAACAGCTAAATTAGACCCCATCATTTTATAAGCATAGCTGGGATTATGTTTTCCAATGTGCATTACTTTGCATTTATCAACACTGAATTTCATCTGCCATTTTGTTGCCCAGTCACACAGTCTTGTGAGATCCCTTTGCAGTCTTTGCTTTGGACTTATCTATCTTGAGCAGTTTTGTATCATCTGCAAATTTTGCCACCTCACTGTTTACCCCTTTTTCCAGATCATTTATTAATATGTTTGAATGGGACTAGTCCCAGTACAGACCCCTGGGGGACACCACCATTTACCTCTCTCCATTCTGAAAACTGACCGTTTATTCCTACCCTTTGAGGTAGAGAAAAAGGAGGGGGAAAACAAATAGAGTCTTGCCTACTCCAGGGCTTAATGAAAGATTAAAACTGAGGAACCAATGCAATTTTAACAATGGAACCAAAGCAGGTTTTGGATGGCTTCTACAGCTGGAAACCCTCTCTCATTTTGATCCATACGGAGTGTATAGCACAGAGGGCGTATTTAAAAGGGGAGAGTGCATTGGCCCAGGTAAGCAGAAACTTTTACTCAGAGGTATGGACTGGTTTGGGTGGATTGTTATTCAGAGTTGCCAGAGATGATATTGTTATCTGCTGACACCAAAAGAACAGAACAAAGTCATACATTTCTTTGCAAAAGAAGTAGCCTAGAAGAAGTCTAAGCCGATGATTACTGCTGACCTCCAGGGAAATGGAGATCTACTTGATGATGAATGGTATAACCCATGAGAGAACTCCTCTTCTCTACCAAAAAGCACATGGTCAAGCAGAACATGTGAATAGGTTGATCAAGGACTCTCTACAGCCAGCAGGCTTTCGTTTCAACCCTTGGAAAGCAGCCATACAGGAACGACTGCATGCCTAAAGGAGAACACCACACGAGCTGTTCTGGAGCCAAGATAAATTAATAACAGAGAAAAATTAAAACAAATAGTGTAGGAACAATAGATGGAGAAGGAGTATGGCGCTAAAGCACATTCTTCTTGAGCAGGGGAAAGTGTCTGAATAAGTTTTCCACTCCATGCACACCCAGGACCGTTCAGGACGCCTCCCTATGATCGTGGAGGACAGGCCTGAAGACGGGGATGAATGGAACATTTCTAAACTGGAGAAACCCTGCTGTGAGGTGGGGTGTATTATCCTCATTTTGTAGAGGGGGAAAACAAGGCTCAGACATGTATTGACTTGCTCAAGGTCTCACAGTCAGTAAGTGGCTGAGCTGGGATTAGAACCCACAGCTCAAACCCCAAGTCTTGAGCAGAAGGATAGTTGGACTGGGTTAGAAGAAACAGCAACAAGGGGGAAGGCTCTGTGGCAGTTGAGGGGATTGGCTGAAGTGAGGAGAAGCAGCTCCTCGCTAGGGGGCTGAGTGGGGAGGGTGAGTTGGCTCTCTGGGGATCCAGCAGCAGGAGGCAGCCTAAGAGACTGGCGAGGAGCAGAAAGCCCAGCATGGGAGCAGGCTGTAGCAGCAGAAGGATATTACAGGCCTGCTCAGACCTTACAAGTAAAGAGCAGAGACTGTGGGGTGCACCACAGGGAAAGTAGCCTGTACAACACCTGGATGAGAGCGTGGAGAGAACCCTAACAAGGCAACTGACTGAACTACAGTGTTTGCCTCCGAGTTGTGGTACACCTGGCACGCAAGCAGAGAACCACAGCACTCGATGACCCTCCGGAGCCCCCAGGTGGGGACAACCACACCTTATACTTAAAAACACTAGAGAGAGCTTGAAGGAGGAGTCTAGTGAGAAGAGAGGCCTGCGAGATGGAGGCTCTGTCACTCCCCGTATTACTGCATGCTGGTCATTCTGCCTGACCGCAGACAAAATGCAAGGGAAGCGCTGTGAGGCACAGTGCCTAGAGATGGCAGACACACCGGGTCCCATGCCAATGTTGCTCTGGCACAGAACTTGTGTAACCCACACACCTCCTGGGTGTGGTGTTCTGTTCCAGCTAGTGGCACGGAGACCACTTAGAGAGAGAGAGAGAGAGAAAATGAGACTGCTCTACAGCCTTAGCTAAGAGCCAGCTGGCTTTTAGCTCATACGATAGAGGCTCATGCACTAAGCTCCCGAGGTCCCAGGTTCGATACTGCCTGCCAACAACCAGGGTCTATCAGCGTTACACTTGCACAAGCTAAAGTGTCCCTTAGACATGTGAACCCCTAAGATGGTGGTTTTATCTGGCTGCGCTGGGTCTGAACCTTGGGAGACAAGTGGAAAACTGTGTCTCAAGAAGCGAATAAAGGTTGCATCTGCAACCAGGAGTGTCTTATTTTAGGTATCACCAAGGCCCACACCCATTTGTCACAGACTCCCCTTGCACCACATGGAAAAGCTGCTGCTCAGATTTGTGTATTTTACCAGTTGATCTTGGTCCTGATTTGCTTTATCTTTGCCAATCTTTCATTCTACCCCCTGACATAGTAGTTGGGGTCTGTCTTGCTTCTGTTCTGAAGGAAGGATTTAAGGTGAAATATTTCTCATTTCTGTTTCAGCAACAGACCACCCTGCTCCACAGAACAGCTTCAAATGGATATGAATCAAGGGCATTTCTGAGCACTGGTGAGTATAGGCACCAGTGATAATGACTCTCCACCCATCTAAGGTACTTATATGGCCCCCATTTCTGTAGTATCTGAATGCCTCACAATTTTAATGTATTTATCCTCACTACACCCCAGTGAGGCAGGGTGATGCTATTATCCCCACTTTAGAGATGGGAAACCAAGGTGCAGAGAGACAAAGTGACTTGTCCAAGGTCACACGGGAAGTCTGTGGCACAGCAGAGAATTGATTCAGAGGCTACAGCTCTAACCCCTGGACCATCCTTCCTCAAAGACACGTTCACACATTCTAAGGGATAAACTTGTACATGGGAGTGAGCATCTGAGCTACCACTGGCAGAGTGCTAGACAAGGAGTTGCACAGACCCTATGGGGGAAAACGCTAATGTATATCCCAGGTCAGACACACAGGATGATCTGAAATTGATTTTATCATACAGGCTGGAAGGGGGAAAAAAAAGTCAGATCACTTGGTTTAACTTGTATTGTATTTTAACTTTTTTTTTGTTTGGTTTTATTGTTGTCAAAAAGAATAGTGTTTATAAAAAAATACCATCCATTTGGGGTACTGTTATAAAACCTGCTGGAAGGGGGTGGGGGTCTAAGGAGTAAGTAAACTAAGTAAAACGTGTCAGGGTGAGGTTTTCAAGATCACTCAGACTTGGCCTCACTGCTCCCACTCAAGTCAATGGTAAATCCACTGACTTCAATGAGAAGAGAGTTAAATTGAGAGCTTTTGAAAATCTCATCCACTGGCTTTTACAGTGATAGTCACTCTAAAAAAAATTACCAATAAAAACCAAACAAACAAAAGTTAAAATCAAAGGCCTTGATACTGCAAACATTTTACATATGTGCTTAACTCTCTCTCACACTGGTACAAATCAGAAATAAACCCATTGAAGTCTGTGAGATTATGTTAGTGTGAGAAGAGAATCAGCCTAACGGCTTGTCTACACTTACTGGAGGATCTACGTGCATCGGTGGTCGATTTAGCGGGTCTAGTGAAGACCCGCTAAATCAACTGCCAATCACTCTCCCATTGACTCCTGTACTCGATCTGATCGAGAAGAGTAAGGGGAGTTGACAGGAGAAGCTTGCGCAGTGTGGACCCTGCGGTAAGTAGATCTAACCTACGTCAACTTGAGTTACACTATTCACATAACTCAAATTGTGTAGCTTAGATTGACTTTTCCCTTTAGTGTAGACAAAGCCACAGTGTCTTCAATGGGATTACTCACATGTTTAAGTATTTGCACAATAGGGGCCCTAGTTTGCTCCGAAGGAGTAAGTGTCTTTTTTCTACAGTAATCTGAGTGATACTTGAAACACCTAATAATAAAACAGCAGCAGTGATCTGGGCAGAGCAAAGTGGATTAAAATCAACAGTGTCCTGCATATCAGTAATTTAGGAAAATTCCTGAATGGCATCTGTGCAGTCAGGGAATCTAAAACATCCACAAACACAGGCTTCTAGTAAAAGCATGCAAACACAAGCTTAGTCATATCAAGATCTTGCTGAGTCTATACTTCCACTGAGATGTATTGTACCAAACTAAGGACCAGATTCTGAGGTCAATTACACTGCTGTGTATCTGGTGACACTTCACTAAAGTCAGTAGAGTTATTCCAGATTGACACAAGTGTAACTGAGATCAGAGTTGACAACTGACAAAGACAAAAGGAAGCTGTATTTGAATGTTATTATTGTACAGTATTCAGCCAGATTCAACTACAGTATGTGACATGGTGAGATTGAATAGTATCAACCACTGTACTGAGCATAACCACTTACATACCATTACAGAAGGAGTCTAATTTAATTAATATCAAAGACAATGTATTAGTTTAATATTGATTTCAGGAGAAAAAAAGGATGTGACATTCTCTCACCCTGACAAATGAATTCAAATAATTGCTATATCACACCTTTGCAGTTTAAAGTGAAACAGGATAAAGCTCATTAACCTATGTAACTAACTCTGATTATTAAAAAGAAACAATGTAAAAAGAATCTCATTTATTTTTCATTGTTAATGGTATTTGTTTGTTTGCATTGTGTGCCTTCCTTTCAGCCTGGACTAGGATAAGAAAAAGTCACCTTCACTTTTGTTAATTTCTACTGAGTTTCACTTTAAGGTTCTAATGCTCTAGCATAATGTTGAAATGTTTGTACTGCAAATATTTCAGGGAAATATTTTTGTGTGTAAAAACAATGTTCTCCACTGATATTAAAAGTCATGGAAGCATTTCAGTTGGTGTTAGGATCTGGTAAGTACTTGATTTTACAAAACAATTTTTGGACTAAATTTAACATGACTGTATCATCTTAAAATATTTAATCCAAATCAAAGGCTTTGATTTACAGGCTCTGTAAAATCTTTCCCTGAAGTCCAAGAGACCTCGACATATTTTCACTAACGTGCTTTCCTTTTCTTCTTAACTTGGGCCCCTTTCCAAGAAAAAGGTGTCACTGAACAGTAATGGGATTTAATTTCCAATAGCAGACACAACCCACAACACAAAATCCCTTGTATTTAGTCACTGAATGATGCTATAGTTAGTACTTCTTGGGGAACAGACTTGAGCCAATTTGCTCCTGATGAAAAGAAAATCTCTCGTCCTGAGGTACCTCTGTTGCCACATCAAGCATTTGCAGACTCCTGTGCTCTATTTTAACCTTCCATCTTATATAGACACATTTTAGTGGCTGTTTGGGAAAATTGAGTGTGTCCAGACACACCAAGGGAATTTTATTTTTGTTTTTAATGACCGTATGTATCACGTCTTATAGTAAGTGCACAAATCTCTGATATTTCACATCAACGAGATCGCCTGTACCTCACTATGTTGTGGATATACAGTTTAGACATCACAGCTATGGGTACAAACATAGACAAATTGGAACTCAGTCTAAATGCACCACAGTCTTCTCTCCACCCACTGAGTACACACAGGAGAGACTTAAATGCTGCCCAAAAGTTTAGATGCTGTGTCAATGTACACACCGTCTGCATGGCACTGCACCAGATACCATGGTTGATGAGGGCTAGTGAAACAACAGAGAAGCATTTATAGACGAAAAGCTTTAATTCGCCCTCTCTTTTAACAGAGCTGGAAAAATTAAAAAAGTTTCTAGGGCAAGCAAGCAAATAAATAAATACATGAAATGGGAGACAGGATTAAATGATGTTGAACAATTGCATGATTGAATGAAAATCTTTGCACTTACCAAGGGTCTCTCTGAATTCCATCTAGCAAGCTACCTATTCATACTAAATCTGTAGTTCACACTAGCTTTCATTTTTAGGGCTTACTGAGGAGGGGAAGATGGCTGCTGTCCACGGGCACTGCATGGCCATGCTGTCTGAAGCCACATTAACATGGAAGCTTTTCACTTTCATGTTGTGGAATCCACTTCTTGGGGATATTCTGGGCTGGGGAGGAGGATCAGCCAGAGAGACAACTCTGGCAGCATGCTTCACTGAAGCTTGTAGCATGATGGTCCAAAGACCAACTGGCCTAGTGATCAGGTCCTATAATTTCAACTGGCCTAGTCATCCCAGATGCAGTCCCAGCTGTGACCTCATTACTTCTGTGTGCTCCAGCTGCTCCTCCCCAGAGGTTCTGTCCCTATTGAGGTGGGGGAGGGAGAGGGACACGGTAGGGGAACCCAGGCTGCATCTTTCTCTGGGCTACTAGTGTCCTTTTAAACTATTCTTCCACTGGGAAAGTGCCCTGTCCCCACTATGGGGTAGGGCCTCCCTAGCCCAGTATTGCTCTACTCCCTACCCTGGGTCAGTTTGGGGCCTGTAGACCCATCACACAGCTGCAATACCAGTGAGCTAGGAAAGAGCCATGGGGGCAGAGAACCACTGTAGAGGCACAAAAGAACCCATGGCGCAGCACTCCCACCCCATCGTGTGCACACAGGTGTGTGTGTGTAGGCGCAACCATACACATCCCTTCCCCTCCCCATAGGAACAATGCCAGGGACACACTAAGAGTTGAACTCTCCTCTGGGTTACTTCCATGTAGGGGACCACCTGCCCTATATTACAAGCAGAGCTGGTCAGAAAAATGTGACCCAAACCAGAAACAATGCATTATTTCTGTCCCGTTTCCCAGCTGGCTCCTTCAGAGCGTTACTTTGATTCTTCAGACCACCCCGGGAAGCAGAGAAGAAGTGGGGAAGCTGGGGTGGGAGAACCACGGGACACTTTCCCTGTAAACAGAGACCTCCTGCTAGGAAAGGACTCTGTTCCATTGTAGCCTCCCTTGTTCTCCATGAAGCCTGACAGCTCCAGAGTTAATCCCTGGCAAATTGGAGGGGGGGGGGGGTGACATTGTACTAAAATAAATATTTATGTAGCTGGGGCCTTCCTTCCCTTCCCCTCCCCATCCCGCTTTTTCCCCTTTCTTAAAATGTCACAGATCAGCTGTTTTCATAATTGTTCAGGAAATAAACTCCCTGCTAGCTGGCAGCTTAACACTCTAAGCTGTATCTTGCTGTGACTGCACCGTTCTCCTCTCCTTATTGCCCCCCCCCACACACACACACACACACACACACACTCCCACAGTGGTCTGTAACCTGAGAGGATGGACTTGACTGGAAAGGAACTCACAAAGGGCTGAATCTCAAAAGGGTCAGTGAGTGGCACAGCGTGACATGACACTCACAAGCCCTTCGGGCAGTTCTGATTTAGGAACCGGTGTTCCCTGGCTCTATACTCCTCATCTGATCGCAGTCCTCAAAGAGAATTTTCTTTGCAAGTATAGAGCCTACTAACAGTCCCCTCAGCAGCATACCACAGCCTCCTCTCTTTACTGAGTCAGGAAATGTGGGTATTTTTCAAGCGTGTATCTTTTCCTCTGTTCTTCTGATAAAGGCTGGTTCTGTGGAGATGTAGCTAAAACGATTGTTATCCACAGGAGCGTTCTCTGGGCAAGAAGAAGTCTCACACACACAAATCTGAATACCCTGTACTATGCTGGAGATCAGACTAGATCAGAGGTGGGCCACATCCAGCCCGCGGGACCCTCCAACCCGGCCCCTGAGCTCCTGGCCCCAGGGGGCTAGCCCCCGGCCCCTCCCCAGCTGTTCTCCCTCCCCCGCAGCCTCAGCTCGCTCCACCGCCGGCGCCATGCTCTGGGCGGGGAGGCTGTGAGCTCCTGGGGCAGCGCAGCTGCAGAGCCCAGCCTGACCTGGTCTCTCTGCCACGCAGCTGGCTCCAGCCGGGCGGGGCGGCTGTGGTGCCGCCAGCCCCCGGTGCTCCAGACAGCGCGGTAAGCGGGCAGGGAGAAGGGGGGATGGATAGAGGACAGGGGAGTTCGGGGTGGTGGTCAGGTGGCGGGGCGGTCAGAGGGCAGGGAACAGGGGGGTTGAATGGGGGTGGGGTCCCGGGGGGGCAGTCAGGAAGGAGGGGGGGGTTGGATGGGGCGGCAGGGGGCAGGCAGGGGCAGGGGTTCCAAGGGCAGTCAGGGGACAGGGAGAAGGGGTGGTTGGATGGGGCAGGTGTCCCGGGGGGGGCCATCAGGGGGCAAGAAGCAGTGGGGTGGGGGCCAGATATGGGGCAGGGGCTGGGCCATGCCTGGCTGTTTGGGGAGGCACAGCCTCCCCTAACCGGCCCTCCATACACTTTCTGAAACCCGATGTGGCCCTCAGGCCAAAAAGTTTGCCTGCCCCTGGACTAGATGATGATAATGATCCCTTCTGGCCTAAATATCTATGGATCTAACAAAACAGTATAAATATACCACTGGGGACAGTCCTGTCCTGGCAGGAAGCTGCATCAGATGTTCCAGCGGGTCTCTCCTAGCTCTGGATTCTGGCCCTATGATGGGGTACACAAACGCTGGAGAAGAAGGGGTTAAGGAGCTGCTTTGGGCCCAGGCGGTCCCACCCTGGTGCACCTGCAAAGTCTGCACAAGGTGGAGGTGAAGCTTAAAAAGGGAAGCAGAGCAGCTAGTGGCAGGCAGGCAGGGGAGGTAGCTGACTTGTGCGCTCAGCTCCTGGGAAGGAGCACCCCAGGAGCTTTTGCTGCCTGCGGCTTGAAGATAGCGACCTGTCCAAGCCTCCAAAGGAGGGACTGGTGCCTTCCGAAAGTCAGAACCGTTGATTTTTGTATTCAGTTCTTTATTTTACCCTATGGGAAGAGGAAGCACTGGTATCAAGTGATCCAAGAAGGCACCTGCATAGCCCCAAAAAGCTGCACCCTGACCCCCACCCCACCAAGCCCCACTCTCCCACCCCACCCCGGCTGAGATCCTCCCACAAGCTCCCCTTGCCAAGCCCTAGCCCCCCACACTCAAACCCCCACCACCTTCACCTGGACCCCCTGCAGAGTCCCATTGTCCCTGCACCCAGAACCCCACAATGAGCCCTTGTGCATCCAGATCCCCTGCACACACCCAGACCGCCCCACTGAGCCGCCCTCACCCAGACTGCCCCACACAGAACCCTGTCACCCCACACCTGGATCCCTCCACACTAAGCCCCTCCACACTTAGATCCTGCAGGGCTGAGCCTGCCTGTCCACACCTGGTGCACCTGGTGTGGTGGGGCAGTGTCCTGGGGTGTTTCTGGGGCCGGCCTGGCCCTTGTGCTGTGTCAGGGTCAAGTGCAGCCTCACCCCCGAGTTCCTATCCCAGGAGTGAGGGGAGCTGTAGGGTGATCTTCCACCTCCATACAGCCAGTGGCCTGTGCTCCCCACTGCCATGCTGGAGCCTCCACATTTATTTACTGACAAAATTTGCAGAATTTTAAAATATCATGCGCAGAATTTTTAATTTTTTGGTGCAGAGTAAAGTAAGCACACGCAATAACCCTGTGGTATTGTAATGGTACTCAGCACACTGACTCCTCTTTCCATAACATTTCACCATACGGATCTACACTTGATGGACTGTGGGAAAAGGTTAGTCTGGAGGAGAAATCTGAACCCAGAGATGAAGATAAACCCTTCCATAAAACCACCAGTCTGAGGGTTTCATGCATGCACTCGGAGCCTGGCTGCACACCTCCCACTTTAGATTACAGACTTTCAGAATGGTTTTTAGAAAGTACTGATAGCAGTAGATGGGCTGCCTGGGGAAGTGATGATCCTGATGCAGCTCAGACTGCTTTTCAAGTCTATTATCCTGTTTACGTACTGCCTTTAAACAAACGAATCAAAATTCAACCCCATTTCTAAGTTAAAAAATAGGTGGATTTCCCTAAGCAAGCCGCCAACTTGAGCAAATTAGAAATCTCTCCCCTTGCCTTTTCAGTCCTGAATCTAATTAATTGTAAACATTAAGAAAATCCTTATTCGCTTCTGTATTTTTTTAAAAAGATCGTTCTATTGTCCCTTAAAACTATGGGTTAGCAATCACAAAATTCTGTGAGCAGGAGACCCAAACAGTACAGCAAAGACACGTATCCTGTTCAGTGTCTGCATGCCCACCAGATCTCAACCTGTGTGTAAAGGGCAGGTGCAAACCCGAGGAAAGTATTCTAGGGCCACTGCTCTTCCAGCAAAACTGTTATTACTGGACTTCACCTGCCCCTCTGTAGCACTGTCAGAGAAAAGGTCAGTTGCTGAAAAATGTGATTCAGAGCTGTGGCTTATGACATTTAAGGGCTTCTCTACACACACATTTATTTCTTGGCAAGCTGAGGTGTGAATTTACCTCATACAGGACTAGATCAAAGCGTAGTAAGAACTTGTTAGTGCCCAGCAGGAGGATCCACATGGACAGCTAGTCCACAGCTGCCTAGTTCAGGGTAGATTCACATCCCAGCCTGCCAACAAACTCATTGTGTGGAGAAAACCGTAGCTAGTACCATGGCCGCAAATTTAAGGGAGGTACAGTGGATTACAAATCAAGCATTCTCCCTTTCTTCCCCAAAACCAAATGGAAACATATAGGACTGAACAGAGTATTATCAATTGGACCCTCCATAAAGCTGTTCTCCTTAGCCTAAAATGATAAACCCATTCTGCTCTGCTGTTTTGATGATCAATGAATTTGAAATGTGTCTCAAAAAAGAGGACTAGAGGAAGTCCTGAAGTCTGAAAGTTAAACACAATGAAGAAGCTGGAGGGGATCAGAATATTACAGGTTTGCAAGAAGGATTTAAATGGAGATGTAGGCCCAGATCCTCAGCCGGTATTAATCAGCGGCAGAACTCCCCTGATTTGATGGAGCTGCGCTGGATGAGCCCCACTGAGGAGCTGGCTCAAATAGTGCAGGGTTTTTAAAACAGGAACGACTAATGGATAAAATCTGAAAACGTCAATAAACCATTTTAAACATCAGCCCCTGCTCCAGCAATTGGTTGCATGTGAGCCGACTGACTGCAACAGAGCTCCATGTGGGCAGAGCAGCCTATCCGCACGCAACACTTGGCAGAATCTCAGCCTTAAACAACAAACAAACTCTCTTATCAATTCTTTTACTGTGAATCAACTTCTCAGTCCAAGTCCTTACAACGTTTAAAGCCTCTGAAAGGTTTTACTATGCTTTTGAAAGAGGATCGGTATGCAAAGCAGAATACTCTCTTCTGTTATTCCATTACATGGTACCAATTAGAATTCAGGTCACTGAGACACAATCCTTTCCTTCAGAAAGGAAGGAGCTGCCGTCTGAAAGCTATTTTTGCAGGTCCCTCAATAAGTAGCCAAAGGCATCACATGACCCTACATGCACAATAACTTTGTCTTCCAACTATAAAGGACTCGAGACCTAAAAATATCTCCACTAAGTCTGGAATAAGTGAATTTTTTTCTTCTTTTCAGATCAGCAATTCCACAGTCTGCTTCACTAAATAATGGTCATTTCCTCCCAGCATCCTTTGCTTTGCCTTCAAGCTCAGAACGGACAGGAAATCCATTCTACTCTCATCAGAGAAAACAGGAGATGAATTTTCCACAATAGTTTCTTGACAAGGAAGAAAATTCTACTTTATCAACCAACAGGTACTTCTAAAACTGCAGCTCACCAGAAGGCGAATATAACATCACACTTCATTAGATCATAAGAAAATTAGCTCTTGAACTCTCCCAATATCTAGCAGGTCTTTCTAATATAGAACAACACTATAATTAATATTAGCAATATAAGGCTTAGAAAGAATGCAAACCATGAAACCGATACACACGTATTGAAAAGAGAGTATAAATGATGTCAGTGGAAGGAGAATGTACACATTAAAGGATGCTATTTAGGTTGATTTAGGCCCATATGTTATTTTAAAAACACACAAACACACACAGAAGATATGACCAAATCTAACTTCAATAGACATTTTATGGTGGGTTTTTTTATAACTTTACATTTCAATGAAAACGGTTTTTTTTTCAGTGGCTTACAAATTCCTCTGCCATGTTTGGAACACTCTGCTAGTCTCTAAGGTGCCACAAGGATTCCTCGTTGTTTCTGCTAGTGCACGAGGACCAAGAAGTGAAAGTGAGTTTAAAAAGAAGTGAAACTAACTAATCTATTTTCATTATTCAGGCTCAGTGAAATGCAAAAAAGTAAACAAACAATCAATGGGAACAGCAAATCAGTTTTTAAAAAAAATACTTTTAGTTTATCAAATAATTCAGGGTTTTATTATTAAAACAAATAAAGAAATATATTTATTTTTAAATATTAACCTGACATTGACCCTTTAGGCTAAGAAAAGAGCCTTTAATAAGACATCTCAATTGAGTCTTCTTTTGTAATTTCTAAGGGTCCTTTTCATTCAAAACTCCCACTGAAAGCATTGGGCATTTTGCTTCAGTAAGGTGTGAAGGAATGCAGAAAATGCTTCCAAGGCTATATAGACACGCAACTTCAGCAGTGTTTAACAAATTATAAAAGGGCAGATTCTAATTTTAAAGGATTTACTCCTGAGTTACATCAGCAGGAGATCAGAATATGGCTCACAGCAACCAAACATCACCATAATTCTAGCCATTAGGATAACCTCATGTAATTTCCATTTATGTATGAAAATACCATCTCAAACGGTCTGAAAATAATGCTCCAGCTTCTCTCACCCTGCACAAAAACAACAACAGGACTGTGACACTTAATAATAAGTAACAGAGAAAATGGCTGGTGTTCACTGTGTATTAAATCCTGCTGCAGCTGCAAACCTGTTCAAGTTCTTCACCCCAGCTTCCTCTTCCCCATATAAAAGCCATGATTGAAAGAAAACATGGATAGCCACCTGGGATGCAGTTCATTGGCAGATCTACTTTTCTGCTGCAGCCTGCAAGTGAGGAGCTGAAACCGACTCAAGAAAAGTCCCCACACAAGATGTATTAGTGGCTATTCAAGCTACCTTTGCATTGTTCAAAACAGGGAGTTACCAGGCTTTGCTGCAAACATACTCCGCCTATGCCCTCACTCACCAGATCCAACCGTTTGGGCGGTGTGCAAGGCAACAGCTCATTTGTTGCTCCAGTCACACCTTTCTGTGCTCTCCCAGGCATGAGCTTTCTGAATCATGTACTGTAACTGAGCTGTCGTTTTTTTTCTTCCCTCTCACTCATGGGACTTGTTTAATAACCAGTTCGGTTAACGCCCAATAGGTTAAGTGCATTTCACCACAGAAACAATAAGTAGAGAGGGGAAGAGACTGGGATTGTCAATGGGGCCTAAGGGATTTAGGAGCCCATGTCACAGTGGTGCTGAATGGTAGGTGGGTGCCTAACTCCTTTGGGCTCTGTTGACAATCCCAGCCTTATTCTCCCTGGCCCTTAGTGTCTTCTCCATGGCTATTCCCATGTAGCGACCAGGAAACTCTCCAAGCCTGCTTTGGAGTTTTCAATGCCTCCTGTAAGAGGGAGTCCGATGGGGGGAGGGGTTGGGGAAGGCTTCCCTGTAGAAGTGCAGGGGATTGGACTCCCCAAACCAGCAGTTTGGGATGGCCCATTCTTCACACTGCACATCCCTTTCCTTTGTGCAATACCAGTCTGCCAATTAGTGATGGGAAGCTCTCAACGTTGAGAGGTTCAAACCTGACACACATCCGAACTTTCAAAGTATAGGGTCCCCTTCTGTGACACACAGACCCCTTACCAAAGAATGTCCTGTTCTTTGCAAACAGCTTTCACCTCAGCCCTGACATATTCACTACACCAAACATATGTCATGCAGGATATTTATTTGTAAAGAGTAACACGTAAGGGATCTCCAGAAAGCTTGTAACTTGCCAAGACCTATGTTCCTGTGCAGCCAGCCAGCTCTGCAATGGACTGAACTTTGGAAAGGAGTGGGAGGGGACCTGCTTTAATCAATAGGCAAGCGTAGACCCAGGGTTTGTTTCATATTATAAACATTCGTTTCCACCACTCTCTCTTGCTTCTAGTTAAATCTTTATTGTTTCTTAAATAAATCTCCTTTTGTTTTATCGTAATAGCTCACAAGTGCTGTGTTATACAGAAACAGTGGTTTATGGTAAAACTGGTAAACTGAGGTACACTACTCCCTTGGGGCAGAGGATCTGGGATTTGTCTGAGTGGCCAGTGTCAGGGGCTGGATGTCACAGGGGAATGAATCAAAGTCACTCAGGAACTGGGATGCACCTATTGTTAACCCGCCTGGCAAAGGCAAGGCTGGCATAGCCCAGTGCCTGAGCAGCTGATAGCGTCCGCTCCCTGACACCCAGCCACCACAAGAAAGACACCCTCTCGCCGTAGGCAGGGGATAACAAGATGACTCCCAGTCCTGGGTATCCTGAGAAGTGTCACACCCTCCCTCCTACAATCCTATGGGATCTTCCTCTTCCTGCAAAATCCTCCCCAAAACAGGCATGCACAGCAAATGCCAGGAGCCGGGCATCCTACTGCTCCTCTGGTCCAGCTTAGCATGCCTATATGGGGCTTCCTTGTTACTTGTGCACTCCCTATTTCAGAAGTCTCGTGTGGGCTGTGATTGTGGTACAGTGCACTTTCATGCACAAGCAGTGAGGCGGAAGCCCAAGACACACCTGTAAGATTGAGCCTGGGTCTTGGTACTTTCAAGGATGAGTCAAGACTCTAATCCTAAAGCATAACTTTTCCTGAGTTGTGGATTTGAGCTGGCACCAGCTGCCGGTGATCCTGATTAACAAGGTGGCTCACCAGTAGGTGTGGAGGAGCACTGGGGTCTCTTCCCAGGTAGCTGATGTGGCACCTGAGAAACTAATCTAAAAATAAGCAAACAGAGGCATAGTTGCAGTGGAACCAGTAGAAGGGTGGCTGGGTCCTTCCACCCAGCAATAAGAAATAGATGCACCTATTCATATGATCATAGCTATCTATACTGTTTAGTTATGGCTAGCTAGGATCAGATTCTGTCCCCTCTTACACCCATGCACCCCTAATTAAATCACTACGATCATTGGGTATGCAAGAGGCCAGGAAATGGCCCAGTGCATTTAATGTTATGGAGTGACTGGTTCCTGGGGGATGAACAGATCTGGGATTTTAGTTGGGGGCCTCCCATCTCAATTTTAAGAGAGCTGCTGACAAAGAAACATCTTCCTGGCAACACTGTTTTAGTGATTCTCCTCCCTTTAGCGGGAGGATTAAAAGGGGACAAGAGAGAAAGACAGAGAAGGGATAAA
This sequence comes from Natator depressus, assembly GCF_965152275.1. Lineage (NCBI taxonomy): Eukaryota > Metazoa > Chordata > Testudines > Cheloniidae > Natator > Natator depressus. The sequence continues at coordinate 118,634,465 of NC_134240.1, read as the reverse complement.
ATGCCTCTTTGATGCAGACTCCACCACAGAATAGCAGCGAACTGTGGAGAGGAAGACTGGAACCTAATTGATATGCGGGTGTATCCTGAATTGCCACCTCACCTACCTTGTTGGATCCAACCTGCTTCTGAGCCTGCCTGGCTCCCTGTGATAGTCAGCAAGGTGGGAGGGAGTCAACTTCCCAACAGCAGGGAGGAATCTGGGAATTAAAAACGCCAATCCCCCTTTGCTGCATGTTTTCCTGTGCACAGAGCAGGGAATGTGGAAGGGGAGGAAAAGGAAGGGTGGTGAGGGCCACCTCCCATTTGGCAAGGCTTACACAAACAACCTCTAAATGTCTCTACAGGGCTCAGGTGTCACACAGGAAGGTTCAGGGCTCGTTTGAAGCCTGGGCTCAACTTTTTCTTGTGGGAATTGGTGCAAGATACAGAAAGTCTCAAACTGCAGTGTGGGGTTGGCATCTGAGTACCCATAAACCTTGAGGGTGTGAGCCCATCTCTAGTACAGGATGTGGCACATCTGAAAGACAAGCCATCTTCGTTACTGATGGCATGGGGATCTGTAACTGAACAGCCAGAGCGATCAAATTATCCCCCATATTCATGCCCTACAGCATCTTTCAAGGCCTCCCACTGAAAAGCACAGTGGAACATGTGTGAACAAACGGAGCTGACTTCTGTCCATCCAGGTTCTTACACTTTCTCTGACTGGTGCTTACGCTTATTGTCTACAGCAATGGAAATCTACATGATTCATCTAGCCTTTGGGGCCCACTGCTGCTGGAGTTGACACTGAACAATATGGTCCCTTTCTGCATACATTCACCACTGCCTTCTACAGGAGCATGACAGACCCGTCCTTTCCTTCCAAAAGCTGAGCAAAAGGAGCGGGTCTTGTAGCTGATCCTCTTTCTAGAGCCAAGTTTCCTTATATTGACGTGATTTATGCTGAGATCTGTGTTTCTAGAACTGGGGATCACGAGTTCCCAACCTATTACCTTTTCTTTGTGTTGCAGTAACTACAGGAGTATGTGGCTGAGGGCTTGTCTACACTTACTATCCTGCAGCTGTAGCCCTTAGTGAAGACGCTATCTAGGCCAACGGGAGAGCTTCTCCCATTGGCGTACGTATTCCGCTTCCCCGAGAGGTAGTAGTTATGTTGATAGGAGAAGCCCTCCCACTGACATAGCGCTGTCTACAGTGCGGGTTAGCTCGGTGTAACTGCGTTGCTCTGGGGTATGGATTTTCCACAGCCCTGAGCAACGTAGTTGTACCGACATAAGTTTGTAGTGTAGACCAGGGCATAAAGGCAGCATGGTTTGAACATAGGCTGACAAAGACATTAACGACATGCTGTTCTAACAGGCTTGTCCACAATCCCCTCACTAGAGCTGATCAACATTTTTCATTTTAAGTTTCTTTTCAGTGAAAAGCATCTTTTTTTCCATGAAAAGTTTTCATGTGTTTTTTCTCTCTCTCTCGCTTTTAAGTTTTCCAACTTTTCTATAAAAAAATCAAAAAGTGGAAGTTTTCCAAGTCTTATCCCCATACGCACACAGTTTCTCTCATATATTCCCCCCGCCCCTTTTCCAGTGGTGAAATGGGAAAATAGGGTGTAAAGGAGACAACAGGAAAAACATGCACCAAAAAAAAATGTGAAAAAATGATTTTTTTTTTAAAAATTCAGGATATTTTGAGTAATAACCGTACAATTTTCCTGACAGCTCTACCAACGGCAGTTTTGCCACGGACTTCTGTGGACATGGGTTCAAGCCCCTTATGAACAAGAAGCAGCATCTGCACTGCCCCTGGCTTATCATCAATGGAATCAGTGCCGGAAAGCATCTGCCTGGAGAGTTTGGTGCAGTAAAAGGGGTGGGTGGGTGTGTGTGTGTCTCTTCCAGTTCCCAGCAAACCCAATTCAGACATTCCCAGGCTGACAGAATTTAGACACATTGCATGCTTTTACATATTGCCGCAGAATTAAAGGGCTTTCAGCACAGCCAAATAACTACATTACATGCACTTTGACTGTTCCAAGCAGCGGCTAATGCAACTAGTAATTTGTGAATATATAATTTCTCCAAAACAGTAGGATTTAGTGCAGAAGGGCCAGTCACAACCACTGCTATACAATGAAAATCGCATGGAAAAGCTGCAGTTCAACAAACCAGCTACAATTAGCAGCCATTCCATCACCCTCCTCTGGCAGGAACCAAACCCACAGCAAAAGGATGCTGTCAGAACAACAAAGATTAATTACAATCTGTACAGACAAAGAGATGGGGGGAGGAATACAACAGACAAGCAAACTGACTGGAGACAGGTTTCAGAGTGGTAGCCATGTTAGTCTGTATCAGCAAAAAGAAAAGGAGTACTTGTGGCACCTTAGAGACTAACAAATGTATTTGGGCATAAGTTTTCATGAGCTAGAACCCACTTCACCAGATGCATGGAGTGGAAAATACAGGAGCAGGTATAAATACATGAAAAGATGGAAGTTGGCTTACCAAGTGCAAGGTCAGTCTAACGAGATAATTCAGTTAACCGTAGGATACCAAGGGAGGAAAAATACCTTGTGTAGTGGTAATGAGGGTGGCCCATTTCAAACAAAAAGAAAAGGAGTACTTGTGATGTCACAAGTACTCCTTTTCTTTTTGCAAATACAGACTAACACGGCCGCCACTCTGAAACCATTTCAAACAGTTGACAAGAAGGTATGAGTAACAGTAGGAGGAAATTAGTATGGAGGAAATTAGGTTTAGGTTTTGTAATGACCCAACCACTCCCAGTCTTTATACTGGAGTGGCAATAGGGGTTTTTTTCTGTCTGTAAATTGAAATAAATAATTCTTATCCCCATTTCACAGATGGGTAAACTGAGGCACAAGGTGATTATGTGACTTGCTTAAGATCAAACAGCATGTCAGTGGCAGAATCAGGAATTTATTGGTATTATTATTTTTTACAGTATTCAAATGCAGGCGAGCACAATCTACAAGCAGATAACTACTGTCCCTTCCCCAAACTAATGTTAGACGTGATACGATGAGGTAACAAATAGAAGCATGAACATGGATGAAGAACAATAATGGTACTGCAAGAAAAACACAGTAATGAGGAGTCCTGACCTGCAGTCTTTGCCTCTAACCACTAAAGAAAACGCCTTCCCAAATCTGTAAATAGAACTCAGGAGCCCTGACTCTTACTTCCCTGCTCTAGCCACTAGAAAATATTCCATAACACCAGCACGCAGTAATCATCAGCAGTCCTGCTTCCCAGCCCCCTACCTCCCAGAATAGAGCCTAGACTCACACACACCCCCGCTCCGACTACTAGAGGACAGCACACTCCTAGAGCTGAAAACGGAATCCAAGATCCCTGACTCCCATTCCCATGTTCTAGCCACTAAAGAATATTTCTTAATTCTAGCCCAGGTGCTACAGCAGGTGATTCCCATAAATGCAATCTACCCATCCACTTCAGCCTTAATCATCAACTACTCTGCGTGTTCTGCTGTCACGAGTAATAAAATGGCTGGGTGTGACCCAGTGAGTCAGTCTCTTACAAAGCCTTTTTCTACTGGACAGTGACCTAGAAAAGGGGTCCCTTTATTCTTTGCACCTGAAATCATATAGTTATTGGGGGAAGGCACAACCACATTATTCATAGTTTTGGGTACTTACATCCATGAGTATTTGTGCTGTCATGTGCTCCATTCTTTCTTATAGGGCCTGATTTGGAGACGTGCCAAGGACCCTCAAACTACAGACCGGAGCTTAGGGCACTCAACACCATGCAGAAAGAAGCACTCTGCACCACACATGAACAGGCCCATAATAAGCAAAGGGAATCATGATGCCCTTGTAAAAGCGGGTTTTAAATACAAGCCTCTCTCGTGCCTGCTTTTTAATTAGGACAGTTTATAGCCAGGTATTTGTTTCAATAACCAGCAGCTTTGGCTGTAGAAATACCATGTGTATTCTAATTACAGCAGCTAGTTTATTTAACAGAGTTTGACGTTGTTTGACATTTAGCGGAGTCACTCTTCAGAGCAGCTTGTTCCCTTACAAAGCTTCGGCACTGGTAAATCAAAGAACAGATCAGCAGGAGCTAAAAAAGGAGGAGGGGGCGAACTGACATTAAAAGTAGAACGGATATAGCAGCTCCTTGTTTAACAAACTACGGCAGAAGCATCTTCGAGTCTGGCAGCATCTCCATATGGGACACCAAGTCAGAACGAGTTTGTTTTCCTGATTTTATTTTTTTCGCTCTTAGGGAAATACAGCAATACCCTACCCTAGAGTTCTTGAAGGGTGGAAAGGTTAATGCTGTCGTATGATGGATGGGGTGGTCTCTACTCTCTGTAAGGGTCACCCGTCAATACCTCACCACGACCACCACGGAATGGAGGCAAATTTTGGGAATCAGTGAAGTGCCTATCTAGAATTCTCTGAGGGCAAAGCACAATAAATTGGTCAATGCCTGTTGAATTACAGGATGAATAATTCACCAGCAGAGACAGATGTTAACATCTGTGCCAACTCAGTGCATGAACAATAATAATTCTCCCGTATAGAGCATTTTTCATCTGCAGATCCCACAGCACAGTAGGAGGGGAAGGTAAGCATGATTAACCACATTTTACCGCAGGGGGACTGGAAGCATGGAGATATAATGTGACATTCCCAGCAAGTCAGTGGCACAGCTGGGGATAGAACCCCGATCCTTGACTCCGCAGTGCTGTGCTCTAACCAGAAAACAACACCGCCTCCATCTGGCTGCAAAAGGTCTGTAGGAAAGAGATCTGTTTCGTGAGGAAAGCCGATGCTTCCTTGAACACACTGCAGCTTTTCAGAAGGTCTGTGGAGGGTGCTGTCAGGCTGTGACTCTGGCGGCGTTCACGGCATATGCATTTGCACTGTGCTATTTCAAGGCCCTGCAAACCAACTGCAGCAGCTGCTCTGCCTCAAATTGCATCAGTGCCTGCAATGTGTTCCTAGATGGGCCTTACCCTCCCACTACAACCCTGATTTAACTTCACTTTATCACCCCTCAGGGAAGACATGGGATCCCATTTTTATAGCTAAAGGCAGAGTTAACCTTTTAATGGCCTAACCACCCCCCCGCCCCCCCCCTTTTGTGAAATTCAATGCAGCCAGCCAAACTTCCGACCGACAGCCAAAGCCATCTAGTCAAACAACAGAAAGCTGGTCTTGAATGTGCACTTCAACAGCAAACTGTGGCCTGGACCTTGTCTTCTGGGTGCCATCCTGATCATTCCCTTGTGACCTTAGTCGGAAGTGGTTGTATGAAAGTACGTGAAATTACGCTAAGGAGAGGTTTCAGAGTAGCAGCCGTGTTAGTTTGTATCCGCAAAAAGAAAAGGAGTACTTGTGGCACCTTAGAGACTAACAAATCTATTTGAGCATAAGCTTTCGTGAGCTACAGCTCACTTCATGCTTCTTACTCTTTCACTGAGCTATAGAAGTGATAGTGTGTCAGGGCAAAGGGATATTTACTGGCCAGTATCTCAAATTCTAATGCACGTAACCTTTTGTCAATTTCCTTCATCTCTTAGTGGGGAGTGGAAACCATTATTATTTATTCTTTGTTAAGGAGCAAAGGTGCATAAAGGACTATATGAGACAAAGAAAGATAAGGTCCGTTAGCCCAGAGAGTTTACAAACTATGGGCTAGATTCTGTTCTCGAGACTCAGGCGGAATAGTTCTCAACTTCACTAAGAGTCCCGCTAGGGTGACCACCTTTTCAAAATGCAAAAATGGGACAGCTGCAGGAGTCCCGCCCCCTGCTCCTCCTCTTCCCCCTGAGGCCCTGCCCCCTAGCCACGCCGGAGCTGGGCTGCGGTGAGAGCTGCCCAGGGAGCCTGGGCCACTATGGGGAGTCCCAGACCCACCACCTGCCCTGGGCAGGGGGCCAGAGTGCACAAGAGCATCCCTTGGCCCGTGTCCCTGCATGTTGTATACGCTTTTCCAAATTGGATTCACCCTGATCCTAGTGCTGTAAGCCATCCTCACCCTATGGCTTTCCTTGGTTCAGGCTCTCTCGCATCACATAGAATCGGTGTTCTCCACATTCACACCACCATAGCCCCTGACTAGTCCTTCAGAATGAAAGAACATGGGATTTAGACTTCTTCTATTTTATTTCTTAAGGGCCAGAAAAGGTACTGGTTAAAAATGGTGCCTTCTTACCGAACAACTCAGCTCACTATGCCTATTCCGGATAGCATCGGTTTGTTTTACCAGCTAATATAAGCTTTTTCTTCTTTCTTCACCCGCAGTCACTGCCTATTCCACTATGGGAGAGGGAGGTGGATCCTATCCTGGCTTCTGTGTCATCACCAGAATTGTCAACTAAGTTCCCCTTTATTACCTTTGATGATCAGAGTTGGCCAGTGCACAGCTGGACTTTCAGATCTACCTAGTCTGCTTGGAACATCTCTAAATATAGGACTTCAGTGACATTGTCCGGTGGGCCTTACTATTAGAAAATGCTTGGTAATGTCTAGCATAATTTTTTTCTTAAATCATTAAAAACTTGTTATGTTCATTCTCTTTTCCCTCCATAAAATATTCCCTTATCTAGTATTTACAGATAGTCAACGCATCCCCTTCCCTGTAGCAGCTTGTGATGGGAAAGAGGCCATCTGTAATGAATATAAAGAGCTTTCTTTATTGAGGCTGCTGGACACAAACAGACGCTGTGGTTCACGCTGACTCCCAGCATGGCTAACGCAGCCTGTAATTCATTAGTGTCACCATAAGCTGTGTGCCAACATCCTAGCCTGGACTCAATGGTCGTGAAATGGATTGCTGACTCCTTACATTGCCCTGTTCAAGTCCATCATCAAGGCATTACCTGGTAGAAAGGGGATGATCCTCTGCTTGGGGTCTTTCTGACCTCCTTCAATGGGGAATTTATCCAGAAGCTGCATCTGCAACAGAAACAGAAATACATTTAGAGGGTACATAGGGCCACTCTGTCCTTCCTCCTCCCAGTCTCCTCTAACTGCAGGGATTATTTCTCGGCACGTCTGTGGTTTTACAGAGGATTGATAAATCAGAGAAATGGCTGGAATGAGTGACAGTGTCCGAGTGAGACTGTATCATAAAGTACAGTCACTCCTCTAAACGAAGGGTAGGCTCCTGTGTGCACACTGGGACAGGGCCCAGGCAAATATCTGAAGCTGGCCTTTCTGCAGTTCTAAAATTAGGTATTCATCCTTCACTACAAAACAAATGCCTTGTCTCCAATCCCGTTCGGCTCCCTGATTGGTGAGGATGAAGGCTCCACCTGCCCTCTTGGACAGACCACCCACCTGGTTAGAACTGCTGCTCAGAAATAAGCGCAGAGGTTATTTTAATAAAAAACTGAATCTGTCTTCTTGTTGGCAGAACTATTCCCACTGGGTTTGTTCCCTTAGACAGAGCACTCCTGCTTTCCCAGGGATGGATACACTGGGCAGAGGAGTTTCCAGCCCTTCTGGAAATGTCTTCCACTTCACTGTAATCCCTGTGACAACGCCCCCGTGAGAGAGAGCAGGAGAGAAACAACTGTAGGGAAGGTGAATGCAGAGAATCAGCAATGCCCTGCTCGCAGACACAGGCAAAAAGATACTACAAAGGGGGACAAGCACAGACTGTATACAAGGAAATATGATGCAAATGCACATAGGGGGACGTTCACCCCTGAGCACATGGCCTGTGGACCCCTGAAGTCTACTTATGACCTACTGGCTTTCTGAACAGAGATTAGTTTCACCAATAGAGAGCATTTACAGCAAACCGAGACATTAAACCAGCAGATCCTCAACTCATCCGTGTTGGTATTATTAATCATGCTTATTACAGTAGTGCCTGAGGACCAACCGAGGGCTCCATTGTACACGGTGCTGTACAAACAGTCCCTGAGCCAAAGCACTTGAAGGCATTAAATCTGCACCATATGGAGCAGATTGCAGTCACCTCCCCCCCCTTCACTGCAAAAGCACAGGCCGTAGAGACTCCATGTTGCAGCGCTGCAGCTTTCCAGTGGCTTTCCACTCAGATTGAGTGCTCTCCAGGTAATATACATCCATTTTAATGATGGGGATTGGGTTCATGACTGACTCCGAGGGGAGAGCACCAAGCAACAGTCCTTGCAGCACTTCACTGTTCCATGGAGAACCCCCAGGAACAATCTTCCACACTGACTAACCTAGACCCACTCCAGGACTACACGAGATCTGACAAAGAAGGAAGGTTGCATTAAATTTTCTGAAAGTCCCATGCCTACCATCTGGTGTGTCCTCAACTTTAACTCAGACTGTGATGATGTCAGAATACATACACTAAGCTATAGTCTTTTTAATCTTCTCCCAGATTTGGGGCTCACAAAGAAACCTCCATTGGGTCCCCCATTCAACACAACCCCCCTAAAAGCTTGGGCTAGGGGAAATACCTTGCAAATCTTGTATGACTCTCTCATTTCACCTGAACTGAATCTACTATCATACAAAAAGAAAAGGAGTACTTGTGGCACCTTAGAGACTAACCAATTTATTTGAGCATAAGCTTTCGTGAGCTACAGCTCACTTCGTCAGATGCATACTGTGGAAAGTACAGAAGACATTTTTATACACACAAACCATGAAAATACAGACTAACACGGCTGTTACTCTGAATACTATCATACAGATCAACACAAATATTTACAGTGGCAGTGACAGCTAGACTCAGGGGTTCTAATTTGCACTTAGATATAAAAAGGATACATTTCCAACCAGCTAGGGTGTGGGAGCCAGTACCATTTGCAACCTGAACAGATTTCCTTTTTTAAAAAATCCCAAAAGCTTTGCAAACACAGCAAAAAAAAAAAAAAAAAGTTTTGTTTTGTTTTTTTTAAACACAGATCCCCTCTCTTCTTCTACTTCACAGAACGTCTTCAGCATTCTAAGCACATGGCACAGCAAGAGTAGAAGGAACATCTGTGCAGGAGAAAAAAAATAAAAGATCCTACATTTCCCCAAGGGAGCCAACCTTGTGAATAAATAGTTTGTGGCTTTAGGGATTTTTAGAAAACTTGCTTTTCTACCAATGGAGAAGGATTTTTTTTGTTGGAAATTTTGTTTTCTCCTAGGTAGAAGTGAGGGTGCCTGGGGTTGGACATGAGTAGAAGTTTCGTTTTTTGGGGGGGAGGGGGAGGGCAGCGGGAAAAGCCACTATATAACTTACAGTTTTGCTGTCACTACACTTTTAACCAGGAAGATTATTCTCATTTTGCTCCAGAGTGACTGACTCAAGCTGGAGCTGATACAAATTCCCAAGGTTATTCTTGGAGTTAAATTAGCTTGACTAATGCAGGCCTTTTTAACCACATCAAGAGGGTCACAAAGTGTATAATTTAGCACTATTTATCTAAAGGGCAGATATCAGCAAAATAGATACAAGACACTACAGCTGGAGAGCCTGGCTAAACTTTCCTAATCAACATTTTCCTCCCAAGCTCTTGCTTCCGCCAGGAGAGCTCTTTCTAACAAAGATGTGACTGGACAGGGACGGATTTACACACAAGTATGGCAGTCGGCTGCTGGGGGCTCTGCACTTGTGGGGGCACTTCCACAAATGCGGCAATTTGGTGTGTGTTGCAAACATACCCCAGCCACTTGAGGGGAAAAGAGAAGTAACTAATGGTCAACCCATTGCTCTCATTCATGCATGAGGAAGCACACATGGTAAGGCTTCTGTGCTGCTAAAGATTAATGAGATGGTGGGAAACCAACAATGCAATGGTAGAAGCTAAGAGAGCATTTATGATCCCTGCACTGCTGGAAACTCACTCAGGACATTATAAAAAAGGAGATTACTCACCTGTAACTGGAGGTTCTTCGAGATGTGTGGTCCCTATCTGTATTCCACTGAGGGTTTACGCATGTGCACCATGCATCCAGAGCTGGAGAATTTGAAAGTAGTAGTATCCATTGGTCCATGCATGTGCCCCTGCTTCACCCCATGGTTTTGTCCCAGGCAATAAAGGATGGGGCGGACCGACCACACTTTCAGTTCCTTCTCCACTGCAAAACGAACAGATCTGCAGCAGAGACAAAGGAAGGCAGGACTACACACATCTCCAAGAACCTCCAGTTACACATAAGTAACCACTTCTTCTTCAAGTGATGGTCCCTATTATATTCCGCTGAGGGTTATTAACAATTCAGAGGAGGGTGCAAGGAAGAGTATGGAATGGTTGAATGAAGAAACAAAGCATCCAGCGAAACGTCCTGCACCAAGGCGTAACGTGCAGCAAAGGCATGTACCGAACTCTACTTGGCTGCCCTACGTGTGCCCAGAAGCGGTACATTGTGAAGTGTGGCCATAGTGGATGCTTGTGCTCTTGTGGAATGGGCTCTCGCTCCAAGGAATGGAGGCAGCCCTGACAAGTGATAGAAGAGTGTCATGCACCCTGAAATCCACTAGGAAATCCTTTGTGTGGAGATTGCCTACTCCTTAACTCTCTCAGTTATAAGATAAACAATCTAGGGGACTTCCTGGTTGGTCTTCTCCTGTGCAAGGCCCTGCAGACATCAAGGGAGTGAAAGCACCACTCTTCCGCTGAGGCATGCGGCTTCGGAAAGAAAGCAAGTAAGAGTATGGGTTGGTTGAGATGAAAGTGGGATACAACCTTTGGTAGAAACTTGGGATGAAGATGCAGGGAGACTTTGTCCTTCTGGAACGTGGTGAAGGGGAGGTCCGCCATAATGGCCCACAGTTAACCTACTCTACTCGCAGAAGTAATAGCCATTAGGAAGGCGACCTTCATGGAAAGGAGGAAAAATGAGCATGAAGCCAGTGGCTCAAAGTGCACTTTTGTTAATGCTGAGAGAACGAGATTGACATCCCATTGGGGAGCAATAGGTTGTTAGGGGCATCCCACTGGGGAGCAAAAGTCCTGAGGAGACCTTTCCAAAACCTAGTAGTTAATCGATGTGTAAATATGGAGCGCCCTTCCATGGGCTGGGGATGCCTTGTCTTTATGGACAGGAAGTAGTCCAAAAGAAGGGGAATGTCCACTTCCTCAGGGGCAAACCCCTTCTACTGTGCCCAGGAGGCAAAGCATTTCCACTTGGCCTAATAGGAACACCTCATGGACTCTTTCCTGCTACTCGAAAGCATGTCCTGTACTGCCGATGAACATTCCCTTTCTAGAGAAGATGCCCATCCAAATACTAAGCTCTGAGGTGAAGCATCTGTGGGTTGGGATGTCTGATTCTGCCGTTGTGTTGTGCGAGCAGCCCCGAGAAAGAGGGAAGGGCAATCGGGTGAACGGCAAACATGTGGAGGTTAGGAAACTAAAATTGGAGGGGCCAGAACAGGACTATCAGGATGACGATGACTCTCTCCCATCTGATCGTGTGGGGGACTCATGGAAGGGGGGGGGCGGGGGAGAAGGTGTAGCTGATCTGGTCTGACTAGCGGAGGATGACAGCATCACCTTGACAGTGGATCCCGATACTCCTCCTTGAGCAGTATGTACTTTATTTGTTGTTGATGTGAGAGGCAAAGAGATTCCTGATCAGAGTCCCCCATTGACTGAAAATACCATTGACTACGGTGTCGTGAAGTTCCCATGCATGATCGGCCATGAATTTCCTGCTGAGAGAGTCTGCAATCACATTCTGAATCCCCAGAAGATAGGCTGCCGACAACAGGATCTTCTGGACAATGCACCAGTCCTACAGATGGACTACTTCCACACAGAGCGCAGTCGACCTTGTGACCCTTTGTTTGTTGATGTAATAAACGGTGGTGGTGTTGTTGGACATGATGAAAACATGTTGGGAGAGAATGGATGGGAGAAATGCTCAACACTCTCCATACCGTCTGAAGCTCTAGAATGTTGATGTGCATTCTGGATTCTCGAGGAGTCCAAGTCCCTTGCATCATGTGCTTGGTCACATGGGCACCCCATCTGGCAAGTGATATGTCCTCGTTCTGTCCGGGGAGGATGGGAGGAAAGATATCCTGGCACACACTTGCCTCAGGTCCATTCATCACTGGAGGAAGGAGAGCACTGCAAAGGGATTGTCAGCAGAAGGTCCATGGTATGTCGCATGGGTGAATTGACTCTCTGGAGCCATATCTGTAAAGAGCGAAGGCGGTGAGATACGTGCAGGCCACGATGTGGCGAAGCAGGGATAGGCAAGTCCTTACCAGAGGAGGAGGACTGTTGGCTACTCAGGTGATGAGTTCCTGCAGAGTCTGGAACCTGTCCCTAAGTAGGTATTCCCATGCTAAGACTGTGTCAATGGAGGCCCCTAAGTAGTCCAGGGACTTCCTCAGTCCATAGTATGGGATTAACCCCTTCCAGCCCAGCATGGGACGGGTATACCCCGTCACACGTTCCCAAACAAGACAGGAGAAGGCTGGGCTCTCCGACTTAAGAAGCATCTCCTGGAGGTTTCCATGAGGCCGCAGTCGGATCCAGACCAGGAAAAACCCACCACCCCCTGTACATCGGCCTGAGACAGCCAGGAGTGTGCCTCTGGCTTCAGAGATCACGTCCGGCTCTGCCAGCACAGCCACTACTGATCCTGTGCTGGGGCCTACTAGGGAAAAAAGGAAGCATGCACTTCAGTTTGGAGGAAGACTTGCTGCTATGCCGAAGAAGGATGATGCCCCTTCCACGAATTCCAGCCACGGGGAGACAGAGCATTCCAAGACGCACAGATAGGAGAAGAAACCACGCAGACCGGCAGATCCGCCAGTAGTGGGTACTGAGTCACGCATGCCCTTAATGTCGGCTTTCCTTAAGGCAAGGAAACCACTGGTTCCAGAACAGGCCTCTGCTCCGGTTCCGGCTATGGAGTGCATACCACTTAACACCAGGGAGACTGGCGACAGCACCTAAGCCACATGAACTCTCCGCCCTAGGGGAACTAAGATCTCCACGCCTTCCTCTACGCCTAACAAGGTACCATCTCCAACCCAGGACTTACCTCAGGTGAATCACGTTTCAACTCATCCCCCTGTGGTCATATGGTTCCACCAGTTCCACGGTACTGCCACTGTAACCAGGAACTGAGTTTATCTCATTGGAAAAAAGAAAAGAAGTACTTGTGGCACCATTGGTTAGTCTCTAAGGTGCCACAAGTACTCCTTTTCTTTTTGCGAATACAGACTAACACGGCTGTTACTCTGAAACCTATCTCATTGGAGGATTCCGACTGAGCACAAGGACAGGACCACCCATTCCCTACTGCCGCTATGGGTACCCTAAGGGACCACAAACTTCTTGGCATCACTGTCCTCTTCCCCAGCAGGGAAGCCACTGGTATCCCATTCCATGGGGCCCTCCACAGCATTTGTCAGATCTGTCCTGAATGAAACATGGGCTTCTCCCAAGCAGTACAGGCAGGGTTGGCACTCATTGCTGATCAAGAAGGACTGTGGGCAGGAAGCGCAGGTCTTGAACCTTGGCGTCTTCTGCATAGGCCAGTACTACGCGTGGGTATTTGAGGGGGAGTAGTCAGAAAACAAAGTCCCCCAAAGTCTTAATTCTTCTAAAAACTACTAGTGAAGCTAAACTATGTAAAAAATACCTGTAAAAGACAAGAAAAAACTAACTATGTACAATTCTAAACCTCCCCCCCCACCCCCCACAGTGCCTCAGAGATGAGAGTAGCTGTGACTTGGACCATGTGGTAATGAGAAGGAACTGGAGGCGAGCTTAGTCTGCCCCATCCTTTATCGCCTCAGATGAAACCATAAGGTGAAGCAAGGGCGAGCACACGGACCAACGGACACTACTACTTTCAAATTCTCTGGCTCCTGACACAAGGAACGCATGTGTAAACCCTCAGTGGAATACAATAGGTACCATCACTCAAAGAAGAACTTGGCAGCTCGGCCCATCTCTAACAAAAATGAAACCAAATATGGAACTATACAAAGAAACAAAGGATAGATTCTAATACACTGAGCTCAGGGCTGCAAGCCAGGAACTTCTAGTTCCAGTCAGAGCATGCTGCCCCTGAACTCATTAGTGGCCATAAACAAATAAATCCCTCTGTTTCTCAGGTTCGCCATCTATAGAATGGGGATAGTAGTGCTTGATTCTCTAGCTTTCAAGGGGGGTTGTGGCTTAATTAAATGTCTGCAGAGAGTTTTGAAGTTGAGAATTACTAGGCACATAGCAAGTGTTCTCATACTATAGGAAATTATTATTCTTACACATTTAAACATGGCAGATGCAAAAATACTTCACCTGGAGTCTCTCACTTGAACAATACACATTGCTATTTTCCTTCAAAATGGGTGAGCTTCACAAATGTCCTCTTGTTCTCGTTAATGCAATTTAATTTTGCAACAAGTCACACTGTGTCAGAAAGTACATTAGTGGGAGCAAAGACAATGTCACAAGGACACAGGGTGAGAGAAAGAGGAGAGTGGAGACTGGAAGAGACAAAAGGTTGGCATTAAGTCTGTAACCACTTGTAGACAGCATGGAACAGGTGAGTCTGAGCTGTATTTTTTGGAAAACGATCAGGAATCAATCAGTGAGGTGTCCTAGGCTGGAGTAGCTCATAGTCACATCATTTTATTAGCATTAGCAATGACTGGGTCTGTACCTAGAGCACTGATTAGGATCCCACTGCTGCACCTCCAGCTATGACCAATAAGGCATGCAAAGAGAAGTCTGTGAGCGTGACATCTGGGTGGGGAATCCGTTTGGAAACGGGGAGTGTATGTGGAAAGTGGGAAATGAGCATATGGAATCATGCTGAACAAACATAAGCAACTTCTGCCTTTTGATATAACAGATGTAGGGCCACAAATAATTCACCACCAAAACCACCCACTCCAGGCTTCACCTCTCCGAGTTATTTTGAGTGCCCAGATGGACTTCCTATACAAGCACTGCTCATCAGCATTGTGGTTTACACTGAGCAATCTCAGCCTTGCAGCTGTGCTAAAAGGTATTTAGAAGGATAGCCTACGAACATTGTGGTCCAGATTATGAACCTGTGATTCACACTGGTCAGCAGAAACTCATAAAAATAATCCCATTAAAATCAATGGCATTACTCATGTGAGTAATTACTAGCCAGTGTGAGTCGGGGTTCATAATCTGGACCAATACATGTGGATACATTTTAGTCCTTGCTACACTTGTGCAACCAGAATGAAGACAACCAGTTTGCATGGGTGGTACGGCGGATAAGAGTTGCACGTGTTATCCCGCTATTGGGTGTTTTTCCTTAAAGCCCCAGATCCTGGAGGCAAGTGACTATGTGAGAATCTGAGCTTTCTTTTAAAAAAGAAAAAGTTTCTAGCCCTCATGGTTGCAGAGAAAAGCTGGGAAACATGACCCAGGTGCACCCCAAAAGGTTCATAAACCAGGAGGCTAATAAAAATAACCCAACTTTTATGATTTTTTTAAAATTCTCATGATCTTTAACCAAATCCCAGGATTTCAGGGGGCCTGACTCAATTTTTGAATGCTTATTTTTGGCGATACTGGAGCTGGCTCATTGTGTGTACCTAACAAGCCAGTGCGACTGGAGATTAAAGCCTCAGAGCTCTCTGACTACACTGCAGTTGGGAGCGTGCTCCCTAGTTCAGGCAGACAGACACACACTAGCTCTGCTTGAGCAGCCCACTACAAATAGCCACGTAGCTGGTGGTAGCACGGATCAAGCCTGAAGCTAGTGTATTACATTTGATCAATGCTGCAATGTGTGGGATTGCAAACATTGAGCCTAATTCTGCACTGATCTATAACCCATTCCATCATGGGATTGCAGGCGATGCAAATTCTAAATTAATGCAGAATTTAACCCACTTAAAAATTTAACCCATTTAAAAAAGGGAATTTTTTAAATTAAAAATAGCCTGTTAAAAAAAATCATTAAAATTTCATTTGGTGTTGGGTTTGGGAAATTCGGGGCCAAATCTAAGTCTTTGAAGCTAATCCGCTGGGATGGTTACCCCACATTCGGGAGTTCTGACACTGCAGATTCTCTCTACAATATCCTGTCCAGCAATTAGTTCTTTTGTTCTAGCACTGACCCTCCCCCCAAAAAGAATTATCTTTTCCATGCAGTTTATGGCCAGCAAATTAGGACACCCAGGTGATCTCTTATTATAGCACCTGTCTTCTTGCTGGTTTCTTTACGTCTGGAATGGATGCAGCTTTACTTACACTTCAGATAACATAAAGGCTACCCAGCAGGCTATGGTACCACACAGTTTTAATGCCTACCAACACGAAGTGACTTTTTCAAATCAGCTTACAACTTACAAATCAGCAGCTCCTTTTCAGCAAATTATAAAAGAGCCACCAGTGCAAAGCAATGCAGACACGATTCGAGCCTGTTGCAAAGCAATGCAGAGTCACGGTCACATTGCAGATGCTTTTTCAGATTAGGCATGAAAAATAACCAGTTTAAGAAATTAAAACCGTGGCCACTAGATTGAAAGGAGCAGATTTCTGGCACGTCATGATTTACTGTACACTGTATTTATATCTCCACGGGGGGTGCAAACGGGTTTTGTGCATTCCGCTGAGGCAATACCATTTTACCTCCAACTCTACTGAAGGCATCAAGAAAACAAGGGACTTCAGGATTCTGTTTTTAGAAACCTCCAATGATGGGGATTCCAGAACCTCCTTCAGAAGCCTATTCCAGAGTTTAACTATCCTTAGAGTTAGGTTAGATATTAGGAAAAACTTTCTAAATCTCCCTTGTTGCAGATCAAGCCCATTACTTCTTGTCTTAATGGCAGTGGACATGGAGAACAATTGATCACCATCCTCTTTGTAACAGCCCTTTACAAATTTGAAGACGGTTATCAGGTCCCCTCCCTCAGTCTTCTTTTCTCAAGAAGAAACATATCCAGTTTGTTTGTTTTTTAACCTTCCCTCATAGGTCAGGTTTTCTCAACCTTAGATCATTTTTTGCTCTCCTCTGAACTCTCTCCAGTTCGTTCCCATCACTCTAAAATGTGGTGCCCAGTATTGGACACACTATTCCAGGGGAGGTCGCACCAGTGCCAAGCAGAGCAGGACAATTACTTCCCGTGTCTTATATATGACACTCCTGTTACTGCATAAAGGCTAATATCATCCGAGGGTGTAAGATCAGCAAGAATCCCTGAGAAGCAGAAGCAACTGGTTTCCCTTTAAAAAAAAAAAAAATCTTAAGCAAAAACCTTCAGGGTTTCCAGGTGACATGACCAAAGATTACAGTATTAGGATATGTTCTGAATTAAATATAGTGTGATTCGTGAGAAACAGTCAAACAAAAGCAGGGAAATCCATGTAAAATAAAAAGAACAGCCACGTAAAGGATGGGGTAATCCCCAAAGGGATTTTTAGGTCTGAAAATTTTCCACAGAAATCTTGGAACTCTTACAAGCTATACAACATCAAAGTGAAATGGTTGGGTCTTTTCCCCCTCCATAATCCATCAAAAGAGAGCCCACTGAGAAGGCCCATTTCCCAGCTAAAATTATTTTTCATCTTTCATATAGAAATGATAATTTTTCTTAAATTCTAGGAAGCAACTGCAGCACTTGTGGCTCAACCAGCTTGTAAGACATTCGGAGATGCTGGTTAAATACGAAGGATGCATTTGGTCCATCTGTGAGTCACTTCGCAGGACAAATCCAGCACAAATGCAGCTGTGACATAAACCATGCTGTAAATAAAACATTCATACATAGGCGACTGTTAAAATGGGCGCAACTAGCAAAAGATGATAACGAAGGCTACAAGTCAGTCGTGGCGGTCACGGAGTCCATGATTTTACGAGACCTCTGTGACTTCCTGAAAATTCCAATAGTTCAGCCCCGGGCAGTGGGGCTCCAGCTTGAGCCCCACAGCGCCGGGGCTCCAGTTTCAATGAATCCATGATTTATAATTTATTGCCCGTGTCCTGTCAGTGACTTTTAATAAAAATACCTGGGCCAAAATCGTAGCCTTACCTATAACTTCCATCAATTTGTCATTCAGTGCAAGACAATTGAGCGTAACCCACACATCAAGAAGGCAGAATCAGTATGAGATGTAGGAGGAAAAGCAACTACTGGGAGGGTGTAAGATAAAGGAGTTCATTACACACACACACTACGCTACATTCGTACCATCCTCTACTCTCCAGGGGTACCCAACTGATGAACAGGGCACAACTCCCATTGACTTCAGTGGAAGTCACACCAGCTTGTGGTAGGGTTGAATGTGGACATACGCCATGTCAAATCAGTTCAAGCTACAATCACCGGGCTTTGATCTTTTTCTCGCGTACGCTGCTGTAAATTGGGGTAGCTCCACTGAAGTCAGTAGCATTTACATTGGTTTTACCCCTTATGGAATCATGCCTGCTTGTTCATCCAATCAATGTCATACTGGAACAGAGTTACACAGAGTTACTATCCTGTGACCAATTTGCACCTAATGTGTAACTTACACCTCCATTTATGGCACTGCATAATTTGACCTAAAGCGCAAACTTTGCTCTCATTTACACCCTTGTAAATCCAGACCAACTCCACAGATTTCAATCCAGTTACTCTGCATTTACACCACCATGACAGCAAAATTGGGCCCAGCTCATCCAAGGATAGGCCTTTGCTTAAGACTGGTCACCTTCCCATTATGCCTTGTGTATAGTTTGTAAACAAATTCAAGTGAATTGAAAAGGGCTCGATTGATAGCAGTGGAAACTGATGTATTTTTAATCTCCAGGCAGGTAGTGCCTGGAAACAGCAGATGTTAGTTTCTTGCGGTTCTTCAGCTACCTGCCTTCACTAGGAAGATTCAGATGGCACTGCAAGGTACAAAATTACAGCATGGAAAATGCAGCTTACAGATGAGAGTATGGAGAAAGGCATTACAGTAAGCTTCCTTATGCTGGTCCAACAGCCATCTCTTTCCTCTCTGCTCTGGAGTTTTGAGTCTTCTATAATAAAAAGAGACTAACAACCCCCCGACCAAGATGGCCAACTTAATCAAATCCTATGATGAATCTAATCTAATATCTATTGGGAAATGGTTTGCAACTCTTTATTCCCATGATGATCATAGGATTTGAACGGTAACCATTGACCCTGAAAACAAGCACTAAGGGACGGATGATGCTCCACTGTAAGTAAACAATAAAACTCCTCTGGACATCAGTGGAAGCAGGATTGGGGCTCAAAGCCCTCATGAAGTGGCTTCAGCACTTTAGAGCCTAAATCTCATTGAAAGTCGGTAGGTCTTAGGTGCCTAAGTACTTTAGAAAATTTGATCATGCATATTTTTAAAATTCCTAACTTTTTAACTAACCTATTAAAACATGAGCATAACACCGCACAGCCTCAGGATTAGTATTATTGTTACTGTTAATAAATAATTTGTTAGGGTAGCACCCAAAGCCCTCAATTGCAAACAAGGCCCCATTGGGCTGGGCGCCGTACAAACACAGAAAACAAAACAGTCCCTGCCTCAAAGAACTTACAATTGAAAGAGAGACAAGAAGTTTCCAAAACCCTAACCGAGCAGAGGCTCATTTTACAGAGAAGCTGCTTTGATTTCCACCCCTGGCCATATTCCTCCCTATGGGGCGTGATGCAAAGGAAGCCCACTGAGGTCAATGGGAGTTCACTGCCTCCAACAAGCTTTGGACTGGGTCCTTGGAAAATCTGTGGGAGCACTGAAGAGACCGCTTGCAGCTGGAAGTCAGGGGCCACAAGGTGCATCTTACAAACAGGGTGGAGATGTTTAATAACATATTTGCCATGATGATAAATTACGCTCCAAACATTTAATTTAGCCTGATTTTCGGGTTTGTTTTTGTCCAGGGTCTTTTCCTAACGTCACACTGTTCAGGTGAGCGGTTTAAAACAAGTACCTAGGTAAGGTAGCATCTCACAAAGGGGCTACACTAAACTGCACTGAAGTTTTACGATGGAACAACTCCTCTAAAGCCAATGAGGTCGCCCCATAGTAAAACTGGTTTCACGTGGTGGCGAATCAAACCCAAAATATATAGGGCGGGCCTGGGTCTTACCTCCCACCCATTTTACAACGGTTGAACTCCACTGATTTCAATGGTGTTAGGCCTGGACTACCCACAAAATTAAACCGGGTGAGCAGAAACGAATTTTTTTAAAACCAGTGCAAAACTCTAGTGTGAACACACTAAAACCCTCGATTTAAACCTGGTTTATAGCCCCACAGCCAAAATCGATTCATTACCCTACTAAGCTACGTCAATATAACCTATTCTTAAAGATGTTTAAGAGCGATCACACAGGGTTAGCAGTGGTTGAACTAAATCCGTTAAAAAACACACATTTAGTTAAACTGGTGCAAGTTCATGTGTGGATAAGTCCCAACTCCTGATTCACACTGCTATCAATAGGATCAGAATCCGGCTCTGAATGGGTGAACGTTAATGAGTGAACGTTTTCACAACCTACAAATCCCCAAGAGCCTGTTAGCTTGGCTTGATATATTCCCGCATTGAAACCACAGCTAACTTTAAGCTGACATTGAAAACAGAAAACAACAGCTCAAAAACACGATGGCACATCTTACTTTGGCAACTCCAACTGAAATGGTGTCTGGCAGCTTCCCAGGATGCTGATCATAGCTGAGGAGGGGGGTGTTAGACTGCCCAACTAAGTGTGACTCCAAAAAAACCATGCTGTGCATTTTAACGATGTACTCCCGAGAGTTACCTTCCCCACACCCGCTTAAAAAAAAAAAAAAAAAAAAATCTTTCAATGGTTTGCCTGAGGGCCTTGTTCTAAACATACCTCTCCTGGCTTTGGGGTAATTCAGAGAGGAGTTCAGACAAAGAATCTTATCACTCGAGTGGAGAGATGCAGCTGCACATGTAACCGATATTCTGCTCTGGGCCTTATGGGAGTTTTATAAAGCTGCCAGCAGGGTGATCATTTTTAAAAAGGTTTTAGTTCCAGCTGCAAGTCTTTATTCCCCCAGTTTTAGGTGTGTTGCTGGCTTGTAGGTGTTTTGTTCTGTGCAGAACTGACATCACCTGGCTCAATAGGCTTGGGAGAACTCCTGAGGCTTTTTTTTAACTTTCACAGCACTGACAGATGGGCAGCCAGAGTCTTAGGAGCTGCCAGGTGGGGAAGGAAGTTGATAGCATACTGAATTTCAAGGTCCCACACTAGGTTTCATCTGCAGTGAGCAGAGAACTTGCAAATTGGAAAGTAACAAGGAATACATGACAGGTTTCAGAGTAGCAGCCGTGTTCGTCTGTATTCGCAAAAAGAAAAGGAGGACTTGTGGCACCTTAGAGACTAACCAATTTGTTCGAGCATAAGTTTTCGTGAGCTACAGCTCACTTCATCGGATGCAATACATGCTCACTCAGCAATGAAGTCACTTTTCCAGGTTCATTTTTGTCACCACCATCACCATGGTCTACTAGCACCTACGCACATTTCTATCCACAGACTCATCTGTTCTGAGGGTTGATGTTCAGGGGTAATAATAAGGGGGGAAAACATATTGGAAACCAGTCCAATTGTTGCTGATCAAGTGCATTCATTGTGATTACCTGTATTTGAGTATACCCAAATTATGCAGCTAACATAAAAGAAAAATTATAATCTTATCATTGGCATGATTATCACACGGGGTTCTTAGCAGGATGTCCAAATCCCAAATTGGTTTGCTCAACTCACTGCCTCAACGCTACAGAATGGGTATTTACGTGCAGAGCGGAGTGCCCAAATACTACGTTCTGAGGTCTGTTAAACAAGGTGCTCAGGTTTGAAATCTGGGCTCCACAAATTGGGAGTCAGGATGTAGGACGCTGTAGGGATGTACAAAGCTATTCTGCTGACTCAGCCTGCCAGACAAACCAGGAGAGTCTCATTAGATCCATGCAGGAGCATGAATAGCTGAGCGTCTCTCCAAAGCAAGAAAGTGCCGAAGGGAGGAACAATACATCCTGCAGGAAAAACCCTAACCAGCCCCCCTTAGAAGGGAGACAAAGAGAAAAGCAACAGGCATCTAAGTTCAGTCCTGCCTTGGAGCGTTCTTACTTTATTTGAGAATGAAGGCAAACTTTGGAAAGTGGGTGAGTTTGGACAACAGCCACTTAATATGTGCTGTCAGGAGCTGGGTGGTCATAGCAACTGTTTACAGGCCGTCTGTGTTAAACTATACGCACTCCTCCATTACTCCAGAGCTTGCATTCAGAAGAGGGCCTTTCCTCCCGGGACACATTGCTAGTGGACCAGATGGTGTATGGTATCAATTACAGTCCTGGTAAATTGGCTGAATATTAAAAGCATTGATGGAGGTCTATGATAAAGACGTTATAGGTTTTTAGCCAGCTGGCTTTTAAGTCGCCAAGTCTTAAGAAATATTGTCATCACTGTGAGTTTTCCAACCTTTCACTAAGATCTGGGTGGGACGAACAGCATACACAGGGATAAATCACCATGAGCCGTAACCTCATCTGGTGTAAAAGGGCATGGTTCCAATGAAATCCAGGAAGCTGCACCAGCCCTTTACACGAACTGAGGATCTGGTCCCATGTCTTCTCTGGTTGGGTTCCAGCTAGTTTCACTCAATGATGTTCCTAGAGAGCTCTCACTTGCTACCCAATGGTTGAACCTTTGTCCTTTGTGGCTAGTTGAATCAAATAGAGGAGGTACAAGGTGGTGAGAGTGCAGATAAATCAGGACTAAAATGTTAGCTGTCTTCCACAAGAACAGCACAGGCCACTAGGAAAAATAACACTGTGTGGGTGTATAACCAAGGATGCACTGGATGATGCCGAAAATCCAGCTGCGAAGTTATCTTGCTTAATTAGGTTTCAGAGTAGCAGCCATGTTAGTCTGTATTCGCAAAAAGAAAAGGAGTACTAGTGGCACCTTAGAGACTAACCAATTTATTTGAGCATAAGCTCACGAAAGCTTATGCTCAAATAAATTTGTTAGTCTCTAAAGTGCCACAAGTCCTCCTGTTCTTTTTGCTTAATTAGGTTCTTCTTTGCAGACAAACTTGGCTCCAGTAACTAAATATATTACGTACACACACATATAGAATATAAAAATGCTCAGCCAGTTGCAAGTGACTCAAACCCTAGATCTCTGGCTAGCCTGAAGTGTTTCTTCTCCACATCATCACACACACTATAACCTTGTATATTCAGGAAGAGAGGAGGAAAACCTGTTTTGGGGGGGGGGGGAGGGTGTTTTTAAAAAACCCTAAATCTTCCCTCCTTCAACAGGTGCAGTGACGTGATTAAGCCTGCTTCCAAAGATAGGTTTTCTGTAGAGCCTGAGTGACTTGATGTAGATATAACATGGGGTGGGAGTCTTTGAAATCTCACCCTTACTTTGAGCCTGGTAGATTAGTAGTAATATGCAAAAGGGATTTGGGGTGCGATTTGAAGATGCTCCTACTTCCAAGACAGGCAGCAACAGCCAGATGGTGGAGAGAAGGGACACTGCTTTCTATCCCAGAGGGTGAGAGCACCTCTGGGAAATCTAGACTAGCTGGGGATTAACTCATTATCACCATGGTTTAAAAAACAAAACAAAACAAAAACCCAACCCACAGGCTTGAAAACAAACAACAAACAATGGTCCATCCCTATCTATCAGGCTAATTAAGCAAACTGCTGGGCAATTTCTCTTTTAGCTAGATTGCCATTCTGTGTACAGAGGAGTTTGGTCTGGAGTCTGAGAACACGATTTAAAAACCAATGCTTTCAATGAGAGATGGGCTGAAAATGGAACCGTATATTTATAGCCCTTCCAAATTTCAGTGGGGGGGGGGGTTCTGATTTTAATTCCCTAGATCTGAACCTGTCCCTACAATTATTGATTCCAGCTCAGATCCACACAAAAGGAATCCATTTCTAAGATCTATCCATGGTAAGATAAGATACCCATCACCATAGCATTTGCACATCTCATAATCTTTAATGTACTTATCCTCAACACCCCTGTGAGGACAATGCTATTGTCCCTATTGTACAGATGGGGAACGGAGGCACTGAGAGATTAAGTGACTTGCCCAAGGTCAGACAGGAAGCCTCTGGCAGTGGGGAGAGCTGGCTTTGGTTCTTGAGTCCCAGTCTTCTGCTTTAACTACAAGAGATACAGGAAAGAAGGATGATATATTCTTCTCTGGTGGCCCCAGAGAGATTTAATCACCCTAAGAAAACAAGAGCGGGTACACTATACCAACAAGCCACTAGACTTGGGGTTGAACTATTTGGTTTGCCTCAGATGTGAGCATTCCTGGTCTTGAGAAGAAGAGCCCTTTGATTTCATGGGTTTCACCGCACTGAAGCCTAGAATTTGATCCAAACCTGCCTGATCTGTTCCTATTGGCAGCGCTCCGTACTATCGACACAAAGAGGGAGAGAGGGTATTGTCTAGCAGCTACAAGAAGGGACTGGGAGTCATGAATCCTGAGTTCTCTCCCAGATCTACCAATGATGATTTTTGGCTAGTCCCTTCACATCTCTGACCCTCCCCCTGCGCCATCAGTAAAATGGGGAGGATAATAATACTGCTTCCCTAACTCAGAAGGGTGTTGCTAGGCTAAATTCATCTGCATTTGTTCAGATGGAAGTCACCTTTAAAAAAAAGCAAAGTGATTTATTTACACTAAGTTCTTCAGGACAGGACTGGCTCTTCCTAGGAGTTTGTACAATGCCTGGCCCCAATAGTCACTGGAGACTGGAGGCACAAATGTAATATAAATAACATAATATAACAACTATTACCAAAGAAAGACAGGCTCCTACCCTTAACTCACTGGCTTGTTTGAGGTCAATTATTTAAAAAAAATAAATAAATAAGAAAATAAACGGTCTTTTGTAAGATGGACTTCACTCTGACATGGAAAATACACAGCTCCTAGCATCGTGAGACATGCAGCAGAGGGAGCCCTGGAGTACGAATTAAATCCGATTGTTCAGCGTGGCTAACTTCCACGATCTAACTCCATTCCCCAGAAATCATTCTCAGAACCAAGACAGCTGAATTTGAGGAGCCCTCTGGAAGATGTTCACCATGGTCTTCATTCTGAACCCAAAATCAAATATAGCATATCACAACAAATACTTCACTGGGGTGTTTCTCCTCCCCACCCCCCACTCTCCTATTTGTTGCAAATTAAATGGAAGAGCAGGTGTTCAGACCACAAGCTCAGCACTGCCTAAGCCTGTGGGATGACTGAAAACCCTTGGAATGTCTTTCTGGAGTGCTGCATCTTCCCAGGGACCTGACTCAAAGAGGAAAACCAGATTAGACAGGAGAGGGGGGGATAAAGCTCTGGCCTCAGACTCCGTTATCAGAGGGTGCTTCCGAAGCCCTGGACTCCTGTGTGAGCATGACTGTCAGGCTTCTGGTGGAGACCTTGGCTCCCCTTGTCCCACCCAGAGATGTTACGGAGGTCGTATGTGTTGGGGGAACCTGGTTATCAAACATTAGATCCTCACTATGGTTAAACATGGCTCAGTTTTCCAGAGTAGGCTTTGTTTTTACTGACAAAGATGTCTTTTTGCAGCAAGGTAACGAAAGCGCTAGTTATTTCGCTGTAAGATCCTATATGGAAACAAGGCACCTGTATTGTTTACTGCAAGGTAGGTAGGCCGGGTCAGCTATGCCACCCCACCGGTGATTGCTCTGGCCTGGTTTACCTTGCAGTAAAAACTAAAATGCCTTGTCTCCACTCTGATTTTACTGTGGAATAGCTAGTGCGCATTAGTTATCCTGCAGTAAAATACACACTCTTTTTTTCCAGTGACGGGATTTAGCAGAGTTCCCAAACTGTGCTGAAGTTACACTAAAATCCAGGGGTCAGATCCTGTGCTAGGCCTCCAGGAGATGTAGCACGTAAAGGCACCCAGGAGAATCAGGGCCTTCCTGATTCTGGGCAGCTGCAGGGGCAATACAGCTTCCCCCTTTAGCATAATTCAAAGAGCCTGGAGCAGAGGTTCTCAACTTGTGGCCCAATCAGCACACAGCTGCAGCCCATGTGACATCTTCAGGGCCATACAGGGAGTATATATATTGTGTGGATGTGGCCCACATAACTCTTACAGAGCCGCATGTGTGGCCCACAACGGTAAATAGGTTGAGAACCACTGGGCTGGAGGCTGCTCCAAGTTACAGCAGCCATTCTGCTGAGGCTGATATCTTGCAGCATAAGACAGAATGGCTGTGGCACAGAATGGCAAACCCTAAACATTCAAAAAATCATGAGATTGGCTGAAAAACCCTCAGATTTTAAAAATTAAATGTTGGTTTCTTTTTAATTTCACTTCTGGAGCTTGAGTCTTTAGGGGTTGCAGTTTCGAGCTTATCTCTGCAGCCACAAAGGCTAGAATGTTCCTCTTTGTTAAAAAAGAAAGCTGAGATTCACGCATAAACACAACTCCAGAAGCTGCAGCTGTAAGGAAAACAGCAAATATCACAAGATAGGTGATTAACTGGGGTTTGGTCCCATCTACATTGCAAGGCACAAGAGAGTTTTTGATTGTGTCTGAAGCATACAGAGTTTCAACCAGATTGTCTAACAGCGATGGAATTACAGAGCAGAAGGGACTTAAGTGATTAACACACCTACATACACACGCATGCAGGGAGCTTTCTGTTGAAGGAAGGTGAATGGGGGTAGTGATACTAAGTCAGATTGCATTGTATCAAAGTACCGCGCATGAGGTAGGGGGAGAGGGTTGGTGACACGGCTGTGGACAGCGCCATCTTCCTCTCCTCTGACTATAATTAAGCTCTTTATTGTAAGCAAAGGAATGCTGAGAATCACAGGAAGAAGCACTAGATAAAGGCATCTGGGCCCAGTCCAGCAAAGATGCTAATTTTACTAAAAAAAAGAAAAGGAGGACTTGTAGCACCTTAGAGACTAACAAATTTAGTAGCTCACGAAAACTTATGCTCAAATAAATTTGTTAGTCTCTAAGGTGCCACAAGTCCTCCTTTTCTTTTTGCGGATACAGATTAACACCGCTGCTACTCTGAAACCTGCTAATTTTACTGTAACTGACAAGGATAAAATATCTTCTCTGATTTCAGGGAAAAAGCAAAACCCTTCCCACTCCAAACGAGCTGTTTCACCGGACTGTCCTCTCTGTGTGTACAAAAAGGCCTCTCCCATATCAAGGCAAGTGTGGACAACACAAATGTTCAGTTAATAATTAACAGTGAAATCCAGAAGGTGTGGCAACTCAAACCGAATCGTAGGTGGAGACTAGGAAATGGATGCAGCCTAGTGCAAGAACCAGGAGCTTTATGACTGTGTCTGAACGTGCAGCGGATCAGCCCATATTTAATTGATGTTCTCAGCTGATGTTACAAAGCAAATGCAGTGCCTGTAATGGGAACCCAGAGAGCTGTTTTGTAAGAGCAGTTCACGCCTTGGGGATGCGGCTCGTGCACTGTACTTCAGAGCACTAACCTGTTAAACAGATAATTTGGGTGCACCAGTGCTCCACCTTCCTTGTTCCTGTATCATACCTTCAGTTAAAAGGGATTTCACACTCTAACTCTGCATGCATATTTCTGGGCTGATGCAGAGCAAAATGTTATTGGTTGAAACCAATCTGTTCTTTTAGCAACTGTGTTAAAATGGGTTTTACTGTACATCCTCCCAGTAGCTCTGAAGGTTCCCTTTCCCAGTCATGCCTGGCCTGTGGGACCAGAAGCCAAATTAATCTGGAGATTAATGCTGTTTCATTAGCAATAAGTGATGAGGCAGGCAGGCAGTGTTGTGGGAAGGAGATCTTCACGGAGCATCCACAAAGACCAGTGTTACATGCTACAAGATCCTCGTGTCCTACCAAACTATATCCCTCCTGAAACATGACTCTCAGTTACATTCATCATACAATAAAGACAGGATCACCTCGTTTTCCTAAAAGCACAAGGAGCCTTCCCTAGCTTTCCTCTGTTCCGTGTCAGCAAGCACAGCTCCATCTCTTTCACAGAAGATGCAACAGCACGCACATCATTGTAAGACAGCTTGTAATAGAGATGAGACACTGTTCATTGGTAATGAATACAAAGGGGATTCTTGACTGAGGCTGCTGGACTCAGAGAGACCCTGTGGTTCTCACTGACTCTCTAGCACCCTAGACTAACACCCTGTGATGCCTAGTGTCAAAGAGAATCTCCCTAAATCTAGGCCTGGTCTGTGCAATCTATAATTGCGGTGCTGACGACACAACACTCCTGACTCAGTGCAACACAATGTGTCCTCAACCTGTCTTGTCACAATGCAATATTGACCCTTCTTGGTGGGTATAAATTCCATTTTCAGTTTTACACCTGACCATGAGCAGCTAATTCTTTTTCTCCCTGTAAAAAGCTCGGTTCAGTGTCAAACATGCGAGTCCAATTCCACCACCAAGGGCAAAGAATCTCTCTCTGAGCTATTCCTCACCTGGCAAACACACGAAGGAAAAAGCAAAGCATATTTCTGCCATACAGTGATGTTGGCAAACCAGAATGGCTTTCTGCAAGGAAGTTCCAGGATTCAGCTGTTTTAAGGCGGAGATGAACTGCTATGAAGGCTTTGCAACTGAACATCCCAAACCAGGCACCAACTGGTGCATCACTGTGCAAAGCTAGAATTAAACTAGGAAACAACTCCTCCACTCCCTGCACATTAAGGGCCAAACTCAACTCCCAAGAGCAAAACTCCCACTGAATTCAATGGAGCTAGTATTTAGGCCCAAGAAAGAAAGGCATTATTTATATTTCTGCTGAGTACTTCATTTTTCTTGGGTCACTAACTGCTGAGGTTTTGTTTATTCATCAAACCTTTTCAAAAGGTCTCTGAAAACAGAAAAAGACGAAGTGGTCAGAAAGGTTTGGCTTCACTACTTTAACAGCAGCAGCACTGGGCTCTTTCCGAGCACCTTTCACCCAAAGACTTCAAAGCGTTTTACAGACATTCATGAACACACTTGCTCACGTCACTGGGGCAGTCGTGTCCCCATTTTAAAGCTCTGTCACCTTCTGCTTCTGTAGAAAACGTCCCTGAAGTCAGTCTGTGAAACTTATTTTGAGGTGAGAGCTACGCTGGATTTGCAACCAGCTTTCCAAAGGTGAAAGGCAAGTATATTCAGCCCTGGTCTACACTAGGAGTTTAGGTCAAATTTAGCAGCGTTAAATCGATGTAAACCTGCACCCGTCCACATGATGAAGCCCTTTTTTTCGACTTAAAGGGCTCTTAAAATCGATTTCCTTAATCCACCTCTGACAAGTGGATCAGCGCTTACATTGGCCTTGCCGGGTCGAATTTGGGGTACTGTGGACGCAATTAGACGGTATTGGCCTCCGGGAGCTATCCCAGAGTGCTCCATTTTGACCGCTCTGGACAGCACTCTCAACTCAGATGCACTGGCCAGGTAGACAGGAAAAGAACCGCGAACTTTTGAATTTCAATTTCCTGTTTGCATGGTCAGCTGCAGCTTGCCACGCTGGCCAGAGCTCATCAGCAGAGGTGACCATGATGGAGTCTCAGAATCACAAAAGAGCTCCAGCATGGACCGAACGGGAGGTACGGGATCTGATCGCTGTATGGGGAGAGGAATCCGTGCTATCAGAACTCCGTTCCAGTTTTCGAAATGCCAAAACATTTGTCAAAATCTCCCAGGGCATGAAGGACAGAGGCCATAACAGGGACCCGAAGAAATGCCGCGTGAAACTGAAGGAGCTGAGGCAAGCCTACCAGAAAACCAGAGAGGCAAATGGCCGCTCCGGGTCAGAGCCCCAAACATGCCGCTTCTATGATGAGCTGCATGCCATTTTAGGGGGTTCAGCCACCACTACCCCAGCCGTGTTGTTTGACTCCTTCAATGGAGATGGAGGCAACACGGAAGCAGGTTTTGGGGACGAGGAAGATGATGATGATGAAGTTGTAGATAGCTCACAGCAAGCAAGCGGAGAAACCAGTTTTCCCGACAGCCAGGAACTGTTTCTCACCCTGGACCTGGAGGCAGTCCCCCCCGGACCCACCCAAGGCTGCCTCCTGGACCCGCCAGGCGGAGAAGGAACCTCTGGTGAGTGTACCTTTTAAAATAGTATACATGGTTTAAAAGCAAGCATGTTTAATGATTAATTTGCCCTGGCATTTGCAGCTCTCCCGGATGTACTCCCAAAGCATTTGCAAAAGGTTTCTGGGGAGGGCAGCCTAATTCCGTTCACCATGCTAGGACACTTTACCACACCAGGCCAGTAGCACGTACTCGGGAATCATTGTAGAACAAAGCATTGCAGTGTATGTTTGTTGGCGTTCAAACAAACATCCGTTCTTTATCTCTCTGTGTTATCCTCAGGAGAGTGATATCATTCATGGTCACCTGGTTGAAATAGGGTGCTTTTCTTAAGGGGACATGCAGAAGTACCCGTTCCTGCTGGGCTGTTTGCCTGTGGCTGAACAGAAATGTTCCCCGCTGTTAACCGGGGGGGGGGGGGGCGCGGAGGGGGAGTGGTGAGGCAACGAAAGCACACGTGCTGTGTATGTAATGTTAACAGCAAGGTTTACCCTGAAAGAGTGTAGCCATTGTTCTAGAAAATGTGTCTCTTTAAATACCACTGCCTCTTTTTTTTCCTCCACCAGCTGCATGTGTTTCAATGATCACAGGATCTTCTCCTTCCCAGAGGCTAGTGAAGATTAGAAGGCGAAAAAAACGCACTTGTGATGAAATGTTCTCTGAGCTCATGGTGTCCTCCCACACTGACATAGCACAGACGACTGCGTGGAGGCAAACAATGTCAGAGTGCAGGAAAGCAGAATATGACCGGGAGGAGAGGTGGCGGGCTGAAGAGAGGGCTGAAGCTCATATGTGGCGGCGGCGTGATGAGAGGAGGCAGGATTCAATGCTGAGGCTGCTGGAGGATCAAACCAGTATGCTCCAGTGTATGGTTGAGCTGCAGCAAAGGCAGCTGGAGCACAGACTGCCGCTACAGCCCCTGTGTAACCAACCGCCCTCCTCCCCAAGTTCCATAGCCTCCTCACCCAGACGCCCAAGAACGCGGTGGGGGGGCCTCCGGCCAACCAGCCACTCCACCACAGAGATTGCCCAGGCAACAGAAGGCTGGCATTCAATAAGTTTTAAACTTTTAAAGTGCTGTGTGGCCTTGTCCTTCCCTCCTCCACCACCCCTCCTGGGCTACCTTGGTAGTTATCCCCCTATTTGTGTGATGAATGAATAAAGAATGCATGAATGTGAAGCAACAATGACTTTATTGCCTCTGACAGCGGTGATCGAAGGGAGGAGGGGAGGGTGGTTAGCTTACAGGGAAGTAGAGTGAACCAAGGGGCAGTGGGTTTCATCAAGGAGAAACAAACAGAGCTTTCACACCGTAGCCTGTCCAGTCATTAAACTGGTTTTCAAAGCTTCTCTGATGTGCACCACACCCTCCTGTGCTCTTCTAACCGCCCTGGTGTCTGGCTGTGCGAAACCAGCAGCCAGGCGATTTGCCTCAACCTCCCACCCTGCCATACACATCTCCCCCTTACTCTCACAGATATTTATGGAGCGCACAGCAAGCTGTAATAACAGTGGGAATATTGGTTTCGCTGAGGTCTAACCGAGTTCGTAAACTGCGCCAGCGTGCTTTTAAACATCCAAATGCACATTCTACCACCATTCTGCACTTGCTCAGCCTGTAGTTGAACAGCTCCTGACTACTGTCCAGGCTGCCTGTGTATGGCTTCATGAGCCACGGCATTAAGGGGTAGGCTGGGTCCCAAAGGATACCTATAGGCATTTCAACATCCCCAGTGGTTATTTTCTGGTCTGGGAATAAAGTCCCTTCCTGCAGCTTTTGAAACAGACCAGAGTTCCTGAAGATGCGAGCGTCGTGTACCTTTCCCGGCCATCCCACGTTGATGTTGGTGAAACGTCTCTTGTGATCCACCAGTGCTTGCAGCACTATTGAAAAGTACCCCTTGCGGTTTATGTACTCGCCGGCTTGGTGCTCCGGTGCCAAGATAGGGATATGGGTTCCGTCTATGGCCCCACCACAATTAGGGAATCCCATTGCAGCAAAGCCATCCACTATGACCTGCACATTTCCCAGGGAATTAAAATCAACAAAGGGGGTGGCTTTGCGAGAAACTGAATGGCCCCCTCAAGGATAGAACTCAAAACCTCAAGGATAGAACTCAAAACTGGGTTTGGCAGGCTGTTGATTTCACAGAGGGAAGGAGGAGAAAATGAATACAAAACAAATCTGGTCTATTTCTTGTTTTGAGCCACTTCATCTATCTTTATGCTGGCAGCAGACTGTGCAGTACGACCGCTAGCCGTCATCATCTCCTGGGTGCTCGGCAGAAGATGGTGCAGTATGACGACTAGCCATCATCTTCTGCTGGTTGGAGGTTAAAAGACAGCACTGTCGGTAGGACTCAATCGCCACGAGACGAAACTTAAAAGGGAAATGACCTGGCTGAGTCACTCCCATGTTTGCCCAGGCGCCCAATTAAAAGAGCACCCAGGACTACGTCGATGACGGCTACCAGTCATACTGCACTGTCTGCTGCCAAAAGGCAATAAACTGCTGCTGTGTAGCAATGCAGTACCACGTCTGCCAGCACCCAGGAGACATACGGTGAGGATGAGCTGAGTGGGCTCCATGCTTGCCGTGGTATGGCGTCTGCACAGGTAACTCAAGAAACAAGGAGCAAAACGATTGTCTGTCCTTGCTTTCACGGAGGGAGGGAGGGAACGGGGGCCTGACGATATGTACCCAGAACCACCCGTGACAATGTTTTAGCCCCATCAGGCACTGGGATTTCTACCCAGAATTCAGATGGGCGGCGGAGACTGCGGGAATTGTGGGATAGCCATCCACAGTGCAATGCTCCGGAAGTCGACAGTTGCCTCGGTACTGTGGACACACTCCGCCGACTACACGCACTTAGAGCACTTGTGTGGGGACACACACAATCAACTGTATAAAACCGCTTTCTACAAAATCGACTACGAAATTAGGTCGAATTTATAGAAGTGTAGACATACCCTAACTCACTGTGCTTCCTATAAAAAGGAAAAGGAGGACTTGTGTCACCTTAGAGACTAACCAATTTATTTGAGCATAAGCTTTCGTGAGCTACAGCTCACTTCATCGGATGCATGCAGTGGAAAATACAGTGGGGAGATTTTATATTCACAGAGAACATGAAACAATGGGTGTTACCATACACACTGTAAGGAGAGTGATCAGGTAAAGTGAACTATTATCAGCAGGAGAGCCCCGGGGGGGGGGGGGGGGTGGGACACGACCTTTTGTAGTGGTAATCAAGGTGGGCCATTTCCAGCAGTTGACAAGAACATCTGAGGAACAGTGGGAGGTGAGGGGGGGGAATAAACAAGGGGAAATAGCTTTACTTTGTGTAATGACACATCCACTCCCAGTCTTTATTCAAGCCTAAGTTAATTGTATCCAGTTTGCAAATTAATTCCAATTCAGCAGTCTCTCCTTGGAGTCTGTTTTTGAAGTTTTTTTGTTGAAGAATTGCCACTTTTAGGTCTGTAATCGAGTGACCAGGGAGACTGAAGTGTTCTCTGACTGGTTTTTGAATGTTATAATTCTTGACGTCTGATTTGTGTCCATTTATTCTTTTACGTAGAGACTGTCCAGTTTGGCCAATGTACATGGCAGAGGGGCATTGCTGGCACATATCACATTGGTAGATGTGCAGGTGAACGAGCCTCTGATAGTGTGGCTGATGTGATTAGGCCCTGTGATGGTGTCCCCTGAATAGATATGTGGACACAGTTGGCAATGAGCTTTGTTGCAAGGACAGGTTCCTGGGTTACTGGTTCTGTTGTGTGGTGTGGTTGCTGGTGAGTATTTGTTTCAGGTTGGGGGGCTGTCTATAAGCAATGACTGGCCTGTCTCTCAAGATCTGTGAGAGTGATGGGTCGTCTTTCAGGATAGGTTGTCGATCCTCGATGATGCGTTGGAGAGGTTTTAGTTGAGGGCTGAAGGTGACGGCTAGTGGCGTTCTGTTATTTTCTTTGTTGGGCCTGTCCTGTAGTAGGTAACTTCTGGGTACTCTTCTGGCTCTGTCAATCTGTTTCTTCACTTCAGCAGGTGGGTATTGTAGTTGTAAGAAAGCTTGATAGAGATCTTGTAGGTGTTTGTCTCCGTCTGAGGGGTTGGAGCAAATGCATACGGCACATACCTGCCCTGGCTTGCAGCCAGTCATCAGAAGTTCCACTTGCTGAATAACTACATGATCAAACCTTAAAATTCACAGTGCCCTAGCTCTACTTTCAAGTGCAGCTAGCAAACATCTCTCCTAGAAAAGGAGTAGCAAAGAAAACTTTTAGACTACTCTCCACCTTCTGTTCCACCCCCTCAGTCACTGACAATCTTTTCCGTGTAAGCCCCTAAAACCTGCAAGATCAAAATCCATCCTCATTTAAAAACAAAAACAGCAGCATTCCACAATAGTGGTCCTTTATGCTCCACATCAACAGGTGCAATAATGCAAGCATTGTATAATACTGCAGTCTACATATTTTTGTTGGAAGGCATTACCGATAGAAATCAATGAAGCAAAAGGCCCGCGACAGCTAGAAACCCTAAATAATATATTTGATACATGAGTAGATGAAACACCCGCCAGCACTCTGGGCAACGTTTTGCTCACAAAGGACTTTGGCAGATAGTAATAAGATTCTCCGGGGTTTGTGGGTCTATCTGAAAATGCATCAATTGCACCACTCCTACTTACACTGCCTACAAGAGTGGGCTTAGCTTTCAAACTCCACTCCCCCCAATGTGCAAAGGCCACAAGAGTCCTATGTGAAAGCCATGGCTGAGTTGTCCGACTCAGACAAGCCACACAATAAAAGATGTCATGAAATGATCTGCTCCAGCATAGCTGGTAACAAGGACATACACGCCATCAGATATAATTCAACAACATGCATCACTAAACTCACCTTAGCCCTACAGAAGAACTTCTTCCCCTTAATCATTTTCCTTAATCCTTTCCAGCTTGGTTTTGATTTGGGTTTTTTATTTTCTTCCCAGTCAGTTCTTCTCCTCTCTCTCATTCACACACATTCCTTTCATAGTTTACCCTTAAGCATATCATCCACCTGGCTGAAGGCAGCAGCTCTGCAGGTCACACTGGTTTTCCCAACACACCCTTATCAACAAAGTGCAACAAAAACAAGGTGCATGCCACATTGCCTTCACCGGCTTGGCAGTCAGCTTGATCCACAAGCCTGAGGCTAAGTTTGAATTCGTGTGTGAGGCAGAGGGAGACTGACTGGAGTTTAGTCTTGGTTACACCTGATGTAAATTGTGCAAAGTCACTAACTTCCATGGATTGACAACAAAGCATCAAAGAACAGACTTTGGCCCAGTGTTGTTTTAGCATTGTGAAATTTGCAGAGATTGTTTTAAATACATGGATCCTTTTTGCATTCTCTGGTTAGTTCCTTTGTTATTTTGCCAACCAAAGCTTTGTCAACACTGGGAATGGGCCCCAACTTCAGCCTAGGAAGACAGCAGACAGGCAAAGCTGCAAAGGAGCTTACTCCTGCTTAAAACCTTGGTGAGCTCTACTGGTATAAACCACAGCTTTCCTTGTCTGCACTTGTGCAGCTACATTGGTGTTTGGCCATTGATCGGGGAGATTCCCAACGGAGACAAGACTTTGCTCTCTCACTCGGCCAAAATTCCACTGAAAAGCATAATCTTCCACCCCTCATTCACTCCACCACTTCCGCAGTCCAAGTGGTTCCATCTGCACTACCGTACGCAGGAACCCATTTACACATGAGAGCAGAAGGGAGAGAGCTGCACCTTATTTTTACTTTGTTCCCAAACAACACTCAGTGGTGCCCTAGGGCCAAACTGTGAGCCCTTCTAACCACCAGCAATTCCTGCTGAAGTCGATAGGAGTTGCAGGTACAGAGCATCTCTCGGGATTTGGGCATGGGGATTCATCAGTGCTGGAGCGTGCTCTGGGAACACAGCACAACCATGGCATGGACCCATTATAATACAAGAACGAACCATGTAAGTCTACCAGGCTGCAGCCAGCTTCCCCACCATGAATGTCACCACAGAGCAGGCAGGCCCTAACCACCAACATCCTCTGGCCAGCAGCGCTGGCCAGTGCTTCAGAAACTGAACTCGAAGCCACAATTGCATAAGGATGTTTGTGTTTCCCTCCCAGGAACCTCTCTCTTGAGCCTGGCTTAGTTTGAAATCCTTGCCCAGCCCCAGTTACCAGCACTGCAGTTTTCTCTCTCCCTGCATGAATGAGAACAAAGGAACACAAGAGATCTGTGTCAAGTTGCTGCACATCTTGCTGTCTCTCTGGCCATGTAAACATCAGAGGTTTACCCACCTTGATGATATATCTGCCGCGCTGCTCCCAGTCAGGAAAAAGCAGAAACTAATCCAATGTCCTTCTGCTGGGCTCAGGTAAACACTTCAATACTATGAAACTAAGTTCAATCTGCCCTGTGTGGGAAAAACCTGCACTGGAGAAAGCAAACCCCACAAGTTTCATCTAGCAGCATTTCCAACCTATCGTCTTTCCTACAGGGATGGGATTAGGTCCCCAACAGTCACGGAAGTAAAGCCCCACAATTCCTCAAAACATTCTCCAGCTCTTCTGCACTGTTCCCCAGGCACCCAGCTGCCTTCGCAACACAGCTCCAAACAGTGTTATGTTGCCATGACTTCTTCACCAG
This sequence comes from Natator depressus, assembly GCF_965152275.1. Classification (NCBI taxonomy): domain Eukaryota; kingdom Metazoa; phylum Chordata; order Testudines; family Cheloniidae; genus Natator; species Natator depressus. The sequence continues at coordinate 118,597,724 of NC_134240.1, read as the reverse complement.
AGATTGATCTAGAGTTTCTAGCGGGGCAAAGAGGCAAGCCCCAGAGGATATTTCTCCAATGGAAATCCTTAGGAGTTTGTGGGAGACGGCACTGCATTGGGTACAGGAAGGGAGGAATGTGTCTTAACCCGGCATCATGGTCCAGTGTATGTGGTGGGGGAGGGAGTCAGGGAAGACTTCACACTCCCAGATACTTTACCTAAAATAAAGCTTAATTCCTCAGGTTTCATGCAGGTGAAGGGAACAACCCCCAGCTCTTAAGAGTTAGACCCACAGCGGACAAAACACTAGGAGACAGACTGACATTCCTAAAGCAGCTAATGCTATGTAAAATCCAGAGCTGGAAGAAACACTCTGTGATCATTTTGTTTATCCTCTAGGCTAACCCCTGATGACGGCGGAGTAAGGATCTACAGTTCCTTCTAGACACAGCCGTTAAACATCTGATACTGTAAGAGTGGAGAGCTGATGGGGAAACAGCCATGGCAGAGCCCGCCGTAACCTTTCCATTCTAGCTGGGGCAATTTTCTATTTACACTTAATGTAAATAAACTCCCCATTACCCTTCCAGGGTGAGTTAGGACATTTGTAAAAACCACCAGCTTCTCTCATCCCGAGCCAAGGGATGTGAGCATAATAGGCAGTTTTCATCTCAGTCTCTATACACTTAATGAAAATGAAGGATGGTAATCCTGGCACAAAAGCAGAATTGTGTTTCAGGGGTGGGGCTGTGAACTCCATGTTATTTTCTGGCAGTATAAATAACTAAAAGCTAAATATGATTGCTTGGGGGCTGGGGGAGTGTGTGTTGCAGCAGATATGGCTGAGCTCTGTGGAATTGGTGCTTCTGGGCAGCGGGGCCACAGAAGCATTCCAATCAGGATTTAAATTTTCATGGAGATCAAAAGGGGAAGTGGGAGGAAGAAAAGCCTAGTCTAAACGTCTTGTTGAAAGGAAAAACAAGGGTTGAATAAACAGCATCCTGAAAGCTCATCACCTGAGTGTGAAAGGCACATCAGTGTTATCATTCCCACTATTCCCTGGGATCCAGTCACAACACAACAGTCCTGCAGGAACTGAGTTTACCCAACTGGGCTCCCAATGGTACCACAGGCATACAAAAACCAGAACAAGGTGAACAAATAGCTGAGTCCCATCTACACTGCAAGACCTGTGGTATTCACTTAAATGGACTAAAAAGGCCAAAAGGTGTTAACGCAATCCAGTCACTATCCAACATTTAACAGTTGGAAACAAACTTCAGGGTTTGGTATACAGAGACCACAGCCTGCTTAGTACCTGGGCAAACACCCCATTAAAAATCCTTTTTAACTTTTCTTTAAAGAAACAGACAAGAAGGAAAAACAGTTAAAGCATTTGAAATGTAAAGTACTAAATAAGGCTTTTATGGTAAAAAACATGTTTTGTTCCCTTTCCCAGGAAAGAGTCTTTCGAAGGAAAAGCCCCCTTGTTTGACAGTCGCTCAGATGGTATTGAAGAGGACAATAAGGGTCCTTTTGGGTAAAAGAGAAGAAGTTAGTTGGATGAGCTGGAGCTGTTGCTGCTGCTGCTCAAGTCTGGTCCCGTTTAATCTCAGGTAGTGTTTGGGATTCAGCTGGCGCCGACAGAGGTGTTGATGTGATCTGGATTCCTCTCTCTGGCCTGAGTTGATCAGAGGATCTCTCAGGAGACAGTGGGGGTGGCAGCCATGATGGTGAAACTCGCTCTACTAGCCTCCGTCTGGTCTTCTCTCTTTGTTTTAAGAGCCCCAAAAGGGAGTGATGTATGGAATAGCCCATCCCCTCATTAGTGCGTCCAACCAATCAGGCCTAGTATTCGACACATCAATTTTGGTTCATTCATTTCCATTTTCGTATCTTCTGTTTTTACCGAGCTCAATTTTAACACTGTTCTTTAGTTACGTCAGTAGGCCTTGTTGTTTAGACTCGATATTTGTGTGTCCCTTTTGTACCTCTTCCCTTCAACATTTGTTATTATAGGTTATTGTGATATCTTACGAACTTTCACTCACTTTTCACCATTGACCTTCCAATTCAGGTACATTTTTAGGACCAATAATTACCACAAATCAAATTGTGCTTTAATATTTTGGGGGGACTAATTTGATGTAACCAGGTCTCCCAACACAGGAATAACGAAGGTGTAGACAGTATAATAAAGAAAGTTTAGATGGAACCTTAAAACACTCCACTGAAGAAAGGCCTGATCTGTCCTGGCTTTTAGCCCATTTTGTGGTGATTTTCTAGAATTGCTACATTTATGACAGGACACTATGACGTAGCCAGAGGGTAGGCGGGCACAGGTATACCGAACACTAGCAAGATGGTTCATAAGAGCAGAGATTTTCTGTAGTGCTTTTACATTTCCCTTAGCAACCCAGTTTATTAGGCATTTACATTCGTGAAGCATTTAATAAATAATAGTAGCAGCAGCTACAATAAAAATAGGTCCAGATCTTCAGCTGGTATAAATTAACTCAGCTCCCAGGAATTAAAATAATCTGGAAGAAGGGATTTGCATTATTAGAATCATTCCCTTTCACTCTTAATGGATTTTAGTGCACTATTATAGCTGGATGCATCAGGTCAAGGGTTTTTACAAACCCTAACACAAAGAGGCTCTGATCGGTGACGGAGGCCTCTGGTAATACTGTAACAAACACGACAACTAGAAATCTACTTTAAAATAGGTAATTTATCTAACAAAACCAAATAGAGCTGGGTGAATAATTCATAACAAATAATCCAATTAATTTTGCCACATTTTGTGTCTGCAAAATATTAACAGATCACGATTCAGTTTGGAAGTTATTCTCTGAATAAATTTCTGCAAAGAATTCTTGGTTTGTGTATTTTGCTTGGAGAGGTCATTGTGAGTGTCTGATGCTGCATATTCAAGTGGGTGTCACTGGATGCATGGTTTACAGGGTAATATATCTGTCCCCAGTGGGCTGAGTTTAACTCTTTAGAATCAGGGTTCTGGTTCTGAATAGTCACAATTCATCAACTGTAAAATCTGCTTTTCACTAACATTCTGCAGTATTTTCTTAAAATTTTCTGGCTGGGCACACATGTCTGGGTGAACTCTCGTTCACTGGGGAATTCACACACAAAGGGGCACAAATGCAGGAGAAACAAATTCATTTACAGACTGCAAAGAATATTCACATACGATTTCTACAACCTTCGCTCAGTTGTAAAAATACTTTCCTTCTACACACAAACATTTGCTACTGTGGCGTCATATTATAGTGTTCTCCTCTAACTAGAGAAGGAATCTGAGCCAGAAGCTGGCAACACATCTGAATTTTCTCAAGAGTTCAGGGCTGTTCATTTCTAGAAACTTTGGTTCCGGCTCATCTCTAATTCTAATAAAGTTAAATTACTCTCTTTTTAAGCAATGTAAGTTAATTGCTCCAGATCTCTGCCAGTAGCTTGCAGTTCACAGGATTAGGTGTTTCTAAAGCACTAGCCTTATTAAATATCATAGAGCGCAAGATTGTGTTTGTTTGAAATGGCCAGATCCCCATTAGTAAATTGCAAATGTTACCAGGATGTAGTGCTGTTCGCATTGTGCTCTGTTTAAAGTTTGTGTCTCAATGTCCTGCTGTAAAGCAGGCCAACTGCTCTTTGTTATTACTACTTCATTTCTTAGATTTCCCCTGATTGTATCTGGCAGATCTTCAACTGGAGAAAGCCCCAAACTGAGCTGCCTTATCTGCAAGTGCTGGATGCAAGCAGCTAATCAGGAAATTTGCCACAGTTCATGTATATTACACAGATTTCACATCCCAGAGGGATTTCTTTTTATGAGTTCTCACTCTCCCGCATGAAATCCGAACTACTTTGTAATCCAACACCCTAATGTACCTTCCCTCCGATCCCCCAGGGCCTTGATCCAATGAGCAAATTTGGCAGCCACCAACTTCCAAGCATGATCAAACACTTTGGAGATGGAATTCATCCTCTCCCCTGGAAGATGAGATTTCCAGAGTCCTGCCCTAGCACATTAAAACAGGCTCCACGCCGCATGAAATTACACAGAGGAAACGTCAAACCTGAACACTAAAACCGGCAGCAATTGCCTAACACTTGTCTACCTAGGACTTCGCAGCTGGCACCATGTTACGCACCAGTCAACTGGCAGGGGCACTAAAACCCAGATGCTGCTACTTCAAAAGCACAAGTTCTTCCCACGAAGGAGACTCTCTTTTAATTGTTAGCAGTAGAGGGCCAATGACACACAGATGAATCACTCTGATTTGACCCACTAGTGGTTAATGGTGTGCACAAGCACGCACACACACTTTTCATTACAATCATGTAACTCATTCTCCTTCAATTTTTACAACTTACATTTTATCACAAAATGAAGACTGTAAAGAAGTGTTTTCACTGCTAGGAAATTTACACACACACATCATATACCGAAACTGTCACCTAATTGGTGGTACAGCAAAGAGGCAAACTATCTCTTTGTGATATTCCTTAGAAAAATCCTCACCCATCTATCTAAATATTGAATCAGCAGATTAATTAGAGCTTGCTTTACTACTGTGATTAAGTGACCGTACAGTGGGTGTCTACAAATTAAATGCTAAGAAAAACCACCAGTACTGAATGTTAAAGTTGCAAAAGGCAATGAATTGATGATGGGAGCTAGTTAATTTCCTTCTCAAGTCTAACAAGTCACAGTGATCACTGGCTTTGCAAAATAAAGATACTTAAGGCCACTCAGATTTTCAGACAGCTCTATAGTCAGCACAAGGAAGTAATGCCAATGCAGGAATTAAATGCGGTTTGTAGAGTGTCATAGATGCTGAGGCCAGAAGGGATCACTGTGATCATTCGTCTGACCTGCATACACCGGCCATAGGACTTCCCCAAAATAATTCATTTAAACTAGAGCAGATCTTTTAGAAAAACACTGAATCTTGATTTTAAAATGGACAGTGATGGAGAATTGACCACAACCCTTGGTAAGCTGTGCCAATGGTTAATTACCCTCCCTCCTAAAAATGTACACCTTATTTCCTGTCTGAGTTTGTGCAGCTTCAACTTCCAACCACTAGCTCTTGTACCTTTGTCTGCTAGATATCTGTGGTGTGTCTTGTTCTGCGTTACATCCCCAGCTTTCCTTAAATGTTGGCTTTGCATTTAATTTTGAGGGATAAGGAGAATGTTAGAGACGCCGAATTCATTTGCCAACTTCATGGCCTGATATGATTATTGTGGGACAAGATAACACCACAAGGAAGAAGTTTAATGGAATGTGATAAAGTGCTTAAATATTATTGATTCAAAACACAGGAGTGTTCCGGGTAAGTGAGACAGGTTCACTTGCCATTACTAGGGGTGTATTGCACTAGCTAGTGATGGCGTGCAAACCGCGGACTGGGGTGATGGCCGTTGACAGGGGCATCGACCTTGAGCGCTAATCCCTAGAGTGAGCAGGAGGAGGTGCCAATGCAGCGGTGAGTGGAGCAACCCGTGACACCTAGTCACGTGGAAACATCATGCCTGCACCTTTATTACTGCACATAGAGCGCTTTCCCAGAGGTGATGACTCCATGGCCAAACATGATTTCATGCTCATTAGTGGAGGTTGAACTTCTTGTCCTCTGCTCTGAAAGCACAAGCCCATCCCCTGAGCTAAAGTAGAATCTCCCTTAGCTGTAGCAGAATTAGGGTTCCCCTACCAGCCACTGAGGGTGTGGCACAGAACTCTGATCTGCAGCTCCTCTCGCTCCAGGTCCCACAGCATCTTCTTTGTGACTCAGCCCTCTGGCCAGGTCACTCAGCATTCCTCCTCCCGGGGGACAGTCCATCAGCAGTCCTAGGCAGTCTTCCCATTCGCTGCGTCAGTTCTACGCCACACCCTCAATGGCTGGTAGGGGAACCCAGGCCTGCCCTCTTCTCCAGATTCCAGTCCAGGGACCCTCAGCTCCGCAGTTCCGGGCTTCCTCCCGCTGCTCTCACTGCTCCTTCCCTGGACTGCTTCCTACTCTCTTATTCACCTTCTCTCTCTGGGAGTACCAGCTCCAAACCTTCCTCCCTCTTCCCAGGGAGTGACTGCTGTCTGCCTTCCTGCAGCCTTTCCCAGCAGCCCAGTCTGTAGCTCTACCTGGCTTTATAGGCCCTGCCTGTTCTTGCCCAGGTGAACTTCTCTCTAAATAGCTGCCTCCAGCCTAAAGCTCCTGTTTGGAGCCTAATTAGCTGGTTGGGCCCACTTAGCCCAATTCTGCTCTTGCAGGGCTAGTGTGGGCCTCTCACCCCATCACACAACGCATTATGGAGGAAATTAATCCTTTTGGAGCAGCAGGCTGAGCCAGTGCCCCCATACCAGCAGCAAAGTCAGCTCCTGGAGAGGGAGATCTAGCAACATTCAGCAGCCTAGTTGGAGCGGTGACGTGACTACTTGCGGGCTGGAATCGTTGAGCCATTTTTAGCTGACCTACAGCAGCAAAATCCCTGGAGCCTGCACCGCCACTGGATGATCTTCCTGTGCAACGTGCGTTGCAGTAATGCCCAAGGCGACAAGCAAAGGACACAAGGAGGGGAACGCCCTTGGTTACATGTGTTCGGGTGATCCCTTTCACAGTCCCAGGTTACGTGAGGTTTTCACGGGAGCCAACATCTATTGTAGCATGGGAAGCACTTTGCCATTTTCCCATCACGGCCCTAGTCTTTGTCTGATGTGGAGTCTCCTCAGGAACAAAAAGTGGAAACTGAACAGAGATTGTTTTCCAAGTGGACATTTACATTTAAATAATGATGGAAATAGGAATTACAAACAACTCCATTTATTCAATGAAGATAAAGGCATTGCCCCAGGCAGCTGCTATCTACAGCATCAGAACGAAAATCAGTATTAAAATAACGATTAAATCAGTTACAACAAACCACTTCCTGGCTCAATAATCACTCCAGCCATTTATTTTTTCCCAGGGGCCTCTCAGTTCTCCTCTGTATTCCCCACCACACTAAGGCCCAGTGTTGGGCTGAAGTGACTTGACATAGTTCTATATAAGATGTAGCCAAGAATGCTCCTGTCTTGGGTATATGGGATCATTGTAAAGCTATTCAAGGCTCCCAACCAGAGCTGGAGCGTGGAATCCACTACATAGCTGCCAGTGTAACATCGACAGACTCCAATCGTCGGCAGGCGGGATCAAACCTGGGACCTCTGGAGCTTAGTGCATGAGCTTCTACAGCATGACCTAAAAGTCAACGGGCTGTTAGCTAAACCTGTAGAGCAAACTCATTAATCTCTCTCTTTCCAAGTGGTCTCAGTGCCACAAGATGGGACAGAACACCATACCCAGGAGGTGTGTAGGTTACACTACTCTTTCTGAGCTGCAGAGGGCTCATGTAATACCGGGGCAGTTTGGTGCTTGTACCTAGAATTTGATTTTCTGAATCACCCTTAAAATGTTCCATCTCTGACTTCCCTACGTGCAAATCTTGGCTCGCAGAAGCTGACAAACGGTCGGTGTTTACTAAGAAAGAGGATGCCATTTCACCCCGGGTGCCCTGCACTGATCTCTCAGGAAAGACAGGTTGAGGGAGCAATGTTCTGATTTCCTCTGGATTTTCACAGGCTTGATGCAATTTCAATCCTATTTTTAAGGTGGCTGCTTTCAAACCAAATTCTAACTTCCAGTTTCTAGAATATCTCCTTTTCTCCAGGCTCCCTTTAATAGAAATGGGCCTCAACCAAACCCTTGGATCTGAACTTCATGGGTGTGGTATGGAATCAGGTTCCTGGTCTGGTTCTGAATTACTTAGCAGTTCTCCATCTCAATTATGGGGCGAAATAAGACTCAGAATCCCAGCACCTATACTTTGGGGAAGTTTTGGTCCAATCTTTGTGGCTCAGAACCACCTCTGTTCAAGACAGCGGCTATAACCTAGAACAGGGGAACATGCACAGTGACATGGCACAGCTTTGAGTGCTGGGTCCTGAGTAACCACTGCTTTATCAATGGAGTCCCACCAGTGCAGAACTGGAATGATGCATTGGTGAACTGGGCCCCGAATTTTAAACACTCTCTTCTCTTCCGTCATCCTCCTTCACCCCAGCTCCATCCCTGCTGCTCTACTCCCTCACTTTCCACCCCTCTCTTTCCCCACTCTGATCCCTTTCCCTGTGCCCTCTCCTCTGCCTCACCACTCTTGCAGCCACCCCCTCCACATACACAAACACACTCTCTCTCTCACCTGGGTAGCCCTGACACACACACACACACACACACACACACACACACACAGCTATGCAGAGACTTCTGATCCCTGCCCATGCTATGGACTAGGAACTCCTCTCATACATCGCTCCCAAACTTCTGATTACAACAGGGACGAGCTACATCATGCACTAAACTACATCAGCTGCTCTCCTCTCCTGTCTCTACCTCCACCAACATCAGGAGCTGGACAAACCGGTATTGATGATCTAGATGGCTGTTTTGCACAACAGAAGGCTGGAAAGGAACCTAATGGAGTTAAAGCATCTTTAACTTGCAATAAAAGGTCATTTGTTTACAGGTAGCACTGTTTACAAACTTGAAAATACATCTCCATCCATTCCTGTTCTTCGCAGTTAAAAAAAAATGGTTTTCCTCCATTGTGGCTGATGAGGTTTGAAATTAACTTTTGGCTTTTTTTTAAGCTCCTTGTCTTTCTCTCTGCATCACTGATGACTTCAACACAGGTCTGAGCTTGTCAATTAACTACTGCCACAGAACCAACAAAGGAAGCTCTACCACACAAAGGATTGTTTTTAGGTAGGTCCTACACAAAAATAGTAATAATTGAGTTAGAGGATATTGTAATGAAAGAGCTAGAAACTCTATGTACACAACTGCCCTCTATAGGATGGAGTCAGCACTGTTCCACTGTATTTCATACAAGCTGTACTGGTTAACAGCCAATGCAGATTCTCTTTCAGCTCAGTTAGAAGAAATGGGTTCTTTTGAAGCAGCAGGATCTTGTTTCTAATCCCACTGTCTCCATAAAATTTGGAGTGACCATGGCACACAGCATAGTTATAACCACTAAGTCCTAGATGGCGGTAGATTTATTACAACAATTCATACATTTTGTGGGGACAGAAAGGTGGCTGTTTATATAAAGAAGCACACTGCAGACCAGGGATCAGTGAGTGGCTGGCGCTCTGCTGATTAATCACTGTCTAGGTAAAAAGAACAGAGTTACAGTTTGCAATTATAGTTTTTATGGGTAAGTTTTTGTTTAATGCAATCTTTAGTGCTCAGTTACTCTATTATTGCTCTATAAACAATCAGGGTGATCCTAGGAATAATAAATGAAGTTCCTGATGTTTCATATTCAGCCTGAAAACAACTAAAGCGCTTCCATCTTGCTAATAAAATTCTTTATTTTTTTAAAATGTTCTAAGTAGCCAGTGAGTTGGCTCTCTGTGCCACTTGAGGAAAACCAGCTTATATCAGCAGGACTGAATCTAGCAGATATTTTCTGCAAACTGATCTGCAGAGTGAATGCTTGAAGAAAGATTTATTTATTTGTCTTTTCAAACTTCTGACATTTCAGATGTCTCTTTGTGGCCAAAAAATGTCAATGTGGGGTAATCGTGCTGGGAAATGTCATCCTGCCTACCTAACATTCCTTCTGCGCCTTCAGTTGGCATTTTATTCTTCTTCATTTCACATCCTCGATTGTTGTGTAGTGTAACTGCATGCTGTTAAAAATGGCTGCTGTGTTTCACCGCCCCAGAGAGGGCCGCATTTCAATACTGCAAGAAAGGATTCTTATATATAGGGAAAAAACTCTGACCTCCAGTTGACATCGGCAGGTCCTAGTGAAATCAATGGAAAGTCCAGACATTTGAGAGCAGACATTTGAGAGCAGAATTTGATCCTTCTGTCCAGATTCTGATCTGGTCATACCCTGATATAATACAACTCCACTAACCACAGAAGGCAAGAGATCCCATTTACACATGTGAGATCAGAACAGAGCCTATAGGCTCACTGGGCCAAATTCATAGGTGACGTGTAAGAGGGTGTTTTATGAGACCTGCTGGTGTATGGTTGAAGGTCTAAGGGAGTCTGAACTGGTGTAACTTACACATGGAATGGCCTGTAAGAAGAGTTACACCAGCTGAGACTCACCTCTGAATAGCAATTTCCCCATTTGCAAAACTGGGTTAATAATAACTCCCAATCTAACATGGGTGTTAGGAGGGTTACTTAATTGTAGGCTTCAGTTCTCCACTGCCTTAGAGCTTGTATAATCATTGACACGCCTGCACAGCGTCAAGTGCACGCAAATCAGAATTTCCCACCCACTTCCAGCATGAGCAGCATTTTACACCCATTTTGCACAATGATTACACCAGATATAAGGCCATGAAGAATCAACCTCTAGGTCTTATAAAGCTCTTTGAATACGTTAAGCACTGTAGAAACGCCAGGTATTATAATTACTACAAAAAGCTCATTTGGCCAACATTAGGGGAGTGCAGCATGGATGAACTACTAACACATGCCCATATCCTATTACAATGACTAGCGAATCAATCTGCAGTGCTGGGAGACCTTGGGTGGATTCTAATTACTCACGTTCGAGGTGAAAGGTTAGGGCTTGCTACAAACAGATGTCTTCATCCTTCTGGAGGAGCCTACCCCGTATCGGGTACTGGGGCTGTTAAGTGTGAACTTCACCCAGGAGAAAATGAAATCTGATGAAAGACCCTCGCTCCGCCACAGTCAACCCACTTCAGTCAGGTCCATGTTTAATCTGGTCGGAGTGGTGCTTTGCTGGTGGGTCATTCCACCATTGAAGTTGAATGCTCACTTCTTGCCTCCCCAAACCAGTTAGATTTTAGAACTACAAACAAGGGGAAGCCCTTGGAAATCCACACCGATCCCTGATGCACATGTTCTAATGCAGCCTAAAGACAGACGCCCTCGCATCTGGCCCTTTCCTTCTGTTCTGCTATTTGAGCTGTTCTGCTGGTATTCATTTCCCCCAGCCCATGCACAAAAGGCCAAATGTAGCTTGGAGTAAGCAGAAGAATCTCCCCTGAAAGTGTCTGGACCACATTCAGCAGTGATGGAAATCATAGTGCCAAGACTGAATGTGAAACAGATGTATGTTATCTTAAGGATATCTTGCATGGATTTGATAGTCACCGGGTGTGCAAGAAACACCAAAGGAGCTAACAGGGGCCTATCACTAACCAAATGTGTACAAGAAAAGCAGAAGTGCGTGCCTCGCACCATCCCAAACACTGGTGGGACCAAACCCATCGCTGATATAAGTGGAGCGGGGCTTGCGCTGAAATCAGTAGGAGTTGCACAGAGTCCCCACATAACGCTACGCCGTACTGAGCGGTACCTAGTAAGTTACACCCATTTTGTTCACACACTGACTGCCAATCCATAGAAGTTAATGCCACTTTCACATTAACTTATACCTGATTCTCTGCTACCTTGCACCCTGCGGAATAGCCTTTCACACCCATGCAGCCAATGCCAAGCGGGGGTAAGAATACTCCTATTTTGGAATGGTAGCATTTGTGCAGTCATTGACTTCTGTGCAAAGTGGGTGTCCAATGCTACCACTCTGATATATTTCAGAGTAACAGCCGTGTTAGTCTGTATTCGTAAAAAGAAAAAAGAAAAAAGAAAAGGAGTACTTGTGGCTCCTTAGAGACTAACCAGTTTATTTGAGCATGAGCTTTCGTGAGCTACAGCTCACTTCATCGGATGCATAGCATATCGTGGAAACTGCAGAAGACATTATATACACACAGAGACCATGAAACAAAACTTCCTCCCACCCCACTGTCCTGCTGCTAACAGCTTATCTAAAGTGATCATCAAGTGATCATCAAGGAAGGCCATTTCCAGCACAAATCAAGGTTTTCTCACTCTTCCCCCCCACACACACACACACAGAGACACATACAAACTCACTCTCCTGCTGGTAATAGCCCATGTGTCTGTGTGGGGGGGGGGGGGGGGAGAAAGAGTGAGAAAACCTTGATTTGTGCTGGAAATGGCCTTCCTTGATGATCACTTGATGATCACTTTAGATAAGCTGTTAGCAGCAGGACAGTGGGGTGGGAGGAAGTTTTGTTTCATGGTCTCTGTGTGTATATAATGTCTTCTGCAGTTTCCACGATATGCTACGCATCCGATGAAGTGAGCTGTAGCTCACGAAAGCTCATGCTCAAATAAACTGGTTAGTCTCTAAGGTGCCACAAGTACTCCTTTTCTTTTTTCTTTTCACTCTGATATAGTAGCACTTTTAGCCCCTATTTTGTATTTGCTCTGCACAAGTGTAAGTGACTCCATAAAGTGGAAGGCAACAGATAACGAGACAAGACAAGCACTTTATAACACCACTGAATGCTGAGTTAATCAATACTGTTGATCCCATTTACTGAAACGTCAAGCCCAGCACATATTCTGCTGCCATGATCCATGTCACCACTGGATGGGACTCTGTCACCAACTAAATCAGGAGATTACTGCACCGTTTAATTTGAACCCCACTTTATAAATCTCCAGCCCTCAGCTGGAACTGTGGGAGGAGGAGTTATTTTATCAAGCATCACAGAACAGGTACCAGTTTAAATGGTATTCACCCGTTCTCTGATTCAATTCAGCAATCTCCAGCTCTTAAATTTCACAGCAAGTATAAACATGTTGCCCTGTTCATTTTCCCGAAAAGAGTCTGACCCCTCGTTCAGATCACTCACACCCGCAAAAATCTGGAGTAACTCCACAGAAGTTACCTGGGATTTGCATCAGTGTAACAGAACTGGGGCTGACTCTTAGCACCTGCAGCGCTGAAGAAGAGGGTTTGCTAGACAGTATTTAGGAGAAACAGTGTCTACCACCTCCCAGTTGTTGCCCATATAGATTGCAACTGGAAAAGGGTGGGCTATTTAAAAGAAACAAAAAATTATAGCCACAAAAATTAATTATTTGTATTCCTTTTTCTCCTCCTCCAGGCAGCTCTGCAGGCTGCCCCTCGAGTGCTATCGGGTATCACTGTCAACATCAGCCCTTGCAGCTTTGATTAAGTCATTACAAGCCTTTCTTGTTATTCTACGTCCATTCAGAAGCAAAAAGAAACACATATAGGTGCACAGCAAAGTCCAGAAGTGCAGACGTGATGGGACAAGCTTGTCTGTCAGAAAACTCCAGCTGTTTGGGACACACACAGTGCCTCTGAGTTAGCTTGCATTAGACCACTGAGCGCATGCTTGATTTTCTGTTTATAGTGAAGTAGGGAGTATGCGGGGAGGAGTAAATTTGATTATGCAAAAGAGCGTTACCATGCTCAGCAAGCACACAATAAAATCTTCCCAGTGCAGGGATCAGCCCAGCCCTATGGTCCTGAGTGTGGAGTCTGACTTCTCCCCCACCTTCCAGCTTGGTCAGCCTCCTAGACACCCCAAGGGCCTGGGCAAAGGGAAGGGGACGCTGGAGTTATTGCCTTGCTCATCACGAACCAGGTAGTGTCCCCACAGCCTGCCCTGTGATCCAGACCAAAACTTTAGGTCCAGACACACCTGAGCTTTGCTTTGGAAACTGGGGATTGACACCTAGAGTTGGATTTTGCAGCTCAGGCCCAGATATCATTTTAATCCCTTCCTTGTTCCAGGAAGGCTGCTGAAACTTGTTTCAAATTTAAAATCTTGCTCATCACTTCTGAGGATCTTAACATCTGTTTATTTAATTGCAGTGGCCGCTGGGAGCCCCAATCATGGACCAGAATTCCATTGCACTAGACGCCGTACAAATAGAGAACAAAAGAGACAGTCCTTGCCCCAAAGAGCTTATTGTCCCATCTCAACATCACCACGTATCTCCCTATCAGGTGAATCCCCCAACCGTTGAGGGGAACTCAAAGGTCCACTATGCAGCAGAACCACTGCTATTAATCTGCAGGGAGAGCAACGCTGGGGGATATTCCAACCTCTGTGTGCTACCAAGCACCACTCTGTGGCATCTCTCTCCACAGCAGCAGCGTGGAGAGGGGTAGGCATGGTGAGCGGAGCTGCAAACGACAGGAGGGCACTAACCAAAAAGGATGCCCAGGGCAGTTACAACAGGCTGAAGTAGCAACCCTGCTCTGCATAGGTGTAAGTGACTCCACAAAGGGTGACCATGGGGTGGCTACATGGGGGGGGGGAAGTCCCTGGGCTGGGGGCAACTTGCATTCCTCACTCCAAATGTAATTCACACACTCAAAGCCTCTTTATTTGCATGCTGTGCTGATTATATGGATTTTTGCCCTCTCTTAGGAGAGTCACCACAGATAAAACGAGGAGTTAGTGGCTGTGAGAGGGCATCCCATGAAACCCCACTATTGTCTTTGCCTTTCTAACTCCCCTCTCAGACCCACTACAGGAGCATTTAATATTTTAAATCCCTGATGCTGAGCTGTTCATAGAATTCTAATGAAAGATGTTAAGAGGGAAGTGGGTCCAGTGCATGTCTCTTTGCTGATGCAATTAGTAACGTCCATTTTCACCAGGAGTCCAGCTTCATTAATATGAATAAAATAACAATAATACTCTGCACTCCAGTAATGCTTTTAACCCACAGATCTCAAAGCATCTTACGATAGCATGCATGCATCATTGCCCTGGCTTTGCAGATGGGGAAACCACGGCACAGAGAAGTGAGTGACTTGCCCTGAGAGTTGCTAGCTGATTTGGAATAAGGATCCTGGTCACCTGACTTCAAACCCTGAGCTCTAATCACTGGAGATGCTTTCTTTCCTTCCTTCCTTAGGAATGCTGCAAATTTCTGTGTACACCAGTGCCCTTCCAACTGGCACAAAGGGCGACTCCCAAAATCCCTGGGAGGGAAAAGGGTTAAATAAGGGAATTTCATTCCTTTCTTGTAATATTTTCTAGTGGGGGGGAGCCATGTTGTACAAGCAGGAGTTTTTTCACTGGCGCTAGGCACTTGCACTTATCAATGGGACCTTTCAGGACTCACTCTCCCTGACTGAGACATCATTTCCTGTCCAACACACTAACCCCATTGATAACTTCAGCTTGATGGGAACTTTTCAAACCCACCAGGAAAGGCTAGGAGACCCAGAAGAATATATACATGAAAACAGAACTGGAGCTTGAAAGAAAGAACGAAAGAAAGAAAAAGAACTGTTTTGGCCATGACCCTTACTCTAATACAAATACACACAGAAAGCTGCACATCAGTGAACAAGCATAACATCAGCCACAGAGAACCAACTGCACTTGGGACTTATTGTCTATGGCTTTGGTACTGACCAGTCTACGCACTTCAACCCAGTCAATGGGTGTGGCGAAGGGTGGGAATGCAAAAGGAAACATAGGAAAGATGATGAATGTTCCCTTTTCTGCCTTCATTCCATTTCATTTCATCCGTACCACAAACTAGGAATTTGGGTCATGGGACTTGCTACGTAAAGGTCAAGCTTCTGGTTGAAAAACTAAAGCACTATAAAAGCGGCAAAGAGTCCTGTGGCACCTTATAGACTAACAGGCGTATTGGAGCATGAGTTTTCGTGGGTGAATTCTACTCTGAAACAGGACTCTTTGTCGCTTTTACAGACCCAGACGAACACGGCTACCCCTCCGAAGCCTAAAGCACTGTAGCCTGCGTTTTTCAAACGTGACTAATGATTTGGGATACCCAACTACAGACACTTCAGAGGGAACTGATTCTGAAAATCAGGCCTCTTTAAGGGATCTCACGTTGGCCACCCAAAAATTGAGGAACCTGTTTCTTGCAGGTTCAGCATGACAAACAGGTTGATATCATCGATCGTGACACGGCTTTGAAGTTTGCGGCTGGCTGTGCACATCCATGACACTAGCTAGAAGGGACTTTATTAGTATTCTAAACACACACAGGCCCAAACCACAAGCTTTAGAAATAGATCAACATTTTCCCAACATTCAGGAGTGCTTGGATACAAGTTTGGAGCTCTGAGCTTTCTGCAAGTGTGACAGTGCTAATAAGTGATGGTCACATCACCACCACCCTATACCGGAAACCTACTGACCGCTGTGGCTACCTACATGCCTCCAGTTTACATCCAGACCACACCACACGATCCATTGTCACAGCCAAGCTCTACGATACAACCGCATTTGCTCCAACCCCTCAGACAGAGACAAACACCTACAAGATCTCTATCAAGCATTCTTACAACTACAGTACCCACCTGCTGAAGTGAAGAAACAGATTGACAGAGCCAGAAAAGTACCCAGAAGTTACCTACTACAGGACAGGCCCAACAAAGAAAATAACAGAACGCCACTAGCCGTCACCTTCAGCCCCCAACTAAAACCTCTCCAACGCATCATCAAGGATCGACAACCTCTCCTGAAGGACGACCCATCACTCTCACAGATCTTGGGAGACAGGCCAGTCCTTGCTTACAGACAGCCCCCCAACCTGAAGCAAATACTCACCAGCAACCACACACCACACAACAAAAACACTAACCCAGGAACCTATCCTTGCAACAAAGCCCATTGCCAACTGTGTCCACATATCTATTCAGGGGACACCATCATAGGACCTAATCACATCAGCCACACTATCAGAGGCTCGTTCACCTGCACATCTACCAATGTGATATGTGCCAGCAATGCCCCTCTGCCATGTACATTGGCCAAACTGAACAGTCTCTACGTAAAAGAATAAATGGACACAAATCAGACGTCAAGAATTATAACATTCAAAAACCAGTCAGAGAACACTTCAGTCTCTCTGGTCACTCGATTACAGACCTAAAAGTGGCAATTCTTCAACAAAAAAAACTTCAAAAACAGACTCCAAGGAGAGACTGCTGAATTGGAATTAATTTGCAAACTGGATACAATTAACTTAGGCTTGAATAAAGACTGGGAGTGGATGTGTCATTACATAAAGTAAAACTATTTCCCCTTGTTTATTCCCCCCCACTGTTCCTCAGACGTTCTTGTCAACTGCTGAAAATGGCCCACCTTGATCATCACTACAAAAGGTCACGTTTCCCCCCCTACCCCCGGCTCTCCTGCTGGTAATAGCTCACCTTACCTGATCACTCTCCTTACAGTGTGTATGGTAACACCCATTGTTTCATGTTCTCTCTGTATATATAAATCTCTCCACTGTATTTTCCACTGAATGCATCCGATGAAGTGAGCTGTAGCTCACAAAAGCTTATGCTCAAATAAATTGGTTAGTCTCTAAGGTGACACAAGTCCTCCTTTTCTTAGAGCAATCAGTGCACTTCAGAGTGATCTTATAACCCCAGCCAATTATGTTCTAGCTGTCTAGAAAGATAGCAGTGGGTCTGGATTATTGCTAATTAGGATACCAAGCAGGAGCCCTCTAACTAGTCTTCCAACTGCCTAGGAACAGCATAGCAAATAATTTAATCACTGGAGCCAATGCTGAATTTTGTAATTTGGGAAAACATACAAGTAACTGGAAAGCAAAGTTCATTTTCACACCAACACGGGCTGCTGCTGGAGAGACAATGACGCAATGGCATAGAGCACATCAAAATGCAGAGACATGAATACAGTGAGGAAGCATGTTCTAGCGTTTAAAGCAGAGGACTGGGGCCTGGTCTACATTGCAAAGTTAGGTCGACCTATCTACATTACTCAGGGCTGTGAAAAATGTCACGCCCTCTGAAATGTAGTTAGGCTGACCTAAGCCCTGACGTAGACACCTCAGTGGAAGAAAACAGGTCAATGGAAAAATTCTTCATCTCTCAGAGTGCTGAATTTGCCACAGTGATGGAAGAACCCTTCTGTCACTGTAGTAAGCGTCTAACCCAACCTCCCCTTCCGGAGATGGGAACAAAAGCCAGGAGTGCTGACTTCCACGGTATGGAGAAATGCTACTGCGGCACAGCTGCAACTCTGCTGCTGTAGGGTAGTGGTTAGAACAGGGGACTGGGAGTCAGGACTCGCTTTCTATTCCCACCTCTACCACTGACTCATTGTGTGACCTCAAGCAAGCCACTTCTGAAAAACAGGTTTGAAGTTAGGCACCCAAAACTAGAAGCCATTCTTGACAAATCTGGGCCTTAACCTCTCAATGGCTCAATTAACCCTTCTATAAAACAGGCAGGATAATACTGGATTTACCTATCTCACATCCTGTGAAGAATCTGCAAAGTGCTTTGAGATCATTTGATGCAACAGGCTATATAAGTCTTATTTAATGTTATTATGATGGTGTGGAAATGTACAAACTGATACAAGTAATATTTCCAGTAAGTAAAATGAACGGTTACCTGCAGGTCAAAGAATTTGCTGTATCTCCGGTAGATGATCTGGGAAGTTGAGTCAGACCATGTTACATTTATGATATATACCTGTTCGGGGGAAGAAAAAAAAAAGTCAACACAGTGCCTAAGGAGCCCTAAAGCATTGGCTGCAGTTCAAAGGCAGAAAAGTCAGGACCCATGTGTGTGTCTATATAAGGAGATGATTTCCAATCTTTAATAAGTTTGACAGTCTAATACCACTTAGTCCCACGTGCACACTGGAAGAAACACAGCACCAAACTCAAAGTTAGTCTAAATTAAAGCTGTAGTTCTGTCCTGAACTCACCCTGGGCTTTCATAGGCTTCTCGGGAGAATGCTCCGTGGAACATAGCATAGAGCACAGTCTTCCACCAATCCACGTTCGTAACTCCTATTGACATTACTTTGCCTGGGTTTAAAGCTTTATTAGAATATTGGCACACTCCTTCCATCCCCCTCTGCCCCAAATCTGTCGGGGCCCAGGGCACATGCTGGTGGTGGGAGTGAGAAGGGGCCAGGAGAGCAGCTACATTGCACCCCACGCCCCCATTTGAGGCACATGAGGAGCCATGCTGGAGTCACCTGCCACACTGTCCTTGCACACCTTGGAGATGAAGGTTTGTGCAGAGAGAATAGTGCCAGCCTGGCTCCAGAGGCAGTCCTGATCCCACAGAGCGGGGGAGGACAGCCATAACTGTGGAGGGACTGGCACATTCCAGGGCTGCTGCTTTCCCCCAAAACCAGGGATCTGCAGACTACTCCCCACCTCCTTCACAGGCAACCCAAACTTTTCTCCCTGGAGAAGCATTTTCGTACCGCAGGACATTTTGATTAAAAAACTAAAACAATATAAAATTAATATGGCAGATATTAAATGGATTATAAACTGGCTAGCTACTAGGTCTCAAAATGTAAATATAAATGGGGAATCAGCATTCAGTGGGTCTGTTTCCAGTGAGGTCTCACATGGATCAGTTCTTGGTCCCCAGTTGTTTAACATTTTTATCAGTAACCTGGAAGAAAATATTAAATCATCACTGATAAAAAGGTCTGCAGATAACACACTCATAGCGGAGTGGTAAATAATGAAGAGGACAAGTCACTGTCACTGATTCAGAGTGATCTGGATCACTTGGTAAACTGGGCACCAGAAAACAATATGCATTTCAATACGGCTAAATGTAAATGTACACACCTTGGAACAAAGAATGCAGGCCGTACTTACACAATGGGGGACTTCACCCTGGTGGATAATCAGCTGAACATAAGCTCACAGGGTAACCCTGTGGCCAAAACAGCTAGTGCCATCCTGGGATCCATAAACAGGGGAATCTCAAGCAGGAATAGAGAGGTTGTTTTCTCTCTAGTATTTGGCACTGGTGTGACTACTGCTGGAATCCTGTATCCAGTTCTGGTGCCCACAGTTCAAGGATGTTGATAAATTGTAGAGAGTTCAGAGAAAAGCCACAAGACTGATTAAAAGATTAGAAAATATGCCTTACAGTGATTGTGCTTCTTGAGTCTATTTAAACTTAACAAAAACATGGTTACAGGATGTCTTGGTTACAGTCTCTAACCACCTCCAATGAGGGGCAGTAGCTTCGTCACCAGGAGTCAGAGTAACAGCCGTGTTAGTCTGTATTCGTAAATAGAAAAAAGAAAAGGAGGACTTGTGGCACCTTAGAGACTAACCAGTTTATTTGAGCATGAGCTTTCGTGAGCTACAGCTCACTTCATCGGATGCATAGCATATCGTGGAAACTGCAGAAGACATGCGGATGCATAGCATATCGTGGAAACTGCAGAAGACATGTCTTCTGCAGTTTCCACGATATGCTATGCATCCGATGAAGTGAGCTGTAGCTCACGAAAGCTCATGCTCAAATAAACTGGTTAGTCTCTAAGGTGCCACAAGTACTCCTTTTCTTTTTTCTATCACCAGGAGTGCGGCTCCTACCAATGTCCACACCGGCACTTTTTCATTGTTAAAACTTTTCTAGTTCGGGGGAGGGTGGGGGGCGTTTTTTCATACCCCTGAGCAAAGAATGTTTTGACGGCAAAAGTGCCAGTGTAGACAAAGCCAAAGTATCTTCGTGGGGAACAAATATTTAATAATGGGTTCTTCAATCTATCAGAGAAAGGTCTAATAGCTGGAAATTGAAGCTAGACAAATTCAGACTGGAAATAAGGTGGCATTTTTGACAGTCAGGGTAATTAACCATTGAAACAATTTACCATGGGTCGTGGTCGACTCTCCATCACTGGCCATTTTAAAATCAAGATGGGATGTTTTTCTAAAAAATCTACTCTAGGAATTATTTGGGGGAAGTTCTGTGCCCTTTGTTACAGAGGTGGTCAGACTAGATGACCACAGTGATCCCTTCTGAGTGTGCAATCTATGAAAGGAATCTCCACCAGACTCATTTTAGGGAGTTGCAACTGTACAAACCCTGCAGGCTAGAGGACCCAATACAGCCCCAAATCAGCCTCATGTGATACAGTTCAACTCTATAGTACATTATACACTGGGAGATGGATTCACCACTGCCTTGTACCTTCAGATATCATTTACACCTGTAAAACAGCCAGATGGGAATGGTAGCGTTTTGCACCCAGTTCACACCAGTGAACGTGATGACACAAGATGCAAGACCCTGTGTAAGTCACCCCTGAGCAGGGGACCTCCCAGCATGGAATCTATGTTTACTGCCCTGGGCTACTTTCTACCATTGCCCCTCTAGTTTGGGGCGTGGCCCTTATGGTCCAAGTTCCTGTTGTGCCTTGTCTCCTACCAGTGCCCTGTCGTGGACACTGGGTGGCGTCCTGCTACTGTCCTCCCAGATTCCTCCGGGCGGGGCAGTCATCAGTTTGGTGGAGTCGGAACACCCACAAGGTTCCCGTGCTCTGGTCACCCGGGTTCCTCTCAGGCTGGGTGCTCCGAGGCCTCTTTCTCTGTCTCCTTTGCCAGGAAGACACTGCTTGGTTTCTGGTGGCTGCCTCAGTCAGCAGGCTAGTGCTCCTTCCCTCAGGCAAGGCGAGAGCTAGCTCCTCCCTCTTTGCTGGTCAGCCTCAACTGAGTCAGGCTCCCTCCTTTTCTCTCCTCCCCAGGCCTGGCATTAGCTGCAGATATAACAGGGCAGGGCTAGCTGGGCCCAAAAGCCCTCCTTAACCCCGTTCCTCTGGTTCACCACAACATGGTTAAAAAAATTATTTCCTAACTTGTCACGTCCTTGCCTCCAGCCACACAAATGTAGAAAAAAATGAGCCCCAGTGTAACGGAATGCACAGTGTGGCCCACTACTGTGTCTTTAAAGTAAATGTCAGACTTCATCTACCAAACACAAGATAAGGATCTGGTAGAGGAAATGGAAGGAGCAGGACTGCATCTCCTCCTGTCTCCCAGCCCAAATGCTTAACAGCAGGAACTCTTGCTTTTTCAGTCTGTGCAAGTGTGAAGTTCTGTATCTCCAGAGATCATGGCTGGATAAGCATTGCTCCCTGCCCCTGGCTACATCAGGCTGCCTTGCAAAGGTCTGTGGCTAGATAATTGCCTTTATGCTTTTTAAAAGATAAGGGGTACTGCCTTCAGCCCCTGGAAGGGCCTCAGAGAAAAGGCTGAACAAACGATCATAGTGGGATTTTTTCCCCCCTTTCTTCTTCCCTGATGGGAGGGGGAGCAGTCCGATATCTTCTTAACCAAGGATCCCCATCCATTATTACCATGTTCAACACCCATGTGAGGTTGGACACGGTACCAAGTGAAAAAGGCTGACGGCAGATCCTGACAAGGTGGTGCAGTATCTCTCCCCTATAGGGGAAAGATGGTCCACTGATAAGGCACTAGTCTAAGACCCAGGAGATTTGTCACAAGTTTTCTGAGTGCAAATGACTCAGCCTCTGTATCCCTCAGCTCCCCCTCTCTACAATAGGAATAATAGCACAGCTCTGCCTCATGGGGATTGTTGGGAGACTAAATACATTAAGGAGTATGAGGTACTCAGACATTACAGTGATGAGGGCCATCCAAGGACCTTAGACAGACAGACAAACCACCAGAGCATGGGCATCATGAGGAGAGTATCTGCCAGGTTTAAAGCCAAAGCTGCACAAAAACAAATTTTTCCCCAAGATTCTTGTGCAAAAATGTTTGTCACTTCATTCCAGGGCATTTTGCAACCCAGAAATTTAGTTTTCCATCACGTTTCTACAAAAAGGCCACTTTCGGAAAACGTTCAATGGGAATGGCTACAAACAGAAAACACACAAGGTTCAGAACTGTACTTGGTGGGTGCAAACTGATTTGTATGCAAAATAAATTCTTAATTGGGGTTCTCAAAAATGGATAAGCAGCGTAAAATAGGCCTAGTCAAATACGAAAAACCCACTACATGAGATTTCCTAACTCTCTTTTTGCAAGTTTGTACCTTTTTCAAAAGTTGGAAACAACATGCAAATACCATAAATCTCAAGGTTTTTTAAATATTTTTTCATTTTCCTGAGACCTCTACTTAGAACTCACAATAAACGTGGGTTTTAGTTTTACTTGTTATTTGTTTCACAAATTTATTCTATCAAGTTCTATTCTGCTTTGGTCTTCATGCTGCCCTGATCACTGTGATATCTGAGCGTCTCTGAGCAAAGCATTGAGTGAGTGACTAACATTATCAAATGTAGTTTATCGTCTTTCTCATCCTCTCTCTAGGGGGAGAAATTTTGTGTGCAGTGGAACGTTTTGTTAAGGTTACGTTTATTTGTTTGTTTTTAAATACGTCCACCCCTACTCTGGATTTATGTAAGGGAAGGCAGGTCAGAGAAGTGCACCTTGCACAGAGTAAATTTGTGGTAAATCCTGGGGAGTTCATTCCACAGTCTGGGACCCGCCCCGAGAAAGCGCTGTCTCCTGCCCAGACAAGCTTCACCCTTGTGGTACAAAGTTCCATTGTCCCTGAGGAGAGGAGTTGTTGGCCACCGTCCTTATCTCGAAGCTTTAGGCTCTTTTAGATATCCTGGGCCCAGACCATGGAGCACCTTGAAGAGAAGGACTGAGCCCCTAGATTTAACTGGATATTCTATGAGAAGACTGTAGAAAACAGAGGACATGTTTGATGTGTTCATAGTAGCCCATGCTACTTGGGAGATACACTGCTGCGGTGGTGCCTAGCGACACCAACTGAGATCAGGGCTCCATCCTGCTAGCTGCTGTATAGGCATAGTCCCCGCCCTGAAAAGCTTATATGTTGAAATCCCAGTCCCAGTGGGACGAAAGCTTCAGTGAAGCCAGGATTTCATTAATAGTCTTTAAAATGGAAATTAAATCTTTTGAATTTCAAAGTCTCGGGAAGTCTAGCAGGCTTGTTTTGTTTTATTCTATTGCATTGATAGATCCTAGCAGGTGGGTAAGAAAAGCACCTTAAATAATCATGCAGGCTTCCAATTAGCTAGAACTACACGGGATCTAATTCTGCTGTCTGTGACAGACAGGTGTAAATCTGGAATGACTACTGATTTTTTGCTTGTCTGCGTAAATTAAATTTTTCTTGGGAAACCACCGTTTAAAACAATGGGGAAAAGATGTTTGCTGGAACTCAGTAAAACCTCAGACTTTAAAAGGCCATTCTAGAGGTTTCAAAAGCCTCAAATATCACCGGTTTCAGAGTAACAGCCATGTTAGTCTATATTCGCAAAAAGAAAAGGAGTACTTGTGGCACCTTAGAGACTAACCAGAGAGCTCACGAAAGCTTATGCTCAAATAAATTGGTTAGTCTCTAAGGTGCCTCAAATATCACCTTCTCCCTCCCACAGGAATCTCAGCTTGCCATTTATCCAGCCCTAGCAGCCTTGGCTTTACCAACAACCTTTGCACGAAAGGCAGGCTCTTCTCCCATTACTTATTCCCCAGCTCATCTCATAATTTTCTGCTAGGGTCATTAAAATTGGATGCTGTGAAAATGATTAATGAGATCCCAGAGGAAAGTGACTTCAGGTGAAGAAGAAGAAAGAGCTCCTTTGGAGCCTGAGTCCATGCAAATGCAATTGCAATAGACACACAATAGGATGGCACATGGCAATAGTGGAAGTGCCTGACAAATATGGAGAACTGTCCCCCATTCAAATGTTCTGAAGGCAGGCAGGGCAGGAATCAGACCGAGCTGCTGTGTAGAAATTTGAGAGCCAGCACTTGTGCATCTCGCACCATCTCTCTGATATTTCACTATCCAGCCAGCTCACAAGAACGGAGCAGGAGAGAGAAACTGCAAACAGGCCCACAGCTTTGCTACTGTAAGGCTACACAGCAGAGAAGTTTGGAATTCTGAAACACTTCAGTCCGCAGTGTGGGAAGCAAACAGATTTTTCAGGGTTGGGAAGCCCGTATACAGTTTTTAAAATGGTGACTAAAATTTTGAACCAGTCAGTTTGGATGTCCCTTAAGCCTTTAGCACAGATGTAGAATGTGCCTTTTGCACCTACATGTACACTGCATGCAACAAAACCTTCATGTTAGAAGCTTAGGGTTAGAAGGGACCACAAGGGTCATTTTTTTATTTACTACCCAAAAAAAGGTACATTGCACACACACAAAAATCTGTTAAAAAGAACTTTATTGAGGTTGCCAAGTCAAGCACTCATAAGATAGGAAATGCCAGAATTAAGTTTCCTTGTGCAACCTTACTTCAACCCTACTGTGCACATGCATTATGGTACAGTCTTTGATTACATGAACCCCTAGCATTTTTGTCACAGGACCCCTTCTTCATTCAGTGCCCAGGATGGCCATGCTGTAGGGATGAATCAGGGCTGTGTAGTAACAGAGGCTGTTGTCTGATGGGCCCCTGACTCATCTGGTGCAGAAGTTGGAAGGTATGTAGTGAAGGAGTCACGGGCTTGCAGGAAGAGACAGGATGGCATCCTGGTTAAGGTAGTTGAATGCTGCCCTGGAGAACTGGATTCCATCCCTGAAGAGTTCCTGTGCAATGCTAGGCCACTTATTTAAACCAAACTTTTCACTAATTCTATCTTCTTCACATGCACAAAGGGGCCAAATTAAGGTTGCACAGGTCCAGCCTCCCTTCCCCACCTGGCTCCCTGCGCCAGCCTTCCTACCCAACCAATTCCAGCTTCCCCACCTAACCAGTCCCTCCTCCCACTCCACACTGCCTAGGAGTCTGAGGGGTCACTGAGAACACAGGAGAGACAGGCTTCGTGCCCTCAGCTCCAGTGCCCAGCCCCACCCCAGCTCACAGAAGCTGGGAGCAGCTATGACAGTGAAAGTCAGGCTTCACCCTATAGCCCCGGGCTGGAGCAGGCTCAGTCACTCTGTGGGAATGGTGCGTACAGTCCTGTCACACACAGGAGCTATAAGCAACAGAAAGCAGGGTCTTATAATAAATAGGAAGTGTCAGGCAACCTTAATAGCATGCAGTGCTACCAGCCCCACCTGTAATATGCTCTTCAAGGCAGGAACTGTGTCATCCTAGTGTCTGGATTTGTACAGTGCTAAGCATGATGGGCTCCAATCCTGATCTATGACCTAAATTTCCTCTAAGCTGCGCAGATGCACAGCTGCCTATTAAGCCACACGCAGGGGCTCAGGGCTACAGCGTGGAGAGGTGCTTCTCCCCCAGCATGGACTTTCCCCAGACTTGCCGTGGCTGGGGAGGAAGTGCCCCTCTCCTCGCCCCAACCCAGCCCCAGTACGGACCTGCCGCGGCTGGGGGAGAGGAGCCTCCCCACACCACATAGCCCAGGTGCTGCTGCAGGGAGAGAGAAATGCGGGGTGTCCTCTCTCCCCACTGTAGCCCCCAGGCAGCCTGCACCCCAAACCCCTCATCCCAGGCCCCACCCCAGAGCCCGCACCTCCAGCCGGAGCCCTCACCCTCTCCCTCCCACCGCGCCCCAGCCCTGAGCCCCCCTCCCATACTCCAAAACCCTCAGTCCTACCCCCAACACATGAATTTTGTTCTGTGCACCAATATGGGAGTGATTGCTACAATAATTAGAATAATCTACAGCACAACCACCTCCATATTGGTACACAGAACAAAATTCATTCCACACATGCGTGGGAAAAATTAGAGGGAACACGGTCTGTGACATGGCCTTTGCTACAATAATTAGAATAATCTACAGCACAAAGAGCCACTTTAAACTTGTATTTTTAGAGAAACTGGGTTTTAGGCCAGCAGCAGACACCACCCGCTTGGGCGACTTAATGTACCCTCTCTACACACATGCACATCATACATCATTCCAAAGTTTATGATGCTACTTTAAGATGAAGTACGATGTGGAGCTGTCAAGTCAGGCTGTTACCACAGAAATGGGAATAAACAATGACACCATCAACATGTTAAAAATACCACTTTGAAATATTTGCATTAGTTTCTGCTAGTTTAATGACTATGTGGTATTTCAAGACATAAAATTGGATTTCTCAAAGCCTCACAACAACACTCTAAAGTGTAAAACAAAATCTAATAATAAACGTGTACAGATATCCTTGAAATGTAACAGCACGGGGGACATTTTTAGTCTACATCATCATCATCATCATCATCTTGTTCGTCATTATGATCTCTGTCGAGAGTGTGTGGTTACCAGAGTCTTCATTGCTTTAGCATGTACACAGTTTTGTGCAGGGAAGATCGCTCTGAACACACACACAGCTGATTGTGCAGTGACCCCTATTGGTATAGGCACAAATAAGATCTTGTAGATGCTCAGAAGCCATCAGGCCCTTGAAGAATACAGGAAGTAGTTCTCATCCACATTGTTCCATCCATGTCGCAATGGTGATCCAATATCTGGCTTACCTATGTGCAAAGACATCCAAATCTTTGTTTGGCAAGATGCTCTTATGACATGCTCTTCAAAACAGTCCCCACAGGAAGGGAGACTGGCCAGTGACTTGTACTTTTTTGACGGACACATTGAGGCGCAAGCAATTTAGGTCTCTGTGGGTCTCCTTTTCTTTCTCGCTCTGGTCATACAGCCAAGTTCCTGGCTTCAGAAATTGCAGCTTGTCCATCACCCTCTCCCTATTTGACCAATCTGTGAAGCCGTGAGCTCCCTGTGCTCTGACAACATATAACACAGACTTTTCCCCCCCACACCAGACAGGGCTGGCACAGAGTCACCTCTTGTTAATGGGCTTACAGCAGGAAGTATGTTGCAGAAGTCAGGAGTGAATACATCACAAGTTGCATGCACAGGTATGAAGCGACACTTGTCAACTGTAATGATGCCTGTTTCAAATCACTTGTTGTTATCGGTGTGTTCCATTTTAGGAAAGTAGTGAACAGTAAGGACAAAAACATCTGTATCAGGTGACCTAATTATGGTTCCTTTGGCACCAAGAGAGCCAAAAGCCACATTGGCACATACAGCATGCAGAAGGATCCTAGTGTCTGCTTCCTCTTGAGTACTATATAAGTCTTGGGCTTCTTCAGCACCTCTACTGGTAGTGGACTTTGCCACAGCACCATTGGAAAAGCCTCCAGCAAGAAGCAGTGGTTGTGTTGGATGTGCTCCTATGTTCTCAGGTGCATCTTGAACCGTATATTCACAGAAGAATTTTATAAGTGACTGCTTGTTGGATGCCAAAATAAGGATATTAAGCACTATTTGCTGCCTACAAAGCGCAATAAGGAGGAAAGGTGATTTCCTACAGTGTAAGTAAAGTATACATTCAACTGTCACCGGCCTGGTTCTGACTTTACTATCAAACGTTGTGTTTTTGATGGAAAATATCCAGCTCTCCCTGGCACAAATCCACAGAGTGCCTTGATGTGACATCTTCAGCTGATAGAAAAAGCAGTAGCATGAAAGCTGTTCAGTAGATGATACTTTGGTGACAGTGGGATTGGAGTGGTTTATGCGTGACTGGGATAGATAGCATGATGGGACCAAGATGAGAGCCCTTCGGAAGCTGAAATTAACTTTTAGTACAACTAATGATGCTAAATATTCATTACTGATAATCTTCTGGACACGAAAGCTAGCTATGGTACACAGAGTATTTAGGAAGTATCTAAATAGTTCTATCAAGTTTTCATTGCCTTGTAGCAAGTTATCTGGGGCCAAATTCTGTGCTGACTTGCCCTCCAAGAGCCTTTAAAAAAAAAAAATCAATGGGGGTCACACCACATGCAAAACAACACAATAACTGGCCCCCTGTACACAGCACCTAAGATGGGTTAATAAAGCTGTATCATTTGGCTCAGAGCAGTGTTCTATAACTTCTCGCAGAGAGAAGTGCCTCTATGCATAATACAAGTTTTAACTGGAGGAAGTGTGGGCTAACAATTGAAGCAAGGGCTCAATCCCACCTCTGCCACAGATTTCCTATATGATTTGGGGCAATGCACTCAGGGTCAGTTGCTGTTCCCACTGAAAAAGTCACTCAGAGTTTTGCCACTGACTTCAGCTGGAGCAGGAACTAATCTCTCCAGTCCCTGTGCCTTAGATTCCCCATCTGTAAAATGGGGAAACTAGTCCTTACACCTGCTGAAGGTTATTCCATAGCTGCCTAGGACAGAGCTTCTTGCAGGATCCTCTGAAGCAGTAGGTACTGGCTACTGTCAGAAACAGGGTGATGGGCTAGTTGGACAGGCTAGATCACCGTTTCTCAAACTGGGGGTCCCAACCTCAAAGGGGGTCCCAAGGCCATGGGGGGGGGAGGGCTGCAGAAAAATATTGCTGGGGGCAAGGGGAGGGAGGGTACAGCACCCACCACTCTCCAGCCATCCAGCTCTGAAGGCAACACCGTTGCCAGCAGCAGCACAGAAGTAAAGGTGGCAATACCACGAGTATGCTCCTATGAGTATATTCAGTAATTTGCTATCACTTTTTTGGGGGGGGGAGGGGGGTCATCGAAGCCTGAAATATTTGCAAAGGGGGGCCCAGCAAAAAAAAAAAAAAAAAGTTTGAGAACCCCTGGTCTAGATGGCCTGATGCAGCATGGAAATCCCTATGTTCTTGTGTGTTGACAGACATAATCAAGGTCTGTAGTGTGCTTTGAGGTCCCTGGCAGAAAGCTCTTCTATGTGTGCACACAGACATTCTAATACAGATGGCATCTGTGCTGGTAGCCACCTTCTTGCTCACATCATTGCCAATCTCTAGCACCAATGAGATGGGCTCCCAGTGATAAGAGGGTAGATGGTAGTTCCCGTCCTCTCTTACAGCTGGTTTATTCAACACAAGATAAAATCTTTTATACTACAGAGCGCTTCTTGCCATTGCTAGACCAGTATTAAGAGCAGGATGGAAATTTCTGATGCTGGGCCTCATTAAAGCTGTCACTAGCTTTGTACATTAGCCTCACAGCACAAGTTCTACCAACACACAACATTAACGGTGCAATGCTGTCTCAGTGCATTGTGGCAAAGCTAGAGGCTGGCCTGAACCTGGAGTCCTGGACCCAAACCCTCCTGACTTTTGGGAAGTTTGTATCAGGATCCAAATCTCATTGGGTGGACCCATCCCCCTCCTCTCTCTCTAATGGGCTCAAACTGGGACATCTGATTGCCCCAGCACCGGATTAAGACAATCAGGGACCCTGGTCATGCCATGACATGGGTTGCTGTGGCTCCATCCCCATGCAATCTAGTGTTGCCAGTTTTGGTTGGACGTATTCCTGGAGGTTTCATCACATCACATATTGCTGGAGACTTGCAACCCTAGCAATGTCTCAGCCCCACACTAGGACTTGTGGTAGTAAGGAGGCCCCTCTTCCCTCCCAGAGAGGCGGAAATGCTAGAGTAGTGGAGCTTGGAGTTAACACGCCACTGAGATGCATGGGGCAGGTCAGACCTCTCAAGTCTATTGTTTCAGCTACACTTGGGTCAGATTTTCAAGGTTTTATCTACAACCGTGTTGGCTGCAAGCTTAATTTTTTTTTTTTAAGATTAGATTCTGGTGGAATCACGCGACTGCTGAAGCTAGGACCCTAGGCGAGTGCCTTTGACTGAATCCATCTCTGAACACCTCCAAACTTTTGGAAAGTTCACTTTGGATGAGAATGTGTATAGACCCAGGTCAGACCCATCTCCACCTTGCTAACAATCTAAGAGTACATCTACACAGCAGCAAGCCTGACAGCCCAGGTCGACAGATTTGGGCTCACAGGGCTTTGCGATATCATGCTAAGAATAGCTGTGTAGACATTGTGGCTCAGGCTGGAGGTCGGGTTCTGAAGCTGGAGGGAGGGGGGGAAATGTGGGGGTGTGTCAGAGGAACAACTTCAAAGCACGGTCTACACAGCTATGTTTAGCATAGCAGCATGAGCTCCGGGAACCCAAGACTGTCAACCCAGGCTGCGAGGTTGGCTGCAGCAGGCTGTACAGATATATCCTCAAAAGCCCCAAAGATATATTTTGGGACCTGTGAAATACCCACAGATGTGAAGTCAGCCTGTGAAAACTGAGACAGCCCCAGAACCAGAGGCGATTTTGCATGGCTGGTGCCACGAAATGAGGTCACTTTTCAGCAGGATCGTCACTGAGGGGCCACTGCTTGGCAATGCCAGTGCCGATGAAAGACTATTTTCAAACACAGTCCATAACACGTGGGGTGAGGAGCGGTTCTCTCCATTTGAGTTTGAAGAATGATGAGCTGAGACATAGACACAGCCTGGAAGGAGCAACCAAAGCACCCCAAATCATGACAAATGGAGAGAATTTCTCCTGGGCTACTCATTCTATTGTTTTGTTGTTTTAAACTCGTCCAATGTACACAGGCTAAAGCAGACTCTGCACAGGTGCAGATTGTCTGGCTTTTTGATGGAACAGATGTCGTTTCACAGACATCTCTCTATACAGCTTGAGTTTCCATTACCAACTGGGGAAATGTAACTGAGAAGCAGCCCATGACGTCCCACGGGTCTGATGGATAAAAGTTGCACACGTCTAGCTTTTTAAACGGCAGCAGCGATGCAGTGGGATTGAAAAGAAGGAATCTGATGGCAACAGAACACACTTTCATTTATGGTATGTGGACGGCTGCCACAGAGGCAAACCACTTTAGTGAGGGCATCTACACAGTGGGCCAGATTCTCAGATGGTGCAAACAGGCACAACTCCATTGACCTCAATGACCTTTTTTTCCTATTTCTCAAGTGGGGTAGGGTGTGTCTCAAAAAACAGAAGTGCTTGGCCACTAGAGCTTGCAGTTTAATTAAACATACAAAAGACGACATTTTCCCACCCACTATATTCCTTCATGCAGTGTGTTTTTACTCTTAACGGTGATGCTATAGGATTAACTTCTGTTGATGAGACAGACAAGCTTTCCAGCTACACAGAGCTCTTCTTCAGGTCTGGGAAAGGGACAGCTAAATACAAGATCAAAAGGACACTTTACCACAAGGAGTTAGCACTTATTCTGAGGGACCATTCAAGGTGAAGTGGCCTGTTAACACCCTGTAGTCATAGGACGAAAAGGGGAGCTGGTGGGTTACAGGTTCTTGTAGTAAAAGTCATAAATCCAGGGTCTTCATTAAGACCATGAAGAAAAGGAGGACTTGTGGCACCTTAGAGACTAACCAATTTATTTGAGCATAAGCTTTCGTGAGCTACAGCCCACTTCATCATTCAGTGTGAATGCATCCAATGAAGTGGGCTGTAGCTCACGAAAGCTTATGCTCAGATAAATTGGTTAGTCTCTAAGGTGCCACAAGTACTCCTTTTCTTTTTGCAAATACAGACTAACACAGCTGCTACTCTGAAACCTGTCATTAAGACCATGATTTTTCGTATCTGTTTTGCAAACAGGCTCTAGATTCCTCAATAGAGGATGCAGGCCCTGTGTCCAGAAGTGAACTTCACCCCACATGCACCCAGATTTCAGCCATCCCCCAATGCGTCCCCCAGTGAAACGCTGTAATTTACTTATCTACTATGTCGATTTTTTTAAAGCAGGACTCCTTTCCTTTTTTTTTAAAGCAACTTGCAGTCCCCACAGGACATTGCTACTAATAGGCGCAATAAGTGAGTCCCAAGTAGTAACCGGAGTGGGAAGCTACCTCAGCCACATTTATTTATTTGCATACCAATGATAGCCGTAGCAACAAAGCACTATTTGCAAAAGGGTTGCAAAATAAGATTGCATAAGCAACCCACAGTGGAGTTCCATTAAATACCAGCTGGTATCCTACTCAACCAGGCAATCCAGCCAGGAGCAGTCAGCCTCCTAGCGCAGCTTCCACGCACCAGGGCTCCCCAAATCACACCCCAGATCAGCAGCTCTAAGGCCATGTCTACACTACAGACCTATATCGCTATAACTATGTTGCTCAGGGATGTAAAAAACCCACACCCCTGAGTGATGTAGTTATACCAACCGAACCCACCATGCAGACAGCGCTACATAGCTACTGCCTCTCAGGGAAGTGGATTAATTACACTTACGCAAGAGGCTCTCCCGTCAGCACAGGAGCATCTTCAGTTAAGCACCACAGATGTGCAGATGCAGCGTTTTAAGCGCAGACCTGCCCTTAGTTAGCCCCCTTTACAGCCTCTGGGTATTGGAAGAAAGCCACTTACAGTTAGACAGTTATCAGCCCAGATTGCAGAAATGGAGTGATTTGCTACTATTTCTCAAACCTGCAGCTCTGCCACAGGCCACCTTTTTAGCACTAAGCCCCCGGCCTGGATTTATTAAATCATGGTCTTTAACAGAGCTCACACCACAGTGAGCATTAAGAGTATTATGGATGGAATGCATGAGGAACACAGTATTCGTATGCGTGTATATGAGTAGGGGATAATGTGTGCGCGCGCGCATGGGAAGGGCATAGTGTGTGGGGTTGGGAGGAAATCAGACAGAGTATAGTACTGATTTGTATTTCCACTGGATGGGAGAGTGTGTGCGCGCGCGTGCATTTGTAGTTACTTTGTCATGACTCAGAGAACTGTCTGTTTGGCCAAAATATCATGAGATCAGATCTTCTGCCATTATGAATGGCTATACCACAAGAAGAGGCATTATTTCAGGCCCATCTCTAGCCCCATGGAGCATTAAAAAAGCCAGTTAACAAATAAATACAAAACACCAATACCAAGACTGTATGTTTATTTGGCTTTCTGTGGAACCTGGATGCTCAGCTTCAGCAATTAATGCCCGGCTCCAGTTCCGAAAAGGAATCAGAGCAGAGGTAGGAAGAGGTTGCATCTTCAAACAAACAAGAATCTAATTATGCTTGTGAGGCACAGACCTTTCAATAAAGTTGTTGGCTTAACACCACCTTCTACCTGGTTCCCCACTGGGGCTGTTTGAGTTCTAAAGTATTTTGATACAGTGATTGTGTTTCTTCAACCAGTGGGTGGTCAACACAGCCAGCAGTCAGAGAGTTGCAAGAATTCCTCACAAATGCAAAAGCAGACAGGTTTCGCCCCAAGAAAATAGCATGAAAATGATCTGGCAATTAAACGTAACTTGCTCAGGTGACTTTAATTTGGAGGGCTTGTCTCCACACAAAAGTTGTACCAATTTAACTACATTGTTTTAGAAATTTATAGTTAAATCAATGCTCAAACTGAGTAAAGACAAGCTCTGAGACTATAGCTAAGTACATAAATCCACAGTGCAAACTTTGGAGAAGCGTACTAGCGGTGCTGTTATTCGGGATGAATTCTAGTAAGCAAATGCCTATCGATCTCTCATGCCCCGAACTCTTCCTGAACATTGATCCTGGGGGTTATAAGAATTTCTTCTTCTTAACTAAAAAAAAAAAAAAGTGAGAGTTTCATTTTCACATCACTAGTCAATATGCAGGAAAAACATCCATGACAATTTCTGAGAGCTGTGTGCATGCATCCATAGGGAAAGTAGGGATGAGATTTTCACAAACACTCAATATTGGCCTAAATCTGCTTCCTCTGACTTTAACTGACTTTTTATAGGAACAATTAGTCCAATCTTGAGCACTTTTGAAACCCCCACCTTAGATCACAATTAACTGCCTTAAACCCCTAACTATTCAAAAGAGCACACAGACACTCAAACCACATTAAAGTCAATAGGATAGCCAGCCTCTTTGGGCTAAATTCAGCTGGTAAAATTGGGTGCAGCTCCACCGACTTCAATCAGTTTCCAATTGACTTCTATCTGGGACTGAGCCAATGCCCATTGGAGTCAATGGAAAGATTCTCATTGACTTCAACAGGTGCTGAATTAGGCCCCATAAAAACAGATGCAGTCACTAAAGTGTCAGAAAAATATTGACAAATCAGAGGAAATTCAGAACAGAGCAACAAAACTGATTATTGGGCAATATGGGCCGACTTGATTTAAGGGACGATTACAAGAACTATAAGTGAAATTCTGCCCACACTAGCAGTAGAAACAATGAGATGAAACTGAGCAAAAGAAAATTTAGACCAAATGTTAAAAAAGCCCATAACAGCCAAAGAGTTTCTCAGTGGAAGTCTCAAGATTTTCTTTGTCCCATCCAATTTTAAATGACTCAGGCATCTGTTATCAGGGAAACAGATGATGTGTCAACTTCTTATACAACAGATCTGCTCTCACTCTGTATTCAAAGTCAGATCTGCAGGCTTTACTAACCAAAAAAAGCCCTTGGAGAGTGAGCTTGAGTCTTTTTTGGCTCATGCATTATTTAAGAATTGTTGAATAAATGCTATGGCAGGACAAACTTCTGCCCTCAGTTGCACAGATACTGTAAACCTGGAGTCAACCTACAAACGTAAGAGAAAAATTGGGCCAGCAACGTGACAGAGATGGAACCAAGGGCAGATATGGCCTGAGGAATCGTTCTTGCTGGTGATGACATGTGACCCAAAAATAACCCAGTGAGAGACATTCAAACCCCAGGGCTTGCTGGGGGGAACCCCACAATTTTTTACTTGTATATGGATTAATGTTTAATCTGGAAATTATGGAGGCACATGTAACATGGAACCCCATACAATGCCATTTTTACAGTCACTTCTCAGTGCAAGTATTCAAATTGTTCCACCTTTTCCACATTTCTCCCATTACCTTTCTCCCTGTTCTGAGATTTAGGGCCTATCCATATTAGGGATATTTGTACCTGGGTAAAAAGAAAAGGAGGACTTGTGGCACCTTAGCGACTAACAAATCTATTTGAGCATAAGCTTTCATGAGCTACAGCTCACTTCATCGGATGTACCTGGGTAGCTACACTGATGCACTTACACCAGTACAGATTCCCAGGGTATATGCATTGTACTGGTGTAAGGGTTTGTCTATACAGCAAATTACTGTGCAGCAAGCCAGGGTGTGAATCTACAATGCACCAGCTTGCCATGCAGCAACATCCCATGTGGACATTATTACAGCACACTGAAAATCCGGGAGTGTCGTTACAGTGTCCACCCAGGATGTTACTACACAGCAAATTGGTGCGATGTAGGTTCACACCCTGGCTTGCCACGCAATAGCTTGCCATATTGACAAGCCCTAAGACGGGGCTTGCAACCATTTGAAAACAGGGTATACTACAACTCTGCGAGCCCCACTTTACACCACTGGGGGAGTTTGCACTGTGTAGCTACACTTATGCATCTGCACCGGTACAAGTTTTCCCACAATAGGCAGGCCCAGCATTTCCACATGTAAAGATATGCTGATAAACCCAACCCTATTTTCTGGGCTCATCCCTTTTGGTCATTCTTGTTCTGCACCAACACTTGGATGCAGTTTATATTAACATGCTTTGATTTCTAACCTTACGAGTGACCCTGAGATGTAGTGCGAGAGCAGCACATCCAGGGCCTGGGAAAGGGAGCAAAACTCCTTCAGGCCCTTACAGAACAATGACAGGTCTCCGGGGATGTTCCTATTCCAAATAATGGAAATTCTTCAGGCGGTGCTCTACAGAATGGTGGGATCTCTTCTCCCTCCGACCCCTTTGGAGTAGAGGAGACAGGAAAGTTCATGTAAACTAAGAGGCCCCCAGATTCACAAAGCCTGAACTGGTGGCTGCGTCCTTTCTTTGTGATCAACAGTACATGAAGGAAAACTTCAGAAGAAATCTGAGGATTTCTGTATTGGTTATGTGGTTATGTCTCTGGTGGGAGCGAAGAGGATAAAAGCATATGAAAAAATTATTTGGACAAAACTGGCCTACTATCTTTCACATAACTCCAAACTCTAATAGGAGTTAGAAAGATGGGAATTTTGCACTTTATTTCAAAAGTGATAAGAATTTGGGAGCGTTTAAAAACTAGCTTTATCTTCAAATTGAAAACTATCAAAAAATGTACAGCATCTTAAGTATTTTAACCAGAGATCTATCTCTATGTACATGCATATGTATATGTACTTACTTTTTTCTGCAAAACTGCAGGGCAAGATTGACAATGTGGAGCTAAATTAGGAAAAGCCAGCCTATCCCTCTAGAGGACTGGAAGGATATAATGCTAGCTACTATGGGCCTAATCCAAAGTCTTGAAATCAACAGAAGTCTGATCCAAAGCACTGAAGTCAATGGAAAGACTGCCATTAACTTCAATGGGCTTTGTCTTCAATGAGTTTCAGATCAGGCCCGTGAGCAAAACGCTAAGAGAAACACATCATCTGTGACCGTCCAAAGTTCAAAGGCTTTTGGGCTGACATTAGAAAACCGATGCAAGAGTTAGGTGAGGGATAGATCAGTTAGACCCCTGTGATTATGGTATTAAACTCATTTTTAAAAGACAGGATTTAATACACATTTTGTATGTGGAATATGAAACGTGTCTGCACAGGCAATTCCTGAAACCTGTAGCTACAAAGTTCTGAATTCTCTGTATCATTCTGTTTCTTTGGTAAGTCAAATCATCATCTCTGTGCTCTCATTTCCTCCTACTCTTCTCCCAACCATCAATCATCTTGACATACTCTTTCCTTTCCCTCCTTCTCCAACTCTTGGTTTCCTGCCTGCTAACATGCTGCCCGCTATGTTCAGAACATTCTCTCCCAATCCTCAGCATCCACATATCTTCTGTCTCCTTCTGCTCATGGCCAAGGTGCCATGGAAACCTGAGGAAACGGACATCGCCTGTTCCTCTTCAGAGGCACTGTTCCGATTCCACTCACAGAGACAGTATTGTAATGTATGCAACACTGTCCACTTCTGGAATTAGCAGCACACTGGGGCTGTACACACACTCCTTTAGCTCAAGTCTGCACTTTGGAGCAGAAGGACCTGAATTCTATCCCCAGCGTCAACTGGAAGTTTCAGATGCGCAGGGTTTGCAGCATGTGATGTCCAAGGTGGCTACAGATTTGAAACAAGATCTCTGGGTCCAAACAGATATCCCAGTGGAATGAATTAAAGCAGAGTGTTATATTGTCTCTCCAGATAACAATTCCCCCTTTACAGCCTTCCCATATCAGCAATCATGCAAATGTAGGTAACAGACTCCGTTACAGTTCGCCCAAGTTAGCTGTCACAGTGTCACCAAAGACATAAATTACCTAAAAGTCACTTACGTTTTATTTAATTTCCTTCCCACTTGCAGCAGCAATTACACTACTTCCCATCCTTAGCTTGGAGCTACCTGCAGGCTTCAAGAGCAGAATGCACCCTGCAGAACTGTATTCTTTGGGAGCCAGCCTCACAATGGTTAACTCAGCTGCCAGTTAGATTAGGATCAGTGGCACTGGGCTACTCTTAAGTAAATATTTAGGCAGGAGGCACTGACTACACATGCTACACAAAGTCTTGGCTTTCTCCTGGAAGCTCAATAGTGGCCCATAGACTAGTTGCAGGGTAACTAGTTAATAGGCAGACTCCACTTTAAAGACTAAGGACCAGATCCTCAAAGATTAGTTAGGTGTCTAAAGACGCAGAGGTGCCTAGCAAGATTTTCAAAAGCACCCAGGCACCTCCCTCCCAATGGGAAAATCCCACTAGGGGATCTCTGCATCTTTAGGTGCCTCAATACCTTTACAAATCTGGCCCTAAGTTAGACAAACGAGGGAAATGTTTCTCCAATACTCCTGTGTACCTACTGCAGCAGGTCACATTTAGAAACTGAAAAAATAATAATACATTGCACTTCTGCAGGACCATTCTGAGATGAGATAACATGATTTTGGCAATTAACTAATCTTTAAATATTCATGGTAAATAGGTCCAATGGCCTGTGATGGGATGTTAGATGGGGTGGGATCTGAGTTACAACAGAGAATTCTTTCGTGGGTATCTGGCTGGTGAATCTTGCCCATATGCTCAGGGTTCAGCTGATCGCCATATTTGAGGTCGGGAAGGAATTTTCCTCCAGGGCAGATTGGAAGAGGCCCTGGAGGTTTTTCGCCTTCCTCTGTAGCATGGGGCATGGGTCACTTGCTGGAGGATTCTCTGCTCCTTGAAGTCTTTAAACCACGATTTGAGGACTTCAATAACTCAGACACAGGTGAGAGGCTTTTCACAGGAGTCGGTGGGTGAGATTCTGTGGCCTGCGTTGTGCAGGTCAGACTAGATGATCATAATGGTCCCTTCCGACCTTAGTATCTATGAAACCCCAAAACTCATTACTAACAGTCGTGAATTAACCCTCTCAGCCCCTTGTTAGATAGGTAGGGTATTATCATCCACATTTTGTAGAGGAGAAAATTGAGGAAGAGACAGATTAAGTGTTTTAGCCAAAAATCACACAGAAAATATGATGTAGAGTCAGAGATTGAACCCAGGTGTCCTGAGTCATCACATGAACATCATCCTCCCTCTTCAGTGAGCCTTGGAGTTAATTTTTCCAAGCATTGCATTGGTGTTTGGTCATGCAATTTTGATTAAACTCTTAAGGGAGTCAAGGAGAGAAAGGCCTTTTATACAGATACCCTTTAGCACCACTTTGATCACTTACCACAGCAATCCCCTTCCAGTTTGCCTATCAGTCTAACCCAGGCCAACCACGAGCCACATAACAAGAGTGTTACTCATTTTCAGGAAGCAAAATTTGTTCCTGCGAGTCAGCAGTGGTCACCTTGAAGCAAACCTTTTATAGCTCTGCCTATATTATGTGTCCTATTGAAACCAGAAATAAAAAATGAATCAGCAAAATGACTATAAGCGTTTACATTCCTGCCAGATTCGGTGTCTAAGGGCCTTTTGAACATTAAACAAACCCCTTCCTGTGTATCCTCTAACCAGAACGCTCTCTGACTCTTAGCCACTTCAATGGATTTACAAACATTTCACTCTGAGAATCACAATTATAGCTGGTTTCAGAGTAACAGCCGTGTTAGTCTGTATTTGTAAAAAGAAAAAAGAAAAGGAGTACTTGTGGCACCTTAGAGACTAACCAGTTTATTTGAGCATGAGCTTTCGTGAGCTACAGCTCACTTCATCGGATGCTTCATTGACCACCCAATTAAACAAAACCTTGAGATATTTTATAATGGTTACTTAGGACACAGATTTGCCTACTGGGGATTAGAAGTGAAAATTTCAAAACGTGCCTAAGAGATTTAGGAACCTACATCCCATTTCTAAAAGTGATTTAGATACTTAGGAGCCTACATCTTGTTGATAGACAAGGGGATTTAAGCTCCTAAGGGCCAATGTCACTTTTAAAAATGAGCTTTACGCTCTTAAGTCACTTACACACTTGGCAAGTTTATCCTAGATATCAAGTGCATTTTTACAATCATTCACAACCCCACCAACCTACTAATAACCCTCCCCCCGAAGGCAGTATTGTTATTTACCTATGCACCAGATGGGCCTAGGCTCCAACAAGAAACAATATTCTCCAGACTGAAATCCAGGACTTGATTCTCCACTGCTCTGCGCAAAGCTCTGCTCTGTTGAGGGGTAATAGAGAGGGCGGGGTTATCTAGTCCTGGCTCAGCATAAACTTGGAGAAGCAGAGAATCTAGCCCAGAGTCCCAGGAATACGGTAGATTGAAAATTAAAATAAAATGCTTCCATTTTGATTTGACCTGGCCCCATTTGTTTCACAGCCGCTCTCCAGCCACCAGGATGTTTTGTCCAACACATTCCTATGCACAAATACTTGATGCCTTGGACATCAATATTTACTGCTTGGGGTGGCAGTACTCTAGACAGCCTGCAGGTGCATTGGGCTAGGAAAACAACATTTTTAAACCTGACAACGTTTTTATTCTGACCCCAGGGCAGCAAACAGGGTTACTCCAACTGTTACCTGAAGGCCTGACTGCAAGACTCACATACCTACTGCCCATGCTATCAACAACTACTTGCTCTGTAATGCTTTCCCTGAGCATTTTTTTTAATGAGCAGATTCATGTGTCATCTCAGTATCATACTTTAAACCAACTCAGTTGTTTCGTTTTGCAATCCCCATTCAATCCATGCACGCTGCTTCCTACTCAGAGGCACAAGCTCAGGCTGCATTGAAAGCTACCAGCAATTATTAGAAACAAACAAACAAACAAAAAGACTCCACAGAGCTGAGAGGAATGTTTGCAGTACCTAATGCAATACCCCCCCAGCGATTAGATTAGCTTATCAGGTAAAGAAATCAGGGTGGTTCTAAAGCTTTGGACTAGAAGGCAACATGCTGAGCTCAGAGAGTAGAGTTTCACAGATAAGGAGTTATCAGTTTGCCTGCACACCTACAGCCCTTTGCAATCAGGGAGAAGTCAATCCCAGGCCACATGCCAAGGGCTAAACTGCCAAGGAAAAGATGGGGAAAAAGTGGTTCGGGGAGAGCCAAGCTAACCAGCCACACCCCACAGCCATCTTTATGCAAGCAGTACGGCACAAGAGGGTGTGAGCTGAGCTCTAATAATTCACACCATCTGTGCATGGCACGAGGCAGCAGGCTGAGTGCCATTAAGCACAAGGTGTGAATTACAACATCATAACTCACAGGCCGGAGTCCCCTATTGCAATTAGCAAATGGCTCTGAGCAGAGCCGCTCAAGAATTTTTCAATGTTGTAATTCTCCTCCTCCCACCAAATCCTTAAAGTACAGATATGTCCAAACAGGACCAGATCTCACTTATTTCACCCACATGAGCAGTGAGTAGAGCTAGCAGGACTGGCCCACTGTGCCTTCCTTAGAGCTTTGGTAAAAAATAAAATAATTATTTGCAAACACAATCCATTTCCTACCTTGGAAGGACACAAAAACCCTGATCCAAAGCCCTGATTCCTGACATCAACAGGAATCTTTCCACTGTCTTCAGTGGATGTTGGATCAGGCTCACAGCATGGCAGGCTTCAGCTTTCTTTCCTTCTTCCTTTGCCATGGCGGCTGTGCTTACTCCTTATCAGGAATGGCTGGTACTATGTATATATATCTTCCTACTGTATTTTCCACCCCATGCAGTTGATGAAGTGGGTCCTAGACCACGAAAGCTTATGCCCAAATAAATTTGTTAGTCTCTAAGGTGCCACAAGGACTCCTCATTGTTTTTGCTGATACAGACAAACACAGCTGCCAGTCTGAAACCTTACATTTCACTGTCACTGAAAGCTAAATGGGGGAACTGTACAAATACTCCAGATTCAGAACTTGATCAGGCAAAACTCCCACTGAAGGTAAGAGTCAAGGGTTGAAGTCAAGGAGCGTTTTGCTTGAGCAAAGAAAGATTGCTGGATCAGATTCATGGCAGGTCACAGCGGATAGGCTGTCATAGTTTTAATGGAGCAATTTACACCAATTTAGGATCTGTGCCTTAGTTCCCTACATCTCAGAAAACACTTGGAAGCAGCTACACCACTGCTGAAGTGCGGTAGAGCTAAACGTTAGTCTCAGCCAACTCCGTGGGAAATTTGCCATTCACTTCAGTGGGGTGAGGATTTGGCCCAAACTGCAGAAAGAACAGGTTTCAGAGTAACAGCCGTGTTAGTCTGTATTTGCAAAAAGAAAAGGAGTACTTGTGGCACCTTAGAGACTAACCAATTTATTTGAGCATAAAGCTTTCGTGAGCTACAGCTCACTTCATCGGATGCATCGGATGAAGTGAGCTGTAGCTCACGAAAGCTTTATGCTCAAATAAATTGGTTAGTCTCTTAGGTGCCACAAGTACTCCTTTTCTTTTTGTAGAAAGAACCTAGCTTGCAAGCTCAGCAGCTTTAATGTTGCCAGTGTAGACTAGCCCTAAGTCTACCACAAACAGGAGTCAGGCCTGGTTTGGAGAAGCTGCTGACTCTCTCATCTGGGGGAATGAACAGACTTTGAAAGACCCAGAAGCAGACAGAACCAAGGTAGGAATTATTCCAGATGGGAAAGCTGCAGTTTTTGGATCCAGAGAGGCACTATTATACTCAAATAGTCCCTTTTTTCGGTTGACCATCCAAACTGCTCTTGAGTGCAAGAGAAAGAAGCCAATTAGAGAATTGTTCTAGGATGTAAAAGGGGATAACCCCAGCCCTGCTCCTGTGAGACAGCTGTCCACGCTGCAAAACCCAGCACCATAATTGATGCCCTCCAGGAGAATCTCAAAAAGGCCAAGGACTGAATGTACTCAGAGACTGAACTACCTGCTCACCCCTAAATGGAAGCGCAGCATCGCAAAGTTTATGCTGGCGCATCCCATGATGTCCCTGGAGTTGACAATGGGGCATCTTCCGAAAGCACTAAAATATATATATTTAACAGACGCTTCCATGGCTACTACAGGTGGATGCGACCTTTGCAACAAAGCCTAAAAGTTTCCAGTTCTTCATGGTCACAAAAAGATCTCCACAGCAACCATCCATTTTTTCTACACTAATATGCAACATGCTTAGCCTTCGTCACACAAATATCATCTGCTAGTTTGCCAGACGGCGGAGTCTGCCTGGAACATACAAAGCAGAGACCCCCATGTGCTTAATTCTGCTCCATCCAAGCAAAGATAAACATCTTGAACAAAACCACCCACCGACATCACAGTAACAGCAGCGGTTTGAGGCCCCGATTCACCAAGGCACTTAAGCACGTGCCTAAATCCCATTGACTTCAGTGGGATTTAAAGTACTTTGCTGAA
Organism: Natator depressus; assembly: GCF_965152275.1. Taxonomy (NCBI): domain Eukaryota; kingdom Metazoa; phylum Chordata; order Testudines; family Cheloniidae; genus Natator; species Natator depressus. The sequence goes on along the minus strand of NC_134240.1, from coordinate 118,554,470 downwards.
CTGGGGCCTGAGTGACCTTCAGAATTCTCCTCTTTTCACAGGCCCTAAATACAAAGAAGTGGCCACTCATACTCCAGCCCTTGTAAATGTGTGACAGTTGGTTTTGAGAGCTCTGAGGAGAACCCCACCACTTAGAAGAAGAACGGTGAGAGACCGGGGTTATTTGGCTGTAGGGGGAGAAAAAGGGGAGCATTTTTATACAAAGTTAGTTTCCTGTCTTGGGTTGCTCTCTTACTGCCAACTGGCTACTGTTTTCCTATTCACTACAGAATACTTATTTGATTTGCAAGGTATTATTTTAGAGGCATGATATCCTCTTGGAATGTACTCTGATACACTGAATTCCTTTTAAACTAATCATTTTTACTCCCCTGATCATTAGCAGCACCTGGAATCAGTTAGGTGCTGCTTGCAGAATCCATCCAGGACTCGGAGCCTGCTCAGCAGAGCTAAGCATTCTCCAGACGTGCACCTGATGTGCACACAATCCCGGCAGCGCGTTGAGAATCAGGGCTCAAGATGGGCTGTCAAGGTCTGACAGCAGAAAGCTGGGGCCAGATTGCGTCCTTTAGAAGCACATAGGTTTATGGAAGGGATGGGGAGGCACTGAACCACTAGCAGAATGCCAAGCAGGCAGAATGCCTTTGCAATACTAATGGGAGCAGCTCCTACACCTCCTTTCTGCGGAGGCATGATGCACTCCCCACTGCATAAGCCCTGGCCCACCAGCCAGTCTAGGGTGGGTAAGGCCACGTCCCCATTCTGCCATGCCCCACTTGGGGCTGCTGCTGCTGCTCCTCAGGTGCTTGCATACAGGGAGCACGAGCACCTAAGTCCTGTGCACCTGCACAAGTATAGCTCTTAGTGGGTGTGAGGTCTCCCTCCAGTCGAGTCCAGTGGCTGGCTCGTATAAGGGTAACCTGGCCGCTCCGGGAGTTGCTCCTTTGGTAGGAGCTTTTGATTTCAGAGCTCAAGGTCCCAACTTGAAGCTCCGCTTGTGAAAGTGGTGTTTGTATGGAAGTAGCCATCCCTCGTTACCCAGAGAAAAGGAAGGGCTTCCTGCACTCTTTTCACCTCCGCCCAGCCACGCAGGGGTAACCATCTATTGATACCCTATCTCCCAGATACTGCATCATTCTTCAGCCAGCACAGAAGCAGCACGGATGAACCTCTGAGGCAGCCTGCTCCAGTTCAGCCCAGATACGACCAATTCCAGGGGGCATTGTGGGGCAAAGATTAATACTACCAGAAGTCAGAGGACACCTGGCTGAACAAACAAAGGGCAAGTTTTTGTGTGCAACTTCTTCAAAGGGGGGATTTATGTGAAAACTTTCAAATAATTTTGAAATATAAATGCTACAGAGTGATCTCGATTTATCGCAGGAAGCTCTTATAGAAACACGGCAGAATAGCAGCACATCACGTCTAATAAATCTGCTCCTCTAAACAGGGTTTCCAAGGCAGGATTAACATGCAGCAGCTTGTTTGTGGCACACTTGAATCCTCTGTGATATAAAAAGACTGTTGACCTGTATGGCATGTTGAGTGATCAGCTCAATCATGCACGAGGATCTTGTTCCTAAAACATTCTCTCTCAATCGTCCCACCCCATGCGTGCGCACGCGCGCACACACACACACACACACCCCTACTACAAACCGACCGGGGACAGAATAAGTGTAATAACAGATGCTTCAAAATGTCCATTCAAAAGGTAACTACGGTTGATAGTCAGAGATGCAGTGCCTCATTTAAAAATCAAAGGGAAAAGGATCAGCTTTCTACATCCCGTGCCCCATATTCACCTTTTTCTTGATCACATCCATTCAGTAAGGAAGAAACTGAGTACGGCCTTTCTATGAACAAAGTGTGTGTGTGTCACGGGTTAAAGCACGGGGGATGGCAAGGCCGTCTGCAAAAGCAGCCTCAAGAAGAAACTGTCACGCAGTCTGCACCACCAGGATTACAGAAAATGCCCTCAGCAGTTGCCAGAGTAAAAACTTTAAAAGAAAACTGCAACAATCTCAAGATTCTGGAGTATCAAACTGCTTTAAATTTCTTCCCATTGGGGTTGCTAGAATACAAAGTGAAGTCCTGGAGTTCTGCCAGCCAGTCAATATTTTTATCACTATCAAAGCAAACAAAAAACTTAAGGCTCAAATTCAGCTCTGAGATAGTGTAGCTCCACTGAAATCAATGGAGTGATACCAGGCCTGAATTTGGTCCTAACTCCTATGGTCTGATCATGGGCATTTAAAACTGTATTTGGTTTAACAGAAAAATCACACCGGCCTAAAACCCATGGGACAGATTCTGAATTACACTGGTGTAAATCCTGATTGTAACTGAAAATCCAGAGTCCCTTCAGTGACTAAGTGTATAAACAAACACCACTACACAAAACCTATAAACTATAACGGTATATAGACACCAACAAATCCTGTGTAACCTCCACAATGTGCATTACTCACCCAAACAACTGCATGATCTCAGGGTCTTAACACTCACTGTCGCTGCATATCACCTCCTTCTCTTCTCTTAACCTAGTACCCATCCTGCAAATGCTACCAACCGTAGTGCTTACTACCAGGAGTACTTGCCGTTAACTGACTAGAAGTATGCATGTGTGCCGTGTTGTTGCAGCCATGTCAGTCCCAGGATATTAGAGAAACAAGCTGGGTGAGGTAATATCTTTGGCCTAATAGTAGTGCCGACAAGGCATCTTACGTCAACCGAACTCTGCAAGCGTCTATGTCGCTCCCACCAACGTAATTCACCCACTACACGGACTTAATAACTCTACCTCTGGGAGAGGCATAGCGCTTAGGTTGATGTTAAGTCGATGCAGTGTCAGTTTAGACACTGTGTTGCTTACATTGACTGTTGCCTTTTAGAAGCTATCCCACAATATCCCACACTGACAGCTGCATCGGTGCCAGTGCTCTGGGTGAGGACGCGAACCGCCGACACAAGGAACGTAACGTGGACACGGAAAAGCAACGTAATTACCATGGTGGCTGTACGTCGATGTAACTTAGGTCAACTTAATTCTGTAGTGTAGACTTGCCCTTTTATTGGACCAACTTCTGTTGGTGAGAGAGAGACGCTTTCGAGCTACAGAGAGCTCTTCTTCAGGGCTGGGAAAGGGACTCAGAGTGTCACAGCTAACTACAAGATCAAACAGGCAGAATATGTGCTAACTACTTTTGCTAAACTATCAGTTTGCTCGTATTTAGCTGTGATGTGCTGAGTACCTTTCCCAGACCTGAAGAAGAGCTCTGTGCAGCTCAAAAGCTTGTCTCTCTCACCAACAGAAGTTGGTCCAATAAAAGATATTCCCTCACCCACCTTGTGTCTCTCGAAGTATTCCTGGCAATAAGCACTACACCCAGTAGTAAGGCCTGGTCTACATTAAACAAAATAAAATCAACCGAGCTATGTGATTCAGGGCTGTGAAAAATTTCACGGTGTGTGCGATGTGGTTGTCAATTTGACCTAGCCTCACCTACACTGGGAGTTGACAGAATTCCTCCGTCAACCACCTCTTGGCAAGAGAGATTAACTACAGTGATGGAAAAAACCCTTCCACCGACGTAGGAAGCATCTACACTACGATGCTACAGCGGCCCAGCTGCAGCGCCGTATCTGTGATGTTGTAGTGGCTATAATGTAGACCGAGTCTAAGTGTTTGGGGGAGTGGGCTCTCAGATTGCAAAGACTTGCTAACACAACACTTACTACATGTGATGTCTCCCTCTAGTGGTTGGCTCCAGAAAACCAACAGTTTTATTTGTCACAGAAGTTGCCGTGCACCTACACTGTGTTGTGTACATGGCAGAACTGATATCAGAATTCATTCAGTATTTTCTGTCTATCCAGGTTCTTATATGGACAGTTAATAAGACCCCACTGGTGCTGAGGAGATTCTAATGGGGGGTAAGTACTTTAAACATTTGCAGACAGCAGAGGGTCCTTTTCAGCTAGATTATGGTGCATAATGCAACAACAGTCCCTTATCAATAAGTAAGGCCAATGGCACCAGAACAGGGGGGCCAGGGGGCCATGGCCCTCCCACTTTTTACCAGCCATAAGGGCGAGCGATGGAGGGGAAGGGGTAGAGAGGAGTGAGCGGGGTCTCAGGGGGAAGAGGCGGTGCAGGAGCAGGGGCCATGGGGAAGGGGCGGGGCGAGGGTGGGACCATGGTTTGCGTGCCTGTGGCCCCTCCACTTTTAGGGACCTTCTGCTACTCCTGACTGAGGCTGGTATCAAAGACCAGACTTGAGGTCAGCAGGGGATGTTGCCTGGCCACAGAGTGGTGGCAGCCATTAACTTGGCTGCATCAGATTAGTAATGACCCTGTGGCACTTTTAGATGCCTGGTGGAATAAAGCCATACAGTGTGGCCATGGATATTCGGCGTATGGACTCTTGCTGTCTAAGCGTATTGTTGTTTTGGTTTAGAGCACGACTGGTTTCTCCAATGCCAATGTAGCTACTTGAGTGTCCCAACTTTCTGCTACCTTAAGTCAGCACAGAGAATGGGGAACCACCACCGTCCTCCAGTTAGGAGAAAGCTGGCATGCTGAGCTACCAGGACGCAGAGGATAACACGTGCAAAAGCACCATGTGCCCCTTTCACGTTCACTCTGATAAGTTAGAAGGGAAGCAATAGCAAGCACACAAGTCAGTGGAAAGGAATTTGCATGCTGCTGGTTTGTGGTGTGGTCCCCACTGCCTGTCAGCATCAGAATAACTCCTGACAGTTTCTCAGTGATTTCACCACCACAGAACATGGCGAAAGCACCAGTCTGTTTCATACCATTCATGTCTCTCCTCCAGAGCTAGATAACTGGGGTGTTTTACACAGGGTTTCACCCAGAGATTTTTTTTTTTTTAAATATTTCCGCGGGGATGGGGTTTCCTATCAAACTATCTCAATGTGAGAACATTAATGGGAGAGATCAGAGAGACGCTTACCATTTGGGTTGTATGTTTTAAATGGGGAACATTCTCCCAAGATGGCTATTCTGACCTTCAGTTAAGTCCCATCCGTCCCCCCTTCCCCATGTTACAGGTACAGCTGATCAAAAAGTGGGGATGATTTCCTGTTTTTGTTGATGTTTTCAATTTTTGCACTCAATGAAAAGTTTTCATTTCAAATTGAATGAAATCAAAATGAACAAAACTTTTTGGGGGGGGGAGGATAGGTTGTTTTTTTCCCTTCCTGTTTTCTAATAGTGGGGGTAAAAAACAAAAACAACAACAACTCAAAAAATTTTCATTTTGGTTCCATTCAAACTGAAATGAATTTTTTTTCAGTTTGAATTGTTTCATCAAAAATTGGAAACGTTTTGAACAATGTGTAAGTGTTTCGATAGGTTCTAAATAGAGAGCTGCAACCACATATGGGGAATGAGGTATAACACAGTAGCATACACTGGTTTGAACACACCTTCATCTTGCAGAGTAGTTTCCCAGATGAAGAAAATGCACTGTAACTGACTAGCTTTATCAAGGTTCTAGCACATTTCAGGTAACATGATTAAAAATGCAGACAAGTCCCATCTCTGCACTACAAGACCATGCTGCATTGGCACTATTGGGTCAAAAGTTCATCACATGACACAACAGGTTCCATCTACACTTCAGAAAGCTAACTTAAAGACAGGCAGAAGCTTTCAGGGAAGGGAATGAGTGGGAGCGAGAAATGAAAGCCTGCTACCTCCTTAATGCTTTTCTACACCAATAATTTAATTTTGCCCAAACTGACTCACTCCATTTCAAGCCAGATAAGATGCTTGTAAGCAACCAAAAAAACCTGGATGGTGCAAAGTTCTATGTGTGCTCAACTCCTATTGACTTTAATCAGAGTCAAGAAAACTCAGAGTATTTCATTATCAGGCTCAAACCTGACAGACAGACTGATCCCAAACAACATTTCTAGATTCTGTAACTTGGCCAAGCTGTGTATTTTGCTCCCAAAAAACCCAAACAAAAACCCAGTGCCTCTGAGAGGCAGAGCTCCTATTAATTGTTCTTTTGTTCTGCTTTGTCACTTTCTGCCTGAATTCTTCACAGATAATTGAAGCATAAAAATGTGTTTCCTCCACCTTCTTAAATTGAATTCTCCATCCCTTTATGTTGGGCTTGAGTGGGACAGGAGTGCAAGCATCTCACATGATGTTATACCACATTTGATGCAACTTATCCCCATATGACAGGAAGTAAACTGATGTAACCCCATTAAAACAGAGTTTAAAATAACATAATATAGGAAATTAAAAAAGGAACTTGTTGCACAGTCTGGGAGTTAATTAACCAAGCAGGTGACTTGCAGCAATCTGTTTAGGTACTGGGGCCTTAGTTTTGGAGTTTGGGCTTGTGTGAGGGAACAATTTAAAATGCATTTAAGGAACTGATCCTGAACTTCTTACTCAGGCAAAACTCCCATTAGAACAGTGTTTCTCAAACTTTTGTATTGGTGACCCCTTTCACACTGCAAACATATGAGTGTGACCCCCCCCCCTTATAAATTAAAAACACTTTTTTTGTATTTAACACTATTATAAATGCTGGAGGTAAAGCATGGTTTGGGGGTGGAGGCTAACAGCTCATGACCCCCCTTGTGACCCCCTGAGGGGTCACGACCCCCAGTTTGAGAACCCCTGAATTAGAGCCTATGGGAGAAAAAGGGCCCAATCCTAAAGGTTTATATGGAGACTGCAAAAGACCTAGATATTTTAATCCCAGGACACATTTTGTTTCTTGTAAGCCAAAAGAATCCCCCTCTTCACCCAACCAACTCTTGAAATACAGTGTCACTCTTTTATTCATTCAGTTAAAGACAACTGGATGGGGCTAATATCTAAGTCTGTAGACACCACTATTTAATTATGTAAAATCTTTCATCCACAGAGCTAAAAGCTTCTCATAAAAGTGGATAAATGTTATCCCCAATTTACAGTGGGGAAACTGAGGCGGGGGAAGTCAGTGGCCTGATTTCAGTGGGGCTGACCACCAGCAGCTATCAACCACTTCAATGAGAGCAGCAGCTGCCCAGCGGCTCAGAAAAACCAGGCCGTAAGTGATCTGCCCAAGGTCACACAGGGATGTCTGTGACAGACCCATGTCTCCTGACTTACCATCCCCTGTCCTAGTCAAAACACCATCCTTTTCCCTTAGTAACTGTTCCTGTTGTGGGCGCAGTTATAAACAACTCTAACTTTTCCAAGGGAGGACATGCATCTGGCCGCTATAATTAGTTTATTGAAACGTCTAATAAGTCAAGCTCTCATATGCAAGCTTTTCCTTAGATCATTCTCCTTACTGCTTTATACATACAACAAGGAGGAGCTGGAGCAAGCTACAAGCCTGTTAATTGCTGAGGCATTTGGAGCTGATTAGCGTCAGTTTCATCACTTTACACTGTCAGCCTCCAGAGAGCGCCCAGATTTCAAGTAGAGGAACATCTGTATAATTCCAGGCTTTAGGCAAAGAACTTTCCTACTGTAACTCAGAAGTGCATGAGGAGCAAATTATTTGATTTGTGGTAGTTCTCTCCTGGCCCTCCTTGCAAGACCATACTAATGCTCAGAGAGGTGGTATGAGCTAGGTTGACCAAGCCCAGAACCAAAAGTTCTGATACTAAGGCCGTGTGTTTACACTAGCGAGCTTACAGTGGCACAGCTGTACCAATGCCGCTGTAAGATCACTCGTGTAGCTGCTGTATGCCGACAGAAGAGAGCTCTCCCATCAGCATAATAAAACCACCTCAATGAGCGGCGGTAGCTATGTCAGCAGAAGAAGCTGTCTTGCCAACACTACCATTTATACCGGCAAAATGTATGTCGCTCAGGGGAGCGTTTTTTTCACACTGCTGAGCAACATAAGTTTCGCCTCACCCTCAGGGCACCTCGAGGGAGAATTTCTGGAAAAATGCACCACAAAACCAATGATATACCTGAGATACAGCAATGGCATTTTCATCCTCTGGACACACGACCTGAACTCCATCATAAATTTCCACCACAACTTCAACCACCACCACCCAGCCAACAGACTCTCTCTAGGACCTTTCCGCACCAGCATCAACTTCCTGGACTCCGCGATCAGCTTCAACAATAGAACCCTACAAACGACCTCATATAAGAAACTCACAGATCACCACTTACCTCCCCAGAGCCAGCAACCACCCCAGACCCACCAAAGAAATCTGACATCTACAATCAGCCACTCAGATACCACAGAATTTGCTCCAAAGAGAAAATCTGGGATACACACCTAAACACACATAAAACCACCTTCGCTAAACAAGGACACTCCACCAGAGAAGTAGCTCATGTCATGGACAGGCTACCCAAATACCCCAGGAGAACCTGCTTCAATACAGAAAAAAAAAAAACCACCAACTGCACACCCCTAATTTTCACCTACCACCCCACACTCAAACCCATTTAGGGTATCATCAAACAATTACAACCCATATTTGATGGGGACCACATGCTAAAATAAATATTTCCTGAACATCCTCTTCTGGCCTTCAAACAATTCCCCCCAATCGGTCCAAACTCACCATCAGATGCAAGCTCCCCATAGACCAGAACACACCCAACTCAAATCAGCACTAGATCCTGCCAGAACAGATGCAAAACCTGCATATGTATCTCCACAGCTACAACGATCAATATCCCTCACAACACAACTTTCCAAATTCATGGTCCTACACATGCCTATCACAACATGGGGTGTACCTCATCCAGTCCATCAAATGCCCCAATAATAACTATGTGCGTGAAACCAGACAATCCCTACACTTTCGACTGATCTCTCACAGAAAAATGATAGAAAACAAAAAACACACCATCACTTGTGAGTGAACACTTTTCACAAAGCCATCACCCTACAGCGGACCTCTCAGTCCTCATCCTCAAAGGAAAACTGCATAACACCTTCCAAAGATAAGCCTGGGAGCTTAAATTCATAACTTTGCTAGATACTAAAAATCATGGACTCAACAGGGACACTGGTTTTATGGCTCGTTACAACAAATTTGTAACACACATCCCTGCCCGTTACCCTTAACTTCCCTCTTCAGACCCCTTACGTATAATAATCTTACCCTCAATTGCCCATTTCTTTTCCAGTGCCTGGAAAAGAACACCTGTTACCCCTTCTGCTTATCAATCTGCTCCAACTTCTGCATTTAGCCTCAGACTCTCCAATTTCCTTCTGCAGACCTAAAAAAGTGCTCTGTGTAGCTCGAAAGCTCCTACTTTCCACCAACAGAAGTGGGTCCAATAAAAGATATTACCTCACCCACCTTGTCTAACTCTCTGAACACAGCCAAGATTTTCAAAAGTAGCTACTGATGTTGGGTACCCAACCTGAGACACCATGAGCCTAGCTTTCCAGAAATGTTGAGCACCCACAACTTCAGTTGAAGACACTGGGAGCAGCAGGGGCTCAGAACTTCTAAAAAATCAGGTCTGAAGTTTCTCAAGTCCAGCCCCCCAAAACTGGGGATGCACAGAATTAGTGCCCATATTTGACAATGTGGCTGCTTAGCATTAGCCTCTCAGATTGAAATTCTGTGCTGCACTGGCAGGAGGTGCAGCACAGAAGATGCAACCCAAGGGAATCATAGAATCACAGAAGATTAGGGTTGGAAGAGACCTCAGGTCACCTAGTCCAACCCCCTGGTCAAAGCAGGACCAACCCCAACTAAATCATCCCAGCCAGGGCTGGGACAGGTAGGGGACAACTTGGCTTTGAGACTCGTGTCCCTTTGGGATTTGGGAGTAGAGCAGCAATCAGCCACAGCCCAGAATCCCCCATAGTGCTCTGCACCATGGCCCTACCTTCTGCCCCAGGGCTTGTGAGGGAGCAGCACGGAGTAGGTGGCCTTTCATTTTGCCTGCACTGGGAGAATTCTGCCCCGGCCCCATTCTAACAGGGGCCAGGTCAGAGGGACGGAGTCTGTCTTTCCTTATTTCAGACTTCAGCATATATCCAGCGGGGGATCCTACAACTTACCCAGCTTGCAGAGAGGGGGAAAAAGGTGTCAGGATTAATTAGCTGGTGTTCTGACAGTGCTCTGGAGACAAGAAGGGCCCTATTATTAAGGCTACATTTTAGTCACAGGTATTTTTTTGTAAGTCATGGACAGTAAACAAAAATTCATGGGCTGTGACCTGTCCATGACTTGTACTATATACCCTGGCCCTGACTAAATCTTGGGGTGGGGGCGAGGGGGTTGCCGGGGGTGCTGCAGGTGCTCAGGTGGGGGGGGCAGCCCAGGATTGGAGGAGCTGGCAAGCTCCTTACCCAGCTCCTTGCAGCTCCCTGGAAGCAGCGGCATGTCCTTCCTTCAGCTCCTAGCTCTGCGCGCTGCCCCGCCCCAAGTGCCAGCTCCGCAGCTCCCATTGGCAGGAAACAGCGGCCAACGGGAGCTGCGGGGGCGGGGCTTATGGGTGGAGGCAGTGCGCGAAGTTGGGAGCTGAGGGAGGGATATGTCGCCACCTCTTGGGAGCCTGCCGGAGGAAAGCGTCACCCAGAGCCCTCACCCTCTCCCGCACCCCAACCCCCTCCCACACCCAAAACTCCTGCTGCTGCTGTGGGGGGTGGAGGCCCAATACTACCCCAGCAGCAGCCAGTGCAGCTGGCCAAGGGGCTGCCCAAGCTGCTGCAGCGGCTGGTGTGGCCACCTGAGAAGTCCCGGAGGACCCGGGGAGTCACAGAAGCCGTGACTTCTGTGACAAACTCGCATCCTTAGGTATTATCACTACATATTATCATTATTAAGAAATTAAACATTACATTTAAACAATGGTAAACGTGCCATTTCAGCAGACAAAAGCAGGGGAATTTCTCTTTTAATTACCAATGGAAACACAGTCAGTTCAGTTAACACTATCTTAATAGCTTTCTTCCCTTTGATGTCTTGATCACATCTTTTGAACAACACACGAAGCTTAACACTGCAGAGATCACTTATTTTCATAATGAAAGGGAAATATTTTGTTCCATCCATAATATTTAGTTATCCTGATAAAAAGCTCAGTCAATGCAGCCTATGTTGTGTTTTCAAGTTAATGTTGATTTTAAAGGCGGCCTTAAGGTAACACACAGTGTACTTCTCAAAGATAAATATTGTAATCAGAGTGTGCATGTGAGAGTGCGGATAGCACTCTTTGAACTGTTAGCAACCCATTTCTAATTAAATAGATACAATGACAAACACACAGACCTTTCTTTTCCTAAAGGCCTGACGAGGTACATTGATCACTTTCCATTTTAATTTTAAAAAAGAAAAATATTCAAGCTCAACACACATTAAATCTTTGTTTAGCGTGACAATGTATCCAGCGCTGTACAATACACAAAACTAAAGAAAGTCTCTGTTTTTAGAGTTTAAAAGAGAGACACAGAGATGAGACAGTGGAAAATCCAGAGGTGGGTTAAGTTTTTGAAAATGATTAATATCACAATGATGTTTTATGAGTGTCTCAACTATCTATAGAAAGCATAATGATATGGTCACTTGTAATAAATTATTCAGACTCTAGAAGTATGTTTATAATGTGATAAAAAGCATGTGGCACCGAGTCTCAGAGCACAGATCAGCTGACTCTGGCTCTGGGACTTGGGCTGCAGGGCTATAAAATTGTAGTGTAGATGTTTGGGCTCTGGTAAGAGCCCGGGCTCTGAGACAGATCCTGAATGTCTACACTACAATTTTATAGCTCCATAGCCCGAGCCCCACAAACCCGAGTCACCTGACCGGGGCCAGCCAGATCTTTCACTGCAATGTAGACATATCCTAGAAGACTCTATGTGCTGTATAGAATTCCAGACCGGGTGTGGTCCCTGGCAAACGAGACAAAGCTGGAACTTGAGCTGTGTGGAAAGCTGTTGTCTGTTAAAGTAGATATTTTCTTTAATAAACACCTCCCATTTAAGAAAGACTTGGGCTACATCTACACTACAGCTGTAGTGCTTGTGAGGGAGACACTCTAAGCCAACAGGAGAGAGCTCTCCCATTGGCTTAATAACGCCTGTCTCCACAAGAGGCAGTAGCTGTGTCAGCGGGAGAAGCTCTCCTGCCAACATAGCTCTGTCTACACTGGCACTTACGTCGGTATAACTTATGTCGCTCAGAGGTGTACATTATAAATTACATTGAAGTAACCTGTAGATTAGAAAAGTCTGATTCTATATCATGACTGTCAAGGTTCCTTCCCCACTCTGAACTCTAGGGTACAGATGTGGGGACCTGCATGAAAAACCCCCTAAGCTTATTTTTACCAGCTTAGGTTAAAACTTCCCCAAGGTACAACTATTTTACCTTTTGCCCTTGGACTTTATTGCTGCCACCACCAAGCGTCTAACAAATATATAACAGGGAAAGAGCCCGCTTGGAAACGTCTTTCCCCCCCAGAATCCACCCAAACCCTATACTCCCTTTCCTGTGGAAGGCTCGATAAAAATCCTCACCAATTTGCATCGGTGAACACAGACCCAAACGCTTGGATCTTAAGAACAATGAAAAAGCAATCAGGGTCTTAAAAGAAGAATTTTAATTGAAGAAAAAGTAAAAGAATCACCTCTGTAAAATCAGGATGGTAAATACCTTACAGGGTAATCAGATTCAAAACAGAGAATCCCTCTAGGCAAAACCTTAAGTTACAAAAAGACACAAAAACAGGAATATCTATTCCATTCAGCACAGCTTATTTTATCAGCCATTTAAACAAAACAGAAATCTAACGCATATCTAGCTTGATTACTTACTAAGTTCTAAGACTCCACTCCTTTTCTGTTCCCGGCAAAAGCATCACACAGACAGAGAGAACCTTTGTTTCTCCCCCCCTCCAGCTCTGAAAGTATCTTGTCTCCTCATTGGTCATTTTGGTCAGGTGCCAGCAAGGTTATCCAAACTTCTTAACCCTTTACAGGTGAAAGGGTTTTTCCTCTGGCCAGGAGGGATTTTAAAGGTGTTTACCCTTCCCTTTATATTTATGACAATGACAACGTGATCAGACATAGGACCTCCTCTGAAGTCAATAAGAATCTTTCCACTGACTTGCATTGGGAGGTGTGAATCTTTGGTAGGGGGAGGGTTTTTTAAAATGACATTAATATGTGGCAAAGCGGTTGCCAGAATGTTATTGATATAGCCAGGAAATTTGGAGCTACTGCAGAAACTCTACCTGAAATCCTCTCCCTACTTACAATCAATCCCCAAACTGGGTCTTGATTTTACAGTTTGCACTTTCCTCTTTCCAAATGGAAAGAAATTACATTTTGTTTGGTCTGTGTTACAAAACTTAGCAAAGGGGGAAGTGACTTCAGGATGAAGGTTTGTATTTATTTCCTCACTCTTTTCACTTTAAATCAGATGGCAATTTGCGTGTGCGAGATTTTTACTCTTAACAGTGCAGACCTTGGGTGAGTTTATTGAAATGGGGAATGAGGCTGTGACAAAACAATTTCCTATATGCACAAGCCCTTTGAACATAACGAATGCCATATGGACACGCATGAGTAGAAGACATGATCAGTAAAGCTCATAGTTACACTGGTAGAAACTTTATGCGTGAGCCCACCACCCCCACCCCTATAACAGTATCCACTGACCAGTAACCATGTGTCAAACCCTTATTACAGCACCTATTGTATAGAGTCCCAATGCGTTGTTTTAAAGAGCTACAGGTAATGTTGCACACACCTTCAGCATCAGCTTTCAGTGGACAGCAGGAACAAGTATCTGCTCCTTCAGTTACATTCATTTACTGACACCACAACCAGATTTCTGACATCACTGTAGTTCCCGTGGCAAAAAAACTGATGTCACAAATGTAATATGGCTGTGCTGAAAGAATCTCTCTGGAGGAGCAGGCTGATTAGATAGGAGAAAGTTTTCATGGAGACACACACCTTAGCAAAGATCATTTTGAGGGGCAATTAGAAAATGTAGGAGATTAATTAAGGGTGAGGTAAAACAACAATAAACTGGCTAGAGTGTGTCAGCACCACTGTCCTCTACTGGCTGGGATCAGAACTGCCCTATTGTGTGCGCATGTCTTAGGCCCTTTACTCCTAAGAGGCAAGAGAAATTCTCCAGCAGCTCATCTCGAAGAGGCTTGTGCTTCTGGAACAGAGTCAGAGTTCTGTCCCCGCTGCCACAGTGAAGTTCCAAGTGCCTGTGACGTACAGCTGTAAAGTTCATATACAGCCACGGATTTGGTACAGCAGGTTTAAATTGCTGTGTGTGAGAAAGAACCTCTGGGGATTTCTCGGACCATGGTTCTGTGTCTTAATGGGAACCAATACCGTTGTACAGACAGGCAGCATTGATGTGGCTAATAATGGTGCTGAGCCTGAAGGTAATTCTGTGAAAGGCGCAGTCAGTATTTTATACGGGAGACCTTACAACCATGCTATTTATGTGCCCGGCGACCATTAGGCAATGGATATACCCACCAAGGTCTAGATTCTCAGGCTGTCTACACACAACAAGTGCTACAGCCGCTACACTGCGGCCACGCTCCTGTAGCAGTGTAATCTAGAAGCTTCCTACATCGACGGAAAGGGTTTTTCCATCAGAAAAGAAGAATTCTTCCATCGACCTAGCTGCGTCTACAATGGGGGTAGGTCAACACCTCCCGATGGCAAATGCTCAGGGTGTGAAATTTTTCACAGCCCTGAGCAACGCAGATAGGCCGATCATTTTTAGGTGTAGACCAGGCCTCAGTCTGCCTTCTTTCCTAGTGTGCTTTTGGATTTAATTTAGTTTATTTTTTTAATGCTAGTTTTCTTTCTCCTCCTCCCTCTTTCATTGCATTCCTTCTTCCCTACATCTATTTGCCCCACTGTGGATCGACCTCAGAGAGATACCACTTCTGGGGGAAGTCTTCACCTACCCTCCTAAAAGCTGCTGTTGCTATAACTAAGAACACTGGCAGGGGTGGCCGCACTGCATGGATTGCCACTCCAAGCACAATGGGGAAAACAGAATCTGCTACTCCACCTGCTTTTTCACTTGTTAGCAGGTAGACTGAAAGTAGGTAGAGAAGGCTAGAGCTGCCAGAGCACAGGAGGAAGTATTCCCACCCCAGAGATAGCTGCACTGCAGGGAGCAGTCAAGCAATTCCCAAGTCACAGTTTCTTCCCACGGCTCCTCTTAACTTAGTGCAGCTGTGTACCCCTTCTTACACAAGGCACTGAGTGAAGGATCTATCCAGCCCTTAGTTATTACATAGGAATGGGTCCTTCCCAAACAGCAGATCCAAACAACACCCCCAAGTTTGAAGGGTGTGGGGGGAGCCTGGCTCTAGATCTGAAACCTGTGGCCTGGACAGGCCAGCTAAGCATCCCATCACAGCATCAATGTGCTGCTCTCCAGATTACATGACTGACTGACTGGGGAGGGTCTTTACTCTCCCTCGGTGATGCCTCAGCTGAACTGCGGAGAGAATTGTGGGGGTTTAGACCCAGCAAACACAGTGGTCATGCCCTCTGAAAGAACAGCAGAAACAAAACTTGGGCACCCCACAAAGCTCTATAAAAACAAGTTTGTTTTAGTTACTCTCCCAGCATTTCACTCTGGTAACACTCCCCAAACAGGAAACATTTGCCAGGATAGCTGTGTCACTTTTATCACCATCACTCTGTGCTGGCTCTAGCAATCTAAACATTAGAATGGATTCTGGAACTTATTAAAAATTCTCATTTAAAAGAAAACTACATTTTTAGCAACTAGCAGAGAAGATACACAGATAGAGAAGATCAGGGGGGTGTTAGGGTATTCTTTGGAATATTAGCATCTTTTTAAATGAAGCAGAAAATAAGGAAATAAAGACACTCTTGGTGCTGCTGGAATTTGGCCAATTTCTCAGCCAAGCTAAGAAGAACAGCATGTGTGGGTTGTTCCCCTTTTCTCCTACCCCGCGGGAGAGATCTTCCACACTGCACAACAGGGTACAGTAACTCCTCACTTAAAGTCGGCCTGGTTAATGTTGTTTCTTTGTTACATCACTGATCTGTTAGAGAACACATTTAAAGTTGCACAATGTTTGCTTATAACGTTGTTTGGCTGCAGGGGCTTGGAACCAGGGTGGAACAGCAACCCCTCGTCAGCTCACCCCACCCCCACAATGCCTTCTGCCTGCTGGCAGCCCTGCAGATCAGAACGCCCCCTTCCCTCCTCAAGCCTCCTGCCTGCAGCATTCAGCTGTTTTGCAGCGTTCAGGAGGCCTGGGGGGTGGGGACGGGGGTGTGGAGGGCGGAGGAGTGAGGATGCAGCCTTCCCCCTCACCCTCCCAGAGCCTCCTGAATGCCCTGAAACAGCGGATAAGTAATGTACATCGGAAAAAATAATCCCAGCTGTACATATATAATGATGGGTTCTAAATTAACGGTCATTATTTACCACCCAAAAAAGAGATTTTTGGAGTCACCACAGATAGTAAAAAGAAAGGGAGTACTTGTGGCACCTTAGAGACTAACCAATTTATTTGAGCATGAGCTTTCGTGAGCTACAGCTCACTTCATCGGATGCATCCGATGAAGTGAGCTGTAGCTCACGAAAGCTCATGCTCAAATAAATTGGTTAGTCTCTAAAGGTGCCACAAGTACTCCTTTTCTTTTTGCGAATAAAGACTAACACGGCTGTTACTCTGAAACCTGTCACAGATAGTAAGCAGCAGTAATCCAAAAGGCTAACAGTGTGTTAGGAACTATTAGGAAAGGGATTAGAAAATAAGATGGAAAATATCAGAATGCCACTATATAAATCTTTGGTGTGCCCACACCTTGAATACTGTGTGCCGTTCTGGTCACCCCATCTCAAAGAGGTTATAGTGGAATTGGAAAAAGGTTTCGAGAAGGGCAACAAAGATGATCAAGGCAGGGTATGGAATGGCTTCCGTATGAGGAGAGACTAAAAAGACTATGGCTGTTCATCTTAGAAAAGAAGTGACTAAAGGTGGATATGATAGAAGTTCTATAAAAACATGAATGGCGTGGAGAAAGTGAATAGTGAAGTTTATTTACCCTTTTACACAATACAAAAAAAAAACAGGAGTCACCCAATGACATTAACAGGCAGCAGTTTTAATACAAACAAGAGGAAATGCAAAACTAACCTGTGGAATTGGTTGCCATGGGATGTTGTGATAGCCAAAAGTATAACTGGGTAAGTTCATGAAGGATAGGTCCCATCAATGGCTTTAGACAAAATGGTCAGGGACACAAGCCCATACTAAGGGTGATCCTATATCTCTAAGTACCAGAAGTTGGGAATGAAAGACAGGAATGGATCACTCCCAAATTCCCCTGTTTGGTACACTCCCCCTGAAGTGCTGGTACAGGCCACTGTTGGAGACAAGACACTGGGCAAGATGGACCATGGTCTGCTCCAATGTGGCAGCTTTTATGTTCTAACACTGCCCCAGGAACCAGGCCCAATATCTTGAGTGTGCTACTATAAATATTGTCTTCCCCTACAGCTTAATGGTTTGTTTAATTGCCTTCATCGGTCTGGTATCACCAGGGTGGTTTGAACTGGGAGCCAGATGTAGCTGATGTGCTTATAATTGCATCAGTGTGTCTTGCTTAAGTCTATTTTTAGAAACCTTTAAAGTGTCTGGTTTCCAGACAGTGGATGCCCAGCACTTTCTGCAAAATCATGCCCCATTAAGGTGTCTTAAATTAGGCATCCAAAAATCTCTAACCATTTTTTAAAATCTTGGCTCCTATTTCCTAGCTTTGCCATCAGCTTGCCTGTGAAACCTTGGCAAGTCATTCAATCTCATTGTGCCTCAGTTTTCTCATCTGTAAAATGGGGAAGTGACCCCCATTTCACGGAGGATTTCTGGGGCGTACTCATGTTCACAAGACACTTTGCGAGACTTAGATGAGCGGTTTTTAAAAATGCAAAATTTTGCTGCATTCTTCATAGTGCTATAAAAATGTAACCAAAAGTACTACCCTCATTTTTTAGCATTTCAGCATGCTCTTCTTTTGTATCGAACACCAAGCTAGACGTAAGTGCCTGTTGTCTTCTGTTCTAACTGAATTCCTAATAAAAAAGGAGCTGACTTCCCCTGTGTTATTCACCCCACACACACACACACACACACACAGCGGACTTCCCCTGTGTTATTTACCAAACACACACACACACTTTTCACAGAGGGCACGTCAGGCTGCCATGGACGCTGCAACTGGGAGCCAGACATCGCATGCAGTGGCACTTCAATTTCCTTTAATGCCTCATGCTCCAAACACACTGAGGATCCTAACAATGGTTACTGTGGCTCATCTCGCTGGTGCTTTCGCATGATGCTCATGTGACTGCATACCTGTGAGACTGCTCTAATGCTTGTTGAGGAGTGCTGAGGTCCTCAAATGAAAGGCTCAATGTAAGTGCCATATATTATTATTATTTTAATATGTATGCAAGTCCAGAGCTCAGGACACTACCAAATCTAGCATCAAAATCAGATTAAATGACCGCACTTTATTAAAAACTGGTAAATTACTATCTCATTTTACTCTGTTAACTATTAGCTGCTGCCATATAATGTTCTGTTAGCACTTCTCTAACATAACTATGTGAAATGTATAAATGCTTTGAATCACACACACACACACACACACACACGAACACTTTGCAAAACATCTACAAGCCTTGCCCTCAATTAAAGATGCATGACACAGCCTGTGAGAACTAAAAGAGACACCACATGACAGCTGTCTAGATTGTCAGTGTCAGAAGATGTCTTTTGGAATGGAGGCTGGACATGTGTTTCCTTTAAAGCCATCAGCACTGTATCCTCCTTGAAGGAGACACTGACCATCTCAAACAGCTAGGGTCTCAGTACGGCCATCAATTTCAATAGGAGCAAGAGTACACCCTGGGTTTCCATGACCTCACAGCATGGTTTGGCATTGTGGGGACTGAAATCCTGAGGTTTGTCACAGATCCCTTAAGAAGCAACTGCCAAAATCAATTAAAAAGAGAAAGCAGTTACATTAAAAGGAAAGTGACTTTAAAAGAGAGCGCTTTTGAAACTCCAAAGCACCAGGTCGGGGCCATTAGCTACACAAACTGGCCAATGAAGAAGCTCGTTTGTATCACGATGGTTATCTCTCCTGATTTGCAAGTGACATAGTGAGCTGAGATTCAGCCTTTATGTGCCCGCCAGCATTCAGGGCTCCAAATTACACTGGCTCCCTTTCCCCCTGCTCCAGACTCTGGAAAACTCTTGTTATCTTTGGCCTTTGTCCCCCTAAAAACTTTTTCAAAGGCCCAATCTGGAAATACTTAGTGTTATTGCATCCGAAACAAAAACCACAGGTTGCCTCCCTCCCCAGCTCTGCTATCTCCCCTTTCACAGAACCAGGGTACATTTACTATGCATTACCTCCCATTGGGGCAGATTTGCTGAAGGAAAGCGCTCTGTAAACTCTGCAGAGTGTCTATACCAGGCTGATGGCTCTCTTTAAAGGTACTGTGCCTGTTCCCTACCAAAAAGCCAGCCAAGGACTGGATTATCTGTATTTTTAGAATATTAAATAGACACCATCTGCTTAAGTAACTGAACAAGATTAAACTCATTAAATGTAATGTGGGAACCTCACAAGATCTATTTTCTCCTCTACCCTTTTGCAAGCCTGTAGCATCATTCAAGGCTTCCAGCCGAGCTTCTCTGACACAGCCCTGAAGGAATATTCTGTTACAGTGGAGGCACTCACTCATCTCTTCTTTGCCATAAACGTCTATCCGTCCCTGGGCACCAAGTGTTTTCAAAGGGCTGACACCAGGGATAGAGTCGGAAGTCAGGCCAGGCTAAAGCAAGCCATGCTTAGGTTGAGTGGTACCTTACTTGGCAAATAGTCCCGCTGCACTCATCTAGTAAGGGTGGCTCAATCTGACTCCTTGTGACCTTGAGAAAATTTGTTTTATTCTGTGCCTATATCCCCCTCTTTAAAATGGGCATATGGTAATGCTTACTATACAATGGCTTAGCTGAAAGCTGGGATCCAACAGGATGACTAACTCTTCACAGAAGTTGGGCCAATAAAAGATATTACCTCACCCACTTTGTCTCTTCAATCCATGTAACAATATCCCAGCTGAGGCATGTATTAGCCTTCTCCACCCAGATTGCTACATAAACCTATTTACTATTTTATAAACACACACACACACACACACAGAGGCAGTGTTGCCAACTCTAGTGACTTATCACAAGTCTCCAGATGTTTGGTGTTTTAATTAAAGCCCCAGCTCCTGGAGTCAGGTGATCATAGGAGAATCTCTACTTTCATTTTTTAAAATGAAGTAAGTTTCTAGCCCTCATGTTTGTGGAGAAAAAGTTTGAAAACGTGACCTGAGTAAATCCTAAAGGCTCAGAAACCAGTAGGCAGATATATATAATTTTAAAAACACTCAATTTTTAAAATAATTTCATAGCTTTTTGGAACCTGGCTCATAATTTTTGAACACTTGGGGCTGGCAATATTGAACATGCATCAATCTCTGATACTTTTATTAGTTTGTGATGGGTGTATAGCCTTAAAAAATAAAAATCGAAGTGGTAGATGTTAAATATTCTGGTTGTGTTGCAGCCATCATTATTATTAATTTTCTGAATTGCAGTAGCACCAATCAACAGGTGCCCTGGCCAGATTGGGACCCTACTGTGGTAGGTGCTGTACAAACACATTTCCTTGCCCCAAGAAATTTACAGTCTATAAGATAAAAGAGGACAGGTGGGAGCACAAGGGAACAGACAATTATGAACAATGTGATAAGCAGTGGTCAGAGCACAGGCTGTGAATCCTCTCTCTCTCTCTCTCTCTCTCTCTTCCTTACTCCCTACCCCCAACCCCAGTCCTATGATGAAATGACTTCCAGGGAGGCTCAAACCTTAACAAGCTCCTTCCACTTGCCCTAGCCCATCCAGTTATTTTGTGCGGGCTCCCAACAAGGAGATATTTTGCTAGGCGCTCTTATTTACCCACCTTATAAAGAGGAGCTGAGGCTTAAAAGTGTTTTGGGATCCGCGGATGAAAGGCACCAGATAAGTTCAAAGCATGCACATGTGTTATTAGTAATACCAGCCACTAGACCTGTACAAAAATAAATTGCCACTTGACCCGAGGCTGGGAAGCAGAAGTTCTCCAGCTGCCAAGACCTAGATGCGTGGCATTGGCCTGTAAATGTGGGATAGCATCCCAAACCGAGAGGTACAATGCAGCAGAGGTGGGAGCTGGAAGTGAGGATATGAGGTTCACTTCCTTTATGTGTTTAATGTTTTTTCTAACCTTAACTGTTCATGACTCTACAGCTCTAATATTAGCAACCTGCAGTGGGTTTAGGGTGCTTGGTTGGCATGATACAGTTGAGGAATATGCTGAGAAGGCAGCAATTTCATCTCACTCCATACAGCACCCGATTATGCCATAATTCCCGCCCTGTGGTCAAGAGCTTGACTCTTGCTTCTCCATTAGCCTCTTATGCCTAGGAGGGAGGAATACTGGATCTGCACACAATTAGGGTCCCCTCCTTCACCCCCACCCAGCTGGCAGGAGTCTTCCTGCCTCCAGGCTACCTGGCTAAATTAAGAGATAATTTTGGACAGAGCTCAGAGTCAACAGAAATAGATCACAGTATTCTGGCTCAGGAGACACTCTAATCTAAGGCCATGTCTACACTACCACTTATGATGGCAAAACTTATGTCACTCGGGGATGTGGGGGAAAAAAAAACCTCTGAACAACGTTAAGTTTTGCCAGAATAAGTGGCAGTATGCACAGCGTTATGTTGGCAGGAGATGCTCCCGCCACTCATTGAGGTGGTTTTATTATCTCAACGGGAGAGCTGTCTCCTGTCGGCACAGAGCAGCTACACAGGCAATTTTATAGCGGCGCAGCTGCATCAGTACAGCTGTGCCACTGTAGACATGACCCAAGTGTCATTTTGTTTTGTTTTTTAAATGATCTGTTCCTGGACATTAAGGTTGCAATTAAAACCTTTGCAATGCAACCTGATGCAGTGGTGCCTTCTTAGAACTATTGTTTTAGGCGGTCTGTAAACCTAAGAAATGTCTGAAGGACCCCAACTCTAGTTTCTATGTTAACTCTGAAACCTAACGTTATCTTAATTGTTAATTTGGCTACTGATCTTTTCAACAGAAACATCCACCTAATGTGCTTCTGCATGGTAGGATATTAACAGAAGTTAGAGAAGGGGAAAAACCTATTAGACTACTTGATCCATCCACTGGGAGCACTGAAAGATTGTTCCCTATAATCTATACTGGACAAAGCTCTGGAAAACAGATTTAGATGTCACAAGTAATTTAATTTCTACTTTCTCTTGGGAGACAATTCCACAGCCTAATACAGCCCCAGAAAAGACCAAGGTTTAAAGAAGCTGCCACAGCTGTAGATACAAACTAGAAATGTCTTGGAATTTTTTACAAGACATGAACCTGGGCTGCAAAATTTGGGCTACAAATCCCACCTACATGAAGGAGCATTTGGATCTGAGACTTTGTTTTGCTATATTTAGAGTTGGAGGGCTGGTGCAATGTTTGGGTGTGGATCTAAACCCTCACAAAGCTTGGGCATTTTCTACTCTAAGGTTTTAGTTCCAGCCTCTCTCTCTTTATTTAAGAAGAAAATTTCTAATAGCAACAATTTATTAGCGCACAAAGTTTTCAAACCCAGGTGCCTCGAATTAGGCACCTGAATAAGAGCAGCCTGAGTTTAGAAGTGCTGAGTATCCATAAATTCCACTGAAGTCAATGGGAGCTGCAGCTCTCAGAATCAGAGCACTTTTCCCTGGGGATTCAGGACCGGGGATTCAGGCACGGACAACACTGGCCATGGTTTCTAGAACCTCTTCAACGTTTTCCCATGAGGCTGCACTGGGCTTTTGACCAGCACTTTGCGCAAGACACAGACCATATTGAGAAGAAAAAGCCTGGAATTCAGATAATGGCCTACAATGAATGGGCATTCACGGACTCCAGCGCTGCTGACTTGGCTTCAAAGCCTGGCTTCTGTTAAAACGATGACATGCTGCTAAGTTTACTAGCAGGGAAATCCAAAGAGTTGGAAATGGGGCTCTGAAAAAAGTGACTTAACAGCTTTCTGACAGGCCAACAAATTAAAGACTATTGTCACTGGGGCAAGGCCAGGCTCTCCTGGAGACCATCCAGGAGTTTGAGGTCACTAAGAGACTCATGAGTACGTCAGTTAGAGTATATTGCCATGTCATCTTGGTCACCCTGCGGGACCTTTCCTTTAACCCTTTTCCACCCAGTTGTGCTTTTAAGAAAGTGTCTTTTCCTTTTAGTAATAGGAATCTGGCGCAATTCTGCTGCAGTTTCCTGTTTACTTAGAAATACGCCTGCGGTGAAGAGAAACTGGAGAGGCCAGGATATTCGGGGTGGATCACAGAGTTTATCATCTTTGGGTTGTCTGTTCTAAGCTAGGTCATGATCAACAGTGACCAACAACCATTGCTGTCTAAGGCTGTTTGGTATCTTGTATGAATGGAGCTGGTGGGTTTTCATCTGTCCTCTAGGAACTGGGTGAAGATCCACCAACATAGCTGTCACTAACTGGCTGCTTTGGTTAGCAACCTCAGCCAAGGACTGAATGGGTAACATCTCCTTCCCACCCTTGGTTTGTACACTGGCTATCTGGGACAGAGTCTCTCTCTTTGTACCTGTCTAAAATGTGGATCACTACAGTTGCTGATGTGGAGTTGTCCAGGGCAGAGTCCGTGCACTGAAATGGAAGTTCCAGACCAATGTGCTATTAAAGCATCATCAGAGCTAGCAAACTACTGCTGCAATACAAATAACCCATTCTCCTTCTCGGGGTGGTTTCTCAGGGACAGAGACACACACATGCACAGGATCGGGTGCAGGTGGGTACAGAGAGAACTCCATGCTGGTTTCTATCCAGCAGTAAATTCACTCTAAATTTAGTGTAAATAGTGAAGAGTGGAATATTAATATACATCTTTAATTTCAGCATTTTACATGCTTGATTTGTGAAGTCCCCTCTACAGACCTCAGAAATGAGTGAAGAGTCAACCATCCAAAACTGCCTACTACCGAGTAGGCAGAATCTAAAGAAAAATTAAACAGAACGTATTTTCTACAGCAATGATGGTTTGAGGATCCCCTTAAGTATCCAAAATGAAGACATTCTGGAGGTTCAGTAGCTCAAACTGCTTTGGAAATAGCAAGATTTCCTTCATAGTAAAATAACCCCTTTTAACATGGGGAAAACATTGTGTGTTGTCCTTATACTATGACTTCCCCTCTGCCAGCATTAGAGAAATCTCTAGTGCATCTGCCACACCATTTTAAGGAGTAGAACTGGAACTCAGGAGACCTAGGTTCTACTTCTGGCTCTGCCACTGGTCTGCTGAGTGACCTTCTGAAAGTCACTTCACCACTTAGTGCCTCAGTTTTCCCATCTGTAAAATGGGGATAATGATACTGACTTCCTTTGTGAAGCACTTGGCGATCTACTGATGAAGAGTGCTATATAAGAGCTAGGTATCATTATTATTAAAGGGTCTGTTATTTGTTTTTTAATCCAACTCACACAAAGAAATTGAATACAGGCCAACACCCCCAACAAAAACCCATCAGCCCGCTGAGCCTACACATGAACTACTGGTGGTACAATACCTTGGTGACAGACAGAGTGTTATTCAAAGATACCATGAGCCAGGAACGTGTTTTAATCAGAATGTAAAGCACATATTGACTCCTGCTGAAGTCATACAGCTTTACAGATGCTCCACACCTCTCAAAATCAGGCTGCCATAGGGTAGCTGGTCCCTATGGATAGACTGAGCCCAGCTGCCCTGGACTGACGTGAAAGAAATCTGATGAGGTTCAACAAGGACAAGTGCAGAGTCCTGCACTTAGGACGGAAGAATCCCATGCACCGCTACAGGCTGGGGACCGACTGGCTAAGCAGCGGTTCTGCCGAAAAGGACCTGGGGATTACAGTGGATGAGAAGCTGGATATGAGTCAACAGTGTGCCCTTGTTGCCAAAAAGGCTTACGGCATATTGGGCTGTATTAGTAGGAGCATTGCCAGCAGATCGAGGGAAGTGATTATTCCTCTCTATCCGGCACTGGCGAGGCCACACCTGGAGTACTGCGTCCAGTTTTGGTCCCCCCACTACAGAAGGGATGTGGACAAATTGGAGAGAGTCCAGCGGAGGGCAACAGAAATGGTTAGGGGGCTGGGGCATATGACTTACGAGAAGACGCTGAGGGAACTGGGGTTTAGTCTTCAGAAGAGAAGAGTGATAGCAGCCTTCAACTACCTGAAGGGCAGTTCTAAAGAGGATAGAGCTAGGCTGTTCTCAGTGGAACAAGGAGCAATGGTCTCAAGTTGCAGTGGGGGAGATCTAGGTTGGAGATTAGGAAAAACTATTTCACTGGGAGGGTGGCAAAGCACTGGAATGGGTTACCTAAGGAGGTGGTGGAATCTCCATCCTCAGAGGTTTTTAAGGCCCGGCTTGATAAAACCCTCGCTGGGATGATTTAGTTGGGGTTGGTCCAGCTGTGAGCAGGGGGTTGGACTAGATCACCTCCTGAGGTCTCTTCCAACCCTAATCTTCTATAATTCTATGATTGAAGCTGGTGAGCCCAATCCAGCTAATTAAAGGGGGCTGGGCTACACCAAGGCCTGTAAAGGGCTGCTAGTAGGCAGCTGGGAAGAAAGGACTACGGCAGGCTGAGCCCTGGTCAGCAGAGGCCACACTGGAGTGGAGCTAACTCCTGTGGCAAATCCCTGGAGCAAGAAGTCCAGGGGCTGAAGGATGCAACCTACAGCTCCAAGAGGGGAGCAGAGCTGGAGGAGACAGGAAAGCTGCCAGGAGCTGGAGAGCCAGAGACCCCTGGGAGGGTAGTCCTGAAGCCTGGCGTGAGGTATTGAATTAAGACTGCATTCTGGTTGTTTCTTAACCATTGTTAAGAAAGAATAAACTTCCCTTGACTGGGATTGGCCATGGCAGCGCATGTTAGGACACAGGGTGCAGCGTTTCCCCCCGCTCCTCCAGTGACACAGGTGCTAAGGCTTTATAAATGACAGAACAGAGTGGCGGGGTGAATTGCTATTAGGACCAGGAATTCCTAGGTTTCTAATCCCAGCTCCACCTACTGTGAAATCACAGGATAATTGCTCAACAGCCCCTTGTGGCTCAGTTTACTCATTTGTAAAATGAGGTTGACCCCGACCTACCTACCCAAGGGAGCTGGGGGGTTCAGCAGTGTGTCTGGCACTTTGAAAAGGAGAAGGGGTATATGGGTATTACTACTGTAACACAACTGGGTTGGTACTGCCCACGTCATCAGTTGCTTTTTAACCCTCCCTCCCTCCCCCACTATATCTTTTTAAAACAGCATACTATATTAGAAATGATGCTGGGCCTCCCTTGGTCTACTCTGTTCATGGGTCTGCAAACGCTCGCAGGAGGTTTCCTTCCACAGCTCCTGGGTTTCCTCTTTCCTGCTCTCAGGAGCTAGATCAAGAGTTCATTTTAATCCTTTCAGGAAAAGGTTGAACTCTGGTGCAGCCTCTTCCTGTGATATGCTCAGTGAAGGGGAAGATCACTTAACCTGCTCTGCTCTTCCTGTGGCTGCCCTCCAGGAAAATACTTAGCAAGTTCTTGTTTGTTTATCAGTTCTAAGTGTTTTTAATGCTGGGGAAAGTTGCTAGACTGATAGCCCTGGGCGACTACAGGACTCCACTTATCACAGCCGTCGTGCATGCTTTCCTATCTCAAACCTAGTGCTGGAGAGCCTGACTGACTACCTCTTGCAAGAAGAGAGCCCAATATGACAGCATCTGCTCCGGTAGTAATTGGACTGAGACCCTCGGCTTGTTTCACTTGAGACCAGACAGCTGTCAGATGGCTGACAGAACTTCTCATCAATCTGGGTCAAAAATCTGGTGAGTATGCATAAATCCCCTTCATGTCCGTCCCCCCCACCCCCACCCCAATTCTCCAGCTACTAGACCTGGGGGAGAGCTCAGGACATCTGCTTTGCAACGGGGTGGGGAGGTAGCAGCTTCTGCCCAGCTGGGAAGTGGGGGGATCTTGAGGCTTCAGCCCTGTGGGGCACATCTGCCAGGGCTTGGGACTTCAGCAGGAGCGGGGCTGAAGCCCCGAGCCCTGGCAGGTGCCTCCTGTGGGGCTGAAACCCCAAGTCCTGGCAGGTGTGCTCCAGCTCTTGAACTTCTGAAAATTGTCATATGCTGCTCAGAGGGTCAGTAAGCTTGGCCACGCCTGCTCTAGTGTTGTTAAATAGTTTCCATGCAGCTTGCAGGCATTTCACTGCTGTGACCATTTACCTAGCTTCCTTGTTTTTGTTTAGTTCCCTTTTTTGAAGTAAAATGCTACTGTGATGGTGAGTTTTGTTTGGGGTGGTTTTTTGGTATTTGCCCCCCAGCACTTATATTATGGTTGCTATTACTGAGCAGTTCAGCTATATTCCCCTCTTGGACCAGATCCTGTACATCACTTAGGACTAAATCAAAAGTTGCCTCTCCCCTTGTGTGGGTTCCAGTACTAGCTGCTCCAAGAAGAAAGTCATTGACTATAACTTACAAAACTCATTTCTCCTGTGATGAGCAGAAAAGGACAAGTCTATAATAGCTATTAGTAAACTAGTCAATGTATTGGGGTCTACACAGTGCGAGTGTAGACACCACATTACCTAGGTTGACAACAGTTCTCAAGCAGATATTCCACAATGCCCAACATTGACCTCCCTAGTCACAGTTGTGAACTCCACAGCCCAGGGGTCACAGATGCACTCCTTCTCCCTCAACCGTTTTAAGCTCCATGAATGTTTGAAGTTGGCATATACATGAACCAAACTTGGTCTGTGTGTGTTAAATGAGGGATGCTATTAAGTAGTCGAGAGACTGCTTAATGAAGCTTTATAAAAGCCAGTATTAGGTTACTGTGCAGTACTCTGTGCGCTTAATGAACGATTTATACTGCATGCCCAAGGCAAAAAGGTATCGGTTTTATTTACCAAATGGTACCACTTGACTATACAAAGCTCTCAAGTGCCTTCCAGCACCCCTACTCTTCCCTGTCATCCCTGAGATCTGCTCCCTATTGTGCTAGCAGGCATTGACTCAGGGGAAGTGACATTAAAAAGGCAGATTAAAAAAACGCACAGTAGAAAGTCCAGCTGTTTCCTCCAAAACGACTAAATGAGATAGCTGGTATGTCACTTCCTGCTGCAGGTAGAGTCACATTGAATCCTCCCTGTTTAATCCTTATGAAACAGGAAGTGGCTTTTAGGAAGACAATGACATAATTCAAGGTCTCGTAACTTTTCTGGTTGTGTATTTTAATCCATTACCAGATGCTTTAACGAGTAGCCAGACTGTCTTCCAATGTAAGGGACTGAGAGACAGCAGATTTGAGTTCTATCACCAGCTCTCCCACTGAGCTTAGGCAGTTAGCCTTTTCCTCTTCAATTTCCCCATCTGAAAGAGAAGCATAATACAGACCTAGCTCTCAGCAGGGATGCCGTGACAGCGATTAAGGCCCTGATCCTGCAAACTGCTTCACACATGGACCCTTGCACAGTTCCTTTAAACCTCCCTGACTTCAATGCAGGTGCAGGAGCTCCTCCCCACCCCCAAAGCCTCGCCCCCCCCCGGCCAGCAGCTGGAGCACGGGCAGCTGTAGGGGGCTGCAGACCCTCCACCTTCCCAGGACCCCCCACCCCCCCAAGAGCAGCCCCCTGCTCTTACCATGGACAGGCTGTAACTCTTTAGCCCCGCTGCCAGGCCACAAGCTGGTTTGGGGTAAGAACCACCTGGGCAGCTGTGGGGAGCGGTAGACCCTCTAGCTGCCTTTGGCAGGGTTCTGGGGGATGGGGGGGACATGGGCCAGGGCCTGCTCTCAGGGGCCCCCCCCACCTCAACACAGGTGGAGGGACCTGGGCTCCCTGGCCCTGCTCCGGCTTTGCCGGGGCCTGGAGGGGGAGAGGAAGGGCAGGGCCAAGGAAATAGAGAGGGCGGGACCCCCAGCCTCCCTGCTTTTGGGAAGGTTCCACCACGCCTGCCTCCAGCAACTGTCCCACAATGCCTAACACTGACCGCTCTGGTCACAGTTGTGAACGCCACTGCCTGGGGTGGGGGGGGTGTCCACTGGGAGCAGAAGCCTCCCCTCCCCCTTTAAAAAGACCTTCCATGAATTTTTGAAATGCCTTTTCCCGATTGCCCAGCTTTGCGAACAGACCTAGTAAAATTTCCATGTTTGTGTACAACTGCCCAGTTGACCATGCCAGCTACGTGCTCCAGGCACACTCCAGCCTGGAGGAGACAGGACATATTGGCTCTCTGGTGGGGTGTGAGGAGAAAAGGCTGTGCAGGCATAATTACGGACCAGCCCTAGAAATGTTGACATTTATGAGCAGATTGCACAGGGGCTGCAGGAGAAGCGGTACAAGAAGGATGAGCAGCACCACCACAGGCAGACCAGAAGCCCAGGGAGGCAGAGAGCCAATCCAGTGCCAAGCCACACACCTGCCACTTTTACAGAGAGTGGTATGCCATATTTGGTGGAGACCCCACCACCCTGCGGACACTCCCGAGGACCCTGGCCGTAAATAGCAAGGAGGAGGGACATGCAACTGGGGGGTCCAGCTATGCTGAGAGCCATGGCCTGTTTGAGACTCCACGGCAGTCCACTCAGTCCTGACAGTCAAGCACAGGCAAGCCCAATGCAGAGGAAAGAGCCTTGGATAAGTGTGTAAGTGTATTTCCAATTACAATGATGTGCTGAGGGCGCGCCCTCAGCCATAGTTCTGCACTGATCTTGTCTAACAGCCCTTGTATTGGCTGTTCCAACTCAGCAGACAGCCACTCTACTTCCATCCTGGGGGCAGCTTCTCCCCCACTTTGCCTTACAGATAATATGCAGGAAACAAGCAGCTATAACCATTCGGATATTTTCCTCACAGAGATCCAGTCTTGTGAGTAAACAGCACCAGCATCCCTTCAATCTACCAAAAGCACATTCAACTGACATTCTGCACCAGCTGAGCTGGTAGTTGTATCTTTCCTTGGTGCTGTCCAGGAGGCTGATGTGCAGCTTCATGAGCCATGGGAGCAAGGGGCAGGCTGGATTCCCCACGATCACTACTGGCATTTCAATGTTGCCAGTGATAATCCACTGGTCAGGAAATAGGGTCCCTGCTTGCAGCTTTCTGACTAGTCCTGCGTTCTTGAAGATACGAGCATCATGCACTTTCCCTGACCAGCCAACATTGATGTCTGCAACATGTCACCAGTGACACACCAATGCTTGCATAACCTTGGAAAAGCAGCTTTCTGGTGATATACTCTGGGTCAAGGTGGGTTGGTGCCAAAATATGAATGTGCATACCATCTATCACTCCAACTCAGTTTGGGAACCCCACTGCTGTAGATCCACCCACTATACCTTGCATATTCCCAAGAATTGCAGTCCTTCACAGCAGGAGAAAATGAATGGCTCTGCACAGTTGCATGACAGTGGTCTTAGAGTGGATTTTCCAACTCCAGAATGGTTTCCCTTTGACCGCTATCAATCCAGAAATACAAGTTTCTACAGTGCAATCACCTCTAGCTTCTCCGCCGACAGCACATCTCTCATTCTTGTATCCAAAAGCAGTGCTCCACCATCTGCAGCTGCTCCGTGAATGTTACCAACAACCTTGAATTGGTTTTCGCTATGGCCCACAGCAATTTGTCCTCCATGAAATTGTCACGTTCCCCACTGATGCGGTGGTTCTTATGGCTCTGCAAATACTGGAGGATCATGTGTCCTGTGCTTGCAATGCTCAGGACAGAGGCCTGGAACCTGCACAGCTCTGCACTATTGTCAGAGATGACTGGCAGCATGGAGGGCCACGTGGGTTTTTTTTTTTTAAATGTGCCAAAGTTATGGGCTACGGCTGACACTATGGGATGGAGAAAATTGCAAGGTGGGAACTTGACTCCTTGTTCCCAGTCGCCCCAGCTGACTTATTTCTGCCCCACCAGGGATTGCCAAAACTTTCCAAAAGACAGTGCACTGCATGGTGGTGAATTGCAAACTCAGATACCTACCCATGATGGGCATCAACACAAGCTCTCCTGGTGAGTACATATAGCACTGACGCAAGGAATCAACTATACACGTGGACGAGTGATATACTAACTGTGGCAGCTTTATGCCAATACAACTTGCGTCAGCCAAAGTTTGTAGCGTAGACATGGCCTCAGATCACTTACACCAGCTTAACTAAATTGAGTTGAAATCACACCTTCAGTTAAACCAGTGCAACTTTCTTGTTTAGACAAGACCTACGTCCCTTTGACAGCAGGCAGGACTCAGGCTCTTAAGTCACTTTTGAAAATGCTACCCCATGTCTAAGACACTGCTAACAATTAACTCGGTTAAAAGCAGGAATACTTCTTTACATACAAAGGAATATTCCTGTCTGAGAAGCAGCTCTGAATCACGGGCCTTGTGGAGATTCATGTTTGTTAGCGTCTCCCTAACTCCAGAGGAGATTTGTCCACTTTAGAAAGTGGAAAAAGCATCTGCTTGCAATCTCCAGTCCTGCAAACTCCACCAGAGGTCTGAAAGTCGAGGTAAGCCCTTTTTAACCAATCAATAACCAGCCACATATTGTCATACCTGTGCAGCACCCCTGAAGACAGAGGGCAAAATTCAGTCCTGCAGCTGGAATTTAGTTAACTATCCCACAAGCCAGAATGGAATCCAGCTCCCACTCCCATGTTAGCTCTATAGGGCTAACAAGAATAGCAAGGATCTTTGTCATTAAAGCAAGTAGATAGGACTCTGAATACACAAGGGGAGCAGATCTGGCAAGTAAGATGGTGAAATTTTAGTCAGTTTTTCAGAAATGCCCACATTTTACAATAATTAGTTTGACCTGCACAAACTTGCTTGTGACACTGAGCCAACTCCTACCCTCCCTTCACAGTAGAGGCAATGAAAGAGTTGAACATCTGAACAGAAACACTTATTCCTTTACTACACAAAAAGATTAATAATCACATGCATTGGTTGACAATCATGTTCAAACAGCTCGGGTGAAGTGGTTACAGCTTCTATTTACAGGAATTCATGCAATATCTATAGTGTGAATCATGTGGAGATCACATTAGGAAATAATTACTCTGGCAAGGAATTATAGATAATATATGCAACTCTCAGATGGCTGGAGTCAGCAGCACATTTAACTGCTTCAGTTGCAGAGAGGGTCTAACCAGTTCTATCTGATGTCACTGGCATTTTACCTTTTCTCAGCCTGTGCACTGTACTGTAACCAAGCACCACTGTCACAGGAAACCAAATGATGCTGTAGGAGAAAATTTGTACCAATGTGTGTCCACTACCTTGGGATCTCAGCATAAGTACTCGAGAGTACAGTGATAACACTAGGATAATGCATATCATCACCATACATCTGGTCAGCTGTGGAGGAGAAAGCAGCTGACATAATGGTCAGGCCATTAATTTGAGGATATGGAAAACACCAGAGATACGAAATACTTGCACTTCTGGAGGCCTTGTCTATTCTACAAAGGCTTTGTCGGTAGAGTACCACCAGAATAGTTATTCTGGCAGTAGAGACACGGTGTATGCCAACAGATGGAGTTTCTTTCAGCACAGTAACACCACCTCCACAGTGACATTAGCTATGCCAACAGACACACTGTCGGCATAGCTGCATCTACACTGTGGGCTTTGCCAGCACAGCTATGTTGGCTAGGGGATGTGATTTTTTTCTCTCCCACACAGACACTTCTGACCAACACAGCTATGCCAACAAAACTCTGGCGTAGACCTGGCCTGATATCGGATGCGAAGTTGGAAATGGATGGAGAAGAACATTTTCCTGAGAGGAAGTTATTTTATGTTTCTTCTTTGTATTGTAGGTAAACCACAAATAAACTTGTGCCTTAAAAAAAAAAAAACACCCCACACAGCAAGAGATTCCAAATCTAAGCATGCCAAATACGCAAAAAGATCCTGTATGGTTCCCAAAAGATACTGTGCATTTAGGTGAGGATGCAGAAGAGCAAGCTCTGTACTTAAGGCAACCTGCACACAGGGATGGGGATGCTGGGAAAAGAAGCTGTGCTTTTTTTTTTTTGCTGTTTTAGTTTAAACTAACAAAGACACATTCGAAATTCTGGTCTTATCTTCCCTGGATGACTCTAGTGATTGGAGAAATAGGTAAATTGCCCTGAAAGTGTCAAGAGTGACAACTGAAAGGAGAAGAGATTTTAGACAGTTGTATAAAATATAATGTCAACTCTTGCTGTGGAAACAGATTCAAAAATCAGAAGACTTGACAGGTAGGTGAATAAGGAACAGGTTGTGTTTCAAACTGTAAATGATGCTTTTGTTTTTAGATCTTTCACATATATCCTGTTAGTTATAAAGAATAAAAATAAACCTTTGTAGGTCTCTTTTTAGGGACCAAGAAATTATGATTTTACTTATCTAGCATCTTTTGTAAGTTCATAGTGCTTTACAGAGAGTTACTAAAAACTTCTACATAGTGACCACAACACAGCAATAAATTTCAGCCACCTCTGGGGAGACACACAGCAGCCATACAACAACATTATGCAGGAATTGAAGAACAACTCTTTATCCAACATGAAGCGATGGAGGAATAAGTAGACAGAGTGCAATTGCTCAAGTGGAAATCTGACAGGACATCAGGGTTAAGACCTCCATTCTTAGCATACACAGGACCTATAACTACTTCGGCTGGGAGCTTTAGCAAGAGTACAGCCCCAAGGGGAGTTGGCTGCAGGCTAACTGCTCAGAATGCTTAAACACCAAAGTAAACCATGCCCCAGGCTTTGCCCCGGTTTTTGAGCTGGACCCACAGGGCAACAACTCCACTGCATAATAAGAAGCGTGATGACTGATTCATCTTCTGTAAGATGAATCAACTCTTCTAGGAAAGTCCGCTAAAGGAGTGTTGGTTTTGAGAAGAACATGCAAAAAGGGTTATATAACTAAAACCCAGCCAAATCTAGAGAATTCAAAAGCCTTGTCTAATTGATGTGTATGTTTCAACCACAGGGCACAGAGGAGCCTACTCTATTGCATGCCATCAGCACCTTTAGGCAACACCGCCACACCACAGGGACAGATATACTGTAATCTTGGGAGGGTTTGCAGCAATCCCGGTCTGATGTTTCTCCATTTAGCAGTGAGGTGTGAAGACAGAAGGTGAAGCAGACATGAAAAGGAAACAAGTGTTGAGTCTGCCTCGACAACTTGGCAAATACACATTTCAAAAACACGAAGTCTCTTTAAAATTTACAAGACCAACGAGCAAAATACGAACTTGATGCCTCAGCACCTCCTCCTTAGCTAACTCCAGAAACCTACAACAGCTGTGTCCTGCTCTGCTCCCCACTGGAGCAGAGCAAGCACTGCACAATTTACTGAATTGGATGAGGGTTTAATAGGGGAGTTAAGGGACCCCTTGCATGCTAAACTGGACCTTTGCTGAGCAAGTAGGGCAAGTCCACCTTAACAATAGAAGGAAACAGAAAAAAAAAAAAAAGAACAAAGCAACATCAATGCAATCTATT
Organism: Natator depressus; assembly: GCF_965152275.1. Taxonomy (NCBI): domain Eukaryota; kingdom Metazoa; phylum Chordata; order Testudines; family Cheloniidae; genus Natator; species Natator depressus. Next base: position 118,519,773 of record NC_134240.1, on the reverse strand, counting down.
TGGGGTGATAAAAACTAGTGGGGGAAAAGTTACAGTGAAATCTCTATGACAGGCCACACTTATTAAGCTGCTCCTGTACTAAGAGGACTCTCCCCCCCCCCTTTATATATAGTGTATGAACTTATCAAGTACAGTTCTCCTCCTTTCATAGAAAGCCACCTCCATTAAACAGTCTCTTTCTTAGTTACTTATATGACCACCCATTATCATAGTATCTAAGCATCTTGCAATCTTGTGTGTATTTAGCCTCATAACCCCCCTCAGAGGTAGATCAGTGCTATCACCGCATTGTGCAGATGGGGAACTAGTACACAGAGAGGCTAAGTGACTTGCTTAAGGTCACACTGGAAATCTGAGGCAGAGCAGGGAACTGAACCTGGATTTCCCAGATTAGCACTCCGCCCACTGGAGCAGCATCAGTCCTAAACAAGCACTAGAGATAAAGTGGTTTCACAGTACTCCAGCAATATATAAGGAAACTATCAACTACAAAATTGGGAGAACTGTTTTGGAATATATTCAACTGCACGGATTTTAAAGGGGCTCCTCTAAAAGGCACCCTGTCTTGCCTAGACTAAAAATGCAAATTCTTACACTCTTATAATCTAGGGAGCAGATGTTAAGATATTACTCCCCACCCGAGTTTTGGCTCAAGGTGCAGTTATAGTGAGCGACTTGCAGGGTCCACCCATTACAATTGTAAGTTTAACAGATTACTAATATACAAAATCAAACATTTGCAAATTCCAATGCGGGGGGGGTGGGGGGAGAAGCGGTTACTTTTGGCATGGAAAAGTGTTTTGTAGAGATTTACTGGGGCACATACAGAAAACAATCCAGCCTATATCACTTTACCTACATACTCTTGAAAACACAGCAAATATCTGTTGAATGATGGGGCAGTAAATGACTCTTAACACATTTGCTCCTATAACAGGATTTACCCCTGCTACAGCATGCAACATGAATCAAAGGGTAAGCATGTCAACTTGTCTGTACTCACATAGTGCTTAGAAGGGTTTCTCCTTTTCTCCACATCCACCACATTTGCGTCCAGCACGCTATAGGACAGCATCTTCACACACAAAAACCAGGAAAAGCAAACAGGGCCCAGCTGTATCCTTGTATTATTATTATTCTTTCAAATCAGCTCCTCACCGTCCAGAGGATTTCCTAGGAAGCTGGGAACCTGTGCCCTGCACAATAAGAATTTTTTAACGTCCTCAAAAAAACCAAAACCAAACAAAAACGGGACGAGGGGGGCGTGGATCTCCTTCCAAAAAATCTTCCCCTCCCCTAGATTTCACCCCCCTTGGTAGGTTTATTTCCCAGACTTATCCCTCTTTGGGTGGAAATCGCTAATATTTAGGAGGGAGATGAAAACACTTTTCTTCTCACCCCCCCCTTTTTTTTTTCTTTCGCGGAGGGAAAAATCTGGGCAGTGTTCGTTGTCAATTGCTTCCAAGAGCTAGGCTCGCTCCCCGGCTGGGATAGCTTTCCCCTGGGGAGTGGGAGGTAACACAGCGTCAGTGTCCAGGCTGCTGTCCTCCACGCTGGGGGAGTGTGACGGGTGGTCTCCAGCTGGGTCTGCCTTGAGGGTTTATTGGGGGGCTCCGCAGCCCGCGGGGAGCTAGCTCCCTGTGGCAGGATGCCCCCTTGTGTCCGTCTCTCCCCTTGCCTGCCCTGCACGGGCCGCTCCTTTGTATCTCCTGCGCCCCCGGTCCCGGGCACGCTGCCCCCCTCCCCGCCCCGGCTCCTCCAGCAGCCGCCGCCCCCGGTGGACCGAAGCGCGGCGCGAGCGGGGCAGGGATGGAGCTGCTCCCCGGGGTGCAGCGGCAGGCAGGCGGGCGTGCGTGCGCGGCTCCCTTCCCGTCCCCACCGCGCTCCCTCCGGCGGCTCCGCTCCGGGGCTCGCTCGCTCCCTGCCGGGCCGCTGCCACCGAGCGCTCGCCTCTGACTGCGGCCGGAGAGCGGGCCGGGCAGGGAGAGGGGCCGGCGTGCGCGGCGGGCGAGGGGAGGGGCTGGGCAGGAGGGGAGGGTCTGGCCGCTGCCAGGCGGCAGGGGAGGGGTCAGGTTCCCAGGCAGGGAAACGAGGGAGGAGTGGGGGGGCGGCAGTCCCCAGCCCGAGCTCCAGCCAGCCAGGGTATAGGGTCCTCAGGGACAGCAGGGTCTCCCCCAGAGGCCCCAAGAGATATAGCACAAGGAAGGGTTTGGGGGGGGGGTCTCCCCCCACCCAGCACTCTAGGCAACCAGAAGTAGAGGCCCCCCAGAGACAGCAGGAGGGCTGGGGTCTCGCCCACCAGACCAGAAGGTGAGGGTCTCCCCTGCCCAGGTGTTGTCCAGGACACCCCAGAGGCATTTACATTTTGAAATCCTAGTCAAAGCGGTGGGGAAAGGCTGGTCCAGCTGGGGATTGGCTGTGTGTTCTCCCTTGGAGCAGTAACAGCTCTCCGATCCCCAGGGAGAGGCACAAGAGCTACAAGCCATAAAGCCCGGTAACACCCCTCTGCAGGATGCGAAGCAAAGGGAGAGGAGTGGGGACTAGTCCTTAGAGCAGCTGCCTGGAAAGCAGAATGGACGGTTTCTGTTCCCACCTCTGGCCACTGATCCACTGTGTGACCTTGGCTATATTGCTTCCCCTCTAGGAGCCTCAGTTTCCCTTTACCCTCCTCAGAGGGCTGCCATGAAATCTCATTATGAGGACACAGCTTGCTCTCTGTAGTTCTAGTACACCAGGCTTTCCACTGTGAGACTTCAAGAAGTTGGAAGGAGGAGAAATAGATCTTGTTCGTTTAGCATTACAATAGTCCCACAACTGAGAAAGAAGTCCCATTTTGTTAGGCACATTACAAACTAAGACAAAGGGAGCTTACAGTCTAAACAGACAAGGGAACTAGTATTATGGCCAGGTTTCAGGGGGTAGGGAATGGAGGCCCAAACAGATGAAGGGTAGGATTTTCAAAAGCTCTCAATGGTTCCCTATTGCTTTTGGAAATTCACCCCAAGTGACTTGCCCAAAGTCACACATGACCCTTGTGGACAAGCTGGGTATGGAGCAACATTCCCATGTCCCAGTCAATAGCTACAAGTGCAAAACCATCCTTCCTCCTTCAGACAGAATTGTTGCACTGGCCCCAGGCTGACCTGCATAGATCTGATCTATGGTTACAGGAGATGGGACAAAATTGAGGGGGCATCAAGCAAGCTTGTTTCTCCAACTTCCTGAAAACCCATATTGGTTAAGGTCTCTGAGGTCTAATATTCACTTCCCCCAGTCACATTTAAAAGCCAGCTTGCCCTAGAAATTTCAGAATGCTTTTATTCACAAGATCTAATGCATATGATTACTTTGGAGACAGTCACCTCAAAAAAGGAAGTTATAAATACTCTGGCTGCCTTTGGCTATCTTTATAGAGTTCATTAGTCCATTGCCAAATTCATTAGTCACCAAAGGTTTTTACCCCTGCACAGACTGACTCATACAACATGAATACCCCAGATCTTTCAAAAAGCCACAGACCAAGAAAGCACCCAGACCAAGGTGGAAAAAACCCTTTAGAAAGATAAAATTATGTATCAACTCCTTTATAAAAGTTTTACGATAGGCTTAAGGTTGTAAATGTACACCTTTAAAACGGTACACTTTTGTATATGATTAGAATATAAATAATGAACATGTTAGCATACTGGCATTACATAGCAATAGATATTCAAAATCCTGGAAATTCAAAGCAAAGGGTTAAAGTTTAATAAAGTGTGAAAGTCAATTCATACTAGGTTTCCACAAGCAACTTTTAAGGCAGACCCTGTATCATTGCCGACAGCATCAGTGGATGCAGACCAGTAACTTTGCAGTCTCTGGCTGTGGCCAGGTGGGGAGAAGGCTTGTATAATGCCTTCTCTTCTGGCCCACAAAGAACTAAATAATACCTAGCTCTTATACAGCACTTTTCATCAGTAGGTCACAACCACTCTACAAAAGGAGGTCAGTACCATTATCCTCATTTTACAGATGGGGAAACTGAAGCACCAAAAAGGGAAGTTACTTGCCCAGGTCACCCAGCAGGACAGGGGAAGAACTGGAAATAGATCCCAGGCCCCCTGTGTCCCAGTCTAGTGCTCCATCCACTAGGCTACACTGCCTAAGAAAGCTGGTCTTATCCAGGCCTTAAGAACGTCTCTCAGATTTGGACTCCTTAAGCCATTATTATTTTGTATAGCAGCAGCCAATGAGAACCCACTATCAGGAGCAGGGCCTGACGGTGCTAGGTGCTGTATGCACACCTAAGAAGTTACAGTCCCTGCCCCAAAGATCTTACAGTCTCAGTAGAAAAAGTGAAAATAATGGGTATAAGCAAACCTACAGAGGCAGCTTGCTTCTGCTGGGGTGAAGCAGGAATCCAACCCTTCCCCCCCAACCGCACAGTTGAATTAGGTACCTCAGAGAGGTGGGGAAGGTGTTTGGGTTTTACCTCCCTGTGGAGCAGCAGATATCAGCTGCTTCCAGACAAAGTATATCAGACCAGATGGGCTAGCAGAAAATACTATGATCTCAACAGCATATATTTGCTATTGCCCTTAGCTGTGTGGGGTTGCCACTAGATTCCACCTAGGCAGCAAACTCTGGGCCTAATTGCACCCATGAGATCAATGCACAGCAGTAGGCCAGAAGGGAAGCATGGCCTCCCACTATGTTAATTTGATCTCATTTCACCTTATTGGCTCCCCCACTTTAATTCCACTCACTCTCACCTCCTTCTCCTCCTGCTTTCACAGTACAACCCATCTCTAATCCTCCTTGTACTCTGCAAGGCATGGATAGCAATTATTTACATTAGAAACCATTTCTGTTTAGTCTAGCTAAAGAGTCCCTTATGTGGAGAGCAAACAAAGAAAATTCTTCTATGAAGATGTAAATATCATTTAAATAATCCATTGATAAGCATAGCAATGGCCAGGCACATTGTTATTTATTTGGGTCTTGGTCACATTCTTTTTACACAACACTGTTATTAAAAAAAAAAAAACACAACACACCACCCACCCCCTAAAAAAAAAAAAAAAAAAAAAACCACCACTACACACACACACACGAACAATTCCTAACTGGAACTGGTCAAAAATGTCTTCCAACAAAATTGACTTTTTTTTAAACACAAAAAAAGTCACTTTTGTCAAAAGTTCAAGCTTTAGTTAAGAAAAGAGTTTTCGGTAACTATTTGTCACAAAAAATATTTTCCCAACTCCCCCATTGCTAACCCTTTGCTGTCCCTCTTGTTAATTTGCATTTTCCTCACCTTCCTGCTGCTTTTCTAGCCCTTCTTCCCAGTGATATTTTATTGACTTGTGGCCAAGCCTGCTTTGGCAGTTTTGGGGTAAACCTGTGAAATAACTGTGCTCACCTGCTTACTTTTCTTTCTCCTGTTACCCAGTCCTTCCACAGTTCCCAGTCCATCAATATCCAGTTTCCACCTCTGCTCTAGTCCCTTCTTTCCCGCACTCTCCTCTATGGTCTCATTCATTAAACACTCTCCACCATGCTCTATGCCCTACATATTTTATTAAACAGGATGGTTTCACTGTTAGCTTGTCCTCCCCTTGCGAAGGCTGCAAGCTGTTTAGGACAAGGACTGTTTTTCAACTGCATGCGTATACAGCACCTAGCACAGTAGGAGCCTGATCCCAGACTGGGACATCTAGGCACAATGGTATTATAAAGGATAATAAAATTATAACCCCCTTGCCCTTTTTGGGGCTTCTGAAAAGCAGCTCTCTCATATCAGTCAGCAGCACGGAAAATGAAAGTGAACTTGCCTGCCTAACCTGTATGCTTGGGACCCAAGGTGCCAGTGGGGACTGGGACACAGGAGAGAAGGAAGAGGAGTTATAGGGCTAGGAGCTTGACTGACTTGTTTGGACAGTCAACTCCAAATCCTGAACTGTCTGTGTATATCTAGGACCATCCAGATATGCGCACCTAGGCCAAACCAGCACAATGTTTACAGTGGTGCCAATTCTTGGGATTTTATCATAAGTTTATGATATTTGGTGTTTTGCTTAAAGCCCTAGCTACTACAGTCCTGTGATTAAGTGAGAATTTTATTTTCTTTAACATTAATAGCCCTCATAGTTACAAAGCAAAGCTGGAAAATGTGACCAAAGTGCACATTAAAGGCTAAAAAAACCCAAACCCCACACTCCACAGAAGGCAATACAAAAAGAACCCGATTTAAAAAAAAAAAAACACACACAAAAAAAAACAACCAACCCTTAATTTTTAAGCCACCCTCAAGGTGTCTTGGGGACATTTGGGGTTGGCAACAATAGAAGGGTTTTGGCTTCCAGCAGCAGCAAGAGAACATATCAACCCTTAGTTACTCTCTAGAGAGTAGGATAGGAGGAAAAAAAAAATCACGCTCCATTTTGCTCCTCAGCAAGGGGAGCTCAGATGACATGAAGCATCTGACTCCAGAGGGCCCCCCCGACACAGCTGTCTTAGTTACCATAAGCACTGATCAGAAATGGAAGAGACAGTCCCTGAAATAAAAGCCTTGCATGGTGACAGGTTTCAGAGTGGTAGCCATGTTAGTCTGTATCAGCAAGAACAACAAGGAGTCGTTGTGGCATCTTAGAGACTGACAAATAAATGTCTTAGTCTCTAAGGTGCCACAAGGACTCCTTGTTGTTTTTGCTGAAATAAAAGTCATCACCAGTCACAAGCCTGCCTGAATCTGGACAAAGAAGAGTAGAGAAAGAAGCCTTCCATTGCACCAGAAGTCAAGGAAATGCCACAGCTTGAGCAACCTAGGGACCTGCTCAACTCCAGAAAGTGATGTCTCCACCTTGCAGTGGGACATCAGAGCTGGGAGTCCGGTCTAGACTATGCTTAAATAGTTAACACACAGCTCTGGGGTGAGTTAAGACTAAAAGGCTGCATGTACCCAAACTGCTGAAAGTTCAGACAGAGCTGAAGTAGGGTGTCAGCACCCCCATGCACCCAGCAACAGGCTGGCAGCAGTCATTTCATGATTTTTTGTAAGTTCAGTTACCTTCAGTCACCATTGCTGCGTCTGTGCCTGCTGGTGAGGCCAGCTATGCTGGGAACATTCCACAAGGCACATGTACAGAGGAACCTTATAGCTACAGTTTGCACCAGCATAATGTGGCCACAGGCACCTGTGAATTGTTTTTTTTCTCCTTTTAAATAAATAAAAGCAATTCTCCTTCACATTTTGAGGATGTTGAAGATGCAAACATTCCTGTAGAGGAGTGCACTCACCCCAGTGCCTTCCTTGTGGCCTAGCAGGCTTGCCTCATCAAGACCCTCCGCCAATGGGCGCTCCAGCCACTTCTCGTTACACAGCTCTCCAGCCAGATCACTGTGAAGTCTCTCACCTTCCTGGGTATCAACATCCCTGTGGAAAAGCACCTCCTCCATCTCCCTCGGCTTAGCACTTCCCCCTCTGGCAGTGGTAGGGCCTGGAGTAAATCAGCCCCATTTTGGGCAGCATTTGACTTCCTTCTCAGTGTTTATTTTTCAGTATGTGCAAGGGAGGCCTGGAGCAGGCCGAAGGAATACTCCTCCACCAAACAAAAGAAAAACTCACAAATATGAATGAAGGGTGTGTGTGCGCATGCACCCCGGTCCTGTCAGTGGCCCTGGAGTATCAGTCCTTCCCCTAAACAGCCACTGAGCTTTGGTTGTCTCTCCTGTAGGAAGGAGGGCAGACTCTTACAGCAGTTTCTCTCTCTTCCTCCTCTCTTACCGGAGGGGGGTGTTTAAAGACCTTGGACTCAGGTGCCCCTACTTGACCTGAGGTAATCCCTTCTCAGCGTATAGGGAAAAGGGCCTTTATCATTCTAATATACCACGCTCTTGCAGCTGTCCAGCCTAACTTTGTCACAGTCCACACAACACTGGTCATCCATCCAGTGTCTTCCACCCCTTCAGGGCTCCTCTTCCATGCCACTCTTCTGTCAGAGCAGTGGCCCCAGCCATGGGCGGCGGGTATAAGAGGCCTGGAGAGGCTAAGCCTCCCCAAACAGGATGCAGTGCACCTCCAAAGGGCACCGAGCCTACATTCCACCCCAAGGCCCCGCTCCTGCTTGTCCTCTTCACCCGTGGCCCTGCCTACGCTCCACCCCAAGACGCCGCTCCCGCTTGTCCTCTTCACCCGTGGCCCCACACACACTGCTCCTCTTCTCGCCCCACCTTTTCCTTAGGCCCTGTTCTTGCTCCACCTCTTCCCCAGAAGTCCCCCCACTTGTGCCTCTCCGCCCCCTCAAAGGTCCCCCCCGCAAAGGTCCCCCCGCCTGCTGGGAGCAGAGAGGCATAAGCAGCAGGCAGGGGAGCCTCAGAGGAGAAGGCAGAGAGGTGCGGGTGGGGAGGCCTTGGGGGAGGGGGCCGAGCAGGAGCAGGGCCTGGGGCAGAGTGGGGGTCAAGCGTGGGCAGGGCCTCAGGGGAGGAGGCTGAGCAGGGACGAGCCTCAGGGCAGAGCAGGGCCACAGTCTAGGTGCTGGTGCCCCCCAACTTTTAGGGAGCTTCCAACGGTCATGCCCAGTCTCCCTAAATGCAGAAGTCACAGGCTGCCCATGGGAGGGCTTCTCATTGGAGTCTTTCAACCAAACTCAAAAGCAAAACAAAAACTGCAATGAAAGCAACCTCTGCCCTCTTCCTTAGGATGACATTTTCATAGAATCACAGGACTGGAAGGGACCTCAAGAGGTCATCTAGTCCAGTCCCCTGCACTCATGGTAGGACTAAGTATTATCTAGACCATCCCTGACGGGTGTTTGTCTAACCTGGTCTTAGACATCTCCAATGATGGAGATTCCACAACCTCCCTAGGCAATTTATTCCAGTGCTTAACGACCCTGACAGTTAATCCATTCTGGGTCCCCTACAGCTCTCCATTCTTCTCCAGAATGTAGACTCAAGAAATACCTTCTTGGAGTCTTGTTTCTACTCTGGATCCTCCACTTCCATCTACCTCCAAGGCACCTGCCTGTCAGTTGACAGTCTCTCAGGCCCACTTCAGGAGTCTCCTTCACCTCTACTGCCTTCTCCCATCAGGGCTCCCTCCTGAATTTCCTCTTCAGCTGAAGCCTTTCCTAGGTTTCTTCCCTGGAGGTCCAGGCTGAGGCTCACCACCAGAGCATGCTCCACCCCAGTGGCTTCTCTGGATCTCTCAAAGTTCCATCCTCTACTACTCAGAGGACTACAAAGATTTTTCCCTATAGCTCCCCTGCGCTCCTAAGATTTCCTCTCTTTATACAAACCACTCAGCTCCTTCCCCAGCTGGAACTCATCTTTAACTGGACCTGGCCCACTGTCTAGGAACACAGATTGAAATCTCAGCACCACTTAACTCATTGAGACCCAGGATGGGGTATACATCATATCACAGTCCCTTCACTCTATTGCTAACTTCTATCATTACCCATGTTGACCAAGGCCTGCATCATGAAAATTTTCTTTCCTGTTGATAGACCCATTTTCACTTTGAGGGGGTAGCTCAATGCCTACTGTGAGATCAGGGACACTGGTCACTGTCCCCATGTGTAGGTGCAGCACAGACATACATCACCACAGCATCCATAGCTGACTTGCCAACCCCAGCCTGGTGGCCCACAGATCTGTAGCAATTGGGAGTGGCTGCTTTGAAAGAATGACAGGCACATGTGCTTCTGGACCAGGACTCATCTGGACTCATCTTCATGTTCTGGTGCTGCATGGCTGGTGTGAGCTCCTCACACAGCTGCAGGAATGTGACCTTCCTCATTCAGAAGCTCCAGATGCTGGTCATCCTATCTCCATGATGGTGCACTCCTGCCATTCCGTGCCCAGGGCCAGTACTAAAGATGGCACCCACTTGCACCAGAGAGGCCTTTCCTGCAGCTCTACATGCATAGGCCCGACTCCATGGGTGCTCTGGGGCTCAAGCACCCATGAAAAAAAATAGGGGGTGCTCTGCATCCACCAGCCAGTCGTTCAGGCCCAGGGCTGGCCACTGGTCAGTGAGTGGCTGGCAGGAGGAGCTCGGGGGAGGGGGGTGGAGAGGAGTGAGTGGTGCGGCCTCGGGGGGTGGGGAACATGGGCAGGAAGAGACAGAGGAAGAGCGGGGCCTCATGGGAAGAGGCTGAGCAGGAGCAGGCCCTCAGGGCGGAGCCTCAGGGCAGAGCGGGGTGGAGCACCCACCAGGAAAACCAAAAGTCAGTGCCTATGTGTACATGTTCCTGGCATGTTCTCTGTTCAGCATCATACCTATCTGCTTTGGGGAATCCACTGCTGCAGGAATGCCCCTCTCCCCCACATCATGGCACCTGCTTCCACTGCCTTTCACCAAACTGAAAGTAGCTCTATGAAAGTTGCCAATATTGGGTGCAGGTCATCCCGCTGTGGGATCCATGCCATGACACCAGTTGCGATGCAGGCCAGATAATAAAATGAGGAGCATGGCTTCCCGGAACTATATGGACTGTAGAAATTCCTGGGTTTAGATCTTTCCACCCATATTCCCCAGTGAGTGCAGACAGGTTCTCCCACAATACCCAGTGAAAGTATTCCTAGAGTGGTGTGGTTTGCAGTCATGCTATGAATTATGGGATATGTTCTTCCAGAAGTCATTGCAACTAACATAAGTCACGTGCAGTGCTGTGCAGGGCGTGACAGCATCCTGTGACACACAATTGTTAGTTTACAGTATGGTCACGTCAGCCTGAATCAAGAAAAGTTAACCTAATGGACTCAATTCGTGTGAGCCTATAGTGTAGCCACACACTATTAAACCTAGAGTGGGTCTGAAGAGGCAGGATTCATACCAGGATTAGGTTTTGTCTACACTACAGCCTATGTTGGCAAAACTTATGTCGCTCAGGGGTGTGAATGTTCCACCCCCCTGAGCGACATAAATTCCACCGACTTAAGCATTCATGTGCACAGCGCTATGTTGGCGGGAGAGTGTCTCCCCCGACATAGCTTATGCCGCTCACAGAGGTGGGTGCATGTTTATTATGCCAACAGGAGAGCTCTCTCCAGTCGGCATAGAGCATCTCCACCACACATGCTGCAGCAGAGCAGCCATGCCGGTACAGCTGCGCCACTGCAGCGCTGGACTTATAGACCTGGCCATAGGCTGGGGTTCCAGTTTGAGACTGCATGAGCTGGCATAGATCCCCCAAGCCCCAGGCAATTCAGAGCCCATATAACTGTGGGAGAGCGAGCTGGATTCTGCTCTGATTACAGCTAGATTCTGATCCCAGAATCTTTTTGTGTTATGGTCTCAGAGGAGGAACAGGGCTTGATTTTTCAGATTTCAGGAAGAGCTGTAGTTTAAAAACAAAAAGAAAAAAAGATTCTGATGTGTAAATTAAAAGCCTATGACCAGGAAACCAGTGAGAAAATAAACACAGGACAGACTTCTTTTTGTTATACATTTTTAATTCCACTTATTATGCATAGCATATTGCAGCAGGTAAGGGAAGTTCCTCTGCATAATGGCTAGTCTTGCCTACCCTGTCAGGGATGCTAGACACAACAGAGCAGGTTAAGGACAGCACTTCAGCCTTAACTTTGATTTTCCCTGACTTCTTTTTGCCAGAGCTGGAAATCTAGGGTCCAACTTTGGTAAGTGCCTAATGGCCACATGTTCCATTAACCAGGATGGGATTTAAAGACGCTCAGTACCTCAGGAGTATGAAGAGCACCTATTAGGATCCGTCCCTAGGGGCAACATTTCAGTGCTGTGCATGGCTGATTAGCCACACGATTCATTATTGGCAACAGCAGTTGCATGCATAATCCCCCAGGCATGGTGCTAGAGATATGCTCCTTAGGGTTTTTTTGGCTCTGGTATACAATAACACAACACAGAACCTTTGTTATGCTCCCAGCTCAGCTACTGTATTAATAAACCACGATTTCTTAAAAAGGCTGCTTTCTGTGTGGTTCTTCCACCGTGTTAAAAAACTATGTCTCTCTATATACATCACAAAAGTTGAAGAGTCTTTATCATTCAAACCTCAAATTCTGAAACACAAAACAAAACTCCACTTTTCTGTATTAACTGCATCCCATACTGTTTGGGAGATTCCTTAATTTCAAACCAAGGCTCGCTGTGGGGATTAAAAGGCCCAGCTAACATGGATACCGGGCATGTCAAGTCAGGGGTGGTTCTGAGAGGAAAGTCCATGAATAGCTGGCTTTCCCACACCCACCATAAACGTGGCAGCATGCCCCAGCAGCCTACCCACCAAAGAGCTCTGCTTTAGCAGCACCAAGTAGAACACGCCATCAGCTCACATGCACCGATTTAATATAGTGGTTGTGAACTGAAGAAACCATTCTCCTAGCTTGCAGTGCCAGCGCTTTGTCAATGACTCAGAGAAGCTTTTACTTACATTATAACAGAGCAGCTTCATCCATCTTACTTAAATTATAGATTAACATCGTATAAAGCAACTATCTCAGAGCTTAACCTCTTCACTACTTAAGCTATTTTCCAGCCTTCATGTTTTATTATACTAGAGCCTGGATATTTCAAACCTCCTAAGTACATGTCCCCTTTGGGCTAAAGGTAGCAAGTTGTATATTGATCTTCATCTAAGTACGCCCTGTATTGTTCCCACTGTTATCAAGGTTTTGAGGGTATCTAGTTACATGGCAAAAAAAATACTTCTCTTCCTCAAACATTAAGCAAAGGGCAATTTTACATGAGGCAGCTGCAATGTAGCAGATTGATTTGGAGTCTGAGAGTCAGGACCCATGGATTCTGTTCTCCACTTTACCACTGACTAACTGTTTGACCTCAGCCAAGTCACTTAACCTCTCTGTCCCTCAGTTTCCTCATCTGTAAAATGGGGACAGCGATACTCACCTCCTTTGTAAAGTGCTTTGAGATCCAGTGGTGAAAAGAGCAATGTGTTATTAATCCATATTTATTACAACAAAATCTATTAACATTTTCCTTGCTGTGAATTTTCTTCCAATTTTGCCTGTGTATGTCTGTATATTGATTCTTTTTAATAGCTTCTTAGATTCTAGATGTGTATTTTAAATTCCTATATGTCTTTCCTTGTGCCTTATTCTTATTAATTTACACTCTGACATTTAATAGTAATTGTTTTTTTGTATGCCCTGGAGAAGTTCAAATACCCGAGCTACCAATACCCAAAAGATTATAATATGTAGAGGGTGAACTGTGAATAGTAAAATGTAGAATTTAAAACCTTATGAAAAGTTTATTAAGGATACTACAGCAGGATTTTAAATGACAATAATCACAAGCCCACAGCTATAAGGGAGTCCCATTGCCTGTAATACGTATTACTCAACACTGAAGAGCGCTAGTATTTTCCCAATCATATGCTGGAGGTGATCTGCTGTCTGTAGAGTCTGGTGATCTTCAGTGTCACATGTTTCTTTAAAGGAACGTATTTTTAATTCCCAGAGGAGGATCACAAGGGGACTCCAGGTTGCATGCACAGTGACACGGTGTGGCTAGATGCACGTAAGCATGCTCTGCTCCCTATGCAACTGTCCTTTTTTATTTTCAGTTGCCCTGGTAGTCCGCCTATGAGGAGGAACAGTATCCCTAGGTCAGAATTTGCCATACATTAAAGGAGACCACTGGAAAATGCAATCCCCACCAGGCTGGTCTGGAAAACTAAATTGCAGGATATGTATTGTTTGAAAAAAAGAGTGTGATTACACAGAAGTGGAAATCTCATGGAAAGCAAAGCACTGGACTCTTTCTAGCAGTCCCAGTTGAAGGTGCCCTGTCTCACCTGGAGACAGTGCCACTGATTGCCAAACTGCCTGGTTTATTTGATTCACGCATATGGACATCATGGCCTTAGGCTGTTCTCAGTGGTGGAGATGACAAAACAAGGAACAATGGTCTCAAGTTGCAGTGGAGGAGGTCTAGGTTGGATATTAGGAAAAACTATTTCACTAGGAGGGTATGCATCCGATGAAGCGAGCTGTAGCTCACGAAAGCTTATGCTCAAATAAATTTGTTAGTCTCTAAGGTGCCACAAGTACTCCTTTTCTTTTTACTAGGAGGGTAATGAAGCACTGGAATGGGTTACCTACGGAGATGGTGGAATCTCCATCCTTAGAGGTTTTTAAGATCAGGCTTGACAAAGCCCTGGCTGGGATGATTTAGTTGGGGTTGGTCCTGCTTTGAGCAGGGGGCTGGACTAGATGACCTCCAGAGTTCTCTTCCAACCCTAATCTTCTATGATTCTATGATCAGAGTTATGGTCTAAGCCATGGCCCACAGGTGGCAACAGGGATGCCACCCAAAAGACTTTGTTCCAAAACTGTAGACCTCTGAACTAGAGGACACTTTCCCTCGATCACTAGACGCCGGGCTTCTAGTTGTGCACATGCTGCCAGTAAGCATTGTATACAGACACTTAGGCTACGTCTACACTAGCACTTTTGTCAGTAAAACTTTTGTCAGTCAGGGGTGTGGAAAAAACGCACCCCTGACCGACATAAGTTTCACCGACAGACGCGCCGGTGTGGACAGCGCTATGTTGGTGGGAGACATTCTCCTGCTGACAGAGCTATGGTCGCTTAGGAGAGTTCTCTCCCGTTGGCAATAGAGCAGCTACACAGGAGACCTTACAGCAGTACATCTGTGCCGCTGTAAGGTCCCTAGCGTAGACATAGCCTTAGTAATACGTTATGAATCATGTTGAGCTCTTTCCATATTGCATAGGTTGATGGCAGATGTTCCCTTTAGTGCTGTTTCCATCATTCAGCGATCAAACATTTTTCGTCCCTAGAGGTGTTGTGTCCACAAAACGCACCTGTTAAGGTTTATATTTAAAGCCTCAGGTTGCACGCAAGGCAGCAACGCCAAACTGGCATCTGGCACTGAATCCATCCAAGGAACGTGCCTGTGCAATTTTTATTTCTTCAGATCAGAGGACAGACTTGCACAGCCCCCAAAACTAGCATTTCTTTACAAACTGCATCTCAAAATTATTAACTTTTGAATTCACTGATAATAGCAAGGGGAGAGAGAAATTAGGAAGTATAGTCCTGACTGGCCCTTTAAAAGTCCACCTGGGGATTGCCTGCCCTACAAATAACTTCTTTAGAAAAAGAGAGAGGTAGCCTACAGGACAGGAGAAATAGTAAAGAGGCACGACTGTATATGCAAAGGGTGGGGGGGGGGGGAAGAGAGGAAGAGAAGAAGAGTGACATTGTATTATATAATTTACCCAATGGTTTATGATAAACTTTGCATTACTCCAGTCTCATTCACTCCTTATTTTCATTGCTTCCCTTCTAATTGGAGAAGATAAAAGAATGCAACTACTGTTGCATTTAGCACGTACTACTTGTTTCAGATGCCAGCAGCCTTGTTAGCTACTTATTTGCAGTGAGCCAGATATTGACCAAGGCTAAGGTCTGGTCTATGTTACAGACCTATAATTGGTATAACTACGTCGCTCAGGGGTGTGAAAAATCCACACCCCTGCGCAACATAGTTATACTACCCTAACCCCTGGTGTAGACAGTGCTATGTCATCAGGAGAGCTTCTCCCGTCAACACAGCTACTGCCTCTCAGGGAGGTGGATGAGTTCCCTCCCATCAGCATAGAGTGTCTTCATTAAAGCACTTCAGTGGTGCAGCTGCACCCATGCAGGGTTTTAAATGTTGACTTGCCGTGAGTAGTGTCTGTTTGCTCAAGTCTGTATTTCTGAGGATAGTCTTCCTTTAGGACGTTCCAACAAGAATTGATCTTTAAATATTCATGGTAAATAGGCCTAATGGCCTGTGATGGGATGTTAGATGGGGTGGGATCTGAGTTACTACAGAAAATTCTTTCCTGGGTATCTGGCTGGTGAATCTTGCCCATATGCTCAGGGTTTAGCTGATCGCCATATTTGGGGTCGGGAAGGAATTTTCCTCCAGCGCAGATTGGAAGAAACCCTGGAGGTTTTTCGCCTTCTTCTGTAGCATGGGGCACGGGTCACTTGCTGGAGGATTCTCTGCTCCTTGAAGTCTTTAAACCACGATTTGAGGACTTCAATAGCTCAGACATAGGTGAGAGGTTTTTCGCAGGAGTGAGTGGGTGAGATTCTGTGGCCTGCGTTGTGCAGGAGGTCGGACTAGATGATCATAATGGTCCCTTCTGACCTTAGTATCTATGAATCTATAAGAATTCCTATTGCTATCACTTTGCTCCTGTTAGGATTGTCCCTAGTTATTGGTTTTGCAGTAATGCCTGAGAGATGCAGACTTCAACCAGGGCCCCATTGTGCTAGGTGCTGTACAAACACGGAGCAAAAAGATGCTTCCCACCCAAAAGTGCTTACAAGCTAAGTATAAGACAAGAGACAACAGATGGATACAGACAGACAGGGGACTATGAGGAAACAATGAGACAATATTGGTCAGCATGACAGACAGAGGGCTCAGCACCCCAACTGTCAAGTTTTTTATAGGCATCACACCATTTGAGAATTACACACAGAAGGAGCCTGAATGGTTTAATTTGGGCAGGGGGCTGGAGGAAGACAATTCCAAACACTCCTCACCCCAAGAAAGAACACAATGAAAGTATGCATGTTCAGGAAACAAGGGAGTTGATCTAGGCTAAAGTGACCAGATGTCCCGATTTTATAAGGACAGTCCTGATTTTGGAGTCTTTTTCTTATATAGGCTCCTATTACCCTCCAGCTCCTGTCCCAATTTTTCACATTTGGGAAAAATGTCTGGTCACCCTAATCTAGGCTTACATGACCCTATCATTAAGAGAGGCATTTGTGGACGTCTGTCCTCCTCTTTTACTTCAGTGTTCTTCATTTCCTTTTAGCAGGATCTTTGCCATGAGGAGGAACTTCCAATTCAGCAAGTAACTGAAGAATGTGCCTAATTTTAAGGAGTAGGCTTTACTGGAGCTATGCATGTTGTTAATTACCTTGCTGAATCAGTGCCTCAAAGGTAAGAGCAGGGCTACCCTCCCCACTCCCCTTTATATCACATTAATTAAAAATTGATGAGCAAAAAAAAAAAAATAGCAACGACACTAAATCCTCTAAAGCACATGGATGGCTCAGTCCCACCCACCCACCATGGAAGCTATACAAGTGCCCTAGCAAGTTTGCAGACCCATAAACAGATTGCTCCCATAAGCCGGACTGAGCTGGCACAGTGGTGCAGTTCCTGTTCTTGGAAGGGGAGCACCCATTTTTCTACTAAATAAATAATCACAAAAAGCAAGCCAGGACAAGAGCTGGATCCAAGCATTTGCAGAGCTTGTTGGGCCATCTTAATTGGCACCATGCTCCTCAGTGCTTCTGTGTTTCCAGAAAATAATTCCTCTGGTTATTTCTTTTACTAGTAAATTCCTTAATTCTTGGTTGTATCCTACTTGTTAGTCTATATGGATCTTCTTAAGTTAGGCTCATCTCAACCTGTATTTTATTGTTAATAGACCAGCATAGTCTTTACACTACACATTACATATATAAGTACAGGTGTAACCAGTAGCACCATTTATTATTAAGGTTGCCTGACACTCCCCATTATAAGACCCTGTTTTCAGTTGCTTATAGAACTTTGCCAAATTTTAATTGTTTGGGCTGAAATCTCCCATACTGGGTGTCTGCCGCAGGCTATTATTATTATTATTATTGAAATTTCAGTCCAAATGGTTCAGCCATTTCTAAGAATGGGACTAGAGAAAAATGTTTTTTTGCTGGTGCTAAATTCTGGTGATTTTTCTTTGTAAAGTCCTAGAACCCCATGCTTCGGTCCAGGGACTTAAAATTTGGCAGGGGGGTGGCCTTTGTGTCAGGGATGCGCCTTTACCATCCCTGTGAAAATCTGCCCAAATTTGCCAGAGTTATAGGCCTCTGAAAAACTACAGATTGCATTTATGCAGAAGAGACTTCCTAGACTTTCACAGCTAAAAGTCTCTGAAGATTCCACCCACATGAAGAACCATCCAGCCTTGGACTGCAGGGAACTGAGCAGGACTGTCCCTGTAGTTGCATTTTTGGACTGCTACTGGCTGGGCTAAGGCCAGGCAGCCCAACTGAAAGCACAGGCACATGTTGCTCCTGTGTTCTCACAACTACCCACTACTGCCAAGGCACTGAGGAAGCTGGTGCATTTGAATTCTGAGGGGACAAGAGCCAGACCTGGGGCAGGGAGAGGATTGGGATGAGTGGAAGGGAGACTGGGAACTAGAAGCAGGCAAGGAGAATGGGACAGTGAACCAGTGCTAGAGGAAGGAAAAAGGAAAGGAGGGGTGGAAGAGAACTAGGACTGGTTGGGCAAAGAGACTGGGACAAGGGACTGAGACTTTAATGAGAAGCCTGAGGAGTAGAAACTGTGACGGCATAGGCAAGGAGACTAGGCCAAAGCAGGAATGGGACAGGGTGGAAGGGGTAGAGAAGAAGGGGGATCAAGCTTGGGGGAAAGTGGGCACACAAAATCTTTACCCACTGAAACACACTTCCCTCTAGAGTCCAGAATGGAACTCAAGATTCAGGAGTCTCACCTTTCCTCTACTCTCAGCAAATATCTGTGAAATGTGGTTGAAAAGTGTCTCATCCCCCTGGTAGTGCTGGTCCAAAGAGAGGATAACAGTCTACTACTGCTATCAGTTACTCCCTTACCGAAGTGGCAGATCTACAGCTTTGAACCCTGCAGATGACCCATCTGAGTGTCAATACAATGTTACAAAATGGAATTTTTGTCCCCCTCCCATGTGATTTAAAAAAAAAAAAAAACTTGGGAATTATACCAAAAATTACATTAAAAGATTACAGTTACAAAGTCAAGCACTCAAAAGTTAGGAAATGCCAGAATTGTGGGTGTTGCTGGATTTCCTAATTGCTGGATGATGTGTTTTTGTGTGTAATTGTGTAAAGACAAGGTCCCTGCCTCACGGAAATTGATAATCCAACTAAGAGGCTGGAGAGCGAGGCCATTTAGAACTCTGCCTCCGATTTATAATAAATTATTCTTCATTATTTGTATTACACCAATGCCCAGGGGCCACAGCAGAGATTAGGGTCCCATTGTGCTAGGCACGGTACAAGCAAAGCAACACAAAGGCTATAGCTACAACACAGAGTTTACAGTAGCGCAGCTGCACTGATGCAGCCAACATAGCGCTGTTCACACTGGCGCTTAAGTTGGTGTAACTTAAGTCGCTCAGGATGGTGGCTTATTCACACCCCATACATCAGTATCCATTATGTCACTCAGATGTAGTGTGTACATAGCCAAACACAACACTCTGAAGGGCTTAAACAGACAAGCAAAGACACAGAGAGGGGAAGTGACTTAACTCAGTCACACAGTAGATCAGAGAGAGCTGGGATTAGAATCCACATCTTGAGACAGACAGATTAAGTGTTTTGCCCTAAATCTCACAGGGAGTCCGTGACAGAGCCTGGAAGAAAACCCAAGGCTCCTGGCTCCCGGCTCCCTATCCCATGTTTTAACCACAAGCCCATCCTCCCTCTCCTCCGTATTTATATTTTGGCAGGTTGAGGGTGGATAGTCTGAAGATAAAATTAAGAAGTTATATTTTGGGTTGACAGCCTTCCTTTATAATATGGAATTGCCTGTACTTTAAAAAAAATCCTGTATCACTTGTAGAAAGCTTTCTCCCTTATTTGTATAGTCAGATTAATAGCCACTGAACCTAAACCCAGGCAGAGCTAGCAAAATGCCACTTATTACACCCTCCACTGGCCCACTCTGATCACAAAGCACCTAACTCTAATTTCAGGTGCTCTCCTTGTGCCTGACCAAAGGTAGGGGGTTAGTGGCACAGAGGTTTATCCTTTGTTTCCCCTCCAGAGAGGTGGCTAACTTCCACTTCCATGGATACACAGTCAACAGTTGAATATTTTGAACCCTCCCCTGACCCCCCTTCCTTAATTTTAATTCCCAGGCAGTTTCCATGGAAATTTGATCACTGGAAAACAAGGTAAAAAACACTGACTGATTTAAAAACCTATTACACTTACCTGGCTTTTGCCAATTTAACTGTTTCTATAGAAACAGGAACCAGGCCATCTAGCAGTCCCAGAGTATGAATTCATGCTCGTCAAGCCCACTTAAAGTATCACCTTTGAAACAGCTCCATAGCAGGCTACTAATGATTGTATTGCCTAAAGGGTTTTTAATTGAACAAAAACAAAGAAAAGTGCTTTCACTAAATTCCCCACACCACCACAGTTAGGCCTAGTCTAAACTTAAGTTTTAATTTTAACAGACTATTTTGGTTTGGGATGAGATTTTTTTTAACCAATGTAGTTATGCCATTAAGAGCCCTAGTGTGGACAGTTATACTAGTGTAGTTACTCCTGTTCCCATACAGGAAGGGGAATAAACTATACCTGTATAAGCCACCTTTATATTGGTGTACTGTGTGCACTGGGAGATTGTTTATTTACACTAACTATACCAATATAATTAAAGCTTTACAACTTTCCAGCATAGAAAAGCGTCAATTACATCCCAGCCCAGCTGCCTAAATCTCCAGCTTCCCATTACCACCTTCTCCAATGTCTGTAGACCTCTGCAGCACACAGGGGCATTGCTGAATTTTAAAAAATCAGCATAAACACACAATGGATATTATCCTAAGTAGATTATTCACTTTTACATGCAAACAAAAAAAATCTCCATTGAAGCTGCTACAGAATTTACATTATGCGACATTGGATAACTACAGAGATCAGGCGTAAAGAAGGGGGCCCTTAGTGTGGACTACATGGGGCTTTGATAACCATCTGCTTGCTTGACAGTGTGTAGTGCAGATTCATTCATTATGGCATGTAAAGTATATTGAGGTTCCTGGATGAAAGGTGCTATAGCAGGGCAAGTTAATGAAACAAAACCAGAACCAGTGCACCAATGGATCTCGCCCTGAAGTTCATCAAACTTAGGGCTTGTCTGCATGTACAGCGGTGCAGTGGCACCCAAGCAGCTGCGCCACCGTACCGCTTTAGTGAAGATGCTGGTATGTCAACAGGGAAGAGCTTCTCCCATCGGTGTAGTTAATCCACCTCCACAAGAGACGGCAGCTATGTTGACGGGAGGGCTGCCTACACCGGAGGTGAGGTCAGAACAACTATATCGTTCAGCTGTGTGACTACTTCACACCCCGAGCTATAATTATACCAATATAAATTTGTAGTGTAGACCTGGCCTCAGCTTCTGAGGCGTGGTCTTTACTAGGGAAAAAAAGGGTGTGTTCTTAACTCAATTTAACTAACTCAAGGTAAAATCCTAGTGAAGACAAGGCAGGGTGTAGTTTTCACATGCGTTAACAGGTCAAGTTAACCAATAGGCTCCTCCATAGCAGGTCAGGTTTAGGCTTCATGTGCTTTACCTTTAACTTGACCTGCTAACTCGGCTGTAAACTACACCCTGCCTTGTAATCACTAGGATTTCACCTTCATTTGGCTAACTTGAATTAAGAGCACACCTTCCCCCCACCCCACACCCTCCAGTGAATAGAATGCCAGTTTGGTTGACAAGGAAAGATTTCCAGTGGCAGGATCTTCCATTTAGAAGATGGCAGGATCTTCCATTTAGCTCTGCCACGCCAGCACAGACCACTCAAACAGATTACAATGCCATGTGCTTTCAAGCTACTCTCACCTGCCTTGCCTGGGAAGAGATATTTGTAAATGACCAAGTTCCAGTCCAGGTCAAGGGACTTTAAAGATCACCACAAACATATTGAATCACACAGAGAAATGAACAGGAAGCCATTACAGAGACATGAATACGACTGTATTCAGACCAGTTCACAGTACTCAAGAAACAAGCAGCTGGAGCTTCCGGTGGACTTCAGGTATAGCCCTAAGAAGGGGGATTGCAGAAGTCAAGGCTGCAGATAACAAAAGGCAGGGATGGCTATTGCAAGATGTGCATCAGATGCAGTGAGTATAAGGCTTCCCCATGCTGCTTCAAACAGATTACACAAGTTGGACTGGATCAAAACTTACCCCGCTTCTGGGGTTTGATTTTATTTTAAAGAGACTAATACTGAAACACCAGACCAAGCCCAATCCTTCCCTGCAAGCAGCTGAGCCTTGCAGAATTCCTCCCCAATGACTGTTCAGCCCACACCCTCAGTTCTCTCTCCCCAGAAAACCAGTCCCACTTCCCTTTTACCCAGGCAGCATAGCCCAACACATTTCTCAGCAAGCCAGCAGTACTCATTTAATCCTTTACCAGCAGAATTAACATTTGCTAACACAGTGGGATGGTTTAAAAACAAACCAACAAAAACAAAACAAAACAAACAAAAAAACCTGCCAGCTTAGGTCTCTAAGGCAGAGGTGGACAGTTACCAGCATTTGTGATGCCTAACGCTTGTCCACTAAAAAGAGTAATCTACTGATCCCCATTAACACTCTTCCCAAAAACTACCCCCATTTGCTCTGCAAACTCATTTCACATAGGGGGCCATTTAATAGCCTAGGTGAAATGGCTATTAAATATTCAGTTACTACTAAGGAGGATTCAGACTCTAAGCCAGGAACTGACATCCTTATGCCTTTTATTCTTCCATGGGTAGCCTTTATTTTTTAAAACTGAACCCCTTCATATTGATTAGTATCAGAGCTGAAAACAAATAAAATGCCCCTCCCCCTTTGGGGCTTAGATCAGACAGATTTATTTTAGTGGAACAGCTGTAATCAAGCCCGATTTTTTTCCTACTTGATTGAATCATGACCTGGACTCTACTCCCTGCCTTCTTCTTTTATTATAAGAATGTCTCCCAGACAGTTCTGATTCTTTTTTAACCCCCTATCCAATCTCCTTGTGAATAAATACATCCTTTCTGCACCTGTTGAGGTCTGGGAACACATGCTGAGGTCTGGGGACAGGGCATATAATGTTGAGCAAAAAACAAATAGTAATAATGCAAGGAATAGCAACAGCCAACTGGGAAATTGGCAGTCAAGATCCACGGTAGGCATGGAAATAGATGAAGTAGTGAGTCATACATAGCTTTACACTCAGGACACAGGCACCATCTAAAGCTGATTTTTCTATAGACATCTGAATGCAAATGCCACATGTTTCATCATGCCTATTTGCCTATATCCCACTTCAGCCACATTTCAAAACGAAGCGCATAATGTAACACCAAACCAAGACACATACCACTTGCTGGCTCTCCAAATACACACACACACGGTTTATTTTTCTCAGCTCTGCTGATCCTTACAGGGCTTTACTGCGAATTGTGGCTCTGGGGACATTGCTATTTCAAGTATTACTTGTGGGAGACAGAGGAAAGACGCAAGCAGCACTTTTTACTCATTTCAAGTTCAAGACATTTTCCTCCATTAATGGAACAGATTAGTTAGAACAAGCCTCGAGGAACCAGTCCTGTAGGTTTAAATGCTGAGCAGCACTGGGGGTTGAACCTGGGCATACATATGAGTTTTAATTATTCTTGGTCAAATGTCTTACCCGTTAGCTTTGTCAATGCTAGCTTTCTTTCAATGTCATTCCACAAATTTCAGTCCCAATCCAAGCACAAAGAGGTGATACTGGCTTCCTAACTGTGGCAAGGATGCAGAGCATGCAAAAAGAGGGGAGATTGGAAGTCAGGGAATTGCACCAGTCTCATGGTTTTGGCACGCTCTTTTCCATGAACTCTTTGTTTCATGGTTCAGTATTTGTGATGTTAAGAGCTATTTAAAAAAATATGAAGTAATAATTAGGCTGATTTGTGAGAACAGGAGCTTAATTTGGGTCCAAATTAATCAACAAGAACTTGCATTAATAGCCGGAAGGATTCAAACATGCTTTACAAGCAATGGGTTAGGTTGTTCCTTGTGGGGAGGTAAGAGGAGGTAAGTATGCTCTTAGGAGACATATTACCCTTGCCTCCCAGCTGGCTGCTGCTCCCAACCCCTCCCCCCCCCCATGCGAACTGGGGAAATGGGCATAAGATCATGCTGACACTGATGAAATGATAGCTACATACAGTGCATGCAAGGTATCAGAAAGTGCCTTTCACTGGTCTTTACAACACACATTTAAAAAGGGAGACAAATCTACTTAGAGAACATGTATTAGAAAGCATATCACTCACATGGAGAGAGGTCACAACGTCGTTAAACCAAAATATGACTCCAGATGAGAGTACTACTATAACCAATGATCTCATTAGTAGCAACACAGGGCTGATAGAGCATATGCACATAGAGGTGCCATTAGGCTGTACCTCTTAGAGGTACTATGGTTGGAGAAAGGGAAGCATATGAGGAAGAACTGTGATTGTATTCAGAATGTTTTCTTCAGGTAGCTTGCACCTATCAGACTGTGATATTTGGATGCTGTGGGATCAATCCTGCACTATAACTTTCACTGTGTAATGATCCCTGTATATTTTAATTCCTGGAATAGCTGAAATCAGCAAGGGCTTTAAAGCAAAGTGTGAGGCGTGTATTTTTTCAAGGAATCAGAGTCAGATGGAACCAATAGCATTTCTGAGTCAACATCCCATTTTCCTTCTCCAATTTATATTACACACAAAGCCAGCTTCTTAGGGTCATTGTTGTGTCCTTCCAACTCTTTTCTGGCAATGTGGTTACTGGGGTAAGTTTTGTTCTGCCTGCACCATGCACAAACAGATGTCCTGTATCTTATTTCTTCTTTTCAGAAAGCCATGTAGTATCCTTCCATGGTGCTGACAATATCACTGTTTCTCTCCAGCAGGTTCAGGACATGATGCATCACCATTTCACTTAGATAAGGACTGTAGCTCTGGCGAACACAACACAAGATGTGAAGAAAATGGCAGCCCTTTTCAGCATCTGCAGAAACAAAGGTAAAATGCAGCAAGGGTGGAAAAGACGAGCACAGGTTTCCAGTTGCCTCATATCAACTATCACAGATACAGATCAGTCACATACACACAAATGCTGTTAGACAAGAGGAGGGCACAGGGGTTAGAGCAGAGGTCATGGACTTTGGAAGGAAGGGGACTAGGGGGCTGAGTTTGCAGTCCTGACATTGGCTAATGCTCCCATTAAGTTCACTGAGAAGTGCCAGTGTTAGGGCCAAAAAAATAATCATGAAAACGTGTTATCGGTTAGACAAGACTGCCAGAGAAGGCAAGGAGCTCAAATTCACGCAGGCACAACCTGAACAATGGTAATGAGTTTGGGACACCACTCTTTGAGTTGTAAATCTCCATCTACAGTCTTTCAGGCTATTCAGCCCCTCAGGCTGCCGCTCACACAGAAGAGACCCAGTGGAAATTCTTGTCCACATTTGACTGGTCTGAGTTTTAAAGCTCTAAACCCAGCCATTTAGATAAACTCATATACCCAGCCAGTAGTGAATGTTTACCCAATGCTGACACCTTGTGGCCAAGGTGTTGCATTACACCTATTTTATACACCAACAAAACAAACGAATAATTCCACATTTTACAGACTCCTCAGGCAATTGCCTGAACAGGTCACAGATTTTTGTGATCTTGGGTTTCAGTGACTTTTACATTTCATAAAGAGGAGTGAACTGAAAGGCTTTTTACCTACAAAGTTACAAATTCTGGGCTTCTCTTATAACAGTTCATAGATTCCAAGACCAGAAAGAATCACTGTCATTAGTCTGACCTCCTGTACAACACAGGCCACGGGACTTCCACAAAATAATTCCTAGACTATAAAGATGCCCCTAACTTCTGAATAACATAGGAAGTGACATTTGTTGTGCTGCCTTATGGCAAAAGCCTTCCCCTGCATTCAGCCTGGGTAAAGCCAGAGTAAGTGGGCTTTGCTCACCTGGTACACAGAACAATGGCAGGAGAAGAGTCCCCCCTTCCCAAGTGCAGAGTAGCAGTGCAACTGCTTATGGGCTGCAGTAGTGTCTGTGGCTGCTGCATCCTACCCATGGAATGGGGATTTGGCTGGTGGATCCATGAAGCATGAGCTCTTCTAGCCACATGTGGAACACTTTCCCCACCCCATTTCATTATCTAGTGCTGCAGGATCACAGCACCTCCCAAAAACTGAACTGAAGAAAAAAAAAGAGTCCAACAAGTGGAACAGATTTCTCCCTCTTCCTGGGGATATCAGTGGAAATAAGCATTAAGTGATTGTGCGTGCGCACACAGGTATGCATGAGAGTGAGGTTGCTATCTCAGCTGTAGCAGAAAAGAGTGGGTTAGAGTATTGGGAAGATAGCACGTAGTTAAGAAAGCTGTGAGGTCTGTGACTGTTCTTTCCACCTCTATAAGGAAGTACCATATAGGTCTTGAGCCACCTGCTGAGAAAGCTCAATTCCCTACTCTCACAAGTGTGATCTGTGAGACTGGAAGTTGCATAGTTGCTGTGCAAGATAAGATTGGCATAAAAGAGCACCTCTTGCCCAATGCATGGAGAGTCTTAACTGGTTTCTTAAAAGGGAGCAAACATTCTATGAGTGCAGTACATGGAATACTGGGATAATGTGCTCTTGGTAGCTAGTGTTGCTAAAGAGATGGGTGACTGCACTTTGGATCAGTTGGAGGTTTGTTTTAAGAAGGCCAGAGCACTCATTCCCAAATACAACATGCTACAATGGCCCAGTCTAAGTCATGAAGGTATGACCCAGCTCATCATCCAACAGTAGGCAGAGGGAAGGTGACATTTTTGGCTGCCATTGGTCCTTGTGTGTGCAGAAGCATTGAGCAGCCCAGAATCACTCCTAACCATCTGAGGGCAGATTCCCCCTCTAGTGGGAGATGCTGAAATGATCTTCATAAGGTTACCCTCCTCCTTCTGACTTCCATCCACACGATGATCTCAGCCAGGCTCCGAGATAAGCAGACAACAGTACTATCATTGGCAGAGATGAGCGAGGTATAGAGCTTGCAGTCATCTGCCTATCATCAACAATTGATACAGGGATGCCCCAGGTAGTTTCATGTAGATATTAGGCAACACGGGTGATAAAACAGAGCCCTCCCTGGTCCTGATTTCAACCTAGGGAAGAAGCTGTCTTAGAAGCCCTCTGTTTTGTCATGCCTTCTGGAGACAAATTCTAATGACAATTCTAGCTGCCTTTAGACCATGCTGTCAGTCCCAAGCTGGCCTCTCAAAGGGTGTTTGTTGTGAACTTGGTCGTTTGCGACTGCACTTGTTCTGGACCAGGACTGTCTTTTAAGTGTATTATAGAATAGTTTTACGGGAACCTCATTTAATCATATGCTAGGACTCATATAGTATAAGAGTTTATTCATTCCAGGATGTTGGCTTATAGAGCAATAACCCACATCATATTTACAAACTGGCTGTCTGACATAGTTCATCTTAAGAGTTAGCAGAAAGATAGCTGTAATTAGCGACCGAAGACTGGACAGACAAAGATTTCCCTTCTTGAAAGAAGCTGTGGGAATTTCTTTCAACTAGTAAGAGTTGCTGAGTTAGTGCCTTTCAATTATCTCACCTCAAAGTAGGTTTCCTTAGTTCCAAGTGGTTTGTTTGGTTACCCACAACCACCAGAGGGCATATGAGAGCCAGCATAGTGCCCAGAACCGCCTTTAAAGTCAACAACATTGACCACATTATTTTATCCATTTTTTGTGGCCACAGGCTATTTTTGCTTTGATCTCCAAGAGAACTTCAGCCTTTCCAGTTGATTGCATGACAATTCTATATTTTCAGTGACCATATTACACAAACAATCCTACAGAAAGCCAACAGAGTGATAGAAAACAGACCTGAAATTGTGTCCTTTGCAATACAAAATAATTTACCACGATTCTGAGTCAAAAAAAAAAAAAAATCAAATTAGCCACTGATCAGATTAAGCGGACATATTTGTTCCTTCTCAAATCCAGGAGACAAGCATCCTGCAGCTGTAATTTCATCAAATCTGAAACTAAGCAGAATCAAGCCTGGTCAGTATGCAGATGAGTGACCTGCCAGGAAAACTCAGGTTCTTCAAGAAGCAGAGTTGATATTGCACTAGTTGTTACTCCTTCCTTGGATGCAGGAGAGAAAGGATGGCGTTGTGGTTAAGGCACTGGAATGAGACTTAGGAGATCCTGACTCTTCCACAGACTCTGTGATTCTGACCAAGTCACTTAAACTCGCTGTGCCTCGGTTCCCTGTCTGTTCAATGGGGCAGAATACCTCCTAGCCTCACCGGGGTGCTGTGAGGCACTCAGACAGTAGTGCAGTAATGGAGAGGGGAGCAGGTGCTGAGTAATAGATACCAAACCAAATGCTCCAAGATACCAGTAGGAGCACTATGTTGCCAAAGGTGCCGTCTTCTGGATGAGATGAAAACAGAGCCCCTAACAATTTCTGGGATATTTAATAATTCTGAGAGACATGTTCAATGAATTCCAGTAGCACCCAAAGTCTCATATCAGGATTGGGGCTCCAGTATGCTAGGTGCAGTACACACACACACACCCATCCACCCACCCACCACGGAAGAGAGCTCTTGCCTTCAAAAGTTTACATTCAAATTTAAGGCAAGACCCGAGAAGTGAGGGTAGGAGGCGGACAGTACAAGGTAGCTAGCCAGTGGAACTACAGTACGTGCACAGCTGGATGGTTCCAACTCATTTGGAAGTCTTTTTTTAAAATAAAAACATCAGCTATTTCAATTGTCCCTCTGTCTAGTCATCCTTAGTTGGCAGATTTCCTGTAGGCATCAGCAGAGATAGGCTACTCGCAGCACTAATGTTCGTGTCCAGGTACATCAGGCAAATATATTCAGACATGCCAAGTTACCCCAGTTGAATGACTGGAGCAATTATTCTTCTCATTCTCTCCTGGAAAAGCTAGTTTAGTGCCGCTGGCACAGAATAGCTGACATGTTCTAGCTAGACAAGGTAGGGGTGAGAAGAGCTCTGTGTAGCTCGAAAGCTTGTACCTTCCACCAAGCAGAAGTTGGTCCAATAAAAGATATTACCTCACCTAGCTTGTCCCTCTCATATGCTGGGACCAACCTGTCTACAACAACACTACAAACAGTGTTTGAGCAGTTTATACCATGCTGTTATATACTGTGCCCAGAAGTGGCTGCATTTCAGCGATGAGTGAGTGATCCCCAGGTGTCACATTCTGCCAAGGGTTTTGGAATGAGAGAGAAGGGAAAAAAAAAGCGCACTACAGCAAATGCACATTTATCATTAGGACAGGTACCTCAACCAAACAAGTCATTGCCATGGCATTGACACACTGGATTTGGGAGAAAGGGGCAATTTTACAGGCACATGGTCTGCTAAGAAATTGATTTAATTAGGGTGAAATTGACCCCTATGCACAGACCCCACACACATAGTCTATCCATCACTTAAAGCCTATGGTCTGTGGATGAAATACTGGCTCCACTGCAGTCAAAAGAAGTTTTTCCATTGTCTTCAGTGGAGTAAGGATTTCACCCTATGGTCTTAAATGGGGCATGGGCCCATGGCATAGGGATCAATTTCACTTCAAGATTTCCTAAAATCTACTCCTTAGAAAAGGCAGCTCAGTCCATACTACACCTTTTGTGACATCTCCTGTACTGACACAGCTGACAAGGTGTGCCTATTTATTCAGCAGTGTAAAGCTACCAACCACTAGGGGCTGACCTAGCCCCATTTGACTATGTTCCTTCTGAAACCTAAATCCTCCACTGGATTCAGATCCAAGTCTCCAGCATTCACAGTGGCTGCTCATTTCAGAATTGTGGCACTTTCTCCCTGCTTCGCATTGTCACCAGCTCCCATGCTCAAGACAACTCTAGGCCTGCCCTGCACCAGGTTTTTGGCTGCAGAAAGAAGAGAGGGAGGACGAGACTGGGTTCAGGAAAAAGGGAAAGGGCTATTCTAATTGAGTGGCAGGAGGAGATACGGTTGTCTATGATAGGTCAGCACTGGCTCAGAAACCAGACCACACAACTACTTACGCCTGGATTTTCGACAATCTGCTTTGACAACACCAAGGGTCACGTTGTGTAACTCCTTATCCTGGTCAGTCACCTAGAAGATGCAAGAGAAATTGCTGATTCATAGCAGTCTGTCCTGTAACACACGAACTATGAAGGTACATGCTAGCCTAACTTTACCATGACTAAAAAGAAAAGGAGTACTTGTGGCACCTTAGAGCCTAACAAACTTATTAGAGCATAAGCTTTCGTGAGTTACAGCTCACTTCATCGGATGCATACAGTGGAAAATATAGTGGGGAGATTTTATATACACAGATAACATGAAACAATGGGTGTTACCATACAGACTGTAACAAGAGTGATCAGGGAAGGTGACCTATTACCAGCAGGAGAGCCCGGGGGGAGGAGAAGGGAACCTTTTGTAGTGATAACAAAGGTGGGCCTTTGCCAGCAGTTGACAAGAACAGTAGGAGAGGAAATAGTTTTACTTTGTGTCATGACACATCCCCTCCCAGTCTTTATTCAAGCCTAAGTTAATTGTATACAGTTTGCAAATTAATTCCAATTCAGCAGTCTCTCGTTGGAGTCTGTTTCTGAAGTTTTTTTGTTGAAGAATTGCTGAATTGGAATTAATTTGCAAACTGGATACAATTAACTTAGGCTTGAATAAAGACTGGAAGTGGATGTGTCATTACACAAAGTAAAACTATTTCCCCATGTTTATTTCCCCTCCTACTGTTCTTGTCAACTGCTGGAAATGGCCCACCTTGATTATCACTACAAAAGGTCCCCCCCCCCCCCGCTCTTGTTACAGTCTGTATGGTAACACCCATTGTTTCATGTTATCTGTGTATATAAAATCTCCCCACTATATTTTCCACTGTATGCATCCGATGAAGTGAGCTGTAGCTCACGAAAGCTTATGCTCAAATAAATGTGTTAGTCTCTAAGGTGCCACAAGTACTCCTTTTCTTTTTATGGATACAGACTAACACGGCTGCTACTCTGAAACCTTTACCATGACTGCACCTTTGCATTTGTGCTATATACAAAAACAGTCAGTTCTCTCTTAAAGTTATTCTTTTTATAAACAAACAAACAATTAGGTGAAAGACAGGATATAAGAATAATTCCCAAAGGAAGATGAGCAATGCAGCATGTAAGTGCACTAGTCTGCTATTTCTAGAGCATGGGGTTCCAATCCTACCTCAGCTAACAGGGGGATACGAGTTTGATAGGTCCCATTCTCTGTTGGGCATCACCAAGTCACCATGTAACTAGGCAGCCTAACGAAAGAGGACTGAGGTCTGGAACACCCTGGGATGCAGCAGGTTAGGACTGAGTTGCATAGGCAAAGCTGGATTTTGTGTAGGGTGCATAAGTGCTGGAATGTAGGTGGTACAGCAAGTTTAACTTGCATTGGCAGAGCTGCATGGGAGAGGCTCAGCACTGCAGTAACAGACAATATTGCAGGTCAGGACTGAAGTGCAGCTGCAGAGCTGAAAGGAATGTGTATATGCTGTATGTGGTAGAATTGCAAGTAGGAAACTTATATAGCACCTGTCTCGGCGACTGCTGGCTTTAGCCCCTGCTCTTAGTCTCTCATTCTCATGAGCACTAGAGCTCAAAAATCCAGATTTCTTTAATTTTAAGGTAATGGCTTAAATCCTAACATGAGTCAGCTTTATGCAGCTTACTAGCCTCAACAGTTCCTCTAAGGAGAGGAACATGAGACTCAGCCTCTGCATCTCAGAAAGTCATAACATAAGGCACCTACTGGTATAAAGAAGTCACTCAAAGGGACTTGGAAACCCAGTGGAGAGGGAGTCAGGGTGCTACCTCTAGGTAAGGAGAGAACCACTCCTGGCTGAAACTAGGTTAGACCAAAGGAGGTGGTTCCCTTTGCATTCACTGGATAGATTTAGTGCCAGTGGACCTTAAGGGTGCCACTTTGCACCTCTCCTCTGGGAATGTGCAGGATGGTCTCACTATGTGATCACATCTGCTAAATGTGTGGGGTTGCAAGGGGTGTCCACTGCAGTTGCTGGTCACCAAGAGGCAGAGGCAGCAGCTGTCCAGCTCTCTCAAACATGTACACAAATAAACTGACAAGATACTCAAGAGGGGAAGAAGCAATGAAGAGAGCTAAAACTTCTGAACATGTAAACAGACCCCACAGGGTCCATTTCACCCTGTTGAAAGGGCCTCTAGGACTATGTGATTCAATCATATTGCAGAATGCCTCCTGCCTGATGTGACATTCATGACCTCTGGTTACACATCTCCATAATTACAATTCAGTTCCTTACATGATATACATCCTTGGGGCTATTTGATTTCTGGAAAACCACTCCTTTTTCCTGCAGCACCTTTATCGCTTCCTTGAATGTACGGTGAATCAGTTTGGAGCTGGGTTCACTTTTTGAATCCATCTGGATGGGAAAAAAGGAACAACCAACATATATACAAGATGTGAAATCCTAGCCCTACTAAAGTCAATGGTGAAATTCCCTTTGATTTCAATAGAGCCAGTATGTCAGAGTTTTTAGACATCTTCCTTACTAAAGCCAAGCCAGTTCGTCTAGCTCAAGAGTTCATAAGTTATATCTATTATATGCAGAATAGATTCTCAGGCCAGAAGGGAATCACAGGTGTGTCCCTGCATGACAGCAGAACCACCCAAGTCATCTATTGCCTTCTTAATTCTTTGCTGAAATGGCTGCCACATACAGTCACCTATTCCTTCCTTTGGAACACTGCAACCCCCAAGGCTGCTATGATGCTTGCAGATTAGGAGACTGATTGATGGACTAACTTCCTTCCTCCAGCTGCAGCCACACACACTTAGGTTCTGATTTTGACAGACATCACAAGCTAGCTGGGAAGGGGCAGGGGGATTGATCAGTGCTTTGCATAGGTGACCTCCAACAAGAATCTGAGGGATGGGGACACTCTTCTCTCCGAGTCAGTACTGAGCCAGTCTCCCAGAGAAGGAAGGGAATAGGAATGGTGGGGGAGAAGGGACTTGTGGAAGGAGAAAAAGGGAGTGATGGAAGGGGTGGAAAAGAGGTTAAGCTGCTGATGTGCTAAGACCACTACCCATCAGACTGACCAATATTGTCTCATTGCTGCCTTGTGCTCCCCCATCTATCTGTTATCTTGTCTTAGAATTAAGCTTTTTTGAGTAGGAACCATCTTTCTGTTCTGTGTTTGTACAGTGCCTAGCACAACAGGATATTGACCTGGAGTCCTAGGTGCTATAGTAATACAAATAATAATAGTAATGAGGGGTTTGCAATATTGCCAACCCCAAGCATTCAAAAAAATCACCAGTCAGGCCCCCCAAAATCATGAGATTTTATAAATATATTTTTATTTCTTTTTATTTGCCTTTTTTTTTAAACCTTTAGAATGGCACGCAGGTCATTTTTCAAGATTTCCTCTACAGTCATGGAGAAATTTTTACAAATTTAAAAAAAAAAAAAAGCCATGAAATTGCAAAAGCTAAGATTCCCATTCACATGACTCCAGGAGCTGGGTCTTTAAGAAAGCAAACACATATCGCAAGAGTTGACAACACAGGTTTTACAATAGGAGGGAAACAACATAACAACAGCCTTACTGGGTCATACCAATGGTCTATCTAACCCAGTATTCTGTCTTCCGACAGTGACCAATGCCAGGTGCTTTCGAGGGAATCGAGTGATCCATCCCCTGTTGTCTACTTCCAGCTTCTGGTAGTCAGAGGGTAGGGATACCCAGAGCATGGGGTTACATTCCTGACCATCCTGGCTAACAGCCATTGATGAACCTATCCTCCATGAACTTATCTAATTCTGTTTTGAACGCTGTTATAGTTTTGGACTTCACAACATCTACTGGCAAAGAGTTCCACAGGTTGACTGTGCATTGTGCAAGGAAATTCTTCCTTTTATTTGTTTTAAACCTGCTACCTATAATTTCTTTGGGGGACTCCTGGCTCTTGCATTATGTGAAAGGGTAAATAACACTTCCTTATTCACCAGCAAAGGGTAAGAGATGCATACAAGGTGACGAGAACTGTGGGGAAGACAGGAAGTGTGTTAAGGGGAGTAATTTTGAGAGGGTTGGGAACAAAGGGCTGTATTAGGGAGAGAAAGAACATGGCAGCAAGAAGAACAAAAAACAGAAGTCAGGGGCTTGTGGAGTGAAGAGGAGACCTAGAATTGAGGGATCTATACTGACAATGTAGAAAGTTTTCAGAGTAACAGCCGTGTTAGTCTGTATTCGTAAAAAGAAAAAAGAAAAGGAGTACTTGTGGCACCTTAGAGACTAACCAGTTTATTTGAGCATGAGCTTTCGTGAGCTACAGCTCACTTCATCGGATGCAGCATCCGATGAAGTGAGCTGTAGCTCACGAAAGCTCATGCTCAAATAAACTGGTTAGTCTCTAAGGTGCCACAAGTACTCCTTTTCTTTTTTCTTTTTACAATGTAGAAAGTGATGGGATTCGCAGAGGAAGACGTGGATAGGGAGTGAAGGGAATATGGTGAGAGTCAGGAAGAGCAGAGCAAGTGAGGGAGTAGGGAGGGCTAAAAGAATGGAAGGACAGTAAGTGGAGTGGAATAAATGGATGATACCAAGTAAGGGAGGGAAAGTAAATGGGGGTAGGAGAGAAGAGTGTGCTGCATAGGCAGGAAAAGGCAAGACCACTATCTACTCTTCTCTAGGAGCACCTCACTTTCCATCCTGCCAAACCCATCATTCCCGTCCCTTCTCTCTTTCAGACAACATCATTTTATGCAAGCAGACTGTTTCAGTGACCCGTCTCTCATGCCCTTACCGGCTGGAAGCATGGTGTTCACAATGTGGCTCCTTTTTTGGGCATAGAAAGAAACTTGCTTTGATTTACAGCGACCCTTCTGGCCAACTGAGGAAGCACATCAAGGGCTTGTCCTCACTACCAGGGGAAGTTGACCTAAGTTACACTACTCCAGCTATGTGAATAACGTAGCTGGAGTCGACATAGCTTAGGTCGACTTACCCCAGTGTCTTCACTGCGCTGCGTCGACAGAAGACACTCTTCAGTTGACTTCCCTTACTCTTCTTGGAGAGCTGGAGTACCAGGGTCGACAAGAGAGCGCTCTGCCATCGATTTAGAGGGTCTTCACTGGACCCACTAAATTGATATCCACTGCATCGATTGCAGCAGCATCGATCTCCCTGGTAGCGAAGACAAGCCCTTAGTGACTTTTTTATCCGAGGTCTGGATGGATGGGTTTGAGAGTGAAATAAGGGAGATTGGGCAATTATTAGGGCTCTCACAGGAAAGCACAGCTTCCCCTCTCCACACATGCACACACACGCACCTCTCCACAAAAAGGAAGAAATGTTCCCCTTCGAGATGCTGGAATAAACCTTCAACAGCAGGAGAAACTGCTAGCAAAGCAATTGCCTCTTGCAAGGTGCTAATCAATTTTTAATGTGAAAGCAATGAATCAGGGAATCAGAGAGAGAGAGAGAGAGAAAAATCTCCAAAGGAGTGTGATAATTATTCAGTTTGCTCTAATACTGAGATCCCATCAGAGGGAGATAATTAGGAACATGCTCTCTGTAAGCTGACACATGGCTTAGCTTGGATGGATACTGAAAGAGAATTATTAAGGATGTGTGGCGAGAGATTGAACAAACAGAAACAGGCTTTGGAATGAAAGAAAAAAAAGCAACAGTTCCTGCTTATCGAAGCCTCTTTGACACACTTTGAACAGGCCTACAACAACAACAGGTATTCCCTGGGACAGCCGCCCTTCCAGGGGACTTGGTAGGCCCCCGGGATGATAGAAGGGCATTGGCACAGAAAATTACAGGGGAACTCAGAAACAGGAAGGAATCAGCCATTTTTCTCTATAAAGTGTCCCAGAATGTGTCCCTTCCTCTTCACCTTTAGACTTAGTTCATGGTTTGGTAATTTTCTTCGTTACTGCAAACGCCTCCTTTGTTGCTGACCTTCCAGTCAATCTCAGACACCTCTGCCAAAAGCCCCTTCTATTTTGCTTCCCCCGGTCCCTTCTACGGTCTTCCACAAAAAGGAACTTCACTTTCAAAGTAACCCCTAAGACCTCTCTTGCCTGTATCTGTGGCCTCACCTCCTCCAACCCACCATCCAGGTGTCTCTCCTATAGGCTTTCATAGAATCACAGAATATCAGGGTTGGAAGGGACCTCAGGAGGTCATCTAGTCCAACCCCCTGCTCAAAGCAGGACCAATCCCCAACTAAATCATCCCAGCCAGGGCTTTATCAAGCCTGACCTTAAAAACCTCAAAAGGAAGGAGATTCCACCACCTCCCTAGGTAATGCATTCCACTGCTTCACCACCCTTCTAGTGAAAAAGTTATTCCTAATATTCAACCTAAACCTGCCCCACTGCAACTTGAGACCATTACTCCTTGTTTTGTCATCTGCTACCACGGAGAACAGTCTAGATCCATCCTCTTTGGAACCCCCTTTCAGGTAGCTGAAAGCAGCTATCAAATTCCCCCTCACTCTTCTCTTCTGCAGACTAAACAATCCCAGTTCCCTCAGCCTCTCCCCATAAGTCATGTGTTCCAGTCCCCTAATCATTTTTGTTGCCCTCCGCTGGACGTTTTCCAATTTTTCCACATCCTTCTTGTAGTGTAGGGCCCAAAACTGGACACAGTACCCAGATGAGGCCTCACCAGTGTCGAATAGAGGGGAACGATCACGTCCCTCGATCTGCTGGCAATGCCCCTACTTATACAGCCCAAAATGCCATTGGCCTTCTTGGCAACAAGGGAACACTGTTGACTCATATCCAGCTTCTCGTCCACCATAACCCCTAGGTCCTTTTCTGCAGAACTGCTGCCGAGCCATTCGGTCCCTAGTCTGTAGCGGTGCATGGGATTCTTCCGTCCTAAGTGCAGGACTCTGCACTTGTCCTTGTTGAACCTCATCAGATTTCTTTTGGCCCAATCCTCTAATTTGTCTAGGGCCCTCTGTATCCTATCCCTACCCTCCAGCATATCTACCGCTCCTCTCAGTTTAGTGTCATCTGCAAACTTGCTGAGGGTGCAATCCACGCCATCCTCCAGATCATTAATGAAGATATTGAACAAAACCGGCTCCAAGACTGACCCTTGGGGCACTCCGCTTGATACCGGTTGCCAACTAGACATGGAGCCATTGATCACTACCCGTTGAGCCTGACGATTTAGCCAGCTTTCTATCCACCTTATAGTCCATTCATCCAGCCCATACTTCTTGAACTTGCTGGCAAGAATACTGTGGGAGACCATATCAAAAGCTTTGCTAAAGTCAAGGAATAACATGTCTACTGCTTTCCCCTCATCCACAGAGCCAGTTATCTCCTCATAGAAGGCAATTAGATTAGTCAGGCATGACTTGCCCTTGGTGAATCCAAGCTGACTGTTCCTGATCACTTTCCTTTCCTCTAAGTGCTTCAGAATTGATTCCTTGAGGACCTGCTCCATGATTTTTCCAGGGACTGAGGTGAGACTGACTGGCCTGTAGTTTCCCGGATCCACCTTCTTCCCTTTTATAAAGATGGGCACTGCATTAGCCTTTTTCCAGTCGTCCGGGACCTCCCCCGATTGCCATGAGTTTTCAAAGATAATGGCCTTACTCCTATTCCAGACTGTGCTTTGTTTCATGCCATTCAGGCTGCTTGGAATAAGCCTCTCAATGCACATTCAAACCCTTCAGCTCTTGTCTTCCAAAGACACCTCATGCCTATTCCACAAAACATTACAACTACAGTGACCATACACCTTTTGGTATTGGGCTGTATAGTATCCCATTTGAGCCACTGGACTAAGCTCTTATAGGCAGGGATTGAGTCTTCTCTGGTACAAGCACACCAACTGTACAACTGTACAGTTGTGTGCGTGTACGAGGTTATAACAAATAACAAATCAGACAAGGAATCTGTGGGCAGGTAACCCTGCATATCACATCACATTCCTGCCCCTCCTCCTGAAGCAGAACGAAGGCTTGACAACTGGAGAAATAAAAGGTGGCTGTTAACACTGTGAAGTCCTGCAAAACGGCTCATCTAATAATACTTTATCCTCTATAGAGCAGCACATCAGAGGATTTCAAGGCATTTTATAAACATTAGTGATTTACAGCCTGATCTAAAGCACCTGAAAAAGAATCCTATTGACTTCTGTGGGCTTTGGATCAAATTTTTAATCCTCACAGTTTCCACATGAGTTAGGCGAGATTACTGGGCTACATTGTCAAAGTGACTAGATTTTGGGTTCCTCGGTTTTAGGGTGCTCAACTTGAGACATATTAAAAAGAGGTCAGATTTCAAAAAAGTGCTAAGAACACAGGGATCTGAAGATCAGGCCCCTTTACAATATGTCAGTTGAATGCCTAAAAATGGAGGCATCCAAAATCGCCAGTCACTTTTGTAAGTTTAGGCCACTATCCCTATTCTACACATGGGAAACAGAGGCAGAGTTTAAATAACGACTTCCCTGGGTCACACATGGAGCTTGTGACAGAGCCAACAATAGAATCCAAGTCTGTCAATTTTGTGCTTTAAATCGCATCCTCCCAGCCGAGTGGCCTCATATTGCACCACAGGCTGGAATTTGTGTAGCCAATTATTCTCACCTTATGCCTTTCAAAAAAGTTATCCAAGCAACAACAGGTCAAGGTGTGAGGTGGTGCACGAATTATCCTCTCTGCTTGGGAAGAGTGTTGGAGACACAGCAAACCTGGGAGTATTAAAGTATCCTGGTATAATGGCACGTGGTATTGTTTGTATCAACTTCTCTTTACTTTTCACATGGTGCTTGAGCCTGGGCTTAGAGTGGGTGACAAGTTCAGTAAAAGAGACTTGCTTGTCAGGCCTAATGTCATCTTGTTATCATATCTGCACTACTATCTCCACAGGGAGACATAAATCTATGCCAGGAAGCTGATAGACAAGCACATTAGTATCAAGCGTATGCATGAAGCAGGACACGCTAGAAACCCAGGCCTGGAGTAAATATAAACAGCATTTTAAATTCCTTGTTCTAAGTATTTGTCCCTGTTGACCTTGAGGTTATAATCAGACCAAGGAAAGTATAAACAGACAGATCTGGAAAGCACAATTCCAAAAGAGCCGTCCAAACTAGTGACATATTACCAAGTGGGATGGTGTTATTACAAGAGCACACTGTACAGCTTCATAATGGAGGAAGTACAAAGAAAACTGCTTAACTCAGGAAACTAAACCACAGGGTAGGATACAACTGTGGCCACTTGGTTGCGAGCCACACCGAGGAGCTATTTATTCCAGTTCAGGAACTGGATGGATAAAGTTTATATATAATTTTCATTCAAAGAAGAACCAAATTCTCGTTCATCTGTCAAACACAGTAGCACTCTTAGGTGGACTTGGGGTCTTCATGGTCATGCTAAATACTGGGCAACATTTGTCTCTACTTCCTGCTTTGTAATCCTCACTGCAGTATTTATCTTGTCTATTTTTGAAACTCACTTTTTTCCCTCAACAACTGATGGGGGAAGTGATATCACTCAAACAGCAGGGGCACCGCTTATGGGGGGAAGGTCCCCAAGTTTTTTTAAAACAATGTTGTTAGCAAGAGCCAATATGAATATCAGTATATTAAATAAACACATTTTTTAAACCTAACCCCTTTCAGTCTTTAACATTCTAAACAGTGCAACCTTGTGTTAGAGAATGAGAATCACCAAAAGAAACCGACTATATATCAAAATCTAACCAAGTCTTATATTGTCTACATTAAGTGCAAATAGTAAACAAGTATCATTTATCAGGGTGTGCTTGGTAGATTTACATTTTGGGCATCTTTGTATAACCCTTTAACTCCATATTCAAATATTAGACGCAATTCTCTCTTGCCCTGTCCCTTCTGTAACCATTTGCGCTGGTGCCAAGTTGATGTAAGACATTACCAAAATATATATCACTTCTATAGTGGCTTTATAGCCACTTGGCACTAGTGCAAATGGTTGCCAGGACAATGGAGAGTCAGGCCCATTGGACTTATTTTGTTGAGGACCACTCAGCCCTTTATAAGTTACAAGAAATGGACACTGTCCAATGACTGAGTAGATGGGCAATCTAGTACTCTTACAAATGGGCATTAGCAGGAGCAGGTTTGAAGATGGTACATTACATAACAATTGCAGGTTTTCCTTTTTACAAACACACACTTTGTAAGGTGGATTAATGGTGAAAGGCATATGGGAAAAATGCTGTTTTTCAGGAGGAATGACTGGGTATCTGACTTCCTTGGATTTATAAAAGCCACTTGCACCAAGAGCTGCAGCAACAGGGATTTATATTATGGTAGTACCCATTGCAACTCCTTCTCCTCCCCGATCAGGACTGCACTGTAATGAGCACTGTATATATATATACACACACACACACACACACACTGTACACACACACACACCTTTCTGTACTCTGAATGGCTTTTGTAAACCATTTATTCTGTTCCTTCTATGAATGCTGTGACTTCATGATGGAACTTTTCATCCTTAGTCAAAATGATCATTCTTTTCTATAATCCAGATGGTTATGGACTTTCAGTTTGAATTATTTTTAGCTGGTTTGGAAAAAGTTTATGCCCAATCCTGTCTTTGACGTTCTTGTACTGGTTTCTCGACCACAGACTGTCAGGCCTCCTGTTAATATTCATTCCTCTTTGCTTTGTTAAAAATACTACAACAGCAAAAGCTCCTTTAATAAAAAAAGAGGACAAAAGAAAATAAATGGTCTCCAGGAAGCAACCACTAGGAAGCAGTTTACAAAACTGTGGGAGGTAGTTTTCATTATTATTTGAATTCAATGAAGAAGTTTTTTCAGATTTAAATGTCCCTCTACAGTGTTGCAAATCTAAAGCCAGAGTATTATTCTAGCACACCAGAACCAGAAAGTGAAACCTATCAATGCAGTTTTCCTCATCTAGGGACAGTGAAATGCAAAAGTGAATCAACTTTACTAATAATCAGGTTTAATACTCTCAGCTGTTATATAATTAAATCCTTAGCTGTATTACTAATATGTATATGGGCCAGAGCCTCAATTCATGTAAATTAGTATAGTCCATTAACTTCAATGGAGAGACACCAATTTTCACCAGTTGAGAATCTGGCCTGTGATTTTTATCTCAATATCATAACATTTTCAGCATGATACACATGCATTTTACCATTTAGCCAGCATCAGAATGAGAACCAGAGACCATACTAGCATATTATTGGAAAGTGTCCCTTTTCTCAGTTTCTTTATGTACAGCTGACTCCAATTATATCTAGGCTTCTGATCTCCGCTCCATCCCACAACCCTGGCCTTGCACAACTGGAGAGGTCCAACAAGGAGAACTTGTAATAGGAAGCAGATGTCCACCCACTCCTTTGTAAGTTTAAACCTATTTTAATATATTGTGCTTCATTTGTCTCTCCTTGAACAAGTTCAGCACTACCCAGGCCTGTCCCACAAACTGCTGCAGTGCCTTCAAGAGATCTCATACACGGTTATTTCCACTGTGTATCTAGTTTTCACAGATTTATGAAAGTTAGAGTTTGAACAGAGCAATTATTAGATTATGTAGTACACCCCTGCAGCTAGCATAATATTGTTCCCTAAAATAGAGTTTTCCCCTCGGTTCTCCAGCCCCATTTTAAATGTCTGAAGTTACAGAGCTTCCCAGGTACTGTCAATAATTCATGCCTACAGCTAAAGATCAGGAACTGGCACCTAAATGTGTAGAGATGGTTGAAAACCCAATACATGTCCACTTGCACAAATCTGCTAGCAAGCATTTTCCCTACTCAACACTCAAAAGTCAAAAGTTACTGCACTTACCAGCTGAGAGTCAGTCCTGGACACAGGCTGACTGGCCAGTGACACCAAATTGTTGACTGTTTCCAGCTCCTGTTGGTAAAAGGTCTGAATTCTGTTCTCCAATAAGAAGTCTTTAACTTTCTCGCTCAGCAAGTCAATTGAGCTCCTAAGGTTCAGACCACCTGGGGCACTATAGGGATACAAAGCTTTGGTCACAAGACAAAAAAAGTACATAGCCAAATTTTTCAAAAACAGGCACCTAAAGTTCAGCTCAGAGGGTGGGATTTTCAAATGTGCCGAAGCCAATAGGACTTGTGTACTTCATTCATTTAGGTGCTCTTGAAAAATCTCACCCCTACATCCTTATTTAGGCTCTGAAATAAACAGCTTGATTTTCATGTGTGCCGAGTATCTGGCAGCTCCCATAGAAGACAGGCGATATAGTAATGTTGTGATTTTAAGGTCTGATCTCTCATGATCTACGGTGTCAAGAAACAAAGATCTCAGACCATTGGAAAGGGGGATTCATAGCTTTCTAATGGAATAAAGCTTCTGATTCTAGTCAATGGAAGCTGCTGAGTGCTCAGCACTTTTGAGATCCAGCTACTTGTTTAGGCATCCATTGTTGAAAATCTTGACCATTTATATACATGCTCACTCAGAGTAGGAAAACTTATGTGACAAATTGTATTCATTTTGCACCTTCTTTCTGCTTGCTAACCTATATTTTCCTCACAGGTACTACTAACATCTTAAACTTGGGGGAAGAATTACAAGTTGTCATTTTCCCACCTAACTCTGCTAGAAAAACACTATTTTCTCCTTTACTCTCCCTCCACACCCAATCCACAAAACCAAAATGAGGAATGTCTACCCCCAAAGTTACGCAGATCTGAGTCACAGGATGACATTCATTCCTGGACCAGAGACAGATCTAAATATCTGCTCTCTTTCAACCCATCAGGGCTAGAAAAAGGAGCTTTACACCAGTTGAGAGAGCTAGGCTGATCACAAAATATTCGCAGAGTTCAAGACCAGAAGGACCATCAAATCATCTAGTCTGACCTCCTGTATATCACAGGCCATTAAGTTTCACCTAGCTAGCCCTGTATGCATTCCAATAACTTGCATCTAGCTGAAGATTCTCTTCTAGAAGGGCACTTAGTCTTGACTTGAAGACTTCAAGAGAGATGGAGAGTCCATCAAGCTCCTTGGCAGTTTGTTCTAATGGTTAACCACCCTCAACGTTAAAAAAATGACCACCACAAGTAAAATACCTCCCATTCCTATCCTTGAATGTATAGGCAGAGGAATAGTGATTAGCTTTTTGACACAGCATTGCACTGGGAGCAACCCCTCACCCCCAGGTGTACATGCACCTCTGCCAATAGAAGAGAGCTTGTCTTGGCATATCTAGTGTTGTTCAACTATGCTGGCTGAAAAAATCTTGTCGGCTTATGCTGCCTCTCCAACCAGGGGACTCCCAGCATAGCTATGCCAGCAAACATCTGTAGCATAGACAAGTCCTGGGTGTGACTGACACATACACATGCTTCCCCTCTTTCAAAATTTCTAAAGAGCTGTAAGAACATGAATAAATG
Source organism: Natator depressus (assembly GCF_965152275.1). Lineage (NCBI taxonomy): Eukaryota > Metazoa > Chordata > Testudines > Cheloniidae > Natator > Natator depressus. The sequence continues at coordinate 118,476,424 of NC_134240.1, read as the reverse complement.
GATTTATGTCTGAATATTGGTGACATTATAGCAGAATTCTCAGAAATCTTCACAATCCATCACTAACTGCAAGCACGCAGCAGCTGACTTTCCAGTGATCTGCCACCCACTGTCCATCCATCTCCTTGCTGGTCATCCCCTATAACAACCCTCCACCATGCCTTCCATAATAACTTTTTAAAGGTTATTTCTATCTCTATGCCTAATATGACCAAAGAACATAAGTTTGCATCTGTTGATTTTCAACATTAGGGTCTGCTTCTCTCCAATAATATTTTGAACACAGATATTTGTCTTCTCCTCCCCTCCCCCCCATCCAGGAGATATGCAAGAGCCTTTGCCAGCACCACATTTCAAAAGCTTACATTTTTTTCCTGTGAGCAGAAAAACTTCCCATGATTTACATCCATAAATCTCTATGGAGAAAGTTAGGCTTTTCACCAGTCAGACCTTTATACATTTTGAGATGCCACATTTTTTCCACACTTAAGGGAGGCCATAGTTTAGCGAGCCAATCCTTAGTTTTCTTCCTTGGAACAGCCTCTCTGGCTGGATATATATGATCCCAGATAATTAAATTAATCTGCTGCCTCTACAACTTCTCCGTTAATCATCATGCCCACTTGCATCCTGTTTTCGTTAACTGTGTCAACGCATATGCATTTTGTTTTCATCACATTCAGGAATAGTCCATATTCCTCACTAACTGTTTTTACAGACTCTCACATTTGCTGTACCACATCAGTGGCTGTAGCAAAGAATATTGTGTCAAAGGGCTGTACCCTCCAAAGAAATTAGTTCATACTTTTAGGTATGTATGGGTAGAGGTGGGGCGAGGATGCAGATGCATGGAGGTGGGGTTGATGGGAGATGTCTTCTAATTTCCTGTTTTGGTCTCCCACCACAAAAGACCTTGGCCATGAAAATCTACAGGGCAGCTCCTTACAGCCAGTCAAAATTTTGTTAATCAGAGGAGGCTATCCAACTTTTTCCCCCTGCCCTAAATGCTGGGTACACTGCTTCCAAAGTATTTCCAGCCTTTTCCAGTGCAACAGCACACTGCACAACATGCTTTGCTTTTAATCTGGTTACCATGACATTCATCTCCCCGATGGAGATTCACATTAACTTCTGCTAAGGGCTGTGGGTATTTCACACCTAGACTGGACACCAACATAAGTGTCCTGTTTACCTCGGTGCCTCCTCCGGGATTTTGAAAGGCTTATCATAAACTTCTCTATAGAGGCATGGGAGCTCTAACATCCTTGAAATCTGAACCTCACACATAGGATCATCCACTTTATCTGCAAGGATATGGAGAAAAACAAACAAACAAACAAACAAACCATGACCAGGGTTTCGATATTAATTCACTAGATGAGCACAGCTGAGCTGCTACATATAAACTGGAGGAGCACAAGAGAGTTTCTCATGCCAAACATAGCTGGCACATTTTGTTCTCTGCTATTCTACTATAAAGAAAAAAAATGTTTTATGTTAACTTAACCAAAAGTTCTTTTTACCATAAACGAAGTGCTTTTTACCTTGCAAAAAAGCAAATGATTGTTGTGATAGTTTGGGGAATGGGTGTGTCCAATTTTGAATTGGTTTTATGAACACTGTTTGCACTTATTACAGTCACTCTGAATTGGATCACCCATTAGATAGCAGGAAGCTGACGTGTAGGGAGGAGCTAAGAGGTCATCAGCATTGAATGACCCTCCAGAGGTGGAACAATGAGTTACTAGCTGTAAGGCCTTGCAGGTAGTCTCTGCACAGAAACCTGTTTGGGGAGAAAGGGGAGCTGGATTCCTCCCTAACCTGAGCACATGGCTTGAAGAGCTGCAGTTTCCCCATTTGCCCATCTGACAGAAGGGCAGAGACTGTTTTAAAAGATGTGCTTCTCTGAGTCAAACAGAAGACCCAGAAACAGAGGCATGGGAATAGGTGGGGCCAGGGAGCCATGGTCCTCCCACTTTTTGAAAGGTGGGGACCTGGCCTATTCACTTCGGTGGAGTCCCACCTCCGTCCCTCCCAGCCAAGCCGGCAGCTATAGCCCGGCAGGGGAGCCTGGGCAGCTGTGGGGGCCATGGACCTTCCACCTGCCTCAGGTGGGGTGGGGGTGGGGAGAGTCGAGAGCAGCCCCCGGCTTATGTCCCCATCCCGCAGGGGCCCCCCCGCCCAGGGCAGGAGGGTCCACACCACCCCACAGCTGCCCACGTGGCTTTTACCATGGCCGGGCTGCAGCCCCCGCCAATGGGAGCCAGGTCCAGATAAGAGCCGTGCACAGCACACAGGCAGCTGTACATAGCCGTGGACCCTCCTGTCCTCCCGGCCCGCTCCAGCTTCCAGCTTGGCTGGGAGTGGGGCCTCAGGCAAAAGAGGAGGGGCGGGGGGCCCTGGCCCCAGGCTTCCCCACCGCCACTTTTGGGCAGGCTCTGCTGCCCTTGCCCAGAAGAAGGGACCTTGCCTCCCTAATGGACATGAATCAAATACAGAGACTCACAAAAGGGGCTGGGATCAGACAGAAAAGGATTCCATTCAGTAGCTTGGTTTTCGATTCATCTGTAACTCTCCTGTGCTTTCTAAGAGTAAGGAGAGTGAGTGTGAGAGTGTCAGTCTAAGAAATTCCTTTGCTAAGCCTGTGTTTCCATGCTTTACTGTCATGTGATCCCTGAAGGATGCAGGAAACCAGAGCTCTCACAGCCACATGAACTCTGGGGTGGGGGGAAGGGGAACATGTCTAAACAACTGGGGGCCTTGGGAGGGCTGTGGCACTTGTTCCAGGGTCCAGAACTAGGAACTGTGACCAGTCACTATCCACACACAGGTGGCTTCTCAGCATATGGGATTGAGCAGTTGGATCCCATTACAACAAATTAGTGTCTGTCTAGAGAATGTGACTGGACCAGGTTGTGACAACTGTCACCAGTTTTTCCAAAGTGATGTTGCTCTGGGTGAAATGCAGTGTAAATGATACACAATTCACATTGCAACACTTTAGGACAGTCCTTTTCTCAACTCAAAGAAAACCGAAGTTGAATACTGAAACCACCATAACAAAAGTCACAGTATCTGGATAGCATCCTTATACGCATTATGGTTATCTTCAAGAATAAATTGTATGTGTTTTTTTTTTTTTTTAGAACAGTGGCTCTCAACCTTTCCAGACTACTGTACACCTTTCAGGAATCTGATTTGTCTTGTGTACCACAAAATTTCACCTCACTTAAAAATTATTTGCTTACAAAATCAGACATAAAAATACAAAAGTGCATAGCACGCTATTACTGAAAAATTGCTTGCTTTCTCATTTTTATGATATAATTATATAATAAATCAATTGGAATACAAACAGTGTACTTACTTTTCAGTGTATAGTATACAGAGAAGTATAAACAAGTCATTGTCTCTATTAAATTTTAGTATGTACTGACTTTGCTAGTGCTTTTTATGTAGACTGTTGTAAAACTAGGCAAATATCTAGATGAGTTGATGTACCCCTTGTAAGACCTCTGTGTACCCCTGGTTGAGAATCACTGTTTTAGAACACCTACAAAGAAGAGACGTGTTGCTCAATGAACTGTACCATGGAACTAATATTATGTTGCTTATTAAAAACACGTTCAGTTTGATCCCAAGAATTACAATGCAGAAGTATTAGATCAGAAATCATATAAAACATAGGATGTATGAAATGCTCTTAGATAAAGCGGAAGAGAAGCTAATAACTTAATATCAGCACTGTGATCTTGTCACAAGTTCACTTAAGTGTTGTGTTTTGTTTTTTTAAGAGAAACAAACATACTGCTCACAATAGGTGGAGGCCTGAATTTCTCGCTGCTCTCTGTAGATTCGGATATGACCTCGGACCCAGACAACATCCCCAATTTCCAGTTTGGTTTTCTGGAGCACCTCTTCCTGGAGCTTCTTCATCTGTTCAGCAAGATCACTGCTGCAAGATGTGTCTAGTCCTGATTCAAAAGATGTTGGGAAATCAGAGATAAGTCATAGAATGATGCTTTCCTTGTCACAATTTCAAGGCAGAGTTAACAGAGAAGATCAGCTACGACAAGGTTACTGATCCTGTGCAATAGCTGAGGTTCAAGATGTGTCCCCCTGTGGGTGCTCCACCTCAGATGTCAGTGCGTCCATCACTGTTGATTGGAGATTTTCGGTAGCAGTGTCCGTCTGGGTCATGCATGTGCAGCGATTGTCTCGCGGAGCTGGTGGAGCCTGATCGAGCGCATGCGCGACCCGACGCCCTCTGTTCCTTCTCTACAGTAGAGTCCATACTGCGAACTCCAAAGTAAAGGGGAGGAGGGTGGGTAGTGGAGCACACAGAGGGACACACATCTTGAAGAACCTCAGCTACTGCACAGAGTGAGTAATCTTCTCTTCTTCAAAGGCTGTCCCTGTGGGTGCACCACTTATGTGACTGAAGAGCAGCACCCTCGTGTGGATGGAAGGGGCTTCGGAGTTGTATGCATAGTGGAGGCTAGCACCAGGAGACCTAGCATTGTGTCTGAGCTTGAACCTTGAGTAATTGCATAATGGTTCGTAAACGTGTGTTCAGAGGCCCAGGTGGCTGCTCTGCATAGGTCTACCACTGGTACATTATTTAAGAAAGCTATTGAGGTAGACACTGATCTTGTTGAATGGGCGCTGATCCCTGGTGGGGGTTCTGTTTTGTGCTGTTGATAACATGTATGGATACAATTGGAGATCCATTTCGATCGTCTGTGTGGATATTGCAGAGCCCTTGGAACATTTGGTTGTGGAAACAAAAAGTTGGGGGGATTTTTGAAAGGGCTGTGTTGTGTCCAGGTACAATATTAACGCGTGCCTGATGTCTAAAGTATTTAAGACAGCCTCTTGTGTTTTCCCATGGGGCTTGGGATAAATCTTAGGCAGGTGAATCGGTTGTTTGAAGTGTAAAGAGGAATTTCTTTTTTCAAAAGGAAAAAGGAGATGGGAAACTAACTATTAAACTAAAACTTAAATATCACTAATTAATTTCAACTATTCCTAATTATTTTCCTGCGTTATTAAAGAGGGCAGCATGCTCGGCAGCATTGGAGTTCCCAGGCAGCACATCCCAGACGTGTCAGTCTTTAGTTTAAGGCTCTGCATTTACATATTTGTTTTTTAAAACCATTCAGGTATTGTTCCTCATGGAAAAACACATCTGACTTTCTCACCAGGAACATACCCTGAACTGTGATAAAAAACAAAGATTTTAATTGTAAATTGGGCATCCCTTCCAGACTGTTAGGCTGAGCAAAATCAGCAGAGCTTTCATATAGAAGTGAAAGCCTGAGTCATCTGAGGTAACACAAAAGTATTCGTGTGGTGCCATTTTGTGCCTGTAATGATGTGAATGCATCTTGACAGATCTTCACATTTATGTAACACCTTTGCTTGAGAGTCAAGCTGATTCCTTAATTGTTTGAAACCTAAAGCATGATCCTGGCAGCTACAATCATGGCTGCAGCAGGCTGGAAAAGAGTCTGCCTGTTCCTTTCAACAGATGGTTTTATAAATTATAAGTTATTTTACCAATGGAAAGAGATTATTCGAAGAATATAGATCAGGTTAGCAAATGGTGCTGCTACCCTTTTGTCAAATATGCTCAGAATGAACACAGACTAATAAACCTTCCAGATGAAACTTGGCGGCCTTATTGCGGTATTACATTTTGGAAATTAATGCTTTACCTTGATATACTTATTTGGGAGTGACACATGCATTAAAATCAGCTCTGTTAAACACACAGGACCAAATTCTCTACTGATGTAAATGGGCACAGTTCCACTGACTTCAAAAGTTTTCCATCCATTTACTCCAGCAGAGAATTTGCCCCCTCCCCCCCCCAAATGTATAACTGACCTCAAGGGTTATAAATGTGTCTGATCCAGAGCCTCTTGAACTCAGTATAAGACTTGAATGGACTTTGCCACACCCCTAATCTGAGTGTAAAACAGTTAAGGGAGTAGCAAGGGGGGGAAATGCCTTAGGAAAAAAAGCCAGACATAAGTAAAGTATTTCACTACCACTGATCTGCAAGGACTGCATCACCACTTTTTTGCAGATTTGGAACAGTCCAGCTCACTGAACTATTTCCTTCATGTTTTCAGGTGGTTATGTGCTATTTTCAAGACAGTGAATGATGGTCACATGCATGTGGGAGCAGGAAAAACAAATATCCACACAAACTGAAAAACTGAGGGTACACACGCTGATGTATCAGAGAAAAAACAGAACAGGCCACAGAAGTCAACTGGTTCAGTTTGGAAATTGCAGCTGTAACAAATGGCAAGTTTCCAGGATATTTTTTTTTACCAGATGAGGTCACACAATGGGAAGAAAATTCTTTGTACTGTCGAACTGAAACACTACATCACTCTGATAAACAAAGGTACTAATGGTCATGGATGCAATGTTATTGTTGGCATCACCATTAGTAACAGCACAAGATGACTGTATAGGGAGAAGTTATGTTACGGGGTAAGTATCTCAAAGCAGCCCAGGCGATAGGATGTACTTGTAAATATTCTTTGTGCCTGTGAATGCAATTTGCTATTGTGTTGACTTGATAAATCATCATCCGATCTGAAAAAAAACCGACACAAATTGCAGTGTTATTAAGTCATAGCTGAAAAGTGTTATGTACTCATACATTACCTGACAAAGGCCATTCTGCTTCCCTGGGATTTTTCCAGCAGATGCAGTTTATGACCCCAGTACCGTCATCCACTGTAAGAGAATTGCAGTAATCAAGGAAACAAGTGGTCTTGGCATTCCAAGAGATCTTAACACACAGCACAGCCCTACTTATTTTGTCAGTACCCCTTTGGCTCAAGTTATTTGGACAAGTTATTTGCATTATTTTTCTAAATACTATAATACTTCATCTTATTCTGAATCACATGCCAAAAGTAGTCCTCAGTTTAGACTTTTGCAGCATCCTCTCTCACCATCTGTTGAAAACTGCACTGTAAATGTTAACTCAAATGTTTTAAGTAAAATCATAACACACTGAAACAAAACTCACCTACCATATTCTGCACATCTATGGCCCCTTTCATCTTAGGATATCTTATATTAATTAGGACTTACAAAACCCACATGATGTAGGCAAGTATTACTACCCTTTAACATTAAAACTGTAAATTCTTTGGGACCAGGACCACATCTTTGTGTGTGTATGTACAGCACCTAGTACAATCATGATTCAATGCCTCTAGGTACTATTGCACTATATTATATATAAAAATGAAGTTAATGGAAGCAGAAAGGGGTTTAAACTAACATTTTCAAAAGTAGCTTCTGATTTTGAGTGGTCAACTCAAGGCAGCATGGGTCTGATTTTCAGGAGTGCTGAGCATCCATATTTTTTATCACCACAGTGCTTGGCACCTCCAGCCCTATATCTCAAGTTGGGCATCCAAAAAAATTGAGGCTCTCAGAATCAGAGGCCACTTTGGAGAATGCTGGTTTGAGTTGTCCAGGGTTACACAGCAAGACAGCCGCAGTGAGAAATACGCTTCGGGGAGCCTGACTCCCACTCCTCTTCAACTAACCACGATGAAACTAGGTAGTCTCTCAATCACAGCAGAGGACACACCAATGTTCTCAATAAAATTCTTCTTCCCCTACCCCCATTCCACATTTTTTTTTAAAAAAAGGTCAGAAATAGAGCTGTCAGACCTGAGGCAGAAAGATGGTCTTAGGGTTAAGGAATGGTACTGAGATATACAGGTTCTGATCCTGACAAACACAATTCTACCGTGACCTTGGGCAAGTCACGTAGGCCAAGATTTACAGAGCTGGGTTCCTAGAGTTTGGCCCCTATATCTATATTTAAGCACAGAAACAAGTGGTCTGATTTACAGAATGCTGAGCACTCACAGATCCCCCCTGAATTCTAAGTTTTAGCCTTTATCTCTGTGCCTCACTCCCCCTCCATGCCCCAAGTCAGCAAATGGGGCTATTTACCCATTTTAAGGTGTGCAGCAAGGCTTAATTCAATGTTTTTAAAGTACTTTAAGATTCTCAGAAGGACTAAGTCACAGAACTGCAAAGTGAAAGAGATGACCCTCACAAATCCAGCCACGTATTTGGGGAGGAGATTTTTCAAAAGCACAAACAGTAGTGAAGGCCCTAACTACCACTGACTTTCAAAGAGAGTTGCCTAGCTCTTTCAAAGAGAGTTGACCTAGCTGCCATATGTGCCTTTGAAAAATCTCCTCCACTGTTGTTCCGACTGCTCAAATATCTTGGCACCAAATATTCTGCTTATGTGCCATCAATGGGTGACAAAGTAAAGAGATCAAGAGGTGACTTCACTACAATGTTTCAGCACCTTCTCAGGCAGAACACACCAGGCACTAAAAGGTTCTTAAATCTAGCAGAAAAGACAGAATAAAAACCAATGACTGGAAGCTGAAGCCAGACAAATTCATATTAGAAGTGAGAGACAATTTTTTAACAATCAGGGTAATTAACTGCTGGAAGAAACTATCAAGGAAGTGGTTGATACTCCATCTTAAGACTGGATGCCTTTCTGGCAGATAAGCTTTAGTCAAGCACAAGTTATTGGGATGAATACAGCAGTAACTGGGTGAAATTTCAAGGTTTGTGAAACACAGGAGAGCAGACTAGGTGATCTAATGGTCCCTTATTATCTTAAAATCTATGAATTTATTATATTAAGGTGTACCAGTATAAACTTCACGCCTACCCTTAAATGGGAAAGCATCACCATATCAGTGCTAGAATGTATATCATACCATGGATAATGCACAGATTTAACTCACCAAGATAGCTAGTACCTCTAACTGTATCAGCACTAGTATCTGACTTCACAGGCAATGCTCTTATCATTTCCTGTACAGAGGGAGACTTCATACAATGAGGAAAAGCCGCGGTGTCCTACAGGTAAGACAGACGATACTACCTACTATAGTCTTACCATTGGCAATGAACTGGTGAGAAAGAGAAGTCAAAAAACAAACCACCAGATGATTTTATTGTTCCATATAGATCAAGATAAAACAAAACTGTTTGAAGGAACTTGTCCAGCCAACACCCATCGATTTCCTTGAAATAAACTATTTAATAAATAAGAGAGTAGCGCACAAAGATCCTGTCCTAGCAATGCAAGTGTCACAATTCAGGACTAGTTGCAACTCTCTGGCCTCCGAGGGCACCTTCCTCAGATCTTAGGCTTCATGCGTCATCCCTCAGAGGGTACCTCTACATTTCAGCTTGGAGGCACCATTCCCAGCTTGTGTAGACATACAGTACCATGCTAGCTGTGCTTGAGACAGCACGCTAAAGATAGCAGTGAAGCCAGGGTAGCCTGGGCGGTGACACAGGCTCGCTGTCTAAGTACATACCCATCTGGGCCCCCTGGGTATGTATTCAAGCAGTGTGCCCAAGCTGCCATTTAGGCTACCCCAGCTACACTGCTATTTTTAGTACACTAGCTTAAACAGAGCTAGCGCAGGTATGCCTATGCAAGCTAGGAATCACGCCTCCCAGATCAAATGTAGGCACACTCAGGGCAGAATCCCATGATTCTCCCACTCTTGGACCAGGTCCTAAGCTACAAGACCCTGCAGACTGACTCCAATTACTGAACCCAGCTGGACCTCTAGGATATCTTCAGTACTTCTCTTCAGGACCAATGGATTATAGTGACACAAAGACACAAGTATTGTTACATCATGCTTTGTTTCTATGGTTAATGAGTAAAAGGATTTTAAAAACAGTGCAAGGTCTACACACGTCTCTCTTACCTAAAGTCTTGCCATCCCTTGACAGAAGCCATAGGCAGGTCTAAGTTACCAGAAACCCTAGCCTCTGGAGTCTGGGTTCCCCTAGCTCTCCCTGCCTCTGTCAAGGTCCTGGTTTAAATCCAGCTAGAAATTCTTTGTTCTCAGTTTTCCCCAAGCTTGAACCTGCTGCCCAAAACCAAACTGGTGAGTTTTACAGGGGGTCAAGCCAGCAGGCCAAAGAAAAAAATGGCTTTGCATTGTCTCAAGTATTTTGTTCTGTTTTTTTTTTCCTTCAAGTCTAGAAATATCAGCAAGTCTAGTCAAGCTTGGTTTTGCTAAAAGACTACTTGGAAGCCTTAAAGATGCATATAGAGAGTTCTCACTTTAATAGAAGGGGTGGGAGGTTCTGAACTTTAATCACAGACATCCATTCTCCTAAATGTTCACTATATACTGATGTTCGATAGTAGTTAACAAGAAAGTAGATAGAATTTATTTTCCCTCTCTGTTGACCAGACTTCATCCTTTTCTTATTTCACCACAAGTTCTTCAGTCACTATAGTCTTCCATGGCAGAAAAGACTTAGATTTCTAATGAATGAATGAATAAATAGAAAATCCAAGCAGAAACAGATGTGTGTGTTCAAGGGAAGAGATGGGAAAAATATCTTTCAGGTCTTCTTTATATATCAGAAAGTCAAAAATACAAGGACATTTACCCTTTGCAGGTCATCTTTAAAAACAGATGGGAGGAGATTGACTGCTGAATAGTATGAGGCACTACAGCTGATGCAATACTTGCTCCCTGCCACACCAATCAGAGACTGTTTAGCTGAGAGATGTAAAAAGTTATGAGCAGGAAACGAAGAAGTTATAATTTACACTGGTGGAGTCAGCCTGACTGAGGCTGAGAACAGGACAGGGAGGGGCAGCTTGGCAGGTATCCTGAAAGCTAAACCAAGAACTGTTGAACAAAACAGGAGACAAGTTGGATGCAAAAAAGTAGGAGAGCAGGCTAGATGATAGCTCCATTCAACCCTGTTGATCTAGCATCTGAGACCTTAAGTCCACAAATTCTCTTAGGTTCTTTTGGTTTTTTCCCCTCGGTATCCTGCACTGGTCAGACGTCTTGAGCTATCTTAGACCAATATGTGGAACCCCACTTCCCTTCAAACGTTCTTGCAAACTCAGATCCTTTTATTATTATACTGCAGCAGCATCCAACCATACCAACTGCTTGCCAAAACCAGAGACAGACAGACAGACAGACAATCTAAACACAGGAGACACTTTAGTATTTAGTCCAATACAAGATATCATTAGGTTTCTGACTTCACTTTCACCATGGATCATCCTTCCACCTCTTATTTGAGGTATTTATATGGCCCCTATTACCGTAGCATCTGAGTATTTCACAATCTAATCTCTCCTCACAACACCCCTACAAGGCAGGAAGTGTTATAATCCACATTTTACAGATGGGGAATAGAGGCACAGGAGATTAAAGTGACTCACCCAAACTCATACAGGGCAGGGAACTGGATCTTGATCTCCCCAGTCCCAGGCATATGCCATAACCACTGTTTCATCCCTCCCTTTCTCTTCCCAGGTGCCTCAGCCAACCTGATGTGCCATCACTATTCCAGTGTGCCCTTTACAGCAGAAATTCCAATTTAGTACAAGGGCCTGGCAGGGGAGTTAAAGAAAAAAAAAAAAAAAGCTAGTTAGTGAAAACGTCTGACGTTTGGGAGAAGCTGGAGCGGAGGGGAGAAGCTCCTTGTGGATGAAGGCACGTACTGCTGCACTGGGGAAGCATCAATATTCTATTACTAGTGAGGTAGAGAGCAAGTGACTCGTCTCATTGAACAGCAGCCTTTCAGGCCAGTAAACAGCATGGGTGGATTCAGAATCCCAATTAGCGTATCTTTGCAAAACAGGATGATGGCTAAGGCCCAGTTTTGTAAAGCTATTTGGTACTAAAAATGCAAATAGGCACCCAGTAGGATTTTCAAAAGCTCCCAGCCACCTAACTGCCAATGGGAAAATTCCACTAGACACCTATCTGCATTTTTGCACACCTAAATACCTTTAAAACTCTGGCCCTAAGACATGGGGGCAAAACAATTAGAAGGGATCCCTTCAAGCTAGTAAGGAGAAAAGGGAAGTGACTTCCCCTTTGCAAAAACCATTAGATCAATTTACATTTGATAAGAGTTTTGCATACAAGTTAAGATCAAGAGTCTGTATTCCTGGATTCTATTCCCCGCTCTGACTCACTCAAGGCCACACAGCAAATCAATAGTACTTAATCATGCCTCTTCAGCTTCCCCACATGTAAAACAGGGATAATACTTTCCTGCCTTTTTAAAGTGCTTTGAAATCTTCATCTGAAATGTGTTATAAAACAGTGAAAAGTATAATCAAGAAAAAGTGTCTTTTCAAGAACAGACAATGGTCCAAACCAATGAGACAACTTCTAGGTTCTAATGGTTACAAAGGTTGGAGTCCAAGAAATGCTAAGAAACAAAACTCTTCTTACCTCCATAGTTATAGAAGGCATCTCGTTCTTTTGTTAGAACCACTGTCCCAACCACATCCACCTGTCTTATTGGATGCCCATTATAAAAGAATATACCTATGGAGAAAGACACAGAACATTTCTGTTAAGTGTGACCGAATACTGCTTGCAGGAGTTCTACGTTGGTTAGCCATTCACGTCATTAGAAAGAGGATCCTCTTGTTCTTTTAATGAATTCACTGAGTACACGGAAGCAGAGTACTAGTTCCACCCACTTACTATGCTAAAAGGAGATGTCAATAGTTTTGTATTTTGTAGTCAGACACTGCAGCTCTTCATAATTTGATCATCTCTCTCCTTTCTTGAATATTTTGACTAGCAGCAAAATAGTTAAATGTGATTTTATTTGTCATCATTAGGCTTCAGAGTAAATGTCCTTTTAAATAAATATGAACAGTTTATACTTCTCCCCGTACTTCTGTTTGAGGCTGTCTGCAGATTGAGGCAGATATTACTGACTCTTCTACATTTTTAAGGCTATTTTCACAATCAAAAGGGCTAAGGAAGGGACCATTTAAAATAGACAACTTAGATTCTGAAGCACAAGATGCAGGTATCAGGGGAAACTCCTGGCCCATTTAACCACTTCAACCAGTCCCCCATAAAATATCCCTTCAAGACTTCATTTCTGTGCTTCTATGAAATAGACTTTGACAACGCTATTGAGTATCAAAATGTGTCTGAGAAACCTCAAAGTCCTTTTGTCAGCTTCTGCCCAGCATTCACTTGGGAAATACAGAGGCCACTGTGACCACCCAATACCTTTATCGAGAAACAAAACTAAAAATACTAAAGTAAACACTGATGTGATATACCATATATACAACCACAGAATGCATTAGTGCTCATACCATCAGAGCAACACACTATGTAGAAAGGAGAGAAGATAATTCAAGAGATTTAAAATTACTTGGACTGCTAATTATTTTAAATGCATATATTATCTTCAATTTCAAAAGATTTCAGCCCCACTGAGATGCAGACCCATATGATGTGGACAGCTGGCAACTAATATACTGAATAAAACTCGGAATTGGAGAGGGAAAATTTTGACTCAAGACACCAGGGCAAATCCCTAACCTTATGAAGGAAGACATGGGATATTTTAATGCACACACACAAGTCAGGAGGTCAGTTTAATGTGCAGAATTTAGAAAAAAAAAATCAAAAACTGATTATAACCCTAAAATATCCTATCCTACATAGCCAGAGACATAGCCTGAACAGGTCTTCAATAACCTTAAATGGGCCTGGAATTAACTTCTTCGCATTACTGAATCACAGGCAAGTTTTCAAGGTATTGCACAAGTGTTTAGCCACATAGTTCTTATGTGGAAGTTGTGCTGATAAAAGCTCACAACATGTGTTGAAGAATTACCCACTACTGTGATCTCAGAGCTGAGTATATTTGTTGTGCACCTGCAGATCAGGGCTAGAGTGGGAAACATTTACAGGACTCAAGTATCAGGGGGTAGCCGTGTTAGTCTGTATCCACAAAAACAACAGGGAGTCCGGTGGCCCCTTAAAGACTAACAGACTTCTTTGGGCATAAGCTTTCGTGGGTAAAAAAACCCACTTCTTCAGATGCATGGAGTGAAAATTACAGATGCAGATATTATATATTGACACATGAAGAGAAGGGAGTTACCTCACAAGTGGAGAACCAGTGTTGACAGGGCCAATTCGATCAGGGTGGATGTAGTCCACTCCCAATAATTGATGAGGAGGTGTCAATTCCAGGAGAGGCAAAGCTGCTTTTGTAGTGAGCCAGCCACCCCCAGTCCCTATTCAAGCCCAGATTAATGGTGTTAAATTTGCAAATGCATTTTAGTTCTGCAGTTTCTCTTTGAAGTCTGTTTCTGAAGTTTTTTTGTTCAAGTATGGCTACTTTTAAATCTCTTATAGAATGTCCAGGAAGATCGAAGTGTTCTCCTACTGGCTTTTGTATGTTACCAATCCTGATGTCCGATTTGTGTCCATTTATTCTTTTACGTAGAGACTGTCCAGTTTGGCCAATGTACATGGCAGAGGGGCATTGCTGGCACACGATGGCATATATAACATTAGTAGATGTGCAGGTGAATGAGTCCCTGATGGTGTGGCTGATATGGTTGGGTCCTCTGCTGGTGTTGCTAGAGTTGATATGGGGACAGAGTAGGCAACGAGGTTTGTAACAGGGATTGGTTCCTGGGTTAGAGTTTCTGTGGTGTGGTGTGTAGTTGCGGGTGAGTATTTGCTTCAGGTTGGGGGACTGTCTGTAAGCGAGGACTGGCCTGTCTCCCAAGGTCTGTGAGAGTGTGGGATCCTTTTCCAGGATAGGTTCTAGATCGTTGATGATGTACTGGAGAGGTTTTAGCTGGGGGCTGTATGTGATGGCCAGTGGTGTTTTTATTTTCCTTGTTGGGCCTGTCCTGTAGTGAGGTCACTTCTGGGTACCCGTCTCACTCTGTCAATCTGTTTCCTCACTTCCCCAGGTGGGTATTGTAGTTTTAAGAATGCTTGATAAAGATCTTGTAGGTGTTTGTCTCTGTCTGAGGGATTGGAGCAAATTTGGTTGTATCTTACGGCTTGGCTGTAGACAATGGATCGTGTGATGTGTCCTGGATGGAAGCTGGAGGCATGTAGGTAAGAATAGCGGTCAGTAGGTTTCTGGTATAGGGTGGTGTTTATGTGACCATCGCTTATTTGCATTGTAGTCCAGGAAGTGGATCTCGTGTGGACTGGTCCAGGCTGAGTGTGTGTGGGTGGGTGGGGGGGTGGGGAGGGTGGAAACTGTTGAAATCCAGGTGGAATTCAAGGGCCTCCTTCCCGTGGGTCCATATGATGAAGATGTCATCAATGTAGCGCAAGGAGAGGAGGGGCGCTAGGGGACGAGAGCTGAGGAAGCATTGTTCTAAGTCAGCCATAAAAATGTTGGCATACTGTGGGCCCATGCGGGTACCCAAAGCAGTACCACTGACCTGAAGGTATAAGTTGTCCCTAAATCTGAAATGGTTGTGGGTGAGGACAAAGTCACAAAGCTCAGCCACCAGGTGTGTCGTGGCCTCATCAGGGATACTGTTCTTGACAGCTCGTAGTCCATCCTCATGTGAAATATTGGTGTTAAGAGCCTCTACATCCATGGTGGCCAGGATGGTGTTTTCAGGAAGATCACCAATGCATTGTAGTTTCCGCAGGCAGTCAGTGGTGTCTTGAAGACAGCTAGGAGTGCTGGTAGCGTAGGGTCTGAGGAAGAGAGTCCAAATAGCCAGATAATCCTGCTGTAAGAGTGTCAATGCCTGAGATGATGAGGCATCCAGGGTTTCCAGGTTTATGGATCTTGGGTAGCAGATAGAATACCCCTAGACGGGCGTGTCTGTGTAGATTTGTTCCTGTGCTATAGCAGGGAGTTTCTTGAGCAAATGGTGTAGTTTCTTTTGGTACTCCTCAGTGGGATCAGAGGATAGTGGCCTGTAGAATGTGGTGTTGGAGAGTTGCCTGTTCATAATCCGACCTGTTCATTATGACTACAGCACCTCCTTTGTCAGCCCCTTTGATTATAATGTCAGAGTTGTTTCTGAGGCTGTGGATGGCGTTGCGTTCTGTATGGTTGAGGTTATGGGGCAAGTGATGCTGTTTGTTTACAATTTCAGCCTGTGCTCGTCTGAGGAAGCACTCCATGTAGAAGTCCAGTCTGTCATTTCGACTGTCAGGAGGAGTCCACGCAGAAACAGACTTCAAAGAGAAACTACAGAACTAAGATGCATTTGCAAATTTAACACCATTAATTCGGGCTTGAATAGGGACTGGGAGTGGCTGGCTCACTACAAAAGCAGCTTTCCCTCTCTGGAAATTGACACCTCCTCCTCAATTATTGGGAGTGGACTACATCCACCCTGATCAAATTGGCCCTGTCAACACTGGTTCTCCACTTATGAGGTAACTCCCTTCTCTTCATGTGCCAATATACACCTCTACCCCGATATAACGCGGTCCTCGGGAGACAAAAAAAATCTCACCATATTATAGGTGAGACCGCGTTATATCGAACTTGCTTTGGCCTCCCCCCCCATTCCTTGTTCCCTGACCACCCCCTCCAGAAACCCCTGTCCCTAATCACCCCCAGGACTCAGAAGGACCCAGAAGTTTCCAGAACAGGGTCTGGCAGTGACTTGATGCATTTAACAGCTGTTTGGAGGCTGTATATCATGTGTTCACTGTGAACAGCCCAACTGGGTGGGTCACTCTCAGACAGCTGAGCTGGAGCGTGTGTGTGTGTGTGGGGGGGAGGGTTTATAAATATAAGAGTTACAGACAGCCCTGTAGACTGTCAGTGGCTGACCTATGCAGGACCAAGAGATGTATCTGTCTGCTGTGAGAATTGGGCCTCAGTCTCTGCCCCTCTTTGGATACAGGCTACAGTCTTCTGCTTCACCACCAAGTGAGAGAACCAGTGATCTAGTAAATCAGAGGCTGGAATGGTGGTGATTGTGGAGATCCCCTGACAGGGTTCTGAAGTGTTTGAAAGGACTGAAGTTCTGCCATCTCTCAAACGCTGCAAAGTCCAGATGACACACATTCCATACTATGGTCACACTATAAAGACTGAGAAATCACTCACAATCAGAGGAGACATGTTTTGATGTGCGTGCACTGAAGTATAGAAAATGTTATGCTGAAAACCTGTATTTGAATGTTTTTTACAGAAACAAAAGGAGGAAAGTCAGTATATGAAATACCAGTAGATGTACTGTTTAGTATCTTTGTTTAAAAGTTATGCATAGTATCCAAAAACCTATTTACAAGGTTTTGAGTGCACCATGTTTACTCTTTCTGAGCAAAACAGAACACTCTTTCAAAATTCCCTGGAAATTATTAATATCCATTTATTGGGTTTTACATACTACAACCCTAAGATTTAACTCTGTGTAATGCTTTCTGAGAAGTCTTTAAGAGACAGAACTTTGGCCTGTGCTTCTAGAAAAAGTTGCTGAGGTACAGGAAGAAGGGAGTGTCTAGTTATACAGAATATAGCCTGTATATACAGTTATATAGTGTGTAGCCTGGTCATCACCTTGTCCCCATTACAAAGACTGTCTGAATAGAGGTATAATGGATAGGACGTACATGTGGAACTACCCTCTGACCTCTTTAGGGTCAGGGATCTTAAAAGTTTTGTTAAAAACTGGAGCCCTGTATCTTTAACTGAGCAGTACAAAATCACAGCATCTTTAATGACTGCTGCTAGTGAACCTGCTTTTATACTATTCATAGCTTCCCTTTCTTGTTGATAAGGTGCTGTCACATTGCAGAGTCAATAATCTGGCTAGCTGCACTTTAACACGGAAAAGAGGCTCACTTCCATGCTGTAATTACATTGTGTTGTTGCGTTTGACACCCACTCTCATTTCAAGGCCTCTGGGGCATCACAATTGCTGCTTTTATCTGGGTGGTTTTCAGCCTTCATGTCACCATATACAACAGGAGAGAAGCTGGCTGGGTTTACATGTTTTCCCCAGTGTTGTTCTAAGGGATTAATCATGGTTTCCTAGAATCCTAGCAGTTAGACCTGGAAAAAAGACTTATTAGATCATTTAGTGGCCAGTGCAGGATCATTCCATACAGTACATTCTTCAGTGATCCGTACAATCCCGACATAAATAGATTTGAGTGATGGGCCTTCCAGCCCTTCCTTAGGGAGTCTGTGCCACAATCAAACAGATCTGACTGCAAGGATGTTTTCCCTTAAGTTCAGCCTACATTTACTTTTTAATTTCCTCCCATTGCTCTTTGCGCCGACCTAAGTCATTCCCAATTATCATTAATGACTGGTTTATAGCCAATTGTATACTTAACAGCATCTGGTCTTTAAGAAACCCGTTAGAGGAGGGGAATTTTGGCAGCAAATTTATACATTGCCCATCCTATTCCCCCACCAGCCTCCCATCGAACACTTATTTGTGTACGGTTCTATTCCGATGGCATTGGATATGGGTGAAAAAGACATGCTGGAAGGCACCTGGGATGGTTCATATAGCGTGTGTGCACGGGTGCACCCCCCATCAAAGAGATGGACAAGAGAATTAGGATTATGTTTGGTCCATGACTTTTCATCCTTATATGGGACTGCAAAGTCTGTTAATATACACACATGTACACG
Organism: Natator depressus; assembly: GCF_965152275.1. Classification (NCBI taxonomy): domain Eukaryota; kingdom Metazoa; phylum Chordata; order Testudines; family Cheloniidae; genus Natator; species Natator depressus. The sequence continues at coordinate 118,457,926 of NC_134240.1, read as the reverse complement.
CATGCACATGCGCACACAAAGGACTGCAATGACTCTGGTTGTGCAAAGAGACAAATCCATAGGAAGTGGGGAAAACTTGCATGCCCCAATTTTAAAAGGGTGGTATCTTGACATGGTAGAGGATACATCTTCATGAGCACCTTATTTAGAAGATTAATGACAAAAATTGTGGCAGATGAGGAATCTCTCTCAAATAAAACCTAATCGGATACAAATGAGAAATATAAGAGCATATTTGGGAGAGGGAGAAGTGCTGTAGTTGTCTAGGACTTTAAAAGGAGAGAGAGAGTATGTTTGTTGATGTTCATCAATTTTTATTCTTCCACTGTGTGCTATTATTGTTTAGCAGCAGCACCTAGGAGCCCCAGTCATGGGCCAGGACCCCACTGTGCTAGGTTCTGTACAACACACAGAACAGAGAGACAGAGTCCCTGTATTATTGTTTTTAAATCAAGAAAAGATTAAGTAATTAAAGATGACAATTTGTCAGTTCTTTCGGGGCAAGGACATTCTTTTCATTGATGTGTGCATAGCACAATGGGGCCACTATCTCAGATTCAGGCCTATAAGTGCTACCATAATACAAATAGCCCATTTTAAAATACAAGATTAACCATCAGCAGTATCTCCATATTTGGTCACTGCCCCAGGTCAACAGGTTTGAAAACATACATCATATCTGTTTCCACAGAAGTAAATATGCTGGATCTTGTACACTCTATGTTGTCCCTAAGGGCACAACACTAGATGTCAGGAGAGCACAACAAAGCTAGTTCTTGGCTTCCAGAAGGAGACTAGCGTCATTCCGGTTGTCAATGAAAAATTAATATATTAACAAAAATCAAGAGCAGTGCTTCAAGAGTAAAGCAAGCCAACCACCTTCTTTTATTCAAGGGGATAAATATATGTACCTAGTCCTTCTTGTAGATAAACCTGCTCAGAACTAGCTGGTTTTCCTGATTAACTCTCTAGGTTTCTCTATGGGTTTTCCTTCCCTTGTCCTTTCTCATAAGAACAGTCTTAAGTCCTGCCCGACAGAGTTTGGGGTACATAGTCCCCACCACAGTATGGAACAAACTGCAGCCTCTTTAGGTTCTTCCTAGTGATAACAGCAACCCCATGCCAGCCCTATGCTGCGTTAGAAAAATGTATATATGTGGGTGATATTGGCTGGAGCTCCACAGGAAGCAGACAGCAAAGCATACAATTTCAAACAATGGTTAGGAAATAAAAGGTGTGGCATAAGAGTCAGCACAGAAACTAGAATGAACCACAAGGCTTTCCCAATACATGAAGTATCCTTCATTCATATTTAGAAACCAAACAGGTAAAGCCCATTCCTATTTCTTATTACCTATGAATGTGCCCAGACAAAAAGCACTGCTCTTTAAAAACATTTAAATACAAGAAAGTGACCACCTTTCAACATGAAGGCAATAAAAGAAAAGGCTGGAAATCCTCCATAAAATTTTTTTAAATGGTTTGAGGGGGAGAAAGCATAGCAAAAAAAATTTTTTTTTTCCAATTAAGCTTTATTAGATCCCAGCAACACATATACAGAGAAAGTTAGTGAAGCCTTTCTGTTCTGCCAAACAAGTCTCTTAAATTTAGAGAGATTGTTTCATACCAGTTAGAACAATGGAGAAGGCATCGGGTCTCCTAAGTTCCATTTCCAGCACTGCCACTATAATTCTACATAAATTAATACAAGATCTTTGACCTCTGTGTCTCAACTGTCCTGATGGAGACAATACTGACCTACCTCACAGGGAGTGTTGAGAACTCATTCATCAGCATTCAAAAAGAGCTCTGAGATCCTTAGACAGTCAGTGCTACATAACTGACACATAACTAAGACTGCAGAAAGCTGATACTGTTCTACAATAACACCCATTACTAATTAAACCCATTACATTTCTATACACACCAAAGAAATCAGGCACACATACCTGGAACCTGCTTAGATTCTTTCATTTCCTTTATATCCTTAATGTAGAGTCTTGCAAATGCAGAAAAGACAGGATCCAACCCCCATAACAGGGAAGGCATCTCTGCTTCATACTTCGCAGGATCGGACTGCATTCAGAAACCAAGTGACCAATTCCCATGAACAAGAACAGGCTCGGGATTGCTGATGATCTTTATCTAAATAGGTAAAAAGATTCTATTACATATAGCCCTCAGAAATTGATAGTGAGTTTCCGGAAACTGTAGCACAAAACATGTGAAATATTTGCTGTGCTAGCTTACTTGAAGCGACCAGTAATAGCAGCAATAGCATTCTGCCATCAACTCCTTCAAATTAAGGGGATTTCCCTACAGAAGTAAAATGATCCAAAATATATTTCACTAATAGAGTTGGAGCATCACATGCCTTCTTTTTAACCTTTTTTACTTTTCTATTTCTCTTTTTGTTTATGGTTTTCTTCCTCTTTTCCCCCACCCCCCAAAAAAGTATCTTCCCCTATTCATCTACTTGAATATTTTACTGAAAAAATAGCTTATTTTATTGGAACCAAATGAAAGCAGCCACCTCTTCCCCATTTTGTGCCACACAACCTTCAATACTTCATACTGGTTACCTCCCCTTCCCTTTCATTCTGCTTATTCTCGTGTTCTCTTTTCTCACAACCATCATGACTAATTTAGACATCCCACTAGGCAGATAATTTCGGAAGACAGGTGTTCTGCCCAAAAATACCTGCCCTGGGACACCCAGTAGGAATTTTGAGCCTTGACATGCATTTTTGTTAACTTCCCCTTTGCTGGAATTTAACTTGTTCCTGTAAAGTACTCCAGGTTGCCCCAGAGCATGAAAGGAACTGTAGAAAACAATTCTATTTGTCCCCTTTTGCTGGGGAAGAACAAAAGAAGAACACCACTCTCTTTCAACCTCCCCAATTTTAAGTGCAACAGTCATTCATGCTGGTATAGAGGTGAAGACATTTTTATTACTTAAGTCCCTCAGTGCAGCCACTCCCTTTTGTTTACGCAAAATTAACACCAGCTTGCTGTGCCTGGATCTATTTTTGTTTCCTCCTCCCACAGGCAACTCTACTTTCTTCCATGCTGACCCTTACATACGGAAGGGCCTTCCAAAACCTACCCAACCACCCTCTCCTCATCAAATCCCTCCACAAAGTTAATTATCAGGGGGTAGCCGGGTTAGTCTGTATCCACAAAAACAAGAAGGAGTCCAGTGGCATCTTAAAGACTAACAGATTTATTTGGGCCCAAATAAATCTGTTAGTCTTTAAGGTGTCACCAGACTCCTCCTTGTTTTTTCAAAAACTTAATGTCTCCCATGAAACCTACAAAGGTGTGAATTACATCAGGGGGTCTGAACCTTTTTAACACTCCTTCCCAACATTCTAGAAAAACTCCACAGCCCACCTGTGCCACAACTGTTTTCTGCATATGAAAGCCAGGGCTGGCTTTAGGGTGTAGCAAGCAGGGCAATTGCTTGCAGCCCCATGCTATAGAAGGTCCCACGATGCTAAGTTGCTTCAGCCCCAGATGGCAGGGCTGGGGCCCCAGGCTTCAGCCCCCCATGGTGGGGCTTTGGCTTTCTGCCCTGGGCCCCAGCGAATCACACTGGCCCTGCTTGGAGGACCCCCTGAAACCTGCTCACAGCCCACAGAGGGCCCCAGACCCATGGTTGAGAACCGCTGAACTACCCGATGTTTAGATCAAACCTTACAAAGCAGCATGCATGAACTATTAATTTAACTCTCACCGCTCCCTGCTCCACTTTGGAGATGTGCTCACCATTGCTCAGTGTGCCTGTATGAACTCTAGATTGTAAGCTTTACAAAGCAAGGTTGTGGGCAAATTGTGTGTTTTGTAGGGTACCTAGCACGCCTGTAGACATGGCAAAATTATTACTATCAGACTCCCCTTTCCATTTAATCCATTGCACACTTGCTCACATCATCCCTCTAGAATGGTACGCTCACCATTACTTAGGGCCAATTGTTTGGCTGCTCATTTCCAATCCACCTTGAGAATTACTTGTCCATTGGGTCTTGTTTTTAATGAAAATGTGAAGGGTCATAAGGCTAAGATTTTGTCACTGACCTTTACTAAAAATATCCATGATAAAATATGAAGGGACTGGGCAGCTGCGGAGTGGCTGGGAGCTCTGGGGCCCCCCCACCACTCATGGGAGCTCAAGGGTCCCCCTGCTGCCAAAGCCATGGTGGAGGGCAGGGAGCTGCAGGGGGTCCCCCTGTTCCCCACAGCAGCTAGCGGGGAGCTGTGGGGGTCCCCCTGTTCCCCACAGCAGCTGGCAGGGAGCTGTGGGGTACCCCCCACCCATGGCAGCTTGGAGCTTGGGGGCCTGCTGCCTCAGGCAGCAGGGGTACCTCACAGCTCCCTGCCGCTGCGGGAGGAGGTGGGACTCCGCAGTTCCCAGCCGCCGGGGCTGAAGTCATGAATCTATGACTTTCAAAGACCTCCACGACTTCCGCAACCTCCGTGGCAAAACCTTAGCCTTAGTCATAGCACATGAGAGAAGTCCTCTGTAAAATTAAATGTTAATAAACCTCCATTCTGTAGCTAACCAGAGCTAAAGCAGCCCATGTGTCAGAAGACCACGTTGTACGTAGTCAGGTCTAATGGTCAGAGCAGAAGTCAGGCCTAGAGGTCAAAGCAAGAGATAAGAACAGCAGTCAGAGTCCAAGTGCCAGAGCTCAGGATCAAGACAGAGTCAGAGCAAGGAATTAGATCCAAGGGACAGACCCAGAGTCAGAGAAGGCAGGAGCAGGGTTGGTCCAGAGGCAGGAGAGAGGCTGGGACAGGACTGGAACAAGGCAAGGTGCAGGGCAGGGTCTAGGCTGGATCAGGGCCAAAGCAGGGCTTGGAGTAAGGCAGAGAATTCACAGGCCTGTGCATTGAGCCAGCCAGAAAGCTACTGCTTGGCTTATGATCTGGCCTAGTAGCTTCCCTAGTGAACCAGGCAGGGCAGTCTATCAGCAGCCTAGCTGACTCCTCAGGCTGTCAAGACTCTGAGCAGGCACAGGCGCAGGGCCTTATTCCTGACACCAGATTAGAGTGAAGGAAAGCAGTTCCACTTAACCCTCTCCCACCCAGAAGGAAGAAGGCTTAAGATATCATGCCTGTCTCATGATGCTATGATATAAACTATTCAATATTAGGGGCACCTCTTCTCTGGAAAGTAACCTGACACAAGCAGATGGTTTTGGTTCCCTAGGGAAGTTTTTTCTTTTGTATAAATCAGTAACTCCCAAACAAGAGTCATTAGGTATATTCCACACATTGAATTCCAGCATGTGTCACAATTTTACAATAAGAAAAGGAGGACTTGTGGCACCTTAGAGACTAACCAATTTATTTGAGCATGAGCTTTCGTGAGCTACAGCTCACTTCATCGGATGCAATTTTACAATAGAAGACATTTCTCTGAGCCAAGCCCAAGATGACACTTCTAGACCTAAAAGCAACAAGGGAAGAGTTAGGCAACAAGCAGGTCTGACTACATTTTACTGCATAACTTCACATGTGCTGGGGTGGAGCGGAAGAAGAAAGTCACTACTGGCACATGTGAATCCTTGGGATAATTAATGATGAAGGACTTTCCATCAGTAGCCCTGGAAATAAGGAGGTATTTGGGACTTCAATAGCAAGTACTGAATTTTAAGGATGGCCAAACATTCCCAAAAGGTAGATAGGCTGGACTGGCACTTTCCTGAAATCCAGGCCCTGTACACAGTTTGTATGAAGTGAAACAGCTGCCCTCAGCTTTTCCTTCTCCCCCAACCAGCAGAGGGAAGGATCCAGCATGCATTGCTCTATTTTGAGCTGAATGCCCAAAGGCAAGGCCCATATTAACTCTCTGCTCCTTCCTCCTGCCTGTGAACCTTTGCAGAAGGAGTTAATTCGGTGTTGCCAACTCATGATTTTGTCATGAGTCTCATGATAGTTATTGCTAAAGCCCCAGCTCCTGGAGTCAAGTGAATATGTGATGATCTCAGCCTTCATTCTTAAAAAAATAAGTAAGTTTCTAGCCCCTGTAGCTATGGAGAAAGCTTCAAAATGTGACCCCGGTTAAGGCTCAAAATGCAGAAGTCAAACAAAGAACACCAAATCTATTATTTTTACATAATCTCATGATTACTCAGGGCATCAATGGGGACAGGTACAAAAGGGCCTCCTGGGGGCACCAGATGACTTTTACACTTCTTCATAAGTACTTCAGTGTATGTGAAACACCAACACACTCAGATGAAGCGTGCTGTAGAAACAAAAAGTTTCAAGTTTGGGGAAAGCCCTTGTGAAGTGGCATTTCTGCTTTGGCTGTGGTCTACTCAAAGGGCACCAGCAGGATTTTGTGGGGGTCCATGGATCACAGCTTTTGTAAGCTCAAGAGCTTTAAATTCCTAGTGGTTAAAGTGCAATGAGTTAGAAAGCATGGAGATCTAAATTAACTTCAGAAGAACACTACATGTGATGAGCAGCTCCTTAATGTTCATCTACAAACATATCCTCACTTTTCTAGGTGGCAGATTCACATTTTCAGTACAGGAAGTTAATTTTCAGGTAGAGGGAATAAAGACACTGCATCGTACCCACTATCAGTTTTCTAAAATGACTGACAGTACATGTACAACCCTGCTTTCTTCTCCTGTCTTAGGAGCCCACCATGTGGTAGCCCCATTTGAATTATTTTTACAGACTTCAGTTTACCCTGTTAGGACCTATTTCAGCAATTCTTTGGTCCCCTAGGGCATGTCTACACTTACCTCCGGAGTGATCGATCCAGCATGGGTCGATTTATCGCTTCTAGTAAAGACGCGATACATCGACCGCCGAGTGTTCTCCTGTCGACTCTGGTACTCCACTGGAGCAAGAAGCGTAGGCGGAGTTGATGGGGGAGCGTCAGCAGCCGACCTACCGCACTCAAGACACCACGGTAAGTAGCTCTAAGTATGGTGACTTCAGCTACGTTATTCACGTAGCTTAAGTTGCTTAACTTAGATCAGTCCCCCCCCTTCGTGTAGGCCAGGCCCTAGAGATCTAAAGGAGAACACAAGTATATAGGGACTCATGATGCTATACCTCTCCACCCCTGCTGTGACTTCCATTCATCTAGTATCGCTGACCTCCACAATAGTTCTGTATGGAATTATCCCTGTCATTCCTTATAAGCACAATGGGAACATACCACCATCTGGGCTTACCTTAAGAAAGGCCTCCCTTTTTCTCTCCTACTCCAAGAGAGGGATGGAAAAGAAACTTTTCAATGCATCTACTGGGCAATATTTTTCATTACTTCATGCGCATCTGTAATGTCATTCACAAATGTGCTTCCGGCTAGAAGAAGAAGGAGTTAAAAAAAAAAAATGCTGTCTGCCCTACCCATAGGAAACTTGACCCTAGCTCCAAGTACCCTACCTACAGGATCCCCTAACGCCTAGCTGAAGTACCTGGTCTTCCTATGTCTGTTTGAAAATTGATACCGGAAGTTTTGACACCTGAGGCAGAGTATCCCAGGGATTTATTAATTAGTAAGTCACCTGGGGAGAAAGTGGAACTTTCTATTATTCTAGTAGGGGCTTTAAATGCCTAATTGGTACTGGTTATATGTTACCTGGAAGGAAGATAGCAGCTACACTGTATACTGAAGGTTTAGGGACATAGCAGGTTCCCTGAAGATGTGTAGATATTTGTGCCATTATCGATCATAATGCTAACAGACAATTCTGAGTAGATGCTATGCACACTTAATACTTTAAGTACCAAAATGCTGTGACAGCTCTTAGCAATGCAAACAGTACAGAGCCCCACTAAAAGGTCAGCTCCTCCTGGACTTCATTTCATATACATGGTGTAGGGCAGTGGTCCCCAAACTGTGGGGCGCCTCCCGAGAGGGGGTGTTTGGCATGTGGTTCATACCCTGGGCTGTGTTGGAGCAGACTGGCGTGTCTGGCTCGACAAGGCAGGGTTCTGGAGGCCCAAACTGGCAGAGAAAACAGGATCAGAGGTAGTCTCAGCATATCAAGTGACAGTCCCAAGGGGGTTTCTGTGACTGAACCCGTCACAGTGTTTTCTTGTATCTTTATCACGTCCCTAAATAAAGGCTTCAGACAGGAAGTGCTGTAAGACACCTCTTGCAGCAAAAAGATTTTCAGATGCATCTCCAGAAACAAGCCTGTGAAAGCTGAGTGTGAATGAGGAAGAAGTACTTTGAGGCTTCCTTCCAGCTCACAGATACATTACTTTCAGTTTTACCTGGGGCAATTCCCCGACCCATTAAGCCATGTGAAAACAAGTTTCTGTTATGCTTCTCAAAAATTAGCTTCTCCCACACTGACTGCACTTGTTCTCAGGCTCGTTAGCCGAGGCTATGAGAAAGATACCAAGAGAATGTTTTGCTGAACTCAATAAAGTTCATATGGGCAGACTGTATGAAAGCAGCTCAAACAGCCGTAACTCTTTACAAAACGGATATAATACAAATTGGGATAAAGTCAGCAATTTCCTGTAGCACTTCATTATAGGAAGCCATTGCTGCGCCTCATCACAAACTACTGTACATTTAGGCAGCCTGAGATCAAGGCCCCCCTCCACTGCCTTCTTCTAAACAAAAATATCTGCTATGATATACAAAGATAAACAGCTCTGTAGGTAAAGACAACGTTGTATTTCAGTTAATTGCAGGCCTTCCAAGGCTAGAAATGTAATAGTCACAGTCAACAAGATTCAGAGTAGCAGCCGTGTTAGTCTGTATTCGCAAAAAGAAAAGGAGTACTTGTGGCACCTTAGAGACTAACCAATTTATTTGAGCATAAGCTTTCGTGAGCTACAGCTCACTTCATCGGATGCATCCAATAAGGTGCCACTAGTACTCTCTCTTTTTTTTTTTTTTTTTGGGTCAACCAGAGATTCTGGATCTGTGTAGATTCTTTTGGTAAGTTTCTTACAGAATGCTGCGTTAGTTGTTCTCAAGCTGTGGATGATGGACCTCTGGTAGTCTGTGAAGCACGTTCTGATAATCTGGGGACTGGGAGAACTGTGCTGGATCTCCTAACCCCAGCTGCTAAAGTCCAGTTTCTTTCCTAATATTAATTTTTGTGTAAGCAATTGCTGTACTTGCCACATGATGTTGAGATTGAAAGTCTCCTTGCCACTCCCTCCCACTCTGCCTCATCTATCTGTTAAGATGTGCAAACTATAAAAAGATTTGAGAACCTCCACTCTGCAGTATTCGTGTTTCCCAGCTCTAATGTAGTTAGCCTGTCTCTAGATTCTGCTAAGCCTTTGCGGACTCTCTCTGCCTTGTAAAGAACATTTTGAATCCACCAGGACAGCACCAAATGGTATGTAAAAAGATTTTCTGAGCACAAATACCTCCTGGACCATTCCCTACAACAGCTTTAATTTACTCAGATCTCTTGGCAAGTCACTCATTTAGAACACTGATGTTATGGATATGCATGACATTCGTGACTCCCTATTATTGCTTCACATACTTAGAAATGGTAAACGAGCATCCTTTTGATGAGCAGGTTTGAAATGTGGCTTGGTTTAATTGTACTTCAGCTTTTGTAAACACCACTCTAAATGTTGCTGAAATTTTATGTCGCACCTTCTCACCACAAACTGCCTCCATGAATTACAACAGATACAATATGTGTAGCTCAATCAGAAGCTGCAGAAATTACTGGATGAAATTATATGGGCTTGTCTTATGCAGATAGTCAAACTAGATGATCCTAATAGTCTCGTCTGGCCTTAATGTATTAATATTGTGCTGCTCTGCACTGTAAATTAAAATCCCTTCATTCTGCAAATTAAAGATTCCAAGTCATTTAAGAAAAGGAGGAATACAATCAGTTTGCTAGTTATCTATATTTCAAAAAGCAGATCCTAGTGTCCAAGGGTTTGGATGAGCTGCTGTGTTTTGCCTAAACAATCACACTATTAGTATCAATTTCATTACTATGGAAGCTTAAAAATGCTAAATAAAACCAATTTTTATTCTACAATATAATGGTATCTTTGCCTTCAAAAATAAATATTGGAGAACACCTATTATGAAAACTCAAGTAACCCAAGCAACATTCTGCATTTAAAATTATGGTTCTGTGCATGTAATGTATCATTAAACGTGCAACCCAAAAATGCCATTTCTATGAAGTCACTTTACACCCAACCCTCCCCCCCCCCACCAACTACCAAAAACCTCACCTGTATTTCAACTGTTTCCTGATTCTAATTTTGTTTAGACTTTCAACTTCATCTTTGCATTAATTAACATTTAGTGTCATTATTTCCTCTTTGTGTTACTAACCAAATTTGATTCTACCACATTGCATCTCTTTCCATCTTGTGATTAAACATATCTTACTGCAAAACTAATAGTCTTTAATAATTTATCTTGGTGTCAAAATGTGCTAGGCTTTGGAAATAAATTTTACTGAGAAACAGGTGATTTTTTAAAATGGTATATGTAAAGAATCAGATCACCTTCTAGACCACGTTTACGGCAAAACCTGAACTAGGCTGACTTACTGGCCTTAATAAAAAGATAACCTAGTTACAACTGTGTATTTTTAAATTATCACATTACAAGTTGTTTTATCTTGAGACTCTGCAGCCCATCAGGACATAACAGAGCATGTCAGCAATTTTGGAAACAAGAACCTGTGGTATGGAGGAGGGAAATCAGATTTAGAACAAGAAAAGCCATGCTTGTAGATATTATATGTTCAGAAATGGTTGTGCCATTGGTGACTGAAAGCAATATTGAGATGCAAAGCAGTCTTTATCCCTTAATAAATTCCTAGTCTTAACTATTGTGTGACCTAGTGAAAATTTTAAAGCCACAAACAAACAAAGCAAATCAGCTTGTGCTCCTGTTCAAGAGGAAAGGTCTAATTACCATTTGGTGGTAAGACAACCGTGGTGTAGCATTTGCAGTGTGTGCTTTCATGGGACTGAACTAAGCCTTTTAATACCTATCAGATGGATGGTGCTCAACAAGATTTGAGTACCTTTTCTCACGTTCGTATACTGCATAATGAAGTTTTGATCCAATACCCTGAGAAGAGCTACAAGATGCCTTTGATTTAAATAAAAGATAATCTCTATTGATTAAAACTGGTTAAAGGGACTAGAGTATTATTATTCCTTTTGGTAATATTATAGACATTTAATTAAACAAAAATAATTATATGTTCTTTCTAAAGAAATCCAGATTACTGATTTACTGGTGTACTTCATGAATGCTGTGAAAGACTGTTATAAGAAGTTTTTTAAAAAGTTCAGTTTAATATATAGGTAGATTCCAAAAATAGTGGTTAATATTTATTGAAAGATATACCCATTTAAAACCTACAGGTTCCCCGGGAATAGTAATTTATTAGAAGTTATGAGTGTTACTCAATTAAGAGATTTACCTAACAGAGATCTACTAAACGCACACTGTAGTCAACTTATTCAGACAAAAGCAACAATATTTCAATAGGAAAGTTAGAGGAATATACATTTCCTAACGTGGCCAATTGTCAGAAACCTATAGTCCACTGGATATCACATTTTAAACTACACATGTGTATTTGAAAGGGCTTTTATCTGACATACTAATGTTTGAATTTCAAAAAAAGGAAGTTTGAATATACAATTGTCAAGCAGTTGATGCATATTCACATTACATCTATGAGGCAATACATAGCTTATCAATTCTAATAAGCATGGCAGCACAGTTTAGCTGTCATATTGTATGCAGGATTGACAGTCTGTTTCAGCATCCCATTCCTGAAGGTAACACTGTAGTTAGCCTGCTAGAAATACCAGGTCAAATACATAACTTCTGTAACAACTCCACTGAAGTCAATATTTTAACCAGGAATACATTTGGCCCAATACATTTTGCTGAAGTAGAAAAAAAAATCCCTTTTTTCAATGTCAGTTCTTGAATAAAAATCAAATATTTGACAGACCTTCAAGGATTTGCATCTTTAAAATTTTCCAACTTTATTCAATGATATTTAATTTCAAATAAAACCAACTGGATAAAGTGCATCATCTAAAGGTTTCTAGGTATGCTGATAATTTAGTAATGTTGACATTTTATTTGTCATTCAGCCTCAAAGTTTAACATCCAACTGAGATGAAGGCAGCCAGCTGTCTGCAGATCCTACAGGGCAGCCCTACATCAGTTTCACATTGAGAAGGATTTATTCACAGACAGAAGGGCTAGTAATGTTGTTAAACAATCTAAAATTCTGCAGAAAATACCAACTAAGACCCTAGGCTGCTGGTGTGTTGAGATCACTACTTTGTACTCTATCAGTCTGCATCAATTTGCTGCCTCTTGTCTTATGCTTGGACTGTAAACTCTTGGGGCAGAGACTGTCTTTTTGTTATGTGTATTTACAGCACCTAGCACAATAAGGTCCGAGCCCATGACTAGGGCAATTAGACGCTACAATAATACAATCAATTAATTTGTATGCGTTTGAGCTCTCCCCTGATATTTACTGATGAGCTGAGAAAGACGACGTCATGAACCCACCTTGTTTGCATAGATACATCCATTCTGCCTAGGCATGTAGCATGACGGCAATGCTTTGCTCAAATGATCATTTTTCGCTGGTGTTGGATCACAACTCACCTTGTTATTGGGGGCAAGGCTAATCATAGATTCCTAGGAATGGAAGGGACTTCCAGAGGTCATCTAGTCCAGTCCCCTGCACTCATGGCAGGGCTAAGTATTAACTAGACCATCCCTGACAGGTGTTTGTCTAACCTGCTCTTAAAAATCTCCAACAATGGAGATTCCACAACCTCCCTAAGCAATTTATTCCAGTGCTTAACCACCCTGACAGTTAGGAAGTTTTTCCTAATGTCCAACCTAAAAGGGGCCTTGCTGCAAGTTAAGCCCATTGCTTCTTGTCCTATCCTCAGAGGATAAGGAAAACAATTTTTCTCCCTCCCCCTGGTAACAACATTTGATGTACTTAAAAACTGTTATATCCCCCCTCAGTCTTCTCTTATGCAGACTAAACAAACACAATTCTTTCAATCTTCCCTCATAGGTCATGTTTTGTAGACCTTTAATAATTTTTGTTGCTCTTCTCTGGATTTTCTCCAATTTGTTCACATCTTTCCTGAATTGTGGCGCCCAGAACTAGACACAATACTCCAGTTGAGGCTTAATCTGCACAGAGTAGAGCGGAAGAATTACTTCTTGTGTCTTGCTTACAACATTCCTGCTAATACATCCCAGAATTATGTTTGCTTTTTTTGTAACAGTGTTTACACTGTTGACTCATATTTAGTTTATGATCCACTATGACTCCCAGATCCCTTCCCACAGTACTCCTTCCTAGGCAGTCATTTCCCATTTTGTATGTGCGCAACTGATTGTTCCTTCCTAAGTGGAGTACTTTGCATTTGTCCTTATTGAATTTCATCCTATTTACTTCAGACCATTTCTCCAGTTTGTCCAGATCATTTTGAATTTTAATCCTATCCTCCAAAGCGCTTTGTCAAGGTTCCTTCCCCACTCTGAACTCTAGGGTACAGATGTGGGAACCTGCATGAAAACCTCCTAAGCTTACTTTTACCAGCTTAGGTTAAAACTTCCCCAAGGTACAAGCTATTTTACCTTTTGCCCTTGGACTTTCGCTGCCACCACTAAATGTCCAACACCGGTTACTGGGAACGAGTCCGTTTGGAAATGTCTTTCCCCCCAAAATCCTCCCAAACCTTACACCCCCTTTCCTGGGGAAGGTTTGATAAAAATCCTCACCAATTTGCATAGGTGACCACAGACCCAAACCCTTGGATCTTAAGAACAATGAAAAAGCATTCAGTCTCTGAAAAGAAGATTTTTAATAGAAGTAAAAAGAATCACCTCTGTAAAATCAGGAAGGGAAATACCTTACAGGGTAATTAGATTCAAAATATAGAAAATCCCTCTAGGCAAAACCTTAAGTTACAAAAAGACACAAAAACAGGAATATCCATTCCATTCAGCACAGCTTATTTTCTCAGCCATTTAAAGAAATCAGAATCTAACGCATATCTAGCTATATTACTTACTAAGTTCTAAGACTCCATTCCTGTTCTGTCCCCGGCAAAAGCATCACACAGACAGAGAGAGAGGCTTTGTTTTTCCCTCCCCCCAGCTTTTGAAAGTATCTTGTCTCCTCATTGGTCATTTTGGTAAGGTGCCAGAGAGGTTATCCTAGCTTCTTAACCCTTTACAGGTGAAAGGGTTTTTCCTCTGGCCAGGAGGGATTTTAAAGGTGTTTACCCTTCCCTTTATATTTATGACACGCTTTCAACCCCTCCAGCTTGCTATCGTCCGCAAACTTTATAAGTGTACTCTCTATGCCATTATCTAAATCACTGATGAAAACATTGAACAGAACTGGACCCAGAACTGATCCCTGCAGGAACCCCACTCGATATGTGCTTCCAGCTTGACCATGAACCACTGATAACTACACTCTGGAAAAAGTTTTCTAATCACTTCTGCACCCACCTTATAGTAGCTCCATCTAGGTTGTAATTCCCTACTTTTTTTTTTTTTTTTGAGGTACAGTATCAAAAGGCTTACTAAATTCAAGATATACCACCTCTATCACTTCCTCCCTATCCACAAGGCTTGTTACTTTGTAAATCCTTATAATAAAGGGTTGTTATCCTTGTTGTGTGAATCAAGGGCATAAGAACTGTGCTTGGCATGCCCTGATTGAGGGACTCACCCTCAACTAAACTGCACTTGCTAGACAGGCAACAAGAGTGCCAAAGAACAGTGGAGTTGAGACACAAGTGTAGTGGGGACAAGTATTTGTACCTGGTGGTGTGGGCTCTGCCTAAGGATCCTAGACACCATTTGACCTTTCCTCTCTCCACTGTGTAATAACAAAGTGGATTAAGACTCAGTTGAGTCTTTTGGTGCAGACCAATAGAGCTGAAGACAATGATAACCAGGTCTAAGCATTAGACTTGCTTTGGGCAGCGTGTCTGATGCAAGAGGCTACCCAGGCTGCACTAGCAGTGAGGTTTCCCCATTAACAGCAGAAATCACTGACAGCTGTGTTACACAGTGGGACCTTAAGACATTCCACAGCATGCAGTGTGGCGAGCAGCTGGAAGAGTGGCTGATGCCAGAGCGAGTGCCTGGACAGTGAAGCAAGCAAGGTGCCTTCTCCCCACCCCCCAGGTTGGAAGGTGAACTCACACAGAAGCACCTCTGGGTCTTCACTGACCACGGACAACAACTGTGCGGTGGAGGGAGAAGGAAGGGGCACATTAAAGGAGCTTTTGGTTGTTGGACTTAAAAACCTGAGGCAAAAGGACACTGTCCAACATACTCTGCGGTGGGTGTTTTGCTCACAGTTTCATGCTTATGTATCCTGCTTCTGGCATTTTCCCAAGTTAATGCCAAGTTACTTCCCCCCTTTTTATTAAAATTTTCTATTCTACACTCAGACTCTGTGCTTGCAAGAAGGGAAGTATTGCCTCTTAGAGGCATGCAATGGGTGGTGTGTAATTGTGCCAGGTCACTACTTGCGGGCTCGAGCCAGTTTTGTGTTGTATGTTGAAAAGGAACCCCTAGATATTGAACCCAGCCCTACTTGCTGCCAACTCTAACTGGCAGAAGGGTTACAAATTAAATAATAATAAATGTGTTTTGTGTATTTAAGTTTTCACAGCACAAATACCAAATAATTCCATAGCAGTTTCCCCGGATTAAAAAACAACCCTATATAAATCCATCAGAAGCAAACAAGGAGCCATGCAATAGATTGTTTCAAGGTCATTGTTATGAGCCAGAATATTGATTCAGATTAACAATGTAATGACAGCCCTGGAACTTGTTCTTTCAGAGACTGACCTCCAGCATTATGCTTTCTTCTTATCTGCCCCATAAATTCCTGAATTATTTCCATTATACAAACAGAGACTTAATGACAGCAAGCAAGGATGAAAAAAATAGGTTTGTGCCTTTCTGTGGATTCTCTATGAACGAGCCATGAAAGGTTCCCCCCCACACACTGACCGAAATGAGGGCTTCTTTCTACCCTAGATTTAGCAACCACACTCCTTCAATTAACAGCTGAGAGGTCTGCATAAACACTGCTGAGTCATTCAAGACTTCCAGCAAGAAATGGGAAAATATGAATTGACATTTGTGACTTTTTTGGGTGGGTGGGTGCAGAAAAACAGCCTCTCAGGCCTTCCTTGTACATTAAAGAAACTAAAGAGGGTACAAATCCATTAATTTTCTTATATTCAGATCACCGTTACTGACCTGGGTTTGCGTGCACTCTCTCTCGGATGATACTAGAAACTCCTCACATTCTTTGCTGTATGGGACTAGCAAGTCAAAAACAAGACAAAGAAGTGTGTTATTTAGGACTGGTAAACAAATGCCTAGCACACTGTTGGCACTTGTTATGCAAAAAAAACTAGAGCCCAGGAGCAGGAAGCAGCATGGTAAAGAGTGTGAAGTTGAGAGTAGGGAATAGGCCTCAAAGGAAGGAGTAAAATGCAGAGCTTGAGATGAGCATAGCAAGGAAGCAGAAAAGAGAATGAAATGACAGTAGAGACGCAGGTGAAGGAAGTATTACATAAAAGCCTCTACGTGAGCTGGAATAGGCTGAGATTGATGTGATAAGAGGCAGCGAGTGAATGGAGGAATTCAAAGAGGACGGTGACATGGTCAGAGCAGCGGAAGAGGCAGATGATGCAATGGGAAGAAGTGAGAAGCAGGGAGGTCAGACAGATGGTTTTGGTAATCAAAGTGAGATAAGAGTAGCTCATGGACAAGGGTAAAGAAAAAAGTCAAATGACACAGACAAGATAGATATTGGAGAGATCAATGGAAATAATTTTGGAGATGGCAGCTGACACCAAGAAGAGATGTCAGAGGGGCAGCTAGAGATTCAAGAAAGGGTTGGGTGTGTTAAAGAGAAGAATTAGGAGTTACCTCATAAAGATGGTAGCTGAAGCAACTGGCCAGGGTAGAGGAATAAATGGACTCTGAGAATGGGGAAGCCATGAAGGAAGAGTCAGTATGGCTTGAGAAAAAACAAGAAAAGGTGTCACACAGTGATTAAGTGTCAAAGGTGGCAAACAGATACAGGAGGATGAGACTAGATGTATCCCTTAGAGTTAGCTAGAAGCTAGTAAAATTGGTGACCTTAGCCAGGGCAGTTTCAGTGGAGTGGAGGCAATGGAAAACCTTAGACAGATTGGAAGAGATCACCCAAAGAGTGGTGGACAGGAAATCAAGACAGCAAAACTTAAAAAAAAAAAAAAAAATGCATTACACAGTTAAGGATTTTGGAAAGGTAAGAGAGGAAAGAGCAGCAGTTAGAGGGTCATGTTAGTTTGCAGAATATTTTAGTTTAAACTTGATGCAGGGAGCACAAAATGAAGCAGAGGAGAGAGCAGTTAAAGGGGAGCATTAAAGGGGGAACTAGGGACAGCGGGAAGTGAGAATGGATGATGTCAAGGAGGCAAACAGAGTTTAGGCTTTAGAATAAGAAAGTAGGAGAGAGACTTCAGAGTCAGAAACAAAGGAGGTGGCAGTGGAATTAGGGTTTTAGTGATGGATCAGGAGTGAAAGATATTTCTAGGTCAATGTACTCAATGCAGAACTGAAATAGTTTTCTTTTTGCAAGACTTGACATTAATCTGCTTCAGTGAAATAACTTTCAAAGGCTACTGAAGTAAATTGGTGAAGGAAGAATTATAATTTACCTATCTGTCACTTTTACTTTTCATCTCTAGCATTTGGAAGCATTTACAGTTGCTAAAAACCTCTTGCCTCCAGAAACAGATTAAGTTCCATATACCCTAATCCAGACCAGGAAATCAGTACAAATAGGGAAGGATTTGCTACTGTCACTTAACCTTCATATTATAGTGTATATTTTTAGGATTGGCTGGCAAGATATTACTCTGTTGTAGCAGAAATAAGGGAAGAGAAACTTGTCTCTCAGACTTTCCATGACTTGGTCAGATGAGTAGGGAGGAGTATAAAGATATTGCTTGAGCATGCAGGGGTGTAATCAGGAAGGCCAAAACACAATGGGAGTTGCAGCTAGCAAGGGATGTGAAAGGTAACAAGAAGGGTTTCTACAGGTATGTTAGCAACAAGAAAAAGGTCAGGGAAAGTGTGGGACCCTTAATGAATGGGGGAGGCAACCTAGTCACAGATGATGTGGAAAAGCGGAGGTACTCAATGGTTTTTTTGCCTTGATCTTCACAGACAAGGTCAGCTCCCAGACTGCTGCCCTGGGCAACACAGGATGGAGAAGAGGTGAGCAGCCCGCAATGGTGAAAGAACAGGTTAAGGACTATTTAGAAAAGCTGGACATGCACAAGTCCATGGGTCCAGATCTAATGCATCCGAGGATGCTGAAGGAATTGGCTGATGTGACTGCAGAGCCATTGGCCATTATCTTTGAAAACTTGTGGCGTTCAGGGGAGGTCCCGGACAACTGGAAAAAGGCAAACACAGTGCCCATCTTTAAAAAAGGAAAGAAGGAGAACCCGGGGAAATACAGACTCACCTCAGTCCCTGGAAAAACCACGGAGCAGGTCCTCAAGGAAACCATTTTGAAGCGCTTGGAGGAGAGGAAGGTGATCAGAAACAGTCAACATGGATTCACCAAGGGCAAGTCATGCCTGACCAACCTGATTGCCTTCTATGACGAGATAACTGGCTCTGTGGATGCAGGAAAGCCGTGGACGTGATATATCTTAACTTTAGCAAAGCTTTTGATATGGTCTCCCACAGTATTCTTGCCAGCAAGTTAAAAAAGTATGGACTGGATGAATGGACTATAACGTGGATAGAAAGCTGGCTAGATTGTCGGGCTAACAGGTAATGATCAACGGCTCGATGTCTAGTTGGCAGCTGGTATCAAGCGGAGTGGCTCAGGGTTCAGTCCTGGGGCCGATTTTGTTTAGCATCTTTACTAATGATCTGGATGATGGGATAGATTGCACTCTCAGCAAGTTCGTGGATAACACTAAGCTGGGGGGAAAGGTAGATACGCTGGAGGGTAGGGATAGGGTCTAGAGTGACCTAGACAAATTTGAGAATTGGGCCAAAAGAAATCTAGTGAGGTTCAACAAGGACAAGTGCAGAGTTCTGCACTTAGGACGGAAGAATCCCATGCACTGCTACAGGCTGGGGACCGACTGGCTAAGCAGCAGTTCTGCAGAAAAGGACTTGGGGATTACTGTGGACGAGAAGCTGGATACGAGTCAACAGTGTGCCCTTGTTGCCAAGAAGGCTAACAGCATATTGGGCTGCATTAGTAGGAGCACTGCCAGCAAATCGAGGGAAGTGATTATTCCTCTCTATTTGGCACTGATGAGACCACATCTGAAGTATTGCGTTCAGTTTTGGGCCCTCCACTATAGAAAGTACGTGGACAAATTGGAGAGAGTCCAGTGGAGGGCAATGAAAATGATCAGGGGGCTGGGGCACATGACTTATGAGGAGAGGCTGAGGGAACTGGGCTTATTTAATCTGCAGAAGAGAGGGTTCCAAAGAGGATGGAGCTCGACTGTTCTCAGTGGTGGCAGATGACAGAACAAGGAGCAATGGTTTCAAGTTGCAATGGGGGAGATCTAGGTTAGATATTAGGAAACACTGTTTCACTAGGAGGGTGGTGAAGCACTGGAATGGGTGACTTAGGGAGGTAGTGGAATCTCTGTCCTTAGAGGTTTTTAAGGCCCAGCTTGACAAAGCCCTGGCTGGGATGATTTGGTTGGTGTTGGTCCTGCTTTGAGCAGAGGGTTGGACTAGATGATCCCCTGAGGTCTCTTCCAACCCTAATCTTCTATGACTAAAAAAACCTTTCATCTGAGGATCTGAAATTGCTTTACAAACATTAAGAAAAAGAAAAAAGTGGAACTACAATATGTCAAACCTTATTGCTCAATCACCGAGTCTTTATGGCATCTCTTCACCACATACTTCATTGTTTATGTGATCTGTAGATCTTCTAGAACTTGGAAGCAGGGAGCTTGTCTACATACCAGTCTAAAGCACAAAGCACATTTGGGGCTTTATATAACGTGTAATTCTCTATCTATTGACATGGTTACGGGGCTGGCTGCACCTCTGCCTCCCCATGCTTCTGGTCTCTGAGTGTACCAGGTCTCAGGCCTTGTGCCTTTACCTGTCCTGGGCTGGAATTGTGCAATTCTCCCCACTCATAGACCAGGCCCTGGGCTACAGGACCTTTTGCATCACCTCCTTCTTATTTTGTACATCTGACTGAATTTAAGTACCCGCAGTATTTCTTTCCTTCAGGAGTCCGTGATCGGTGATACATTGTGATCAGACAGCCTTCTTAAAACCAAAGTATTGTTTATTTTAAACAGTAGGAACAATGCATTTAGAGGAAAAAAAGGTTTTAAAACAATCTACACTTATTTCTCTCTGACTTAAAGGCTTACCATCCGCTGATGGTAACCTTGGAAGGCCTAACTTTTTCAGAAATCCCAGAAGGTGCCTATGTTAGTTTGGTTGCCCCAAAATGCTCCTCTCCTCCTACCCCTCTTTTCAGAATGTATTCCTTTTTTAAACCTTTTGATCTCCTGTATGTGTGGACCTTTTCCTGATCTGGTATTATCTCATAACATCCCTCAAGTATCTGTAGAGAAGTAATTTATCTTGAGCCATTTCTTCACTCTCTGCTGGTCTTTACTTACAACCCATATTAAACTACACCAAAATATTCATAGAATAAATGACTTAGAACCAGGTCAACACACAATATTCATAAATTATTACAGAGCAGTTCCAATTCCATGACACCCATATTACATAGGGATAAACTGATGCACAGAAGGGTAAAGTGAATTGCTTACAAAGTTAGTCAGTCACAGGACACAAGAGTCCCAATTCCCTAACCCCTGCTCTATCCAACAGACTATCCTCACAACTACATTCACCCTCAAGCAACTCTAGAAAAGTTTCTGTCTTTGGGCTTGACCCACCTACTTCTGACACAAGCTTTTGGGCTTAATCCAACTTCTGTTGAAGAAAATGGAAGCTGGACTGGTTTTAGGGCTACAGGATAAAACTTGTGCTTTCACTTTCCACTTGTTTTGATGTCCTGTCAGTGGACTGGTTCAAAGGATGTTAATCTTGGTTTGGAGCCAAATCTGAGTCTTTATAAAAAGTAAGCTTTTACATAACTGAATGCCACTAGAAATGCTTTTTAGAAAAATCTAACTTTTATTTTTAAAACCAAACTGACTTTGCTATTATTCAGCCTGAGGGAAAATTGGACTTTTAAAATCCTGAGATTTCATAATTTAAGGTGGGAAATGTTGAGAACCCAGGAAAATCAATTTTAAAAAAAAAAAATATTCAGCCATAACAGTTTCTTTCTCACTCGGTTTTAATTCCAAACCATCTTCATGCAACTTCCAAATGAACCTGGTAGCTGTGACTGGCCAACCAGAATCCAGGTGTGGTGGGAAAACAGAGACTAGTCTGGATGGCTGTTGTCATTTTATCACTACCTCACATCCATAAGTGGGCAGCACAGCTCTGGTACCTGCCACCTGTATTGGGAAGGAGTCAACACAGAGAGAAACTACAAAACCCAATATTCTCCTTGAACAAAGGAGATCAGTATTACCATCCATCTCTTCTAAAATCAGAAATATTTGGGAGGTCCCTTATTCTGTCAGTGCTATTCATAGCAAATAATTCTGGACTGGTAATAGAACCTTAGGTCATGTATGACACTGTGATAATATTTAGATTATAAGCTCTTTGTTGGGGCAGCATCTGGCACTATACGACACCAGTCCATGCCAGAGGTTCCTGAGTACTACTGCAATACAACTAATATTCTTATCACTAATTATGCAATGTCAGCAGCTTTCTGGAATTGAAAGGTTTACCACTCCTCCACAAACAGTTTCATGCCAAGTTCACCTCCTACCTACCTCTCTGCCCTTGTTTTTTTTTATTCCACTTCCCCAGTCGTCACTATGCCCTTCTCCCATATTAGTTGTACCTTATTCCATGAAATCTTCTTCCTAATGTGCCCCACCACGTTATCATTTTCTAAGACCCTCCTTAAATAATACTTCTTTCAAGTGTATTATAAGTCTTAACCCTTCCCATAGTAGAGAATAAAACAGATGAGACAAAAAAAAAATGTAACTAACAAGAAGTTGTTGACAGTACTGCTCAAGCTGCTTTTCTATCTGAGGCCTCATCTACACTATAAAATTAGGTCGGGTTAGCTAAATAGCTCAGAGGTATGAAAAATCCACATCCCTGAGTGGCATATTTAAGCCAGCTTAAACCCCTGTGAATTCTTCCATCAACCTAGCTACCGCCTCTCAGGGAGTAGGATTACTTACGCCGACAGGAGAATCCCTCTCGTCAGCATAGTGTCTACACTGAAGCACCATAGCAGCTGCAGCTGTGCCACTGTAGTATTTCAAGTGTAGACAAGCCCTAAGTGGTTATAAACTAATATAATCACTGTAATATCTTAGTACTGTACCTCATGGACATGCATGAATTTATATTCATCCCCTACGCCCACCCCGTGAGATAGGAATGCATCATCCTCCCCATTTTAGACTGAGAACTGAGGCAAAGAGAGATGAAGGGTCTGATCTTTGGAGGTCCCGAGTATCCAGAATGCCCAATCTAAGCCAATAGCAACTAGAGGTGCTTGGCCCATCTGAGAATCAAATGCATCCGATGAAGTGAGCTGTAGCTCACGAAAGCTTATACTCAAATAAATTTGTTAGTCTCTAAGGTGCCACAAGTACTCCTTTTCTTTTTGCGGATACAGACTAACACGGCTGCTACTCTGAAAAATGCTACACAGTTTGCCCAATGGCACACAGGAAGTGACCGAGGTGGGAGGCAGAGGAGGGAATCCAGCTCTCTCAAGTCCCAATCCAGTGTCTCAGCCCAAGGCCATCCTGCCTCCCTTTGCATCCTTCCTGTTGTCTGGGACAGGGGTTCTAAAACTGGGGGTCAGGGCCCCTCAGGGGGTCACACAGTTTTACATGGGGGGGTCAGCCTCCACCCCAAACCCCGCTTTGCCTCCAGCATTTATAATGGTGTTAAATATATAAACAAGTGTTTTTAATTTGGGGGGGGGGGTGCACTCAGAGGCTTGCTGTGTGAAAGGGGTCACCAATACAATAGTTTGAGACCCACTGGTTCAGGAGTTGTCTGTTTGAATGGTAAGCCCTTCAGGACAGCCAGCCTATCTTCTTTGTGTGTGAAGCACCTGACACTTTTTGTGGCATATAAACAATAGTAGCATTACAACAGGATCCCTGATGCAGCGAGTGGGGGAGCAGGAGAAGCAAGTCTAGTCTATTACTTAAACCCCATAAGGTGCCAAACCCATAGGACGCAATGACATCACATCTTGCTGTGACCCCAATACACCAAGCGCTAGTCTAGAAACCACTCTGCTTCAGAAACAAAGTACAGGGCCAGAGCTTCCGGCACAACCCCCCGCTCCAGCTAAACAACCCCCCAAAACTTACAACCTCCTACTCTCCCATCACACCCTGTGCCGCGTGCCCTCCCTCAGGGGATGGAGGTGACCCCACCCACACCCTGCCTCAACCTACCAGGCAAGGAGCTGGGGCTGTCAGGGAGGGGCCAACTGGAGGGGGCCCCGGTCAGGAAAGGGGAGAGTCTCCCCCTCCCCCCTAGTTGGGGGGGGCACGGTCAGGAAAGGGGAGAGTCTCCCCCCTCCCCCCTCGTTGGGGGGGGCACGGTCAGGAAAGGGGAGAGTCTCCCCCCTCCCCCCTCGTTGGGGGGGGCACGGTCAGGAAAGGGGAGTACACCCTCCCCCAGGGCAGTCAGGAAAAAAACCACCCCCGAGAAAAAAAACCCACCGTCTTACCCGCCTGAGAGCTCTGCGCACTCCTATTGGCCGCCCGCGGGCTCTCCGGGATCACGTGGAAGAGGCCGTTACCGCCCGTTCGGCCGCTTAAGCTGGTCCTCTAACCCCGCCCTTTTCTCCAGCCGGCCAGGGGGCTTGAGAGGAGGGGGAAAATGTCTCCGGGCTCGGCTGTCCGCGCGCATGCGCCAAAGGGGGAAAGTCGGCGGGGGGGAGGGGGGTGCTAGAGAGGTGAGGCCCGGCCGGGCGAGCGCGACGCAAGAGACGGTTCCGGAGACGGGGGCTAGAGGCGCGCGCGCGAGTGACTAAGTAACTGACTGACGGAGAGGGAAGAAGGAGGCCGCCGCCGCGGCTGGAGGAGCCTGACGCTCCGCCCCTCCCCCCAGCCGGCCCTGAGCGAGGAGACGCCGGTTGCCGCCCGGAGGGAGATCGGCCGCCTGGGCTCTGCGCCTGTGAGGAGGAAGCGGGGAGACGCCGTCTCCTGCTGCTGGGACCCTGCCGCCCTCCGCTGTGTGACTAGGGGAACCGGACAGCCCCCTCCTCCGGGGCCGCAGGGTGACCCCGCGCGCCTCCGGGAGAGGAGGTGACTCCCACCCCGGGGAGAGGCGGCCCCAGGTGCCGGCTACCGCCCCCCCCCCCCCCCCCGCCTCAGCGAGCCGTCTCCAGCGGGGGCGGAGCCTCCACCGACGATGTGAGTGAGGAAGTTCGTGCTTCGTCCCCACTCAGCCTTGGACGCTGAAGCCGCCGTCCCCGGGGCGAGCAGGGAGCCGGGCGCCTGTCGCCGGTGTGGCGGCCACGCAGCCGGCTGTTGTCGAATAGCGATTCGGGGAAATAACCCAGCCCTCTAAGCACCGAGGGCGGGGGGGAATCTCACCCCACGCCCTGCCTCAGCGGAGCACCCCCGGGCCGGGGGCTTTCCACGCGCGGCGGCGTGGGGGGGGGGGCGTGTGCGGGACAGCGCACTTGCCAAGACACTGCTTAGCTTTTCCCTTGCAGAAGGTGGAGTGACACATCGTGAGACGCTGCTCAGAGAGCTGCTGCTGTTCCCACCCTCTGCGGTTTTCTTTCAGTTTTTTTGGAACCATTTTATTTTATTTTTTTTAAGGGAGGAAAAAATGTCTTTCTTTAACTTTCGTAAAATCTTTAAGCTCGGTGGCGAGAAGAAAAAGAAACAATATGAGCACGTCAAGAGAGACTTGAATCCGGAGGAGTTCTGGGAGATTATAGGCGAGCTGGGAGATGGTGCTTTTGGTAAAGTGTTCAAGGTAAGAGAAAACTTGAGAAGTGGCAGCTAAGTCTCATATGGTATAGTTTCTTGAAATAAGTGCATCGCAAGCTTGCCTTTCCATAAGGCCTGTCGTCTGAGGATCTCAAAGCATCTTTCTAACATAGGTAAGTATTATGCCCATTTTACACTTTGGGAAACTGAGGCAAATAGGTTGTGATGTGCCCAGTCACACAGCTAAACATTGACAGTGCTGGGCTACCTGAAAATCCTGATCATCACAAAGAATCATAGAAACTGGAGATGGGAAAGTCCTATTAGGTCATGGTCCCGCCCTCTCCTCCAGCCTGCCACTGCTGAGTTGTTCCCTGCTCCTGCATTTTTTTTCCCTCCAGTGTTTTGTTCAGTCTGGCTTTTAATCTATCAAGGGATAGGCTTCTCTAGTCAAGCATAAGCTCAATTTTCTTTCCCTAGCTACTTTTTTGTAAAATATCACACTTAAAAGTAAAATAGACTTAAATGTCTCTTATAGTAGCTTGAGTGCTGATCTTGTGATATTTTTAATGAGTCCATTTGCCTTAATAAAATATCTTGTTCTCTTATCAGATTGAATTAAATGCCCCAGGGCTATCCAGGTTTTCCTTTTTTAAGGATGTGTGTGTTGGTTGTCCTAACTTGTTTCAGTGACTTGATATAAAATGTTGAAATATAGCAATATAAGCTATATTTTTATAGGCTACTTACTAGATGAACCTTCACAGAAAAAACCTACATTATAATAGTTTTAAATTTGTTTCATAAAGACGCTATCAGATAAATGGCAAGAAATAAACTCATGCCTTCAAACAATCTTCTCTGCTGGCTTTGGGTTTCACACAGGGTGTCAATGCCTCTAGTTTGTTTTATGGAGTGCATGATGGGCATGTTCCTGTAGAACTCCTTGCCTGAGGAGGTTGTGAAGGCTAGGACTATAACAGGGTTTAAAAGAGAACTAGATAGTCATTAAAGGACTTAATCTATTAGCCAGGATGGGTAAGGAATGGTGTCCCTATCCTCTGTTTGTCAGAGGGTGGAGATGGATGGCAGG
Source organism: Natator depressus (assembly GCF_965152275.1). NCBI lineage: Eukaryota > Metazoa > Chordata > Testudines > Cheloniidae > Natator > Natator depressus. The sequence continues at coordinate 118,431,705 of NC_134240.1, read as the reverse complement.
AGAGAGATCAAGTGATCATTACCTGTTAGGTTCACTCCCTCTGGGGCACCTGGCATTGGCCACTGTCTGCAGACTGGATACTGGGCTGGATGGACCTTTGGCCATACTTGGTCAGACCATTCTTATGTTCGATGTTTCTTGGTGGCGAGGAGAGAACTGCATCCTCAAGCTCATTAGGGAACAGACATGATGCAGGAAGGTGATATCTTGAGCAGGTTCATGGGATAGAGTGTAGAAAAAAGGATACCAGATGCATTGTTGCTGGAAAGTAACTAGTTGTTTCAGTCAAGAAATTTTCATGTTTAAAATACTGCATTTCAGTGGGACTACAAGATCGTTTACACCAGGGGTTCTCAATCTTTTCCTTTTGAGTTGTGTGTCGTCGTCCCCGCCACAGCCCACCTGTGCCACAACAACTGTTTTTCTGTATATAAAAGCCAGGGTTAGGGGGTAGCAAGCAGGGCAGTTGCATTGGGCCCTTTGCCACAGTGGGCTCTGCAAAGCTAAGTTGCTCAGGCTTTGGCTTCAGCCCTGGGTGATGGAGCTTGGAGCCCTGGGCTTTAGCCCCTGGGAGTGGGGCTTTGGCTTTCCGCCCTGGGGCCCAGGAAGTCTAATGCCAGCCCTGCTTGGCGGACCCCTGAAACCTGCTCACGGACCCCCAGGCGGCCCTGCATCCTGGTTGAGAACCACTGGCTTACAAGGGTTCCTTATCCTCCAGCAAATAGCAGCTATTCTGGACAGAAGCAATTTTGCATTTTCTTAAGTCCCTTTTCCAAATTGTTAAAGGGAATAACACTTTCCATTAATGTTTTTGTAAGTAGCATCTCTTGCATGCCTTCCTTTTCACTAGGGCCATGTCTAGGTACAGCGCTGCAGTGCTGTAGCTGTACCGAGACTGCTGCGCTGCTGTAGCGCATCTGTTGAAGAGCTTCCCCCATCAGCATAAAAACTCACCTCCGTGAGTGGCAGAAGGTATGTCGATGGGAGAAGCTCTCCCACTAACATGGCACTGTGCATACAAGCGCTTATGTCACTCAGGCAGCTGTAATATTTACACACCTGAGCAACGCAAGTTTTGCCAACATAGTCCGTAGTGTAAGATATAGCCAAAGTCAGAAAACTTGTTCTAATTTCAGAGTCTGGTTTTCAGGACTCTTGTATGTAAACAACATCCTTTTAAAGGAACACAGAACTTGATTTTATTTTTTTAAAGCAAAGTTGAGATTTTCAAATCAGTATAGGGGATTGGTACATCTTCCAAGAAAACGAATGGATGATGTGTATCTAAATCCTTTAGATTGTTTTGAAAATCTCAATCAAATCTGATATAGCAGAGCACCCTCAAATAGCATGTATGGACTCAAATTTTTTTTTGAAACTTCATGAGTGTTTTTTTTTAATTTTCTTCTGATTATTATAATGGTCTTTCCAGCAGGGGAGAGTGGGCAGGCCCCAGAGCAACACCACTAAACGTTCTCTGGCACATCCCCTTTCCATGTGCCCACACATGCCTCCTCTTCAGTTTTAGCCGCTAGTGACAAACACTATCTGCAGGATCTGGGTAAAATCATGTAGTGAGCTCCCCTGAGAGCACCACCAGTGATGTTGTCATACTAGTGCATGAGGCAGAAAGTGCAATTGACCAACAGAACAGTGAAACTGTTCATTTTGGCATTTTGCATGTGAACGAAGTAAACCTAATAAAAGAGGTTTCGCTCCCTCCTCCTCCCCCCACAGTAAGTACACATTTTTCAGCAGAAAGTGTGACTTCTAATTTGATGATGTCTCTGCATTCAGAAAACAAAACTTTTAAATGCTGAAGTTGTTCACAATTTTCAAACTAAAAATATTTTTAGAGAATCTTGGTATTTAGATTATAGTATTCGGAATGACACTTGGAATTCCACAGTCTTGTTACTTGTGCGCTCTCAAACTTTTTTAGTTGAATGCGAAAATCTGTCAATTTTCACATATTTTAACACTACTTAAAACTACTCAATTTTAAAAAATGGAAAGTGGCAGATATCTATGAGTAGGATTGCTCTTATTTTCTGAGGAGTTCCACTTGTTTCTATTTATAGTTTGAGAGGGAGATATCTAAACTACACATCCTATATGTATTGCAGCTTGTTCACTGAGGCTGTTGCACAGAAACTTCTTAGTTCCAAGTGTTAGAGTACGTCACAATCTTAACTCCTTGACATATGCGTCTCTGTTTAGAAACTGCCAGGATAACACATTTGACTAAAATTATTGGAAGGATGTTGAATTATTCCAATAAAACAGAACTGTTGCCTTTTAAAGACAATTTGTATTTAGTGATTTATAAAGTAACGAATTCATGCCAACACATTTTGGAAAAACTACTCCTCCCCCCCGCCCCCCGCCTCCAAATTATCTTTTTGAGCATGCCAGGCTTTGCTAATGTCATTAACATGCTTTAGTTGTGTGTGTGTGTGTGTGTGTGTGTGTGTATATATATATATATATATATATATATATTAACTACATCTTGAATACCAATAAATGGTTAAATTACAAAGCAAGTATAAATAAATCTGTTGAAAAGTGATTAGAGCTTTATCTGGCATCCAGAAGGGGGTGGGGCAAATAGAGCTGTTCAGTCACAATTCCATTCTGAAACTAGCAGCCAAACCATGTTAATTAAGTAGATCCTGGCTCTCAAAGCCTTTTACCCAGTGAATCTAAATCAAGCCACATTTGTTATTTTGCATAAAAGCAGTGAAGAGTACTCAGAAGTGTCTTCTTGTAGTAGTTTTTTATTCCTGGAGTGAACATAATTTTCATGGATACCATAATGTCAGAAGCTTAAGGGAAATAACATACTACTTCCACAGCCCAGTTTTCTCTGAAATGGATTTAAGTAGACTAAAACATCTTTTTATGTAACTGTTAAGACCCTAGGAACCTTTGTGTGAATGTCCGTATTCAGTGTTTCAGCAGATTTATAATAAAAGAGCACTAAACAAATCAGATTTAGTTTCTTGGGTATTTAGTGCAACTCAAAGATCGGGTTGCTTACTTGCTATAGCTTACATTTAGAAACATCTTTTAAGTTGTCATAATTCATTTTCAGTTGACAAAATATGCTTAAGTAACCCCCTAAAACTTTTTTCTTGAACATATTTGTTACTATTGGTCATATGAAATTATGACTTGATTGATTTTATTAATATAAATTTATTTAATACAGGATATATTAACCTAACAAAATGTAGTTGAAGTCTTTAGGATATCTAATTTGTGGGTTACATTTTTTTTTCTGCTAATGGTAGGGTTCTTTGTCTCTTCCTAATCATTTATGATTCCAGTTCAATTCAGTTTTATTAGATTGCATATGACATGTCTTTTGTACATACAAAAAGTTAAACATACACAATGTAAAACAGAAACATTCATATAATTAAAATGTCAATCAGAACTGCATAAAAACTCTTCTTTGGTGCAATGCTAAAAGAGCAAAAATTGCCGCTGATGTAATTACTACCAGGGATTGAGAAAATACTTAAAACATTATCTTTTGAAATGATGTAAAAAAAAAAAATACCAAAGAGGTAAAATCCACTGTGCTTTCTGAAGCTGAAAAATTCTGCAGTTCAAAAATAATGAGGTAGGTCTTCCAACACTCTAGATTTACCTGGGCAAAAATAAAGATGTGAAGGAACTTGTTCATATCTGCCTCTAAGGATAGCAATTTCCATGGTTTGGAATCTTGATTAAATGAGGATTTGATAACTCATTAAAATAAAAACGTGACCATCTTCAAAGTAGAGAACCCAAAGGCAAACTTAGACTTATGAATCACAGCCAGATCTTCTTTTTGAGGTAATATCTTTCACTGTTGGAGTAGTTGATGATGCTGATTAAAATATATTGACAATAGCTGAGTAATAGAAAAACTCAAGCTAGCTATAATAAATTGGAGTGTCTTATACCATGGAAACAATACACAGGTTGTTCCTTCCATCTCTTGAAGGCAAAGATGGGGCAGTCTATAATCTGGAAAAGTACAGATCTTCAACCAAAATTTAAGAAAAGCAGTACAAGCTCTACTATGTACAGCTCTACTAATAAAAACACGTACCGTGGCACATAAAAACAAGGCGGAGGGGGTGAGAAAATGAAGGAATAAAGTTTCCTCAGAAAATTATTTGAATGATCGCTAAGGCTGAAACTTGGCCTCTAAAGCAAACTTTGACCACACAGAGAATCTGCCTTATTATTTCAGCATTAAAAATTCTTGGCACTGGGGAAACTCTGTTCCCCCATGCAAGCAGGTAGAACAGAGCACACCCCTTGAGCAGAACTAAGGGCCTTTTGTTTTAAGTCTTTATGATAATGTGACGAATGGCCCAGATGATGAAAGTTTTTCCCTAAATAAGTAAAACCAGAGACTTGTTCTACAAGGTGGCCTTCTATCTTCCACTCAATTTCAAGAGGATTTTTCCCAAATATGATGATGATCTTATTCTAATTGAGAACCAGGTCTCAAAGTGCACTAAAAAGAAAAACAGGATCATAACTGGCAGAGGCCTCTTGAAGTTTGCAATAAAACAGCCATGTCATTGGAATATAGTAACAAGAGTTATCCCAGTTCAATAAATAGTAAAATTTTCTGGTACTGGAAGCATTTGTACTGATCTGCTCATGTTGTCTTAGCCCTGGGGGGTTGAAATGGGCTATCCATGCATTCAGGTTCATTAACTTACGGAACTTCTAAATAACATTTAGAAATATCTTTGATACTAGTTAGGTAAAACTTCTCAATAGTCAATTAAAAACTAATATTCCCACTGCAAATCTCTCCCAGCTAGATCAGAGAGGCTACATAACTGGAGACTGCTGCTGGCCTTTCTCATATTATAGGGATGGTTAAGGTTGGATAAGGCTTTTCATTCTAGTTAGTTTTCAATCACTCAAAACTTCCACTTTTTAGGCAGAATTTTTTCCCCTGGTTTGCTGTGTGCTGGGGGGTTAATTGTTGAGGGAGTTTGAACAAAAGCAATTAAGTTACTTCTGAGTATGAAGAGAGTGGAGGGGAAAAAACTTTCCCTATATTTTTTATATATTTGAAATTTTTCAGGGAGAACGGCCCTCAGTGAAATTTTTTTTTTTTAAAGGAAAAAAATAGTTCTGATGCAAATTCTTTGATTTGGTCAAGGTCTGACTCTTTGGAAAATCATTCTGAGGGATGGTCTACTCACAGTTGTAACTACAATGTAAATTGGTTTAGAAAGTGATTTGGTTAAACTGGTGAAACCCCTTATGTGGTCTCTCTTGTTTCAGATTAAAAGGCCATATATTTATTTAATTCAATAACGAATTGATTTAAACTAAATCAATATAAAGGAACTCAAACTGAAATTAAGAGCTACCACATAACAGGTTTCATCAAATCACTTTCTAAACTGATTTATTTAATTTGGTGTTCAGATTATGGGTAAACAAGCCTTTGGTGTACATAATGTTGTTCATGGGTTGGTCTTGCTGTACTCCTAAAATTCACTGTTAAGGATCCTGTATTTTACGAGTATGTATGACTAATTTAACTGCAAGAATGCCCCACTTAGCCCTCTGAATCAATCAGAAGTGGCCAGGACCCACTTCCAGTTTAATCTGCCATCTTGGCTTGTGAGAAGAAAATTGCTTAAAACTTCATTAACTTACAGAAGGATATGAACTTTCCTAACATCTAGACAGTGTTTTCCACCCAGGCGCCTCTAGAGAAAGCTCTGCCAATAAGTCTGCTCCCTACAATCTCTTGGTCTAAGTGCAGTATCCTATTTCCATATACAATTATTCATCAGAAAAAATTGTCTTGCAAATATTTTAGTTCTTCAAAAATGTTCATGCTTCTTGTTTTGTCCAGTTATTGTCCCAGGTCTAGGGTGACAAAACTTTAGCTCATGTTAGATATTTACAGGACCTGTACTGTTTTCTTATCAGAATTCAGAAAATCCAAATCCTGTTTTGCTCTATATGAAGGCAACAAGAGTTTCTCAGCTTCATTTTTGACTTGGCATTTTTGCTGGCTTAGCATAGGTATACGAAGTGATGAAATTTCCTTGGCCTAACAAAGCCCATTCTTCTCTCTACCATTGCTTTTTGGGTTGAAAGAGAGAGAAAGTTGTCCAGAACAGCCACAGTCTCCAATTTTTCCAAATTTTCTACAAAACCTAATCTACACTAGAAAATGTTTGCTGGTACAGTTATACTGGGAAACCCACCTAATATAGATGCAGCTTATATTGGCAAAAAGTACTTTTGATGGTATAGCTTATACTGTTTCCCCAAGCAAAATAAGCTATACCAGCAAAAGCACTTTTATGCCTTTATACATGTTATGATGTTTTGCGGTCCACTGAGACTAGCAACGGATTCTGTCACTGGCTGCCCTGTAACCTTGGGTGGGGATCTTTATGCGGTGCAGATATAGTTCAGATCCTGGATACCAGTAGCAAGCCCACAAGCATAAGTTACCTCTCACCAGCCTAGTTACTCTTTGCAGGGTGACACTGTGACATTGCCTAGGGTACAATCTGGACTGATAGACAACTGTGTCCCCTCAATTCCCCAACCTGGGGTGCCTTTTACACTACTTTGTTATGAGAGCAATCACTTCTGGTCTGCTCTCACACTGTCTCTGGCATGTAAATCACTCCCTGCTGTAGCCAGCCACCCATGAATTGCACTGCAGGACAACACCAGCAAACTTCCAGTCCTAAACTTCCCCCCAGAAATGTGCATCTTGTATTGCAGAGCACCCTCCTGGACAATATAAGTTCATATAAAGTCAGTTATTTATTAATAGAAAATGATATGCAAAAATCTTGTTATCCCAAATGGAATTTCCCAAACACTTCAACCCAAACGTATTGGTGTAGATAAAACAACAAAACAACTGTATTAACTACAGAAAGATAGCTTTTAAGTGACTACAAGTAATGAGGTATATAATTCAGACTTAGCTGCATTTTTCCTTTTATTTCTTTGTAACCAATACCTAACTTAAGCTAAATGAATATAAAGCAAAGGTCTCTCTCACCACATGATCCAGCAGTCTTACTGACAACCTCTTTTAGTCAGGATCTCTCTTCCAGTCCAGTGCTGCTTCCCTTGTTCTTCAGGTGTTGATGATGCTGTGGGCAGAGAGCTGGGGAGAGATGATTTGGGCCATCTGCCCTCTCTTTTTATAGCCCTTTCTCTTGCACAAGAATCATCTCCACCTGATGTTCAGGAGACAAAGTCAGTGTGGCCAGAAACCTTAAACTGCTTCTTTGTCAAAATGTAGATTTGATTTTTTTTTTTTTTAACCTGCACCATCTCTCCTGCCGAGGAGTGGCCAGGTGGTGGTCCATTTGATCTTGTTGACAATTGATAAATTGGAGAGAGTCCAGCGAAGGGCAACAAAAATGTTTAGGGGTCTGGAACACATGACTTATGAGGAGAGGCTGAGGGAACTGGGATTGTTTAGTCTGCAGAAGAGAAGAATGAGGGGGGATTTGATAGCTGCTTTCAACTACCTGAGAGGTGGTTCCAAAGAGGATGGTTCTAGACTATTCTCAGTGGTAGAAGATGACAGGACAAGGAGTAATGGTCTCAAGTTGCAGTGGGGGAGGTTTAGGTTGGATATTAGGAAAAACTTTTTCACTAGGATGGTGGTGAAACACTGGAATGCGTTACCTAGGGAGGTGGTAGAATCTCCTTCCTTAGAAGTTTTTAAGGTCAGGCTTGACAAAGCCCTGGCTGGGATGATTTAATTGGGGATTGTTCCTGCTTTGAGCAGGGGGTTGGACTAGATGACCTCCTGAGGTCCGTTCCAACCCTGATATTCTATGATTCTATGACACCTGGCTGAGGCATTTGGCTAGCCTTTTGTCTCTGGGGACCTTATTTGTGGCTGACCTCCAGAACATGTTGGAACATGTCTTGGTTATATTATACAGTGAAATCTTATGTCTTTACTAAGGCTGTCAAGCGATTAAAAAAATTAATAGTGTGATAAATCACACTGTTAAACAATGATAGAATACCATTTATTTAAATAGGTTTGGATATTTTCTACATTTTGAAATATATTGATTTCAGTTATCACAAAGAATATAAAGTGTACACTGCTCACTTTATATTTTTGTTTTTTTACAGTGCAAGTGTTTGTATAAAAAATAATAGTATTTTTCAATTCACCTAATACAAGTTCTGTAGTACCATCACTTTGGAGCCTACAGATCCACTCAGTCCTACTTCTTGTTCAGCCCATCGCTCAAACAAACAAGTTTGTTTACATTTATGGGAGATAATGCTGCCAGCTTCTTGTTTCAGCTTGTGTCTCATGGGTGTGAATTTTTCACACTTTTGGGCAACATATCTAGGTTGATCTATGTTTTAGATGTAGACCACACTTCAGTTTACTTTTACTCAGATGTAACATGAATTCTTCAAATAACTGCATTGTTTACTGTTATTTAATTAAAACACTTACAAACTCAAATTCTTTATTTAATATCTACTTCCTAAGTATACCTCATCATTATGTTAAGCAGGCCTAAAGAGTTTGTCTTCTGGATATGACTTTTGAAACAAAGCTGAAGGCTTACCATGTGTAGAAAACAAAGGATTTTTTTAGTCTCACTGATCAGCTTGGTCAGCTGCTCAAAGTCAAAACTATCCTTAATGTTGCAGTGCACCAAGAAGTATGGAGTAAGAGTGTTAACTTTATTTTTCACACTATTGTAAATGATTTTATTAAAGAACATGAGAATATCAGGTAAGAATAAGGCAGTCTTTCTCATGATTAAAGAGTAAGAAACAGTGCACATAGCTGTGTATGCTTCCTTGTTGCCTCCATCACTTTGTGGTTTTGAGAAGGAATGGGTAGAGCAGGAAAAACTTACCTACAATCAGTAAACTATTGTTTGAGAATTTTACTATTTATATTTTTAATGGATCCCTACTGAAGATGGTCATCTTTATTCATTATAAAAGGTTTCTCTTCATCATACCCACACCAATTAAATGTTTTAAATAAGCAAGATGGATAGCACAAGTTGTTTAATGCCCCATCATTTTATGTATATTCTTATAAGTCATTTGGTGTATGAGAGTTTTGCATTATGGGTCCTGATCATATGAATAATGTGTTGTCTACATTTTACTCTTGAATGCAGTGAGCACACAAGGGCACAGAGGATAAATATAGAATATGTTCATGATCACTCCCTTTCCTTTACCAGGCAGTCATCTTTTCCAAAACGTGAGCTCAGCTATATAAATTGTTCTGCCACTCTAGTTAAGTACCTTATTTGAAATAAGAAACCCTTACTTTAATTTCTGAAGGGTTTTCTAGTACTCTGCATCACCTATACTTACAAAATTTCTAATTTTTAAGGTCCAGAAATCTATGCATAGTCTATTATAGTTAACAATCTATCTGTAACATCTTGAACTATTACTGACATTTTTATTCTCCAGATTGTTTGTATATACTTAATATAGTAGGACAGATGCAACCATTTAAGGTTGTACAACGGTTTCCATAATAAAGTCCTATTTTCAAACTGTCATAACTTTGAACAATGTTTAAACATTACATTTTTCATGCTCTGTTTATGAAGTTGTATTTTCTTGAATGTTCATCCACTTCTGAGGGAGAAAAGGCTGTTAAAAATCTTGATTTGCTTGCTTTTTAACAGGCCTTACATTTAAAGTGGCTACAATTTTAGAGTTGCATCTTTGGTATGAAAATAGTCCTCAGAGGAGCAATACAGACACATTCTAGATGAAATTGTTTTACATTTGACTAAATTATGAAAATCATACTTGAGAGAATGCTATATGTGTATATTTGTTTTGGATTATTTAAGTGGTGCAAAAGAAAACTTTTTGCCACTCTTCTTTGGTTAGGGAACTGAGGATGAAGTTCCTGATGTGGGGGGGGAGAGTTCTGTTCATCCAAGACTTTTCCTTTTGTCTGTCTTCCTTCCAACTCTGGTTTCATTTCTACCCCTATCCAAGGAGGTGGAATGCCTGAGGAGAAGCTGAATCTTCAGTTAGATGCATTTGAAGTTAAGGAAATAATACTACTAGTTATCTCTTTTATATAGCACTTTTCATGAAAGGGATATGAGTGGAAATGCAACAGTTCCCAAAAACCTGAAGTCAGGTGATCCACTTGCCTTTTAAAAGCCTGAATAGAAGTCTACAGTAGGGCATCTGAGCTCTGAGGCATTGCCCTGGGTCAGTCTTTGGAACAATCTGAGTGTAAATTTTAAAGATGTTTCTGTGTTGAAGACTTTCATACCTATTATTCCAAACAGTGCATCATCAGTACTGGTATAGACAAGGTCAAGGTTCAGACCTTTTTACCAGTGTCTTTAACCCTGCTCAGAGCATGATAGTAGAAGAACTTTTCCCCTATTTACACCAGAGGTTCCACCATTGGTGGAGTGTTAACTATGGCACACAAGTCATGAACATTTCTAAGGTAAATAAGGCTTAACTGTTCTCAAGTCTGTGTGGAACTAAAGTCTTGATTAGGGGACTGTTTAAATATATATTTTTGGACTTCTTGTTGTTAAAAGGAATTTTGTGTCTTATCAGCTAACCCTAGCTACTCAATGCAGTGACAGTATAGGAATCAAAAGGCCTTAAGTGATTCAAGCAGGAAATGAGTCATAGCCTATGATACGTGTTTTGGGAAAACCTGGGTCCTGTAAAGGGCATTCTTGTCCAGTGACATTTGTCTTTCTGCAGCCTTGATCAAGGGTGGCTTATAGCACATAACCAAATCATTCCTGACTCAAAGAATTTACGCTCATTTTTTTTAAAGCCCTGGAGCCTGAAGTATCACCTTTTTAGTATTTTGCCTTAAAAACAACAAAATGTATATGCTAATGTCAGGTTGCACAGTTATGTGAAGAAATACCAGCATTAGTTATATACATATCTTTACTTGCCTTTGTGCTTGTCTTTCGATAGTCTGTCACATTTCGCACAACCACTTAAGTACACTTACCATCTTCCAGTAGGAGGTACAACTTTGTGTAGGCCAGTTCATGATATTGTACTGTTTGAATATTACATGGTAAACCATACTTAGATCTAACTTACTAAAGAGTGAAGTATAGCACAGAGTAAGTGAAAATGTGTTAGCATACAAAGCATTGTAATTTAATTCTAAACCCCAAATTCTTTCTATGATTAGATTATCAGTGCTGCTTCATTAATACATGTTGTAATAGCTCCCTGTGGTAATTTATACAGTTAAATATTTAATACTTGTGAAACTTGCACACAGTTTTGGGATGTTTTACAGAAAAACCTAATATTCATTTTATTGGTATAAATATAAATGTTGAACATTCAAATCCATAGTGTGTACAAGTGTATCTATTTCCACTCAAATATTTAAGAATTTTTAAAAGAAAGAAAATCCAATATATGCTGAAAATATTTAGTGTTACTTGTATTCTGACCTGCCATAAAACTTAACTAGACAAGGCTCAATAAAACAAGGAATCATGAAATACAAGTGGAAAAGTAGACTTCATTTGTATTGAGGAACAGCTTGAGGTACTGCACTAACAAATTACTGTTTAGAAATTTGTCTCCAAAGGATAACTAATATTGAACATGTAGTCACCCATACTGACAAAATGCATATATTAGAAAATTTACATAAACCAGAAACCTACAAGGATGAGTACTGAAGAATGGTAAATTGCAAGATGCTGTACATGTGCAGTTTTACCTGTACAATATATTATGCTCTGTTGGAAAAATATGATTATATAATGAACTCTAAACACGTAGACACAAAGTTGCAGCATTAAGGTTAAGCATTCAACTTTAAAATTTCCTGATGTATGTTTACGTGTTCAGACTGACAGTTTTTCACGTTCCATGTTGCTGATATGTATAAATACATGTATATTTATATAAAACACAGTTCTGAGAACAGTTATTCAGGAGGATCTGGATAGATCAAGGCTGCTTCCCTTAGGCTCCTCAGTTATATTTTAAAAGCCCATTGTTGTCCTTTCCAATTTTATAACCACTATTTGAAACAAATCTTATTCAAACCTAGTTCCACACAAAATCTGGCTACAGGATGGCACTTTACCTGCCTCAGAACATCCTCATACATCATGATGATGTCTGTTTACTTTTGGTGAGTCTAGTAGTTTGCCTGTCAAGAAGAAAGTGAAGTGAGTGAAATTAAAACATTGTGCTATGATACATTAACCAAACCAAACTGATTAACTTGACAGTAGTGTGCAAAATGTCCCAATCCCTTTTTAAATGCAGAAGTAGTCATGGCCCCACCCCTAAAAAGATTACCATTTTAAAGAAAGACGACAAGCCAATATTTTATGCAGTTGGTGTTGTCTATTCTGAAATCTAAAGTGTGTTAAACTGAATGAGACAGTTTAAAGTAAATGGAATTCAATCTTAAAATAACATGGTCTGGTGTACATTTTGTTCATTTCATATTTCATTAAAAGCCTCAGTTTTGTTTAAATTAAGCTAATGCAAAGTTTCAAAACAACAGCAAAGAGCAAGTGTAGTCAAAATCAATTGCATTACTGCGTAGGATCCACCAGTCTAGAGCTATTAAATTACTCCAGTGACAAGTCTGTTTCAAGTAGGGCAGGGATTAACTGCTGCTTTTCTGTAATGACTATTTTTTAATCCACCTAGTTTTCTTACAGCTTAATAATGAAGGCAATTGCAGTTGCAACTGCCAACATTTCTCCTTTTATTTCATTCTTATTCTTAAGCAACAGATGAGCAGTTCTTTCTTGGTTGAGAAAAGCAAAATGTCAAATTGTTCTTTACAAAGAGTCCAAAAACTTAATGGTTAAAGGACTGGGTCTTGTCTTGAGAAATATTCAGCCAGGCCCTTGACTCTCCCTCTTGCAAGCAGTCCAGTGAGGAAAAGAGCTTTAGCTTTGGCCAGGATACAGTAAGCTTGATAAAACTTGGACTGTGCATTAGATAATTTATTCTTGCTGGGCCCCACATGTCTCATGATACTCTGAGCACAGAATTATGTTCCAGAATCAAAGCTTTCTTTTAAAAAAAATATTTCTAATTTTTTATACAAGTTCGCTAATATATGGTAGCCAACACAAGGTAAAATCCTAGTGAAGACAAGTCAGTTTGCAGTTTTCACCCAAGTAAGGCCATGTCTACACTACAGAGTTTTGTTGATGAAAGTCAGCTTTCTTCAACGAAACAGTGCAGGTGTACACACTACAATGCTCCTTCCGCTGACAAAATTCTCCTGCTTTGCCAACAAAATAAAACGACCTCAATGAGCGGTGTAGAGCTTTTTGCAGCAAAGTTAGGTAGAAAAAGTGTCACTCTAGACACTGTGTTTGATTATGTCGCTGTAAATGGCCCCCAGGAGGTGTCCCACAATGCCCGCCCTGACTGCTCTTGTCAGCAGTTTGAACTCCGCTGCCCTGCACTCAGGAGCACAGGCATCCGCCCTTCCCCCTTTAAAGGCCTGGGAATTTTTGAAATTCAACTTCCTGTTTGCTTGGCGTGGGCAGCAAACATTGCATCTTCCCAGCCGACCATGGCAGTGCCATGCAGCAAATACTCTCCTGCTTGGAGCACATCTGAGTTGTTGGATGCAGTCCCAGCTGTGCTCCAGCCATAGGAACTTCAATACCTATGGTCAGACTTTTCATGGCGTGTCGAAGACAGGCTACAAATGGGACATGCATCAGTGCCATGTGAAGATAAATGAGCTGAGGCAGGCATACCAGAAGGCAGTGGAGTCAAACGGTTGCTCTGGTGCTGTGCTGAAGACCTGCTGCTTCTATAAGGAGCTAGGCGTCCTCCTTGGTGGTGACCCCACCTCCACCCTCAAGAGCCCCGTAGATACTTCGGTGTAACTAGAGACAGTGGACAGCAGAATCAACCCCAAGGACAAAGTTATGGATGAAGAGGTAGAGTTGGAGGAGGATGTGGAGCACACAGCAGGGTTGTCCAGTGGCGCAGCGAGTCAGGATCTCTTTTCCAGTTTGGGGGGGTCTAACCAGCCCCAGCAGTCCGTCTCTGGTGCGCATGATGCAGGAGAAGGGAGCTTTGGTAAGTGATCTTTTTGAGTTGATGCTGCTTGGTTATCTAAAGTAGAGCTGTCCTTTGCTCTGTATATTCTAGAAATGGGGAAAGGGATAGAAATTTACAAGACTAGCTGTGTTTGCGTGTGCCATACATTCCTCTGTGCAGCACACCAAGATTTCACAGGAATCTTCCAGAGAGATCTCTAGGAAACTTTCCTGCAGGTACTCGCCAATCCTCTGCCGAAGGTTCCTTGGCAGAGCTGCTTTGTTCCTTCTCCCGTTGTAGGAAACTTTCCTGTGCAAATTGGCAAGAAGCAAAGGGACTCGGTCTGAAGCTGCAAGCATGCAGGAGATGTACGCATGCATCCTTGCTTATCCTCAGGAGAGAGAGGTTGGCTTCAGTGACCCCCATCGGTGGAAGATGGTGGCAGAATTTACAATATTGTCCCTAGTTGTCTGCAGAAATCCCCTTAAAAAAACACCTAGGCAGTTTGCCCCATCTTGAGCACGCATCCCCCCGGCCCAGGTTGAACTCCCCATATTTAGGACGTTCGCTGAGCTTTGTGCTTGCCAAGAGACCGTGAGAAACTGATTCATATTTAAAAAGAGGTGCATTTTATTACAATGATGTTAATGCATGCACAGCATTGAAATCATGCTTCTGTTTATTGTTTCTTGTGCGTCTGCAGATGTAGCCTTCAGGGGAACCCCCTACACGCTGGTGGAGCGCCTCCACCAGATAAGAAAGCAACTGAGGAGGAGCAAGTTAGGGAATCCCATTGCTGCAAAGTCATCCGCTATCTCATGTTTCCAAGAGTGTCAGTACTTCATATCAGAATGCAATTAATGGCCCTGCACTCTGTGTTAATGCAACCCCAGTGATGGACTTCCTGATTCCAAACTGGTTCATGAGTGACCGGTAGCAGTCTGGAGTTTCCAGCTTCCACACAGCGATCGCATGCTCCTGTCCACCATTTTGGTGTCCTTGTGCTGCAGTGCTGGGAAGAGTTCCACACACAGGTCCTGGAAGGTGGCTTTCTGCATTCAAAAGTTCTGCAACCACTGTTTGTCATCCCAGACCTGCATAACAATGTGATCCCACCACTCAGTGCTTGTTTCCCGAGCCCAGAAGCAACAGCCATCGTGTCAGCTGCTCCGTAAACTGGTGTTGTTTCGTTCCATGGCACACAGCAGGTCAGGCACTTCTGATACCTGTTCAGATTGGGTGCTCATGATATACTGCATGACCAGCCACGATGTGTTCATAACAGTGACCACAACAGTAGAGAGCAGAGCAGGATCCATCCATTCAGACAGAGATGGCAGGCTTCGGGTAAACAGGGGCCAATGAAAAATGCAGTGAAACACAGTTGGAAGCCCATGTAGTGATGGGATGGAAAAAAACTGCATCATGGGACGTTGAGCATACACCCATGATGCACTGTGATCCACTTTGCCTTCCCACAACACCTAGCTGCAGAAGGTAGCAAGTAGCACAGTGGGATAGCTACCCACAGTGCACTATGCTCTCGATGCTAGAACACCAACTGTGATCACACTTTGCCGACAGGAGCGTTGTGTGAATATGCACAAGTGATGTAATTATGCCAGTTTTTGATCATTGATGTAACTTGTGTCGACAAAACTCTGTAGTGGAGACGAGGCCTTAGCTGTTTGAGGTAAACCCTAGGCCTGCTCCTAGCTGGTCGAGGTAAAGACTATGAGGAAAGCCTAGGGTTTACCTCAACCTGCTAACTTGTGTAAAAACAGCAAACTGACTGGCCTTCACTAGGATTTTACTGCTTGTTGGTTACCATGTATTAGCTAACGTGATTTAAGAATATATCTTTTTTTCCTTGTGAAAATTATCCCCTAAGTCTATAAATACTGTAGCCTGAAACAACAGCTCAGAGATGTGAACTTCTCATTTATCTCAGTAGGGTGGTAATTCTGAAATTTAATGACCATTTAAATGTCAACACTTAACTGTTTCCCTACTGATGAGTTTAGCAAAAATATCCATTTTAAGGGGGTAAGCTGCCCTAAAGACACTATGCCAGGATAGCTGTGTCAGCATTGCCCTCTAGTGTTGATGCAGCCTACACTACTCCTGTGGGAATTCTGGGCCAAAAAATTAAAAATTCTGCACACAGTATTTTCAAATTCTGCATATTTTATTTGTCAAAATAACACAATGTAATCACACCAGTTTCAATTATTTTTGGTCATTTCTTTCAAAATACCTGTCAGTAAGTATGTCTGTAACAATACAGACAACAATTGTTTTTTGACAAATAGATTCCTTACTAGGCATATTAATACAGAATTCTGAGTAATAATTCATTTAAACTACAATACAGAATCATATTTCCTGCACCCCCCAGAAGCAGTGCAAAGGCTGGGGGGAATCAGGGGTAATAGAGGAGCTGAGGGAGAGGGAAATAATTTCTGGGAAGGAGCCTGGAGGGTTGTTGGGTATGGGTGGGAAAAGTATGGAACGGGGGGTGTTTTTTTGGTAGGGGAGAGGGGAGGACTGTTAGGGAGCTTTCCCCATGCAGACCTGGCTGTCCCCAGCCTCTCCTATTCAGTCAGGCACTTGTGTCCCTCCACTTCCACTCAGATACCCACTCCCCTCGTCCCCCTGTGTCCTTGCACCCCCTGTAAACATGTGTCTCTGTGCCCCCACTCAGACACCCTCTGTCCCTATGTAGCTCTGCATCCCATCACCATGTGGCCCTGTTCCTCCACTCCTATTCAGCCCCTTCCCCATCTGTCCTCTACCACTAGTCCTTATGAGCCCCAGTCTGACCCCCCTCCCACCAGCACCGTAGGCTGTCTTTCTCCCCATAGCTCCTGTCTCCTGACCTCGCCTCACAGGCGCTGCGAAGAATGCTCTGCAGGCTCTTTCTCTTCCCAAGCTGGCTGGGAGTCCTGCTGTATTCTATCACCACAGCACCCTCTGGTGGGCAAAAGGCAGAACTTCAGCAACTTTTCAGCAGAAGCTTTTTTTCTGCGCAAAAAAATTAAAATATGCACATGGCCAGTGGTGCAGAATTCACCCAGGAGTACTATACTGACAGAGGGGTTTTTCTGTTGGTGTAGGAGCATCACCTCCCCAAACAAGGTTAGCTATGTCAATGGAAGCCCTCTTTCAGTCAACATAGGTGAGTCTGCAGAGGGGGTTATGTCAGCTTAGCTACATTGGTCGGGATGGGTTTTTTCCACACCCTGACCCAGGTGTCTATGCTAATATAACTTTTCTAACATCTTAAACTTCCTCCTATGTCTTCCAGCTAACTGGCTAAATTTCCAGCTTTGCCTGATACCCGTGTTGCTGGAGTTTTGTTGGTAGTATAGAAATTTGCTGCATATTGAAAAGATCATTTAATTTAAAATATGAGCAGCTGTACTGGTTATTACCCATTTTCATATTTAATTCAATAAAATTCTACATTTTTAAATTTCAGTTATATTGCTGGTGACTTTCCAGTCTATGGGCTCAGAAACCATGGAGGCTTACCTTAGATCTTCACTTCAGATTCTGTGGAATAGATGAGTTCTTGATCATAATTAACTCAGTGTAAACCAGACCCTTTTCATAGAGCCTCCATTTCGGCACTCAAATCACTAGTCACTTTTGAAAATCTTCGCCTTATAATTTAAAGGCACAAACCAAGAAAAACAGAATTAAACAAGATGTAATTAATGTGGAATGGAATGTAGCCATTAGAGCAAGAACACCTTCTCAGAGCGGTGGGTTTTCAGTAATTTCTTGAGTAAAGAGACACAAGGCCACTCACAAATGTTACTTGGGGGATTATTCCAAGCATATATCCTGTGGCTTCTTTCATTTCAGACTTGCTTTCCTCTGCTTTTTAAATATGCTACATTAACCTCTACTCAGAGAAAGAAACATTGACAAGAGGCCTACAACTCATAATGCTAAACCTACTTGTGTCAGGATACTACAGACGTTGAGAAATTGTGAAATACAGCTGAAATGCCTTGTGGAGAGGTGTACCCTACTCAGCCAGTTGCAAAGAAAGAGGGTTGTCCTGAGATTGATGTGAAAGTGGAAATACCAAACAAGACAGTCCCTGCCTCAATGAGCTTTCAGTCTAACAAAAACAAGACTCGATGAGTGTAACAGAAGGAACTGGGCAGGAAGGATGAGGAAAATAATAATGAACTTCTGCCTGATGAAAGGGAAAAAATATTCCCTCCACACTGGAGCCTCCTGGCTGTTGCCAGGATTGAGGATAGGCAGTTGTAAGCAAAATGGTAATATAAAAGTCATCATAATTCTCGTAAAATGAACATTTTTGCAACATTATTAGCATTTCATACACTAGTATGAAACACTTGTGTTAGTTGCTTATAACAGTAAGGCGTAGTTCATTATGAGGATGCTTGGTCTTCCCCAGTACTGAATTCACCGTTAACCCACTCAGCAATAAAGGAGTTTTAATGGAAAAGCTATAATAAACAGTTTAATAATGATATCTTCTCCGCCTTAATAATTATAACAAGTTAGTTACAAAAGATACAAAACTCCAGAACTAGCTTCAGGTAGTACTTAAAACTATTATAACACGGCAGTTATATCCGAGGAAGGACATCAGTCATGTTTCTGCCATTCATAAACATACAGATAAAGTCTCTAATTTAATATAGCTGCAAAGTTTGCATAAGGGCAACCATTTCCTCCTTGCACATTTTGTGCATAAAGCTTTCCAGAGGGTTTTATGTTTTATATTTAACATTTATTTCAAATGATTCCAATGCACTTTATGAACTGATACAAGCTGCCACAGCAATTATTGTATATACCACTGGAGTGTGGCTACATTATAAATGAAATACAGTAGGTGTATAACAGTATACTACACCACAACACTACAGAACATATTAGAAGAGTAATTTAGGTAGGCATACCATAATAAGCCAATTTGTAATTTTGTCAGTATTCCAGGGTTAACACCCATACAGTTATGAATAATCACATGGGAATCTTTAATGGATACAGTTCATGGGTCCATCTCATTTGAAAGACCACATCTTAAGCATCATATTGCTCCTAAAACCATGCTAGGGTAGTGGTTTTCCTTTGAATATGAGTGAAGAGTCCATCTGCTGAATCCTGAATGTCATTTTTACAGCACTAGGTGTTCCTCAGAGATCCATCGTCCAAGTGCTGGCTCATATCAACCCTCTTTCTCTTGTGAGATTTGGCACTATCACAAACTAATTGAGATTCAGTGTAAGCTTTATAAAAGAATCAAAAGACAAAATCAAAGTACATAATTACTGGAAGTCTTAGCTTTTAATATATTTTTAATCTAATTTTGTACCTTTTGTTAAATGAACATCAGCATAGAATTGGGCAGAAATATTTATGTTTACATCTTTATTCATAAACTGTAGAAGATCTGTGAAACACTAGCTTAAATATATCATATAATTTTCTTTAATTTCTGTGCAATTTTCCATTTGTTTACAATTGGTTTACATTTAAAAATCGAATTTTTTAAAATTTGCTAAAGGTTTGTGGAAGGGAGCAACTCAGCAATACCCTCAGAATCAATTAAAATTTTCTTAATGTTTTACTTCTTGTAATACTCTAACCTTCAATTTCTCCCAAAACTAGTTGATTTAATATTGTAAAGAGAATTATTAATCAGTTTCTAACACATTTTAGGAAACAAAGACATTTCAGCAATGCCTTTTTTTCTTTTGCAAGTTGATAAAAACATACCCTACTTCCTCTTCATTAGCTCAGAAATAAGTATGTTTTTAGCTGAACAAAATAGCTTTTCAGCAAATAAAGATAAAGTGCTAAGTATGATGACAAAGAGTATGTACATAGCAAGCCTCATAAGAAACCACAAAAGCCAATTTCCACATGGTATTGATTGCCATATTTTATTATTAATATGGAACCTTATTTTACCACTGCTTTCTAACAATATGAAGTAGTTAGTTTTGCATCAAATATCTTTTTGTAAAGTATTGCTAGTCTGAATTTACCATAAGCATGTCTTTGTAAACGGAAAAGTATACATTATCTTAACTAGCTATTGCTCAATTTAGCAAGGTAGAAGGATGCAGTGCTAATACAGTCATGTATTTTATTTCATTTAGTCTTTCAGCTCTAGCCATCTACCTCTTTTTTCACACATCACCTCATAATCCTTTAATCTAGCTCAAATTACAGTATCAAATATTAATTCCCCTTCCCCCCACAAGTCCTCTTACTTTGAGCTAGATACATACATACACATGTGTATCTCTCTTATATAAGCAACCCAATTGAATGACTTGTGCTGTACTCACTTTCCCTCTACATAGATATCAAAATTTGCCATCTTACTGTTCACCACCTTTTCCAGAACATTAATGTATTAAATATCACAGTCCTAGTACAGATCATTGGGCACTTGATTGTTATCCTTCTATGATATTGGAAATAGACGATTTAATTCCACTCTGTTTTCTGCTAGCCAGTTTCTAAACCATGACAGTACTTTATCTCTTGTCTGTGACTACTTAGTTTCCTTAATAACTAGGGCTGTCAAACAAATTAAAAAGATTTTAAAAATCACAATTAATTGCAATTTTAATCACACTGTTAATAATTCAATACCATTTAAATATTTTTGGATGTTTTCTACATTTTCACATATTGATTTCAATTACAACACAGAATACAACGTTTACAATGCTCACTTTATGTTTTTTATTGCAAATATTTGCACTGTAAAAAATAGTATTTTTCAATTCACCTCATACAAGTACTGTAGTGCAATTTCTTTATTGTGAAAGTGCAACTTACAAATGTAGATTTATTTTTTTTTACATAATACACTCAAAAATAAAATAATGTAAAACTTTAGAGCCTACAAGTCCACTCAGTCATACTTTTCCTTCATCCAATCGCTAAGACAAATAAGTTTGTTTACATTTATGGGGGATAATGCTGCCTACTTCTTAGTTATATCACCTGAAAATAAGAACTGGCATTCACATGGCTCTGTTGTAGCTGGTGTTGCAAGGTATTTCCATGCCAGATATGCTAAACATTTGTATCCCCCTTCATGCTTTGACTGTCATTCTAGAGGACATGCTTCCATGCTAATGACAGCTTTTGCTCAATAACAATCCAAAACAGTGGAAACGGGGACACATTCATTTTCATCGTCTGAGTCAGATGCCACCAGCAGAAGGTTGTTTTTCTTTTTTGCTGGTTGGGGTTCTGTAGTTTCTGCATCAGAGTGTTGCTCTTTTAAGACTTCTGATAGTATGTTCCACATGTCATCCCTCTCAGATTTTGGAAGGTACTTCAGAGTCTTAAACCTGGAATGTTGGCCGAAGCATGAAGGGGCATACAAATGTTTAGCATATCTGGCATGGAAATGCTTTGCAATACTGGGCACAAAAGTGCCATCTGAATGCCTGTTTTCACTTTCAAGTGAAATTTATTTTCACAGAACGGGCAGAAATTTATTTTCTTCAGTATCTCCTTGGAGTTCAGAGTCCACAACCTCGAGGGTATGTCTATGCTGCATTTAAACACTCATGTTTGGCGTGATTCAGCAGACTCAGGCTATTGGGCTGTTTAACTGCAGTGTAGACATTCGGCTCCGGCAGGAGTCTGGGCTCTGTGACCTTGAGGACTTAAACCTGAATGTCTACACCACAATTAAACAGCCCCATAGCCTGAGTCAGCTGACACAGGCCAAACATGAGTGTTTAAATGCAGCATAGACATACCCTCGAGGTTGTGGACTCTGAACTCCAAGGAGATACTGAAGAAAATAAATTCTCTGCCCGTTCTGTGAAAATAAATTTTTGGGTAAGTAGACATTTGCATTAAGTATATATTTCATCTTTACTATGCACAGAAAGCATATCAGTCTGGTTTTACTGTGGAATTAGATACCTATTTTATCTTTCATTTATTTTATCTATCATTAATTTATTAATGATACGGTATATTGAGTGCAGTTAGAGTACAGGAAGATTTGACTTTTTCTCCTTTTGCAAAACATGTAACTAATACAAACAAATGATAAAATACCTTGGTTTAACCATTGTTATCAGATATTAGAATATCTACCTCAGTAATTAGTTTTATGTTTTAGAATAACTTCATACAGCTATGAATGTTCTGATCTTACTGTGGAAAAACAAAAAGGCAAATGTCAAGACTTTTGTTTTGTTTTTACAGTTCACTTTTGGAAGTGCTACTTGATATATAAAAGTAGTACATACTTGTCAAGAAAATCATATCCTCCACATAATATAGTAGTCTTAGCTGATACATTCAAATTATATTCTAGCATTGCTGCAATGTTGATGAAATACATATGCTCTGACTAAATGTCCATCTTAAATAAGTGATTTTGTTGATGTGGCAAGAACAAAAAAAAGGGGGGAGACTATTTGAAAATAATTAGGACTATTATTTTACTAGTGATATTTTTCCCCCTATAGCTCATATGTATGGAAATGTTAGTCATTTTATTTTTTGATAGTAGTACACTAGTAAGTGACCATTTCAGTTCACAAATTGAGTGAACCAAGTTTTTGTGTGTACATTTATAAACCTAGCATTTGTGTGTTTTCCAGTTTTTCCTTTCAATAGAAAACCCAATTGAGTTAAGTAGATACTTTTAAATACTGATCTACCTTTTAGTTTTAATACACATTTTACAAAGTAATTGAATAAATCATTGTTGAGATTTAAAGGAACATTCTCAACTTGAAAATCATGTTTAAAAATTCTTAGCTGTGGGCTTTACAAGTAATGTCTAAAATGAGTATAACTAAAAGAGATTGGAGAAAAAACATCTTTTCAAGGTGTTTTTGTGCATTTGTGATGACACTTTGTGTATAGTCAGTTTTGTGGTTTTTCTTCAATTGTCAAGAGAATTGGGCTTCAGTCCTGCAGCTACACATTTGTAGTCACGGGGCTTGCTCTGCGAGGATATGTTTGCAGCATTGAGGTCTTTGTCAGTTTTCCGTGTTGCTTTTGTGGGTCTTTCAGACAGTACTTGGTGAGGTAAACCTACTTCTTTTTTTTTCTTTTTTTTTTTAAAGGGGGGGGGGGACATTGTTTTAGAAATTACTTTTATCTCATTTATTGAAAATGATTAGATTCCAAATGTATGGTGTCACTTCAAAAGATTATTTAAAAATTGTATTTGTGTCCATTTATAATGTATATAGACAGACTTAAAGGCTTTTGTTTTACTTTTATGTTTGGTTTTGATCTTAGAAATATCAAAATGTGAAGTCTCACGTTCTCTAGTTTTACTGGATTACTTTTTGAGTATGGTGAGCTCTCACGCTTTTATTGAATGTTTAACAAAGACTTCCCTTTTCCCAAATATTTGTTAACTTTAATATTAAAAAAGTGTTATTAAAAGCCAAACAAAATCCAGAGTTTTAAACAGTCTAACTACAAATCCTTTCCTCTCTCAATTGCTCAGCTTTCTGGGTTTTGTTGCTTGTGATGACATAATTCCATTAGTTCTCCATTTGCTGGGGGACCTCTACACAAAGAACGTTTTCTAAACATTTCACACCATTGCTATATGCAGTTCAGCTGCCCCCGTGTTAGCAGTACGGGACAGTCTGCCAGAATTTTCAATATCCTATTCAAAACACCACCACCAGCAGGTAGACATCTATACTAGAGCTCCCAGTTGTGCTAACACTATTGGAACTGAACTGTCATTATCAATGGTATATCATTTACAGACATTTTTGCTAGGGTAGGCAGGTCCATAAAGTTTTCCAAGGTCAACAAACTTTAAAAGAAAAGGAGTACTAGTGGCACCTTAGAAACTAACCAATTTATTTGAGCATAAGCTCTCGTGACCTACAGCTCACTTCATCGGATGCATTCAGTGGAAAATACAGTGAGGAGATTTATATACACACAACACGAAAAAATGGGTGTTATCATACACACTGTAAGGAGAGTGACCACTTAAGATGAACTATTACCAGCAGAAGAGCGGGGGGTGGGGTGGGGGGAGAAAACCTTCTGTAGTGATAATCAAGGTGGGCCATTTCCAGCAGTTAACAAGAACATCTGAGGAACAGTGGGGGGTTGGGGGGTGGGAAATAAACATGGGGAAGTAGTTTTACTTTGTGTAATGACCCATCCACTCCCAGTCTCTATTCAAGCTTAAGTTAATTGTATCCAGTTTGCAAATTAATTCCAATTCATCAGTCTCTGGTTGGAGTCTGTTTTTGAAGTCTTTTTATTGTAATATTGCGACTTTTAGGTCTGTAATTGAGTGACCAGAGAGATTGAAGTGTTCTCCGACTGGTTTATGAATGTTATAATTCTTGACATCTGATTTGTGTCCATTTATTCTTTTACGTAGAGACTGTCCAGTTTGACCAATGTACATGGCAGAGGGGCATTGCTGGCACATGATGGCATATATCACATTGGTAGATGTGCAGGTGAACGAGCCTCTGATAGTGTGGCTGATGTGATTTGAAGTGAGCTGTAGCTCACGAAAGCTTATGCTCAGATAAATTGGTTAGTCTCTAAGGTGCCACAAGTACTCCTTTTCTTTTTGCGAATGCAGACTAACACGGCTGCTACTCTGAAACCTGTCATTATGCAAGGCACTGCATTTAGCCGTATGGAGTGGAAATCTATCAACTTCATGAAAAAACTCGTACAGATACAGACAGACATCATCTTCCTTTCCAAATGCAAACAGATGGACATCGTACCAAAAGGACTGAAGGTAAAAATCCATTACAATCTACCTACCATACAGACTATGCTGACAGTTTGTGCCACACGCTCTCAAAGAAACTGCGGAACCACCTGATCAACATCTTCTACAGCAAACAGGGAAAGATTAAGAATGAGCTCTCAAAACTGGATACTCTCATAAAAAACCAACCTTCCACACAAACTTCCTCGTGGCTGGACTTTACAAAAACTAGACAAGCCATTTACAACACACACTTTGCTTCTCTACAAAAGAAAAAGGACACTAAACTATCTAAACTACTACATGCCACAAGAGGCCACAGCAATGGTTCCCTCAACCCAGCCAGCAATATTGTTAATCTATCCAACTATACTCTTAGCCCAGCAGAAGAATCTGTCCTATCTCGGGGCCTCTCCTTCTGCCCCTCCACCCCCACGAACATGATTCAGTTCTGTGGTGACCTAGAATCCTATTTTCGACGTCTCCGACTCAAGGAATATTTCCAACACACCTCTGAACAACATACTAATCCACAGAGACCTTCCTACCAACACTACAAAAAGAAGGATTCTAGATGGACTCCTCCTGAAGATCAAAACAACAGGCTGGACTTCTACATAGAGTGCTTCCGCCGACGTGCACAGGCTGAAATTGTGGAAAAGCAGCATCACTCGCCCCATAACCTCAGCCGTGCAGAACACAATGCCATCCACAGCCTCAGAAACAACTCTGACATCATAATCAAAAAGGCTGACAAAAGGAGGTGCTGTCGTCATGAATAGGTCAGAATATGAACAAGAGGCTGCTCGGCAGCTCTCCAACACCACTTTCTACAAGCCATTACCCTCTGATCCCACTGAGGGTTACCAAAAGAAACTACAGCATTTGCTCAAGAAACTCCCTGAAAAAGCACAAGAACAAATCTGCACAGACACACACCTGGAACCCCGACCTGGGGTATTCTATCTGCTACCCAAGATCCATAAACCTGGAAATGCTGGACGCCCCATCATCTCAGGCATTGGCACCCTGACAGCAGGATTGTCTGGCTTTGTAGACTCCCTCCTCAGGCCCTATGCTACCAGCACTCCCAGCTATCTTCGAGACACCACTGACTTCCTCAGGAAACTACAATCCATTGGTGATCTTCCTGAAAACACCATCCTGGCCACTATGGATGTAGAAGCCCTCTACGCCAACATTCCACACAAAGATGGACTACAAGCCGTCAGGAACAGTATCCCCGATAATGTCACAGCAAACCTGGTGGCTGAACTTTGTGTCTTTGTCCTTACCCATAACTATGTCACATTTGGGGACAATGTATACCTTCAAATCAGCGGCACTGCTATGGGTACCCCCATGGCCCCACAGTATGCCAGCATTTTTATGGCTGACTTAGAACAACACTTCCTCAGCTCTCGTCCCCTAACTCCCCTACTCTACTTGCGCTATATTGATGACATCTTCATCATCTGGACCCATGGAAAAGAAGCCCTTGAGGAATTCCACCGTGATTTCAACAATTTCCATCCCACCATCAACCTCAGCCTGGACCAGTCCACACAGGAGATCCACTTCCTGGACACTACGGTGCTAATAAGCGATGGTCACATAAACACCACCCTATGCCGGAAACCTACTGACCGCTATTCCTACCTACATGCCTCCAGCTTTCACCCAGACCACACCACACGATCCATCGTCTACAGCCAAGCTCTACGATACAACCGCATTTGCTCCAACCCCTCAGACAGAGACAAACACCTACAAGAGCTCTATCAAGCATTCTTACAACTACAGTACCCACCTGCTGCAGTGAAGAAACAGATTGACAGAGCCAGAAGAGTACCCAGAAGTTACCTACTACAGGACAGGCCCAACAAAGAAAATAACAGAACGCCACTAGCCATCACCTTCAGCCCCCAACTAAAACCTCTCCAACGCATCATCAAGGATCTTCAACCTATCCTGAAGGACAACCCATCACTCTCACAAATCTTGGGAGGCAGGCCAGTCCTTGCCTACAGACAGCCCCCCAACCTGAAACAAATACTCACCAGCAACCACACACCACACAACAGAACCACTAACCCAGGAACCTATCCTTGCAACAAAGCCCGTTGCTAACTGTGTCCACATATCTATTCAGGGACACCATCATAGGGCCTAATCACATCAGCCACACTATCAGAGGCTCGTTCACCTGCACATCTACCAATGTCATGTATGCCATCATGTGCCAGCAATGCCCCTCTGCCATGTACATTGGTCAAACTGGACAGTCTCTACATAAAAGAATAAATGGACACAAATCAGATGTCAAGAATTATAACATTCATAAACCAGTCGGAGAACATTTCAATCTCCCTGGCCACTCGATTACAGACCTAAAAGTTGCAATATTACAACAAAAAGACTTCAAAAACAGACTCCAACCAGAGACTGTTGAATTGGAATTAATTTGCAAACTGGATACAATTAACTTAGGCTTGAATAGAGACTGGGAGTGGATGGGTCATTACACAAAGTAAAACTATTTCCCCATGTTTATTTCCCACCCCCCGACCCCCCACTGTTCCTCAGATGTTCTTGTTAACTGCTGGAAATGGCCCACCTTGATTATCACTACAAAAGATTTTCTCCCCTCTGCCCCCCCGCTCCTCTGCTGGTAATAGTTCATGTTAAGTGATCACTCTCCTGACAGTGTGTATGATAACACCCATTTTTTCATGTTGTATGTGTGTGTATATAAATCTCCTCACTGTATTTTCCACTGAATGCATCCGATGAAGTGAGCTGTAGCTCACGAAAGCTTATGCTCAAATAAATTGGTTAGTCTCCAAGGTGCCACAAGTACTCCTTTTCTTTTTGAGAGATAAGCAGCATGATGATTCAGAGAATGGAACTAGGAGTCAGGAACACCTACGTCCTCATCGTATTTCTTCCACGGATTCTCTGTTTCACTAGGAAAGTTATCAAACCTTCCTCTGCCTCAGTTTATCCAGTATATAATATGTATGTTTGTCTTCTGTATGTTATGTTGAGGATTAATTAGTAAATGTTCATAAAACATATTGAAGATGGCAAAAGTAGTATACTAATTATTATAACAGAATCTTGAGGTGAAATAATTGAAGTTTGTCACTGTCATATTTTGAATGTGTTCAGAATTGAAAAGTTCCTGTGTTAATGGTGCTGTGACTTCCTTTTACAGGCTCAGAACAAAGAAACCAAAGTCCTTGCTGCAGCAAAGGTGATTGATACTAAATCCGAGGAAGAACTAGAAGATTACATGGTTGAGATTGATATTCTGGCATCCTGCGATCATCCAAATATTGTCAAGCTTCTAGATGCTTTCTACTATGAAAATAATCTTTGGGTAGGTGTTTCCTTTTGTATACAGTTCTCCTATTTATGTAAAAATATTGAACTTTAGGTCCCCCCCCAACTTAATAATAAGAGACATTATATCATTATTCCATCAAATCTTTTCTACATTGTTACTAATTATTTGGATAATTATCCACTAAATTTTACAACTAACTTGCAAGTCGCATGATTACAGTGTCAAAGCGTCTTCTAGCAAATCAGTATGATGAAATTAAGATATACAGAGTCATCTGTTCGGCTCTGACTGTAACAGCAGCTCTGGTTCACCTGGATTTGATTCTAAAACTTGGAATTTGATAGTTTATTTCTATGTATGGAGAGGATTTAGACATTTCTAGTTTGTAACTGCTGGATTCAAGTTTTAAGTCCACCAGCACAGTTCAGAAATAGATAACGGGAACCACACAATTAAGAATAAAATAAAAATTAGGGCTTTTTGAGACCAATCTTGAGATACTGATCAACCTCAACTTCCACTGATTTTAATGGGACTTGAGGGCACTCAGTAACTTGCAGAAAGTGCTTAGCATCTCACAGAACTTGGCCCAGAATTTGCTGCTGATCTAGGCCTTTGAATGTACATATGTAGATTTCACAAATACAGTAACTCCTCACTTAACGTTGTAGTTATGTTCCTGAAAAATGCAACTTTAAGCGAAATGATGTTAAGCGAATCCAATTTCCCCATAAGAATTAATGTAAATGGGGGGATTATTCTGGGCCAAGCGAGTTCTCTGGACATGAATAGGAAGAAGGAGAAAAACAAGTCAAAGGGTTTTTGGTTTTCCCTTTAAAACATGTGACAGGTCTCTCTCCTTCGATTTTTGATGTCTTTCCTTTCATGTAAATATTATACTTTTTCTGTTTCACGTGAAGGGGGCGTGAAGATAAGGCAGCTATGTCTGCTGTTAACAAATGTTTTGGCTCCTGTACTCAGAATTTTCAAATCAGAAATAACTATATAATGATTGTGCAAATCACACACACAGCCAACCAGATTCCAGTTGATTTTAATCCTTTTATTGTGGAATTTATATACCTGGATTAACACATTTTGTCTGAGTATCTCCAAGCACTTTGCATACAATTTACTTAAGCCTTGCAGTGCCACTTTCAGTTAGCTAATATCACTGTTCTACAGAGGTTAGATAAGTGATTTATCAAGGTCACACAGCAAGCCAGGGATAAACGAGGAAATAGAACCCAAGCCTCCTGATGCCAAGTCCTGTGGTCTCTCACCTCTAGACAACACTTCCAATTCAGTAAATTATTTATTTTTTATTTTTAATACCTGTGTTTTTATTTATACACAGATCCTGATTGAATTTTGTGCAGGTGGAGCAGTAGATGCAGTAATGTTGGGTAAATACAAGATTTTGTTTCAAATAATAATCGTTATAACAGGTTAAAATAAAAATAAATATTTGGAAGGATTTTACTTTTAAAAATTATATGCTATTTTGAAATGCAGATATTTTGTTTGTATTTTATGCAGGACTATACTGAACAATACTCAATGTGATGATTTTAAAATATTTATTATACGAGCTTAAAGTAGCTATATCTATGTACCTAACCCCCTCATCTTAAAGTAATTTTGTTTTTTTTAAAATGGTCATATTTCTCAAAAATCTAAATTATTTTAAAATTAATAATTTAAATTATGCATTAATTTATGCATGTGAGCAACTTTAATCGCACGAGTAGATTATTTATGTGATTAGTTGTCCATGTATTTGTCTTTACAGAATATGGTTCTTTTTTCCATCTTACTCAAAGTATTATTTAAAACATAATTTAATATTTCATTGACCTGAAAGTCATTTTAATAACATTTCTGTATATTAAACAGAAAATTCAAAGTATCTTTATAAATAGTTCATAAATGAGATGTTCCCAGATCCCAGGTGTGAAATCCTGGCTCCATGGGAGTCCATGGGAATTTTGCCATTGACTTCAGTGGGGCCAGAATTTTTCGCCTAATGTTTACTTCTAAAACTAAGTGGTCAGATTGACAGTTTTTGCTATGATTTATAATGATCAGTCTGGAAATTTATGTAAAAATAAAAATGCAAAAGATGGGATTTTTTTTTATATTTGTGTATGTGTTTCTCTTTCAGAGCTTGAGAGGCCATTAACAGAGCCACAGATTAAAGTAGTTTGCAAGCAGACTTTGGAGGCACTGAACTACTTGCATGAAAATAAGATCATTCACAGAGATCTAAAAGCTGGCAATATTCTTTTTACATTAGATGGAGACATTAAACTGGGTAAGGTCTTGCATGGAAATATACAAGTTTTTTTTTAAAAAAAAAACAGATCATCTCATGAACTTTTTTGTTTAAATTGTTGTTTGGCACTGTTAAGTATTTGTGTACTTAGATATTTGTTATAGAAGAATTATAGTTCAACAGACATAAGTGATTTTTTGTTATTCTGAAAAATAAGTAAAGTTTGAGTTATCTTATTTATGCTTGGCAAACCTCCCATAGAGTTCAAAGGGAGCAGGAGCAGGCCTTGTACGAATACTGTTACTGAATTTGAAAGTCGGGTTACACTAGGTGTAAATACTTTTAAATATATAAACAAGAGTTTTAGGTTTCATTTGGCTATGGAAAATATTTAAAATGTGTGAAAATAAAGTCTATAATAATTCAATTTCTTTAAATGTCTCCCACTAATATTCTAGATATAGAAAAAATTATTATTATTGGTGTTCCCTTTTCCCTACACCCTTCTATACCACTGATCACTCCCTCTTTCTTAACTTCAGTGGGAGCTGGAACACACAATTGCTATGAGCTTTGTAGTGTTTCTTCCTAGCATTCTGTCTGAAGTAATCACCACCGCCCAAAATTTCCTCTCCTGAGAATGGGGATGGTATAGAGAGGAAATCTCCATGAGGATTTCTTCATGAAGGCTCCACATTGTCCCATTGATGGATGGAATTTGGTTCCTCCATCTAGAAAATGGCCCACCTCCAAACCTGGTAGATCCTCAGGGATGCACAGTTGGCCAGATCTACCTGCATGGAGGCCCTCTGCTTTTACAGTGGCTTTGGGGCTCCAAGTGTCATTCCTTCACTACTAGCTTAACTTTGAAGTGAATTAAAAAATTCAGAATAGCTAAGCAAGTACTTCGGTGATTCTTTGCCTTGTTTTTTCTTCTGCAAAATAGGGATGATGATCCTGCCTTCCTATTTGTCTTGTCTGTTAAACTTGTAAGCTTCAAGGTAGGGGCTGTCTCTTACTGTGTGTATATATACACAGCACCTGGCACAATGGGATCCCGATCTTGATTGTGGCCTCCCACTGTTTCCTTGTACTCCTCTGTCTGTATCCACCTATTGTCTCTTATATTATACTTAAATTGTAAGCTTCTTGGGGTAAGTAACTTTTTTTTGTTTTGTGTTTATGCAGCCCCTAACACAATGGGGTCCTAGTCCATGACTAGGATTCCTAGGCACTACATTAGTAGAAATACATAAAATAATACAAAATAATACTAAATAAAATAATAATTAATACTAAAGCTTGAGGCTGTATTATCTTTTCTAACAAATTTCCACAGGGTCAGAGCTAGGATGACATGTATTCTTCTGTCTTTGTCCATTTCCCTTGTCCCACGAGATCTCTGCCTCTTCTCAGCATGGACGTGAAGTTGGGTGATAGTGCTGCAGAGGTAGCTGAGACCCGACTTTGCAGAGAAATCTAAGTGGGGAAGTCCCCTTCTTTTGTGGATTCAGTGGATGTAAACTGGCCCTATAAAATTCAGACTGGTCAAAGATTTAATTTACTTTACCTTTGAAAAGGAAACAGGGTCTGTATGAAAGAATGTGTAATTTCTTTCTTGCTGCTTGTACTGTTTGCTTTTTTGCTTCTGGTGGTCTTGAATATGTTAAGTGCAATGCCTCCTGTTTTTTAATAAAATGGAATTTCATATGTGACAATTTTATGAGAATCAAGTTTTAATGTCTAATTTATAGTATCTACAGTCCTTTAATATTTCTGGTTTTATACTGGAATAGGTAGCTGCCTTAATCCTACACTTTTTTGTAAAGAGCAAAATTAGACTTATCAAGTGTTGAGCCTATCACGTCATTTTGTACAGTTTGAAGCAGACAGAGTATGGGTATTTTGTCTCTGGTCTAATCAGTACACTTTAATTAAGAAGACTTAGAACATCTGCTATAGTAGGACACAAAAAAGTATCTCTTCAAAATAAATATACTTATTTTATAAATGAGAAATGTCATGCTTGATATGCTATTTGATAAAATTTATTATAGGAAATGCAAGATTTCTAATTTACATTTTACAATCAAAAGTGTACCTACATGCCTTTACTATTCGCCTTTTTCAAAGATTTCATACTGGGGGAACAGGAAAAAGAAAATAAATCCTAGTTTAGGATCTCTGAATTGGTGTAAAAATCAAAACCTAATGGGGAGTTGTTGAAGTAGGTAGAGATGTTAATGTTCAAGTTTAGTGTGATAATTTCATAGGCAAAATAAATAATTTCCTAATGGAAAATCGTTTATTTCTTTTCTTCTAACAACAAATACTTCTCCTACCTGCCATTATTTCTGTCCTTCACATCCTAATCTTGGCATTAGCCTTTAAAGTGCTTTATTTTTAGCAGGGGGAGGCATTATACTTTTTTATTAGAGTAGTTAGTGAGCTACAAAGCATTACTGATTAATAATACCAACACATTTAAATATTTTGAACGCTCACTTTGGAGTTTTAATATTCATATATGTATACTTTTTGGTCTACAGTGTAGCTCAAAATTTCATATGCTAGTTGTGGAATGTAAAAAAAAAATTCCACCTCTAAATTAGTAATATTTTTTACTGTTTGCTTCAAGCGGATTTTGGCGTGTCTGCTAAAAACACAAGGACAATACAGAGAAGAGATTCTTTCATTGGTACACCTTACTGGTAAGTGTGCAGTTTTGTTAACTTTTTAGCATGAACTAATATTTTAATATCACAACTGAGTACATAGCCTTGCAAAAGAATAATGTAAAATATGTAAAAGTGTGCCATTTACTTTAAAATATTTAAATTTCATTAATATTTTAATTAAGTAAACTATTTAGAATGTTTTTGATTGCAGATGATAATGCTTCATTCTCTAATTCTATACACCATTCTCTTTTGCAGGATGGCTCCTGAAGTGGTAATGTGTGAGACATCTAAAGACAGGCCTTATGATTATAAGGCTGATGTGTGGTCACTGGGCATCACTTTAATAGAAATGGCTCAAGTAGAACCACCTCATCATGAGCTAAATCCTATGCGTGTGCTGCTGAAAATAGCAAAATCTGACCCACCTACATTGGCACAGCCTTCAAAATGGTTAGTCTTTTAATGCTAACTTTTTTTGTCAAGAGTTTTGAAGATTGGCCCTGAGTCTGCAGCGATGTAAGCACATTTAACTTCAAGCACTTGAGTAGTCCTATTAAACTGTATTGAACTACTCACATGCATAAAGTACTTCTGTGTGGCCTTGGAGGATTGGGGCCCATGACTTTACTTTTTGTTATTGCAGTGTCTAGAAGCTTTCATATTAAAAAGGCTACAGTATCTTAGTATTTTGATATTGTTGTGTTGGAAAATAGAGCTTGTTCTTTTCAAATATAAGTTTCAGATTCAACATCAAAAGTGTACATAAAGATTTTTAACTACCCTTTTTAAAAAAAATGTGATATAAAGAAAAAGCATGAGGACAATGATCTGTTTTAAAAAAAGTAAAAATGGAAAAAGAGAAATGTTGAAGAATCCTCTTTGATTTCATACAGAGAATATACATTGTTTGAAAAGAGCATGCCATTGCCCACTCAGTCATGACAACAGATTGTTTTCAAATGGTTAGTGCAAAGTATTACTAGGTGAATTTGCAGTTAGGATGCATCCGATGAAGTAAGCTGTAGCTCACAAAAGCTTATGCTCAAATAAATTTGTTAATCTCTAAGGTGCCACAAGTACTCCTTTTCTTTTTAAAACCAAGAACCATAAAATAAAACCTTTCTTTAAAATGGAACTTCATTTGAAAAAATGCAGCTCAGGGACTAAAAAAGAA
Organism: Natator depressus; assembly: GCF_965152275.1. NCBI lineage: Eukaryota > Metazoa > Chordata > Testudines > Cheloniidae > Natator > Natator depressus. Next base: position 118,397,385 of record NC_134240.1, on the reverse strand, counting down.
CAACAGAAAGGTTAAGGTTGCACTTCACAAGGCAAAATAATGGATAAACGGGTGTTGAATCAAGCCATATCACTTTACGCAAAACAATGTGGCAGATAAAGCAGTGGTTTTTAATATAGTCTAGATTATAAAACTTTATTAAGAGAGGTTACAAGGTAAGCAATGTGCTACTTTCAGTTTTAAACATTTATTGGATTGGCTATCAGAAGTTCAATATGCAGCACCTCATGGGCTTTTCAACTGTAAAACTCATTGGGTTAAATTCATATCCCTGATGTAACTCTGTTGATTTCATTAGAGTTATACCAGTGATTGTAACCTGTTAAGGAGAAACTGTTTGGGTTTTGGTTTTTTTCATTCTCTTGCCTCTCCTGCCTTCTTTTGAATGGATGGTGAGCAATTGTAATGAAGTCATAAATGGGAAATTGAAAAGAATGTGTCACTATGCAGTTTGTGTAGGAGTAAAGGTAAAGTGGCAATCACTTCTTTGTTTTCTTCTGCAGGTCTTCAGATTTTAAAGATTTTCTAAGGAAATGTTTGGAAAAGAATGTAGATGCCAGATGGAATACTGCTCAACTTCTTCAGGTAAGAAAAGTTAGCTGCCAACAGGGTTCTAGTACTTGGGTTTAATACATCTATTTAGAAGCAAGACACTGCTACTGTGAAGTTCTGAATAATTCAAAATTAGATATACTTAATCTGTATTTAACATTATGGGGCAGATCCTCAGCTGGTATAAGTCAGTGGAGAGACACCAGCTTACACCAGGTGGAAATCTGGCCTACTATTTATAAATTTTTATATGAAAATAATTCTCTTGTGGACCTATTTATGTTAATTCAGTGCTTCCCCTAATGTATAAAGTAGTTGTGTTTATATAAGCAGTTGATTGCTGACAGATGTTTTAAAAGCTTTAGTCCTCATCCATCTGCTATAATGCTGTCACTGCAGAAGAGCTAACAGGAGTAGATCTGACTAGATACATTTGATTCTGTTTAACGTCAGTGCATGTTTACTTGTATCCAAAATACATTTGACATATGTTGAAAGGCTTTAAGAAGCAGGACCAAACAGAGAGAGAATAGTTTATGCAGAAAGAATATGAAGACAGGTAGTTGTTTTTTCTAAAGGAAACATACAGAAGAAATTGATTGTCTCGCAAATCTTTGGTCCAAAGGCAGCATTGTATTTTTCTAGATTAAGTACCTCCAGATAGTAAATAGAAAATGTATTAGGTGGAAGTTCAGGCATGGAATAAAAAAAATAATGAAGACCATTTCCAAGAAAAGCAACCTTTTAAAAACTCTTTCTACTTTTGTTCTTTGGGTTGTTAAGGTCAGTATAACTTTTAAAAAAATTATTTCATGAGCTATCTGTATTTTTGATGAGTTTATTGAACAAATCTCCACATAAAGATTTAGATATTGATATTTTAGATTTTAAAACTTCTAATTTAAAAAAATCTACATTAATAAAAAAGAGTGTTGGGTAAGTATTACAGCTTAATCCCTTTAATATCTGGGTATAATGGAGACCAAGATATAACCCTAAAAGAATTGCTACTTTTATTCCATTGTTATAAAAAAATGAAATTACTGTTTACTTTAAATGCCAAATTTTTTTTTTTTCAAGCATCCGTTTGTTACTGTCACTTCTAATAAACCAGTCAGAGAGTTAATTGCAGAGGCAAAGGCTGAAGTAACAGAAGAAGTTGAAGATGGTAAAGATGAAGATGAAGAGGAGGAAACAGAAAATTCTCTGGTCAGTTAAAGTATAAATTTATAGATATATATGGGTGCTTATTTTAATTATATTTTGTCTATGAAAAACTTATTTTCTGGCACACTAATTATTTTTGCAATATTTTTAATTTGTACTAAGAATGAATGTTTTTTTCTTCAAGTATAGCATGCCTTCAGTGCAAAATACAGAGGTCAGAATTTATAAAAGTCAGATGATCTTAAGCTTCTTCAGGACAGAATAATAAAGAATATTGTGTGCATGTATGGATATGTGTGTACATGTGCATATGTAAGGCGAGAAGGCTGTTTAAACCAGGGGTGGACAAACTGTGGCTTGTGAGCTAAATCCCCAGCCCCTGTTGGGCGCCTACCATGGGGCTGAAGTCCCGAGCCCCGGCAGGTACGCCCCAGCTCTCGAACTTCTGAAGATAGCCATTTGCAGCTCGGAGGGTCAGTAAGTTTGGCCACCTCTGGTTTAAACAGTGAAAGACTTTTTGTAAAATAATACACAAATATATACTTTCAGGCAAACATGTAAATGTATTAATGTGTAAGTGAACTGTGTATTTGGTATTATAACTCTTGTATGGGTGAAGGTAATGACATTTATGTTATAAATTAAGTTTCCTGTGTATTTATAACTCGACTATTTAAAAAAAAAAAAAAAAAAACCTGTCTACAGGACAAACTCTTTAGTAGAGTTAGTTTGTGAGAAATTTAGATTTATAAGGATACTTCTGCCAGTCAAATTCACTCCCTTGAAGGGAAATGAAATCATAGCTCTAGTATGATAATATGCTAATATATTGTGGATAACATAGATGCATTTATATATATCCTATTTAAAAACACATTTGACTTCCAATATACTGAGATTTTAGAATTATTTTAGATGCATTTTAGCACAAAGAGTGTGTTACTACATGCTTTCTTAGGCAAAAATCTCTCATTGAGGTTTGCCTCAGTAGGAAGAGCAGGATCAGGCCAATATTTGATATAGTAGCTAGGCATAATTTACATAACATTTTAAATTATATACTGTGATCTCCTAATGGCAAATTGTAACAGTTTCATTCACAGATTATGGAGTTCTAGTAGTAAATATAGACAAAGATGTGTCATTATCACTCTGAAGAGTGAAAGAATAATTATGATTTGAGATAATGGTTCATTAATATATTTTTCTGTATCTGTCTTTGTGGAAATATAATAATATTAATTCACAATCTAGCAACAACAATTGCTAGAGTTATGTTCACATAATCGTTTTGATTCTAACTTCTTGTTACCATCTATTCATATCTGCTAGAAACTTTTACCTTTTTAACTGAAATTTTTCATGCTTGGTCTCTGCCTGAAGGTGAACTTCTGAAGTTTGTGTAAAAATTGTTCGGCCATTTTTGAGGGAGAAGAGGTTAAAAAATACACCTTTCCAATTTGTATATCTGTATACTGATATTCTAATATAATATAGGTATATATTTAAAAAACAAAGAAAATGTTGCAACTTTCTTAAACATTTGCAAGTTAAAATTTGGCATGGAAATAACCCTGCTGGAGGCGTAGTGCCATTGTTGAAAAGAAATTGGTTTGTTTTTTTTTCACATGTGAGTGGAGCAAAGTTGACTACAAAGCAAAAAACTTAATCATTTGTATTGCTGATAATTAGTTGGGACCTCTGGGGTGAGATCCTCATCCCCACTCCAGCCTTATTATGCTAGGTAAAAGGGCCCTGAAAGCCCTACTTCTGGCTATGGGAGGATTTCCCTGGCAGAGGCACTGTGAAAACAGCCATGAGACTGCTTTCTGAGTATCCCCTCACAAGCCCTGGCAAAGAACATACTGGGGATAGGAGGGACATCTTGGGGCAGCACTCAGATTTGTGGGAAATGCTGTGGTCCGTAGGGCAGCCTGGGGAAGCTGCTGTAACTTAGACATAAGCTTTCATGAGCTACAGCTCACTTCATCAGATGCATACTGTGGAAAGTGTAGAAGATCTTTTTATACACACAAAGCATGAAAAAATACCTCCCCCCACCCCACTCTCCTGCTGGTAATAGCTTATCTAAAGTGATCACTCTCCTTACAATATGTATGATAATCAAGTCGGGCCAATTCCAGCACAAATCCAGGTTTTCTCACCCCCCCAAATCTCACCTGGATTTGTGCTGGAAATGGCCCGACTTGATTATCATACATATTGTAAGGAGAGTGATCACTTTAGATAAGCTATTACTAGCAGGAGAGTGGGGTGGGGGGAGGTATTTTTTCATGCTTTGTGTGTATAAAAAGATCTTCTACACTTTCCACAGTATGCATCCGATGAAGTGAGCTGTAGCTCACGAAAGCTTATGCTCAAATAAATTGGTTAGTCTCTAAGGTGCCACAAGTACTCCTTTTCTTTTTGCGAATACAGACTAACACGGCTGTTACTCTGAAACCTGTAACTTAGACGTGCCCCCAGATGTGTTTAATTTATGCTGAGGTCCTCTCCAGTCCCTGGAGTAGCCCAGGATCAGGAGGGCAAAAAGGTGGTGTGAGGCCAAGATTTTTTGTTGTGCCTCTTAGGTGTGCAGCACAGAATCTCACCTCTGTGGCCAGAAGAACCATATAGGGTGTAAAGTGGTTGAGGAAAGGCTTATGAGGACTTTACAAGGTGTGTGGGTGCTGAGGCAAATTATGTCCAGTGTCCCTCAGGGACTGAGAAAGGGCTCCTGTGCAATTGTAAACTGGGAAGAAGGGCTTTTCTACAGACGTAATAGTTCTGTGGTTATGTCTTGTCAAATAGTTTGAGATTATGGAATTTATTTTTCCTGGAAACCAAGCTACATACATGTAGTGTCTTTTCATATACATCTCTCTCTCTATGTAAGAAATGTTTGTATAATTGTTTTCTACATAAATTAGAAAATAGTAATTTTTTTTTAATAATTTTTTAGCAGTTACCAACAACCAAGCGTGCCTCCTCTGACCTTAGTATTGCCAGCTCTGAAGAAGATAAACTTTCACAGAATGCCTCTATTCTGGAATCTGTTTCTGAGAAAACAGAACATAATGCTGCTGAGGAGAACATCAGTATATTTCCAGATGATAAAACAACTGCTAGTGAACCCAAGACAATTAAAGATGTGGAAATTATTGACAGTGTGTCTGATACCACTCCTGGAGAAATTGTAAAGGTGCAGAATGGGTCAGTATTAGTTGAGGAAGATGAGCCAGAGAAAAGATTAGGAGTTGAAAAGAATACTGGAAAAGCAGAAGAAGTAGATGAGGACACTGGATCACAGACAGAAAGAAAAGAAGTTGATACAGTGACAACATTAGAAACAAATGATAAACACAGTCTGAAAACAGAGGAAAGAAGTGCCATAGAAAATGAAGAGACAGATGAAAATAAACTGAAAATAGCACCTGAAATTGAAGATGCCAGTGCTCAAACTACAGAAGTAATATCTAAAGAGACTGGGGAGAAAGAGGAGAAAGAAAGCAGAACAGATAGGCAGGAAAATAAGAATGAAGAAACAACGATAGAAAAAATTACAGAGCAAAAAGATGATGGTAAATCTGAAGAAGTTCAGAAAGATGAGATGACAGGCATCACTAATGAAACTCTGGTTAAAGGTGCAGAGAAAATGGCTGACACAGAGCAGGAGCCACTAAAAAATGGAGCTGACCATGCTCAAGAGACAGGCAGCACTAATGAAAGACAGATCAGTAATGGAGATAAAATACCCGGGACAGTCCAGAAGCTAATGGAAAGTAGAACTGAGCATGTTCACGAGACAGGCAGCTCTGAAGAAACTCAGATTAAAAGTGGAGATAAAGTGACTGATACAGATCATAAATTAGTAGAAAGTGAAAATGAAGATGTTCATAAGACAAGCAGTACAGAGGAAACTGAGGTCAAGGATTCAGGAAAAGTGGGTGATATAGACCAGAAGCCAATACAGAGCAAGACTGAGAATATTCATGTGACAAATAGCACTGAGGAAATTCAGATCGAAAGTGTGGGTAAAGTGGTTGAGCCTGACCAAAATTCAGAAACACATGGACCTGAAGATACCCAGAAGAACAACATTCAGATAAATGCAGAGCATTCCGAAGTTCCGTTTGATGCACCACTTAAGAACAAGCTTCAGGATCCTGCAGTTGAACAACCTAATGATTCTGAACTCACTCCAGTACCCATTATTAGTGTTAGCGCTGAAGAAAATGAGGAAAAAGTTAAAATGGGTAATCAAGCCCATGCTGAAACATTACAGCAGCTAGAACCTGAGACACTAAAGGAAAATGATACAGATTCAGGCACTGGTTCCGCAGCTGATAATAATAGCATTGATTTGAACTTGTCCATCTCTAGCTTCCTCACTAAAAACAAGGACACTGGATCAATATCTTTACAAGTAAGTGTAGGACAACTAGTTATAATTTTTTATGTAAAATCTTATATAGTAAGACCCTGAGACTTCCTTGGGGAGTTAATAATGCCGAGAAAATCAACCAATCAGAAACTAGAGTCGTAATATTGAATCTGTACCTTTATAGGAACCACTTTGCTAGAATTGAAGATCGCAAATAGTCAAATACCAGTTGCATCTAAAACTGTTTTCGGAGTAAAATATTGGAGTACATGGAATAATGTTGTAACTCTGTGTACATGTGTTTAGGCAGCAATTGTAAATGGCGAGAAAACTGCCACACATTTATCTAAATCCAAAATCTAAACTATCAGATCAAAAAATTGTTAATCATTACAGTTGTGAGGATAACCTTCGAAATGTGAACTAAATGTAAACCTATACATTGAGACAGGAAATTCCAAAGAGCCGAAAACTACAGGATGATTAAGAGGAAGATTTGTCTTGTGGTTAAGGCTTGGGACTAGAACTCAAGATTTCAAGTTCAATTCCTGGCTTTATACATAATTTCTGTTGACCTTGGATAAATCACTTAACCTCTCCCTACCACATCTCAGTCTTCTCCATGTATATCTTCTCTCTAACCCATTGTTTGTCCTGACTATTTAGACCAGCGTTTTTCAAAGTTCAGGTCGCAACCCAATACTGGGTCACGGCATATAAGGCACTGGGTCGCTCTGGTCAGCACCGCCAGCCAGGACGTTAAAAGTCCTGTCGGCGGTGCTGCCCAGCTAAGGCAGGCTAGTGCCTGCCTGTTCTGACACCCCGCTGTGCCCCAGAAGCAGCGGGTCCGGCTCAAAGGCAGTGGGGCCACAGGGCTCTGCACTCTTTTCCTCCCCCCTCCCTCCCTCCGAGCACTGGCTCTGCACTCCCATTGGCCGGTTCCCAATTATAAAAAATAATAAAAGGCTATTAATTTGTTAGTCACGTGATACTTTAAGTCATGAGGTATTGCTGAATTGAAAGGAGAATTTAATAGATTAATTAAATCTGAAAGTTAATGAAGCACTGTCAAGGCGTGGAATCTGGCAGTAGTGTTTGACATTTGATCACCTCACTGATTCACATTAGAAGCAGGTCTGTTGTTGAACACAGCTTGAAAAATTTACCAAACACTTAATGGCCAGAGGACTAAGCCTAAGGACAAAAGGCTGGTGGGAGTTGCCACCAAGGTCTAGAGAGGCATTGTCTCTGGAGATTCTCACTTCCCTCCCAAGATGCTACTGTCAGTAACTGAAGGGGAGGATATTGGGATTCCCACTAGAGGTGTTGTCCATGGATACTGCTCTTGAGCTCCTTCTTTCATATCCACTTCTGGCTTGTAGGTGTCTGACAAATGTGAAACCCTGGTTAAGGGATGAAAACAATTTGCTCTCTCTTTCTCTTCTCCATTCAGGAGCCTCCTGCTCTACCCCAACCTGTTGTAAGGAAGGTGTCTGCTATATTGCTCCTCCCCTAACCTAAAATTTGGGTCCTCTTTTCCAATTATGTGCTTCTGTTTTTGCTGATAGGTTTCCCAGGCAGAAGTGGTAGGGTGAAATCAGCAAATCTTTATTCAGTTTCACTGCCACTTTTCAGAATCCTGGGGGCATCTGTGAAAATGACTAGTCTTGATGAATTCAAGGGAAAGCAGTGGGGAACAACAAAGGCAACAGAACTGTCTTCAGACTCAGGAAGATAACACTGCATCAGTTCACACTGGAAGATTAAAAAAAATTGTCTAGATAAATGGCAACTTAATTTATGGGAAATAATAATAGCTTCATTTCCCCCTTTGCTGGCTAAAAAAAGTTTAACTTCTTGGCACTGGTAAGAGGACTTTTCAAGCTCGTGTAACCTGAGGACAGTTTACCTTTGCTGTATCTTATTCAGTTGCTCTCTATTTAGAAACTCAGTAATTAAATTAATCAGATGTAAAAAAGTGTTATTCAGTTGAACACAGAATAACAACATTTTCACTCAGGAAACTAGAAGACACAAGAAAACATTAAAGAAAACTCGCAAATTTGTTGTTGATGGAGTAGAAGTGAGTGTGACAACTTCAAAAATAGTTACAGAAAATGATTCAAAAAGTGAAGAATTGAGATTTCTTCGGTGAGTAAAAATCTCTAAATGATTTTGGAGACCTTTGGTATTCCTTTTCCTTCCTGAATAACTCAGGAAGAATCTTTAATTAATGCGAGAGCGCTCTGGGATTTGTTTTTATAGTGCACTGGGATTAAATTTAGATTTTTTTGTTAGCAGAAGGAAAAACTGTTTATTTTAAAATAATGATACAAAAATCCAAGTCTAATCTTACATTTCTTTTTTAAAACTGGTATTATTGAGCCCAAATAGTTGATTTTTTTGAAATTATTTTTATCTTTATTCACTTCCTCTCTTCTTTTGCCCCACCAACACTACTGTTCGTTATCAGACGTCAAGAGCTGCGGGAGCTAAGACTTCTTCAAAAAGAAGAGCAGAGAGCTCAACAGCAGCTCAGTAATAAACTCCTACAACAACGAGAACAGATGTTCAGACGCTTTGAACAGGAAATGACGGTAAGTTTGATTGATTGATTGCACCTACATGATATAAGGCAACTTTTTATTTAGTGCTCTTAAAAGATGCCATATTGATGGAGTAGGTGAACATGGGTAGCAACAGCCTAGGCTTTTTCTGCTGAGGGTACTGTTCTGTAGTTCAGTGTTCATGTTTATTCAGTCCTTGTTCTCTCTACTTAGAGAGATTTTGACAGGTAGTCTTGTTGATCTCCTGAACTAATCGAAATGCTTGGAAATAGTGCCTCCCAGCCAGGAGAGGGTGATAAAACCAGCTTTTGGGAGGATGTCTTCCTCACTCCATTAATTGGTTTGCTCATTCACATACTTCAGTTGTTTTTGTCTCTAGCAAGTGGAGGAACATTTCCTTTGCCAGATGTCTGGTTAGTCTGGGCTAAAGCAAAAAGACTAGGCCAGAGATATTCATCGATGTTCAGCTGCCTCTGCAGCATGCACTTGAGGCCCCAAGAGTATGCAAGCCCTCTCCCTAGCAGTAGGTCAGCCCTTTCGGGAGTGCAGTATGACAAGTTCTACAGGAGCTCTAGGGCCTGGAGTTGCTGGTAATGCTAAGTCCTCACACAACCAAAAATTGGGGGATGCTTTTGCTTTAATTGTGTGGGAAAAGCTAGTTGTGAGGTATCTCAGGAGAGGCCCAGCAAGGTAGAAAGCCTATCCTCAGGGAATACCTAGCATGTCCTACCTCCTCTGAGGGCACTGCCTTTGGTTTCCCAAAAGATCCTCTTCTCTGGGACTCTCCAGGAATTTCTCTCCTACTTCTTGGTCCAGAGAGAAGGAACCTTAGCAGCAACAAGCAGGTTCAGTCCTATCCCTGACCCTTTCCAAATCAACTCCAGCCTGCCTGAGCCCAGTCAGTCCTGGGCTCTCCTTCAGCCCAGTTCCTGAGTGACTCATCAGAGGAATGAAATAACAGCTATTAGCACCATCTGATCCAGGAGAGTGACTGCAGAAGGTATTCAAACTCCAATAATGAACATCCTCTAGTCCCCAGGTCCTTCACAGCTTACTCCTAAGGGCATTCTGCACCAAAAAATTTAAAATTCTGCACCTAAAATTTTGCACACAATATTTTAAAATTCTGCAAATTATATTTGTTAAATAAATGTGGAGGCTCCAGCATGGCATTGGGGAGCACAGGCCACTGGCTGCACAAAGGTGGGAGATGACTGTGCAGCTCCATCCCCAGGACACAGACTCAGCAGTGAGCCTGCACCCAACCCTGACACAGTGCAAGGTCCATGCCTGCCCCAGAAACATGGGTCCTGCCCCTCTGTATGGGCAAGCAAGCTTAGCAAGGCAGGATCCAAGTGTGGAGAGGCTTAATGTGGGAGGATCCGGGTGTGGAATGAGAGGATTCTCTGTGGGGCAATCTGGGTACAGGCGGCTCAGTGGGGGATCCAAGTTCGGGGAGGATCTGGATGCACAGGGGCTTGTTGGAGGGTTCTGGGTGCAATGGTAATGGGACTCTGCAGGGGGGTCCAGGTGAAGGTGGTTGGGGCTCAGCGGTGGGGGGGGGAGTCTGGGTGTGGGGAGGATAGAGCTCGGCAGAGGAGTCTGGGTGTGGGGGATTCAGTGGGGGGGTCCAGATGCTGGGGGAGTGGGGCTCAGTGGGGTGGGGATCCAGGTGCAGCTGGTAGGGGCTTGGTGGGGTGGGGATCTGGGTGGCTCATCAGGGTGGTCCAGGTGCAGTGGGAGTGGGGCTCATCGGGAGGGTTCTGAGTGGGGGAGGGGAGGGGCGCTGAGGCTTGGTGGGAGGGTCTGGGTGTGAGGAGGTCTGGATGCACGGGGGTTGGGTGAGTGGGGCAGCAGTTCCCTGTACAGGAATCCCTCCCCCTGCAGAGCAATGGGCGCAGGAAGCGGTGGTGGGGAGTTTGCAGAGCCTGCAGCCAGGGGAGAAATCTGGAGGTGGGTCTGATCCAGCCCCAGATGCCATGCAGGGGAAGAGGAGGTCCTGTCCTCCCCAGCCCAGCGGGGATTAGCAGCTGAGCTCAGGGTAGGAGCCACCAGCCAGGTCTTCCCTAGTCCCGCCTCCTGCCCCACAGTGCTTTACCTCTCTGACGGCTGCCCTGGGCACCCAAAACATACTTCTGGGGAGGGTCACGTGACCGCTCTTGTGGTTTCCCTTTGCCTCCCAGTCAGAAAGTCACTTTTCTGCGGGGAAGCAAAGAAATCTGCAGGAGACATAAATTCTGTGCATGTGCAGTGACACAGAATTCACCCAGGAGTAAAAGCTGCTTGTGTGGGGAATCAAAGGAATCGCCCTATCATATATGCACCAGATTAGCTTTGCCCCCACTACATCTAAATCTTCCTTTGCAACACATCAAAGTAGGCATGCAGGCAGCCAGAACAGAAGACGCAAAAAGGATTCACGTTCCCACAGGCAACTTCCCCTACCCCTAGAAGCATGAACATGCTCCAGCTTCCTTAAGAAGATAAGTAGCTCCGCCTCCTGCATAGCAGGTCATAGGCCAAGGTAATAGTCACCTTGTAAATACCTACAGTAAGATAGATAGCACAGGCCCCCTGCTAGACACACAAGATGTTTTGACCTGGAGTTGCTAAGTATCCTGGGCTATGCCTCCCATCCTCACTCTGTCTCATCTTATGCACTTCCATATAAATTATTTCCAGCATAATGTAATGGCTTTTTGTATGATTTGAGAAGTATTGCCCTCTAATGGCTGGCTGAAGATAAGGAATCTATTATTCGCTGAGAGTGATATCTGCTAACTCAAGTTTTAGAGGCCTGTATTTTTAGACTGTGATGATTCATTTCCAGAGGTATGAATATAAAATTTATATAGTAAATTGTGTCTGTTGTGTAATGCATAAAGATTCGTAACACAGGAGGTCTCCAGGCATTTTTCAGTACTGGCAAGGCATGCTCTGTTCACATTCATACACATTCATCACAAATTCAAAATTTGGTATACCACAATTTGGAGTTCCCTGGTTAAGCTGAGCAAACATCATTACTTTGACTGGTCAGTTCTGTAGAGCTTTCAACCGTCCCGAATTTAACTTCCTAGAAAAATATCAGATGAATTATTTTATTTTATTTTTATTATGGAATTATTTTACAGAGTAAAAAGCGGCAGTATGATCAAGAGATAGAAAATCTAGAAAAGCAGCAAAAACAGACAATAGAACGTTTGGAACAGGAACACACAAATCGCTTACGAGATGAAGCAAAACGCATCAAAGCAGAACAGGAGAAGGAATTGTCCAAATTCCAGAACATGTTGAAAAACAGGAAAAAAGAGGTAAGACTCTTAGATAATGTAGAAAGTAGGGGGCATGGCCAGAGGCGAACATGGTTGGACTCCCTTTATCCCTGCCATGACGACTTCTGGGGGCCATTCACAGCCATTGTAATTTTTTTGTTTTATTGCATACAAAACAGCTAACAGACCATTGAAATATTGACTTCCGCAGAAGTCACTGATAGATTAGCACATTTGTATCTTTCATAGAATCTTTAAAATTAATACATTTTAATTTTGGTTGATAGCATTCCACAAAACAAAAAAGCCGAATTTCCCTATGTTTGTACTGTTAGAATTTAAAAAACAATAATACAGCTTTGGTAACAGTTGAGTCATTATACCTACTGTAAGTTTCCATTTGTTTATTCATCAAGCCCATATTTTATAACTTGTCTGTAAAAGATATAACCCTGGCAGGAGTTCTCTCTACTGATTTTTAACTCAATTGGAAAAAAAAGTCGACAGCTGAAAAGTTTTATGACTAATTGCAGATCTAAGTTATATAGTGAAACCAAGTGAGTGAAGGATGATGCTGAAAGTCTAAACCAGTGGTTTTCAAACTTTTTTTTCCGCATCCCACCTGAAAATTGCTGAGGGGCTCTGCAGACCACTTAATGATCTTTCCAAATGTTGTTTGTACCATTAGCTAACTATTGTAAAGCACTTTGGATAAAAGCACTATATAAAAAATAATAATAAACATTTTTTTGTTCTATAAATAAAAGCACACAACTCATATTTTAATATCAGTAGTTTTACCTTTGTAATGCAATGGATGTGCCCTCTCTCCCCCACCACAGCATCCCCCAAGCTGGGGCTGGGAAGGAGGGCAGGTCTCTCCCCCGCCACAGCAGCCACAGAGCTGAGGCTGGAGAGGAGGGCTGTCTCTCCACGGCAGCCGCAGCCCTGGATCTGGGGAAAGTCACCTCTTTCTCTGGCCATCGCAGCCCTGCACATCCCAAATTCCCCCCACTCCCTCTTCTCACCCCACTGCTCCCTCCCACCTACCCCTTATTCCCCCCAAGGCCACCACCTCACCTTACATGTGCATCTTCTCCAGGGTCCAGGCACCTAATTAGTGGAGCCACGCCTGTGCGGCTCCACTAATTAGGTGGGTGGCCCTTCATTCTCTTGCATGTGGCCACTCAGGTGCGCACTTTAGAGGGAACTATCAGCGGGCCACCTGAATGGAGCTCACAGACCACTGGTGGTCTGTGGACCACAGTTTGAGAACCTCTGGTCTAAACTGTTAATTTGCTTGTGTTAGCGCATGAGAAAGTTGTGTATTTACATATAGTTTTTTATATATGAAGGCTGTATTTTATTTTTAAACCAATTGCATAGTTATAGTTCTGCATATAAGTGAATATAATTTATGCAAAAATAAGAGTAGTTATTAGATTAATATTCATTACTCTAAAAATCTATGGTGCACTATCAGAGCTTTTATGCAGAAGGACACTATAGTGTGAACATGTTTAGAAAAATATATATTTTATTTATTTTGAACTGTACACTGGTATGTATTAATCTTTTTTTTCTCTTTTGCTGAACTTCTTGCATTTTTGAGTTTCTTTTTACTGGTGATTGGGTCTAATATGGGGAAGCTGGTGGAACTTTGCTGTATACTGATCTAAAAAAATTTCTTCCTTGGAAACAGGACTAGCATGTGGTGGTTTGGACTCTGATTTCTGATGGGGCTTCCCTCCACTATTAAATAAACATTTGTTCTTGAAGGCATACTTTTTTTATTTATAGTTCAGTAAGGAGATTTACAGTTTGGAGGGAAATGCAGTCAGAACTCTAAAACTATCCATATTATATTGGAGAGTATGGAAAGTATGGAATGTCAAAAAGTGGCAATATTTAATCTCCCCTAAACAAAATCATCAAATCATCATATTTTTAGCCAGTTGCTTTATCAGATGATACTTAGAAATTATCTCACCATTTTAAAGTGCACTATACCGAAACACATTTTATACAATTTCTGCCTAACTGTAATGCAGAGTTTTTGAAGAATATAATAATTGATGGGGGTGGTTGTTTCAAAGGTTTACTTTTTAAAACTGAATACTTACAGCCCTTTTATCTTTATGTGCTTATGTGCCTCTTTTATATTTTAAAACATACTATGTAAGTGTCATTTGTGGTTGAGAATACAGAAATGACATTGTATCCATTTGGACATAGCACAATGTCAATAAAAGCTGTTTTTCAGTGGAAGTTCATCTAAACTTCTACTTGTTTCAGATCCGTTACTCTGGGGATAAAAATAGTTTATAAAATTTCCTGTACTGTTCAAAGAGACCATTACTATTGCAGGCAGCTTTCTTAATCGATGGCTGTTTAAGTTACTGCATGAAAACACATTAATGAGATATAGTAATCCATAGGAAGGAATCGCTGGTTCTGAGAGCACTTCATTAACATTTGCATGTAAAATCAGACTGGTTTATGGCTCCTTTCTAGGCTGCACTTAGACTTGTACAGAGCATGCACTATCTTTTCCTTTTTCACCAAACTAATACCTCTGCATGCTTTCCAACACCTTAGTGCTTGAATTACACTCTCATGTTCACAACAAATGCTTGCTGTGGAGAAAAAAATGTTATTTTCCCCACCTTCTGCATGCTTATATACTAGGTTTTTAATGAAGTGGAGAAAGCACCAAAAGAGCTGAGAAAAGAGCTCATGAAACGCAAGAAAGAGGAGCTTGCACAAACCCAGCATGCTCAGGTAACAGCAGCAGCTTCATGCTACTAAAATCCAAAAAGCAGCATTAGTCACACAGCTTAATCATTTCACTTTCTTTTTTAGGGTGACTGAAATTTAACTTCTAACCCTTGACATTTGCTCTGCTCCCTCAAATGTTCCCATAACCCTTTCCATAGAGTACAGTGTATAATCAATGATATGCAAACTTGTATTGATATGTTAAAAAAGCTTAAGATTCGGAAAGCTGTATTCAAATTAGAAAAATATCTTTGTACATCCCAGGAAAACTCATTATTGTCTTTTCAGCTGATAAGTATCTTGTGTGTCTGCATAATTTATACATGTTAGAGTAGAATGTCAAATATTTTCAGAATATTAAGCCTAAAGGAGGAAAATAAGTATATAGAAAGTGTAAAATTAAGGAATACTGTTCATGACAGCAGAGCATTTAAAGTAAACTGACTTAATTAAATACCAAAATGAAATGGAAAGTTGTATGAAAACTATAGAAGATTGGAAATATAATTCCACACCTTGCACCTTATTGATATTATCTGACAGAGCTGGAAGACAAAAAAAAAATATTAAATGTGTTCTTCCTTTGTAAGGTTTTGAATGTGATATTCTACCTCTAGTCAAGGTTATAGAACAAAAAGGGTTTGGGGTTTGAATAACTGAAGTGGGATTTAATTATTGTTTACAGGAGTGGAAAAGGTTGTGATGTGATTGGACTATGTTAATTGTGATTTGACTTTGAGGAGTAGATGTTATATTTTTATGGGCATGATGGGTTGAAAACTTTGTTGTACATCTTGAAATAAAGATGGGTGTACACCTGAGCAAAGTTCATAGTAAGTAGAGTTTTAGAACTACAAGTTGTCATACTTCTAACAGTGGATTAATGTGTTTCCACTACAGCAAAAGCTTTGATAAATAATAAGATATCTTGATTAAGTTAAAAGATCCTCATTTCATGTCATCAAAAAGTACTATAAGCATAAGAACATCTACAGAAATTGATTTCAAATCTGTAAACAGATCAGTTACGTACAAGTACCATTTCTACTGTAAATGTTTGCTCAAACCACGAGCCTTGGAATCTTCATATTCTCATGGCTGATATATAGTAGTTTACCATCTTTGAAAGAAAGGAATTGTTTTTGTTTACATTTTGACCTGGGAAGTATTGTATTGTATTCTGATCCACAGGGCATTGCTCAGGTTATGATTCAGTCTTTTCAATTGTCTTCGTGTACACTCTTCAATGCACAAATGCAGGATGTAAGTCCCAAAATACCAAGAAGGGTTTATTTCCCTCATTTTTTCAACTTTGTGTTCGCTCCTATTTTTTTCTTTGGCTCATATGTGCTGATGAATTTCATTGTCCCAAAAACTGATGAGTGCAAATTTATAAAATTGTATAGTTTAAAAGTTCAAATTGATGCACTGATTAACTTTGGATAAAACATTGTGAATTTTCTCTCAGAAACAGAAGTAGTCAATAATTGGATGATTTTATCACTTCAGCACCTGTGAGAAATTGAATGCAGTGACTAAATTTTATGTTGTGTGTGCAGTGAAATTTTTACCTTCGGGAGGTGGGGAGAAAGCTTTTATCATTTTCTTGCCAAATCGTAGGACAAAAACTTGTTACTACTGTCACAAAGAACTAATGTAACTGCTAAGGAGCAAATTATGTTGTGGTCTGCCTCCTACACTAGCCAACAAAGTTGCCAGTGAAGTTTTGCTCCACAATGTTTATTGCATGTGATGTGGTAAAGATTGTGGAGAACATCTTCACTGGCAGTTTGATTGGATAGTGTAGGAGGTAGACCACAATACACGGTCTTTATTGCGGGTGACGTCTGGTATTGATGTACAGTAACTCCCCATTTAACGTCCTCTTGCTTAACGTTGTTTCAGTCTTACTTCCCTGCTCCATTACATGCTCATTTAAAGTTGTGCAGTGCTCCACTATAACATCATTTGGCCACCTGCTTTGTCCACGGCTGGCATCTCCCCATCAGCTCCCCTACGCCCTCCCCCAGTGCCTCCCGCCCGCCTGCGGACCCCGCGGATCAGTGCCTTCAGCCTGCTCCCCTTGCCTCCTGCCTGCGGCAATCAGCTGGTTTGAAGCGTTCAGGAGGGAGGGGGGAGGCTGCACGCCGCTCCTCCCGCCAGCCTCCAGAACGCCGCAAGACAGCTGATTGCCGCGGGCAGGAGGTGAGGGGAGCAGGCTGAAGGCGCTGATCTGCCGGCGGGTGGGAGGTGCTGGGGGGGGACAGGGGAACTGATAGTGGGGCTGCCAGCCTGTTTAACACCTGTATTAAATTGCTTGTTTAAAATTGTTTAAAATGCCTTTTGTTTGGCAAAAAAAATTCTCTCTGGAACCTAAGGCCTCCCCTCCCCCCATTTTCATTAATTCTTATGGGGAAATTGGATTTGCTTAACATCGTTTCGCTTAAAGTTGCATTTTCCAGGAACATAACTACAACGTTAAGCGAGGAGTTACTGTATGAAGCTGAAAGGACAGAGCTTGTGTTTACGTAGCTTAGCTTGCTGTGCTAGCCGTTTTTTAAAAAAAACCCTTGTTATTTTGACTTCCAGTATAAACAGATCAGAACTGATACGTAAGTGATTGAGGGAGGAAAGTCTCTTCCATAATTGCGTTTCTGACCTTGACCACACACTTCTAATATAATGTTTTCCCCAGGGGTTGAAAATGTAAGACAGCATGAAAAAATACCTTGAAAGTCACCTACAGCATGTTTTACACAATGGCACCCCCAGCTATTCCAGTATACTAAAGCTGTATTTCTAATATATTTCAGTCTTCTTACTCTTTCAATTGAAAAGTAAATAAACTTTTATTTACCCTCTAAAACTGTATTCTCATCAGTCCATTATTGTGTTTTTAATCTGTATCACTGACCCTATCCCTCTGATAATACCCATAACTATCATTCTCCCAGATATTCACCAACTTGCTCCTCTTCCAATTTTATACCACCTTCTGCACATCTCATTCACCCTGGTACCACAATAGCCTCCAGGTGTACCCACTTCAGTGTACCTACCCAACCCTGGGGAGATGGTTGTGAAAATTGCAATTCACTGTCCAATGGGACTCACAAGCCTTAGTAACTATTTACTGAACTTCTGTGGGAGAGGAAAATCGGGTCTCTCTCAACAGTCATTATCAAGTGTGCCTGTAACAGATTGTTGATTCCACATTTCACTGTTCACATCTCTTCTCCATTGAGCTCTGTGAAATATTTGCTACACTCATCTTACATTAAAGATCAATAAGATAAAATGTTGTTGTTGCTGCTGAAGCCCATGTATCTCGTTTGACTAGCATCCCATCTGTCTTCCCATCTCTCTCTTCTCTAGAAACCATCTTCAACTTCATTTCTTCCTGTATGAGAACAAATGCTCCTAGCTTTGCAACTTGGCTCATGTCACAGCTGTCAGCAATCTTTCCATTGACTATATATTAGCTCTTAGTCAGTCATGGTAGATATGTCTGCTCTAACCCTCTCACTGTTTGCTAGCATTTGCTAACTACTGTCCTCTATCCATTCAGCCTTTCCACAGCATTGTTCTAGAGATACTGGTCTTCTCTTACATGTTTCATAGAGTTTAAAGTGAGAAGGGACCATTAGACTATCTAGTCCAGCAGTGGGCAAACTACGGTTCAGGGGCCGCATCCTGCCCTTCAGACGCTTTAATCCGGCCCTGGAGATTCCACTGGGGAGCAGGGTCCGGGACTTGCTCCACTCCTGTGCTCCAGCTGGGGAGTGGGGTCAGGGGTTGGCCCCGGTCTGCGCATGCTTTGACTCCACATGTCCCCCCTCTGGCTCCTATGTATAGGGGCAGCCAGGGGACTCAGCACACTGCCCCCGCCCCACGCGCAGCCCCCGCAGCTCCCATTGTTTGGGAACCATGGCCAATGGGAGCCACAGGGACAGCGCCTGCAGATGGGCCAACGCGCAGAGCCGCCTGGCCACGCCTCTGTGTAGAGGCCTAAGGGGGGGACATGCTGCTGCTTCCGGGAGTTGCTTGAGGTAAGCGCTGCCTGGAGCCTGTACCCCTGCCCCCCTCCCAGGCCCCAACCCTCTGCCCCATCCCTGATCCCTCTCCTGCCCTCCAAATCCCTTGGTCCCAGGCCAGAGCACCCTCCTGCGCCCTCAACCCCAGCCGGAGCCCTCACCCCCCACCCAACTCCCTTTCCTAGGCTAGAGCCCCCTCTTGCACCCTGAACTCCTCATTTATGGCCCCACCCCAGAACCTGCACCCCCAGCCAGAACTCCCAATCCCCAATTTCATGAGCATTCATGGCCCGCCATACAATTTCCATACCCAGATGTGGCCCTCGGGCCAAAAAGTTTGCCCCCCCCCCCCCCCCAATCTAGTCTGACCTGTATATCACAGGACACTACATTCCACACAAATACCCAATGGCTTAAGCTACGTCTACACTAGAAACTTCAAAGCGCTGCTCTGGGAGCGCTCCCACAGCAGCGCTTTGAAGTATGAGTGTGGTAATCCACCTCCACGAAGGGAATAGTGCTGGGAGCGGTGCTCCGAGCCTGTCCACACTAGCACTTTAAAGCGCTCAAACTTGCTGCGCTCGGGGGTGATTTTTCACACCCCTGAGACAGCAAGTTAGAGCGCTATAAAATGCAAGTGTAGACAAGCCCTTAGTTAGACCACAGCTATCTTCATGCTTAGATGCTTTGCTAAATCAGGCCTTTAGTCTATTTGTATATTGCAAGTGCAGTAAAAATCGTCAAACTTGTTGGACTGCTGCAGCAGAAAAGCTTCTTTGATAGCCCCTAAGCCGTGCATGTCAATTTTCTGAATTCATGAGCACTAAAACAAGGACACGTCCAACTCACAGTGTAAAAAGCTTACTTACTGCTTTTCACAGAGTCTGTGCTTAACAAAATCGTATACACTTTGTAAAGGTAACTTTCAACAACAAAAATATCAGTGACTATTTCAGAACTCTTAATTAAGTTATTGAACTCAACTTTACTAAGACACTTTCACTAACAAGTTTGGAAACATTTTATTTAAAATCGTCTTATAAGTTTAAAGGCAAAATTAACATTATACTAAGGTGTGTATTCTCCTTATGTTCCTTTTTGTGTTCCACTAAAAATGCTGATTATGCTGAGATTGTGGCCCTTTCCATGTAACTAGCACAGGTCCATTTTTAAAATACCTTTTTCTTGTTTTGGAAAGTAGGCTCAATGTATATCATATTTTACATAAAAGTTCGTCATATTGTGTAAGGCAAAGGTGTGCGTGCATGCTTGCCTGTGTGTGTAGATACATAAAAATGATGTGTCAACTGTAGAGTGTGGATAGGTGATAGTGAACTGTGTAATGTCTGTTTTATTTTGACTAAATAACTTAGATGTGGCCATGCAAAGTGTGCACACAAATAGGCTTTGAATAATAATAATCTCAAACAAATGATGACTGTTACACTGTTTACTACATGTGACTTTATTGTATCAGAGTTTTTCTGGGTTGTTTGTGTGTGTGCACATGGGGGCGGGGGGTTTCCAACTTTGCAAATAAATATTTTTGTTATTTCTACAAATTAGGTTCCTAGTCCTGCAGCTTGTTCTGCATGGGAGGACCTTCGCACCTTAGAGAGTGGCTCTCCATGTAGGGCTCTACCCACATGGAGCAAATTGCAGGACTGGGGCCTATATCAATATGACTTTCTCAGTTTTTATTCCCCAGTGATATAAATAAATATACACATATGAAAATTCATTATTTTATTTAAAAGGTATTTGAATAAATTATGTGCAGATTGTTTCTGTTAGTTTATGAAGGCTTGTTAACTCTACACATTGCCAAATAAAGAGTAGCTAACAAAATAATTATTGTACTTGGATTTGAGTGTGCTTGGGTTCAGTTTTTAGCACACGGTTGGTTTTCCTTTATTGGCTACTCTATGGCTTCTTCAGTCCCATGCAGCTGCTGTCACGTTTGGTTATGTTATGTGGCCCTTCCAAAACCCAGAGCCTAGGTAGGAGGGATCTTCAAACCCCGATCCCACAGTTACATAAGCCGCATGTTTTCCTCCTCTTTAAATTCTTCTCATGGAGGACTGTTCCTTATTCGTAGGGCTTAATACCAGCCCTTCCATGCATCTTGCATGACAGTACCATTACCCAACCAAGATCAGGAGCCAAGGCTTTCTTTTCATAAGCTTCCCACCTAAATTGGGCAGGAGGAACCACCAGGGTGTAATAAAGTTACCTCTCCCTGGTGTTGACACATTATTTGAGCAACAGTAGTAGCTCCTGCTGGTTCAGGGAATAGAAGGTTTTAGTTTTTGACCTTTTTTGCATTGCTGTAGATACAGTTTCCACCCACTTTCAGATCAGTTGCTAATTTAATTTGAGAAGATGGACATTATTTTTTCTAATCAAACTCCTATTACATTTTACTCTGATCATAGAAAGAACTGCAGATTTTGGTTAGTTCATTGCTTTCTGTCTCATTTCTAAAAGTGTAATTAAATATTCTGTACCATTTCTCTTTTACTGGATATCCCAAAAAATGGATAATTTTATAGCAGATGTATTGTAGGCCAAATTTTCATAAATGTGTTTGGTTTGCAATCTAATCAAGGGAACAAAGAGAATTGTTCTGGAAATCTCATTAAAAATTTAGTATGAATAGAAGTACAGCAAATTAATCTATTTTCCCTGGTTTTTAATAGGAACAAGAATTTGTGCAGAAGCAGCAACAAGAATTGGATGCATCTCTAAAGAAAATCATCCAGCAGCAAAAAACAGAGCTAGCCAATATTGAGCGAGACTGCCTGAATAACAAGCAGCAGCTTATGAGAGGTATCCATCATCAAATTTCTCCTTTAAAACTAGATTTTCTTCTGTTTTATATGCAACATTTTGTCTTAAAGAGACCTGCTAGAGAAATAGTAAAGTCTGACTTAAATCTATAAAATCAAGGACATCCAGAGTTAAAATTGAAACTGTAGTTAAAAACATATCTTTAATATGAAACAGTACTATATTTAAAATGACTTTGTTCTGCTAGCAGAAAAATAACGTGTTAAAATAATTCTTTTTTGAGATGTA
Source organism: Natator depressus (assembly GCF_965152275.1). Classification (NCBI taxonomy): domain Eukaryota; kingdom Metazoa; phylum Chordata; order Testudines; family Cheloniidae; genus Natator; species Natator depressus. The sequence continues at coordinate 118,375,550 of NC_134240.1, read as the reverse complement.
CCTTGCCTTTTCTGACTTCGCCATACCTATTTATTTGCACATTTTTGGTCACATAATTTTGAATTTTGCTTATAACTTTATAAAGAAAATAATTTACTCAAGACATTTCCAGGTAACGCTTTTCTTGGATTATTCCTTCATTAAAATTGTAACTATTGAGCATTTTATTAGATATGGTTGGTGTGGTATATATCTGAATGAATGGCTTCTTACAAATATGTTTTTATCATTTCTTTTAAATTAAAATATCCCTGTAATTTTAAATATATATGTGTAGATTAGATTAGAAAATACTATGTAGTACTTTCTGAAACAAACTTCCTCCTCTAGCTCGTGAAGCTGCAATCTGGGAGTTAGAAGAACGACATTTACAGGAAAAACACCAGCTTCTCAAACAGCAACTCAAAGATCAGTATTTCATGCAGAGACACCAGCTTCTTAAGAGGCATGAAAAAGTTAGTGCTGAGTTTGTCACTTTCCTCTATATTACAACCTTCAGTGGTTTATTAAAATGTCTTGTGATCTACACAACTAGTTTACTTGTCTACAACAACTTGGTTCATTCAACTTATGTAGCTTCTTTCTTGCTATATAAATGTCTCCTCTCTTTATTTTGTTGCTTCAGTGAGTACATTGAGGCACTTTGTCAAAGTTGTTTGACATGTTTGGTAGTTAACACATTATTTATATTTCAAGCACTCAAAGTAAGCCAGGTTCCTCGCAATTAGGAGAGAAACATTCCTTATCCAGAAAGATTACAATCTAAATTTAAGACCAGATGTAACATGTGAGAGCAGTAAACAATTAGGGAGCATAAAAGGGAGCACTGGGGTTAAAAATATAGAAACTTATCTTCCAAAAATACATGTTTACATCTTTTCTTATGTGATCTGTCCCATCCATTTGCATAATCATTTGTAGTATTGGGCCTATAAAGTAATGGGATCAAGATACTTTTTATGTCAAATTTAGCCCAAAAGTTAGATTTCATAAAACAAGCTTTTAAAAATAAAAAACCAATAGAAATATTACCATTAGTGGATTCTTGTTAGTATTGGTATTTTATTCAATTTTTTTTCAATTCAATTATTTATTTTATTTATTTTATTGGTGCTTTAAACAAAAAGCTCTCTGCAGTGTTTAGAGTCCAACGACTCCAGCATTGTGTTAATGCAAGAGAACCTGAAAGTGATATTGACCATATTCTGAGCTACATTGCACTAGTGTAAGTCCAGAGTAATTACACTAAAGTTAGAGTTTTAATAACCTATGGTATTTTTAACATAGGTAAAGAGGTCTTATTTAAGAATATTTAATATCAGTGTCCCTATAAGGCCCCAAGTTCAGGAAAATACTATAAGTAGGGCCCTACCAAATTCACAGCCATGAAAAACACATCACAGACTGTGAAATTTGGTCTTTTGTGTACTTTTACCCTATCCTTCAGAGCTGGACAGCAGCAGCTGCTGGCCAGGGGCCCAGCTCTGAAGGCAGTGCCGCCACCACCAGCAGCGTAGAAGTAAGGGTGGCAATATTGCTGCCACCATACCATGCCACCCTTACCTCTGCGCTGCTCCTGATGGCGCAGCCTTCAGAGCTGGGCGCCAGGCCAGCAGCCACAGCTCTCCCACCACTCAGCTCTGAAGGCTATGCGGAAGTAAGGGTGGTATACCGTGACACCCCACCCCCTCATAATAGCTTTACAACCCCCTTTTTTGGTTGGGACCCCCAGTTTGAGAAATGCTGTGTCTTAAGGACTTTACATGTTTATATTTTGCTGTTTTAAAAATACATATTCGTGGTTGTTAAAGCACCATGAAATTTAAGGTTTAAGTATCTGAAACCATGAAATTCAAGATTTTTCAAATGCTATGATGGTGAAATTTACAAAAGTGGACCATGAATTTGGTAGGGCCCTAAATATAAGTATGTGTTTCAGTCTCCATATTCAACTTGAGTATATGCTTGACTTAAGTGGATTGGCACCTGATCCAAAGCTTTTTGGAATCAATGGAAAGACACCCTTGGCTTCACTGGGCTTTGAATCAGGCCCCTGCACTAATGGGATGGATGTAAGCACATGTTTAAGTGCTTTGCTAAATTGGGGCCTAAATGTTTAAACATATTATGTTAGTCATATAGCAATATTACAAACAATCTTTTTATTCAAAACCTTTTTAGGAAACAGAACAGATGCAACGATATAATCAACGGCTTATTGAGGAGTTAAAGAACAGGCAAACTCAGGAAAGAGCAAGACTGCCCAAAATCCAGCGAAGTGAAGCAAAGACTCGAATGGCTATGTTTAAGAAAAGTTTAAGAATTAACTCATCAGGCACTCCAGAACAGGATCGTGAGAAGATTAAACAGGTGACTGAAAAACATCTATAGTTTAAAATCTCTGAAAGTGCTTGAGTGAAGTTTTGAAGTATAGTTATATGTATTCAGTTGTATTTTAAAAGGGATCAGTTTGAAGGCTTAGAGATATTGCTCTGTACTGCTGCATGAGTGTCCCAAATCAGTCTTTTATGTATGTCAGAAGTGATCAAGGGCTTGAAATTCTGTGAAAAGTACATTTGGCCTCAGGATGTTATGAACTTCATAATGCTTAGTATTTACTTTCACGGACAACTTTTGGAATATAATTTTATTGAGTTTCAAAGAGAATACCATTTAGTCCTCTGTGCAGGTTTGAAGGCCACAACTAAATTTGGAATATATATCTAAAATCATCCCACTGTAAAATGGAGACTGGATTGTTTATCATGGAACTCTACCTACTGGGTCAATCTGGAGCAGCCATTTCTTCTTGCATTTAAGAGAAGTGTTTGCAGTTGCCCTTAATCCTTCTCCAGATTTGTTTGTACAAATCAGTTTGTTGTGTGCCCCAATAGTTTTTGATGTTTCCAAATTGTGTGCATATTATAAGGTTAGCTGGAATGCCTGCTGCAGATTGGATTACTTCTCCAGTTGAGTATAACCAAAGACATTTAAATTGTTCTGATTTTTGACAGCCTGTTTTTGATGATCATCTATATATCTTCTAATTCTTGAATAGGATTGATGTTTGTTGTTTTTACGGAGACCCCCAATTTAGTAGGCACTCTTCAGTACTAGTAAAATAATATAGTTCTTGCCCTGAAGATCATACCAGATAACTTTAGGCCCCAATCATCCAAAGACTTAACACATTCTTAACTTTACATACAGTAAGTGATCCCATGGAAGTCAATGTGACTACTGAGTATGTAAAGTTAAGTACGTGCATAAGTTTTTGAAGGATCGGGGCCTTAGATTTGATGCAGTGAGTGAAAGTATATTAGATGAGAGGCAAGGATTACTCATTTATGGCTTATGCATATATTGAATGTTTAATTATTTTTTTAAAATATAGAGCCAGATTAAACTGGTGCAAATCCATTTGCTCCATTAAAGTCAACAGAGCTTTGTTGATTTGCACTAGATGTGTTGGGGCCCATAATAACTATAATTGACATATTTTAAGGGCCTCATGGAAGAAGTGAGTTTTAGGGAGGGATTTGAACAAAGATTGTGAAGTGACATGACGGAGAAGAGATGGGAGGGAAGAGCCTGCCTTGGATAAGAGTATATTGGAAAATTCAAGTGGTGAGAATTAGGAAATTGCAATGATGACTTTAATCTTGTAATGTTGTTCTGTCCAGTTATACTGTAAATCCGTTATGTTCTTTACAGCCCTGGAAAAGTCATTTGTAATATATACCTGCATTAGGTACAGTATAAATCACCTACTCTTTGTTTTTAATTTTAGTTTGCTACTCAAGAAGAAAAGAGGCAGAAAAATGAGAGGTTGGCTCAGCATCAAAAACATGAAAATCAAATGCGGGACCTTCAGTTGCAGTGTGAAGCAAACATCAGAGAACTGCACCAATTACAGGTTAAACATATAGGGCATAAAATAAGCAGTGTATGAAGAGAGTCAAGTTAATCAATACAAACTGAGACAATTCTGAATTTATTGATTAGGAAAATGTTTTAATGGTGTTTTTCTTACATAATTACCCATCCATATAGAAATTAATGAGATCCCTTTCTAAGGGATACAGCATATTGTACTCTTGATTCATATCTATAACTCAGTTAAGGATAAATCGATACACACACAGAGAGAGAGAGAGAGAGAATATGAACCGTAAGGGAACATTAACTTGTAGAGTGCTTACCAACCTTTGTTTTAACTGCTACTTTCCTTTGGCAACATTTCTTTTTAATGTGTTGTTTTTTTTTTAATCCATATTCAAAACAGAAAAGTAGCTCCATCTTCTGTTGTTTGAATTTTCAGTTGCTCTGAATGGTGTCAGTACCTCACCATAAGACCAGGTCTATAGTACCACATGTAATGAAGTCTGTCTTGCAAAGGGCAGGTTGCTGACTACATCTGCAGTTCTGGAACATAACTAAGTTTTCAGTAATACAGGCCTCAGTTTTTGGTCCTTTCATGACCTGTAAGTTGTAAAACTTGCTGCTACACACCATGAGCCAGATCCTGTTCCCCATTAAGTTTGTTTTCTTCTGCTCCAGTGACATAAGGCAGATTTAAAGCAGGAGTTAAGTGACCAGCCGATTATTCCCCTTGTAGTGGGGAAATCCCCCAGTGGCATAGAGCCAAGGAAGCTGGTGCTACATCACTCTCTTTCACAGCACCCTGTGGAAGTGGGCATGGCCACAGCACTGATGTGCTTCAGTGAGCCCTCACTGTAGGAACAGACCATTGGGGGCCATTTCAGCTGGGTGTAAGTTAGAGCTGCCCTAAGGTTGCTCTGCGCTGTAGCAGGGGATAATTTGGCCCCCAGCTGGCTTCAGGATCAAGATGATGACTTAAGGGTGGTGCACCATCAGCCATCTGTGTTCCCCATTCTTCCCCATTCAGGTCTTAGACTGAGCTCAGCTAGGATTGAACCCGTAGATAGCCTTTGGCAAGTGTTTATAACTAAAGTCTTGCTTCAGCAAGGTACTTAAGCACATGCCTACCTTTTAAGCAGTTCCGTTCCCTTTTGCTTTGATGGGACTATTCATCTATTTAAAGTTAGGCATGTGCATAAATATCTTGCTGAAGGTGGACCCATTCTCTCCTGTGGTTTGTTGCTGTTTACCTCTGTATAGTGGTGATCCTGAGGCTCCCTCCGTAAAGACATATCCCCTTTGATTTGTCAGTCAGCCTCAACTATTGGAATCAAGGGATGAAATGGTTGCAAGCATAACTTTCTAATGTAATAAGCTCTTAAACTGAATCCTACAAAACTGCCTTGACTAGACAGAGCATGCACTGTGTGACACTGAATAGATTAGCCAATAACACACATACAGTGTTGAGTGACGTTATCTTCTACACCAATGAAACACTTTTCACAATATTTCTGATTATGCCATATTTTATAACACAAAACCACTGGTTCTGTTGGAAACATCAGCTCTTGATAAGAGTGCATTATGTTATAATTCACATCACATTATACAATGTAAGCTGATTTAAAATAATTAGGACAACATATGTTACTGTACAAATGGTTTATTGTCTAATCTGAATTAGTTTTATTTAAGGATTATCTATCTTATTTTCAGAATGAAAAATGCCATCTACTGGTTGAACATGAGACTCAGAAACTAAAAGAGTTAGATGAAGAGCATAGCCTAGAACTGAAGGAATGGAGAGAGAAACTAAGACCAAGAAAAAAGGTAACCCAGGACAGTTTATAAGCAAAAGATGGGTCCAGAAGATAAATGATGCCTCAGACTCTGAAACTGGATGGTTACAAATTGGACAGTACAAAAAAAATTCATCCCAGCAAAACAGTGAAACTAATGTACAAAAAATTCAGTAGAGCATCACCTTATCTAGAAGCCACAATAGATACAAGGGAGGCAGACAGGAGAGGCTTGCAAGTTATCCACCTTTTAACATCTCCTAGAGTGTGTGCACACATGTATGTGCGTAAAAAATAAATGGGACCCTTAAACATAGCTATAGCTATGGACAAACTGTCCTACAGATACAGACCAACCTAAGTAGTAGACTATAAAGCCTCTGTATGCTCAATTTTATATTAGTGCATGATTTTTTGTGGTCTGTTGTATGAAGGTTGGGCAAATAACATGTTGGTATCGTGGATTTCTTTGTACTTCACAATATACACCTGTGTTAATCTGTTGTTTTTAGACACTGGAAGAGGAATTTGCTAGAAAACTTCAAGAACAGGAAGTTTTCTTTAAAATGACTGGAGAGTCTGAATGCCTTAACCCTTCAACACAGAGCCGGATTTCCAAATTCTATCCAATCCCTAGCCTGCACTCCACTGGATCGTAACTCTAGGAACTTCTGTAGATTTTCCTATTTGGAATGCTCATATCTTCAGCTTCTGCCGTGGTAGAACCTACAAACTACATCAAAGGACCTCTGTGCTTTTAAGTTTCGGTGGAGACAATCAACAGTGTCATTGTCAAGTTTTTTCCTTTTTGTTTCTGACTGGGAGAAAACTAAATAGAAGAACAGACATTGGTCTGTAATGGTAATATGATGTCGTCGTTCAGATGTTTCAAGAAGAATTCTTTTTTTATAAATCAGTCTCAGAAAATGTTATCTACTATTTTGACATTAAGAAAATAAGCTTAAAATATTAGATATAATCACCACAAAAAAGAAACTGTTACACAAATCATCATGTAAACAATATAATATTGCTTCTTTTTTTGACTGTCTGATTTCTCCACCACAGAATTTCACAATTGAAACTGTGCTGTAAAGAGGTTAAAAGTTTTGTGTCATTGAGCAAGTCATTCATAACTAGGGCAGAAACTATTTCTTCAAACCACACTGTTGAATTTGAAGAAAAAAAGTCTTATGCTCAACATATTTAGTTACAGCATATGCCTTTAAAAGGTTTTAAAAAAGCCTCTGGCATCATAACTAAAGCAACCAAACCTCCATTACATGTTTTGTCCATTAAAATCCAGGATGAAATGGGGTGCTAGTTTCATTAATCCAGTGCCTGAAACACTCAAATATATTGTTCTTTGCAATAGGGTAGTCTCTTATTGTTCTTAAAAAACCCTTCTTCGCATTGATGTTGCTGTAAAAAAAAAAAAAAAAAAAATTTAAAAAAAAAAATCCTGCTGCTACTGCCGTTTTGGTCACAAGTCCTCACCCTAAAATATTTTGCACTAAAATATGTAAAGGTGAAAACCTGCTAACTTCAAAATGCACAAGTTGTTGTTTTCCTTACACATGAGCGGTGTTTACTTCTACAGACTGAAATAAAAACTGTAGAATGTATTTTCAGAACCTAATGTGCACTTTGCACATTGTTTCTCTAACATACTTGGACTGGGTAGGTGGATCCTTCTCTTCTTACCAAAGTCTGTTCATTTGAAACTCCATCAGAGAAGTGGAAGTGACTGGTCATATTTATAAACTAGTTGCCGAAATCTGATCTGAAAAGAAGTGTTTTGAAATTTTTGTTTTAGTCAGTTTATTTCGTGGAAGGATTTAAGTTGAATATGTAGACAAACTACTTTAAAAATATGCGTGTGTTTGGGTTGTTGTTTTTTTTGCCACGTAGTAATTAACGTGTTAAGATTTTTATTTTTCAGTTTCAGAGGTGTACTGTAGATTATTTACTTGACTGATTTGCAGTGGGAAGAAAAATCTGAAATGTTTATCATGTAGCTGGTGGGAATGTAACTGTATTAAAGAAAAGTGCACTCGTTGATGGTTTAGAATTTGAGTCATATCAAGACAGTATTATAAACTGTACATTGGTATGCCAAAGTTAAATTTGTAAAATAATGTTTGCTTTCTGTCATTTGAGGCGTGATCTTTTAGTCTCTTTGTAAAAGTTCCTTTATTTTTGTTTGCTAGCTTGCATCAAACATCTGACTGGTGAACATATAATGTTCATTTCACGGGAACAGTGTTGACGCATGTGAAGGAACTGGTTATAAATTAATGTAGAATTTTAAATGGGCTTGGTTGAAATCTTGGATGCTGAACTTTTAGCTTGTTAATGCAGACAGTTTAAATTGACAGCACAGTAAATACAGTTGAGAAATGCATGTTTTGATTTAAATTTTGTAACATTTTTGATAAGTATAACTTACTCTGAAAATTACTTTATAGCTAGCCTTAATTTCTGGCATTTCATTATATAAATATGTATTGTGTACTGGTTGTAAATTCACATACCATATCATACTAGAATGTAATATGTTGCTATATGCAAAATTCTTTAATATGTTTATTCCAAAATTCTAGGGTGAAAAATGTCTTTGAAGGCCTTTACTTTTTAAGCTACACCTTTATAAAATGACTAGTACTAAATATATTAAATAGTGTTTATATCACTGTAGTCAACAGGACATCTGTGTGAAAAACTGTTTTTTGCAAAATACATTGTTAGTGATCTATTTTTTGTGAAGGGGTCAGGCAAATTTTCCCCCTCTAAACTGTGTTCAGCTCATTCAAAATGTTTAATAACTTCGCAGGCAGAGTATGTATTTTCTCCTCTCACTCTAATATTTTGGAGGTTTAAATGATCATTTGCTAATATATTTTATGACACACTATATATATTGTTCTGCATCTGTAAGACTTTTTATTTGACTTCCACCACCTTCGTCACCAACCTCTGTAACCTTATCCCTTCAGAAAGGTCACAAATGAATTCATTAAAAGGATACAGGAAGGGAATGTAGCAGCTGAAGCCTCATTCAGTGTTCGGTCAGAGTTGGATTTAGAGTATTTCCAGTCATACTGCATTCTTTAAATAGCTGCAGTAGTTTGAAATGTCTTGATAAATGATATCTGATTTAAAATTACCATTTGGTAATAAAATCTAGGGTAAAATCATTGTTTATGTACTTAGGCTTATAAAATTGCTTTTTTGAAGATTATGGAACATGAAGAGATGTACAAGATTGTTTTGATGCCTTTGCTCATGACACATTTAAATTCAGAATGAAGCCTGATCTCACTTATTTTCCAGATGAAACAATTGCTTTTCTCACTGAATTTGGTCTGATAAAATCTCATTTCCCCCTAAACAGCGTGGTCACAATCTGCACTTGCTCACCTTTATTTTCCACCGCATGATCAATACCAGCAGGGCAAAGCACAAAATGGGGTACAAATTTATGACCTGCAACTGAACATTTCAGTTGGCCTCTTCTATTTACAACAGATCCTCACTTACTTAAGAAGTACACTTAGTCCCACCAGTGTCTCCTTCCCCAGCAGAGATTGAGGCTTCTGAATTAGTGTCAGATGTTGCTTCTTCTCATGAGGGCTGCTAAATTTCAGACTTTTTTGTACTCTCTTCAGTATTGCTGTGGGAAATGAATGTGGTGTTGACACTCTGCTAAAGTGCAAGTACAGGAAAACTTCCACTCTGAATCCATCTTAAAACTCCAATCCAAAGACTGGAAATTTCCCTTGAGAATCAGCTGAAATTCCAGTGCCACAGATCATCTGCACATCACAGGACTGCACTTCTTGTGCACCTCAGCTCTGTATAGCTCCAGGCCTGACTCTTGTTGCCTTTGGCAGAGTCAGACCATTAGGTCTGTCTTCCTGGACCCTGAAAGCAGGCTTCAATACCACCTTACTTGGCTCCCTTGAGACTTGACCCTGTAAACATGCATGAGTTCAACTCATACTTGCAGCATAAAGTTACTAATGTGTTCAAATGTTTGCAGAGTCAGAGCCTTTGTTAGTTGAATGTTGCAGGTGGGACACCTGAGATCGTTGGATAATCTGGATTCTGCTGTACTTATTGTAGAAGGTTCTTCACCCAAAGCCTGGGTCTCCTACCCAGAACCGTAGCGGCCTCCTTAAAGTAAAATGTTCTTCAGATCACAGAGGACATAGAAATGGTGATATTTGAGCCCCACTGCAGTCCATGTCAGTTTTGCCATTGACTTCAGTGGAGCCAGAATTTCACCCCCTGACTTTCTTCTTTTCCCCTCAGAGTGTAATTTCATATACACAAGCAATTTTAAAAAATATTTTGTTCTCTAAGCTTCCTGCTGTCCCTCTCAGTCACCCTGAAAGCACACCCATCGTAAAATGGATATGCCTGAGGAAATGTATCTTTGCCAAGGAGAGATGCTTTTCTTGCGCAGTGGCCTTGCCAGGAAATTTCATTCTATTGTATTAAAACATCACATAACTGAGGTTATTACAAAAAGATTGAGCACAACTGCTTTGTCATGTGGGGCCAGGGATGTCCTAATTTTGTTTTAAAGATTTTCTTGTAGAAAACTCAGAATAAGCAGAAATTAAATTCAGGTGAGGCTGTATTACTTTGATATCAACAGTCTGGAAATGGGTGACGGTTGGGGCCACTCAAAGTGATTTTTTACAGCAGTCTTTGAAAGCTGATTATCATTTCAAAGTATGCATCAGGCCTTTATGCTTGAGGAGGAATTGTCTGTTTAGTCAAGTGTTTCACCAAAAAACTAAAAATCCCTTTTCCTATGGTTCAAGGAAGCATGAAGTATCTTTTCCTCACGTATGTACTGTTCTTGTATCAGTTTTCTTCAGCCAAGTGTTTTTAAAATAATGCCACCCCCAAATTATACAGGAAGAGTTTGATATCTTGTCTCCCAAATCTCAATATCCCTGGCAAATAAGAAATGTCTCTAGAGGCTCAAAGGATTCCATCCCAGTACTATAGAGATTTGTCGGAAAATCCTACTCTTTTACTTAACATTTATCCCTTAACAAGGAAAGTGCCTGAAACTACTTCCACCAGGAACTTATGTTTATGATGGCAAGTCATACTGATGGTTTCAGCTAGTTCTCCCTCAGAAGTTGTGGGGAAAAAAGCCAAGATTTTGACAGCTTCAACACAGAAAGGCCCACATTTCCAAACTTTGATATCTAAAGCAAAGGCTTTTAAATCTGTATCTAGATACCTGACTGGATGGCCTGATTTCCAGATGTGCTGAGTAACCCCAGTTCCCAGTGATTTTGGGGGTGCTCATTACCTCTGAGAACCAGATAATTTTTTGGGGTGCCTAATTTTAGGAACCCAAGTTTGAAAATTTTGAACTGTACTTCAGGCTTTTCTTGATGGTACATCACGCATAATGGTCATGGATATTTTTAGCCATATGCAATGCCTGCCATCACTTCCTCCCATTTATTCAGAACCAACATGTTCAGATAATGACAGACAACACTGGATGCATGTTCTATGTCAACAGGCAGGGAGGGGCTTGATCTCATTCGCTTTGCACAGAAGCCATGAAGCTCTGCAATTGGTGCCTCACAAATAACATCCGGATATCAGCCGCCTATCTTCCCGGGGCCCTGAATACCACCACGGACAAACTAAGCAGACGTTTTCCCTGGGATCAGGAATGGGAGATAAACTGGTGCACCCTGGGGCATGCCAATGAGTCCTCCCCCTGTGGAGGGTATTGTTGACGCATTCTGGGGCAATTCATAAGACATTGTGTCCCAGCTTCCTGAAACCCACTTAAGCGGAGCTTCAGAGGAGACTGACTGAGCACACCCTTGTACTCAGTTTACTGCAACACACATTCTAGTGCTCAGTACTTGGCCACAAACACAGTCCCGTTCAGTCCTCTTGCCTGTGCATCCTATATGTGGTTCATTTTAAAAAGGGGCGTGGAGGGGTGCCTTGGGAAGTCCCAAACCAAGGTGTGGGCTAGAGGTGGTAAGTAAAAAGGTACTCACCTCTATCCCTGGTTGTGAGAAACTCTCTGAGGATTCCCGATCACACCCTGCTCGCTGCGCCAAAACTGTTAGGAAAAAGAATCTTTTTCCCAAGAATCAGGCAAGCACAGACAACGCTGAAGGGGGTTTATTTACCATACAGGGAAGACTGACAAGCAGCTGCAAAAATATGGTGCCATAGTGGCCAGTTATATACATTCTCTTATCAATTCATTTGCATTTATCTGTACATACAGAGACAGACGTTACAAGTCAAGAGAGAACCCTAAACAAAGATATAACTAAGAACAGTACATACGTATAGAGGGCATCCTATTGAATCAAGCATCTATGGCTACCTTGCGGGGGAAAGAGGTGGGGTGGGGGGTAGGGATGAGTGCTTACAGATATCTGGTGGGCTGTGAAGGGAGGGTTAGCATTGTTCTACGAGCTGAGTTACTGGGTGGGCATTGACCATATAAGCTTATCAATTGTTCACAGTTGTCCATGTCCTTGCTACTGAATGCTTATTGAAACATTCCTGCTTGTTCTGCGGTTTTTGTCTTAGCTGTTAGCTACATTTTAACTCTTTCCTGACACACATTTCTCCTAGACATGTCCGTGGAAGCCCCAATCACCCTGCCGCTCTTCCTGGACCTTCTGACACAAGATCACAGTCATCTTCAACATCCAAACCTTGTGTTGCTTCACCTCATGGTGTGGAAGCTCCATGGTGGAACCCGATGGAGCTTTCCTGTTCAGATCGGGTTAGACAGGTCCTTCTTGGCAGCAGAAATCCCTGTACCAGAGCCACATACCTTGCGAAGTGGAAGAGATTTTCAATCTGGTCAGCACAGCACCATTCGTCCCCGACACTAGCCTCAGTGCCACTTATTCTGGACTACCTCCTCCATCTGAAGCAGCAGGGGTTTTCATTGTCATCAATAAGGATGCACTTAGCTGCCATCTCGGCCTTTCACCCGGGTGAGGAGGGCCTCTCTGTGTTTGCTAACCCCATGGTCAGCCGATTCTTAAAAGGGCTCAACAGCCTATACCCTAATGCCCGTCAGTCTGGGACCTCAACCTGGTCCTTTCTAGACTCATGGGACCACCTTTTGAGTCCTTGGCGATGTGCTCCCTGCTATACCTCTTACAAGTTGGCGGTCCTGGTGGCGATAATCTCAGCCAGGAGGGTGTCTGAACTCAAGGCCCTAACCTCAGAGCCCCCTTACACCATGTTCTATAAGGACAAGGTGCAGCTCAGGCCTCCTCCTGCTTTCCTCCCGAAGGTTGTATTACAGTTTCGCATTAACCAGGACATCTTTCTCTTGGTGTTCTACCCTAAGTCGCATTCTAGGGGCCGGGAGCAGAGACTTCACTCACTAGAGGTCCGCAGGGTGCTAGCTTTCTACATCGAGAGAATGAAGCCATTCAGAAAATCGGTCCAGCTATTCGTGGCAGTGGCAGACAGAATGAAAGGCCTACCCATGTTGTCACAACGCGTTTCGTCATGGATCACATCCTGCATCCGCGAATGCTACAAGCTGGCAGGGGTTCCAATCACTGCACACTCCACCAGGATGCAGACTTCAACAACAGCGTTCCTGGCACAGATCCCTACTCAGGAAATCTGCAGAGCAGCGATGTGGTTCTCCAACCACACTTTTACCGCACCCTCTGCAGTTACACAGCAGGCCAGAGACGATGTGGCCTTCAGACGAGCCATGCTCCAATCAGGGGACGACTCCAACCCCGCCTCCTGAACTTCGGCTTGTGAGTCACCTGATTTGAAACTGACATGAACAAGCACTCGAAGAAGAAAAAATGGTTACTCACCTTCTTGTAACTGTTGTTCTTCAAGATGTGTTGTTCATGTCCATTCCATTACCCTCCCACCTACCCCTCTGCTGGAGTAGCTGGCAAGAAGGAACTGAGGGAGTGGCGGGCTAGCAGGGCTCTATATTGGGTGCCATGATGGTGCAACTCCAGGGGGCACCCAGGCCGACCCTACAGATGCTGCTAGGGGAAAAATCTTCCTGCTAGAGAGGGTGTCGTAGTGTAGGCCCAAATTCCTGAAGAAAAACAGCAGTTATAACATGCTCAAGGTGACCCTGAAATTCACCCTACACTGGACAGTCTCTAAAAATTCATTTACGGGCAGACCGACATCTGGCACATTGAGCAATTCCCATCTGACGTACCCTGAGCTCTGCCCTCAGTCAGCCAGAGACTCTGATGGGAGAAGGGGAATGGCAGTAAGAAACTTCCAAAACTTGATAAGTCCAGACACATTTCCTCTTTGCCCTATTTTTAAACATCAGAATTTTGCAACAGCTTTGAGAACAAGGCCAGAGAGTCCATAGACATGCTCTGGATGCCTCTCCCCACTTATTCCTCAAAGTCTTATGAAAGACAACCAGAGAAATAGGGCCCAGTAGAATCCTATTTGTCTGTTTCTGGACACAAAGGGTTTCATTTTCAGACCTTACAGCTCTGCCAGAGTTAGTGAGGGTAGTGATAACTGCTAATATATGGCACGGATCCATACAAAAAGAAAGATGGAAACATATTCTCCCTGCCTTGTCAAGTGAGAAATGGACTACAAGCTCAGAACCAGAGTCATGATAGTTTTTTAGGAAATAGGCACCCAGCAAACACTTTGCAAAGAAAGGTTAAATCAAGTAACCATCCAGCGGTAAGGCCCAAACTATGTTCTGTAACCTCATTCCTAGAATTTCTACAGTGAGGTCTTCATTTTTCTACAGTTGTGTTAATGGTCTAGGTTTCAGCCACTGACAAGTAAGAGAACAAAGTGGGTGATACTGACTGGATCACCCTAACTCTTCTGCACAGTAACTAGGTTAAAATCCAACAGTCAAGAGGCTAGGCTGAGCCAAATTCTCTACAGGTGTAACTCTATTGCAGTCAATATATTCATTCCTGCAGAGGATTTGGCCAATTATGCTCAGACTTTAAGCTCAAGAGAGTTAATGCCAGTGTGCTCACCAAAGCACAATTCTTCCATTTTCGCCAACACTTAATTCTTCTCTTCTTCTGGCATCCCTGCTCCCTGCCTGTGGAGAACATTTTTGGTGATCTATTGTCAATTTCTAGAACAATTGCATATTTATGCATAATACCATTTCTTGGATCCAACGAGATGAAGTGGAAAGCCTTCTTTGAGTAATCACAATAAGGACCCACTGAAAAGGCTCTCACCTACAGGCACCTACATAATGCTACCTAAGAACCCACTGTGTTTGAAGCAGAAGGATATAGCATAGCACACATAACTTGCCTATGCTATCATAGTCACAGCGCTCTCATCTATATTTGTCAAGTCCTAATTAAAGCTTCTCTCTTAGCTGATTATCAAACCAACTGGCTATTTTGGTGGAGTTGTGGGTTTTTTGGTTTCTGCAGATGTAGGTTTTGTAAACCATATCCACCAATGAGAGTTCATAATCTACCCAGGGCAGTGATGGAAACACTGTCATCATACTTAATTAAAATTAAACTGCTCAAAAAGTGGAGAATATCAAATTGTATGAAACATTAGAGGGGTGGCCTGGCTGTCCTGAGATCTTTTGTGTGTCTGATTTCTAACACTGGGACCCAGCCCCTTGTCATTTTGCAGATCGCCCAAGACAAGTGAAGGGCCTCTTTCTGCTGCTTTCTTTTCCTGGGGACATAGGCAAAGTATTGTCCTGGGCCCCTATGGAAGAATAGCATGCGTATGTGCAAAAAGCCTTGATTATTGGTCAGTCTACCTGACAGATGAGCAGAATTTTGGAGGATGACATCAGTTTGGACTGATAGAAAATATTTCCAGAGAAAATATTATTAAAAAAAATCTGGACTTCCATCTATTTTTAATACTACCAGAAAGTGGAGACTGAGGTTGAAAAATCAGGAACTTGAATTGATACAAACATTTATTTCACTATGTCTGCCAAGAAAGTTAAGCAAACTGTGCTTGTCTATGATAAATAAAAGGCACAAAGGGCACCGCATATATCAAGGAGCCCATGAAACATAACATTGTCTCATCACAATTTTTGTTGAATGTTTTATGTAACTGCAAAGCAAGTTATTTTTGCCTTATGTGAAGGATGTGGGGATGTGGTGGTTTTCATCACAGGTTTTTTTTTAAAGTAATTTGATTCCATGGCTACCTGTAGAATATTGCAATAATTCTTCTGTAGATACAATCAAACACAGTGTTGACCGACACATACTTCTGCATGAGCAAAAACAAAGATTGTATCAAGTGCTAGTGCTGTCTGAATGAGTTAGATGCATGGAAAGTTTTCAAAACAATTAGGTGACATTTTATAAGTTACCCTGCCTGCAGATTGGTCACAGTTCCATGACAGAGGGGGCTAGCTCCATTATCTGTTTGGATTTTATACAGCAACATCAGTGCCCACAGCACAAATTTTGCGCAGCTCCCTTTGTGATATTATGCAAATTATTTCATGAGCTAGTTTGCATATTTACAAATAATTTGTATAGAAACAAACTTTAGCTTTAAACAGTAGTGTGGATTTATTGATGGTAAAAGACAGCCCCACCACGGTGCTGGTAAACGAAGGCCCCTGTTGAGCTCCACTACAGAAGCAGAGCAAGATGCCCACACCCTGCCCTGTCAGCATGCTTTAGCCTGGGAATTAATCCACAGCAACAGGCCCTCCAGCTTCAGGCAATCGCCATGGCCCATGTGGTTCTTGGGCTTGCTGGTGAGTCTGACGATACTAACCAGTAGGCTTTGCACTTTGTTTTGTGAAAGCTGGAGCAGAGAGACCCACCAAACTCATGTCATAGAGGGCCCACCAAACTTCCATTACATGCAAACTCCTACTGAGCTGGGCTCGATTAATAACCAATGATCTACAGATGAGAAGCTCTGCAGACAATGTCCTGAGGCATCCAAAAAGTGTCAAGGGCGGTTCCTACACCTACACACACGTGCGCGCACACAATTATTGCAAACCACCTCATTAAAAATCATAAGACAAATCCCTCAAAATCATGTGAATTGCTTAAAAATCATGAGACTTAAAATAATTAGGGTTTTGGGGACTGATCCTGATGTCTAAACGCCACAGAAGTTGAACACATACCTCCCCCAAGGGCCTGACTGACTGCACGTCTCGCCGCAAAATTCAACCTGAAAAGAAACACAAACAGGAGCACCCACCCCACTCTTCCTCCCTACTTGGACACCCCACTTCCCCTCGTGCAGCCCCTGGGCTGTCTCAAGCTTCCTGAGGGAGTTTCCCCAAGTTTTGATCCCATTCCATGGCCAAAGTGCAGCCCCCTCAGCAACAGCCCCCCACTCCAGCATGGCCCAGCATTCCCCTCTAGCCCCTTATCCCACCAGCAGGCCCACATCCCCCCCCCCCCCTCCAGTAAACCCCACATTCCTTCCCATAGGCCTGAGGCAACTCACTCAGTCCCCAAGCAACCCCCACATCCCCCCCTGCAGGACTGAGGCAACCCCCTCATCCCCCCAGAAGGCCCCAGCACCCGGCTCTCCTGCTCCCCGGCCTCTGGCCTGCAGAGCAGGGAGGGGCTGCCCCGGTGGGACGTGGCCCGCGCCAAGCGCCTACCGCCGGTGCTCGCCGTACTGGAGGGCAGCGGCAGCGGCCTGGCTCCCCAGCCGCGGGGGCTCAACGGCGGCGGCTCTGCCCCGCTCAGGGCCGTGTTGCAGCAACCTCTAGTGGTCAACGAGGGGAAACCAGGCGGAATGCCCAAGGTGCTGGCCAAAAAACCCCACCCCCCCCCAAACGCCACGGGGGACGTGTTAGTCACAGCTGGTACCCGGCTCCAGGTAAGGTTGCCAACTTTCTAATCGAACAAAACTGACCACCGTAGCCCCGCCCTTGGGGGCTCACTCTCCCCCACCCTCACTCACTTTCACTGGGCTGGGGCAGGGGGTTGGGGGCGTGGGGGGGAGGGTGAGGGCTCTAACTGGGGGGTGCAGGCTCTGGGGTGCAGCTAGAAATGAGGGGTTCAGGGTGTGGGAGGGGGCTCCGGCCTGGGGCAGGGGGTGAGGGCTCTGTTTGAGGGTGTGGGCTCAGGGCTGGGGGATGAGGGGTTTGGGGTGCAAGAGGTGGCTGCAGGCTGGGCAGGTGGGGCCAAGGGATTCGGAGCGTGGAAAGGGCCTGCAGGTTGAGGCAGGAGGTTGGGGGTATGGGCTCTGGGGTGCAGGCTCTGGAGTGGGGCTGAGGATGAGGAGTTTGGGGTGCAGGAGAGGGCTCTGGGTTTTCGGGGGGGCTCAGGGCTGGGGCAGGGTGTTGGGGCTTGGGTTTACCTCGGGTGGCTCCAGGTCAGCGGTGCAGCAGGACTAAGGCAGGCTCCCTGTCTGTCCTGGCTCCGCACTGCACCCCGGAAGCAGCCAGCAGCAGGTCCGGCTCCTAGGTGGGGGCGTCCATGAGGATCTGCGTGCTGCTCTTGCCTGCAGGCACCGCGCCCCCCCCCCCCCCCCCAAGCTCCCATTGGTCACAGTTCTGGTGCTTGCGGGGGGGGGGGGGCAGCACATAGAGCCCTGTGGCCCCCCCGCCAAGGAGCCAGACCTGCTGGCTGCGGAGCCAGGACAGATAGGGACTAGCCTGCCTTAGCCCAGCAGCACCTCCACCCGGACTTTTCACCGCCTGATCGATGGTGCTGACCGGCACTGCCAGGCTCCCTTTTTGACGCGGCATTCGATGGAAAACAGGACATCTGGCAACACGGGTTCCAGGACATGGGCAGAACAAATGAAATCCCTGGGCTAAGTCCAGGAGCCTGGCAGTGGCTAACAGGCAGGGACCTGCCAGGGTACTGTGCCGTGACTGCGATCACTAGCCCTGTTATACAGGGGGAGGAGACCTGAGGCACAGGGAAGGGGAAGTGGCTTGACCCAGTTCACACAGGGAGGCTGCACCTGAGTCAAGAATGGCCAGGCCAAGTGCTGTAGCCACCTGAACAGCCTTTCCATCTTGGCTAAGCTGCTTCCTCCTGGCCCTTAGCCAAACACTCTCCAGAGCATTGTAGTTAAAAGATAACCCATAGCTGTTTGAGAGTGAGGCAATTCAGTGTTACAGGTCCACAAACTCTCTGTGTATACGGTTAAGGCTGCAGCATTTCACTGGTTCAACCACTTTGGAAGCTACAAAACTTTCTCCCATACCAAGAGGCATAGGTGCTGGAAGTAGGGATGCAACCTCCCCCCACCCCACCTTGAAGTGGTTTCCATGATATACAGGGTTTACAGTTTGGTTCAATGGCGCTTATCAGCACCCCTGCCAAGGGAACCTTGGTAGGTTTTTCCAAGTATGACAGTAAAAACATTTACAGACTGAAACACTGTTGCAGTAGTTAAACATGACACCAAATGACATTTTTAAGGGCATTTTATTACAAAGAGAAGGGCTCAGCTTATCAAGTACAGGCATCGTGTGTAGAACCCAATAGTAGACTTTATTTATTTAAAAACATTGCAAGCTTCTGTGTGTTCAGAAAGCCGGCCTGTTCAACACAGCCCTTGTTCCAAACCCTCAGAACAAAATGATACAGGAAATAAATGGACCAGCTAAAATCTGCTTTGAAACTTTCACTAGAGTTAATGAATGAAACTGATGGCTGGTGTTTAAGCTTTGAATGAAATAAGGTTGTTTTCAGTAAGATATATGATTTGGTCTATGAAGCTCACATACCAAATCTGTCTAGCAGATAAGCTCCCAGTTCCAGTCTAACACCTTTAAATGGAAGAAAATCAGTTTTTGCTAGCATCTATCCTTGGGATTACCACAGGGTAATTCTGGACGTGAGAATATCCTACCAGATAGTGTGGGGGGGTGCTATTGAAGTGTCTCACACTGAAAATGGTGAAGTGAGACTGTGTGTTAAATGGAAAACTGCATGCAATTCAGCCTTAAAATGACTGGCTCTTTAATCTCTGTAGTTCATAAAGCCCTTCTAGTTAAGCCATCACATGGCCAGTTTTGCTGACCCTTTCCCCGCCAAATTAGCCCTGCAATGATGTGATAAACTGAAGATTTTGAAATAATTGGATTGCTGAAGAAATGAAGATGATGTCCAAGACAAAGAGGCCATTCACCCATTGAGCCATGTGTGTAAGTCCCTGCTAACACTAATGGAAATCATGCTCAATCAGAAGCCAGTTGGCTGTTTGACTCTTCACTGTACGATCAATTAGGACAGTGACTGCTTATCACAAAGAAAGCTCACACTGATAATTCGCCCTGATGAAATGGGAAGTGCAGAAAACAGGCCTGGTTCTTCAGCCGTGCCCAGAGCTACCTTCCTGACACATGCTGTGTTGTGCTTCATTTGCGACAATTTACCTTGACGTTGTTAGATGTGTCTACCCAGTGTGACACTGAGTCTAGCGCTGATTTCCAATTGTAAGCTTGCTCAGGAGAACATAGGGTTAAAAACACACTTTAATTGGGAGGTTTACATTAAAAATGCAATTTCCCCCCAACGTAAAAAAAGAACCATATAAAAATAATTTTTTTTAAAAATCAACAAATTATGTTTTAACAAAAGTGCTTAAGTTCGAACTCACCCTTCACATCGTGGCAAAGCAGTTACCAAGTGAAATTAAAAGCGTATTTGGCAAAGTGACCTGCATAGTGTATGGGCACCCACCCTGTGTGTGTGTATGTATGTCAATATGTGGTAGTGTCGTATGACCTCCCTTTGTGCCATTGGCCTATAACAGGACAGGATGTGGTAGCCATTTCTGGTGCATAAATACATGGACTTATCAACCAACTCCAAATGCATTTATGGGTGATGCTAATAAAATGTTTTTGAAATTTATAAGGGGTGCATCTACCTTGGTAATAATCAAATGGTAATGTCCCACCATTGCCGCTGTGCAGGTGGGATGCTGTAATGTAGACAGGGGTCAGGTATTTCTCTCACTGGGTGCTCTAGTGTCTGAGTTCTGTTTACACTTCCATTGCTGGTGAATTACCTGTCCAGTTTTTGACAGCATATATCCTGGCCAGTTTTTGATTGTCAATGGATACAGAGAATTCCACGATTGCCTCCACCCACCCTGCTTCCCCTCCAGGAAACCCTGATCTCTGCAGAAGTTTTGCCTAGTTCCTTACATTGCTGCTTTCATTAACTGCGCTTGCTGATCAGACCACCCAACATGGCTATGGAACGAAGAGACTCTCCATAGCCATTCAACAGCAACTGGTGGGAAGTACAATGAAACCTGTATAAGGACATCACCCCAGTGTCTTGAGACAACCTACTTTGGTGATCACCAAAGTCTCCCAATCACTTTTGTCCAAGCTTCAGTTCACAACCTTGGCTCAGTTTCTGATTTCAGAAAAATTGCTTGCCTCCTTAATCTCCAGGCTACTGGATTTTTCTTTTCCAGGAGGCTTGAGGAGTTGGTTAAAGCCGGTTTCACTGTATTTAACTAAGTCTGGCTCTAATGCAAGACACCTGGATTGGTGACAAAGGAAGGCCTTCCGAGACCTAAGATACGAATGCAGGCACTTGAATACAATTCTCATCAGCGGACAGTGTGTGGGGGATTAATGCACTGTGAATGAATGGGAGCATATTCCCAACAGGTAGTTCTGTGTTGGACACGTACAAATTAGAGTCATTCAAAGCCCAACAACATCAAATAAAAAATAAAGACACATCCTGAACTACCAAGTCTATGTGGTTAGTTGACTGACTAGGAAGGTGTTCTAGCAGGAAACCAATAAAGAGTCAGGCTAATTCTCTACTGGATTCCAAAATGGCGGCTGTGGATCCCGCGGTAGGGAATACTGATCCTGGAGCTTAACTTAGACCCCGACGCTTCTTCTTTTTCTTCTGCCAACAAATACTTGTTCACCTAAGAGAGCAAGGGAGACAGAGAGCGATTGTGTGAAATGCTGTGTATCGAAAAGGCAAAGTGAGTTTTTCATTAGTTACAGGAGATTGGTGGTTCTGGTGACAACTCAGCATTCACCTACCTTTCACTTTCAGATGCATATTTACCCTTTGTTTTTGGTAAGAATATACCCTCCAGGTGACATGCACCCCAGTGCAGAGGGAATGTCCAACATTTAAGCCCTTACGGCAGGGTTTAAGTAGTGGTTATTTATGTAGGTTTCCCATCACCATGGTATCTGCGCTCCCAGGGCTGCGTGCAGCCTGTCTGTCTGGGCCTTAGTTTTACGCTTTGTGAACACACCCATTATCCTACACTACATCTACTGTGTGGCGAGCCATACCAGTCCCTGGGTTAGAATTCAGCAATGGAAAGGCCTTTGATGGCTGTAGGATTCCTTCATGTGCGAGTTACTTTGGATCGTTAATATAAAGGAATGATGGAAAGAGGTACTCCCTAAAATTCAGCCATCAGTGGCTGGACCAGGGAAGCTTCTCAGTGCAGCAAAAGGACGTGGTGGGGCGTACAAGCTGAAAACGACGGCTCTGTGCCAGCTCTGCATAGAGCCCCTCAGAAGAGGGCTGGAGCGTGCGAGAGGGAGCATTATGGCCACTGGGGCTGTGGTTATGTGCGTCCCCTAGTGGCTGCTTATCCCTATGTACGGGAGGACTCAGTGTCTGCTGCCTCTGTTCTAGCCCAGGGATGGGCTCCCCAGCTCCCTGACACCGGACAGGAGTGGATTTTGTTTTATTTGCTCTGCCTGGTTTGCCCCCAGCCGTTTACTCTGGCTTTATGTAGGTGGGGGGGTGGATGCCACCTCTCAGCTTCTCCACCAGGCAGAGAGGTCAAGCGACTCGCCCGAGGGTGCAGAGAAAGTCAGCGCTGGAGCTGGGATTCAAACCCAGGCTCCTGTCCCTTACTCAAGCCACCAGAAGACACTCTGCTCTCTCACTACCCACAAGAAGTGCAGAGCTCCCATCTCGCACTGGGAGGATGTTCCTACCTTTCTCTCCTTTCTCCCCCTTCGGGCCCCTGGGTCCTTGGGGTCCTGGAGGCCCCATTGGTCCAGCCTCACCTGGAAGAACAAGAGAAACGTGTTTGCACTTCATCATGATTATTCTGCAGGTCAATCCCCAGTTGCTTGCAGCAAGAAGTGGGCTGGGGCGAGAGGGACAAGGACGAGAACGACACTAGGGATCAGATACTGAAGGTGGCATATGTAATGCTCAATTAGAAGGACGCATGCTTCAGGGAAACTTCTCTTCACAGAGGCTTTGCTGCTAGCTGGTTGCCAGAGGTTACTGGAACTGACTGCAAGGAGGCAGCAGGATTGCAATTCTTACCTTTGGGCCCTGGGTAGCCCATCTCCCCCCTATGACCAGGTGGCCCTGGGATGGTACCATATGCTGTAGAGGAAAATGAATAAGAACATCAGTGGGATGTGCCAGCAAACAGGCCCTAACTCTTATTGCAGAAACACTGAACAGCATTGCAATGAGACTCAGATCAAGGCTTTCTGGAACATTTTCCTAGTTTAAATAGTATTGGACGGGCTGTTTGGGGTGTTTTTTTTTTTTTAAGGTTTTGTACGTTCAAGAGACACTGAGCCAGACTCTGAGCTCATTTCCCCTGATGTGGCTCTAGAATAATCCCGCTGGCTTCAGACGAGCTTTTCCGGATCCGCAGTGATGCCATCGAGAGCAGAGCCTGGGCCACTGTCACGTCACCGAGGTGGAAAGCTGAGCAGGGAGTTCTTAGCTAAACATACATAGATGCAGCTGGAACCTGCAGAGCCGGCGCAGGAGTGCCCTTAAGGCTGTTGTAAAGGGTTTTACAAAATGTGATGGGCAAATGTGGCTGTCCTGACTCAAGTCTAGATTGTTCCTGACCCTGTGCTGGTCGGCAAGGGAGGTAGAGATGGAACAAGTCTTCTTCCCTTTGCTTGTGGCACAGGTGACAGAGAATTTTGGTTCCTACTCTTGCAGTATGCAAGGGCCAGGGGATGCTGCCAGCTAGAGAAGCACTGGGAACCCCACCCTCGCTGAGCGCCCCAGCCAGCAAACCTGGGCCAGCATGGGGAGAGGGCGAGAACACACAACGTTCTGGGATGATCAAGGAGGGACCAAAGTGTCTCTTACTTCTGAAGAAGTCCATGAGGTCCTCGGTGACGTTGCCATAATTTGCAAACACCTTGCTGATCCCAGGTGGCCCCGGGGGTCCTGGTGGACCTTGTGTGGTGTAAGTGACCATGTCCCGGAGGAGGCCTCGGCCTGGGGAATCAAACACAGGGTTTAAAATGGCATGACACAGAGGAGAGAACCCCCTTCAGCCAGAGGAGCACTGTTCCTAGGGCGATTTGAATGGCAAGTTCCTGGCCCGTTAACGTATCTCCATCCCTGCAGGGTGAATTCCCTGGAATAACCCTGAGATCCTGTTAGAGACCCTCTCTTCCTGCAGGAGAAGATTAATCTTAGCGGGTCAGCGCTGGATGGGATTTCACTGTTGTGGAGCTGGCGCTACTGTTTGTACTAAACGTCTTGGAGGACTGTGGTTTTATTTTCTCTTCTAAATCACCAGAGAACAACGGCCCCTGTGCAGGGGACCAACACAAGAGCCCAGCCACCATGCGAGGACTTAAGAGGGACTTATGTGGTGCACTGGTTTTGCATTGGCACCTCTGCACAGGGGTCAATTTCACCCAAAGACAGAGGGAGGCCAATCCCCCAGAGCCGTGCATTTCAGTGTCTTATCTGAGCAGGTTATTTTCATTTCCCCGGGCAGGTGAGCGCTGTCCCTTGCCTATTGCTAGAAATAAGGAATATCAGTTCATTCTGGCTGATGTTTAATCGGCAAAGAATTCAAACATCAATCTGCCCCCAGAGTTTGTGGCTCTGCAGAAATTTGCTCCCATTGGCTCAGGAGAAGAAGTAGCACTGTCACTGAGTCTGATTTCCTCCCAGTTACACAGACATTCTCCTCCAGCACAGCAAACCTCACTGTGGACTCACAGGTGGGCAGGTTCAGCTGGTCAGTGCTTTGCACTGCTGGTGGCAGGGATCAGTAGCTCTGTGCCTTGCTCCCAGTGGTGATGGGCTCAGGCGAGAGCTGCATCCAGCACTGCTCAGCTGGAAGGAGTTTTGTCCCATCTGATGGGAAGTGGGTAGGAAGAGAAAGTGGTGGATGGTGCTAGATGGGATTTGCAGGGGACGTGGGGGGAAGGAGTTGAGGTTTCACCATGCAGCGGGAGAAGGCTTCCCACTCACTCTGTATGCTCTCCGACACCCGAAGTGCCAGCTCGTTGTAATCCAGCGATCCGGTGAATGACTCGCTGTAGGATCCGCTCGAACTCATCGATCTCCTCTGTGCTCTCTCTGCTCCCAGGGATCCACCGTACGATCCGCCTGCACCCATCGAGCCACCGTACGACCCATCGCTGCCCATGGCGCCACCGTACGACCCATCGCTGCCCATGGCGCCACCGTACGATCCTCCTGCACCCAGCGATCCACCATATGATCCGCCTGCACCCAGGGATCCACCATATGACCCAGCCATGATGCCGCTATCTCCTTTTGGCCCTGGTGGGCCCATAGGCCCTGGGGGCCCGGGAGGCCCTGAGATGAACCTTCGAACATCATCACCTGCAAAACACAACAGGCGCCGATGGGGCTGTGCTAGCAGACAGACACACCCACCCTGCTTCACAAGGACAGGGTCCATGGGGCACTGGTAGCGGTGGCCAACAGCCTGGGAATGCTGGGCAGTAGCTGAGGTCTGCAACCTGATTTGTCTGCAGAATGCAGCATGTGGCAGCGCACTTCACTTTCTATCTGCAAACTGCCCCAGGAGGCTGGCATGTGTCCTGAGCCCCAGATGGGGAAACTGAGGCACAGAGCCCAAAGATGGAGGCTCCCCAGATTAAAAGCCACTTTTTCAAAGGTTGCCCTCAGTGACTTGCCAGCATAGGACAGAGCCAAGGCTGGGTTCAGGGTGTACTTGCTGCTTGCTCAGTCCACTAGACCCATACCCCCTTCCATTGCTCATTAGGAAAATGCCTTCTCCATAAAAAAATGGGGCAGTAAAAAACTTATGACAAATCCACCTTTAAATATAACAGTAGTAAACATTCATTGTCTCTCCAATGCCTTGCATCTTGGGATCACCAGATGCTGTATTAGCCCCACAGTCTGCTGCAGAATAGATAAGATGCACCAGGTGAAATTCAGCCCAGGGCAGAGGTTTGGCACAGGGACTAGGTACCATTTAAGTCCCGCTTCAGCCTTTGGGGGCCTTAAATGATACCTAGTCCTTGCAGTGAATTTCACCCAGAGCGAATCCTACTAGATCATAGATCAGACTTGCCAACTATAACATTGACCACAGCCAACAGCAAGCAGAGTGGGTGGGTGGTGAGATTGCCGTCAGATACAGAGTCTCCTTACTGGTTAGATATTGGATCAGCTCGCTCCTAAATGTGTCGCTCAGCACGTTGTCAGTGTAGGAGAAGTGGCCAGTTCCTGATAGACCTGGTGGCCCTGGTGGCCCTGGAGGTCCTGGGGGTCCTGGTGGTCCAGAGACGGAAGCATATCCCACACCTTGGGAGAGTAGGGATGGGGAGAAATAATATTTTTGTGAATGGAAGGTGACCTGGCAATTACACTTGTTTTGGAATCTTGATTGTTTCAAGATTCCAACCCGAAATTCCACCTCTCTTTGTGCCCTGAAATGCAGACATTGATGAGATTTGCAAGCTGCCTGGGGACTCAGTCCCATTTAATGGGAATTATGCATCCAAATCTCCTGGGCAGCTAACTCGCAGCCTAAATCTCCCTGCTGTCTCTGAATGCCATTTCCTCGGCAGGCCCAAACCCTTCCCAGCAGCTGTTGAGAAGAGCAAACTCCTTACTTTGCAGGTAAGAGGTGACATCCTCTAGGCTGAATGTGGAGAGAGAGCTGCCTGGCATTCCAGGGATTCCTGGGGCTCCTGGAACTCCAGGGGGTCCCTGTGGCCCTGGGGGCCCAACAATGCCACTAAATTCAGAGCCTGAAAGTACAATGGAAGAGAAAGAGAGTCATTGCAAGGCTCCCACCCCATTGCAACCAAACCGTCGCTCCCCTGGCAGAAACCTCTCTGCTGATGAAAGGGCTTCGCTCCCACATGTTTATTTGCAGTAGGAGTGTGTGGGGAATCCAAGAGAATGTGCTGTGAATGGCCTGCATCGGGACAGCAGATGCACGCTTCTGGAGGACTGCACGGACGACGAATGGGTGCAGAGGCCTGTGCTGTGGTCAGTTCCTCCCAGTGCAGAACAAGGGACCAGATTTGTATTTGCTTTGTACAATGGCATTAGAGGCTCCTTTGTGTCACACTCGTCACTCCATAGTTTTATTAGGGTTGGGGTCAATCTTTGCCTGTGTTTCCAGTCCTCACATGGAACAGACACTTCCCGAGCTTTCGGACAGAGGTGGGGTTCTGTTCAGAACCCCCTCACCTGCCGTTCTCCACAGCATCAGATGGAGCAAGATCCCGAAGGAGACACTCCTGGGTTTGACTGTGTACAAGCCATACACAGTACATAAGGGATTCCTTGAGTTTGATGGAACTGTGACATTCATTCAGTGCAACAGCTTGTCTGTAAGCAGAGCAGAACTGCTCATCAGAGGTTACAGAGGGTTAACCATAATGACAGGTGGTACTGGAAACCCTGGGCTTACAACTGACTCGCCTATAGATGATGGTTGGATGGGAGGAGTTTAGTTATAACATCCTCCCCCAGAAAAGTATGTTTGTCCCTCAGCTGTTGGTTGTGGAAATCTATCAACATATATCAGCCTGTAAAAGAATATCACTGACTAACTACCTGACATGTGGATAGCAGGATCTGACAGCTAGGGCTTACCTTGGAGTAAAGCTATTAGGTCACTATAAGATGTGCCGGGTAATCCTGGAGGACCTGGGGGCCCCGGGAGCCCAATGAGTCCATTATCTAGGAAATTAAAATCATTTAGATGTGAGGATTACAGCAACATTGGCAGGCTACACGTCACATGTGCCACTGAAACATGATCACTATCGCAGTGGGACAAACAGAGCTGGGTGGACAATTTACAGCCAATAATTCCTGCAGGGTGAAATTCACTTCCATGCAGAAGGCCAACCAACGGCTAAGGCCTATGTACCACTTACGATCCATTCAAATCAGGGCTCAGCTGATGCATAGGTCTAGTGCTGCCCCTCGTCACCAGATGGGAATTTCACTCATTGTGAATCTAGCCTCTTTCTATGCTCCTGGAATAGCCTCAGATTTACCCCTCAAGTATCTCTCTGCATCTCTTAGTCTATGAACTGATCGTGCATATTCAACCTGTTTGCGTTAGCTGTGATTGAGCCAATGAATCACATGGTATTGCTTCCCTGTTCCCTGACTGGATAAGCATGCCATGCTTTCAGTGCAAATGGGTGGATTTAAAATTTGTTTTCTGCAAATCCTGGTAGCTTGCAGCTTTGAAATTTGCTTTGCCAAAATGTTTCTGCCAGTAAAACTTGGTCACACAGGTTGAACTGCTCCTAGAGGGCATTAAAGTCCTCTCGGGTGGGGGTTTCAACTAAACAAACACTTGCCAACTAGAATGACAAAAAGTAGCTTTTCCCCCTGGAACTGTCTGGTTAATAGGATCCAATCAGTCAGGGCCAGATTGTAAGAGGTGCAGAACAGGGAACTGAACCAGGTGTCTGGAGCCCTAACCTAACCACTGGACCATCCTTCTTCTCTAAGGAGACCTCTGTGCTGGCCGTCACTATATATACACCAGCAATACATGCCTTCACTTAAGGCCTGATACAAAGGCCACTGAAGTCAATGGGTGCCTTGCCATTGACTTCTACGGCTTTTTGAACGGGCCCTTGGAGAGAACAGCGAGAACCACACACTAAAAAGGATCATTACTTGTTATGTAGCTTATAACCCGGCTGGTCAACTCATCATAGCTCAGTGACAGAGACAAGCCATCTCCTCCGGGTCCAGGCGGGCCTGGGGGCCCCTGAGGTCCAATTAGATACTGACGAACTTCTTCTCCTGAAATGAACAAGGAAAATACGTCTTGTGCTGCTGGTTGTCCCCAAAGAGTGGGAAGGCATCGGCTGCAAGCATTCACAGTCTGACAGCAGGGCTTCCTAGCCAGGGGCTTGCACTGAAAGACGGACTCTCAAACCTGCCAGCAGGGTGCTCCCACACATCCCAGCTCCCCATGCACGTGTGCCTGGGTATTGTATTGGGAGCTGGGTAGCTCACAGAGTCTGGACCTCCTTTGAGGTGGGGATCCCCAGGAGAAAGACATACTAGCTCTGTTCTCTTTGAGCTGCTGCAGGGATCTGCTCTGCTTGTATTTAGCAGGCTGAGCTATTTCTTCAGAATCCACCCATACCAAGATCCTTCTTACAATTCATAATTAGTTCAAGTTCTGATTGTATTTCCTTTGTTGTCAGTTTCTAGCAAGGAAAGCTCAGCTCAGACGCAGTGCCTGCTCCTGCTTTTCAATTGGATTTTCCAGCTGGATTGACTCAAGCACAGAGAGGTCAAGTGATTTTCCCCCAGGGGGTCTGTTGCTCAGCCAGGAGTAGAGCTCCGTGCAATCCCTAGCTGTCACCATGATTTAAACCTACTCAACATCTCTGCCATGGGACTGCCCTCTGATCTGAGGCATGATGAGATTACATGATGACAGCTCTAATAATAGAGATGATAGCTCTTTACTCTTAAACAGGAGCCAAGACTATCCAGAGTTAAATCATCCCAAAGCAAGGGATATAAACCCTTAATTTTGGGTTAGGAAGACAAGGTCGAGGAAGAAAATTTCCCTGGGGACAGGTTTCACCATCGCAGCCTGCTGCAGGGTTTCTTCCTCTGACGCAGCTGGTGCTGGTGACAGTGACAGGCCACTGGTCTGACCCAGTCTGGCAATTCCTACGTTCCTAAGCATTACCCAGCCAGTACCGAGCAGCAGTGGAATCTGCAGCCCTCACTGCTCGGGGCACTCACTCTGCAGCATAGCCAGGATGTCTTCGTAAGTCAAGAATCTTGATGAGGATGATGAAGAGCTTGACATCTCAAAACTGTAACCGGAGCCTGTGAGAATGGAAATGTTTAAGGTCATGTAGAATGAAGACCGACATACAGAGAGGCAGCTCGATAGGTAATTGTTTGGTGTGCCAGGCAGTGACAAAGAAACGGACTAACACTGGATCAAGGGGTGCAACTTAAAAGGAATTTAGTGGCTCAGTGGGAAAGACTTTCCACTCATGCGCAGGGTGATGAATTCAGGGCTGGATCACAGCGTGGTCAGCAGGTAAGTATCATCCACATGACAACAGATATGAAACTAATGGCCTGCCACTTGGGAAAACATGGAGCCTCTGCTCTCTTGACCTAGAATGGATTCTATATAGACAGCCAGAAGAACAGGGGCTTCTGCCTCTTTGTAGATCCCTCATCTTTGAGGGACAAGACAATGGCAGACAGTCTAATCCCAACAAGCAGACGGCAATACTGTCACCTACATGCTGCCCATAGTGACAATGGCAGATTACACTCCCCTCTGACTCTCCAGGAGTTTAGGAGGGTCTAGCATTCAAACTGAGTATCTAAAAGGCAGTAAGAATTGCCTAAATCTAACGTAAAAATGAGACATGACAGAGGGCTCAATTTTGCCCCCTTCACTCATGTGGAGCAGCATGCTATTCTTTGCATAGCCCCAGTCGGACATTTTATAATCATGCTGGAGCACTGCCCTATAGACACCAGGAGCCCCTCCAGCCCTGGGCTCAACGGCAGGTCACATTCTGATCTCAGTTACGCTGAGTTTCAAAGAAGGTTGCACAGATGCAACCGAGAACAGGATTTGGTGCATAGCGGCGCTTAGGTAGACGGGAACATGGGGCTTACTCGTCATGGAGCTCATAACACGCTTGGCCAGCTCGGCGTAGTCCAAGGATTGTCCATCAACGGTGGTGATGATTCCTGGTGGCCCGGGGGGTCCTGGTGGGCCTTGAGGTCCAATCAGGTAACGCCCGATAGTGTCACCTAATGAGGAAAAAAGGTGACAGCAGAGTGAGAACGGTGTGACACGAGGAGAGACTGTGTAGTGGGGTCTGAAGGGAGCCTGGTCATGTGGATCCTCCCTGGTTGGGTATTACAGAGAGTCTGAGGATGATCACACAACACTCTTTCACTCTCTGCACTCCCCTCTCCACGGCCCATGGAAGTGTAACAGTACCTGCCTGCCGGGGAGGGTTTAGGCAGGATCCTTGCAGGAGGGTGCCCGTATCAGAGGGGCTAGTGCTCACCGGTGTATAGGATGCAGAGCAGCAGGTGGGGCTGCAGCCCATGCAGAGTTGGCTGCCACACTTGGGAGAATTATGAAGGGCTCAAGAGTGGAGGAATGCTGGAAGCCATCCAGGAAGGATGGGAGAGGGTGGGTCTAAGGGAACCCAAACCTTTGGTGGATCTAAGTCCTGTTTAGCTTCCCCCTCCCCTGCCGGCCCATGCTGGAGATGGGGGCACTGAATAATTTCAGCCCCACAATGGCCAATGGATCTTGGGTGGTGGGACTGCCAGGAGCAGCTGAGTAACCAGCCCTCGTCAAAGCCTGACGTCCCTGGTTGTACTTACTCTGCAAGTACTCTGCAATGTACTGCTGAATCTCCTGCAGTGAGCCTCCAGCTGGGCCTGGGGGACCGCGAGGGCCGGGAGGACCTGGTGGACCCTGCCTGTGTCTTGAGTTTGAAGACCCGCCTGAAGAAATAAAATAGGCCAATGGCTTTTAGCATCAAGGGACCAGACCAAGGACTGGTAGGCTCGGAGCAGGCCCTGATCCCTTCACCTGGGTATGGGAAGAGCTACGCTAGTATGGTCAGGGCTGGGAGGGACCCTTAATAAATTACCTAATCAGGATGACAGAGGCACATAACACTGGAGCTCCAGGCTTTGCACTGGCTCCCAGTTCTCTTTCAAGTGCAATTCTGGGTATTGGCTGTTATTAAATCTGAGCTATTTCTCTGGCCCCATCATCACACCATCTGAACACCTCACAGGCCTTAATGCATTTCTCCTCAAAACACCCCTGTATGGCAGGACAGGCCTCTGATCCCCATTGTACAGGGGGGAAACTGATGCACAGAGAGCGACTTGCCCAAGGTCAGGCAAGAAGCCTGTGGTGGAGCAGTAACTGGACCCCAGGTCTCTCAAGTTCTAGGCTCGTGCCCTCACCACTGGACCAGGCTTCAGTTCCATGCCCTCCCGAAATGCCCTTCTCTGAGCCTACTCTCCCACATCCTATAACATCACCATCAGCTGGTAGGATCCAGCTGTCTGTCACCAGCATGGAAATCCGGAGCAAAGCATTTCCTGTGATGAGCTCCAAGCTCTGGAATTTGCTTCCTCTTGCAATCTGCCAGCGCCCCTCTATGGGAACCTTGAATTGGATTTATGGTTGATTTAGGCCACTGGTCGTTTAGTCTGAAGGTGGAGGACAGGAACGGTGGAGAATAATCTGGTTTAACGTTAGCAATAGATATTGGGCCAAATTCATCCCTGGTGGGACTCTGCCAACGCATCCCCTCCATGATGGAGCTACAAGGCGCCCATGGCATATAAAGGACCTGGGCCTGAGTCTCCTCTCACACTGGTGTAAATGAGGAGTCAATGGAGTGACACTGGTGTGAGTGAGATCAGAATAAGACATTTGGATCTCAGTGAGTCAGGCAATCGAGGCAATGCACTCCCAAAGGACTGGGTGGTTCCTGCGATGCAGAAAACGGAAAGGTGCGATTCTGGAGTTGTCCATTTTGGGAAAGATGTTCAGGACTGCCTAAGGAGCTTATGAGCACAAGTGCCATTGACTTTCAGTGGGACCAGCACTCCTAAATCCTTTTGAAATTCTCCTCCATTAATGTCAGCACTTCCTGCTACACGGGACCAGATAGAGTCTGATCCCCAAATAGGCTCCCCTTACCTGATGAAGACCCTCCTGGGATGCCGGGAGCCCCTGGCACGCCTGCATCACCTGGAAACAAGGGAGAGAGACACAGGTAGCCTGGATTGGGCAGCAAGGGATTAACTCACCCCTTGGGTAGTTTATAATGGCTGATGTGTATGTCCCCTTCCAGCCACAGCACTGATTCAGTCTGAGATGGGGTCATCCCAGACCCAGGGGCATGATCTTGGAGACTGGGGTGAAGGGACAGGGCACAACCCTGCAGTGAGGTGAGTAAGGGCCAGCAGCAATGGCAGCTCCTGTGCTCAGGGCAGTGCAGTCCCTGCTCCCTCGGTGCACCCAAAGAGGGCAGCACGGCCATGCTTTCACCCTGTACCAGCCCAGGAGGAGCAGGCTGCCTCAGGGAGAGGTCTGGGTGTGAAAGGGCTGCAGGTTCAGGGCATGAGGAGGAGGAAGGGTTTTCTTTTCACAAACCTTTGTCTCCTTTGGGTCCGGTGGGTCCTCGAGGCCCTGCGGGTCCGGGAGGTCCCTGGATGGCAACTCCAGCACCTGCCCAACCAGAATGCCAGGAAAAGGAGTTAGAAGTGCACAGGCAGAAAAGCCTTGGGGGAGATCCTGGCCACACTGAAGTCAATGGGAGTTCTGCCATCGATTTCAGCAGGGCCAGGATTTCACTGCCTGGCTCCAGCTAAATGCTCAAGAGCAATTAATGCAGAGAAGGCAGAAGTGTGTGCACACTGACCTGAAGCAGAGATTCCTGGGAGGCCGGGCTGACCTGGTTCACCTATATGAAACACACAGAGAGAGGCCAGTCACACATTCCTGCTGTTACAGTATCCCCCACCTGACAGCAGCGCTGTCTGCTGGAATCCTATTTACCTGTGAATCCTCGTGGGCCCGGTGAACCTGTGAACAGGAAAACAGAGGCGTCGTTAGACTGTTCACACCCACCTGGCTTGGAGTTGCTAGATCACCCAGGCCCTGATCGAGTATGCAGAACACAATCACAGCATCTGATTATCAGGGCTGAACTGGGTATTTTAACCCAGGCAAGGGAGGGCATTCAGCCAGCTTCCTGCTGAGCATGGGTTTATGTTTAACACTCCCGCATCCATGCACGCTACTAAGCACCTCTGAGTCCCAGAGGACCCTGCAGGGCAGCAAAGCCATGGGGGAGGAGGAGCGCCGCCTCTGACGATGTCAGTGACAGGACCTGATGGAAAGGAATCGCTCTGTGGCTAAGGCAGAACAGAGATGGGCCTGGACCAGAACAATGAACGCCCCCAAACCACAACCCACGCCGCATCAGAAGCCACGCTTTGCAAATGGATCTTGTCTCTTTGATGGCAGAACCGAAGCTCTGGTTCCCAACACCCCTGAATCTTACGGGCACCCGAAATCTAGATTGGAACGTCGTGGCTTGTCACTGCCCTGGCTCCTGAACTGGAATCTAGTTAGTTGCCATGGAGTCAAGGGAGAATCCTATTTATTATTTGTACCGTGGTAGCTCCTTGGAGCACCATCATGGCCCAGGGCTCCATTGTGCTAGGTGCTGTACACACACAGAACAAAAGGACAGTTCCTGCCCCAGAGAGCTTCTGCATTGCTTATCAGTGTGAGGGTTTAGTGCTGAGGCACTTTACCAGTGTCTTGAAAAGCTAGCTGTTGGGGAAGGCTCATGCTCAGTCAGAGCAGTAGGATCTGAGAAAATGGACTCACCTTGGTCTCCCTTTGGCCCAGGTGGGCCTGGTGGACCTGCGAAGAATGTTTCTGTAATGAAGACAAAAGGGTTGTTTAATGTACACAAGCAGACACAGCCATGGAGTGGAGGACCATGACGTGTCCCCCCGTCTACATCCTCCTGAAGCCAGGGATCGCCGGGGGTTCATTTGAACCGCAGAGGGAGAGAGAGGTTTCAGAAGGATCAGGCACAAGAACTGGGGTTAGGAATCAAATGAAAGTACCTACCTGAGGTGGGCACGAAGGAGCCTGGTCTTCCTGGTGGGCCTGGCGGGCCTGGTAATCCTTCTCCTAAGCAAGGGAGATAGAACAATACTCAGAAGGGAAGGCAAAGGCCAGTGAATGCAGCAGTCCACATAGCAGAGTCGCTGGATTGCCAAACCTGGTGCCAGTTGCTTATTTCTCACTGCACCTCTATCCCACATTAGTCAATCACTCCCTGCTGTAATACTGGAGGATCACAGCATGATCCAGTTAGGGGGAAACTCCATTTACAGTGTGGTGCAGGAAAAATCCCAGAGTGCCTCAGTGCATTCAAATGGCCTTTCCACTCCTAATCCAGTGAAGCTTTACTTATAGAGGAGTTTTCATTCCATAATAAACGGGGCCCACACTGCTCAGCTCCTGGGGCTGCAGCAATCACCATCTAACAGCTAGTTTTTAAGTGCTGCATTGCACAAGGATTATCAACTCTTCAGCCTCCTCTGCTCTGGGTGAGAAGGGGAAGGGAAATTACCACTATCCCACTGAAAGGGGAACAAGGAGGCATCCTTAGCAACCAGTATTGCTCCCGGCGGGGAGTGCAGAGGAGCCAAGGCTAGACCGCTGGGCAGTAGAGGACGGAAGATGCTACAACTGCAAAGAAGAGTTGGCACCCTTTCGCCTTTCAGGGTGAAGACATGACTTTCCTGGCGAAAGTTTCCCCACCAGCCTTCCCCCAGAGGTCAGGCCCACCAGCAAGTCCAGGGAGTGTGTGTGTGGGGGGGATTTTGCTAGACAGTTCCTCTCCCATTATCGTAAAACTCCCCTTCTAGTGAAGTGTGCCTGTGTGAACACACGGGGTTAAATCCTGGCCCCGTGGAAGTCAATGGCAAAACTCCCATTCACTTCCATGGGGCCAAGATTTCTTCCACACTGTTTCAGAATTGCTCATCTGGGGGCACATGACAAATCGACTGTAAACCGCCCCTCCCCCCCGCCACAATCCATGGATGTGGGGGAACCAGGTTTTACCTGCTGGACCGCGAGGTCCAGGTGGTCCCTGGATGGACGCGCCTGACAAAAGAAAAGAATCAGATGTATTCAAGAATATTTTCATACCAAAATGAACAAGTTGAAAGCATGCTGCAGGCTTTATTCCACCCCTGTGCTCTCTCCTATGTACTGCACTGTATGTAATACTCTATTATAATATATATACCTGGGGGTCCTGGAGGGCCAGGGGGGCCTGCTCGTCCCAGTAAATCTGACGAAACTGAAAAAAAGGAAATATTTTTGCTCTGGAAATATTGTTGCGATGTTGCTAATGAAAGCTATTGGAGTCAGGGGTGGATTAAGGCCAGATCCTTGGTACAAGGCCTCATGGGTCAAAGGGGACCTGGACACACCCATGATTCTGAGAGGACAGGGTAGGGCTTCCCTTGATAGTCCCTTGGGGACCATAAGAACAGGCAGCAAGACCTGGGGCAGGTGAGTTTGGGATGGCCAAGGCCACCAGGGTGGGAAACAGCAAGGAATCTCTCTGGACAGTGAGGACCTGTGAGAAAGACCACAGAGGCCAAAGATGCTGGGCTAGGATGACAAGACTTTTCAGGAGGAGGAAGAATTTTTAAAGGAGGGCCTGAATTTTTTGGTGAGCAGGGTAGAAGGCCAATTTTTCATGAATCTGGGCTCCGGATAGTCTTAATTAGAGATGGACTCCAGCCTCAAAGCTGAGATGTGAATCCCAAGTTCGGGGGTGTTCAGATCTAGGATTTGGGTTCGGCCCATTATAGAGCTATGGAGGAGTCACAAAGTTCTGTTCCAGATCCGAATTACTCCAAATGCAGTGTTTGCATATGGGGAGCGGATCGGGACCACCTTTAGTCTTAATCCATCCTTGATCAACATCCTACAAATACTTACAAAAGCTTTTCAGAGCATAGTAGAATAATCCAAGGTATAATAAATCATTGTAATAGTAACTGGTTGCAACATGCACACTGTATTACATAAAACAAACTGATTTTCCCCAGGGGATACTGCTGTTAACTCAATTCTGTTTCTGTCACTTCTGCCTTGAAATTAACATTTCTTTCCCTGATGATTTTGTCCTCAAACACGTGGGAGACTCTAGCTCTTGGTCCTCCTCCACATCCATATAACATGTCACTTTAGGCTGGTTACTTCTTTGCAGCAGGCTTAGCATTAGTTTTAGTGTAAGCACAGGGCAGCTGCATGTTCTTGTAGCCTAGTGGCCAGAGTAGTGCAGTAAAACTCAAAAAGACCTTAGTTTCAGTCCTGGCTCTGGCCTGCTAGCTCTCCTTTGAGCAGACCATGTCAATGCCCCGTGCCTCAGTTTCCCCATCTGTAAAATGGGGATAATGATACTGCCCTCCTTTGTAACGTGTTCTGAGCTCTACCAATAAAAAGTGCTAGATACTATTATTGTCATCATATAGATACCATGAGCCTCAATTAAACCACGTGCACACTTCATCTACAACATATTGAGCTAGAGACATCTCAAGTTGAAGGACCCTCTCCCTTAGCTGGGCTGGTCTCACCCACTAACTCTTCATGCTTCCAATAAAGAACAGAAGCAGCATCTCTTCTTACTTTGAGATAATGAAGTTGCAACTTCTGATTTGATGGTTTCCACAACGGTTTCACCGGTGAGCCCTCTCTCGCCACGTGGACCTTCATCGGGAACAGAGGGAGTGTGGGTTATTTAGCCCATAGAGGACGAGCTCTACCTTTTGGGGGATCTGCAAGGCTGCAGGCTAATGTACTAGCTTCTGATCTCCTCTGACACGGCTTCAGATTTTGCTTTCTGTTAAAACTGGTTGACACAAATTCAATCCTTGATGGACAGGCATCCAAATCTGGAAATTCCTGCATAAATCTGCCATTATTATCAAGCTCAGTTCAGGGTCCATCTCTAGCTCCCACCTTCTTACATAGCAGGACCCCTAGATCAGGACCATAATCCAGATCCTCAAAGATATTTAGGCACTTAACTCCCACTGAAATCAGTTCCAGTGGGAGTTAGGCACCTAAATACCTTTGAGGATCTGGGCCCATATAACAGAAAGGCAGCTTTGATTGAAATGTGCTCTGCTAGAGCTAACGCCCGGATAGAATAATAATAGCTGTATCTGTGGCTGTAGCTTTCATACAGAAGATATTTGGGCACTCCCCACACACTCCTCTATGGGAGGGTGGGGGGAGAGAGACATGAAAATTGGGAATTTCTTAAAAGATTAATTAAAACTATGAACGCAGACGAATGAGCCAAAATGAAAAGCTCTGCAGACAAAAGAGAAAGAGACTTTGCAAGAAGCTGAGAAATAAGGAGCGGGACTGAAAGAGTTTGTGAAAAAGAAAAGAAACGAATGCAGTTCGTTCAGAGGCAGACAGTGTGCTAGGCAGACTGTGTACGGTACCTTGCAGTCCGGGGAGACCAGCTGGCCCAACAGGACCTGGTTTCAAAGGACAAACAAAAAACGACTGCATTAGATTTCCATGGCTGTATTTAACGGTATCAGGGGACAATCAATAGGCCTTTGAAAGAGCTGAGAACATCAAATCATACATTTGTCCACGCAAGTAAATTAAATCAGGATATGGGTATGAATTAATCAGCATGCCAGTGGATACTGGAGGTTCTGGAGAGGTGACTTTTAGTTCAATACCTGGCAAATAAAGCACATAGTCCATTTAGACTGGTGAAATAACCAGGCAGGTACAGGGTATAATACAAAGACAATGGGCCTGATCTAGTCTGCCTTGTCCCTTCCCTTGATGAAGCTTAGGAATAACACCACTGAAGCCAAAGGAGTTACACCACTGTAAGAGGCAGACAGGTGCGAGAAGAATCGGCACCTTTGAGGTTTGCTCTATGACTCCATTATACTGGAGGGCGATGACTGAATAAGGACTGTTCAGAAGAGGTTTAGGCTGGGGGGTTACCATGGAGCCTGGGGCTCTTAGTGTTAGGGTCTGGAGCGGGCAGTGCTAAAATCTCGTCAGCAGTTCTTGCGAGATTTCTGCTGTACTGATGACAACGCCACCCAATTCAGGACTGGAAGATAAGCCCCTTCTGCGTCTGGATCTGAAAACAAAACTATGGGGTATGTGTGTGGGCGGGGAGGGGGTGGGGGGAGGGGTGTCAGATCCAGGGTATTTCCCCCCTCCCTTTCTTGAAATGCGAAGGGACTTGGATTTGAGATTCCAGGTTTGACCCATTGCTAGACTGTGTTCATTAGATCAAAATGTAATGGGAGGTTCCAGGCCACAACCTCACTTCCTCCTACTCTTCTGAAGCCTCCCTCCTACTTGCCCCTCTTGTATCTGTCTCCCACCCCCATCTTCACTCCCTTCCCCGTGCTCCAAATGACCTGTCTTCCTTTTTAAAAATCCCTCCTTCAAATACACATGCTCACGGTGCTGCCTGTTTAAG
Source organism: Natator depressus (assembly GCF_965152275.1). Classification (NCBI taxonomy): domain Eukaryota; kingdom Metazoa; phylum Chordata; order Testudines; family Cheloniidae; genus Natator; species Natator depressus. Next base: position 118,336,529 of record NC_134240.1, on the reverse strand, counting down.
TGAGGCCCAAACCCTGGCCTTACTACGGTGGAGATCACAGAGGGCAGGCAAGATGGGGAAGCTAATGAATAGAGAGTCCCTGACCTATGTGGCCTGTAGGACAGGACAGCTTGGCAGGGACAGGAAACCACGGACTCCAGAATGCTCCTTAACGCTGCTCCAGAAAGGAAGAGTGTGGACCCCACTCAGCCCTGGCAGAGCAGGGGGACCCTAGCCATGTCCCCAGGCTGGCTGACCATACTCCTGTCGGCCCAAGAAGCATGTTCACCGGGCCCCCACCTGCTGCTCAGAAGCAGCATTTTCCAATTCTGCTTTGTGCCCCCTCTCCCACCTATAAGATGAAAAAGCATTTTACCCTGAGATTGTTAAATTCCTGCCAGGGCAGGGACCCTGTCCTTCTCTGTGTTTCAGACAACCCCAAGCACAGTGCTCAGTAAATACACAACAAACAGTGATGCAGGCTGCACCTGGAAGGAGCAGGGTTTCCTTACCTGGGACACCGGGTGGTCCTGGTGGTCCTACTGCTCCTGGTGGTCCTGGAGGGCCAGGGAGAGCAATAGTTGATGAACCCTCTGCAACACAAAAACAAGGCAGTTGGCAAACAGAGAAGAGAAGTAAATCTGCAACAAATATCATTTGTAACGAACGCTCTGACCAGTTCTGCTGTCTACATTGCCACAACCGACTTAAATGATGCAAACACAAAGAGACCCTGATCCTTTGTAGGCACAAGGTAACCATGAAAATAGAAGGGATAATAGAAATTAGAGAAAATCATCAAAAACTAGGGCTGTTCAAAATCCCACTCTCATACATACCAGCAGTTATAACTTGGCCGGGAGCACCAGATTCACCTAGGAGAGAGAGGGACAGAAGAAGAGCAATCAGTTAACAGATCAACAAAACATTCTGAATAAGTTTCTGATAGCATTTTGGCTTCTGTTCTCATTCCCCTCAATCTTTTGTTAGAGAAATTATAAGGATGGGAGATAATGGGGGAAGAAAGAGACAGAGAAGAGAGAACTCAGCTAACTCCAAAAGATTCTTTAATCAAATGTCCAAATGCTGCATTTGTCAGAATGCATAACAGGCCCAGTTCTATCCTACATACAAGTGTGCGGCTTCCACTGAAGTCACTGGGGCTTGTGATCATGTATCTGGGGGCAGAGTTGGGTCCAATATGTACATTTCAGAGAGGGAGCTATGCTGATGACTTCTTTGGAGAACACCCTGTTTTCTACGTGCTTCAGGAGACTTTTGTTAACTCCATTTTTCTTTTTTGAAACCACTAGGTGCCACTGTTGATCCAGGCACTGGTCAGGAGACAAGAAAATCCTCACTAATGCAAAGTACCTAGAGAATAAATGAATATCTGGTTTGAATCCCAACTTACCTTTAGCCCCTGGTCGACCGGGGTTGCCTGGGAGTCCTGGTATGAAGAAACAATTCAAAATTATGAATGTAAATATTTTTTTCCAGATAATTCCCAGAATTGTAATTGTGGGTTAGTGAGAAAACCCCCCACCCAGTCACTTGATCCAGCCATTTATTCTCCTACATTTATAGCAGGTGGTTTTACAAAGATTTCCTGCTGTTGATTGCACCTCCTTTGCTTTATCAGAGGGCCCCAGATACCACTGCAAGATGGTGCACTGAAGAGTATGGCATCGCTGCTGGAAAACCCCAGATTTCTAGTGATGGCTAACGGGGTGGTTCAATTATGCACAAGGACCTGGAACACCTTCCTAGTAACTCAGGGTGGGATTTTCAGAAGTGTAGTGGGACACGGTGCTGCTAAATAGTTGTGAAAATCCCATCCACAGTAACGATCTCAACACCCACTTTGATTCAGAATCCTGTGAGTCACCATATTAGAATCCCTATTTTGACCTGATGAGGGTGAAGATTCCAAGGAGTTCCTGAACTAGCATCCAGCAGAAATCTATTTTCTATCAGATGGGTGTTGTTTATTTATTCAGGACATCTCAGCCCAGGTGCTCCTCCAAGTGACCTTCCCATAGCACTCCCCAAAGTTTTCCCTAGCTCAGTGTTCTGCTTTACTCAGTGGGATACACTGCGCCCTTGAAATTGCATGGCCTTTTCTAGCTCTTATCATCTCCTCACCAGCTGACTAGCATTAACTCATTTTTCCAGTGTTTTACAAAAAGGAAAGTAAGTGAGCTTAGTCCTGGTGAAAATTTCTAGGCTGACAGCCCTGGAGGTTGAAATCCTTCGTTTATTTACAGGACATCTACATTATGGGGAAAGGAAATGCAAAGTTCTTCCCCATGGCACCCCACCAATGTAACTTAACCCTGTTCTGGAGGTGCAACCTCTAAGGTTCAGACAGTAACCCATACCATGATACACCTCTACCCCGATATAATGCGACCCGATAGAACACGAATTTGGATATAATGCGGTAAAGCAGCACTCCGAGGGGGCGGGGCTGCGTGCTCCAGTGGATCAAAGCAAGTTCGAAATAACGCGGTTTCACCTATAACGCAGTAAGATTTTTTGACTCCCGAGGACAGCGTTATATCGGGGTAGAGGTGTAATTCACCCTTTGACTGGAAATGCAAACAATGGGGCTAGCTAGAGACATTTGTGGTGGTAGCTTTGGTGATGTGGTGACATGGAATTAGACTGAAACAATCAACAGATTTCACAAAGACCATTGGGCAGTCACCAAATGATAACAAGGCTTGGTCACTACAAAACTGGGCTGGAAGTGGATCCTAGCATTTGGGAGAGGACAGCCTTCTGATGTGTCCTTGTCTTGCCTAGGGTTCCATGTGTGGAACGCTGTAAGGCTGAGACAGCTACCAGGCTAGTGAGGAGGTAATGTGGATTTGAACTGTACTAAAGAAAAACCGTCTCTCATGAAGGCCCATTCCTCATTACTACAGCACATTTCAAACTGGGTTTTCCTAGCATTTAATAAAATATCTGTGTTAACCTTAAAAAATGTGGTCAGCTGAGCTCCCCTAACTCCATAAATGAGACTTGGTCATGCGTGAATATATGCTGTCAATCTCATATCTCGGCTATTTTAGTGGTCCCTACACCTGTGTTTCATGTAAGGATAATAGGCTTACAAATGTGAAGCTAATAGGAAAGTCAAGGTGCTACAACGTGTTGGTTATAAGCCAGAATATGGCAAAATGACTTACCTGGGGGTCCCTGCGGTCCTGTGAGACCTGGAAAAATAAAGGCAAAAATTCTGAGATTTGGAAAAATTTCTTTGGGGAAAAACAATAATTTTGTTTATAATTATGGGCAGATCTTCAGCTGTGCAAATCAGCATCCATATACGTGTGTGTACTCTGCATATTGCAAAGGGCCCAACATCCACATATCCTCGCATTTCATCACAACGTCCCAGCATGACTATCTGGCATAGAACCATAGAGTTGGCAGGCAGGCAATCCCTCCAGATGGGATGTGTAACTCAATGGCCTTGTCTAACAATAGTCATTTTTTCCTTTCCGCTTTTACCTGGCTGTCCTGCATCGCCAGCGGGTCCAGGTGGTCCTCGCAATCCTTGCATTCCCATGAGACCTTGTTCCCCTAGGGACGGTTACCAAGACAACATATACATACTCAGATTCGTGTAGCGCAATAACCATTTACAGTCTAGAGACTGTTGATGTGAAAAGAGCCAACGTTTCGATTGTAGGTACCTCCCACAAGTCAGCAGGCATGCTGGCACATTAAGCGGGTACTTTCATGCCTAAATGGCCAGTTTGAACATCCAAAGTTAGGAGGCGGGCAACCAAGTTTGAAGTGCCACAATGTTGTTCTGTCCAATATAAGATATAAGGCCACTGCTGTGACACAGCAAGAGTCAGGTGATCTCCAGGAGATCGCATACGGTATATCTAGTCACTCGGGCTTTTGCTTGAAATGGGGAGGTGACTGTGTGACCATAAGGAAAATACACACACATTTATCTGGTGCTCATGCTACAGAATGCATAGGATAGTTCATTCTTAACTTCACTCTAGTGTCTTGGACACAGACTACCCATCGCAGGTGAGGCCAGGATGATGGGGCACAAGGATAGTTAGCCTCCCGTAAACATCTCTCGGTTCAGGGTTAGATGTTTGATGGCACACTACTGTACTACTATGTTGAGAGACCAGGGCCCCAAGTCACAACTCCATTGACTCTGTTACTACATCAGTCACCATCTCAAGCTGCAGGCCAGTCACGATGTAGGTGATCATTCGTCTCTGATGAGGGGCAATGGGGGAGAAAAAGGAAAAAATAGCCACCTACCTCGTGGGCCTTGGTGTCCATCGGGGCCAGCTGGACCTACCCAAAGATAAGAGCTCATTAGGGATTGCCGGAATGGTCCCACAGTATACCCAGTATGGGGGGATATTCCCTGTATGGTGTATAGCTGAACACAAGACTATGGCTTTCTATTATATTATGTCTGAATAAGACCTTGACTGGGATCATTGATGGTTCAGAAACTTTCACCTAAATCTTAAAGGTAAGGACCTTGTTTATGCAAATATAATCTAATGAAAGCAATTTGTGGGAAAGACCTGGCGATATATACAGTACAATCCCACTGCACAGTTATCTCCGTTCCAGTCCTCACAGACATGGACTAGCCGCTGGCGGAAACAACATCTGTGTGTGTTCTCTAGAAATGCTGCATCAGGTCTTTGTTATTTACCAATGGATCCTTTGGCTCCCGGTTCCCCTGGAGGACCAGGCAATCCTCTTGAGCCTGGCTCACCTGCGATCAAATCAAATTAAAGTGAATACAAATAATGTTGGTGAGGGTAGAGTTCATGACCATCCACAACATTTGCAGCTTTGCAAGCTAAAGATAGTATTGACAGGCCATTCGGGCCTCATGATTCATGGTGCCGCGTGATCACCTCTGGGTATTGGGAGGAAGTTTTCCAAAATGCACAAATTAACTGAGTGCATTCCAGGTGAGGGGGACTCTCGCTGAAGTAATAGGTATGGATCCCTCCCCAGGGATACCTGATTATATGAATCAAGAATATGATCAGATATGGCAAACCTCATGTTCTAATGAACAAAAATGTCAACAATAACAATATTTTTACATCTTTGAAAAATAAGCAGAGCAAGCTTGGATGGGCAGACTTTATTCCTGCATGCACTTTTTAATAATAATCCACTTCATATTTTATAGCCAGTATTAATTCCAGGACCCCAGACATCAAGTGTTTGTATACTGACCTGTCAGACCACGAGGTCCTTTCTCTCCATGGTCACCTAAAGCAAACACAAGGGGAAATATAACTTCATGTAATTCATAGAGTCATAGATTCCAAAACCAGAAGGGACCATTGTAATCATCTAGTCTGACCTCCTGTATAATACAGGCCATAGAACTTCCCCAAAATAACTCCTAGAGCAGATTTTTTAGAAAAAACATCCAGTCTTGATTTAAAAATTGTCAGTGATGGAGAATCCACCAGGACCCTTGGTAAATTGTTCCAATAGTGAATTAGTTTCAACATTTATGCCTTATTTCCAGTCTGAATTTGTCTATCTTCAACTTCCAGTCATTGAATCTCATGATATCTTTCTCTGCTAGACTGAAGATCCTACTGTTAAATATTTTTCTCCTAAGTAGATACTTATAGAATGTGACCAAGTCACACCCTTAACCTTCTCTTTGTTAAGATAAAGAGATTGAGCTCTTTGAGTCTGTCACTATGAGGCATGTTTTCTAATGCTTTAATCAATCTTGTGGCTCTTCTCTGGACCATGTCCAATTTATCAACATCCTTGATGAATTGTGGGGATGAGAACTGTTTCACTGAAAAATTTTACTGTCGAAGAAAAAGAAAACCTGATGACAAAAGCATCAAGTAACCAAAGCCAATGAGGTATGTGATTGATCCCAACCTGACACTGGGGGAACCAGGACAAAATATCCTGAGTAATCTAACAGGAAGAAAGTACTGACAAAAGTAATTTAATTGATTAGCATACCTTTGGGTCCAGGTGCTCCCAAAGCTCCTTTCTCACCTAAAAGATATAAAAGCAATGGCTTAAAGTATAAATGTTGTAGGGGGAGAAAAAGGTCTCCCTCCATCATTCCTCTCTAGAGACAGGACATGACCCATCTCTTCTTTTGATGCTTCATTTAATCTAATCTAATCTATCATGCTCCTATCTATCTATGGTATTTCCAGGGTACCTATCACCATCACTAAGTTTATTCTTTTTCCTCCTATCTTTCTCCTATTATCCTCGGGCCCCAGGGCCAGAACCTTTCTCAGATATAACTCTGATTCACAGCTGGGTGTTCTCTTCTGGGCAGTAATGGAAAAGCACAACATCTGTTACAGCCATCATAACTCATCAGTGTAGCAGAAAGTGGGCTCTAAGTCTTACCTTTGGCCCCTGGGAGACCTGCTTCACCTCTAAATCCTTGAAGACCAGGAGAACCTGCAAGAAAAAATGAAATTGGGGTTTTAATCATGTCCAGCCTACTCCACCGCTGAACACATTTTCTAAGGAAGTCAAGCATGCAGAGAGTTGTCACTCTGTCTTTGTTTCCTGTATAACAGGAGAACGTGGCACTCACCAGGCGGACCGTGTGGGCCAGGAGAACCCGTCATGCCTGTAAATAAGAAGTGTACAATATTTCAGCTACATTGCAATGAGAAGGAGAACCCATTTCCTTGGGTTTGCCAACAAGTGACCAGATTCCAGAGTGCCCCTAACTAAACAGGGTCCTCCAGCCAGTAGAGGATCTCACATAATTTGCATCCTATACATCAGAGAAACTTAGTCTTGAACTGGAATTGTTGTGACCTATAGGAAGCAGCTTTCCCTGGTGGGCCAAGCCATAGCCTCTCCTCCTTGCCCAAGGAAGGAGGAATAGAGTTCCACATTGTTTCAGTGGGGAGTTGCGCTTTATAGGCAAAATTTTTCCTCTCAGTTACATGGGTCAGCTCCCATTGAAGTCTGTGGAGTGACCCCTATGTGACAGACAGATAAGGATTTGTCCCATTATTTCTAAAGGTTCAAAGGAAGGCAAAAGCCATCTGTAAGCTCAGGTGGGTTGTTGCCACCAGTTAATCATCTACAGCGTTACTTAGACTTCCATAAAACAAGCCATTTTTTAAAGTCTAAAATACGCCTCTTCCCATTAGAATGTCTCGTTCTGAAATGTGGCTCATTTGATGGCAAGCCAGCTCATTCATCTCCCCACTGCAGTGAGGCACAAATAAAAACAGTGGGACCCACAACCTTCAACGCATCCTCCCACAGCTCCTAATCAGGGCTATTGCCCATGCAATACTGCTGCCATTTTCTGTTCACCACTGTATTTACCTTTGAGGCCAACAGACCCTGGTGGCCCAGGCGGTCCTGCAGGTCCGTGATCACCAACAGCGCCTAGAGAGTAAAGCATCAGAGCACATCATTAACCAGCCTGCCAGCTGCCATCCTCCACCCCCAGAAGGAACTCTAAGATTCAAAGGGATGTATCCACAGCGTGGGGATCACCTGCACCACACTGAGCTTCTCTTGTCCTCCTGGGCAGCAAGACAAAACAAGCCTGCAGCTTGCTCCTGTGGGATCCACTTGCTATCAACGAATTGTCTCCATGAACCTAAACTGGGCTCCCTGTTTTATAAGTCCAGCCATCTCTTTCACCATCCTACCCCCAGATCTACGTGCACCCATGCAAATGCTGCTTTGCAGAGAGGTATTGTATGTTTACCCAGCTACAAAACAAACCACCAGCCACCTCTAGTCTATTTTCTTCTAGGAGTCACCTTGAACGACTGAGGGTTACCAGCCCATTTAGTAAGGATCTGATTGTGGTATACGGCTCTGATTCCCCGTCACTCAGTGTCATGATTAATTAGTAATTAAGACAACTGAGAACACATTATCCAGAAATGAACCCATCTCATTGGGCATTGTGACACACCAGAGTTTGAATCCTTCTAATGTCCCAGGACTTATCTCACTACACCACCTGGCGTCATTGTCTTCTGTTGTCAGTAAATATTTTAGTGAAAAAAAAAATCTATCAGTCATTTCTGTGCTAAAAGACGTGTCAATCCAATGCAACAGACAGATCTTTGTAATTAATTGCGGGAGCTACAGAAATGAAAAGATTCTTTTTGGTAGGACACACAATCAGCACCCTGTTTGCCTTTTTGCACACAGTCAGCAGTTTTCTGGTTTAGTCTATTTATTCAACTCTGTAGCAGCTTTGGGCCAGAGCCTCTGGTGTGACTCTTGCCTCAAGGTTGGCAGTGTGGACAAGATAAAAATTAGCTGAGAGCCAAACCACTTCCGGTTCTGCAAAACCCAACCCTGACTGATGAGCTTTGGCAAAACAAAAGCCACCTGGTTTGGCCATTGTCGAGGTGGCACAAACCCGAAACCTTTCAGCCCTATTCCAAGTGGAGAGGCAGATAACAGGAAACCTGGATCTGAACTATCAAAACTAAATCCTGACCACTGAGGCTTTTGCAAAACCAGAACCGAGACTCAGCCTCCATGGCCCATCTCTTTATGCACTGGGGACAGAACAGGACAGTCTCCTACCTCTGTCTCCTTTCTCCCCAAATCCAGGTGGTCCAGGTTCCCCACGAGGCCCTGGTGGCCCTTCTCGCCCTCTTTGGCCCATGGGTCCCTCCATGCCATGATCACCTACGGTAAGCAAATGGCTTGTAATATAGCTTTATACATTCCATGCAGTGAAATTCAGTGTCTCCTCCTCCCCCGCTGCAGCAGGACGGGGTCCTGTTTTCACACATGCAGGCTGAGGGTATGAACATACTGTGCGAGTCTCCCACTGTAACTGAGCTGTGCTAAGCTCAGAGTAAGATGGGTCAGTGCTGCTTACCCACGCTGCCTTTCTGTCCTTTCGGTCCCTCTGGTCCTGGGTGCCCAATCAAACCAGGCATGCCTGTAAGCAAAACACAATGTGGTAAATCTGCAGTTTCCCTGACTATGGTCCAAGGGTGGGTGTCTAGGAAATAGGAAAATAAGGGATTCGGAAACCCAGGACTGCAGGCTTAGGGTGGCCGGGCTGAAAAAATATATTGTTTGCTAAGCACTGTATATATGTAGGGGTCTCTTTAGCAGCCTATGGTAGGTACGGTAGGGTGCGACTATAAATATTCTCTGGCTCTGAGAACATTCCTGTCCAACACGGCTGATACTGAAGGATACATGACTTTGTCTTTTGCACACACATTGTCAAGGCATGATCACTCATGCAGGCATCTGATAGAATTGTCACAGGCAAAACCCAGTTTGCAATTATTGGCCAGAATCTTTCAAGCATGCTCACAGATCTCAGTGCAGGGAAACGTGTGCTCACACACAAGCCAGGACAGGATGAGGCCTTGCGGCAAATAAGGCATTTGAGCTGTAAGGCAGTGGTTCTGCCTGTATTTCAGCACTACGGGAATAATAACTTCAAGCAGTATAAGACATTTGCAATGGCACAAGAGTTAAACTCAGACTCCATGGACAGCCAGCCTGGAGGGGTTTGATGTGCAAAATTAATCCTGGCTGACTGCAATGTCACTGTGTGTGGTGTTCAGCTGACGTGCCACGGAGGCTGGCGACTTGTTGAACTCAGCCTACCTGGTGCACCAGGAAGTCCTTGATCTCCTGTTAGAACAAAGAAACAGACCATTAATGGGAAAACGGATCTTGCCTTATGTTCCCACCTTCCTCCTTTTGCTAGTTATTACCCTTCTGCCAAAAACCAGAGGGGTAGGTGCCTGGCCTTTGACAAATCAAAGACGCCAACATTCCTCTAAAGCACATCTTGATTAAACCAGATACTGTATGATTTCCGTCTTGCTTTTCAAACGGGTGAGTGTATTTCTGGATACAGATACCTGTGATCCCCTCCACAATGCTCTCTAGACTCGGGTCTTTGCCAGGGGATAGTGCTGACGAGTGAACAGCCATGGGCAGCGGGTATAATAGGCAAGGGGAGGCGTTGCCACCCCCAGCACAGCCGTCCCTGCTGCCTGACACCTGGGCCGTGGTACCCCCTCCCCCCGCCTCTTCTCCTCCCTGCTCTAACCCTTCCCCAGGGTTCCCACGGTTTGCTGCTGCTGCCTGGGGTGAGTCTTCCTCCCCTTCTCTCCTCCACCCCATCCCCTTCTCCCCTCCGAGGTCCCCGCAGCTGCGCCTCTCCTCACGCCCCCACCCCCGAGGGGCGCGGGCTGCGTGTGTGCGTGAGAATGCGAGCTGGGAGTCAGAGGCAGACGAGGGGAGCGAGGAGGCGAGTGGAGGGCATCCCTGAGTAGGGCTGTGTCTACACTGCCACTTTCAGCGCTAAAAGTGGAGCGACAAAAGCTTTAGCGCTGAAAAGTGCCAGGACAGACAGTGCTCTATCGCCGGGAGCACGGCTACCACCCCTCATTCGGGGTGGTTATTTTTTATCGCCAGGAGTGCTCTCCCCCTGCGATAAACTGTGTCTACACTGCCCACATCACAGCGCTGTAACATGGGCAGTGTAGGCATACCCTTACTTTACACAGTGAAAAAGGCTTCCAGAGACCTAGTAGCAGAGATCACTGAAACTTTTTAAAGGGCCAATTGAAGTGGTAATGAAGCCATTTGACAGGCATTTGCCAAGGCCCTCGGGAAGCCTTTGGCCATGTTCAGCTGGCTTTTCTATTGTAGGAAAATGTGTTATTGGGGTTAAAAAGAGTTTCCAAACGACGACCCCTCAGTCATTCTCTGTACCCAGAAGAAGTAACTGCTAACCTGGCTCAAGGAGGAACTGACATAGCCAGAGAGTTTATTTCTTGATCTAGTCGTTTTACTCAAACCCAGTTTAAGTAAACGAGTCCGGCAGGGAATTCTGCGTAAGGTGATCACACTATTGCCCTAATGCAGGCTGTCAGTGACAAGCACTTGTTTAAAAGGAGAGATTAGGCTTCAGCTTGGCACAGGTAGCCTGGCGTTTCGTCTCTGTACAGCATACACCAAGCGCCCCACCACGCAGAGGAGAATCTATCTGGTAATTGAGCTACACCTGTTGCTTGTTCAGTTCCCATGGGGAATGTTATTAGTGCTTTAAGGTGAAAAAGGGAGAGGGTCTCACGGGGGAGAGAGGGCAGCAGCAGGGTTAAGGGGTGAGGTGAGCCAGCTGCACAGCAGATGGTGGGGGGGGTGTCTCGTGGTGGGGGGTCAGGGTCTGGCAGGGGGGGGGAGGTGAGCGGCAGGTGGGCGGGGGAGGAGGTGAGCGGAGGGGGGATCTCGGGAAGGGGTGAAGAGGTGAGTGGCGAGTCAGCAGTGGGTGGGGGCAGGGCCTGGGGCAGAGCAGGGGTGGAGTGTGGGCGGGGCTGTGGGTGGAAGAGGCAGGACAAGGAGCTCGCCTCTCCCAGGGGAAGTTTCACCCACCACCCATGAGAACAGCCAACCCCTGTCATTATAATACTGGACCCAGGGAACCATTTAGAAGGTGAGAAGCAGTCACCACTTCATCAGCCTCTCAACAGAACTAACTTCTGTGAGAAACAAAAGGCCTTCCTTCAGCTAAGTGCTTCTAAATCTAGAGTTCTCACAGCACCTTGTCCGGGTATATGAGAAAATGTCTAATTTCAGACTCACCTTTGGGACCTTGCATTCCCATATCGCCTGAGAAAGGAGAAAAAAATCAAATCAAGAGAGATCCAGGAGGTATTCCCAGTGATTGCTCATTTTGGGACCATCCTTTCTTCCTTGTTACACTCCGAACTCTCAGTGAGATCCCTGGGAGTTTGGGGCGAACGTGGAATGCAGGATTGGGCCTTTCCCATTTTAACTAGTTGTGCTAGTCAGTTCCCTGGATTCATCATGCAAATTATTGGAAGAACCTGAGACACAGAACAAAGAAAGGGAAACACAACTCTCCCGTACCTTTCAGACCAGGTTCCCCTTTCTCTCCTCGGAAGAAACCTGCAATGGGAAGTAAAATGGTTGTTAGATTTAATTACACAATTTCAAGTAAAACGATCTCTCTCTCTCTCTGAAGACACAAGGCTGCTTTTGACTCAATTTCAAGGCTGGAGGCAGCATAATCTAGTGGGCAGAGCATGGATTTGGAAGGTAGGAGCTCCCCAGACTGATAGGAGTGACTCGCTTTGAAATCAGCCGCACTCATCTCTCGCAGAGGAAGGAAAATCATGCTCTCTGAGTGCCAATCCCATTCCTGACTCTCTGACCTTGGGCAAATCACGTAACCTTATTTTCTCCATCTGTAAAATACAGACCTCACTCACAGTGGTGTTGTAAGGAATAATCAGCTACTTTTTGTGCAGTGCTTTAAAAACGATAAGCCTTATCAGTGCTGTAAGTATGATTCATAATTACAGGGACCATTATATTATGTAAGTGGGGGAATAGTCCCAGTATTGTGGGGAACTTTCCTGGCTTCTGCACTACCCCGGTGAGGTGGGCTAACGAAAGGATCTGAGTCCTCGCTCCCACTTCCTTTACCCAGTGGTCTCCCTGCCCTTGAGGACTCCCCTTCCACTCTCCTGTCTGGCAGAGTCCTCGTAACCCCAACAAGGCTGGCTCCAGGATTCCTGGGGGGCTCGACCCCCAACCCTGCTGTGGTCACCTAGGACAGGAGCTAGGGTGTCCCCACTCCGGGGTACTCTCTCTGCACTGGGCACTTCTCTGACCCACTGACTATTACATACAATTTAAAGCAAATGCAAGTTATTTAATCAACAATTAATTTTAAAAAGAATAAGGAAAAATGGGAAAGCTTAAAGGAAACACATCACCCCGCTCTGTGGCAGGGAACATCACAAACAGTGTCTCTGGAGTGTCAGGGCAGTTCACAGTCTGTTCCTTGTAAGTCCCAGGCCTCCTGCTCCGGCCCTGGCTGTGCGGCAGGGATGCTGTGGGTTGGACACTCGCTCTGGTGGTGGCCTCATGCCCTCAGGCTCTAAGTGGTAGGACCCTTCTTCCCAGTGTCGCCCCCGCCCAGTCGGGGTTACATATCCCCCTCTGAGTCTGGCCTGCAGCCTCCTGGCTGAGGCGTCTCCCTGTGCTGGGCCCGCACCCCAGGGTCCCCCTCGCTCTCCCCAGCTGCTCACCGCACCCAGCTCCGGACTGCTCCAGCCCCAGCTCCACCACTCGGTCTCTGCACGGCTGCTGCTGCTCTGCCCCCAGCTCCCTGGGCTGCTTCTCTGGCCCCTCTGGCTTTGGGGCTGCAGCTCTGCTCCCAGGGCAAGTCTGCTCTCTCTGGGCTGTGCCTCTGGCTTTGGGGCTGCAGCTCTGCTCCCAGGACAGGGTCTGCTCTCTCTGGGCTGCTTTTCTGCTCTCTCTGGATCTAGCCCAGCTCTGCCCCCCAGCTCAGCTTGGGCCTCTGCTTTCTCCTTAGCTCAGCCCCACTCTGTCTGACCCAGCCAATTTCAGCTCACATGGAGGAGGGGACCTCCCTGGCTTCCTGACTCCCTGAATAGCCTGCCCTCCCTGTCATTCAGGCTGACCTGGATCATTGGCCTCTCCCCATTGTTCCTGGGGACTGTCAGTCTCAGGGTCCTGATTTCCCATAGACCCTTCCCCTTTTAGTACTGGGAGCTAGCCAACCAAAACACCCCCACTGAATGTTAGTAAGGGGGCAACAGTCCTCTTACATTTACAACTACCTTGATATCCCTCTCTTGGATAAGTAGGGTAGATTTAATCCTTCTCTTACTTCCATGACAAGCAGCATTCTAAGACCTGTACTTGCTTGCAACATGCTCTCCCATAATAAGAAGGATTTATAATTTGAATATATTATGCTGTACTTTGAAGGCCTCTGCCAACTCAGATACGGAGTCACACACCTTACCTGGGAAGACTATTCTGCAAGTCTTTCCACTTATCTGGGACAGTGAACAGGGCACATTTTCAAAAAATGGCCAACCTAAACTGCTCCTGCAAAACTTGCGTATGCAACATTTGCATGTTCAGACTATTCATCTGTGCAAGCAAATCTATTTTTGCATGGGCAGTGCATGCACCTCTCCATTTTCTGAATGTAAGATTGTGTGAATGCAAATTTTACACAAGCAATTTAGACAGTGAATTTGGAAAATCTGAAACAAGAGAATGATAATTGCTCAAGAGTTTATATTTGTCAGTGCAATCTGACTGCAGGGCCAAGGGTGGGGCTGAAATGAGGTAAAATCACATCTCAGTTACACAAATGTAAATCTGGAGTAACTCCACGAAAGCCAGTGAAGTTATTCCAGGTTTACAGTGGTGTGAATAGAAAAGGAGGACTTGTGGCACCTTAGAGACTAACAAATTTATTTGAGCATAAGCTTTCGTGAGCTACAGCTCACTTCATTGGATGCATTCAGTGGAAAATACAGCTCACGAAAGCTTATGCTCAAATAAATTTGTTAGTCTCTAAGGTGCCACAAGTCCTCCTTTTCTTTTTGCGGACACAGACTAACACGGCTGCTACTCTGAAACCTGTCAGTGATGTAAATGAAATCAGAATCTGCCTCTTCTTCAATAATATATACAGAATCTGGTAACACCATGTTCTACATTTCTTGCTACCTAATTGCAATCTTAAATCACAAAGTCGTGTGGACAGTGCAAATGACAGATCTGCCTTTTTTTCCTGGTGAAGCCTCTTTTAGCAATCCAGCCTCATGGAATTTCTTGGACTCTTGCCCTTCTTACCTCGTCCTCTTTCCAAAGCCATTTTGCTCCTCATAAACAGCCAGAGAGCCTCTTGATCTTTATGACTGAAACCTGTAGCATAGTCTGGACCTTTCCCGACATCAGAAATACTGTACTGTTGGTTAATATCCGCATTGTGTGGATTAATTAACAGGTAGTTGGCTTGGGTTTTCTCTAGGTTTTCCACACGAGATTTCAGCCTCTTCACTTCTTCCGCTGAAAGGTTAAATTAAAGTAAACTATTAAAGGGGAAGGAGAGGTGGGTTGATACCCATAACAATTATTTCTAAAGGCAAGAAGCAAGGGAAAGTTCTTTGTCAACTCACAGTTGCTGCTGAATTTGGCAGGGGATGGGAGAGTAGGGTAGGGTTATTCTGTGTATCTAGTAGCTCCTTGTAACTGGTAACTTTTTACCATGGATTTCCACTGGACTGAAAAGACATCTTTTGAACCTGTCAGCCTCTAAGGCAGAGGTGGGCAAACTACGGCTCGTGGGCCACATCCAGCTCGCGGGAACGTCCTGCCCGGCCCCTGAGCTCCTGGCCCAGGCCCTCTCCCCCTGTCTCCCTCCCCAGCAGCCTCACCTTGCTATGCTGCCAGCGCTCTGGCCCGCCGCTCCCGCCAGGCACTGTGGGTGGCGTGGCTGGCTCCGGACGGGCAGCGGGGCTGTCAGCTCCTGCTGCTCTGAGCAGCATGGTAAGGGGGCGGGGGCGGGGTTAGATAAGGGGAAGGGGGTTCCGGGGGCAGTCAGGGGACAGGGAGCAGGGGGCGGTTGGATAGGAGGTGGGGGCCAGGCTGTTTGGGGAGGCACAGCCTTCCCTACCTGGCCCTCCATATAGTTTCACAACACCGATGTGGCCCTCGGGCCAAAAAGTTTGCCCACCCCTGCTCTAAGGGCAAAAATTATCTGGTGGTCAGAGCACTGGAGTGGGAGTCAGATCTAAATCCTCCTCCCAGCTGTGCCATTGATTTCCTCTGTGATCTCGAGCAAGTTACATCCCCTCTCTGGTCTCATCTATTCTAGGAAAAAAAGGGGTTTTCCTAACATAAGTTAACTAACATGAGATAAAATCCTAAAGTGGACAAGATAGTTTGTAGCTTTCACACGAGTTAGTTGGTTGAGGGAAAACCTAAGGGTTTAATTCATAGTCTTTAATTCAAACTGTTTATACACGTGGAAACGACACACTGCCTTGCCTTCACTAGGATTTCACCTTGCATTAGTTACCTCGAGTTAAGACCACCACTGTTTTCCTCGTGAAGATGCACCCTGTATGCCTCATTCCTCACATCCGCAAAACAGGAACAATACTGATTTCTACCCCTCACACAGCTGTTGTGAAGCCTAATCCACTAATGCTGGTCAAGCGCCTTGAGATCCTTGATGGACAGCACAAGAGAAGTGCAAGGCTCTCTAATGATACTTAAAGGCACAGACAAAGAAATGCGCATTTAGTAGCTAAATCCTCACAAGTGAAAGATACTAGACCCAAGAAAATTTGAAAGCAAAGCTGAGCAAACATGGATGCTTCTGGGGACAGTGAGCACTGTGTTGGTACAGCATGGGAGAGCTGATGGACTCCAAGTATCTTCCTGCTGCATTTCTGTCAAACACTGTTCACTTCTTTACGGGAGGTGACACAGATTACGTCATGGACAGTGATGGGCCCCAGCAGCACAGTTTGAATTTGGATTCAGATCTTGAACCAAATTTTAGGACAGATGAGGAGAACACAAGAACTGTGAAACCAGATCAGACTAGTGGTCCATGTAGCTCAGTCTCCTATCTCTAAGACAGACAAGCATCGGAGGCTTCAGAGTAGGGTCTAAGAAACCCTACAATCGATAGTTGTGGAATAGCCTGCCCAGCAGTGCCACTGGAACACTTTTAATAGTGGGGGTGCTGAAAGCCAGACCCCTTACCCCTGTCTTTGTCCCCCCCCCCCCAACCCCGGAGCTGGGAGCAGGGCGGTGTCTCCGGGACGGGGGAACCTGGACAGGGGTAAGGGGGCTGAGGCTGGGGCCACAGCTGGGGGTGGGTGCGGGGCTGGGAGTGGAGCCCTGCGCAAAACCTGGGGGTGCTGCAGCACCCCCCGCACCCCTAGTTCCCGTGCCTATGCTGCCCAGAGGAGAAGTTTCCTAACCCTGGTCACTTACAGGTTGGCTTTTGCCCTGAAGCAAGAGGGTTTCTATCCCTTACACATTATTTTTATCTTATCTGATGTATCTGTTGTTCTCATTATCCTTATCTTTGTTTTATCTTTTACTTAGCCCTGCTAAGTGCTCAGTGAATGGAAGTTCACAGGCTAATTATGTGCGCTGCAAAAAAGTATTGCATGGGACAGATACTATTACATTCTCTCTACCATCCATGATTTCGTTTCCCTCTGTGTTGTCCCTCTAAAGGGGGTTTGGATGGAGGGTTTTGCTTTCCTTCATTATCGATCTGGATCTGAACTTCCTCAAAGTTTGGCGGGTATTTAGATTTGGAGTTTGGTTCAGGCCAATCACTAATCACATCTGGATTTCACTGAACCTGAACGATATAGTCCATCCTTTGGCCTGCTCTTGCTGTGATCTCTTACCCAAAGCGATGAGTCCGAAGAGCAATCCAAGGAGGAGCAGCCCAGCCAGGAGTAAACCCAGGAGCCATTTCCACCAGCTACAGCAGGAACCACAGGGACACCAAGCTGGGGCTGCCCCTATCCCTCCTCCTCCATCATCGCCTCGAATTTCTAAAGTGGGAAAGGACAACAGCAAAGTTAATAAACAACTCACTGATTTCAGTATGAGAATAAGGCCTGCAGGGGCAGGCCCATTAAATACAGTGCTCTCGGGAAAAACCTTTCCAATTCAGTTTGCACACAATGGGTGAAATTCGGAGCATCCTGAAGTCAATGGCAAAACTCCCCGTGATTTCAACAGGGCTAATGTTTTTTGAACTGCTGACTTCCAGTTTGCAGGTGCTAGTTGCCCCTACATTTGTGTGCTTGCACAAGGATGACACAATGAATCGCAGCCATAGCTCTGCATAGCTGCTCTGCTAACTACTTGATTTACCCCTCCAGTCAAGAAGCGCATCTACTCAGATTTGCACCCACATCTGAATTACGGGTGCAAATTTTGCAGGTGCAGACTGTGCTCATCCTAAAACAGCAACCCTTATGAAAATGGCCTCCCCTCTTTATTGATCACTTACAGATTATTTATATCACAGCTGGGTTATTCTTTTTTTCATTGAAAGTAAACTGTGCTTTAATATATCCCCTCCTACTAAAGAATCTTCAAAGCACTACTGACCTGCATAAGTTGCTTTGTCCTTTGTTGACACAGATTTTAGACCTCCTGTTGTTACAACAAAAGAGATTTTAATTATCTTTTTAAATTATTTTATTTTTAATTATTACCAACCACACCCAGGAGAATACTGACACAGCTAAAATACAATTCTGTTTATCAGTGTGTCTTTAGTACAAGCTGTATTGGACAACGCTTTATTCTAACCACCTTGATATCCCTCTCTTGGCTAAGTAGGGTAGATTTAATCCCTCTATTACTTCCATTACAGGCAGCATTCTAAGACCTGTACTTGCTTGCAACATGCTCTCCCATAATAGAATGAAATTATGCAAGGCCAAAGCAGGCAATAGTATAAACTACAGGAAATAGTGGAACAAAAGTGGTGCAAATTGCATATTGCAGGTAAGCTGAGCTGAACATGGGTGCAAGCAGGAAAGTGATGTAACCTGTACTGATCTGGCATTCCTTGAGTCTGAAAAACAAGTGAAATTTACATACCCTGGGGATGGAAGGATGGTGTAGCAGGAAAAGCAATTAACAGGAAAGTGTAAGTGTAAGTAGGGGCCAGTCTACCCCTGTTAGTAACTTCCTGCTACATGCACATCTCTTTACCCCAGTGCATATAATTCACACTCATTTTACACACCCATTCAAGACTGTGTCACTCCAGTGGTGTAACTCCTCTGATACTATATTGAATCAGGTCTTATGTGACAAGCCAGCACTAGTCATTTATTAATTATTTATTATTACTATTATTATTTAGCATGTCTTCCAGTAGCACCCCAATGTGCTAGGCATTTTCCAGGAAGAGAAGAAGTTACAGTCCTTGCCCCAAGGGCTTTGTCAAGGTTCCTCCCCCACTCTGAACTCTAGGGTACAGATGTGGGGACCTGCATGAAAAACCTCCTAAGCTTATCTTTACCAGCTTAGGTCAAAACTTCCCCAAGGTACAAAATATTCCACCCTTTTGTCCTTGGATTGGCCGCTACCACCACCAAACAAATACTGGTTACTGGGGAAGAGCTGTTTGGACACGTCTTTCCCCCCAAAATACTTCCCAAAACCTTGCACCCCACTTCCTGGACAAGGTTTGGTAAAAAGCCTCACCAATTTGCCTAGGTGACTACAGACCCAGACCCTTGGATCTTAAGAACAATGAACAATCCTCCCAACACTTGCACCCTCCCTTTCCTGGGAAATGTTGGATAAAAAGCCTCACCAATTTGCATAGGTGACCACAGACCCAAACCCCTGGATCTGAGAACAATGAAAAAGCATTCAGTTTTCTTACAAGAAGACTTTTAATAAAAATAGAAGTAATTAGAAATAAGAAATCCCCCCTGTAAAATCAGGATGGTAAATACCTTACAGAGTAATTAGATTCAAAACATAGAGAACCCCTCTAGGCAAAAACCTTAAGTTACAAAAAAGATACACAGACAGAAATAGTTATTCTATTCAGCACAATTCTTTCCTCAGCCATTTAAAGAAATCATAATCTAACACATACCTAGCTAGATTACTTACTAAAAGTTCTAAGGCTTCATTCCTGGTCTATCTCCGGCAAAGACAAAATGTAGACAGACACACAAACCCTTTGTTTCTCTCCCTCCTCCCAGCTTTTGAAAGTATCTTGTCTCCTCATTGGTCATTTTGGTCAGGTGCCAGCGAGGTTACCTTTAGCTTCTTAACCCTTTACAGGTGAGAGGAGATTTCCTCTGGCCAGGAGGGATTTTAAAGGGGTTTACCCTTCCCTTTCTATTTATGACACGCCCCCCAAATCTCAGCTAGGGTGAAACACTGGCTGGGATTTCTTCCTGGAGCTCTAGGAAAACAGAGTTAATAAGACACATGCATCTCTAAATATGCTACCAAGTACATAAAGACTAACAATATTTTCCACATCTCAAGGACGATTTTAACCAGTTGAGTCTGGGAAACTTTCACGTGAGAGTGCATCAGCCACTTTGTTAGAAGCTCCTGAGATGTGTTGGATGTCGAAATCAAAATCTTGGAGAGCTAAACTCCACCGAAGAAGTTTTTTGTTATTTTCTTTGACGGTGTGAAGCCACTTCAGTGCAGCATGGTCGGTTTGCAGGTGGAAACGCCGTCCCCAAACATATGGGCGTAGCTTTTCCAGAGCGTAGACAATGGCGTAACATTCTTTTTCAGTGATTGACCAGTTGCTTTCCCTCTCAGACAGTTTTTTGCTGAGAAACACTACAGGGTGGAATTCTTGATCAGGTCCTTTCTGCATTAAAACTGCTCCCACACCACGCTCGGACGCATCTGTGGTTACTAGGAACGGTTTGTCAAAGTCTGGGGCCCTTAGTACAGGGTCAGACATGAGTGTCGCTTTAAGCTTGTTAAAGGCCTTCTGACACTTTTCGGTCCACTGCACAGCATTTGGCTGTTTCTTTTTGGTTAGGTCTGTCAGTGGGGCGGCGATTTGGCTGTAGTGCGGTACAAATCGTCTGTAATAACCGGCCAAGCCTAAAAAGGATTGAACCTGTTTCTTTGACTTTGGGACAGGCCACTTTTGGATAGCATCCACTTTGGCCTGTAGGGGGCTGATAGTTCCTTGACCCACCTGGTGTCCAAGGTAAGTCACTCTGTTTAGGCCTATTTGACACTTCTTAGCCTTAACAGTTAGTCCTGCCTCCCTTATGCGCTCAAGGACTTTTTGTAGATGTTCCAGGTGGTCTGCCCAGGAATCCGAAAATATGGCCACATCGTCAAGGTAGGCGACTGCATATTCTCCTAATCCCGCTAGGAGACCATCTACAAGTCTTTGGAAGGTGGCGGGTGCATTTCGCAGCCCGAAAGGGAGTACATTAAATTCATACAGCCCGAGATGTGTGGTGAAGGCTGACCTTTCCTTGGCAGACTCATCTAGCAGTACCTGCCAGTACCCCTTGGTTAAGTCCAAGGTAGAGATGAACTGGGCCCGTCCCAGTTTCTCTAATAGTTCATCTGTGCGTGGCATTGGATAGTTGTCTGGGCGAGTTACAGCATTTAGCTTATGGTAGTCCACGCAAAAACGTATCTCCCCATCTGGTTTGGGAACTAGAACCACTGGAGATGCCCATGCACTTTCAGAGGGGCGGATTACCCCCATCTGTAACATATCCCGGATCTCCCGTTCTATAGCAGTTTTAGCTTGAGGAGACACCCGGTAAGGTTGGACTCTAATTGGGCGAGCATTACCTGTGTCAATGGAGTGGTATGCCCGTTCAGTCAGTCCTGGGGTGGCTGAGAACGTTGGCGCGTAGCTAGTGCACAGCTCCTGGATCTGCTGTCGCTGCATACGCCCAAGGGTCATGGAGAGGTTCACCTCTTCCACACCACCAGCACATTTCCCTTCGTAGTAGACACCTTCAGGCCACTCAGCGTCGTCTCCTCCCTGGGCTGTAAACTGACAAACCTTTAATTCTCTGGAATAAAAGGGCTTTAGAGAATTAATATGGTACACCTTAGGCTTTCGGTTGAAGGTGGGGAATGCTATGAGATAATTAACAGCTCCCAGGCGCTCCTGGACCGTGAATGGCCCTTCCCACGATGCTTCCATTTTATGGGCCTGGAGCGCCTTTAAGACCATGACCTGGTCCCCTACTTTGAAGGAACGCTCTCTGGCATGTTTATCATACCAGGCTTTTTGCTCTTTTTGAGCATCCTGTAAGTTTTCTTTAGCAAGGGCTAAAGAGGTTCGGAGGGTGTTTTGTAGGTTGGTTACAAAGTCCAGAATGTTAGTTCCTGGAGAAGGTGTAAATCCCTCCCATTGCTGCTTCACCAACTGCAATGGCCCCTTAACCTCACGGCCATATACAAGTTCAAATGGGGAAAACCCTAAACTGGGGTGTGGTACAGCTCTGTAGGCAAAGAGCAACTGCTGCAACACTAGGTCCCAATCATTGGAGTGCTCATTTACGAATTTACGTATCATGGCCCCCAAAGTTCCATTAAACTTCTCCACCATGCCATTTGTTTGATGGTGGTAAGGAGTGGCAACCAAGTGATTTACCCCATGAGCTTCCCAAAGGTTTTTCATAGTTCCTGCCAGGAAATTAGTCCCTGCATCTGTGAGGATGTCGGAGGGCCAACCTACCCTGGCAAAAATGTCTGCTAGTGCCTGGCACACACTGTTAGCCCTGGTGTTGCTTAGAGCTACTGCTTCCGGCCATCGGGTGGCAAAATCCATGAAAGTCAGTATGTACCGCTTTCCTCTGGGTGTCTTTTTCGGAAAAGGACCCAGAATATCCACAGCTACTCGCTGAAATGGAACTTCAATGATGGGGAGTGGCTGGAGAGGGGCTTTGACCTGGTCTTGGGGCTTTCCCACTCTTTGGCACACCTCACAAGACTGGACATAGGTAGAAACATCCTTGCCCATTCCCTCCCAGTGGAATGACCCCCCCAAACGGTCTTTGGTCCGGTTCACCCCAGCATGACCACTAGGGTGGTCATGGGCTAAGCTCAAGAGCTTGGCCCGGTATTTAGTTGGAACTACCAACTGTCTCTGAGGATGCCAGTCTTCCTGGTGTCCACCAGAAAGAGTTTCCTTGTATAAAAGTCCTCTTTCTACAACAAACCTGGATCGATTAGAAGAGCTGAGAGGCGGTGGGTTGCTCCGTGCCGCCGTCCAAGCTCTCTGGAGGCTTTCATCTGCTTCCTGTTCGGTCTGGAACTGTTCCCTCGATGCTGGAGACATCAGTTCCTCATTGGATTGTGGACCTAGGCTTGGTCCCTCTGGAAGCGATATAGGGGATGGAGCTGTTTCTGTTGACTGTGAACCGCTCTCCGCTGGTGCACTATGTTGGGATTCAGGCTCCGGCTGAGCCTCTTGTGTCGGGTTATCGGCTGCTGCCAGTTCAGGTTCGGTGGGGCCCTCTGGTGTTGAGGTTGCAAGTACTGGATTCAGTGCTGACAATGGGTCTGGTGTTGGTTGTTCGGCTGGTTCCGGTTCTGGGACTGGTTCCATCTGGGTCTCTGGGACTGGATCCACTACTGCTGTTGCAGACATTGGCCTGGGGTCCGGGTCCATCACCTCTGACCGGGTCCTGATAGAAGTTTCCGGAACAGAGCTAGGCCTCACGGCTTGTTTAGCCTGGCTGCGGGTGACCGTTCCCACCCTCTTGGCCTGCTTCACATGATTGGCCAAGTCTTCCCCCAACAGCATGGGGATGGGATAATCATCATAGACTGCAAAAGTCCACATTCCTGACCAGCCCTTGTACTGGACAGGCAACTTGGCTGTAGGCAAATCGAAAGAGTTGGACTTGAAGGGTTGAATCGTCACTTGGATCTCTGGGTTGATTAACTTGGGGTCCACTAAGGAAGCATGGATAGCTGACACTTGTGCTCCGGTGTCCCTCCACGCTGTGACCTTCTTCCCGCCCACACTCACAGTTTCCCTCCGCTCCAAGGGTATCTGGGAGGTATCTGGGCCTGTGGACCTCTGGTGCGATTCCGGTGCAATGAACTGTAATCTGTTGGGGTTCTTGGGGCAGTTGGCCTTTACATGCCCCAGCTCGTTACATTTAAAACATCGTCCAGCTGACGGGTCACTGGGGCGAGGAGGGTTGCTGGAGAACGGGGTGGTGGGACGATAAGGGGTCTGGAGGGTTCTTTGGGAGGTAGGTGGGGCTTTGGGCGGCCCCCGGTAATAGGGTGTGGCCTGGGGTTGTCCCTTCTGGTCTCCGCTCCAACTGCGACCAGTTTTTTTCTTCTCTGCCACCTCCACCCATCTGGCTCCAATCTCTCCTGCCTCGATTACAGTTTTGGGCTTCCCATCTAGGATGTACCTTTCTATTTCTTCAGGAACACCCTCTAAGAATTGTTCCATTTGCATTAGGAAGGGCAAATTTACTGGAGATTCAACACTTGCTCCGGATATCCAGGCATCCCAATGTTTCACAATGTGGTAGGCATGTCGGGTAAATGACACGTCTGGTTTCCACCTTAGGGCTCTGAACCTCCGACGAGACTGCTCGGGTGTTATCCCCATTCTGACTCTCGCCTTGGATTTAAACAGTTCATACTTGTTCATGTGTTCTTTAGGCATTTCAGCTGCCACCTCAGCTAAGGGTCCACTGAGCTGCGGCCT
Source organism: Natator depressus (assembly GCF_965152275.1). Classification (NCBI taxonomy): domain Eukaryota; kingdom Metazoa; phylum Chordata; order Testudines; family Cheloniidae; genus Natator; species Natator depressus. Next base: position 118,312,450 of record NC_134240.1, on the reverse strand, counting down.
CAGCTCTACCATGTATTGGTCAGTAGAGATGTTGTACCCAAGGCAGGCCCTTTCGAAGTTTTCTAAGAAGGCCTCAGTATCATCACCTGCCTTGTAGGTGGGGAACTTTCTGGGATGGGGAGTGGTACCTGGAGAAGGATTGCTAGGGTTTGTTGGTATATTCTGCTGAGCCTTTACCTTCTCCATCTCCAGTGCATGCTTCCTCTCTTTTTCCTTCTCCTCCTCCACATGCTTCCTCTCTTTTTCCTTCTCCTCCTCCACATGCTTCCTCTCTTTTTCCTTCTCCTCCTCCACATGCTTCCTCTCTTTTTCCTTCTCCTCCTCCACATGCTTCCTTGCCTCCATTTCCCTCCTGTGGGCAGCCTCCTGTACCTCCTTTTCCAGCCGCATGAGTTCTATCTGTCTTTCATGTTCCTTTTGTTTTTCCTCAGCCTGAAATCTGGCTAATTCCATCTTTTGTTGTGCTGTGGATTCTGTCATCCTAACCTCTCTGTTTTTAACTAACTTTACACCCGAGGCTTAGAAATAAACAAACAAAACTTGGCTGTAAAATTTTGCTGTGCTGGAATAGAATACCTATTCTCTGATAGTGATTGTCAGCCTACAGAAAAAGACAATTCCCTTGTCTCTGCTCTGGGCCCAAATCAAAGCAAAAACTTCCAACTACTTTGAAACCTGTTTACCCAGCCCAAAGAAAAAACAAGTTTCCTTTTTAAACTTGTGCTCCTTGTAAAAAATCAAAATCCAAAAAAAAACCCCTGCCACTTTTGTCTCCAGGCAAATGGGTAGAACACCCCTCCTTCTATTTACTTTTAGGGAAACAAAAAACTCTGGGTTGGAAGACTGTGAATTTCCCTGCAGGAGTTAAGTACCCTGCCTCCAGGCAAAGAAAACCTGCAATTCACAAAGATAATCCCCTTTTGTCTCTGCTTGGCCACAAAGCAGAGAAAAACAAGCTGCTTTCAGTTTCAGCAGCTTCTGGACTTCCTTTTTTTTTAAAATCTGTATTTCTAGTTCAAAAAAATCTCAACTGGATCTCAAAATGATTTCAGGTTAATCCCACCACTATGCCACCATGTCAAGGTTCCTCCCCCACTCTGAACTCTAGGGTACAGATGTGGGGACCTGCATGAAAAACCTCCTAAGCTTATCTTTACCAGCTTAGGTCAAAACTTCCCCAAGGTACAAAATATTCCACCCTTTTGTCCTTGGATTGGCCGCTACCACCACCAAACAAATACTGGTTACTGGGGAAGAGCTGTTTGGACACGTCTTTCCCCCCAAAATACTTCCCAAAACCTTGCACCCCACTTCCTGGACAAGGTTTGGTAAAAAGCCTCACCAATTTGCCTAGGTGACTACAGACCCAGACCCTTGGATCTTAAGAACAATGAACAATCCTCCCAACACTTGCACCCTCCCTTTCCTGGGAAATGTTGGATAAAAAGCCTCACCAATTTGCATAGGTGACCACAGACCCAAACCCCTGGATCTGAGAACAATGAAAAAGCATTCAGTTTTCTTACAAGAAGACTTTTAATAAAAATAGAAGTAATTAGAAATAAGAAATCCCCCCTGTAAAATCAGGATGGTAAATACCTTACAGAGTAATTAGATTCAAAACATAGAGAACCCCTCTAGGCAAAAACCTTAAGTTACAAAAAAGATACACAGACAGAAATAGTTATTCTATTCAGCACAATTCTTTCCTCAGCCATTTAAAGAAATCATAATCTAACACATACCTAGCTAGATTACTTACTAAAAGTTCTAAGGCTTCATTCCTGGTCTATCTCCGGCAAAGACAAAATGTAGACAGACACACAAACCCTTTGTTTCTCTCCCTCCTCCCAGCTTTTGAAAGTATCTTGTCTCCTCATTGGTCATTTTGGTCAGGTGCCAGCGAGGTTACCTTTAGCTTCTTAACCCTTTACAGGTGAGAGGAGATTTCCTCTGGCCAGGAGGGATTTTAAAGGGGTTTACCCTTCCCTTTCTATTTATGACAGGCTTAAAATCTAAAGACAGACCAACAGACAGAGGAAGGGAATGCAACACATAAACAGAGGGCTCAAGCATGTGATTGGCTTTGTCTTCATAATATGACACAGTTCTTTTTTTTAATAGGTCATACAATATTCCCAATCCCTAGTTTACCACTAACTTTGTAACTAGCTCCACCAACATGGAATAGGTCCCTTTCTGGTTTGTGAATCAATGCATTCAGCCACAAGGCTAATACACAGTGAGAGAGGAAACTAAGAGGCACGGGCAAGGCATATGTTCAGATGGGACTGGAAGGAGACCTGGAGGGCAGGTGAGGTGGAGTGAGATAGGCAGGCTGTCCCAGATGGTGCAGAAGAGGAAGCTCTGACAGGTAGTGAGGAGACTGTGTGCTGCGACAAACAGGCGATCGGTGCCAGAATGATCGTCTCTTACCATTTGTTTCAGATTTCCGGTAGGAGTCTGCAGTGTAAGAGGAAGAGAAGCCCTGCTTTTCTCTCTTCAAGGTGTCTTCTGCAAAGGATGCTGTGTGGAGTCCAAAGAGGAGTCAAATATGTCTTACCAGAAGTCAGACTGGGCCAGATCCTCAGCTTGTGTTAACCAGCATAGCTCCATTGAACTCAATGGGGCCATGCTGATTTACACCAGCCAAAGCTCTGGCCCTTGGTCTTTAAGCCCTGGAGTTTTAACAGCAAGCGGGCTAGCGGGGATGCCTTGTAAAGTTCTCCATGGCGTTTCATACAGAGAGTATGAACTTTGTCCTTGTGTACATAGTGTGGGAGGCTGCCCTCGAGTGGTTAATGGATGACATGGCAGCCCAGATGTCTATTCTGCATTCCCGTGGCTTATAAAGTTTCAAATCAAACCCTTTGACACTAGATTTCTGTAGTTCACAGAGCTGAAAACTCTAGAGATGGAAAAGGCTCTTTAGGTCATACAGTCCATCTCGCTGCTCAGACAGATTTATTCCCTGCTGTACCAGGGTTTTGTTCAGTGTCATTTTAAATGTGCCCAAGGGGTAGGGGTTTTACCACTCCCCTGGGCAGACTGTTCCACAGCTGGATAGATTGCAATAGCAATTTCCCAGAACCTGCCAGACTCTCACCTTTGGAACTATTTCCCAGCAATTAATATTCATTTCTAAGCCCCCAGCATGCATGCATGTCATGGGAGACGGTGGGAGGAGAACATACCTCCACTGAGCCCCGTGCTGGAAGCACTGAAGACCTTGCCGCTGTCCTTCGTCATGATCAAGAGCTCCATCTCCTTCTTGGCAGGGACATTCTCCTTCTCCAGCAGCAGGAACTTGCAGTCTTTACGCAGGATGTCGTCGCTCTGGGAGTTCACATTGCTGCCAACTGGGGTGTGCGGGGGGGTGGGGGAAGAGAGAGAGATTTGTTAGTGGGCAGAAAGGATGGTCCAGTGGTTAGGATGCTAGCCTTGGATTTGGGAAACCTGGATTCAATTCTCTGCTCTGCCACAGGCTTCCTGTGTGACCTTAGGCAAGTCACTTAGCCTCTCTGTGCCTCAGTTTCCCACGTGGAAAATAGGAATCACAGCAGTGCCCTACCTCATGGCAGTGTTGTGAGGATAACTACATTTAAGACTGTGAGGGAGTCCTATATTATGGTAAGGAGGCCGTATCAGATAAGATAGAGAGTGCACTTTTGCTAAGGAAGCTTGAGGACAAATCAGCTGAAATGAAACCATTTGGTAAAGCCCAGGCTCCCTTGGTGATGGGAATATGGCTACCATAAGCACTGAGCTATGGAACAATCAGTCCTTTGGCTAGCAGAAGAGCAGTAGTGTTGAACAGGTTTTCGGTTTATGCTGATTGCTACTGAGAACTCTATATATGGCGTGGCGTAGGCATATAATACATTCACATGCAAATGGAAAGTAGATCCCCTGAATTGCTTGGTCTTCTAACAAAATGGTGTACAAAACTAAACTTGCAAATGTACTGGCACAAAGTTCAGATTAAAGATAATGGGCCTGCTTTTGCTCTGTTATCCTGGTGTGAATCTGGAGTAATGCCTACTCTGCTGTGAGTTTTGCAATATTTTATTGTTTTCTTAAAGCCCCACCTTCTGGAGTCCTGTGATTACATGACAAGCTGGGCTGTAATTTTAAAAAAGGTTTCTAGCACTCATAGTTGGGGAGAAAAGTTTGAAAACATGAACCCCAAAGGCTCAAAAACAAGAAGGCAAAACAAAAGAACCTGGAATTTATTTGTTAAAATCTCACGATTGTTAAACTAATCTCATAAATTTTGAACTCTTGGGGCCAATAATGCTGCAAAATTTTGTACAAAACTAACCTTGCAAAATTTCAGGTTCCATATTAAAGATAATGGACCTGATTTTGCTTCCAGTTTTTCTGGTTAAAATCAGGATTAACGCCAGTGAGGCCAACTGAGTTACACCAGTATGACCCTGGCACGGGGAAGGTCAGAATCAGGTCTCTGATTTCCTAGTGCTGAACTTTCTTTTCATTTGTGAACAGCAAGAGTGACATCTAGTGGACACTTTGGTTAGTGATCAGTGTTTATTTGTTCTAAGGCTATTCCATGAGTTACAGGGGCCCAAGAGGGTGAATCCGGGACTGTCTACACCGCTATCGCAGGGTGGGGTTGCAACTGGAGTAGACACACCGGAGCGAGCTTTAATTTAGCTAGCAGGGTACCAGAGCAGCGAAGCCGTGGCAGTGCGAGCTTTGGCGTGGGCTAGCACTGTGTGTGATTACCCAGAGTTCCAGGTGGGCGCGGCACCTACAGCCAATGCCGAAGCACACGGTGTTGCAGTTTCATGCAGCACTTGAGCTAGCTAGACTAAAGTGACTTTGGGTATGTCTACAAGGGCTGCAATCTTCTGGGTATGTCCACACCAGCTGCAATCATACCCTCCGATACTTTCAAACCATGATCTGCCTGCATGAGGACAATTGCCCGCACAAATCATCAGCTATATACTGTCAGTCCTGGACTTCCATGAGTTGCAGACTCACCAGTTGAAGCGCACACTCCGCTACCAGCCATTCCAGCGCTCTGGGAAGTGTTTTTCTTCACTCCGTATACTGAAGACAGAAATCAGCAGAGACTAAAACCACAGAACTTGAACCCTCCTAGCCAGAGGAAAAGCCGCACAGAAGAATTTCTAAAGAAGCAGGCTGAGAGAAGGGGAAAAAATAGAATGGTTCCCAAAAGGAAAGAGGCTGGGGACCCTGAGGTGCCGACCCAAACCCACCTTGGACTCGATCCTGCAATTTTGCCCAGGTGAAAAGTTCTTTTGCAAAGTGTATGGGACAACTTGCTCAGGTAAGAGCTTCCCCAGTGACTAAGGGCATGCAGGAGTGGCTCATTGTTTGCCTTGGGTGCTGACAGTTGGACCTCACACGTGCCTGGCTGAAGGGAACACCCCATTGCATCCTATATGACACACCAGAAAAACTGCCAGAGGGAACCGGTGTTCATATTTCTTTAATACGATCGATTAGAATTGAACACATTTCCTTCTCGATTCGAGTCCCAATTACATTTCATGTAAAGCACTGATTCCACTCTTTGCATTGTCCTGTCTTTTAGACTGTGCATCCTGAGAAAGGCCCCTGATGTGAATTATTTGATCATTAAGGAGTTACTGGGACATGGGAAGCGCTACTGCAGAACAAAGCCACACAGATCAGTTACCCAGCCACTCCTCTCAATGATTAAAATGTCACTGACCTGTGGAGGCTGCGATTGCACTATGAGTCATGGCTGTAGAGCTTGGAGTCAGGTTGTTTTGAACACCAAACACTGCAAAAAAAAAAAAAAAAAGCCCTGAGGTGAATAACAAGAGGTCGGCATTGCAACTGGCATTTGGACAAACAAAAACTAGGACCAATGAAAATAATAGTAAATACAGTGATTTCTGCTTGTAAAGGTAGAGTAGCAGGCCTGAGACGACCCCCCCACTGGGGACTCTAAATGAACTCAGCTGGCCAGCTGAATGTTTCATACACATTTGTGTTCATTACTTTTAATAAGAATTTTGCACACCTGTCACTTTCCCTTCCACAGCTCCCTGCCCGCCCCGATATCACCCTGTCCTGGAAGCCATGGTCAGCTCAGGATAAATAAAGGTGGCCATTTTGGAACATTTGACTTAAACAGACTGTGAAGAGACCTGGCATTGTCTCTGTGCTGTGTATGCATTTCTGGAGGGGCCGATTTGTAAAGAAAGGGTTGAATTCACAGACCGGTCAAGCCTGGCTAAGGGAGAGCTGAGGGGCAATGTGATAGGCACACTGAGTATGTGAAAGGTGTAGACACCATGAAGGAGATAAATGTTTAGGGTTAGGTAGGAGGGTCTAGCCTGGAGTAATGGGATGGGATTGAGCAAAGGGAACTGTAGTGGGCTGAACATCAGGAACCACGGGGTCTGATAGACACTCATTTTTTCTCCCTGGGGAAACAGTGGAAGTTCAAGTTATTTGAAATGAAACATTTGAGATTTTCCTGTAGGACACAATCCTGGATTTGTCTCACAAGGATAGACAAGTTGGCCTAATGGATGCTTTCCAAATAAATGACATTTCTTCCGAGACCCCAAATATTCCATCCCCCCAAATATTCCATCACTAGTTTCTAATGCCAATGACTCAGGGCAGACTCTGAAGTAACTCCATTTCAGCCAAAAGAGTTACTCCCAGTGGACATGCTGACTGATGTAACTGAGCTCAGGACACGCGCAAAGACCGCACAGAGGGAGGGGGTAATCTAGGTGTCTTTTTGTTATACATTTCAGCTGATGTCCTGAGCTCCGTGAAACGAAGTAGGGAAGAAGAGAGAAGTCTGACCTGTTGAGGAACTGCTCAGCCCTGTGTTCAGAGTGGGAGAGCCAGAAGCCAGGTTATTTGGGATGCCAAACACTGCAAGAGGAGGAAAAAGATGATTTGTCAAAACAGAGAAATGAGATCCCAGCGCATCCAGGCAGATGGCTCAGCCCCCAAAGCCTGAGAGTGAATGGGTCACTAGGAAATTTCATTCCTTCATCAGAAACAGATTCTGCTAGAAAACGTACAATAAACACACCGGGGGAAATTTAAAATCATTGCACAAAACACTCTGTTTTACTCTATTTTAAAAAGGGAGAAGGTTTTGATCTCCAAAAAGTTACAGTGACTGGACACGGTTAGAATGCCAAGTCCTTTAAACCTTAGAGGATCCTTCACCGTTCCATTTGCAGCTAGAAAACAGCGTCATTCAGGACGACACTTCCTGACATTCAGAAATGGGTCTAAGACGTAACATTCAGTCCCAGCATTCACTGATTGAAGTGGGAGTTCTGGATGTGCAAGGAATACACCTAATAGTCCTAATGTGGAATCCAAACCCTGTAATAACTCAAACACCGTCCATATTCCAATCCAATGTTGTCTTCTCTAAGAGGTTTGATCCTGAGCTCACTGAAGTCAATGGGAAAGCTCAGCAGAACAGGATCAGGCACTGTGGACGTCTGATCTTCATGAATAAGGGATTCAAAGCATAATCAATGCAGAAGTAATTCCGGGGGCACAGGGAGGCAGAAATCTATGGAGAACAATCAAGTGCATTTGCTTCCACCTGCACTATCCCTCCCCCGCCTTCAACATCTCCTCATCCCATGCACAAAACACCAGCAGCAGGACAAAGAGGGTCCTAGGACAAGTGGCCAATGGGGTGGGGCGGTTACTGTACCTGATCCTGTTGAATGGGACATGGTGTTGACCAGGGAAGAGCCCTGGGCCATGTTGTTGTGGTAACTGCCAAGGGAAGACCCTGCAGGCAGGGTGGAGGACCACATGTATGGAGGGAGGGCAGCATTCAGTATGGTTGTGTCATATGTCCCCGACACTGGAGAGGAAACAGTAATGTGGTTGAGTGAGAGCAGGCTCTGGTAACAGAAAACAGACCACCTACTCAGAGGCAGAGGACACAAAAAGCCAGGTTTCGATCTCAGTTTCTGATCAGCTCCTGATCTCCAGTGTATATCTGGAGTCACTCCCTCAGTTTCAATGGAGTGACTCCAGATTCACACCTGTGTAACTGAGATCAGCACCTGGCCTGCTATAGCCAAGCCAATTTTGAACCCATTCGACAAATACAGAGATTGCCTGAATTTGTGTCACTTCACTGTAACCACTTGCAAAGCACCTCAAGGGTTTAATCACAGTCACATATGATGATGGCAGAATACAAACTAAACACATTTCAGTCTACATCCTGGTGAGGAAACCAACATTGAATATGGATCCCTGGATTCTTCTATGACACCTCCACACATGGGCAACTATTGTATTATTAATGAACAACTAGGAAAAACACCAGGTGAGTCAGCTCCTCACTAGGGTATTTGAACCACTGAACCCAGATAAATATGAGAGTTGAGCCATTATTTGTTCTGTTAAACACTGGTAGAGTTCAGTGGTGTTACACCAGGGGTAAAGTTGACCCATGATGCCTAAAGCACTATAGCAGGGATGGGTAGGCGAATGCAAGATGATATATTGGACCATTTTTGTCCCTCGCATAGCTCCGTTGACCAGTGAACATGTGGGGTTGGTGGGACACAGACCACTGGGCCAAATGTAGGACATTCTAAAGGGTGGCCTGTGATAACTTCCATCTTGCTGCTTAGACCTAGACAGAGAATGGATTGCTTGGGGCTTTAGTCTCTACCAGCCTCAACTCTGAATTAAGATGATGGCAGCTGGAATCTGCTCTGTTTTATGAAAATTAAGGGGGACACTGGCAATTATGGCTCTGCTCTGGGCAGTATCTGGGCACCCCTGTGTGTAACTCCCCTTTTTGCATTGTTATTACACTCTGGAAAAGACAGCAAACATTTTTAACCTGAATTGTTCCTGACATTGTTCTTTAGTTTTATAAGAATTGCCTGGAATTTCTATGTCACAAGCCACATGCTTTAAATGAATCATTCTCCACTCCCTGCGCAGCCGGCATTGCTAACACCCCTCTGCAAAGTACCTGACTGGGAGCTCTCAGTCACCATCTTTGTTTCCACTACAGCTTTCTTGGGGATGGGGAGAGTGCTGGATGACGATCGTGTGGGGCTGACGCTGGCCGATCGACTCCCCTTCAGCAAACGCTTCACATCATCCAGTTCTGTCCCTGGCAGAGAAAACAGATGTCGAGACTAAGCCCAAAGCCATCACCTAATATAGCCTGCAACCAGAGATGCTCCTACTACTTTAACATGTGTAAGAGAGGTGGTGTCCAGCAGGAAACAGGGCCATTTCCCAAAGCTCCTTAGAACTCTGCATTAGGCAAATGGCTGTCCCATCTCCAGCACTTCCCCCTGAAAGTGGATTAGGTGGGATAAAATGCCAGAGGATATCTAGCAGGACAAAATCCTAAACTGGCTGGGGCGGGGGGGAATCCTCAGTAGGTCTTTCCCATCTCTTTCTACAAAATCTTGTCTGACTGTCTTTGAGAGGACTAGTTTCTGGGACTAGGGCTGCCCCCGGTTCCTGGAAGGAGGTACTGATATCTCTGGAACTCCAGCTGGGATATCACTGAACATTGGTGACTCTCTAGACTGTGGAAGGTGTTGAACCTGTCTATGAAGCGCTCTTTTAATGCACAAATTTCTGTCTCATCTAATACACCTTTCAGTGGGGTATAGAGGCACCCACTAGTGTGCAGGCTCACTCTAGTAACAGCACAGCACTATGACCAAGGCCAAAGAACTCTTGTAAAGACCCTCACTTTCATAGGGAAGCAACTGAAGTCAGCAGTGGGGACCTAGGGTCCTTCATCATTGACTTCAATAGGAGGTTTGCCAGTCCCCTCAATGGGAACAGGACTGGGGCTGTAGTGAGGAGAGGAGCAACTGGCAAAATGATTCTATCCAGAAGTGACTCATTCAAGCTAAATAAAACCACCCTGGCAAACTAAAGGTCTAGCCCACAGCAAACTTCCTCACTCCTCACACTTAAAATTAAAAATTACTTGCAGAGAGTGAAGGGAGGCGGTTTCTTATCACTGCACGCAAATTTTATGGCACCTCATGTGCCACCCTGAGTGCGCAGCCCCAGAGAAGCCATTGGCACAGTTAGAGCAGAAATATCCTCAAGACCAAAATAGTCAGCATCGGAGTTGGCTCTTGAGGGCTATCCCTTAGGAGGGGAAAACCAGGCCCCCATGTTCACTCTAAAACAACAGCAGGGACACTTACATCTGGTCGAGGGAGAAGCACTCTGGAGTCGTACTCGGATTTCGCTCTCTGCACAAGAAAAGAGGATCATGAATACGGAGCGAGATGAACTGGTGCCACGAGCAGGCTGCAAAAGCTAATTCCCCACTTCTCACTGTCAACTTTCTCACTTCTCAACATTATTATCTGTTAGGTTTGGGCAGCTTGCACAGCTTGATGGATTGGTTTTATCGATCTGAATTTTTAGAAGTGGCTTTTTACTTTTGGGACAGATTCTGATACTTTCTCTCCCACTGAGAAGTATTGCCCTTTAAGTTTTCACAATGTTTTCTTAGATGTTTTTGGTACCATATAAATACATTAATAAATAATCATAATGCACAGATTTTTGTCATATTGCATAGCATCTTATGTACCTCATTAGGGAGGTGCAACATTAATATAAGGCCCAATCTTGCAGCCCTTAGTCACATGGATATTCTCATTGACATCTATTAGTTAATTACTTTTACTATATTATCCTAATGTGAGAACAAACAGAGTCACAAAGGACTTCTGAATTATAAAGGTTACTAGTTGCACTGGGCCTCTAGCCCTTCCCAGCTGTCACTCAGATAAAACTCCCATTTTCGTCACTTGGAGATTTACCTGTGTAAGGACTGGTCTGTTATTATTTGACGACTTCTCTATTGGCTCATTTAGTGTAGACTTATTGGGTTCTGCTTGATCCAAAAGTGCTTTGAAATAAAATAGCCAGGTTGCAAAAGATAGTTTTATTACTGGGTTTTACTCTCCAGCATGAGAGAATATAGGGTTAAACTGATTGGGCTGAAACGAACTTTAAATCTAGTTGTCCAGGAGCCAACTGGCCAGCCTGAGTGTCTGACACATGTTCCTCCGGATAAAACCTAACAGTGCATGTTCTATGAAAGAAACACTTCTTTTGGCAGTTGCGTGGAGAAGATGATAGATTGGGGCTATTTTTTGAAGCAATATGAAAAGCTGGAGCATGATCCTCCTGTGTCTGCTTTATTATGTGTGGGAAGATTCCCCAGAGATCTCAGGTTTCTAGAGTGCTGGGAGAGACTCCAAAGATCTCAGGTAGAAGTAACTGGCAATTGCTAAGATCTACTGGAGGAGCCGTAACTATGCCCTTTGATTTATAGCCACAGCTCATATGAATATGGATAAAATTATTTTTACTGTTGCTTTCTCACCAGCTGGGAATATAAATTGAGCTCTTCAGTATCAATTATATCCAACTTTTCCCCAAACGGCTGATTAATTAGCGAAATAAAAGGAGGGAAATTCTATTTAACAGCTTAAGCAAATCAAGTTTTTACAAGAAGGTGTCTAAATGGACCACACTGCTTCAGTGATTTCCTAGCCATCCCATCCACTAGGGCATACCTCTTAGGGAAATGTAGCTACCGTCTCATATAACAGATCTCAATGGAAGGAAGATGAAGGGGGTTATTGTTATTTCAATATTTAAATACTTTGGAAGTGCTCAGCTATTATAGAGATGGGTCACATAAAGATAGATAGATAGATAGATAGATTTATTGAAGGTGATGTATACATAAGACAGAGAGAGGGAAAAAGAGAGTGCTGACAGATTTTGGACACAAAACCTGGGGTCTGATCTTGATCAGGATCATGACTTTGGCCCAGCTTTGAACTAAATATGAAAATCTCTTTGGTCTATTTCTAACACCCTCAGCCGTCCAACTCCCCAGCTCATCCTTATGAAGAATTCCCCACATCCTGCACTCCTGATTTCTTCACCTTATTGATTTTTCCATTTTGCTCATTGCACTTGTTTGTGCAGCTGCCCAAATCTCAGTGGTCCAGATCCTCAGTTGGTATAAATACATGTAGCTCCACTGACTTCCCTGGAGCCAAACTGATGTACACCAGCTGCAGGACTGGTCCAGAGAAGCAGGAGGAGGATCTCCAAAAGGATCTCCAAAAAGCACATTCCAACTCACCTCGGCTTTGACTCCGCCCTCTGGTATTGGACGATGCTGTGAAAACCAATCAGAGAAAAGCAAATTTTAGACTCTATCAACTGTAACATATTTGAACAGTAATGCAAGCTTCTTATGTGAGTTGTACAGTTGCTCTGTTTAGCTGGGGCATGGCATGGAGACGCTGATCCCCAAATATTTTGGCTACCATCACTTAGGTCGCTGCATATTTAATTGAAAATATACAGTACTTAGTATTTCTGGATCATCTAATAATTCCCTCAACACATCCAAGGTTGGCGAATGCCCCTAATGATCTATCAAGAAACTTGATGGTAAATCAGAAGCCAACTTGGAGAAGAACCAGGGAATGTGTGCATACAACAATATCTAACATAAATTTGGAGTAACTCCATGCATATCATAGAGGCGTATGTGTCTGTACTGGCTGTACAACAATATCTCACTGAATAATAATAATGCCTGGATTTCACTGATGGGTGTTAATATTCAGTTGGGGAGCAGGAAACTCAATGAGATCTCCCCTTAAAGTGAAGATCACCAGCACAAAGTTGGGGATAGCAGATATACAATAGAGCATCTATAGAAATGGTCTTTAAATACAAACACTGACCAAATTCTGCTCTCAGTTACATTAACATAAATGTGGAGTAACTCCATGCATGTCATAGATCTATCTATCTATCTATCCGTCTGTCTGTACTGGCTGCATGAGAACCCCCGAGCAGAGGGGAAATTGTGGGCATAATAAGACATTGCAACCCCTTTCCCAATGGGCAGACTTTCCAGAGTTATTCTTCCCCATGACAGGTTTCAGAGTAACAGCCATGTTAGTCTGTATTCACAAAAAGAAAAGGAGTACTTGTGGCACCTTAGAGACTAACCAATTTATTTGAGCATAAGCTTTCGTGAGCCACAGCTCACGAAAGCTTATGCTCAAATAAATTGGTTAGTCTCTAAGGTGCCTCAAGTACTCCTTTTCTTCTTCCCCATGATTTCGTCATGTGCATGGCATTATTTTTATTGATCCATGTATTCCAGTAATGTGTCCTGCCAGAAGCCATAGAGCCGCCAACATGCATGCCCTTGGCCTGACATTCACAGTGACTGTAATGTAAGAACATACCGAACTCTTTTCTAGGGAATTCAGGAGAAGAATTTGCGCTGGAGCTCCCTGCAGAAGAAGAAAAGATTCCATGTTAAAGCTTTGCCAAATATTTGTGCCCCAAGGTCATTAAGAGATTGTTTAATATATCATGCCCATATCTACCAAATCTTAAGTACTGGCAGTGACGGGGTAACAAACATTTCCATTTAAAAAGAACTACTGAGTATTATACTGATGAGCTGCTGTCATCCTCCAACCACAATAAGCTATGAACATTATTTGGATGAACATAATTATTTGTTAGTCTCTAAGGTGCCACAAGTACTCCTTTTCTTTTTATAATTATAAATAGGACTCTGTGGGTAATTTTCATTAAAATGCATCCTTGTGGTCTATTCCATAATTGTCCCATATTGGGATTTATGCTCCAGGAGACAATTCTGCATTAGCAGGCTGGAACTGACAAGACAACCTAGCAGGGCACCTCTAATTCCCCATCTCTATAACAGATTCTATGGTACCTTCATATGTTGCATTGCGGGTGACGTAGGTTTTTCTTTCAAAGGTTGAGCCAGGTGATTTGGGGAGAGTAGAGCAGGGAGATGGGCTTTGTCTGTAGCCGGAGGAGGAGGAGGAGGAATTCATTCTACCACTTCCACCTATAGGTAAAACAAACGCCCCTCAGAAAGTAAAGCTAATGCCTCATACGTGTAAAGTGGTGCCCTATACTCTTCTGTGTTGGCATGGATGGACCTCACACTGAGTTGCAGAGGTATGTTAGGGCTAGTGATGGGCGAGCCACAAAGTTTGGATCTGGCTCTGTTGAGCTTCTCCAAAGTTCAGGGGGTGCTTATATCTGTGGTTTTAGTTCAGCTCTTTGTAGAGAGACAACCCCTGCTACCTTTGAAGCCAAAGGGAGTTTTGCGACCAACATCAATAGGAGCAGGTTTGTGCCCAGGTTTGAGGAACCAGCCACATCTCCAAAGATGGGAGATCTTGGGAATTGGCTAGGGTTGTGGGTTGGTTTAGGTTCAGGCCCACCTGTAAATTTAAGGGTCAGTGTGACACAGACCACAAAAATTGTGGGGCACTTAAGTTGATCCCAACAAGTAGGGGATGCTGCTGGAACACAAGCTCCATGCGGTAGGGGGATATGGAAACGGAAAACATATCTATAAATCCACGAGATGGTGTGTGCATTTGTGGGACTGCCTCCCTGACAGCATGAGGGTCCGTGTCCTTACTCTGCCGTTGCTCAGTTACTCTGCTTCCTGGAGAACTAGCGAAGGGGTGAATGTGAGTCATGAACAAGGAGCCTGGAACTTGGATGCTGTTAAATCCAGGTTTAGGAGAGGGCTCCTTTCCTACTCACATCAGAGCTGCAGCAGAAGGGAGACAGGCCAGCATCTCTTTCGCTGATCTGTGGTGTGTGGAAGGACCTGACCCCTGTGTGAATTCGAACACTGGCATTCGAGTCAGAACCCAGAATAGCGTGTCAGCTGCAACTGAGCAAGATGTATTCATGGGGATCGGTGAGGGTGACAGTGGACGTCATCTTTCCATTAGCGCAAAGAGAATGTGTCCTTGGGATCTCAATAGAGAATGAGCAGGGGCCAGGATCCAAGTACTCATTTCCCCCTCTACTTCTCCCCATCCCTCCACATACTGCACAGTTGCCTTTAGAAAATATGATTGTGGCACATAAAGCAAATCTCCAGATAACTGATGCCCGACCTTTTGAAATGCCCGAGCAGTTCGAAAGATGGAATCTGGCTTTCATGGGAAATTTTGAGGTGACTTTCGGTTTTGAACCGGAACGGAAAGTCGAAACGCTGGAAATGTTTGCCAGACAAAAAATTCCCCCGAGTTTAGAACTGCAAACATCAAAAAGGACAATGCAGCGTTTGCGAACAAAACAAAACAACTCCGACATGTGGAAATGACACTTCTCCTCTTGATCCTTCCGAGAGGAAAATTGAAAAATGTCATGGAAAACAACATTTTCCCTGTGGAAAATGTCAATTTTGACAAAGCAGCATTTTCTGATGGGAAATTTTTTTGTGTAAAAAACCCGTGACCAATCCTAAAAGGTGCTGCACCCATCCTATTGACTGCAGTGGGAACAGAAAGTTCTCAGCACCTTGTAGGGATGGGGCTCTTACACAGAAAGTGCTCTCACCACTTCCCCATGAATGTTTTCTGGGTTTGCCCTTGGCTCAGACCCCGTCCCTGACCCTGCGCCCCACCCCAGTGAAGCGGCCTTTGCTTTCTGTTCATTCACTCTCCATTTCGTCACAACCTACTCGAAGTCACATAGCTGCTGCCGTGGGTGAAAGTCCTCTTCTCCATTCCACTCCCTCCGCCATGGGCTGTTTTGTGCCCAGTGCCGCTCCCTCCTTCTGTGAGAGACAAGCACAAAATGAGACTTTCTGTGGCCAGAAGAGATGAGGACAAGAGCAAAAGACGCTGCGGGATGAGGCACCAGGCACCCACAGCTGGTGTTATGCTCTGTTACAGAGCCAGGGCCATGGCTGAGGAGGTGTCTTTGGAACCATGTACAGTAGTTGGAAGGAGTTATCAGTGCTGGGGAAGCCAGCCAGCCTGAACCTCTTCTCTTTCTCCAGGCTCTGACATTCCAGCTGCCACAGCAAGGAAAGTGCTCAGATCATCACTTTCCATCCAGGTTGCACGCAAGTCTCTTCTCAAGTCTCTTCTCAAGCAATTGCACGCTGGTGCCAAGAGCACATAAGATTCACCCAGGCTGGTAAAGGGAGGTATAACTGACCCTTTACGTGCCCCGAGGAGATTCATCTTGAGGGAAGGCAGGTTTTAAGGCCACGTCTATATGTACAGCGCTGCGGCGGTGCCGATACAGCTGCGCCACGGCAGCCCAGGCTTTGAAGAGGCTCTATACCAACAGGAGAGAGCTCTCCCGTCGGCACAAAAACCCCACCTCCGCGAGCGGCAGAAGGTGTGTCGGTGGGAGAAGCTCTCCTGCCAACATAGCTGTGCACACGAGTGCTTATGTCAGTATAACTGATGTCGCTCAGAGGGGTGGGAGATTCACAGCCCTGAGCGACATAAGTTTTGCTGACATAGGCAGTGTAGACATTTTTCTACTGGCGGAAGAGAAGCTGGGGGAGATACAGGAGCCCTGCCCGTGGCAGCTGCTGTGGAGATGAGCTAAATCAGCACCCCCATAGCCACTCTATCTTTGTCCCATCCCCAGCCAGTGCCACCCTTTTTTGGGTTTGTTTTTTGGGTGGCCTTAGTCTCCTATGGGCCTAACATTTCTCACCCTCATCCCTGGGAGCTGTTCCTTCTCTGGAACCCTGCACCCTGGCATAATCCCTTGATAGATCTGGTCTGGGAGTCTTCACAGACCATCCCTTGCTCCTTTCTTTCCCACTCAAATGGGCCCCCAAACCCTGTCTATTCTAATGATCAAGAAGCACTTTTTCTGGGAGGTGGGGGGGTTCTGAGACCTGCACAGTGCTTCTCTGAGGCTGATGCACTGATACATGAGGACTTGTGCAAACCGCACCAACACACATAAATTGCACGCATGTGCCCACACACACACTGCTGAGGATGGACAGCACAACGTATAATGTCTACTTACTTGGTGGTAAGGACGTCAGTCTTGTGGTTACTGACTCTGTAATAACTGGGGAAAGAAAAAGGTGAGGTTATGGCCCTGAAATCTAGCCAAGCAAGGTGCAAGTTTTATTTTATGTCCATGGAATAATGGGACTCGAATAAAGAAAAATCTTTTAAGACCATAGAGCCAAATGGCTTTCCAGCCAGCTTTGTGGTAGCACACACTCTGTTTGTAGGCTTTGACCCGGTGCTTGTCATTGTAGTATCTCAGCTCCTCACAGAATTAATGAACCTGGCCTCACAACAACCCCTTGTGAAAAAGGGAAGGATTATTATGTTAATTTTACAGATGCAGCACTGAGGCATCTAAACCTAAGTCACACAAAATGTCTGTGGCAGAATCAGCACTCAGATCTCCAGAGTTCCATGCCAGCGCCCTAATCACAAGGCTGTCCCTGTGGTGAATTAGAGAGGGCACGCTAAATATTCTTGTAATGCTGGCAGACCCCGGTCGTCGTCGGCCGGGATCAAACCTAGGCTCTTTGGAGCTTAATGCATGAGCCTCTACTGCATGGGCTAAAAGACACTTTTCTCTTAACCAAGGCTGTAGCAGACACATCAACCTCTAGCTGGTCTCACTGCCACTAGAGGGGGACAAAGTGCCACACCAAGCACGCATGGGTGACATACTTCCCCTAGTTCAGGAAGTGCATCCCGAGCTTCAGAGACTTCCCAGTCGATACACTGGACAAGCCCTCACTTGTAATGCTGCCAGACCCCAGTCATCGTAGGCTGGGCTCAAACCTGGGATCTCTGGAGCTTAACACACGAGCCTCTACTGAAGGGGTAGTCAACTATTTTTTTTCCAAGGTCCACAATTTCTTGGTCAAGGTATAGTCAAGGTCCAGACTCCAGAGAAAATAATGAAAAAATAATAACAATCATGATAATAAGTAAATAAAAAGATTTCGGGATCCATTCAAAAGCATCTGGAGGCCCAGATTTGGCCGTGATCCGTCCGTTGACTACCCCATCTCTACTGCAGAAGCTAAAAGACACTTCTCTTTTAGCCAAGGTTGTAGCAGACTCATCAATCTCTAGCGGGTCTAGCTGCCACTAGAGGGGGACAGAGCACCACACCAAGCAGGCGTGGCTTACGCTCCAGAATGTGCAATGTGGCCTCTGTTACTAGAGAAATTCATGCTGTTCCATATTGTGGGAAGAATCGGGCCTTGACACCTCAGATAGCTGCACAATTCAATTCTGGATCCAGGTTCGGATTCTAACCCCCTGGTGTTCGGATCTGGGTTTTGTGGTTGGGGCCCATCTCTGACAACAAGATTTTGTTTTAAAAGCTTTTCATACGTCTCTCAGTGACTTCTGCTCCATCCCGTTTGGTTTTCTTCGTTACTGAGTCCATACCATCGCCGCCTGAGGGGAAAGCACAGAGACCTCATTGAAAGGGACACTGTTTCATAGTCGTTCAATATCAGCACGAGGACATGCTGTAGGCAGAGGCCCTGTCATCCTATCAGCTGGCTGAGAGCCCCAATAGTATCCAAGTGGGTAATGAAGCAGGGATGAATGGTTTGCCCAGACACTCAAAGGACCTTAGTGCAGAGCACCCCATCTAGTTGTTGGAAGGGTTGTAGCCTGAGTGGGGCTCTTTCCTTTTTCAAATCTCTGTTTCTTTTGTCATTAACTATGCCGTTTGGTGCTCAAGGACTTGCTGGGGGACTTTAGTTGCTGCACTCACTCACCCTCTCTACCAACTTACATCTTTGCCAGCTGAAGATTTTGCAGCCATAATATTTAAAAGCCAGCATAATTCATTTTTTTTCTCTTCGTTTTCTCACTTGTCACTCAGCATCTCCTGGAAAGGGGAACATCTGGAGATATTAGATTTTTGTTAACTGCACTATGGACCATGTACAATGTAAATCCATCCCATATAATGTAGATCCACCCTGTACAATTCATCCTATGTACAATGTAGATCCACCCATATGGCCTCTGTCCATCACATGCATGGCTCTATGGATACACAGTATAGGTCCAGTAATGTAGCCCATGCAGGACCCTATATAGAAGCACAGGGTATGTCCATATTAGCTATATCTATCCAGAGCCAGGCAGCATTGCAAATATGTCCACCAAACTGATGCCCATACGGCGCTGTGGCTCTCTATATGTGCCTGTGTGGTCCTATGAATGCATCCCATGTGTCTTGGCGTCCAGTGGAAATTAATGGCATGAATTATGAAAGAGGGAGTTTAATGGTATTACAATTGCATGGCCTAAGGGTGAAAGAGTGGGGTTATTTTCTTCCTGCCCTATAGACAGTCTTTCACTGTGTGAAGTGCCAGGGACATCTAATGGCTGGTCAGTTTAGTCACAGAGAGATCATCACAGTCAGAGGACATTCCAACTGGACCCCACGCTTTCCCTCTTTCCCCCCATTTAACACTGCCACATGAGTATTACTGGCTTGCTTGGCATCATCCTCCCTCTGAAACAGTAGGAGCCTATGGTGTTCCAGCAAGCGCAGGGCTGACTCCAAGAGCCATCCTGGGCAGTTCACACACAACAAGCCCTGTTTCAGAGTAGCAGCCGTGTTAGTCTGATGTTCCAGGAGGATGCAGGGAAGGCACACTGAGAAGGATAGAATGATAAAGCCAACAACAGAGATGCAAGAGAGCTGGCTCAAAACATAGGGAGAATTTAGATCTGGATCAAATCCAAACCTCATGATTTTATGACTTTAGCGTATCTCTATAATTGCTTATCTCCAGCCTTGTCTCTGAGGTAAGCTTAAATCAGAACACAAGATCCAAAGCCCAGTCCCACATATCTGCTCTGAGCAGGGTTAGATACACAATGTTAAAAACACAGGCAGCTGCAGAAGTTTTGTCTACCCCACTGATTCCAACCTTGCTACCATGGCTGGAACTCCTTGCCAAAGAGCTTAAGTGCAGAGACAGCTGTAGTCATTACTGAAATACCACCCCGACTGAATGCCTTGTATCCTTCTCTAGCCAAAACTATAATCCCAGGCAGCCATAGTGCTGTCTGTCCAGGTTTCCTAACACACCGGTACTACCAAGAATACTGCAGCTGGTAGGAAAACAAACATCAGCCAGGAGAAAAATCCCGCTGTGAGAAAGAACAGTGCAGTCATTCAGTCCCAGTCTTACTTAGAAGCGATTCCACCGCATCTGCGGAGCAGTCTCAAATACTAGAAATGAAATTTTAATCTGCGAAAAGCATGGGAGTCAAATCTGCAGGTGAACTCTCCCCACTGCTGCCAGGGACTCCATCTTATCTGAAGACTTGGACGTATAGAAAGCATCATATTTAAGGGCTGATTCTGCACAAGATTCGGGCAAAATTCTACACTAACTTCCAAGGTGTTTGGTTTGAGCAAGGGCTCAGGATCAGGCCCTCAAGCACAGATGTGGTTCGCTTTATAGTTTATGGGTTTGATTCTTCAGTGCCTTGCACAGGGTGTCTTTACTTCTACCTGTGAAAAGTGAGGGTGAAATCCCACCACCCTGACAGGAGAGCATGTTACCCTCACTTTGCACATATGTAGATGATGCCACCATGTGAAAGGCAGTGGAGAATCAGACACAATACCTGAAAGAAAAGGAGTACTTGTGGCACCTTAGAGACTAACCCATTTATTTGAGCATAAGCTTTCGTGAGCTACAGCTCACTTCATCGGATGCATACTGTGGAAAGTGTAGAAGATCTTTTTATATACACACAAAGCATGAAAAAATACCTCCTCCCACCCCACTCTCCTGCTGGTAATAGCTTATCTAAAGTGATCACTCTCCTTACAATGTGTATGATAATCAAGTTGGGCCATTTCCAGCACAAATCCAGCACAAATAGCTTATCTAAATCACTTTAGATAAGCTATTACCAGCAGGAGAGTGGAGTGGGAGGAGGTATTTTTTCATGCTTTGTGTGTATATAAAAAGATCTTCTACACTTTCCACAGTATGCATCCAATGAAGTGAGCTGTAGCTCATGAAAGCTTATGCTCAAATAAATTGGTTCGTCTCTAAGGTGCCACAAGTACTCCTTTTCTTTTTGCGAATACAGACTAACACGGCTGTTACTCTAATACCTGAAAGGAGAAGGTGCTGTAATGTCACTGACAAATTTCACCTTTCCCATTCGATGTGGCTTGTCTTTAAATAACTCCTGCTAGGCACAAAACTGCCTAGGAAAACAGACAGGATGGGTTTATAAAGGAAAATATCGATCAATCACTCTGATTAGATACAGGGTAGTTATTCCTCTACCCTATGCTTTATGTAATTGTTCGGAACAGATCTTAGGAATGGCTTTACACAGCTCAATTTTAGTGATAGCAGGTTCATGGAGAATGTGCCCTCTTTCAATCATCAATTAACCTGGGCCAGATTTTTAAAGCTATTTAGGCACATACCTCCCATTGAAATCCCCTTGTCTACTTCTTTGTTTCTACAAATAAACCCAACCAAACCATTGGCCTGATCCTGTCAACTTCAGTGGGCACACAACCCTTCGCAATTTCAGTGGAAGTCAGAGGGGGGCCAGTATCCGGCAGCATCAGGTCTCTTGTGTATTGTGCCTAGAGAAAGGTCAGGGGGATTTTGGTTTCTGCAAGCCCCTACGACTTTAGTTTCAGTTTAGGGTTTGGTGAAATAATTTTCCTCTATCATCTAATTTAAACTGTTTTGTCTCCAGTGGAAATTTAATTTTGAAACAATATTTTTCACAAGAAATGTAAAATTTGTGCTACCAAATAAATAAAGAGTCAGGCTGAGATTTCCAGCTGCCTGAGGGAATTGGAAATCACCTAGGTGGCTATGGAAAGCTCAGCCTCTGGTTCTAGATCTAGCAGAGTAGGGTGGAGGGGAATTAAAGGCAGTTCACATTTTTCCAGAGATAAATGGATCTGGAACCTCAAACGTTTGGCATTCTGTTCTAGAACCCAGGATTTTCAAATGAGTTCCAAGACTCTGAGACCGCATTCATTTTAGCACGTGCATACCTGTACCGATGTGAGCCGTCCCATTGACCACACTCAAGTCCTTACACAACAACTACATCCACTCCACACAGCGGCCTGCCACTCCCACTGAAATCACCAGGAGTTGTGACTTTAGTGGGTTGACTCACATGAGTAAAATTACTCCCCTTCTTAAGTTTAGCAGGACTTTGGCCTACATTTGGAAAAAAAGACTTCTTCTTTCCCCAGGGTGTGACTTACACCTCTCTGCAGGGTAGCCCTTGACCATTCACCACGAGGAGAAGCTGGTGTCTCCACCGTCCTCCTTCCTTGGAATTTCCACCAACCCTTGCGGTTAGCTTTAAACGTCACTGCACTAGACTCAGCGGGTGGAAGCTGTTGAGTGGATGTGTTCATTGAGCTCACTTCCTGGCCCAGCCAGCTTTCTGGCCAGCACCACTGACTTTTGAAGACTGTTGTCCCTGGCTTTGCAACACCGTAGCCTTTTCCACCACCCGCAAGCTGCCCCAGAGTTTAACGCTGGCAGAAACCAACATAAACATGGGGTAAGTTAGCCACCCCTCCTCTCAAGAATTGGGAACATTCTGCTTTAACACTGTACAGGTAAAATAAGGAGAACACATTAAAATATATCCTTGCAGATAGCTCACAAATCCCTAATGCCAGATTTGACTGCAGGTGCATTTTGCTCCATGTACCAGGTTTATCCCCCACACAGTGGGACTAACACAATTCCCAGCCCTCTCTCCAGCACAGCTACACAACTTGACTTCAGTCGCTGTCAGCGCTGACTTACTGCACCAACTCCTCCTGCTTGGATTCACATAAATATAGCTATGGGCAATGCATGAGACAAAACGGAATAGCTCTGTTGAATCAGAGAAACCATCTGCAATTATCTCTGAGCTACAAGAAGAGACCTGTGAAACATCATAGTTCTCACGCAATGGCCCTAAGGATGCTTTGGCTTATGATGGGGGCTGAACTGGCCCCTAGCAGCCCCAGTGATCTGGCAAGTGAAGAAGAGGCCTGGGACTGGGAGCCAGGAGACCCCAGTTCTCTCACTGGCTCTGTCATTGACTCACAGTATGAGCCCCGTGCAAGTCATTGCACCTCCGTGCGTCTGTAAAAATGGGGATCTTGATAGGTGTCCATCTTTGTAAAATGCGTTGAGAGGAATGTATGGGTCCCCATCATGTGGGTGGCTGAGTGCTCTCTGAGAAGCAACCCCTCAGCTCAGTTTGATTTCAGTGGGAACAGAGGGTGGTCAACACCTTGCAGGATCAGACACTAAGGGTACGTCTACACGGCAAAGAAAAACTCATGGCCCTGAATTGTAGTCAATTGACCCAGGCTCAGGCTGCGGGGTTAAAAGTAACAGTGTAGACATTCCTGCTCAGGATGGAGGCCACGCTCCAAAACCCGGGGAGAGGGGAGAGTTTCAGAGCTTGGGCTCTAGGTTAAGCAGGAACGTCTACATTGCTATTTCCAGCCCCACAGCCTGAGTCCCAGGAGGCCAGCTCAATTGACCTGGGCTCTGAGACTCAGTGCCATGGGTTTTTCTTTGCAGTGTAGATATACTCTTAGCGTGCAAACTGTTATTATAACGGTCGAGCCATACCAGGTGTCCATGCAAATATATTGCAGATAATCACTCTTTCTCTCTCTCTGCTATTGTATATAGAGTTTTATAACCTATTTAACTGGTCTTACTATGCAATGTGCACTCATCAACATAGGAAAAGTCCCACTGCGGCTGGCCTTTTATGCTTACTTTACAGTTTAAATGATAAAGCACCTAAGGATGTTCAGCCAGTCTCAGGTGCCTTGATTAGCCGGATATTCTGATCCCTCTGCTTATTTTAGGAACTAGATATTACTTGCACACAACATTAACAGTGATTGTTCCATACTTCTTGTCAACAGGGCAACATCCTAAATTATTTTATATTTATGCAAGCATATTGTAATGGAAACAATTTAAAATAGCCATGGATGGTGCACATTCTGTTAATTCCTACATGGATCATTTCTGTTTTCACATCAGATATTGTGGCATTCTCACGTCAGGTGGATGGAACCCATCTCGATCCTTTTAGCCCCACCTATACTTCTGCAATAATACACTCTCATCAAATGGCGAGATTAATGTTTAATGGAGCCGAAAACCTTTCATCCTATTCTATGTGAAGAATTCCACAGAACTCACTGATTGTGGATAAAACAGGCTCTGTAAAGAACACTGAGGATTTCATTTAGGAACAAGTGCCACTCCTTCCCTGATATCTAATATGCTTCAAGGTGTTTCCTTACTGTGAGTCAAACCTTTTCAGGTTTCACAGTCCTTGGATTAATATCAGAACAAAACAGAAATATGCTTACCTTGACCCAATAGTCTAGGAATCTGACTATCCTATTCTGCTTTAAAAGCCTTTCAATTTCAGTTGACTGTCAAGTCATTTTTTATCTCAATGGTTCTGGGATCTGAGGCAGTATTTGTGTGTGGTCTGCAAACAGCTGGCTAGTCTAAGTGGGAAAAGTATCAGGAACTCTTGCCTTAGCTAATGGCATTCATTTGTGTGGAAGCATAATCCACTGGATAGTGTGTATTATGCTTCCCTGTCTGTGCCTGATTCGCAGATAATGTGAGTATGTTGCTCAGGCTTTGGTGAATAAAATAAATATACCAGCCTATATGCTATGATATCACTCAATTAAGTGAAACACAGGTCAAATTCTGCTCTCAATCATACCAGCATGAATCTAGAATAACTTTATTGACTTCAGTGAAGTTATTCTGCATTTACAGAAGTGCAAGATCAGAATCAGACCCTATGTGTGTTCTATTTGCTTGTTGTATAGATTAATTTAAATGTTGATAATAATGGTGAATTGGGGGAGGTGCACGACCAAGATTTCGATATGTTGTAAGGGTCAGATTCTTCACTAACATCCAGCAGCAGCCTTGTTGAAGTCAACGTGTGTTGTTTCTGATGGCAGGATTTGGGGCACTGCCTGGATTTTCTTTGCAGTGCATAATATGCTACTTTCAATTATATGTCCATCTAGTTGCATTGCTCAAAGAAAAACAGATCCAAATCCAAAGCAAGAACATTTTGTTCTGCACAAGTCACTCATTCCTGTTCTAAAGAGGGAGTTAAAAATTCCTGTGCAATAATACTTTGCACTCTCCAGCAGTGGATCTCAAAGTGGGTAATTGCTATAATAACCATTTTATAGATGGAGAAACTGAGGCACGGAAAGGTGAAGTGACTTGCCATTGAGCATCAGTTTCAGAGACAGGAATAGAACGCAGGACTCCTGACTCACAGGACCGGCTCTAATCACTAGATCACGCTGTGCAAAGGATTAAAAGTGACTGGTAAACAAACATTTGATCATTTTCACTGAACTAACTTTAAAAAGTGTGATACAATCCTTGGCCTTGTAATCTTAAAGGCAAACACATGTGTCCAAAAGTTTGTGCTACACGACTCACTACTGGTAAGTAACTCTGTTCGTTGGAACTGTTTTATCTTAAAGAAAAGTTGGAGCCTCTTTTGGAGTTGGAGCAGCACAAACCGCCACTTTAAAGTAGCATCTGCTGCTATCTGAACTGCAGCTCAATGCACCTGGTGCCCCAGTATACCCCGAACCAGATTCTGCTTCCAGTACTAGAGCATACAATCTATTGTCAATTCTCTGATGCATTTCAAATATGTTCATTTTTTTAAAGCAATCCCAAAGCTCCTTGCATTTTGCAGTGTAGTCTTTCTTCCAGACCCTAACACAGACCATCAACCTATGCACCATCCATTTGCATAATGAGTTCACAATTAGTATTCAAAGAAAAATACCTATATCTTGGTTTATAGTTCCCATTTCTCAGCACATCAACCATTTTAACTTAGCATCCATTTAAAAAGCAACCCTCTCTTGCAAATTTATAAACCAAAATAACCCAGAACATAAAGATTTGATAGTCTTTTTACATTGTATGTCCCATAGTTCAAAGTACATTTCCTATATTTTACTTGAGAATACAGATTTTTCCCCTATAGGAATACAGGCTTCCCCTAGAAGAAAAACATGACACTTTATTTCTTCTTCTTTATGTTACTTACCTACAGTTCTTCAGTTAAAGACTGGAAATCCCTCTTTCTCCTCAACCGTTTCCTTTCTATCAAAATTGGCCACCTACTCTTTATACCACATCCCTACAAAGGTGTGTTGAATCTGAGTGATCCTCCAGGAATGTTACTTCTTCTTGTAGTTAATATATTCTATCCCACTCCCCCCGGTCCTTTCCTATTTCTTTGCTCCCAAACAAGTCCTGACAAAGGTGTGTCATGGTTTCCTGCCTTACTCCACCCTTCTAATTATCTGACACTCAGTGAAACAAAGTCTGCCTTTAGGAATCAAACTTTATTGAAAGCAAGAAAGCGCCTACATACCTGCTTAGATAGATTAACCATTTAGATACATGGGGAACAAAGGCTGATGTCAGAGGAAATGTCCTATTATGGCTTTGCTTTCTCATACATGATCTACACATTTTAGGTGTGAATTTCATCTGCCTTAGCTTGTTGTTACAGAAGGTTTGTAGAATTCTAGCTGGCATCTCTGCAAGGGTAACTGAGGCTGAATGTTATGCAACTTGTGTGCAATGGGCCAGATCCACAGCTAGTGGGTAATTGGCATAGCTCCACTGAAGTCATTGGCCCCGTACTGTATTTAAACCGCCATCAATATTTATGCAGTATACAGGAGGCAGTTCTGATAACAGATAAGATGCACCAAAATCATGAGGACAAACATCTCCACCAGGTTCCACCTATGCAACCCAACTGTGTGAGGGATTGGCACTGGTGTAATCGATAGAAGAACTCAACCCAGCATCTTTACTTTTCCATTGACTTCAGTGGAATTGCACCGGTGTAATGGAGAGGAGATTGGGATCCATTATCTTTGGTTCCTTACAGTACATTTTCTGCAGTGAGTAGGATAGTGGTTGGGACACTGCTTCTCAGCCACCCCAAAAGCTAGCTCATCTGCCTTCTGGCTGCAGAGAGCTGGGTGGAAATCTTTTTGGAGCTCATCAAGTCAGCTCCTAGACCATTCAGAATGGTCACCGCAGAGCAGTACAAAGCATTCACCCTACCTCAGGGAGGAGCAGGGCCAGTGTACAAGCCAGATAAACTGCATACAGTAATTACATTAATTTAGGAGCCATGGGGCCTGATCCTTGGGTCTGGCCAAACTGCATTTAGCACAGGACCTGATGGGGGAAGGCTTCCAGTGATTTCCATACACCCCCCCTGAATTTCCCCAAGGCCCCCCTCCCCCAGTTTTGTGAACTAGTTACATGCCAATTTAGTGACTGTTTGGAAATTTGAATTGAAATTGAAACATTAATACACACTTTAAAAGCATATACAGTGTATGATAAAATACGTGTATCTGAAAAAGTATAATAGATTTGAAAAGTATGAACATGGACTAGCTTCCTTATACAGTTGTTTTTTATGACAATGTCAGTGCATTCATTTTGGTGACATTGGCCAACCTAATAATTTCAAATGATGATTTGTAAGCAAAGTCTAAATGAACTCTCCCTGACAGCTAGTGATGAGCTGGGGCTGGGGGGAAAGGCTTCAGGACCAGATTATGTTTACATTCACACCTAATCTACCTAGGTACTCAGCAAACAGAGCTGTGTTGCCCAAGTGATAGATTTTGGCTGGGGTTGGGTTAGAAGGTCACTTGAATGTGGGGGGAGCGGGGGAGGAATGAAATGTTCTTGTTCTTATTGCATGAGTAAAGGGCAGTAGAACTGTACTTAGCCTGTGCTGATTGAGGGCATCAAGAGAGAGGGTGGGGACCTGTCCTTCTCCACTGTTTAAAGATAGAGCTGATTAGGCTCCATAGATAGTCTTTTGTTTTGTTAAGTGACAACTACAGCTGAAATCACTGATAATCAGGTCTAAGTGCTTAGACCTGCTGTGGGACAGTGTTTATGTGGAAGACACAGCTCAGACTGCACTAGCTGCGAGGTTCCCCCCCTAAGAGCTCAGCTGAAATCACTGAGAGCTGGGTGGAACCTCAAGAGACCAACTCGCAGAGGTCACAGTGGCAGGTGGCAGCAGAAGGTGACTGCGCAGGGCCATTGGAAACAGAGCAGTGGAGTGAACGGTGGCACAACAAACAGCAGTGGCCAGAGCGAACAGTGAGCAGCTGGAGGAATGAGCAAGGTGCCTTTTTGCCTCGCACCTGCGAGGTGTACTCATGTGAAAGCACCTCTGAACTCTGAGTCTCCACTGACCAAGGACAACACCGATGAGTGGGGTGTTGTCATAAATATAAAGGGAAGGGTAAACACCTTTAAAATCCCTCCTGGCCAGAGGAAAACCCCTTTCACCTGTAAAGGGTTAAGAAGCTAGGATAACCTCTCTGGCACCTGACCAAAATGACCAATGAGGAGACAAGATACTTTCAAAAGCTGGGGGGAGGGAGAAACAAAGGGTCTGTCTGTGTGATGCTTTTGCCGGGGACAGAACAGGAATGGAGTCTTAGAACTTAGTAAGTAATCTAGCTAGATATGCGTTAGATTATGATTTCTTTAAATGGCTGAGGAAATAAGCTGTGCTGAAAGGAATGTAGATTCCTGTTTTTGTGTCTTTTTGTAACTTAAGGTTTTGCCTAGAGGGATTCTCTATGTTTTGAATCTAATTATCATTTACCATCCTGATTTTACAGAGGTGATTCTTTTTCTTCTATTAAAATTCTTCTGAATGCTTTTTCATTGTTCTTAAGATCCAAGGGTTTGGGTCTGTGTTCACCTATGCAAATTGGTGAGGATTTTTACCAAACCTTCCCCAGGAAGTGGGGTGCAAGGGTTGTGAGGATTTTGGGGGGAAAGACGTTTCCAAACGGCTCTTTCCCAATAATAAACCCGGTTAGATGTTTGGTGGTGGCAGCAAAAGTCCAAGGGCAAAAGGTAAAATAGTTTGTACCTTCGGGAAGTTTTAACCTAAGCTGGTAAAAGTAAACTTAGGAGGTTTTCATGCAGGTCCCCACATCTGTACCCTAGAGTTCAGAGTGGAGACCTTGACAGGTGTGGTGGAGGGAAAAGTGAGGGGCACGTTAAATAAATATTTGTTTGTTGGACTATATTTTAGTGACTTTGCTCCAGAATGCTAGATTTGTGACAGGGAATGGAAACTTATGTTTCCTAGTAGGCCAAGATTTTTAAAATGCATTATTTGCCAAGGTTGTTATCTCTCATCATTGCTATCTTGAGAGGTCATTATGTTGGGGAGTTTCTGTACTAAACATTTTTATTATTATAATTAATTTTTTACATAAGAATGGTCATACTGGGTCAGACCAATGGTCCACATAGCGCAGTATCCTGTCTTCTGACAGTGGTCAAGGCCAGGTGCCCCAGAGGGAATGAACCGAACAGGTAACCATCAAGTGATCCAACCCCTGTTGCCCATTCCCAGCTTCTGGCAAACAGGCTAGGGACACTCAGAGCATGGTGTTGCATCCCTCCCCACCCTGGCTAATAGCCACTGATGGACCTATTCTCCAGGAATTTATCTATTCTTTTTTTAATCCTGTTATAGTTTTGGTCTTCACAGCATCCCCTGGGAAAGAGCTCCACGGGTTGACTTTATGTTGTGTGAAGAAATACTTCCTTTTGTTTATTTTAAACCTGGTGCCTATTAATTTCATTGGGTGACTGCTAGTTCTTGTGTTATGTGAAGGATTAAATAACATTTACTTATTCACTTTCTTTGCACCAGTCAACATTTTATAGACCTCTATCATATCCCCCCTTAGTCTTTTCAAAGCTGAAAATTCCCAGTCATTTTAATCTCTCCTCCTGTTTCATACCCCTAATCATTTTAGTTGCCCATCTCTGTACCTTTTCCAATTCCAATATATCTTTTTTTGGGATGGGGTGACCAGATCTGCACACAGTATTCAAGGTGTGCACGTACCATGGATTTATATAGAGGCAATATGATATTTTCTGTCTTATTATCTATCCCTTTCTTAATGATTCCTAACATTCTGTTTGCTTTTTTGATTGCCGCTGCACATTGAGTAGATGTTTTCAGAGAACTATCCACAATGACTCCAAGATCTTTCTTGAATGTTAACAGCTAATTCAGACTCCATCATTTTGTATGTATAGTTGGGATTATGTTTTCCAATGTGCATTACTTTACATTTATCAACATTGAATTTCATCTGCCATTTTATTGCCCAGTCACCCAGTTTTGTGAGATCCCTTTGCAACTCTTCGCAGTCTCCCTGGGACTTAACTATTTTGAATAGTTTTGTACCATCTGCAAATTTTGCCACCTCACTGTTTACCCATTTTTCCCGATCATTTATGAATATGTTGAACAGTAATGGTTCCAGTACTGACCCCCTCAGGGACACCACTATTTATCTCTCTCCATTCTGAAAACTGATTAATTCCTACCCTTTGTTTCCTATCTTTTAACCAGTTACTGATCCATGAGAGGACTTCCCTCTTCTCTCATGATGGCTTACTGTTCAAAAGTCAATTTAAATTAAACACATTTTTTTTAAAATTTATATTTTTTTCGAAATCTAGACCTGTTATGTGTTTTGGTGTAACTTGCACTATCCTTATGTTAAATTTGCATTATCCTAACAAAACATTTACTTTATTCATATCTCTTTTATTTGTTGCAGATCAAAGTGAAAATGAAAAGACAAAAAACAGTACAATTTTTCTACTCAAAGGCCTCAAAAACTAACCAAGGTGAAGAACACATCAAGAACCAAGAACATATCAACATGTCAAGTGAACGGTCAAGTGGTGTATCTACATCCGACCAGCCCAAAGCACAAATACAGCTACCTACTGAAGAAACAGTGTCTCCAAAACCTAAAGGCATTTCCCGATGTTTGTCGGTCAAAGTGTTCCCATTTATTGAAGTTACAAAAGATGGCTACTGGCGCATGTCTTGCAAAAAAGCTTACGAAGAAGGAAAGCTTCCCAATGCTATAACTGGTAAAAGTGGAGGAGCTGGGTTTGCCAGACTGATCAGCAAAGCCAATGCTGACAAACTACGTGAAAAGGCAGCAGAACACCAGGCCTCTGGAGTGCATCAACATGCAGACAGCCTTATAAGCCCCCTTTCAAAGCCTATTTTAGAAGTACTTAATGAGGCTGTTAAGAATGCTGGAGACACAACACAGTTCATGCGAACAAACATGGCTGTGGCCTCCTACTTTCTATTTAAGCAAGAGATGCCACACACTACAAACTGGAGGCCAATGTTAAGTGCATTGTCACTTGTTCATCCTGAAGTTGAACACTGGTTCTGAACAAGACCAGCAAATGCTCACTATCTTTCTGCAACAAACTCAACTGATGGGCTAGAAGCATGTGGTGCAACAGTGAAAGACTCAACAGTTGAAAAAGTGAAGAACTCTCTCAGCACATTCAAAAAATTTGCATACATGGCTGATGAATGCACTGATGCAAATGGGCATCAAGTATTAAGTGTACGTTATCTTGATGTCAGGGGTAGGCCAGTAGATGCATTTCTAGATGTTCAAGTTATAGAAGACACATCGGCTGCATCTCTGACAACCCACATCTTAGAGTTAAATACTTGTCAGTTGGACCCCAAACAGATGGCTGCTTGTGCATTTGATGGAGCTGCAAACTTCTCTGGAAGACATGGTGGAGTACAAGCTTTGCTCAGAGAAAAGTGTAACCCTAATCTCTCCTATACTCACTGCAGAGGCCATCTACTCCAACTAGCACTAGTACGAGCTGCAGAATCTTCAAAAGACATTAAAAAAGCTATAAATGTAATGTCTTCGTTCTATTTTTTTTTTTTTTTCAGCAAGAGTCCAAAAAGACTGAATATCCTGGAAAATATAGAAGATACACTGGGACTGAAGTTCAAATTAGTCCAACCTGGGAAAACCCACTAGCTTTCTCATGAGCGATCCTTGGCTGTTATCTTAAAATTACTCCAGCCATTATTACTGGCTTTGGAAAGTATCTACCAAGATGGGATGGATCTAAGTAGTGAGGCTGGTGGATTACTTTTGCTACTATGTTCAGAGAAGACTATTGCCATTCTCTCCCTTGTAAGTCTACTGTTGAAACCACTTGGGTCATTAAACAATGCCATCCAGACATCTGCTACAACAGTAGTAGATCTTTGTCCAGCAATAGAAGCTACATTTGGATCAATCAGAGAGCTATCCATTGAAAAAGTACTGGAAGAAGCAAAGACTTCAGTCCAGAAGTTGACTAATGAAGGCATTTATATTGAATCCTTAAGTGAAGAAGACAAGAAGTGTTTGTTAAGACAACTGAAAAAGTACACAGACTTGATCCTTAAAAATCTACAACAGCGACTTCTAGATTCTACTCAACCTCTATGTAGCTTTTACAGATGCCTGTCCTATAAAACACCAACAGTTGAGTGGAGTGAGGCACTACCAGCAATGGGGCTGCCATGTGATCAGGACAGAACAGAGAATTTGAACACAGAGTGGAATATCATACGATGAATGAATGAAGATTTGACTTCAACTTCTTTTTTATCATTACTAGTGTCTCGAACTGATCTTTGTGTGCTGTTTCCTGGGATGAAAGAAGTAGGAATTCATCTCTTGCTACTCCCAGTCACAACAGCTACCATTGAGTGTTCTTTTTCATCATTGAATAGAATTTTGTGTTTTGCCTTCTGCCTGATCATGTGAATGAACTAATGAGCATATCAATTGAAAGAATGGATGTACCGGACACATGAGAAGCCACCAAAGATGAACGCATTGCATTCAAGAAGTTCATTAACAGAGTTGTGCAAATTATAACAAGAAACCAAGAAGGATGTAGACCAAGGGCTTCCCCAGCCCCACTGAGTCACTGGAGCTGCACAAAGGAACTGCACTGGAGTGGAAGGTCTGGGCCTTCGTTTTAAAATAGTGCCCAGAAATTGTTCCAGGACTGGAATAACACCCCCCTTCCGCCAATATTTATTTTCTACTTTTCATAAAAGAAATAAATTAAATAAGAAGTGATAAAAATCTTGCTAAACTAAGAAAACATAAGTACATATTTTGGATCATCTGGTGACGGCAATGACTAAGAAACCGGATAAGTGCTTCTTGGCAACAGACTGTTTGTGGAGCTGATTTGATGACTCATTTTGTCAATTGCTTATTGAACTTCCAAAGGCTGTGGGGGAGATAACATAGATTCCTTAAAAGGAAACAGAAAAAATTCACAAATTGGAAACTGCTGGGTCAGGACTTAAAAGGGAAGATTTGGGGGGAACTGAGTGGCTTAGGTGGTGGGTAAAATTGTTGTCATCTGAGGTCTGTTTGATGGCCTTGGTGAAATAAATTGATGGTCTCAATCCAGCTCCTAGTGGACAGGCAGGTGTCCATCCATATCACTCATCACAAGGCACAAGGTCACAAAGGCACAAGATCCTGATTTACAGAGGGGCTGAGTATTCACATCTTCAGCTAAAGTAAATGGGAACTACAGGTAATCAGCACTGCTGAAAATCAGGGCTTAACTGCCTCCCAGTTTGACTGCCTCAGCAGAGAGGCTGTAGACTAAATGGGTCCTGGAGTCTGAACTCAACTGACACCCTATACTGCTGGTCCCTTCAGGATAAGGAAAAGAGACATTTGTATTGGAGTGGGAGAGCAACTTGCATTCTGTAACTGAGATCTGTTCATGATGTGATTATTACACTGTGGGACACTTCTGAAGTTTGCTTCCTGGAATGTGCTCCATGACACTGAGCATATTCCATTACTAGACACTGAGGTCTAGTAATACCCACCCCTTGCCCTTGTAATAGCAGGAAATTGGGTGCACCTGTTTCTAACAGGTATCTCCCACTCATTGGTCCATAGTACAGCAAAAAAAAAAAAAAATGGTCTTGACAATTTACCCTGGGGAAATTCCAGTTAATCTGTCTTTGTCCTTGAATAGTCAAACAGTGGCCTCTAAACAGTCCCTTTCTTTGAGCCATCTTTACAGATCCACTTGACGCAGAGAAAGATGAGATGGAAAGGAGAAGATGGTGGTTTGACATGAACAGTTTCTGGCTGTGATGGATGTGAATAAAACTTTCTTCTCCCTGGCTGCAGCATCCAAGAAACTTTGCACAGGTGAACTATTCTGGGATGTAGACAGCACTGGAGTGCAATCTCCAGTTAAAGACTTGCCTCTCCAGGCTGGCAAAATCCAGTGGAGGGACTTTGGGTCTGTCATTGAGGGAGACTTTCCATGCATCCTTTTGCGAGGGCAAGATGCCAGAATCTCTCAAATGAGGGACTGCTAGACCCATGCTCAAAAAGCACTTGTCAGGGCTGACAATCTCACCCATTACTGGCCTGTCTCTACCCTTTCTGTTGTGGGGAGGATTATTGAGGAGGTTATGGGCAAAGCAGCTCTGGCATTATCCTCAGATTTCCTTTTCTGCTTTCACTCTGGTGTCAGGCCTGGGTATGGGACGGAGATTGCTCTAGACTTGATGGTCTCTAATCTCCTTCTATGGATGGACAAAGCTCAAGCATCTGTGCTGATTCTTTTAGCTCCCTCAGCTGCGTTGATCCCATTGACTATGTGGTGTCGATAGGTTTACAGATCCTGGCAGAGATAGATGGAATCACTCTTGAGAGGCTCTTTTCATTTCTGAAAGCGTCTACAGGGTTGTCTTATTGCTCCTCTGCCCCAAGAGTCTCTCAATAGGGGATAAATATTCCAGAGTTCTGTTCTGTCCCTGTTCAATGTGCCACCGGGGAGACAGAAAGGTGTTTGCGGTCCCAGTGGCCCCTGACGACACTCAGCTCTGAGTCTTTTCTTATCACACATGTCCAGCGTGGCCTTTCAACTTTCCCAGCACCTGGCCAAAACTGGGGCTTAGATGAGTGTTAATTGAAGATCATTTCAGATAAAACACAGGTGATACTCATGGGATGAAGGAAACAAGCAGAGGTGACATTGACTCCTTTGATGGTGGGAGCACGCCTGCCTTTTGTTAAACAGGTTCACAATCTCGGGGTTCTGCTGGGTCCTCAGCTGATCTGGATGACCAGATAGCAGCAGAAGCCAAAGACCCATTCTAGCAGCTGAGGACTATGGGGGTTGTGTGTGACGTCAGAGCTAGAGGCTGGCAGGAATGTGACATAGGAGTCATTATGGCAGCCCTATACTTCGTGAGGGCTCCCCTACACGTGGGTGGCAGGATACACTGGCTTGGATGCTTTACGTCACTGGAGTAGTGGTGAAGCAGTTGGGGCAGGCCCTGTAATCTGGCCCTACGTCAGATGCATGAACATATTGGAAATATAAATCAATGAGCACATGAGCAGTAAGAAGCCTACCGCTGAATTAGAATAATTCACACAACGCACAGTCAACCTGTGGAACTCTTTGCCAGAGGATGTTGTGAAGGCCAAGACTATAACAGGGTTCAAAAAAGAACTAGATAAATTCATGGACGATAGGTCCATCAATGGCTATCAGCCAGGTTGGGCAGGGGTGGTGTTCCTAGCCTCTGTTTGCCAGAAGCTGGGAATGAGCAACAGGGAATGGATCCCTTGATGATTCCCTGTTCTGTTCATTCCCTCTGGGGCACCTGGCATTGGCCACTGTTGGAAGACAGGATACTGGACCTTTGGTCTGACCCAGTATGGCCATTCTTAAGTTAATAAAACAAGTGTGTCACACTGCATCTGTTGTGAGTACAGATGTAGTGAGAGTCAGTGGAGTTACAGCAATTTACACCTTGCACCAAAAAGGATGTTATCGTCACATATGGTAAACTCATGATGATATCTGTAAACGGGCTTCCATACTTTGCCAGGGCATGCCCCTATCTTTTTTTCTCTATACACAATGTGTGCTCAAAGATAAATCAGTTAAACCGAACTACCTGGTCTGGTCACAGTGTGCTGTTGGCTCTTTTCTCGTAGCTTAAAGAAAACATGGTACATTCATACTCTGGAAATATGCCTGGGAGCCAAATATTGTTGTCGTCCGCAACTTGAAAGAGAGATGAATATCAGATGATGAAGAGGGAACACTTGCAGAAAAATGTTCAGGCAATTCTGTTCCTATTGACGTGTTTCCATGGGGTTTGTGGCTAGTGATTCAGACTTGATTTTGGTTATAACATTACATGTCCACACAAAGACTGTTAACAAAAGGAGAAGAAGACCACACCTATCTCTGTTAGCAACTGCAGCTCCTAAAGAACCTCTGCTTTGTACATTCAAGCCATGGCAGAAGCTTAACCCATCAGACCTCACTCACTTATTCACTCTTTGACTCAATGCTTGGAGTCTGCATCTTATGCATCACGTGAGAAATTCATCATGAATAACCCAAGGCATGAAAGGAAGCCTGTAGGTGACTAGCCATTGCCTTTGGGGTACCTGGAGGGGAACACCTCCGCAAACAGGGCCAGCATACAAGAACAACACTATTCACACCGTGAAGCTGTGGGCTGCCAAAGCACTCCACGACTTCAACCTTCAAGAGTGGGAATGCTGCCTATCTGCTTTCTATGCTCATTTCTTATAAAATGTAAGATCCTTGGGGCTGGGACCTACTTTTTTGTGTTGTGTTTGCACAGCACCTGGCACAATGGGCTTCTGGTCCATGACTGGGGCTCCTAATTGCTACTGCAATACAAATAAATAATAATACAGCTACATACACTGGTTGGAGACCATTGGTACTAGTGCAATACAAATATATAATAAATAATAATAATAATAGACAATTTATCTGTAGTTATTTCTTGGCTGGGGAAAGATGCGTTGGCTGCTGAAGTGCTGCACAGTGTCTCATGGCGATAGGACTGGCTCTGATAATATGAGCTTTTGTGATGGAGACAAAAATAGACCTGTGCCTCTTTTGGTACCCTTTGTTCTCTGTGCCACTGCTGGCATATTTATGCCCTGACAGGTATCAGGTTGCATGCTGGGATTTGACTGTCAGAGCCAGAAGTCATCACCAGTGCCATCCTTGCCTAGCGTGGCATATAGTTTCAATTGTTAATTATTTCTGAACTATGTGGGGCAAAACAGTATTTTCCTCATGACCTTTTACATTCCTAATGATGTTCCAATCTTCCACTGGGAGTTTGGTGATTAGAAACCTACTACTGCCGCCCAGTGAATCACAGAAGCTGCCTGGGGATACAGCAGTGAAGCAAATGAATCTGATTGCTGGGGCTCTGTAATGAAGTACTGTGGGTAAAGGTTGAGATT
Organism: Natator depressus; assembly: GCF_965152275.1. NCBI lineage: Eukaryota > Metazoa > Chordata > Testudines > Cheloniidae > Natator > Natator depressus. The sequence continues at coordinate 118,275,217 of NC_134240.1, read as the reverse complement.
AACTTTCCTTCTCTTCACTACAGAGCTCGAGTGATAAGTAACTGCCCCCACCTTGTCTCCCTGTTAAATGAGCCCCCTGCAACATGGGTTGAATGCATATGACTTTTATCAGTCACTTATATCTAAGACATTGGTCTGATGCCGTTAGTTACACGTGATGGTGAAAAGCTACCTAGTGGAATTGGTCAAAGAGTGAAAAAAAAATGGATCCAGAAATGTTTCCCTGAATGAAAGTACATGTCTGGTTCAAGGGGGTCATATAATGCCTTTTTCATTAGCATTTAGACAACTTCTGGTAATTTGCAACCTGTGAATCCCACAAGTTTCACAAATTTTAGCACAAGTTGTTATTAGTTCAAAAATTTGTGCCAGAAAGTGACTCTCCTGTTTAAAATGCTTCAGTCATCCAACTGGTGATCAGAATCAATACCATGTGACTTAGGCAACCAACCTGCACAACACAAATAAAAATAGTGAATGGAGAACACTCAAAATGAACAGTTTGCAAAGAACTTGCTGTCTGAAAAATTGTTCATACAAATCTTTAGGTGAGCACTTACACGTAACTAACAAGACTGAAGCAAATCAGGATCAGTTTGTCAATGGTTCACTAGCTGCAAAAGGGCCAAAATTCACAGCATATATTGGTAACGAACAATTCACCAGCTCTGTTGTCTACCTAGCCACATGATACAAGTCTTACAGTTGTTAAAAAAATAATTACGGAAACTATGCAATGGATAGGCCAATCCCAACAAGATAAGCTGGACAGCAGCCTGAGAAGGTACGTCTCTTAGAATGGTTCCCTGGGAAATAAGATACTGAGTGTTGGAGATTTGAAGAAATGTCCAGGGTTATACCACCATCAGAAAACAATAGAAATCCACATTAGTGGGACACCCTCCATGGAAAATTTGTGCCCAACCTAAATACACTCATTTAGCGGCAATGCACCTCTTATGTTCTGACGGGGGTTCTCATTGGCAGGATGGGAGATGCACAGGAGGAGAGGAGTTGTCCTTTTACATGGAATCATGACATTAAGTGGAGGGTATCATGGAAAATTATTTTTTTAAACTCCCCTTCTCCATTAATAAAGTGGATTCTTATCTAGAATTGATGGGTTTCCAAAAGATTTTAGAAGCGCAGGTCCCACTGACATTCAATCATTTAGGCACATTTGAAAATTGCACCCAACATCTTTAATCCAAGATTAACTCTTTGAGGTACTTGTGCACTGAGAATGAAATTCACCCCAGTGAAAAGGGCCCGTGCAAGACTCGACACACCAAATAAGGGACAAAGCCTATACTCCATGTCTGGTCTCGGTAAGTTGACTAGACACGGGGAAATCCACAGGGGCAAGGGAGGAGGATTCTCCCTATAAGGCATTTTTAAAGTACAAAATAAGTAATAGCTGCTCCATACCTACCATTCCAGCCTTAGAACTTAGGCAGCCTTCAGAGGAGGGCCAATGGTAAGTGGATCTGTATTATGGCAGATCCATCATCTCCATTCTGCTCCCAGCCTCTCCTTGTCTCCACCACAGGTAACAGAGCAAAGTGAGCCTCTGAAGAGCCATACTTGATACAGTGCTCACCCCCATGCACTGCCTCTCCTAAACTTACCCCTGTACAGCAAAACCGCACCAGTCCCGCTGCAAGCTGGGCCCACAGTACCAGGGTAGGGGTGTACAGAACGGGCCCCTTGCTGAGCAGGTCTCACAATGACATGGCTTTGCAGGACACCCAGGAAATATCTTTTCCTGGATCATGTGGGTGTTTTAACTTAACAGAAACAAACAATCCTCCTGGAAAGTACAGTAGCTGAGATCCAAGGGAGATTTTAAAAAACATATGTTCAAATTAAAAAATAAATAAACTTGAGAGTTATGGGCCCTATCATGGAAAAACTCCAACCCCATCTTTTCAGAGATAATATGGCTAATGCACAGAACATACGGCATCTGTTTCATTTAAACTCCTGCCCTACTTTCACCCTGCAGCCTGCAATGATCCTTTCTAATACTTCCACATAAGGTACCTGCTGTTTTTGAATTCCTGGTAGAAAGCAAGTGGTGACTGAAACTCGAGTCTATTTTCTTAACACAGGTCTCAGCTGTGCCTCATTATGTGGCATGCCAGGCATTTTAGAAAATAAATAACGTCCATGCCATACAGATTTTTCTCAGATTCCCTTGCTCTATTACTATAAATGTTTGACATCCACCAGTGCTAAGGAGCTAAGTGCTTCTTGGAAAGAAAATAAGGAAGGTCATCAGGGAAGGTCACCCAAGCAAGATAGCATGGATTTGGCAAGGTCTGTGACATGTATTATTAGGTAACAGAAAAGCCAACTTCCAATGAGTGGCTTTGGTCCTATGACTGAGAATTTATGTCAGTCAGAAGAAGGGACAAAAAGACAGATTTAGAATCAAAGTAATTCTCTCCAGTATTAACAGGATATGAAACCAAATGAAGGAACAAAATTTCTAGCTGGTTAAAAATTTTCCATCACACTTTCTGTCATTGGGAAAAAAAGTAAGAAAGTGGGAGTAAGTGGGGTTTTCCCACTGCAGTGAAACAAATTTCATTTTTTTAATTTTAAAAAAATCAAAATTCTTCTTTTCAAAATTTCATTTAAAAATTTTTCATCCAAAAATGAAAACTTTCACAGAAAATTTCAAAGAAAATGAAAAATTTTCATTTAATTAAAAAATGGTGAAATATACGTACCTTTTTAGACCACCTTTACTAACCAATTTCTTAGGCCAAATTCTGGTTCTAGGCACAACACCTGCATATTAGTTTTCCCAAATGAAACAGGGCATAGGGCTAGACCTAGATCTGGCATAGCGGAGGCAACTCTGTCGAGTTTCCAGGTCTAAATTTTGTTCATACTGAGCATTTTTCTCAGGATTGCTTTCAATAGGAAGGGGAGGATGATGACAGAAAGATACATTGTACCATATTTTCATTCTTTTCTAGGAGCGGCAAAGAAATAAAGAAAATTTAAAAACATACAGAGATTGGGCTTTATTCTCCAGTCCGCTCCACCAGGTATATGCCGCTGTGATTTTACTGGCATAAATCTAGTATAATAAAGTGGAGAATAAGGATCTTTTTCTCCCCTACTACCACCATCCCAGATTTGGGCATCAGACTGATTTTGTCTATTGAAGTTTACAGTCTGGAGAACTTGTACTGAGACAAGGTGATACTGGGGGCGGGGGCGGGAGGTGCTGTCATATTATCTGTGCTGTATAAGGTGGCTTGACTGGGCATTGGCATGGTATGATTTCCTAAGCCTATTTTGCTTGATGTCGAAATGTACAGTATGTAAAGTGATAGTGTGATGGGGTGTTCACCCTACACCAGCACTGAAGGGGTTAAGGTGGCAAGAGAGGCCAATTAGCTATAAGCCACACCTCCTGGGAGCTAAGGGGCAATGATTCTGATTGAGAATGAAGCTCACCGGGGCAGGAAAAGGCAGGGGCTTCGAAGCACGGTTCCCTCTAAGCTGTGAGTGTGCACACAGATCCTAAACCCCATGCACACGGCGAAACACCATGCGCGCAAAAATTTGCACAGAAACACAACAGTTTGCACAGAAGAAATTTTTTGCACACACAGCCTGTCAAAAATTAGAGGGAACATTTTTGCTTCTAAGCCTAGGAGTTGAGGATAGAGGGGAGCTGTAGTGAGGTTATCCTGCAGTCACACTCCCTGGGAGTAGGAGCCTGAAGAAGGCAGTGTAGGAAGCAGTCCAGGGAGGAGCAGTAAAGTCTGAGGGAGTATAGACCTGAACTGCTGGTTTGAGGGTCCCTGGACTGGAACTTGTAGCAGAAGGCCTGGGTTCCCCTACCAGCTGCTGTGGGAGTGGTGCAGACAGCACAGTGGATAGGAAGACTGCCTGAGACTTTGTGGAAAGAGACTCTGATGAGACCCCAGGAGGAGAGGACGATTGTGACTTGGCCAGAAGGCTAACGCATGAAGGAGAGGCACTGCAGCTCCTGACTAGTGAGAGAGGGGCCACAGAGCAACTGGCTGGGGCAAAGGGCTGAACGACTACAGGATAGGGCACTGACAGGGGTGAGATAATTCCCCAGAGGAGTCACGAGGCAGTGCTGCGGAGCAGTGAGTCACACGACCCTGTTACAGGTAGCCTGAATGCAAAAGCTGGATAGTTTTAGGAAGGCTATTGAAAAACGGATGAGACTCTAACAATGATGGGCAAAAGGCCTCTCATTTTGCTCTGGAGTCACCACGGAATTCATTCTCAAGGCTTTGGATCCTCTGCAGAAGAAAAGATTTCATTTTTCCTAAGCACCACCACCGTTGGATTTGAGGTGGCATGCTTTGTTGCAGACACTCAGTATGCCATGTTGTTTGGGACCCAGGCCTCAAAATGGTCAGTGACTCAGATTTCTTGGGACCCAATCCTGCAACGTGCTGCACACCTCCTGAGAAGTGCTGCGTGCCCTCAGCGCCCACTTTTGGTAATTCTTATGACTGGACCCTGGAAGATAATGGACTAAAGAGTACTGTGAGATTTCTGTCCTAGAGACCATCCATCTTAGCCTAGTCAGCCACCTGTTAATTTAGAACAGGTCTACACTGGGAACTTACATTGGGATAGCTGTGTCCCTCAGGGGTGTGAAATTCACACCTTTGAGAGACAGAGCTATGCCAGCGTAACCCGCGCTGTAGATAGTGCTAGGTTAATGGGAGAACTCTCCCATCGACCTAATTACCACCCCTCGGGGAAGTGGATTACCTACGCTGCCGGGAAAACCCCTCCCCTCTGTCCTGGTAGTGTCTACACTGAAGTGCTACAGCGCAACTGTAGATGTATCCTTTGTTAGACTCTCTCTTTCTCCCTTGAGTGGGTATTTCCTGTTACTATGTGCTAAAATATTCATTCTCTTTTAGGGTGGGGTTCACTACTCCACCCAGAACAGGTAAGGAAGTGAGAAATCCTGGCTGTGTTACCAGAGCTGTTAGAGTTGTATCACATTGGATCATTTTCTATTGGGATTCCACTGCTGGCCACATGAAGACTACGGGTGAAATCCATCACTATGGGTGATTTCACCCTAGAGCTGCTTCTTATTCCAGCAGATGTTTCATATTACAAACCAAAGTCATTTTCAGGCAAGCCTTTAGGTGAAGATTCAATAAGGGTTTTAAGTGGAGGGGGACTGTTTCTCAACTCAGGGCAAGTCGACACTTAAAATGCTGCAGCTGCACTGCTGTAGCACTTTAATGTAGACGCTCTAAGCCGATGGGAGAGAGTGCTCCTGTCGGCACAGTTAATCCACCAGTGCGAGAGGTGGTAGCTATATCGGCGGGAGAAGCTCTACACAGGGAGTTAGGTCGGTACAACGATGTCACTGAGCAACGTAGTTATAGTGATATAGGTCTGTCGTGTAGACCAGACCTCAATTATATTAGAGTAACGCCAGATTCTGATCTCAGTTTTAATGGCTTAAATCTGGTTTAACTCCACTGATTGTGGCACAAGGGAGGATTTACATTGGGGCAAATGAGCTCAAATTTGGGTGCAGGGTACACAGTTATACCTAAGCTTGGTCACTTTCTATCATTGTTTTAGCTGCTTTGGGTGATCATGTGAAACCACTCTATAATCTAACAGATTTTCTTCTTATTTTTATTCATATGTAGCAGTTTACCTGGTTTGCTGAAAGGCTTGAATTTTTCTTGCTGACTTCTGCCATTGCTGCACCTGCTTTTCCTGGGGCATTCAGCCTCATCTGCCATGTACAGGCTTGCAAAACCCTAACTTAATGGCACTCCCTTATTAAACAATACATTCCAGAGATATAAAATATTATCACCCAATATGTATTTGGGCAGGAGACTGCTAACCTCTCTCACCACTCAGCACACAAGACAGGACATGAGAGATTGTCAGCAGATTCCCTATCTGTGTCTGCATCTCACATGGTAACTGGACTTTATTCCTCACCATAAGCTCACACTCCTTGGTTTTGTCTTAGAGAGACCTGTGTCTCCCATTGTACCTATATATCCAGTAAAAATGAGTTAATACTAAGAGGATAGTAACACAACTTGGGTGTTGCCTCCTCTATATGGAATGCTTTGTTGTGATAACGGACTAACTGCTATCACCATTTTTCTCTCCTCCTCTTCCACTTAACCTACTGAGTATGCTTTTAAATATCTGAGCATCCATTGACCTGCTTCAGCTGACTTCACATACCTTCTCTCTCTTGACTTCCCCTCCTAGTAGGGATGGGAGGATGGATTTAAAGCTTAATTAATTAATGCATTTTGAGATCATAGGAGGAAAGATGCTACAAATAAATGCGAATGACTACTAACAGATTTGGGTGTTGGTATTGAATAATTTATTTGTTATTTAGACCTTTTTTGTGTTCTGTTCAACTCGGGCATATCTGACTATTCGCAACTTCTAAAGCATGATTGGATATCTGAATCACACGGTATGTTTTTGGCTCCTTTAGTGGAAAGATTCATAGATTTTAAGGCCAGAAGGGACCATCATGATCTACTTTGACCTCATGCACATTGCACACCACAGAACCTCACCAGACATGCCAAACCCATGAAAAAAATGCAGAAATTAGGCTTGTTTTTGGCTTAATTGGCTTGTGAGTTGCTTGTTGGCTAGTTTTTGGCTTCTGGCTTGTTGCTTGTTGTAGCTTGTTGCTTCTTTTTTTTGATCGGCTCCCGGCAAGCAGGGGTAAGGGGGGTAAGCAGGGGCAAGGAGGAGAGAGAGTCAGGGGAGCACAGTGGGCTCACTGCAGTCCAAGACTGAACGCTGGGGGGATCTAGTCACATAGAGTGTTGGGGTTCTTAGGGACTGGCTTCTTTTGGCCTTGTTTTAAAATGGGATTAGCTTGATTTTTGGCTTATTGTGAAAGCCAGGGTGCTTATTTACCATGTGAAAGTTGGCAACTGTGAATCTCACCCACCCACTCCGGTAATAGACCCATAAACTTCTGGCTGAGTTACTGAAGTCCTCAAATCATGATTTAAAGACTTCAAGTTACAGAGAATCTACCAATTACAGTAGTTGAAACCTGTAAGTGCCCCGTTCCCCATACTGCAGAGGAAGATGAAAAACCCTCAGGGTTTCTGCCAATCTGACCTAGAGGAAAATTTCTTCCTGAGAACCCAAATATGGTGATCACCTAGACCCTGAGCACATGGGCAAGACCCACCAGCCAGACACCTGGGAAAGAATTATCTGTAGTAACTCAGATCCCTCCCCCGCTAGTGTCCCATCACTGGCCATTGGAGATATTTGCTGCTGGCAGTTGCAGATTGGCTACATGCCATTGTAGGCATTTTACAGTAGGATGATTGAACCTTTAACAAACAAGAGGGAAGTTCAAGAGACACTAAACTGGGAGGAGAGGTAGATACGCTGGAGGGTAGGGATAGGATACAGAGGGACCTAGACAAATTAGAGGATTGGGCCAAAAGGAATCTGATGAGGTTCAACAAGGACAAGTGCAGAGTCCTGCACTTAGGACGGAAGAATCCCATGCACCGCTACAGACTAGGGACCGAATGGCTCGGCAGCAGTTCTGCAGAAAAGGACCTAGGGGTTAGTGGATGAGAAGCTGGATATGAGTCAACAGTGTGCCCTTGTTGCCAAGAAGGCCAGTGGCATTTTGGGATGTATAAGTAGGGGCATTGCCAGCAGATCGAGGGACGTGATCGTTCCCCTCTATTCGACATTGGTGAGGCTTCATCTGGAGTACTGTGTCCAGTTTTGGGGCCCACACTACAAGAAGGATGTGGAAAAATTGGAAAACGTCCAGCGGAGGGCAACAAAAATGATTAGGGGACTGGAACACATGACTTATGAGGAGAGGCTGAGGGAACTGGGATTGTTTAGTCTGCGGAAGAGAAGAATGAGGGGGGATTTGATAGCTGCTTTCAACTACCTGAAAGGGGGTTCCAAAGAGGATGGATCTAGACTGTTCTCAGTGGTAGCAGATGACAGAACAAGGAGTAATGGTCTCAAGTTGCAGTGGGGGAGGTTTAGGTTGGATATTAGGAAAACCTTTTTCACTAGGAGGGTGGTGAAACACTGGAATGCGTTACCTAGGGAGGTGGTGGAATCTCCTTCCTTAGAAGTTTTTAAGGTCAGGCTTGACAAAGTCCTGCCTGGGATGATTTGGTTGGGGATTGTTCCTGCTTTGAGCAGGGGGTTGGACTAGATGACCTCCTGAGGTCCCTTCCAACCCTGATATTCTATGATTCTATGATTTCAAGATGGCCATAAAAATACTTGCACATCCGAGTGATTGTGAGACTTTCACTTTCGATGAATATTCCTGAGAACAAAAAAGTCACTCAGGCTGTACAATTGTTAATGGAGAATGTATACAAAGAGCTGCAAAAGGTGTTGATATGAATTCACATTTGCAAATACTTGGGGTTTTTTCGCAGTATTTACCCAGCTCTGTTAGGGTGAAATTCAGTCCTGTGCAGAGGGCCAGCACAAAGCTAATGCACCACTTAAGACCTATTTTGAGGCCTTAAGTGATGCATAGGCCCTGTGCTGAAATAACTGAATTTCACTCCCACAAAGAATAAAACAAAATCACTTAACAATGAAATTCAACCCACTTAAGTGGGGCATTGACCTCTACATAGGGATAAATTTCAGTCTTAGTGATTTTCTTTTATTCTTGGTAGGAGTGAAATTCCGTTATCCAAAATCCCAGGTATCGCACAAAGGGACCTCAATTGCAATAGAAGTATATCTGAAAGTATGAAAATGTGGTGCTGTTTAAGTTGCTGTCTATATTTTATTGTTTAAAAAATAAATGCACATAGTTAAATTAGCATAAAATAAATGTCTTCGGACTGTGCCACAGATGATGTGTGAGGAGAGATCACAAAAGGGACAGCCCTTTGTGTACAAAAGGCTTTTTATCTGCACTGCTAGTAAAACATACACGAAATGTAGACTCAGGCATCTGTGGAAACTAAGTTATGGTGTTATCACACGCACACAAAAAGCTGGCCCCAGAATAAAAGAGTCATATAAAAGTTTTAAAATATCTTTTTTTAAAAAATGCTGTTTTCAGGACGTATGAGATGCTACAAAAGAACAAAACCTTCCAAGCCTCTGTACTCAACACTGAACCTAGCAGCGATGCAGGCACACAGCACGTGAGACTACCTGAACTAACCCCTTATTTACTGCATTTTTAATGACAAGAAAGCTGGCACTGCACACCCTTAAAGCAGCAGAACACAAAGGTTCATTCAACGTTGCGCATACTTGTTTGCTAATAGCAAGAGCACTTACACAGCACTTTTCATCTATAGATCTCAAAATGCCATTGTCCCTGTTATACTGAGGGAAGCAGATAGATTTTGACATGATGCCCAAGCTCATGCAGCGAGTCGGTGATAAAGCTTGTCAGAGAACCCTGGTCCCGAGTCCTAGTGTGCTAAACTCTCCCCTAGGCTATGCTGCCTTTCTTTGACCATATGATAACAATCTCAGGTCTCAAGACACGTCAAATCCATTCATCTATTCTTCTCCAGCCTGATTTGGGAGGTTCGCCTGAACCCTAAATACCAGATCTATGAACAATACAGGAGACACTGCTCTGATCAGCATTGTGGAGGAGGTACTGTCTGGATGGCGCTGCAAGGCAATGTGCTCTGTGCTGTTTGTCATCAGTCATAAGGCCATCCAGGCATCATGGAATTGGCATGATAATCAATGCCAGACTCTGCAACTGCAGATCAAGAACAGGCTGCAATAAAGAAGTCATGCTGTACATCGTATCTGAAGGTGAGCCAATGCTTGCTAAGATGTAATTCCTATAGGGGATGCATAAGCTTCTTTGTCTAGAACATATTTTTCTTCTGACATTTAAAATGAATTCAGCATTTGCAGAACAGCCCAGAAGAATGTGGTGGGCTGTTTAACCTCAGGACAGGTATACTGGGAGCCTGGCATCACAAGCTTCCCCCACAACTGTTCCTTACTCTGTGGCCGAAAGGGCAGCTCACTTTCCATGGCCCATCCAGAAAAAGAGCGCCACCTACTGAAATGCCACACACTACCTCCAGCAGCAGCTGGGACTTCTTCAAGGATCTTCCATCCAAAAACCAAAATGAGACTCAACTCTGCTTAGCTGATGATATTTGACATAACTATAGCCAAGATGATAAGGCTACAGATTTAACATGTAGCCAGAGTAAGAGGGACAGATAAATGTTTTACTTAACAATAGGTTAGCAATGTATTCTTTTACTTAGCATGGGTACCTCTTCTCCAATCACCATGAACATGTTGACAATAGCTTTTCTTATTCAGCAAGGGAAGGTTTGTCAAGTAAGCAGTTTTAGGTCGTACTTAGTAACATGCATGGTATGAAATACAGACCAGAAATATAATTTCATTACAAGTAAATTCAGTGGCTGGGCCATAGCTCTGTAGTAGGCCATGCCAAATACTGGATCCAAACACTGGAAATATTCACCCTGGAAAAATCTGAACTTTATGGCTTGAGATCATCTCTAGTTATGAGCCAGAAAGCTGACCTCAAATCCATGAAAAATAGTCACGTTTACAATAAGAAGAGTCTATTATGACAAGCTTGTAAATTACTAATACCAGTTAAGGACATTTTACATCACTCCTGCATATTAAAATTTTATATAAAATGTTTGCTTTTCCCTCTTTTCTTTGTACATGTTCCATAATGTTCAGCTTCTGTTGCTGTATAACTTTTTAACAGTAACTTATTTTTTCACAGTGCCTTTCATCTCTAAGGCTCTCGTGATCATCTCTAAGGCTTTATAAATGGATATACAAGTTATAGATCATGTTTGCATTTGAATGATTAAAGCCTATGTGGTTCTCCTAATGTGGATTTTTCCATACTTTGATCATGATGTCAACGCACAGCCCTCATAAGGCACTGATTACACCACTGGTGCTGAGATCCCAATCAGGTAAAATTTGCCTTGACTTTTTTTTGCAAAAGAACTACAGGTTGGGCTTACGATGTCTAGAGCCACAGAAAACACAAGCTCATGGCTGCTGTCAGAAAACTCTTAAAAAATCAGATGAGCCAATCCTGAGTAAATTCTTTTTTTCTTTACATCTGAGTAAATTATAATCTTTCTATCATTAGTGTAAGCAGAATCAGGATGAGCTCTACCCTGACATCTGGTGGCGAGTCGTGGCGGGTTATGGAAAAGAACTTCAGGGGCTGATCTCATTTGCATAGGCACACCTACCCCGCCTAGATGGTCACTTTGGCTGCTGTAGGATCCCCAGTTTCTCTGTTATTGGGGAAGGAAGAATAAACTGTTGTTATCCTGATTATGTGAATCAAGGACAGTGGAACTGTACTTGGCCTTTTGTTATGATGGAGGGACTCTCCATCAACTAAGTAGCACTCGCTAGGCAAAGGTCATGATTCCAAAACCCAGTGAATTGAGAGAGGTTGGGGATGGATGTTTAATATCTGGTGGTATGTGTCTCTGGTGAGGGCTCTGCATGCCAATTGCACCTTCTACTCTCTCCACTGTGGAATATCAGAGCTAGTTTTGATTCCACTAGGAGTCTAGTTACAGGCTGCTGAGCTGAATTCACTCTGGGCCAACGGTGTACCAGCATTGAGACTCCCCTGCTACAAGCTGAAATCACTGAGCATTGTGTTAAGTAGTGGGAGGTCTGAAGATATATTGTGGAGCAGTTTGCAGGATGCTGGAGTGGCTGGTAGAGCAAAGCAATTTGTGGGGTGGCTGGTGGAGTAGAGCCCTATGGAGAGGTTGGGCAGTTGGCTTTGGACCATGTAAGGTGCCCCTTAAACCCCCCCCCCCCATTTCCACCCAGGTTGGGAGGTAAAAACTCTGCAGATAAACTTTTGAACTCTGGGGCTGCACTGACCAGGGACAGAGACTTTTGGGTTGTTGGACTTTTGGACTTGTCATAACTATAAAGGGAAGGGTAACCATCTTTCTGTATACAGAACTATAAAATCCCTCCTGGCCAGAGGCAAAACCCTTTCACCTGTAAAGGGTTAAGAAGCTAAGGTAACCTCGCTGGCACCTGACCAAAATGACCAATGAGGAGACAAGATACTTTCAAAGCTGGAGGGTGGGGGGGAACGACAAAGGGTTCCCTCTCTCTGTGTGATGCTTTTGCCGGGACCAGATCAGGAATGCTCTTCAGAACTCCTGTAAAAAGTTAGTAAGCAATCTAGCTAGAAATGCGTTAGATTTCTTTCGTTTAACGGCTGGTAAAATAGCTGTGCTGAATGGAATGTATATTCCTGTTTTTGTGTCTTTTTGTAACTTAAGGTTTTGCCTAGAGGGATTCTCTATGTTTTGAATCTGATTACCCTTTAAGGTATTTACCATCCTGATTTTACAGAGGTGATTCTTTTACTTTGTCTTTAATTAAAAGTCTTCTTTTAAGAACCTGATTGCTTTTTCATTGTTCTTAAGATCCAAGGGTTTGGGTCTGCGTTCACCTATGCAAATTGGCGAGGATTTTTATCAAGCCTTCCCCAGGAAAGGGGGTGTAAGGCTTGGCGGGATATTTTGAGGGGAAGATGTCTCCAAGTGGGCTCTTTCCCTGTTCTTTGTTTAACACGCTTAGTGGTGGCAGCATAGGGTTCAAGGACAAGGCAAAGTTTGTACCTTGGGGAAGTTTTTAACCTAAGCTGGTAAGAATAAGCTTAGGGGGTCTTTCATGCAGGTCCCCACATCTGTACTCTAGAGTTCAGAGTGGGGAAGGAACCTTGACAAGACTTTTGGGACTTTGGGTGACTTTTGGGTTGCTGGACTCAAGAACCAAAGTGAAAGGACCCGGCCCAATTTGCTTGGGGTGGGTTTTGGCTCATGGGTTGTGTTATGAATCCTCTTGGTAGTGTTTCCCCAACATAATGCCACATTGTTTCTTTCTGTTATTAAAAGGCTTTTGCTACACTCAGACTCTGTGCTTGCGAGAGGGGAAGTATTGCCTCTTAGAGGCGCCCAGCGGGGGTGGTATGTATTTGTCCCAGGTCACTGGGTGGGGGCTCGAGCCAGTTTTGCATTGTGTTATTGGAATGGAACTCCTAGATACTGAACCTGGTCCTTGTTGCTGCCAACTCCGACGGGCAGAAGAGTTACGTTAGAAAAAAACTGAACAAAACCTGGAAAATGTGCATGGCATTACAGGGTAGTTAACACCATGTCATTTGTCAATATCTATGATGCTTCTAAGTATTCACAGAATACTATAATACTCCTTATTCATAGCTGGCCATGGGCTAACAACTTTTTCTAAGTCTGTTTTTTAATCCTTTGTAGTTGCTGTTCTTTGGTCCTTGTCAGGTGTTTACTGGTCTCCAGCTTTCCTGTTGTGTGGGTTGAAAGACAGAAGTACTCAGTATCATTTGTTTTTCTTTTTCTCTATGTTCCTGCAACCCCCGCCCTGTTTCCTTTTTTTCAAACCGAGATCATGCTTCTGCAAGTAGAGGCTTAGCCAGACACACCTTTGCTATACATAGCCTCAAACTCCACAATAATGTCAGACAAAATCTGTTTGGGTAACTGGTATACGAAGAGAAGCTTCATGACCCAGAACAGTACACAAAAGATCAATGTCTGTGGCCTTTTGAATATTATTTGTTCATGCTTTAGAAAAGAAACCACACTGATATGATACAGTCTGTGGAAATCAAACTGAATTCTGTTTAACAACATCATCTTATGTGCCTTCAGGTCTGCAGTAGGTATATTGCTCTGTCATGCACTATAATCTTGTGGTTCACACACACATCACAGCTGGGAATCAGGACACTGGGATTCTCTTCTGGACTCTGCCACAAACTTCCTGTGTGACTTTGGGCACATCGTGTAACCTATTTGTGCCTCAGTTTCTCCATCTGTAAAATGGAAACCATGATACTTATCTTCCCTTTTTAAATGCTTTTAAGATCGAAAGCTAAAAATCACTATGCAAGAGCTAAGTATTATTATCATGGGGTTGTTGTGAGGTTAAACTTGTGGTTTCTAAAGTGATTTGTGATCCTTGGATAAAGGATCCATGGAAGTGAAAATTCTTAGAGTCTACTCCACTTAAATGCAGAGTCCTCTTCTGTCACCACCTTGTTCCAAATTTTTCCTGAGTGGTGCTCATGTGCTCCCGTTCAGTGTAAGTGCATATTGCTTACATGCATAATTTGGCTAAATGCATATATGACACCCATGTCCTGCCCTCATCAGTATATTGCCTCTGGATAGGAAGGACATAGAGTGTCAAAGGCTATATTTAATAGAGAGAAAGGAGGTTCTTGGAAAAAAAGATAATAAGGAAACTCTGGTGACAACTTCTGCGATTTTTGGTATAAACCGGAGCTGAATGCAGATAGGTTCATATGGTTCTGGAGCTATGCAGATAAGTGCTCTCATATTAACTTCTGCCATTTTCCAGATCCTAATCCTAACCATTACAAGTAAAAGACACGCCTCACCTGGGATCACCCTGTCTTATTCATCTTCTTTGCATAACCCTGCCTACAGCAGAATCTAATTTTGCAGATGACCTGTCCTCCATTTAGAATCCAGAGCCAGGCAGGAGGTATGTCTTCAAAACCACAGGAAAAAGGAGACCAGGTAAAGAGTGATAGCTAAGGTGTGACACTGTGTGTACCTGCTTTCCAGCCAGCCACAAGGAGGAAAAACAGAATCTTTACCAAACACTTTGGGACAAAGCAGCTTTTGTTTTCATCCTTCATAAGGACTTCAGCATCTTGCCCATAAAATAGATTATTTTTATAAACAGGTCTGAGTCCCCAAAACTTTGAGGAAGCTCGGGTCCAAGCTTTGTGACTGGCCCCTTCTTTCCATAATAGGCAGAACTAAACTCCAGACCCAACACCCCCAAATTTGGGGACATTCTGACCTGGGTCTGGACTTTGTGGCTTGACCCATCTCTAGCTACTTTTAAATGTCTCTCCTTGAAAAATCTCTGTACTTACCAAGGACACAACAATCTTGCCCTTTCCCAAAAGGCCAGCCCCCCTCATACGTCACCACCTCGGAAAGCCAAAAGGCTGGAAACTTAGTTATTATTCAAACATTTCATTTCAGAATGATGCAGATTCTCATTAATTCATCTAATTCTCAAGCTCAGGCTCTGAAACCTGTGATAACATGCAGCATTCACTTATCAACATCAAGGCCCCGCCTCGCTCCACGTGTTACAAATTCCAAATGTCCTGTAGGGATGAATCATGCTGGGTGAATTTCTTGTTATCTTAGGGTTGCCAGCCCTGTGTTGCTGTGGGATGCGTTACCTCCGCAGCACCTGCGAAGGAACCCCTCTCTGGCTCCTTCTTTGTTTATGTCCATAATTAAGGTAATTGGCTGAAGGGTTTGTAGCTTCAGCCAATAAAGAAGTTTGCTGCACAGCATAAATTAAAGTAATCAAAAATAAATATTTGCCCATGGTTTCACAGATTAGAAATCTGCACCAGGAGAATGTCATCTCCTGTGGTCTGATGGGGAACAGAAAACTAGGGAACAAAAACATTACCATGGGGACTTGAAATAATTAAATAATCAGAGGACCAGTACTTGCCTACTAAGGTCCTGATTTAGCAATGGACTTATGTATATCTATAATTTCAAGCACTTGAGGACTTCCCTTGGCAATAATGGGGACCACTCATGTGCTTAAAGCTATATGCATGCTTAAATGCCCTGTTGATTTGGGGACTAAATTCATAGCATTGCACAGGGTGGAAAATACATAATGGCTTCATTGCCAACGCTTCATGATAATGATTGGTTTGACAGTAATGATTTGGCAGTCTTACAGGACTCTTTAAACTTGTAACTGCAGGTACAAGATATCCTGTTTTGCTGAGGAAGGGCAGGCTGTGCCAACAGAAGGCAGAGCTCATTGACTTTACTGATGGATCCTGTTTAGTGTATGGCTTCATAGGTGTTTGTTTAACAGCATGGATGTAAATATCAAATGCTTTGATAGCTAAACCTGTCTTGTTAATATGTCCAGCATCACAGTTGTGCCTTTTGCCCAATAACACAGCATTTCCAATGTTAAAAGCTGACTCAGCTATAATTTAGTTTGCATTGCCCCCATCTGTGTACCAGTGATAGGTTAGACCGCCACACACACTGTGTGAATAGATGAACAAGACTTGGTGTAGCTAATACATGCCAAGAATAGGGAGTTACAACAAGAAAAAGAAAACAACAAGCTGATATAAACATTTGAAATATCATAATGAAATATTAGGAAGAAAGAGACCAGGTGGGAAGTGATTGACTGGAAACAGAGACCAAGCAATTATTGATACAATTGAGGCCATCAGCTCATATAAAGGAGGGCAGTACGCTGTGATTAAATCAGTTTGAAAGGGTCACTATTAGCATTGGGTGGTGCTGCACATGATGTATATTTATTTTTATAGCTATGTTAAGAATCCAGGTAATTCTTTAACTTCTTCCAAACCAAATTCTTCAATACCTTTTTCTGTCGGCTACTTAGCATTCACAAACAGCTCTGCAATAATAAACCGCTGGACAGAGCCCTGCACTTTATGAGCAACTCTGCAATAACAAACCAGTGTGACAGCCCAGCAATAAGCAACTCAGTAATTAAAAACCACATATGCAAGTACAATAGAATGGTGTGTGTGTGTGTGAGAGAGAGAAGCAATTACACTGAGCAATCAGATTTCAGAGTTAACGATCCAAGAATTAACATGGGTAACTGAATGAGAAAGCTTTTTAAAATTAGGAAAAATACTTTGTGCCCTTTTAATGCAGATCTTCAGTGCTTTATCTAAAGTTTGCTAGTTAAGATTGTTTTAATAAACTTGCTTTGAATTATTGAATGTCTCACATGAAGTAAAGTCAAAGACATAGAGCTGGTCAGGTGTGGGAAGGCACAGTGATCCTCCATTAGAGGATTAGGTTCTGAATATACTAAGGCTTGGGCACATTTTAATCTCTCTTTTTAATGACTTCCATAATTGGGGACCATCTGCTGAGAACACTCTGCCCCAGCTTGTGAAAGCTTCAGCCAGGGCTCCATCATCCACAGCATCCATATTGAGCATAGATGTTTCAGTGGGTCATGGATAGAGAGGAGGACTCTGAGCTGATGGTCAGCTCTCAAACCATTAATGGCCTTGGTAGGACCAGGGCCTCATATTAGATTAGGAACTGAAGGAGTGCCAATGGTGCATGTGGAGCACTGGAGTGATGTGCTCTCATCAGTCTTTCTTAATTAAAAGGCAGGATCCTGAATATTATCTGAGTGGCAGGTTCTGCGTCGCCTACATAGTCAGCTCCAGATCGAAATCTGAATATTGTGGCTGCATCCTTGTCTCAGAGGAACAGTCACTGAGTGGCTAAAGGTTGAAGAAGATATTTCTTGCCACTGTCACTGTCTGTTTGTAAAAGAGTAGAGATGATTCCAATCGGGTACCCGGACTGTATGTTATTACATCAGTAATGCAATATCGGACATGGTCAAAGGAGGGATAGGTAAAATGGGAAGGAGAAATACAGAATCCAGGGTCTAAAACATAAAGCAATGCTTTAGCACTGTTGCTTGAATATTGATTATATTATGATTTAGTTTTCCCAGTTAGCACTCTGAAAGTTAGTAGGTTCTTGTCCCAAGATCAGGCCCAATATTATGAGAATTACTGTTCAGTTGGGAGCCCCGGTGTGCATGGTTGCAACACTCATACTTATCTCTACTATTTTACTTTGACAGGGTAACAAGTGGATATGGGGGAAGCGTAGATATGGTATATTTTGACTTTAGTAAGTCTTTTGATACAGTCTCACATGACCTTCTCATAAACAAACTAGGTAAATACAACCTAGATGGAGCTACTATACAGTGGGTGCATAACTGGTTGGAAAACCATTCCCAGAGAGTAGTTACAGTATCAATGGTTCACCATCAAGCTGCAAGGACATATCGAATGGGGATCCGCAGGGATCAATTCTGGGTCCAGTTCTGTTCAATATCTTCATCAATTATTTAGATAATGGCATAGAGAGTATTCTTATAAAGTTTGCAGATGATACCAGGCTGGGAGGGGTTGCAAGTGCTTTGGAGGACAGGATTAAAATTCAAAATGATCTGGACAAACTGGAGAAATGGTCTGAAGTAAATAGAGTGAAATTAAATAAGGACAACTGGAGTATTGTGTCCAGTTCTGGGTACCAGATTTCAGGAAAGATGTGGACAAACTGGAAAAGGTCCAGCGAAGAGCAACAACATTGATTAAAGGTCTAAAAAACATGACCAATGAGGGAAGATTGAAAAAACTGAGTTTGTTTAGTCTGGAGAAGAGTAGATTGAGAGGGGACATGATAACAGTTTTCAAGTACATAAATGGTTGTCACAAGAAAGAGGGAGAAAAATTGTTCTCCTTATCCACTGAGGATAGGACAAAAAGCAATGGGCTTAAATTGAAGCAAGGGTGGTTTAGGTTGGACATTAGGGAAAACTTCCTAACTGTCAGAGTGGTTAAACACTGGAATAAATTGCCCATGGAGGTTGTGGAATCTCCATCATTGGAGATTTTTAAGAGCAAGTTAGACAAACACCTGTCAGGGATGGTCTAGATAATACTTAGTCCTGCCCTGAGTGCAGGGGACTGGACTAGATGACCTCTCAAGGTCCCTTCCAGTCCTACAATTCTTTGATTCTATGAAATTACACTATACTTATAATAGTTTTATTAATAAACTTAGCAAATTTACAAACACTGTAGCTCAGAAAGGTAGAGATAAAACAGAATGAGCTGAGCATCCCTATACTTACACCATCCCTTGCAAAACAACCTGCAGTGTTCATGATTATCGTTCTCTTCTCCGCCCTATTATCACCCTCACCAGTGGTCATCATCCTGGCATCTCGCCAGGCACTCAGGCTGGTGTACAGCTTTTATAATGTGTTATGCTGATGCCACGATGCCTAATGCACATTCAGTAGGGGTGTCTAGCCCCTTTTCTTTATTTGTAGTTCCTCACCCTACTAATGTTGGGGTGCCCTTTTCCCATAGGCTATTAATTCTTTTACTTTTAGCTTATTAGAATATATGTTGTGACAAAGTCAGACCTGACGGTAATGAGAGTGTGAGGAAAGGCAGGTATATCAGCCCTAGAATGGTAAACGCCCTCTTTCCTATGAGCGGAGAAGAGGTTACCTCAGGTTAACTAGAGACACCTGAGTCCAATTAAGGGCTGCCTGTGTCATTTAATCCACACCTGGTGAGAGAGAGGAAGGAGAGATAAGTTGCACTAGGGTTAGTGGCAGGTGGGGGAAAAGGCTTCGCCTGGGTGGAAGGTTGTGCTCCTTCCTATAGGAGAAGCAACCAAGCTAACTGCTGTCTGGGGAAGGACTGACACCTAGAAGCTGGTATAATAAGGCAACATCCCAGAGAGAGGGCAGGGAAAGATATTTTCTTTTTGTGTTATGAGTTTGTTTCTTTTGTCTGGCTGAAGAATATTACATGGGCCTACCCTGAGGCCCACTTTGTAAATATTGAAAAATAAGTCAGAATGAGTAACAAAAACCCTCCAAAATAGCGCTGATTTACTCCAGGCCCTCACTGCCAGAGGGAGAAATGCTAAGGCCTGCAAGGCGAAGGAGGTGCCTTGCCACAATGTCAATCCGTTACCATGGTATTCCTGTGGTCAGGGACATCAGCAGAAGTCTAACTTAAAATATCCCAAGCTGGTATAAATTAGCATCTTGCATTTGTGTCAACACTTTAATTATTACAAAATAGAATGCTGTAATATCTTATGATCCAGGGTTACTCTTGGTTAGCTACTTATGTTTAAGGCTTTTGGGGCCTTATGCCTTAATTAGTTTAACTAAACTATTGTTTTACAGGCCTTGAGGGTTGTTAAGGATTATTGCCTTAACTTATATCTATGCCTCACCTTGCAAATACTGATACCCATAGGCTACAGTATGACTAATTACTTAGTATTTTATAGTTATTTAGTTTCTGTTGTGGATTTCTGGAGTGAACTACATTTCTTATTTAACTTCTTTCTATGGCAGAAAAACATGTGAAGAACCCTTTATCTTACTCTCCCTTCCTTCCTCTCCGCTCAGGTTCCAAGGTTTAGAGCAGTGGTTCTCAAGCTACCTGATGTGGGGGACTGGCAATTTTTTTTTCCAATGTGCGTGCAGACCGGCAGCCGGTCCGCGGACAACCACTTTGAGTAGAACTGGTTTAGAGGACTGTCTTCATACTGATGGGGCTGCTGAAATGTCACTGATGCCCATAGAGTTAGTTACATCAGAGATGAAGTT
The DNA here is from genome assembly GCF_965152275.1 of Natator depressus. Classification (NCBI taxonomy): domain Eukaryota; kingdom Metazoa; phylum Chordata; order Testudines; family Cheloniidae; genus Natator; species Natator depressus. Next base: position 118,254,850 of record NC_134240.1, on the reverse strand, counting down.
GGCCCATGATGTTTTCTGCTTTTTCAAAATAAGCTTTCACAGCAATAAAACTTTTATTATGGGCGTAACTGGGATGAGACTTTCCAAACTCATCACTAACAATACAATGTGTTATATGATTCTGCAGGTTTCCAACTTCTCTAACACTAGCCCTAAGGACAGTTCTTGTTTATAGCCCTGCTTAGAAGAAGAAAGCAAGAAATTTTTGAGCAAAGATATAACCATGAGCAATGTCTTTATTTGCTTCGCCTTCCTCAAATATTGTTCTCCTAGAGACACACCCGAGGGTTAAGACTGAATCACTGACTGACTATACCCCTCAGGCCTTGTGAAATATGACAAACACCAGGACTGACACGTTTGGTGGAACACATGGGCTCATATTCACAATAAAAGGGACATGTGTCAGCTCAAAAACCCGCTGAGGTTTTCTGTATAATGTTATATAAAGTCTTTCATCCCCATTATATCCTGAACTGTTTTACAGAATTGAAGAAATAATAGAAGAGGGAGAAATGAAAGGTAGAGACAAGGGAGAAGAGACAAGACAGAGTTTGCTTTTGATCTAAGCATTTCGAAAGCACCTATCCCTGTAGTAGCTAGGCCCAGGCTCCCTTGAGTTCATTCCTAAGCAGTATCAGTTTTATTGTGGCAGACAATTGGAGCTGTTGAAATGAGCCATAGAGGGAGAGGCTGTCCCTGATGTATGATGGTTCCATCCCATTTTAAAGGCTTGATAGATCAATACCAGAACTCAGAAATGGGTTTGACAGTGAGTGGCGAGTAGGTGCAGTCTATGAAGCACGGGCATAATATGGTGACTTCAGCTCAACTCATTCAGGGTGTTGGCTGCTACATGAATCACAGTTGTAGATTTTCTGTGAGCTTCTTATGTAGTCCTATGAATTAAGAACTGCACTAGAGCAGCCTGGAGGTGATGTACACACAAAGTACTATGGCCATGCTATTAGCAGAGCGGAAGAGTCAGATAAAAGGTCTTTGGGTGACTGTTCCCATGTATAGGGTCACTGATCAACGCAGCGTGATCCCCAGACTGTGCACTACCTTTTCTATTGATGGGAAAATGTCTTCAATGAAGGATGATGTGGCAGTGTTTGCCAGTTACTTGAGAATTTCCCTCTTCCTGTCAGTGTCATGTCAGGCTTCCCTGAGCTCAATTTAAGACAGATATTCTCCATCCATATTCCAGTTTCCTTCATGCCCTGAGATAGCGAGGACTAAACACTCATACATACTGAACACAGTGTGAAATGCTGATGCTAACTCAATAAGATGCAGTTCTGTTGCAGGGTCTCAGCAGCACAAGTAACAGTACCATTACTTGCATGCGATAGGCTGCACTCTTTCTGACATCAATCAGTACAGCATATGGCCCTGCATGAAATCACTTACTTTTCAGTTATTTTACTGAATACCAGCTCTGCTCCCACTGAAATCAACTGAAAAAAGAAAAGGAGGACTTGTGGCACCTTAGAGACTAACCAATTTATTTGAGCATGAGCTTTCATGAGCTACAGCTCACTTCATCGGATGCATACTGTGGAAATTGCAGAAGACATTATATACATAGACACCATGAAACAATACCTCCTCCCACCCCACTCTCCTGCTGGTAATAGCTTATCTAAAGTGATCATCAAGTTGGGCCATTTCCAGCACAAATACAGGTTATGGGGGAGTGAGAAAACCTGTATTTGTGCTGGAAATGGCCCACCTTGATTTTCATGCAGGTTGTAAGGAGAGTGGTCACTTTGGATAGGCTATTACCAGCAGGAGAGTGAGTTTGTGTGTGTGGTTTTTGGAGGGGGGTGAGGGGGTGAGAGAACCTGGATTTCTGCAGGAAATGGCCCACCTTGATTATCATACACATTGTGAAGAGAGTGGTCACTTTGGATGGGCTATTACCAGCAAGAGAGTGAGTTTGTCTGGGGGGGGGGGCGGAGGGTGAGAAAACCTGGATTTGTGCTGGAAATGGCCCAACTTGATGATCACTTTAGATAAGCTATTACCAGCAGGAGAGTGGGGTGGGAGGAGGTATTGTTTCATGGTGTCTATGTATATAATGTCTTCTGCAATTTCCACAGTATGCATCCGATGAAGTGAGCTGTAGCTCACGAAAGCTCATGCTCAAATAAATTGGTTAGTCTCTAAGGTGCCACAAGTCCTCCTTTTCTTTTTGCGAATACAGACTAACACGGCTGTTACTCTGAAACCTGAAATCAACTGTTTTGTCATTGACTTATGTGTCACAAAGGTCATTTCCAAGGTTCAGAAAAATGATAGGTGATGTTGGGGGTCTCCTTAAAATATGTCCTATTAGATTGCAAGTGCGACGGTAATATAAATTATTAGTAGTATAAATAATCACTTAAATCCAGTGACGCAGCCCTGAATTTCTATCTTCACTTCTGTAGTGACTATCACCTTTCTATCAGGGCTCACGATAGATATTAGGAAGGGTTTTCAATTTGAATTGATAAAACAACTCAGAAGCCATTTTTCACAATTCTTTCTTTCATTTTAAAATAAGCATTGAAAGAAATTATTTAAAATATTTTGATATTTTTCTGTAGTATTTTTTGCCTAAATTTGTTGCTGAGAAATTAATGCCTCCTGCAGCCACCCTGGGAGCCGCCAACTCTCAGGGACAACCCCTTCTCCTCGCCCACTGGCCGGTGCCTCCACTTTGCCCTCTGCTGGCGGTGCTGGGCTCCTCCAGCCCTGTGCGGGGGCCATCACTGGTTGCCACTCTGCCAACATATACTGTTTGGGGGGCAACCCCTCTCCAACTCCGCCCATGGCAGACCACCCAGGACTGCGTTGTGGCCCACAGTTTGGAAACTCCTGACATAGATGACAGAAAAAACAGCGAGAAGTCCCAGGCCGTGGTCTGTATTTACTATTCTCTTCCAGAATATTTAACATTGTGAGCCTTGCCTAAGATTTCAAAGTAGCGACTATCTGACACCTTGGCCCCTTTTTACTTTAAAGAGCCTTTCTAGTCAACTATGTGCATAGACACAAAACTCCCTGGAACGCCAAATTTTCAGTATGTCTCAAACAAAGGACACATTTTTTATTTTTTAAGTTTTATGACCACGTGTCTTTCTGTAGCCTCAGGTAAGTGATCTATTTTTTTTTCTTTTAATAACAGGGTGTGCATTTTTAAATTTTGCTTGCTGCTGACACTGCAGTACTGTAGGGAGGTGCTGCACTCTATAGCTTTGTATACACTATGAAAATTATCCATTGCTAACTGCAGCTGAACCGAGAGTGGACAGTTTGCTCTTATTTACACTTGCTGTTAAACCGTGTCCTGCAGGAGCTGAGCTACACCAGTTGTCAGCAAGGTGTGAATTTCAAAGAGTAGGCAAGACTTTTTAGACTTTACGAATCCCAGTTACAATCTCCTATACTAGGGATGTGAGAAGATCAAAAGACTCCATAAAATCCATTAGGGTCTGTGCCATACAAATCTTCCTGGGCATTGCTTAGATATTATGGTGCTACAGAAAATCCAAAGATAGACTGCAAGTCCCTTTATTTTATCCTCAGAGAAGGACTCTGTTCTCCTGGTTTTTCACCCAGCCCTTTCCAAAGGTCTCATATCATGGTGATCTTGGTTGGCTGAGGAATGTCAGATGGGACTCCTTTCAGAGAACATTAATGCAGCTCCTACATCAACCAAGAGAAATATTAAGCAGCCCCTCCCACAGAGTGTTAGCAGATTGCAAGTGTCCTTCTTTCAGACCCTGATAAGACACTGTAGCAAAAAGGACTAATGCAATCCTCGGATGCATTAGCAGGGGAATCTCAAGTAGGAGTAGAGCTGTTATTTTACCTCTGTATTTGGCACTGGTTTGACTGCTTCTGGAATATTGTGTCCAGTTCCAGTGCCCATGAATTCAAGAAGGATTTTGATAAATTTGAGAGGGTTCAGAGAAGAGCTATGAGAATGATTAAAGGATTAGAAAACCTGTTTTATAGTGACAGACTCAATGAGCTCAATCTACTTAGCATAATAAAGAGAAGGTTAAGGGGTGACTTGATCACAGCCTAAAAGTATCTACATGGGGAACAAATATTTGATAATAGGCTCTCCTGTAACAAACCCCTAACTTATGTCTGAGCTATTGAAGTCCTCAAATCGTGGTTTAAAGACTTCAAGGGGCAGAGAATCCTCCAGCAAGTGGCCCGTGCCCCACGGTGCAGAGGAAGGCGAAAAACCCCCAGGGCCTCTGCCAATCTGCCCTGGGGAAAAATTCCTTCCCGACTCCAAATATGGCGATCAGCTAAACCCTGAGCACGTGGGGAAGACTCACCAGCCAGACACCCAATAAAGAATTCTCTGTAGTAACTCAGATCCCACCCCATCTAACATCCCATCACAGGCCATTGGGCATATCTACCGCTAGTAGTCGAAGATCAATTAATTGCCAAAATTAGGCTATCCCATCATATCATCTCCTCCATAAACTTATCAAGCTTTGTCTTGAAGCCAGATATGTCATTTGCCCCCACTGCTTCCCTTGGAAGGCTGTTCCAGAACTTCACTCCTCTGATGGTTAGAAACCTTCGTCTAATTTCAAGTCTAAACTTCCTGATGGCCAGTTTAGATCCATTTGTTCTTGTGTCCACATTGGTACTGAGCTTAAATAATTCTTCTCCCTCCATGGTATTTATCCCTCTGATATATTTATAGATAGCAATCATATGTCCTCTCAGCCTTCTTTTAGCTAAACAAGCCAAGCTCATTGAGTCTCCTTTCATAAGACAGATTTTCCATTCCTCGGATCATCTTAGTAGCCCCTCTCTGTCCTTGTTCCGGTTTGAATTCATCCTTCTTAAACATGGGAGACCAGAACTGCACACAATATTCCAGAGGAGGTCTCACCAGTACCTTGTATAATGGTACTAACACCTCCTTATCTCTACTGGAAATACCTCGCCTGATGCATCCCAAGACCGCATTCGCTTTTTTGACGGCCATATCACATTGGCGGCTCATAGTCATCCTGTGATCGACCAGTACTCCGATGTCCTTCTCCTCCTCTGTTACTTCCAAATAATGCGTTCCCAGTTTATAACAGAAATTCTTGTTATTAATCCCTAAATGCATGACCTTGCACTTTTCACTATTAAATTTCATCCTATTACTATTACTCCAGTTTACAAGGTCATCCAGATCTTCCTGTATGATATCCCGGTCCTTCTCTGTATTGGCAATACCTCCCAGCTTTGTGTCATCTGCAAACTTTATTCACACATTCCCGCTTTTTGTGCCAAGGTCAGTAATAAAAAGATTAAATAAGATTGGTCCCCAAACTGATCCCTGAGGAACTCCACTAGTAACCTCCTTCCTGTCTGACAGTTCACCTGTCAGTGTGACCCGCTGTAGTCTCCCCTTTAACCAGTTCCTTATCCACCTTTCAATTTTCATATTGACCTCTCATCTTTTCCAATTTAGCTAATAATTCTCCATGTAGAACCATATCAAATGCCTTACTGAAATCGAGGTAAATTAGATTTACTGCATTCCCTTTGTCTAAAAAATCTGTTACCTTCTCAAAGAAGGAGATCAGGTTGGTTTGACACGATCTACCTTTTGTATAGCCATGTTGTATTTTGTCCCAATTACCATTGACCTCAATGTCCTTAACTACTTTCTCCTTCAAAATTTTTTCCAAGACCTTGCATACTGCAGATGTCAAACTAACAGGCCTATAGTTACCCAGATCGCTTTTTTTTACCTTTCTTAAAAATAGGAACTATGTTTGCAATTCTCCAGTCATACGGTACAACCCCTGAGTTTACAGATTCGTTGAAAATTCTTGCTAACGGGCTTGCAATTTCATGTGCCAGTTCTTTTAACATTCTTGGATGAAGATTATCCGGGCCCCCCGATTTAGTCCCATTAAGCTGTTCAAGTTTGGCTTCTACCTCGAATGTGGTAATATCTACCTCCATATCCTCATTCCCATTTGTCGTCCTACCTTTATCCCTAAGGTCCTCGTTAAAGACTGAGGCAAAGTATTTGTTTAGATATTGGGCCATGCCTAGATTATCCTTCACCTCCACTCCATCTTCAGTATTAAGTGGTCCCACTTCTTCTTTCTTTGTTTTCTTCTTATTTATATGGCTATAGAATGTTTTACTATTGCTTTTAATTCCCTTTTCAAGGTCCAACTCTACATGGCTTTTGGCCTTTCTCACTTTATCCCTACATGTTCTGACCTCAGTAAGGTAGCTTTCCTTACTAATCCCTCCCATCTTCCACTCCTTGTATGCTTTTTCTTAATCACCTCTCTGAGATGCTTGCTCATCCAGCTTGGTCTACAACTCCTGCCTATGAATTTTTCCCCTTTCTTGGGATCGCAGGCTTCTGATAGTTTCTGCAACTTTGACTAGAAGTAATTCCAGGCCTCCTCCACCTTTAGATCCACAAGTTTTTCAATCCAATCCACTTCCCTAATTAATTTCCTTAATTTTTTAAAGTTAGCCTTTTTGAAATCAAAAACCCTAGTCACAGATCTATTTTTGTTTATTCTTCCATTTAGTTTGAACTGAATTAGCTCATGATCACTCGAATCAAGGTTGTCCCCTCCGATCATTTCTTCTATGAGGTCCTCACTGCTCACCAAAACCAAATCTAAAATGGCATCCCCTCTAGCCGATTCAGCAACTACTTGGTGAAGGACTCCATCAGCTATCGTATCCAGGAAAATCTGAGCCCTATTATTAGTACTAGCACTTGTCCCCCAGTCTATATCTGGGAAGTTAAAGTCTCCCATGATCACACAATTCCAATTAGTATTTACTTCTTTAAAAACATTACAGAGGTCTCTATCCATATCCACATTGGATCCCGGCGGTCTATAGCATACCCCAAGCACTATCCCAGGGCAGGCTCTAGTAGCTTTCTTCCCCAATGTGATTTTTGCCCAGACAGACTCTGTGTTATCCATTCCATCACTTCTTATTTCTTTACAGTCTACCTCATCATTGATATACAATGCTACTCCACCACCTTTGCCTTTATTTCTCTTTCCTATACAGCACATACCCTCCAATACCCGTACTCCAGTCCTGACTACTATTCCACCATGTTTCTGTTCTCCCTATAATGTCTGATTTCACTTCCTGCACCAGTAGCTCTAGTTCCTCCATTTTATTACCTAGGGTCCTTGCATTAGTGTACAAACATCTTAATTTTTGCCATTTGGCTTTGCTCACATTCTTTACCCAATTGGGCACAGACATTCTACCACCAATATTACCTACTAGATTGGTATGTACACTGCCCTTCCACCTTATGTCCATTCTCCTACCCACAGCTGTATCCTTTCTTACTTCATTTTCTTCCCTCTCAAAGAGAATAACTGACGTGGAGATTAGCTGGACATCTCCCAACCATCTCCCCCGAATTCCCAGTTTAAAGCTCTCTTGATCAGTTGTGCCAGCCTCCATCCTAGAAGTCTGATGGAGTGGGCCAAAGCTGAAGCCGAAGGGAGGCCTGTAACCCTAAGCCACACCGCCCAGGGTTGAAGCTCTCAGGCTTTGGCTTTGGCCCTGGGCAGTGGGGTTTGGGCTTCGGCCCTGGGCCCCAGCAAGTCTAACACCAGCCCTGGTGACCCCATTAAAATGGAGTTGCGACCTGCTTTGGGGTCCTGACCCACAGTTTGAGAACTGCTGAACTAGATGATCATAATGGTCCCTTCTGACCTTGAAATCTATGATCAAGGAAGTAAAGAAACAAGGGTCAAGCTTGAAAGTCAAAGCTTTGTTTCTCACATAGTTACCCACGGTAATATCCATTGGGTCATCCCCCAGAAATGCCACTTTTTGTTTTTGAAGAAGTTTTGAAAGCAGAATGCAAAACTAAGATTTAACACTTTCCTGGGCTGTGAATTAAAATACAAAAGCTGAACCTTTCTTAATAAAACCAACATCTACCAAATATCTTTAACACAACAAGCACATGCTTAGACCATCACAAGTGTCAACATTTGTAGCTTGGTGCCTAGTTTGGGCAAAGGGTTGAAGTTAAAATGTGAAAGGTTTGAATTTTCCTAAAATAATGCTCAGTCAGTTCCCTGCCAAGCACAGAAACACTGGAGGTCTGTTTATTGTTTCCCTTCCCTGTCTCTTCTTTTAAAATCTTGTAAAGACTTCAAACGTGTTCATAATTTGTTTTCATGACTACACCAGAGAAAATCCCACAAACACAGAAAGAGAAGGCACAGTCTGCTGCTACTCCCTCTTATTACCACCTGGCATCACCCACTTAGGTATTCTGAGGTAAAGCAGTAAAAGGAATCAGGAAGTCCATGTTAGCTGGCATTTCGATTATCCTTTCTAATCAGGAGTTGCAATGCTGCACAGCTATAGTAAATTACACTTGTTTTTCTTTCCAGGAAGAATCTCTTATGAAATTGAAGAGTATTGTAAAAGAAGCCCCAAACGAACTTCAAACCCAAGATAGAGAAGGTGAGATTCTGCTCTTGTGTTAGTCTTACACTGTCGTTCCATTGATCTTTGTGGAATTGCTACCCATTTACACCATTGTGAGAGCAGACTCTGACCTACTTAGTCAAGTTTAGACCTTGTATCAGCTTGCACAACTCCATGAATGTGGCCTATAAAGTCATCTTTTATTACACTCGTATGGGTATAAACAAGTCAGAACACTTTTCAAGGAGCAAATATTATTCAGACCTGTGCAGCCAGTGAAAACACAGCCTTAGGCCCACACTGTAATGGGAAGAACTTTGGAAATTTCTGCAGGAGCTAGTGGTGGAGCACATAAAAACACTCCACCTTACTGCCTCCAGCTATAGAAAATATGCAGAGTGTGCAGTGTGCTTTACGTGTCAGGATAAATCATATGGCTTTCCATAAAACCTACTGATCTCAGAAAATTAGAACAGGGGTTAACCTATGCATGGATTTGGACTTGCTGCTCAGTATGTTGAATAACATCAGCATCAACAAGACTTAAGGGGAAGATCTTAGCTGCCTTGCAACTGGTTTCAAAATAGGCTTTGTAATGATGCAGGAACTTTTAGAATGCAGAATCCATGATGTTTAATCTGGGTCCTCTAAATCCTGGATCTAGATTATTTACGCCCTACATATCTCACAAACATTAACTGTTTTGCTACTATGGACAACGTAAGCTTTTACACTGGAACAGAATATGGGTGATGCTCTTGTGCAATCAGTGCTAGTGTTTGAATGTTAGTGCTTTCTTAGGAAAGGAAGATTAACGAGTGAGATCATGCCATAGAAGGCTCTGAACATGTACAGTTAGATTCTGGGGTAAACTGGTATAAATTGAAGAGAGAAGAGTCAGATGGCACTTTATGTATTAAAGTGCCAAGGAATAGAGGAAACTAAATTGGAGTTACATATGGTCCTTTGTTCTTTAGTCAACAAAGCATCCCTGAAGAGGTTCAAGGGACAATATCATATTCTGCAATTAGACCTCAAAATTGATATAATCTGGTGAAAAACATCCTGCAAATTCACTTCATTTCTCTGTCTTGTTTTGCTTAAACAAAATCATTCTTCTTATGAAATGGAAAAAAAAATTAAACAATAGCCACTATTAATTCATAATCTAGCATATTGTAATGAAGCGGCTAGTTGTGTGTATGTAGCAATGCCCTCTTCTGGATGCAATTAGAAGTGCTCTACAATATGCCATAAACCCTATAATGCTGGCAAGAGATAATGAAGATTCTCCTCTAGCATACGTAATAGGAACATGTTCGTTTCAAGCAGGAGGATTTTGGTTTTATCCCTCTTGCTACCCTGAAGTACTGAATGTCCACACTAGCCATTAGGACAGGTGGATTTATGATTAAGGCCCTGGACTGGGATGCACAAAAATTGCAGTTCAGTTCCCAGTTTTACCACAGACTTCCTGTGTGACCCTGGGCAAGTTAATCGACTTCAGGGGAACTAAGCATGTGCATAAGTACCGTGCTGAATCAAGACCATAATACCTCTGTAGCTGTGCTCCCTGTCTGTGAATAGCGATAATATTTCTTTTTTCATACCCTTTGTATAGTCTATTTAGATTATAAATTCTTCTGGACATGCAGCTGTGTCTTACTTTCTACATGCATAGGCACCTAGCACAATGGAATCCTGATTTCAGTTGCAGTTACTACGTGCTATACTACTGTAATAATAATTAAGTATATCATGCTTCTGCTAGTAATCTACATTTTTCACAATAGGTTCTTGTAAAATCTTAATGGAATCTTAGCAGTTAAAAATATCTAAAATCTAAAACTCCGTTCATCTTGTGCAACTGAAATATTAGGATGTCTGCACAACCAAGAGTGAGTAATCTAAAAAAGTTATCATCACAAAGGCAGAAGAAGACTTGCTGAGAACTTTGAGACATGCTATATGGTTACTGTACATTTGAATTTCTACCCACTTGAAAAGTGCAATTGTATTAGGAGTTTTGCTAAAACATGACACACAACTTTCGTTGTAGGTCTAAAGAGACAGATTTTAACATATTTTAAAAAATGATTAGATTTTTATTGCAGATACAAGAGGCATAGGTCACATTTTGGGCTTACCAGATGTGGCAAGATCCCTTCAAATGATAAGTAAAAACGCATGTGCTTCAAGAATAACGTATCCTACTTGAACTTTTTTTACTTGATGGGATACAAGATTATGTTCTGATGTCACTGAGAGATCTACACCCAAAGGGGGAGAGCAGAATACAAGAGCAGAGATCTATTGCATGGAACTGAGAGAACTTTATGCAGGGTCCAGTGATATAAAAAGTATGTTTCAGAGTAGCTGCCGTGTTAGTCTGTATCTGCAAAAAGAAAAGGAGTACTTGTGGCACCTTAGAGACTAACAAATTTATTTGAGCATAAGCTTTCGTGAGCTACAGCTCACTTCATCGGATGCAACTGTAGCTCACGAAAGCTTATGCTCAAATAAATTGGTTAGTCTCTAAGAAAAGAAGGACTTGTGGCACCTTAGAGACTAACCAATTTATCTGAGCATGAGCTTTCGTGAGCTACAGCTCACTTCATCAGATGCATACTGTGGAAATTGCAGAAGCCATTATATACACAGACACCATGAAACAATACCTCCTCCCACCCCACTCTCCTGCTGGTAATAGTTTATCTAAAGTGATTGTCAAGTTGGGCCATTTCCAGCACAAATCCAGGTTTTCTCACCCTCCGCCCCCCCCCACAGACAAACTCACTCTCTTGCTGGTAATAGCCCATTCAAAGTGACCACTCTCTTCACAATGGGTATGATAATCAAGGTGGGCCATTTCCTGCAGAAATCCAGGTTCTCTCACCCCCCTCCAAAAACCACACACACAAACTCACTCTCCTGCTGGTAATAGCCTATCCAAAGTGACCACTCTCCTTACAACCTGCATGAAAATCAAGGTGGTGCCACAAGTACTCCTTTTCTTTTTATAAAAAATATGCACAGTTTAGTGGCTAGTTCTGCCATTAGATGCTACCAACTAGATGCATAGCCATTCTTAAATTGAATTTTAAATTGGGCAAGTGGAGTTCTGTTTTGGGCTGTTTGCTCTTCAACAGAAGACCAAAAATTGAACACAATATTGAAGTGGTGTGAGGAATAGACATGTGTCTGTCTGTCTCTCACTTACTTCCTTTTAAAAATTATTTGGTCCTTTGATTTTCCCTTTATGGACTAACTATCCATATTTTCTGCCTCTCAAAGCCCTTTCCCCCAATCATGCTGTTTTATTTTCATTTTTTTTTTCATATTCTCTTTTCTTTACTCTTCATATGATTTCATTTAGCTTTGACTTTAGGAAAATCTGATTGCTCCTGTCTTTGCCCTTTTGCACTTCTCTCCTTCTTTCCATGGGATATTTTTTAACCTCACCATGGGCATAGCGGGTGGTAGCGCTATCTCTTGTCTGTTCTGTCAGGTCTGCCCCAAGTAGAGATGGTTTCCCACTGGGGCTCATTTTCAGGCAGTATCTCCCTCACGTGAGGGAGAGTTTCCGTGAGATGCCCAGGGCCAGTTTTGTCAATGAAACATCCAGAACAGTGCTAGCATTTGGGGTGGACAGTAGCCCAACTGGGAAGCTGAGTGAGTGTCAAATGGGGACAGGGGTATAATTATTCACCCAGCTGCATGACTTTGATGCTGCCACTATGTCACTGAATAACCAGCTACCTGGCTTGGGGGGCACTGCATGATGCTGGGGAGGGCTAGAAATAAACCCCCAATATTCCCCCTCTAGGTATTTTGAAATCCCCTCCCTGCCTCCCAACTCAGCCTGGGCCAGGCAGCTCCACAACCCTCCCCCACCATGTATTTGTACACGCCCTGCCCCCTTCCCCTCTCTTCATTCCCGCCCGCCCACGAGTCGAGACTTCCCCCCCTCTGGCCACGCCCAGCCGGTGCCCACTCCGCAGAGCGGGATGTGAGTTTCTCTTCGCGCACCCGACCGCACGCCATGTGTCTCTCCCCTCTGGGAGCTGACGGGCGGCCTCGGGATCTCTCTTTCCTTCACGCGCCCGACCGCTCCTTCCTCTCCGCGCCCGCGCCCCCAAGCCCGGCCCCTCCCCCCCTCGAGCGGGAGATTGGACTGGAGCCATTTTAACCCGACCGAGCGAGCGTCAGGCCGCAGCCCCAGGCGGGGGGGGGGGCCCGCTAAGGAGCGTGAGGTACTGAGGGGAAAGCCCCTCCCCCCCTCGCAGCGGAGCGGGTCACGTCAGCCACCCTTCCCCCATTGCCTGGGGGTCGGGCCCCACCTACCGGGGGGCTAGTCCAGCCCCTTCGAGTCCCACCTCCACGTGTACAGGGTGGGAGGGGCCCGGGTTAATGGGGTGATTTTCCCCCCACACCCCAGCACTGGTATTGCCTGGGTGGGGGCTGTGCCCTGCAGGGGATGGCAGCTTGGGGGGGGGGTTACCCCGTGTTAATGGGGTGATTTTCCCCCCACACTCCAGCACTGGTATTGGCTGTAAGGGGACTGTGCCCCGCAGGGGATGGCAGCTTGGGGGGGGTTACCCCGTGTTAATGGGGTGATTTCCCCCCACACCGCAGCACTGGTATTGCCTGGGTGGGGGCTGTGCCCCACAGGGGATGGCAGCTTGGGGGGGGTTACCCCCTGTTAATGGGGTGATTCCCCCCCCACACCCCAGCACTGGCATTGCCTGGGTGGGGGCTGTGGCCTGCAGGGGATGGCAGCTGGGGGGGTTACCCCGTGTTAATAGGGTGATCCCCCCCAGCACTGGTATTGCCTGGGTGGGGGCTGTGCCCCGCAGGGGATGGCAGCATGTGGGGGGCAGGGGTTAGCCCGTGTCAGACGAACTGCTGAGAGCACTGACCCTGCCTATGGTCTATCCCGTAGCTCTGCCTTGGTTAATCAGGGCGCAAAGCTCGCTGAGCATGAAATGACAGTAATAACTATCTCTGATAATATGTTTGTCCACTGTGTATCTCAAAGCTGTTCACAAGGTAAACAGCATTACCTCCATTGTGCCATAGGGGAAACTGAGGCACAGAAGGGACTAGCCCAAGGCCTCACTGGGAGTCAGTGGCAGAGCTGAGGAAAAGCTACTGCTCCCCTACTTCCCAGTGGTTCCATTTAGAATGGAAGAAGCTGTTTTTATATGATAAATGGTGTTTTTGCATGGGAATAAAATTGATCCTGATTCATAAGGGGAGGATTCTCACTGCAGGGCAGAGTTGCAGAGACCTATGGAGAAGTGCAATTACAGATTCATGCTGACACCATGGCACCCTTGGAAATTTTTTGTTAGTAGAATAAATTATTTCCTGAAGAAAACTAACCTGTGTAAAGGCTAACTGAGCCATTGGATTTCAGAAAGACAGAGCTCTATTGAGGGCTGTTTTCAGGTTTTAAAATGTTCTGTTGCTTAGTGGGGAGAGACTTACTACTTATCTGTGAAATATTGTATAGCTATGATGTGAATTTTTCCTAGCCTCTTGCTTAAACTATGAAGTAACTTACCGCTATGCTCTGAAAATAACTTATCACTGTTACATTCTGAAAATGCATTTCAGGTATTAGTTGCTAAGACACATGATTAACAGCCTTTTAGAAAATTAACCTAAAATAGAATACTATGTGCTGAATCTTGAATGACAAGGTAATATGGATTTGATTTAGCAGTAAGACAAATAAGGGCTAATACTTTGTCTATGCAGCCATGCAGACCTGACTTGGATTCCCTTGTAGCTTGTTCTTTGAGACAGTAAGGGTTTGGAGAGCTGCAGCTTTGGTGCCCTCAGCCTGTGGGGAGATAGTACCTCATGTAATCTTACACTACTCATGTAACTTGTTTAAATATCCTTAATTTTAAAAGGCTTCTCTATTCTGTTTTTAAACTGCTAATATCAGTCTCTAGGCATTGGAAGGCATAACTGACAACTTCCCAGCTGCATGTTGGGCATTAGCAGGTGGTTCAGAAATGCCAAACTAAATTAAAGAGACAAGGTGGGAGAGTTAATTTTTTTTTCTTGGACCAACTTCTGTTGTTCTTCAGAAGAAGAAAACTTCAGAAGAAGTTGGTCCAATAAAAGATATTACCTCACTAATCTTGTCTCTCTAATATCGTCTGACACAGCTACACTACATTGCATAAACTAAATTAAATGTTGTCAAATCAATGTAAAGTTGGTATGTGTGGAGAAGTACTACTTACCATGTTAATCGGTGTGCTTTGATGAGCAAATTGGGGCATCTTCATTTTAATCTAAAAATTCCATTTACTTGAGTAATACATTTATCCACGGGGCACGCCTACAAGGATCACACTTCAAATAAAATACTAGATTATTTTCAGAGCCCCTGTATATATAATTATTGTTTTATTTTTTTAATAATCTTAATTGCTTGTACAGTTGAACAATAAAAATCCTGTGGCTCTTAGCAACCTTTTATCTCTAAGTGAGAAATGGCCAAACCAAGATACTGATTCTTCAAGGCCTTACTCATAGGAGTAATCCTTACTCAGACAAGTAGTAAGAATTGCTCAAGTTTTGAAGTCGATGGGGTGTCCGTTTGCAGTGAGGATTATGCATATGAGTAAGATATGGCAGGATCTAGCCTTTTCCGAGCATATGATAATAGATTCCATTTCTTTATAAATACATGCCACTGCCTGTGGCGAGTTTGAGAGAGCCCACCAGTGTTGGTGCAAATGACAGAGGCTGATGATGGAGACTGGAAACCATGTTAATTTTATATTAATTTTTCTTCTTTCTATGCAGTATATTATCTCTAATCCTACATTAAGACCAAAGAGACAAATAAATAGACAAAACTTAACAATAAAGGCCAAGTTTTGCCAACTTTCTACTGAGTAGTACTGCCATTTGTCCTATTGCAGCGTTTCCCAAACTGTGTTCCGCACGATGTGAATAGGTGTTCTATGAAAGAATCGTAATTAAAAAAAAAGCGTCTTTAAATTTTTTTTAATTCTAAATTTTGCATATTTGAAGCGTAGTTTACAACTCTTTTTGAATGACTATAATTTAACATAAAACTTTTTCCGGTTATTGATAGATCTTGTATTGAATATCATGGCGTAAAATTATATTTGAGCATAAATAATGCAATTTTTTATTTGAAAACGAAACGACTACAAAATATTCTAAGTGTTCCGTAATAGGCTAAAAAGTGTTTCGTGGCCAAAGAAGTTTGGGAAACGCTGACCTATTGTAATCAAGAGGGCTACTCACAGACCAATGTACGACTCCATGGAAATGAGGTTGGCAGAATAAGGCCCTATATAAATGGATGACTTTGGAAACTGAAGAACTGGAAAATAGCCTAGTGTTGGTATTTTCTTACCATTGCTTTTAACTTGTTTTCCTGGCCACTTGGTGGTCCTGTTCCATCACATTCTAACCTTAAGCAGAGGGAAAAAGACCTGACTTGTCAAGTTATATGTCTATTCTTCATATTAATATGTTTCTGTATTATTTCTACAGTATATTAACTTATTCGTGAGATGGAAACACCATTGTTAGACAAATCAACATCACTGTGCAGTACTCCAAAGGACTGTGGGACACTAGCTCCTCAGAGCAGTGGCTCAGGGAAAAAGGTATGAAAATCTTTTATATACCATTCTATTAGTGAGGTTTTCCCATTTTAGCTAGGTATTGCAACACCAATAGTGAGCAAACTTTACTTGATGTTTGGCAGTCTATGGAATACTTTGACAGAATATATGTGGGAACAGAGAGTTTATGCCCAGAATTAAAATTAATGGGTAATGTTCTCTAAGTATGTGTGCTTTGATTATGACCTGGATTAAGTGCTGCACACCCTGAATGCCGAGCTAAGAGCTGATAGAAACCTTATAAATACCTATAAGGATATTCAGGACATTATTTAAACTCACTTTTTTTAAATCCTTCTTCCCATCTGTACAAAAGGCTCCAAGTCTCAGTTCTCTGGGCTCCAGCATATGCAGAATGGTGCTGCTGCTTCTGCCTGTACTTTGACACATACAGAATAATACAATCACATTGCCCTTGCTCCAGCCCACTTTTCCCTGACCTTGCCCCCCTTTCCTCACTTAGCACTAGCTTAGTCTGTCACATCACAGTCTTACCACAGTTATAACAGCATTACCCTTCACTGCATCTGACAGCTTTCCATGCTGACTTTCCCATCTGTTTTCACATCATACCTGAAATCAAATTGGTATTATTTAACTTTAAGTTTGGAGCACAGCTTGTATGAAAAACTCTATGCAAAATGGAAATGCAATGTATTAGGTCTTATGATGTTCAGCTCTACATTGCCTGTTCCTTCTCTGATGTAATGCCCCTGCATGCACCGTGTTGGTGATGTTAAATTGACCATGGCACACATTAAAACAGCGGCCTGGCCAGCATAGGCAGATTGTGATAAGTGTCTTTTAACTATATTGTTTGGGTTTTCTCAAAGTTTAAATATTTTATAAGGATATAAAATACTAGGCAAAGATCTTCAAGGATGACTAGTGATTTTTGAATTCAGTGACTTTGGGTTTTCAGAAAGTGCTGAGCACCCACCTTCTGAAATTAAGCCCTGTAAGGTACCTCAGATTAGTCACTCTAACACTGAGGCACTCAAAACCATAACCACTCTAAAATGGTGGCCTTGGTGTTTAAAAAGCAGTTTGGAATAGAAACGTCTCTTGGCCGCAAGCCTGACACTTATTTGATTCTTCTGATGACCATGTCTGAGGTCCAGTGATGTTCAATGGTTGATGTAGTAGAAATAGTGGTAATGCTTGTTTCAGATAGAACAGAAATCTGAGGACTGGCTACCTGGGATAACCATTACAGCTGGAGAACTGCAACAGTGGAGGATGCCTATTATTATTTCTGGGGGAATGCTGGGCCAAAAAAATAAAAATTCTGTGCACAATATTTAAAAAATTCTGCATATTTTATATGTCAAAATAACACAATATAATAATGCCAGTTTCAGTTATTTTGGTAATTTATTTCAAAATACCTGTTAGCAAGCATGTCTGTAACAAAAGAGACAACAGAAAAGATTCAGGAAAATTTTTTTGATAAATAGATTCCTTACTAGGCATATTAATACAGGACTTTGAGTAATAATTCATTTAAACTACAATACAGAAACGTATTTCCCTCACCCCTCAGAAGCAGTGCAAAGGCTTGGGGGAGTCAGGGTAATGGAGGAGCTAAGAAAGAGGGAAGTAATTGCTGGGAAGGAGCCTGGGAATAAAACTGGAAGGTTGTTGGGTGTGGGTGGGAGAAGTATGGAACAGTTTTATTTGAGGGGGAGGGACTGTTAAGGAGTTGGGGAGCCTCCCTCATGCAGACCCTGGCTGACCCCTAGCCTCTCCCTTTCAGCCAGGCATATCTGCACCCCCACTCCCATTCAGCCCCTGGCTCAGTGTTATCGCCCCACTAGCTCCTATGCGCCCCACTAGCCCTTCTGAACCCCAGTCTGTGTAAACACCCCCACCCGCCAGCAGCACCACTCTGTCTCCCCTATATTCTGTGCCTTCTCACCTGGCTTCATGGGCAGGGTGCTGTGAGAAAGGCAGCCTCTGCCCCCTTCTTCTCCACAGCTGGCTGCTCCAGCCTGCGAGCCAGCTGCCTTCTCTTCTGGCACATCAGCCCCTGTTGGGTGAAAGGTGTAATTGCAGCGTGACCTCTCTTGCGGCTTCCCTTCGCCTCCCCATCAGAGTCAATTCTTCTTCAAGGGACCTTAACTCTGTGCTTGCGCAGTGGCGCAGAATTTCCCCAGGAGTATATTATGTTTGAATTAGTTAACTTAAATTACTTTAATTTAAATTAATTTAGTATGGTTCAATGCTTTCACCCGTACACATGTTGAGTAGTACTTTACTGTGCAAGTAGTCCCGTTTGGATTTTGAGTTCTACCCAATTTGAGTCAGGGTGGCAAAATCAGGCTCATAAGAAGAATATATGTTGAATTGATTTTTAAAGCAGTATTTAGATATATCTGTGTTTACATTCAGTGAGGCAGCTTTCTTTCCTGCAGAATAGACCTGCAAGAATTTTCCTAGTAGAAAACACTTGAAAACAGTTTCAAAGCTACTATAAGCTGAATTCTATCATTTAATTTTTTGTTTTTTTCCCTTAAATAAAAAAATAGGGGATCTGCCTTACAAATAACTTTGAAATGCTTGACTTGCAGTGTTGTCCAGTGGAGGAAAGGATTCCTTCAGTCCTACTTTGCATCATTAACTGGTCATGTAGGCAGAGGTTTCTTTAAAAAAATTATTATTGGTTTTTATTTCCAGAAACTTATTGATTTACTTCTTTATAATTATATTTATAGTGATTGTACTACCAAATATATCACACTGTAGTTTTCTTTTAACTATTAATTTTCCTACTTTGGGGAGTTCATGCTAGGCTTTATATTTGGAAAGTACATAGCACATTGTGAGCAATATTGAAACTAAAAGGTGGGGGGAAATTACAAGGCTGTGCTATTGATCCAGTAGTTATCTTGAGTTCCCTCTAGTTCTGAAGCCTCCAGGAGTAGATTTCCATGCTGAGATTTTTTTACAGTGATGATAACATACTGACCTTTAACAGTTTCTAAATTTTGACAATTAGGATAGTTGTACTAGACAATTAGGATAGTTGTACTTCCTTAAAGAAAATTCTCCTGGAGTCATTGAATAAGGACAGCAGGATTTAGTCCTGAGAGATGAAGTGAGGAAGATTGGAGCCACAACTCTTTCTTACGTCTAGCTGCTGAGTGAATGTGTGTAGGTATACATGAGAGGAGGAAGATAACTGCTCAGTCACATTTGTGAAATATGTAGTGGTAATTGTGAAAATTTACATTATAGTGGGGTTTACATATACTGTAAAAATTGAACTGGTAAACTTACTACTTATATTAAGGTCACTTCTGTTATTACTTCTCCCAAATAAACAGTTTATATTAGCCAAAATATTGTTTGATTTTTTTTTTTTGTTCCTTTGTCATTTTCTTTAGCCAATGAGCACAACACTTAAGGAGCGATTAAAGAAAGCAAGACGTTCGTTTAATTCCAGTTTCACTGTGGCAAAACGCCTTAAAGTAGATATTGAAGAAAAAGATTACAGTACTTCTGAAGAAGGGGCTCTGTTGGCAAAAGGAGCCTGTTCTAGATTACAAGATAGTTGTGAAATCCTGGAGAAGAACTGTGCTGCAGATATAAGTTTGAATAGTCCTTTACAGGAGAGACATTGCTGTAGATTTGTTCAGAATTCTCCACACTCTGTGGTGTTGGGGGCTGACCTTAGTCAACAAGAACTACTGGAGGAAAAATTAAGATTGCTGAAGCAGGTCCAAGAGAAGGAAGAGCTGCTTCGAAGACTCAAACTGGTCAAGATGTACAGGTCCAAGGTAAGAAGAGTTTCTGAATAGGTCACACTATCTCAGCTCTAAATCTTTTAATGTTTTTTGAAATGGTGCCAGGTAAGGGACAATATCAGGGCAAATTTTGGTTCTGTAAAAAGACATTTTTATAAACTCCTAAAACCAGCAGAAATTAGAGCTAGCCAAAAAGCAGGGAAGAAAGTTGGTTGATTTATTTATTTTTGTTTTTCTGTTTTAAATTTAATTCCAAAATTCAAAAAATTGTGACCAACTCCAGTAGAAATGTTTCTCTGTGTGTTCTTTTAAATTCTATTGGAGAAATATTTTTTTAAAACGAAAACATTCCGTAGTAGTGTTTCAAGCCTAAAGATTGCAGCATTGGGCTAATACATGAGAACCTGAAATTGAAACTGATGAGAAACCAAAATGAAAGACTATTCTGTTTTCATCATCCAAACTAAAAGAAATGCAATAAAAAATAATGCATAATAATGTAGCTCTTTAAGAATGACTTTTAAACCTGATGTTTACTTCAAATACATCTTTAACTGTTCTTGACCTCTGTCTTTTATTGTGAAAAGTGTTCGCACTTGACTGGGAGACTACCAATGCTTGTCTACACTAGACAAAATTGGACGTGCAGTTTACTAACAGTACAGCTCTACTAATAGAAACAACCACAGACAAGGCACTGGCCCTTTTTTTCCACCATGTTAGGTTCTTGGGTCTGAACGCTGCCAATGTTGATGCAGCCCTAGGTATTGCTGAAAACAGGTTGATTCATGAGATAGCACTTCTCTGTTCGATTACAACTTAATTTGCCATCATTGTTAGTGGATATTGTACTGCTGAAAGTGCAGAGATCCTATATGTAGATGATAAAGATCCATGCAACTTTTTGTAGGAGATGAGGGGTCAAATTCTAATTCACTTAATTACATTCTTCATACCTAAGCTTCCACATAGTTTTAAGTGGATGAGCTGTTTTCCCACTTCTTGACCTGGACAGGACCACTACAGAAGTAATTGTTGCATTCCACTCCAGAGGAGGCAGAAATGCTCTCTGCATATGGCTTTTTATTGTAATTGTTTTGGGGCGCCTTCAGTTAATTAAGTTATATAAATATCTGTAAAGTTCCAAGTGTTATTTTTCTGTAATTTCTGCAACTCAGTAAGTAACCTTTCCCCCCACTGTTTCAGAATAACCCATCAGAATTGCAATCTTTGATAACGAAATGGAGATGCAGCACCCAGTTGATGCTTTATGAACTCCAGTCAGCTTTGTCTACAGATGGCAGTAAACTGAGCCTTACTCTGTTGATAGACAATTTTGGATTAGAAGACAAGTTACTACACTACAGCAGAGCAGAAGACGACTTTACAGATATGTAATTTACCATTACAAAGGTCTCGGTTATTTAAAAAAAAAAAAAGTCTTCAGAAAAGATTAAATATCAACTGATTGCATCATAAGTATTAAACTATCATGATAGTTTGTTTCAATAGTGGATTGTTGTAATAGACTGTGCTTATGTAGTTTTCTGGAAAGGATTATCTCTTATTGACTTATATGGCAGAAACTTATTTACTGAGAAAATTGCCATTAGTGAATGTGAAAATGAAATCTAGTAATATTGTAGTTAAACAGCGGGCTGTATCTTCTCATATCAGTTTTATACTGTACATTCTCGTTTGATATAATGGGATCAAGTTAACTGTTTTTTTCTAGTTAATACTAAGATGTTGAGGAATTCAACACATACATATTCTGAAAGTTTCTTCAGTTTGCCAGTCAATTGATGCGAGCTTTCTAAGGGTTAAGTTCAGGTGTAATCACATTGCATATTCTCAGTCACTGAAGCAATATTGAGTTTTTGTGCATGGCTTTATTTCTTGTGGTACTAGAAGCAATACATATTCTATGGTGCTTAACAAAAACAGAACTGTGTCTAATATGTTTAAATGGCTGCATTTAATTTACCTTTCTGCAATTATTCTTAGTAAATCCCAAAGCCATTTTCACCTTTTTAGGTTTTAGTTCTAATTTGTGAGTGGTATTTTATTATATTAATTAGAGATTGTGTGAGAGAAACTGATTCCCTGTTGACTATCTCCTCCTTGACAATCCATTTATTTTAGCTACTTTCTTCACTGAATTTCTTCTTTTTTTACTTTGAAACACTTTTCATCCAGTGTAAGTTTATAAGAACCCCAACTGCCCCCCCACACCTCCAGAATGCACCAATTCGTTGTACACATACAGATTCCTAATCTGCTGTAACTTTGTTTTATTGTACATGTGACTATTTATACTCCCTTCCTCTACACTGAGACACTTCCGATGTACCTGCAGGGAAATCAGGAAAAATCTGAGTTTAGAAGTAGCATATTTTTGTTTTGCTGTTCCAGATTACCATGCTCCTGTTTATCAGGTGACACTAGACCTAAATTCTGCAGCAAGGCCCTCTTCAGTGGAAGGTGAATTTTACTGCTAACTGGGAATTTATATAAGCAGTGTTTATTATTAAACCATTTGATAATCTGTGTAGTTACTAAAATGAAAAAGGGGCTGAAACAGTGTCTTGGGTAAGAAGATGGGACATCCAGAAGGGATTAGCTGCCCTCCCAGGGCTCTTCGGTTCTGCTAGATTGGAATTCAACCCCTGCCTCCTGATGAGGACTTGGTACGAGGTAAGAAATCTGGGAAGAACCATGGAGGGGTAGTTAGACTACTTATGAATCATAGTTAAAATGATAAAGCAATAAACAGAAGTCAGATCTAGGAGGAGGCAGCAAAAGCAATTGAGAAGTTTTAATAACAAATGTAGTATTTCCTAAACAAAAGTATTAATGCTGTTAGTGATGTCACCTTGGAATGGGGCTCTGACTTGAGGCATATTTCCTAGGAAAGATGAGGGAAGAAACAATTCAGAACAGGTGGGGGGAAATTGTAATGGCAGGAAATTCCTGTGCAGGTCCATCTTAAACCACATGGTAGAATTTACTAAAGGTTCCTCTTTTCCTTATCTGCTTCCTATCTCTTTTGCGGGGAGAAGTGGTATGAGAAGAAATTTCATGCCAACACATCTGAAGTTGGACTCCACTAGTGGGTCATATAGTAGAAACTGTTTAAGAAGAGTTCAGTAGGGTAGGTCTAATGAGGCTTATTTAATCTACAGACTGTGAGATTTATTTTTTTTTTAAAATACAGTGAAGTGGAATAAAATTTAAGAGCAGAAATAAGATGATCTAATAATGGTTTAAAAAGGAAAAGATGTTCAACTCTTTAGGATTCAAAATTATTAACAGCGTGTGTAGACTTAAATTGTATCTTCCAGAATTTAAGAGTTTTGAAAAACAGTTCATACTTCACTTACACAATTCTGAACATGGAAGGCTTGGTATCATGTCAATTACAGCAGTTGAAAAAACTGCTCTCAGCACTGTGTTTACGTGTCTTTTTCCTGTGATGACAGATGTTGACCTGTTCAGTGTGCGATGGCATCAACTAAGGAGGTAAAATACGGGATCCTGAACTCAAGACTTGGGAGTTAAATGAAGCAGTAGTGTTTTTTTTTTTTTTTTAAATTATATAATCAAGGTAAAGTGCACCTAATGCTGCCTGTTATGATGGTATCATGTAGCAATGATGATGAACTGTTTTATTTTAAATAAATCAGTATATTTGTGATTTCATTCAACATGTATACTAGTAATTTGATTTTTAACAAAACTAGTTTTAGTTATACTACTTGACAGTTTTGCCCTATATCTTTTTCCTAAGTAAATACAATTCAGGGTTTCCTGAATTGCTTCCATTCTTCAGCATCATAGGAACGTACATTGCTGACCACAGAATACACAAGGTGACTATGTTGTTCAAAACGTCTGTTTCTATAGTAATAAACACGTGTCTGTCATTAAGCTGTGAAATCATAAATTTCAGTTTTACAACAGGCACACCAAAATTGGGTATAAAATGTACAAAATAGCTTTCATACTCAGTCTAGTAAAATATTTTAAAATCAATTCTTTTGTGGAGAGATGTATCTACGGTAAGCAAAGGAGATAAGCAACGATGAACTCATATGCGTTCATGTTGGTGGAAGTACGCTTCTGCTAATATTCTGTTTCAAAAAGGGCAGGAAATGTTCTCATTCTCAGCCTTTCAACTTCTGCCTGAAGAACTGCAATCTCCTGGGCCTGTTCTTTTGCAAGATCCACTAGCTGTCGTCGCTGCACAATATCTCGGTAATGCTCCTTTGCAGCTTTTTCAGAAACCAGCTGTGTGTCTGTGCAAAGCAAAATATCAGAAATAGTTCATATCAGAGAAAAATCTATTGTTGTAGGCCCTCCCCCAGGGCGTATATTATTTCAGTGACAAGTATTGTACAGTGTGGGCTAAACTTTCAAAAGAGCTCACACTTGGGGACAAATTTTTGCTCTTGCAATGTACGGCTACTTCTGTTTTGCCCAGGCACAAATGGTGAGAGGAGGAGGGATGAATTTATTTTTTAGAGAGGACAAAGGCATTGACCAAAGTCTCTGCTGATGCAAATGGGAATAGTTTTACGACTTCAGTGGAGTTTCACCAACTTATACCAACAACAGTTAATTAACTTGAGTTACAACAGGAGCAAAAATCTCAAGTCTAGATATCTCCTTAGTGTCTGATGGATACTGAAATAGCTCTCTTAGGCAGGGTAATACCAGCTGTGTATATGTAACATACAAAAAATCTGCTGCTGGCAGTGTTTTGTCCCTGTAGTGCTGCTGATGGAGAGTAGAACTGACCAGCTTCGGAGCTGTATTTTATGAATGTCTTTTACTTGTGACCTAAAGCGTGCTACAGAATGGGACTCACCAGCTGCTTCAAAGATATGCCGCCTTTCTGAAACAGACA
Organism: Natator depressus; assembly: GCF_965152275.1. Lineage (NCBI taxonomy): Eukaryota > Metazoa > Chordata > Testudines > Cheloniidae > Natator > Natator depressus. The sequence continues at coordinate 118,230,038 of NC_134240.1, read as the reverse complement.
CAAGCATTTCTTGCAGCTCCTGGCTGAGTTTGTAGTTTGCTTGTTCCTTTAGACAGATGCGCTTCTCCAGATCTTTAAATACTTTCTGACGGTTCTTCACATTCTTCTTGTGCAGCTGTCCATTTCCAGTTGAATAAAGCAAATATGAGACTTTATTAAAGCTGCTTGAACAAACTTTATATGGAAATCTATCAACTAAAACACCACCTTGGGGCTCAGTTTGCTTTTATATTTGGCTAGTTGGTACAATGCAGCTTTATTTTACACAGCTCCTTTCATACAAATTGTATCCTAACATTCTTTATGGAGTTCCAATATAACCACTAGCAGACAGGAAAAAGTTAAGAAGTATGGACCAGATGGAAAGAGACTTTAAGATGAAACTTGAAAAGAGGTGTAGTCAAAGAAGCAGAGATGCAGTAGCACTGTCTCAGATTGCAGTAGCTACAGAGAAAAAGACTCGTCTGCCAACTTTAGTGAAATTGTGTGAAAGGATGGAGAGGAAGGCGGAAAATGCTAAAGCTGGGAGAAGGAGCATAGGGAGACAAAGTCGGGGATGGTGTCAGTTATTGCACGCTGGAGCAAGTCCATGGAATCTTTTAAAAACAAGGGCAATTTCTATTTGGATGAGCCAGTGGATGGGTGCTGTGCGCATGCTTCTTTGTATGTAGGCGAGCAGCACTATGCATGTGTAGGAGTGAGAGGCTGGATATGAGAAGCCCATAAAGAAAGCTGTTTCAGTACAGAAAGCAATAGGAGATGAAGACCTGGAGGAAAACTTGACTAGCAATGGAGCAAGTGGAATACACACACAATGCTCTGCAGGTAGTGATATGCAGATCTGCAGACAAATGTGAGGAAGCAGAGTTCGGTGTCAAGGATAATACCAAGGTTTCGGACAATGGAAGGCTTAGTTGAGGAGGGAGGGAAGGAGTTGTGTTGAACAGTGCTACTCACAGGTTCATCTGTTCAATTACAACACATTTAGGCGACTCCTTCACAGAGCCGTGAGCACGGGCATGTACCTGATGTTTCACCACTCTCCCTGACGCTTGCCCCTTCTGCAGTGTGAGGAAGACCCTGGCGTACATCTGCCTTGAGTGCGCCAGGTTGCAGCCCCTTTTCTGGCTCCTCCAGAACCTTCTCAGTTTCTGGCTGTACTTTTCCCCACAACTTCTGGTACTTGCACACCCCATCTGTGGCCCCACGAAGTCGTGAGACCTCATCAACCTCCGGCTGGGGAAGGAGCTTTTAGATGTGGGCAGGCTTCTGCCCACCCTCCCCCAGGAACTCAATAGGTACAACACATTTTGGATTTACCTTATCCATCACACCAAGCGTCTGCTCCATTACTGAAACCTGTTGGGTGATGCGGCTGTCATAGTTTAGTACGCTTAGGAACTGCAGAATAAAAAGAGAGAAATCAGACTACTGGGTATTTCAACCATTCCAAGATCCTAGGTTGGCAGTTAAGCTATATAAAGTTTAGAAAAAACATTTGTTTTAATCTTGGATAGCACAAAGCACTTCTATAAACCATAAAATGAACATTTCTAAGATGATGTCTTAGACGCTGCTTGAATACTTGAGAACATTCTATTCAAGCATTCATTATGTCTAGCATTGTTAACCCTAATACACTCAGTGTGTCTGTTGTTAGAAGAAGCTCTCAAAATCTGTAATCTCTAAGAGTAAAGGTTTTAAAAGAAAGTCCAATGGTTTAGGTGATTAAGGCTCTGGAGGTTATGCTCTACATAGCAAAGGCACACTTTTACCAGCCCTTCTCCCAGTGACAGAACCAGGCTGGCTAAGTCCATTTACACTGTACTAATTAGATGTGATATACTCCCCAAACCATGTTCATGGGGGAGAATGCAAAATGTTTCTGCCTAATCTAGCTAGACAGAGACTAATGTCCCACGGAGCCCATAAGCACGGTTCTAACAGATGGTACCTTTTGAGAAGGAACGCTTTTTCTTTATGAAGTGACCACCTTATAGTTCTGAATTTTGTTACTTTACTTTCACAGTAATTTTTCTAGATAATTTATTAAAATCTTTCTCTGGGAGACACCAATAGGTAGCATATTGTTTCCAAGGATCTTGTTGTCAGGTGGGAAACAAAGTAGTCTTAAATAACTCGTGACCAATAGCAATCAGATGTTTGTAGATGACTTGTCCACTTCCTGGTTCAGGTAAGCCTTTTTGGGATCATCCAAACAAATAGCAGCGCACTGTTGGTGATTTTGCTGCAGGAACTTTCCAGCTTACAGTCACCTTTTGGGTACCTGTTGGCTCTTTTGTTGGCATCAGTCCTAACAGTCCCCTTTTTGCACTTCTGAAGTCAGAAAATTCAAAAGTGGCTGCCTTTTTTTAAAAAAAAAAAAGCACACTAATAATGTTGTGATTTTCTGTGACATACCAAATGGAGGCACTTCAGAACTTTCATTTAAGATCAAGAATGTTTTATTTAAAGATGAATTACTTAAGGCTGTAAAATCCTGATTCCTTGCTTTAACTGCCAGTATTGATACTCGGAAGTTTAGAACCAATTCTGCCTGCAGTTACACCTAGGCTTAACAAAATTCAATTTTTTTTTATAATTTTGACAATATCAGTGGCTATTAGACAGGATGGGCAGAGATGATGTCCCTAGCCTCTGTTTGCCAGAAGCTGACAATGGGTGACAGGGGATGGATCACTTGATGATTCCCTGTTCTGTTCATTCCCTCTGGGACACCTGGTACTGGCCACTGGTGGAAGACAGGATATTGGGCTGGATGGACCTTTAGTCTGACCCAGTATGGCTGTTCTTATTAAATTAAGTGAGGGGTTAGGGCAGCACTGATAGAAGTGCTGCAAGAGGCTCCCTGTATGGCTGAGGGGACCAAGACACCCAAGTGCGGGGGAGGCTGTGGTCCCGGTCCAGCAGAGCAGAGACCCCCAGCTATGGGGCATACCACCCTGCTGCTGAATGGCTGCTTCCTGGGGACAGTCCAGCATACTCCACTGCTGAGTAATTGAGTGGGCTTGTGACAGTACATCCCTGTGGGCCTAGTTCCAGGGCGGTCTGCACTTGCCGACTGTTATTGATGGATTTTTTTTTGAGAACGGGGGTTCTCTTTCTGAGTGTCAGGTGAAATTGACATTTACCAATGACTAATGATTTTAATTGAATCTTCCCAAGCCTAGTTACACCTGTACAACTCCAAAGACTTCAGAGTTACACAAATGTCAAAGAAAAATTTAGTCCTTAAGGTTAAATTGCTGTCCTAGCTTGGGCTGGGTTTCCCTATAGATGTAGGACAACTGAAGAATACAAATAATGGTACAAACATGGGCAGCAGCTTTTCTCCAGATAAAATCTCAATTTCAGAGTTACTTACGAGCTGGCGATCGCGTGAAACATGCAGTTTTTGAATATCCCGAGCCCTCTGGTTTAAATCTTCCATCAGCATCTTCATTTTTTTATGTTCCCATTCCAGCTGAAATATCCCTTTAGAGAAGTCTTTACTTTCCACCATGCTAGCAATTTTCTTTTCTCCTTGAGCCTGAAAAAGATTAATTTTAGCATAATTTATGGATTACAGAATAATTTTTTCTGTAACAGGATGAACAGGACTTCTAATTTCAGTAATTTTAATGTGCCACATTGCAATCATTTTCAGAGGCTGGTGTCCAGACAGACTTCATGTCAAAAAAGGCTAACAATGTTAGGAACCATCAGGAAAGGGAGAGATAAGACAGAAAATATCATAACGCCACTATATAAATCCCTGATACGCCCATACTTTGACTACTACATGCAGTTCTTGTTGCCCTATTTCAAATACATACTAGAATTAGAAAAGATACAGAGAAGGGCAACAACAATGACTAAGGGTATAGAACAGCTTTGGATGAGGAGAGATTAAAAAGTCTGGCACTTTTCAGCTTGGAAAAGAGATGAATAAGGGGAGATATGATCAAGGTCTGTAAAATCATGAATGGTGTGGAGGAAATGAATAAAGAAGTGATATTTATTCCGTCACATAATACAAGAACCAGGGGTCCCCCAATGAAATTAATAAGCAGCAGGTTTAAAACAAAAAAAAGGAAGTACTTCTTCACACAATGCACAGTCAACCTGTGGAACTCATTGCCAGGGGATGTTGTGGAGGCCAAAACTCATAACCAGGTTAAAAAAAGAATTAGATAAGTTCCTGGAGGATAGGTCCATCAAAGGCTATTAGCCAAGATAGTCAGGGATGCAGCCCCATGCTCTGGGTGTCCCTAGCCTCTGAGTGCCAGAAGCTGGGAGTTGATGACGGGATGGATCACTTGATGATTGCCTTGTTCTGTTCATTCCCTCTGAAACATGTGGCTTTGGCCAGTCAGAAGACAGGGTACTGGGCTAGATGGACCATTGGTCTGACCCAGTATGGCCATTCTTATATTCTTTTTTATGGAACTTGTTGCCTGTTGCTGACACTTTAAATTAACGCTACTGCTTCAGCCTTGTATCACAGATGAGGGTGAAACAAATTGCAGTCAATACCTGTCTGTTCTCCCACCTTATATAAGTGCTGTGGCCCATGTTTTTAAAGGTATTTAGGCATTGCTGAGCTTAGCTTTGCAACACCTAACTGATTTAGGAGGCTGTCATTCTCAATGGTGATTTGGGAGCCTAAATCCCATCAACTGTCAATGGAATTTTGGCTCCTAAGTGCCTAAATCCTTTTTGGAAATGACATTGAGGCTCCTAAATGAGGTAGGCATTGAAACGGTGAACTCAGCAATGCTGAAATACCTTTAAAAACGTAGGCCTAAGCATTTTTCCTCCACGCGTGCCAAAGACGGCTCACAAGCTGATCTTTAGTGGCACTCTGCTGCCAGCCAGGGTCCCGGCTGCCAGCCCCGCTCCGCCCACTGCTGGCCTGGATGGACAGAACCCCAGCTGAGCAGGGCTGGCGGCCGGGACCCCGGCTGGCAGATGGAACCCCAGACCGGCAGCGGGCTGAGCAGCTCAGCACACTGCCTGTCTGGGGTTCCGTCTGCCAACCGCGCTGCCGGTCCGGGGTTCTGTCTGCTGGCCCCTGCCAGCCGTGGTCCTGGCCGCCAGCCCCGCTCAGCCCGCTGCCGGCCCAGGATTCCGTCCATCCAAGCCGGCAGCTGGTCTGGGATTCCGTCTGCCGGCCCCTGCCAGCTGGGGTCCCAGCCGCTGGCCCCACTCAGCCCGCTGCCAGTCTGGGGTTCCGCTGGGGGCCCCTGTAAATGTAAAATTTATTACTGGCACGCCAAACCTTAAATTAATGAAGACTTGACATGCCACTTCTCAAAGGTTGCCGACCCCTGCTCTACAATATTTGAACTTGTCCCAGTTTCAGGTATTTTGCAGTTACCAGTGAAGATTGTATGCAGTAGCAATAAAAAGCAAATTTTTATGCAGCTGGGATGGCAAGAAAATAACCTTTATTGTGAGTATGAAAAATGAAATGTGCCATGTATGATCCCACAATTTCACCTTTATATAAAAGGAGAATCACTTAATTTTTGGAAGTTTCACTGTAACCCAACATTCAGTTACCTGACATGACTGCACAACTGGGGAATGTAGGAGTGGTGTATAGGATATTAATTCTCTATAAATAGCATGGACATAGTGCTTAAAGATGCTGCCTTTCCACTGATCAGGATTCCAGTGATCAGTGCTCAGGATGGTAGCCTTTATATTAGAGATGTTACAGAACTCATAATAGCTTCAAGGACCTTTCAAAACAAAGGTGATAACTGAGCCCATTGGTATATGGAAGTGCATTAAAACAGATTAAATCAGTATTACAGAGATGTCAAACTAGATAAAAGCTGCAGTCTCCAAAGGAAAATCCATTCATTTAAAGCCCTTAATTTCCTCCAGAAAATGTAAATTACCCGGATTGTGCAATTCAGTTCTTCTATAACACTCTTGTGAATGAGAATAGCATCAGTATAATCTGGTATTAGCTCAGCAGCACTCTCCAATTCCACCTGTCCTTGTTTAAGCAGAAATTGGATAGTCAAATCCAGTTGAAACCTCATCTTTTCCTCTCGTAGCCTAAAATTGCAGAGAATCAATAGTAGTTTTTAGTGATTGATAAAATGCTTGTATTTTAAATCTTCTCTATGATCAGAGGGTAACAGAAAGACTAGGAAATCATCTGAAAACCAGAAAGGGTCACTGCAATTTTCATAATTCTTTGTGTTTGCTAATGACCAAATGCATGTTTCAGCAAGGGTTTGCTCCCTCACACCCTGTTTTCTCCTATTTGCTCCTCCAGTGAGTGCTTCTTTCTACACAGACTGTTTTGTCTTCACTGCCAAGTCAAGCAGAGGTTATAAGGGAGAAAGCCCCTACTGAACAAAGAAAAACTTTATCAGTAACTGTAAAGGCATGACAGAAACCTCCCCCATCCTAGTCAAGTACATTTCTTTTTGTTTAATTATCTTGGAGTTCGTTCCCAAATAACACTCCCATCTCAAAGGTGGTGAGAACCAGGTGGTGTAGTAGCTGATAGAATAAGAAAAATACAGCATTACGTGTTTGAACCTCTCATTGAAGTCAAGGCTCTTTCAGAATTGGGCTCTATGTCTCTTAGATGAGTTTTAGAGAGAAGTGTGATACAGTACAGAACTGTACACTTCTCACTAGACTTAATTCTGTGTCAGCAGAGTGCTAAAGTGTAGATGAATGTGAATGTAAGAATAATAAGCAAAATTACGTATTGAGTTCATTTAAAATTTTTTCAATGTCCATCCTTATCTTCTCATCATCATCCATCCTTTTCTGGAGAAAGGCCTGCATCTCCGCTAGCGTCAGGGCTTTCCGTTTCACCTAAGCAAACAACATCACCACTACTTGAACACACTGAACTTTGCAAATATAGAGGAAAACCTTTTATGGTAGACAGACTTTTGCTCATTCTTCACAAGAACAGATATTTAAGATCTGAATGAGGGAGCTGGCTACCTTCCCGACTCCCATTAAAGTCTATGCAAGTCCACAATTATAGTCCCTAGCTGCTCTTTGAAAGTTTACCCTTTACTGATGCATATTTTTTTCCTATGAAAGGAAGGTCTCATTTCCTTCTCACTTCAGCAAAGCAAAACGGATCTTAGCTACATCTTTGGATATTTAAGGTTTACATCTTGGTGACCTTAATTATATTAGTATAATATAATTTAATGTAATATCTTAATATACCGTAACCTCAATTAATAGTGTAACAGGGCTTTCTATCAACATGTTAGTATTTGCTCTTGATGCACTAGGAAGGAAGAAGCATTCATCAGGGTAAACAAACGCAGCAGATTTACATGTAGGTTACAGATGCAGAATGGTAGGATACACCTTGATGGTTTGCTTTTGTTTTGGTGGGGATGGGGGAAGGAGAATGAGGAGGGATACTTTGAGACAGCTCCTACTTCCCACTTATTTTCTTTAGAGGAGAGCAGGATGTGGCTTCCTCGGAAGCCATTCATACTGCTCTGTATCTGCTGAAAGAGGGAACTTTGCTAGAGTGTGATGACTACTCAGCTCATTCACACTCTGGAAGTGAGCTAGGGACTCACAGATCACCTACACTGTGCTGCCACTTGCTTAGTCCTCAGAACTTGATGCTCTGGGTTAAGATCCCAAAGCATAAAACAGTAAATCAACAGCAAAATAAATCTGATGGAAATCACTTGACGTACCAGCTGTTCGCTTTCCACTTTTGTTCGTCTAGCCAAACAGAAACGTTCCCAGACCGTCGGGTCTAATCCCTCAGGCATGTTTTCAGGGTCATCCATTTCATCTATGGCTTTCATTAAATGGGCAAGTGCGTCTTCATAAGCTCTGGCTGAGCCTGGCCGATCTCCATAAGGGTTAGCAGTGTCAAGGTGCATCTTGATCTTCTGGGCTCTGGAGTCATCAACCATGGCATACATAGTAAAATAAATATTTTATCTTTCTTCTTACTTGCTACATAGAACAAGGTCTTGTAGCACTAAAAATGCTTCTCACCATTGTCTTAATCTCTTTCAGCATGCAACCAGGAAATATTATTTAAAAAACATAAAAAGGCATGTTTTGGGTGGTTATTTATTAATTATTATAATCATAAAATCCTAGAATATCAGGGTTGGAAGGGACCTCAGGAGGTCATCTAGTCCAACCCCCTGCTCAAAGTAGGACCAATCCCCAACTAAATCATCCCAGTCATGGCTTTGTCAAGCCTGATCTTAAAAACTTCAAAGGAAGGAGATTTCACCACCTCCCTAGGTAACCCATTCCAGTGCTTCACCACCATTCGATCCCTAGTCTGTAGCGGTACATGAGATTCTTCCGTCCTAAGTGCAGGACTCTGCACTTGTCCTTGTTGAACCTCATCAGATTTCTGTTGGCCCAATCCTCTAATTTTTCTAGGTCCCTCTTTATCCTATCCCTACCCTCCAGCGTATCTCTCTCTCCTCCCAGTTTAGTGTCATCTGCAAACTTGCCGAGGGTGCAATCCACGCCATCCTCCAGAAGATTTTCATAGAATATCAGAGTTGGAAGGAACCTCAGGAGATCATCTAGTCCAACCCCCTGCTCAAAGCAGACACAATCCCCAATTTTTTTTGCCCCAGATCCCTAAACGGCCCCCCTCAAGGATTGAACTCTCATCCCTGGGTTTAGCAGGCCAATGCTCAAACCACTGAGCTATCCCTCCCCCCTAACCGGCCCCAGCACCAACCCTTGGGCACTCCACTTGATACTGGCTGCCAACTAGACATGGAGCCATTGATCACTACCCGTTGAGCCCGACAATCTGGCCACCTTATAGTCTCTCCACCTTATAGTCCATTCATCCAGCCCATACTTCTTTAACTTGCAAGAATACTGTGGGAGACGGTGTCAAAAGCTTTGCTAAAGTCAAGGAACAACACGTCCACTGCTTTCCCCTCATCCACAGAGCCAGTTATCTTGTCATAGAAGGCAATTAGATTAATCAGGCATGACTTGCCCTTGGTGAATCCATGCTGACTGTTCCTGATCACTTTCCTCTCCTCTAAGTGCTTCAGAATTGATTCCTTGAGGACCTGCTCCATGATTTTTCCATTTTAAATAGCATATATAATGTGGGGAGAGGAGAAGATTGCTTTAAAATGTCTGTCAGTCATCCATATGATAGTTGGTCATCAACAATGGTTAATGACCATCGTCATTACAGAGGTGCAGTTTTAAAAACAGGTTAATAATCAATGGCCTACTGCTAACTAAGACACTTCACAGAGCTTAGAAAATAGACTCTCCTCTCCCATCATAAAGGTAAAAACAATAACATGTAGAAAATGGTTTGAGCCAAAGGGAATTTTACCGTGGTCGGCGTTTGTAAAGTTTGAAAAGATGATCAATGTGATGCGCTGGAACATCAGAAAATTCCTTTTTAAAGCCACGTTCCAGAATCTAGCAGGAAAAATAATCAGCAAAACTTCAGCATGCACATATCCTAGAAATATAGAATAACGATGCATGCTAAAAGGTGCTAGGTGGAGTTGGGCTATTTCATAGATTGCCTCTCTCAGAGATGACAATTTACCATGTCTCCTGTGCTTTTTAAAACCCAGAGAAGTGTCTACAAAAAGTGAGACTAGCAGGTTAAGCGTAGACAGTGGTCTTGGCACTTTGTAAGAGACACAGTCCTTGCCCAAGAAACTTACTGAGGCCTGATCCTGACCTAGCCAAGAACTGGAGCATCTGAGTATTCCCACTGACTTCAGTGTTTCATCAATCTGTATGGAACTACTCATATGTTTAAGTGTGCTGCTGAACTGGGGCCTAAATACTGTATATTCTGGAGGTGTAGCACCAAACCCCTTTTTATTTTTTTTTGCAATTGCATCTGCTTGAACATATGACTAGGACTCTTACTTTGTCTTCAGCTACTAAGTTGTCATAGGTCTCCCTGTAAGCATCATCTTGTGCTCGTGCAACCTGGACCGCCTCTGCAGTACTGAGCTGTAACAAAACCAGAGGGATTTCAGAAACAGAACTAAAAGTAAACACAGCTGCTGGAATGCTATTCAAATGTATTACACATGCTGAAGAGATGTCTTGTCTCAGCTTAAGATACAACAATTGGGTTAAATTCACCTCTGGTGTAACATGCTCCTAAGCAGACACCACAGACAGCACTCAATATGTCATGTGCCTGTCTGATCTCTAAATTGGATTCCTGCAAGGCTTTCTATATGGGGCTACCTGTAAAGACCACACAGAAGGGTCAGCAGGTGCAAAATTTATCTACCCAACTGCTTAGTGAAGTTTGTCATAAGGAGCACATTATTTAAGTGCTCTATAGACTGCAATGGCTCACTATGCAATTCGGGGTGCAATGTGATATGTTGATGATAGTGGTCCCCAGCTACCTGAGTGTCTGCCTCTCTCCCTGAATAGCATGACAGGTGAGAACAGCTAGTGCAAGAGGTCCCTAGGTTTGCATATCTGTAGAACTGGTCCAACAACAGATTTATAGGTGAGCTTCCAGGACAAAGCAGTCAGAATTTTATAGAACATTTGTAGTCCTGTATATACTTGTGTACAAGTGCAGAAATGTTTGTTTTGAACTCCAAAGTCACTATGTTGGCTTATACATGGCTCGTCAGTGGTGGGCAAACCCAGACAACTTCAGTTTCAGGAAATTAATTGAAATTTCTCAGAATTTACCATTTTCTTCTCTAAGAAAGACGGCAACATTAGATATCTTTTTGTGGAGGGTTCTTGTAGCAAAGGCATTATCAGTGCTACCAGACAAATTACAGACTGCCACAGGACACTAAAATAGTGTATTTGACAGATAATGGCATGCTTTCCTCAGGGTATGGAAATTTACACATGTAATTCCAGACAAGCTGAGAGAAGTATATACCCAAGAAGAGGTGCTTTTATTATAGGAGTCTTCTGCCACCCTTAAAAAAAAAAAAAAAAAGATCAACAGCTGTGTAAATCATGAGGGAAATTATCTGTGGCAGCTTGGGCAACATTTTTATTTGTAAAGAGCAGGTTCCATATGAAAATGGTTGGAGCCTTATAGTCCAAGTACTGGACTCACCTTCTCCTTCTGCTTCTTGTCAAGGAAGTGGTTCAGTCCAGCTTCTCTTGTGCTCAGCTCTTCATCCAACAGCAAAGAATAAAGGAGGTTGTTTATTTTGAGTTCCTCCTGTGGAAAGATTGTAAGGAGAAAGATCAGCACGCTTGCAGCTTGGGAGATGGAGATAAAATTCCAAGATCTCTGCCTTACCTGGTATATGACCATCTCTGATTTAACTTTCCGCTCAAAGAGCTTGCTCACAGTGTCATCAAAAGTTTGTGTTGTTTCCTGAATGGAGGTCTGAAGTTTCTTCAGTTCAGTTTCTAGTGTCTGGGGGGGAATGGGAAGGAGGAATATTAAAGCTAAAAGAATGTGCATGCTTTTAAATGTGTGGGTGGCTGGAGAGGTGCACAGACAGTGAGCACTTTGGGTAGGGACCGTCTTTGTGTTCTATGTTTGTACAGTGCCATCCTGCTCCTTGACTGATGCTCCTAGGTTCTACCGCAATACAAATAAATAAATAAATAATAATATAATATAATCCAGTGATGACATATCTAGAAAACAGACAATAAAAATTGATGATGACTCATTTATTTACATCATTAGACCATTCCCCTTCAGAAGCCATGAATGCCAGCTTCATTATCTTCTGCTCAGGTGGAAATCCCAGGTTTATGAAAAAACAAATTTTAGTCATGTTGGTCTGACAATATAGGGACTGTCTTATGACGTGCTGAGTTCCTTCTCCTCCTGTTGTAGTTAATGGGAGCTGAGAATCATACCCAAACCTAGTCATTAAAATCAAAACTTCAAAGTGTGTGGCTATAGGTTTTTTATTTTACTGTTTAAAAAGAGAGATTACATAAAATAGCTTTGACCATTGACTTGCAATGAAACTGAGGAGCCTAAAAATGGGACTCAGGAGCCTAAATCACGTAGGCACTTGAAAATATTACCCAAAGATTAGTTTTTATTCCAGTTAGCACTACTGAGCTGAGAAAGTAGTTTCAGAATTAGCTAGGTTCTATTTTGAACTATCAAATTCAGCTAAATTCTGGGGAGTCATTACATTATTGATAATATTACAGACAGAAGGAGCCAAGATTTGTTTAAACCAGGCATGATGGGTATTGGAGTGCGCAGCGCTTCATAGGATCAAGCCCTTTATTTCCACCATCACATAAAAGCTGTATTTGAGTAAAAAGTATCAGAGACAATGCTATAAGACAGTAGAAAAAGAAAGGATCTTTCAGCCAAAAGGGCCCAACAAATGACACATTTGGAATGAGGGTGTGGCAAGGCTGACTGTTCTGCTGCCCAAATTTCTCTTTGAAGAATAAAAATTGTGAAATTATGTGCATCTGATATCCATATTCCCTGCAGCTCTGTTAATGGAATGTCAAACATCTTTCTGGAAATAGTTGTACATTTGTGATGGAAAGCAATAAAGCAGTTTAATCAGACTTGGAATGTGCTAGTTATCACAGGTAAACCTCGTCTTTTCTGCTTTAAGTTGGAGCTTCTACAATGCCACAGGTAACTTTGTTAATTTTTAACACTTATTGGCATTTTTTTTTTTATTTTATTAAAATTGGTCTGGGTTTTCCCCCTTTAAGAAACCAAGAGGTCATGTCAATAAATCCTGAGAAAAAAGAGAAACTGTGTGTAAGGACGTTGAACAAAATCACTCCTTTTCTCATTTTATTTTACCTTTCTGTATTTTTCCCTTTCTTCATTCAGCTCCTTAACTTTTTTCTCAAATTCCTTGAATACTTTCTTTTCCTCTTCATTCCAAAGGGTATCAGGTTTAGAAACAAAAGGAGGTGGGGGAATCTCCTGAAGATATCAAAACAGCCATGCAATTCATGAGCAACATCAATTCTCCATTAAAGAGCACTGAGAAAAAGAACGTACAGCACCAGCAATAAACCTCTCAAAGTTTATTGTGAGCTTCATCTTAGTAGCAGCTGGAAGAACTACACAAGTCTTGCGTCCAAAGAATGTATATCTCTGCTTTGGCCCTATTTTATGTTCCTTGACTTCCTGGAGTAACACCAGTGTTGAACCTGCAGCATTTGCTTGGGATGGAGCACTAACTACACCTCCTAGCAGCACCAATGGTTATGGTGTGAGTAACATGGCCATTTTTGCTTTCATTCTCTCACAGAAAATCATCAGATACAATAAAATACAAGTGAGATTTTTCGGTAAGTTCAGTACTACTACTATTGCTAAAAGATCAGTTTTTCCATTATAAATCCCTTAATTAACTCCTAAGCCAAGATGAACTTTCATTTCCTGAAAACATATCAGCTTTAGATAGAGTACTTGGGTCTCTTTTACTTTTTCATTCTAGAGCACCATTGTACTTGGACAGCAAATGTTTTCTCCCTCTATTATTGCATCGGGCTTCCTTCGCTGTAGAAGGTAGAGCGAAGCAGCCTCTCCTAAGATCAAGGCCAAAACCCATTTATGAAGTGGCCATTAAAGAAGTAATACCAAGTCAGGTATCTATACTTGCTACTCTACAGCACTAGCACATCACCTCTGAAGCAAATGAAGCCGACACACTGAATTCCTATGGTCACTGCTTAATCTGGGTCTCCTAGAATCATCTGATTTGAAAGGGAACTATAGTGGATTGATCTTCCCATCCGTTCTCCTGTACAGTGGAAGAATTGATTCAGTGTCCCTAAATCATCCCTGTTAGCAAGGTGTAGTCTCACCTGGAATAGCTCCAATTATAAGAGTTCCACAACCTCTTGGGTTATCTTGTTCCATTGCTTAACTCCTTTAGAAAGATTTGCACTGCTAGTGAAAATTCATATTTATACAAAAATATCAAAGGTTTCCTCTTTCAACACAATTCTTATGACAAAGCATTTTCTCAGGAGTGGTGCTTAAGGCAAATTTTCACCATTTCTGTCCTTTTGTAATTCTTGGAATTCCAGTTAGAATTCAGAAATGGTGAATTTTATTCAGTTCTAATAACAACTGTTACTTTAATCATATGAGAGAAACAACTCACAATCTTCAAGATGTGTTCCTTTTTGATTTCTAGGACCCCATTCATCATGTCATAAAGGGCACGCTGTCTCGCGCTGTTCTGGAAAAGATAACAAATGAAAAGAAAATGCTGCAGAACAGGGTACTTGGATGGCTCAAGCCTTTCACCTCTATGGTGCCAATGAGAATCTGTGATATGTCGCCAGTGAATGAAATGCTGTTTGGTGACCTATGGGAAATACACTAGCAATCTCAGTCTGATTTTTGGTGGACAGATGCCCACATATCAAGTAACTATCACTACAATGGGCACCCTAGTTTTTTCAGAAGGGAGGTTCTTTTTAGAGTGCTTGCTCATTTACATTCCATGTTTGCCGTGCACAGTCGCTGGAGATTTTTTTTCCTCAGTGGCATCCACCGGTGGGATCCCGGTGAAGGTGTCCCTCCTGGCACTTGGCCCACTGGACAATGGCCTATGCAGGTTCAATGGCCTTTTTGGAATCCATGGCGTTTTCCCTCAGCATCGGGCCTGCTTTCCAGATGCTCATACTTGGTGGTGTCAGAGATGGGCTCCTCTGTCACAGTGACCACGACCCGACCCAGACTTCGGTACTGAGCCCAGTACCAATATTCAGGACTTGGGACTACATGATGCGGTCAGTGCAGAAAAAGAGGGGGAAGGCTCCCGCCAGTGCAGGCCTCTTCCTCCCCAAATGAAGCAGTCGGGATTGAGTGGCTCAACGCCTCAAAGTGACTTCAGAGCTCACCAAGAGCTACTGTAAAGGGTGGCTCTGAACCTAGGCTGGAAGTGGAGGTGCTTAAAGAATCCTCCCACAGCCTGATCAACATCTTGGCTGCAGTGGTCCTACCCCTCAATGAGACTGTTATGGGTCCAGTCAGAAACCAATGTCAGACCCCATCCTCTCTGCCCCCTACTTCAAAAAGAGCAGAGAAAAAGTACTTTGTTGCTGTCAAAGGGTAGGAGTACCTATATTCCCATCCCCCTCCCGGACCCCTTGTGGTTGTAGCAGCCAACGAAAGAGACAGGTAACGGCTGCAGGGTGCAGCCCCCAAGGTGAAGGATTCAAAGAAGCTGGACCTGTTTGGTAGAAAGATTTTTTCCTACTGGGGGGGTTACAGCTCCGCATTTCCAACCAGCGGACCTTGCTAGGAAGGTATAACTATAACATCTGGGACTCCCTGTCAAAATTCAAGGACTCGCTGCCCCAGGAGTCCAGACAGGACTTCTGCAGTCTTGTGGAGGAAGGGCGGGCTATAGCCAGGGCCCCCCTCCAGATGGCCCTAAACACAGCTGACATGGCTATGGCATCGGCGGTAGTCATGCAAAAGAGCTCTTTGCTCTAAGCCTTGGATCTACCACCAGACATTCAGCTGTCCATTCAGGACCTGCTGTTTGAGGTAACTTCCCTCTTCTCTGAACAGACAGACGCAAAGCTCCACGGCCTGAAGGATTCTAGCCTTTGTGTTCCAACACCTTTGAGGAAGCACTTCCGACCTCAGCAACCGGTCAGCTTCTCATCTCTGCCACCACGTCTGGACCTGTTCAAGAAATGAAGCAGGGATTATAAGCATAGGCAACTGCCCCCATCCGCTTCAGCCTCTCTACTGGGCTCTCACAGATATCCAGGAGGCTCCGAGCACAACTTCTGAAGGGGCGCCCGAGGGTGTTATGTCAGTTCACATACCAGATCCTGCTTCCCCTTTGTTTTCACACTGACTCTTCTACTTCAGTCCAGCGTGGTCCTTCATCACCTTGGACCATGGTGCTGAGTATGGTGGAGGAAGGTTACACCCTTCAGTTTTCTTCCACCATCTTTGTCCCTCTTAAGGGACCCTCCTCACGAGCAACTTCTAGTCCAGAAGGTGCAAGCCCTCCCAGGGGACATGGAGGAGGTGCCTCAGAACTTGAGAGGGAAAGGGTTTTCTCCCATTATTTTCTAATCCTGAAGGCCAAAGGGGGTCTCCGACCCATCCTAGGCTGACACTGCTTCCACAGTTATCTCAAGAAACTGAAGTTCTGCATGTATTCCTGGTGTCCATTGTTCCCTCCCTGAATCCAGGGGACTGGTATTCTGCCCTCGACTTGAAAGATGCCTGTTTCCACATCTTCACTTTTTGGGGCCACAGACGGTTCCTCAGGTTCATTGTGAACCTGACCCACTACTAATTCACCCTCCTCCGCTTTGGCCTGTCATCAGGCCCTCAGGTTTTCAAAAAATGCATGGCAGTGGTGGTGGCTTCCTCAGAGGTAAGGGGTATGAACCCGCCCTTACTTCGATGACTGGCTGATCAAGTGCTGGTCCAAGGCCTACGTGAGAGCTACCTTCCGAGCCTTGGGGCTATTGATAAGTGAGCAGAAGTCACCTCTCATTCCTGGCCAGAGGATAGAATTTATTGGTGCAGTGCTCGATTCCACCTGGGTCAGAGCCTTCCTCCCAGAGGCTCGCTTCCAGATAATGTCATCTCTGATATAGCAGGTCAAGGCCCACCCCGTCACGACAGCTCATTTCTGCCTCAAGCTTTTAGGTCACATGGCCACATGCACATAGATTCATAGATATTAAGGTCAGAAGGGACCATTATGATCAGTACATGGTGCAGCACGCGAGACTGCAACTCAGACCCCTTCAAGCTTGGCACTCCTCGGTATACTCGCTGAGCCATCACCATTTGGACTTGGTGCTTACAGTTCCCACACAGGTCCTCATGTCCCTCGACTGGTGAAGGGATCCCTGGTTGGTAGGCTTGGGCATTCCCTTCATCAGTCTCCAAACCTCAGTATCCCTAATCTTGGATGCATTCGAGCTAGGTTGGGGGGCTTACCTTGAGCACCTCAGGACTCAAGGTCTGTGGTCCCTGGAGGAGCTCTCCTTGCACATAAATGTCAGAGAGCTCACAGTGGTCCACCTAGCGTGCCAGGTGTTTTTACCCCAGATTGCAGGCAAGGTTGTGCAAGTTCTTATGGACAACATGGCAGCCATGTTTTACATCACCAGGCAGGGAGGTGCACACTCTTCCCCACTCTGGTAAGAGGTTATTCGCTTGTGGGAATATGTGTGAAGCACTCGATCCATCTCAAAGCTTCTCACCTTCTGGGAGCCCAGAACAATCTGGCAAATCACCTCAGCAGATTTTTCTCCTCTCACTATGAGTGGTTCCTTTGCCCTGATATAGCCAGGATCATCTTCCAGCGGTGAGGGACTCCCCTCATAGACATGTTCACAATCAAGCAAAACAGGAAGAGACAGCAATTTTGCAGCCCAGGCTTGCTCACAAATGCCTTCCCTGCTCCCCTGGACAAAGCATCTGTTCTGTGCATTTCCTCCCATTCCTCTCGTGCATAAAGTCTTACTCAAAGTCAAGTGGGACAAAGCAAAGGTTATTCTCATAGCCCCAGCGTGGCCACACCAGCCCTGGTTCAGCAAGTTATTGGACCTGTCAGTAGTGACCCCATTGCCACGCCCTCCCCTTCCAGACCTGATCTTGCAAGATCACGGCCGACTGCTCCACCCAAACCTCAAGGCCCTCCACCTGACCACATGGAAGTTCCATGGTTGAGCTGGCTGTTCGGAGCAAGTCCACCAGGTATTGCTAGGTAGTAGGAAACCATCTACTAGAGTGACTTACCTTGCCAGGTGGAAGTGTTTTTCAGTGTGGTCGTCCCAACGAGGCCTCTCACCCACTAGGTCTGTGCTGGAGTATCTGCTTCATCTGAAACAACAGGGCCTAGCCACTTCGTCGATTAAGGTACACCTAGCAGCCTTTTCCACCTTCCACCCTCCGGTGGATGGTAGGTCTGTCTTTTTGCATGAAATGTCGATTCGCTTCCTCAAGGGTTAGAGAGACTTTACCCTCAAATTTGTGAACTCATTCCCCTGTGGGACCTAAACCTGGTCCTCTCAAGGCTCATGGGTCCTCCCTTTGAGCTGCTGCTATCGTGCCCTTTGTCATATCAATCATGAAAGGCTGGCTTCCTGGTATCGATTACCTCGGCCAGGAGGCTCTCAGAGATCAGGGCCCTTACATCACAACCCCTGTATATGGTGTTCTTTAAGGACAAGGTACAACTTTGCCCCCACTCCACATTCCTCCCGAAGGTAGTTTTGCAGTTTCATCGTAATTAGACTATTTTTCTGCCAGTTTTCTTCCCAAAACTGCATAAGAATGTGGAGGAGCAGCATCTTCACATCTGGCCTTCTACATAGAAAGGACCACGCCATTCCGTAAATCCACACAGCTCTTTGTGGCAGTAGCAGACAGGATGAGAGGCCTACTAGTTTCAGCCCAGAGAATTTAATCCTGGATCACTTCCTGCATTTGCACGTGCTATGAGTAGGTGGGTGTCATCACCTGCCATCTTGACTGCTCATTTGATGAGAGCTCAGGCTTCATCAGCAGTGTTTCTGGCCTAGGTCCTGATCCAGGACATTTGTAGGGCAGCGACCTGGTCATCGGTACATACTTTCTCCTCCCACTGTGCCATCACCCAGCAGGCTAGAGATGATGCCAGATTTGGCAGAGCAGTGTTGCAAACCACATGTCCATGAACTCTGAACCCACCTCCTTGGGTACCACTTGGGAGTCACCTAACGTGGAAAGGACATGAGCAAGCGCTCGAAGAAGAAAAAACAACTACTGACCTTTCCATAACTTGTTCTTCGAGATGTGTTGCTCATGACCCACCCTCCTTCCCCTCCGTCGGAGTTCGCTGGCAAGAAGGAACTGAGAAGTTGCAGGCTGGCTGGGCCCCTTATACCGGCACATGAGTGCACACCACTAGAGGGCACTAGAGCCAGCCCGACAGATACCACTCTGGCAACTGTGCATGCAGTGTGCACACACCAAAGGTGGAATGGACATGAGCAATACATCTTGAAGAACAACAGTTACGGAAAGGTTAGTAACTGTTATGTCAATGGATGCACAGGCATGACCTACTTACTTACTCTGATTAAGGTGTTGGCAGGTTAGCGTGGGGGAAGGTTCCATTATCACTGCCTATGGTATACCTATTCTGTGGCCAGATCTTTCTTCCAGGCTGTTGCAGATACATACTTTTTAAAGCCAGAAGGGACTATTGTGATCATCTAGTCTGACTCCTGCAAAACTCAGGCCAAAAAGCCTCACCCCCAAATTTCTGCATCAAGTCCATAACTTTTGATTGAGCTAGAGCATATCTTTTAGAAAACTATCCAGTCTTAAAATCTGTCAAGCTGAGACCTTTCACCAACACTAAATATTTTTTAAAATAGCACCCCTAACTTAATTCCTTCCTTCCTCCATAAGATTGCTATTTAGTTCAGATTGTAAAGGATGGTGAGGGAAATGGACTGTAATATATTTAACTATAATTGCAATAAGTCCCCAATGTTAAGTGAGTTAGCAAGGAAAATACTGCTTCAACAAAAGTACCAGAGCAGCAAGACGTCTTTCCATTTCAATCTTAGCCATCATCTCCGCTTTCGCTCTCTGCTCTGGGGTAAGGTATTTTTCAACTTTAATCTGTGAAGACAAAGAGACTCAGCTCAGGTTTTCCTCTGGGTAGGTTCTTTCACAGAATTTTTAGAAAAACATCATAATATGGGCTAGCATGCTTATTTCTTTGTATCGCTGCTCTCTGTATCAAAGTAATACTCCTCAAAATGTTCACTCTCTTGTGAATATACAGTACAGATTTCTCTGCAAGTAGTCCAAAAGCCATGCTCTAAACTAATAAAACATAAGCTCTTCCCATTTTTTCTCCTGTAGATTGTGGTTTGTGTGTTATGCATCTGGGTTTTGTGGTACTGGAATGGAGGGGATTGGAACATCTCCCTCAACTAATCAATCTATCTAAAACCACACTACTAACATTACTCCCTTCCTTGTATCCCTTCACTGACTCCTTTATCTCCTGTAGATTCAAGCTCCCTGGCTCCTCACCTTCAAGGTTTTGTATTACTCTGCCTCCAGTTATAGTGCAACACTTAAGTTAAACATTAAAAGGCTCAAGTTCTGTTCTAGATCTAGAACCCATGGACTCCTAGTACATTCTACATTTGGCAAAAATACCACCACTAGTGTGTACGTCACACAAAACAAGGTGATGGCATGTGTGTTTCCAGGACTGACATGATGTAGAGGAATGCATGAATCTGAAATGAAAGAGGATCCTGCAACCAAATCTCATTTTGGGAGAGAAGACAGAGAGAAAAAGTATGGATCAGATGAATAGCGTAGCGTGTGCCAAGAATTCTGTGATGATTTATAACTTGCTAATTAAATTTAGAGGTACTATGCTATCTATGCTTTGACACCAAAATGATAGACACTAGCACCTGCAAAAATTGCCTATTTGGGATAAATTCAGATACTGTACAGAAGGCAGATGATTGCCTATGAAGAGATCACATTGAAAAAACAAATGTGTGAAACAACATAAGAGACGCTCACTCTAAGTCCCATCACAATCCATCCATAGTTACCATCTGATGGCTGTTCAATGATGTATATGAAACAAAGTTGTGATCTCAGTCCAGTTTCTAGTGGCTAGGTATCCACTTCAAAATTAACACCCTTACTGATCACTACTGCAAGGGAGTCGGGGGGGGACGACTCAGAGATGAACAGAGAAACTAAACCATGCTCTGACTGCCACAGAGGTGTTCTCTCCAGGTCAGGGTTGAGGCACAATGTCTGGGCAGGGTAACTGTATGAGTCTACTGTCCATGCCATGCTGGACATGGTCTATGGATAAACAGAAGGCTTTGTTTTCCAGAGATGTTAGTCAAGCATCTTTACAAGCATCAAATTTAACTTCAAAGATTTTTGCAAATTTCTTTCCACTCTACAGACAGAATTATTCAGAATCTTCCCCCAAAACCTGGAAAATCCAAGGTAATGCAGAGTACAAAAAAGGGTGAATGTGTACATGGACACATCAGATTTATGGCTACTTTCTGTATACTGACCTAATGGCTTGAAATGATGGAGAACCAGAGAACTAAGTCTGCACAAGTGTATAAAAGGGAATGATTTATTTTTCAAATACCTCTGAATCCTGGACAGCGAGAGCTCGCTCTGGTATCTCATCATCTGTCAGAGCTGGCTCCCAGACCTCCTCCTGGAGTTCGAGCTGTTCCACGATTTCTTGGATCCTCAGGTTCCTTTCCTTTACACGGGCAATCTCCTGCTCCTTCTGTCGAGCGACGGTGTCAAACTCCTTATTAAAGGCAGTTTTCACTTTGTAAATGATGTCCTGAAATACCACACAAGGAAATGGAAACACTGCAAAGGTCACATCCGTCTTGACTGGACACCACTCACCAACAAGTCAGAAGACAGAAAACCAAGTGTGTCTGCGTGTGCCTGTGTGTGTAAGCTACCACACCTCCTTCATAATAACCCTAAATGCAAAATTCTAGTTGTATTAAGCATGCGAATGCTAACTGAGATGGGGAAAATGGCAGGCAGAGCTAAAACTTATTTCTTCCGATTTCTTAGAACTAATCCATGCCTTTTCTGATACCTCAATACCATCTTGCAAAGCTGCTGTTGTAAATAACACACTGTCAAAAACAGATTAAAAAAATTAGGCAAACATTGGTTTCTTACCTGTGATAAGAGATTATGGTAAGACATACACACAAAGCAGCGAAGTTTAGGATGTGTGGGTAATCTTAATTTTATTTCCTGCTTTTGAGTGCTGTAGTCTGCAAACTTAAAATTGCTTCTGAATTGAACAGCATTATATACAGGAGCTCCTCATTTAAAGTCGTCCCGGTTAACGTTTTTACGTTGCTGATCAATTAGGGAACATGTTCATTTAAAGTTGTGCAGTGCTCCCTTCTAAAGTCCTTTGGTAGCCACCTGCTTTGTCCACTGCTTGCCGGAAGAGCAGCCTGTTGCAGCTAGCTGGTGCGTGGCTGGAACCAGGGTGGGCCGGCAGCCCCACTATCAGCTCCCCGCTCCCCTAAATTCCTTGTGCAGCAGCCGCTCAGCAGGCAATCAATTGCTAGCAGTTCAGCTATCCCTCCCCGCACTGCCATGTGCTGCTCCTGCCCTCTGCCTTGGAGCTGCTCCCCAAGACTCCTGCTTGCTGTGCGTGGAGGGCTGATCAATATGTTTTTGGCCTCATTGGTACATATTTTGTGTATCACTCTCGATAACAGAGAGATCGGGGGAATGCGTATCACAAGGGTGCTGAGGAGGAAGGCATCCCCCAGGGATTGGGGCCCCAAACCTGCTCTTGAGCAGAATTGTGGGCATTTATAGTTCTGGGATGTTGTGAAGAGGTCGATGGGTGGGTGACCCCAGTGTTTGAAGAATATGTTTCTTCAACCACAGGACCACATTGTTTAGTTCCCATTCATGATCCTGGGAAAATTCTCTGCTCAGTGTATCTGCTGTAGTATTTTGATGACCTGGAAAGTATGAGGCTGAGATTCTGACATTGTGCCGGATACACAATAGTTTCATAGCTTCGGTGCATAGGGAGTGCGAATGCGCCCCTCCCTGTTGGTTTATATGAAACATGCAGGCAATGTTGTCTGTCATTATCTGTATTGTGACAAAGTCAAGCCGGACAGCTGCAAAAGGGTCCTGGAAGGCTGATATGTTAGCCCTAGAATGTTAAAGGCCCTTTTTCCTACAAGCTGAGAAGGGGTTACCTCAGATCAATTAGGGACACCTGAATCCAATTAAGGGCTGCCTGAGGCCTTTAAAAACCCCTCCTCTGGGCAGAAAAAAGTGGGGAGAGAGAGAGAGAGACAAGCTATTGCCAGCTAGTGTCAGCAGGGAAATAAGCTTCTCCAAGGTGACAGGCTGTGCTCCTTCCCATAGGGGAACAGCCAAACCTGAGTGCCTGGTACGGGAAGGACTGACAGCCCGGGGCAAGCAGCAGAACAACACCCTGCCCCAGCGAGGGGTCAGAGAAAGGTATCCCCCTTTGTTTTTGTGTTTATAGGACTGTTTCCTTTTTGTTTCGTGAAGGATCGCCCCATAGGCCAACCCTGGGACCTACCTTGAAAACACAGCCAAAGGAGCACAGAAGAGGGAAGGCAAACACTGCCCAGCGTGGGACTGATTTACCCCAGACCCATCATCGCCAGAGGGGGAAGTGCCTTGGAGGTGCCTTGCCACAGTGTATTCTCGTTCCTGATCAATGGCAAGAAATGCAAGCCTGCGTTGTGAACTGCATGCAATTCTAAGAGGTTTATGTGTTACAGAGTCTCGGAGGAAGACCACCTGCCCTGAATTGTGTGGTGTTGTAGACGGGCTCCCCAGCCTATCAAGGAGGCATTGGTTGTGATTATTATTGAAGGAGGAGTCTGGATAAAAGGGACTCCTGCGCACAAGTTGGTTTGCGTCCAGCAGTGTAGAGTCTGACTTTAATCGGCATTGCCAGGCGTCTGTTTAGGCTGTGTTTATGTGATACATAGATGGTTCTTTGCCAGCCCTGAAGACAGCGCATTTGAAGATGCACATGTCGTACCACGAATGTGGTTGCCACCATATGTCCTCATAGTTGGAGGCAGGTTCGGGCCAATATGTGTGGACACTTCAGTGACGAAGAAATGAGGTTGGTTGGAGCGATGAACCTGTTCGTTGGTAATAATGCTCTGGCTTCCAGAGAGTCTACCTGGGCTCCAATGAAGTCTAACGTCTGTATGGGGTTTAGAGTTGATTTTTGTATGCTTATCTGTAAACCCAATCTCAGGAACAGGTTGAGTGTCCTGTGAGTAAAGTTAAGGGCGTCCAAGTGGGAGCTTTTAATAGATAATAGTCCAGATGGGAGTGTATTGTTACCCCTTGTTTGCGGAGATGTGCCACCGCGAGAATTTTGAAGAACACTCGCAGTGCTGTCAAGAGACTAGGCCCTGGTCTACACTACAAGTTTAGGTCGAATTTAGCAGCATTAGGTCGATTTAACCCTCCACCCGTCCACACGACCAAGCCTGCTTTGTCGACTTAAAGGGCTCTTAAAATTGATTTCTGTACTCCTCCCCGGTGAGGGGAGTAGCTCTAAAATCGACCTCGCGGGTTCGAATTTGGGGTAGTGTGGACGCAATACGACGGTGTTGGCCTCCGTGAGCTATCCCAGAGTGCTCCATTGTGACCGCTCTGGACAGCACTCTCAACTCAGATACACTGGCCAGGTAGACAGGAAAAGCCCCGGGAACTTTTGAATTTTATTTCCTGTTTGGCCAGTGTGGCAAGCTGATCAGCAGAGGTGACCATGCAGAGCTCATCAGCACAGCTGACCATGGAGTCCCAGAATCACAAAAGAGCTCCAGCATGGACTGAACAGGAGGTACTGGATCTGATTGCTGTATGGGGAGAAGAATCTGTGCAGGCAAAACTCCGTTCCAAAAGATGAAATGCCAATATATTTGCCAAAATCTCCAAGGGCATGATGGACAGAGGCTACAACAGGGACACACAGCAGTGCTGCATGAAAGTTAAGGAGCTGAGGCAAGCCTACCAAAAAACAAAGGATGCAAACGGTCGCTCTGGGTCAGAGCCCCATACATGCCGCTTCTATGATGAGCTGCATGCAATTCTAGGGGGAGCCCCTACCACTTCCCCGCCACTGTCTGTGGACATCTGCAAGGGGGGAATGTCATGCAACAGGGATGAGGATTTTGTAGATGATGATGATGAGGAGGAGGTTGAGGATAGCGCACACCAGGCAAGCAGAGAATCCCTTCTTCCTGGCAGCCAGGAACTGTTCATCACCCTGGAGCCAATACCCTCCCAACCCTCCCAAGGCGGGCTCCCATACCATGAAGCCGGAGAAGGCACCTCTGGTGAGTGTACCTTTCTAAATACAATACAGGGTTTAAAAACAAGCGTGTTTAATGATTAATTTGCCCTGAAGACTTGGGATGCATTTGCGGCCACTATAGCTACTGGAAAAGTCTGTTAACATGTCTGGGGATGGAGCGGAAATCCTCCAGGGACATCTCCATGAAGCTCTCCTAGAGGTACTCTCTTTGTTAGCCTCAGGAGAGTGATATAATTCATGGTCACTGGTTGAAATACAGGAAATTTGTTTAAGGGGACATTCAGAGGTGCCCGTTCCTGCTGGGCTGTTTGCATTTGGCTGAAAAGAAATCATCCCTGCTGTTAGCCACGCGGTGGGGGGAGGCCCATTCATGCTGAGCTATTCGCGTTGGGCTGACAGGGATCTTCCCTGATACTAGCCATGTGGGGTGGTGGTGGTGGTGGTGGTGGTGGTGTGTGAAGCGATCACCCCAGAGAATTGGGGGGTGGGGGTTGGGTTGTGCTGCACATTCACCCTAAAACCACAGCCCCTCCTTTTAAATGGCCAACCCAACAGGTTTTGCTTGGTATGGGAAAGGAGGGCACTGCTGTTTGAAACCGTTCCCACATGTTAAGAAGGGTGAAGAAGCCAAAACCCTTTGCCTTACCATGGCTGCCTGCAAGCCGAATTCTGTTGCCAGCCGAGCGTGTGTGATGTCTCACACTAAACTGGCAAGCACTCAATACAAGAGGCAAAATGTGACCTTGTACCAAAAGCACATGTTCGATGTAATATGAATTGCTTGATTCAGTGTGAAATAGTCTTTCCTTTGTTCTCTAAAATGTATCTTTTTAAATACTACTCTCCCTTTTTTTCCTCCCGCAGCTGAAAATGTTTCTATGCTCCCCCTATCATCTCCGTCCCAGAGGCTAGCGCAGATTAGAAGGTGAAAAAAATGCACTTGCGATGAAAAATTCTCAGAGCTCATGTGGTCCTCCCGCACTGAAAGAGCTCAGCAGAATGCGTGGAGGCAAACAATGGCAGAGTCCAGGAAAGCATTAAATGAACGCAATGAGAGGAGGCAGAAATGTGATGAAAGGAGGCAGGATGCAATGCTGAGTCTAATGGGGGAGCAAACTGACATGCTCAGGCGTCTGGTGGAGCTGCAGGAAAGGCAGCAGGAGCACAGACTGCCGCTGCAGCCCCTGTATAACTGCCTGCCCTCCTCCCCAAGTTCCATATCCTCCTCACCCAGACGCCCAAGAACGCTGGGCGGGGGAGGCTACAGGCACCCAGCCACTCTACCCCAGAGGATTGCCCAAGCAACAGAAGGCTGGCGTTCAATAAGTTTTGAACTGTAGTGTGGCCTTGTCCTTCCCTCCTCCCCTCATCCACCACCCCACCTGGTGCTTTCCTCCTCACCCACCCCTCCCGGGCTACCTTGCAAGTTTTCCCCCTCTTTGTGTGATGAATTAATAAAGAATGCATGATTTTGAAACAATAATGACTTTATTGCCTCTGAAAGTGGTGACTGAAGGAGGGAGGTCAGTTGGCTTACAGGGAAGTAGAGTCACCCAAGGGGGCGGGTTTTCATCACAGAGAAACAAACAGAACTGTCACACCGTAGCCTGGCCAGTCATGAAACTGGTTTCCAAAGCTTTTCTGAGGTGCAGGGCACCCAGCTCTTCTAATCACTTTGGTGTCTGGCTGCAAGTAATCGGCTACCAGGCGATTTGCCTCAACCTTCCACCCCGCCATAAACGTCTCCCCCTTACTCTCACAGATATTGTGGAGCACACAGCAGGCAGCAATAACAATGGGAATATTGGTTTCGCTGAGGTCGAACCTGGTCAGTAAACTGTGCCAGCGAGCTTTTAACGTCCAAATGCACATTCTACCACCATTCTGCATTTGCTCAGCCTATAGTTGAACTGCTCCTACTGTCCAAGGTGCCTGTGTATGGCTTCATGAGCCATGGCATTAAGAGGTAGGCTGGGTCCCCAAGGATAACTATTAGCATTTCAACATCCCCAACGGTTATTTTCTGGTCTGGGAATAAAGTCCCTTGCTGCAGCTGTTCATACAGACCGGAGTTTCTGAAGATGCAAGCATCATGCACCTTTCTCGGCCATCCCACGTTGATGTCGGTGAAATGTCCTTTGTGATCCACCAGTGCTTGCAGCACCATTGAAAAGTGCCCCTTGCGGTTTACGTACTGGCTGCCAAGGTAGTCCAGCCCCAAGATAGGGATATGCGTTCCGTCTATCGCCCCACCACAGTTTGGCAAATGTGCAGGTCATAGTGGATGGCTTTGCTGCAGTGGGGTTCCCTGAGTCACTACCCTTGATAGCAGCAGCTCAGTGATTGCGTTGGCTACTTGGATCACAGCCCCCACAGTAGATTTACCCACTCCAACTTGATTCCCGACTGACCGGTAGCTGTCTGGCGTTGCAAGCTTCCAGAGGGCTATCGCCACTCACTTCTCAACTGTGAGGGCTGCTCTCATCTTGATATTCTTGTGCTTCAGGGCAGGGGAAAGCAAGTCACAAAGTTCTATGAAAGTGCCCTTACACATGCGAAAGTTTCACAGCCACTGGGAATCATCCCAGAACTGCAACACTATGCAGTCCCACCAGTCTGTGCTTGGTTTCAGAGTAGCAGCCGTGTTAGTCTGTATTCGCAAAAAGAAAAGGAGTACTTGTGGCACCTTAGAGACTAACAAATTTGATAGTCTCTAAGGTGCCACAAGTACTCCTTTTCTTTTTGCAGTCTGTGCTTGTTTCCCGGGCCCAGAATCGGCGTTCCACAGCATGAACCTGCCCCATTACCACCATGATGTCCAAATTGCCAGGGCCCATGCTTTGAGAGAAGTCTGTGTCCATGTCCTCATCACTATTGTGATCGCGCTGTTGTCGCCTCCTCGCCTGCTTTTGCAGGTTCTGCACACACTGCAGGATAATGCGTGAGGTGTTTTCAATGCTCACAACAGCAGCAGTGAGCTGAGGGGGCTCCATGCTTGCCGTGGTATGGCGTCTGCAGGAGAGCAGAGTTGCAGTGGAAGTGGTGGATGACGACGGATGCCACGAGAATAGATATTTACACAGAACGACAAGAGGATCTGCGAGGTGGATTCATGGCACCAGGAGAGCATAGTTGCAGCGAAAGCGGTGGATGATGATGACAGTTAGCAGTATGGTGTCTGCACGGAAAAAAGGCACAAAACGATTGTCTGTCATTGCTTTCATGGAGGGAGGGGCAACTGACAACATGTGACAATGTTTTTGCCCCATCAGGCATTGGGAGCTCAACCCAGAATTCCAATGGGCAGAATTCCAAAAGTTGACGCTAGTCATGGTAGTGAGGACGCACTCCCCCGACTTAATGCGCTTAGTGTGGACATACGCAATTGACTGTATAAAATGGATTTCTAAAAATCAACTTCTATAAGATTGACCTAATTCCGTAGTGTAGACATACCCTGAGAGGCAGAACTTAGTATTGGTATTGTTCTGTTCCCAGAGTAAACCCAAGAAACCTCTTGTGGGTGGGGTATATGGTAACATGGAAATAGGGGTCTTGGAGGTTGAGGGCTGAAAACCAGTCTCCTTGTTCCAGTGCTGGTATTATTGTTGCTAGTGTGACCATCTGGAACCGTTGGAGCTTTACAAATCTGTTGAGTTTTCTGAGGTCTATAGTAGTCCTCCATCCTCTGTTCTTTTTCTGGGTTAAGAAGTACTGGGAATAAAAGCCCTTCCCTCAGTGTTGAGATGGTACTGGTTCTATGGTGTCCAGATGTAATAGGTGGTTTACTTCCTGCCGTAGAAGTTGTTTGTGAGAGGGGTCCCTAAAGAGGGACGGGGGAGGGAGGGCGGGTGGGGGGGATGGAGATGAACTGTATCACATAGCCTTATGGATTATTTCTAGGACCCATTTGTCTGTGGTGATGGAAGTCCATGCCAAAAAGAGAAAGGGGTCAAATGGTGGTCAAAATGGGGGATGGACAATGACGTCAGCACTGGTGGGTGGAGGAGGTTGCTCGGACTCTCAACCAAACTCTCAAAATTGTTGTAAAGCAGAGGATGGTTGAGAAGCAGATGATTGAGGTGGATGTGGTTGACACCTCAAAGGTCTCTGCCTCTGTTGCTGTGTCTTGTAGTGTCTCTGTTGTTGAGTGTATGGGGCATATCATGCATAGGCACTGACTCTGTGGGTGATCCGGGGCTGGAGCACCCATGGGGAAAAATTGGTGGGTGCTCTGCACCCACTTGCAGCTCCCACCCCACCCCAGTTCAACTCTGCTCTGCCTCCTCCCCTGAGCGCGCTGCTGCTCCGCTTCTCCCACTAGCTCCCAGCGCTTGCCATGCGAAACAGCTGTTTCGCGGCGGCAAGCGCTGGGAGGGACGTGGGAGAAGGGGGAACGCAGTGCACTCTGGGAAGAGGTGGGGCCATGGCGGGGATTTGGGGAAGGGGTCCAATAGGGGCAGGGAGGGGGCGGAGTTGGGGAGGGGACTTTGGGGAAGGGGTTGGGATGGGGGCAGGGCAGAGGCAGAGCCGGGAGCAAGCACCCACCGGCGCCTGCAAAAGTTGGCACCTATGATATCATGTGCTCTGGTAAGGATAATATCTACCCTGTTTTCTGTTCATTGCAGGTGTGTATATCCCCAATATGCAGAGAGATGCCCGAGAGTCCTTCAAGGTGTGGAGGGCTTCATCTCTCTTCGAGGCAAACAGTTTCTGGCTATCGAAGGGGAGGTCCTCCACTGTGGACTGTACTTCTTGGGCAAACAGGACAGGTGAAGCCACGATGCTCGGCACATAACAACGACTGTGGCCGCAGATCATGCCACTGCATCTGCCACATCTAGGGATGCCTACAGGACGGTTCTGGCCAGAAGTTGACCTTTAGTTAAAAAGGATTTGATTTGGTCCCTTTTGTCTTCTGGGATCTCATTAATAAATTCTGCAAGTTTGGAGTAGTTTCCATGATTGTCCTTTACCATTAATGAGTAACTGGCAATTCGAAATTGCAGGGTTGCTGATGAGTAGGCCTTGTGGCCAAAAAGGTCTAGTTGTTTCCACTCCTTGTCATATGGGGTGAATCTATATTGTTATTGCTGCTTGAGTGGTTGACAACTGGAGAGTTTGGTGCTGGGTGGGAAAATAAAAAGTCCATCCCTTTTGAGGGGACATAATACTTTTTATCAGCTCTCTTGCAGGTAGGCAGCATTGTTGCCGGGCCGTGTCATATGGTTTTGGCTAGTTCCATGAGCACATCGTTTATTGGAAGTGCTATTTTTGAAGCCAACAAGGTTTGCAGAATGTCTAGCAACTTATGTTGGGACTCTGGGACCTCCTCTAGAGGGATCTCTAGGCCATCTGCAACTCTCCTGAAGGGTTCTTGAAAGTGTTTGAAATCGTCCGCGCCTGTGGGTGGTGGAGCATTATGGCCTCATCTGGGGAAGAGGAGGAAATACTGGCAGGTGGTGTCCTGTCCTGTCCCAGGGCTTCCTCTTGTTCCTCAAAGCTTTCCCTCAATGGGCTCTAATGATGCACCCACAGAGGATGGTGGAGGAGAACTAATCCTTTCCCTGTAGAGGCTTGGGATATTGCCTCCTGTATGCAGCCCAGGGGTCCCAATAAGGCCAGGGTGTTGGGAACGGCCCAGGTGGAGGGATCCACAGGTGCCCATACCAGGTCTGGATGTCAGGTCCGGGATGAGGTCTCGGCCATAGAGGTGACCCTATTGGGGTAGGTTGGACAGGAGATGAGAAAACACCCTGCTGCTCATTATCCTCCTCCTCGCAGGAAAATGGAGGGGCCAGTGGTGAAGCAGCTTGGCCTGGGACCGTGCATACCGGGGATATATCAGTGCCAAAGAGGCAGGGATTCAGGTGCTGATGATATAAGGAAGTCCTTGTGTTGCGGAAAATGGCATGGTGCTGATAGTTTTGGCACTGAAGTGTTCAGTTCCGACAGTGCTGTTGCAGCTGCAGACGCTGGACACCTGTGTGCTCTGCGTTGTCGGAACAGGCAGTGGTGCCATAGTCCGGGGGAGAGTCTCGGTGCTGCGTCTTTTGGCAGTTCCATTGATACCGCAACGGAGGAGATGAGCTTTTGTTTGCCTCTTGACTCAGAGTCTGCAGGCTTGGATTTGGCAGATGTCACAGCACGGGCAGTACCAGAGGATCCTGGTGCTTCATACGTACTCAGCTGTGGTGCGGTCAGTACTGAGGATAAAGAATGAGCCAGAGACTGCTTCTTTTTCAGTGGCGCTTTCCAAGGAGAAGTTGCTGCTCTTTTCCTTGTTACTCTTTTTGAGGAATGAGCCTTCCTCTGAGAGGAGGGTGAAGTCTCTGGAGAATGCTGTCCAGAGAGCATCTGCTGGCTGGGATCAGATGCCGGGCGCAGAATCTTTGCCATAAGGATAAGTTTTAGATGCAGGTCTCTGTCCTTCCTGGTGAGCCTTTACATTGCTGTAGTGAGAACACTTTTGTGGGATGTGTGTCTCATCTAAGCATCGCACACATAGAAAGTGACCGTCCAATACTGGGATTGGTTCCTGGCAAGAAAAGCAGCACTTGAAGTCCGGTGAACCGAAAATGGCTTGAACTATGACAGTTCAGCCCTGCGTGTGAGCACAAACTATGGTAAGGGTAAGAAATACATGAAATTTTTTTCGAGAAATATAATGGAGGAAGAAAAAGGGTAAGTATAGAATCATAGAAGACCAGGGTTGGAAGAGATCTCAGGAGACCATCCAGCTTCAAGCAGGACCAACACCAACGAAATCATCCCAGCCAGGGCTTTATCAAACCGGGCCTTAAAAACCTCTAAGGATAGAGATTCCACTACCGCCCTAGGTAACGCATTCCAGTGCTTCACCACCCTCCTAGTGAAACAGTGTTTCCTAATATCCAACCTAGACCTCCCCCACTGCAACTTGAGACTATTGCTCCTTGTTCTGTCCTCTGCCACCACTGAGAACAGCTGAGCTCCATCCTCTTTGGAACCCCCCTTCAGGTAGTTGAAGGCTGCTATCAAATCCCCCCTCACTCTTCTCTTCCGCAGACTAAACAAGTCCAGTTCCCTCAGCCTCTCCTTGTAAGACATGTGCCCCAGCCTCCTGATCATTTTCGTTGCCCTCCGCTGGACTCTCTCCAATTTGCCCACATCCTTTCTGTAGTGGGGGGCCCAAAACTGGACGCAATACTCCAGATATGGCCTCACCAGTGCCAAATAGAGGGGAATAATCACTTCCCTCGATCTGCTGGCAATACTAAGTAGTAAACAAACAATTGCTCTAACTATTCTACACAGTAAATAAAGATATCAGCTATCACACTGCTGGGAGATCCATCTCAGGCCGATGATAGTTGAGAAAGAACTGAGGGGGGTCGGGTCATGGCTCTTCTCTGACCCCTCTCCAATTTATCAACATCCTTCTTGAATTAAGGGCACCAGAATTGGACACAGTATTCCAGCAGCAGTTGCACCAGTGCCACAAACAGATAAAATAGCCTTTCTACTTCTACTTGAGATTCCTGTTTATGCATTGCAGGATCCCATATGCTCTTTTGGCCACTGTATCACATTGGGAGCTCATGTTCAGCTGATTATCCACCACAACTTTCAAATCTTTTTCAGAGTCACTATTTCCCAGGATAGAGTCCTGCATCCTACAGGTATGGGCTGCATTCTTCGTTCTTATACATGTATATACATTTACATTTAGCTATATTAAAATGCATGTTTGCTTGCACCCAGTTTACAAAGAGATCCAGATCAATCTGAATCAATGACCCATAACTCTTTATTATTTACCACTCCCCCAAGATTTGTGTCATCTGCAACTTTATCACTGATTTTATGTTTTCTTCCAGGTCATTGATAAAAATGTTGAATAGGATAGGGCCAAGAACTGATCCCTGTGGGGCTCCACCGAAAAAACATCTGATAATTTCCCCTTTACAATTACATTTTGAGACCTATCAGCTAAAGTTTTCTAAACAAAATGTCACGTGCTACCAAGTCAAAAGCCTAATTGAAATCTAAGTATATTACATGCACACGATTGCCTTTATCAACCAAACTTGTAATTTCATTTAAAAAAAAAAAGCAAGTTTGACAGGATCTGTCATCTATAAACCCATGTTGATTTGTGTTAATTACATTACCCTCCTTTAATTTTTTATTACTCGAGTCCCATATTAGCCACTCCATTATCTTGCCCAGGATTGATGTCAGGCTGACAGGACTATAATTTCCCAGGTCATCCTGTTTATCCTTTTTAAAAACCTCACACACTAGCTTCCTTCCAGTCTTCTTGAACTTCCCTGGTGCTCCAAGAGTGGTTGAAAAGAATCATTAATGGCCCAGCATGCTCCTCAGCCAGCTTTTTTAAAACTCGTGGATGCAAATTATCTGGACCTGCTGATCTTAAAATGCCTAACTTTAGTAGCTTCTGAGAGATATAGGCAAGTCGCATCATATGCGCATTTAACTTATGTGAATTCAACTATACGTGCTTGGCAAAAAAAAAGAAG
The DNA here is from genome assembly GCF_965152275.1 of Natator depressus. Classification (NCBI taxonomy): domain Eukaryota; kingdom Metazoa; phylum Chordata; order Testudines; family Cheloniidae; genus Natator; species Natator depressus. The sequence goes on along the minus strand of NC_134240.1, from coordinate 118,196,653 downwards.
AAAAAGAATGATTCCGACCACCATTCCACTCAATGAGCATATGCCCCAGAGCGAGCATGAGATGGGAGACGTGAATCTGCTGTTCCCTCTTTTGGTCTCAGTTCCCGCATGCCTCTCTCAGCGGTGGAGTACAGGAGTAGATGGGAGAGCGCTCAGGAGTCGATTTATCATGTCTAGACTAGATGCGATAAATCGATCCCCGCTGGATCGATCACTGCCCACCAATCCGGTGGGTAGTGTAGACACAGTGCGAGCATCTTGCCGCGCTGAGTGGATTCTAGCACAGGGGTTGGCAACCTTTGAGAAGTGGCATGCCAAGTCTTCATTAAATTAAGGTTTGGTGTGCCAATAATACATTTTACATTTACCTGGGCTGGCGGCCGGAACCCCAGACTGGCAAGTGGGCTGAGCGGCGCCGGCAGCCAGGACTGCTCAGACCATTGCTGGCCCTGAGTTCCGTTCATCCAGGCTGGCAGCGGGCTGAGCAGGGCTGGCAGCCGGGACCCCCCGCTACCGGTCTGGGGTTCTGTCTGCCGGCCCCTGCCAGCCGGGGTCCCAGCTGCTGGCCCGCTCAGCCCACTGCCAGCCCAGGGTTCCGTTCATCCAGGCCAGCAGCAGGCTGAGCGGGGCTGGCAGCCAGGACCCTGGCTGGCAGCAGAGTGCCGCCAAAAATCAGCTTGCATGCCACCTTTGGCATGTGTGCCGCAGGTTGCCGACCCCTGCTGTACAGGGTTGTACAGTATACACAAAACCATGTACAGTATACTGTACTGTACTTTATAGGCGATTTAAGGGATTTTCAAGGGTAATTTTGACTATACGTGATTTTTGCCTCTGGCGCTGACTTTAGAACCTAACCCCCACGTATGATGCGACTCGCCTGTACTAGTGGAATGGAAAGAGTGTTATCACCATATGTTGAGACTATATAATCTGTTTTTCCCCAAATACACAACAGAAATATTTATTGCACATTTCTATATTTTTTGCATTATTATTGATAATTCTACCATTTCCATCTAGTAAGGTAACAATATAATTCATTGTCAGGATATTTTTGTTCCTAATATATTTTAAAAACTCCTTCTCATTGTCCTTAACTCTGCTGGCCATAGATTTCGACTTGTGTCTCTTTATTTCCCCTTATCAATGTTCTACAATTGCTAGCATATTATTTATATTCATTTCTGTCAACTTCCCCTTTCTTCCATTTGTTATATATTCTATTTTAATTTTTTATAGCTACCTTCACTTCCCGTCTAAACCATAACCAGCAAAGCCTTCTTCCTCAGTTGTGGGATTGTGGCTTTTTAGGCATCTAGTAAGGAGTTCTTAAATAATAGAGATATCTAGGGATTTAAACAAGGGTGGAGTAACGAGCTGGGAGGAAAAGGAAAACTTTCTTTCATTCAGCAGAAAAGTACATTGCTGAGAGAGTATCTAACAGCAACTCTGATTGGCTGAGAACCTGCACATGTGGTAGTATCAATGCAGAAACACAAATGTATGAAGAGGTCACCTGCAGTAATATGATCTGGTTAATCTTCTGCTCCCTGGTGTGCAGGTCCATTTGGTGGTATAAGATGGATGTGTCTCCCCCAAACTGAGCACTCAGGCTCCCAATCAGGGAATTGGAGGGGACCTCATCAGTCACAGGTTCTTCTTCCACCTTCTCCCCTTCCTCCTTAGGTGGTACAGCCTGAGGCTGAAACTCAACAATCTCCTTCCGAATCTGAATATCCAAAAACACAGCAGGTCGATCAACTATATACATTATCTCAGAATCATTTGTGTAGAAAAGGCCCCTTAGTCCTTCCATTTATAGCTAATAGGATTCCAAAAAGTAATCAGTTCAAGAGGTCCAATTCTACAATTTACCCCTAGTTCTAGGATGTAGACAAAATGCTTAAAATTAAATATATTTTGTACTAAAATAACCAATGCCATTTGTTTTAGTTTCTTCTTTAAGTTTTATGTGGGATACTAATGGAGCTTAGAAACAAACGCCTACCTGTTTAAGCATAGCTAAGACGTTCTTGAAGAAGGCCTGGAGTTAACATCTCTTCCTACTTTTTTGGGGAATTGGGAGGAGTGAGATTGTACCTTAAAATCAGCTGACTCGAACTTCTTTAACTGCAGGACCCTTTCCAAGGCTTCCAACTCTTCTTTACTACGTTCTTTCATTGGGTAATTTTTCACCTCATAGGCTGCATGGAAGCACTTGTAAAATGAGATAAAAAGACTAGAATAAAATTTCCTCAGTTAAAACATCATTCAGTTCAGCTGTACTCCAAGTTGGTAAACAGTTACAGTGACTCGGCTTTATTGCTATGAATAACATTGAGGAGTAATCATGAGCAATATAAAATATTGGAGGGTCTTTAGAAGTTAAAAAAAATTGATTTAAAATGTCTTCAAAATTAAAAAAATAAATATAAAACCCCTCAAGAACCTGACCCTATGCTCCTTACTCAGGGAGTTTTACTGGAATTAGAGTGAAGGATTGAGGCTTAGGTTTGCCCTATCCTCGGGATCTTCTGAGATCTTCCGTTTATTTGTCCAATCATTGTCCTTCTGTTTAATTTATAGGCTCAGCTGGGGTGGGATTTGCCTTTCTTTGTGTTTCTAGTAGTACTTAACAAATAATACAAATATAATAGCAGTTAGCCTTGGTAAATGCTAATCTACTTCAGAAGCTCCTTGTTCTAGCAAGCTGCACAAAGGAATTCTGTAACTAAGTGGACTTTCAGGGTTGGTTGTTTGCAAATCAACACCCAATGCTCCTCCAACTCAGAGCTGTGCAGTTCTGCAACCTCTGGGGGGAAAATATCTAAGGGTTTCTATGGAGAGCTGGGTAAAATTTTTCACATGAATAGCTATTCACTGAAAAATGCAGTTTTGGTTGACTCAAAATTATTTGGAAATTGTACCTGATCATTTTAGTTGAGAAAAAGTTTTTCAGAGCAACCTTTAGAAAAAATGAGTGAATAGATTAGTTGATTCACATAATACAAATTAAAAACAGAACAAGGAGCAAAAGTAAATGTTTCTATATATGAATAGATGAAATACTATTCTCTAGCACATTATTAGAACTGAATAACTAGATTCAATTTGAATCCACATCTCCTGCCTCATAGATGTATAATCACTAGACTATAGAGTCGTTCTCAGGCCCAATGAATATTTAAACAATTATACAAAGTGGAACAGGTTCAACAGGAGAGACTGAGAGCAACCCACCCCAGTATAACCCACTCACCTGGCAGGAGGGAGCTCTGAGTTAAAGTTCCTGCTACAGAATGGGGATTCAAACCTGGGTCTCCCACATCCTAGGCAGGTGCTCTAGCTACTGGGCTAAAGATTAAAAGGGGGAAATGTATGCATACATGTTATCTGAAGCTGGCTCAGAACAGACTTTGCTGACAAATTCCAAACATTTTCAAAACAGAGTATTTTTCTTGGATTTTTTGGTTTTCTGGCTGAACTGAAAATATTCACCCAGTTCTGGTTGTATGTGTTTTGGGAAGCAGCAAGTTCTTTCCCATATGCTCTGCAAGCCCAAATTGTGGTAAGCTTCCTGCATACTTAACCTCAATACCTTTATGAGTCCCAAACTACAGGGGAAAGGTATGAAATAAAGTGACAGTAGAAGTTACCTTAATTGCACGACCTTTTATGGACATGGAGTCCCAGCATTCCTTTTTGATGACGTCACGCAGATAGCACTTGGCTAGATTCTCCATCTCAATCTCCTTCCTTATCTTTTGGGATTTTTTGGGGGGGGAGGGGAGGGGGAGCAGAGGGAGAAAGAAGGATGGGATGCAAAATAAAGCAATTTTCAATGGGTCCCTCAAGTAAACACCACAGACGTTCTGCATTACTAGTACTCAGCACTAAAAACACTGTAGCACTTTGCATCTTCAAAGTACACCACAAATATTAAACTAACATTTTAAGGAAGAAAAAGGCAGAGAGGTTAAGTGATGTGCCCAAGGTCACTGTGGGACTATCAGGGATTAGAACTCAGTAGTTCTTGGCACAGACCATATTCTCTACACAAATTTGGTTTTTAAGTGCAAGATAGGTTAAATAACCAACCTGATCCGTTCATTTCAAGATCTTTCATAATGCTAATTTATTTATTTATTTATTTACAGTTGGGCAATCACATTTATGCTGCTACTTAATTTAACACCTTACAAACTTTTCTGCTTGGATTTGCTCCTTTCGTGCTCTCTCTCCTTTGCTCCTACCTAATCCTCTCTCCCTTCCATTCCTATCATTTAAAACACTTTCATGCCATACTACCATACCTTGGCCACTTCTTGTTCACTCTCCACCTGCAGCCTTTCCTGTTCTTCGATGTCCAGGTTGAAATCCTGCTGGTCCAGTCTCTCAATATCAGGCACCTGTTCATTTTCATACATCATTTCCTGAATCTGAATTTTATTTAAAAAGTACAAGGAGCAAAAGTGAATTCATCTGTATATGAATAGAAGGAATACTATTTTCTAGCACATTATTAGACTGTGTATCAGATAAGAGCTGTTCTATAAATTATTAAACTTTTAACTACCCTCATGTAGATTTCACAATCTCAGCTGAAGAGGGTTGTATATACATAGGGGTTTATATATACATAAATATTTTTCTTCCTCTTTCTTTATGCTGGTTTAGAGGTGACATTTGAAAATAAGTGTCTGAGTTCCTTTTCAGCATGATTATTTATTGTACAGCACACTCAGTATTCTGGCTATAAGCTTAAAAGAAATAGCTTATTTGCATTTTTGTATGGTTGTCTTAATTCATGTAACTTGAATACCTTTCATAACATGAATATGAGTTTGCCAACTTTATAAAGAGGGAGATGCTTTATTTTTAGTACAGTGAAAATCACTTATGTAAATGTTAATAATAATAAATATCTATTTCTTCTATTTGACAGCAGGCATTTTTAAAGAGACATTGTCAAAGGTGACAGACCCAAAATTTAACCTATCCTAAAAGTGAAACTCTCTTCTGCAAATCTTGATCCTGAATTATCAATATTATTATCTACATTTTACATGCAGGGAGCTAAGCCACAGGTGTGTAGTGACTTGCCCACGATCACAGGATAGGTCAGTGGCAGAGCTAGGAACAAAAGCCTGGATTTCCCATTTCCCAGTCCAGAGCTTATCCATTGAATCACAAGGCCTGTAAAATTTAATTATATACTACTGACTGTGACCCAAATTCAGCAATGCACTTTAGGTCATGCTTAACTTTAAGCACCTGCTTAAATCCATCCATTTCAGCAAAGCACTTAGGCCTTGATGCAGTGAAGCATCCCTATTCAGAAAAGGCATTTAAATATGTACTTAGTGTTAGCATGTATTTAAGTCCCAGTGAACTCAAAGTTATGCTTTAAGTTAACTTTAAGTTATGCATGTGCTCAAGTGCTTTCCTGAATCAGGGCCTTTAGGGTATGTCTACACTTTGAGCTTGGGGTGAGATTCCCAGCTCAAGGATAAATACTCCCGCTCATCCAGCTAGCATGTTAAAAACAGAGTGTAGCCATGGCAGTGCAAGTGTTACGAAGGACTAGCCACCCCGAGCATGTGGCTAGGGTCTCGGGTGGGTACGTACTCAGGGCAGCTACCTCTTCCCGCTGCTTGTACTGGCTACATTCTACTTTTAGCATACTACCTTGATCAGAACTAGCATATGTATGTCTCCTCAACCTGGGACTCACACTCCTAGCTTGAAGTGCAGACATCATATACTCTTAGTTTCATTACAGTTAGGAACCTGCTTAGGCTCTTTCCTGAATCAGGGCCTATGATGTTGGACAACCCACAGCCAAAACAATTCAGGGTGATTGTTTTGGGATCAAGTTTGCAAGGTGCTGAGTTTCCAGTGTCTTTGACTCCCATGTACATCAATAGGAGTTGAGAGCACAGAACACTTCAGAGGAGGCAGGCATCAACTTGCCAGATGGGGCCTTTGTTTGCAGGATTCATTTCTATTTTAGTACCCTAACTCTTCACAGCCTAAGAAGTCAGGCAGAGCAGAGGGGCAGTGACATGTACACTAGGGAACCAAACTAAAGGCCAGCTAGTAAGGCTCTGCCTTACAGACAGCAACGTGGAGGGGACAGCAGCCTCTGCGTGTGGGTGGTGAGAGGACATGCAGGGGCCAGTATACTAGGGGACGTAATCTACACAAGATATAGGGCTGACACAAATTACTCCCTTTTTGAAGTAAAAAGGGAACTCAAGTCTGGTTCCTGGTATGTTCCTAGTGCAGTGCACCTATGTGCTATGCCTTGCTCAGGGCTTGTGGCAAATGGAGCCTAGACCTGGTAGGTATTATTAAAGCATCCATGGAAGCAAACTAAAGGTGGCAGGTGGAACCAATTTCCCTGGAAGCAACTTGTGAACAGTCTCAAACACTCACAGTTTTACGGAGCTTTTTAATTCCTTTTTTCAGTTCTTTCCTCTTATCAGCAAACTTCTTGATCTCTTCTTTGATGGCCTGGGTGCAATAAATATATGATTGAAGGAAAAAAGTAGATGAGGAGAACAAGAAAAGAAAAGAAATGACTAAACTTTGGATACAAACATTTTACACATTTAAAACCTGGAATTAAGGAGCGGATAGACAACAGCAAAAGATTCATTAAACTGTGCAGCATGTATAATCTGTGCATTGAGGGACACTTTTCCCTCATCATAGAAAACACAAACTAACATGGAAGTCAAATGATGAAATGACTGAGAAACAACTGGATCACATTGCCATCAGCAGACCACAGAGAAGATCGTTGCTAGATATTCAATCTTTTACAAGTGCTGATGTAAGAAGTTACCACTACGTTCTCATTGGAACAGTTAGCTTCTCTTTTTAGCTTTATTCCAAGAAGAAAAGAGAGATGGTATTTGATGTGAAGAAGATGTTTGACCCAGAAATCAGGAAGGTTTTTAAAATCCAGCTCATAAGGGGATTTCAGGAGTGATGGTTAATGAATGATGATATACAGGAACAATGGGCTCACTTCAAAGATGTTTTTTGGGAAGCTGCCACAACTTCATTCGGACCAAGAGGATCAAGGAAAGAAGAGTGAATACGGTCAGGCACATGGAAACTGACTGAGGAAAGAAAAGCCTTAAAAAAGAGGAACGTACAGGCAACATGACAAGAAGAACAATGTACATTACAACAGGAATATGTGAAGAAAGATGAAGTAAAGTCATGTTGGATAGATAAGAAAGAATAGCTTGATGAAAAAGCGAGAGAAGCTGAAGAAGCATCAGTGAGCGATGACTAAAACTATTTCAGATGTGTAGGCAATTTGTCATCACGGTTACAGAATCACAGTGGTTTTATAAAATCAAAAGAGGAAAGATTGTTAACAATGAAAGTAAAACAAAATAAATGATGGTGAGAACATTTTAATGAAATACTTAACCAGCCAAAGCCACTAGTACTAATCGATGAATGCAAAGAAGGTAAAGAATTAAATATGTCACTGCTAGAAATTTCAGAAGCAGAAATAAAAGCAGCAATTAGGCGGCTGAAAAATGGCAAAGCACCTGGTCAAGATAAGACAACCGCTGTAATGCTTAAAGCTAGGGAGGATGTGGTACTACATGAAATGCATAAACTTTCTAATACAGTTTGGGAGAAAATAATTCTATCCAGAGGATTGGAAGAAAGGTGTGATCTGTAAATTACCAACAAATGGTGTGCGATAATTGGTGAGGAATAACACTACTTTCAGTATGTGGAAAGTGTTCTGCAGTGTACTACTGAACAGAATCAAACTGGATATAGATGAAAAATTGCAAAATGAGCAAGCAGGCTTCAAACCAAAAAGATCATGTATAGATCACCTCTCTATATGATGACTGATTGAGAAAGGGCTTGGTTACCAGAGAAGATTAGTCTTGAATTTTATAGATTTCACCAAAGCTTATGACTGCATTCACAGAGAGTCACTATGGAAGATCTTGAGACAATATCGGCTTCCTAGAAAGACAGTGTGACCAATCACAATGCTGTATGAAGATTCAAAACACTGTGTAAGGACTGAAGGTGGAGAGACCATTGGTTTGATATGGTCATTGAAGTACAGCAGCATTGCATTTTATCACCTCTTCTTTTCTGCATTGTTATAGATTATGTAATAAAAATAGCAACATCAAAGGAAGATACAGGAGTTATGTGGAACAGAGTAAAACTTCAAGATCTAAACTTTGCAGATGACACTGTTCTGTTGGACACAGGTGACGGTGCCATGAAAAAAGACTACTATCAATGTCAAATGTGAGTCTGCCAAAGTAGGATTAAGAATCCGCCAGAAGAAAATTAAAGTCATGATCGCTGAATGAGGAGGCAGCAATGATGGTGGGTATGTGATTGATCGTGAAAAGTAAGACATGGTTAACAAGCATGTATATCTTGGAGGCACATTCAGTGCTGGTGGGCAACTCCATAAAGGAGGTAGAAGCAAGAAGTGGAAAGGCAAGTGGAGCTTTTTCAAGATTGGCAAATATCTGGAAAAATAAGGAGATTCACACAAGAACCAAGATAAAATTATATGATGTCACTTGTGATACTTACATTGTTGTACGCTTCTGAAACTTGGCAAATGCTAGAAGCTCACAACAGGAAGCTTAATACATTCCATCAGAGATATCTGTGGAGAATACTTGGTGTCCACTGGCAGGATAAAATAACCAACACTGAAGTGTTACAAAGGACTGGTCAACAGACTGTAGAGAAACTGATTTGAGAAAGAAGACTGAAGTGGTTTGGAGATGTTGTACAGATATCAAAAAAACTTATTCCTAGACAAGCCCTTGTCTGGATACTACCTGTTAGAAGATGGAAAAGAGGAAGACAACAGAAGACACGAGAAAACTATTGAGAAAGATGCCAATGCCATGGAAACAGATTATGATGCAGCAAGAAACAGCGAATTGACATACAGAGGTGAAAACACTGGGCTGCTTGAGGTGTCAGAAGGCACAGGAGCATCTTATCTGATCTAATAATCAAAGGTTTTAGAACCAAGTCCTTTTAGCGTAACCTAGCCTTGTACTAGTGGATTCGAAAGGGAAAAAAAAATTTCCTCTGGACTAATTAAAAGGTGAAGTGAATTAACAGATTATACCCATTCTGGAAGCTATGGTGGCCTGTTGTGTTCTAAGTTTTGCAGATTGATCACTTAGTGGAAATTTTACAATTCCTCTGCACCTCAGTGACTCTGGAATTTGCTCCCTCCTTCCTCTTCTTCAAAGTGGATTCACAACTTTACACAGTCCAATTGCCATTAATGGCAACTGGATGGGCGTGATCCTGATGCGAGATGGACTCCATAGTCTGAAAGCCCTCAGTCAGCCCTATGAGGAACGGTGCTCTTTCCTGAGATCACCCAGGAAGACAATGATATTTGTCAGGCATTTCCTTTGTTTTTTCCCCTCCCTTCACCTGAAAGCACAAATGATACATAGAGCTCTATCTTACATGAGGACCATTCACCAGCCACATATCTGTGTGTTTGAAAAATATATGTACTAACAATAAAATCAGCAGTTGCCAAGGTCACAAAGCTCTACATCTCCTTTCTTCCCTTCTTAGCCCTGCGAAGCATTTCTGTCTTTTTAAAATGTGGTCCTTTCTTTGCACTGGAGTCTTACTCCAACAATGGCTTGGAACAACCCCAGGGTCTTTCAGATTTACCTCACAATCCTAAGTATTGATTTAACAATGCAGTGAAATTCGGTATGATGGCTCGTGGGAAGAAGGAAGCACATTTGCTTGGTTTCTGATGCTGATCCATTTGTGCAAGTTTCTGAGTCATATTTTTAGAAAATCTTTCTGGGCTTCAGGATAATCAGCCTGCTGCTCAATGGCTCCAGTTGTCGAAGAGTCTTATTTTTTATTATTTTTACGGCAGTAATGTGTAGAGGCCCCATTGTGCTACCACTATTCAAACATATAACAAAGAAACAGTCCCTGCCCCAAAGAGTTTACAATCCTGGGCCAAGATTTTCAAAAAATGATTAGTGATTTTGGGTGCTCAACTTTCAACACCTTCACGGGGCCTGATTTCCAGAAAGTGCTGAGTGTCCACTCTGAAAATTAGGCCCCCAAGGTGAGGCATCCAAAATCACTAGTCATTTTTGAATATTTTGTCCCTGGTTGGTGCCTATTCTGTAAAAATACCTTCTGTACTTTCTGGTTGAGCCAGGTCATTTCATCAGTACTGAGTATGTTCAGGTTGAGGTAGCTATCTTCATCCATCACTTCCACACTTGGTTTCTTCTGGAGCGTTTCCTGACATTCAAATTTTAAGCCAGGCATTTACACAGATATATTTCCAAAATGCCTAGTTCAGACAATACATATTCCACTCAATCCTTTATTCATACTTCACACTTTTTTATAAAAACTGCCTCAAATATGAATATTCAGAGAAAACAAGAGAAAATTTAAGATAGCAGATTGAAAAATTCAGGTAAATTCCTAAGGAGTACTTCATCAGAAGATGTATTACAATGTTCTTCTCATCTCCCTGGCAACTTCTGTGTTAGGGTCTGAACCTGCAAACCCTTGCTACCGTGCATATGTACTATAGTACAGATGACACCTGGAAAAACTGTTTTGCATCATCACAATAAAAAATAAGTCTGACGTTAATAAATCCAATTGTCTAGGGCAGATTTGAATAGATTTAGTGAAATCTGAGGACATGTGAACACCTTGGTCCCTAAAACTATTCTTATTTTCATGAGAATTCTATCCCAGAAGTAAAATAATTAAACAAAGACCACTTATTTTCAGGATTTTCCCCCTTTCGCCTAGAAACTCTCCTAGGGGAAGAGCACTGTGTCAGGATACAGTAAACTTTGTACATTTGTAATGGTGGATCAAATTTCATCTCAAGAATTATCTACATCTTTTCCCCCACCCCTTTAAAGATAATTTTTTTTTTTCAAATTTTTAAAAAGTTTCAGACCTGAGACTCCGTTTCCAAGGATGATTCCAGTAGGGACTCTGTTGCAATGTTCCACTCCTCCATGGACTTTAAAACAGCATTTTCATTGTAAATTGAGTTGTTCAGAAAGGCGAGAATGAGTCGCCAATAATCAGTAGCTTCCTTAATTTCATCTTCTCCAGTCCTACTGGTAAAAAGGAGGAACTGACATGTTTTTCTGTGTATTATGGAAAAGGCTGAAGAATTTAAAAACTTTTATTACAATATATTAAGCTGATCGAAATTTGGAAATTCCAGTACAGGCATTTCAGTGTTTTCACCCCGAAGTGGGACTAAAGGTCAAACTATTGAAATTTTTCACAGCATGAAAAATTCTGAAAAATTACGATTTGGAAACATCAAAACATTTCGTTTTGAAATTTTCAATCAAAATGAAATGTTTTAACAGTTCCAAATTGAAAAGTTTTGTTTTAAGTTGGGTCAACATTAATCCTTGCATCTGCCTCTGTGGTGCCTCATGGGAGTTGTAGTTCCAGGTCCCTCATAACTCCATTCCACACTATGTGCTCTGCTCCCCAGCTGGACTTCACCTCCCTTGATATACGGTGGTTTCTCCCTGTGGCTGAGCCACTGCAGTGCTACATGGGACTTATGTGAATCCGTATAAGTATGGATCCAGGGGCTGGCTGGCAGGGAGCCCACATGTATGGTATTCAGTGGCATAAAGAGATCCCTATGTGTCGCTACTATACCTGCCACTCTCTATGCAAGTCTTGAGTGCATCCATAGGGTGAACGGAGCAGCTTCTCTGAGTTGCGTTGAATTTCAAGTTAAATCTTTAATCATAGAATCATAGAAATGTAGGGCTGGAAAGGACCTTCAGAGAACATGTAGGCCAGCCCTCTATGCTGAAGCAGGACCAAGTATACCTACACCATTCCTGACAGGTGTTTAACCTGTTCTTAAAACCCTCCATTGATGGGGATTCTACAACCTCACTTGGAAGCCTATTTCAGTGCTTAACCTTATCCTTATAGTTAGAAAGTTTTTCCTAATATCTACCCTAAATCTCACTTGCTGCAGATTAAGCCCATTTCGTCTTGTCTTAGCTTCAGTGGACACGGAGAACAATTGATCACCATCCTCTTTATAACAGCACTTTACATATTTGAAGACTGTTACCAGGTCCCCCCTCTGTCGTCTTTTCTCAGGATTATACATATCCAGTTTTATTAACCTTTCCACGTAGGTCAGGTTTTCTAAACTTTTTATCATTTTTTTGCTCTCCGTTGGACTTTCTATAATTTATCCACAGCTTTCTTAAAGTGTGGCACCCAAAACTGGACACAGTTCTCCACCTGAGGCCTCACCAGCACTGAGTAGAGCGGGACAATTATTTCCCAGGTCTTTCATACAATACTCCTGTTAATATGCCCCAGAATGATATTAACCTGTCTCACAATTGCATCACGCTGGACTCGTATTCAATTTGTGGTCCACTATAACCCTCAGATCCTTTTCAGCACTACTACCACCTAGCCAATTATTCCCCATTTTGTATTTATTCCTTTAATTTTTCCTTCCGAAGTGTAGTATTTTGCACTTGTCTTTATTGAATTTCATCTTGTTGATTTCAGATCAATTCTCCAATTTATTTAGGCCATTTTGAATTCTAATCCTGTCCTCCAAAGTGCTTGCAGCTCCTCCCAGGTTGTTGTTATCTGCAAGTTTTATAAGCACACACCCCACTCCCTTATTCAAGACATTAATGAAAATGTTGACTAGTACCAGGCCCAGGACAGACCCCTGCGGGATATCACTAGATAAGTCTTCTCAGTTTGACAGCGAACTAGGCTTTGAGTGTGGTCTTTTAATCAGGCGTGTACCCACCTTATAGTAATTTCATCTAAAACAGATTTCCCTAGTTTGTTTATGAGAATGTCATGTGGGACTATGTCAAATGTTTTACTATGAACATACAGCATAAATCTGCATATATCACACCTACAGCTATCCCCCTATCGACTAGGCCAGTAACTTTTCCATTGTAACCTTTCAATGCTTCTGAATGCCTCCTTCTAAAGCTTAGTTACAACCACATATTATTGCAAACAGCTAAGTAAACACAATTATATCACAGATTTTCAAGCGGGGGGGGGGATCAAGTTTTTTTTATGAGTTACAACTACTTTTCCTTTCTTTATAACTAGATGGAATGGGGATCCCAAAGCTTTTTTCTGTTGTGATATGGGGTCACACTATGGGAAAGGCCAAGGACCAATGAACTATATTATTCTGTCTTTAAATTTTTATTTGTTTTAAGGCTGATAAAGGGGTCAGATTTACAGCACTGGAGACGGAAGTTCTCAGGATGGATATGGCACGGTTAGATAGGATTCTCTAACAATATATTCAGGGCTGTACAAGTCAGAAATATTACAACAGTTCCTGCCCAGAGATCTTGTAGTCTAGACAACAGACAAAGGACAGACAATATGCAGTAGGGGATGCAAATGCCCAAGATGTAGAGGAACTGGTCACTATGTGTATGTACATAATCTTAATGATTTTATATTCTTAATGATCTGGTGGGACAACCTCTAGGGGTGAGAGGAAGGGAAGTCAATATCCAAAACCCATTCAATCCAAAGCCTCTCTGGTGTGACTGACAAGTAGCAGCATCAATATGTTTCTGTGAAACAATATCTGTTTGCAGTTTCCACCATGGGAAAGAAACCACTTTTCTAATACTTACCCCAGAATAGCCTAAAAATGGCCTAAAGCCAATAATTTCCTAAAAGGGGAAATTTTCCTTCATTTTTTCTTTTAAATTACTTTTATTCATCAAAGTTTGTCTTCCCTGAGTTTTTTATTTTAGCCTTAAGGTGCTCTACATAACTAAGTCCTGAAGATAATCCTAAATTTGAACTGCAGCCATAGCTGGGCTGACCAGCTTAGTCAAGTGATTTCAGCTGATTAACTGCCCAGGTTTGGTAATCACAGACTGCTGCTGTTAGGTTGTATACTATCTGTCTGTACAGAAGACAATAAAACTAACTTCCACATAATACAACATATTGCCTAAAGCTTTTAACTGCATGCAGAAATTAGTGTGTTTAGGCACCAGTATTCATATTATCAATACAGTTAAACTTATACATACTTCCATTTTAGGCACACAAGGGTACCATCATCCATGCCATTGACAAGTATGAACTGGCCATCCAATGAAAATGCCAAGGATCCAATTCCCTGTCCTTGGTAAGAATGGCAATGCTCCCGAGCAACTGTTTCCTGAAAGAGTTACAGAAACAATATCAGGTCAGGAGCAAATATGTTTTTCTACAGGAATATGTCACTAAATTCTGTTAATAGGCTCCCTTGTTTAAAATGCTCCTTTGTATTAGGATAAAACTTTATCCAAAATGTCATTAAGGAGTATAAAAACTACTAGAATGTGTGGTTTTAAAAGGTGGGCCAAGTTTTGACTCAGGCCTTGGAATAAGCTCCTAGGACTGAACCATTAGGTTAATTTATCAGATGTCTGTGATGCACAGCAAAATTATCTACCAGAAGATTTACTGTAGAAGAAAATAAGCGGCAAATGGTCACACACACACACACAACCTCTGAAAATAAAAGCATAAAAATAAAAAAATAAACATCATAAAAATAAACATCAGACTAGTCAATTGTATAATACAATTTCCTTTTCTCTTCAAGTGTAGCAAGTCTTTTTCTGTAGCAATTTATATATTTGCTTTCATTACACTGATCCATGCAGTAACTCCCGACTGCTCTGATCAACATAGGTTTAATGAGACCTGTGCACTGATGCCTACCAAAGTAACAGCATCACGGATAAACAATACTCCATCCTTAGCCACTGATGCCAACAGCTGGCTGTTAGGTGACAAATGGAGGAACCCGGGTGCAAACTGGTTGCTTGGAATCCTCTTCTCTGATAAAGTAACTGACGCATCTTTCCAGGTTTTCTATAAACCAAACAAAATACAAAACAGCAATCGAGATGATGGAAGTATCAACAGCTGGCCATATAAGACTGAGTGATAATGCTGGCAGGTACAAATAGCTTGTTGGATTATCTTTCACATATGTTGCTATTTATAAGAGTTATGGGCCTGGGGGGGGTGGGGTATATCATTGCTATGCTGATAATACGTTATCTCATCCTCTCTAGTTGCAGACGGGGATATAGTAGATGTTTTAGGAGTTGCAATCAATGGAGGTGCCTAAGCTGGAGCCCCTCTGCTTAAAAGGGAAGAGCCTGCCAACAAGGTTTTCTCCATGAGGATTTCCTCTCCCACTTGGTCTGAAGTAGCACAGATCTGTTGACCCTCAAGGCATATTAGATAAGAGTCCATCTCTTTCCGCAGGGTTTTGGGTTGGTCGGGAAGTTCAGAAGATTGGTGTTTGTGGGTGGAGTAGGGTATTTTTGTGGAGGAAGTGAAATTTTCACTTTTGGATGATTATTTTCTGGGTTGTGGGAGCTGTTTGTATGTTTAAACATATGTGAAAAGTCACCTAAAGACTTGGACATGCACCTTTTCACGTGTCCTATAGATCCAAATAAATATTGCAGAAATCTGAAATTGAGTGATTCAGAACTACCTGAGACTGAGCCAGACAGAAATTATGCAGATTGGCTCAGGAAGGAAATGTAGAGAGCAGCACATTCCCTAGACATTCATGGATTCAGAGGCCTAATGTCTAGTTCTAGCTCTTGAGAAAGAATTGCTATTCGAAGTACAGGTGTCAGCCATTCTTCAGGTTTGTACCATTTTAAGAATGCTGCCACATTGTGGTCATTGCTCTGGCGTGCTGATCTAATGCCTGTGATACACACTTCTGAGGTGGAGTACTGCAGTGAGCACCATGTAGGTTCCAAATAGGGTTGACCTATTTTACCTTAAGCTAGTGGAGAATGATGCAATTTGATAGGTGTCAGAGATAGGTAGAAGAGATTTTGCTTATTTACTGCTGTGCTCATGCCCCACATTTCTTGTGTTGACAACATTACAATATTTAACTCCACCCAAAAAGCAGAATCAGAGAAATACCTTTTTGGTGAGATGGTATTTACAGATGAAAGGTGCGTGTTTGCAGTAGCCATACACAGTGTCATCTTTCTGTCTGACTGCTGAGGACAGGGGGTATTCTAGTTCGTACTGGCGCTTCTGAATGACACGGTTCTTTAGCATCCCTCTTTCATCAATACACTCATCATTGTCTATCGGATTGAAAGAGACAAGATGGAAAAGACATCACTGATGCTAGAGCAGATATTTCACCTTTAAAAATAATATGGTAGCTGTGAAAAACAAAAGCAAATTTTAATGTACCAGCTAATCTCAGCAGGGAGGGTGGGTGGTCTAATATTCTGAGCAGGGGACTGGGCGTCTGGTGTCTCAGCTTTACCACCGACTCTATATGACCTTGGATAAGTTACGTAAGTCCAACTTTTCACCAGGGCATCTCCATTTTTTGGCTGCCCAACATGAGACACCTACAATAGGGCTTGATTTTCAAAGGGTGTGAGCACCCACAACTCCAGCTGCAGTCAATGGAAGTTGCAGGTGGCCAGCACTTCTGAAAATCAGGCCCTACTTTAAGTGTTTAAAGTTAGGCACCCATAACTGGAGACATCCAACGTCAGTGGACATTTAAAGAAAATATTGGCCTCAGTATCTGTGCCTCAGTGAAAGTAACAATGTGAAGTGTAGGGGACGCACCCCACCCATGTACTTATTCACTACATCAATACTGACTTGGACTCTAAATACATTCTGTGGGTGGCATACCCAAGATCACTTATCCACTGATGTTTTAAAAACTCCTGCACACCAATCTGGGTCTATGCTGGTTATGTGCTATGTATACATCTTATGAACCTTGTAACTGACACTTGTAATCCCTCATAACCCAAGCCTGACCCCAGATGTACAATACCTTCCTTCTTAACTTGTGTAAATTTGGTTTTAAACATTAAACTTTAATAAAAAAATTAAATCGGTTAACAAGTTCCTTTTAGAATTTAGATTTAAGTGATAAGAAAGTCTTGCACCATATTTTCTTACAACTTTACACAATAAAGCCTTCTCCAAAAGAGGATTTGCTAACAATTCATACACAGATATAAATCGAATGACAGAATTGTGGCACAAAGCCCCATTTTGACTGTGACTGCATAACAGGACTGGGATGTACTCCTGGGGTGTGGAGGATGCTTGATAGAGCACCAGCCTGCAATGTGGTTTGCTTAAACTAATCCATTAAAACACTTTCATGGCCATTCAATTAATTTTCAATTTTTAAGAAAAATGTGATGAAGAATATGCATTTGTCTAGAACATTGTCTAGATCTTTTAATTCATAGGTATATTCAACCAAGGGCTCAATGATCAGTCTTGTCATGCTGCATCCAATTCTTGGAGTCTGTGGTACTTGAAAGAAGTGACCTGCTTAAAAAAATTTAACTTCAAGGATACATGCTAAATTCCACAAACAAATACATGAAACTCCTATGGCCTCTGTTGTGCAGAAAGTCAGACTGATGATTTCAGTGGTCCCTTCTGGCCATATTAAAAACCCCTATGAATTTATGGGCGAAGTTACAAAAAAAAAAAAAAAAAACCACTCGTATTCCGGTGCTGACCATTTTATAAATGCTCACAGAGCTAAAGTAAGGCTGGGGTGTATTATGAAAACTCTTTTTGGATGGTTGTTCAGTTTACTGAAGGCCTAACCTCCTCCGGTCCCACAAATCACCAGGTTCCCTTTCAATGTGATGCCCCAATATGCGCTCTGCTGAAAATCTATGACTGCAGAGATCTAGGGCCAGATCCTCAGCTGGTGAATGGAGCTATGCTGATTTATAATGGCTGAGAATCCTAAAGTCTGCCTATAAAGTAAGTTCTAATTCCCTCTCCTGCCCTCAGTGCTGTTCTTTTGTTTCACACCATGTTTCTTTGTAATATTCTTAAATTAGGATATAAGTTAAGATTTTTTTTTAAATTGTTGGATTTTTTGCTACGAACTTTTATCTAGTGGTGCTATGGGAAAGACAGTCATTATTATTTATTAATATATTAACCTCTGACATTTTCACTATTAAGCCACCTTGAACCCATAGTAATTCACGGACAGACTGGTGAGATTAACTTCTCTCTTCCACCTTCCTCTCCTTCTGCTGCCCTATGGACATCTTATTGTTGGGTGGTGGCAATGTGATGCCAGAGGTAAATCAGCATTCCCTCGCTTCTTTCTTGCCTACCACACTCCTTAATTCATTTGCATACTGCAGTACTATTTTGTTAAATGAATCAGCTGATTAAGGGAAGCCTACAGACAATCATACTAGAAATGGTACACTGGGAGGGTCTATAAAGTAGATAGAAAAAACAGATTGGAGCAGTAGTGCTTTATGCAAGGGATGACAAAAAAGTGTACACATGTCTCAAGGAATATCACACAAGAAATATATTTCATTTTTACCTATTGTGATTGCTGAAGGCAGACAAAAGATTTCCAATCTTGCTCTTCTGATGTCTGGTGGACAAAGAAGTGCCATCACCTCAACCAATTCATTCTCCACATCATATATTGTAGAAAGGCCTAGGACTTCACTACTCATCACTGAAAGCAGATGGAGACCAACACTTAAGCCAGTTATTGCATCAAGTTGTATTTGTTTCTGCTGAGATCCCATGCGAAGCACATTGGGGAATGATGATTCAGAACATGTCATAATCATATTGTACTTGCACTTAAGTTACTTTATTTAAATTGAGAAAATCAGCACTGCTGGGAACTGATTTTCAAAAATACTAAATACCCACAATTCCAACTAAAGTCAATAGGTGCTGCAGATGCTCCGCACCTCTGAAAAGCTCAGGCTTTTCATCCCACTGAAATGTTGAGACTTAAGCTGATCTGATAGGTTAAGTGACCTGCAATTTGAGCAAATTTGAACAATTCTGGAGAGATGCTGCTGATAATCATTGAGTGAAACGTGACAAGGCATGGAAAAGGTCAGCCATCCATATTTGGACTGTGATTATGCAAATTTTGAAATTATTCCAGGGGATACCATTTTAGACCCAAATCTAATTCTCAGGGATATTACAATCAATGAAACTTCATATTAGGGCTGTTGATTAATCCCAGTTAACTCACTCGATTAACTCAAAAAAATTAAATCGCAAGTAATCACAGTTTTAATCTCACTGTTAAACAGTAGCATACTAATTGAAATCTATTAAATATTTTTGGATGTTTTTCTACATTTTCAAATATATTGATTTCAATTACAACACAGAATACAAAGTGTACACTGCTCACTTTATATTATTTTTCATTACAAATATTTTCACTGTAAAAATGGTAAATGGTATTTTTCAGTTCACCTCATACAATACTATAGTGCAATCTCTTTATCGTGAAAGTGCAACTTAATAATATAGTTTTTTTTGTTACATAACTGCATTCAAAAATAAAACAATGTAAAACTTTAGAGCCTACAAGTCCACTCAGTCCTACTTCTTTTTCAGCCAATCGCTAAGACAAACAAGTTTGTTTACATTTATGGGAACTAATGCTGCCCACTTCTTATTTACAGTGTCACCAGAAAGTGAGAACAGGGGTTCACATGGGACTTTTGTAGCCAGCATTGCAAGGTATTTACATGCCAGATATGCTAAACATTTGTATGTCCCTTCATGCTTCGGCCACCATTCCAGAGGACATGCTTCCATGCTGATGACATTCATTATAAAAATAAGGTGTTAATTACATTTGTGACTGAACTCCCTGTGGGAGAAGTGTATGTCTCTGGCCCTGTTTTACCTGCATATTCTGCCACATATTTTATGTTATAGTAGTCTCGGATGATGACTCAACACATGTTGTTCATTTTAAAAACACTTTCACTGCAGATCTGACAAAACGCAAAGAAGGTACCAATTTCAGATTTCTAAAGACAAACTACAGCACTCAACCCAAGGTTTAAGAATCCGAAGTGCATTCCAAAATCTGAGAGGGATGAGGAGTGGAGCATGCTTTCAGAAGCCTTAGAAGAGCAACACTCTGATGTGGAAACTACAGAACCCGAACCACCAAAAAAGAAAATCAACCTTCTGCTGGTGGCATCTGACTCAGATGATGAAAATGAACATGCATCGGTCCGCTCTGCTTTGGACTGTTATCAAGCAGAACCCGTCATCAGCATGGACGCATGTCCTCTGGAATGGTGGTTGAAGCATGAAGGAACATATGAAACTTTAGCACATGTGGCATATAAATAGCTTGCGACATCAGCTACAACAGTGCCATGAGAATGCCTGTTCTCACTTTCAGGTGACATTATAAACAAGAAGCGGGCAGCATTATCTTCTGCAAATGTAAACAAACCTGTTTGTCTGAGCAACTGGCTGAACAAGAAATAGGACTGAGTGGACTTGTAGGCTCGAAAATTTTACATTGTTTTATTTTTGAATGCAGGGTTTTTTTGTACATAATTCTAAATTTGTAAGTTCAACTTTCATGATAAAGAGATAGCACTATAGTATTTGTATTAGGTGAATAACTATATACTAAATAAATTAGGTAAATAAATACTATTTATTTTGTTTTTTACAGTGCAAATATTTGTAATAAAAAATATAAAGTGAGCACTGTATACTTTGTATTCTGTGTTGTAATTGAAATAAATATATTTGAAAATGTAGAAAACATCCAAAAATATTTAAATAAATAGTATTATATTATTAACAGTGTGATTAATCGCACAATTAATCGCTATTAATTTTTTTAATTGCGCGACTAATCACGATTAATTTTTAATTGCTTGACAGCCCTACTTTGTATATGCCACCACAATGGAATTCAAATTAAATTAAACCACCACCATAACATATTTAGGCTCAAAATTAAGACATGGATACCACACCATTAAAAATATTAATACCACCAGTGGGTTACATACATATAAGTTTTCAGCTTTCAGAAGGATCCTTTTCATGAGTTAAAAGTAAGTAAAGAACCAACTCAAAGACACATGGTGGAAATTTCATCTTTAACCTTGAATTAATTGCTCACTTAGACTTAAAAAGGATTTAAGCACCTGCTTAAATTGAAACACATGCTTAAGTGCCGAATAGAGATAGAGTAAAGCATGTGCTTATGTGTTCTGCAGCACTGGGGCCTTGATGATTTATCAACAGAAAAAGTTAACACGGCCAGTCTGCAAAAGATTGTGTTTGCTTATTGCATGTGGCTAATCCTTATTAAAAATCACCCTTCATAGCAAAAGAAAAAGTAAGGGAAGCAAGTCTATATCAGGGTGAGGTCAACTGAGACTGAACATTTCAGCTTAAGTACATGAATGAAGTAAAGCATTAAATCAGAGTTTATCACTGAAGTAAGAGCATTAGGCTTACATGTATCTTTATCACTGGATGAATAAGACTTCGCTGTAAGCATTTGAGAACAATGGGAATAGCATTTACACATTGTACTTTTGTAGTTCTCCAGTCTATCATTTTGTCTTCTTCAGTATCAATCAACAAAACTGACAGTTCCGTCAGTCCCCATGTTCAAGTGATGTGGGATAGGCCTTTGGGATAGTGCTTAGTACTTGGACAGAGGATAGCCAGACTTGCTATCAGTCCCAGTCCCTCACTTACTGGACCATAAGAGACTGGGAGTGCTTTGCTGGCACCATTCTCAGCTTCTTGGGTGGGAAGTTGGAACAAATGCTTTATTCTGCTCACCAATAACTCTTCTGGCCTATGATGGGGAAGCCATACTGGTGGGAACGAAAATTAGAGGAAAAAATGGTTAGGGCCAGGCCCAACTAGATGAAAACACAACATTCATGCAGAATGGCTTATATCTGAATTTGCAAGTGCAGTACATGTGCACCCTCAGGCAAAGGTGTCTAGGTTATGGAGGAGCTCCCAGAATACAGGATTTAAAACTGCAACAAACTCTGTTGTTTAACAGTATCTTGTAAAGTGTATTTGTTCAGAAGAGTGCTATAGTGTGATAAGGTGCCAAACAAAAGACTACTGCACATGAGAGATTGTTGTAGAAAGTCATCAGAAAGAAAAAAAAACCAATACAACAAAATGGCATTTATGGGGAAAAAATACAGAGCACCATTTAAAGAAGTAAAGTCACCAGGGCTGCAATCCTTCACCCCAATTCCATCCTTGTATTAAAAACTTTAGTTTCTAAATAACAGCATAAACAAAATACAATGCAATTAATATTAGATATTATATTCTGTTACATATATTACCTAAGTATCCAAGAACCTGGAATAATTTTGAGGGCCGGGCATCTAAAATAAAGATATGTCCTTCTGCAGCTCCAGTTATGAGGTACTGACCACTCTGATCATATCTAGACAAAACAGAATTCCACTTTAACACAGTTTTTGTCCATTATAGTCTAATCACAGTATTTCACCTGATACAATTCAATTCAAAAGGCCAAGTTCTGCTCTGAGTTACACTTGTGTAACCCTACTGGTTTCAGTGGGGTCCATACTGTAACAGAGATTTAGCCTGTAGGGTTTACTTGGCTCAGGCCTGATCCAAAGCCCATTAAAGTCAATGGGAGCCATTTCTATTTACTTCAGTGGGCGTTTGATGTAAACCTAGTAATATTACACAATAGTTTGGTTACATTATAAAATCTTTCATTCCTTTTAATCCACCTCTTTTTCAGAGACTTCTAACCAGACTTTTTATATTATATGCTCTCTGTTTCTATATGTATTGATACACCTTTAAAATCATTTACTCAATATATGAATTGTTAATGTTTTACTTTAGAGATAATAATGAAGAGATGTCACATCTGATCTTTCAAATAATAGTTTTTTTAATGTTTAACAAATCCAATATCAATCCCATTTATTAAAATGTTAAGGTAGATTAATGATTATCTCTACGGGTCACTATTAAATATTGACATTTTTTTAAATCCAACAATATAAGATCCCTAGTGCTAATTGTATAGGAATAATTACATTTGTGAAATGTTAACAGAATAATAATAAATAGTAATAAAAACATCCATCATGTGAGAAGGGATAGCTCAGAGCTTTAAGCATCAGATTAGAGATGTCTCCATTTCCTGGAACCACAGGACTGAATCACTGCAGGACTGACTCACCCCTTCATCCTCCCAAGTTAGATATGTAATTACATGGAACTTAGTGTGTGGCGGAGCTGTCAGATAGGACCTTATATATTAATATATTTCCTGCTCTTTGTGGCATTTTTCATAAGAACATGGGTTTATTCCATTGCCCTCAACCAAAGTCCCGCCCCAGCTACTATTGTGTAGTGTGTCTGCATCAGCTGTCCACCTGTTTGTTATACTCCAACTCTGGCAGAGGTGGCTTCATTCAACAATGAAGTGGTTGCTACATGTCTGTAGTTGTAAGCCACTTTTGGATCCTACAGGATGATGAGCACCATAGCATGTTATATTGTCATCCATTATTCTTTTCATGAATCTAGTCCAGTGTCTCATCTGACATGCACAACTCTCTTGAGGAATATGCAAAAAAGTGCACATAGATTTCTCAACACACACATTGTTCAGGCTACCTGCTGACAATACCTCTTCCCTCTGCTACTACATACTTACTGCAGATGCTGCACAGGTAAGTTGGAAAGAAGAACTCTGTGAACCACACGTGGCGTTTCAACTTTGGTAACATCAATGAAATAGACATGACCCACTTTGGTCCCCACAGCAACACTATATGAGGAGGGGCAGCAAACCATAGCAGTTGCCTAGTTAAATAGTAAAATACACTTAATTGTATTGCAACATCTTACTATGAAACTTGCTCTATTATGCAAAGTTCTCTCACATCTGAAAAATAGCAATAAGTGATCTATGTAAAGAAAATTTTGACTTAATCAGAGTCACAAAAAAGGGTCATTAAAAACATTATGCCCCCTTTTCCCCATGAGTGCAGTACTAGATTCTTAAAGACCATCCCCATCCCAAGGTTTATATACTCCCATCCTCAAGGCCCTGCATCATATCCACAATCAGTCAGTGTGCTTCTAAACAGATCAGAGAGGTTGACTAATGAGTAGAGCAGGCCAGAAACTTTTTTGCCATCCATGAAAAATTTTGAGATTTCAAAATAAAAAAATTTATGTGAAATCAGAACCACCAGGGCATAATGTGCAGCTTGCCCAGCACTTCCAGTCCAGGAAAGCAAGTGACTAGGACTCAAACCTGAGCGCCCTATATAGTATTCCAACACTTTAGTACAAGGCTGATGCAAGAATATGCAAAAATTTGATTGGTATTTGAAGATCCTTTTAATGCAAAAAAGCAAAAACATAGTTGTAAAATAGGAAACATCTTAAAATCAAAATTGTAGTTTAGTATGTGGTCTTTGGTGCGCCATTAGTAGTGATCAGATAGAGTAAGTAGGAACCCACAGCGAAGGCAAAGAACTTAATATTCTGCCCAGTGAGTAGATTAATTTGTTAATTTTTGTAAGAGGTTAAGTAACACTTTTCCTGTAAATGGGAGCAGTTCCTGTAAATGGGTAAACAAACAGTTCATGCAAGGAGTTTTCTAGTACAATCAAACCATCAGACCCTTTGCCAGAGTCAAGGACGGTTGGGGCAAAGATGCTACAGGCTTAGTTTAAATTAAATATCAGGAGAGAACTACACAAGTAAAAATAATAAATAGCTATCAAAAAGAAAAGTTGGACTGGTTGATTACACTGTCACAGTCTTATGTTCTACGATAACTTTACACATGAACTTACATGATTAGCAACCTGACTCTTCTGATATTTTTAACCCGAGACCCATGCAAAATTAGGGTGCTATATATCAGTCTTTAAAAAGATTGGTGTAAAATGGAATTATTCAAAAACAAATACAAAACAAATCTAACATACACAGTGGTGTTTAAAAGAAAGGAAGTGTTTTCCAATGTCTAGAGCATGGGACTTCTAGGTTCTATTCCTGGCTCTGCTACTAATATTTTGGACATACTTAACCTCTCTGTGCTTCCATTCTGTCAGGTGTAAAACTCAGGCACTAAGGAGATATCAGTAATGGCTATAAATCACTTTAAACCCCTCATATTGAAGGTGCTGTGTAAATATCAGATTTTTGCTTTTCATTTAGTACAGAATACACTTCAGGCAAGTCTATACCACAAAATTAAGTCAACCTAAATTATGCTGATGTACAGCTTCTGAACCACACAGAACTCTTCTTCAGGTCTGGGAAAGGAACTCCCAGTGTCACAGCTAAATGCAAGGTGGAACAGATTGTTCAACGTAAGTAGTTAGCACATATTGTAAGGGACCATTCAAGGTAGAGTGGCCTGTTTACTCCTCTGCAGTCATAGAACAAAAAAGGGCGATTAGTGGGTTACAGACTCTTGTAATAAGCCATAAATCGAGTGTCCCTATTCAGTCCATGATTTTTGGTGTCTAGCACAGTAATGAATTTAAGCTCCCAGGCCCATCTTTTGAAAGTATTATGCAGGTTTCCTTTGAGGATGAGGACTCAGAGATCAGATATAGAGTGATCGCTTTGTGAAAAGCGGTCACCTACAGGTGATGTGGTGTTCTTGTCTTTTATCATTTTCCTGTATGAGTTCATTTGAGAGCATAGAGATTATCTGGTTTCACCCACATAATTGTTATTGGGCCATTTAGTGCACTGGATGAAGTACACCACGTGTTGTGATAGGCATGTGTAGGGTCCACAGGTCTTGTCGGTAAGGGGTGTTTTGGGCATGTTTCTAACAGACCACTGGCTTGAGATTTTGGCATCTCTACAAGAACATTAATTAATTTATTGTTATTATTAGTGATAGCGGTACTTATTTTCAGTAGCACCCACACTGTGTATATTCTTCCCAAACTGAAAATGAAGGCAGGGTCCCTACCTAGAGGGTCTTTGGATCAAATTAGTTGATTCAACATTTTTAAATTAAAGATGAATGGTAAAGTTGGTTGGCTGGTTTGGTTTTTTAAAGACCAAAATACTTTTGTAAGGTTTCAAAAAAGTCAAAATAATCATTGTTAAAATGCAATTATCACTGTCTTGTATTTTAACAAAGTTACAACCTTGAGATTCTAAAAAAGTGGGACTGGAAATTTTTGGTCTCTCTGCCAGAAAGCAGAACATCAAGCATGAAACAAAGGTCTGAATTCAACACTAAATGCTATCATTCTTTGGTTATCAGCAAGAATTTTGGTTATTCTTCACAAAGAACAGCATTTCTTTTGGTTAACAAAAACTCCTTTTAAAGTGTCATGAAATCCTCAGAGGTTTCTTCATGCATAGAAAGCGTTTTGCTCTGAATGAGAATTATTAAGATCCTGATCACTAAAGACCATGTGCAAAGGCTTTTGTCTCACAGCAAATATGAAGCCTTTATTACTAATAATCCTTTGGGATTATCATCTTAATTAAAATTTAAAAAAATATAATTTTCTTTCCAGTGGTCTTCTTGGTAAAGACTATCATGGAACAGTTCAGCTGAATGGTGGACAAGGCTAGAATACTGCTGATGAATGGTTTTCAGTTTTCAGATATTTTATAAAATATGGCCAGCTGGAGTCAAGTGAAATGCACTAGCCATTCCTCTGCTGGTGTAAGTCAGCACAAAGTCCCCATATTTTACAGATGGGGACATTATGGCACAGAGTGATGAACTGACTTGGGCAAGATCATCCAGCAGGACAGTGGCAGAGCAAGAAAAAGAACCAAAATCTCCTGAATTTCAGTCTAGCACTCTATCTATTAGACTAAACTAAACCTGAAGAGACTTCTGGTTTTTTGCTATGGAGGATCCTGGGAGATAGCACACAGATGAATTGGGTGAAGTGACTGAAAGGTATTGTGGTACACAATGTTTTAGAAATTATTTTCTTTAAACAATATAAAAAATTTGGACATCTTTGTAGTTGTGGGCCCTGGGTTTGAGATCCCCATATTCAGGAGATCTTTATGATTCACTGGGCTTTTCAGAAACAAATTTTCAGCATTATTAAAATGGTAAATCTAAGGCATTTTTGGTATATTTTGCAAAAAAATATTCTCATTTTAATTTGATGACTAAAAAAGGTTTAAACCTCAATTTCCAGTAATCAGTACCTGTGTATTCAGGCAGAGCTTGCTGATGAAAGCGCCATCCTCCAGCAGCCAAACATGCACTTCCCCTGAAATTGCTACAGACTGTTAAAGAAGAAGAGACTGATTAGAGTGGAAAAAATGGACATGAAGTGGGCAGTGGCTTTCTATGGAAAATTAACCAGGCTGATGACAGGGCATAGCAGATAAAAAGATGCTGGTTTAGTTTTGAACGATCACAGCAGTGTCACACACAGTGCTATTAATCACGTTCCTTTAGGGATGCATCTATACTCAGAAAATTTGTAAGCATTTTCGCACCAGCGCAGCTCCAGTGATGGTGCTCTGAGCAGGATTAGATGATGCACTGGTAACATACATGCCTGATCTACATTAGCACTTCCACCTCCACCATTCAGCCAGCAGTGTAGAAAAATGCTCACAATTTTTCCTGGTAAACGTGCCTGAAAAAGAGGATTTGGTCTTTGGACAAGAAGAGACTTATGTCATAAAAGTGCTCAGCACCTTGCATCTAATTATTTAAATCTTCAGAGTACTGTACAAATATGAATTAATTAACTCATAATTCCCCCATGAGGCAGGTAAGGATTATCATCCCTTTGCTAAAAATGAGGAGACCCACACAACTGATTCATCAGCACCTCAAGGCTCCTTTATGCTGGCTCTCTGGGGACTTCCTTGGCTGGTAAAGAATCAGGGTAGCTGGCTGTACACTATCTCCTGGAAAAGTCCCTGCCACATGGGGAATGTCAGGGTGTTTTCATGATGAGTGAGGCACGGTCATGGCACTGCTATGCCCTAGCTGTGGAAAAGGCCCCTGGGGGCTGTGGATAGCTCGGCACAGGATAGATAGTCTCTCAGGCTGCTCGAACTTGCACTGAGGGCTGAAGAGGCCAGTGGGAGTCCCAGCACAGGTGTGGTGGCTAGGGTGCTAGAAAGCTACCTCCTTCAACTTCCATTCTCTGTAGTGAGCCCATCTCCAGCCGTGTTATGAACTTGGCCCATACAGAGTGACTTTTCCAAGGCCACATAGTGAATCAATAGGAGAGTCCAGATTAGAACTGAGCAATCTGTGGCTTAACCACATTTCTTCAAAGAATGCAAGGCCAGAGTCTGTTCTCGTTTACACTAACCTAGACCTGGAATAACTCCACTCACTTTAATGGAGTTACTCTGGATCTACACTGATGTGACTGATATCAGAATATGAGCCCCAGCCTCTGCAGCACATCTGCTTCTATGCTATGTAGGTTGCCATAGCAATATTTTGGTTATCTATTATTCCTAGTTGAGGATAACCACTTATGTATAACAAAGGAGAGAGTTCCTTACCACACAATACTTGTTCCCTGGAGTAAGAAAATCAGCTGACAGGAAATGATCATTGCATGCATCCAAGAGTTTGATGACTTTCTCATTCTGTGAAGGTTTATAGACATAGACTGATCCCTGACAAATATAAATGACAATCCATCATTTGGCTATAAAGCATTCAGTAAGAGTCCTCAATCACACCAACAAAAACCACCCATCTTTCTGAACTTTGCTCTTTAAACTTTTACAGATGTCTCCGAATTGAGGAAAAAGACTCAGCTGATGTAAATCAATGTAGTTCCCCCAAAATTAGTGGACAATTTCAAAAAATGACTGAAATAAAATTAAAGCAAACTCTGTTTAATTTATTTCAAGAACCAATAAAGTATTTTAAAACAAAATAATATGCACTCAAAAAGGTTTATATCTGAATATCTCAAGGCATTTGGGAAACATTTATTAATTAATCCTCACATTACCCCAGTGAGATAGGGATGCAATATTAATTCATTTTACAGAAGGGGAAACTCAGGCATAGAGAGGACGAGTGAATGATCATGGTCACTGTGCCAGTGCTAGGAACAGACCCCAGAAATCCTGACTTCCAATCTCTTGCTCCATCCTCTTACCCAAGATATTATTTTTTCTCTCTCCTGTGCTATTATGGTTTTCACATTAAAAATATTAAAACTTTGTAGAATTAAAAAAAAGCCAACTAAAATGATACGACTGGAAAATATGACTTCTCAGGAGAGAGAGAACTTAAATTTTCCTCTTCCTTTTCTGAGGGAATTGAATTATTCCCTTAGGCCTCGATTCTGCACAGATTTATGTACATAGCTCAAGTGATCCCATTGGCTTCAAGACTTCCATGCTGACCAGTAAGTCACAGAATCATACATAAGAGTCAGGTAAAAATTATATGGTACAATCCACCATCTTCAGAAATCAATTGGTTTGTGCTTCTCTCACACATGCACATTGGGCCAAATTCACCTCTGGTGTAATGCCATTGACTTTAGTGGGGTTACACTAGGGATGAATTTAGCCCAGTGATTCTAAAAGTGTCAGGCAGGTGCTATGTAACCTGACATGGGCACCTCATTACATAATACTGTACCTTGTCTGTTTCTACTAGTAATATGTTGTAGTCAGGGGAGAAAACGAGGCTGATTATGGGTTCTGATACATCAAAGCAATTATCCATCTGATAGTGTGTGCCTTTGATTTGGTAAAAGTGCACAATACCATCCTAAACAGAAAAGATAAATGCAAATGCAAATCAGATCTAGACCACTTATCCTAACCAGTTACAGCAAAACTGCACTGTGTAAACATCTAAGAAACGCTGTGGGAACAGCCAAGATGATTCCACTGATTCCTGTCATTGTTGGTCTTATTAACCTTTATCTTGTCCCTGAGTATGGGACACCTAGACTGAAATACTGCATGATGCCAGAAATGAAGATAAACTAAAATATTTCTTAAAAATCTAGACTTAAAAATAATTCAAGTTTAATTGCAATGGGTCAGATTCTGTTACCAGTTATACTACGTACCCCATTTGATTTCACTAAGATCTCACAGGAGTAACACAAGCTGAATTTGGCCTACTGGGTTTTTGTTAAAGAATAACCAAGACATATATCGTTAAGTTATGTCATACATAAAGGCAGAGCGGACTTCTGAGCACAACACGACTGGGCAGTTATCTTGGAAATTCTCTTTCTCCTCTTCCATTCTATGTCCATTCTAATTCTTTCCTATCTCTTTACAACCCTTTATGAGTTCTCCAACGAAAAGCTCTTTATTTGCTGCCTATCGTCGTTAAACACTGGGAGCTTAGTCACTACTTGCTTGTTAGACTATGAAAAAATGGATTCTTCCCCTCCAGATTTGTTGTCCCAAATCTTAAACAGCAAAGCACGTACAACACTAGAGAGACATTTCCTAGTTCTACAGCTCTTTTCTTCTTCTCACTTCTGCCCATGCTAGGGGTTCTGTGAGCGCATTTCACTCGAATATGCTTCGGTTTAGGTTTTCACACAATAGGCCTGGTTCAAAGAATGAGGGATGCCTTACACTTCCAGCTGCATATAGTCCATCCTTATGATATGCCATAGCAAGCAGAACAGGCTTTTGTTTTCTCCGTTTGTCTTCTGCAAAAGCAAAAACATTTCATGTTTTTGAAAATGGCTTAGCTCTTAAATATCTCATTGAATGTACTGCTTGTGAAATATGACAGACTGACAACCTGGGAGGCTGAAAAAACTATAGCACAAGTAGTCACAGGGCTAGTTACCTCCACACTCCCCAGGATGTGCCTCAACCTTGATTTGAGAGGGATTACATTTATGGGTGAGGAAGTAGCTCAGTCTAGCAAGGAGAAGGCCAATTAGTGTCAGTTGTGGCTTTAGTGATGTGGACACCTGTCCATTACAAACTGAACTGAGATTATTCATTTATTTTGTATAGGCCACTGAACAGTCACCAAGACAAAACAGATTTTTTTTAAGTTTCCCAATAGTAATTGAGAAAGAGTGCCTCATACAAAGTTAGTGCTATAAAAACAACAAATAATTTTCAGTGGTTCTAAACAAAATGTAGGGGCCTGAGTCTGATCTCACATCAGTGTAAATTAGAATCAACACAAAACAAATACGTCCAGTTTCATTGTCTCTGTTGAGGCTGTCAAAATGGCTTTCCATTAGTACCTATCGTGTTGACGACTTTTGTGATTTAGATACCTGACCTCATGCCATTAAATTGTCTCTCACAGGTCACTGAACATCAGTATCCTTCTAGCCAATGCTCTACCTAGGATGGAGTTGTACTGACATGTATTATGACTCTCAGCAGCCACTGGTGCAGCCTTTAAAAAAAACAAAACAAACAAAAACAAAAACAAAAAACCAACTGCATTTAAAAAAGTAAATACCTTCGTTTTTCAAACTATCATCAGAAAGAAGTGGTAAGGAATGAAATTGTGTTCGCCTTCGTTCTGCATAAAGAAAAAGAAACAAATTAAAGTGTTAACTACAGTGCATGTACCGAATATGTGAATGTTGCACTAAGGGCTAGCTGTAGTCTAGTCTACTGAACACAGAGCTAGGAATCAGGAGACCTGGGTTCTTTTCCTGTTTCTACCAATTAATTCATCTGTGTGTCTGTGGGCAAGTCACAATGTTTCTGTGGCTCAGTTACCCCATCAGTAAAATGAGAATAACAATCATAGAAATATGATTGGAAGGGACCTCGACAGCATCTAGTCCAGTCCCTTCAGTGAGGCAGGACTAAGTATTATCTAGAGTCTAGACCAGAGGTGGGCAAACTACGGCCTGCGGCCCACATGCGGCCCGTGGGACAATTCTGCCCGGCCCCTGAGCTCCCAGCAGGGGAGGCTAGACCCCGGCCCCTCTTCTGCTGGCCCCCCTCCCACACAGCCACGCCGCTGCGTGGGCAGCGTTCTGGGCGGCGGGGCTGCGAGCTCATGCAGGGCAGTGCGGCACTGTGTCTGGCTCTGTCCGGGTGGCGCGGCTGCCAGACATGCTTCTCTGAGCAGCATAGTAAGGGGGCCGGGCCCGGGGGGTTGGATAAGGGGCAAGGAGTCCCAGGGGGCAGTCAGGAGACAAGGAGCAGAGGGCTGTTGGATAGGGGGCTGTTAGGGGATGAGGATAAGGGGAGGGGCAGTCAAGGGACAGGGAACAGAGGGGGTTTGGATAGGGGCTGAGGTCCCGGGGGGCAGTTAGGGGCAGGGGTCCCAGGAGGGGTCGGTCAGGGGACAAGGAGCAGGGGAGGATTGCATGGGTCAGGGGTTCTGAGGGGGGCAGTCATGGGGCGGGAAGTGGGAGGGGTCAGATAGGGGGCGGGGGGCAGGGGGCAGGCTATTTGCGAAGGCACAGCCTTCCCTACCCGGCCCTCCATGCAGTTTCGCACCCCAGTGTGGCCCTCGGGCCAAAAAGTTTGCCCACCCCTGGTCTAGAAAATCCCTGGCAGGTCTCTGCCTACCATTTTGAGATCTATAGATAGAAATCAGTATATATTCTAATGAAAAGTGTTGTTATTATTTACTTAGGTTATCATATTTGATTAATCTATGATAGAGGAACTTCAGCTACCCCAAAAACGTTCAGGTGAAATGTGGCAGCTGTTAAAGGGATTGATTGAACACGTGCTTAATGTTTTTTTTTTTATTCAATGGGACTTCAGCATGTGCTTAAAGTTGAGCATGTAATTAAGTGCTTTGCTAAGTAGCAAAGGTCTTAATCACATACAAAGTACTTAAGCACATGCTTAATTTAAAGTGAATTGGGGCCTAAGAGCATATAACACCACTGCACAATAGTTTAGAACAGGAAGCAAAGAAGAACACTGTGGCCAACTGAGGCACCGAAAGGCGCAACCTCCTGAATTGGCAAATCCTGAACTTTTCTTGGAGAACTCCAAATACTTACCTTGTTTGACTTGTGACAAATAATAATGAGATCATAGCCAGGGGATTAACACAGCACTTTTTGTTAAAAAAACCTCCAAAACAATACCCTCCATATCTGGATTAATCACCACACTTTAAGTGAGGGACAATACTTTGGAAAGCCAGGAATACTCGGTGCAGCATTAGAAAAGGACCTTGAAGAATCATGTTAGCTAACTTAACGCTAAACACAACTCTGCAGTAAATGTAGACAATGACTGACATGTTTTCCATGTCTGTAACTACATGGTTAACATGAACAGTTGGCATGACATTAAACACAGCTTTCCCTGTCTACACTGACGGCAAAGTAGTGTTACGTATCATGTTAGTTAGCATGACTCCTCAAGGGCATGTTCTAACACAACCCAATTTTCTAGTGAAGGCAAGCCCTGGGTTTTGTGCAACATCAAACATGTTGTTGGTGCGCAATACATTAATAAACAATAATAATATAAGCCTGTGTATGTCTGGCCTACTAGTGCTTTTACATCAGTTCTGTGGGGTTGTTAATGAGATCTGCAATACCAGCATTATTGTTCATTTTTAAGACCAAACAACATTGAAGCATTTGTATATTTTTGCCAGAGGAAAAAGATATTGAAGCCAATGGAAAAGGGAAGAAACCACATACAAAGAGAAACATGTAATTTCTATAAAAACCTTCAGTGCAGCTCTTTGTTACCTTTAGCGTCTCGTGGAGGTTTGTAATAGAGAAGAGAAGCTTTGAGTGTCTCAACATTAATTGCCAAAAAATGTCCCTCTTCACAGCCCATATACAGGTCAGACGTCGCAGTCCAGCAGTGGACAGTAGGGTGGACTGAAGGCTGGATGTCATCTTTAGGCTTCAATATAAAAATCAGCAAGCTTCAGATAAAAGTGGCAAATGTTTGTATACATAAATATATAGGTTCAGAGATTTTAAGGCCAGAAGGTACCATTAGATCATCTAGTGTGACATCCTGTATAATGCAGGCCAGAGAATTTCACCCACTTACTTCTTAATTGAGCCCATTAACTTGCATGTGACTAAAGTATATCTTCCAGAAAGGGTCCAGTCTAGATTTTAAGACCCAAGAGAGGGGGAATCCACTACTTCCCTTGGTAGCTTGTTCCATTGGTTAATCACCCTCACTGTTAAAATATTGTCCCTTATTTCTACTTTGAATTTGTCTGGCTTTAATTTCCACCTGTTGGTTCTTGTTATGCCTTTCTCCATTTAGAATGAAGAGTCCTTTAGTATCTGGTATCTTCTCCCTGTGAAGGTATTTATACCCTGTAATCAAGTCACCCCTCAGTCTTCTTTTTGATAAACTAACCTGGCAGAGCTTTTTAAGTATCTCACTATAAGGCATTTTCTCCAGCCCTTCAATTATTTTTGTGGCTCTTTTATGCACCCTTTCCAATGTTTCAACGCCCTTTTTAAAATGTGGGCACCAGAACAGGATGTAGTATTCTTATATTAGCCTCACCAATACTGTCTATGGAACTAAAATCACCTTTCTCCCTCTACTCACTACTATCCTGTTTAGACATCGAAGGATTGCATAGCCCTTTTAGCCACACCATTGCTAATGTCAAGTTGTTTGCCCACTATGACACCTACATCCTCTTCAGAGTCACTGCTTTCCAGGACACAGTCCTCCATTCTGTAAGTACACCCTACATTTTTTATACCTATACATATGTTCTTGCACTTGTCAGTGTAAATATGTATTTTGTTTTCATGGGCACAGCTTACCAAACCATCCAGACTGCTCTGTTAGACTGCCCTGTGCTCATCATTATTTACCATTTTGCCAATCGTTGTGTCATCTGCAAATCAATTCTGGGCACATCTCTGCCAGATTTCCTGTGCAAGCTTGGGCAAGTCACCTAGCTTTTCTGTGCCTAAGCTCCCAATCTATAAAATGGGGATAATACTACTTCCCTACATTAGAAGAGCGTTATAGTATGCGAGTGCCTCAGAATCTTTGTTAGTTGGGCCAACAAGTATGGACAGATGGGTATTGCTAAGTTGAAGTGAATTCAATGAAAAGCAACAAAGACCATTAGGTGGACTGATTTAAGAGAAAATATTAAAAGAATTAAATATTAATAGGTTGACTAAGTGGTGATTAAATGAGGGATAGTAGCTTGAATCCTGCAGTCCAGGTAATGCAATGGAGTCTACAAGAATTTGAAACGTGTAAGCATGAAGGAAGGAAAAGTATTTAATAGGAGGAAAAGTATTTAATAGAATAAAACGGATTATAGCTAATTGTAGTGGGACAAATTTAAAATGAATAGTAGGAGAAGCTTCCTGGGAGTGATATATATTATCTGTGAGATAAACCCTCCAAAGAAGTTGCAAAAACCCTGTTGCTTGGCACATGGAAAGCTGATCTTCACAGAACACTAGCAAATGTAAAATAGAGAATAAACCTATGTTGGCAGATAGATGGACAGGATGATCTAAGAGATCTTTTTCATCTCTAGATTCAATGGAGAGTAGGAAGTGTTAATCCTGGGTTCCTTGCCTAATTCCACACTGGTCAATGATTACCTGCCTAGCCAAATTCCACTGTTGTTTCACTCTTCACTTCTTGCCCAAAACTCCTATGTAGAATTGCTGTGAAACCATAACAGCAATCACATCCCACTCCAAAAGTAGCTTCATTTTAGTGGGGAATGAAGTAATATGCTTGGTTTGTAATTCTGCAAAACACAGAGTCTTGCAAAAGGTATAGGAAGAGGAAAGATGGATGCTCTTCTGCTGGCAACACAGAACTGAGAATCAGAAGTATCTAGGTTTTATTTCTAAGATCTGGCAGAGACTCACTATGTGATTTTGGTTAAGTCACTTTCTCTCTCTCTCTCTCTCTCTAAAATGGGATATTTATCTACCTCAAAGGTGTGTTGTCAGGTTCAATCCATTACTCTCTATGAAGCATTTTGAGGGAAGATGTTTCAGGAATACAATGGACTCATTTATTTTATAAATCAAATAAGATTAATAAACTCTAGAGTATGCTAGTGATTCTTTAATGAAATGGTCATTATATCATCCAGACATAGACTTCAGACAGGTATTTTTACATATTTTATGAGATTTTACATCCACACATCTTTTTTTGCAAGATAGTAGCTGAGTTACTCTGACTCAGAGGCTTCCTATGCAAGTCCAGTCGCCATCTGTTATAAAGTCAATTTCTAATCATGGTCATGACTCAACATACATAATAGGCACAGAGCTCTGATTCCAGAATGGGACCATCACCATGCATACCCAGGACAAGGGAGTCACAGGAAGCACTCCCATTTGTTGTTTGTGTTGTGAAATTGTACAATCATTCATAAGCTTTCTAAAGCTCTGTTCCTTTAAATAGCACTCTCTAGAGGAAAAGCCCAGAAGCCTGGACATGAAACATTTTGTGGAAAGCTGATGGCCTCTAACAGTGCATGGTGACAAAGAGGGGTCATGTTTGGAAACCAAGTCTGAGCAACTGCAGAAAACTCAGGACTTCGCTATAAGAGATACTGAAACAGAAAATATCTCCTTGTGCAAGAAGAGAGAGGGTTAAAAACTTCATGCTGCTGCCTCTTTTTGGCATCACTTGATTACAACTCCAGCCACAACAACATATTCTGAAGCATAGTTGGAGCAAGTGGTTGTCTATAAATATAAGTATTAAGAATGTCCTCTCATTTGATTCAGACCTACTGACAAAGGACATAAATCTTCCTTTCTGTTGAATCCTGTCTGTTGAATGTTTCCTTGAGGGCAAGCTCCTGCTCCCTTTGAATTCAATTGAAAAACCTCACACAGACTTAAATTAGAGGAGGAACATTTCCTTATTGATTGAATGAGCATACGAGGTAGCAGAGAGGAAAAAATTCCTTAGTATTTGTCAAAGTGAGACATTTGTGCTTTTCTGCAGATGAATTTCTGGTCTTGATCAATGGGAGAAAATCTTACAGGCTAAACAAATCACTGTCTATTCCAGAAGCCTATGTGGGGAAGCTTTTATCTGCAGCAGAGCCTGGAGGCCCTAAAAGGCTGGAGAACAAGGTGACCATTGCAATCCGCCATAGGTAAATATTACTTTAGATGGTAAGGGAGGTGAGAAGGGAATTCCTTGGTGAGCACAAATCTTCTGCACAGTGCCACTTAGGCTAGTGGACGTCCAAGTCAACGCTGGATGTACACATTAACAGACTTCATCGACTTGGGCTGAGGTGCCTCCCGCGTCAGTAGGCATATGTGAGACCCTCCCACTCCTGCAGCATTTCCGGAGGGTACCAGTGCCCAATAGGCACCATTTCTTCTTTATTCTTCTGACTGAAGGCAGCCTTTGCTAACAATTTGCTAATTTAACTAACTAGAAAGACAATAGCCCCAAAGGGCAAAATTACAAGAAATCAATGAGGAAAGCGTTGAGGACAGTGTGTGTGATACAATCGCTCTGCACCTTCTGCGGTCACAATGGAATTGAAGTGCATGGAGACCCCCACCCCTCATTTCCCTTTTATGCCCTTGAAATCTTCTGCAAGAGTGGGGTGAATGGCCCCAGTGGGCATAGAAAAATTCGGCAGCTTGACACCAGAGGCACTATATCCCACAAATAGGAATACACAGAGGCCACTTGAAGAAGAACTACAAGGTACTTTGGAAAGTTAAAATGGGCTATGCCAGCCCTCATGTGATTTATCTGGGATTCTAGGTGTTTCAGACCTGACACATAAAATAGTGAGCCATCCCCGTGATTATAATTCTAATGCTAATATGGGTTTCACAAACATTGCTGAGAGAATATACCCCTTTCCTAGACCAGGCAAGTTTAATAGGCTTTCAATTATGAATCGTGTTCATATCTGTCAGTATCATTACAATCATAACATTTTATATTAGCAGTTAGATGCAGAGGGTAATTACCCTAAATGTCTCTGCTTCATCCCCTGCCAGCCCAGCAATGGCTGAAATTGGCAGCACAGGACCATAGTAGAGGTCTTGGATACCAGGATGTGAAAAAAAGACATCCTGGTTATACATCAGAGACCCATCTTCGGCAGGGAGTCTGACAGGCCTGCAGAAAGGAAAAGAAATAGCATATGAGCTGAGGAAGCACTTACAGAAAACAAACACTCATACATAGCTGGGAAGTATGTTTTCAAAACCTGGAGACTCTGACCCTTAGTTGACGTTCTAATGCAAACACTTTACCTCTATTATAATAATGAAAGACTGATGTAAACAACCAGTTTAAATGGCAGATACTGTTGTAATAAAGAATAATAGGCCTGGTCTACACTGAAAAGTTACATCAGCATAGCTATGTCGGCATGGAAAAAAACCACCCCCACTGAGCACTGTAGCTATCACAGCAAAATCCCTAGTATAGGTGCAGCTATGCAGACAGAAGAGGGCTTTTGTCAATATAGCTAACTTCGTTCAGGGAGGCAGTGTTCCTACAATGACTCCTTCTGTCAGTGTAGATTGAGTCTATGCTATGGGGCTAAGTGGACATAGCTGTGCCACTATAGCTATGCCAATATAGTCTCCATAGTGTAGACATACACATAATCTTTCTACTTCAGGAGAAGGTCTGAGCACAGAACTGGCAGTGGTGAACTTCTGCATTCTATCCCGATGTCTGCTTCTGACACTGATTCCTTTTTGTCTTGGGCAAGTAACTTAACCACTCTTGGGATATGTCACATAGCGATGAAAGACCAGAGACAGCAAGTCTCAGAGCTCAGGTCAACTGACTCAGGGTCACAGCACTTGGGCTGCAGGGATAAAAATAGCAGTAAAAAGTTTGGACACAGGCTGGAGCCTGGGTTTTGAAATCCTGTGAGGGGGGAGGGTCTGAGAGCCTCGGCTTCAGCCCGAGCAGCTACACTGCTATGTTTAGGCCCACTGTCAGTTGAACTGAGCCCTGAGACTTGCTGCTGCAGGTTTTTTATTTCAGTATAGTCATACCCTGGGTCTCAGTTTTCCCATCTGTGCATTGGGGTTAATAATTACCCTCCCAGCAGGGAGTTGTGAAGATTCATTGCTAAGGTTTGAAAAGTGCTTTAAAGATGAAAAATGCTCTAAATATTATTCTCCTGTTGCATTCTGAGTGGTATTCAGAAAGCGTCTTTTGTGTATGATCACCAATCAGATAGCAGAGTACCTATTAAAATGTATAAGGAAGGGTGAGTTTGCAGTAGTTTGGGGAATATGCCGATTTATGACGACAAAATTTTATGTAAAAATGTATAAATAAATAATAATCCTTCAACCAAATTCAGTTCCTGCCAACTGGAGTGAAGAGAGAGAAAAATAAATACATCTTCCTAAGTAAACTTTATAGTGATAAAAAGCAAAAAGAATCCAGCTTGATTTTCAGATCCCACATTAAAGGCTGGTCTACACTTACACATTTTACCAGCAAAACTGTGTCTGTGCGGGTTGTCACGTTTTGCTGACATAGGCATGCTGGTAAAAGCCCTAGTGTAGACTGTTATAATGATACAATAACAAGGAGTCCGGTGGCACCTTAAAGACTAACAGATTTATTTGGGCATAGGCTTTAGTGGCCCAAATAAATCTGTTAGTCTTTAAGGTGCCACCAGACTCCTTGCTGTTTTTGTGGATACAGACTAACACGGCTACCCCCGATAATGATATAATGGTACCTTATATCAGTATAACTTATTTCAGTTTTCAACTGGAATAAGCTATACTAGTATAAGCACTTTTATACGTCCACACTAGACAAGGTTTGCTGTTTTCTCTCTCTCTCTCTCTCTCTCTCTCACACACACACACTCACACAACTAGTATAGTTAAAGCAGCAAAACTATTAAGTGTAGACAAGCCCTGAGTCTGTAGTGTTGGGCGAATTACACTGAGCATTAGAAAAATCACCTTTGGACTTGTAAACTCATCACACAGGATATGTTAATCACAGAGAGAACAAGCGTTGGACCCAACCTGGGTTTTTTTTTTTTTGCAGACCAGTCTGTGACCACATCTTCTGCTTTAAAATACACACATTCCACTTTACTAAATGATCTTTGCAGGCAAGAAACTCTGTCTAAACATGGTAATCACATGCAACAGCAGCAGTGCAAGCTTTCCTACATTGCCCTGTCAATATTCCTCAGTCCTGTAATGGCAAAGCCACCTGCAGGAGTGGGAAGATAGTCCAATCTCCATGTGCATTCAATACTTGGCCTCTTAGCAAAGACTGCTACCAAATCTGACCATTCATATCAGCTATAGTGATGGTTGTAATGTGGAGACCTGAGCACTAGGAAATGTTATCACAAATTCAACACACAAAACTCAAGAGACAGACAGTTAAAGATCTTATTGGTTGTGATTTAAAGGGTTGTCAGTTAATCTTAATTGGATCCATGGTCTTTGTAAATGGATATACCTCAGTGATCCTAAACACTAAAATAAAGGTTTCAGAGTAGCAGCCATGTTAGTCTGTATCCGCAAAAAGAAAAGGAGGACTTTTGGCACCTTAGAGACTAACAAATTTATTTGAGCATAAGCTTTCGTGAGCTACAGCTCACTTAAAGCTTATGCTCAAATAAATTTGTTAGTCTCTAAGGTGCCACAAGTCCTCCTTTTCTTTTTACTAAAATAAAGTTAACTCTACAGTTTTCTTTTAGCCTGGAAGGTGTGTTACTTACTTTGACTTGAGATGATGCTCTTGATCATTCCTTTCGATATTCCAGACAGTAAGGGAGTTTTCATTGGACAAACAAAGCTGGTGCCAGCTCATGGGGTTAAAGCTCATAGAGGTCACTGTCACACCTGGTTGAGATTTACTGCACAAAAGGATATTTTCTTGCCAGTCCCTTCAAAAAGGAGAATTTAAAAAAAGTATCAAATAAGTCATAAAATTCAGAATGACCATTTAGACTCGATCCTGAGAAGTGCTGATTGACATCCATGGCAGTAGCAGATGCTCCACTCCTCAGGAATCTGGCACCTTGTCCCAGACAAAAACTGTCAATCAAGTTAATTCTTCTTGGTGGGAATGACAAAAGAAGCTGGATAATCAATCATACGTAAAATGAATATTGTTTAGGACGAAGATTGCTACTAACTAAGAGAAAACATTACAAGAATATGCAAAACAAATAGTGCTGCTGTGCATCACAGGCAGCTATGCTTTGTGGACAGGGCATTAGGCTGGAAGTCAGGAGACATAGGTTCTATCCCTAGCTCTGTCATTTATTCTTTGTGTAATCCTGGACAAGTCACTTCCCTCCACCCAGCTCTGTGCCTCAGTCTTCCTATCTATAGGACAGGGACCATAATCCTTACAGGCCTCTGAAAAAGAGCTTTAAGATGTATGGATAAAAATCCTATAATTATTATAGGTAAGAAGGTAAACATTTGTGTTTTCACATGCTATCCTTGGAATTGCTTAGCATCATTGAAGGAGAACAGTCACCATCTCCTGAACATCATATTTAACACTAACGTCTTATGAACATTTGCAATTTAAAAATATATTGATAGAGCACGTCACTTGAACTTGGAGTTGGAATTTCAGCTTTATTATGTATGACTAAGGTTGAAGTGAAGAACTCTAGCATGTACATGCTACTGTGTATGAGTTTAGTATAATCCTGCTGGTTTAGCTTGTGACAAATTCATTTATAGATATTGATCAGGATGCAAGACAATTATTAATATGAATATCACACTGGAAAAAAATGGGTGTTGGGAAACAAATAAAACATGATTTAAGGGGTATATTTTATCTTGATGCACTAGTATTAACACATGTTCAGTAGCTCCCATTAATATTAAAGGAAGTTAGAAGGTGAAATTCTGGCGTAAAAGGATGTTAGTGTAGCTCTCTCCCTAAAGATCTGTCCGTGTGCTCTGATACATAGCAAGCTGTGCCAAGCTTCTTTTGTTGTAGCTAATTTACTAAGATATGATGTGATATGGCGTATGTGTCTGAAAAAGCATCTGGCACTAAGCCATTGCTTTAAACAGAAGAAAGATCTAGGCATAAAATGTCTGTCATGAAAAGCCGCTTTTCATTATCCACAAGCTTCCTATACTTCAAGCCCAGGCTAACTTTAAAAAAATCTCTTTTATCTGTGCATAGCAAACAATTTGAGGATTACAATACAGATAGACATTGTACAATCATCATATTGAAATCGCAGAACAAATACTAAAAATATTTTGCTCTATTTTACCCTGTAAAATATTATTTCTGTGTACTCAAAGTAGGAAGAATGCACACTGATGGGTAATCAGACTGCTTAGATGAAGGCCCTGATTCTGTAATGAACTTCACACAGGTGCACTTAGTGGAGCTCACTGCAGGACCAAGGCCTAATATTATAACAACATCCTGGTTTTTTTTATTAAATCATTTCAGACTTGAATTGTGGGTCATTCCATTGTGACAACTAGCTGCTTGGGGTCAAATTCATTCTGGGGTCACTTTGCTGATTAAATAAACTTAAAGCAGATGACCTTACAAAGTTCCACTACTTTGAAAGGTTCCACCATTTCCAGTGGAATTTCCCATCTTACAGGACTGGCAGAACCTTTTAAACTGGTGGAACTTTTAAAGTGTACGCAAGGCATAAACTGGGCCAACCATGTTAATTCTGTTCTGAATGGTCATTGTTCATGCCTTTTAGACTGCTCTTCAAGACAGAGAGTCAGTTGTGTGATTGGCGTACTTTATCTGTTGTAAAGCATGTTTCAGCCTAAATCCTGAGCTGAATCACACAGCTAGAGTACGTGATGCATGTTATTCTTCTCCATTGGGGACTGAGAAGAAGAATCATTATTATTTATTATTACCGCAGTAGGTTGGGCATGGTGGCGCACGCCTGTAATCCCAGCTACTTGGGAGGCTGAGGCTGGCGGATTGCTCACAGGTTTTGAGCTGCGGTGCTCTATGCCAATCAGGTGTCCAGTGCCACTGACAGCCTGGCCAGCAGGTGGCTGAAGGACTGGCTAGAATAACACAAACAATGTGTTGTGATTGGCGCGCTCTCTCTGTGAGGGCTGATGGACCAATTGCTCAAGGTGGCAGTTGCCTTCTCACCCCCCACATGCCCCTGTACAGCCAAGGGTCTCTTGGAGCTGAGCTGTACACAGGATAGACACTTCTTGTGAATGCCTGCTTGCCCCATGATCCTCCCTCCCTGTGCTGTGGAACCACTCCAGAAACAAAGGTAGGGGCAGGATTTAAGTTGCTCACAAAGATCAACTTAAAAAATAAACAATGAGTTCTATTTCATTATCCTCAACCTATCTCACCATATGTCTTTTCATGGCACTGAAGCTTCAAATAATCAGACCAAGTGGCTCAAGCACCTCATGAAGTGCTGCTGTTTGGCACAGCTATGAAAGACACCTGGCTTCAAGTGCTAGTCCAGGTCTCTTCATCCCAAAGCTGTGAATGCTGTGGAAGTTGATCCTGCTGAGGTGATTGAATGGATACACGTGACCCTCAGGACAATGAAAGAGCGGTTGGGGCTTTAAAGCCCCTTTCCTGTTCTCAGCTGGAAGTTGTGACAAGGATGGTGGTGTTTTAAGGAGAGAGAAACTGGGAACTCTCAGGGATTTGATAGGAGTGCTGAGACTTTTTATTGGAAAACAAATATGTAGCATTTACAAAGCATTTTATATCCCCAATCTGCTTTACGAACTTTAACTAATTAATCCTCATATAAGCCCCATGAAGTAATTAAGATTCATTATCCCCATTTTACAGAGGGAGTAGCTGAGCAGGAATGTTAAATGGCTTGCCTAGGACCATCGAGAAAGTCAGCATTAGAACTCAGCAATTTCTGGCTACCAGTCCTGTGCTCTAGCTAGCAGGCAACTTTCTCTCACAATTACCACTGCAGTCAGCTTCCAGGACTGTTCACATAATTAAGTGGTGGAAAGGCTTATTTTCCTGTTATAAATATATCAAAATGTAAAATCTTGAAGAAAACAGTCTGGAAATTAGCTATGGCAAAATAATAAATCTTTTATGAAGTCCTACTCAATGCAAGGCAATTCAGGCAGAGAATGTTTGCAGACAGTGGCAGATCAGAGAGGAATGAGGAAGCCAAGGCATCATTTGGCCTTACTGGTTTCTCTTGGCAAGTCAGTGAATTGAAGCT
Organism: Natator depressus; assembly: GCF_965152275.1. NCBI lineage: Eukaryota > Metazoa > Chordata > Testudines > Cheloniidae > Natator > Natator depressus. The sequence goes on along the minus strand of NC_134240.1, from coordinate 118,152,555 downwards.
CTGCTCAAGGAGTGCACATATAAAAACCTTCACCTAAGTATCCAGTATTAAAGAAACAGGTCTGATACTTACCATATTGAAAGAGCAAATTCTGGGACTGAAGAGTAACTGGCCAGATAAGGACCCGTGTAACTGAATGCAAGTAAAGAGTAGTCCAGCTGAGCCTGCCCTAAAATATAAAATTAATAGCAATGATTTTAGTCAGCCTTCGGCTTCACTTTGTACAACCACAAGCTTGAAGGAATAATCCACGATTATTCACTTTGATTTGATCATACAAAGACAATTTTCATTACGGTTTTTAAGAAAAACAAAAAAACAAAAAAAAGAAGATATAAAACTGCTTCTATAGTTCTGTTCTAGAAATAGAATAGTCCTCACAGGTATCTATGTCCACTCACCACTCCAATCCAAGCCAACACATGACTGCCCCCCATGGAACATTCTCCTGGGCTTTTCCATCTTGTTTTATTAAAACTTTGTGCTTCTATGGTGCTTTCCCTCCAAGGATCTCAAAGTGCTTTACAAACATTTATTTATTCACCAGCTGCCCCCGGCAGTAGAGAAGTATTAAGATCCCCATTCAACAGATTGGGAAACTGAGGCATAGAGAGGTTAAGTGACTTGCTCAAGATCACACAGGAAGACTGTGGAATGGGGAATAATATAAACCAAATTTCCTAACTTCCAACCCTTTAACCAGAAGACCATCAACTGAGCTGTCTCAAACAACAGAATTTAGTTGGTGTTGGTCCTGCTTTGAGCAGGGGGTTGGACTAGATGACCTCCTGATGTCTCTTCCAACCCTAATATTCTATGTTTCCCACCACTTTCCCTGGGAGACTGCTCCAGTTTAATTAATCTCATTGGTAGGAAATCTTCCCCATTATTCAGCCTATGTTTTCCTTTAATTAATTTCACCCCATTAAAGCCCTCCACTCCTGCTTTGCTGTTCACACTCCTTAAATGTTTACTGCCATATTCCCCTTTAGTTGTTGTTAACCAAGCTATACATGTATGTGTTTTTACTCCTAAATGATTATCAACTGGTTGAGTCTGTGCATAGCATACCAAATCAAATTTAAGGAAGAGTCTTTAGGCTCTTAGTCTTAAGGCTTAAGCAAAATACACCTCTCTAACTGGAGAAAGGCTGCCCTTTGCCTGCTATGTTTGCATTTTAAAGAATTTAGCTGAGCCATTCATATTTCTATAGTTTGAAAGAATCCATTGTGAGGACAGAGAGGCTGGCATCATTCTTCAAGTGATTAACTCAGCCCATGAAGTATGGTACTCCAAAGTAATATACCCAGCAATAAAACAGGGTAAGATGTGGCAAAACCAATGTTTCTTTCTATGGAGTAAGAAATATGGAGTCTTCTTAGTCAGGATAGGACAACATTAAAAACCAACTTCTTCAGATGCAGATGCCCTAAAAAACCCAAATTCAATGAGAACTTCTTTGCCTACTGAGAAAATCATTGTGCATGTTTCTTTAATTGTCTTATTCAGAAGGAAAAGATCAAATATTAATACAAGGTATTTTAATCAAGCTGCTAGCACTGCTGACTCAGTCCCTGTTCCCACTGAAATCCATTGCAAAGATCTCACTGACTTCCATGGGTGCCGCGTAAGCCCTTAATATTGCCCTCTCATTCAGCTCTTAGCCACGCTTACAAATTCAATGGGATTGTAGTGGATCTAAGGGCTGTAGATCTGGGTCTTTATTTGAAAGCAGTCCAGGGATCTTTATAGTGCTCCCTGCATCTCTCCTGTCATTAGATACCTTTCTGCCATGCTATTTTAAGAGGTTTCTATTCTTACCAAAATGCCCTTCATGAGATGATGATTTAGTATTTATTTTAATGGAATAGGAACCAGGAAAGGAAACCCCCATCACTACCTTTTATTTCTGACCGTTTAACCAGTCCTGGAAAAGTGTAGATATAGATGACAGGATTTAGCTTCTGGTCTGAAAAAGCCACCACTTGACTTTTCCCATTCACTGCAAAGGCTCCAACGTGACCATTCTTGCACTTCAGCACTGTCTTCTTCTTTGTTTCAATGTCAACAAAAAGGATGTAGTTGCCACAGGGGTAGCAGATAGTCTTGTCATTGACAAAACCAACATTCCTGTTTGTGAATCCCTGAACCCATCTTTGGGGAAAAAACAAGGGAGCATTATACACTGGACATAAATACATTTTATTTAAAAAAACAACATGAAACAAGAGGATGGCAGCAAACGGAAATTATAGTGATCCAAGGCCTGGGACTTGCTATATTCAGTCCTGGACCCGTGTCAGAAAAACACCAGTAGGAGGGCCAGAGACAGTTTCACGATCCATAATCACGAATCATTAGAGCAGCACTTCTCAAAGCATGAGGCATGCCCCATTTGGGGAGGCACGAAAGACCAGCAAGAGGAGCTTGGACAGATGTCTGCATTTTTCTCTAGTTTCAGATTTCACTTAAAAAATCTGCCTGGTCCACACACAGCGCTTGTAACCATTTCTGTTAAGGGTGTGATTTTTCACTGAAAGAGTTATAATGGCACAGCCCCCAGTGTAGATGCAGTTATGCCAGTATAAAGGTGCCACCTTCACTGCAAAGTTTGCCGGCATGACTACGCTAGGAGTGTGTGTGTGTGTGTGGGGAAATATCACACCACAACTGCCATAGCTATGCTAGCAACGCCTCCCTCCTCCCCACCCGTGTAGGCACAGCTATACTGACAGGAGTCCCTTTCCTGATATAGCTTATGTCACTCAGGGAGGCAGAGCCAGTTCTAGGTTCAGATAAGCATGGCAGTCTCCCTGAGTGCCAACTTCCAGGTGGCACCATACTGCTGTGCCACTCAGCTTTGCGGGGGCTGTTTTGGCTTGGCCTCTTGGGGTGAAATTTTTTCCTGCTGTGGCCAGCAAAATGGCTAGGACTGCTCCTGCAGAGAAGGTCAGGACTCCTTTTATTGGTATCAGCTGCATCTCCACTAGAGGACTTACTCTTACAGCTATATAGGAAAAGCCTTTGTAGTTAGACTAGCTCTTACTCCCACAAGAGTCAGTTATAGTGGTATAAAGCACCTTCATCCCAGGATAACTGTGTCCACATTAGGGTGGCTATACCACTTCAACTATACCGGCATTGTTGAAGTGATTCAACTTTTGAATGCAGACAAGGCCTTAGTCTTTAGCTCTTACAATCAGAAAAAAAACCTTTAAAATTTGATCCAAGTGTAATTGACAACATCTGCCCGAATTTACAGACGACTTAAAATAATAGCTCTACTGCCCCATTGATTTCAATGCATGCTAACTCAAATGCCAACAATAGTTAACAGTGTAGACATTTAAAGTATTTCACAGGGTGGAGGCAGGGAAGATGCATACATTAAGATAGGTAGACCTTTAGCAACAGGTTAGGTTTACAAGGAGGATAGAATTGGTTTCATTTTCCTGAAGGGTATGTGCTTTAAAACTTTCAAAAGTTTGGGTAGCACTGTACTAAAGCTAGAAATACATACCTTATACTTGTGATCTTTATTCTTCAGCCTCTTTTGTCATAAGGTTTTGTGACAGATTGGCAGACGGGTTCCCTCACTGTCCCATTAACCCTTTGTGTAGTACCTTCCACAGTTAGCACCTTCTCTTCTTTATTCTGTGCCTAATCTCTCCCTCTCTTCTGTCCTTTTCTAAGACTTGGTCTACACTACAGAGTTAGGTCAACGTAAGGCAGCTTATGCTGACCTAACTCTGTAAGTGTCTACACTACAACATTGCTCCCGCCGATATAAATTGCCCACTACACTGACCTAATAACTCCACCTCCACAAGAGGTGTAGCACTTAGACCGATGTAGTTAGGGTGATGCAGTGTCTGTGTAGACACTGTGTTACTTACATCACCTGTTGGCTGCGAAACCCATTGTATGTGGCTCACAGCTCAAGCTTCTGGCACCAGGGTGGGTGGGGAGGCTCTAGCTGTCAGTGCCTCACTATGCCTCACACAGTTAAGTTAGTGGAAGTGCTCCTGGTGAGGATGAGCACCACCAACAGAAGGAACATTGTGTGGACATGAATCACTGCAGTAATTATTGTGGTGGCTGTATATCAACCTAACTTAGGTTGACCTAAGTTTGTTGTGTAGACAAGGCCAGGGTCTTTTCTCTTAGCACTTCTGTGAATTTTTCTACTTTCTGTTTTCCTTTTCTATAGTGTTTCTTTTGGGTGGAGTGCTCTCCTCCCCTTCCCCACATGACGGCTTTCTCTTACTCTCTGTCCCACTCACCAGAGGGCTACCTGCTCCTTGAGAAGTTTGGGGGTGTTCATTTGTGCTTCCCTGAGGAATCAACACATGCTCACAGATCAGCTGAGCAACATGGCATCAGAAAAGAGAAGTTAAGCTGGTAAGCTTCTTCCTGAGCCCTCTACAGATGCACCAGATTTATGGCCAGCCAGCCAGGTTCCACTTCAAAACTACTTCTCATTTGAATTTTTTATTTTATATAATATAATATATTATATTATAAAACAAGTCAAAATTGGAACAAACTATTTCAATTTTATTTAAACGAAAAAGTTGGAATTTTGTTTCATAGAAATTTTCAATTTTTTTTGTTTTCATTCCAGTTCAGAATAGGAAAAAAAATTCAGAATCACAGATTTCTCCATGAATTGGAAAATCCCATTCCCACCCAGCTCTAGAGGTCACCTCAAGTCTCTTGAGTGATCCCAGATTGAAGGTGGGGACAGCACTGGCCAGCTTCAGAGACAGAGGAATATTACTATTTGAGGATCAGAAGGCTTGTGGTTGCAATGTGAGGCTTTTGAGAGAGAAGATTAAATGATTAAGGGTTAAATGATTCTCTCCTTCAATAAGTGCTGAAGCTAACTGCAGGCTCTGCTTCCAAATATCAGTAATGGTAGACACGATGGCTGAGATACTCAAAACAGTAAAGGGGTTTTAAACACTTATTTTCCATTAATCGAACAGAAAATGTATGTAAATCCCTTGGAAATCTCAACCAATATACATGTGCAATAGATTAATTTGACTGTAATTCATTTTTGCACAAAGCCAGAAAGGATGTTGTGGGACTGTCATATGCTTTGAGAGGAAAAAGATTTTCATTGCACACAGGTGGGACAATTGTAGTGTCTGTGGGGATCAAAAAATCCCAAATCTCTGATCTTTAAGGGACTGGCAGAGACAGGGAGAGAGGGCGGAGGGAAGGAAATAAAGAGGTTGAGAGCCACTGGGGTGGGAAACAATGGAGTTCAGGGGATATAGAGGGATTACAGAAATTTAGGGGATTGGGGCTCAGAGGTTCTGGACAGGATGGAACTGAGGGAGGGGGACAGATTGAGTATGTGGGTTCAGGGATAGGGAGGTCAGCAGGTGAGATAGGAGCTGAGGGTGAGGTGGCAGGCTCTGAGGGGTGAGGTACATGGGGGTTAATGGGCTGGGGCACATGGGAGTTATGCGTAGGGTACAGGGGGTTGAGGTGTGGGTACATGGGGTTAATGGGGTGAGAGGGGCTTGTGGTATACGGGGTTAATGAAGAGAGTCTCAGGGGTGGGGTACTTGAGGTTTAATGGGGAAGGGCTGAGGGGATTGGGTATATAGGGGCTAATGGGGGGGTTAAAGGGTGGGGTACAGGTGGTTAACAAGGGGGCTGAGGGGCTCGGAAACAGGATAAATGGGGTGGGGATCAGAGGCAGGTTACATGAGGATAATGACTGGGGTGGAGCTGAGGGGTGAGATACATAGTGGTTAATGGTTTCAGAGTAGCAGCGGTGTTAGTCTGTATCCGTAAAAAGAAAAGGAGTACTTGTGGCACCTGAGAGACTAACAAATTTATTTGAGCATAAGCTTTCGTGAGCTACAGCTCACTTCATCGGATGCATTTGATTCTCAGATGGGCCAAGCACCTCTAGTTGCCATTGGCTTAGATTGGGCATTCTTTGGATACTCAGGACCTCCAAAGATCAGACCTTTCATCTCTCTGTGCCTCAGTTCTCAGTCTAAAATGGGGACGATGATGCATTCCTATCTCACGGGGTGGGCGTGGGGGATGAATATAAATTCATGAATGTCCATAAGGTACAGTAATAAGATATTACAGTGATTATATTAGTTTATAACCACTTAGGGCTTGTCTACACTTGAAATACTACAGTGGCACAGCTGCAGCTGCTATGGTGCTTCAGTGTAGACACTATCTATGCTGACGAGAGGGATTCTCCTGTCGGTGTAAGTAATCCTACTCCCTGAGAGGCGGTAGCTAGGTCAATGGAAGAATTCACAGGGATTTAAATTGGCTTAAGTATGCCGCTCAGGGATGTGGATTTTTCACACCTCTGAGCTCATGAAAGCTTATGCTCAAATAAATTTGTTAGTCTCTAAGGTGCCACAAGTACTCCTTTTCTTTTTATAGTGGTTAATGGGGTAGGGATGAGAGGCTTAGGGGGTGGGATGCATGGGGTGGGACTGAGGGGCAGGGCATGTAGGTGTTAATGGGGGTTCAGGGTTGGAGCACATGGGTGGCTTGGGGGCAGGCTACATGAGGATCAATAGGGAACTCGGGAGGCACGGTACATGTGGGCTAATAGGAGGATGGGGGTGGGGCACATGAGAGTTCAGGGCACATGAGGGTTAATGGGGGGCTGGGCACATGGAGGTGAACGGGAGCTGAGGGCAGAACACCTAGGGGTTAATACAGGTGGGGGGCACATGGGGTTAACGGCTGGGGCTGCAGACAAGACTAATGGGGTACTGAGGGGCTCAAGCACAGGGCACATGGCGTGAATGGGAGTGCTGAGGGGCTCAGGGGTGGAGGCATAGGCACCTCAGGGGGCAGGGCACATGGCGGTTGGGGGAGCTGAGGGCAGGACACTGGAGGCACTGAGAGGTTAATTGGGCTGGGCACTGGAGGCTCAGGGAGGTACAGTACATGAGAGTTAAGGGGGTGGGGCACAGGAGGCTCAGGGAGGTACATAGGGCTAAGGGGGACTGGGAGTGGGGCACATGGGGTTATTTGAGGGGCTCAGGCAGGCACATGGGGCTAAGGGAGACTGGGGGTGGGGCACATGGGGGTTATTTGGGAGGCACAGGCGGCTCAGGGAGGCACATGAGGCTAAGGGGGGCTGGGGTGGGGTACATGGGGGTCAAGGGGGTAGGGCACAGGCAGCTCATAGAGGCAAATGGGGCTAAGGCGGACTGAGGGTGGGGCACATGGGGGCTAAGGGGGCAGGGCACAGACGGCTCAGGCAGGCACGTGGGGCTAAGGGGGGCTGGGGGCGGGGCACAGGGGGCTAAGGGGGCGGGGCTCAGGGGGGCACGTGGGGCTAAGGAGGACGGGTGGGGCACATGGGGGCTAAGGGGGCAGGACACAAGCAGCTCAGGCAGGTTCGTGGGGCTAAGGTGGGCTGGGGGCGGGGCACAGGGGGATAAGGGGGTGGGGCACAGGGGGCTCAGGGGGGTACGTGGGGCTAAGGAGGACGGGTGGGGCACATGGGGGCTAAGGGGGCGGGGCACAGGCAGCTCAGGGAGGCACATGGGGCTAAGGGGGGCTGGGGGAGGGCCACATTGGGGCTAAGGGGGCGGGGCACAGGCGGCTCAGGGAGGCACCTGAGAGTTAAGGGGGGGCTGGGCGGGGCACAGGCGGCTACGGGGGCTGTCATGGCGGGCTATGAGCGCCCTCCCCCACCTCACTTCCAGGTCGGCTCCTTTGGCGACGCGGCGGCCGATGTCCTCCCCATTCTCCGCGTCAGACTCCATAGCCCCCAACCCCAGCAGCACAGGCCCCGCGGCCGCACCGTTTACATCGGTCTCCTAGGAACAAGAACAGCCTCTGCCATTGGCTATTGCGGTGCTTCCCCCGTACGCCAACTTCCAAACATGCAGCTGATTGGCTAAACTCTCACTGCCGGCAGCAACCAATGAGCGATGGGTTGGCAGTTAAAGGGCCAGTGCAGTATTGGGAGGGAGAGGCTGTAGGCGGTCTCTACTGTGGGGCCCAGAGCCCTAGGTCTTTGTCCTTTATCCCCTGCCTGGCAACTGACCCCAACATCTGCCCTCTCCTCTACCAGCCACTCCTATGGGGGCAGGGTAGCTTTGCACTGCAGCAGAGCTGAGAAATAAGGAGCTGATAGTGTAGACAAAACAGGACCAGTTTGAGTCAAAATCACTTTGAATTGTAAAAGAGGGTCGATTGGAACAGAGGTCTGCCATAGACCCCCAGGATCCCACTTGGGTATGGCTAGAGACTGCTCTAATAATATTAGAGCAATGAATACTATTGGGAATTGTGCCATAATGGGAGACTTTAACTTCCCAGCAAATTACAGTGCTAGGGCCCTGTGATTGCTGGATGTGATACATTTTCTTCAAATCATCACCAAACCAACAAGAAATGATGCAAGTTAGACTTGGTGTTGGTAAATAGAGAGGACATCATAAAAGAGCTGCTCATAGGAAATAATTTTGGATTAAGTGATCATGAGTTGATTCAGTTTAAATTAAATGGAAGGATAATCAAAACTTGATTAGGGTTAACCCTAACCCAAAACGTAAGTATCCTCTTTTTTTTTATTTGAAAAGGGCAGTCTTTGGGAAATCAAGGGAATTAGTTAAAGGTGTCAGCCATGCTGAAGAACTCAAGAACATAAATATGGAGGAGGCTTGGAATATCTTCAAATCAACTATACAAAAATGGAAATTTGCAACCCAAGCAAGGGAAAAAACTTGTTGGGAAAGGCACGAGATCCAGGTGGATGAATAACCGCCTCAAAAAGTTTAGTAGAAGTAACCAGAGAGCCTATTGGGAATGAGAGAGAGCCTATAGGGAATTAAATGGAACAGCAAAGAAAGCTACATCTTGGAGGTTAGATAATGTAGGAATAAAGTTAGAATTGCTAAAAGCCAAGATGAATTAGCTGTTGCTAAGGAAACTGAATAATAAAATGGTTTGTTATGTAACCCTTCTGCCAGGCCAAGTTGATAGCAGCAAGGGCCAGGTTCAGTACACAGGGGTTCCCTCTCATCAAAGCAAATGCAAAACTGGCTCGAGCCCCCACCCAGTGACCTGGGAAAATCTTACACACCCCCTGGGCGCCTCAAAGAGATAATACTTCCCCTCTCGCAAGCACAGAGTCTGGGTGTAGCAGAGAATCTTTAATAACATGAGGTAAACGACATCAGCATTAAATTGGGGAAACACCACAACTAGTGTTCATTAACTAAACTATGAGCAAAGACCCACCCCAGCAAATTGGGCCACATCCTTTCCCTCGGGTTCTTGAGTCCCAGAACCCAAACGTCTCTTGAGTCCAGCAATCCACAAATCACCCAAAGTCCAAAAAGTCCAGCCCCAGAGTTCAAAAGTTCATCTGCAGAGTGTTGCTCCCCAGTCTGGCTAAAATGTGCCTGTGTGTGGGGGGAAAGAGGTAAGGGACACCTTACGTGTCCTGAAGCTGACTGCCCCACAGGGCTCTGCTCCGCTGTCTCATGAACGGCTCCACTCTGCACAGCTGGCCGTCTCACGAACAGGTCCGCTCTGCACAGCTCGCCTTGCCGTCTCACAAACACTCCGCTGTCTCACAAACAGCTCCGCTCTGCACAGCTCGCCTCACTGTCTCACAAACGCTCCGCCAGCCTATCCACAAACAGCACCACTGCACTCTAGATCTTCTGGCTCCCCACTACTTGACACAGTGCTCAATGATTCCAGCTCTCAGTGATTTCAGCTCATAGTAGTGGGACCTTAGTGCTAGTGCACCATAAGGCCAAAGTGAATTCAGCACAGTACCTGTAACAAAACTCTTAACAGACCCAAAATTAGCTCTGACATTCCACAGTGGAGAAAGACAGAGGTGCAATTGGTGTTCCAGGCCCACACCACCAGGTACTAATACCTGTCTCAAGCCTCTCTCCATTCACAGAGTTTTGGAACCCATGTCCCTTGCCTAGCGAGGGCTAGTTAGTTGATGGTGAGTCTCTCCATCATAACAAAAGGCCAAGTACAGTTCCAAGCACAGTTCCCATAATCAGGGTAATAACAATTTATTCTTCCCGCCCCAATAACAGAGACACTGGGGATCCCACAACAGCCAAAGTGACCATTTGGGCAGTTATGGCCTCATTCTAGGCGGGGTGGGTGTGCCTATGCAAATGAGATCAGCCCCTGAAGTTCTTTTCCACAACTTGCCACACCTCACCACCAGATGTCAGGGTGGAGCTCATCCTGACTCTGCTTACAGTTATATAAATAAAAAATGAATAAGGAAGGATGTTTGAACTGCTATGGAGCCGAAATGGGGAAGGAGATTAAAGATAAATATAGGTATGGCCCAACATCAATGAATACTTTGCCCAACATGTCCGAGGAAATCATCTAACCTTCAGAGATGTGAGGTTCAGGATCAGCCTCCCAATAGAAGTTGTGGGGGCGAACAACTTAAATTAGTTTTAAGAGCAAGCTGGAGAAAAGTATGAATGCAATTGTATGATGAGATTGCTTGTGATGGTAGGGGGCAGGGCTTAGCAACATTTGGGCTCACTTCTAGTTTGTGTCTTCTCTTCCTAAAAGCTCATGCTTCAGGACTACTGCCAGCCCCTGCAAGGATCAGGAAGGGATTCCTGCCATCCCTAAATGTATTCTGGGTTGTTGGGTGGTTTGGTTGTTTGGGGGTTTTTTTGGGTCTCTTTCCTTTGAAGCAACAGAGATGGTGGTAGCTGGAGATGGTACATGGAAGGGGGTGGGCCAGTGCTCTGAGGTGGTACCAAGCATTCTGTCTCTTGGTTGTTTGGCTGGCTGGTTCTACCTCACGTGCTCAGAGTCTAACTCATCACCATATGTTGGGTTGGGAAGGAATTTTCCCCCCAAGTCAGGCTGGTAGTGACCTTGGAGGCTTTTGGCCTTTCTTTGCAGCGTGTGGGCAGGGCCGGATTAATGCATGGGCTTTAGGGGCTGCAGCCTAGAGCCTTGGGCTAAAGGGGGCCCTGCAGGCCCGTGGGCTGGATGTGGCCCACTGCTTCTTTTCATCCAGCCCATGGCAAGTCTCCATGGTGACGGGCATTCAGGGAATCTTTGCACACTGCCCCAGCTCCCATTGGCCAGGTATGAGTGCAGAGTGGCCTGGCCCCTCTGTCTAGGAGTCGGGTATGCTGGCCACCTCGGGGAGCAGAGCCGCGTGAAGCCAGGGCAGGCAGGGATCCTGCCTTAGCCCTGCTGTGCCACCGACCAGGAGCTGCCCGAGGTAGGCGCCTCCTGGCCAGAGCCTGCACTCCCAACCCCTCCTGCACCGCACCCCTGTCCCATCCCTGTGCCCCTCCCCCCCCTCAGCTGGAGCTGCACTCCCTCCCGCACCCCACTCCACCTATGGGTGCAGGTCTTTTGCCAGAATTATCTGGCTATATCTCACTTACTTATTTTCTTGCTGTTGCAAGGGCCTAGAGCATTGGTCAGCTTCGGTCCCTCCTATTCTTTCCCTGTGGTACATAATACTCTAGTCTCCTGTGGGCTGTAATACTTTGATTTGATTTTGGTTGTTGGGTTTAGTGTGCAGGTGCTGGGTGGTATTGATGGCCTGTGATATGTAGGTGGTCAGGCTACGTGATCCAGTGGTCCCTTGCGACCTTAAACTCTATGGTCCACCCACCCACCTCAGCTCTCACCTGATATCAACCCCCCCACACACACCTCTCTCCTACCCACCTTACCACCCATCTGGTAGCAGCCCCCCTGGCTCCCTCCTTTACCAGCCATCAGCTATCCCCTCCTTACCAACAACCTGATATCAAATCTACCCACCTATACCACCTCAGCACCACCGGTATCAACCCCCATCTCAATGCCCATCTAGTATCAACCCCGGCCTACCTCTGCCCTCACTCATGTCTGGTATCAAACTCCTCTACCTCTGTCTTTCCCCCACCTTCACCAGCCACCCCTCACCCTTTCCTCCAGCCCTCCTGTGTACTGAGGGCGATGCATTTTTTTCATGCTGGAGCTCAGTGATGACTAGCAGTCAGTTATGTGTCATGAATGGGATACATAATGATTTGGCCCAAAGATATAACCCTATTTCTTCCCCTACATCCTTACTGACTATACAGTAAGGCCCATGTACTAGGTTAGCAATTGTGGGGAGGGGGGACCCTTCCCAGAACTTTAGCAATAAATCAATCAAAAAGTGACTTTGAGGCTGATCCTGCAGTCCTTACTCAGGCAGCATTCACTGCTGTTTGAAGGAAGTATCTTTGTAATCCACATTGCACCATCCACCTGCATTGTAACCTGGCTAATTATTACCCACTGCTAATATTTTCTTGCTTCGTCCAGAATCTGGATAGCTCCAGTGTGCAGAAGTGGCTTTCTTTCTCCTCCAACACTGTTGATTATTGTTTCAAGCAGACACATGCACACTTGCTTCCTTTATGATTCAGAGAAGAATTTAGCATGCCTTTCATCTAGATAGATAATTACATCAATTCTCTTAAAACATTCTCCTTTCGTGAGATACTTTATCCAGTGGAATTTTGTTTGGAAAAATTTGGTGGTGATTCTAATGTTTCAAATAAAGATAGCTGCTGAAAAAATGAACCACCAGATGGATAGATTTGCAATCTTTATCTACGTATTTATGTGGCTTTCATCGTTTAGCATCTTGAGCACCTCCCAAGTATTTTGACAGAAGTATCAATAACCATCTTTTTTCTTTCACAGAAGCAAAGTGTTTATAGGGTTTTTGATGTTTGTGTGTATTATTTTATTATTATTAATGATCTGTGCTGTGCCTGCACTGAGACACCCCAAACAAGACTGAGGGCCTGCTGTAGGAGGTGCACACAGGACACTATACGATAGTGCTGGAAAGAGTGCAAATTCTGACCACTGACAGCAGGGCAAATCTCTACCTTGCCTACAGTGCCTTGCAACTGGCACTCAGAATGCTCAGTGAACAGCATAAGTTCCATGTCTCAAAGAATTTACAATCCAAATAGGAACAAGGGGTGGCTGCTCGTGGAGGAACATGATGGAAAGATGAGGATGACCGTGCTGGAATCATGAGATTGCATGTATTAGCTGCATAGGTTTTGTTTTAAAATATAGCAAGTGAAGAAGAGATAATGATAAATCATTAACCGTGTGCGTGCCTCTGTGTATGTGAAAAGCTTCTTGAGAAGATTATTAGATCAAAGTGAGTTTTGTATTCAGTTCTGAAGTAGTGTGCCCTGTGACCATTCTTATTTCTTGTAAGAGCATCCCAATGTCTAGGTCCAGCTCCTGTGAAAGTTCTGTCATCTGACTCAGAAGCTCCTGTTATTGGTCAACAGTTTAATTGTTCCTATGAAACAGTGGTGTCCTGGGAGGTCATTGCCTCTACCTCTGTGGCGACAGAGGATAACAGTGACCAATCCCATGAACCATTCTGAATATCAGGACAGAGACCCCGAATTGGATTTTATTCAGTTGGAGCAGAGCACTGGGGTGATGTAATCAGTGTTGCTAAGCAGAGGAGTTATTGCATTATGTACTAGGTGAGCTGTAGCTCACGAAAGCTTATGCTCAAATAAATTGGTTAGTCTCTAAGGTGCCACAAGTACTCCTTTTCTATTTCAGGGTGTGACCGCATTCCTAGATATGAGTCAGATTAGGTGCCAGAAACATTCCTTTCCCATCCACAGTGAAAAACATGAAATGATGGTTATTGAAATGTCATGCTGGGCTGTACATTTGTAAGTGTACAGTCCAAACCCTGGAATTCATCATTATCCAGATCGGGCATTAGGGATGTAAATACCGTTTAAAAAGTTAACCCTTTAAATGATTTAAAATATTTTGTTTAAATGGTTAACTGATTAGAGGGCTGGCGTGTCTGGGGCCAGCCCAGGGGTTAACAGTTAAGGTGGGTTAACCGGTAAGACTAATGTTTACTGCTTAATATTTTACATCCCTACTGGGCATTTGGCCTGAATTCTGTCCCTGCACTTGGCATGCTCCTGCCTTGTAGACAAATTCTTCACTATGTTGTCCTTCTGCTCTGTATGTAGGTGAACACTTTATATAGAACAAATGGGCCCTTTCGACCTAGTGTCTTAAAACCTTAATGCATAACACCATTGAAATGGAGTGGTCTTTGTGGTCAAGGGCACCAACAAAGAGCCCAGAGGACACTGCAAACAGTGGAAATTCTACCCAAGGACAGTAGGGCAAAATTGTACCTTGCCAATAGTGCCATGATACTGTCCATACAGATCAGTCAGTGAATTGCATAGTACCTGGACAGGACAAGGAGCTGTGTTCACTCTATTGAGACTTGATGATAGGGTTCCAGAGAGTTGTCTTAATGTTCAGACCTGAGGCTAAAAGGGCTCAACTAGTCCACAGGCTATGAGATCTGTCACATACCATACTCAATTCCCTGGGGTGCCGGCGTTGGGTGTGGTCATCAAAGCATTTGGACAGTGGATATTATCATGTGCAGATTTATTGGTGTTGCATTGTGTATATGGATCCTACCTGTCCTTCCTTGGCTTACCAGCTATGGTTTACCAGACTGCCTGTGTCCTCCTTAATTACTACACCCCTCCTCCTTGCATCCCTGTAGGAGTGTCAAGCGCTCACCAGCACAGCCACTCCTGCTGGTCATCCAGGAATTGCTCTGAGTGCTGGATTTGAGCACCTCCTGCTGGCCTGGGTCTCTCCTGCCTCAGGCCCTATGTCCCTCCTGGACCTCAGTGCCCCTTACCCTAGGGGTCTGCCCCACAGCAGTCCCCATGCTCTGGGTCTCCTCTCCCAGTGGAACCCCCCTGCCCTCTGCCCACCTTGCCTCAGTAGCTACTGCCAGTCATCATCTAGCCCCCATTCTCTGGGGCTAACTGTAGTCTGTAATAGCCACTCATCACTAGCAAGGGGGGTTGGACCTACGACCCTTGTTGGCCCAGCTGTCTCCCTACAGCCCCAGTACCTCCTTTGGCCTTCAGCAAGGCCTCAGCCTGGGGACTCACTAGGCCAGAGCGCTACATCATCGCTCAGCTTCAGGGACCCCATATTCCCAGGTAGCTAGATCCTTCTCACTCCAAGGCTGGAGTGAAACTCTGTCTCCTCGCTCACAGCCCCTCTTATCAGGTTTCAGAGTAACAGCTGTGTTAGTCTGTATTCGCAAAAAGAAAAGGAGCACTTGTGGCACCTTAGAGACTAACCAATTTATTTGAGCATAAGCTTTCGTGAGCTGTAGCTCACGAAAGCTTATGCTCAAATAAATTGGTTAGTCTCTAAGGTGCCACAAGTGCTCCTTTTCCTCTTATCAGGGCCAACTGTGTCCTGATTGAACTGGCCACACCTGTGGCCAGCTACTCAGCCAGCCTCCCTCAACTGCTCTTAATCCCTTTTCTAATTGGGTCCCAGCCACAGCCCTCTCCAAGGGCTGCTTTTAACCCTTGCTCTCCTGGAATGAGGCAGCCACCCCACTACAATCCCACTCCACCAGATTATTCAAATGAGTCACTACTTCCATAACCAAAGGGGACAGTGACAGTTCCCTATTTAACCCTTGCCCTGTCAGAGGTAGATGTGGTAAATGAGGGCACTCAGAGGAAATGTCCCCTAAGAAATAATTAATTTTGGTAGCTGAGGTGTTAGGTGTTTGAGAATCTCCAGGGTAAGTACTGTAGAGGTTTCTTGCCTCTAGTGCTGGCAAGAGATATGAGATGAATGGGTTGTGTTTGTCCTGTGCACCACATGCCTGAGCAGTACATGCCACCCCCTGATCATATATATCACTCCTTGGGGCAAAGTTAGATAACCAGACAGCAACAATGACTGAGCAAAACTTCAGGCTACCAGTTCAATGCCAACCTTAGGGTTGAAACTACTGAAAACATTAGGCTGATAAGGTATCAATTCACCCTGTTAGCAGACATTGATCACCTCACTACTGACTGGTTTCAGAGTAGCAGCCGTGTTAGTCTGTATCCGCAAAAAGAAAAGGAGCACTTGTGCCACAAGTACTCCTTTTCTTTTCACTACTGACTGTCTCTCATGCTCTTTGGCCACAGGAGAGATGAGATATTGATCATCATGCAACGACTGAGGGGCAAATCTAGAGTCAACAGCAAAACAAAACAAGAGTTTTGATAGTCCCCTTGTGCATACTAAGAACTAGACTGTGTCAAATAGGCATAGCCCTGAACTTAGGGCAGGGTCATAGTGCCCCAGGAGGAGAGGTTTCACCTGTGCCTCATTTTACCACAGGGCCCTTGCCTGAGTAACATGGCAGAGAAGGCTCTTTACTCCCTCCTTCAGCTTTATCTTGCACTCCCGTAAGGGGCAGGCACACTCTGAGTGCAAATGTCTTTACCCTGACACGGTAGGAAAAATGTGAATACTTCTGTGTTCTGCTGGGGAACTGGCATCATGTGACACTGCCTTGTCTTTCTCTACCCCTCCCCCCTCCACAGTTTGTGCACATTCAAGTCCTGCTTTGCCTTATGTTTGTGTCAGAGGGACTCACCATAACTATGCATTAAACAGGTTCCAGGAGTTCATCAAGGAGCAGGCCCAGGTGCAGCAACAGCTCCTACAAAGGCTGGTGAGTTCCTGTGAGGCATTTGTCAAGACAGCAATCATGTGAAGCCCAGCATCCATTGCACCCCCTCCCTTATTAGATTATTTAGCTCCCTCCTTTATTTTCATCTTGAAGTGGAGGGTTCTATCTGCATCACAGGCGGCTGGAAGCATCAGTGGTGCTTCCCATCCAGAAAGCCAGTGCATCCATTCCCTTGCAGTGACGTAATCGATACAGGAACGTTGCCTTGGGTTCCCCATTTAACTTGAAAAGTCACCTGGTGCTGATTTCCCCTGTCATAGGCGGAACAGGGTAAAGGAAATTAAAAACAGTTTACCAGTGTCTCTTAGTGACGGGGTCAGCGTCAGCACGGCATGGAATAGATTTATGTTAGATGGGAGGTGTGCACTGGGTTATCCATTCTGACCTCCTGCATCTTGACGGAACTATTCACTGCCACTAAAGCCTGAGCCAAGCTTGTCTTGAATATCCCATCCATAGTGGTGCTCCAACTACCTTCCCTGACACATACAGACCAATGGCACTGACTTTGAGGAAGCACCTTCCAGCTAAGGATCTCACAGCACATTACAGACATGATAAGCCTTAATAGCCCTGATTTACTGATGGGGAAGTGAAATCCAGGAGAGGCAAAGTGACTTGCCAAGGTCATGCAGCAAATTCATGCATGAGCCAGGACGAGAATCATAGAAGATTAGGGGTGGAAGAGACCCCAGGAGGTCATCTAGTCCAACCCCCTGCTCAAAGCAGGGCCAATCCCCAACTCAATCATCCCAGCCAGGGCTTTGTCAAGCTGGGCCTTAAACCCCCCGTTCAGGCCCATGCCTCCCTTAATGCCCCACTTATTTCTCTTGCCGTCTCCAGTACTGGCACCAGTTCCTCTGTGAATAAGGCAAACCTCTACTCTTTGTGTGCCTGTGGGTTGCCTCTCCTCTGCCTTTACCTTGGATATTTCTTTCCCCCTCCTTTACTTGGTGGCTGGGGGTGTGTGAATTTGCTTCCCGCCCCCCCTCGCCTAGCTATCGGAGGGAGGGGGGTGAATCTGCTGCTTCCCCCGCCCCCTCGCCTGATTGGGGGGGGGGTGGAAAAGGGGTAGCTTCTGCAGCTCCTTCCCTTTTAACTTCCCGCTGTGCCGGAGGGGGCGGGATCGACCCGGAGGAGCCCGGGCTCTCGAGCAGCCCGGGTCGGCATACAGCGCGCGCAGGCGGAGCTCGGCGCCCCGGGTGACCGAGGCGCCTCTGAGACAGCAGCAATGGCTGGGGAGCGCGCTCGCAGCTTGGGGAAAGGTGGGTGCTGGCCCGGGGGCTGCGCGAGTCCTGGCCGGGCTGTGTGCCCCGCAGGGGATCTCCCGCCTGGGGGTGGGGGGGATTGCATTGCATTGCATTGCATTGCACTGCACCCTCCAGCTCTGCCTTTCTGGCTGGGGCACCGGATTCCCCCTCTCGCCTTGCTCCCTGCGTCTGTCCCTCCCGCGGGGAGGGTGTCATTTCGTAGCACCCTGGACGCCTTTTTCTCTCCCCAGGGCCCTGCCTCTGCCAGGGTCTGGTGGGTTGCATTGCACGCACGCCCCCATCCACGCGTGTGCTCTCTGCTCAGACGTGGGGAGACGGTGCCTGGGTCCCTCCCCCACGCCTGGATCTCTGGCCCCCGCGAGGGCTACTCGTGTTTTGCACAGAGCCTATGTCGTCATCTGCCTGGAGGTGACTCGGCTCACTCTGGTGGGAGGCAAGCTGTCCAGGAGACCATCCCACTCAGCAGCCCTATAAATGCACAATGTCTGTTATTGTACTGCCCTGGAGAACTGATTCACCCCAGGGCCTTCACCAAAGTAATACAGCCCTATTCTCTCCAGAAGCCCCCC
Source organism: Natator depressus (assembly GCF_965152275.1). Classification (NCBI taxonomy): domain Eukaryota; kingdom Metazoa; phylum Chordata; order Testudines; family Cheloniidae; genus Natator; species Natator depressus. Next base: position 118,134,106 of record NC_134240.1, on the reverse strand, counting down.
TCCAGAAGTGCAGGAGAAGCACCGTTTCCATGCCAGAATTAAGTGCTCTACAAAGAGCAACGGCTACTTTCAGAATCCCTTTTTGTTTCCTTCCCCAAGCCACTGGTTGTGGGTTTTTTTGGTTTTGTTTTACACCTCATGTTAAGAGGAAGCCTGTAATTGTGCAGGTGTGAGCATAGAATAACCCGTGTAACATCTCTCTTGTAGGAAGCACTGTTCCAGGCCCCGTGCCCGAGGGACTGATCCGTGTCTACAGCATGCGCTTCTGTCCCTTTGCACAGAGAACACGTCTTGTCTTGAAAGCCAAAGACATTAAGTAAGATCATATGCTCCAAGGTGGCTGTCTCCTTGGTATTTAAAAGCTTAGGGGCTGAAGCCTTTTTTACTGCTTTCATGTAACTCTGCTGTGTCCTTTGTTAAAGCCACTTTGGCTTACGTATAGTGGTCTTCTATAATTTAGCAAGCTTAACAGGATGAATCAAATAGCTGTCACTCTTGCTACCCATACCTATTTAAAAAGAGACAAGCACAAAATCCAGGGAATATTTTAAGTTTATTTTAATTTATTTTTTAAAGGGGTGGGGTGGAAGTATAGTCAGTACACAAAACTACTTTTAAATCTCAGAGGGGTAGCAGTGTTTGTCTGTATCCAAAGAAACAACGGGGAGTCCGGTGACACCTTAAAGACGAACAGATTTATTTGGGCATAAGCTTTCGTGGATAAAAAACCCACTTCATGCATTTTCACTCCATGCATCTGAAGAAGTGGGGTTTTTTATCCACGAAAGCTTATGCCCAAATAAATCTGTTCGTCTTTAAGGTGTCACCGGACTCCTCATTGTTCTTACTTTTAAATGTTTCCCAGTCAGCTGTTGTGGGGTTACATTCAAATCTATTTTTTTATTGAAAATATTTTCACATCGCCTGCTGCTGTGGGAAAGGCCTGCCCAAACAAATGGGACGCTGAGGAAACTACCTGCATCGAAGGTACAAAGTAAGCTAATTAGAAAACCCCCAAGCAAAATTTTTTCTTTTTCCGTTGTAGTAATGTTGGATTGTCTTTGTAGCAGTGGCAGAAAAATCTTATCTCAAGTGTGAATTTCATCTTTTTTAATAGCTTTACCTAATGGAAATTGAGCAGCAAAAATGCTGGAAAATGTAACCCTTAGCACGAACACTCGGTGTATATTTTCTCTGGCTTACAATTCATTAAAATATAGCCTACAATAGTATGTTAGTGGTTTCTATGGTAAATGTACTTGTGTGTGTGTGTTCATGGTTTCTCTTTTTAAAAATGTTCCATTTCTATAGCTTCCCCTAGATCCTTTGCTGAAGGAACTTTATCAACAATAGTGCCTTTTCAAATAGGGAAGTATTTATTTCTTGTTTACAAGTGATTAAGTAATATGACTAAGCTTGCAGTTAGTAAGTAGTATGACCTCTACTGGATTGCTGATTCACTCATGGTCTAACCACACCCCATAGGTCAGCATTGGATTTCAAATTCTTATTGGTGGAGCACACACCAATCACACTGCAGTCTTTCTCTGATGCTTTCAGAGAACCAAATGTAGTAAAGCTCCACGTCAATCCACCTGCCTATTTTCCTATACATAAGGCAACCCAAGTAACTTGGTCTCTTCTGATTTCCCCGCCTCCCCCCCGGTATTGTTTTAAATGTGTTGGCTGCTCCTTGCATAACTGGTGACGATTGTCCTTTGATTGGAGTCCAGCTATGTTGAGTGGAAATATAGTCACTGGTGTCCCTAGGCATGTGCAATCCTCGTGATCTGCTATCTGAATCTGTGCTTGGGAACCTTTTTGAGAACAGATTATTAGTCAATAGTTTCTTTGTAGGCAGGGTAGTTGTAGCTGTGTCAGTCCCAGCATATTAGAGAGACCAGGTAGGTGAGATAATCTCTCATTGGACCAACTCCTGTTCAGGAGGGAGAGAGAGAGAAGCTTTTGAACTACACGGTGCTCTTTCTGTGTGGCTCAAAAGCTTGTTTCCAGCCGAGAAGCTGGTCCAATGAAAGATCTTACCTCACCTACCTGGTCTCTCTAATAGTTTCTTTTTGGCAGTTAAATCACACTAGTAGCTTTGTATACGTAATTATCTAATGCCTAAATAACATAGCTCCTTGCGGTACAGAACTTACAATTTAAGATTGTGGTCCTGTAAGCTGCCGTGTGCATGCATCTTGTGCAGTTACCGAAGTCTTTGTTGGGCTCTGCATTGGTGCAGGGGTTTCTGTCAGAACAGTTTGTGGGATCGGGTACTGCAGGATCATTCCGATACAAGGCAGCCAAAGGGGTTGGGGCAGGGGGGCGGGATTCTGGCATCAGATAATAAATTTCCCACTTTAGGGTTTGTCTATATTTAAATCTGTTTGTTGCAATGTTGTTTAACTTGTTAGCTGACATGCTTAATTGGAAACTCCACAAAAGTTTGTTCCGGGAGACAGGTACATGGTAGTACGGCCACTCCATAAATGTTCATTCCCATTACAAGTAGTTTAATAAACTCAAGCAATTAAACTGACTTCCAAAAACCTCAAGGATATGCAACCCTGAGTGAGTGTTTGTTTTAAAAAAAAAAACAAAAAACCCAACCTTGTCTGCTTGGCTTTGGTATTTTAGCTTTATCATACTGCCTCTTAGACTACCTATTCCTCTTTCTAACTTGTGGCTAAGACAGTTTCCCTTCCGTTCAGTGTAAGGTCAGAGTAAAATTCTGTTGCAGGTTTCAGAGTAACAGCCGTGTTAGTCTGTATTCGCAAAAAGAAAAGGAGTACTTGTGGCACCTTAGAGACTAACCAATTTATTTGAGCATAAAGTTTCGTGAGCTACAGCTCACTTCATCGGATGCATACTGTGGAAAGTGTAGAAGATCTTTTTATACACACAAAGCATGAAAAAATACCTCCCCCCACCCCACTCTCCTGCTGGTAATAGCTTATCTAAAGTGACCACTCTCCTTACAATGTGTATGATAATCAAGGTGCGCCATTTCCAGCACAAATCCAGGGTTTAACAAGAACGTCCGGGGGGAGGGGTAGGAAAAAACAAGGGGAAATAGGTTACCTTGCATAATGACTTAGCCACTCCCAGTCTCTATTCAAGCCTAAGTTAAGTGTATCCAATTTGCAAATGAATTCCAATTCAACAGTCTCTCGCTGGAGTCTGGATTTGAAGTTTTTTTGTTGTAATATCGCAACTTTCATGTCTGTAATCGCATGACCAGAGAGATTGAAGTGTTCTCCGACTGGTTTATGAATGTTATAATTCTTGACATCTGATTTGTGTCCATTTATTCTTTTACATAGAGACTGTCCAGTTTGACCAATGTACATGGCAGAGGGGCATTGCTGGCACATGATGGCATATATCACATTGGTGGATGTGCAGGTGAACGAGCCTCTGATAGTGTGGCTGATGTTATTAGGCCCTGTGATGGTGTCCCCTGAATAGATATGTGGGCACAGTTGGCAACGGGCTTTGTTGCAAGGATAGGTTCCTGGGTTAGTGGTTCTGTTGTGTGGTATGTGGTTGCTGGTGAGTATTCGCTTCAGGTTGGGGGGCTGTCTGTAGGCAAGGACTGGCCTGTCTCCCAAGATTTGTGAGAGTGTTGGGTCATCCTTCAGGATAGGTTGTAGATCCCTGATGATGCGTTGGAGAGGTTTTAGTTGGGGGCTGAAGGTGATGGCTAGTGGAGTTCTGTTATTTTCTTTGTTGGGCCTGTCCTGTAGTAAGTGACTTCTGGGTACTCTTCTGGCTCTGTCAATCTGTTTCTTCACTACAGCAGGTGGGTACTGTAGTTGTAAGAATGCTTGATAGAGCTCTTGTAGGTGTTTGTCTCTGTCTGAGGGGTTGGAGCAAATGCGGTTGTATCGTAGAGCTTGGCTGTAGACGATGGATCGTGTGGTGTGGTCTGGGTGAAAGCTGGAGGCATGTAGGTCAGAATAGCAGTCAGTAGGTTTCCGGCATAGGGTGGTGTTTATGTGACCATCGCTTATTAGCACCGTAGTGTCCAGGAAGTGGATCTCCTGTGTGGACTGGTCCAGGCTGAGGTTGATGGTGGGATGGAAATTGTTGAAATCATGGTGGAATTCCTCAAGGGCTTCTTTTCCATGGGTCCAGATGATGAAGATGTCATCAATATAGCGCAAGTAGAGTAGGGGTATTAGGGGACGAGAGCTGAAGAAGCGTTGTTCTAAGTCAGCCATAAAAATGTTGGCATACTGTGGGGCCATGCGAGTACCCATAGCAGTGCCGCTGATCTGAAGGTATACATTGTCCCCAAATGTAAAATAGTTATGGGTAAGGTCAAAGTCACAAAGTTCAGCCACCAGGTTAGCTGTGACATTATCGGGGATAGTGTTCTTGACGGCTTGTAGTCCATCTTTGTGTGGAACGTTGGTGTAGAGGGCTTCTACATCCATAGTGGCCAGGATGGTGTTATCAGGAAGATCACCGATGGATTGTAGTTTCCTCAGGTGTCAGTGGTGTCAGTGGTGTCTCGAAGGTAGCTGGGAGTGCTGGTAGCGTAGGGCCTGAGGAGGGAGTCTACATAGCCAGACAATCCTGCTGTCAGGGTGCCAATGCCTGAGATGATGGGGCGCCCAGGATTTCCAGGTTTATGGATCTTGGGTAGTAGATAGAATATCCCAGGTCGGGGTTCCAGGGGTGTGTCTGTGCAGATTTGATCTTGTGCTTTTTCAGGGAGTTTCTTGAGCAAATGCTGTAGTTTCTTTTGGTAACTCTCAGAGGGTAATGGCTTGTAGAAAGTGGTGTTGGAGAGCTGCCGAGCAGCCTCTTGTTCATATTCCGACCTATTCATGATGACAACAGCACCTCCTTTGTCAGCCTTTTTGATTATGATGTCAGAGTTGTTTCTGAGGCTGTGGATGGCATTGTGTTCCGCACAGCTGAGGTTATGGGGCAAGTGATGCTGCTTTTCCACAATTTCAGCCCGTGCACGTCGGCGGAAGCACTCTATGTAGAAGTCCAGTCTGCTGTCTCGACCTTCAAGAGGAGTCCACCTAGAATCCTTCTTTTTGTAGTGTTGGTAGGAAGGTCTCTGTGGATTAGTATGTTGTTCAGAGGTATGTTGAAAATATTCCTTGAGTCAGAGACGTCGAAAATAGGATTCTAGGTCACCACAGAACTGTATCATGTTTGTGGGGGTGGAGGGGCAGAAGGAGAGGCCCCGAGATAGGACAGCTGCTTCTGCTGGGCTAAGAGTACAGTTGGATAGGTTAACAATATTCCTGGGTGGGTTAAGGGAACTATTGCTGTGGCCCCTTGTGGCATGTAGTAGTTTAGAAAGTTAAGTGTCCACATACCACACAACAGAACCACTAACCCAGGAACCTATCCTTGCAACAAAGCCCGTTGCCAACTGTGCCCACATATCTATTCAGGGGACACCATCACAGGGCCTAATAACATCAGCCACACTATCAGAGGCTCGTTCACCTGCACATCCACCAATGTGATATATGCCATCATGTGCCAGCAATGCCCCTCTGCCATGTACATTGGTCAAACTGGACAGTCTCTATGTAAAAGAATAAATGGACACAAATCAGATGTCAAGAATTATAACATTCATAAACCAGTCGGAGAACACTTCAATCTCTCTGGTCACGCGATTACAGACATGAAAGTTGCGATATTACAACAAAAAAACTTCAAATCCAGACTCCAGCGAGAGACTGTTGAATTGGAATTCATTTGCAAATTGGATACACTTAACTTAGGCTTGAATAGAGACTGGGAGTGGCTAAGTCATTATGCAAGGTAACCTATTTCCCCTTGTTTTTTCCTACCCCTCCCCCCGGACGTTCTTGTTAAACCCTGGATTTGTGCTGGAAATGGCGCACCTTGATTATCATACACATTGTAAGGAGAGTGGTCACTTTAGGTAAGCTATTACCAGCAGGAGAGTGGGGTGGGGGGAGGTATTTTTTCATGCTTTGTGTGTATAAAAAGATCTTCTACACTTTCCACAGTATGCATCCGATGAAGTGAGCTGTAGCTCACGAAACTTTATGCTCAAATAAATTGGTTAGTCTCTAAGGTGCCACAAGTACTCCTTTTCTTGTTGCAGGTTGTTACTCCAGAATGTGAGTCACGCCTCCTTCGTCCTGTGAACTTCCTGAACTTGTGTGTTGCAAGAGCCCATGCACTTTCAACTGGAAGTGAAACTGTATTTTGGCTGGGCTTAACTTCCTTTAAAATGGCTGCTTCTTATGTGGACGTGATAAATATGGGGCTCTGCCTATGCCACTTGTGAACTGTGGGTGATTTTATAAAATCATACCATGAAAGTGCTGTGTTACGCAAAGCCTGTATGTATGCGGATCCACCTTGTGTTGTGTCTCTGGCCTAGCAGAGACAATGGTGAGTGATCCACACTCCATGGCGTATTCAAAGTAATACACCTTGCAGAATGGATCTGCTGTAGCTGGGAGAAGACCCTTCTTCCTCTTATGTGAATGAAGGCAGGAGCAGGTGGTAGTGGAATGTAAAGGAAAGTTACTAGGGCAGCACAAAAGAAGCAGGTGACCCCAGCTGAAGTCTTTAAAAGGACTCATGGGGGCTGGTGGGAGAGGAAGGAGAGCCATTTTGCACCAGATTAAGATGAGGGAGGTTGCTGCAGGGGCAGAGTAGGCGAGTGGATGGAGGATCCTGCCTGACAGAACGTAGATAATCCTCCACAGACTCCCAAGGGAAGAGTGAGCTAGTGATGGACATTGCATTTAGGGCTTGTCTAAGCTGCCAAGCTTTTTTTGCCAAAAACAGTGGAGGCGTACACACTGCAAAGCCGTTTTTGGCAACAAAACTTCTCCGTTTCAACGACAAAATAAAACCACCTCGACGAGAGGCATAAAGCTTTTGGTGACACAGTTAAAACAAAGGGTCAGTGTAGACGCTGCTGTTAGTTATACTGCCAGAACTGGCCTCCCCCAGTATCCCACAATGCCCCTTCCCCTGTGACCATTCTGCTCACTGTTTTGAACTCAGCAGCTGGGCAGGCATGCACCACTCCCCTTTCAACGCTCAGTCTGGCAGCTGAGCAGTGCTGCTCTGCTGGGGCAACAAAGAGCAAATCATTAATGTGGAATGCTCCTGCTCTGTCCCACACTCGGAACACAGAGGCAGGCAGGTATGTGTGTGTGCGTGCACACGTGTGTGTGTGCGTGCTGTGCAGAGCCAGGGAGGGAGGTGGGGACTGATGTTGCAGGCGTCCCTCTGCCTCGGGACTGGTTGTGTCCGGTGGCCATCTGAACTTACAAGACATCATGCCCACACACACACCCGTGTTAGGATAAGCCCCCTAACACCCCACACTTCAGTTGAAACGTTGTTGGCAATCTAGTAGAAGGCTCATGAAACAATGTGTGATGCTGTACCTGCCCCATGAGGCATTGCAAACCCTTCCCGAAGCACTGTGTGTCCAGCTGCACAGTGGGATAGTCAATGCTATCTGTCAATGCAGAGCTCTTCCACACTAGCAGCTCTTGCAGACACAAAGAGCAGTGTATGGACATGTGATAGTGGTTTAATTAAAGCAGTTTAACTTAAATGGCATAACTTTTTGGTGACAAAACTCTGCAGTGTAGACATAGCCTTAGGATGTTATGTTTTTGTATAATCTGTACTTCTGAAGTGTCAAGGCTGTGCCCAGGAGGGCTAGGGCTAGTTAGACAGACAGCAGGTTCCCCCACTTGGAGTGGGGTACCAGATAGATCTCTGCCCTGAGAATGTGCCAAGGGACCCTGAGATAAGACTGTGTCTGGACTCCATTCAGGCTTCAGGAGCTTGAAAGACCTCTGGGTTCAGCCTGGCAGAGACTTGAATTCCCCTCCCAGCAATCCAAAGTGGGTGCCCGGGAAGGGGTGATATTATGTCCTGAAAGACTTGTTAAAGTATAATTCCATTCTTTGTGCTACTGTCCTAAGTTCTTGCATTTCTGGCATGCCTGCCTGCTGTTGCTGTGTTCAAAGGCAAATTGGCTTCATTCTCTTGTTTGTCAGGCTGTACGGGGATGGGCTTGGTGGGCCAGTATCCGCTTTATCCTTGTATTTGTTAAAGAAAATAAGATGAGCTCTACTCAAAGGGAAGCTCTTATCTTCCTCTTTCCTTGCTGGGCTCTCGATTCCTAGTGTGCAAAAGGCCATATTAGAAGCCCTGGAAAGTGAAGTCCTGATGGTAGCACAGGACTTCAAGAAAGGAAAGAGAAGGTAAATCAATGGGGATGTTTTCCTGGCTCTTCTCCCCCTTTGCCCCTAGCTAACTGACAGGCGGATACCGAGGCAAACACTATTGCTTTCTTTGAAGACACTGTTGCTTTCTTTGAAGTTACTGGAGTAGGCTGACAAAACTGATCTTGCTCTGTCTTAAACTCTTCAGGCATGAAACAATCAACATCAATCTGAAAAACAAACCTGACTGGCTCTTTGAGAAAAATCCCTTTGGTTTGGTACCTATTCTGGAGACCAGCAAGGGTCAGCTGATCTATGAGTCTCCAATCACATGCGAGTATTTGGATGAAGCATATCCTGGGAAGAAGCTTCTACCTGCTGACCCTTATGAGCGAGCATGTCAAAAGATGCTCTTGGAAAGATTCTCCAAGGTACAGTGTGATCAGGAGGGAGCGGTGTAACCTCCTTCAGGGCTATGCACAATACTAGTGCTGCACTGTAGACATTTCCTTTCACTTTTAAGGATGGATCTTGTTTCCTAGTAAAATCACTCCTTCTAAATATAATAGAACCACTTACCATTCGCTAATCCAAAATGCTGCTAAGCTATCTGCATCTCTGTCAGCATTTGAAAGACAGAAAAAACGAACACGTGAGGTGAAAGCAGGAGATCTTTTAAGTTCGTTGACTCTCTATAGGACTGGGTGCAGAATGGGGAACCTGGCATTCAGTTTAAGGGGGTTAGCAGACCAGCCTTAGGGCTGGTCTCCTGTCCCTGTCCCTCCAGAGAGCTCTAGTGCGCTGTGTTCTAACTACCCCATATAAACCAGGCTGGCATGCTCTGAAAGGTGCCTAGTTTGCATAATATAGTCCTGTTCCAAATTACATTAAACATGAATGAGGTACCTTTTGGAATGCACCAGCAGGGTCTACATGAGGCAACTGGAGCACTCTATAAACCACACCTCAGTGGTATGCTTTGCTGTACCATTATAGGCAAAGATGGCAAACTGGGTAAATGCTTGCATCAGTGCCATTCTCAAATCCTTAACTCTAGGGTAATTCTTCAAAGCATGGGTCTGTAAACTGTTGAAAGCCAAAAGGAAGCTTTACAAATATTATCCAAGTTTGAGTTATTTTATTGTAACTCATGCCAATCCCCTAACTTCTCTGGCAGGTGCCAAACGACAAAGTTCTTGAAGATATAAATGTCTAAATCTGACTGTCCCTTAATATCTTTTCCTATTAACGTGTATTGGAATTTCAAAAGCGTCCTTAGAATGTCAAAATTTGCATTTCACCATTTTTATTGCTGGTGCTTTTTTTTTTGGTACCGTAGGCAGCTTGAACAATGGAAAGACTAGTGAGTTTCCCTCTTCTGATTCTTCTGCACTATTATAATCCTTCAGTATTAGCATTTTAATTCTTTTGCAACCTGTATTTTCTCTGAAACCTAGAGAACACTTCTGTCACTATTAGGCTTGGTGTGGTGTGTGTTTTTTAAGCAAAACCTAAATTTAAGTGCTAAAGCCCAGATCCTGAAAAGCATTTAGGCACCCAACTTCCATTGATTTCAGATACCTTTTAAGGATCTGGGCTGAAGTGACTTGTGACTATCCCTGTAATGAGAGAGAACCTCCCTTCTGCAAGGAGGTAAGCTCTCCGTAATGTTGTCTTTTCTGGTTTGTTCAGTTACCACCTCTAGCCTTAAAACATCTCCTGGCGGTTAAAAATGGGGAGGACAGTTCAGCGCTGAAAGCGGAGTTAATTAAGAAGCTTGGCGAATTTGAGGAGGTAAGAAACAGTCCTCTCTGGGACTGAACAAAACTACGAAACCTATGGTAAATGGGAGTCCTCTTCTGCTCGCGTGCACTGGGCTGGCTGTCTCACTTGGAAAGCCTTGAGAAAGGGAGGAGACAGGACTTATTTCAGAAGTTCTAACTATGAAAAACGAGTAGTCCTGTAGTTTACTCCCCTCACACTGATATGTGGCGTAGAAAACCCCAACATCTAAGCATGGCAAAGTTTAAACTAGAGCTGAATTTTGAACTCCATAGTGGACTTTGTAGAGGATTTTGTTCCACACCCTTCTCAAGTGCTAGCTACCTCTGCTGTTTTATGTCTACCCTGCCCTCCTAGGACAGAAGGAGGTCTTGCAGCAAGTTTGAAGAGCATTCAGACTGGGTTGTTGTAACCTTCTCTGGTATGTTAGCATGTCCACCTGACTGACAGTGTTCCTTCTTTGCTGTTACTGAGATGAGTACAACAATATTGGGGATGAAGTTGTTGACCCTTAGTTTATTTTAGGGTCTGGCCCCCTCTGTCCAACTACAAGCTATTATCCTTTCTCCCTGCTCATTCCCATGGAATATAATCCCTCCCCTGTAGATGTGGTGGTTAAGGTACTTGAATCCTGAAGCTGGTGAGTCCAAGTCTCCCTTGATCTCACACTCCAATTCACCTAGCTGCAAAACAGGTACCTGATTCATCCAGTTAGGGCAGTCAAAGGTGGCTGGATGTGATCCTGGCCACATCACTCCCTTGCATACTGCTGGATATAAAACTGATGTGCCTTCACCACATCACCCTGATGAGCCATTGGGTTGGGGGACTCTGATTGCAAAGATCCAGCTATGGGCCATGTTCTAGTCCAATCGTGTACCTCCATCAATGTCCAGGGAGCAGCATCAGGTGGTTTTGGATCTATATTGGAGATTTAAATTCAGTTTTTTACTTCAGGTGCTGTTTTTTGTTAACCCAAACAGCTGCCAGGTCATTGTTTGAATAAGATGTGCTGATACTTTCCCTCCACCTGCTGTGTGACTCCTTAAAATATAGTTGTTTGAATGAACAACCTCCTTTACCTCTTTGGAGAGAGGCCCATGATCTTCTAGAAATAAAGCAACCAAAAAACTATCTGGTCATCTGATCAGGCGGCAAAGAAATGACTGCATGTTCAAAAGAAAAAAAAATCCTACTCTGTCCTCCTTGAGCAAGAAGCAGCATCTCGGCACACTGCTCCTCTGTTGTGAACCTCTCATAGCTCCGGCCACAGTCATCTCCTTCCCTTTGCTGATGGCTTTAACTTCAGCCAGTTACTTTGGTGTGGCTGACACTAGAGTATCCCTGTCCCTCTGATACCTCTGTCTAACTTGTTAGCTATGCTAACCCCCCACTACCAAATGCTTCAAACACAGAGTTCCTCTCGAGTTAAAGCCTTTCATCTTTGTGTAGCTGATCAGAGTCAAGAGCTAAGGTACTGGCAGGTGACATTGTCTGGTTCTTGGGGGAGGCTGCTTCCTAGGGGACTTCTTGCAAGACAAGAGCACTGAGAAATAAAAAACTAAGCTTCCCTTTCCCTCCCATTTACAATCCTGCTGCAAGATGCCTGCTGCTGCAAAAGACTTTGAGAGATCCTGAGGGATTTTCTAGATGTATATGGACTGGCAGGTAATGGGGAGCCCCTCTCTTTGTTGCAGTGGCTTAAATCCCAGTCTGACCTATAGAAGATAATGAGGATCCAGCCATGCAAAATCAGTTCAGCCTGTTCCAAGAGCTGTTAGCCAGAGAAGCATGAAATGTATTGAAATGTCCTGTGTCCTACTCACTGTTGTCCACCAGAGGGAGCCATGGCCACATCTTTATGAAACTGCTAACATCTGCAGAAAGAAAGAGTACTTTGTGGCACCTCAGACTAACAAATTTTATTTGAGCATAAGCTTTCATGAGCTACAGCTCACGTCATCAGATGCATGCCGTGGAAAATGGAGTTCCCTGGGAAGCCGCTTCCCACAAGAACCAGACAACGTCACCTGCCAGTACCTTAGCTCTTGACTGTGATCAGCTACTCCAAGATGAAAGGCTTTAACTCAAGAGGAACTCCGTGTTTGAAGCATTTGGTAGTGGGGTGTTAGTGTAGCTGGCATCCGATGAAGTGAGCTGTAGCTCTCAAAAGCTTATGCTGAAATAAATGTTAGTTTCTAAGGTGCCACAAGTCCTCCTTTTCTTTTTGCGGATACAGACTAACACGGCTGCTACTCTGAATACTAACGTCTGGTTATTTTCTGTCCGGCATCTGGTAACTGAAGCAGTTCCTCAGATGTTTGCTCATTGATGGTTTGAGGCTTTTAATAGATCGCTGGCATTTCCCCTCCTCCTCCCCACCACAAATAAGTGGACTCTTAACGTCTGCTTTACATGGACAAGAAGTTGGTATTTTAAGGTGTCAGAAAAAGCCCCTCCGAGTGCTAGCTCTGATTCTGGTGATGACTTGTACTACCATAGTGTGTAGGAGTTCTAGTCATGGAGCAGGATCCCGTTGTGCTAGGTACAAACTCTACCAAACTCGTAAGAATGTCACATGTAAGATCTTGTTTATGGATAAAGCATAGGTGCGTATGGGGACCTTACTGCAAATGCAGGTCAAGTACTTCAAGATCCTACTACAGTAGGCCCTGTAGAATGGTAAAGTGCTTTTCAAACATCTAGGTTAGCCTCTTCTCTCTCATTTGAAATTGGGGATTGTCACCAGTTTACAGGTGGAGCCACAGAGGCACGTTCCAATCCATTTACACGGCACTTGTTTTTAGAAATCTGTATAGTGTGGACCAGTTTTGCAATAGGAAGAATACATCCCCCTGCTCTTCTGAGCTGGAGGACTCTGCTCTTGTGTCTGAGGATGGAATCTGGCACAGGTTTTAGCATGACAATGATCTGGTAGAATTGCATTCACAAAGCTACCTCAACTTGGGGATGCGGTGAAAAAAGAAATACAGCTGAAATCTTTATGCCCTTGTTCGACCAGTCTTATGGTGCAGCTGAAATGTTTATTTAACAGTTTCAAAACACACAAGGCACCAGGGTTGCCATATCTGTCTTGGTGCCTCCATATCAGAATTGCTAGTTGACAAGTTAAAACAGTCTCTAACTGCCACCTGGATCCTGAGAATATTGTTGTTCAGGGCTCGTGCGTAATTGTCAATCCAGATTGTGCATTTGAGCTAGAATAGGATCCAGCTCTCAGCATGTAAAGAATCCAAACTCATATTGGAGCTGCTCTAGTGACTGACTGGCTCACTAAGAATGTTTAATTTAGGTAAGGAGATGCCAGTTCTGCCTCCACTCTCTTGTTCATCTCCTCCCTGGCTCCTGCTTTGCAGTATAGCATGTTTTGGGTTTTTTTGTAGGGGTTTTCCATGTAACTAATTTTTAAATATGAAATACTGCATCTTGTCCTCAGATCTTAGCGGGCTGCAAGACTGTGTTCTATGGTGGGGACTCTGTGTCCATGATTGACTACATGATCTGGCCTTGGTTTGAACGACTGGAATTCTTACAATTGCCTGAGTAAGTGCTTGAATGTTTTATGGATCTTACACATTTTCAAGAGGTGCATTACAGTTTCTAATTAACTCTAAATTACCCCAGCCAGGAACGCTCCTGCTTAGCGTGAATGGAATGTGTAAATTCTCCAGACATGAACAGGGCCGCGTAATGGGCTCTACTTGGGAAGGGGGCAAGGGTGTGTGCTGTATTTCAGTAACATATAACAGCCCTTTGTAATGGACCAGGACTCCATTGTGTAGCACTGTATAGACTGAATAAAAATAGTCCCAGAAGGCATCTTACCCTATTGAAACCAGCTCTCCCAAAGTTAAGGCCTGCTCGTAATGGAACTAACCACAAAGAGAACCTGCCTCTGTCTTAGGTGTTTGTAGTGCACCCATTACCACAGTATCTGAGCACCTTACAACTATTTTTTAAAATACATTTATCCTCACAACACTCCTGTGAGGCAGGGAAGTTCTATGATTCCCATTTTACATATGGGAAGCTTCGTGACTTCCCCAGAGAGTGTGGTAGAGCAGGGAATTGAACCCAGTTCTCCCAAGTTCCAGGCTACCCCCCCTACCCCAATCCTTCATCAAAGATGCAAGGAGACCCTAGGATCTGAACTCATTACCTCAGGCACTGAAAGCAAGGGCCAAAGCCACCAAGTGGCTTAGCTTCTCCTGTGCTATCACTTGGGCCGTGCAAGTAAAGAAGAAAAGTGTTAGTGGCATTATGGCCTTATTCCAGTTTAGGGAGAGGGGCTCTCCCAAAAAAAAAAAAAAAAAAAATCTGAGCGTAAGAGCTGAGATCCCTGTCAGATAGGGGATGCTGTGCAGAGGCAGTATTAGGCTTTTAATACGAGCAGACTTGGAAATTGCAAACTCATGTGCAGGTTACTCAGGGAGGTCATTTGGGAGGGGGAGCTAAAAATGCCCATTGAGTTCGCTCTCCTGCAGTAGAGCTGTGAGCTCGCTGCATGTGGATTTCAAGCCATCTGGCTGTGCCTGATCTCGCAAGCCCAGGCCACGTCTTTTGGGGACTATATTGTATCACTGTGGGCCAGGGATTGCATCCGATGAAGCGAGCTGTAGCTCACGAAAGCTTATGCTCAAATTTGTTAGTCTCCAAGGTGCTACAAGTCCTCCTTTCCCTTTTTCCAGGAGGGAGGGCTATGACAGCTCCTCCAGGAACCAAAAGCAGTGGGGGGTGATTAAAGTGAAGTACAGAGGGGTTTGCCTACCAAGTGCCCTAGCGGGAGGCTTGCATATACTGGCTGAAACTGGGTGTTCCAGAGATCAATGGACAAAGAAAGGGCAATTGATATAAAAAGGCTGTTTAAACTGACTTAGGGCCGCCTTTCTGATCCAGCAAATGGACAAGGCCACCTGCTCCAAGGTGGGGCCCAACTCTTGTGGAAGGGTTGGAAAGACCAATTTGGCCTGCTAAGGCCCCTTGGACTGATGGGTAACTCCTGGGTTGTCTGTTCAGTGTTTTGTGTGGGTTCCTCTCTCTTCTCTCCTTCCCCTGCCCCAGGTAATGTTTTACCTAAGAATAAATCTCCTTGGTTAGAGTGAGCTGTGTGGTGACTTGGAACTGCTGACAATACACTGTTCATAGCCCTCTGAGAGAAGGCAAAGCACAGGCACTGGCCTATAGCCCTAGTTAGCCTGTCTGGCTATCTCAGTGTAAGGCAGGAAGCTGTGCAGCCTTAAAAACCCCGCGGTCAGATGGGAGTGGGCCAGGGTCCCTGCCCAGAGACCGGTGATGGCTGGAGACCTGACTGCACATTCCCCGAGTGGGGACAATGGAGTGGGGCATACAGGTGAAATTACCCTGAAACTGACAATAAAAAGTCACTGGCTGGTGGTGACCTAAACTGTGTAAGTTGTTTTGGCCAACAGGATTTATGGGAAGAATGGGCTCTTGGATTGGTATGAAGTGGGGTATATTGGGATAGGGGTCACGAACCTGCAAAA
The DNA here is from genome assembly GCF_965152275.1 of Natator depressus. Lineage (NCBI taxonomy): Eukaryota > Metazoa > Chordata > Testudines > Cheloniidae > Natator > Natator depressus. Next base: position 118,118,589 of record NC_134240.1, on the reverse strand, counting down.
AAAAAAAAAAAAAAAAAAAAAACCACACCCACACCCACACACACCCTCTTCCACTCCAGCAAAACAAATGCTGCAGTCAGTGGAGGATCACATACCCTCTGGGGAGGGTGAGGGAGTAATCCAATGTCTAAAGTATGGTAGGTACATCACACAAGGATTATGCTTCTCTCTTAGAGTAGGAGCTTCCACAAGCAGTGGCTATTCACCCTTGGCTATATAAAGAAGACTTGATACCCTTAAAGGGCATGTCTACTCTGCATTTTAAATTCGTGGCAGCAAGCTTCAGAGCAGGGGTCTACAAAGTTGAGTCTACGCTATGGCACACTAAACATCTGTGTTGCCGTTTGGGCTCTGAAGCCCAGGGATGGGAGTGGGTAGCCTGGACTTCTGCACAATGGCTTGTAGTGCCAGAGCACAAGCCCATGTCTGTAGACCCAGGCTTGGAGACTCAGTGCAGTGTGATGTGAAATGCAGTGTAGACGGAGCTAGAGATGCCCTTCTCTCTGCTCTCTGTGGCCTCAAACATATTTCTTCTGTCTGTTTGGAATTTAACCTTGTGGGAGGGAGAAGGCAAAACAAACAGGAACATAGAACCTCATTAAATGTTCAGCTTTCTTGATGTCCTCCCAATTTCCCCTCTGCTCATACAAAGTTTTTCCTGTTCCCATAGCTGTCTGCAACACACCCCGAAGCTCAGGCAATGGGTGGAAGCCATGAAGAAGGATCCTGCCGTCAAGGCTACGATGACTGACGCACAAACACTCAATGGCTTTTTTGAGCTGTATGTGAAGAACAGTCCTGAGGCATGCGACTATGGACTGTGAGATGAGGGTGGGCATCTCCCTGTCACAAATGTAGCTTCTGTTTTTTCTGGGCACCTGCAGGTGGCTGGGATGGTGCAGTTCTGTGCTTGCATTATAAAATGGGAATAAATCTGTGTAGGAAAGGATGAGAAACCTCCTGTGAAGTCCCATCCCTCCTGGTGGGAGGAGGGAGTGCTGGCCTCAGGCAGGAGATGGGAGGTCACTAGCAGTTGTATGTATGTAACCCCTCACGATCTCTGTCCTCCTCATTTGTAGAGAGTGATGCCTGTTTGGTTGCTTTATGATTTGGTTTTTGTGATTCTGGTGCTTGAACAATAGAGGAGGAAATCTCTTTTAAATATGCTAACTCCTGCCCTCATTTGGCTGAATGCTGCATCCTCAGAACTGGATGGGCATGACATCAGTGCTTCATGTGTCTGTTCCCTGAAGCCCTCTCCCGTGACAAAGACAATGGAAGAGGTGAGAGATCAGGAAATGACTTGGGATCCACTGTCCAAAGCAAGTTGCTCTCTACTGACACTGCAGTTTGCCATCAAGATGCAGGTGTCTGTCTAAAGGCTACAAGGTTTCATAGTCCAAGTCTCACAGAGGAGTATTTCAGACCTGGAAGCATTTGAAGTTTATGAATCCACTCTCAAGAAGGTAATAGTGGAAGAGGAAAATACAGCTACAGTTTTTAATTTGGGTAGCATCGTCTTGGGATGTCTAGACCTACAGGGCTCTAACCTGTTCTCCATGTTTGTTCTTTCACTTTATTTTAGGCCTTCTAACCTCCACAACCAGGTAGGCCTGACCTGGTGCAGGCAATGGTAGCAGTGTCACACTCTACACTGTGCCCAGGATGTGGTCTGGTTTTGTCTAGAGTCCAAAACTGCACATTCACCAATCAGGCTGGAGGTGAAGTCCAGTGAACTGAGCTGTGCTGGTTCTGCCCATGGGGCTCTGCTTCATTCTAATTTCTTATCAATATGGAAGGAGCGAATATGAGCTGACCGTCCCTGCTCCTAGTTTAAGTAGAACAGTGCTTCACAATACAGGTACCATTAAACCCGCCTTCAGGGCTGCCCCAGACTAGGCGTACTAGCAAGGTGCCAATACCAGTAGGCTTTCATTTGGAAAAAACAGCCCTGTGCCCAGGAGAGACCAAAGGCACTTTCTCAACTCCTCTTTCCTGTCCCACCAACCTGGATTTTTGCCATTACTTTCAGAAAAGCTGGATGGACGAATGAATTACAGTGAGCTGTTACTTAGCTGGTAGTCTACCTTTGGGCCCTGATCCCTTTGTCACTAGAGGGGACTAGTACCAGTGGCCCTAGCTCAACATATCATTAATCAAATTTCAGATTTCACGTGTGTGCTGGAGAGGAACCAGTCCTAGATTTCCCAGCAACTCAACTTCCTTACTGCAGTGACTTGCTTGTACCCAGACAAGTCCTAGTCACTGGTTCCAGTGCAGCTGCTGTTGTGCAGTATGTTGCATTGGCACTTGTAGAGTTTTGCATCTACAAAGAGCTTTATAACTGTAATTTCCACCATAGGTGGGAGAGGCAAGTTATCCCCATTTCTCAGCTAGAGGAAACTGAGGTGCTGAGAAATAAATTATTGGTAGTCCAAGCACAGGGTTGATTAGAATTCTGGCACCCAAATCTAGTGCCCTTACAAATAGGTAGAAATAGTACTGGTTTTCTACCTATTGCCTCACCAAAGCTCAAACTCCTGAAGGTTAAACACAAGCAGTGTTAGCTCTTCTAGTCTAGAGAGGTTCCCAGAAGGGCTCTCTGCAGGCATAACTAGTACCAGATGTCTTCTGGGGGGAAGCTATATGCTGTACTTATAGTGGAAAAATTATAATGGGGCATACGGCCTATCTCTAGCTTCTGTGAGCCTCTACATTGCAACGTCCCTTCCTGTAAACTACACCCACTTCAGCTGGTGTTGGTAAAATGTCACCTTTGCAAGATTAACTTTACCAATGCAAACCCCGAACGGAGTTACATAAAACAAACTAGAGTGACTAAGCTGGAGAAGAGGGGGGGAAAACAAAAAACCAAGCAGATCAAATTTTTGGAGATCCAAAAGCAGTGAGACAATTGGTCAGCTGTATGGGACAGTTTCTGTGGGTACCACCACACTGTGGTGAACTGTTCTGGTGTTTAAGTGAATCACTGTTGTGCTGGAATCCCACACAGGATGTCTCAGGGCTGCTCCAGGGAAGAAGTCTTATTGCTTTTTCCTAATGGACTCTACCCTGCCATAGAGAACTTGCTCTGGCCCAAAAGGTGAAAAGAAGTGATGGGAATGATGGTGTAAGTTACAGGGTGGTACGTGGGTGTGCTCTGCAGAAAGGTGTGGTGGGAGTAGTGAGCCGTAGGCCCTTCTGTAAGTAGTTTCCTGCAACACACACACACTCTACCATGAACCTCTGTCCCCTCAGAGTTTGGTAGATGTATAACTGTACTGCTGTGTACATCCATTGCATGGGGTTGTTTTATGCCACTTTCAGCTTTTAGCTAGATCAGAAACATGGGCTTGGGTTTTTCATTTCTGCTGTTTCTCTTTTAGTCTGCATGTTTTTTAAACACAGCTTGGGGTGCCTTGAAAAAAGTGCTGTCTAATCCCTTGTATGGTCCCCTCTGTAACAGCTTTTAACAGATCTCGCGGTCGTAATGAAATAGTCACTGAGCAAGCCCTGCAATTAGAGCCCCATTTTCCTTTCTGTTCAGGGGAGCTTTCTGCTTACACAGAACTTCTCAACTACCACACTGTTGACTGTAAGTGGAAAATGCTGGATTTCCAAAGTAAGCATGACATCCAAGAAACCAATGCCTGCAGCCACTCTGGGAACTGGCCATGCCTGCTACTCTGCTTCTGACCTCAACTGTCTTGGTGCCAAACGTGGAGCATCTCAGCCAGGCTAGTTGTCCAAATAATTTCCCCCCACCTCTCAAACACCCACTCCTGTTAAAAACTGGTCAGGGTATTCTCAGACATTAAGAAACTTCCAAACTAAAGGCCTTGACTTTAGCCTAACAGTTAATTGCAGGGTTGGGGTTTTTTAGCCTTCTAGAATCTCCTTTGTCTCATGTCCTAGGAAGTTGTCAGAAGCGTTGAGCATATGCTAGAGAGAGCATGCTAAGCCTTAGCTCCTTAGCGCACACTGCAGTCTGTGGCTGTGTCTAAAAGTACCACCTCGTTCCAGGGTTTTTGTGTGTGGATGGGACTTGAGCTAACTGCAGTGAAGACAAGCCCCAGCTGTGATGCTGCCATTCTAGGTACAACTTGTTAAAGGTTCTTGGGAAGAAATAAAACACAAGAATCCAGCCTGGGGAAGACAAAATGGAATAAATCACTGAACTATGCAGGGATCTGATTGAACTCACACTTGGCTCATATGCCTGTCTAGCCCTTTGCGGGTGGCTCAAGGGATTTATAGAATCATAGAAGTTTAGCATGGGAAGAGACCTCAGGAGGTGATGTAGTCCAATCTCCTGCTCAAAGCAGGACCAACACCAACTAAATCATCCCAGCCAGGGCTTTGTCAAGCCGGGCCTTAAAAACCTCTAAGGATGGAGATTCCACCACCTCCCAAGGTAACCCATTCCAGTACTTCACCACCCTCCTAGTGAAATAGTTTTTCCTAATCTCCAACCTAGACCTCCCCCACTGCAACTTGAGATCATTGCTCCTTGTTCTGTCATCTGCCACCACTGAGAACAGCCGAGCTCCATCCTCTTTGGAACCCCCCTTCAGGTAGTTGAAGGCTGCTATCAAATCCCCCCTCCCTCTTCTCTTCTACAGACTAAATAAGCCCAGTTCCCTCAGCCTCTCCTCATAAGTCATGTGCCCCAGCACCCTAATCATTTTCATTGTTCTCCACTGGACTCTCCAATTTGTCCACATCCTTTCTTTAGTGTGGGGGGGCCCAAAACTGGACGCAATACTCCAGATGTTGCCTCACCAGTGCCAAATAGAGGGGAATAATCACTTCTTTTGATCTGCTGGCAATGCTCCTACTAATGCAGCCCAATATGCCATTAGCCTTCTTGGCGACAAGGGCACACTGTTGACTCATATCCAGCTTCTCGTCCACTTGTAATCCCCAGGTCCTTTTCCTGCAGAACCGCTGCTTAGCCAGTCGGTCCCTAGTCTGTAGCGGTGCATGGGATTCTTCCGTCCTAAGTGCAGGACTCTGCACTTGTCCTTGTTGAACCTCATCAGATTTCTTTTGGCCCAATCCTCCAATTTGTCTAGGTCACTCTGGACCCTATCCCTACCTGCCAGCATATTCTACTTCTCCCTCCAGCTTAGTGTCATCCACGAACTTGCTGAGGGTGCAATCCATCCCATCATCCATTCCAGATCATTAATGCAGAATTTGTGCAGACCAAAATTTCCAACTTGGGTGTCTCAGGTTAGGCACCTAAATACAAATTTAGGCATTTTAGTGGCCTAATTTTTTTTTTCTGAGGTGCTGAGTAGCTGCAGCACCCACTGAAGTTGTTGTATTCTTAATATGTTAAGTCCATGAGAGGTGCAGCCCTGCACCTCTGAAAATCAGGCTAGTTATCTGGGCACTTGAATCTGTATTTCAGCATCTGTGTTTGCAAAGAGAAGCTTCTGAACACAAGTAGACAGAGGGCTATCTTACCATCTGGCAAAAGCTTTGTGACTGGCCTCATTTCTTTCATTGTGACGTTAACCCTGAAACTTAACAATGGCAGCTTAAGTGTCAGTGTGAACAACATCGCGGCTGATCTGTTTACCTGACAGTCCATCAATTCTTGGATTATAAAAGGAGCTTGAGTAAAACATCACTTTCCTTCTCCACATTCTTCACTGTTTGTATGTGTGTATGTCTATAGCAGGAATATAAAGGTAGCTGAGGTGTGACAACTTTAATCTTTGCTGTGTTGTAGTTTGAACTTGTAAGGGACTCTCACTGGCTTTAGTATGACTTTGTGGATGCTTTGTCATAGCAAAGACAGACCTAGTGCATCGGAAAGCCATTGCTTGAGTCACTTAAAAGCAGGCAAAGCCCTCATGAAATATAGAGTAGGGATCAAAGCTGGTTCATAGAACCGACAAACAATACATGTTACAGTTTAGGAAAGGAAGTAGAGAATACCCTCTCCAGCTGCAGGGGGGCAATCAGAGAAACAATGTTATTACATGAGTTAGGAGTTTGAGCAGCCTGCCCATTAGGATTAACACTCTTAAAAATGAGACAATGTCAAGTACCCCGGATCCCTATTATGTCTCACCTGAGCAACTGTATCTGTAACAGCAAATTTCCCCCTATGCTATGCTGGGGCTTTGGTTCCATGCTGATTCAGAAGGAAGCATGCCACAGCTTAAATTAACCCTGCCACATCCTGTTGCATTGATTAATTTGTCAGAAGCTTTCCATCCAGTTATGAATCTAGCTTCTGCCTGCTAAGGTAAAAGTGTGGGGGTGTTAGGCTTTTTCAAAAACAAAGGAAAACTGCACTATTTTGCTGAGAGTGGCAGCATGGAAAGCTCACCGGGCAAGTTCTTTTCATTGTGAACAAACAGCATCATCCATTTTATTGGAAGTGCAGTTCTGTTCTGAAAACTGGCAGCCGTGGTTAGGTATACAACTGAATGATTTTTGTATGTGGCCTGGGCTCTGAGAGTCAAGCTGGGTTAAAACATTACCAATGATGGACTCTGCAGCTGGAACCTGTGTAACAATTCCGCTGGCAATGTGCAAGCCTGAACATAAGCCAGCTTCCTCTCCCAGAGCTGCATTACCTCCACTAGCATAATAGGCATAAAATGTAGCTGCCAGTTTTGCCATCAGATGTGTGGAGCACCGCTGACTTGAGGGGGATGCTGTGAGGACACCAGCACCATGGGGTCTTGCTCCATGACTAGGGCTGTTAGGCACTACTGTGCCCAAATAATCATCATGTGATAGCAGGATTGGAGCTTTATTGTAGTTACTACAGTCAGCAGCTATGACTGTATACACAGAGGGAATGGACTGAGTGAGTCCAAAGTTGCCACATTTATAGTCACATAAGAAAATAGATCCATGCTTTTTGATTACAGGCAAGGGGTGTTTGGAGGCTGGTACAGCCAGTAGCCATCTTGCCAATGCACAAGTCCATTGGTGAGCTGGGCCTGGGAAAAGCCTGGTGGAGAGTTTCCAGCTGGCTTTAGGAATTGTGTAAGTGAAGGGAAAACGATTTAATTTTTAAATATTCAACATTGTTCAAGTATGAGCCTTCAGGCTTCTGAAAACTATTATTAAACCAAGTTGGGAACAGGTTAGCACTGACATAAACACCCAGGGAATGCGGCATGACTGCCTCCAGTCCACTGCTGGGAAATAATGTTAGGTGCTGTGTCAGGAAGCTATCCCAGTGGGCTAAGGGCTCTACCAGAGACCAGTATGCAAAAATTCAAGTGATTAAGGCCAGACACCAGGAACTAAGAGGTTCAGTTGTGATATTTGAACAGAGAGACACTCTCTGCATTTTAGTTTCCTGGCTCTGTGATGTACCATTATAAATATGCTGGTTCAATAAAAAAATAAATGAAATATACTGCCCTATAATTTACTGTTACACATCAGCCATTGCTCTAAATCCGCAGGCAGACAGCTAGGGTCCTGAACCCATTATGGCTGGCAGAGGAATTGCGGCCTTAGGCAGAGACTGCTGAATGTAAGTGGTGACCAAGAGACGTGGCTGAGACTTCTAAAGGAAAGAAACAGTAACACGGGAGAGACTGAGCCGCTCCCTTCTCTCAAGTGGTACAAAGGATGCCTGGCTCCAGGTTGGCTGAAATTGGCAGCGTAGAAGGCAAACTCCTTACCAAAGGGTAGTTTAAAGGGCTGCAGTCAAACCGGAGAAGGCAGGGTGGGGGATATAACCGAGAGGTGCTAAATTTAGGCCTCGTCTACATTATGGGCACTACAGCGGCATAGCTGTGGCATCACAGCTATGCTGCTGTAACCTAAGAGCGTAGACATGCCCTACAGCGACAGAAGGTGTTTTCTTCCATCAACCTAGCCACATCTGCAGCAGGGGTTAGGTCAGCATAGCTATGGCGCTCAGGGGTGTAGCTACGCTGATCTAAATTTTCAGTGGAGACCAGGCCTTATTCTTAGGCTGTGTCTACATTCTGGAGGCCATACTGGCATAGCTATATCAGTGTACCTATGTTGGCATAACTCAGTAAGGCTGACACAGCTCTGTAGGGACAGAAAGGGTTTTTCCGTTGATGTAGGAACACCACCTCCCCCCCCCAGACAAAGTTAGCTACATCGAACAGTTGACATAGCTGTACCTACACTGGAGGTTAGGGCAGCACAATTATGTTGGTTCGAGTTGTGGTGTACTCACACCCTGGACCGACACAGCTATTCCAACCACATTTTTAAGTATAGACCAAGCCTTAGTTTCCCTCCAATTTACAACAGTTCAACTCAAGCAGCCAGAGCATGTGATTGCTCTTGATAGAGGCAGAAAGATGTAGGCAAAAGGACAGACTGTTTTGTGCACAACATGGTAGGAGTCATGGAAAGCTTAGGGCAGGATGGGTACAGAAAGTTAGCAAGACAAGTACCATAGGGCCAGGTTCTGTTCTCAGTTCCCGTTACATTCATACCACTCCTGTGAAGCCCGTGGAGCTGCACTAGTGTAACAGAGCAGAATTTGGCCCATAGCGTTCAGGGCCAAACCCTTGTTTTATTTTAAGGCCCATTGTAATGAAGCGAGGGGTGAGGCCTGGGGAGACTTAGGGTAAGTAATGGAGGGCAGCCCTGGGAGATCAATTCAGGGAGACTGTCTTTACCTTTGGATATATTAATGTGTAGAGAACGCCAACATCTTCCTGGGGCTACAGCAAAACACCTTTTAGGAATCATTTACAAAAGGCCTTTTGAAAGGGCTTTAGAACGTGTCCTCCTTGTGCCTTGAGAAGAAACACAAAGTAGCTGGGCCTCCTGTTAAGAAAGAAAATCACGCTTCATGGGCAGGGGCCGCATAAGCATCATCAAGGAGAACTCCAGAGACATACTCAGCAGGGCTGGCCCTGCTGCACCATATAAGGTAAATTCAAAAGCAAAAGGGGGAAAAAAAATCACAATCTCCTGCCCTGTCTGCTTAATGCATATTGTGAGTGTAGATCCCCCTTCGATGCCCTTAACTGCTAGGAGGTATGATGGTGTCCACACCTGCTAATCAAACATGCCCAGACTGTGTGTGACATGATGTGAACAGAGACATGTATGAACAGTGGTATTTTAACTGCTGGTCCTACCCCTCCCCTCTCTGTGCTGTTGTGGCATCCTATATAAATGTTCCACCTAATCAGCTGGCACAACAGATGCGTTTTACCTGCTGTACCTTCCCTATTAGGCAGAGCCAAAGTGGTGAAATCATTCAGGCTGGCTGAGTCATGGCTTCGCTGGGGAGACTTAATCGCTCCACAATCCTAGGGTAGCTTGAGTTGATGTAAGTTTTGCACGCTCCCCCGCCCCCGGCCTCATTGGTTATCTATAGAGGTGTAACTGCTTCTTTCCCTACCGTCAACACGCAGCTGTGATGGGGTGCTAGAAACAAGTGGGTTGGCAGCTGCTGCTGGTTCTTCTAAATGGCTTATTAACGTAATGCAGTTAGGTAGCGTTTTCCCTCCTGAAGCACTTTGCTAACCTTATATACAGGAATCATTCAATTGGTCACCTCGTGAGATGCAGCCACCACCGAGGTGGAACATGACAGCTAGTTAACAGGGCAACGCTGCCCAACAGTTCAGGACATGAAATGAAAACACATCCTGCGTGTGCACACCTGAAATACTGAGTTTCCCCTGTGCCATTTGTAGTCACCTTATCTTCTGATGCGAGAGCTCAAGGCGTAATCTGGTAGCCAGGCACTCATATAGCAACACAAAGTCCTATTGCCTTGTAGCTCTCCCACTATGAATGAGGCTGGTGGGAAACACCATCCATTCATGGAAACAGGGACTGATCGGGGGGGGGGGGGAAGTGTGCACGCCAGCTGAGCGTGGGGGAGGCGGCATTTCCTGGAATCTGTGGCTAACAAAGCATTTGAAGGGCAGGTCTCATTAGTCATCTCTGCCGTGGTCATAGCTCAGCCATGAGACGCAGGGGGAGGCAAAAAGAGCCAAGACATCCAAAAAGAGTTGAAGGGAAGGACTGATGGTTAAGGCATCATTTCTTAAAACCATCTTCCAGCTCCCCATATATGAAACACACTGTAGTTTCACACCCTGGTTTGCCAGGCACTAATGAGCCGGAGGTGTGATTCCCAGCTCAAGAAGACATACTCGTACTGAGCCAGCTAGAGTGTAGCCACAGCAGCACGAGCTCTGGGACAGGCTCGCCACCCCCAGTACACACCTAGGGTCTCTGACAAGTACGTACTCGGTGTAGTTACCCTGTCCCATCACTGGTGCTGCTAGCTCAGTGAGCGCTCCTATGAGTGCATCTCCTTGAGCTGGAAATTGCACCCCTTGAGCCAAGGGTAGACAAACCCTTAGTGATGCTTCTGCCCTTTCTTCCTTACTCTACTCAAAACCTGCACCCTAATCCTCCCCACCAGAAAAGTGCTGTCAATAAGAATATGGTCCACCCCTACCCTAAAACAATCCAGGGGCACTGGTATGATGCATGTCTCAGCTTCACTGGCCACGTACTGATTTGGTTGTAGTCTTTCCCCATTTCTATTTAGATTTAAAACCCTTTGGAGTGCACTGGCTCTTGCTTCTCATCCATAATAGCTAAGGCAGAGGGATTATTTAGCCACTGCTAGCTGTGGGAAGACAGCTCTGATTATACACCAGGCCTGCATAACCACAAGGCTTGGTGATAGTAAATTACTCTTCACAGGGCTCACGTAGCTTGGTCAGACTGCACAGACATGTTTTCATAGTGATTCAAACTCTTATCATCAGAGCCATACCCAACCTGGATTCCTTAATAAGTCAGTGGGTTGATACCTCGGAACGCAAGATCAGGGTCCATTTGTACATGAATTGCACGACTCATTCAAAGTCCTAAATTCTCATGTGCATAGGGAGGCCTGTACAATGTGAGCATCGGAACGTTAACGTCAGCCTGACATGATGTGGTGGTAACTCTTCAGTGGCCCTGAAGGTGAGTTTAGATGCTGGGAATGTCCCACTGGCGTCACATAAAAGCTCTCTCCCATGGGAATAATAGCAGAGCTCATGGGTAGGGACAGCTGCCAAAGCGTCATGCCCCCTCAGGGGCATAGGAACAGTCTCAGAGCTGCCCTGCCCAGTGCATGTCAGGTTGGCAACTGGAAGTTACATGATGTTAAATAGCCATTAAAACTCTCTGTATCAGCTGTTTGGGGGGGGGGGGGGTCAGGAATATTTTCCTCAAGCAGCTGTGAAAAATAAAGTTGCTTGAGTTTTCAGAAGAGGGCTGGGGTGCAAGACTGAGTTGTGAAAAATAACCGAACAACCATTCTTACGTACTCCCCAAAGGTGTTTAGGGAGACTAAATAACTGATGGTGTTCAAACGGTAAATGACTTGAACTACATGCTACTGCAGGCCAAGATGACTTCAGTTTATTGTCTGGAGAGTGAGAATGGTAAGGCTCAAGGTGAAATTTTTGATGTCCCCATGGAAGTTTTATCTGCCATCAAAGTTTGTATGTTATTTCAGCACGTGGACTGGCATAATTGCTGACTCCTCTTTATGCTCCCCAAATCCATAAGAACGGCCACACTGGGTCAGACCAAAGGTCCGTCTAGCCCAGTATCCTGTCTTCCGACAGTGGCCAATGCCAGGTGCCCCAGAGGGAATGAAGAGAACAGGCAATCATCAAGTGATCCATCCCCTGTCGCCCACTCCCAGCTTCTGGCAAACAGAGGCCAGGGACACCATCCCTGGCCATCCTGGCTAATAGCCATTGATGGCCCTAGCCTCCATGACCTTATCTAGTTCTTTTTTGAACCGTTATAGTCTTGGCCTTCACAACATCCAACCACCTGAATGATCCAAAGGCTGGATGGTTACCAAAGGCATAGGGGCTGCTTCACTTAGAGAAGTAACTCAGGGTACCTGTACTTTGTTACTTCTCTTGAGTAAGCCTAGCTTGAATGAGAACAGCTATACTGCAAATCGATACTCGAGCTGCTGTGCCCATCCCGGCGCTTCACTCACTCCTGTGTGGCAGCAAGACCTCTGGGGGCGTAGTCTATGGTATTTGCACTGCAGTAAGCTAAGTTGCACTAGGAGTTTCATCACAGTGAGTTGTGCGAGAACTTGCCTGTTCTTTCCTGGCACAATGGGTGAGGGGGGCAGGTATGGGGAATTATGGGAAGGCAGCAGAGGCCTAGCAGCAGTTGAGTAGAGCTAACCTGAGTCTACACTGCAGAATGGCCATGTGTGTTAGCAGCTGATGGGTTGTACTAACTCCAGCTGTAGCCTATACCTTCTGATAGGCCAGCCAACTCACGTTAAAAGCACCAATGCATTTGAGTTAAGGGCTTTTGTGTGTGGACAGGATGTGAGTTAGGGACAACACTTGAGTTAACTTTGCAGTGAAGACAAGCCCAACCGCCACTGACTGGCAGGATTTCACATTTAGTGTTCAAACTTTTACTAAACTAAATAAGTGTCAGGAATGTGCATGCGGGGTTCAGGTTTGTATATTAAGGTCAGAATTTTCAAAGAATCCTCTGGAAATTAGTTGCCCCAGTCCTACTGAAACTGAGTGGGAGTTGGGTGCTTTATTTCCAGTTGGGCTCCTGTCAGCAGCGTATTAACGCCTAGGCCGACAAAATTGCAGGGGCGGCAAATTTGTAATAGCAGCCAGAGGCTGCTTCCCCCGGCACCGGGTCGCGCCCCCGGCCCCGCCCCAACTCCACCCCTTCCCTGCCCCCTCCCTGCCCCTATTGGTCCCCTTCCCCAAATCCCCGCCCTGGCCCCGCCTCCTCTCGTGAGCGTGCCGTGTTCCCCCCTCTTCCTTGGCGAACCTGTTTTGCGCACAAGCACTGGCAGGGAGTGGGGAAAAGCAGGACCCAGCGGCGCGCTCAGGGGAGGAGGCGGAGTCGGAGTGGAGGTGAGCTGGGGGTGGGGCTGGCAATTATTTCAGGGCCTGGGGGCGGCAAACTCATTAATCCGCCACTGGCTCCTGTGAAATAAATTTCAGTCTTACCTCCCATGCACACTTGACCACCTCAGAAACAGGGATCCAGTGCAGGTTTCAAAAGCATCCGGCTGTTTCCAGTTTCTTCCTGCCTCTCTCAAAGTTCACAGCTGTCTAGTCCTAGTGCTCTGAAAAAAAATTCAGAGTATTTTGTACAGCAAAAGTTAGGATTTGTCTCTCCCCAGGGAAATTGTTCTAAGGTGGTTAAAAAAATAAAAAAGCTGAACTACTCATTTCTTCCAGTCAGCAGTATTTTTCTGTCAAACATTTAGTTACTTAACCAGTTTGGAACTTCAGGCTTTCTTATTTTATAAATCTCCTCAGAGGAGTCATTATAGAACAAGCTGGCTCCAGGACTTGTGAGGGGAGTTTGCTGGAGTGAAGACAGAGACTATGCCTCAGCAGCTGGAGTCAGCAAATGCCTTCAGCTTTTCAAGGAAAGTGCTGGGCTGCAGCACACCCCAAAGAATGATTGTACCGAAGAGTTTTGTGCACAGTTGCTGCCCAGGGGGCAGATAGGGTCTAGCAATGGGCTGTCAGTGCTGTTTCTTAGCAGCAGCAGCACTTGCTAAGGAAATCTCCTTCTGGTGCAGACCCGGGAGCTGAGGCTAAGGGTATGTCTACACTATGAAATTAGGTTGAATTTATAGAAGTTGATTTTTTAGAAAGCGATTTTTCTACAGTTGATTGTGTGCGTTCCCAGTAGCGCACTGAGTCGGTGGAGTGCGTCCACTGTACCGAGGCTAGCATCGACTTTCGGAGCGTTGCACTGTGGGTAGCTATCCCACAGTTCCTGCAGTCTCCACCGCCCACTGGAATTCTGGGTTGAGCTCCCAGTGCCTGATGGGGCAAAAACATTGTCGTGGGTGGTTTTGGGCACATGTCGTCAGTCGCCCCTCCCTCCTTGAAAGCACCGGCAGACAATTGTTTTGCGCCTTTTTTCCGTGCAGGCGCCATACTGCTTTCAGCAGACGGTGCAGTAGGACTGCAAACCATTGTCGTCATCCACCGCTTCCGCTGCATCTCTGCTCTCCTGCTCTCCTGCTGCTATGAATCCACCTCACAGGTCCTCTATATGACCGTCGTCACCCACCACTTCCGCTGCCACTCTGCTCTCCTGCTCTCCTGGTGGTCTCGCAGGGCCGCTTCCACTGCAACACTGCTCGGCTGCTCTTGTCTCGCCATACCACGGCAAGCGTGCAGCCCACTCAGCGGTTGTGTCCGAGCAGCAGACGGTGCTGTAGGTCTGCAAAACTGGTCATCCAACCACCGCTTCCCTGCAACTCTGCTCTCCTGCAGACGCCATGCCACGGCAAGCATGGAGCCCGCTCAGATCACCGTGGCAGTTATGAGCATTGTAAACACCTCGCACATTATCATGCAGTATATGCAGAACCAGAACCTGCAAAAGCAGGTGAGGAGGCGATGGCAGCGCGGTGACAAGAGTGATGAGGACATGGACACAGACTTCTCTCAAAGCACGGGCCCTGGCAATTTGGCCATCCTGGTGGCAATGGGGCAGGCTCATGCTGTGGAACGCCGATTCTGGCCCAGGAAACAAGCACAGACTGGTGGGACCGCATAGTGTTGCAGGCCTGGGACGATTCCCAGTGGCTGCAAAACGTTCGCATGCGTAAGGGCACTTTCATGGAACTTTATGACTTGCTTTCCCCTGCCCTGTAGCGCAACAATACCAAGATGAGAGCAGCCCTCACAGTTCACAAGCGAGTGGTGATAGCCCTCTGGAAGCTTGCAATGCCAGACAGCTACCGGTCAGTCGGGAATCAATTTGGAGTGGGCAAATCAACGCAATCACTGAGCTGCTGCTATCAAGGGTAGTGACTCTGGGAAATGCGCGGGTCACAGTGGATGGCTTTGCTGCAATGGGATTCCCTAACTGTGGTGGGGCCATAGACGGAACCCATATCCCTATCTTGGGACCGGATCACCAAGGCAGCCAGTACGTAAACCGCAAGGGGTACTTTTCAATGGTGCTGCAAGCACTGGTGGATCACAAGGGATGTTTCACTAACATCAATGTGGGATGGCCGGGAAAGGTACATGATGCTCGCATGTTCAGGAACTCTGGTCTGTATGAACAGCTGCAGCAAGGGACATACTTTCCAGACCAGAAAATAACCGTTGGGGATGTTGAAATGCCTATAGTTAGCCTTGGGGACCCAGCCTACCCCTTAGTGCCATGGCTCATGAAGCCATACACAGGCACCCTGGACAGTAGTCAGGAGCTGTTCAACTATAGGCTGAGCAAGTGCAGAAGGGTGGTAGAATGTGCCTTTGGATGTTTAAAAGCGCGCTGACGCAGTTTACGGACTCGGTTCGACCTCAGCAAAACCAATATTCCCATTGTTACTACTGCTTGGTGTGTGCTCCACAACATCTGTGTGGGTAAGGGGGAGACGTTTATGGCGAGGTGGGAAGTTGAGGCAAATCACCTGGCCACTGATTACGCACAGCCAGACACCAGGGCACTTAGAAGAGCACAGCAAGGCACGCTGCTCATCAGAGAAGCTTTGAAAACCAGTTTCATGGCTGACCAGGCTACGGTGTGATGGTTCTGTTTGTTTCTCCTTGATGAAAACCCGCCCCCTTGGGTGACTCTACTTCCCTGTAAGCCAACCGCCCTCCCCTCCCCCCTTCAATCACTGCTTTCAGAGGCAATAAAGTCATTGTTGTTTCAAATTCATGCATTCTTTATTAATTCATCACAAAAACAGGGGGATAACTGCTTAGGTAGCCCGGAGGGGTTGGGGAGGAGGGAAGCTCCAGGTGGGGTGGGGGAGGAGAGGAAGAGGGAAGGACAAGGCCACACTGCACTTCAAAACTTATTGAATGCCAGCCTTCTGTTGCTTGGGCAGTCCTCTGGGGTGGAGTGGTTGGGTGCTTGGAGGGGGCCCCCTCCGTGTTGTTGGGCGTCTGGGAGAGGAGGCTATGGAACCTGGGGAGGAGGGCTGTTGGTCACACAGGGGCTGCAGTGGTGGTCTGTGCCTTTCCTGCACCTCAACCATACGCCGGAGCATATCAGTTTGATCCTCCAGTAGCCTCAGCATTGCATCCTGCCTCCTTTCACTGTGCTGCCGCCACCTTTCCTCTTGATCCCGCCACCTCTCCTGTTGCTCCAGCCATCTATCCTCTTGCACGTCCGTCCTGTCCTTGCGTTCATTTTGTGCTTTCCTGGACTCTGCCATTTTCTGCCTCCACGCATTCTGCTGGGCTCTTTC
This sequence comes from Natator depressus, assembly GCF_965152275.1. Lineage (NCBI taxonomy): Eukaryota > Metazoa > Chordata > Testudines > Cheloniidae > Natator > Natator depressus. The sequence continues at coordinate 118,102,352 of NC_134240.1, read as the reverse complement.
ACTTTGGGTGGACTTCAAGAGCTCAGAGAACATTTCCATCGTGAGTGCGTTTTTTTGCCTTCTTATCTGCGCTAGCCTCTGGGACAGAGATGCTAGTCACAGCATTGAAACATTTGCAGCTGCAGGAGGGAAAAAAGGGAGTTTAAAATTGAAAAAGACACATTGGCCATTTAAAAGGAGGGGCTGATGTTTTCGGGTTAATGTGCAGCACAAACCCAACTAAACCCCCAACACCCAATTCTCTGGGATGATCGCTTCACCCCTCCCCGCCCTGTGTGGCTAACAGCGGGGATGATGTCTTTTCAGCCACAGGCAAACAGCCCAGCAGGAACAGCCACCTCTGATGTCCCCTTAATAAAATTCCCCTATTTCAGCCAGGTGACCATGAATGATATCACTCGCCTGAGGATAACACAGAGAGAGAAAGAACGGATGTTGCTTGAATGCCAGCAAACACCGGGATCACACACTGCCATGCTTTCTTATGCAATGATTCCAGACTACATGCTATTGGCCTGCCATGGTAAAGTGTCCTACCATGGAGGACACAATAAGGCTGCCCTCCTCAGAAACCTTTTGCAAAGGCATTAGGAATACCTCCAGGAAAGCTTCATTGAGATGTCCCTGGAGGATTTCCACCCCATCCGCAGACACGTTAACAGACTTTTCCAGTACATGTACTGGCTGCGAATGCATCCCAAGTCTTCAGGGCAAATTAATCATTAAACACACTTGCTTTTAAACTATGTATTATATTTACAAAGGTACACTCACCAGAGGTGCCTTTTCTGCCTTCAAGGTCTGGGAGCCCGGGTTAGAAGAGTTGGGAGGGTATTGGCTCCAGGGTGATAAACAGTTCCTGGCTGTCAAGGAGAATTGTTTCTCCGCTTGCCTGGTGTGCGCTATCTTTCTCGTCCCCAAAATCCTCATCCCTGTTGTGTGAGACTCCCTTGCAGGAGTCTACATACAGGTGTGGGGTAGTTGCAGTGGCACCCCCTAGAATTGCATGCAGCTCATCATAGAAGTGGCATGTCTGGGGCTCTGACCCCGAGCAGGCATTTGCCTCTTGGGTTTTTTGGTAGGCTTGCCTGAGCTCCTTAAGTTTCATGCAGCACTGCTGCGGGTCTCTGTGAATAGCCTCTGTCCTTCATGCCCTTGGAGATTTTTTCAAATATTTTGGCATTTCGTCTTTTGGACCTGAGTTCTGATAGCACGGATTCTTCTCCCCATATAGCGATCAGATCCAGTACCTCCCGTTTGGTCCATGCTGGAGCTCTTTTGTGGTTCTGGGACTCCATGGTCATCTCTGCTGATGAGCTCTGCATGGTCACGCCATGGTGGCCAAACAGGAAATGAAATTCAAAAGTTTGTGGGGCTTTTCCTGTGTACCTGGCCAGTGCATCCGAGTTGAGAGTGCTGTCCAGAGCAGTCACAATGGAGCACTGTGGGATTGCTCCTGGAGGCCAATACGGTTGAATTCCCAAATTCGAACCGGCGATGTTGATTTCAGTGCTAATCCCCTCATCGGGGAGGAGTACAGAAATCGATTTTAAGAGCCTGTTAAGTCGACAAAAATGGCTTCGTTGTGTGGACGGGTGCAGGGTTAACTCAATCTAATGCTGCTAAATTCGACCTAAACTCTACCTAACGTGTAGACCAGGGCTAAGACTGAGAAGAAGGATGCCCCATTGGTTAGGCAATTAAGCAGAAGGGTTAGGACATCTGGGTTCAACTTTTTTGCTCTCCCTTGGGTGTTCTATATGTCCTTGGGTAAGTCACCTGGTGTGGGATCCACTAAGGCACTTAGGTATTCTGATGCTAACTTTTAACCTAGAACAAGATTGGAATCCACAAAGCCTGAGTTAGGTGCCTAAGCTCCTATACAATGAACAGGTAGAGAAAGGTACCAAAGCCAGCACACGAGCCAGGGAGCTGCCTAAGCTAGACAGGGTTGTCCTAAGCCCAGATTCTTTCTCATCTTTTGGTACCTAAGTCTGGGCAGTAGGGAGGTACCTATCTCTGCTTGTGGTTCATGAATGGGGGGGAAATAGGCATTCAGCCACTTAAGTCATGTGCAGGGGGCCAATCAAGTAGGCATGCATAGAGGCTGCCTACCAGACTGGAACCTCAGTGAGTTCACACAAAACAGCCTGACAGAAGGCAAAAGAGGACCTCCCTTATGACTTGTAGCCTAGTTGCTAGGGTACTCAGGATGTAGGAAACTCCTGGTTCAAGCCTCTCCCCACCCCTGTCCCACTTGATGAGAATAAGGGATTTGTCCCTAACCACTAGCCTACAGGACTGGGCCCAGCGCACAATTTAGGCAGCTGAATGCTTATCTTCCCTGGCTTGTAGTTCACTTTAGGGCTCAGGCTGGAGACAAGCACTCGGGCAGCTAAAGTAAGGCAACAGTGCACCTTCTCAGAGGCTGCACACAGGCGCCAAGTGAGTTCAGGCATCTACAGAGTTCAGCAGGAGCTTTGTGGATTGCAGTGGAACCTAAAACCAGAACTTAGGTGCTTAAACCCAAGATTTAGGCACCTTAGTACCTTTATGGATCTCACGCTTGGTCACTCTGTGCCTCAATTCCCCTCTGTAACCTGTGGACAATAACATTGCAGTTATTCTAATTGACATAAGAGAATGATCATTAAAAGTTAAATACACAAGCCATTAATTCTGCTGCAAAGCAGAAGGTGATTAGAAGGAAGCTATTCCAAGCAAGTGTGAATACCAAATATCTAGAATGAATGTTGGGGAGCAATCTTGATGAGGATTTCAGCAAACTAAGGAGCTTTATTTTCTTCAGACTAAAAAGTCCAGAATAGTACTTTTAAAACTTCATAAAAATCCTCATATTTCTGTACCATTTTTAAATGGCCATTACCATATACCTATATTTTACAAACATCCAAATTACCAACGTTTAACACACCTGAGTATTTCAAATGTTGTCAGTATTCCATGTTAGAGAAACTCCATATGTTCAAATTGTAAACAGAATAATGGAAACAAATTATGAATTCCAGATTCATACTACTGCTCGTGGACACACTGGAAACAGAAAGCACTTCCTCAGAGCATCACCTCTGGGGACAGTGGTTTTAAATCCTTTATATATTCACTCAAACCTTGAGGGCTAAGTGTTATTCGGAACATAGGAATTGGCATACTGCTCAAAGCAGGGGTTCATTTAGTTCTGTATCCTGTTTCCAAAAGTGGTCAGGACCAGCTGTTTGAGGGAAAACTAAGTTTCCTTCTAAGGCAGTTAGAGTTTGGCTTCTAGCCCAAAGCTGGACGTATTTCCCGATGCTACACACCAATTCAAAGCAGTCACTTAAGTCCCTTCAAATAGCTGAAATATTTGGTTAACCCCAATTGGTTTAGGTGTGAGTTCAGTTCACTGCCTCAGAGGCAAAAAAATCTCTCAGATATGTTAGGGTTGCCAACTTTCTAATCACACAAAACTGAGCACCATGGTCCCACCCCTTTTTGAGGCCCCACCCCTTCCCTCATGCCCCACGCCCTGCTCACTACATTCCCCCTCCATTGGTGGCTTGCTTTCCCCAAGCCTCACTCACTTTCACTGGGCTGGGGCGGGGGTTGGGGTGTGGGAGGGGGTGAGGGCTCTAACTGGGGATGCAGGCTCTGGGGTGGGGCCAGAAATGAGGGGTTCAGGATGTGGGAGGGGGCTCTGGGCTGGGGCCGTGGGATTCGGAGTGCGGGAGGGGGCTGCGGGTTGAGGCTGGGGGTTAGTAGTGCAGGAGGGGGTACGGGCTCTGTACTGGGGGTGCAGGCTCTGGGGTGGGGCCAAGGATGAGGGACTTGGGGTGCAGGAGGAGGCTCTGTGTTTGGGGGGGGGGCTCAGGGCTAAGGCAGAGAGTTGGGGCAGGGGGTTGGGGTGTGGGCTTACCTCGGGCAGCTCCCGGTACAGTGGGACTAAGGCAGGCTCTCTGTCTTTCCTGGCTTTCTGCTGCACCCCGGAAGTGGCCAGCAGCAGGTCCAGCTCCTAGGCAGGGGGGCCAGGAACCGCAAGCACCGTCCACAGACACCGCCCCCCCAGCTCCCATTGGCCACTGGGTTCATGCACTGCTCTCACCCCGAGCACTGGTTCCTGGCCAATGGGAGTGTGGAGCCAGTGCTCGGGGTGAGAGCAGTGCATGGAGCCTCATGGCCCCCCAGCCAAGGAGCCAGGCCTGCTGGCCACTTCCAGGGCACAGCACGGGGCCAGGACAGGTAAGGACTAGTCTGCCTTAGACCCGCGGCACTGCCGGCCGGACTTTTAACGGCCCGGTCGGTGGTGCTGACCAGCGCTGCCAGGGTCCCTCTTTGACCAGGCGTTCCGGTAGAAAACCGGCTGTCTGGCAACCCTAAGCTCTTCAGGGCATGGAACTAAATTGACCTGGCAGACAAAGGGTAAAGGGCTACAAACATGGGGCTAGCTGAGCAGGGAAAAGTTAGTATCCTGATTGTTAAATACCAGCTATTTGGGTGGGACTCTGATGGGAGGGGATTTAGCTAAACAGAGGGACATGGGGGATGGGGCAGGGACGGGCCAAAGGAGGAGGAGGAGGAGGAGGTGTGGAGTGAGACTAGGTAAAGGGTCCTTGAAGGGAAGGGGTTGGAACAAACGGTCAAACACCACAGGGGCCAGAAAGGCCCAAACCTGTAGAAAGCAGTCTGAGATGAGGTGTCCCCTGGTCCCTGCTGAGGCTTCTGAGGTCTGCTCCCGTGGGTCCTTGAGAGTCTAGCTTGCTCCTCCCTAGGTTTTTCTTTCCCAGGCCCAGCTTGGAAGCAGGGGCACTGCTTGAATCCTAGTACCTGGTGAGGGGTCACCCTCACACAGTTTTGGATGGAGGAAAAGAGTGGCCCTAGTTGGGCCCATGTTTCTCCTTCCCAGTGGTTTGAAGTGTGTGTGGTGTGTGTCTCATTGCCCTAGCTCTGCCTTCCCTCGTCCCCTATGCTATTAATTCTGACCCCAAATCAATTCTGCCCCCTGCAGACCCCATCAGTTCTGCTCCTACTGCCTCTCCAAGGTCGGGGGAGCAGAGGAACCATCCCATTGTTCAGAGGAGAGGAGGAAGGGACCAGAACTGCCCTGAGCTTCTGGCCTCTTTCTGCTCCCTCCTCTCTCCCCTGGAAGAACGGGGTGGGCTCCTGAGGGGAGAGCTCTGCCCACTTCCTGCAGCTGCCTGGAGCGGCTGCTCTGCTGCCAAACTTGCACCCTCAGCACTGCAGCTCGGTCCCTGCAGGAGAACTTTGTGTGATCTAACCCTCCCGGCGTTCCCTGGTGGGCTGCTGCCTCCTCAGAAGCCCTCCCATAGCACCACATGCTGCTCCAAGGCCCCTGCCACGGGTCCACGTCGCTTGCCACCACCCTATTTTAAAAGGGGCAGCTCCCATTTGTATTACTAAATATAAACACCCCATTCTAAAACCACCTAGTCCAGGGGCCTAGGAGCATTCTGCAGAGCGAGCTGGCCTTCTCTGCCCTGCCAGTGACCTGAAGAAGAGCTCGGTGTAGCTCGAAAGCTTCTCTCTCTCACCAACAGAAGTTGGTTCAATAAAAGATATTCCCTCTCCCACCCTGTCTCTGTCATGTCTTGGGGCCGACCCAGCTAGCGACAGTTCTGGTTCTCTCCTTTCTCTCTGTAGTGCTGGGTTGTGTAGCAAGTGCCTGTCAATCTGGATCTGAGGAGCTTGTATAGGAAGGAGAATATACAAGAGAGCAGAGGGACATAACTTGCTACAAACCCGAGGGCCCAGCAGGTTGGCAAGTAGGAGTTAGACAATGTCATTAGGCTAAAGATAACTAGCTCCTTATAGTTGATGGGGCAAGGAATGTTTTCTTTGCCTGGCTGTTAAAGTTACTTGAGCTTTCAGAAGGCCAGGGAGTGAGGGAAAGTCTGTATCTACACTGCCACTTTCAGCGCTAAAACTTTAGTCGTGCAGGGGCGTGCAAAAACACAGCCCGAGCAACAAAAGATTTAGCGCTGAAAAGCGCTAGTATAAACACCACTCTCCCCTGGCGATAAAGTGTGACTACACGGCCCACATCACAGTGCTGCCGCGGCCACGCTTAGGGTGACCAGACAGCAAGAAAAAGACCCAAAAACTGGGACTGTCCCTATAAAATCAGGACATCTGGTCACCCCAGCCGCGCTGTAACATCGGCAGTGTAGCCATACCCTGAGTCTTATTAAATTTAATAAGATTAATCAAACCCTAACCTTAACGCACTTCTGCTGCCCGTGTAAAAATTATAGCCAGGCTAAACGATTCGGTGTCCAAGCTGTCAATGGCATGCAGGGCATTATTTCTAAGGCCAAAATGGCAGCAGTTGACAGTATGATGAGGGAGAATGACAAGACTTAAAAAGTTTCACACTATGTCTCAGATAGAATTTTATTGGCCATAAAAAAAGAAGGCGGTAAAAGTTAGTTGAACTCTTGCCCCACCCAAGGAGCTGTGAATGTCTAAGACCTTTGTTGTAATTGCTGAACCTTCTTCATGTTTTCCACATCCTGCCTGAGACATTCAAACTTCAGCTGGATATCAAGGGTAGTGTCTGGATCTTTAGCATCTAGACTTATGTGAACTAAATTCAATTAGTAATGAGTATGTCTGGAACTTGTTTAATGTTTAAGCTTAAATCACTTTAATCTGGTCTCCCCATAGAAACTAGATAACATCAGTACCACCACTGCAGATTTCAAAAGCATCTGGCCGGCTCTGCCTTCTTCCTGTACCTTTCAAAGGTCTCAACTCTTTATCCCTACTGCTAAGAACATTTCAAAGTATTTTATACACAAAAGTTAGGATTCATCTCTCCTCTCTCAGATAATTTTAAGGCAGAACATAAAAAGGAGTACTGCTAACTGGAAGACATGGGGATTTTTCCATTCAAATTACTTTTAAAAACCAAGTCAGAATTGGCTGTTTTATATGTTCACTGCAGTTTCTATTTTGCAAGAAGTTGGTCAGAGGACATGTGAGGAGGAGAGGACAGGCTTAGAACTTAAAATAGAGAAATCATTAACTCTACAGCAAAGAGGATGGTGCCTGGAAGGAAACTATTCCCATGAAGTTTTGATATTCGCACTGTCATATCTACATGGGGGCATTCAGGAAAGTTAAGATGAATCAGCTAAAGGTGTCAAGTTAATGTACATAAGTTAAAGTGCATTAACCCCCCCCCCCCCATGTGGATGCTGTCATCCAGAAGTAAAGTGATCTCAGTTTGCAGTAGCTTAATTGTCTGAGAGAGAACCTGAACTCAGCTCTTCAGCCCCAGAGGAACTTAAGTCAGCTAACATATCAAGATTGCTGGGTGCCTCAGAGGCTCCATTACAAATATTTAAGTCACACCACAAAGAAAGACCAAACCAGGGCGTTTTGGGGCTTGTCTACTCTTCAAAGGACTCCTAACTCTGCCCCAACCTGTACTTTAGGTTCTTTGGCAAGTCACTTACAATCTCTAGCTGTGTTTCCTCATCAATGAAATGGGGGAAACCTAGAGATGGGTTTGACCCCAAACCTAACTTTACTGTGACACAGAGCTAGGAGCAGAAATCAACCCAGGGTCTTTGAGTCTTCCCCACAAGGGCTCTTTTTGCTGATTTTGCCCCCATCCTTTAGCTCTCAGGCACAGGAGCAATAATGGAAAAACTTCTTCTGTGGCCCATGAAACTGACTGCTGGAAGAGCGTGTAGTGACAGAGTACAGCTAGCACAGGGGACTGCTCAGCTAGAGAACACAGCGTTTTGTCAACACCCAAACCCAGCACCCAAGCCACAACACTGCTGTTCTTCATCTAGCATTGTCCATTGGCGAGAGCTGGGAAAGGACAACACGCAACTCTTGACTGCACCGCTTGGCTCTGTGACTTTGGGGAAGTAACATTATTATTTGTAATGCCACAGCACCTAAGAGCCCTGGTCAGAGACGAGGACTATCCTACTCCCTGACCAGCTCAGTGCATAACACCGTCATAATTCTTACTTCATTAGGTGGTGCAAGGCTTAATTATGGGCTTGTGAAGAACTTGGAGAGTCCGGGATGGGAGTCACAAGAGAAATGTTAAGAATTGTTGTTATATGTAGCTTATTATTGATTTAAAATAGGATGGTTGACAGCTTTTGTTTAGCACTTTCTTTTCAGAGAGAACCACACTGTTAGTTTCTGAATTAGGTGCCATTTCACCTGAAATTCAAGGGAAGGAGCTGAGCCAAGTACGCACTAGATAGAGGCTTTGTTTCGAGCTGTCTAGGTACCGGTCAGACAGGAAAGTGAATGGAATTCCTCCAGCAGAACTGGTAATTCAGGAGCTCGGGTTGAATCCTCATATAAATGGCTGCAACTTCATGGACGCCCAGTTACACCAGAACTGACTTTAGACTCATTGGGTGAATTCCTACCTCTGTTGAAGTCAACGCAGATTTTGCTGTTTATTCACTGGGGTTGCGGATGCCACCCACGGCGTCCAAACTCCAACCTGCTGCTCCCCCTGGGAACTGTGCAAGCCTATGGGAGATTACGAAACACACACACACACACACACACACACACACACCTCTTCTTTAAGATTTCATACAAGACTTCTAGTACTTCTTTTATTATAAATAAAGCTGCATGAGAAATACATACAAAATTCAACAACCTGCTGCTTTAGAAGCAGCAGTTTAATACAGAAAGTTTTCCTGGTGTATCCTTTAAAAGGAATAGGATATGGACGTTCTAAAAAGCCCAAGGAAGAGGGAGCTTGAGCTGCAAGATTTTTGGTACTGTTCCCCATCCTCCCAGGTTAGTCCTCTACAATACAGGACAGGACAGTCTCCCTTCCAAGCAAGCAAGGTTACAAAAGGGTATCCAAAAAGGCAAGTAATCAATAAAGCTGTTGACCATGTATGGTCCCATGAGCAGCACCAAGCAGTCAGTGATCAGCAGCTACGCCGGTAAGATCAGGGTAAGAGCTGCTGTTTCCTCTCTGTCACTTACAGAAAGTCTTACAGATTGTACATTAACACACATTAGAAAAGCCCAAGTGGAACAACACTACACCCTGCTTGAAAGATGGGCCAAGTGTTCAATTCTCTTTATGAAACAGAAGAGCTGTACATGGAACTGAGACACAGATGCCACGTCCCATGGCAGGCACATGTTCAAGAGTGAAACCCCGTCCCATCCCCCCAAAATGGAAGAGACATTCAACTTAAAAGACATTCAGCTCTTGAATAGCAATAATGGCTTCAGCACAAGGCATTTCCTGCAGGTGAGGCTGCACTTGGGGTCCGTGGCTGTATCACTTCCCCCACCTTCGTAAAGCCTGCAGTAGAAGATGAAAGCAATAAATCTGGGGTCAGGGAGGCGGTTAGACTCCAGGAGAAAAAAACCCTAGCCCCTTGTGACAAAGTTCTCCCAGCAAATAAATAGCAACAGCAATACCCCAGCATGAGAAGGGGATCTCTGCAGGATGATGTCTGGCCTGCCCCTTGTACCTCTTCTTGCTACCACATTTAAGGTCTGATCACCTGAGACGCAAAGTACACTCATCCTCCAGCGGTTCAAGCCCTCAGAGCTGCAGCCAGACAGCTTATGAAGGAGATCACTTGCACAAGGTTTGCCAAAACACGCTGTGTGAATACAGAGTGCTTCCCCCACGGGGAGGGGCATCTGCAGGGTCCTTCCTAGCCTGAATTTGCAGTAAACATCTTTAAGATGCCCACCTCGGCAAAGTAAGCCCCTCATGTTTAAGCAGCCTTAGCAAAGCAATCAGATAAATCCAGAAATGCTATTGCTTCACATGTAGCTAATATAGGGTAATTTGTAAAGTTCTGCTGCCCCACTGCCGGCATATGGTTGCAAACTCAACTTTAAAAGCCCTCCCCAAAACCACCAAGAGCTGAATTACAGTTGAGACATCCGTGCTGGCTTTAACGTGGGTTTGCTCTGACACTTTACACAAGGGAAATGAGAGATGTTTTAAAATGGCCTTGTTCTCTCCCTTATCCCTACCCCCGCCCCCCCATTTCTTGTATCAATTTTTTTTCAGTCCATGACATGTCATTTCCTCTGTCACCTGGGTCATGGATTTCTTTCTGTGCTTCTGATATGCTAAATTCAGACTCCTCACAGGAAACGTCAAACAGAGTTTCACTTCTCTCTAGCGGTAATAATAACCCACTGAGGAGGGACTTAAGTCACAGCTGCCTCACCAGATCCTGCACGTGATAGGTCTGTGTAAAAATAGGGCTGGTGAGGACACCGTACAATGCACTGGGAACTCAGCCGCTGCCAGAGGCACATTACTTTCATTTTAAAATGTTCCACAGAGCTTCTGATGTATCTACAAGTCCCTATTGCTCTCTAAACCCTTCCTTATATTTTTGCTTATTGTATCCAAGTTGCCCGTTGTGACTGTCCTTTGATTACGCATCATTGTTTAATGGTTTGTGCTGATAAAAGCCAAAGCCCAATAGCACTTGCTCCCCTCACGCCCGGCCTACAGCAGCCAGACATGTCCTGTCACTCCAGTCTTCTTGTTCTCCTGAAAAAATGACCACCAGTGGTATGTGGTGGTTTGGGGATGCAGAAAGAGAGCTGCCAGAATGTGGCGTGGAGACCATCAACTTCACTTCTCAAGTGGTAGCCGCAGCCATTAACCAATAGCCCTTCTCTCTTCTCTTCTTTCCCTCTTCCTGAACAATGCAGAAGTCACTTTCTGATCCAAAACACTTGTAATGTCATAGGTAAGGTTACAGATAAAACCAGGGTGGTCACCTAATAACCCTCAACCCCTGCCCTAGGGTATGGCTCACTTTGTATCACCTGAGGCTGGCTGCAAGCTCATCGCAGAAGCAACATTGACCCCCCACCCCTCCAAGTTCTCAGCTTATGCCCTCTGCCTTTGTGCATCAGGACCCCTTTCCACTGGAAGGGTGGATTTGGGCATCCATCCTCAAGGGTGAGATAATGGTTCCTCCTGGAAAGGGGAACCTTCTCTCGAAGGTTCGCTCTCAGCAGCAGGCTGGATAATTCATCTATTGCCAGAGGGTGTCACTCTCAATGAGATAGGATCAAATCTACTTTCCAGATGTGCCTTAACTAAGTTGAGTGGGTTAGAGCACCCTGCTGTAAGGTGGCATCACCAGTGCTGTCTAGGCAGCCATCAAGGACAGTATTCCCCCCTCTTCTAAAAAGAGAGCCATGTGATGTGTACAGCCAAGACAAGAGCCCTAGCCTCAAAATACAAAATTGTTTAAAGCCCGCCAGATTTAGAAGCCAAGACCTGATCCTCAGACTCTAGCTCTCCTGTGGTTGCTTGAAGCTTGGGAGAGGCTGTAAATTCACCATGCTTTGGTCCCAGAGGGCTGTGGGTCTCACCTCCCTCCAGCTGAGACTCCTAAAAGCAACTTATCAAAACAGCAGCACTTAGGAGGACTGGAGGCAGTCTTGTCTGGATGCAGATGGAGACCTTCCGGGGGGTGTTTAGGAGAAGGGACAGGACAGCAGTTCTACTGTGGAGGCTAAGAGTTTGCCACATCCAGCTTTAAAGCTCCTGTTGGCCAGTCGCCCATGTGCACCACTCTCTTCCTTAGTCACAGCTGTTCTGCCTGCCTGCCTTGGTAGGATTAAAAAAAAAAAAAAAAAAAAAAAATGTACTAGATTACTCATACTAGGTTGCGAGGTTAATATCTACCTTGCTAGAAGACTGTTATATCTGGGCTTATTTCACAGAGGCATCAGTGGGTTCCTCTACACACACATCAGCTGCTTAACTGGAAAACACAGTTTGTCCCTTAGGAACCTGCTCTGTTTGTGTCCGTCTTGCTGCTCAAAGGATACTAACATCAAAAGAATGCTCAATTATGTTATTCAGAACAGCACTGGGACACTGTCCTCACCATATGTTCACCCAGGCAGTAAGTCCACTGCCCTGCCCTTTACCGGGATGATAATGAAAGAGACTAATTATATTGTATCACAAATGCATCCTGCCCCCCGTCTCCGGTATGCTTCCCAAGCGAGAAGGATTTTGCAAGGTACAGGAAGTGTGTATTTGGGTGGGGGAGGAAAGGGGAAGAGGTTGTTTAGCTGCAGCTGAAAGTCCTACTAAGTGGGCACTTTTGCAACTTGAATTTCCATTAGTTTAAAAAACTATGGTTGATTTCAATGCCGCTTTCTCTGCTGCTACGTGGGGGATTGAAATTAATCTGCAGGGTCTGGGTTTTAACCCCACCACACACACGCAGAAAAATCAGCTGTTACTAAACTTCAAAGCTGCAATCACAGGTCTGTTGCTTTTTACAAGCAGGAGGTCTCATTTGCAACATTATTTTTTGTGGGAGCCACCTTAGTTTCCCTCTCATCCCCTTCCCTTCCTCCTCCTTTAAAAACAAACTAAATATTTGATTAGAGATTTTGAATAACCCCCAATATTTGCATTGCAACCCCTGAAAAGATTAGTCCTGTCTGTTGCTTGTCACCACCACAGGGACTGGTGCACAATGGGAAAAAACAAACCAGCCAACCCATTGGTGGAGTGGAGGGACACTTTGACAGCATAAATATTTCAGTTTCTCCCCTTCTTTCTTCCCCTCCCACTCTGTAGAAACCAGGGCCTGCACTGGTTTCCATGAAAGGCGAGAGTCTCTCCCGCTGAAGTCAACTGCCCGCAAGAGGTTTCTGCGATGCCCCAAGGACTTGTGCTTGGTGGAAGAGCATTTCTCCGCTGGTCCTGCTAAAGGGATTCTTTGTGGAGCATGTTTGTATGTCCCACAGAGGGAATGTGCACTGTATACTCGTTTATCAGTGCGGATGTGTTCCTCAGCATCTCATGAAACGTGTCCACCGTCTTTCTGTAAGCGTCCCTGTGCAGAACAAACGGACGGAAAAGGTTGAGTGGCTCTGCCTTCTGGAACACCACTGGGAAGTTCAGCACCTCGGGCACCTTCCGGTTTCCAATGAAGAAGTGGCAGAGCTTCTTTTCCTGCAGGCTTTTCTCCAGGAACTTCAGCATGTCTTGCAGCCTGACCTCCAGGTTCTCAGAGGCCCAGTCCTGATAGGGCCGGGTCTGCAGTAAATGCAGCATCACCGTCTTCAGGTGGTAGTTGGTGAGGCTGCTCGGACCTGTTAAGCTACACTGCTTTCCATGAAGGAAGGAGAGGATCTGAAGGCAGCTGAGGTGGCAGGCACTGGCAGGCAGCTTTTTGGAGACGGAGTGGATGAATCTCCTCTCGTACACGGCAAAAGTAACAAACCAGTCAGTACTGGAGACAGGATCAGCCATTAGGTTGCTGCGGGGGAAATGGGAGATGAAATAGGCATCCGAGTCTTCACACTGTACCACAGGGGTGAGATTAAAGGCAATGGACTTCCCAGACCTGAACTTTATCTTCAGGGCTCCCGGTGAGTCCAAGAGGTTGAAGGTGAGGTCGAATTCATATTTGTGGGAGATTTTGTTCCAGGACTTGGTGATCGCAATCTGGAACCACTTCATGACCTGGTCAGCATCCAGATACTGGGTGTTCTTGAAGCACAGCAGATCCTCCATCTCACCACTGCGCCTGGTCTGGTTGGTTTGGCTATGGAGGAGGCACAGCATGTCTTCCCCCAGCTTAGTCTTGCCACAGATGCAACCTGCTGCATCCTCATCTGCCCTGCAGACTTTTATGGTGCCGTAGCCTTGTTTGTCCGGTGGGACTGACTCCCTTGAGCACCAGGTCTGGGATCGGAAACAGTATGGCTCTGGGGGCGTGAAAGGGACAATCAAGTCACAAACCAAAGGCTTGTGCACCCTCCAGTTTTCGTACATGCTCCCCACCCCTATGGACTCCTCCACTTCCATGTCGGCGTCTCGGTTACACACGCTCCTCAGGGCCTCCAGCAAGTCGTCTGCAAAGCCTTCCACCAACTCTCGCTTCCTAGCCATGTCACCGGTGGCACCCAGGATACACCTCTCGTAGAAGTTGGCCAACGCGGCTTTGTCTGGGAGGGCCACGCCCTTGAATGCTTTCCCGAGAACGGCCATGTCGTCCTCCTCACAGGCTGACTCCTGCCAGTTCCCATCTTGGTAATCCTGCCTCCAGAGCTCGATCAGCAGGAAGATGACCATGGACATGGCGCTCCACAAGTCCCAGGGGAGGGGTTCCTTGTTCTGTTCCTCCGGCTCCGTGGCCTTTTCCAAAGTCTTCAGCGTGGCCTCCTGTCTGGCAATCTCTTGCTCCAAACGCAGCTGCTCCAGCCGGAGGTTCTCCTCATGCGCCTTCATCTTCTGGATGATGTCCTCAGCGTACTCAGGAACGGTGGCATTCTCTTTGGGGAAGAGGAGTGGGTGGTTGACGATGGCCGTAATCACCACCAGACACACCCGGAAGATCCCTGCTGGCATGGCGATTCCTTCCCTGCAAGAGAGAGGAGCAGAAAAACCCACTGTCAGCGTCACAGATATTTCAGCCTCCACCCATGGTCAGAGGAGTAGTGAAATAAGGTCACTGATTTTGTCTAATGTGGTCAAGCCCTTTCTCCTTGCTCCAGCTAAATATCTGACACAGGGTCTTTGGGGCACCCTGGCAGGGACCTCTTAGACACAGGCACTTGTTCGTGAACTCCTAGACAGAGGCGTAGAGAGGAGGCAGGTAAGCGTGTGTGGATTCCCAGAGCTGTCCACAGCTCTGCTATCCTTTGGAGCCAGAGGAGGATGCTTTCACTGCTGTCGCTCCATTGTGACTCTGTTGGAAAGCTCTCCCTGCCACCCCACGGGTGGGCTGAGGCAGAGTCTTCCCCTTCTCTGAACACACCCTGGCCCACCTGAAGGCAGAGAACAGTGGGCAGGCTGAAAGGAGGGCTGGAAATCTCTCCCTCCTCCCCCGCAGTCTTGTGCAGTTGACCATTGCCACCCTAAGAAGGGACAGAGGCACAATGCAGGGGGGTGGGACCATAGGGAAGGGGAATGGTCATGATATGGGGGGGGGTGGCAAGGATATCCTTTATGCAGGGCATGCCTAGAGCCTCACATTGCCTAAATCCAACCCTACTATCTCCACAATCAGTGCTGCTCATTCACACGTGGGGTGGGAACAGGGTTGCATGGTTTTGTGCCTTTGGGCGGGAGGCACATCCCAAGTCGCTTCCCGCTCCTTCAAAGTACCACGGCGTCCCTGCACAGCCGAGATCACGCTGGGGCACGTCCGTCCCAGTGTAGTGGCTGCCACAACATGGTAGCATTTGGAAGAAGGCAGGGCGGGTGAGTCTGCAGCTTGGGGGTGGGGAGGGGCAGGTTCCTCACACCCAGAGAGGGATGGTGTTAAATACATCATGCAGTTTAATTTTGGCACCTGCTGATCTATGACTGAACGATACATTGGAAAACATCCCTGCCAGGTCTGAACAAACATCAACACTTCTTCCTCAGAGCTGCAGTCCCAGTCAACCGGCTCTATTCTGAAGGGTCTGGGGCAATCTGTTCTACTGCCAAATATTTACCACTCGGTTTACATGCAGCAACAGCCGCCACCTGACACCCCCTTCACCCAGTCTTGGCTGGGGTGACAGCTTCACAGTGTTTTGGGAGGCTTTATTTGTAACGGCTACCATAATGCATTGGGTCTGCAAACGAATGAGTGTTTAGCGCCCCAGGGGTTCCTGGGAGCTGATGATATTAAAGAAATTAACTCCCAGCTTTGCTGGGCACAATCCTATTGCCTGGGCATCTACCCAACACTGAGTGAAACTCCCAGAGTCCTAGCCAGCATGAATTAGTAGGAGTTCTTTGGGTATTTAGGGGTAGCATTTCTTTGATTGGAGATTGATCTCCCTCTTCTCTCCATGGTGCTAGGAAGTCACTAGCTCTCAAGGTCTCCTTGTTTGCCAGGTATTACCCCTGGGCCTTAACACAACAGGAATCCAAGAGGACCAGAGAAGAGTACGGTGTTTTTTAATTTCTGGTGGAACATTTGGATGCAACAGACCCATGGGTCTGTGTGGACGTGCGAGACACAGGAGGTGTGCATCTGGGAAAAAGAAGGGACTCTGCTATGAGAATAAAAGTACATTAATACAATACAATGAAAGCCAGCCAGAACCAAAGTAAATACTTCATAACTAACTAATGTATACTATTGGGGTGGGGTGGATCCTAAGTAGGTATTATGGTGATCCCATTGCTGTAGCTTCTGGGCAATAATGGTAGGTAGCATGTTACATGGTATGAGAGGCTGTCTTGTCTGTAGTACAAATTCACAAGCTGACAATCTTCATGGTTTTCTCAGGTCATATTGTAACAAATCCATGCCACCTAGGAATTCATGGTTGTGGGGCTGTGCTGCCCCCGCTTACTACTCAGTGCCTTATGACAGCAGAGAGACTAGAACGCCGATCCTCCTGCTCCAGAAACACAGGCCAACATTTGAACGTACGGAGACTCACCATTAGGTTAGCAGTATGGGGCATATGAAACACAGCTGAGCACTTCCACCAGTAGGGAACAGACATTCATAGACATACCAGCCAGTTCATTACAGCACAACAAGTCATGAGACAATATGGTGTCACCATAAAAGGTAGCCCCTTGCCCTTCCACATGAGGATATTATACATACTAAGAGGATACCATCTTTTACTATGCAGGCACTGTTCCAATATTGTCAGCTGTCAGGCTACTGTATCCTGGCTCCCACTGAGACCACCATTAATTTTGGCATCATGACGTGGAGCTAGGTGCTATATTGGGTTAGTGCACATGACCCTTACCCCTCTCAAGACCATATATTGCCTTAACAGAAAAGTCACTGAAAATGTGTTCAGTGGTTTCTTGTTCTACTTTCCATTCATGTATTTCCCCAGGGCACCACATAATTAGTTACTAACTTAGACTGTAAGCACCTTGCCTCCTTGTATTTCCAGAGCACCAGTGTGGTGGAAACAACAATAGATGGTATATATTTATCCATAAGTGGCAGCCTCTGCTCAAGAGAGGGCTGGGATAGGAATAGCAAGGGAGGGGAGACCAAATCAGGACGGAGGGGCATTGGCAGAACTGCAGAAGGGAAGCTCACGCAATGCTCAAGACAATGCTAAGAGTCCCTCCCCTTCACAACCATTACATTCATTCCCAATGTTTTTCAGCCATCCCTCCCACTCCACACACATACAAATTTCATCTAGAGAAGACTGGAAATCCCAACTGTTTCTCATTTTTTGCATCTACCATGAACTCATCATTTTGTAAAACAGCGGCAAGTCCAGGAGGTGCAGTGACACCATGAGACTCACGCCCTGGTGCGGTTTAAAAATAAGCTGGGTCGTCCCCCCCACCCCATGTCTCAAACGCTTTTTATCAGTTTGCGAAGGAAAGGCAGGAAATGCTGCCGAGTTCCTTTCCTCGGCACTGTGCTTTTGCAGAACTGTGTGTACATTTAGAGATTAAAAAAAAAACAAAACACATGACAGGGTGCCAGAGGCCATACTTCTGCCTTCAGATCCTGAGTAGGGGCTGGGCTACACTTAAGCTTAAGTAACTATGTGGGTTGGAAGAGTGATTTTTTTTTTTTCAAACCCGACATTGCTCTCCTAGTACAAGCCTAGTACAGATTCAGTTCTACCAGGATGGGTCGAGTTCTACCAATATAAAAGGTGCCTTACACCAGAAATAGCCGTACCAGTGCAAAACACCTTTATACGTTACACTGCACCCACACTAGCGGGGACTGTACTGCTTTACCTACACCAGCATAATTAAACACAGGACAACTTTCTACTGCAGCGAGGGCTTAGTCGGGTTTCAGTCCCTCCAGACTGAGGTGGGCAGGGGACCAGCTCTGATACCGGCTACTAGGAACATTCCATTCCCAGATCTCATCCAGTGCAGTGTGTGTGTGTGTGTGAGAGAGAGTGTGCGTGAGAGATAAGATACACGGGGCTGGCCTGGTAGCACTGCCTTTTAAGTTTGTCCAGCCTGACTTCTCATTACAAGACCCTGTTTTCAGTTGCTTATCCCTTTGCCAAGTGTTAACTGTTTGGGCTCAAATTTCCTGTAACGAGTGTTTGATCCAGGCTGTTTCATTTTTTGAGAGAGCGTTTCAGCCAAAACAGTCCAGCCATTGCTGAGAACGAGGCTAGGGAAAAATACCTTGTTTTGTTCATGTTAAAAAAAAACAAAAAAAAAACAAACGCAAAAACCTTCTGGTGACTTTTTTTTTTTTTTAAACAGCTCTAAGTGCTCCCATGCCTTGTAGCAGGGACTTGACATTTAGCAAGGAGCAGCTTTGAGCCTTTTTCAGCCCCATGAAAATCTGCCAAATTTGGTCAAGTTACAAGCCTTTGGGGGGGGGGGGGACCCCACCTCCCCTGGGAGTTTGCAGAGCAGAGGCTTCTTAGAGCTTAACAGCTAAAATGTCCACAAGTTTTGTCCTCACTGAGCATGCACAAGTCTCTTTCAGCTCCCACTATGACCAGACCCTGCATGTGCCAGCCTCCCAGAGTGACTGAGCGTGGTCCAGCCCCTCACAGTGCCTGCGTATGCCCAGACTGCTCATGCGCCATCCCTACAGAGCGACAGAGCACCCTCCAAACCAGGGCGACAGTGGGGAAAGCCAGACTTTCCCTGTAGTGGCTGCTCCAGGCCAGGGTGAAGCCAGGCACCAAAAGAAAGAGCAGGAGGAAACCTCTCTCCTGTGCGGTCAATGATATCTCCCCCCACTCCCCCCGCACCTAGGCAGTATGGGGGAAGCCATCTGATTTGAACACAGAGGGGAGAAGAGCTAGACTGGGGGTGGTGGAAGGAGTAGTTTGGGACAAGGAGTCTGGGATGGGAGGGGAACTGGGACTAGAAACAAAGATGGAGGAGGGAGAATGGAAAGACAGATCTGACAAGGAGCTAGAGTCTGAGCAGGATGGGCACTGGGTGGGCAAAAAGCCTGCAACAAGGAGCCCGGGCGGGAGGCAGGACAAGGGTGGGGGTGGGGGGGAAGACTAGGACTGGGACCCAATTGGGGTAAGAGATTGGATGAGGAGCCGCAGAGGGGTGAACTTGTGGGAGACTGATGAGAAGCAGAGACTGGTATTAGGCAGGCAAGGAGAATGGGGCTGGGCAAGGGAAACGACAGGGGCAGGTTGGAGAGGCAGGGCAGAAGAGGTCAAGGTTGGGGGTGGGGGATGGAAGAGGCAGAATGGAAGCCAGGAATCCTGAGTCTCACTGCTCCTCTACTCTCTGCAGATATCTGTGAAGCCCACTGGCAAAGTGTGTGTCTCACCCCCCTCTAGCACTGGTCCACACAGAGCACGACAATCTACCACTGCAACAAATGAGGCAGAGGTCTTCCAGACAACAGCCTCCTTCACTGTACAACCCCAGTTCATTCTCAGTCCAGAGAACTGAATGAGGCAGGGATCCTGTGGGGAAAAAACCAGCGGGATATCATCTAACACAACACTGTATCACAATGCATATGTGCCAAGGGGCTCAGGAGGTGTCAAATTAAGATTACACAGACAACCTCAACTCCGGCATTTCCTAACTTTTGAGTGGTTGACTTTGCAACCATAATAATGTTCTTTTAATGTAGCTTTTTGTGGGTAATGTTGTGATACTTAGCTCTTGCACAAAGGCAGCCAAGCATTTTGCTGCTTATTGGTCAATATTGGTCAGTATTCCCACTATGCTGCCTTCAGCTCCCACGGTGCTGCTTTGAAGGCTGCTGCATTTGTGGTAGTGGGTGAGCAAGATGGGCAGGGAACCTGGTTCCGGCAGTTGAGACCACCTACACAGAGCCCCATCTGCTTCCCCCATCCTCATCCCAGGCCTTCAGCCTGGCCCAGTCAGCTCCGTGCACCCCTCTGAAAACATCCCACACTTTGAAAACCTCTGCTCTAAGAGATCTGCTGTAGCTCAAACAGGAATTAATTCAGCAAAATTCTGTGGCCTTTGTTATACAGGAGGTCAGACCAGGTGATCACAGTGATCCCTTTTGGCCTTAAAAATCTATGAATAAACCTGAGTATTAATGACACATTTGGAGGGCAGGGGAGGATGGAACCATTTGTCCATGGCCCTAGTGAGTGATTGGACCCACACAATCTAAGCTTTCATTAAAAAAAAAAAAAAAATACATAGAAGTTCTAGCTCTTATGGGTTGCAAAGAAAAAATGTCTCTGTAGCTGATCTGAGTATTAACTACTTCAGTGCTGTCTTCCTGAGTCTACTATCATCTCCTTCCAGTGCCTCTGCTGCTGCTCATAGTTTGGCCAAGCTGCAGCAGAACTAGGTTAACAAGCTTGACCAGTGCCACTGCTGCTATTCAGAGCCCTGTGGGCAGCGGTGAATTATCAAGACTCCGCTCAGTCTCATGCTGCTGCTGAAGCACACTTGGAAGCATGCACTGGCGAGGATAACCCCCAAACCTCCACAAAATGAGACTCTACCTCAATACCAAAGACTTCTTTGTCCCCCAGCTGCCTTGGCAGTTCTGGGGGGGAGAGAAGAGACAGAGAGTTCCTTCTCCTTTCCAACAGCTAGCACTTCAAACTTAGACCCTTTTTGGCTGGAGGCTGATACAGAAGATAAAGATCCCACTCACACAATGCCCAGGGTCAGTACCCTGGTAAACATGCCAGCATGTCCTCTTCCCAGCTGCTGGTGTCAGGGTAGTTGGGACTTCTTCCGAGGGCATCACTGTTGGGCTTTCCCGTTGGAACCTCCCCTCTTTTGTCTCTACCTCTAAGCTGGTAGATTTAAGTCCCCCACCTAGTAAATGCCCAGTACATTCTTCCAAGCTCGGAGTATCATTATCAGACTGGAGTCAGCTTGCAGAACTAGGTCCCAAGTTCGTGTCTCACAGAAGCCACTGCACATCAAAAGCGAGGTGAGACAAGCCTCAAGGTTCATCAAAAGACTCTCTCCATTTCATGAGGTGGGGCAGTGCCATGGCAGGTCACGCTGGCGCTGTACTGTGCTCTGAGGGAGGGTGCGGCTGCTCTTTTGGCCTGGGATAGATTAGATGCAACCGCCAAAACCCAAGTGCTTAAACACACTGAGAACTCTAATATTTATAAATGCACTCCCACCCTACCCGTGCTTGTCAGCTGGCGAAGTGCGTCAGTTATAACAAAGCAGCAGCACCTGTGAGATGCGTTCCGGTTTGCTTGAGGGTAGCTCCTAGCACAGACCCGGGGGGGGGGGGGGGGATGTTTATCTAGCTTCTATCACTCATGGCGAGAAAACCTCCATCACTGAAAGTTCTGCCAGTGCTGAAGTGAGAAATGCCAGAATTGTACTGAGCAATGGAGATCTGGGAGGACTTCCCACTGTGCTACTAGCTGGTACTTACACAGGAACATGGCACTGCCATCTTGGATACTGCCAAAGCGGAGAATAAGCAGGGCTGATCACCAAGAGCTCTGAGGAACTCTTGGTTAAACAGATGATCGTTTGTGCTGTTCTTGTGGCTCCTGGGGAGCATGCTGTTCACCAGTCCTGTCGGCTACTAGCGCTCGACAGAACAGGGGTTGCTACAGCTAATGCATGCGCTCCGGTTTGCTTTTGCTCACATCATGTTCATTTAGTGCTGGAGAAAGGTGCTGGATTTCAGTTCCTAGCACAATCCTCCCCAGCCTTCTCTTTATCCACAAAGCAGGTACATCACGGGTGGTGGTAGGGGAGGGATTGGAAGGGATCCATCTCCGTGGCCGACTCAATCTTTGGCTTCTCTAACAAGGCTGCCAATGAAGAAGGACCAGTTAGTGCCATCAGTCTGTGATGTGGACCTCTGTGCACTGGGAACTGGCCAGCTATCACCTGCCAGCTCTTTTCACACAGACTGCCGAAGAGTCACCACTGAGTTATACTGGTGACCCAGAGAAGAGCTCTATATCCCACTGCCGGTGCCAGGCAGAGACATGGCTATACTTAAAACAAGATACTTTGGAAAGCCTCAAGTTAAGCCCTGCTGCATGGGACAACTTTCATGGTAGGTTAGTTTTAAGAGACCAGTCAACTCTGAGTCCATTTAACACAGAACCAATATTAAATTTGTATCACACCTGCTAAAATTAACATCACTACAACCATCAGAACTTCCACCCCGCTTCACGAATATTAAATCTCACCCACTCTTTGCAGAATCATGTCACCTCCATTTCACAGCTAGGGAAGCAAATGACCAGAGAGATTAAGGGACTCACCAGAGGGGACACAGCAGATCAGTAGTGCAGCCAGAAACAGACCCCAAGAGTGCTTGTTATCCAGTCTCTGGCTCAGTGCCTCTTTCCATGATGCACTGCCTCACGAAACATGAAGCTGAAGGCCTATGCTTGCCCTCAGATATTCACTTATGCATCTCTGCTGCTCAGTAGTCAGCTACTGCCCTGGTTCAGTAGTTCTGATTTTTAACATCTCAAAAACAAACCCACCACAACCAAGCAAGAAAAGAAACACTAGTAGCTGCATCACTGTAAGGTCAAGATTTTCTTTTAAAAAATAGACACGTTATAAAAATCATCCCTGCTCTATCTATCCAGGTCTTTGGTACTTATAAGGTCGCTGTTACTGTTGCATCTAAAGATTGTGAGAATAAATACACTGATTGCTTCACAATACCCCTGTAAGTTATCCCTATTGCACAGATGGGGAATTGAGGCACAGAGAACCCAAGCGATTTACGCAAGGTCACAGAGACAGACTATGGCAGAGCAGGGAATTGAACTGGATTCTCCTGAGTGCTAGACTAATGCCCTAATCCCTAGACCGTCTTTCTTGTCTCCAGGCCCACCCCTCTTACTCCAACACTCTATTTTTTCTCCCCTTACAGCACACTAAGGGGGAGAAAGGACGACTCCTTCTCAACACCACTCCTTCTCCCCCATAAGAGGCCAGAGTGTTGCCTTGGAAACTCCACCCCAGATTAGAGGCTCAGCCCTGGGATAACTGTCTGCCAAGGATACTTGCCTGGTAACGATTGTTTTGCCATTTGATTGCCAGCACTGTTGCCTTCAGGAGGGTCTATGAACATCCTGCCTGGAGCAGACTCTCAGTGCCAAAGGGGTCAGTCGCACGGCCAGAGTTGGACGTCCTGCCCAGTGGCCTGGTGCAGACAGTTCGGAAGTGATGTTTTTCTCCCCCAGTAGCACAGTCAGATATTTTCATGGAAATGTTGATGTTCGTCCTGGATGCAGGACAAGGCAGCCCCTCCTTCACCTAAACAGACTGACTGACTCAGACCCTAATCCGGCTCTGCTGTTTGCTCTAATAGATCCCAGACAGCTCCAGGAAGTCACCCTTTCAAAAGGGAACAGTCCCAGTATTTCATCTATAGATGAAATACATTTTAGTAGCTTCCATTACAAGAATAAAACCCATAGAAGAGACAGCTGATTTATTTTGACTCAAGCAGAGAACAGCCACTCACTCAGGAGCACGTGGCCAAACCCCAGAGAACGGTGCTACTTGTTGGATTTTCGATCCAACACACAGTCTCACCATCACATGGGCAATCTATCGAGGTATTTCCAAGGCTCTGCTCACCATGGCATCTAGGCACCATTTGCATCAGTGAAAGTGCCACTATGCTCTCCTGTGCACGTATTAATTATTTGCACTGAGGTAGCTCCCAGGAGCCCCAGTCAAGGACCAAGACCTTATTACGCTAGGCACTGTACAGACACAGAACAAAAAGACAGTCCCTGCCCCAAAGAGTTTACAATCCAAGTATAAGACCAGAGATCATAGGTGGATAAAGACAAATGGGAGAGTACAAGGACAGTGTAATTAGTCCGTGCAGTGGGCAGTGGTCTTAGCACACCAGTTGTCTAACCATTGTCGAGTTATTGGTTTTTCGACTGCTAGCCTGCTCCATTCTGGTTAGCAGGCCACAGAGAGACATGTTGCAAGAAGCCTCAGCTCCGCAGAAAGCACTCAGGAGGATTTTTACAGCATTTCACTGGGCTGCCTGTCTCCAACCTCTATGCTACAAACACAGACGGTGGGGCAGGAAGTGCATATGCCGCTCCCACCCATCCCAACAATGTATTCGGTTGTTGTAGAGTCACTGCCAGAGAACATCTTGGCTGGGCTTTTTAAGTCACATACATTCGTGCTGTTGGTCTAGAACAATTGGAACTTTTACACTTAGGCCAAAAACGTTTGACCCACTGGCCTGGACAGCTCCCCCATTTAGCTCACTGAATTGGACAGAAGCGATCACAACAGCCAGTCGGTCATCTGCACCTCATGCAATCTTTCATCAGCACAGATGGTCGCAAGTTACAGCAACCCCCTGCTGTTGTACTGGCTGGCCCCGTAACAGTAGCTACGGGGAAAGAGCAATGCCGTTGCACACGTGCTCCCCGTCTCCCGCTTGATGTCCACATTGGGACCCATTAAGGAAATTTCTCCCCTGATCTCCCTCTTCTGCCCCACTCCACCCTGTCGGCAGCAACAGCGGATATCCCTGAAGAGTAGTCTCATGGCAGAGGAAGGGAAGGAAAGCGTGCATTAGGACTACAGAGAGGGGCCAATTGCCAAAAACTTCCACACAGAATCTCTCCCCGGTCCCGCAATTCTTAACAAGGAAAAAAAAAAAAAAAAAAAAAAAAGTCAAACCTGCCATAAAGCTAAACAAGTTGTTAACTGTTACGCCAGCTCTCCCAGCACCCAGAACTTTCCCACCCACTTCTATGGGTACTGGCAGTATGGCAGATTTAGAGCTCCTATTTCTTCCATCCCTGACACCACCTCCTATTTCTATACTAGCTAGAAGTAGGAGGATCCTGCATTGACCAGGGATTTCAAAGGTGGTGGTGTGAACCTCTCCATTAAGGGCCTGGTCCAAAGCCTAGTGAAGCCACTGGAAAGATGCCCATTGTCATCACTGCTGTTTGGATCAGAGCCCAGAGGCAGGGACTGAGAACTACACTGATCCAAGACCTTCTGCATCATACTGAGTCCTGAAACAGGACAAGATAGCACACTTAAATTATTGCAGGGCCCCGATCTAAGGGTCCAATACCTTGCTAATAAACAGTGCTCAAAATGAAGGCTAGCTCCTGGGAGCGAACTCTCCTGGGAAGCATGCTGTTCACCAGTCCTGTCGGCTACTAGCGCTCGATAGAACAGGGGTTACTACAGCTAATGCGTGTGCTCCAGTGGTTTGTGAAATATGGAACCTTTTAAAGGTCACGTTATTTCAATAACCATTTGCAGTTGTTTCTCCACAATCCTTTGAATTCCAACTGACCTTGACCATTGTAGCAAGAACCATTACAACAGGAAACCAATGCTTTATATTGAAAGGAGAACTAGAATCCCATCTTACAAAATGGTATAAAAAAATTCCCACTCCTCTTCGGGCATTAGACACCTGCTAAAATAACTAGTCGGAATCTGTGAGTCCTGCCGCAGCTGACATGAAGGGGAAAGCAAGCTAGTAAATAGGAGAGATGAGATTTTAAGATCTGATTGGCTAATTTCCTCTCTCACGGATTACATACCAGTGTAACTGCATTGACTTCAGTGGAGTTGCTTCCCAGTAGAAGTGTGTGTGTAGAATCAGGCCCTGATATCATACTGCCTTGCGCCCTGCTAAGCTCTTGGAAGAACAGTGCAAACACTTTCAGGAGCAGTAATCTTTTCCAAACACTCATCCTGGATCAGCGATCATAAACCCAGAAAACAGACAAATATGTTGGCTAAAGAATACATTCTGCTAAACTGTGGTTTTAAATTAGTTTAATCAGACAGAGCGAGAAGATAAAATAAGCAAGCTAGCAAGTAAACAAGATAACCCTTCCCCACACAATTTCATGCAGCTTCTCCTGCACCCGGAGCCATCACCTCCTAGTCAATTTCACATGGTGGAGTGGCACACCTATTGCCAAAAGTGCAAGGAGTTATCTGGAAAACTTGGGCAATTTCCTCCTTTGCATTCCTATCGCCACAAATCCTTTCACTTTCCCCTTCCCTGAGTGTTTCATAAAATAAATGTTGGAAAAGGAAGCTCTGCAAGGAATTGTTAGCAGGAGAGAAGAGATGTGACACACATTGCCATGGTGAAAGCACTGAATACAAGGGCGTGCTAGCATTTGGGTTATTAGGCCACGTGTTTCTTGTTAGGGACATGTCTGTGGTGAACATGAACGCTCACTTCCTTTATAAATATGCGTGCATGAAAGGAGGGCTTTGTTCAGAAGCCCAAGGACACGCCCCTGCTGTAGTTTAAAGGCAAATTTACAGCGCCATAGGAATGATGCGTCATTACTTCAGGGTCCCCACTAGTGGGCCCAAAATCCGCATTGCCAGGGAGGCCTCTGAGCTCGGTTTAAGAGTACAGAGTAAAAGCTACCACTCCAGGTGGGAGACCGGAGTTCAACAATTTCTAGGACTAGGAGTGCATGCAGGACAGAGGTCTGAATGATTCCAATCAAGTCCCTAGTATTTTACATTTCCTCCAGTAGCTGCTTCTGAGTTAGACACCACAACCACCAGCATCTGAGTGTCTGAAGTGGCAGCTTATCGATAAGAAGCTGGAATGCAGCTCAGCCAACCTCAGTAGAGAATGTCTTTAGAACTCTTAACTCCAGCATCAAACAGAAGCCCGGCGTTAGTGCTTTAACCATCAGGCTGCACATACCGGACTCCCAGGTTAAAATCCTGGTAAAACCTTTTGTACCAAGCAGGTTTATTATGCAAGGGTCTTTTACAGAAGGCCTTAAAAGAGAGAGAGGGACAAATTTTCAGCTGATGTAAATACACATAAAATCATTGCCTTCTTACACCAGCTAAGATCAGCTGATTGATCCAATGTGCCCTAGATATATAGAGCCCACAGCTATTCATGCAAGGACCTAGGTCAAATTCTTCCCTTCCCACCCCAGTCTGTAACTCCAGAAGTGGCTGCATTTCAGTGATACCTTGTGTTAGACGGATAAAATTTCAAAATGGCCAAAGTCTACTTTTGAATTTTTTTATCCTTAATGTGTATGTGTGTGTACACACATCCCTCCATAGAAAAAGCTATATTAAGAACATTAAGTTGCACAAGTTAGCACTCAAGGCAAGCAATAATGCCAATTTAATATCGCCCAAGTACCCTTAATTCTGTCCCTCGGGTCGATAAATCACATTCTTTACAGGTTAGTCTCTAAGGTGCCACAAGTCCTCCTGTTCTTTTTGCGGATACAGACTAACACGGCTGCTACTCTGAAACCATTCTTTACGTGACCACTTTTTCTCAAGAGAGAACAACATTCAGTTTTATCTACATTCCAACATATTCACACAGCATCTATGTTCTATTTCCTTCTCATAATGGACCAGTGGGTCTTTACTAATTTACTCTTTACAATGGTAACTTCTTTACTCTCTGTGGGCCAGTCTGTGAAACCTCATTCCCACTGCTGAGCAGTCACTCACCTAAGCCATGGTCCCGATGTATTCAGTGGGACTACACAAGTGAGTAACTGCTCAGTGGGAGTCAGGGTTGGTCTGGCCCTATGGGATTTAATTTTCATTGCTTTGTCTAAAGCAATGCATCAAATATTTTCGACTAGAAGCACCACCATTCCTTGGTGCAATTCAGGGCAAGAGGTAGTTAATTACAGAGCTAGCTTACCTGAAAATGTAGGGCTCAACCACTCCCTGTTTCTGCTTGGGTGAAGGAACCCCGACGCTATTCTTGCAGGCTCAAAGGCTACACTTCATTTGCCTTTACAATGTGATCATCACAACCACATGGGCTAGAAAGTGCATTTTAAAAGAGCTTAAATTCTGCAGAAGCAGGTGTCTTTGGCTCTTGTTCTCCCGAAGGCAAATGTTCCACGCACCAAAGGGGAGTGGATTTTTTCCAAGCTGTGCATGTGGCAATGCGGTGCATAAAATGTTCTCTCACTGCATATATTGAAAGAGCATCTTTGCCCCAGGTAAAAATCTCATTGATATGAGTAATGTGCTGGCTCAACCAGAAAAGTGACCTCCCAAAAGGGGTAATACAGAAAAACGGGAGAGCCCATTTAAGTGCAGGAAGTGGTAGAGGCGAGAAAGCAAGTGCTCCAACTCTCACAGCTTTGATCTTGGCAGACGGGAAGAGTGTGCCCAGGAATGCTTTTGGAAAACTGCTTTGCTGGCATCAGAACAGCCATTTCAACCAAAGACCGAGATGGGGGACCCCCTCTCACAAGACTGGATCCAAAAAATGACATGAAACAACATGGTACCAAGCAGCCAGCCAAGAGTAATTCCAGACTGAGTGCCAAACATTAACAACCTCCCCTTTTCTGCACACACAAGCCAAGAGCTTCCAAATTAAGATTCTCTATAAAGTCATCTTGTTATTGCTTGTCCAGGTGGGTTTTGCTGATTCGGTTCATCTCCTGATGGTATTAGCACACAACCCAAGCGTCCAGATTTCCATTAAAAAAAAAAAAAAAGCATCATTACCAAAAAAGCAACCCATGTTTTTCCTACAGCCTTGCTCATTAGCATTTTAAAGGAGATTTACTTACTGTCAAGTGTGCCAGCTCCAAAGTGAAAGCCCTTCTAGTATGTCCCTGTGGAAGCGGCATTTTCTATTTCCAGATCACCTCTGGGAACAAGTACTTTGCCTGCTAAAGATCTCAAGGGGCTTTACATACATTCATTAAGGTTCATATTATTACCTCTGTGCTGTAGAGAAGAGACATTTGTCCATCCTCCCCCGCCCCTCGCTGCCTCCAGAAATGCAGCTAGCTCTGGCATGGAATTCTGCATAACGTAAGAACGGCCCTGCCGGGTCAGACCAAAAGGTCCATCTAGCCCAGTATCCTGTCTTCCGACAGTGGCCGATGCCAGGTGCCCCAGAGGGAATGAACAGAACAGGGAATCGTCAAGTGATCCATCCTCTGTAGCTCATTCCCAGCTTCTGGCAAACGGAGGCTAGGGACACCATCCCTGCCCATTCTGGCAAATAGCCATTGATGGACCTGTCCTCCATGAATTTATCTAGTTCTTTTTTGAACCCTGTTACGGTCTTGGCTTTCACAACATCCTCTAGCAAGGAGTTCCACAGGTTGACTGTGCTTTGTGTGAAGAAATACTTTCTTTTATTTGTTTTAAACCTGCTGCCTATTAATTTCATTTGGTGACCGCTAGTTCTTGTGTTATGAGAAGTAGTAAACAACAGTTCCTTGTTTACTTTCTCCACACCAGTCATGATTTTATAGACCTCAATCATATCTTCCCTTAGCCATCTCTTTTTCAAGCTGAAAACATAAAGAGAACTGAAGAAGAAGAACCGCAAGTTAAGAGGGGGAAGTTAGTTAGGCACAATACAGTTACCATAGATGGAAATTAGTTAGGGCACAGATTGTTACGAAGAGTCATGCAGCATACAATCCACAGGCCCAGAGCCACAGCAGTATTCAATGGAAGTTAGGAAATACCATTGTGGATCTGGACCTATAGTGACCAGTTATAATCAGCTTTTAAATCCCAGCTCCTTTGACTGGCCACCCAAATCCGATCACAGGTTTGTTGCAGTCATAAACACACATGCAGGTGAGGAAATCCCTTGGCAGACTCCTTTCTCATTGATCATCCCCCATTTTTAAAGTTGTTTAATGCTTATGAATAGGGCCAAATTAACACCCAGAGAGACAGAAGGTCTAAGAGGGGTGGATGATTTTATGCCATTGCATGCTAGTTGTTTCACCAAAGGCACCTTCCTGTCCTAAAGAGCTTACACAAGCTAGAAAAGCTTAGTCGGGGGGATTGGTTGATTTCAGCAAGCAGCAGGAGAAAAGGGAGGGAAGGAGGTAGAGAACAGAGGTAAGGGGAGCAGAAAGCATGAATGGATACTGAGCAACAACGCAGGAAAGATCCACCCTGATCTTTTATAGGGAGGAGGAGAGCGATGCTCTGGCTGGACTTTTTTGACATCAGAGACCTAGGAAGTTACACTTCAGAGAAATTATGTAGACAGGTGACTGGCCATGTCCATTAGTTAAACAGGGGTCATTCAAACAGTGCTCAGCTGTTTCCTTGCGTGCCGGGCACTGGGGGAGGGGGAGACAGTGCATAGCTATTTCTCAAAGCCAGACAATAAGCACTGTGCTCGGGCTAGGAAGTCTTGAGATCCAAAGCCTAAGTAAGTCAACAGGAGCCCTCCTATGGGCCTTGGATCAGGCCCTTCAAGGGCTAAATATTAGATCACCGTGTCCCCTTCTTTTCTGTAGTTCCAGGGTTCACCCTCACTTTAATCTGGCAGTAACTGCAGGGGAAAGACAGTAAGGAGGAGAGACATTAATTTAGAAGAGCCTGCCGGGCACGGGGTCCCAACAACAAAGCACAGGAGTGCGAGAGCGAAGAGCCTCTCTTTCCTATTCCACAACGATCACTAGGGATGGGGACCATGAAGGGAGTAGAGGGGGCAGTACTAAGCATCATGGCGTCAAATTTTAGGTATCTAGGGGAGAAAAAAAAGCACAGGAACAACACAGTGATCCGCAAAGCCTGAGCTGGGAGCCCAGGCTCCCTATGCTGTGAGTGGGGAGAGAGAGGCACCTTAGGCTGAGATCCACAAAAGCCAGCACGCTAGGCAGGGAGCTGCCCCGGGAGATACGTAGGAGAGGGGTGTGTCCTAAGCTCGGACCCTTTCTTCAGACAGGTGCCTAACTCCCGGCTTCAGGGAGGTGCCTCTCTCTGCTTGTGGATCCATGCACGGGAACCAGCGCCTGGAGTCCGATAGCTTAGATGCCTCAGGTGTTTCTTGCAGGAACGAGTTAGTGGACTGCCTCGCTCCACACAAAATAGTCAGCAGCCTGGTTTATAACTCCTGGTCCAGTAGCTGGAGCACTTTGCTGGGATGTAGGAGACCCAGGTTCAACTCCCCCCCTCTCTACCAGAGGGGGAGAAAGATTTAAACAGGGGATCTCCTACACCTCTCAGGAGAGTGCTCCTATGACCGGGCTATTCTGATGTGGGGCTCCTTCAGCCTCTAATGAAAGAGTGATTGGAGCAAGGGGACCGGACTGAGGGTCTCCCAACTCCCAGGTGGATGTCCAGACCACTGGTCTGCAGCATCTCTCTGTAGCTCAATGACGAGTTAAGTATTTATCCACATCAGGACAGAAAATGATTTTGCACTGAATGGGACCTACTCCCCTCTGAGCACACCTATCAGGTCTGGCTCAGCACAATGTAGGCAGCCGAATGCCATACCTATCTTCCCCTGGTTCGTTAACCGCTATGGGGCTTACGTGGGAGATAGGTGTCTGGGCGCCTCGAGGAAAGCAGCAATGTACACACCCAGAGGCAGAACCACAGGCCTGTAGGGAACTTGAAAATCTAGGTGCGGAGTGAATTTAGGCACCTACCGGGTTTGGTAGGAGTCCCGTGGATTGCAGCAGAGCCATAACTTGGACCTAAAGGCCTCACTATCTTTGCAGATCTGGGCCAAAGCTCCCCTACTTCTTTGGTCCCCAATGCCCACTGGCAGGTCATATGCAAAGTCAGCAGTTTTGAAAGCGGGGCACTTCCATATTAACTGAGAAGAGGCTTCATTAGGCCTGATTCTTCACACCCTTGCACAAGGTGCAATGGGCTGCCAAATCAGCATTTCTGGCCTGGAAGCATTTTACACCTGATTTGCACAGATGTAAGTGACAATTGAAGGTGCATGGCACGCGAGAATCAGGCCCCACATCTATAACGGCTGGATTGTCACAGCAATGAGCCCACAGACCCCTGGCAACAGGCAAAGGCTTATAAAATCGACCCTTTGAAGCCTGGTGCGCTCTGGCCTCTTAAGAACAATTTGGGGCAAGCTGCAGGTGCACAAATCCCCTCCCCACCCAATGGCTTATTTGGGGATTAGCCTCTGCTCTCCATGTGTCCCTTTGAAAATTAAAGCCAGGAGATTGCTGCCAAGCAGTCATACTTTCCAGTTTAGCTTTTAATTGCTGGGTGGGGCAGGAAGGTGACGATTCCAGTTTACAGAGTAGCAGCCATGTTAGTCTGTATCCGCAAAAAGAAAAGGAGGACTTGTGGCACCTTAGAGACTAACAAATTTATTTGAGCATAAGCTTTCATGAGCTACAGCTCACTTCATTGGATGCATGCAGTGGAAAAATACAGTGGGGAGATTTATATACACAGAGAACATGAAACAATGGGTGTTACCATACACACTGTAACAAGAGTGATCAGGTAAGGTGAGCTATCATCAGCAGGAGAGCTCGGGGGAAAAACCTTTTGTAGTGATAATCAAGGTGGGCCATTTCCAGCAGTTGACAAGAACATATGAGGAACAATGCGGGGGGAGGGAGGGAATAAACATGGGGAAATAGTTTTACTTTGTGTAATGACCCATTCACTCCCAGTCTCTATTCAAGCCTAAGTTAATTGTATCCAGTTTGCAAATTAATTCCAATGCAGCAGTCTCTCATTGGAATCTGTTTTTGAATTTTTGTTGTTGAAGAATTGCCACTTTTAGGTCTGTAATCGAATGACCAAAGAGATTGAAGTGTTCTCCAACTGGTTTTTGAATGTTATAATTCTTGACGTCTGATTCCAGTTTAGGGAGCTGTAGGTAGGGAGTGAGAGCGCCCTGGGTGTAGTGTGGGTGGGGATGCTGCTGCTGTGCCCAACGCCAGAGGTGCCATTTCAGCTGTGTAAGCAAATCTTTCTGCCCACTCATTCCTCCAGCGGAGGAAGCAGGATGGGAGGCAGGTAGCCAAGAATAGGGCAACATGCAAAGCGAGAGCCAGCCCAGAGGTACAGCTGGGAGAGCGATTTATTTTTTGATGCAGACATTTTAGCATTCCAGGCGCAACACTAAATTAGCTAAGCCACTGCCAGACAAACTAGAACAGACCCTGAGCTGCAAACACAAACCTGCCCTGAAATCACCCTCTTGAGGCAAAGGATTCAGCAAAGCAAATGGCTTTTAAACAGCCTCCTGAAGGCCAATGGACACACAGGCTCTGTTGGACCAAGAGGGGAAGCAAGTGCCAGAGGCGAGGGCTCTCGCCTGAGAGCACCCAGCCAACAGACATTCAAGTCTAGGGACTGTAAGAGCGCATCTGTTGATCTCTAGTGCTGTGCTGGTGCCTACGGAGAGCTGTGACCGAAAGCAGGGAAAGCTGTATGATTTAAAGGGGACACATGGAGAGCAGAATGCTGGAATAATAAAGGCAAGAGGCTGCCCCCAGATAAGCCATTTTAAGGGGTGTGTTTTTGTGCACAAGCAGCTTGCCCCAAATTACTCCTCCTTATGCGTTATGCATGTTCAAATCCCGCAGTGCTTACTCAGCGGAGCCAGTCACGAGCAGTAGGGAGTGCAGGACAGGAAGCTGTATCACTGGAAGTATTAGTAATGCTTGTGTGGAGGTCACCTACCTGTTGAACCAGCACCTCTTCCCCATGGACATTCCTCTCATGAGTGATGTCCTTGTGGGATGGGACACAGGAGCTACAAACAGAGGGGCTGGTTTCACAGCAGCTTAGCAAACTGGTTCTGCGTTATGGCAGCTGCTGTCTTGTGCTGCAGAATCTAAGCTTTCCTTTAAAACCCAAATTAGGGTCCCGATTGTCAGAGCTGCTGAACATCCACCCCTGCTGTTGACTTCATTTGGAACTGAAAGTCTCAGCAGCGTTGAAAGCCCGGTCTTAA
This sequence comes from Natator depressus, assembly GCF_965152275.1. Taxonomy (NCBI): domain Eukaryota; kingdom Metazoa; phylum Chordata; order Testudines; family Cheloniidae; genus Natator; species Natator depressus. Next base: position 118,068,720 of record NC_134240.1, on the reverse strand, counting down.
GGCCCAGATCCTCGAAGGGATTTAGGTACTTTAATCAGTAGGACTTAGGTGCGTACGGGCTCGTCTTCACGTAGAGCACTACAGCGGTGCAGTAACACTCGTGCAGTTGTGTCACTGCAACGCTTAAGGGAAGTCACTCCTATGCTGACAGGACAGCTTCTCCCATCAGTGTAGTTAATCCACCTCCCCGAGGGGCGAGAGCTATGTCGATGGGAGACGCTCGCTCATCCACACAGGGGCTTAGGTCCGTATAACTACGTCGCTCAAGGGTGTGGATTTTTCACGCTCCTGAGCGACACAGTTATACTGATACAGGTTTGTAGTGTAGACCTGGCCTAAGTATCTTTGAGGATCTGGGCCCAAGTCTCTTGTGTTTAGTTTTTCCTCTGTTACAATTTAACTAGCATTACAAGAGGCAGCATCCCCTATCCCCTACAGTTGTGAAGACAGCCTTCAAAATATGAACCAAAAATGTAAAACATAGGGAAGTCTGCTTGAGTGTGCAGACAGCCTGAAACAGCAGCTCAGGAACGTGCAAACTGCCCTTGTTCATTATATAAGGGGTTGTTAACTCTGAGTTCTAGTGATGGCGGATTAAACTACTTCATTGCCACTCAAAGCGTGGAAGAAAGTCCAGAGGCAGTTACATGAGGAAGATCTACCTACAGGATTCTTGCTAAAGGGGTAGAGCTTGTTTTGTGAGCACACCTTGGAATAATACCACTGATTTCTTCCTTCTCCCACCTTACCCCCCAATTCGATCCCTGTTTACAAGCATTCCAAACACTTTTACTCAAGCACATGGGTTTGATCTGGTGGCAAGAGCACAAGACGAGGATCCAGGAATCCCCAGTGGCTGATCCCAATGCTGACACTGACTCACTCTCTGACCTTGGACAAATCATTCACTTCTCTGTGGTGCTCATAGTTATTGAGTTTATTTCCCACCTGGGAATATTGTGAGGGTTAGTTAAGTGCTTTGAAGGTGAAACACACTAAATCCCATATGTTAAAGAAGGTTGAGTTCAAGGTTCCATTCCTTGTTTTCATGACCTGTTTCCACTCAAGGATTGGAGACGCTGCTCTCAAACATGGCAAGGAGCTAAAGGAAAATCTGGACCAGTCATCTGTAAATCAAAGAGTTCATACCAGTGGACAGTGTTTCAATAGTAACAGCTGCAATAATGCAGTGCTTCACTGGCATCTGACATTAAAGCAGTCCCAAGATCATTCAAAACAAGCTGTGGTGGGTGGGTGCACATACAAAGTGCTGCTCCATCTGATAGATCAATGGCCCTGTGTTTACCTTCATGCTCTCAATAAGTCAGTGCAAATGGCTGTCATGACAGAGCGGCTGAAGACGACACTCCAGACAGTTTCTGTCTACACTACTTTTATTGCACTAGTGTAGAGACAGCACTAGCATTTTTACGGCAGGCTGTCTAACACACCCCAGAGTGAACGCAGATGGCCTAGTGGTAAGAATGCCAGTAAATACCAGAGTCCTGTTTACACTAGAACTTCCACAATTGCTACCACCAGGGAACCAACACCAGTGGAAGATTCCAGCCCCAATTCTAGTGTAGGAAAGTCCACTGGAGTCCTGACTCTCCTTGGTCACTGGTTTTACCACTAGTGACTTCCAGCGGAGCTGTTCCTGATTTGCACTGGTATGAGAGGCAAATCGGAGCCAGGCTATTTTAGGAAGAGATAAACACACATACAAGAGAAATAGTAACGTTTTTCTAAAAATGCAGCCCTCACTTGTCAACATTTACATTAGGTTCAGTTTGGCTGTGTTAGCATTAAAACCCAAGGCAACCATGTGCCATTTTAAGCCAGAGATGAAGCTTGTGTAACATGCATTCCACATTGGTTATTTCACGAACAACATCTGTAAGCTAAGTTTCAGAGTAGAAGCCGTGTTAGTCTGTATCTGCAAAAAGAAAAGGAGTACTTGTGGCACCTTAGAGACTAACAAATTTATTTGAGCATAAGCTTTCGTGAGCTACAGCTCACTTCATCGGATGCATGCAGTAGAAAATACAGTGGGGAGATTTTATATACACAGAGAACATGAAACAATGGGTTCCCCCCTCATCCCCCCACTGGTAATAGCTCACCTTACCTGATCACTCTCGTTACAATGTGTATGGTAACACCCATTGTTTCATGTTCTCTGTGTATATAAAATCTCCCCACTGTATTTTCTACTGCATGCCGATGAAGTGAGCTGTAGCTCAAGAAAGCTCATGCTCAAATAAATTTGTTAGTCTCTAAGGTGCCACAAGTACTCTTTTTCTATCTGTAAGCTAAGGATCCCTTGTATGTTTGGTGCAGAAGAAGAGGGGAAGATGATTAGGTTTTCTATGCTGGGGCCTTTACTGTGCAAAGACTTACAGGAGTGCTTCACTTTATGCACTCTGAGTCTGTCCGAGTGATATCAGTGAGTGGGAGTACTCACATGCATGCTTAACTTTAAACTCTGTGTTTAACTTTTGACCCTGTGGCTCAAAGGAGAAAAGACCCCCAGGCCAGGCTACCCTGGAAACTTTTTTTTTTTTTTTAAAGAAGTTTCAGCAGAGGCAAAAGCCCTAGTGTTAACAAGTATAGCTACACCAGGAAACCTTTTCCAGTGTGTAGGCCTTTCAGGGAGTATCTGAGGATTAAGAAATGTCCTGAAACTGGTTTCAGAGTAGCAGCCGTGTTAGTCTGCAAAAAGAACAGGAGTACTTGTGGCACCTTAGAGACTAACATTTATGAGAGCAGCCTCTCACAGTTTGTATGGTAACTTCCAACTTATCTGTATGTATCTCTCTCTCTCTCTCTTACTAAGTGTTCCATTCTATGCATCCGATGAATGCTGCTCACAAAAGCTTATGCCCAAATAAATTTGTTAGTCTCAAAGGCGCCACAAGTCCTCCTGTTCTTTTTGCAGAAACTAGTGTTATTTTTTAAAAGAAGAAAGTCTCAACTAAGCTAGGGTTTCTCCCCCATCTTATTCTCCTTCTCTGTCCCCACCTCAGACGCAATTCACTCCTTGCTTTCAAAGAGAATGACACAACGCAGGCATGTCAACAGATGCGGAAGGAAGATCGATGCAAACGCAGGCTGGTGTTGAAAACTTCGGTTACAACGTAGGGATGTGCCAGCGATCAATGGCCCTGTACGGGATCATTCGCGGGCCTGTTTACCCCACGTGAAAGAACAGCTCGAGCTAGTAAAGAGAACAACACTGATTCTGGCGACAGGGATTGCGCCGCTCCGAATTGTGCCGCTCTTTCTGACACAGACCCTCGCACCATGGGACAGCGTCAGGCAAGCCAGCGCAGCCAGCTTCCTCGCTCTCCGTCCACCGCCAGGCTCCGGAGCCCCCTTACTCTGCCGGGACGAGGCAGCTCGGGTGCGGGGGCAAAGGGGGCTGTTTGCCGGCCCGCAGCCCGGCGAGCTCCGGGGCAGAAGCGGCGTTACAAGGAAAGGAACTCACTCCGCATCCCCGAAGATGGAGGACGAGCGGGACCCCTTCCTCCCCCGCACCCAGAGCCGCGGAGAGCCGGCGGCCGGCTCTTGACTTACTGCGCCTGGCCGCCTCTGCGAGCGGCGGCTCCCCCTCGCTCCGCTTGGCGAACGTGCACACGAGGGCTCACGGAGCCCCCCGCCGCGGCGCCGGACAAAGGCTTCCCCGGGCGCCTTCCTTTCTTCCGAGCCTCATGCTCCCCGTTTTCACCGCGGGGCTAGCCGCGCCGGCTTCGCTCGCTTTCGGTCTTACTCATTTCCTGGATGTCAGCGTTACTCCGCGAAACGTTCCCCTCCATCTAAGAACAAGCCACCGGGCTCCACTTTCTGCCTCCTGGGACCTTCTTAAGGAGGACGGTCAGAAAAGGGGGGGTGGGAGAGAAGCCTCATGAGGCAGCTCCTAGATGTGCTGTACAACAAAGACGCCCGCGACGGGTCCAAGCCTTTGAGAGCCGTGTAAACCCGAGCCGCTTGCTGAAGCGGCGTGCCCCAAACTCCGGAGGTGCCCGGGCGGAGGGAAGTCGCCCTTAAACCCTGCCTGTTGCGCAATACATGATTACAGGGCTAAGCAGCAACTTTCCCGGGTTTGTTGCTTGCAGCTTGTTATAATGAAGCGAGATTTCCATCCAGCGGGCTTCTCCATTCTCGCCACTTCGGTCACCCAGCAGCGGCCCGCTGCAACCCGCGGCCCTTCTCTGCCCACGCGGGGAACGTGCGAAGTTACTGGTAACCTCTCCCCCAGCTTCCCGCACTGGGTCCTGCACATGGCTTTGCAATGAGGGGCTTTTCCCTACCACAAAGGCAAGGAGGCGCATTTGTTTTACTTTTCACGTGAGTACTGTTGTAGCTGGGGCACCTACAGCAGTTGTGAACAGCTGAGGACTGAAAAGAAAGTTAAAACCTGAGGAGAAAACAATCTAATTAACGCTTAGCTCCCCCCCGGGAAAGGCTGCACAAACATCAGCTCATTAATTCTCCACAAAGCCCTTGTCAGGGAGAGAAATAGTTATTATCCTCACAGTACAGGAAGGGCAGAAAAAGTTTAAGTGACTTGCCCACAGTTACATAGCGGAAATCAGTGGCAGAGCTGGGGTTAGAATTAAGGCATTGTTGACTCCCAGCCCTGTGCTCCTTCCACAATTAAAATGCTGCTCCCCAATTAAAGATCTAATGGACAATTAACAATTACAAGCTAAACAGCTATCACCTCCCAAATGAAACACAGGAAAAATGTGATTTTCTGGAGCTGCATAACATCTGAACTCAGTGGGACAAGCAGGATTGCCTTATTTCTGATTCTGATGGGTCAGCAGGACATTTAAAGCAGGGCTGAAATCCCTTTGGGGTCCCTGCAATGTCGTCTTGTCACAGCATGGTGACAATTGCATTGTAATATGGTAACCCACTGGCAAAGCATCCTGGTACCCTTTCCCGGGGGGCTTGTCTACACATAGAACTGCCTACTACTGCTCCTAGAATTGCTTTTTCAGCTCATGTGGTCACTATTCAGTAGTGTGGATGGTGCCAGGTTTGAAACCTGTTTATCACCCATGCATCTGATGAAGTGAGCTGTAGCTCACGAAAGCTCATGCTCAAATAAATTGGTTAGTCTCTAAGGTGGCACAAGTCCTCCTTTTCTTTTATCACCCATGTGTGGTATTGCACCTAGGGTGACCAGATAGCAAGTGTGAAAAATCAGGATGGGGTTGGGGGGGTAATAGGAGCCCATACAAAAAAAAGGCCCAAATATCGGGACTGTCCCTATAAAATCGGGACATCTGGTCCACCCTAATTGCACCAGAGTTATGCAATGTCAAAAACGACACAATACAAATGTGATAGGACACCTTTGTCTGGAAGCCTTCTGTTTGATAAGTGTTGACCTGGGATGTTGTAAAAAGAAAAGGAGTACTTGTGGCACCTTAGCGACTTGCATCCGGATGAAGTGAGCTGTAGCTCACGAAAGCTTATGCTCAAATAAATTGGTTAGTCTCTAAGGTGCCACAAGTACTCCTTTTCTTTTTGCGAATACAGACTAACACGGCTGTTACTCTGAAACCTGGGATGTTGTGTCAGTCTGTTATTTAAATTGCCTGACTTTTGTTAGATTAGGTAACCACATTAACCTTACTGACAGGCTTTGTGTATGTGGTTGTCTGACTCCGTTGGGGCTTATTGGCAATTTGTGTGTTGTTCCTACATTCCTTTTTTATTATATGGTAATTTGTGACAATTATTTATTTGTAACAACAGACACTGGAATCTCACCACTGCTACTTTGCAACATTCAGCCTGTCTTAGTACATCCTTTATTTCCCTGGCTCTTGTCAAATGGGCTTTTGTCACCTTTTGTTAAGGAGCAAGTTACTCTCTCCCCATTTCTTTCTCCTCCTAGTTTTCAGATGATTTCTCCAAATCTGTATGCACCCAGTTGACGGCTATTTTACTTGGGTCTGAGTTGACCCTTTTTTATGTTTGTTTTTATACTGCCCCAGAGGGGCACAAGGCACCCTAGAGACAATTGGAAAATGACAGTTCTTCTCCGAGGAGAACATAAGAATGGCTATTCTTGCAGATGATACTAAACTGGGAGGAGTGGTAGATACGCTGGAGGGGAGGGATAGGATACAGAAGGACCTAGACAAATTGGAGGATTGGGCCAAAAGAAATCTGATGAGGTTCAATAAGGATAAGTGCAGGGTCCTGCACTTAGGATGGAAGAATCCAATGCACCGCTACAGACTAGGGACCGAATGGCTAGGCAGCAGTTCTGCGGAAAAGGACCTAGGGGTGACAGTGGACGAGAAGCTGGATATGAGTCAACAGTGTGCCCTTGTTGCCAAGAAGGCCAATGGCATTTTGGGATGTATAAGTAGGGGCATAGCCAGCAGATCGAGGGATGTGATCGTTCCCCTCTATTCGACACTGGTGAGGCCTCATCTGGAGTACTGTGTCCAGTTTTGGGCCCCACACTACAAGAAGGATGTGGATAAATTGGAGAGAGTCCAGCGAAGGGCAACAAAAATGATTAGGGGTCTAGAGCACATGACTTATGAGGAGAGGCTGAGGGAGCTGGGATTGTTTAGTCTGCAGAAGAGAAGAATGAGGGGGGATTTGATAGCTGCTTTCAACTACCTGAAAGGGGGTTCCAAAGAGGATGGCTCTAGACTGTTCTCAATGGTAGCAGATGACAGAACGAGGAGTAATGGTCTCAAGTTGCAATGGGGGAGGTTTAGATTGGATATTAGGAAAAACTTTTTCACTAAGAGGGTGGTGAAACACTGGAATGCGTTACCTAGGGAGGTGGTAGAATCTCCTTCCTTAGAGGTTTTTAAGGTCAGGCTTGACAAAGCCCTGGCTGGGATGATTTAACTGGGAATTGGTCCTGCTTCGAGCAGGGGGTTGGACTAGATGACCTTCTGGGGTCCCTTCCAACCCTGATATTCTATGATTCTATGATTCTATTCAGGGTCAGACCAAATGTCCAATTAGCCCAGTATCCTGTCTTCTGACAGTGGCCAATGCCAGGTGCTTTAGAGGGAATGAGCTGCTGCTGGCAAACAGAGTCTCGGGGCATCGTCCCTGCCCATCCTGCTAATCCCCATTGATGGACCCCTCCTTCATGAATTTATCTAGTTCTTTCTTGAACCCTGCTATAGTCTTGGCCTTCACAACATCCTCTGGCAAAGAGTTCCACAGGTAGACTGTGCGTTGTGTGAAGAAATACTTCCTTTTGTTTGTTTTAAACCTGCTGCCTGTTAATTTCATTTGGTGACCCCTAGTTCTTGTGTTAGGAGAAGAAGTAAATAACACTTCCTTATTTACTTTCTCCACACCAGTCATGATTTTATAGACTTCTATCATATCCCCCCTTAGTTGTGTCTTTTCCAAACTGAAAAGTCCCAGTCTTATTAATCTCTCCTCATATGGAAGCTGTTCCATCCCCCTAATCATTTTTGTTGCCCTTTTCTGTACCTTTTCCAATTCCAATATATCTTTCTTGATATAGGGCAACCAGATCTGCACACAGTGTTCAAGAAGTGGGCGTACCATGGATTTATATAGAGGCAATATGATATTTTCTGTCTTATTATCTATCCCTTTCCTAATGATTCCCAACATTCTATTAGTTTTTCTGGCTGCTGCTGCACATTGAGTGGATGTTTTCAGAGAACTATCCACAGTCACTCCAAGATCTCTTTCTTGAATGGTAACAGCCATGATTGTTATGTGTAGTTGGGATTATGTTTTCCAATGTGCATTATTTTGCATTTATCAACTTTGAATTTCATCTGCCGTTTTGCTGCCCAGTCACCCAGTTTTGTGAGATCCCTTTGTAACTCTTCACAGCGTGCTTTGGACTTAACTATCTGGAGTAGCTTTATATCATCATCAGAAAATTTTGCCACCTCACTGGTTTCAGAGTAACAGCCGTGTTAGTCTGTATTCGCAAAAAGAAAAGGAGTACTTGTGGCACTCTCCTTAGAGTAATCACTTTACATAAGCTATTATCAGCAGGAGAGTGGGGTGGGGGAGAGAAAACCTTTTGTAGTGATAAAACACCCATTTTTTCATGATTTGTGTGTGTAAAAACATCTTCTGTATTTTCCACAGTATGCATCCGATGAAGTGAGCTGTAGCTCACGAAAGCTTATGCTCAAATAAATTGGTTAGTCTCTAAGGTGACACAAGTACTCCTTTTCTTTTTGCCACCTCACTGTTTACCCCTTTTTCCAAATCATTTATGAATATATTAAACAGTATTGGTCACAGTATAGACCCCTGGGGGACACCACTATTTACCTCTCTCCATTCTGAAAACTGATGGTTTATTCCTACCCTTTGTTTCCTATCTTTTAACCAGTTACTGATCTACAAGAGGACTTTCCCTTGTATCCCATGGCAGCTTACTTTGTTTACGAGCCTTTGGTGAGGGACCTTGTCAAAGGCTTTCTGAAAATCTAAGTACACTATATCCACCGGATCACCCTTGTCCACATGCTTGTTGACCTCCTCAAAGATTTCTAGTAGATTGGTTAGGCATGATTTCTCTTTACAAAAAACATGTTGACTCTTCTCCAACAAACTGTGTTCATCTGTGTGTCTGATAATTCTGTTCTTTACTATAGTTTCAATCAATTTGTCCGGTACTGCTGGGATCACCTCTGAAGTCTTTTTAAAAAATTGGCGTCACATTAGCTCTCCTCCAGTCATCTGGGACAGAAGCTGATTTAAATGATAGGTTACATACCACAGTTAGTAGTTTTGCAATTTCACATTTGAGTTCCTTCAGAACTCTTGGGTGAATACCATCTGGTCCTGGTGACTTATTACTGTTTAATTTATCAGTTTGTTCCAAAACCTCCTCTAATGACACCTCAATCTGGGACAGTTCCTCAGATTTGTCACCTAAAAAGAATGGCTCAGGATGGAGAAACTCCCTCACATCCTTAGCCATGAAGACGGATGCAAAGCATTCATTTAGTTTCTTCGCAAGGGCCTTATCCCCCTTGAGTGCTCCTTCAGAATCTCAATTGCCCAGTGGCCCCACTGGTTGTTGAGCAGGCTTCCTGCTTCTGATGTACTTAAACATTTTTTTGCTGTTACTTTTTGAGTCTTTGGCTAGCTCTTCTTCAAATTCTTTTTTGGCCTTTCTAATTATATATTTACACTTCACTTGCCAGAGTTTATGCTCCTGTCTGTTTTCCTCACTAGGATTTACCTTCCACTTTTTAAAGGACGCCTTTTTGCCTCTCAGTGCTTCTTTGACTTTGTTGTTTAGCCACAGAGGCACTTTTTTGGTCCTCTTACTATGTTTTTTAATTTGGGGAGCTTGAAACATCCTTCACCAGTACTAAAATCAAATATTGCAACAAATCAGTGCTCACTTAGGGCTCTATAGTTGTCACCATGCTGCACACCGGGGCCACGGGGAACTTCATGGCAACAGCAGAGATAGGAGCCAGATCGTCCTGCTCCACAAACACTGGTATCTATCACCTATCATTAGCTGTCAGTAGCATGGAGCCTATGACAAGCCGTTGATCAGTTCTGATTCTATCCAGTACAGAGCCGTGGAGGACATGGAGATTATATGCCCCCCCCCAAAAGAATCAATACAAGTTACAGTAATTATGAATTAAAGGCATCTGCAAAATTCTGTTAAGAATAGAATCATATTAACCTAACAACATATTAGCTCTCAGACTTTTTCAGAGCAAGACCCACAATGCAGTAGATTATCTCCTGGACCCATCTTCCATTTCCATTCATGATCCTCCATCTCTGCCAGTTGTGGTGGCATAAGATCTCTAGGGAAAGTCATATTTGGAAGTCCAATTTATTTGGATCTGTCTTTTTATGCAATTTACAAGCTCGAAACAAAGAGAAGAGCCAGTAACGTGTCCACTAAGCTGTAGTCCGTGGGCCATGATTTAAGATCATTTAGTAAGGTATTAATTTTAATTTCACAAAGGACCAAATTCCGCCACCCTTACTCACGATGGTAGTACCTTAGTCTGTGAGCAGCCCTGCTGAAGTCAGTAGGACTGCAGCACCTAGCATAGTGGGGTCCTAGTCCATGACCCTAGATGCTACTGCAATACAAGTAATAATAATTGAGTAAGGGTAGCAGAATCTGCTCCAGGATTGGAATGTGAGACAGGTTTCCCATTTGCTTTCAGTCACCTTAGAAGGTGGAGGGATTCCTTTTGATGATTCCCGGCATTGCTTCTAATCCTTTGTAAAATTAATATTGCACTATGTTTCTGTAAGCAATTCAAAACAAAACAAACAACAAAAGCACATATAAATAATTACACAGGCTTTGAAAACAGCAATTAGGGACACAATAGGGAAGTCAAATGTCAGGCCATGCGTCAGTGGAATAGATCCTGTGGTAGCCCCCTAGCTATCTGACTCACAAAGAGAATGAAACATATGGTTGCTTTTCTGGTGCACAAACGGATTCAGATTAACAACAAAGAAAGCAGGAGCGATAATCCTGCTAGATCCAGGCCTCGCTGAATCCTGAATGCTATAGTGCATTCTGGCTGTGAAAGGATAGAACAGGGTGCAGCAGGATGGTATTTTCCCAGAAACAACCCAGAGTGACCTGAAAGCGCAAGTCAAATATCCTATGCCTTTGCCCCTATGTATGTGTGCCCCCCAAGCATCCTGCATCACCCACTTACCTCTAGCATCACAATTCCCTTTGTTGCATCACTCACTATTCCTCTGGCGTCCCAATGCTCCCACTCAGCAATGAGTTGTTCAGAGGACAGCAGCACAAGAAGAAGGGGGGAAGGAAGGGGGGAGTTCCATCAACCAGTGAATCTTTCACAGCTACAGGCCAGTGTTCAAATAAGCCTGCAGAGAGACAGTCACCTTCTGGCTTCAAGCTGGCCACATGGTGTCCTTATCTTCCCCCTCACACCTGACCTTCTAATCATCTTAGAACTTTGCACTTATATGGCCTTTCTGGGGTGTTAAAAGAGGAGGGTTATTTTATAGGGCCCCCCAGGGGGCTCAGGTGTCAAGCAGTGAAACATGTCAGGCTAACTTACATCTACCAAAGGATTTAGTGGGAGTGAGTTATGAGGCAAAGGAGTAAATTATGCGTGGAAGTCAGAGCCTATGGCAATGGCTCCTGCTGCTGGTAGAGAAGGGTTGCTATGGGGAGAAGTGAGGGGAAATTATTCTCATTGGTCAGAGCCTGGTAAAACTAGAAATAATTGAAACCAACTCATCTTACAGAGTAACAGCCGTGTTAGTCTGTATTCGCAAAAAGAAAAGGAGGACTTGTGGCACCTTAGAGACTAACTCAAATAAATTGGTTAGTCTCTAAGGTGCCACAAGTACTCCTTTTCTTTCAACTCATCTTAGATACCCCCAAATGTTCTTGAACTGGGAGACCAACCAGGGAACAAAAGCAGTGACAGGAGGACCTAGGGGGAATCAAAATGGGCGGCTTGGTGGGCAGGTAATGGAGGGAGCGAATCAAGATACTGGAATACAGCAAAAAATAAAGTAAAGCAGGTGTCTGCATGTTAACATGAGATTTCCCTCACAGCAATCTGGTGAGTGGCCAATAAGGCGGCGCTTGATCGGAGTTGTGACAAAGGGTTTTGAAGATCTGGCCCTAGGTACAAACGGAACAAAGGAATGGAAATCTCAGAGGCCAGCACTGCTACAGGGACAAAGTCAAGGATGTTTTGTTGCTGCAGAGGCAGAATCTTGCAGTCCATTGGGGGGATGCTAATAAATGATAGGTTAAGTTTGGTGTCAAGATTGTAGATTTAACCGTAGGACATGATTTTCATAGTTATTTAAATGGATTTTAAAAAAACCAAACAAAGTAGGTCATTGTATACGTAGCTTAGAATAGCACTTAGCACCCTTAACTCTTAGCTACTAGCTCACCAAAACCTTCATTGGGGAATTTTTTTTATAAAAGAGGGACACCGACTGGCAGACCTACTAGGTAGTTTATGATTTGACTGTATGAAAATGGTAATGGGATATGGTACCTCTTCTCACCTCTAGGTTACTGGCTCAATTCCAGTCCAAGACAAAAGTGATCATAGGTTGTTACCATTTGATATCTGTTCTGTGTCTTGTGTGCAAGTGAGTAGGAAGATTCGGTCCAATTTCTAATGGACAAGTGCTCATATCACTATTTAATTTGGGAATAACAAACAGAATTGACAAAAAAATCAAACACAACAAGAAATACAGTATATCATAGATAATAAGGCTCCGTAAGACTAGATTTTAATTGGTAAATGTCAGTAAGTGTTGATATCACTGTACACTGATAAATGGATGAAAAAACATTTCCATGAATAATAATCAAAATTTACAAATAGGCAAAGTAAGAAAATTACTGCTTGAGAACTTATTAGAGTTTGATTTAAAGATATTTACTTTGTGTATGTTGACATGTGATGTTAACAGTTGAACAGTTATAAACTCTAACTTTTTGAATCTCAGTGTCTACTGTCAGTAAGTTATTGTCTGACACCTGCAAAATTTCCCACAGGTGCTGAAATTTAAATAGATAAAAATTCAAAACATTCTTTACAATGAACATTGATTTTATCTGTCAAAATAACAACAAGAATAAAAATAAAATTCTGCCGTGCCTACAAATAATCAAGCAATCAGAGAACCCACAACATTTACCAATGACTAGACACAAATCAGACTTACTTTTACTGACAACATCCTGCTCCTTTTAGCACTGCAAAACTGACACAACTATGGGAGAGCAAGCTGGATTCTATTCTGCCCTGTACAGAGAAGGTTAAGGGGTGGCTTGATCACAGTCTATAAGTATCCACATGGGGAATAAATATTTAATAGTGAGCTCTACAATCTAGAAGAGAAATTTATAAAACAATCCATTGGTTGGAAGCTGAAGCTAAACAAATTCAAACTGTAAATAAGGTGTAAATATTTCATAGTGAGGGTGACTAACCATTAGAACCTTAGGAACATGGTGGATTCACTGGATGTTTTTCTAAAAGATAGACTCTAGGAATTATTTTGGGGGAAGTTCTCTGGCCTGTGTTATACAAGAAGTCAGACTAGATGATCACAATGGTCCTTTCTGGCCTTGGAATCTATGAACAAACCAATTTCAGTAATATTCTACTGACAGAATCCTTATTAGTACTGGTGATGGTGTATGAGGCTGATAGAACACAGCTGGATTTCCACATCCCAGGGGAATGTTCAGTGCCAGCCATTAGAAAAATGAGATTTTGATTTGTAGTCTTAGCAAATTTCAGGCCAAATCCTGCTCTCTCAACTCACATAAATCATCCTGTTAATTCCCTGTCAATCTATTTGTAAGAGTAAAGACAGCAGAATATGAACCCACATATGGAACCTCAATCACACGTGCATATTAATTAGACTATTATATATCAAATATTTATTAATTCATTTTTGTAATATGCTTTGGAAATGTAAAAGGCTGTAAGGCCTGAGTATTATTAATTGCTATTATGGTGGTAGCCACCACATCATTGTGGTAGTACAGTGCCACCTAGTGATTTTCTTTCCTACAATGCAAAGGTATAAAAAAACACACAAAAACCTCTGGTTTCAGAGTAACAGCCGTGTTAGTCTGTATTCGCAAAAAGAAAAGGAGTACTTGTGGCACCTTAGAGACTAACCAATTTATTTGAGCATGAGCTTTCGTGAGCTACAGCTCACTTCATCGGATGCATACTGTGGAAACTGCAGAAGACATTATATACACAGAGACCATGAAACAATACCTCCTCCCACCCCACTCTCCTGCTGGTAAGTGGAGAGCAGCAGGAGAGTGGGGTGGGAGGAGGTATTGTTTCATGGTCTCTGTGTATATAATGTCTTCTGCAGTTTCCACAGTATGCATCCGATGAAGTGAGCTGTAGCTCACGAAAGCTCATGCTCAAATAAATTGGTTAGTCTCTAAGGTGCCACAAGTACTCCTTTTCTTTTTACAAAAACCTCTCTCTGTTTTCTGTTATTTCTTCTTCTTATCCTTATCTATTTTATCACGCCCAAAGGAGTGATATGCACTTTACAGCAAATATATAGTCATGGTCCCTGCCCCAAAGAGCTTACAATCTTCTGGGTGAGGTTATGATGAGATTTTACTGCACCTTTATATCTCTGCAGAGGCCCATAAATCCTTCCCTGTCTGAATAATGGCTTATCACTTTTATGTCACTACAATTTCAAGTACACATTAAGTTACTGCCTTAGAGCTGTGACCTCAAATAAGTCACTAAGCAAATATTTCTATTCTAGGCACCAACCATCACCTGCACACACACATGGAGATCACTGTCCTAGATTTCTCTTTTAAGCTAGTTGAAATAGCTGATTCTGCCACCTGACTATAAACTATTCATGTCAACTGAGCCAAACCAGCATTGTTACAAGAGGAAACAAATAATAACACCTTAAATGAAATAAAACATCTTGAATCAAGTTCATTCCTGTTTGGAATGGAATCCCACCATGATTGCACCTGGCATCTTATGTTTGTGTTCACATGGTCCAGAGAATTTTGGCTCTCACCATCATCTATAATTTCAGAGGGACGTAAATGGAGGAAACTAATAATAGCTCAGTTTAAAACTAGATTGAGAGGGTGTGATGCTGGTAGACCAAGTGCGAGCTCATGCCAAGGCCCCTAGGTCTCCCTGAACACTGACAAATGCATAGCTGTAAACCAGTCTGACTCACCTGTGTGTTAGCATTGTTAAAATTGATGTTAATTGTTCAATGTGTTCAATGTTCAGACATGATGAAATGCTTGTAGGATGCTGCATGTATTGATGACACGTATAGCAGCTGTAGCCCATGGTATAAGGTTATATTGCATGTTTGCATTGTGAACCTCTGTAACTGTAGCTCACCAAACAGGAAAGAAGCATTAATTAATGTAAAGTGCTGGGCATGCACACAAGAAGACCCAATGAAACCAAATGAGCCACTGTGAAACATCAAAGGACAGAAAGACTTTGTTGATTGCTGCCCCCCCCCTTCTACATACACCCGTGAAGAGGAGACAGGCATGCACACTTGTTTCATCAGTTTGAACTCTGGGGGAAGGAACTGTAACTCTGTGCTGCTTGGAATTTGGCAAGGGCAATATTTCCAAGCATAAGCAAGGGATCCCCAATCTGCTTAGCTTGGGTTAGCTCTAAAAGACATAGAAAGCTTGCATACCACAGCAGCGTCTATTACTTTTTGAAACCTAAGACTGTAACTCAGTTGGGTGTGTATGTTTATCTGCTTTAACCTTGTAAATAACTCTCATTTCTTTTTCCTAGTTAATAAATCTTTAGTTAGTTTATTACAGAACTGGCTACAAGCATTGTCTTTGGTGAGAGATCTAGAGAGGACAACTCACCCAGTGTAAGCGACTAGTTCATTGGGACTGGAAGTAACTTGGACATTATTATGATTTTTGGTGTAAGAGACCCTCTATCGCAAAGACAAGTTTGCCTGGGTGGCAAGATAGATCAGAGTGCCCAAGAGGACTGTCTGTGACTCCATATTAAGGCTGTTATAATGCTTGAGGAGCTCACACTTGTTACTTGGTGGATGAAATCTAATTATAGAGCACGCAACCAGTTTGGGGTTTGTATCCTGTTTCTTAACAGTTTGCCCTGAGATTGGCACTCATGGTTGTGAGCCACATTAGACAGCTTGACAAGGAGATTCTACTTCATGGCCAGATTCTCTCTAGGTTCTCGTCTGGCCCCCATCACCATAGTATCTGAGCACCTCATAAATGTTAATGAATTTATTGTCCTAACACTCCTGGGAGAGAGAGAACTCTTGTTATCTCTCTTGTACAAACAGGGAATTGAGGCATAGAGAGATTAAGTGATTTATCCAAGGTCACAGGGAGTCTGATAAAGAGCCAAGAATCGAGCCCAGATGTCATGACTTCCAGCCCAATTCCTTTCTATGGGCTTGTCTTCACGGCAGAATTAACATGATCTGTAACTCCTCTTTCCCCCAACTCAAGTCCTGTCCACGCACACGAAAATCCCTTACTCCAAGTGTGGTGGCTCTTTAAACTAGAATTTGCTGACCTGTCAGGGGGTATAGGTTACAGCCTGAGTTAGCATGACTCGTCACCTGCAAACAGTCACTCTGTGCAGATTGAGTGAGGCCACTCTTACCTGTGCTAGGCCAGCTCAGGAGGAGATAACTCCAGCTAACTCTGCAGTGAAGTCATAGCTTATATTGCTAACTTCAGTAGGTTGCAAATCATCAAGAACTTGGTCACTATGGGCAACTGCAAGTTCACTGGAATTCCTCAATATGTGGGGATCCTCTTTTAACACAATTACCTTTGTCGGGTTCCTTCTCTAAATATAAATCTACGAACACACAAAGATAATCCTGGGGACAATATTGCCTTCCATTACTAGTTTCCACTTCAGCCCTAAAGGCTCTCCTTTTCAGCCATGTTAGCAAAGAGCAAGACAAACATCAGCAACAGGCATGTATATATGAATAAGACTAATATAATTCTAGGGTGTATTAACAGGAGGGTTGTATGTAAGACACAGGAGGTAGTTGTCCCACTTTACTCAGCACTGGTGAGGTCCCAGCTGTGTCCAGGTTTGGTTAGCACACTTTAAGAAAAATGTGGACAAAGTGGTGAGAGTCCAGAGGAGAGCAATAAAAATAATAAAAGTTTTAGAAATCCGGACCTATGAGGACAGGTTAAAAAATTGGGCATGTTTAATCTTGAGAAAAGAAGACTGAGGGAGTACCTGATAATCTACATATTTGAAAACTGTTATAAAGGGGACAATGAGCAATTGTTTTCCATGCCCCCAAAGGGTAGGCCAAGAAGTAATTGGTTTAGTTTGCAGCAAGGGGGGTTTAGGTCAGATGTTAAGAAAACCTTTCTATCTAAAGGATATTTAAGGGCTGCAACACATTACCTAGGGAGGTTGTGGAATCCCCATCACTGGTGGCATAGGTGCTGACTCCATGGGTGCTCCGGGGCTGGAGCACCCATGGGGAAAAAATGGTGGGTGCTGAGCACCCACCGGCAGCCTCCATACCAGAACCTCCCCCCAGTCCCTCCTGCCTGCAGCAGGTCCCGCAGATCAGCGCTTACCCCTCCCCCCCAGCGCCTACTGCCTGCCATGGATCATCTGTTTTGTGGCATCAGGAGGCGCTGGGGGTGGGAGGGAGAGGGAAGGGGGTGGAACTAGGCGGGGCAGGAAGAGGCGGGGTGGAGCAAGGGTGGGAAGAAGCAGGGGTGGGGCCTTGGGGGAAGGGGTGGAGTGGGGGCAAGGCCTGGGCAGAGGTGTGGGGGAGCACTCTCCCCTCCAGCAGATTAGAAACTCAGTGCCCATGATTGGTGGCTTTTAAGAACCGGTTAGACAAACATCTGTCAGGGATGGTGTAGGTGTACTTCATCCTGCCTTGGGGTCGGGGAGGGATTAGATGACCTCTTGAAGTTCCTTCCAGCAGTGTGCCCTTGTTGCCAAGAAGGCCAATGGCATATTGGGCTGTATTAGTAGTGGCATTGCCAGCAGATCGAGGGAAATGATTATTCCCCTCTATTTGGCACTGGTGAGGCCACACCTGGAGTACTGTGTCCAGTTTTGGTCCCACCACTACAGAAGTGATGTGGACAAACTGGAGGGAGTCCAGTGGGGGGCAACGAAAATGATTAGGGGGCTGGGGCACATGACTTACTAGGAGAGGCTGAGGGAACTGGGGTTATTTAGTCTGCAGAAGAGAAGAGTGAGGGGGAATTTTATAGTGACCTTCAATTACCTGAAGGGGGGTTCCAAAGAGGATGGAGCTCGGCTGTTCTCAGTGGTGGCAGATGACAGAACAAGAAGCAATGGTCTCAAGTTGCAGTGGGGGAGGTCTAGGTTGGAGATTAGGAAACACTATTTCACTAGGAGGGTGGTGAAGCACTGGAATGGGTTACCTTGGGAGGTGGTGGAATCTCCATCCTTAGAGGTTTTTAAGGCCCAGCTTGACAAAGCCGTGGCTGGGATGATTTAGTTGTTGTTGGTTCTGCTTTGAGCAGGGGGTTGGACTAGACGACCTCCTGAGATCTCTTCCAACCCTAATATTCTATGATTCTATGATGTAGGCAGGTATTGTTAGCCCCATTTTACAGTTGGGAAAACTGATGCTCAGAGAGATTATGGCCAACTTTTTAAAACTTGGAGATGGAAAGGTAGGCATCAAAATCTATATTAAGGCCCTGAAATAAGTTGCCACTTTTTAAAGGTGCTGAGCATCTGCATTAAATTCCCTGGAGCCAAAAGTTCAATTCTCTGCAGGCCCAATCTAGCCCATCATCCTTCTGAGGCAGATGGTAGATGTGTGTGGCTCTTCCAGATGAGAACTTAAAACCTGTTGATCTGTCTACTCTGGGAAAATGTTTAATAATATTAATAAAAGATAGTACCGCATCCATCTTGTCTCTCTAATAATCCCCAGGCATTTTGTTTGAGTAGGAGTTTGTCTCAGCGTCATTGACCAAAATTCCCCTTGGCTACACTGATGGGCTATAAGCTGGATGGTTAGCCCCTCCCCAGTGGCTGCATTTCAGTGGCATGGTATGTAGCTTGTAATAATGTTCTGGGATCCTTTGCTGGAAACACTGCAACAGAAAGAGATGTGAAGGAAGAGGGATGGGATGGAGTGGGAGATAATCAAAGCTGCCTTTCCCCAGGTTGGGGGGATCCCTTAGGTCCTCAGTGACAATGCTCTGGGTTTGACAAATGCTGCAACCATGCAGTGCCACCTTTATCCAAAGCCATCTAAGGGGAGGAGATGTTGTTTCCCCGATTTACACATGAGGAGCTGGGAGTTGGGGAGGCAGCAGCCAGGAGACTATCCTCTACGCAGGCGGGTTAGGAGGTGAGGGGAATCGGCTGCGTGTGGGGACCCTGGCTCAAAGGAGGGCAGGCATGGCCCCTGAGCAAGGGCAATGAGGGTGTCACGTTCTGCCCTATCTAACATGTTACTGCCCAGTCGGTGTGCTTCTTCCTGTTTCCTTGGCACCTGTGACCCCCCCCCGCCCCCGAGTCCCACCCCCTGTCTTCCCCACCTCCTGCCCTAATGATCCCCCTAATCACATTTCATTCCTCACCCCAACCTCCCTCCCTCCCGCTCAACCAACCTCCCGGCTGCCCCACCTCATCCCCCGCCCTGCTCCATCCCCACCCCCTGCCCTAGTGACCCCGCACTGGCCAACCTCATCCCCTGCCCTGCCCCATCCCAACCCCCCTGCCCTAGTGACCCCCCGCTGGCCTACCTCATCCCCCGCCCTGCTCCATCCCCACCCTCTGCCCTAGTGACCCTGCACTGGCCCACCTCATCCCCTGCCCTGCCCCATCCCCACCCCCTGACCTAGTGGCCCCGCACTGGCCCACCTCATCCCCTGCCCTGCCCCATCCCAACCTCCCTGCCCTAGTGACCCCCTGCTGGCCCACCTCATCCCCCACCCTGCTCCATCCCCATCCCCTGCCCTAGTGACCCCCCCCCGCTGTGCACCTCATCCCCCGCTCTGCTCCATCCCCACCCCCTGCCCTAGTGACCCCCCCCGCTGTACACCTCATCCTCCGCCCTGCTCCATCCCCACCCCCTGCCCTTGTGACCCCCGCCCCGCTGTGCACCTCATCCCCCGCCCTGCTCCATCCCCACCCTAGTGACCCCCCGCTGCCCCTCCTCATCCCCCGCCCTGCCCCATCCGCATCCCCTGCCCTAGTGACCCCCTCCGCTGTACACCTCATCCCCCGCCCTGCTCCATCCCCACCCCCTGCCCTAGTGACCCCCGCTACCCCACCTCATTCCACCCCCTGCCGTAGTGACCCCCCCCGCTGTACACCTCATCCCCTGCCCTGCCCCATCCCCACCCCCTGCCCTAGTGACCCCACGCGCTGTGCACCTCATCCCCCGCTCTGCTCCATCCCCACCCCCTGCCCTAGTGACCCCCCCCGCTGCCCCACCTCATCCCCCGCCCTGCTCCATCCCCATCCCCTGCCCTAGTGACCCTCCCGGCTGTGCACCTCATCCCCCGCCCTGCTCCATCCCCACCCTAGTGACCCCCTGCTGGCCCACCTCATCCCCCGCTCTGCTCCATCCCCACCCCCTGCGCTAGTGACCCCCCCGCTGTCCCACCTCATCCCCCGCCCTGCTCCATCCCCACCCCTGCCCTAGTGACCCCCCCGCTGCCCCACCTCATCCCCCGCCCTGCTCCATCCCCATCCCCTGCCCTAGTGACCCCCCCCCGCTGCCCCACCTCATCCCCCGCCCTGCCCCATCCCCACCCCCTGACCTAGTGATCCCCCCGCTGCCCCACCTCATCCCCCGCCCTGCTCCATCCCCATTCCCTGCCCTAGTGACCCTCCCGGCTGTGCACCTCATCCCCCGCCCTGCTCCATCCCCACCCTAGTGACCCCCTGCTGGCCCACCTCATCCCCCGCTCTGCTCCATCCCCACCCCCTGCGCTAGTGACCCCCCCGCTGCCCCACCTCATCCCCCGCCCTGCCCCATCCCCACCCCCTGACCTAGTGACCCCCCGCTGCCCCACCTCATCCCCCGCCCCGCCCCACACCACCCCCTGCCCCAGCAGAGAGCAGAGGGGGCGGGGAGCCGGTTGCTAGGAGACGGGAGGGGCGGCCCGTGTACACAGCCGCGTCCCGGGAGCCGGAGCCGCCGGAGCCGCCGAAACCCGCCCCCTCCGGCCCCCCCGCGGGGAGCCGCCGCCCCCCCGGGCCGGAGCCCCCCCGCTCCGCGGCAAGATGAGCGAGGTGAGCAGCCCAGGCCGGCCCCCTCCTCCCCCCATGGTACCGCTCCCCCCGCCCGGCCCCCCCCGCTCCCCCAACGCGCGCCCCCGCTCCCTCCGCGCCCCCCCCACCCCCCTGCGCCCCTCTCCCCTGCCCAGCCCCCCCTGCACCTCCCTGCGCCCCTCTTCCCTGCCCAGCCCCCCCGCTCCCCCCATGCACCCCTCTCCCCTTCCCAGCCCTCCCTGCACCCCCCTGCGCCCCTCTTCCCTGCCCAGCCCCCCGTGCGCCCCTCTCCCCTCCCCAGCCCCCCTGCACCCCCTGCGCCCCTCTTCCCTGCCCAGCCCCCCGCTGCACCCCCCCCGCACCCCTCTCCCCTTCCCAGCCCTCCCTGCACCCCCCTGCGCCCCTCTCCCCTCCCCAGCCCCCCGTGCGCCCCTCTCCCCTCCCCAGCCCTCCCTGCACCCCCCTGCGCCCCTCTCCCCTGCCCAACCCCCCGTGTGCCCCTCTCCCCTCCCCAGCCCCCCCTGCACCCCCCTGCGCCCCTCTTCCCTGCCCAGCCCCCCCCACTGCATCCCCCCGCGCCCCTCTCCCCTCCCCAGCCCCCCTGCACCCCCTGCGCCCCTCTTCCCTGCCCAGCCCCCCGCTGCACCCCCCCCGCACCCCTCTCCCCTTCCCAGCCCTCCCTGCACCCCCCTGCGCCCCTCTCCCCTCCCCAGCCCCCCGTGCACCCCTCTCCCCTCCCTGCACCCCCCTGCGCCCCTCTCCCCTGCCCAACCCCCTGTGTGCCCCTCTCCCCTCCCCAGCCCCCCTGCACCCCCCTGCGCCCCTCTTCCCTGCCCAGCCCCCCCCACTGCATCCCCCCGCGCCCCTCTCCCCTGCCCAGCCCCCCTGCTATCCCCAGTGCGCTCCTCTCCCCTGCCCAGCCCCCCCGCTCCCCAGTGCACCCCTCTCCCCTGCTCAGCCCCCCTTTGCTCCCCCCTGTGCGCCCCTCTTCCCTGCCCAGCCCCCCTGCTACCCCCCTTGCGCCCCTCTTCCCTTCCCAGCCCCTCCCGCTGCCTGCTCCCCCGTGCGCCCGTCTTCCCTGCTCAGCCGCCTGCTCCTGTGTGCGCCCCTCTTCCCTGCCCAGCCCCTCCTGCTCCCCCCTTGCACCCCTCTTCCCTTCTCAGCGCCCTGCTCCCCCTGTGCGCCCCTCTTCCCTGCCCAGGCCCTCCCATCTCCTTTCCCAGCCCCCTGATCTCCCCATCTTTCTCTGCACCCTCCTTGCTTTCCTTTCCCCTCTCCCCATCGCACTCTTTACCCCCCTCCCTTCTCTCCTCCTCCCCATCCCCTCCCCAGCACCCTCCTCACCATCCCTTTGCTCTCTCCTCCCTATCCCCTTCTCTCCACTGCCCTCTCTGTCCTGCCCCTTCCTTCATTAGAATCTCAGCCCATCCCATCCTGTGGCTTGGGGCTCCTGCTCCAAGGGTCACCCAACGTAAGTGTCCCCAAGTGCCTGACCATGGTGTTTAAAGTACTCTGAGAAAAGACGGGGATGTCTGTCATAATCTGGGAGCAGCAACTTTGATAAGATTGTGCTGAAAATGTGCCCTTCAGCAACCCAATTAATAAAGACATTCCTTTGCTGGGTCTGGCACCCCTTGCGACCCACTCCTCCTCCCTATGAGAGCAGCGCAGTGGGCTGAGGTAACACCGACAAGTCCCGGTCATTGCAGGGTGGGATTTCAAAACTGGGATCGCTGGAGCTTAGTGTATGAGCCTCTACTGCATGAGATAAAAGCCCCATGGCCCTTAACTAATGCTGTAACAGTCTCATTAATCTCTAAACCAGGGGTGGGCAAACTATGGCCTGGGGGCCGCATCTGGCCCTCAAGATCCCACTGGGGAGTGGGGTCTGGGGCTTGCCCCGCTCTGTGCAGCTCCCAGAAACAGTGCTATGTCCCCCCTCCGGCTCCTACACGTAGGGGCAGCCAGGGGGCTCCACTCGCTGCCCCTGCCCCAAGTGCTGCTCCCGCAGCTCCCATTTGCTGGGAACCAAGGCCAATGGGAGCTGCAGGGAGGGTGCCTGCGGACGGGGCAGCGCACAGAGCTGCGCCGCCGCATGGGAGGCAGAGAGGGGACATGCTGCTGCTTCCAGGAGCTGCTTGAGGTAAGTGCCACACCGAGTCTGCAACCGTGACCCCCCTCTCACCCCTGCCCCAGCCATGATCCCCCTCCTGCCCTCTGAACCCCACGGTCCCAGCCCGGAGCACCCTCCTGTGCCCCAACCCCTCATACCCAGCCCCACCCCAGAGCCTGCACCTCTAGCTGGAGTCCGAACCCCCTTCCGAACCCCAACCCCCAATTTCGTGAGCATTCATGGCCCACCATACAATTTCCATGCCCAGATGTGGCCTTCGGGCCAAAAAGTTTGCCCACCCCTGCTCTAAGTGGTCTCGATGCCACTAGAGGGGACAGAACACCACACCCAGGAGGTGTGTGGGTTACACTGAGGCTTTCTGCACAGCTTTAATCCAGATCTAGCTGAGTCTAAACCCCTTTGCAGTTCATTGTGCCTGGGCCTTTTCTTGTCTTCTGCCCTCTATTTGAAACTTTGCCAATGTAGATTCTTGAAGCTCTGGGCAAAGGAGTCACTGGGGCTGACCAGACTCTGACACTAATACTGTTTATCTCATCCACGTCGTTTCGTTTTCATATATGCATTTCTATCAGCAATTAAAATGTTGCAGAGTTTTAAATGATTTGAGAGGCTGATTAGGTGGCGGAGAAGAATCTGCTTGTTGGTGCACGTGAAGCTATTTCTGATGAAGATAGAAAATGATGTAAGACACACGTGGTGAGATTTTTAAGCAGCCAATAATTTTGGATGCCTCAGTGTTTGGTGTCCATCTTGAGACATGTTGGGCCTAATTTTCAGAGCTCCCACAACTTCAATCAACTTTAATTGGAGGCACGGTGCCGATCATTTCTTGAAATCAGGCCCAGCCAAGCACCCAGAAAAGCAGGCATAACAAATCATTGGCCACTTTAAAAAAAAATCTGGCCCAGAGTGTGGGCCAAATTCCTATCTGCTGCATCATGTACATTGGTAGATTTACACCAGGGATGCATTCAGCCCTATGTGTGTTGCTGGTTTTAACTTCATGTCACCAAAAAGTTACCAAAAATATTTTCTCACCAACACACAAAAAGATGAACCTTAACTCATTTCATTAGGATGTTATTTGTAAGCTCTAAGAAAGGTATTTTAAGTGTCAAATGAATATTGTGAGCACCTTCCAATTTAATTAGTCTTTGTCTAAATGGCATATCCAAATATATGGAATAACAACACATTTAGTCTTAAGATATGAGATGAATGTTTTACACGTACTAGAAAAAGATCCATTACTCGCAAGCGTATTTGGTGTGATTCTCTTTTCACACCAATTTCACACTGGTTTAACAACTCTATTTGAATGAAGTCATTCCAGTGTAAGAGAGATCAGAATTAAAGCCTTAGACATTAGAGATAAAAAGCATCCATCTTGTCCATTACCCGTTGGCCTCTACAAATAGAATGGAATGTGAATTTCATATGGGAGGGAGGGAGCTGCTACACAGAAGGTTTACATCATGGTTAGTTACCAATGAGCTGTCATTAATATATTGCTGTTATCTCTTGTGGTCATCTGCTGACAAAACTGGGATTTTTGAACTCCCCTTGCTAATTGATTATCCACCTCATTTAACACAGGAAAGGAACGACAGACTGTGTGTAGAAGAAAATGCCTTCGAAGCACTGGAAAAAGACTTCCAAGAAGTCATCAATGAACTTATGGGAGATAAAAGTCTGGAGAAATTCCGAATAGAATATGAGAAGCTCCACACGGTTATGAAGAAATCCTATGAAAATGAAAGGCGTCTCATGTCAAAATGCAGGGAGCTGAATGCTGAGATTGTGGTGAATTCGGCTAAAGTGGCTACAGCCCTGAAGCTCTCTCAAGATGATCAGACGACGATAACATCACTGAAGAGGGTAAAATTTAAATAGAATTAAATACGAACAGAAAATATTTAATGGAGGACGCAGTAGTTAGCTGAGGGAAAATTTTAATCAGTTCAATGTCTTGAAGATATAGCTCTGCTATAGAGAAGCGATATGAGCTAGTGGACTGAGTATAGAGTTGGGAGCTGAAACCTTCTGTCTAACCTCTGCTCTTCTACTGACTTGCTGAGTTGCATTTGGGCATGTCTCAACATCTATCAGTCTAATTTTGTGCTTATTTACACAGTCCACTCTAACTCTGTTGGCTTCAAAGGAGTTACTAATTCTTTGCTTAAGATGATTTATCTGTAAAATGGGAGTAATATTAAATACTTCACAGGGGCATTTTGTGATTAATTAGTTGATGTTTCTGAAATGCTATAGACATTTTAAATATTGGCAAGACATGAAAAATCCACCTGCCTGTTGCAAGTAGGATTTTTCCCCAAGGGAGTGTCATGAACTTTTGTAAATTTTCATTAAAAAAAATTAAGCTTCTTGTCCTTATGTTTGAGAAGACAACCATCCATATGCGATCTGAGTGTAAATTCTTGGGAGTACTATCATCCCAAGTCAGCAGATGTAACACCGACAGACCCTGGTTGTCCGCAGGCGGGATTGAACATGGGACCTCAGTGCATGAGCCTCTACTGCGTGAGCTAAAAGCCATATGCCTCTTCGATAAGGCTGTAGAGTAGACTCATTAATAACTGGGATTATTTATTCTGCAGAAGAGAAGAATGAGGGGGGATTTGATAGCTGCTTTCAACTACCTGAAAGGGGGCTCCAAAGAAGATGGACCTAGACTGTTCTCAGGGGTAGCAGATGACAGAACACGGAGTAATGGTCTCAAGTTGCAGTGAGGGAGGTTTAGGTTGGATATTAGGAAAAACTTTTTCACTAGGCGGGTGGTGAAGCACTGGAATGGGTTACTTAGCGAGGTGGTGGAATCTACTTCCTTAGAGGTTTTTAAGGTCAGGCTTGACAAAGCCCTGGCTGGGATGATTTAATTGGGGATTGGTCCTGCTTTGAGCAGGGGGTTGGACTAGATGACCTCCTGAGGTCCCTTCCAACCCTGATATTCTATCTCTCTGAGTGGTTTCGGTGTCACTAGATGGGACAGAACACCACACCCAGGAGGTGTTCTTGTGCCTCTGCTACTGCTCAGGGCTTTCCCAAATTGTGGCAGAATGAAAACTGTCTAAATTCTTGCAGGTTTTTCCTGATGCTAATCAGATCCTTATAGACAGTTGTGAAATTGATGCGAATCATGTCAATTTCACTCTGCGTCTCTCTGGGCAATCTCTCAGCAGGAGTGGAAGGAGGCACTGGAACTGTTCATGGGGAAGAAGACTCAAAAAGTGGAAGCTGGGGAGGATGATAAAGTAGCAGAGAAATCCTCTCATAAATACCATAAAGCTGAAGGGGGTAGAGTGGGAAGGATATTATCTCTGCTAATCTCAGCAGCCATGAGGCTGAAGGGATGTACAGAGTAACAGCACCCACCATTCGTAGCAGCCGAGAGACTGGTGTGGGAAGGGTGTGTGACGGGTTGGATCACAGAAACCCCCTTGGGACTGCCAACTGATGTGCCAAGACTACTTCTGCCCCTGCTTTCCCTGCCAGCTTGGGACTCCAGCACCCTGTCTTGCTGAGCCAGACACTCCAGTCTGCTCCAACACAGACCCAGGGTCTGAACCACACGCCCCAAAGCTGCAGAATTAACTGAAAACAACTTAAGAAGTGTTCCTGTCTTTAATACTCAGATGCCCAACTCCCAATGGGGTCCAAACCCCAAATAAATCAGTTTTACCCTGTATAAAGCGTATACAGGGTAAACTCAAATTGTTCGCCCTCTATAACACTGATAGATATGCACAGCTGTTTGCCCCCACCCCTAGGTATTAATATATTCTCTGGGTTAATAATATGTAAAAAGTGATTTTATTAAATACAGAAAGTAGGATTTAAGTGGTTCCAAGTAATAGCAGACAGAACAAAGTGGATTACCAAGCAAA
This sequence comes from Natator depressus, assembly GCF_965152275.1. NCBI lineage: Eukaryota > Metazoa > Chordata > Testudines > Cheloniidae > Natator > Natator depressus. Next base: position 118,041,871 of record NC_134240.1, on the reverse strand, counting down.
ATAAAATAGAACATGCAAGTCTATGTCTAAGAAAACTGAATGCAGATAAAAACCTCACCCAGTAAGCTTCCTTTTACAGACTAGTTTCCTTCTAGTCTGGGTCCAGCAATCACTCACACCCCCCTGTAGTTACTGTCCTTTGTTCCAGTTTCTTTCAGGTACCCTTGGGGGTGGAGAGGCTATCTCCTGAGCCAGCTGAAGACAAAATGGAGGGGTCTCCCAGGGGTTTAAATAGACTTTCTCTTGTGGGTGGACACCTCTCCCTCCCCCTGTGTAGAATCCAGCTACAAAATGGAGTTTTGGAGTCACATGGGCCAGTCACATGTCCATGCATGACTGAGTTTCTTACCAGCCAAGCCCCATTCCTGGGAAAGCTCAGATGTGGACTGGCATCTTCAAGTGGTTCTTGACTGGGCACTTAATTTGCACATTGCTTTCTCCAGAAGCTGACCAAATGCTTTACAACGACTACTCAAAAATCAAGCAAGTACACAGCCAATATTCATAACTTTGAATACAAAAATTGATACATGCATACGAATAGGATGAATAGATTCAGTAGATCATAATCTTCACAGAGATATGTTACATGGCATATATAGCATAAAACATATTCCAGTTATGTCATATATATACATTCATAAGCATATTTCCATAAAGCCTTATGGGGGCACCGTCACCATGTGCAGGACAATATGTTACAGTTAGAGAGGCAGGGCACAATAAACAGCTCATAACTGTTACTCTTTTAAAGCACAGGGATGTGCTGATGTGGGGGCACAGAGCACATGTATTGCTCAGTTTGGCTAACAGGCTTAATCTTTGGGCTAAGTATTCAGGTATCACTATAACATTGTTACAAAAATGTTCTTATCATGTCTTTGAGAAACTCTTTAGTTGCTATTGATTTTTTTCAGCGTACCCTCAAAATTGCTTGCTGTTTTGCTGTCTGAAAAGGAATCCTATGACTAATCCTAATTTCACTGTACTTCACTATCATTTCACTAACTAGTTGCTTTGAAAAGACCGTCAGATGTGCAGGACTAGAAATTGCAGCGTAGACACTTGGGCTTGAGCTGGAGCTGTGCTCTGAGACCCTCCCATCCTTGCAGGGTCTCAAAAATAGGGTTCTAGCCCTAGCCTGAATGTCTATACTGCAGTTTTATAGCCACAGTGTCTGAACCCCGCAAGCCTGAGTAAGCTGACTCTGGCCAGCTGTGGCTATGCCATGGGTCTTTTATCACAGTGTGTGCTAGGGAAAGGAGAATTCTCTTGGGGCTGTTCCTGTAAAAACAATAAAAGTAAAGACCTAAATGTTGGTGACTGGCTGGGTCACGGAGGTAATGGGTGCAGAGCCTTTTCCTTCTAGATCACTGGGTCAAATCCAAAAGAAGGCCCCAGTCCTGCAGTCTGAACAGCAGAAGCAGACCCATGCACCTTGTGAAGTTCTGTTGAAATGTTCCGGTGCAGAGGCCTGACAGTTTAGATCAGATTGAAGGAAAGTGGCCTAGGTCAATAGTGATCAGTAGTTGTTACCATTTGAGGCTGCTCAGCCCTGTGTTTTATGGTTTCAATCCATTTTCTTATGTACACTTCACATAATAGCTCTTTGTTGACAGTCACATCAGAGAAGCTAAGTACTGAATTGAACTACAGAGAACAAATTTCATGCTTGCCTCTAGAGGTGTCCCACCATGTTAGGATGGAGGGACATTATCAGAGCAGTGTTCAGAAGCCTGCGCTGCCCTTGCTCTGGCTAACAGGACTTCATTCTCCAGGGCTGTCAACCCAGGACTGTTAACCAGCACTACTAATTTTCGAGCTTGGTCTACACTACAGACTTATGTTGGTATAGCTGTATCAGTCAGGGATGTGGAAAATCGACACTCCTGAGCGATGCAATTATGCTGACCAAACTCTGTGTGCAGTTCTGGTCTCCCATGTTTAAGAAGGATGAATTCAAACTGGAACAGGTACAGAGAAGGGCTACTAGGATGATCCGAGGAATGGAAAACTTGTCTTATGAAAGGAGACTCAAGGAGCTTGGCTTGTTTAGCCTAACTAAAAGAAGGCTGAGGGGAGATATGATTGCTCTCTATAAATATATCAGAGGGATAAATACCGGAGAGGGAGAGGAATTATTTAAGCTCAGTACCAATGTGGACACAAGAACAAATGGATATAAACTGGCCAACAGGAAGTTTAGACTTGAAATTAGACGAAGGTTTCTAACCATCAGAGGAGTGAAGTTTTGGAATAGCCTTCCAAGGGAAGCAATGGGGGCAAAAGATCTATCTGGCTTTAAGGTTAAACTCGATAAGTTTATGGAGGAGATGGTATGATGGGATAACATGGTTTTGGTAATTAAATATTCATGGTAAATAGGCCCAATGGCCTGTGATGGGATATTAGATGGGGTGGGATCTGAGTTACCCAGGAAAGAATTTTCTGTAGTATCTGGCTGGTGAATCTTGCCCATATGCTCAGGGTTTAGCTGATCACCATATTTGGGGTTGGGAAGGAATTTTCCTCTAGGGCAGATTGGAAGAGGCCCTGGAGGTTTTTTGCCTTCCCCTGTAGCATGGGGCACGGGTCACTTGCTGAAGGATTCTCTGCTCCTTGAAGTCTTTAAACCACGATTTGAGGACTTCAATAGCTCAGACATAGGTGAGAGGTTTTTCTCAGGAGTGGTGGGTGAAATTCTGTGGCCTGCATTGTGCAGGAGGTCAGACTAGATGATCATAATGGTCCCTTCTGACCTAAATATCTATAAATCTATGAATCTACAGCTTATGAACTAGCTGCTTTATAGTTACCAGAAATCTTTTCCACACATTTTCTGAACGACTGTTAGTACAACCATCAAGTATAGCTCAGTCTCTGGTGTTAATTATGCAATAAATTGCAATGCATTTTTAGTTACTAATTGTAATTTGATTATCTAAAAGATTATGACATGCTCTGTATTTTCTAAGTCCTATCTTTCCAATGAGTAATATGTGATTTTTAAAAACAGAGGTTTCCATCATCAGAGATTTCCTTTCTTTTAATCTTGAATGTAAAAGAATCAACCTCCCATTCCTCCACCTGAAGTTAGAAACAGATTACTACAATTAGGTAACATTAGGCTTAGTCCTGTTCCAGCTAAAGTAAATTGCAAAATCCCATTCAGGATGTCTCCAGTTTACATATTGCCCTAGATCAGTGAGCATGCAAACTGAATTTTTGTCATAGAGAGCATAAGGATCTACAGGCCCAATCCTGTAACCTTTACTTTTAGGTGAGCAATCATTACTTACCTGAGTAGCCCCATTGACTTTTGTGAGAATACTCACCTGAGTAAAGTTGCAAGTTCAATTGAAGTTAATAAAAAGATTCCCCATGACTTCAGTGGGGGTTGGATGGGAGGCTGATATCGGGATCTACTAGTGCAGACCTCAGTGCCTATACAGAGTTTCATTGAAAGGTTTGGGGTCTAAATCTGAAATAAATCTCCAAACTCCTAGTAAGTCTGGTATTTGAATTTTAACTAGTACGTTTGGCTTATGTTTCTTTTCTTCTCCCACAATACTGAGAGCTAGAGACACCTACCAGCCTTGACTGCTAACTTCCTTACTTCCATCTGTTTGTTACACAACCTTCATAAGATACTAAAGAGACACTCTTAACATGGAATCTAGTAAATTTCAAAAAAAAAAGTTAAAAGCAGCTTAAGTTACTGCAACTATGCCTTAGTCATCTCGCAATTTTTGTGGCATCACAACCACATTTTCCTATTACAAAAAGTTTCTCTCTCCAGTTACTGGGTGAAAGACACCCCTCCCCCGCAGTTCTCCCTCCAAAAAACAAAACAAAAAAACCCACCTACAACCAAAGGAGGCTGACTAGGACTCCGATTCAGCAAAATATGTAAGCATCTGTGTCAAGGTTCCCTCCCCACTCTGAACTCTAGGGTACAGACGTGGGGACCTGCATGAAAGACCCCCTAAGCTTATTCTTACCAGCTTAGGTTAAAAACTTCCCCAAGGTACACACTAGGCCTTGTCCTTGAACAGTATGTTGCCACCACCAAGCGTTTTAAATAAAGAACAGGGAAAGAGACCACTTGGAGACGTCTTCCCCCAAAATATCCCCCCAAGCCCTACACCCCCTTTCCTGGGGAAGGCTTGATAATAATCCTCACCACTTGGTGCAGGAGAACACAGACCCAATCCACTGGATTTTAAGAACAATGAAAAATCAATCAGGTTCTTAAAAGAAGAATTTTAATTAAAGAAAAGGTAAAAGAATCACCTCTGTAAAATCAGGATGGTAAACGCCTGACAGGGTAATCAGATTCAAAACATAGAGAATCCCTCTAGGCAAAACTTTAAATTACAAAAAGACACAAAAACAGGAATATACATTCCCTCCAGCACAGCTTATTTTACCAGCCATTAAACAAAAGAAAATCTAACGCATTTTCTAGCTAGATTACCTACTAACTTTACAGGAGCTGTAAGGCTGCATTCCTGATCTGTTCCCGGCAAAAGCATCACACAGACAGACAGAACCCTTTGTTCCACCCCACTCCAGATTTGAAAGTATCTTGTCCCCTCATTTTGGGTCAGGTGCCAGCGAGGTTACCTTAGTTTCTTAACCCTTTACTGGCGAAAGGGTTTTGCCTCTGGCCAGGAGGGATTTTATAGCACTGTATACAGAAAGGTGGTTACCCTTCCCTTTATATTTATGACAGTCTGCCTAAATGTAAGCACAGAGTAGTTCCACTACAGCTCTAAATATGGCTTAAACTAAGACATATGAAGTAAATAGGACTACATATGGGCTTCAAGTTAGGCACATGCTCAAGTGCTTTGCTGAAGCAGGGCCTCACTAACTCTCTACATGGGAAACAGCTAAAGTGACTTTGTGAAAATAGTCTCTGTGACAGGTATTGGATGGCCTTGAGGGACCACGGAGGGGGAATACAGGTGCAGTTGCCCTGAACTGTGACAGTACTGTCAACAAATGCACAAAGTAAACTGGAAAAAAAGTCTTTTTTCCCCTCCTCTAATCTCAGTTATAATGATTTTAGGTATTACTTGTAACTAGAGTAGATGAAACATTTAAAGACAGAAATATGATTTTTTTAATGTCCCTTAAGACATGAAGTCTCAGAGAGTTGAGTGAGTTTTTGGCCATAAAACTCCCATTGGCTTCAGTGGGAGTCACCCAACCAAATCCTACAACAAGAGTTGCAAATGTTAAGCCCAGTGTTCTATTAGAGAAAATGGACCAGATCCTCAATTGAGTATAAATAGATAGTGCTTGACTGACCTAGTATAATATGCACTGGCCACAGCGAATAGTCCATGGAAGGAGAAAACTGATATATATCTAAATATGAAAAAACACCAAAACCTGTATTATTAATTAACCAAGACAAAACATTCTGAATCCAATTTAATTTGTTAAACTGTTTTCCCATGATGTTCCCAGGAGATTGAAAAAGCCTGGAAAATGGTAGATGCAGCCTATGACAAGGAGCAGAAAGCAAAGGAAACCATTCTCTCATTGAAAGAGGAAATTATGAACCTGACTAAATTAGTGGAGCAAGGATCTGGATTATCACTGGGTCAAGAGCACAAGTAAGTTATCTCCATGAAGGAGAGAGCGAGCCTGATCCAATGCCCATTGAACTCAGTGGGGCTGGTTCTCCATTGCCCTGCACTTTGTGTAGTCACTTACACCAATGCAAGGTGAGTGTAAATCAAAATAGTAGTGTTTTACTTCCACTTTGCACTCACTTTTCACTGGTGCAAATGACCATGCAAAGCACAGGACAACAGAAAATCAGGCCCATTGAGTTCAATGGGTGTTGGATCAGGCCCAGAGAGATCAGATGAAAATGTCCTAGGATCTGCCAGCCTGTCTTGTCTGATCTGTGACTGATTTTGAGAGCTGATCCTGCAAATGTTTGCACTCATGATGGCAGCGTGGTCCACTGGGGTAGCCAAACTTATTGACCCTCCTAGCCGCATATGACAATCTTTAAAAGTTTGAGAGCTGGGACGCTCCTACCGAAGCTTGGGGCTTCAGCACGGCAGGGTATACCTGCCGGGGCTTGGGGCTTCTACCCTGCGGCAGGTGCCTTCTAGGGCTCGGGGCTTCAGCCCTGAGCTCCCACTCCCTGCTAGGCGGAAGCCCCTAGCCCTACCACCCTGCCGCAGGACTGAAGTTCCAAGCTCCCCCCACAGTCTGGTAGATGAAGAATGGGGGCCGGTGGGGGCTCCATGAGCCGCACTTTAACTGTAAAAGAGCCTCATGTGGCTTGCGAGCCATGGTTTGGCCACCCCTGGACTAGAGACTGGAAGTTGGGAGACCTGGATTCTATTCCCGGCTCTGCCACAGGCCTGCTGGATGATCTTGGGGAAGTTGCTTTTGTCGCTCTCTGTGTTCTCCCGTCCATTACCTGTCTTGTATATTTATGCGGTAAACTTTTCAAGGCAGGGATTGTCTCTTACTTTGCATTTATGCAGTGCCTAGCACAGTGAGGCTCTGATTTCAGTTGCGGCGTCTAGGTGCTGCCATAATACGAAGAGAGACCAGGGATAGTTTGATTGCTAGCTCATCAGATCAGGGAGTGTTATTTATTTATGACTTGTGCAGCAGCAAGACCTCATCAGTACAGCCACCCCAGCCAGATGGATTGCAAAGAGAGTGGATACAGCAGTGCAGGGACTCTGGAAAATAGTGCAAAAAGGAGGTGGCTGAAAGACTTTCCAAGGGGCACAGGGTGGAATAGCTGGAATGTTTATCTGTTGTTACAACCCTTGTTTTGGGGAATTGGTGGGATTTTTAGACCCAAGAGGGCAGTGAAAATAAAGACAGCATGATTTATGGAGTGGTAGGTTAAATTTTGTGTCTATCTGCCTTGATCACGACTCTTTAATGAATATAGTAGGTAGCTCATGTATTTGATTGGCAGCTGCAGTGGACTAATTCAAAAGGAGTTCAAAATGAAATGTGACTTTTAAACTCCCAATCGTGACAAAACAGCTTGTTCTGGTATCCGAGAGAACCCAAGGGGACTGCGACATTGCTTGACTATTATTTCCTTTCTTCCAGTATCCGGGATTTGCTGAGGTTTAAAGAAGAAGTAACAAAGGAGCGAGACCAGCTCTTGTCAGAGGTTGTGAAATTACGTGAAAGTCTAATCCAAACTACAGAGCAACAGCAGGAAACAGAGAGGGCAAAAAATGAGGCAGAAGAAAGCATTGCTCAGGTCTGTGCAGCTCACCAGGTTGCAGAAGTCGTCTTTGTCCTGAACCATTCCCCACCTTTGCAATTGATCTCCATTAACTACTATGCTGCTACCTGCCATTTCACATCCCAAACCTTTTCAGGAGGCTCACCGAGGAGTTCCTCATCAGTGCTTTTTATCCTTTGCCTTATTTCTCTGCTATTTTCTTTGCAAAGCAGTTTGTCAACTATTGACTCCTTCCAGAGCTGCCAAATCTCCTGCATTTGAAGGAGATATCTGAGTCATATTTCAGAGTAGCAGCTGGGTTAGTCTGTATTCGCAAAAAGAAAAGGAGTACTTGTGGCACCTTAGAGACTAACAAATTTATTTGAGCATAAGCTTATCCGATGAAGTGAGCTGTAGCTCACGAAAGCTTATGCTCAAATAAATTTGTTAGTCTCTAAGGTGCCACAAGTACTCCTTTTCTATCTGAGTCGTAGTTTCCTCTTGCTTTGAGGCTGTCCCCTCCTGCCTTTGAAGCTTCCGTGTCTGCAGGAGGTTTCCTATCTGTGAAGGTTATCATACTGTGAATATGTTCCTCTTACTACAGAAGCCTGCTGGAGGTGTAGAAGGCTGGGAATGTGTAAGAGGACATGTAAATGGGGAGAGAGCAAGAGGCCAGGGGATGGTGGGAGGCTCCCAGATGCAGAAAGGAGAGATTCAATAGGGGAAGGAGAGGTGAAAGAAAATAATATGAGTGTGATTTGGAGGGGAGAAAGAGACAGCAGAAGGAAGAGGAGGCAAGAAGGAGAGACCTGAAATAAAGAGTGGAAAAACAAAGAGAGGTGGAGATAACCTTCTAGCTAGCACCAGGGCTTCTTGTCAGGCACAAACAGTAAAGCAGGCCTGGGGTCATGCCCTGCACTGTCATGTGGGACACCTGGGTTCCATATCAAGTCCTGGTTTCTCGCTTCCTGAGCAGAGAGTAGATGATATAAAGCAGGGGGAAACTGGGTATCTGTGCTGCTCTGACAAGGATGTGGGGAGACAGCCCTGCTGCAGAGAGGGGAAATGAATGAGAGCGAGAGACAGCCATCGCACTTGTACTGCTGCTGAAATCTTTCCACACTGCATTTAGTTTTCAGACATTTACCAGGGAAGACCTTCCCCAGCCCTTAGACTTACAGCTATATTTTACTCTTCAAGGAATCAGTTCTCATTGTTTCTCTGCTCTCACCATAGTCACAGTCCACTCTATGCAACCTGCCCTTGGGCCCTTCAGTGGGATCGTCCAAAGGAAGCGGGTCCCAGAAGCACTTCACTTCTGGCAACCTTTTATCTAGACTCTAGCAAATCCAGATCATGTGTTCCTGGGCCACACGTTGCCTCTGAGGCACAGAGCCATGAAATCTGAAATTAGAGTAGCTGTGGCTCAACAAGTAGTCCATCCGAACTGCTAGGTCACATGATGAGATCTTCACGGGATGGCAGTGGTCGTTGGGAAGAGGAGCTGTTGTCTACTGTTGCCGACCTTAAGCAGGGAGAGAGCCCAGGTCTGTTGGAGGCTATTGGGAGGGAGTGGGCTGTGAGCTTATCAAAGGGAGGGAAACACTGGAGGACTAGGGAAGGGCCCCAGAGAGGGAGGGGAGAATCAGTGGGGCTAGAAGGAAGGAGCCTTAAAAAAGCTGGGATGCTTCACAGAACCAGAGGGTTAAACCGTTTGCTCATTGACGGTCATCGCTGACAGGGTGTGTGCCATGGAGTGTGCTTTGGCCCTCCCAGAAACTGCGCTACAACCCCAAGACAGAGGGCTCCATCCTTAGCTCGTGCTTGGCGCAGCTGAAGGGACAGGCAGTCATGGCCTTAGCTCAGGTGGAGCTGCACAGGACTGCTCTATTCTGTGCTGGTTAGAATGGTCCCTGGTGGACTGGCCCATCCTGACTCTTCCGTGTCCCCTGCTGGCTCTGAGGGGTGCTGGGCCAGGGAGGCAGAAGCTAGTTGATATCATTATCGTCTGTTAAGTGAGGGGCTTTTCCCTTTAAAAGATTCTATAGAGAGGCTGGGAGTAAGAGCAGATGTTGCAATGAACATTGCCATGGTGGTCTGGCTTCCCCCTCCTTCTTTACTGTTTACTTGTATGTAATAAATGTTTATAAAAATGGCTTGTTTGGTGAGGTACAATAAGCAAAACCATGGCCCCGGCAACACAGCTTGGAGCCCAAGTTAGTTTCAGTGTTGTGACTGTAAACCAAGGATCAGATGGGGTAACTTACAAATGAAAACATCCTAAAAGCCCCATTGGATCCCTAGTGGAGTGTTCTTGCTGTTAGTCCTCAGGGTCAAAATCATGGTGTTTGGGTGACAGGTACTCACTCTCAGCTGTTGTAGGTATCCTCAGCTCTGTTGAATCCATCAGAGCCTTCTGGCTGGCTGCTTTTAGGGTATGGTGATTGATGGCTAAGAAATCCTTGTAATTAATAATTTGAGCTCATCATCTGGGGTTCCAGAAAGATAGCTCTCCTAAGAGGGAGCCTGTTTACCTCTTAGCAGTTCTTCCGTATTCCATTCAGTGGAAGGCAGTATTAAACAAAAGCCGCTGGGTCTCAAAGCTAAGCACAATAAGAATAAAGGGAAACTGTACCTGATTTGTTTGAATAAAAGACAGGCAAGGCCCTAACTTCTTTTTTTCCTCTGTCACTGTGTGATGGCAGTTCCAGCAGGAAATCCAGATGCGTCAGAATGAGGCATCCCGGGAGTCTCGAAAGAAGGACAAACTGGAGAAGGAGTTTAAACACATTCAAGTGGAAATGGACAACAAGCAGAGTGAAATAAAGGCACTGCAGCAGCATGTGCTGAAGAACAAAGAGGAGCTCCTAAAACTGGAACAGCAGCTCAAGGAACAGAAGGTACAGTACGTGGTTCTGTTATCTGCAACACAAAAATTGGAATAGTATCAGGGTCCGATGTCAGACACAGAAGAAATTAGTTTGCTCTTTTAGCATTTTCATAATAGAATGAGGGATGGAGAAGACCAATTAGATCGTCAAGATGATCTCTTTGTCACTGGAGGGGCTATATCATACTAAACAAAAGCCCCCAGTGAAATCAACAAGGAGTACTGCCTAAAGTTTTGTGGCAAGAAATGGCCTCAGGATCGTTATGTACGGTAAAAGGAGACTTTCTATACTCTGGCCAGAATGCAGATATGTTCTGCTTCAATTATGCTAGTATGTTAGACTGGTATTTACATTGGAACCTAAAGGATTTACGTGCCCAAATACCAATGAAATTCATTGGGATTCGAGTGCCTAACTCCCTTAGGCTGTGTTGAAAATACCAGTGTTGATGTTTAAATCCTAATTAAAATAGTAATGCATGACAGTCCAGTATTATCCTTTTCTTATGGACAAGTTATTTTTTTCACTCTTAAAGGCCTTTGGTTTTCCACCTGGTTGATGATGATTTTTAGGGGTCTTCTTGCAAAGACCACAGTGATTGGGACCAAATACACCAAAGCTGGTGTGATTTAGTGGTCGGCGCAGCAGACTGGACTCAGATTATATTCCTAGTTCTGCAAAAGACTTGCTGTGGTGTGTTGGGAAACCTCTGTGCTTTGGTTTCTCCATCTGAAAACTGGGAAAAATTACACTTACCTCCCTCTCAAATTTACTGTGAAGTTTAGCCAATGAATGTTTGTATAAACACTATAAAAGTCTCTAGAGAAGCGTGAAGTATTGTCTTAAATCTTTTAATTTTTTTAACCAAGTACTGTTTTCAAACCAGTCTTCTGGGAGAAGTCCTAAAGCAGTGTTTTGTGACTAGTTTGTATCGTCAGGGAACCACAGCAGCTTCTATAAAGAATCCCCTTCGTAGTCATTACAGCTGAGTCCTTGGCTCTTTTATGCTGCAGAAGTCACTACGCTCACCTCCCATCTCTCTCTCTGCTCCCAGCATGCAATGGGGGTGGGAATCCCCCACACACCCTTTTTTTTTAAACAGCATATTGATCTGCCACACATGGAAGCTTGAACCGAAAAATATGATGATAGTTCTTTCCTCACTTATAAAGTAGTGTCTGCCAGAGGAAGTCCCATCATGCAGAAGAAAAGTCTGGCAGCTCCAATATCGAAATATATGTTCTCCGTATGAACCATGAAACTGCTGTTCTGGGCTTTTGACTGAACATAGCTGTCAAAATAGCTGTGCCATGATGTCAGCAAACTGCACACTCCATAAAGTGTTATAGGCATATTAATGTAGGATTTGCTTGCAAACATAGAGCTCCCCTGCCCCTCAGATGATTAAAATTATTTGAATCTCATATTCATTTGCAATGATTGTAGTGAGTTGCTGGGTAGGTGATGCCTGCCAAATGGCAAAGAGGCATTAAAATATTTATCTACCACCTGTGAGGGAGACTTGCAAAGCTCCCAGAGAAAATTATGCTGGCTATGTTATTCATTAGAAGTTGTCATTTTTCTTAGCCGTTGAACATTTATCATATTTCTGAGCACATTAATAATTTCATCAGGGATAAAGAACAATTTCTATCAAGAGAAAAATCTTCAGTAGCTCTGATCCCCCAGGGAGACTCAAGGTGCTGCCAGTCTGTCTATGTAGATACATTAGAATTAGATTTAAAAGAATTATCTGGATTGTTTTATAATCTAACAGATCCTGAATGAAAGAGCTGCCAAAGAACTTGAGCAATTTCAAGCGAGAAACTCTAAACTCCAGCAAGAGAACGAGCAGCACAGCATGGCCTTTGAACAAATAACACAGGAGAACCAGCAGAAAACAGTGGAGCTGAAAGTAAGTAGCAGCTCATATTTGCATGGCATCAGATATATCCCTCTGCTGTTGGGAATTTGGTGTTGGTGATTCAGTAGATGGCATTCTTCCCTCTGAGTCAGTAACTATACCAGCATCCCAGTCTAGTACCAGTACAAACTGTGCTGTTTCAGATGAGACATAAGACTGAGGTCCTGAGTACTTGTGATCATTAAAGACCTCATGATATTTTTCACAAAGGCAAAGTCTTTTTTTCGATTGTAAGCCCTTTGTGGGAGAGGCTGTGCCTTCCTTTATGTTTGTATAGTGATTAGCATATTGTGAGTGTTGCTGGAAGCCAATAATATATAGGAATAATAACTGCCCCAGCCAACTTCCAATGTAGGTACAGCCTGCCTACTTAAATTTCCTCTTTGGTATCAATTGGGGAAGTTAAATACAATTCAGTAGGTTGTTGTTTGCTTGCTGACCTAAACTGTTAACTTGTGTTGCTGTGCACTGTTAAACAGCTGTTTTGCTCCACGCCAGAGGTAGCTGCATTTCATCAGTGGGTAAAGTGACTGCTACATACAGTTTTTAAAGCATTTCAAGAGCTTTTGGGAATAAAAGGCACTGTAGATATTATTACTATATGTCTGCTGAATCTGATCTCCCCCAGCCAAGAGCATGGCTGCAGTTACAACACTGGCTATATGAGAAAACAGGACAGAAAAGCAATAGGTTATCAAACTTTTGTAAAATACAACTGATTCAGCTAATTAAAAGAAGTCAGTTGCTGATAGAAAGCTTTCTTGCAGTGGGCACTGTTGGTTAAAACAATGAAAACAAATGACAACAGACGTGTTAGAAGATCTGTCCAAAGCTAATGTAACATAAAGAGCCTGTTCGGGAACCCCAGTGAGATTTCACTGTAGGAGTTTGTTTTTCTGTTGCATTGCTGTGCACACTGGAAGGGCACTTTTATTACCTATTGAAAAACCAGATTACTCTGCCTGGTTAGCTAGCATAATTATTCCCAGCAGTATCATCTTTGCATAACATTTAACAAACAACATGTTCAAATGGGAACTGAGTACAAGATTCAAGGTGGGTGCAAAGGCAGATATTAGCTGTGTAAGGGCCTGATCCTCACTTCAGTGGAAGTTGGAGCTCAACACTTCATCAAATTATGAGCACAGATTTCTGAAAATTCATTGTTAAGGTGCTGTCCAGTTATTATTTATTTGTATTGCTTGTGGGTGCCCTAGTCATGGGCCATGACCCCATTATGCTAGGTGCTGTAGGTGGGGGCCTGATCCTGCAGTGTGCAAACACCTCTGGCATAGTACTATGCACCCCAGCACCGAGTGATGTAAATGTTTGCAAATTTCTTGAAGTCCAGTCTTTGTCAGTAGGACTTGGGTGCACTCAGTTCCTCACAGGAGGTATCTGCATCTCACAGGATTAGGTCCCTAGTAGTGACTGATTCTGCGAATGGGGCAGTGTGCACTGTGATTTGGAAGGCTTAAAATGTGATGGCATTGATGCAACTACAGGGCAATTTTATATTTGTTTCGTAGTAGGTGTGGGGATTATTTCTGATGTATTGATTGGTTGTAGTCACTAGTGTGCAATGATCACTACTGGCAACATTTTAGTGCAGTGTCTTGGATCAATAGTTTCATTTCCTGATTCCATAATGTGATGTGGACTCAAAGATTTGGTTTTTAAAGCTGTAGATTCACAGCTTCCTGCTTTTAGGGATGTAGAATCAGATCAGACCATCAGTCACCAGTAGCTGATGTGTCAATGAAAGGCAAGGCTACTCAGACCTAGTCCATTGAGCCAGTTGTGCAGTGCTGTGCATGGACTGCAGTTGGGAATTCTTTATTGATCTCTCTTATGCCCTGAAGCATGAGACTTGATTACCTTTCTCATTGCCTCAGCTAGCTTTGTTTAAATTATTTTAATAGTGGTGCAATTCTCCAGTCTTTCTCTAAATCCAGCCGCAGCATTTATCTTAGTGGCCTCCTGTGCCACTGAGTACTGTACATAAACTATATTCTAAGCAAAGAAGTATTTCCTTTTGTTGATTCTAAATGGATTGTCCTTCTCAACTGCTCTCCCTTCTGTTTCTACACAGGTGAGAGAGGATGAGCTGACTCAGATGCGTCATGAAATTTCAAAACTCTCCAAGATAAGAGAAGTTATCCAGAGAAAACTGCGTGTTGCAGAGGAACAAAAAGTTGAAGCAGAATACCAGAGGGATACCCTAAAAAACCAAATGTCTGGACTAGAGAGAGGTAGAAATCAAAGCACTGTTGTGTTGCCGCTGTTGTGTTGGGCTGGCCCTGTTGTGTTTGTTATAATGTTCATTCAGTGTATGTTCCAAGTCAAGATCATGCCTCTTTGGTGCCCAGTATGGGACCATATGAATGGGATCGGCATGGCACTATGGCTGTAATGCCCTTACGTATGTCTCCTGGGTCTTTGGAATTTTCACACACTGTGGCATGTGCTGGGTGAAAACATAATGGGCGTGATCTGCAGCCCCTTTGTGTGGCAGGTGTAACCCTTCCCACCCCAGGAAATACCCTCACTGGGTGTGTCTGTGTGCAAGCCTGTATTGCCGGTGCACCAGCCCCTGATGCAGAGGGCGTTGTGCTGCTGGCTGGGGGAAGATTAGAAGAAGACACAAGCAGGGCATTTTTTTGCCCCTGCAGTTTTGTGCGCCTACAATGATACCAGTACGGAGATGACTCCAGTGCAACAGACTGAATTATAGCGAAGTGCTGAAATATACAGCCCCATTCTGCTATATACCTAGTGTGGACATGTTGCCTCAGTAGAAGCTTCCCTGTGCTCTGCCTAGACTGTAGGTTGTATACTGAACTGACTGCACATATGGGACATGAAGTATTTTATATGACTGTATGTATGGGACATGCTGTCTTTCATATTCATATCTCCACAACTGTGAAAAGTAAGGGTCTCACAGCCATTCTGCTGTTGCTTCATCAGATCAGGCCTCATGCTGGGATGGAGGGGAAGACACAGGAAATGCAGCTCAGTCTTTGAATGGGTGAGAAAGGCAACAGATAACAATGCACCTCCTGGCAACTTTGATTGTTCTCATGCATTCCAGTGCATTGTATTGCCTGCATCTCAGCCTTCCCGATATCAGCATGTCAATTTCTGGTTCAGACACACATTTCCTCTTACTTATTTTGTTAGTGATTTATTCGTCTTTGTATTTGGATGAAGGGCCAAATCTAGATTGCCTTAAGTGGGAGCAGCTCAAGTGAAGCCAATGGATTTATGCCCTTATGCCAGGACTGGATTTGACCCAGAGGGATTGCATCCGATGAAGTGAGCTGTAGCACACGAAAGCTTATGCTCAAATAAATTTGTTAGCCTCTAAGGTGCCACAAGTACTCCTTTTCTTTTTGTGGATACAGACTAACACGGCTGTTACTCTGAAACCTAAAACAACTCTGTAAATCTAAATCCAATATTTTCTAAAGGAACTAGTGATTTCAGGAGACTCACCGTTTGGATGCCAAGCTTGAGATGTCTTTAAATGACCTGATTTTCAGAGTGCATAGCATTTTCTGAAAATCCAGCTCCTTTACAGTGTCTCAAATTAAAATCAGAGGCACCCAAAATCACTCGTCCCTTTTGAAAATCTTGGCCTAATGCTCCACTAGTGCCTAAATATGGATTCACATCCCTAAATT
Source organism: Natator depressus (assembly GCF_965152275.1). Lineage (NCBI taxonomy): Eukaryota > Metazoa > Chordata > Testudines > Cheloniidae > Natator > Natator depressus. The sequence goes on along the minus strand of NC_134240.1, from coordinate 118,026,142 downwards.
TAGGCACCTGAATTTGCAAATGGAGGTCATAAATTATATCTCCATTTATATAATATTAATAAAGCTTTTTAAAAAGTCCACAGACCTTAGTTTTTGCCAGCTACGCAGTTTGAACCCAGAATTTAATAATCTTTTCCTTGCTTTTAGAGTTGGAGATTGCTAAAAAGCAGGTAGAAATTGATAAGAAAGCCATAGATGAGCTGGTGAGAGAAAGGGACATATTAAACAAGGTGAGCTTGCTTTGCTAACACTGGTAAACAAATATCTTGCCTCGAATATGAGATGTCTGTAGTTTAAACCATGCTCCCCCCCTTTCTATGAATTGAAACAACATTACTATCTGTGAACACAAAAGGGACTTCTTAGTATTAGCATATAAAACAGCAGGGGACTGTAAGTGTTATGTGCATTTGCCTTTATTGCAAACGTGTTATTTGATATTCTAAGCAGTTGATTACTCCTCTGCTTGTAGTATCTACAACATATCGAGTTTAATGTTAATCTAGTCAAATTAGGGCTGTGCTAATAAAAAACACACCATCTGTCTGCATCACAGCCTTGTCTGTTTTTAACCCTGATCTCTCCTGCCACCATTTTCTGAAACTGAGTTTGGTAGATTTGACTCTATAATGTGATTCTTTAGGTTCCTCACTTGGTGGAGGATCAAACATTGTTCTGCATCCTGAATGAGTCTATTACAGGATCACCATTTGAAGAGGGTGAAAAACTGATTCTTTAGTTTTGAGGGATTTTGAAGGATTTTTTAAAATGAGGTTAGAAAAGTAACTTGATTAAACTGAGATCTTGGTGTCCTGTTTATTCTCCTTCTATGACTTGCAGGCCAACCTTGCTCAGTTTACATGTTCAACCTGGTTACTAGAAAATGAGACTGGAAGGTGTTCCCCAGTGCCTTCATTATTCCCCCTCATGAACAACCCTCTCCATTCCTTCTGTAATGCAAACATCAGTAGCCCAGCTTCCAATTCAAAAATACTGCCTCATTCTAGAGCCCTCTAGCAGGACTAGGAGCTCCCGCAGGACCTGCTGCCATAATAGTGGGAGCGGGTAAAATGTAATTTGTTGAGGCAACGATTGTGTGGCAAAAAAACTCAAACTCCAGTAATTTGTGGGAAAACACTAAATCTCTGGTCAGTTTGTCATAAATAGAATTTCAGCAAGGTAAAGAAAGTTTTTCTTTTAAAAAAAAATAAAGGTTTTAATACTTAAATTAAAGCAAGGAATAGAAAGAAATTTAGTGTCTATTACAACAGGAGTTAAAGTATTTTTTTACATGGTTTAAGCAAGATTTGTTTTATTCTTTTAGTGGTAAAAATTGTGTCCGAATTCCCTTTATGTATATAATATATTAACGGAGGTGGGTTTTTTTTTAATTTTTGTTTTGTTGTTTTTTAAGTAGCATGGGGAATCTGTCTCTCTTGCGGGATTTGTGGGATCTGAGGTTTGGGTGGGAGTGGGATAAACCCGTAAGAAACAATGCGGGAGTGGGCAGGAGTGGGTATTGCAAGGTGGGATGGGAGCAGAGATTAAAAAAAATAGTCCAACACGGGGCTCTGCCTCATTCTTTAGTGCAGTGGTCCCCAAACTGTGGGTTTTTCCCCCCCCCCGAGGGGCATGCGGAGGAACGTTCGGGGTGGGGTGCAGCGGGGCCTGGGCCAGCCCCCATTGGGGGTGGGGAAGGAGTGCCAACCAGCCCTGCTCTGCCTCCAGCTGTACTCCGGCCTTGCCCCCAGACATGGCTCTGGCTCCTGGTCCTCCTGGCTGTGGCTCTGTTCCTGGTCCTGGCCCTAGCTCCGCTTCCGGCCCCCGCCCCAGCCCTGCCCCCAGCCATGGCCCCAACCTCAGTCCCTGGCTCCCAGCCACACCTCCGCTCCTGACCGTGGCCCCAGCTGCCAGCCCCGACTGCATCCTAGCTGTGGCTCCGTTCCAGTTTCCTGGCTGTGGCCCCAGCCCCACCCCCAGCCTCAGCCCCCAGCCCCCACTACGAACTGACTGCAGTTCTGCTCCCAGCCTTGGCCTCCGGCCTTGTCCCTGCTCCTGGCTTCGGCCCCACTCCTGGCCCTGGCTGTGACTCTGCTCCCAGCCGTGGCCCCACCTGCAGCTCTTGCTCCAGCCTTGGGCCCTGGCCCCGACCATGGTCCCGTTCCTGGCCCAGGGTGGGGGATGAGGTTGGGGAGTGGCATGGACAGATCACATTACGGGTAAGGGTGGGCGTGCCATAAAAAGTTGGGGGACCACTGCTTTAGTGACTGTCAGACTCATGGAGACAGTCTCATGATCATATTTGGAGACTGAGTGTCGTTAATTTAGCAGATCTGATAATGTGTAATGACTTTAGGGCATCCCTAACCCACTCAGACAGAAGCTAGTGTTTAACATAGTGTGTACAGTGCAGCATTCTGAGTTACAGACATGGGTGGATATTGTTTTGGGATTCTTTTTGCAGAACTTGCTAAAGGCTGCCAGTGTCACTCAAAAGCAGCTGAACCTGGTGAAGCTCCATGAACAGTCCAAGAGGAACTTGGAAGAAGAAATTCAGAACTATAAGGATGAGGCTCAGAAGCAGAGGAAGATCATCTACCAGCTGGAAAAAGAGAGAGACCGTTATATCAATGAAGCTAGTGAACTCACCCAGAAGGTATGAGATGATTTGTGTACACACGATTCATCCATCTCTCCCCCTCAAAATTGGAAAGAGAGTAGATTCAGTTCCTGACATTCTAGATTTAGCTGATAGGTAGGACTGAGCAATGGTCTGCAGAGAGTTTACAAAGATTTTAATAAAGCTTGTGGGTTTTAGGCAGATCATTGCACTCAGGACTGTCTTGTACATTTGTTCACTGTTCTAGGCTAGCATCTTTTTTTTCTCCCCTATCTTCCATGTGTTTAAAAATAATTTTGGCCATGTCCATCCTCTGCCAGATTTTCCTGACCTTTTAACCAACTTCTCTTTGGCTCTGCTGCCTTGGTATTGCCCTACAAGGTGATCTTTACAAACTGATCATAGATTTATAGATTTCAAGGCTAGACGGGACCACTGTGATCATTTAGTCCAATCTCCTATATAATAACAGACCAGAGACCTTCCCCAAAATACTTCCTAAAGCAGATATTTAGAAAAACATCCAATCTCAATTTAAAACTTGTCAGTGATAGAGAATCCACCATGACCCTTGGTAAATTGTTCCAATGGTTAATTACTTACAGGTTAATATCTCCAGGGGCCTAGGTTCAAATCAAAGTTGCTCCTTCATCAATATCTTCCTTTTCCCTGCTTAAGTCACTTTTCTTTCTCTGTGTATGAGACACATTACTATGTTTCTGCTCTGTCTGGGAGGTCCAGTGAATGTGATAGTGATATGCAAGGCCAGGTATGCAAGGTTGCAGTGATACACCAGGCAAGGCCACTGGGATCTGAGGGTATGTCTACACAGCGAAAAACAAACAAACAAACAAACCCTTGCAATGCAAGTCTTAGAGCCTGGGTCAACAGACTTGGGCTTGTGGAGGGTCTCAGAGCCTGGGCTCCAGCACGAGCCCAAATATCTACACTACTATCTTTAGCCCCATAGCACGTACCCTATGGGCCCAAATCGGCTGACCTGGGCTCTGAGACTTGCTGCTGTAGGTCTTTTTTTGCTGTGTAGATGTACCCTGAGTGTGCTGCCGTTGCTTTTCTCCCAACCACCCTGCTCCGGGAATGCGAAATAGTCTGAGATTCAAACCTAGGTCTCCTACATGTTGCTTCTGAGCCATGGAGATGTATTCTGTGTTCATTTATGTCTTATTCTCTCAGCCCTATTTAAGCTGCAAAGATGATCCTTCAAGCTGTTGAGTGCCCTCAAATTCCACTGAAGGCAGTAGGAGTTGAGGATGCTCAGCACTCTGCAAGAAGAGCTCAGCACTTCACAGGATTGGGATTTGTAAAATTCCCTATTACCTCTGAACATACTAATTCAATCCAGTCTGTGATACATGGGCTACTTGGAGAATCTGCGCAAAAGCTTTTTGTTGTGTCCATTGCCTCCTATTGTAGAATCATAGAATCATAGGACAGGAAGGGACCTCGAGAGGTCATCTAGTCCAGTCCTCTGCACTCATGGCAGGACTAATTATTATCAGACCATCCCTGACAGGTGTTTGTCCAACCTGCTCTTAAAAATCTCCAATGATGGAGATTCCACAACTTCCCTGGGCAGTTTATTCCAGTGCTTAACCAACTTGACAGTTAGAAAGTTTCCAGCGTAAACCTCCCTTGCTGCAATTTAAGCCCATTGCTTCTTGTCCTATCCTCAGAGGTTAAGAAGAAGTTTTTTTCTCCCTCCTCCTTGTAACAACCTTTTATGTACTTGAAAACTGTTATCATGTCCCCTCTCAGTCTCCTCTTTTCCAGACTAAACAAATTCAATTTTTTTCAATCTTCTCTCATGGGTCATGTTTTCTAGACTTTTAATAATTTTTGTTGCTCTTCTCTGGGCTTTCTTCAATTTCCTGAAATGTGGCACCCAAAACTGGACACAATACCCCAGTTGAGGCCTAATCAGTATGGAGTAGAGCAGAAGAATTACTTCTTGTGTCTTGCTTACAACACTCCTGCTAATACATCCCAGAATGATTGCTTTTTTTCAACAGTGTTACACTGTTGACTCATATTCAGCTTGTGGTCCACTATGACCCCCAGATCCCTTTTCCCAGTACTCCTTCCTAGAGAGTCATTTCCCATTTTGTATGTGTGCAATTGATTGTTCCTTCCTAAGTGGAGTACTTTGCATTTGTCCTTATTGAATTTCATCCTATTTACTTCGGACCACTTCTCCAGTTTGTCCAGATCAATTTTGAATTATAATTTATCCTCCAAAGCAGTTGCAACCCCTCCCAGCTTGGTATTGTCCGCAAACTTTATAAATGTACTCTCTATGCCATTATCTAAATCATTGATGAAGATATTGAACAGTACTGGACCCAGAACTGATCCATGCGGGTCTTCACTCAATATACCCTTCCAGCATGACTGAACCACTGATAACTACTCTTTGGGAATGATTTTTCCAACCAGTTCTGCATCTACCTTATAGTAGCTCCATCTAGGTTGCATTTCCCTAGTTTGTTTATGAGAAGGTCATGCGAGACAGTATCAAAAGCCTTAATAAAGTCAAGATATACCACGTCTATTGCTTCCCCCCATCCACAAGGCTTGTTACCCTGTCAAAGAAAGCTATCAGGTTGGTTTGACACCATTTGTTCTTGACAAATCCACGCTGACAGTTACTTATTACCTTATTATCTTCTAGATGTTTGCAAATTGATTTCTTAATTATTTGCTCCATTATCTTTCCAGGTTCAGAAGTTAAGCAGACTGGTCTAATTCCCTGGGTTGTCCTTATTTCCCTTTTTATAGATTGGCACTATATTTGCCCTTTTCCAGTCTTCTGGAATCTCTCCCGTCTTCCGTGACTTTTGAAAGATAATCTCTAATGGCTCAGCTATCTCCTCAGTCAGTTCTTTGAGTATTCTAGGATGCATTTCATCAGGCCCTGATGGCTTGAAGACATCTAACCTGTCTAAGTAATTTTTAACTTGTTGTTCTTTCCCTATTTTAGACTCTGATCATACCTCATTTTCACTGGCATTCACTATGTTAGACATCCGATCACCACCAACCTTCTTGGTGAAAACCGAAACAAAGAAGTCGTTAAGCACGTCTGCCATTTCCACATTTTCTGGTATTGTTTTTCTCCCCTAATTGAGTAAAGGGCCTACCTTGTCTTTGGTCTTCCTCTTGCTTCTAATGTGTTTTTAGAATGTTTTCTTGTTACCCTTTATGTCTCTAGCTAGTCTGATCTTGTTTTGTGCTTTGGGCTTTCTAAGTTTGTCCCTATATACTTGTGTTATTTGTTCATATTCAAACTTCATTGCACCGTGACCCCCTTCTAACAAAAACAATTACTACACGACCCCAGGAGTGGGGACTGAAGCCTGAGCCTGCCTAAGCCCCACTGCCCTGTTGGGGGGGCAAAGCCCAAAGGCTTTAGCCCCAGGCAGGGGGACTGTAACCTGAACACCACCACTCAGGGTGAAGCTCTTGGGCTTCAGCTTCAGTCCTGGGCCGTGGGGCTCGGGATTTGGCCCTAGATGCCAGCAAGTCTAAGTCCGCTCTGGTGACCCCAGAGCGGACTTAAAATGGGGTTGCAACCCACTTCGGGGTCCCGATACACAGTTTGAGAACTGCTGTTTTAGCTCATTGAAGATTCCTGGTTAAGCCAGGGTATTCTCTTGCCATACTTCCAATCTTTCCTACACAGTGCGATAGTTTGCTTTTGTGCCCTTAATAATGTCTCTCTGAAAAACTGCCAACTATCTTCAATTGTTTTTCTCCTTAAACTTGCTTCCCATGGGATCTTATGTACCAACTCCCTGAGTTTGCTAAAGTCTGCCTTCTTGAAATCCATTGTCTTTATTGTTCTGTTCTCCCTCCTACCATTTCTTAGAATCATGAGCTCTATCATTTCATGATCACTTTCACGCAAGCTGCCTTCCACTTTCAGATTCTCAACCAGTTCCTCCCTATTTGTCAAAATCAAATCTAGAACAGCCTCTCCCCTAGTAGCTTTCTCCACCTTCTGAAATAAAAAATGGTCTCCAATACATTCCAAGAACTTGTTAGATAATCTGTGCCCTGCTGTGTTATTTTCCCCATCAGATCATAAAATATCAGGGTTGGAAGGGACCTCAGGAGGTCATCTAGTCCAACCAACCCCCTGCTCAAAGCAGGACCAATCCCCAATTTTTGCCCCAGATCCCTAAACAGCCCCCTCAAGGTTTGAGCTCACAACCCTGGGTTTAAGCAGGCCAATACTCAAACCACTGAGCTATCCTTCCCCTCTGGATGGCTGGGTAGTTGAAGTCCCCCATCACCACCAAGTCCTGTGCTTTGGATGATCTTGTTAGTTGTTTAAAAAAAGCTTCATCCACCTCTTCTTCCTGGTTAGGTGGCCTGTAGTAGACCCCTTCCATCACATCACCCTTGCTTTTTACCCCTTTTAGCCTTACCCAGAGACTTTCAACAAGTCTGTCTCCTATTTCCATCTCAACCTCAGTCCAAGTGTGCACATTTTTAATACATAAGGCAACACCTCCTCCTTTTCTTCCCTGCCTGTCCTTCCCGAGCAAGCTTTAGCCTTCTGTACCGCTTTATTTCATATGGTGTGCTCAGGAACATGACGATGACATGTTCCATTAATTGCTGAAGATCACATTGCAGAGCTCTCCAAGAAGCTCATTGATTTACTGGGAAGCTAGCCTTCAAGCTGTTTCAACTCACAAGTTATTTGCTACCTTCTCACTTTATAATTACCTCTTACACATTCATGTGATCAGTGGCTTCTAAATCATCTTTGAATGATACATACCCTCTTGTCTGGCTTACTTCATATCATTTCTTTGGAATAATATTCCATTTAAGTGAGATTTCTCTTTATTCCAAAGTCACATTTTACATACTTCCCCGCACTGCATCTAATCATGTAGCTATGAGTTAGGATCATTATAAAGTACGGTCAAGCTGTAAATCACAGAAATCAGAACGGCAAGGATCTTGCTATAGAACTATGCATTTCTGATTAGTGCTGTGCACACTTTTTTGTACCTAGGGTGAAAAGGATGAATGCTTGAGGGTTTTCTGACTTTTCCACTTTGGGTGCAACATTTTTGGCATTTAATGTGAAAGTTCCATAACCCTTTTACCCTAACACATGTGCATCTAATGCAATGTGGTGGGACGTGAAGTCCTTGCAGGTGTAGGCCACTCCTAAAACACCCATTCAAGTGGTCTCAGAGCCTGTCAGACATCACCCATGGCAAAGTGTGGTCAATGGAATAGTGGCCTCACTGTTTCAGAGCCTCAGGAAATGGGGGTTGTGACTCTAGGGCTGTTTGTGTAATGGTGCCTGTATTGTGTTTACCCATTTACAGGGGATTTTTACGCTTATTTGATTCACTAAGGGGCAAATCCAGACTCACTGTGCAGCTGCAGAGATCCCTGATCACATCAGGACTGGAGCAAGTTGCTGGGACTAGCGCAGAGCTTCACGCCCTGTGTGTGCTCTGCAGAGGCTCCCTGTGCTCAGTTGCTCTTTCCTTTTTGAGGGCAGGGCTCTGGGTGAGGCTGGTATATCTGTGATTATGCAAATCTCTCTGCTAGCCATTCCCCCTTGCACAGTAACCTGTGGGGTAGTGGCAGCCCTTATACTGCAATAGAGGAGCCTTATGCCAACTGGGGGGAAGATTCTTTTCCGAGAGGCTCTCCCCTGTGGACAGCCATGGCTGTGTCATCCCCTCTGCACCAATCAGTGGAGCTAGCCAGCCTCCTGGGGGCACATGATATATCCCGATGGCACAGCTGCTGTGCTCCTGAGGGACTCTAGGAATGCCTGTCTGACGCCCAGTGCCTTCCAGAGCTCCTGCTGGGGCCTGCCATGCCACACTGACCCTAACACAGGTCTGTAAGTTCAAGGCAGGACTGTGCCCTTCGAGCTACAATACTGTTGTTTCAGGAATCTGATGAATAGCCTGTTGTTTAAAGTTACAGCCAGGATGGCAAAGGATTTTATGGCGAGAAGCCGTGCTAGATTCACCCTTCTATTCATTGTTCCTGATTTTCTGCTCACCTACACCACTTTTACACTGGTGTAACTCCATTGACTTCAGTGGTGTGAATCCTGATTTACACCAGTATAAATGAGAGGAAAATCTTTCCTGTGTGGGCTGTATTAACTCACTACAAGTGTTAGTGGGACATTTCTCTTTAGAAAGGAGGCTGTTTTCACCTGAAACTTCAAGTTGTTGTTAAAATCTCTGTTCCCTCTTGCAGCTTCAGACTCACCACTCAGAATCTGTTGGACAGCAAACAGCTGAATAAACCCTTCAATCTCACCTGTCATTGTTCCCTGGCCATGGTTAACTAGAGGTTACGAAGCAGTGTTGTATCTCCAAAAGCCCATTACAAGGTTAATGTCATACCCAAGAAAATCCAGAAACCTATTTCTTTTTTAATACGCTTCATCTATAGAAAGCTTAATGCTATAGCAGGACATCTAAGACATAGGCAGAACTTCTCAAGATCTCACAGCGGTTAAATAAAGTGAAGCAAATAAGCGAGGATCCAATATTGAGTTCTTGGGCAGGTTCACTGAACTGAATGGTGAAGAAGTAAATAATAGCCAAATATACACATAAGAGGTCCGAGGCTACAACGGAAAGCTCCCTCAAAATAATGGCTGATTTTCCTTGCTAAGCTGTGGCCACACTGTGCCCCTCCACCAGTGTAAAGTGCCCTACTAAAGAATCCTATGTCACCAGTGTAAGGCGCATGGCTGAGGAAAAGGGGATGTGGCCAAGATTCTCACACCTGGCTGATTCCTGGCTGCCACATTGTCCCCTGGAGGCTGTTGGCAGGCAGTGTAATGTAGAGGAATCTTCTGGTTGCTCTAACATGCCAAGATCAGGGTTGTACAAAGGCTACCTTGGCACCCCCATTCTGATCTGCACCATGCACTTCTTGCCCACAGCCAAGGATCTTGCTCAGTCTTTATACTGTAGTCTTGTTTAATTTCATGCCCTACAAAACTGGGTGTGGCACACGATGCAAAATTGCATCAGTATAATTGCGCATGTTTTAGCTTAAAGGCAAATGCCTAACTGGCCTTCTCAACTATGCACTCAGTATCTGGAGTAATTATGCAGATTCTGGTTTTTGCATGAGTGCAAGGAAATCACCTTCCTGCCAAAATACACATATGAATGATTAGTTTTCTTGATACAAATTTGGAGCTTAAAGGGACCCTGTCACCATGTACTCTAGTCAGTTGCTTTCAGGTTGTACATGTGCCTCTGGGCTGCACTACCATTTTCATAATTAAAGGATTTACCAGACCAAAAATATCCTCTTTCCTGTGCTGCCTTAGGGTAAAATACACCCCGTCTAGAGGGTTAGCATGGGGCCCATACATCACTTAATTCTCACTTAAGTCCTCATAGTAGGGCTTCATGTGCCAAAGCCGCACACAGCGCTGGCACGGGAAGCCTCTCCGCCCCTCAGCTAAGCTCTGGAGTGTGTGTGTGGGGAAAGCAATTTCCAGCCTGTTCATGCCCCAAACCTGCAGGCTCCACAGTAGCCCCCGGGGCAGGGGCTTAACACCTTCCCTGTGTCTTGCACCCCCCCGCCCTGGGTCTTGCTCCCTGGGATCACGGGGCTGCTCCGTCCCCTAGGAACCCTCCCCTGCTGAGCCACCTCTCTGGCCCGGTTTGCTGAAGCCCCTGCAGTCAGGTTCCTCGGGCCCCCAGTGCACAATGCATCCTTAGGGCTTATCCCCTTCCTGCCTGGGGTGGGGGAGGGGGAAGGGCTGGGTGGGACGGAGGACAGGAGGCGGCTGGGTTATTGTGTCAGTGGGTGGCTGGATTATGTCAGTGGCCAGCAGCAGCTGCGAGGTGTTAGCTGCCTTCTGACACTGTGTGGGCAGGAAGGGACAAGCTGTTTCCAAGCACATGGGAGTGGGGAGGGGGAGGGAGGGAGGGAGGGAAGGGAAAGAGATGAGCTCTGCAAAGACAAGGGCCAGGTCATCCCTTCCCCCACTCCTCCCCTGCGTATGGAAGCAGCTCCCATCCCTTCCCTCCTGAAGAGTGCAGAAGGGTGGCTGCTGGCCACATTGTGGTGTGAACCCTGGCAGAAATCTGGGGAGAGGGGACATGTGATTCTGCGTGCCCTCCACGTGTTGCCTCGGGAAGACGAGGTGCCAGGTACCAGGCGAGGCGGGTCCATCCTGGGGGCCCAGCCAGGCATGGAGGGTGGAGAGTGCTGGGCAGGGAGGGTCGGGTCGGGTCGGTCGGTCACCCCCCTCTGTGGGAGAGGTGTATGAGATTGTGTGTGTGTCACCCCTCCCCGTGTGAACCCTAAAGCCTTAAAGATAATAAGGTAAATAAAAAGAATCCAACTACGCAGTATTTCTTTTTAACAGGGGCTCAGTCAACTTGATGTTAATTTGAACGTTTGTACTGCATAGTTCCAATGGATTGCTGTTGAACTTGCTTGAATATGAGTAATTTTACCAGGTGTCCTGTATTGAGCATAGAGAAATATGGTCACTCTAGCTTCAATGGTATGTAAATGAATAGGCTTTGTGATGGCCCTCTGCACAGAAGTGAACTCCCTCGAATGTTGCTGGGTGCCTTCAACCCTATTAGATTTGAGGGCCCTCAGCCCCTCACAGAATCAGCCCCTGGATCACACTGTGCGAGCCTTTTTGGTATTTGTAAAGGGGAATTGTTTGAGTTTCATCACTTCACAAAAGGCGTAGTCAGCGTAAAAACCATGCGTACCAACTTGGAAAACTTAGTCTAGAAGTTTATTACTTATGTTGCATCAAATACAAGTTAAAGAGTTACAAATGCAGTGACCTACTTTCAAATCCTGCTTCAGCTTATAGAGTCACTAGGCTACGCTGCAGATTTTAAACACTCTTTATTGATTTTATCTCACTCTTATTACTATTGGTAAATTGTTTTAACACAAAAAGAAGAGGCAGGAGTAGATTATAAACTGGGACTCTGCTTTCATATTGCATTGCAAGCAGTTTCTGGGCTCCTCTGCAGTCAGCTACAAATGTGCTGGAACTCCAGCCCCATTGCTGTGATAAAACGTTCTATATTTAGATACGCTTAGTCTCCAGAGTTGGGTGAAGGTGTCTTGTAGAGTAATCAATTCATTAAGCTCTTGCCCCATAGCCAGCCCCCTAAAGACCTTACAGTACATTGGCTCTGCTGTCACATTCACAGAAGGGGACAACTATGCTAACTGCTAACTTTGCTGTTATTGCGTGTCTGTTCCAAACATTTTTATATTTCTTCCCGTGAATTTATATGAATATAAATTCTACTGCTCCTTGAACGATTACTTTCAAAGAATGGAGACCAGACACTTGGGTATGAATTGCAATTGTAATTCAGAGTTTATTCTTCCTGCATGTCTATGCATAAAGCTGTTTTCCTCATTTGTTTTTATACCCCTTGGTATTTCTGCTCATTTTAAAGGTGGAATTCTTATCCCGCCCCGCACGATGAAACCAAAAGCAGATATTCTTCACTTTGTGCCCCTGCCCATATTTAGTTTTCTTTCTGTGCAATATTTGGTGCATTCTGGTTGAATAGCCATACAGTGCTGCTTGTTTATGCTCATCTGTTATGAAATCTGCGCCAGCAGGGTGAAGGGGCTTATTTTTGATAGAGCATCACTAAAAAGTCCAGCAAAATAATCAGGCAAACCATTTTTGTTGTTTCTTCTTTAACATAGTACTTGTCATTCCCCTTGAAGTGGTATGCCACCAACACTTTAATAAGGATCTCCCTCTCAAATTCTCCATCTCCATTAGCAACAAATGTGATCTTCCCTGGGCAAAATATCCCTCATCAAAATCCATCCACCACCATCCGTCTCCACACTTCACCATTCCCAGCCCCTCATGAATGCTACTATGGTGGCTTCTTACCTGGCTGTTTAGTTGTAAATATAGTTGATTGACTCCCTTATTACTGTAATTATCCATCAAACATTTGGGATCAGATATTAGTTCAAACAACATTTAACTGGAAGGAAGAAAGAGAGACTGAAACCTCTTGTCCTTCACAATGATCTATCTGCAATCGTAACCAGTTGGAATATATCATACATATTCTCTTTCTGTCTCTCTCCCTAATGAGTAGCTGGTAAATATCTGAACTCTGGCCCTGGCTTTCTAAAAAACCTAATAACTTTTCCTATGAATGCTGCTTTGTGTTGCTCTGACCTTAAAATGTATGTGTATTCTGCCTTTGTATCTGAGCCAAAGCCTAGGCATCAGATAAAAATAAAATGTTCCCCCAAATCAGCAACTCAGAAAGGTTAAATTTCCCACTTGGACCAAACTATTGTGGCTGTTGGCACAGATTCTTATTATAGGGATTTGCAGCTGCCACCTTAGATGAAAATCACAAAGTTTTGTCCCAGCCTGATAACCATGGGAAGATGGTTTAATCATGTTCATTTCCTATTTTCTGCTCCAGGTCCTCCAGCACATGGAAGATATCAAAGTGCGGGAAATGCAGATCTTTGACTACAAGAAGAAGATAGCAGAGGCGGAGACTAAATTAAAACAGCAACAGAATCTGTATGAAGCCGTGAGATCAGACAGGAACCTATACAGTAAAAATCTGATTGAAGCTCAGGTACAAGAATACATTTTTTACTCTGTGATTTTTGCTTGTTTTTTTTTTTTTTTTTTTTTAAGAAAATCATTCTAATTTATACTTTTGGAAAGGAAAGACAGATAAATAAAATCTGCACAGGTGATATGTGTGTGTATATTATATATGTATGTGTGTGTGTGTGTTGGGCATTAATTTTTTAGGTCATCTGCTAATCTGGACAGTTTGCATTTGGATTGAGAAGTAAAATTTGCAGTCCTTGGGTGCAATGTTGGACTGCTCCCTGCTTTGCATAAGGACCCTGGCACTTTGGAGAGATATATTCATATCATATAGAGAAATTTTTCCCTTTCTTTCCTTCCTCCCCTCTTCTCTGCCCTCTGTTAGGTTTGGTATAAGAATATGGCAGACATGACATAAGTGAAAATGAACACCCCCCACCCCCACCACCATCCCCTGCACCCTCTCGCTGCTGTGACTCATGTATAAGAAAGCGGCAATGGAAGAAACACTTGTCAGGTGAAGTAGCATTTTCCCACATAACTAAATGTTTCCACCTGGCTTGTGAATTTCAGGCACTGTCATTCCCCTCAGATTACAATCCTCCACCTTTTCCCTGTGAATCCCTCCAGCAATACTGGAGGAAAGGTAAAGATCACTTGTATAAAAATATAGTGCATTATTCAACAGTAAGGACCTAAACACTACAGAAATCCTATAGTAAACTGCAGAGTCTGGGCTGTGGATGACTGTGGTTTAGAGCCTTAGAGTATTTGAGAGAACAAGGAAGTATAAGATAAATATATAGATCACACTGGACATTTATAATCTACCCTGAGTAAGGGGTGGCATGTAGCTGCATTGCTCAAGGAGCAGACCAGAAAATGAGCTATGCCAGAGAGTTACTTTTCCTACTTGTTCCCCACTCTGGGTATGTTTCTACTATAATCAGGGAGTGCCATTGCAGGTCATGTAGACATACCTGAGCTAGCTTTGATCTAGCTCGCTAAGGTCCTGGAGCAGTGAAGCTCTGGCAGCACCAGCTTCACTGCAGACTAGGTGCCCGAGTAATTACCCAGGGTTTTGGGTGGGCTTGTATAGCACATGCTGAAGCCTGTACCACCATGGCTTCAGTGATATGGGTACTCAAACTAGCTAGATTAAAACTAGCTGAGGTATGTCTACACGTCCTGCTATCATGCCCCGTTGGTTTCAGTGTAGAACTACCCCAAGTCTGGGGAGGAGTAAGTTACTTCACCCCTTAGCGTGGAGCAGCTTACTTGCTCCCTCTGTGCATCCTACCAGCAACTCTGGCCACCAGTGAGCAGAGGTGGATCCAAGACTCCTGTGACTTCCAAGCTCTCTTCGACCTTTGCTCACAGCCAGACGTTTCAGACAAATAGCTCCTGCTCTCCCCACTGCAGCTGGAGTCACTATCTGAGCAGAGCTGGTCAGGAGAGTAATGGGGAGGGGGCTGCTCTCCTGTACTTCCTCTCTGTGGCCAAGTAAGGGCTGTGACAACATAACACTTGGTAATTGAGGATGGGTAGCTAATGTTCGTGTGAATGTTTGCATGTGTGAAGCATCTGCAGAAATAAGGGTCAAGCATGTCATTGTCATTGTGGCAGATCCCAAATGTGGCCTCCTGGCAGATCAAGTGGATTGATTCTAGCTAGGTCCTTAAGGTGGTCTGGCTGGACATTCAGATTTTGTCCATCTTGTTGTGCCACCGAAGCTTTGGCAACCTTATGATTGCTGGCTGTGCAACGGCATTTCTTGGACTCACAGTGCCTGAATTTCACATGCTTCATAATTCATTGGTCCTCCATCCTAATACATGTTCATACCAAGAAAGGCACCAAAACCAGGTGAAGCATGTAGAGAACACTAAATTACTTTCCTTTTATAATTGTTAAAGATACAGTATCAATTTAGAACACAAACTTCTTGCACCCTCCTACAGAATTGTCAGATACACTCTGACGCATTAAACTCTTTAGCTAACTAAGGACGTCTCAGTTGGAGGCCCTGGCATGGTGTATGTATATATACAGCCCACACAAAGATCTGTGCAGGATACTACCTACTACAGAGGCCATTAATTTACCCTTTAATGGATTATTTGATTTATAATTTGTGCTAGCTGACAGCTCTGTGTGTCAGAAGACTGCTGAGGATAAAACATCCTTTTGGTTGTAATCACACTGTACTGTATGTGGAAATAAAAACATAGTAATTCATAGTTCAGTAACAAGCCAGCCAGCCATGGAGAAAAAATGGCTTGGCTTAAAAACTATGCAAAATAGTAATTCCTCTTGGGAAGTAATATAAATTGGCAAAAGGTTGTTTAGATAGAAGAAAGCTAGCTGTGGATATTTTTGGATTGTTTAATAACGAAAGGCTCTCAGTTAACCTGCCCAGCCCACGATGCTTCTGCTCTCCAGGACACCCTAATCTCCAATTCAGTAAAATCTCTTGGAAAGGGACTTCTTGGCTGGATTTGAAAGCATGCTTTCAGCTTTGGGGTTCTTTCAAACATTGGGAACACATTTATTTGTTTATTTAAATGAAACTAACCCTGTCCTTTGCAAAAATCACGTGACCCTTCATGTCCTCTTCCACACACAAAGATAGCAGTGTATTTGGGTATGTATCCAGGCACCAGATTTTAAAATATCTGGTCGTCTTCTTCTTGCATTTAGTTTTCCCCTGTTACATTTACATGAGTAATTGTCTGTATATGCACATGCGCAGTTCTAGTGGCAAAGGTTACATCATTGTCTGGTCATTTAATTGACTTAATACCACAGCACCGGTCAGCAGTGTTTCTGGAGTTGCAGTGTATTCCCAAATCCCTTACTGCACACGATTTCAGGCATCTGCCAAATACATGTGTTGAATCCACTGATCTTTTCATATCACACTGTTACCAACCGGTCACTGCAATCATAAATCTAATGTATATGCCTCAGTGTTATTTGTGAAAAGTGCTGTGACCCATCGTCAGTCTCATTTGATTAACTTTGTCAGTACACTGGCCAGAGGCTTGGAGTTGGAGAACTGCTGTGTTAAGAGTCTTATGCAAAAATATTTCACTTATCTACCAAGCAAATCTGCATGTATTGAATGTACTGTCCTCCAGTTTTCTGTCACCATTCCTCACAGTCACTATCAGTCACAAACAAAAGCAGCCTCCCAATGTTGTACTAGCAGGTGACTCTCTGGATATAGGACCGTATACGTACGTGTATAGAAGTGGTTCCATAGGATAGTTATACACAGTCACTGATCTCTCTGCCACGCTATCTAACTTGACTTCAAACACCTTGCTGTATATTCTGGGGCTGGAACATGTGAAAAATGCCTTCAGCCAAGGGACCTTTCTACCTCCTAACACCCTCAGTCCCAAATAATCAAAGCCTGCATATAAGAGATGGCTGGCTGACCACTTCTGATGTGTGCATGGGTATTTGTGAAGGATTATGCTCATTTGCTTACAGAGACATGCCTTGGCACATGAGTACTTTCATTTGGAAAAATAATAGCTCTTCCCCCAACATTTGTGCAAACAAAGCACAGTTGTACAAATGTTTGTTGAAGAACAAGCCAATAAAGTCATGAAAACAGATGGATAGGATCACAGCTGCATTATTCACTTATATCCACTGCTAGGTCCTGTTATGTGTCCAGCGCTCTAAATAAGGTGGCTCACAGGCTTATTGTTGTTGTCAATGTCCTTTTAACAGTCTGATTACTGCAATATCATGCCAGCATGAACATCAAATGATCATTTAATGGAATTGTTTTTCTTTGCTAACGTTAAAAGTGATGTCTTGTATGCACAGCTTAGTAGGATAAGGATTTGGTTGAGAGTCTTCTCCTCTCAGGTGCTGTGGTTTAATTTCAAGTGTCAATATAGCTTGAACTTCCAGGTGCAAAATAATTGAATTCTCTTTTATCCCTTTTTAGAATCATAGAAATGTGGGACTGCAAGGGCCCTCGGGAGGTTACCTAGTTATCCCCCCTGTGCCGATGCAGGATTAAATATACCTAGATCACCCTGACAGATGTTTGGTGAACATTTGTTTTGTCCCATTAGGATGAGATTGCCGAAATGAAGAAAAAACTGAAGATCATGACTCATCAGGTTGATCAACTTAAAGAAGAGATCACAGCCAAAGAGGCAGCTCTTGTGAAAGTACATCTGGAACATCAACGAATAGAAAAGGAAAAGGAGGCTCTAAAGGTAAGGCACCTTAGTTGTGGGGCATTTGCCAGGACTCATTAGGAAGGAAAGGACATGGTTTCGAAAGTTCTTTCATATTCCCTGGCCCATGGTACTTTGCTGAACTCTTTAAGAACTATTCTGTAATTGAAGAATAACTCTCAGGGGCCTTTACAGGTATGAGTCTTCCATGTTTGTGATGGAAGAATAGATCCTTTTGTTTCTCTGCACCTAAAATTGTAGTCGTCAGATTCCTAGATTACCTGCTGAAAGTTTAAATTCTCCCTCTCTTTCAAAACCCCAAACTGTGCTCACACATATAGGGTTTTGTGGGTGTGCTGACTGCATCATTCTCTGTATAGTTGGCCCTCAGAATAGGAATTATTATTATAAAATTATTATTATAATAGAATTATGAATTATTTTGGGGAAGAGGATATTATACAAGAGGATAAGACTAAATAATCAGAGTGGTCCCTTCTGGGCTTGGAATCTGACTCTGTGATTACAAGTTTTGTTTCCTTTAACTTTTCATAGAATCACAGAATCATAGAATATCAGAGTTGGAAGGGACCTCTGGAGGTCATCTAGTCCAACCCCCTGCCCAGAGCAGGACCAGTCCCAACTAAATCATCCCAGCCAGGGCTTTGTCAAGCCTGACCTTAAAAACTTCTAAGGAAGGGGATTCCACCACCTCCCTAGGTAACGCATTCCAGTGTTTCACCACCCTCACAGTGAAAAAGTTTTTCCTAATATCCAACCTAAATCTCCCTCACTGCAACTTGAGACCATTACTCCTTGTCCTGTCATCTGCTATCACTGAGAATAGTCTAGATCCATCCTCTTTGGATCCACCTTTCAGGTAGTTAAAAGCAGCTATCAAATCCCCCCTCATTCTTCTCTTCCATAGACTAAACAATCCCAGTTCCCTCAGCCTCTCCTCATAAGTCATGTGTTCCAGACCCCTAATCATTTTTGTTGCCCTTCACTGGACTCTCTCCAATTTCTCCACATCCTTCTTGTAGTGTGGAGCCCAAAACTGGACACAGTACTCCAGATGAGGCCTCACCAATGTTGAATAGAGGGGAACGATCACGTCCCTCGATCTGCTGGCAATGCCCCTACTTATACACCCCAAAATGCCATTGGCCTTCTTGGCAACAAGGGCACACTGTTGACTCATATCCAGCTTCTCGTCCACTGTCACCCCTAGGTCCTTCTCTGCAGAACTGCTGCCTAGCCATTCGGTCCCTAGTCTGTAGCTGTGCATTGAGTTCTTCCGTCCTAAGTGCAGGCCTCTGCACTTGTCCTTGTTGAACCTCATCAGATTTCTTTTGGCCCAATCCTCCAATTTGTCTAGGTCCCTCTGTATCCTATCCCTACCCTCCAGCGTATCTACCACTCCTCCCAGTTTAGTGTCATCTGCAAACTTGCTGAGGGTGCAATCCACACCATCCTCCAGATCATTTATGAAGATATTGAACAAAACCGGCCCCAGGACCGACTCTTGGGGCACTCCACTAGATACCGGCTGCCAACTAGACATGGATCCATTGATCACTACCTGTTGAGCCCGACAATCTAGCCAACTTTCTACCCACCTTGTAGTGCATCCATCCAGCCCATACTTCTTTAACTTGCTGACAAGAATACTGTGGGAGACCGTGTCAAAAGCTTTGCTAAAGTCGAGGAATAACACCTCCACTGCTTTCCCTTCATCCACAGAACTAGTTATCTCATCATAGAAGGCAATTAGGTTAGTCAGGCATGACTTTCCCTTGGTGAATCCATGCTGACTGTTCCTGATCACTTTCCTATCCTCTAAGTGCTTCAGAATTGATTCCTTGAGGACATGCTCCATGATTTTTCCGGGGACTGAGGTGAGGCTGACCGGCCTGTAGTTCCCAGGATCCTCCTTCTTCCCTTTTTTAAAGATTGGCACTACATTAGCCTTTTTCCGGTCTTCCGGGACTTCCCCGGATCGCCATGAGTTTTCAAAGATAATGGCCAGCGGCTCTGCAATCACATCCGCCAATTCCTTTAGCGCTCTCGGATGCAACGCATCCGGCCCCATGGACTTGTGCACGTCCAGTTTTTCTAAATAGTCCCGAACCACTTCCTCCTTCACAGAGGGCTGGTCACCTCCTCCCCATGCTGTGCTGCCCAGTGCAGCAGTCTGGGAGCTGACCTTGTTCGTGAAGACAGAAGCAAAAAAAGCATTGAGTACATTAGCTTTTTCCACATCCTTTGTCACTAGGTTGCTTCCCTCATTCAGTAAGGGGCCCACACTTTCCTTGGCTTTCTTCTTGTTGTCAACATACCTGAAGAAACCCTTCTTGTTACTCTTAACGTCCCTCGCTAGCTGCAACTCCAGGTGTGATTTAGCCTTCCTGATTTCATTCCTACATGCCCGAGCAATATTTATGTACTCATTCCTGGTCATTTGTCCAATCTTCCACTTCTTGTAAGCCTCTTTTTTGTGTTTAAGATCAGCAAGGATTTCACTGTTAAGCCAAGCTGGTCGCCTGCCATATTTACTATTCTTTCTACACATCGGGATGGTTCGTCCCTGTAACCACAATAAGGATTCCTTGAAAACAGCCAGCTCTCCTGGACTCCTTTCCCCCTCATGTTATTCTCCCAGGGGATCCTGCCCATCAGTTCCCTGAGGGAGTCAAAGTCTGCTTTTCTGAAGTCCAGGGTCCGTATTCTGTTGCTTTCCTTTCTTCCTTGTGTCAGGATCCTGAACTCAACCATCTCATGGTCACTGCCTCCCAGGTTCCCATCCACTTTTGCTTCCCCTACTAATCCTTCCCGGTTTGTGAGCAGCAGGTCAAGAAGAGCTCCGCCCCTAGTTGGTTCCTCCAGCACTTGCACCAGGAAATTGTCCCCTACAGTTTCCAAAAACTTCCTGGATTTTCTGTGCACCTCTGTATTGCTCTCCCAGCAGATATCAGGATGATTGAAGTCGCCCATTAGAACCAGGGCGTGCGATCTAGTAGCTTCTGCGAATTGCAGGAAGAAAGCCTCATCCACCTCATCCCCCTGGTCCGGTGGTCTATAGCAGACTCCCACCATGACATCACCCTTGTTGCTCACGCTTCTAAACTTAATCCAGAGACTTTCAGGTTTTTCTGCAGTTTCATACTGGAGCTCTGAGCAGTCATACTGCTCCCTTACATACAGTGCAACTCCCCCACCTTTTCTGGCCTTCCTGGCCTTCCTGAACAGTTTATATCCATCCATGACAGTACTCCAGTCATGTGAGTTATCCCACCAAGTCTCTGTTATTCCAATCACATCATAATTCCCTGACTTTGCCAGGACCTCCAGTTCTCCCTGCTTGTTTCCCAGTCTTTGTGCATTTGTATATAGGCACTTGAGATAACCCGCTGATCGCCCCTCATTCTCAGTATGAGGCAGGAGCCCTCCCCTCTCACACACTCCTGCTCGTGCTTCCTCCCGGTATCCCGCTTCCCCACTTACCTCAGGGCTTTGGTCTCCTTCCCCCGGTGAACCTAGTTTAAAGCCCTCCTCACTAGGTTAGCCAGCCTGCTCGCAAAGATGCTCTTCCCTCTCTTCGTTAGGTGGAGCCCGTCTCTGCCTAGCACTCCTCCTTCTTGGAACACCATTCCATTGTCGAAGAATCCAAAGCCTTCTCTCCGACACCACCGGCGTAGCCATTCATTGACTTCCACGATTCGACGATCCCTACCCCGCCCTTTTCCTTCCACGGGGAGGATGGACGAGAACACCACTTGCGCCTCATACTCCTTTATCCTCCTTCCCAGAGCCACGTAGTCTGCAGTGATCTGCTCAAGGTCATTCTTGGCAGTATCATTGGTGCCCACGTGGAAAAGCAGGAAGGGGTAGTGGTCTGAGGGCTTGATGAGTCTCGGCAGACTCTCCGTCACATCGCGAATCTTAGCCCCTGGCAAGCAGCAGACTTCTCTGTTTTCCCAGTCAGGGCGGCAGATAGATGACTCAGTCCCCCTGAGGAGAGAGTCCCCGACCACCACCACCCGCCTCCTTCTCCTGGGAGTGATGGTCGTGGAACCCCAACCTTAGGGCAGTGCATCTCATGCCTTTCAACTGATGGAGTCTCCTTCTGCTCCCTTCCCTCAGACGTATCATCTGGGCCACTCCCCACAATGGTACCTGTGGAGAGAACATGCAAACGGTTACTTACCTGTATCTGCGTTGCTGGTACATGGACGTTCCCCCTTCTTCCGGAGGTCACATGTTGCCAAATTCCTTCACCGTCCTCCTGTCCCCGCTGCTCAGCTTGCTCTGAATCTTCAGAGCCTTGTGCCCGTAGAAGCATATCCTGACGTCTGTCCAGGAAATCTTCAGTTTCTCTTATGCAACGCAGGGTCGATACCTGTTGCTCCAGACCTTGAACCTTCTCTTTTGTGTCTGTGGCTTTAAGTGCTAACAGTACTACCACAGTTCTCAGTCCTGTATTGCTGTGTAACTAGCAAGCACAAGCCTTCAGGGAATCAGGCAGTATCTTACAGTAGCTCCCTCTGCCCAGAAAGAAACTTCACTATTGTATGTTCTAGAAAGCAGAAAAATCTGTGTTAAATAAAAGGAAAGTGGCCCAGCAATCTCTGGTTCTTTTTCTCAGCATTCTCTGTAGTCTCTCCTTGGATATATTATTACGTGTGTGTTGACAGCTCAACCCAATTTGCTCCTGTCTCCCAAGTCTGAGAGTTAAAGAAACAGTATCCATAGCAGGTCATTTTTCTCTTCACTTACTCCCATAAAAAAATCCCCTGCCATTTTCCATAGTGCTTTCTTTTTGTCAATGTCTCGCTATGGCCCAATGACTCCTTAGGTTTTCAGCCACTGTCAGCATATTACAGTTATGACAGGATGTCAATAGAACTGTATAAAAAGGTGATTCCTCTATCGGTTCTGTCTTAGAGTTGTTATATCAGTTACAGAGAAGCCAAACAGCACCTAATATTCTGTGGGCAGGATTCTGCCTTAACTAGTTCCCAGCCCTGTCTTGTCACCTCAGAATCATCCACCATCAGTTTGACAGCAATTTGATTGCTGCACTGTTTTAGCTACTCAGTTATTCACTAGCAAATATGTCCATGGGTCAGCATCATATTAGGGACTGGCTTTGAGGCATTGTGGTTTTTTTCACCTATGTGTGTCTGCTGAGTGCAGAGGTAGAGAACGGTGAGAGGAATCACTGACATAGGCACAAAAGAGCCCAATTATTCTTGTGGCATGAAGGTTTTAATTTGTCGTGTTTGCACTGATATGAAGAAAGCAGGCTTTGACTGAAAAATCAGTTTAAGTGAAATTGTGTAATGTGGAGGAGTAAGATTCACACAGGTGCTTTTTCTGCAAATATGAGGTTTAAGCTTAACGCAGTAACTTACAGAGATGTATTACGTATATGCATGATGAGCGAACTTTACATGAGGCCTGATCCAAAGCCCACTGGAGACAACAGGAGTCTTTCCATTGATTTAGGCAGGTTTTGGATCTGGCCTGTGGTTCGAAGCGGTTTGGTTAAGCGTCCGGATGTTGAGAGATGTGTATCCGAAACCTATCAGAATCTTGACCCTGTAGAATTGAGTGGGAGACTCCACACAAATAGCTACTACTGAGATTTCTAGCACTCGTGGTTCCATCGCAGGCAGAAAGCCCTTGGGAACAGCTTTCTCATCGGGTTGCAGCATTCCTGGTTCTAGCCCCGGCTGGAGATTGAAGGTTAAAAGACCCTCTTCCCTGAACATTTCAGAATCTAAATAACCATCTGGTTTGAATTTGGTTCTAGATGTTGGCAAAGGTTCAAAAGTATTCTCATTTTTTTTCAAAATGGGTTCTCCTGTTTCTAATAACACTCTGGGCCAGATCCTCAGCTGGCTTCAAAGAAGCAGCACTGATTTACACCAGTTGAGGATCTGACCCTTTATCTGAATGTAATGTAACTATGTGTGTAACCAAGTCTTGTTTCTCTTACCTTCTGTATATAAGACCCCAATACTGTAGCTATTGAAACCACTAATCCCACCAGACTTCTGCTTGAGTTTGTAGGGCCATGGAATGAATAGCAGTGGTTAGATTCTTTACTGTTACCCGCCAGCCCAGATTTATATGTACTCAATGCATTCCACTGAGGGGATTTGTTTATGTCAGTGTTTCCTGCCAACATCTAATGCCACATCTTGTTTACAACTTGTATTTTCTGTGGCATAAGGAGAATGCTGAATTTTGATATATTAAAAAAATATTACAAAGCATTGCCAAATGCCTGGGCAATTTTACCATTTGTAGACAGCTTTTACACACTGTTGATTGCATTTTAATGTAAAGTGGCTTACATTTGTGTTCTGGTGATGGATTCTGATCAGCATCCAACACTGAGTATGAGAGATATGAATGTTGCAGATATGGAAAAATAAAAGTTTTATTAAAGAAAACAAGAGCGGAACAAGATCTTTTATTATGATGATGGAATTGTAGTTTCTGTCCTCTTAAATTATTGCTGTTTCAGGCACACCCTTCATCAAATTCTGATTCTCTCACGTTTGTATGGTGCTTTTTCTCAGGAAGCACCTTGGAATCAGATCCTAGCTAAAGCATTTCTTTTATTTGTGTCCAGGCTTAAAAGCATTTGAACCTGTACAAACAGACCTCATTAAGATAGTGCCATCTTGACTACGGCTAATTGCCTAACAGTGCTAGATACCTGTTTAGTAATCCAGCAAGACCTTATTACTCTTTCTGTGGATAAATGTGTTAAATTTTAGAACTCATGACAATGGTCAAGTCCTATCTATAGCACAGGTAGATAGTTTGCAAGCTGTCTCCACACAGTTTTGCAACGGCGTATCACTCCTGATCAGTGGTGACCCCTGCTATTCTTGCCTTCTCCGCCTCGCTCTCAAATCTGCTAAAGCACTTTAATTTTGACTTTCAGAGCCTTCTGCTATTCCATATCTGGCTGTGACACATTTTTGCCCATGAGCCTTAATCCTGACCTACAACAACCCTTGTTATTCCAGTCCTGGCCCTCTTCATAGCTAATCTCACAACTCTTCTGAACTGTACCAAGTTTTGCAAGATGGTGTGGCAAATTGCTGGCACTACTATGATGGGTCTCGCGCTTTCTCTTCGGGGGTGGGGGGGAGGTGGTGGTTCAGGGCACCGTTTCTTGCCCCTGAACTGGGGTATTAACTGCCCCACTAGTATCCTAGAGGAGGGGAGTGAAAAGGGAGGGACCCGGGCCCGCCCTCTACTCTGGGTCCCAGCCCAGG
The DNA here is from genome assembly GCF_965152275.1 of Natator depressus. Taxonomy (NCBI): domain Eukaryota; kingdom Metazoa; phylum Chordata; order Testudines; family Cheloniidae; genus Natator; species Natator depressus. The sequence continues at coordinate 118,001,386 of NC_134240.1, read as the reverse complement.
GGCCCTAGGGATAGCGGTAAACCACTAGAGCTAGCGGTTCCTTCCCCTGGGCTACTTCCCTCTCCTGCCCTTCAGCTTGTGGGACTTCCTGCCCTCCCTTTGCACAAACCAGGGGTCCCTTTACCTAGGGTCTTGGTCTTCTTAGCCCACCACAGCACTTCTCCAAACTCTCCTCTACTTCTCTCCAAACTGCTCTCTGCTCCACCGCCAATCCACTCTGCTTCAACTCCTCCAAACTGCTCTCTGCTCCACCGCCAATGCACTCTGCTTCAACCCCTCCAAACTGCTCTCTGCTCCAACGCCAATCCACTCTGCTTCAACTCCTCCAAACTGCTCTCTGCTCCAACGCCGATCCACTCTGCTTCAACTCCTCCAAACTGCTCTCTGCTCCAACGCCGATCCACTCTGCTTCAACTCCTCCAAACTGCTCTCTGCTCCAACGCCGATCCACTCTGCTTCAACTCCTCCAAACTGCTCTCTGCTCCAACGCTGATCCACTCTGCTTCAACTCCTCCAAACTGCTCTCTGCTCCAACGCCGATCCACTCTGCTTCAACCCCTCCAAACTGCTCTCTGCTCCAATGCCGATTCACTCTGCTTCAACCCCTCCAAACTGCTCTCTGCTCCAACACCAATCCACTCTGCTTCAACTCCTCCAAACTGCTCTCTGCTCCAACGCCAGGCCACTCTGCTTCAACCCCTCCAAACTGCTCTCTGCTCCAACGCCAGTCCACTCTGTTTCAACCCCTCCAAACTGCTCTCTGCTCCAATGCCAATCCACTCTGCTTCAACTCCTCCTCTTGTCTGATTGAAGCGGGGGGGGGGGGGGGGTTATCATGTGACTGGCTTCAGGTGCTTTAATTAATTTATAGCGAACTTTCTTCCCTCTACAGGGAATAAGGCTCTCTTCTAACACTCTCCTGCTGCCCTCTGGCCATGCGGTATCACAATGGATTAACCTCTTTTAGGCACTAGGATGAGATCCTCACACTTACGTTTACTTGCAACCTAAGCTAGCTTCAAATCCAACTCTGCTGTGTTGTAACAGCAGACAGCAACTGACCCCTACCATCCCCAACATTTTTTCTTTATTTTCATTATACGAAGTGCCCCTGAAATACAGATCAAGACATTGCCATAAATGTAAAGAAATCTTTCCGAATTTCTCCAGGGTATAAAGTTCGATTCAAAAATGGCTGACGTGCTGTTTACACCATTTCTTTCTGGCTCTCTGTGTGTTCACTTGTATTTCTTATTTCCTCTTGAGAACTAGCAACATGTGCACAACACAGGAAACTAAATTAAAGTACAAGGCGATCTCTAAACCCTAACCCTAAATTCCCACGTTTATGTAGTGGGAAGTTGTTGCTTAGCACAGTTTACCTATAGTCTTTGCTTTTGTCAGGCTGAGCTGCTGAAGATGAAACAACAAGCCCTGGAGACCAAACATTTTATTGAAAAACAGGAGGCAGAAGAGAGAAAACTCCTGAAAATTATTGCTGAGGCTGATGCTGAGAGGCTGAGGCAGAAGAAGGAATTAGACCAGGTAAGAAGGTCTAATTAAGAAGGAGCTTCTCCTTCTTGATTGCCATTCCAACTCACAGAAACAATCCTTTGTTCCTTTTCTTCCTCCCACCCGCTTTTTAAGGAACAGATCTTCAGCTGGGATAAATTGGTGGTGCTCCATTGAAATCAACCTGTTACTGTATTGATGGCAATTGAATGACTTCAATTTACATAACCTGATCCTACACTGGGGGGAGATATGGGTCCTTAACAAGCTTTCATTCACCGATAAAGAAATAACGTTTTGATTGAACTGCTCTTGACTGATGAAGATACAGGCCCTGATGTTCTATGACTGACAACTTTATAGCTTAATATCTTGCCTTGTTCTGCATCCCTAGGTTATCAGCGAGAGAGACATCTTGGGGTCGCAGCTTGTTCGGCGCAATGATGAATTAGCTCTGCTTTATGAAAAGATCAAAATCCAGCAGTCCATCCTAAACAAGGGGGAGACTCAGTACCGGCAGAGAATGGAAGACATCCGACTCCTCAAGCTGGAGATCAAGAAACTTCGGCGGGAGAAGGGAATACTTTGCAAGAGCGTGGCTAATGTGGAGGAACTCAGGTAGAAAGGCAGAATGAATAAATTTCACTAGTGGCTGCAGGCATGACATTACATTTGAGACACATGAGAAAGCTTGTTTTCACACATGGTAAAGATTTGTAATGACAAACAAGGTGCTCCGAAGGAGGGTTTGCTTTATCTGACCTCAAACACTAACTAGTTGAAATTCATAAACCAGTTGATCAGTAATTAGAAAAAATAGGGAGAAATAAAAAAAAAATGCCTGGATCTAAAGGAAGCCATATCCAAAATTCACCCTGGACTTGTGAGTTGCTGGTGACATTACAAGCTTGACAGACATCAGGAGAAAAGGTGTTCACAGTCCGACGAGCTACTTAGTGGTGCCCAGGGCCCACATTAGTGGAACTGCTTTTTATTAGGCAATCCATAGAGGAAGGAGAACATTTGACATATTTATAACAAACTCCCATATGTTTTCAGCGTTCCATCCTGCTAGATTTATATGTGAGTCTGACCAGCGAGGAAGATTTAGTTAAATTTTCATTGAAGGTTGTGTTTCTTTAAAAGCACAGTTTTATAGCCCAGACTGATTTATCTTCTCCTACTTTGACTTAATGTTTTCCTTTTTTTTTTTTTAACCTTACTATACTTGAGGCATATTCTTTCCTGGTGGGAAAACATTGTCATTTGCTGTACAATCACTGGGGGACTAATAAAGAAACAGAGCTGTGTTTCCAGCAGGTAACCATGTCCCAAAACCTGGAGATGGAGGGTGTGATACTGCCCTCATTCACACTAATTCTGGTATAACCCCGTTGGGTGAGATTCCCATCTGGGGATTGATTGATTGATTTCTGTGGGGCTACGCTGATTTACCCCAGCTGAGGTGCTGGCCCATTGACTGCAGTCGGGTTATGCCAATTTTGGAGAAACAGGCCCAGGATTTTAACAACTGTGGCTCATATTCACTGCCTGCAAACAAAGGCAGGGGTTGAGCCTGCTGCTCAAATGTTGCCTGTTCCTTTATTGAAATGCAAGGAATGTATTGAAGTATAGTGTGATGCCTGCCACCATGGGTGGATCAATTCTTGCTAACTACAGCAGCAAGCCTACACTTCAATGAACTCCCAAACCATTACTAAAACTGCCAGCTGAAGGAGTCCTTTTATCATTTGTACAACTAATTAGATTTAATCCAGTTCTGCCATAAGCTTTCTTGGCTTGCCAATGGGAGATGCCTTTTTTCCCTTCCCCTACTCCATCCAAACCTACACTCAGGACCCTGCAGCATCAGGATTTTCCAAACAGCCAGACAAATTCAGCTGAGGATTTTGGCAGCTTCAGAGGTGGAAATCCACTGGGGGAGGGCGAAGTGGGAAGGCAAAGCAGCCATTACCTCCCCTTTGCTGGGTGGCGGGGAGTTGCAGGTGCCCAGCACAGCACTGGCTCCAACCAAGGATGTGGTATAGGCAGGGCTGCTGGAGAACGTGCTGATTCAGCATGTGCCCACAACAGCCTTGATTGCCAAGGTTCTTAGGGGAGTGCCCAGCGACTATTAAATCAGCCTGTGCTAAGTGGTGAATGACTTCTGGAGCATGTGGGTGAGGTCAGAATGGGGAAGTGTAAAATCTTCTTTGAGTGGTTGCATATGTCTGTTCCACTTAGACGTGTGCAACACATCTCAAAGGACAAGAGTTGCAATATGGGTAAGTAACTGTCTTTTACACCCCCCCCAGGCCAGCTACGGTGAAACTAGCCCGATGTTTATTAAACTGTTCTGTGAAATGAGGCTCACACAATAAAGGCTACAACTGCGCCTTTGTTAGGAGGAGAAATTATATGATTAGTTTTAAATGAAGATATTAAAGTCAAGGAGGCTTTACTATTGCCTGTGATAGAAGGGGATAGGTGATAATAACATGCCCACTGTGCAGGCCCACCAGACTTTTACCCTCCACTTCACTCCAGCTCCCAAGCTGCTGTCGAATGCAGTTTGAAACTAGTGGTGAATGACTTGATGTCTAACCCACGGGCAGTTTGGAATTGGGGTGACAAACTGCCTGACCTGCTTACAGCTGTCCTGTATACTTACAGAGTCCTGTGTTGTGGGAGTACCAGGGACATGTTTATTTTACCGTATGTGTGTAACAGAGTCACTGTGTTCTGAGCCCTTCAAGGACATGTAGCGAGAGACTATGACCAGGAACCAAACTTGGGTTTCCTGCAGTGTAGTGACCACTAGGCTGGACCATATTTATCTGTTTTCTTAACTGGACTGAGATGCTTCGTCTCATAATTCATTCCTCAAAACAATCTAAAGTGTGGCCTTTAGTGAATACTATGGACCATGTGTGATCCCTGTGGGATGAAATGCTGTAGTCAGAATCAAGTTATTAGGCTCAATGCGGGGGTAACTGGGTAAAATTCTATGGCCTGTGTTAAGCAGGAAGTCAGACTAATGATCCTTTCTAGCCTTAAATCTATGAAATAGCTAGAAAAATTCCAAGCAGTGAGATCTATTAAATTGAGAAATAGTGGGAAGTGGTGAAAAGCCCTCGCTTGAGTCATTAAGACTAGATGAAGAAATAGAAAATATATCACGGGGCTACAACCAAGCAGTAGGATGGCAAGGATGTTTGGGTGACCACATGAGTCTCTTCCATTGCTAATGATCCTGCGTGTAAGGGAATGAAGAGTTAATGCTAATGCTGATGTTTGATTTCTTTGTGAAAGTTCATGGTTGTTTTTTTTTTTTTTGTCCTGAACTTAAGGCAGGAGGTTTATCACATGCAGAAGGAGCTACTGAAGGAACGAACTCGATGCAGAGCCCTTGAGGAAGAGCTGGAGAACCCTATGAATGTTCACAGATGGAGAAAATTGGAGGTAATATTTTAGCATAACATTATCATGAACACCAAAAAGGCCATATTTCCAAATCAACAGCGTAGCACAAGTCATACTTTGTTTAATGTTATGCAAATTGGCATTTAGAGGGGCAGGCAGAGTGAAATTTCCATAGTCCCGATGGTGGTTAACTGCTGAATGGCTCCTTCACACAATGCAATCAGTGTTATTTTTGTGTTGCTTCCGTAATGTACAATCGCAAAAGGCTTTGCTAAAGAGGATAGGGAGGTCTCGAGTTGAGATTTAAAGGGAAATGATTCATTAGAAGGGATGAACAGAGAGATTGTTCAAAGAAGAAAAGACAGTGAAGGTATGACCCTCTCTTCACTCAGGATGGAAAGTAGTGTGGGACAGAAATGAGAGGGGCTAGGATGAGAGTAATGGAACAGGGAGTGGGTGGATCTGAGGTCAGAGAGGTAAGCGGCCGGTGAGGGGAAGAACAGGCAACCAAATAAATAATGGTCAGTTTCCAATGCAAACCACTGTGGTTAACATAATGTAAATTGTTATGTATGCAGCGAGTCCAAATTTTCACAGTATCCAACCCTGCCAAATGAAGACAAAAAACCCCCAACCTGTTAAGCACAAACCAAATATATGAGCATCAGTTGACACCATTGGGTATTTCTCAGATTACCTCAGAGCCATCTGAGATCTCTTTTGCATACGCTTGGTCTCTGATCTGATGCCAAGGGTTTGCTCAGCTGCCCTAGTAAATGAGTGATAACATGCTAGCCCCAAAGAAGTGCATCTGAAGATTTTGGCTGTGGTGCCTAATACAGTAGTTAATTTCTGATCTTTCAGTGCTGAGTTTAAAGCTACACAGTGTGCTGACCTTTTCTCCTCGAATGGAGATAAAATACAGGATGCTGAAGTGCACTGAGGAGATCTAAGCACAATCTCCAGCAGCTCCAGATAAAAACGGGAAATCATGCCATTCAAAAAATCAGGTGGTAGGGGACTGGATGTATCAGGGGACTGATAATGGGAGATGAAGCCTTTCAATTCTAGGTCACTGGTTTGGACCTGGAACACTGAAAGGTCAGCAGATGGTAACAAATATATGAAATGATTTTGATGGGGTCTCGGTCCAATTCCTTATGAATAAACATCGCCATGACAAAAGATACCACTACAGTTATCATAAATTAGCACCCAGTTTGGCAGTGGTCTAAGAAGGGCCAATGACTGAATGGGTCCTGGGGCCTGGACTCCCTTTATTATTCCTTAATAACTGAACTTAAGAATGGCCATAGTGGGTCAGACCAATGGTCCATCTAGCCCCGTATCGTGTCTTCTGATAGTGGCCAGTGCCAGGTGCTTCAGAGGGAATACAGAACAGGCAATCATCAGGTGATCCATCCCCTGTCATCCACTCCCAGCTTCTGGCAAACAGAGCCTAGGGACACTCAGAGCATGGTGGGCAGGGACGCAACTGGGTAGAGATACATGAGTGTTAGGAGAAGGGAAAAATGTGGACAAAGCATGTTCGTTTTCCTGTGCTGCACACATTCAGTGGCTAGAGAACTCCAGTATAGTGGCTGCAGTCTGCCCCCTTTGTAAGCACTAGATTCAGTTTAAAAACGGGATGTCAAAAATAGGGGAGTTTTAAAGACTCAGAATAGTAACATGGGGGAAGGTCCTCCAGGATCTCCTCCACCACTCCCAAGGACAATGTTGCAGTGTCCCTCCCTCTGGTTCAAGAGGACAGGATCCAGCTCCCTTGGGAGCTCCTCTTTGTCTGGGTTCTTATATGCATCCAGCAGCATGGTTTCTGAATGCTTGTGCTGCTCCATGTATGTCAGTAATGGCTTCTGCTAAAAATGAAGTACTAATCTCCTCCTCCTTACTCCCCTCCAGTCCCAGGACAAGCTGCATGTGCAGATATTCCAGCCTTGTCAGTTTGGTATTAGGCTGCTGGGATGCCCCATCACAAATGTTTGGTTTGAAAGGGACTCTCCAGGTTGGTGGTCATAAACATTGGCCTACCATTTCAGATCTCCCATACTGACAGGCTTACCTTCAGAAGGATTGCTTGTTTATATGCTCTTTTCAACCAGTTCATGCTGCTACTGCGATAAAAGAGGAACGCAGACACTCAGATTTCATTCAGTCTTATTGGTACACAATAAGGACACGAGGCATAGACTGCTAGGTATAGGCTGTACAGCTGTAATGTAAAAAATAGTGTTCTTCTTGAATAGGCCAGTGACCCGAGTACCTATGAATTGATACAGAAGATACACACCCTACAGAAACGGCTCATCAGTAAGACAGAAGAAGTGGTTGAGAAAGAATTGCTTCTTCAGGTACTGTAGCATCATCTCTGTCATCAGTATCTCAGCATAGTATAGCTGTTGTACCCTGCATATGCAGCCTCCGGACCATAGGTATGCTCCCAATATTGTTATTAGGATGCCTTTCCTCTGAATTGTGGAGTTTGCTTGTTCTCCTGCATTTCCCTTAGCTAGTGGTAGATGGCAGCACTCACACATACATAGAGAACAAATATCACCTGGTCAGTTGACTTTTATACTCCAGTCACTGATATCTGGATGACTCTGAAAAATAAAACAAAAGGTTTGATTTATTTTATTTGGCCACCAAAAGCCAAACCAAATAAAAATGAAATCAACCAGGTATTTTCTTCAGTGTCCTGGTAATGACAGGCATGATCAAAAGGACTAAGAAATGCCTGACCAAGGAAATTATGTTTACTTGAAAGCTGATCCATTGATTTATAGGCAGTCATCATCCCAGTAGCAGAACAGGAGATCCTCCAGCCCCTAAATAAAGGGATCAAGAAGAAGAGAGGCTGTTGTATTGCTTTCCTGATGGAGCTGCATATGAGGGGGTTACTCTACCAGCATTCAGGCACATTTGCAAATAGAGCACCCCTATTGGGGATAAAGAGAGGGACCGGACCCTGGCTGAGATTTAAGACTCTAGGAAACAAGCAGCAACTAAGTTCCATACTGTGAAGCCTTTTTCTTCTCTCCCCTTGGCCTTGCTTATTGAGTTTGCTCTGCAGCTGATGTATGCAGCCAGAGTATAGAACACATCTATCCCCAAAGGTCCTACCATACATATTTCAATCTGAATAAAGCCCCTTGTGTTTAAAGATATTTGACATTTTTCCACCTTTAGTTATTGTTCTAAACTGCCCTGGTCTCCCAGGAACTGCTCTGCCATCGCAGGAAGAAATGAAGCTTTTGTTGATTCGTGTCACCAACAGAATCTTTTTCTTATGCTACTGAGAGTGGAAGGTGATAACATGGAAATAAACGGGTACCTTTATGGTAGAGCTGTAAACGCTATGGGCAGACTCGCCACTTCCAAATAGAGGTGAATTTTTTATGGGTCTTTTGTTGCATGCAGGTCAGGTCTTTTCTGGGCCCTTGGGGGAAAGTGAGAATTCTTGATGTTTTGCTATTAATCTCTGGAATGCTCTAAACCGGAGACTGTAATAGATTGGTGGGGCTATGATGCTGGTTCAAAGAACCACACTGCTTTTTGTGTACTTGCGATATGTTGAACACAGTGAGTTTTGCGAATGTTCTCAGATTTCTGGGTAGGCGTGCTGGGTGCTTTGGATGTGTTTAAATCAACACAACAATCCTTGGGCAGAGATGGAATACTGGCAGAAATATATAAATCTGTGGGTCCAAAGGTGGTAACAGCACTCCAGAAGATCCTTACTGACACCTGGGACAATGAAGAAATGCCACAAAACTTCAAAGATGCCACAATTATTCCTTTATTTAAAAATAAAGGCAGCAAAATGGTCTGTGATAACTACTGTGGGATATCTCCTATCTGTTGCTGGAAAAATCTTTGCTTGTGTCCTCCTGAACTGACTGATTTCATCTGTCTCAGAAGCCAATCTACCTGAGACTCAGTGTGGATTCAGACCTGGTCATAACACCATAGACATGATTTTTAGTATCAGGCAAATACAAGAAAAATGTATCAAACAAAACATGGATCTGTTTAGTGTCTTCATTGATCTGACAAAAGGATTTGATGCAGTCAATAGAGGAGGATCATGGATGATCCTCAGCAAACTTCGTTGCCCACCAAAACTTGTAAAGATCATTCGTTTATTTCATGAAGGGATGCAAAGTCAGGTACTTTTTAATGGAGATCTCATTAACTCCTTTCTCATTTCAAATGGAGTCAAACAAGGCTTGGTCTTTGCCCCTGTACTGTTCAACCTCTTCTTCACCCAAGTTCTCAACCGTGCTACAGGTGGGCTCAACAGAGGCATATACATCAGATACAGACACAATAGCTCAGTATTCAATCTTATAAGGCTTAAAGCAAAAAGAAAAGTAACAGAACTACTAATAAGAGAAGCACTCTTTGCCGATGATTGTGCCCTCCTAGCACACACAGAGGGAGCTCTCCAGTGCATCATAGATCGCTTTGCTGAAGCATCAAAATTGTTTGGCCTCACAATCAGCCTGGAGAAAACTCTGGTGGTGCACCAATCATTTTCACCACGCCGTGTCATATCCCCTAGCATATCCATTACCTATCTTGGCAGCAATATCTCTAATGATGGATCGCTTGATAAAGAGATTACAAACAGGACAGAGAAAGCTTCTCAGTCATTAGGAAAGCTACGTAACAAAGTCCTGAAATCCCACAACAATAACCCTCTCAACAAAAACAAAACGTTATCATGCCTTTGTGCTCACATCTCTCTTCTGCGGTTGAGAGACCTGGACACCATACAAATAGCTAGAGGCCTTCCATATGCGGTCTCTGCGTGCCATTATGGGGATCCATTGGCAGGACAAAATTACCAACCTGGAGGTTCTCCAAAAGTCAAATGCCACAAGCATCCAGGCCATGCTGATAAAAGCCCAACTACGATGGGAGGACATGTCATTAGGATACCTGAATATCAACTCCCCAGGAGCATTTTCTATGGCGAATTGGCACAAGGACACCAGAATCAAGGCCACCCCAGAAAGTGCTACCAGGACAGCATCAAGAACAGCACGCACTTTGGTGCAGTAAAACCGGATGATCTTGAGAAGGCTGTGTTAAATAGATCAGTATGGCAACATACAACACTCAGAGCCTTTGAAGAAGACAGAAATAATCGATTGTTAGCTGCCAGGGAAAAGTGTCATACCCCTGCTATAGCTACCAAGATGCTCACCAATAACTTTGTCTGCCTGATCTGCTCACGAGAATGCACCTCATGCTTTGGACTTCAGAGTCACTCCAGAATCCACAAAAAGAGAGAGCATGAAAACGTCATCTTCGAACCAATGGACTACACACACAAATCAACACATACGAACAAAAATGGAGTTACACCTGGCATGGAGGGAACTTTGTGGACTGGGCATTGAGCACAGTGTAAGGAATTGGTATTTGGAAATATCCCTTTTTTCTGGAAACGGTTGGACCATCTACTCTCAGTTGCATGCAAGGTTTGGAGAGTGTTCATTTTACCACATTCTCACAGCAGAACCATAACATTTGCACAAGAAAAATAAATGCTACCTGTATCATACATACTCCAGCTCTGCCTTCCATCCATGACTCCAGTCTTTTTTTTGTGTGTGAATAATATTTGAAAAATCACACAAAGCACTGAGTGGGGACCATCTTTTAGGATCAGATGGGCACACTGATGGGAATATTTTTGATTAAGAACCGCTGAATATAGATAGCTATCTACTTACTCATCAGATTTGCTCCTATATGTATTTGGTCATATCCACTTTAGCCTCTAAAATATGTTTTCATTACTTTTTACTCCTCTTAGATCTGCAGAAACAATGCAGCTATGAGAGAGTGTGCTACATTCCATGCTGGCTTACACATCATCAACAGAAAAATTAGCTACTTTTCAATTGGAGAATCTTTCTTGCTGGTAATATGTGAGCCAGGAAGAAACCAGCTTGACTCTCAGATTCCAGACTATCAGTAAACAAAACCACCCTTTTTAACCTGCCATCTGAGTAGATTTGCTCTGTAAATCAACCACTGATAGGTAATAAATATGAAGCACCACACTGCCATTTTTGGAGCCATTTTTCAGAGAAGAAATTACACTTTAAGTGACAAATAGAGAAATGCCTCCGTGTGTGTTAAATTATTAACTCCTTACAGTCCTCTTGCAGTTTCAACAAGACATTATTCTTCAGTTGTGTCTTAAACTAACATTCATAGTATTGCTGTGCTCTGTAAAAAATGCGGCTGCATGTCACCCCAGAGATTTCAGTGGTGGGTGAAAGTCTTTGTGAACATGTGTACTATAGTATATAAAATGCTTTGGCTCCTTCAGGGCAAAAGGTGCTTTCTGGCTATAAGATCTTATTATTGCAGCAGAGATGCTCCAGAGAGTGAATCATAAATAATGATTAAAAAAGTATTTGCCCATTTTGTGTATATGGGTTGAGTTCTTCACAGGTATGGCGCTTAATTGCATAATGAACAGTGACGTGTACTAAATGCACAAAGTAACCAAATTGCCTTGTTGGGATTATGATTAGGGTGGCTTTAGGAAAATGTCCCATTAAAAGTGAATTATGTGCTGCTGTATTTGTTTAAAATCTAGTTCTGTTTCTTCAAAGTGAATTCGTTCTTTAATTTGATTTTATGTCTGACTGGCTAAAAGTCTGGTTTATTTTACTGCAGGCCTCTGAGTTTATTACAGTGGGAAGGTTCACGTTATGTCTCAGTTGTCAGTTATCTTCTCTAAAGATTGGTCATAAGCATAAGGGAGCATATACAGCATAGGGACATTTTCAACCATGAGTTGAAAGGATGCTTGATTGCCTCCTGGTAACAAAAATAAAATCCTACCATTTAGTCTCATTTAAACTTAGCATATCGTAGGGATGGTACCGTTCTGCTACATTTTTACTGGATTTTTTAAAAATTTTTTTTAATATTCAGCAACAATAAAGACCAGGACTGGGGAATTAGGATCTGCAAGCTTGGGAGCACCCTGGACTCCCATATCTTGCTGGCTTGCACTACATCATATTGGCCCAAATCCTCAGTTGGTACACATCAGCATAGTTCTGTTGAAGTCATTACTTGGGAAAAGATGGCTGGCTTGGTTGGTAACCTGGAACTTGAAAAGCTGAGGTTCAATTCCCTGTGGCCCTACTACAGACTTTCTCTGTGACTTGGGCAAGTCACTTAGTTACTCTGTGCCTCGGTTTCCCAAGGGGATTATAGCATACATCATGGGGATGTAGTGAGGATAAATACCTTAAAGATTGTGAGGTGCTCAGATACCATAGTAATGGTGGCCAGATAAGTACTGGAAATAGATGATGTGTATTCTCTCTGTTAACTTGACAGTTGTTCTGTTCCATTTAATTTTGGGTTCTTACACCATGCTCATCCTTGTGGTATCTGAGTAGGGATCTAACAAACTGTTCCTCAGAGGTGTGTTGAAATCACTGCTAATGCTGGTCCACAGAACATAATGTGTTGGGACTGTATGAAACAATGTATTTAAGCTGTAACAGGAGACTAATGCTAGGCTACATCTACATTACGAACTAGGGGTGTAATTCTGCTGCTTATGTACCTAAACTAACGCTAGCTCTCCTGAAGTTAGTGTGAGTATGAATATCTGGGTAGCCGCGGAATCATGAGTAGCAGCAGTGGAGACATGGCTGAGCTGTGCTGAGTAAAAGCCCACCTGAAACTGGTGGCTATACACTCAGCACCCCACCTCTGCTGCTGCTACCACCATGCGGCCACGACAACGCTGCTGTTTACACCCATGCTAGCTTGATGAGGCCTAATGCCGGAGAATCACACCCCTAGCTCACAGTGTAGACATGGCCATACTCACGTTTTTACACAGGTAGAAATCTCAGTGAAGTCAATGCAAGTTTTGACTAAGTAAGGACGGAGTAAAAATGTCCAGGAGCTTCAGCATTTAGTTCTATGTGTACTGTGAAATGGTCGGCCTGGCTGTTTGTTATAAAACGATCTTGATCCACTTATTTTAAAAATCCCAGGCATTTTCCTCAGCATGCCTTATGGGAGCCTAGTCCTCTCAAAACCGCTTTCTCCCACCAGCCTGTCATGGAGCCTGCTTCCGCTAGGTCCTTCATTGCTGCAACAGTGTTTAATATATATTGCATTGTTTTGAACATGACCTGGAAAGTCTCGTCAGTCACTCGGAAAAAAGGAGCTGCTCATCAGAAGGGTCCCTCTGCTAGTGAACACCTATTCTGTCATGTTAGGGGTATGCATGTTTATCTGTCTTTATTTTGGTTTCCTTAAGGTTCAGCTTCACTTTAGGTGACTATCTCTACTCATTCATAGTGGCTGAGATTTATTTTGCGCTCTCAGAACTGGCATATGTATGCTTTGGTTGGCTTTCAGTGGCTTCCTTATTTGCATAAAGGCAGTCCTCGGACTTACAACAAAATTGGTTCCTGAAAATTGCGTCGTAAGTCGAAATGTCGTAACTCAGAACCACAATCCACTCCATTGCGAGACCGAGCATCGTAAAAGTCGAAACCAATTTTGTAAGTCAAATGAGGGTGTCAATTCAGAAACGTTGTAAGTGCCATTCATCATAAGTCAAATGTCGTAAAGGTGAGGGTTGCTTATATTTGTTGGAAACAACTTCATTTGTGAGCTTACATGTTGCATGGAGGGTAGATAGGCGTAGCTGGGCATTTTATGACAGAAAATTATCTGTTTAGGTAAAAATACCTATAATTCACTTCAGGAAATTATTCATTATGGCATCCCTACTAATTTATTTTAACCTACAGTAAGTAGGCTTCCTAGATTCCAAAGCCAGAAGGGACCACTGTGATCTAGTCTGACCTTCTGCATAATATGGGCCAAAGGGCTCCCCCAAAATAATTTCTAGAGCATATCTTTTATAAAAACATCCAATCTTGATTTTAAAATTGATTTTAAAATACGGACAATCCACCATGACCATATTTTCTGATGGTTAATTACCCTCATTGTTAATAATTTACACCTTATTTCCAGTCTGGATTTGTCTAACTTCACCTTCCAGCAACTGAATCATGTTATACCTTTTTCTACCTGAATATTACCACCTCTGACTTACAGATCACCATCTCTCTATCTCCTTGCCTGCAGAGAGTCTTTAGTGTAGTTTGGACCAGTGTTTTGCACGCAGTGAAACTTACAGGCCCACTTCAGCTACCAATGTGCCAAGCACAAAGAAAGGAAAATCAAAAGGATGTCACAAGAAGGAAAGAACCTGAAAAAATGCTCCTGAAGGATGAGTTAATATCTGAAGTACCTACATACATTACTTTATATACTGCATTGGAGACCTCAGTTCAAGCCAGATCCATGGCAACAGGTGAAATTAATTTAACTGCAATAGCCCAGCAGGCTGCTATGCATCAAAACTTCCATATCAGTAATTAGACATTTGCGGTTGGTCTTTGGCTGGAAGTGTTCCAGAACTGGAGTTCATAGGCTGTTATTTTTCATTTTAAGAAAGAATGGCGCTTGCTTTTGAGTCCAAATCTAGATCACTGGGACCTTGGCTAAGGCAATTCTGAATGTGTCTTTCAGGACGCTGGCTGCTATGTCTACAACGGGGGAGCAAATTTCTTCGCCACTACTAGCTCCCAATTGCAAAGCCAAAACAATGTGCCTGATACTTCACCCTATTACTCCAGCCGTGCATCAGTGGAACTGCAAGCCCCTTCCGCCTGAAAAATTATCCTTACCTTGTACAGCTTCTTTATGATGCCCTCTTAAGGAGATTTTTCCATCCAAAAAATAAAAAGGAGGGATTTTTTATGTAGATTTTTATATGTCAGGTCATAGTCTACCTCTGTTTCCTGGGGGACTTTGACATCCTCTGATCTGGAGAACCGGACTGTAACATCACATTTGGAGGTTGAAGCCCATTGCGCAGCTCTTGAAGCCTGCAATTAAGGGGATGGCATATTGAGTCTGGGGGTATGTCTACACTGTAAATTAATTGAAGCACAGGTAGGCATACCCATGCAAGCTTTAATTTAGCTAGTGTGGGTAACAGTATGTGCAGACGTAGCAGAATGAGCTTCAGCACAGGTTAGCTGCCCTATTACAAGCTTGCTGGGGACCCTGGTATGTATTTGGGTTGCTAGCCCACACTGAAGTCTGTGCCACTGCATCTTCACTGCTATCGTTACCATGCTAGCTAGATTAAAGCTAGTACGGGTATGCCTAGCCATGCTACAATCATGCCCATTTGCAATGTAGACATACCTTTAGGCCTTGTCTACACTTAAAAGCTTTGCCAGTGTAGCTACACTGGTATAGCTGTACCAGCAAATCCTCCTAGTGAAGTTTATATTGGCAAACGCATCTCTGACACATCCCTTTTGTCTGAATATCTTATACCAGTTCCCCGAGCTAAATAAGCTATGCTGGCAAAAGGACATTTTTTTGCTGGTATAACTGCATCTACGCTATGGCAAAAAAATCATACCCCGTAACCCCTATCTGACATAGTCATGCTGGCAAAACTTTAAGTGTAGACAAGGCCTTAGGGTTGACCAAATGTTTCTAATATGAAAAACAAGCAGAAAAATACTCTTCCCATCCCCCCGAAAAAAGCAGAACATTGAGGCTGTCTTTATGCAACGTGAGGAGCCAGGAAAAAGAATGAGCACATGGGGCCTGATTTTCAACTGCATGATTCCAGCTCTAAGTCAGCTGTGCAGATGCCATTGGAGTTACACTGTCGTACGGCTGGAGTAATACAGTGGAGTGTTAGACACATTGTTTGTCTTTTGCCTTTGTAATTGGGAGCTAGTAGCCGCAAAGAAATCCCCCCAGCCCCTGCGATACACATAGCAGCCAGCGTACTGAAAGACACATTCAGAATTGCCTTAGCCAAGGTTCCAGTGATCTAGATTTGGACTCAAAAGAGAGCACCATTCCTTCTTAGTATGAAGAATAACTTCCCATGAACTCCGGCTCTGGAACACTTCTAGCCAAAGACCAACCGCAAATGTGTAATTACTGATACATAAGTTTTGATGCATAGCCACCTACTGAGCTATTGCGGTCAAATTTATTTCACCTAGTTCCTTGGATCTGACTTGAATAGAGGTCTCCAATGCAGTATATAAAGTAACATATGTAGGTACTACAGATATTGACTTATCCTTCAGGAGCATTTTTTCAGGTTCTTTCCTTCTTGTGACATCCTTTTTATTTTCCTTTCTTTGTGCTTGCCACTGAACTTGGCCGTTGTTCAGTCACTTTACTGGTGCCTGTAGGTGGAAATGTTTTGCATTCTGGTATCTTGTGTTATGTTAAAGGATTTGATTCTTTTTTCGGATCCTTTGCATGGTATGATTATATTTCTGAACAATTGCCATTTCTTTAATGCCTTTTATTTTATCACTGACACATCCCCTTTTTGATTACTCTTTTATTCCCTTTCCTTATACAACTATAAGTGCAGGTTTCAGAGTAGCAGCTGTGTTAGTCTGTATTCACAAAAAGAAAAGGAGGACTTGTGGCACCTTAGAGACTAACAAATTTATTTGAGCATAAGCTTTCGTGAGCTACAGCTCTCTTCATTGGATGCATCCGATGAAGTGGGCTGTAGCTCATGAAAGCTTATGCTCAAATAAATTTGTTAGTCTCTAAGGTGCCACAAGTACTCCTTTTCTTTTTACAACTATAAGTGCTGATCATGAAGTCAGTGAGGCTCTGTGTGTCCATCCCACATGGAGCAGACTGCAGGATTAGTGCCCAAGTTTGCTGTAGGCTTAACTCCTTTTATAAACAAGGAGCTGTGATGTCATAAATTGGCATATTTCTTAGGCCCTGAGGGCAAAGTTCACCTGTGCAGAAGGATAGCATAGTCTATGCATGCACCTCTTAAATTCCCTATAAACATAGAAGCTTAAACTGGGACGTAAATGATGCTTAGGGTATGTGCTTGCTCTCTGCACAGGGGTGAGTTTCACAATGCAAATTTGACTCTTATGTATTCAGAACATATCTCAAGGTACATTAGTTTGTTTTAGTCTTTCTAATCTAAATCCATCTAGAATTAGAACAGTTATGTGCTCTGGAAACATGCTGCATGATAAACTGTTTTTAAAAACATGTTGACATTTATATTATTTTCTGTCCTCCCCGCTACCCCCAGCCTTGTCTACTGCAGTCAAACAGATGAGAATAAAGTCTTCACTAGAAAGCAACCTTTTTTGTTTTTGTTTAGGGGATGTCTATTTAAATCGCACTTTTAAAAACAAGGCAGGAATGGTAGTGATGAGTTTAACTGCATCAGGTGAAGATAATCAGCTGTGTTTAACACTAAGAAAATTGTTTTCCAATAAAAACAAATAGTGATAATATGTCTGGCACTGGGAGATGGAAAGCAAAGCAGATTACTTAGCACCCAAACAAAACATTTTTGATGAAGAATTTTTTCAGTGGACCAGTTTAGTTCTTATTGAATCTTTGTGCAATTACATTACACACCCCTGCTGCCCAGAAAAAACAGATTTCCTGTGATAGATGTTTTTGGACAGCAGCAAGATGTGAATTTATTTGAGAAATTAGAAGAAAATGGATCCCAATAACAATTCAGGGATATCCTTGCCATTTTTAGCTGCTCTGATGGTGTTTCGACCAGAAATATTTCAGGGATAAAGATGCCATTTATAAGGGGGAGGACATTGCTGTTGGAGCAGAAATTCATTTGGGTTTATAGATAGGAAACCTACATACATACTTAATCCATTTTTAATGTTTTTAGGGGAATTTGTGGATTAATTTGAGTTGAAAGGGACCTCTAGCAGGTCTTCAGATTCCATCCTTCTGCATCATGCAGGATTAATTTAATTACACCTAAGCCATCCTTGGCATCCTGTGTTTTAATGCACGTACTCCCAATACATGAACTTTAGTATGCAGGTGAGAGATTGATAGCAATAGATATATTGGAATACACTGTAGAGATGTTCCCGATGTAATCCTTCTGGAACCAGCAGCAACCAGGGCCGGGTTTAATATCTAGGGGTTCCTTTCCATTGACACAATACAGAACTGGCTCAAGCCTCTACCCAGTAACCTGGGAAAATTATACACCACCCTAGGGCACCTTTTGAGAGGCAATACTTCCCCACTTGCAAGCACAGAGTCTGAGTGTAGAAAATAAACTTTTAATAAAGGGAAGGAAGTAACTTGGCATTAATTTGGGAAAGGTCTGCAAACATAAACCATGAGCAAAAGACCCACTCCCCAAGTAAGTTGGGCAGTCTCCTTTCCCCCTCAGGTTCTTAAGTCCAGCATCCCAAAAGTCCCTTTAACGTTCCCGCCCCTTCTCTGCACCCCACTCATAGTTGCTGTCCTTGGTCAGTGCAGACCCAGAGTTCAGAGGCGCATCTGCAGAGTTTGCCTCCCACCCTGGGTGGAGGTAAGGAGGCACCTTACTCGCTCCGCTGCTTGGGCACTTGCCCACTGCGCCTCTCCGCCAGCTGCCCTGCTCGCTGCACTCGCTACTTCACCAGGCAATTGTCAATCACCTTCTGTTGCCACCTGCCTCTCTGCTGTGACCTCTGCACATCAGTCTCCTAGTGATTGTCAGCTCTTTGCAGGCTGGGCGGAGACACTGCCCCAGCTCAAGTTATTGCAGCTCTCAGAGATTGAGCATTTAAAATAACAAAAGAGGCTCCTAATGAAACCCATTTAGCTCTTTCTTTGAACAGTGGGGAGGAACAGGTTTAACCAGTCCAGGGAAGACCCTTGGGGAGGGTCCCCTGAATAGATATGTGGGCACAGTTGGCAATGGGCTTTGTTGCAAGGATAGGTTCCTGGGTTAGTGGTTCTGTTGTGTGGTATGTGGTTGTTGGTGAGTATTTGCTTCAGGTTGGGGGGCTGTCTGTAGGCAAGGACTGGCCTGTCTCCCAAGATTTGTGAGAGTGTTGGGTCACCTTGATTATCATACACATTGTGAAGAGAGTGGTCACTTTGGATGGGCTATTACCAGCAGGAGAGTGAGTTTGTGTGTGGGGGAGCGGAGGGTGAGAAAACCTGGATTTGTGCTGGAAATGGCCCAACTTGATGATCACTTTAGATAAGCTATTACCAGCAGGAGAGTGGGGTGGGAGGAGGTATTGTTTCATGGTCTCTGTGTATATAATGTCTTCTGCAGTTTCCACAGTATGCATCCGATGAAGTGAGCTGTAGCTCACGAAAGCTCATGCTCAAATAAATTGGTTAGTCTCTAAGGTGCCACAAGTACTCCTTTTCTTTTTGCGAATACAGACTAACACGGCTGTTACTCTGAAACCTGTGTTTACATAAACACACCCAAAGTCTTCACACCCCCTTCCCCCCCCCGCCCCGGCTAGATCTCAGGGAAGCATTCATTCAGATCCCGCTTACATCTACACTCCTGATGTGCAGCACTAGCCTAGTTCTAGTGTTCCCTCAAATCAAGGACCAAATGTGTTTGCGTATTGGTCAGGGTACTAGCCTGGGACTTGGGACACCTGGGATTCTTTGCTCCCTGATAGATGTTTTGTGACCTTGGGCAAGTCAGCCTCTCTGTACCCCATTTGCCCCATCTTTAAAATGAGGTTAATAGCACTGCCTTGCCTCACAGGGGTATGGAGAGGATGAATATGTTAAAGGTGGAAGGCATTCAGATACTATGGTGATGGATTCAGAGTAGCAGCCGTGTTAGTCTGTATTCGCAAAAAGAAAAGGAGGACTTGTGGCACCTTAGAGACTAACCAATTTATTTGAGCATAAGCTTTCGTGAGCTACAGCTCACTTCATCGGATGCATGCAGTGGATTATCACTACAAAAGGTTCCTCCTCCCCTCCCCCGCTCTCCTGCTGGTAATAGCTCACCTTAAGTGATCACTCTCGTTACAGTGTGTATGGTAACACCCATTGTTTCATGTTCTCTGTGTATATAAATCTCCCCACTGTATTTTCCACTGAATGCATCCGATGAAGTGAGCTGTAGCTCACGAAAGCTTATGCTCAAATAAATTGGTTAGTCTCTAAGGTGCCACAAGTCCTCCTGTTCTTTTTATGGTGATGGAGACCATTATTATATTAATTACTTGTGTTCTGGTCGCACCCAGGAACCCTAATCAAGGATCAGAGCCTCAATGTTGTAAGTGCTGTACAGGCATGTACATGTACAAGCATCCCAGAGAATTCACAGTCTACGTGACAGACAGGATGCAAAAGGACAAAAGGCAGAGAGCGGGTTGGGAGGATGAGATGAATGCACACAATTTAGCAGAAAAGCAGAACTCACAGAGACCACCACATTCCTTTTGCTGGAATCTTGCACCAAATCTGAACCCGTGAATCGTGAGCATTAACCCAAAGTGCTATTAAACGGCAAACACTACATGTAATAGGTCAACTTCTGAAGTTCTGAATCAGGCAAAACTGCAATTGGCTTCAGCTGGAGTTTTGCACGAATAAAGTATGAATGGAGACTTCAGGATTTGGTCCAGTAAGTAACAAATGAACTGAATAAAGAATGTTTACTCCTCATCCCTGGATTCAAGCATATATCTGGGAAAGAAATAAATCTGCTATGCACCTCAGGGTGAAGTATATTAATCAAATAGTTATCTCGTTAAGGAAAGGTAAATTACTTGTTCTGCTGAATAAATACATTGCTATGCATAAAGTTTGCTGTGGTGTTAGCAATGCAGTCTAGATTGTCAGCTATCCAGACCCTTTTAGAGAAAGTAAACAACTGGAGGAGTGCAGCAACAGTATAGCAATGCATTCACAAATCCACATTATAGCACCCAACCCAAAGCTTGCTGAAACTCCCCATTACTCAGGTACCACTTGACAGGCGTTTTTCCGACAGGGCGAATGTATTCAACAGTCCCGAGTGGCAGGACATGTAAAATCCATGACAACACCTTCAGTGATGGATGATTATTGTGTGTGTCATTTAAAAAATGACATACGACAGTGACAGGCAAAGTGGGTTTTTTTAAAATCCTTTCAGTTTCATACCCAGAAGAATTTGAGTAGTGTCAGTGTTGGGGGAACATAGATGACAAGATATGCAACAACAACTAGATCATTTTGAGGGGGAGGTAGGTATCACTGTTAATAAAATCTCTTATGGCCTGATGTCTTTAAAATTGGACACATGGGAGGTCATAGTTTAAAAACATAACATAACCAGGCCCATATTCTGTGGGCACAGCAGTTGCTTCTGCTTGACAATAAGGACCACGTTTTTTCCCTTCTCTTTAGTAGTATTCCTCCGCATTCTTCGTAAACACGCACCGGGAAAGCTAAGAGCTGTTAGTGCACATCAGATTTTAGTTCAAGTTACAGCTACTGAAGGGCAAGCTCTTTTTTGCAAATTAATAATCTCAGAATTGCTGTGTGTATGCCTTGTGTATTTTGTTGCCTTTCAGTGGGTTCCACAGACTCTCAGGGGACAGCTCTTCATTCAGTAAGATACTTGGCATAGGCAAGGAGTTTTTACTACTTTGATAGACAGGTATTTTGTAGTGTTAAGAGAGGACTGGAATTATAAAATGCATATTCAAGAAGCAATATTTTCAAAAGTGTGTAAGTCCCATTTTCAAAAGTGACGGAGGCACTTAGAAGCCTAAGTCCCAGTGTTTTGCTGTGAGGTTTAGGCTAAGTCTCATAGAAAGGCAATGGGACTTGGGCTATTAAGGAACATATTGACAAAGCTGTTTGGATGCCTAAAGTTACCTAGTGGGATTTCCCAAAAGCACCTAAGCAGGTTAAGTGCTTAACTCCCATCGAAATTATCCTGCAGGCTCGTGGTAGATTTAGAACCCAGGTCTCTCAAGTCCTACTCTGCTGCTTGAGCCACTAGCCTACAAGGCTAAGCATTCATTCGCACCAGAACCTTGCTAAGTCTGTCTGCTAGTCTGACCGTTTAGACTGCAGTCAGCTAGGTAAGAGCCATTGCATCATTAAACCAATGTTGTAGTGCAATAGCTTTCGAGCCAAACTGATGTTCACTTGAGGGGACTTTTTGTGTCCTGAAAGTTTGTGTATAATTATTAGCCCAGTCAAAGGTATCACATTGTCTATCTTTCTGACTTATTCATTTAGAATATTTAGACTCCTTGTTGATGGGATCTGCATCAACCTTTTCTAGCCATCCTACAAAATATTTTAAAACAAATCCCTAGGAGAAGATGAAACAGAAGTTTGTTTAGAACTCTGTTCAACCAAAACTCGGGTAAGTTGCAAGGACCTTGAAGTCAGATAGAGCATTTAAATAAGTCCATGCCTTTTCACCACAATTCTCAGTTTCAAGGAACAGCTCACCAAATCTCATTTTTTTTTGTCCTTGTGAACATATAGAAAAGAACAAGTGATCATTAATCCTTCATTTTTTGCCATGACAAAGGTAAACATTGACATCAACAGAGCTACACAGATTTATACTCGCTGACAATCTGGCCCCATATAACTAGCAATCAGAGAAATGCTGTCAATATTTTAGTAAGGGGCTCCTATGTATTTCCCCCCTCCCTTAGCCTGTTATAAACCTTGTGTCATAGACCTTTGAGCTCTGAGGTAGAGGAGCAGAGAGAATCTCTCACATTTGTTTTCCAAGTTGAATAAAACAGCTTTCTCACCAACACCCAAAGAAGCAGAGAACAACACCTGGCAAAAATAAATGTATAGGAAGCAATTGCACTTTTGCTGGAAATGTTTATACTTTGTTCTTGAAAGACAGTGATAATGTAGTGTTCAGCTTGTGCCATTGGGAGAAAGGGTTGAGGTTGAAGACCTTATAAGAGGCTCCAAGGTATTTTTTCCCCTCATTAAGTTGTTTTGAAAATGCCAGTCATTTTGGTGCAGTCTGCTCCACTCCAAGAGAAACAAATTTGCTCTTCAGAAGCATTGTTATGAGCCGGAGGGATAAATCATCTCAGGCAGGGATAATTTAGCACTGTCCTGAGTGGTGCAAATTCCAGCAAAGGCAGGGAAATCATTCCAATCTTCCTTTCAGTTTGGTTGCACCATTTAACGAGGAGCTCCTTGCAGCCCCTTGCAGGACATCCGGGCGAGCGCTGCCACATTGTGGAGGGACTTCAGTGTTCTGTTTCAAGCCTGATTTAGTTTTAGTTTGTGAAAATGTTGCCCAAGACTGTTAAAGGAGGGTCTACTTGATGATATAAATGCAGGCTATTCTAGACAGCTGCCAATTGCAAAGGTATTTGACATATTTAAAATAGACAAGGAGAAAGAGCAAGAGCTTTTGAAAAGTGTTTATTGAGAAAGTTCATATGGCACATAGCTCGAAGTGCTAGAGGCAAATTTCTTCTATTGTTACAAAAATCGTGAAGGTTACTGTATGCTAATTTCTCATATGCCTCACAAAACTCCTAATCATAGACATCCTGAGCCAAGAACTACTGTATTATATATAAAAAAAGTACCTTGCTTATAAAGGAAAAATGATTATGATGGTATATACAGTCTTATTTTAAACCAGATTCTAGCCACCTATTTAATATCTCACAGTGGGGATTTCATCCCATCTAAGAGGCTGTAATACTCCATGACATCATAAACAAAATGGTTCTGGAGTTCAGCCTAGCTCTGACATTTTGGTTATAATGCCAATAAACAAGAAACCCCCTGTGGCATGTTGACTAACTGTTTTCTTCAGCAAAGCCATGTCTGACTGCAATGTGCTTGCAGAGCCGCTATGCTGTTTTTCACCCCTTACTAATTAAAATAAGGATTTCCAGTTTGGTTAAGTGTTTTGGGAGATGGTAAGGTACAGTAAATGGCACATTTTCGCTTTACAACTCCGTCTTCCTTTATTTTCTTTTTGCTGACGGCTGTGGTGCTCCTGTTGCTAGAGACAGGAACAAACACAAAGGAAATTTACTCAGATTGAAATGTTTTTTGCGTGAGGGAGAGTGCTCGGTGCATGGTAGGATTTTTGCAGAGCTGGTTGAGAAGGCTGTTGATGTGTAGCAGCCGTACTAGTCACATTTGTTGAAATATCTAACCAGAAGGCCACACTGATACTATGAGAGAATTGGGGCTTTCTGGTGTATTTTTGCTGCAAATACATCTTCATTAGCGGTCAGATCATTGATCACCTCTAGTTCAAAATCATACACTTGGCTACAAACTACTGGGGTCATTTCAGGAGTTTGCCAGCATCCTGAGCAGATAAGAAAAGGCCATCTAAGTGAACACAGCACTTTGTTCCCAGTTACTGGTTTCTGTGCTGCATACTATCACCTGCAGAAGGAATTGGGTTGTGACTGCAGTAATGGCTGAGTGGCACTCTGGGAATACAAGGGAATGTCGCTCAAAGAGCTGAGATATCAGTCACTGACAGTCTTTTCTCCATGGGAAGAGCGAGCAAAAGGAGCAGTTTTTGGCAGCAGTAATTTCTACTATGTGAAGCAGGCTTAGCCTTCATTTTGGGCTGTATAAGTAGGGGCATTGCCAGCAGATCGAGGGACGTGATCGTTCCTCTCTATTCGACATTGGTGAGGCCTCATCTGGAGTACTGTGTACAGTTTTGGGCCCCACACTACAAGAAGGATGTGGAAAAATTGGAAAGCGTCCAGTGGAGGGCAACAAAAATGATTAGGGGACTGGAACACATGATTTATGAGGACAGGCTGAGGGAACTGGGATTGTTTAGTCTGCGGAAGAGAAGAATGAGGGGGGATTTGATAGCTGCTTTCAGCTACCTGAAAGGGGGCTCCAAAGAGGATGGCTCTAGACTGTTCTCAGTGGTAGCAGATGACAGAACAAGAAGTAATGGTCTCAAGTTGCAGTGTGTGAGGTTTAGGTTGGATATTAGGAAAAACTTTTTCACTAGGAGGGTGGTGAAGCACTGAAATGGGTTACCTAGGGAGGTGTTGGAATCTCCTTCCTTTGAGGTTTTTAAGGTCAGGCTTGACAAAGCCCTGGCTGGGGTGATTTAGTTGGGGATTGGTCCTGCTTTGAGCAGGGGGTTGGACTAGATGACCTCCTGAGGTCCCTTCCAACCCTGATATTCTATGATTCTATGATCTACACTACCATCTTATGTCGGTATAACTACATCTCTCCTGTGTATGGAAAATCCATACCCTCAGCAACACAGTTAAAGCAACCTAACGCCAGTGTAGACAGTTCTATGTTGACTGGAGGGCTTCTCTACCTCTCGGGCAGGTGGATTAACTGGGGTGATGGGAAAAGCTCTCCCGTCAGTGTAGGCAGCGTCTTCACTAAGTGCTACAACGGCACAGCTGCAGTGCTGTAAGTGTAGACAAGCCCTTAGAGGACATCTGCATTGGAGCTGGAGGGTGTAATTTCCAGCTCCAGTAAACATACCCACACTAGCTCTCATCAAACTAGTGCCTAAAAACAGAAGTGTAGCTGTGGCAGCACAAGTGGTGGGAGGGCCTAGCTCCCCTGAATACAACCCCATCCAAGACCCTGGGCTTGTGTTTGGGGAGGCTAGCCCCTGCCACTGCTCGCCCTGCCCATGGCCACATTCTAGGGCATTCGTTGGATCAGAGCTAGCGTGGGTATGTCTCCTTGAGCTGGAAATTATACCTCCAGCTCGGATATAGACATATCTTTAGTGCTTGATAAGGTGCTTCTGCCTGACCACAGAGTGAGTAAATTGATGACCGTGGGAGTCTGAAGAATCAGTCCCTTGGAACTTGCCAAATACCTAGTCAGATCTCTACAGAAGAAATGATTTCCTCTCACTCAGCAAGTGTAGAGTAAGATGGCCAGGGGAATGCAGGAATCTAAGACAGCAGCTAGTTCATATTCAGAGGAAGGAAATAAAAAGCGGGAGGGTAAATGGGACAGAGACTTGGAGACACAGAAACATATTGTCAGAGTACAGCCTAAAGGCAGATCTGTGGGCTCCTCTGAGCTCTCCTGGAAAACAAGTCTCAGACTGATAAGATTGTTCTAAAATAATTCTGTTTTACTTCCACAAATTATACAGCAGCTACCAGAGGCACTGAAATCCTCTTCAGAACTCCTGGAGACTGACTCTAACCCCTAATCTGAGACTCCCAATGTGCACTGCTTACGCACAATGAATGTGGTCTCATCACTTTGCCGTAGCTGTATATTCGCCTGCATCACTAACGGTACATAATTGTAACAATGAGCCCAATCCTGGAACAAAGCTCTAGCCTCCTACTGACTTTGGTGGGAATTTTGCCCACCATGGACTGTATAAAGACTTCAGCTTTTGGGGCCTAGTTCTGAGCTAGAGGAACTTACATTTCTCCTAGCCATGAAAGCTAAGCAGCAATAACTCTGTGAATTACAGGTTTCAGAGTAGCAGCCATGTTAGTCTGAATCTGCAAAAAGAACAGGAGTACTTGTGGCACCTCAGAGACTAACAAATTTATTAAAGCATAAGCTTTCGTGGGCTACAGCCCACTTCATCGGATGCATAGAATGGAACATATAGTAAGAAGATATATGTATACATACAGAGAAGGTAGAAGTTACCATATCTTCATGTCAACTGTCTAAATGGGCTGAAGGGAACACTGAGCCTTGGGGTGGCTCTGGGAGATCAGATTGTTGCTTTGGTGGGTGTGCATGAAAACTCTGGGCATGGGGGAGGCAGTTACACCTTGTGTAAAATTAATTTGGCTAATATGATGTTATGGAGGTTAAACTATATGGAAGGAATGTGCATATTCCCAGGACGTGTGCAGTGTATATTGGAGAAGGGGTAAAAGAAATGCAAATAAAACATGGTACTTAATTAAAATCCTATTAGGGCTCCAAAAGGAGCCACAATAGGTTGTGCTTTCTTTTTCAGATCTATGTGTTTTGGAGCAGGAGATAAAAGTGGAAAGTAATCAGAACTCTGGTGGAAGTAAAATGCTTCCCTTTTAAGACACTCTCTAAACTGCTAACAGCTTTGGATCCAAAAGCAAGCTAGTAAGCCTCTGTGTGTAAATCCAAATTACCTAGCTGATGGGCACAAAGGAGCTGCAAATAATGAATACATCCAGTCAGCAAACAAGCTACTAGAAGACTCAGATTAAGGCCCTCCAGGAAAGGGAGGTGAAAAAAACAAGTCAAGCCTGAAAATAAGGGGGACAGGTTAACCTTAGGGGGTGTGTATGTGGGTGTGTGTGTGTGAGGGAGAGATGGGAACAGGGAATGAGGGTAAGGAAATTGGAACCATGTTTTGCTAAAGGGGGAAATGGGAACAGGGAATGGGAGTAAGGAAACTGGAATCCTGTTTGGTTAAAGGGAGAAATGGGAACAGGGACACAGGTGTAAGGCTCTGTGGTGTCAGAGCTGGGAAGGAGGATACTAAGGAAGGAAACTGGAATCATGCTTGCTGGAAGTTCACCCCAATAAACATCGAATTGTTTGCACCTTTGGACTTCGGGTATTGTTGCTCTCTGTTAATGTGAGAAGAACCAGGGAAGTAAGTGGGTGAAGGAATAAGCCCCCTAACATGGGCCATCTTGATTATCACTACAAAAGTTTTTTTCTCCTGCTGATAATAGCTCATCTTAATTAACTAGCCTCTTACAGTTTGTATGGCAACTTCCACCTTCTCTGTATATATATATATATATATATATATATATATATATATATATATATCTTCTTATTATATGTTCCATTCTATGCATCCGATGAAGTGGGCTGTAGCCCACGAAAGCTTATACTCTAATAAATTTGTTAGTCTCTAAGGTGCCACAAGTCCTCCTGTTCTTTCTGTGAATTACAGGGAAGCCTAGGGGATCTTACCCATACCTCCTCAATAGGCAGGGGTATTGCCACTGAGACCTGCCCTACTTAATGCAAGCAAATACCTGTGCTTTCCAACTGCTTTCAACTCCTGTAGGGAAACTCCAAATCTGCCACCTTTCCAGCTGTGTGTTACAGTTGCAGTCTGGCACAGAGGGGTAGTTTGTAATGGGACAAGGAAGGGTTTACTGGGTCTGCACTTCCATGGATCACGTGTCCCAAGACCCATGCACAGGGCTCCGTGTTTGTCACGGAGGTCGTGGAAAGTCATGGATTCCCTGACTTTCCGCGACCTTCATGACTTGTGCAGCAGCCAGTGTGGCTGACCACAGGGCTGCCCAAGCAGCTGACCCCATGGACCGCCCAAGTAGCAGCCAGTGTGGCTGGTCCCAGGGACCAGTTTGCCTGATTTTAGGAAGTTAATATTATTAATTTGGATAATATGGGTTATAGGCTCACCAATTAATCTGATCAGAAGATAATAAGGTTCTTCTCCCAGAATCAGGCTACACAGAGTTTGCAGGGACTCTCGAGATGAGATGTATGACAGGGCACTTACACTGAGACAAATGTAGCCTTAAAGATGTTTATTGAGATAAATGGAATAATAATTAAATGGTAAAATAATTAGAGTTACAAATGTAGTAATAGTGTTTTAGAGATACATGTGATATTATACGATAAAGCTTTTGATTAATGTACTTACACCCTTCCTTGATAACCTGGTGGTGAGAGACAAAGGACCAGCCTTGCTTCTGGCATGCCAAGAAAGTTCATGTCCAGGTTCCTCAGTTCTTGAGTGGGAGGTGTAGAGCTTAGGAGAAGCTACAGAGCTAAGAGCTGTTGAAGCTAACTTAAGAGTTTTACTTAACTAACTGACTTAAACTTACAATTAAGAACTAACAGACTTATAGACTAATAAACAAAGAAGCCTTGAAGCTCGAAACTTAGGAACCCATAAGCTTAGAAATTAGGAAGCTTAAAAAAAAACTTTCTTGGCATGGCGGGTCACCTCTCCTATAGGGCTTGAGTACTTGAGCCCTCCTTCTATGTCCAGACTTAGTTTCCTCACCCACAAAATGTCAGGGGACACTTACTCCATAGTTTGTGCGTACTGATGACATATACATACATATTAATGACATTAGCTCATTCTCACATTTGTTATTTCTGTCCTACCCACTTATTTTGGTTCTTTCCTTGTGGTTTACCTGTTAAGTTTCAATAGGGTATGAACTTAGGAAGCCCCCTATGCCACCCTGCTTCAAGCATCCTTTATCTGGCTATGTTAAAGGTCGCAGCCATATATGAACCTTATGCTTTAGCTCATCACCACCTATCTAGGTGAAAGGTCCCGAACATATGTCTGCTAACTTTGCCATAGCTCAGCATACAGGATGTGGTCTGTAGGTCCCTTGCGTTAACAGCCAAAATGCTTTAATATAAACCTATAAATCTATGATAATAAAACAAATAATCAAATTCATAAGAAAATAAGAAGTCCATAAGAAAAGATATATATATATATATATATATATATATATAGGCAAGCAAGCAGGCTAGCCTTATAGGCCAGCAGTTCTCAACCAGAGGTCTGCGGACCCCTGGGGGTCTGTGAGCCCTTTCAGGGAGGCTGAGGAGCCCCACAGCTGAAACCCGGTGCCCCAGCACTGAAGCTGAGAGCGGCATGGGGCTGAAGTCGGCGCATCCCACCCACCCTGCGCCCGGAAGCCGGGAGTGGTGCAGGGCTGAAGCCGGCAGCCTCCCCCTGAGCTGGGAGCAGTGTGGGGCTGAAGCCGGTGGCCACCTCCCTGCCGGGAGTGGCACGGGGCTGAAGCTCAGAGCCCTGCCCCCGCCCCCCCGCTGAAGCTGGGAGCTGCCCTGGGAGCCTCCCGGACCCGTACACAGCCCCTAGCTACCCCCTGAACCATGAGCTACGGCCCTGCCTGCACCCTGAGCTACTCCCCTCACTTCACACAGCCCATAGCTACCCCCTGCCCGCACCCTGAGCTACTCCCCTCACTTCACACAGCCCCTAGCTACCCCCCTGCCTGCACCCTTAGCTACTCCCCTCACTTCACACAGCCCGTAGCTACCCCCCTGCCTGCACCCTTAGCTACTCCCCTGCCTGCACCCTGAGCTACCCCCCTGCCTGCACCCTGAGCTACTCCCCTCACTTCACACAGCCCCTAGCTACTCCCCTGCCTGCACCCTGAGCTACTCCCCTCACTTCACACAGCCCCTAGCTACCCCCCTGCCTGCACCCTTAGCTACTCCCCTCACTTCACACAGCCCGTAGCTACCCCCCTGCCTGCACCCTGAGCTACCCCCCTGCCTGCACCCTGAGCTACTCCCCTCACTTCACACAGCCCCTAGCTACTCCCCTGCCTGCACCCTGAGCTACCCCCCTGCCTGCACCCTGAGCTACTGCCCTCACTTCACAGAGCCCCTAGCTACCCCCTGCCTGCACCCTGAGCTACCCCCCTGCCTGCACACAGCCCCTAGCTACCCCCGCCTGCACCCTGAGCTACTCCCCTGCCTGCACACAGCCCTTAGCTACCCCCGCCTGCACCCTGAGCTACTCCCCTGCCTGCACACAGCCCCTAGCTACCCCCCTGCCTGCACCCTTAGCTACTCCCCTCACTTCACACAGCCCGTAGCTACCCCCCTGCCTGCACCCTGAGCTACCCCCCTGCCTGCACCCTGAGCTACTCCCCTCACTTCACACAGCCCCTAGCTACTCCCCTGCCTGCACCCTGAGCTACCCCCCTGCCTGCACCCTGAGCTACTGCCCTCACTTCACAGAGCCCCTAGCTACCCCCTGCCTGCACCCTGAGCTACTCCCCTGCCTGCACACAGCCCTTAGCTACCCCCGCCTGCACCCTGAGCTACTCCCCTGCCTGCACACAGCCCTTAGCTACCCCCTGCCTGCACCCTGAGCTACCCCCCTGCCTGCACACAGCCCCTAGCTACCCCCGCCTGCACCCTGAGCTACTCCCCTGCCTGCACACAGCCCTTAGCTACACCCGCCTGCACCCTGAGCTACTCCCCTGCCTGCACACAGCCCCTAGCTACCCCCCTGCCTGCACCCTGAGCTACTCCCCTCACTTCACACAGCCCCTAGCTACCCCCTGCCTGCACCCTGAGCTACCCCCTGCCTGCACCCTGAGCTACCCCCTGCCTGCACCCTGAGCTACTCCCCTCACTTCACACAGCCCCTAGCTACCCCTTCCCTGCACCCTGAGTGGTATTCAAACTTTTTGAATTAGCCCCCCCATTGGGTTATATTTTTTGGTTGCATCCCTGCAAAGCCCAGACAGGCTGGGTGGCCTCCTGAGTGAATCAGGGGGTGGAGGTGGCTCTCCCTCCCATTTTGCGGAGCTGGGTCAAGCCCTGCCAGCTCTTGCCCCCCCAAATAGAAGTAAAACGATGCCTATGCCCAAGGATCTGTCCCCTGCCACCCCCCCACCCCCGGCCTGGAGCCCTGAGTTCCCACCCCCCCGCCCAATGCTGGGCCCTGGCATTTTTATAGCATGTTGTGGGGGGCCTGAACAAGAAAAAATTTGAGACCCCCTGCCACAGGCTACATGGGCAGAGCAGCTGCTGTCAGTGGCCCCCGGCAGCAGTCCTGGGATGGTCGGAGCAGCTGCTGCTCAGCAGCCCCTGGCAGCTGGAGTCGATGGCCCTGGACCCCCCCTCAGCAGCAGGCCCCCGGGGTGCCCCCCCAGCAGCGGCCCTCCACCCCCCCAAGATTAGACAGGGATGTTTATAGTGTAAGTCATGGACAGGTCATGGGCTGTGAATTTTTGTTTACTGCCCATGATCTGTCCATGAATTTTACTGAAAATATCTGTGATTAAATTGTAGCATTACCCATGCATAATGGGTGTGAGGGGTCTTAACTACTACTCCAGGTGTTCAGTTGGAATACCATCTGGGTTGCAGCCCTATGGCCTTCCTGTAGGTGGAGGATTGATTTCTGTCTGCCCCATCTCCACTAGGTTCACCCCTGGAGACAAAGGAGGGAGCGAGGAGGGGTAAATTTCAGCTGCTGTCCAAACAGCAGCAGGGAGCCATCTTCAGTGGTTGCAGTACAGGAAATATCACAACTGAAATCAACACTCCTTTGAATACCATTTGCTGATGGGTCAGACAGCGCTGGCTGGTAACTCCATATAGTCAGTATACCAGCCAGTGGCTGGATATAAAGGAGATACCCAGGTGTAGTTTACATTGCATATTCCTCAGCTCATCCATCCCCCAGCCCCGACTTTGCATTGTGAAATTCAGGGTTCTTTCTCAGTTATTTTATGCTGCTTTGTTTTTGCCAGGCATTCCCAAATATGTATGTGTGGGGATAACTGCACCACTTTTTCTGATAGTATCAGATATACTTTGTATACTGACTTAAATTTATTCCAGCTATATGTGTTTTTAAAGTAACTTGAAAGGTAAACACCATAACATGTGATACACAAGTCACATTTTGTTGCATCCTTGGCTAAAATGTTAGAATATTTTGAAGTGTCAACCTGTGAATACAAACTTTTGCTGATGAGGAAAGAATTAAGTATACAGGGTTTTCTTTTGATGTTTCCCTGACATATGGTGCTTCTAACCCAGTGACAAATTAATTGACTAGATATAAAAGAGATGGACAGCGCTTAGCAATAAAGGACAGGATATGCATTACAAGACAGCTGGTTCTGCCACTGCTGGACTATGGAGACAATACACATCGGACAGCTAATGAGTCTCTGTTGCATGAGATAGATTCTCTTTATAATAGAATTGCACGCTTTGTCTCTAAATGGGGTTATTATACACCCCATTGCACAATGTTTGAAGAGCTTGGTTGGCCCTTGTAGTAGGTTAGGAGAGAAATAAATTGGAAAACAATTGCACATAAGACCTTCAATCCATCAACTGGTCCATACTTATCCAAATTACCGGTATACGCTCCCAAAATACAAATCTGTGATACATTCAGAGATGGAGTGTTAACACAGAGAAGCCTGGTTTTCACAAGGCCACTTTTTCATTTGCTGTTGCTTTTTAAACATACAAAAAGTTTGAAACCAAAGTAACAAAAAATGTTAGAAGTCACTTTTAGAGACATAGTGAAACTCTGTGCAGCAGAATGAAAGTTCCATGTAATGCTTTGCATGTGCAAATTGTAGTTCATGTTACAGTGGGCTGCCTGGTTACAGAGGAGGAGTTCTGTGAAAAAATCACACCACCTCTTAGATTTTAAGGCCAGAAGGGCCCACTGTGATCATCTAGTCTGCCTTCCTGTTTAACATAGGCCCGAGGACTTCCCTAAATCAGTTCGTCTCTGAACTAGAGGATAGCCTTAGAAAAATTTCCAATCTTGATTTTAAAATTGCCAGCGGTGGAGAATCCACCACAGCCCTTGGTAAGTTGTTCCAATAGTTACTTATGTTCTCTGTTAAAAACGTATGCCTTATTTTCAGTCTGAATTTCTCTAGTTTCAGCTTTCAGCAATTGGATCTTGTTAGATCTTTGTCTGTTAGACTGAAGAGACCACTGTCACACATTTGTTCTCCATGTGTGTACTTACAGATTGTATTCAAATCATCCCTTAATCTGCTCTTTGTTAAAATAAATGGATTGAGCACCTTGAATCTATCAGGTTTCAGAGTAACAGCCGTGTTAGTCTGTATTCGCAAAAAGAAAAGGAGGACTTGTGGCACCTTAGAGACTAACCAATTTATTTGAGCATGAGCTTTCGTGAGCTACAGCTCACTTCATCGGATGCATACTGTGGAAATTGCAGAAGACATTATATACACAGACACCATGAAACAATACCTCCTCCCACCCCACTCTCCTGCTGGTAATAGCTTATCTAAAGTGATCATCAAGTTGGGCCATTTCCAGCACAAATCCAGGTTTTCTCACCCTCCGCCCCCCCACAGACAAACTCACTCTCTTGCTGGTAATAGCCCATCCAAAGTGACCACTGTCTTCACAATGTGTATTCATGCAGTTGATAGATTTCCACTCCATACGGCTAATCATGCAGTTGATAGATTTCCACTTTGGATGGGCTATTACCAGCAAGAAAGTGAGTTTGTCTGTGGGGGGGCGGAGGGTGAGAAAACCTGGATTTGTGCTGGAAATGGCCCAACTTGATGATCACTTTAGATAAGCTATTACCAGCAGGAGAGTGGGGTGGGAGGAGGTATTGTTTGATGGTCTCTGTGTATATAATGTCTTCTGCAATTTCCACAGTATGCATCCGATGAAGTGAGCTGTAGCTCACGAAAGCTCATGCTCAAATAAATTGGTTAGTCTCTAAGGTGCCACAAGTCCTCCTTTTCTTTTTTTTGAATCTATCACTATCAGGAATGTTTTCCAATCCTTGAATCATTCTTCTTGCTTTTCTCTTAACCCTCTACAATTTATCATCATATTTCTTGAATTGTGGGCACCAGAACTGGACACAGTATTTGAGTAGTATTTGCACCAGTGCCAAATACAGAAGTAATATAACTTCCCTACTTCTATTTGATATTTCCCTTTTTATACAGCTGAGGACTGT
Organism: Natator depressus; assembly: GCF_965152275.1. Classification (NCBI taxonomy): domain Eukaryota; kingdom Metazoa; phylum Chordata; order Testudines; family Cheloniidae; genus Natator; species Natator depressus. Next base: position 117,967,062 of record NC_134240.1, on the reverse strand, counting down.
GTTACCTCTTGTGGCCACAGCATCCCACTGGAAGTTCATGTTCAGCTGCTTATCCACCATGCCCCCTAAATCTCTTTCAGAGTCACTGCTTCCCAGGATAGAGTCCCCCATCCTGTAAGTGTGGCCTACATTTTGTGTTCCTAGATGTATAATTTTACACTTAGCCATATTACAATGCATATTGTTTGTTTGTGTCCATCTCACCAAGCAATCCAGATCACTCTGTATCAGTGACCTGTCCTCTTCATTATTTACCATTCCCCCAAACTTTATGTCATCTGCACACTTTATGAGTGATGATTTTGTGTTTTCTGCCAGGCATTGATAAAAACTTATAAGGGGTACCTCTGAATAAATTATCATAGTTTAAGACCAGGATTTTCAAAAGTAACTTGTGATTTTTGGATGCTCAACTAGATATGCTTTAAAAGGTCCCAATTTTTCAGAAAGTGCTGAAAACCAGGCCCTGTGAAGATGTTAAGGTTGGGCATCCAAAAGTTGAGGGATCCCAAATCACGCCTCACTTTTGAAAATCTTGGCCCAGGTACCATACAATGTTGAGTGATGAATATAGATCATGCACAGCAATTACACACTGTTGTAGGTCTCCTTTTTTCACACCCACAGAAGAATCCCAACTAAGGATAGCTGCACCATCCATGAAGCAGTAGGTGAAAAGGATGTTCATCAAAGCCAGTCTAAATGACCAAGCCTGCCTACTTCCTACTCAGTCGTTTTGTCATCTTCAACCTGGAAGTCTAGGTCCCTTTATTCAGTCCTTGTCTTTTAGTTCTGTTTCTGTTCAAACATGCTTCTTTTCCCCTTCCAGCTCTCCTGGGAGCAGAGAAGGATAAGATAGAAGATGGGTTTTTTAAATTAAAAAATGAGTAAAAAGGATAAAAAAACACAGAGAGAGAGACAGTAAATGAGCCCCCAAATACAAAACAACTTGTTGTAAATGAGAGGACCAGACCTACTGCAGGCAGCCTTCCTAATGCTTGCTCCCTTGTGCTTAGACTCTAGACTTGACCAGGATCAGCATCTTCTACAAAAAATGTCCAGAAGTTCACTGGCCCCACAGTCTCCTAATCTGCCTCATGGAGTCCCAGTATAACACTACAGCTTCTTCTATCTGTCAGGCTCCAGACTCACCTTGTGATGACATGATATCCATTGCCCTGCTTTTCTTACCAGACCCACCCCCTTTCTACTCTTCCTATTTACTTTCCATCCATGTTTTTTAGCCTTTCAGGTGTTCTGAGGATTAGCTGAGTTCAGTATCTCCTGAGTTCCTCTCCTTTCTGGACCCTGTCAGCAAGCTAGTGCTCCCTCTCCAGATCAGATAAGCAACTGGGGATGTTCTGTCCATGCTCTCTTCTCCTTTGCTCTTTGTGTCAGGATTGCATCATTCATTGGCCCTACCCTAACTTTCATTGGCCATTGTCTTCCTCAACAACTTCTAAAGAAGATCACTACTTCCTTCTGCCAACTTTCTCCAGTACAATTGACCTGCTTACCAGAAAACCCAATGTCACCTGAAAGTGAGAATAGGCATTTGCATGGCACTGTCATAGCCGGTGTCGCAAGATATTTACATGCCAGATGCGCTAAGGATTCATATGTCCTTTCATGCTTCAACCACCATTCCACAGACATGCTTCCATGCTGATGACGGGTTCTGCTCAATAACAATTCAAAACAGTGTGGACCAATGCATGTTCATTTTCATCATCTGAGTCAGATGCCACCAGCAGAAGATTGATTATCTTTTTTTGGTGGTTCGGGTTCTGTAGTTTCTGCATTGGAGTGTTGCTCTTTTAAGACATCTGAAAGAATGCTCCACATCTCGTCCCTCTCAGATTTTGGAAGGCACTTCAGATTTTTAAAGCTTGGGTGGAATGCTTTAGCTATCCTCAGAAATCTCACATTGGTACCTTCTTTGCGTTTTGTCAAATCTGCTGTGAAAGTGTTCTTAAAATGAACAACATGTGCTGGGTCATCATGCGAGACTGCTATAATATGAACTATATGGCAGAATATGGGTAAAACAGAGCAGGAGGCATACAAGTCTCTCCCAAGGAGTCCAGTCACAAATTTAATTAATGCATTATTTTTTTAATGGGTGTCATCAGTATGATGCATGGAAGCATGTCCTCTGGAATGGTGGCCGAAGCATGAAGGGACATATGAATGTTTTGCATATCTGGCACATAAATACCTTCCAATGCTACAAAAGTCTCATGCAAACCCCTGTTTTCACTTTCAGGTGACACTGTAAATAAGAAGCGGGCAGCGTTATCTTCCACAAATGTAAACAAACTTGTTTGTCTTAGCAGTTGGCTGAATAAGAAGTAGGACTGAGGGGACTTGTGTCAGAGTGGTAGCCATGTTAGTCTGTATCAGCAAAAACAATGAGGAGTACTTGTGGCGCCTTAGAGACGAACACATTTATTTGGGCATAAACTTTCATGGAAGTTTTACACTGCTTTGGTTTTGAATGCAGTTATGTAACAAAAAAAAAATCTACATTTGTGAGTTGCACTTTCATGATTAAGAGATTGCACTACAATACTTGTATGAGGTGAATTGAAAAATACTATTTCTTTTATCATTTTTACAGTGCAAATATTTGTAATAAAAATAATAATATAAAGTGAGCACTGTACACTTTGTATTCAGTGTTGTAATTTAAGTTAATATATTTGAAAATGTAGAAAAACATTCAAAAATATTTAATACATTTCAATTGGGATTCTATTGTTTAACAGTGCGATTAAAACTGCGATTAATCGCGATTATTTTTTTGAGTTAATAGTGTGAGTTAACTGCAATTAATCAATAGCCCTAGTTCTAAGCCTTCATTTGATAAGCACAACCTCAAGTGTTAAAATTGTGAGTCAGGCCCCCCAAAATCACGAGATTGGCCTAAAAATGATATTTTTAAAAAAGTTTTTTATTTGCGTTTTGGTTTTGAGCCTTTTGGATGTACACATTTTCCATCCTTTCTCTGCAACCACAAGGGCTAGAAACTTGTTTTTTAAATGATAGCTGAAATTCTCATAATCACGTTACTGCAGGAGCGGGGTACCAAGAAAAACACCAAGTATTGAGAGACGTGGCAACACTGGTAAAAGAACATTTCTACGCTCACAGCATACAGAAGGGGGATCATTCTTTCTCATTATCTAACAAACTTAGATGCCTGCTATGTCTTTTTTTTGTAGAAGGATGATTATATTTAATAATAATAATTATCTCAGTCTGAGTGGTCGGGTTGCCATCTCTGAGGTACAAAAAAACAGGACATCCAGGATGATCCCAGGCCCAGAAAACTGAACAGCTGGTAGTGTGTACTGAGCACATTTACAAATTTCCCAGGACAGCCTCTTCAAAAAAGGGATGATCTTGGGAAAACCTGGACAGGTAGCAACATCACTGAGAGTGGTGAAGCATTAGCCCCATTGAAATGTGCAAAGCCATGATATGGACCATACATAATACACGTATTTACTCAGGTAAAATAAATTAGACCTTAAACCATATTTGGAAGCAGCCTTTCATCATTGAAAGCCTCAAGTGGCCATGGAGTTCCTCTGGGAACTTATGGCTTGTTACATCCATGTACTGCATAGGTTCTGTTGTAATGTGTGGGACGAGAAGACATGTGACAAGGAAAAATTGCTCACTGGTAATTGTGTTTGTCATAGTCATCCATAATTTTCCTTTCCTCCCACATCCCCTTGGGGGCTCTCTCAATTAGTGCTGTGTGTTGTTTGGTTTTCTTATATATTTATTTGCTCTGCAGGATTCTATTTGGAGGAGAAATTGGGTGGGCTGGTTCTTTTATACAGGCTGTGATTGACAGTTTGGTTGACTCCTTACTTCCAGATTGGTGGAGCTATATCCCTTAGTGTAATGTGATGGGGGTGGGAGAAGGGGACTACAATAAACACAATTACTGGTAAGTAATTTTCTCCTTGACTACATTTCTGGTGACTCTGTTTTATAGCCTCTGTGCCAAAGCAGGTTTGCTGATGACAGTGTTTAAGAATATTTAATTCTTGGTACAAACTAGCTGGGTGTTTCTCTTAATGAGCTATCCCACTGCTATCACAGCAACTTTAAACACCTTATGGCTAGCAAGGCAGAGACTGACACACAGGCAGCTTTGTTTCTGCAAATAGCTGCTAGATTTACTTGCATCTTTCAGCTGGGTTGATATAAATACAGGTTGTCCTGTTGTTACTGTGACAGCAAATAAGAGCACTTATGAACTGTTGCTCTTCTGCTTGTCTTGTCTCTTAGGAAAAGGAAAAGCTGTATGTAGAGCTGAAGCACATCTTGGCCCGGCAGCCTGGGCCCGAAGCGGCAGAACAGTTGCAGCTCTACCGGCACACCCTCCGAGAGAAGACCAAGCAACTGAAAGTAAGAGATGCCCTTCATGGGCTTAATCAGAAAGGGAGTCCCTCTGAAGGGCTGCTATGCTTATAGGATTACATCAGTGCTTTGCACAGGGAAGTCTGTCTTCCCAAGGAGTCTTTCGGTGCTGAGAACCTGAGCCTCAATCTCTGCCTGGAGGTGGGGGCAAGGAGTTAAAAATGTTTCACTGTCAGGGGGTTTTCAGAAGACTGTAATTCTTCACAGTGCTTTCACTGCTTTTGTGCAGCCTGGCCAATAATACTGCAGTGCAGTAAGGGGGATAGCAAGTGAGAGAAGATAAGAAAGAATAATGTCAGGGAAAATGGAACAAGCTCTTTAAAATAGGACACTTCCTAAACTATAGCTGCGTATCAAAAGACACCTTTGTTTTCCTGTGATGTTACTTGGCTATACGGTTATTTAGCAGTTCAGCCGTTTCCTCTCAGCTTTTTATGCATCCATATTCCACACTAAGCTGTGATGCCAAAGACTTTTTAACTGTGAGGAATGCGCATAGTTTTCTTCATTTACGAGTCTTGTCTTGTCCTAAACAAATATTTCTGATGTTTGTCAAAAAAGGATAATTCAACGTTTCCCTACATTCTCCATGAAACACTGGCCTAAGAGTCACAGCTCTTCCCACCTCACTGCCAAAAAATTATCAGGATGTTGGAAGGAGTTCAGAGGGGAATAGCAATAATGACAAAAGGCCGAAAATACTGGTTTACTAGGAAAGATTAAAATAACTGGATATGCTCAGCTTGATTAGTCAATAGATACAAGTAAGAGGACAAGTAGGACCAACAGTCAAAGATGAAGAATAACTATAAAATGTCTCTACAAGCAAAGACTGACCCATCAGTTGAGAAGCATCCTTTCTAAGAATCGTCTGAAACCTAACCATTTCCATTAGCCGTTGAGGGCACATCAATAAGTAGATCTTCCATTTCATCCAAATAAATCTGTGAAAGAACACCTTGTATTTCAGTCCAGGAATAGCATGCTGTGTAAATATTACTAACTCAACAGGTTTACCTGGACAAGATATAGGGCCTGTTTATTGGTCTGCCCTCAGAGGCTAACGGAAACGGTTACATTTCAGAAATTGACTTCTTTTTCATAGATTCATAGATTTTTAATGCCAGAAGAGACCATTGGATCATCTTGTCTGACTTCCTGTCTAGCACAGGGCAGAGAGTTTCATCCAGTTATCCCTGTATTGAACCCAGTAACTTATGTCTCACTAAAGCTTATCTTCCAGAAAGGGATCCTGTCTTGATGTGAAGACTTCAACAGATGCAGAATCCACCACTTCCCTTGGTTTTGTTCCAATGGTGTTTTGGTTCTGAAGTGGACAGAACTGTACATGTTACTGTGGGTACATTGACGAGCACTTACATGACATTTCTATGGTCTACAGTACAGTGTTGTGTAATGCCAGTGCTACCTGTTAACTGTGCTTTCTGTATGAAAGTCCATAATAATATTCATGGCCTCTCTGCTGGGGAAAACAAATGGAGGTTGTTTTACTAATGTGTAAGCTTCCTAAGCATTCTGAGAATAGAATTTAGTAATATTATGTTTATTTGTTTCATTAAACAAAGAAGAAATGAAAGTGCAATTAGAATATTAAAGTACAGCATATTACAGCATATTACAGCATATTACAGCATATTATTGTAATATGCTATAATACAGCATATTACTCTAAACGCTCATCCACATGGACATTTTGAGATACTACAGATACATGAGGCTTAATTTCATTTTTTTCTTAAATGAGTGAAATCTACTAATAAGTGAGTCAAAAACATTTTCACACTCCTTTTAACATGCTAGTGGAAACTTCCTAAATTCTTGTTATTTCTCTCACAGAGCATTATGCGTACATTAGTGTCATGTCTTATTACAGGGCTGACAAGAGTAATCTATCTTAACCCCTTGTCACTAGAAGTAAGGATTTCCTGGTTCTGAAGAGCTGCCTCATGGAAAACTTTTTGAAGGTGTGATCATGAGAAGCAATTCTACTTATATGTAATGTAGGGCTCTTCCCTTGTTCTTGACTATATGAAAGCAAGAGCCTTCTCCCAAGAATTCATCTGCTCCTTCAGCTCCTTTCCCTGTTGAAGTCATCATCTTCTATTTCTGCATCATAATCAACTCTGCACCAACCATGGGGAAAATCCTCCAGGAGCAGATGATGTTTACCCTCAATAAACAAGGAGCCTGTTTTTATGTAAATCTTAGTTATCTGGAAGAAGAGAAAAGAAATGCAAAAAATGTAAAATAGAAGCAGGAGTTTAGCAAAGATGAATGTGATTCAAAGTTTTCCTTAGAGTTCTCATTGGTCTTGAATGCATTAAATTGCTGCTGTGTACATTTTTACTTCCTCACACACACTATTGTATTAGCAAACAGGCATACATGCTATTCTCCTGTCCCAGGTCAACATATACTTATGGGTTGAGTAAAAACTTCACTGAGACAGATAGCTGTGAACTCACCCTTTGGTTTATGTAACTGTAAGGCTAGAGCTGCCTTGTGGAATAACCTGCGAGGCATCAGTGTCCCTGACATCCTCCTGAGGCTAATTCAAGACCTACTTAATGACTCAGAGGCATGGGTGCATTGAGGGACCTTCAGGTCTCACAGATTTCACACTAGATCCAGAGTGAAGTAGGGATATGTCCTGGCTGCAGCCCTGTTCTGCTGCACAATAGATTGCTTCCTTGAACATATCTCCACAAATATCGGTATAACTGTCAATTTAACTTCTTTTACCAACCCAGATTATGCGGATGATGTCATCCTCTTTGGTCAGGATGTAAACAATCTTAAAGCTACACTAGAGAGCTTCCAGCACGAGGCACCTGCTCTTGGGCCAAGGATTTCTTGGGTAAAAGCAAAAATCCAGAGTGTTGGCACAAAAGTTGTGGTATAAGACATCTCTGCTTCTGGACAAACCCATGGAAGTAGTGGATAACTTCATCTACCTAAAAAGAAAAGGAGTACTTGTGGCACCTTAGAGACTAACAAATTTATTTGAGCATAAGCTTTTGTGAGCTACAGCTCACTTCATCGGATGCATCTGATGAAGTGAGTTGTAGCTCAAGAAAGCTTATGCTCAAATAAATGGGTTAGTCTCTAAGGTGCCACAAGTACTCCTTTTCTTTTTGCGAATACAGACTAACACGGCTGCTACTCTGAAACCTTCATCTACCTAGGCAATAAATTGTCTTCAAACAGATGCAGCCCACCAGACATTCTAAGGAGAACTGGTTTAGCAGCCTCGGCCATGGAGGAGCTGCATATGGTCTGGAGTGAACAAAAGTTGGAACTATATACAAAAGTATGGATTTATGAAGCCTGCACGCGTCAGATTCTCTTAGGTGGATCTGAAACAGGGACGTTGCTTAAACAAAACATAAGAAAGTTGGTGCCATTTCATATGCATTGTCAGCAATGACTACTGGGTATAAGATGGTTTGACTTTATCAGTAATAGGGATGTAGCATTGAGTACTGGCCCAGAGAGGACTGAAGTCATCATTGGCCACTGCTGACTTTTTGGTCATGTTGCCCACCTTGAGACAAAATCCCTGCACATCAAACTGAAGATTGGCCTTGAGATGAAGCGGGAATGCTGCCTGGTCATGGACTGGTGGTGGCCATGTGGTCGCCTGTGTTTAACCTGGCTGCATCAGATCCTTAATAACTCTTAGATGCCTGGAATAAAGCTGTACAGAGTTCTCACGGACACTCGGTGCTCTGGACCTCTGCTGTCGAAGGGTACGGTTGTTGTTATTGTAAGGATAAGCCCCCACTTAAGACAAAAGGAGTATGTGAACCCACCCACAGGCTTTTGCTGAATATTGTTTTGGGCAGGGGTGTGTGGGCGTGTGTGTGTATGAAGGAGAACAGTCAAAAAACTGGGAGAGACCGAGGACAGAACAGTGAGCGAGGTAGAGGCAAAAAACAAGAAAGCCAAGCAGTAGCCGATGAGCACAGTGTGACCCTGGAAAAAACGAGAGAGAATTTTTGGGTCTGTTGACTAAGGAGGCTTGGGGTTATAAGTAAGGCAAAGATTTTGTCACAGTTATTTTTAGTAAAAGTCATGGACAGGTCACAGGCAATAAACAAAAATTCACGGAGCCCGTGACCTATCCGTGACTTTACTAAAAATAACTGGGAGCAGGGCTACATAGGGGGAGGAATGGAGTCCAATGGGTGAGGGGGGGGACTGTCAGGCAAAGACCCCTGGCTCCAGCGGATGCAGCAGGGGGCACAGCCAGGAGGGGGCGCACGGCCCAGGGATGCTGTGGGGCAGGGGCGCAGAGCCCCTGCTGCAGCTCCCACCACGGGGCTGGGGCACATGACCCCAGCTGCAGCCCCTGGCAGAAGCTGCCAGGCTCGGGCGCACAGCCAGGCTGCAGTCCCCCCACTCCTTGCAAACCACAGGGCAGGGGCTGCAGGGTCCTGATTCCAGCTCTCCAGCTTGCAGTTGCAAGCTGTTGCAGCAGGGCAAGGGCGCACAGTCCTGCCTCAAGCTCCCGCTTCAGCTGCTGTCAGCTGAAGGTGGAAGAAGTCACAAAGGTCCGGTAAAGTCACGGAATCCATGACTGCTGTGACCTCCGTGACTAAATTGTAGCCTTAGTTATAAGCTAAGAAACTGCTCCTATTGTTCTTGGTTCCTCCTGCATTTGGAGAAGCAGGACTTTATGTGTTCCTTGTAAATAAACAATGTTGCATCATAGAAAATACCTGACTCTCACCAATTTCTCTTCCTAACTGGAACATCTCCAGGGCTCCAAACTTTGACTAGTCTCAATATTCTTCTTTCTGCAGCAGGAAAGTGCTTTTGGTATGACCCTATTTCCAAATTAATTGATTTAAGTGGGATTGGGATCATGCCAATAATTGTATCGCATGATGCCATATTGCTTATGTGGAGTTAATTATATTCTATAATACAGTGGGTCCTCTTGAACAAAAATGCAATATTAAAGTTCCTGTTCGCTTCTGATGAGGCAGGTCTTGTAAAGTCTGCATGAAATAGGTATTTATGAGTGTCTTGAAAGGGTGCACAACAGAAGGTACATTAATGCTAGTAGAAGAGGATGACTTTTCAACTATGTCTAAAATCGTCCTTCAGTTGGAAACATTAATGACGTAATGGTATAGGCAGATGGCAGAAAGATTCCAGAGTAACATTTGCTCTACTCCCTGGAAGTCTAGACCACAGCCAGCTCTCTCCTGATTAATAAAGATAGAAAGCACAACTCTAACTGCAAGCATTTTGAAATGTCCGGCTCACATTATATCTCTCAGCTCTCCCTCATTAAACTGGACAACTTTCATTTTAAGAGCCACAGTTTTCTCTAACCCCCACAAATATGCCTTTACCTTACTTTCACTGCTGAAAATTATTTACATCAGAAATTAATAATCAAGACACTGAAATGCTAGGAAAATATAACTTGTGGTAAAGAGATGGATCCTATGCCATTTTAAAACTCCCTGCTTAATTATTTGTCTGTGCTCCTTGTTTTGGGTCTTTGGCTCACATTTGGGTCCAGGAAGGTGGAAGACTACAGTAAATGTTGTTAATGTCACTCAAAAGATGCTTGGTGAGATACGCAGTGTAGCTTTAACTCTGTAAACTGTCTTCAGGTGGGCAGGGATTTTATCTGATGGGGAGAAGGGAGTGTGTGAAAGATGTAACCTGTGAAGCTGTGAAGCTTATTTTTTGCTTTTGGTTGGTTAGGTTTTGTCTTCAGAACTGAACATGTATGAATCACAGAGTCAAGAGTACAAGTATGAAATAGAGAGACTGGGCAATGAGCTCCTGAATGTGAAGAAGAAATACCTAACCCAGAAACGCAAGGAACAGCAGACCAAGTAAGGAATAATGTTAATTCTCTTGATCCGTCTCTCCAGCTAACCCTCATCCTTAGGCATGGCCCACCTCAGTTGCATCTGAGTGCCTACAAAGATATAAATGCAGAAAAGTTTGGGTGCTCTCAGAGTTCTTCCCTCTTCTCCTTGAGCAGGTCTAGACATTTTTAAAAAAAACCTTTAAATGTTTTTCTTTCGCATGTTCCTCTTCCTCCCTTTCTTTTCTCCCATCTTCTTGTATGTCTTCCATCTTCCTCTTCCTTTCTCCGTCCTGTTCTTCCATTCTCTAGTCTCCTTTTTTTGGCAACACTTACAGTATATTTGCTGCTTCAGGGTTGTATGTTACTATGTGAATGCTATTGCATTAGGATGGGATTTGTCATCACAGGTTGGGCACTAAGAAAGCACTGTTCCCCCACGAACACAACTGAACAGTTCCATGGTTCACAAAGATCACCTGTCATAATTGTGGTGACTTCTGAGAGAGCCTAGGGCCATCCTATTGAGGTACCTGGAGATCAGTGCAAGGACTGTGAATTTGATCTGATATTGGGAAGGGAGAAAACTGCATTGAGTGGAGCACTGGGGTGATATGTTTGCTTTGGTCTGAATCTCTTAGCAGATGCAATGCAGCATGTTACACCAGCTGGAGCTATTTTTAAGGCTCTTGTATTCATTCCTATGTTACCCGCACAATATAGGGCACCCCACCTATACCCTACCGAGGGCTCAAGGCATGACCTGGTCAATTTAGGCACCACCACATTTTCCTGACCGAGGGCTCAGGGTGTAAGGCACCTACTCTTTCCCATGGGGCTCCAGGAGAAACCTGGCCAATTTAAGTACCTGCCATTTCCCACGGGTCTCCAGGCTCTACGGGTCTGCGTTACCTTTTCCCAGTGAAAGAGTCTTACACAGCTGTGCTTTAAACATCTATTTATTAGCAACACACACAGAATACGTGTAACAAACAAATCTCTTATGCTCACCACTCCCAATATACAGACAAATTTCTCCTGTTGGCCAGTCAGGATCCACTCATCTGAGGGTTCCCGGCGATGCCTCTGCATGTCATGGTCGTGCAGGGGGTCAGAGTTCCAACAGCTTGATGTTGAACTGTGGTCTGGAAATGGTTCCCAAAGAGCATTGTTTTTCATTTACATTATATAGGTAAAATGAGCTACCTCCTTCAAACTTATCACATTGTCCCACACTCCTAGATAACAAAAAATTTAAGCAATTACACACTGGCACCTGTGTGTCCTCCTTCCTGCCCAAGTTTTTATACATTTTTATCTTTCATGCCTTCTATGAAATTGTAACTTAGTTGTAACTTAGTTGTCACCTCCTCTGTTTATGCAGATGGTCAGCATAAAAATGCTGGTCAGAGCTTATTTTACCATTTATTGGATCAGTGTGCCCAGATCTGCATCCACCAGCATGGGGTGGATCGCCTGGCCTGCAAAAGATGAGAAGAAGCATTCATTGCCATTATTGCTAAGGGCCATGAGACTGTAAACTATCCTTATCGTTGGTGCGAGGACATACTTAGTTGAGGGTAATGTAGTGGTGTGTGCCACTTCTTCTAAGTGTATCCCCTCACTTACCAACATCACTTTGCTCATGGCTGGGTTGAGCTTCAGCCAGCTGCCCTTTTTTTTTGTACCTAGTTAGTCACTAGTGTTTTAGCCAATGCTGAATGTTTTAGTTTGATGGTAGGTAATTTCCCTCTACAGTCACAGAGCACAGTTGAGCATTCAAACCAGCTGCTCTCAATTTTCAGAAGTGACCAGTGTTTTTTGGGTGTTCCACTTGTGATGTCTTAAAGGGGCCTAATTTTCAGGTGGTGGGTGCTTGACACAGTCTGAAAATCAGGCCCCATTATGGTGCCTCAAGTTGAACCCAGAATCACTAGTCATGTTTGGAAATGTAGATATTTTCCCCAAGGAGAGGTTTCTAGGGGATGATGTAATTTTGCAGTTGGATGGTTTGATTTCCAGTAATGTTTTTTTGCATGAGCCAGTTTTCCTTCCACCCATCTTCTCCCCGAGCCTGCCCCCTCAGACACTCCAAACTCCATTTTTCCATTTTTGTTGACTGTGATTCAAAGCTACCTGCATTTGTCTTTGCCTTAACTGTATTTTAGAGAGCAAACAGTACTGATGGTGGAACTAGCAAAATAGTCAGTGATAACAAGTGACCTTTGTCCGTCTGCAAATTGTATAAAGCTGCCTCGATGTTGGAATTACCAACAATTGTTCACTGCTAATGGCCTTCCTGGAGTTTTAGGATCAATACATGAGGCTCCCATAATGTCTAACAATCCATTTCCAACAGTTAAGCGTCCTCTTGAAAACACTTTTAATGTTTACAGTTTGGACCTTGGTTTCATATTAGCTTTTGTGCATGAGAAGAAAAGAAATACGCTCCTGTTTTGCTGTATGTCTGTAGCCAGAATTGATGTCCTGTTATAATTGTATTGAGAATCACATTACTCAGGACATGACTTCTTTTACCTTGCCTGGGATGGTTATGTCAGTCACAAACAGTGATAAAGAGGTTCCCGTCATTGGTCAGTTTATGCCAGTCCCACAGGGCTGGATCCAGGCACCAGCGAAGGGAGCAGGTGCCTGGGGCGGCCAATAGAAAGGGGCGGCACTCCGTCAGTTGTTGGGGCGGCACGTCCGGGTCTTCGGCGGCAATTCGGCGGCGGGCCCATCATTCCCTCCCTTCCACTTCGGCGGCAGCTCAATCGGTTTTTTTCCCCTTTCTTTTTTTTCGCCGCTTGGGGCCGCAAAAAAGCTGGAGCCAGCCCTGCAGTCCCATCATTTTGTTTAAAAGTTAAGGATTAAACTCAGTAGTTGAATTTAGCAGGCCATGTCTCCCTGGCAGCCCCCTGCAGGGGCCAGGCACAAGGGCAATCCTTTGAGCATGGGTGTTTGTTCCCTGCTAGCCACACCCTATGTGTGTTCTGGGAATCCATCCAAGTGCCAATGCTGAGACTTGTCCAGGACCTTAGTGATTTATGTTGCCCCACACCTGTTTCAGAAGTTAACAGCATTGTTTTGGCTCCCAGCCCTGACTCACACTCCTCCTCTGGAAGGTCGCTAGAGCTGAGCGAAATTCTTTTGGTGAATAGTTTATTTGCCAAAAACAAAATGCAGTTTCAGGTTGACTGAAACTGTTTGCTGTTGATCCCTGTTCCAATGGTTTATTTATGAAAAGTAGGAAAGCTTCAAAAGAAGAGATTGAGACAGCCCATAACTCAGTGGTTAGGGTGACCTGCAAAACCCAAGTCCAAATTCCTTCTCCAGAACAGTGGGAATTGAATTTGGGGCTTCCACAAACTAGGGGAGTGCCCTAGCCACCACTGCTCCTTCTCCTTCATTTGACCCAGCTTACATTTTGTTGACATTTCATGTTCAGTTCAACCCAAAACTAAACTTTTTTTGACTTGATCATTGTAATAGCGGCAAACGGCTGTTGTGGCTGCCTTTGCTGATAAAAAGAGAATCCCGTTGGTGCAACAGCATTGGCAACATTACTGACTATGCTGGTATGCAGCTGAGTTAATGCTCCTAGATAGCACTGCAGAAAGGTGTAATCTAAAGGCCTTTATTGATTTGCACTGTACTGCCCTCTTTTGTGATTTAAAGTCTTGGTTATTGAAGTGATGCGGCTTTCCATGGCTGTAATGATTGGTGGACTTGCATGGGACCGTAGCTTTGGATTTGGCTTCAAGCAGGAAATCTTGTGTTTGGGACTGTAAACGTTTAGTCCTCTTTTTCTGATCCCTGGCCCTCCCTGACAGCATCCCCAGCTCCCTCTGACATTCTTTCTTCCTCCCTCTTCTCCCCTACCACTACTTGTTGCTTTTCTTCTCCATTACCTCTCCTGGTTCCCTCCAACAGCATGGTATTGGTTTGATCTCAGAGGATTGGTCATGGGATATGGAGCCTTTAGTCGCCTCTAGGTCACCTGCTTGAATCCAGATCAGAGACCTGATCCATTAGCCTTTTCCCGTGTGAGTAGCTGCATTGACTGCAGGCGGTAACCAGAAAGTCATTACCACCTGACAGCTTGAACAACAATGCTGTGTGAAACAGTACCTGGTGCACAAGAATCAGCAACACTGCACTTGGCACCCTTGCTGACAGCCTCAGTGGGCGCCCACAGTTTGAAAGGACATGGAGCTGGGCCAACCTTCTCACTCCGGCCTTTGGATTGAAGTACACTGCGGGTGGCAAAACCTGTCAAGATGGGGCACCTCAGGCCCCAGGGCTGTCAGCCTGGCACTTTCCCTCAGCACTATGTTGACTTTGTTAAAAATATTTACAAGTGGTTTGGTTTATTTGTGTGCATCTAACCCAGGGGTGGGCAAACTATGGCTTGCGGGCTGCATCCGGCTCTTCAGACATTTTAATCTGGCCCTCAAGCTCCCGCTGGGGTGTGGGGTCCGGGGCTTGCCCTGCTCTGGCGCTCCAGTCAGGGAGCAGGGTCGGGGGCTTGCCCCGCTCTGCGCGTGCCGTGGCTCCGTGCAGCTCCTGGAAACAGCGCCATGTCCCCCCTCCGGCTCCTACATGTAGGGGCAGCCAGGGGGCTCCACACGCTGCCCCTGCCCCAAGTGCCGCTCCCACAGCTCCCATTTGCTAGGAACTGAGGCGAATGGGAGCTGCAGGGACGGTGCCTGCAGACGGGGCAGCACGCAGAGCCACTCCTCCACATAGGAGCCGGAGAGGGGACATGCCGCTGCTTCCAGGAGCTGCTTGAGGTAAGCGCCGCCTGGAGTCTGCAATCCTGACCTCCTCCCACGCCCCAACCCCCTGCCCCAGCCATGATCCCCCTCCTGCCCACTGAACTTCTCGGTCCCAACCCGGAGCACCCTCCCTTGCCCCAGCCCCTCATACTCAGCCCCACCCCAGAGCCTGCACCCCCAGCCGGAGTCCTCACCCACCTCCCCACACCCCAACCCCATGTCCCAGCCTGGAGCCCCCTCCTGCACCCTGAACTCATTTCTGGCTCCACCCAGAGTCTGCACCCCCACCTGGAGCCCTCATCCCCTTCCACACTCCAACCCCCAATTTCGTAAGCATTCATAGCCCGCCATACAATTTCCATGCCCAGATGTGGCCTTCGTGCCAAAAAGTTTGCCCTCCCCTAATCTAACCCAACCTGTGCTTAATCCCATGCTTCCACACACATGACATGTGGAACAAGAAACCATCCCTGGCCTCCGTATGGGGTTTCTCTTGGATTTTTCTTTTTTCAGATAGTAATATTGGGGGACCAAGGGAGAAATGCTAACTATAGGAAACCATTTATTTCACTGGGAGATCAATCCAGGGGCCAAGGAGATTGGGCAGGAATCAGCAAAGGCCAAAGATTAGCTGTTAAAGCAAAATGACAAAAAATACAAGGAAATTGTGTTCCTTTACAGTAACTGTTTATTTAATCTTAACTAAGCAGGGCCAGTCAATATGGCCTAGTTGACAGATTGGACTGTGACTTAGGAAGCCTGGAATCTATTCCCAGTTGTGCCATTAGCATGCTGAAAAGGAGGACTTGTGGCATCTTAGAGACTAACCAATTTATTTGAGCATGAGCTTTCGTGAGCCACAGCTCACTTCATTGGATGCATCCGATGAAGTGAGCTGTAGCTCACGAAAGCTCATGCTCAAATAAATTGGTTAGTCTCTAAGGTGCCACAAGTCCTCCTTTTCTTTTTGCGAATACAGACTAACACGGCTGTTACTCTGAAAACTAGCATGCTGGTTATCCTTGACCAAGTCGCTTCCCCTTTCTGTGCCTTAGGTTCCCCATCTGTAAAATGAGGGTATCCTGACCTCTTTTGTAAAGTTCTTAGAGCTCCACTGTTATTATAATAAACTAGGACTTCATAAAATCCTGCTTCATTTATTTTAAATATTAGAAAAGATTAATGGAGTGATGTCAGATTGGAGGGATGTCTCAAGTGGGGCTCCACAGGGATCTGTTCTGGGTCCAGTGTTGTTTAACATCTTTATGAATGACCTGGCTATAAGTGTAGAAGAGCATACTGATCAAGTTTGATGACAAAAATTCAGAGGGATCTTGACAATTTGGGTAACGGGGCTATGGACAACAACATGAAATGTAACAAAGACAGATGTAAGATGCTACACTTATGGAAGAAAAACCAAAAGCACAAATACAGAATGGGGGGAAACTGGCTTGGCAGCAGCACTGCTGAGAAGGTTCTGGGAGTTGTGGTGGATCACAGCTTCAACCTGAGTCAGCAATGCGATACTGTTGCAAAAGAAGCAAATGCAATTTTAGGTTGCATTAACTGAGGCATAGGATGCAAGTCATGTGATGCAATAGTACTGCTCTACTTGGTGCTGGTTAGGCCTCAGCTGGAGAACTGTGTCCAGTTTTGGTCACCAATGTATAGAAAGGATGTACAGCAACTGGAAAGGATCCAGAGGTGAGTGACAAAGATGATCAAAGGGATGGAAAGCAAGCCATGTGAGCAAAGGCTGAAGGAACTACGTATGTTTAGTTTGGAAAAGAGGAGATTAAGGGGGGTATGATTAAGGTCTTCAGATACTTGAAAGGCTGCCAAAAAAGATGGAGAAAAGTTGTTCTCTCTTGCCACAGAGGCAATGGGTTCAAACTGCAGAACAGCAGATATAGATTAAATCTCAGGAAAAACTTCCTAACTGTAAGAACAGTAGGACAATGGAACAGACACCTAGGGAGGCTGTGGAAGCTCCTTCACTGGAGGTTTTCAAAAGGAGGCTGGAACCATCTGTCTTGAATGGTTTAGACACAAGAATTCCTGCATCTTGGCAGGGGATTAGACTAGGTGACCCTTTCAGTCCCTTCTAACCCTATGGTTCTATGATTCTATGATTTCTGACACCTGTCTCTGAAGTCTTGAGGTGTATCTCAGAAAACTGAAAATTTTATATTTATTCTACTCTGGATACCACCCACCCCCGGACCTATTAAAGAGTGAACATCTAAACATTGCTCCATTCTCTTAAGGTCACCACATTCAAGCTTTGGATCCTCAGATGGAGGAAGTTCCTGAGGCTATAGATGCCCCACAGATATAGTGTTGGTTTTCTGCAAATATAACAGGCTGGATAATTATAACTGGAACTTTGTTAAAATTTGAAGACAGATAACAGTATTTATTCATTAAAATTCAACAAAGGAAAAATATCTCTCCATCGTGCCTTTGATGAATCTAGCTGTTTGTTTGAAAACAAATGAGGACTTGGTAGAATGGGGCGATGATTAGAAACCCAAAGTCACAAAGCTCACGCTTATTCTAGTTCTAATGAGATGCTCTGACCGATTTCGGGCGGCTAACATTAGAACTCATTTAGTTCTAATTTTTAATAATTCTGAAAATCATTGGTAGTCGCTTAATTAGATCCAAACAGACACCTAGTCTTGGCTGTTTAGCCTAACAGGCTTTAATCAACATATTTTTAATGATCTCTTGGTAGAGTGGTTGCATCACAGAAACTTTGGAGGACACAAACTTGCTTAGTTTGAAAACACTGTTGCATAGTTAAAGTGAAAAACATTTCTTTCCTTTCTCCTCTTTGTTTTCTCTAAAGGGATAAGGAGCGAGTGTTGGCTAACATGGAGCAGGAGTTTCCAACGCAGAGAATGGATGTTCCTCGTTTCACTGGGGGAGGCTTTGCTCTCACCAAGCAGCCACCCAAAGTTATGGCCTAAACTGGAGTCATCTCATCATGTCCCACTTTTCCTGCTGAACTAAATTAGTTCTTGGGTGTTTCAGAGAATGGTTTTAGATTAACTCATATCAAATGTTCTCTTTGGTATCACTGCATTGTTTTCATAAAAGAAGCTTATTCTAGAGCGGGCAGTGCTGTAATTTACACACAATAGGCTAAATTCTGCTCTTGATGGCACCAGCATTACCACATACATGTCCATGGAGCTGCACAGCTGGGACATATGCTGATATTTCTTCCTTGTTACTGTGACTTTTTATTTAGAACTGTAACACCCAAAATACTTAAATGTGCACAACTATATACCCTCTATCTACCTCCACCCCAAGCACATATTCCGTTTATCCATCAATTTAAATCTACTAAAAGGAAGGAGAAAAACAGAAAACAAGGAAAAAGGACTAACGAGAAACTCCATGTCCTATTTTAAGCAAACGCCGAATTGACAACTCTTCGCTCAGATGTTCACGTGAGAAAATTCTTTGTGGGGGAGAAATATCATTTGGTTTATTCAATATTTGCTACAGCCATTATTAAGATCAAGGGAGTTTTTGGCCACAGTAGACCTACCCACTGTACATTGTTAAGGGATGCAATTCTGCATACTGGATGTGGATACTAAGTGACATAATTATGTCTGTTTAAATAGGCAGTCTATATACTCTGTCTGGAACCTGCCATCCTCTATAAATTGTTTCTTGTAAATCTGAACTCAAAACATGGCAAACTTTGCACTTTAATTTCTATTAGGAGAAAGATCCTGGAACATTTTTGTAACTTTAAAAAATTGTTTTTGCAACACAGTGTGAGCCCTCCAACCTTTTTGGCCAAAAGAGATTTAATTACCATTGATTACCAAAGTGATATGACAAAATCACTGCAAGAGGTGCTGAAGTATAGAAAACTCTCAAGTTGTAAAATAAAATGTTTTGAAACTGCTTTCTATATGGAATGCTCTCTCCTGGCCCACGGGATGAAAAACTAGTCCAAAGAGATATGCTGATAAATATTTAATAAAAAAAAAAAACCCTTTGCAGAGATTTTGATCTTTGCTTTGGTGGAACACATAATTAAATATTAAAGCTACTGTGGGAAACTTTTAATGGAAGTGTTTAATTCAGGAGAATCAAGTTAAATACAACAGGAATCTACTTTGCTGTTACATCAGAGGCCAGAACACTGAGTCATCAGATCTATTGTATTTTTTTTCTCTCTGTCAAGTATATTTACGCCACAGTATCATTTTAGAGGAGTCTTATTGTCTGACTCTTGTCTTGTGTGTGTGTATGACATTTCAGTACAATCACAATAATCCAATCACAGTAAAGTCAAGATGGCTGACCTGGATATATTAGTATGAAGACGTCCCAAATAGGGTCTAGGCCATTCTTTAGAAAGGAGCTGAATTTCCAGTGTTTCTATAAAGCCAGATTTTTCCCCGTTTACTCAGACTGAGTAGTAATGTACTTTGGGAGCAGTCATACTGAAATAAATTAAACTACTCCCAGAGTAAAGCATTACTCCACATGAGTAACAATGGCAGAATTGGGCTCAGAGAACCTCAGAAGACCAGCCCATTACGGATAAGTCATTTGTTTATTACTCCATATCTTAACTGTACGGTATAGGGGCCAAATTCAAAGTTCATTCAAGTCAATGGATGTCTTTCCATTAATTCAGATCAGGATCTAGGAGAGCGAGCGTAATCTAATGGTTAAGGCTGGGGTGGGGAGTAGGCACCAGGATGATTCCCTGCTCTCCCTCTTTCTGCTTATGTGACCATGGACAAGTCCCAATCAGACAGATTCTGCCACCATTACCTGCACTGTTTAGTATCTAGTGTCAAAATAAATGGGACTATGAATGGAATAAGGTACTATTCAGTGTTGAGTAGGGGAGGCAGAATCTGACCTTAAATATCTCACTGTCTCAGTTTACCTATCTGTAAAATGGGTATAATAATACTTGAGTGGAGAGTTATGAGGATTAATTCATTCTTGTTTGAAAAGTGCTTTAAGCTACTTAGATGAAGAGCACTATAGGAATGCAAAGTACTAGGATTTGTGACCGCAAGTATGCTTCCCAGTCCGAAGGGATGAGTAATGAGTATGAGCCCACTTGCCAAGTGCAGCGCATGGCAATAAAATGCAAGGAGACTAATGTTAGGCACCCAAAGTTTGAATACATTGGCCACTAGCCCTGTCCCAGCTCAATTGCATTAACTTACCTGTAGTGGGCTGGTCACCCACTCCTGCCCTGAAGGGCTTGAAATCAGCCCTGGGAGAGGGCTGAGGCTGCAAGAGGGCTGCTGCTAGGGAAAGCAGGAAGCCTCAGTTGATTGGGGAAACAGCCACAGCTGCTGCCAAGCCCCAATCAGGCCCCAGATAGCCTTTATAAGAGGGCAGTGGGCCAGGAGGACAGTCTCTCTCTAGATGTTGAGAGAGAGGGGCCTGACTCTTGGGAGCTGAGCAGGGTACCTATCAGTGGAGCAGGGCTGGGAAAAGGCCAGAGGAGCTGGGGAGCTCCGGCCTGAGAAACCTCCAGGCTGCAGGCCTTGATGAAGGCCTAGGAAAAGGGTACTGGGGTTGCAGAGGGCAGCCCAAGGGTAGGCAGAAGCAGCAGGTCCAGACCCTCCTTGCCGATAATGAGTGGCAATTATACTGCCGTCCACCCCAGGGAGCGGGGGCTAGATGGTGACTGGCAGTAGCCAAAGACTGAGGCGAGGTGGGGATTCCCCAGGGGCAGGGGAAGACCCAGATCTGTGGGGGTACTGCCAGGGGGCAGCACCCCAGCGTGAAAGGAGCACCGGGGTCTGGGAGGGACTTGGGGCCCAGCAGCAAGCGGGACACCGGCTTGCAGAGGGTGCTCGGGAGCCTGGAAATGCTAATTCGCTGGACGACCAGCAGGAGGCGCCGCAGGGGTGAGTTCCGCCCCGCTACATTGCCATTTTCAGGAGAACTAAACTTGCTCAGGAATTTGAAAAATTAAGAATTGTTGCTAATAACTTTTATCATTGCCAGGAACTAAGCAACTACAGCCTGCCTAATTTACAGCGTCAGAGAGTCCTGAAACCTTATGTAGATTCAGGCATTAAAACTGTCTCAAGCATACCAGAAACAGAACAAACCCCCCGAGGACTATATAAAAGCCAGAGAACTTGAAAATCATTGTCACTGTCTGTGAATCTGCATGGTGCCGAGGCGCTTTTAATGCTTGAAGATTTGACTTACACAGCAGGAAACGACAGAACTTTAATGGTAGCATCATTTGTTCACTTAGCCCTGCGTGGCAGGCAGCATTTCTGAAGTACTCATTTAGGTCCCGTCGCTGAATAATGATAATTGAATCCAATACTGGGCGAGATGTAAACCAGATGTAAACACTTCACGTTTTGGTTGCTGTAAAAGCACGTGAAAAGATGGAGATGTAGGGCTCGATCCAGGCCAACTGAAGTCAATGGGAGCCTTTCCACTCACTGCAACAGGTGTTGGATTGGGTCCATAGCAGTCTTCCTGGTGAGTCTATCATGGATTCTAAGGAACTTTTCATATGGTGGGTGTGATACTTTGAGTGTTTGATTTCAGAGCTCCGGAGGGGGAGACACACTACTTTAAAGACAGGGTAGCTTCCCTGAAGAAAGAAAAGGAGTACTTGTGGCACCTTAGAGACTAACCAATTTATTTGAGCATAAGCTTTCGTGAGCTACAGCTCACTTCATCGGTATGCATCCGATGAAGTGAGCTGTAGCTCACGAAAGCTTATGCTCAAATAAATTGGTTAGTCTCTAAGGTGCCACAAGTACTCCTTTTCTTTTTGCGAATACAGACTAACACGGCTGTTACTCTGTTCCCTGAAGAAGCTTACTATCTAAGGCCCTGACCCTTTAAGCTGAGGTCAATTGGTGCAGAGGGGTCAGTCCACATCACATTGCAGGAGCAGGGCCTCGCTCAGACAACACACATGATATAACAAATTCAGCCACAGAAGTGTGAGCTCTCTGGGGGAGGGACCATCTGTTTGCTACACGTGTACAGAGTCCCTAGCACCAGGCAGCCCCGATCCATAAATGGGACCTGTAGGCACTACTGGAGTGTGAATAATAGATAGCAGCACACACCATGTGCCTTATTGTCATCTCCTACCAGTGTAAATCAGGAATAACTCCCCTGAAGTCCATGGTGTAAGGCAGATCACAACCAGGACCCACCTGTGGGGAGGTCAGTATTGCAAACACATAATAAGAAGGGACGGGGGTGCTCATGAATGGGTGCTTTTCCAAGAGTCACTGAAGAAGGCGTGATGTGTGCGTGGAGGAAGCTGTGGCTGGATCAGCAGGAGAGGAATATGATTTTAGCAATATGTTCTAAATGGCCTAGAAGAGTGAGAGGCGAGACAGTGTGGCCAGCAAGGAAGAGGCTGCAGTAGTTTACAGGAAAGCTAACCAAGGTGTTAGCAGCCTGGGGAAGAAGGAATGAGACATCGCTGTGAGCTGACACTGAACAAAGCATCACCGCATATATACCCTCCCTCTGGATACACTGGCTGTCAGGTAAGTCTGTCAACATTTGCACTGTAAACACTATTATCAGAGCTTTATAATTTAGCCGTACAAATTTCGAGCTGGTGTGTAGTATGCCAGTTCTCAGATCACTGAGCCAAACTGAGCAGTATTCCACCCCCTCTTATGCCAGGGCTGAATTAACTACACCACAAGCAAATTTGGAGAGAGGTGGCAGGGTGAAAAGGATCTCTTTGAACGTTTTATTTTAAATCTTAAGTTACAGGAGGATGAGTCAGTGGCAAAGCCTGGAACACCAGGCAGGAATTGTGGTTCCTAACCTGGTTCCCTATTCACCGGCTCACACTAAGCCCATCAGGCTCAGCATTTACCCTCTCGGAGCGGAGGCTCCAGATTAGGTTAATTTGAATTTAGGGACTTTAATAAATGAGTAGTAGTTACTCAGTGGGTGATGTCGCTGATGGGTCACCCCTTCCAGGGGAGGATGTTTTCAGTTTGTTTCCAAAAACTATCGGGAGAGATGGTGAAGCTTTTCCATCGAATAGCTCTTTCCTCTATGAATGGTCCCATTCAAGTCAACGGGGCTCTTTGTGGAATAAGGGGTTACCCAACAAGTCTAAGACAGAAGCTTGGCCCAGGAGCTGGGGTTAAGGATCCTATCTTCAAAAAGCAGTGCCTAAGTTGTGCCTGTCAAATATGCACAGATAGCTGCATATTTTAATCAGGTGCAATTGACTGTTGGCATGTGCAAGTGCATTTGATGGATGCAATTTAGGAGCAGTTTAGAGTCCAGATCGTTTGAAGGACTGAGGACCCTCAACTCCCCTTGAAGTCAATGGGAATTGTGATTGCTTAGAACCCCTCAGGAGGTGCTGAGCACGTTGCCACCAAAGGAGACATTTAGGTAGGGTGCGGCGTTGGGTGGGAGTTGTTTCCAAGTCCTTGGAGTGGCAGGTCTGGGGGTTGGAGAAAGCAGGCCTCTCCCACCCTGCTGGGCAGCTGGGATCCGCAGGGGTTCCTGGTTCATCATCTTGGCCCACAAAGCACAAATCTATCCCAATTCTTGCTACAGCTAGGGAAGGCGAGCTCATGTCGCATCTCCACGGCAACCAGCCTCTTCTTCCCATGCAGGGTCAGCTAGATGCAGGTGCACGTATACGACTGCAGCTTTGTGCTTCGGCCTGGAGAGGGGAGAGGGGGAGAGATGGGTCAACGGGGCTCGGCACCTTTGAGGGGGAGAAGCTATGTTGGCACCTCCCCCTTTAGTATTCTCAGGAGAGGCAGTGAATGGATGTCAGTGGGACCATGGGATATACCTGGCCTCCCATTGCTAGGCCCATGGGTTGTTGCTAAACGAGGCACTTCTCACTAACCCACTTAGCACAGTGTCTTTGCTCCTGTCTAGCTCAGTATGTTTCTGTTCCCCCTCTAGCAGCTGCTCCACAGGAGAGAATAAAAACCTACTAAAGCTACTTGTTAGACGAGCTGCTCCCTTCTCTCAAGCCATAAAAAATGTGTGGTATTAGCTCTATGGTCCCCGCTTCAAATCCTACTGACGACCCAGCCGAGGGGGTGTGGTGTTGGTAATTTTGTTGTAATAAACCTATATGAATTATTAGAAGTAAAGGAAATAATCACAACACATGCTCCTGAAATAGACTGATTTTTACATTTTATCCTCCATAAATCCAAGAACTTTCAGGGGCCTAAGTGGCCCCTGGACACCTGCAGAAACTTGCCCCCTCCTATTCAAATCTGAAGTGGTATATTGGACTTTCTGGGTCAGATTTTAATGCCTTTTCTCACTCAGGTTTCAGAGTAGCAGCCGTGTTAGTCTGTATTTGCAAAAAGAAAAGGAGGACTTGTGGTACCTTAGAGACTAACAAATTTATTTGACCATAAGCTTTCGTGAGCTACAGCTCACTTCATCAGATGCATTCAGTGGAAAATACAGTGGGGAGATTTATATACATAGAGAACATGAAACAATGGGTGTTACTATACACATTGTAACGAGAGTGATCACTTAAGGTGAGCTATTACCAGCAGGAGAGCGGGGCGGGGGTGGGGGGAACCTTTTGTAGTGCACATTATTGTCAACTGTTGGAAATGGCCCACCTTGATTATCACTACAAAAGGTCCCCCCCCCCCCCCCCCCCCCGGCCGCTCTCCTGCTAGTAATAGCTCACCTTAAGTGATCACTCTCGTTACAGTGTGTATGGTAGAATCATAGAATATCAGGGTTGGAAGGGACCTCAGGAGGTCATCTAGTCCAACCCCCTGCTCAAAGCAGGACCAATCCCCAATTAAATCATCCCAGCCAGGGCTTTGTCAAGCCTGACCTTAAAAACTTCTAAGGAAGGAGATTCTACCACCTCCCTAGGTAACGCATTCCAGTGTTTCACCACCCTCCTAGTGAAAAAGTTTTTCCTAATATCCAACCTAAACCTCCCCCACTGCAACTTGAGACCATTACTCCTTGTCCTGTCCTCTTCTACCACTGAGAATAGTCTAGAACCATCCTCTCTGGAACCACCTCTCAGGTAGTTGAAAGCAGCTATCAAATCCCCCCTCATTCTTCTCTTCTGCAGACTAAACAATCCCAGTTCCCTCAGCCTCTCCTCATAAGTCATGTGTTCCAGACCCCTAATCATTTTTGTTGCCCTTCGCTGGACTCTCTCCAATTTATCCACATCCTTCTTGTAGTGTGGGGCCCAAAACTGGACACAGTACTCCAGATGAGGCTTCACCAATGCCCAATAGAGGGGAACGATCATGTCCCTCGATCTGCTCGCTATGCCCCTACTTATACATCCCAAAATGCCATTGGCCTTCTTGGCAACAAGGGCACACTGCTGACTCATATCCAGCTTCTCGTCCACTGTCACCCCTAGGTCCTTTTCCGCAGAACTGTTGCCTAGCCATTCGGTCCCTAGTCTGTAGTGGTGCATTGGGTTCTTCCGTCCTAAGTGCAGGACCCTGCACTTATCCTTATTGAACCTCATCAGATTTCTTTTGGCCCAATCCTCCAATTTGTCTAGGTCCCTCTGTATCCTATCCCTGCCCTCCAGCATATCTACCACTCCTCCCAGTTTAGTATCATCCGCAAATTTGCTGAGAGTGCAATCCACACCATCCTCCAGATCATTTATGAAGATATTGAACAAAACCGGCCCCAGGACCGACCCCTGGGGCACTCCACCTGACACCGGCTGCCAACTAGACATGGAGCCATTGATCACTACCCGTTGAGCCCAACAATCTAGCCATCTTTCTACCCACATTATAGTGCATTCATACAGCCCATACTTCTTTAACTTGCTGACAAGAATACTGTGGGAGACAGTGTCAAAAGCTTTGCTAAAGTCAAGAAACAATACATCCACTGCTTTTCCTTCATCCACAGAACCAGTAATCTCATCATAGAAGGCAATTAGATTAGTCAGGCATGACCTTCCCTTGGTGAATCCATGCTGACTGTTCCTGATCACTTTCCTCTCATGTAAGTGCTTCAGAATTGATTCTTTGAGGACCTGCTCCATGATTTTTCCGGGGACTGAGGTGAGGCTGACTGGCCTGTAGTTCCCAGGATCCTCCTTCTTCCCTTTTTTAAAGATTGGCACTACATTAGCCTTTTTCCAGTCATCTGGGACTTCCCCCATTCGCCACGAGTTTTCAAAGATAGTGGCCAATGGCTCTGCAATCACATCCGCCAACTCCTTTAGCACTCTCGGATGCAACTCGTCCGGCCCCATGGACTTGTGCACGTCCAGCTTTTCTAAATAGTCCCTAACCACCTCTTTCTCCACAGAGGGCTGGCCATCTACTCCCCATGCTGTGATGCCCAGCGCAGCAGTCTGAGAGCTGTCCTTGTTAGTGAAGACAGAGGCAAAAAAAGCATTGAGTACATTAGCTTTTTCCACATCCTCTGTCACTAGGTTGCCTCCCTCATTCAGAAAGGGGCCCACACTTTCCTTGGCTTTCTTCTTGTTGCCAACATACCTGAAGAAACCCTTCTTGTTACTCTTGACATCTCTTGCTAGCTGCAGCTCCAGGTGCGATTTGGCCTTCCTGATTCCATTCCTGCATGCCCGAGCAATATTTTTATACTCTTCCCTGGTCATATGTCCAACCTTCCACTTCTTGTAAGCTTCTTGTAAGCTTCCACTTGTAACCTTCCACTTCTTGTAAGCTTGTAACACCCATTGTTTCATGTTCTCTATGTACATAAATCTCCCCACTGTATTTTCCACTGAATGCATCCGATGAAGTGAGCTGTAGCTCACGAAAGCTTATGCTCAAATAAATTTGTTAGTCTCTAAGGTGCCACAAGTACTCCTTTTTTTTTCTCACTCTCAGTAGCATCTCATTCCCCGGGCAGTCCCATTGGCTTCAGCAGGACTACTCGTGCAGTAAAGTGCTATCTAGCATGAGGAAGGGTGTCACAGAGACTGACCATATATTTGAAACCGACCCACGTGCAATGTGCTGAGCTTCTAACAATGATCCTTAGGCAAACAGTAACTTCCATGGAGTTCAAGGTGCTGAGTCATGTCCCAAGAGGCTCTCTGCGCCACGCATGATCACATGCGTACAGCCACAGAAACAGACCCATTTAGCGATTGAGCTGAAATCCTGTCCTTAGCTCACCCTGGCATGATTTGGTCAAGTAGTGGGTGTCAGATGTTGAGTTCTTGTCAGAATATAGGCACCTCCAGGGGGTTAAGAGCTATATGCCAGTGATCTAAGGACGTTGCCAGGGCAGGTGTGCTCCTTGACTGGGAGTTAATTGGGTAATGATTGACCCCACACAGGATTCCCGGGGGTGATGGTGGTGTTGCTTTTTCCGGGTGGGGAGGTGGGCTGTTACTTACGGAACAGTTCAAGTGTGAAGCCCTGCAATCTGAAAAGAAAGACAACGCTGAACTCTCTTCCTGCGCCAGAGTCTTTGCTAGAGAGAGCTTCTCTTCTGTGCTGCCAAATCTAGTTGCTGCACTGTGAAGACAAGATGTAGCCTTAGCCTTTGTTGTAGCTTTGGAGTTGTTGGTCCCTTTGGGTCACCTTTTCCAAAACAGCCTCTGGCCCTGTGCCCAAAACTAGGCATGTTGCAAAATCCTGATCTGGGTGAGTAAATGACAAATCGGACACTCTCACACATGTACCTTTGTGAAAGACTCTCTTGCTTCAAAATGTAGCCCTAGTGATAACATTGCATTATCATATTCTCTATTCGGTTGATTGCTTACCCCAGTGGCTCTCTAGCTTCCTAGACTGAGGCTGGGAGGTGTGGAATCGGATCATCCATCAGCTAGCATGATTCTCACCTGCGTCTTTTATGAGAGACCGTGTGCCCAGGCAAAATCTCAAACCACTTTCCTGATCCCAGGCTAGCTAATGGATTGTGTTGGCATGGCAGCATCATCACCCAGGCCCCAGACCTGTAAAGCACTTAAGTACGTGCTTAACTTTAAGCACATGAGTAGTCCCATTGACAATTCAAGTGTTTACAGCCCAGATCCTCAAAGGTAATTAAGTGCCTGACTCCGATTGATTTCAATGAGAGTTAGGCACCTAAATACCTTTGAGGATCTGGCCTAAGTGCTTCGCTGAACCAGGGCACATATGCAGGTTTTCTGTGCACCCAATTTGGGGCCCCATTCCTACACTATGCTGAGTGTCTTCGGCATGGTAATGAGTGACTTCAACTCCCAGGGAAGTCAGCCGTGCCAGCTAGTCACAGGATAGGGTCTTCTGTGACAGTGACTGATTGACCTGGTCAGATCCGGTCAGTTAGAATCTCCTGCCTTTTAATCCTGAGTAACCCGACCATGTGCTCCAAACTGTGTGTGTGATCCCATCTAGTTTCATATAAAAAACAAACCTGTAACTTTCATTTTTTGCAGCCTGGACAATAGGTGAAATAAAACCAGTTTAGCTAGTGCCTGGGGGGAAAAAAGAACACCGTGCACTATTACATTGATCCAGGAAGCAGTTTTGCGAGGCAGGATGGTTTTGTGGGGAAATGCTAGCCTGGCTCATCTCAGCCACTCTGAGTTCAAGTCCTGCTCTTGCAACAGACTCTCTGTGACCTTGGTCAGTATAATCTCCCTGTGCCTCCTCTTGCTATCTGTGATATGGGCATAAGAATAGTTCCGTTGTTGGTTTTGTCTATTTCGAGTGCACACTCTTCAGGACAAGGATTGTTTCTGTCTATGCTACAGTCAGAGGTGTGATTGCAGCATGCGTAGGCAAACCTGCATTAGCTTTAGTGTAGCTAGTGCAGCTACAAATAGCAGTAAAGGTGCTGCAGCCATGGGCTTCAGCATGGGCTGTGCAAGCCTGTCTGGGACCTTGGTGATGTCCCTGCATTGCTAGCCCATGTCAGGGTCCATGCTGCCATCTCTTCACTGCTACTTTAGCTGCTCTAGTTGGATCAAAGCACCGCCACCAATTGCGGTGTAGACATACCCTATGCGTTTGTACAGTGCCTAGCACAACGAAGGTGTGATCTTGGTTGCAGCCTGTAGTTGCTAGGGTAATACAAATAATTGTAAGGAAATAGCACGTTCCATTGCTTGGGAGATTGTCTCTGTCTCTGCCCCGGAAGATATTGGCTGTTTGCCAAAAAAACCCACTTAAAAACCCTGAAATGTTTTGTTTTGGCAAAAATTAACATTTTATCAAAATAAAGCTTTGATACATTTTTTTTGATCAGCTCCAATGATCAGGCCTCAGTACACTAGAAGGATTTAGCTGCGTTGCCTATGTCAGTTTTTTAAAAGTTACACTGAATCTTTTCTCAGACTCTTTCCAATACATGTGCACCTAGATGCAAGACTTGTTGGAATGTCACAGCAAGGTGCATTAATAACTGTTATGGTTTCCCTGTCACCATTTGGTTTGTTCCATCCTCCCTCCCCATCCCCTGATATTTCAGAGTTAGTAACTGGACGTATTCCCTGTTGACAACTTAGGAAATCTCATGATTGGAGTTTTTATTTAAACTGATAGTGCATGAGTCTTCCAAAAATGACCAACTCCCTTGCTGTTTCCGGTGCAGTGGAGGAAAGAGAAACTTGAAATGCATTTAATTCCACCCTTCTGGATTGGTGCTGCGTTCCTTTATTTGTTTAGTTGGGAGCTCTTGGATAAATCCACGTTTGTACCATGCCTGAAACTGGCTCGGTATCAAGAGCATAACATTTCACTGCCCAAAAATTACCTCCTAAATTCTTTAAAACAACCTGTTTACTGATTGTGTTGTACATTGTTTTGAAGTAGAGTATTTCAATCTTTAGACAATGCAGCATGCACATTATGAATAGATATGCATGGGGCTAGATCCTCAGCTGGTCTACACGGGCACCACTCTGGTGATGTCCGTGGATCTATGTCCAGCACAGCTGTACCAATTTACATCAGCTGACGACCAGGTCTATAGTGTTTACATCTAATTAGATGGCGTTCCAAATTTCTTCCTAATATGGTGTCTGTACACTGGATGTTAGTTCAAATTTGCCATTTCCGGTGGGTCATCTTCATTGTTAATGTCAAAAACATATGTGATACATAAACTTAAGCTGTCTTTTTCTCACCTTGGCGTTTCAAGCCATTGTCTCATTATGCAAGCTAGATATTAGTTCCTGTCTTCGGGATGGGGACCATGGTAACATTTTCAGAAGCACACGAGTGTTTTTTGACCCCGTCTCCTATTTTCGAAAGCGACCTGGGAATTTATGTCTCAATGGGACTGAGGCTCATTGGTGTTGAAGTCACTTTGGAAAATGTGAAGTAGGCTCCTAAGTTGCACCGGCATTTTTGAAAATGTTACCCCTTCTTTGGCCATGCAGATACGGTGAGCACTGATAGGTGGAGCCATGTCAATAGGGTAACAAATGAAAGAGCAATATCAGATCTTAGGAAAGAAAATGGGCTTTGGTGAGCACTGGGAGTCAGGAGATCCGAGTCCCAGCCCCAGCTCTGCTATCAGCTTGCTTTTCATCTGGGTGTGCCTCAGTTTCCCCTTCAGTAAAACAGGCATGATCTGCCTCCGCACAGCAGTGCTGGAAGCTGTATTTAATGCTTGGAAAGTTCTTTGAGCTGCTCAGATGAAAGTGACTGTGTCGGGTAGGGGCAATGATGGGGTCAGCCCCTCGGCTGGTGTCAGTTACCCTCTGTTGACATCAAGGGACCCCCATCCATTTACTCCAGCTGAGGATTTGGCCTTGTGTCTCCCTGGGTATTAGTGCAGCATGTAGCACAATGGGGCCCTGACAGTGGCCAAAGCCTTTGGGTGCTGCAGCCGCTTCACCTTGAACTTTCCCTTGAAATATGTTAACTCCTTCTGCTAAACCATCTGTTCCACCTTGTGTCTAGCTGGGACGCTCGGAGTGCCTTTCCCAGACCTGATGAAGGGCTCTGCATAAGCTCAGAAGCTTCTTTCTTGCCAACAGAAATGGGTCCCATAGAAGATATTACCTCCCCGACCTTGTCTCTCTGATAGAACTTGGACCAACGAGGATACAACAACAGGGCATATAATATAAACAGGTGATAATCATTTCTGGCCTGTGCAGAGGAGTCACAGATCAGATTCCCTGTTCATTAGGTCCTACCCTTCCTTTGTACCTCTCTGGCTGAGACTTTGCAAGAAAGAACTTCTAGGTGAAGAAAATGTTTGACAGTCAGTTTGTTTTACACTGTCAAATGAGCCTCAGGTTAATGTGATCTGTAAACTTCAAGAGATTCAGTGGCCCATGTGACACTATCATTCTCTGTCACTTTAACTGCCAGGTGTCCACACCCACAAAACCCACCAGTACGGCTGGCACCAGCTGACCTCTGTGTTGTCCACGCCAGCAGAGAACCCAAGTGCCAGATGTGCCATTCAACCCTCTCCCCCAGCAGTAGCTCCTTCATAAGACAGTTGAGATGTGGCATTGGTGGGGCCAGGTTGGGGGAAGTGGCTACTGGCAAGGCCTGCATGCTCTCTGCAGATTCCAGAGTTGTCAATCCTGCACCCTTCACAAGCACTCACATTCAAATCAGGCAATATCAAGGGGAATTACGCTCCAGCTTCGCTTGTCTGCCCAAGGGCTTCACCTTGTGCTCTCCAGGGATGTGTCTCGTAATTTACTTCAGTGCTGAGGGATAACTGGTTTTCTGTCAGCCTTTATCATCAGCTGGCAGCAAGCTAAGCAAGCCCTGTGCCGAACGATACATGCCTCTCCCTCTCCCTGCAGCCTCTTGATTTCTGCTTAGCTTCAACAACTTGCAACAGCATTGCGCCAAGTTCTGCAGCCCTCTTCTTATTTTCCTGACCCTCTTTGGCTCCCAGGCTCCCACCAGGAGTCCCTAAAGCAGCACCTGCTGCTAGAACCATAGTTTGCTATCCCTGCCTGCGGCCCTCTCAACCAGGGTTGCCAGTTTTGGTTGGACATATTCCTGGAGGTTTCATCGCGTGACATTGTTATTGGCATGTCCTGAGCCCTTTCTAAAATTGGATTCCTTTACTGGGCACATGCTCAGTTTCTAAAAGAAACTGCACCACAGCTGACAATTGGCATTTTTTTCAAATGCCCTCACATTCAGATTTTTTAAAAAAGAGTATCTGCGATGCCATCTGTAATAGTGACAACCCAGTAATGCCCAATAATGTTAGAGTGCAGATCCCCTGACTTCCAGGCCAGGTCTCTACTACTGGACCACACTGCTTGATTGAGTCAGGGGTAGCTCTGATTATTTTATGAAAGGGACACATATCCGTGGATCCATATGCTTAAGCAGTTACTTAAACACATGAAATTCCGTGTTCCAGCCTCTTCATTTGGAGGCTGTCATACGGAGGTGAAAAGGAAGAAGAAATAAAGCTGAAACACAGTGAGTATCAATCTCATTCTTGTATTTTTATTCAGTGCTGCTGTTTTATATATTTTTTTTTGTTTTTGTTTTTCTTTCAATCAAGACACGGACTTAAGCAGGAAAATAGACTGGCTACTAGGGTGTCCTTAGTAAATGGATTCCTCAGCAATCATACTGGTCCGATTCTGATCCCACTTACTGATCCCATAAAACTAGAGGGGTTCCATTTAACTCAATGGATTTACACTGGTGTGCCTGTGAGTTGAGAATCTGGTTCAGTATTATTAATTAATTAGATTTTACACATTTTCCAGCTTTGCTGCTGGTCTCATAAGTGGTGTGAAGGCTGCACACCTGTGATCAAATCATTTCATACCAAAGACGTCTATTCCCAAGGTGCTGATCTCACTCTGGGAGGGGTCTGCATACCCACACTCCACAAACATGGTGGTCCAGGTTCAACTAGACCTAGGCATGTGGTTTAGGGTTGCCAGCCTTCCAGGATTGTCCTGGAGTCTCCAGGGATTAAAGATTAAACTTTCATTAAAGATTATGTTATGTGATGAAACCTCCTGGAATAAGTCCAACCAAAACTGGCAACCCTTGTGTGGTTACATGTTGTGGGAAACTGTACCTTTAAGTGGCTTAGCTTGGGAGACGGGAAGTCTGGGAAGTGGCACTGCAGAAGCCCGGGTTGTGTTACGCAGAGACAGTGGAGCCGAGACACTGAAGGAAGCAGATCTGACAGATACCTTGTTCTGAGTGATTACTGAACACCACACGTCGGCATAGTTCGTGCATTCAAATCCCAGCATATTTAGCGATTTCAGTGGAAGTTAGGAGCCTAAATACCTTTATGGACCTGGGCCAAAGTTCCTTTTTCTGCTTGACATTCAGCAAACCATCTGTCCCTTTCTGCTGGGTGGATCTGACATCCAGGTCAAAGAGCAATTGTTTGTTATTACTGCTGGAGTTTATTATTTTATTTGTATTACAGTAGCGCCCAGGGGCTTATATTGAGCCCAAAGGCCCCATTGTACGTGGTGCAGCACAAATACCTAGTAAGAGACAGTCCCTGCTTTGAGGAGAGTATATTCTAAATAGGCAAGACAGATAAAAGGTGGAGGGGAAACAGAAGCACAGCCTGACTCTGTGGTCCCGAGGAGCTCAATCTGCGTTAGGTGTCCTGTTGTACCTAAGAGACTTCTTTTGCCATTTGTTCTGTGCTCCTCACACGCTGGAACTTTTCTTCGAAGAAGGTTCCAAGGCCAGAACATCTTAGGAGTCTGCTTAAAGGCGGAGCGGACATAGGGGCTGTGGTAGCAGAGCGAGCCCGTTCAGGCCCGCTCCATCCGGCGCCATGCTGTTTTAAAATCTCTTCTAAAATGTGCATCTTAAAAACAACCCACAAGTCACGTGGACGACGAGATTGAACATCCCACCCATTCAGCGGAGTCAAACAGAGCCGGGGAGTCTTCCCCTCCCCGGACAGGATGGAAAGGCAACAATCCTAGAAACACACGGAGTAATCTGAGAAAGTGGTTCACCTGGTCAAAGCCTAATTTTGCGGAGGCCAGTATAATAAATGGCAGCCAGCCTAGTCACATGGTTGTTCCTGCCGCGCAGAGCTGGGAGGGGTGGGGGGAAGGACATATAAATCATTGCATGGGATTTATAGCTGTTTTATGTGTTCTCTCTCTCTTTCTTATGTGATATACTAGGCCAGTGGTTTTCAACCTTTTTTCATTTGTGGACCCCGAAAAACTGTCAAATGGAGCTGAGGACGCCTTTGCAATCTTAGACATAGTCTGCAGACCACTGGCTGAAAACTACTGTACTGTGCAGAGCTTGTCAGAAAGAGGGTTTGTTTTCTTTTTCTTTTAGATTTTAAGATGAGAAGGGACCATTAGATCTTGTGGTCTGACCTCCTGTGTAACACAGGCCATAGAATTTCACCCAGTTATGCCTATATGGAGCCCATTAACGTGGATCTCTTCTTGAAAGGCATCCTGAAGGCTTGAAGAAAAGTCTGTCTGTGTTTCTTGGTCACAGCTGCTCTGCTCCTTCCCCTCTACACTCTTTATTTAGAAGAGCAATGCCTCAGGAGGAGCACTGTAGGCTTGATTTATACAGTGTAATGAGAACATTAAGGCACCTATGGTCCTGGACTCTTGTGAGCTGCCATGTCAGTGGCCGATGTGGGAGCTCTTGCCTCTCACAGGGAGAGGGTGGAGGAAGGTTGCTAAGTGCAGAGCAGGAGGTTCTGGTGCCCCTCTCCCAACCTGCATGAGGAATTCAGGTCTCACCTATGGCCATGCCAGGATCCAGTGTGTTGCCAACACCCACCAGCCCTGCAACGGACTAGTGCAGCTTGCCGTGGGCTAGGGGCCCTCGTGCCCCCTGTGCAATGTGGAGTCCTCCAGAATGCAGAGGGAGCAGTCCAGTGTGATTGTAGGGCTGGCGGGGGGGTGTGCATTGGAGCCAGCACATAGAGAACAGGGGGCACTGGGCCTCCACCGTGAACAGCTTTGGCCTTCCGCCCGGCACCCTCACAGTGGGTGGGTGGGGGGGAAGTTCCCCCTCCTTAGTTCTCAGTTCTGGTCATCCTGCCCAGCACGCCTCCTGCCTACACCCCCCCAATCTCTTGGGATGGGAGAAGAGGGCTTGGTGAACTGGGAGGGAGAAGGAGAAAAGACAATTGGGAGCCAAATGGGGGAAAGAGAGGGAGGGGGCCAAGCATGCCATGTGGGTTGGAGGGAGGGAGAGAAAGGGGGCAGGAAGTTAGCCAGAGTGGGGAGAGAGCCACAGGGAGGCTAGCAGAAGGAAAGTGATTAGAGAGAAAAAGGGGGAATGAAGGAGACATGAGAAAGAAAGACCGGGGCAAAATTCTGCTCAGGCATACACCGGCACTGCCACTGACTGCCGTGGGCTGGCCCAGGCCTGCGGGAGGGTAGGGGGCAGTTTGTTTGTTTGTGTTCTCATTTGCTGTCCAGCTGTGGGCCATGACGTGGTCCCAGGTACTTGGGATTCAGTGACTAGGAGTTTGGTATGGAACAAAGGAAGGGAGAGCGAAGGTGGAATAATTGGAAATACTCATGTCTCTGTGATTTAGATTAGTCCGGTATGTTTTTGCGTGGTGAGTACTAATCTGGAGTACTGTCCAGCATGTGTTTGTGTGGTGATGGGTACTTATTCAGGGCCAAATCTTAGTCCATTGAAGTCAATAGGAGTGTGATGGGGTGTCCACCCCACACAGGACTGAGGGGTTAAGGTGGCCGGGTAGGTCAATTAACTCCACGGGCTGCACCTGGACCAGGAGCCAGGGAGCAGGAGGATGATTAGGAACAAGTTCACCTGTGCTGGAACACGTGGGGCCTATGAAGCAGGCCTGGGCTGCTGCTGAGAAAGGACAGTCATTCCCTAGAAAGAGGGAGGAGTGTTTGGGGGCTGCTGGGAAATGCTGCAGGAAGGCAGGCAGCAGTCACTCCCTGGGAAGAGGGTTCTTGGAGCTGGTACACACAGAGAGAGAAGGGGAACCAGAGAGTAGGAAGCAATCTAGGGAAGGAGTAGAGAGAGGAAGCCCCGAACTGTTGAGCTGAGGGTCTGTAGGCTGGAGCCCAGAGCAAAGGGTGGCCTGGGTTCCCCTACCAGCTACTGAGGGCTTGGTGTAGAACTGAGCTAATGGGCAGACTGCCTAGGCCTGCGGAGGGACTGTACCCCGGAAGGGGGAACGCTGAGTGACCTTACTGGAGGACTAAATCACACAGGAGATGCTGGGGGCTCTGGAGCGAGAGGAGCTGCAGACCAGAGTTGGAGCGATGGTATGCAAACGGTGGACGGGGTTGTCTAACTCAGGAGCTAATCCCCAGGGTGACCAGCAGGAGGCGCCAGACCATTGGTGAGTTTCAGAGTAACAGCCGTGTTAGTCTGTATTCGCAAAAAGAAAAGGAGGACTTGTGGCACCTTAGAGACTAACCAATTTATTTGAGCATAAGCTTTCGTGAGTTACAGCTCACTTCATCGGATGCATGCTGACCATTGGTGAGTAGAGCATCCCCATGAGAGGGAATCTTGCCATTGGCATTTCTGAGAGCAGGATGTGGCCCTCAGAGTACTGTCCAGCAAGCTTTTTCTAGTGAGTACTCATCTGGAAAGTTGTCTAGCAGGTTTTTGTGAGGAGGATTTATTCAGAGTACTGTTCAGCATATCTTCGGTGCAAGTACTCATTTAGACTACTTGCAATGTTGGTGTGTGGTGAGTACTAACCCAGAGTACTGACTAGTAGGATTTGTGGTGAGGACTCGGCTCATGCACATTTGAGAAGTAACAATGGGAATAAGAAAACCCATCAAACAATGCAAAGAAGGGAAACTAAACTAGGAAATGAGAAGGGCAAATCTGCCATCCGTCTCACTGACAGGGAAAGAGAGAGTGAGCCGCTTGTGCTGAGAGACGGGAACCTGCTTTTTTCCCTCTGTGGGGTGGCTCAGACTTAGAAAGTAAGATGACGTCTAGGTTTGCTTGTTGAGAGATAGGATAGAGCTATACTAATGGGGAGGACCTTGTTAGAGGAAGAATTTGGGAGGTTCTTGGGAGCATTTTGTGTAATCTTAACATCTTCCTTCTGCCTGAATCGCTGTAGTCTCCCTTTTAAAACCTTCTCAGATTCCTTTCTCTAAACGCTGCAATAAATCACAATGCTTCCCGCCCCCCCCCTCCCCCCCGCATCCCATGTGTGCAGTTTTCTTTGTTAGCATTCCCATAGTGAAGTAACACCAGGCTTGTATAAGGGAATTGGCTGCTTTCTGCTGCCTTTCCAGGTCTAGTGCAACCATGGCATGATTGCAGCTGTCCAGACAGCACCGCCCCAGCCATTGATCCAGTGGGGTGTGCCCAGGTCATTCCCTGCTGCTAATTACTATGGCTCTGGTTCGCAGCACTCTTGGGGAATCAGACCGTTGAAGTGTCGCAGGAAGCGGGTGCCGTGGGCTGAAGCGCTGAGCCTGACGCAGCTTTACCTCCGGACGCAAGCTAGAGTCAATTGCAGGCACGGGCTTGTTAACATAATGCATCTGTTCCTGCTCTTCTTCAGAACAAACCTCCCACCTCAGCCAGTTACTGCGCCGTTTATTCCTGTCTGCCTGTGTCTGCAGAATGTGGCATTTTCACCCCTGTGCAAAAGGCCAGCGGGCGGCCTACGCATCAATTAAGTCTAGTTTCAGCCAAGTGCCGATCCATGAAGTAGCTTGTTACAGGCAGGGACTTCTCTAGGATTTGAACTGGTGTGGGCCTTGGATACGCAGGACAAGCTTCCCCAAGTAGGGGAAGGGTGTAACATGCTGTCCAGTGTGAGTTACCTTTTCCCCCGTAGTGGCTGGTCAGCAGAACTGATGGAATCGTTATACCAGAAGCCCCAGTGGTAGATCAGGATTCAACAATACCTTGTAAAGGGCATTAGATATTTGTGTGTGTACGCATGCCTGCCTAGTGGATAGGGCTGTCGACTGGGATTCCCTGTGTGTCACTTCATCTACCATGTGCCTCAGTTCCCATCTGTAGAATAGGAATAATACCTGCCTAGCTCCTGGGGGTGATGTGAGGAGAAAATACATGGATGACTCTCAGATGCTCTGCTGAGGTGTCTGGTACAACTGGATGGAGAGGAGATTCCTGTAGGGGCAGTTTGCTTGCTAGTCCCCCATCCCATGAACTTGGCTACCTGGCATCTATACTAGTGACTGGGCTTGGAAGCAGGGGGAAGCTACACAAGCTGATAAGTACTGCTGGGCTAAATGCCAAGGACTTTACGGGGCACTGGCTGGGGAGCTGTGAAGGGTAAAAGCAGATGTGAACTCTATCCCCAGCCCATTCTGGAGCATCTTCCATCCACGTAGGGGTGGCAGCCAGCTCCACAGGCCCAAGGGACGGACGAGCAGTTTGTGTCTTGTGTGCTACCGCACAGGCTCCGTGCCGCCCTTCCAGAACTGCGCAGAGTGGGCCGTTTCAATCAGGAGCTCAGTCTCATTCGCCCGGGCACTGGTGTTCCTGAGGGAGAACAAAAGGGGCCTGTCTCCCGAGACACTGGCTGCCACCTCCAAGCCTCTCTTCTGTGTCCTTGGCTCACCGTGCCAAGGGGCTGGCCTGGCTGCCTGACAGCTGGTCAAAGAGGAGCCCTTCTCTCCTGGAGCGAAAGGGCTCTGGCCCCAGAGCCAGAAACAAAATGCTCCTGTCCCAGGAAAGGTCCCCTGGTGTGCCAAGCCTGGGTTCTAGATGCCTAGTAAACAGACTCGGCTCTCCCTCATACAGTGATGGGCTGCCACAAAAGCATTGCCCTCTCCCCCCACCCCCCCGTTAGCTGTGATAAGCCCTCTGTACCCAGGGCATGGGCGTTGTGGAGGAGATGGCTGAGGGACTGAGGAATCTATTCATCACCCTATGGCATCCAAAATGCACGCCTGTGTGTGTGTGTGTGAAGTGCAGCCAAGGATGGAGGTGGCGCTCTGAGCCCTTACCAAGCCAGCCTCATTGTTGAAGAATATGCTGAGTGTGTTTCTAATAGAGCGCCAGGTCTCATGTATAATGTGGAGTATGCAGGGGGTGAAGATCCTGCCCTGCCCTGGGAGATTTGTTGACAGTCCCTGCCATGTGTGGTGAGCTGTACCAATGCAAAGACAAAATCGTTTTTTTTATGCTCGCTATTATGGTAGTGCCTAGAGATCCAGCCCTGTTGAGCTGGGTGCTGTACAAACCCATAAGAAGGAGAGAGTCCCCGCACTAAAGAGCGTACAACCTGTTCAGGAGGAGAGACAACAGGGGGATATGACCAGCAGCTGCGGGATCAAGGGAACAGTGATACAGGTGTGAAGGGTGGAATAAGCAGACCTCACATCACACCCGCTGTCTAAACATTGTCAAGTATTTGTAGACTTCTGAAGAACTATTTATACAGGCCCCAGGGCTCTGTCCCCTCTGTCCAGGGTGAGTTCTCACTATTCACAGATGGGGGGGAGTCAATCAGAGGCCGTGAAATTCCCCCAACCTTCCCTTCGGTTTTAACCAGGGGATCTTTGGGAGGGTCCCAACCTTCCCATCAGCACATTGCTGCATTGGCCTCCTCCATCTAGCTCTGCTTTGGCTGGCTGGGGTATAAGATTGCCATGCCTGCCTGTACAGGAAAAAATGCTCTTCAAAAGCAGAGGGGAAGGCTGGTCTGGTGGTTTGGTGCAAGGCTCAGCTTTGGGAAAGTCAGGTATGCTGTGTGACCTTGGATGAGATGCATAGACTGTGTGTGTCCATTCCCCATCTGCAAAATGGGGATAATAGCGCTGGATACATACATTAAAGATTCCAAGGGGCTTAAATGCTATAGTAGTGGGAGCTGTGTAAATAGCTAAGCTAGAAGCTGTAAGCTCAAAAACTGGGTCTGGTTTCTGTAG
This sequence comes from Natator depressus, assembly GCF_965152275.1. Classification (NCBI taxonomy): domain Eukaryota; kingdom Metazoa; phylum Chordata; order Testudines; family Cheloniidae; genus Natator; species Natator depressus. The sequence continues at coordinate 117,927,182 of NC_134240.1, read as the reverse complement.
TAAGTTTGGAGCTATTTATTGCAATAAACTTGCACATGAAGTACTGCTCCCTGCTGGATGGAATCAGAATTGCTCTACTGTGTTTCATATACCCCGGAGTGCGAGTAGCATGAGGGGAGTCTCCTTGTTTGTATGGTAGGGCCTGTGCTCTCGGAGATGATCCTGCATTCTGCTGTAGCTGAGGATCAATGTGCCTGTATCACCTGGCAAGTCCATGATTGTCCTCTACAGGTTGCCTGACACTCTGGAGTAGGACTCTGGATAAATCAGATGATAGGTTAGGGGAACATAAAAGCCACTTGTCTACTCTTTGGGGAGGGAAGAATAGCATCAGCCTTTGCCATCATGCTTACTAGCAACATACCTTTAGCTCCAGGTGGCAGGGACCTGTACCATAGAGCAGAAAGTGACAAGTTCTAGTCCCCCCCCTTTATATGTTCTCGGTGGGGGTTACATGGTACCCAAGGACTTGTTACATTATTACATCTCTTCTCATCTTTAACAACCCAAGGGGATCCCCATCCCAAGGATCTCACGCAGGTGTGAAGAATGCCATTTACTCCCGATGTCCTCCTTTCTTTAAGCCAAAAGTGGCACCAAGATGCTAAGAAAAACAGCACAGCTGTTCCAGGCAAATGGCTCGTCAGCATTGTTTCATGTTTGGAATGGGAAATACCCCCAGAATTATGAAGCTGGAGTTACACTTTTTTAAAAAAAATTTTTTTTAAATTTTGCTATGCTTTGCGATTATCCCCTCAGGGGCTATATATCCAATTCATTTTAAAAACCAAACACATGACTATTTTGAAATACTGTGTAGGTTTTTTTTTTCTTTTTAATACTGCCGGCATAAGCAATTTCAAAAGTGCTGCTTTACCATGTAGAACCATCTTCCCTTACGATTTGACGCAGGTACTGCAGTGTGATTTATTTTTGAGGCCTGCAGCAAATGGCGTAAGTGATTAACTTTTAAGCACTTACGCCATTTCTGATGGACGTACAGCACAGGTATGTATGGTACATATTTAAGAGGCACCTATAGCATTGCAAGGCTAGTCGTACACTGCAGCCAAGATTTTCTGTATATAAGGGCCTAGTGGTGAAACATATGTCAGGGGCAGAGCATATTGACTTTCTGGCCCCAGTTCAGTAATGCATCCCGAGTCAGCAAAATGTGCGTACATCAGTCCCATTGAAATCAATGGATTTTACATCACCCTGGGATCTGCCTGCCTCCTGTAGGGTAGGGCTGTGCTACTGTCCCATTATGATAGCTGTGGAACTGAGTTACAGAGATGCTTGGATTTACCCACAGTCATATGGGAAGTTTGTGGTGAAGCTAGGACTTGAATACAGCTCTCTCAACTGCTAGGTGAGGGCCCTAACCACAGGACTGTCCTTCTTCTCCTCAATTACTTTTCATGGGAACTTAAGCATGTGCTTAAGTGCTTTTCTAAATAGGCATGGGCTGAGGTATGTGCTTAAATGGTCTGCAGAGCTGGGGCCTCTATGAGCCCATATTTAGCTCTATAGGGGCTCGATCCAAAGCCTGTTGTTGTCAATAGGCTTTGGAACAGGGCCCCAGGGCCAGATTCTGATTATTTTGCTTCACACTGAATAGTTCCTTACTGCAGAAGTACTTCTAATGAAGTCAGTGGAGTAAGGTGCCACTTGGCATGATTTAGGGTATCGGAAGCTGTGTGTGTGTGCAGGTGTCGTCCCAGGTAACTGAGAGCTCCTTAAATCCAAGTGCTAAAACTCCACCATAGAGCTAGGCAAATGCTGCAGAATTATCCAAGCACTTCTGTGCATGTAAAAACCAGTGAATTAATGAGTCCATTTTGTTCACTGTCTGTGATCATTTGCGTAGGCCAGGTTTTGTTCATTCAAAGTCAGGGGGAGATCTTACTGGCAGACATATTTGCTGGCAAACAAATGAGAATCTTCATGAGAAGCCCCATATTTGCTTCTGTGACTGTGGTTCCCAAACTGGGGTTCGTGAAATGTTACAGGGAGGGGGTTCTGGGGGGGGGGGAGAATTCCCTAATGGTGGACAGAGCTCTGTCTAGGGATACCGGGTAGCACGGGGCCAGCAGCCCAGAGCCCCTAGACTTCCAAGAGCTAAGCAGATCAAAGCAAGCATATCTATCACAGTGAGGAAATTTAAACTTCAAAACTGCTTATATGGAAAGGGAGGTGGATATTTTTTGCTGTTTTTAAACGTAAATAGGCAGCTAGTATTGTCTTTAAAATTATTATGAAGAACAAGTTTAAGCTTTGTTGGAACACGCATTGTTTGCCTCGACTGCTCAAGACCTGAACGCTTGTGTAGGAGGAACTCTTTTTGAGTTGGCTTCTTAAATATCTTCATGCTGTTTCACATCTGATACTCCTTGATGAAACCTAGGAGCCTTGTCTTAGAACAGGCTTATTCAAAATGATACAAGCTACGAAAGTGAGATCTTGGAAGAGTGCTGCCGTTTTCATAATGTAATAAAAATACTGTAATTAATAATTAATGTGTAAAGCATGGCATAAAAACAAATTTTATATTTTGAAGATCACTGCTTTTATAATTTTATACTTGGGTAAAGGAGAAAATCCCTGGAAATATTCATTTTTAGGAGGGGGTTTGTGAGACTTGACATTTTAGTGAAAGGGGTTCACGGGTTGTTAAAGTTTGGGAACCACTGATCTGTGAGTTCCAGTCAGTGAGCAGAAAAACTACCCTATGTCTTGGATCACACAGATTGAAGACAACCTATTGAATGAATCCGGGAAAGAACAGCTGGCCAGTAACCCCAAAGCTGAACTTCATGTTTGTTGAAAAGTTGTGAATATTTTTATTTATGTAACATTTCTATCATAGTAGCACAGAGGCCCTCTCCCAGTCAGGGCCCCATTGTGCTCAGTGCTGTACAAACACCTAGGAAGAATAGTGAACAAAATAATAAAGCTCACAGTCTGTTTGTGAACAGGTTAAACATGGGCCAGTTTGTTGCAATACGTTGTGCATAGTTAGCAAATCAGCCACAGTGTTTCTCAACATTTTTGATACCAGGGACTGGCTTGCTGCCTTCCTAGACTGTGTCAGGGAGATCTCTGGGACCGGCGCTGGTCCATGGACTGGTCATTGAGACACACTGAGCTAGGACTAGGCAACAAAAAGGCACAGAACCAGAGCTTCATTAGGCATATTTGTTCCAATGTCCCCTGTCATTCCCCCCCCACCCACACCCACAATGTGTGGAACAAATGCCAGAGTTCAAGTTTAAAACACATGAGCAAAACCTCTTCCATTTTATTCTTTCCCGTCCCTCATCTTGTGTATTCCTCCATCCACCCATTCATCCTTCTCTCTCATTCATTCCATGCTATAGGAAGATCGCAGGGCTACTGTGGGTATCTGGGGCAGGGATTGTTGTGTTTTAAGCTACGTGCAAGATGGGTGGGACTCTGCTTTGTTTCCACACATTTCAGTGCCACACCAAAGCCCTTGCCGTTTGCCTGTACCCAGTGCTACGTTGTTGAAGCGATGGCTGCTAGAGGTAAAAACCGCTCATCCACGTATGGAATTTGATTTGTGTGATGGGGTGTACTCCCCACACTGGCCCTGCAAGAGCTGAATTGGGTCAGTATGTGGGAGAATTAAGCCTGGGAGGAAAGCCCTAACTAGGGGAAGTTCACCTGTGTGGGAACAAGCGGGGTTTATATAAATCCAGGAAATTGGAGGCAGCGAAGGCTTCAGGGAGGTAGTCTGCGGTCACTCCCTGCGAAAGGAGAAGTGCATTTGGGGGGCTATGGAGACAAGTAGCCAACGGTTACTTCCTGAGAGGAGGGAGTTGTGGGGCTGGCAAACCCAGAGGAGTGCAGAGGGCCAGGAGATAAGGAAGAGACTCAAGTGCAGGAGAAAACCACACAAGGGCTGCTGATTAGAGGGTCCCGGAGCTGGAACCCAGAGTAGAGGTTGGGCCTGGGATTCCCTGAGGGATCTGAGCCACTGAGGGAGTGGCACCTGGGGCAATGAATGGGAGGACTGCCTGAGATTGCTGGTGAGCAGGGATTTTGATACACTTCCTTCCCTGCAAAAGGGAAATCACACAGTGACCTGGCCGGAGGGCCGAGTCACTAAGAAGATGCTGCGGTTCCTGGAGCGAGAGAGGGGCCACAGGCTGAGAGGGTGGCAGAGTGTAACTGCTGGCAGGGGCGTTGGCCTGGCAGAGGTAGCCCCCGAACAGCCAGGAGGAGGTGTCATCCTGGGGTGAGTAGAGGGCACTGTCACAAGGAGGAAGCAAAGTTTACCCTTTGGTGATCACATTCTGAAGAGAACTAGAACAGGATTCCTGCAGCCTACAGGTAACTGTAAAACAGCTTCCTGAAGCCAGAGTCCCAAACATACAAGGTAAAGATTTCCTGAAGCGAAAGCCCTAGATCTAGGAAGAAGCTCTGAAGCCCAGATGAGAGCATAATCAGAAAGATGCCTGTTTGTTCTCCCAAGACTTCCCCTTCTGCTGCATATCCACCCCCAAAGGAACAGGCCTTTGCTGTCTTTTAAATCCATCCATGTCCTTCTCTGTGGCTCCTGTTGACTCACTGTGCATAGAGGCTGGGCTATTTCCAGCCACAGCCTGAAAGTGGCAGCATCTGTCTGCCATCCTTTGCTAGGTAAAGTGTGTGATAATCCCCTTTACCTCTCCATGCCATCGCTGGCAAGACATGCACCCTGTCACACTATGTGACAAAGAAGCAGCCTGCACATGACAGTATAGAATACGGAGATCTTCAAAGATTATGTGGAGAAGAGCCCAGGAGGAAATCCTGTGTCCGGGAGGAGGTACTCAGATGATACGTTACTGTGTGAGATGAGTTGAATGTTCATACAGATACCGAGTCCCTCCCGTGTACAACCTTGTGTTGGTCCTGAACCAAGTCACCTCAGCTACAAAAAGCTAAGTTCGGGATTCCCATAGCAAGTGGTTGCTTAACTTCTCTGTACTTTTCTGATCCCCAGCAAAGACTTAATTGAATTGTGCCAGCTGGCTTGCATCACTGCAGACCTGCCATTTTCACCTCTCCCTCCTCAGAAAACTAGCCCCTTGATTTTGAGTGAAAGAGAGAAAACCAGACCTGAGTTGGCTGCTAAAGCTAATGACATTTTAGCATTGCCTGGGTCATTTTCTGTAGCTCATCAAGAATAGATTTCTATTAGAGCAAAGGCCTAAAGCTCTGGCTGCAGGGTCATAAACTGAGATCAGACATCGGGATCTCCGTGCCAGTGCTCAAGTGCCATTATCTTGACAGATGCTGGGAATCTATGGATCCATGCAAATAGCCGCTGTGCTGTTATTAACATCTGATTTGTGATGAGACAAGCTTGGCCTACAGTAGTGATCATTCCTTCTAATAATAAACATCGAGCAGCTTTTAGTCAATAATGTAGCTTTCACGATATTACACCGCATAACTCAGAGGGAAAGCATCACTGTCAGCATTATGCGTGGTCTGTCTGCTTTCCCTTTATTAGAGAGAGGTTGCTTTTATTCCTTCATTTCGGAGCAGGGCTCAGCACTTCATATTTTGACTGCTCCGCATTTTTAATGTACAATAAAGCATGGTTAGCTGTGTTAGCACTGCTGCAAAGGCACCAGTCAGGGAGGAAAAATTCTGGGGATGGGACAGAGAGGGCAAGAGAGGAGTGAAGGGCAGGGGGGTAAGATGGGGGGGAAAGGGAGAACAGGAAGAGCTGAAGGGGGAAGCAGCAGGGGTGAAGGAGAGGGAATGAAGATGAAAGGGGAAGTGGGGAGAGAAGGATTTAAGGAATGATTTTGTCATCTCCTCATTTAAGCAGGGCTAGAAAGAAGCCTTGTTCTTCCCACTCCATGCTCGCAGCAGAAGGAAATCCGTCACACTTTGCTTTTATAGTGCTTTCTATCTCTCGCTATCCAAACTAGAGATAAGGAGGATTAGTCAGGTCTTGGTGCCATAATTTTATAGATGGGGGAAATTGAGGCATGGGGAAAGGTGAGGTGACTTTCCCAAAGTAGCAGAGGGAGTCTGTGGCAGAGCTGGTGATAGGATCACAGTCTCATGACTCAGCCTGCTGCTTAGTTCTGTAGACACAGCTAGCTCACTTGGGCGCGACACGTTGTAGCCCCGGTCCTGCAGTGCCGGGGGTGCTGGCAGGCACATGCGTGTGTGTCTGTGGCGTCCCAGTGCACACATCTGATTGCAGGACAGGGGCTTGTGTCATCAGAGAGACAACTGGGATGGGACTCTAGATTGTCAGTTCACGTGCATGTAGCATTTCTACTGTCTAAGCATAGAGCATCCTAAGCTGCTAATTCAATGTCTTAGTTTAATGAACTGATACAGCCTCATCACTCGCTTTTTCCTTTAGTTAACATTCCTTTTAAGTTACAACTCTCTTGTATAGAGTACTTTAATGTATAGCACTTTTCATCAAAAGGAAACCGCTCTTCTTGGGGCCTGGATGGTTCAGAGAATTGGTAATGGAGCTGCTTACCTCTAGGTCACTGGTGTGACTCTAACCCAGCTTGGTTCTCACTGAAAGTTGTTTGCATTCTTTGTGTGAGATGAGCTTCGAGGGCTTCATCTAGGCCCCATAACGCAGGCATTCACTTCATCACCCCATTGACCTTAACCCCCCCTCCCCCAACACACACTTGTTTGCAGTCTCAGGAGAGAGACCAAGGTCTGAGTGTTCCGGGCTCCTGTCTGAGCCCTAGAGGTTCACTCCAGAACAGGGTGGTGGCTCATGGCTGCTGTGTCTAGCTTGAGAAAGATCTACCCTAAAACCCACTGGACTTCTGTTGACCTCAGTGGGCTTTGGATCAGGCCCAGTGAGAATTCCACCCATGGGAGGGGAATAGAAATTACTCCAACCAGCATCTTTCAGCAACACTGAAAGTCACGTGGTTTTTACTTTAAACACAGAAGGCTTGATTTCGAAGGGGGCAAAGCACCCACAATTCCACTGAGGTGAACACCAGCTGCAGATGTTCAGCCCCTCTGAGATACAAGCCCTGGCTCCTTTTACTTTTATCCGTGGCTTCCCAAAAGGAAGCCGCCTTCTTTGCTGGGTTAAACTGCTTCGCCTTGAAGTCTTCCCTTATTTTTTCTCGCTGTCCCTCTTAATAATTTTTCTGCTGATTCCAGTGGCAGATTTGCTAACCAGTGTGATTCTGTTGATAAGACTCCGATTCATCACCAAGTTTCCAGCTTCTAGTAGTTCTCAGTTAACTTCCAACCTATTTTTTTTTACTCCTGAGATGAAAAAAGGCACGAATGAGGAAAGTAATTATTTCACCCACACGGGGGTGTGTGTGTGTGTGTGTAGGGAGGAGGTGTAATGTATGTGCATAGCTTTTTTTTACTAGCAGGCTGAAGTCTTTGCAGAATGACATTGCTGAGGCCTGCTCTGAGAAAGGACCTCCTGTTCAAGTCATAAGCACAATAGCCCCCACTCTCAGATCTGGCCTAGCTGACTCCAGGGTAGCCTTGCAGATATGGACCAAAGATGTCTGTCCTGGAAGCCAAGGTCAAGTCAAAAAGTAATGCAAAGGCTCAAGGCTTTTGAAGGTCTGTTGAGCTCTGCACAGCCCTTGGATGTATAAAGAGGGGAGTAGTGAGTCCGAGTATATGGCATTGGTGAGACTGATACTAGAATACTAAGTCCAGAACTCGTGTCAACATTTTAAGAAGGATGTCCAAAAAATTGGAGAAGGTGCAGAGAAGAGCCACAAAAATGATCAAAGGCTGGAGAAAGTGTCTTACAGTGAGAAATTTAAGGAGGTCAATTAGATTAGCTTTAGCAAAAAGATCATGCAGTGATAGGGTTATGGTGTATAAGCATCTTCGCAGGAAATGTGGGGTACTAAGGGGCTGTTCAGTTTAGTGGAGAAAAGCGTAACAAGAGCCAATGTCTAGAAGTTAGTCAGACACATTCAAGCTAGAAATAAGGCCTACATTTTACCAGTGAGGCTGCTTAACCATTGGAACAAACTACCAAGGCCAATGGTGGATTCCTCCTCTCCTAGTGTCTTGAGATCAAGACTGGATGTCCTGCTGGAAGATCTGTTTTAATCAAATGCAAGTAATCATGGGGAATCCCAAAGAACTGTCATGGATCAGAGATTGACCAATCACCCCTGCTCTGTGTTTTCTTCTTTCCACATGGAACGTAGTTAATAGTGGGCTGCTCCACGGACCCATATTAGGGCTGGGTTTATTTGAGATACTTATTCATGATCTGGAAAAAGGAATGAACTGTGAGGACGTGAAATCTGAGGAAAGAGATGCTTCTCAGTACATATCTTGTCTGACAAACTGTGAAAGCCAATCCAGATCGGTGCAATCCATGTCACTAAGGAAATAATTATCTTACATTTCTCCGTGGCTTCCCCTTCTCTCCCTTTTCTTCTGACCTTGGGCAGTCTGTCAGCCGCAGGGCTTGATCCTCCATTGCCTGGCACCTTGGGTAGTAAATCACTTTAATCTCTCAATCCAGGCTGAGTGACTCTTTGTAAAAGAGATGCTCTCACTCCTACAGAAGTTGTGGGCTTGATGCAGAAACTACAGGCTGAGGTTCTCTGGCTTTCGTATGCAGGAGGACAGACCAGATGATCCTTAAAAAAATAAATCTGTGAATCATTTACACCTGAGTACAGGCAAGGAGATGCCTTTGTTCCATCCCTGCCACAGCCAAGGGGTCACAAACCCAACCGATCTGGCCCTTGGGGAATTCCCTCTGCATCTTAGCTCCTCCTCCTCACTTTCCCAGCCTCACAGTTCTGGGTGGATGTTCCCAAACAAAAGGGGGTGTGCCCAGAGCATCTTTGGGTATGTCTACACTGCAGTAAAACACAGTCAGCTGGCCCATGTCAGCAGACTCAGGTTTGTGGGGCTTAGGCTATGGGGGACTGTTTATTTGCGGTGTAGACGTTTGGGCTCTGGGACCCCGAGATGGGGGAAGGTCCCAGAGGCCAGACTTCAGCTCAAGCCCAAACATCTACATGGCAATTTAAATAGACCCGTATTCTGAGCCCCATGAGCCTAAGTTAGCTGATGCTGGACAACTGTGGGTGTTTAACTGCAGTGTAGACATACACTTAGTGCAACAACCCTCTTACGGCCACAGGGAGCAAGATGCAAGTTAGAGCAGCCTCAAAGATGCTCTAGTTTACTCCAGTTCATACTGACCTTGGAAAGCTATTAAAAAAAAAACAAACAAACTACAACAAGGTGCCAAGCCATGGAGAATGTGATGAACTGCCTCTAATCTCAAGACCAGTATCAATCTCCCTGCTCCTTGAAATCCAAGTCCTCTGTAGTCCTTTTGATGTTAAATGTGTGACAGAATTCATTATGGTGGGCGGATCAAGGCTACATCTGCATTTCCGCTGTGTAATGTTTGAGGTGAGTCACATGGGTAAGGAAGCAAAGTGGTCTCTCTCCTCCATACAACAGCTGTTGTCCCCACTACCCATCTACCTCTGGAATTATTTCCCAGTTCGCTCTCCTGAGACGTAGCATTACAAACTCCCCTTTGATTGCGCCTGCACCTTACTCAGCCTAAAGTAGTGGTTCTCAAACTTTTTTTGTACTGGTGGCCCCTCTCACACAGCAAGTCTCTGAGTCCGATTTCCCCCTCTCCCCCCCCCCCATATAAATTAAACACTTTTTAAAAAAATATTTAACACTATTATAAATGCAGGAGGCAAAGTGGGGTTTCGGGGTGGAGGCTCACAACTCGCAACCCTCCACGTAATAACCTGGTGATCCCCTTAGGGGGTCATGACCCCCAGTTGGAGAACCCCTGGCCTAAAGCTTGGATCCTGATTTGCAGGTCAGTTTTTCTCCCCCCTCCCTCCCCCCAGCTGGAGGTGTCAGCCTGAATTGAGTGCACTGTCAGCCTTTATAGTTGTCTTTTCTTATACATGTTACGGAAACAACCCATGAACCTGGGTCCAAAGAAGGCCAAAATTTCCCTAATGTTAAATAATATTTTTTTGTGGAGCAGCCCAGTTGTGGGGGGTGTGTGTGTGTGTGTGTACTGTGGTTTTTTAAAACAGATTGCACCTGTGTCTGCGCGGGACCCAGCTGTGCTGGCTTTCTCCCCATCCCCCAGAGGCTTCTATGTTGTGACTTCCTCTACCTTTTTAAAACATAGGCTATTGTTTTTCTGGCCTAGAAGCTGCTGCTGAAGAATTGCCATCTGGATGCAAATATTCTCTTCTCGGTGGTCACATTCCAACTAACTAAAATGCTTCACAAATGTAAGAATTTTCCACCGAAAACTGAATCGATCTTCAATCCTGGCTGGTGCTTTCTGTTTATTCCATACTATTCCTGTCCTAGGGTAATATTACGTCCTCCTGCTATTAATCCCTGGAACCTAGGGCTTGCGGGCGGACAACACACAGCAGATCCATTGCTAGTGGTAGTGTAATTTTCCAGCTTCTATAACACTGAAGGCCAAAATGAGTCCATTTGTGGAAGAAGGGTGTGGGGATTCTTTGATTTGGGTCAGTAGTGGATTTCAATACATCACCACTCTCAGCCCTGGTAGCTGCTACTCTTGGCAGTCTGGAGCTCGGTGACACGCACTAATTTTGAGAGAAGAAAAGGAGTACTTGTGGCACCTTAGAGACTAACCAATTTATTTGAGCATAAGCTTTCGTGAGCTACAGCTCACTTCATTGGATGCATACTGTGGAATGTGTAGAAGATCTTTTTATATACACACAAAGCATGAAAAAATGTGTATAAAAACATCTTCTGTATTTTCCACAGTATGCATCCGATGAAGTGAGCTGTAGCTCACGAAAGCTCATGCTCAAATAAATTGGTTAGTCTCTAAGGTGCCACTAGTACTCCTTTTCTTCTTTCAACAGGAGTTGGAGTGACCGAAGGATCAGAATCCATATAACGAAAGTCTGTCTTTTTGGAACAGCGTCATTAGGAAACCTAGGGATGAACTGATGTTGAGCACTTGTACTCACTATTCTGACTCAATGGCAAAGGGGAGGGAGAAATTAGCATGCAGACGAGCATAGGTTTTGGCTGGGACCATAGCTCAGGAGTGATAGGTTCTAGCCTGAGTCGTATGGCACAGATCCATCATCGTCATCCGTTAACTTGACATTCAGATGTCCTGGGTGTTTACTGGCACATCAGTATTGTAGCCTCTATCGCTAACCAGTGCTGCATGAAATAGGGGTGGTAGGCTATTCGTTATCGTTTGTATTCCAGTGGCACAGACATGCCTCTGATGAGATTAGGGCCCCATTGTAGTAGATGCTGTACAGACACATACTAAGAAATAGTCCCCTTTCCAAAAGGTTCTTAATCTAAATAGACAAAACAGACACGGGTGGGGTACAGGGATTATTAGGGTTCCCAGATAGAGGACTAAAGTGCAGAGACATTAATGGCTAGATTTTCAGAAGTGCTCAGCACCCGCAGTTGGGGACAGATTTCCAGAAAACTCAGTTCCTAAGGTTGTCTTTACCGCAGCATTAACTCGGGTGTTGTCCCCAAGTCCCGTCTCACCGCACACAAACCCTTTCTCCTGTGTTTAACCTCAGGCCAGATGGCCTGTTTGGGGGTGTGAGTTTGAGTCCAGATGCTGCTTTCACTCAGGCTGGTAACCTGCTCACTTTTCCGTGAGAATGCAGCCACGCCCACCTGAGTGTTGATCGTCCACCAGGGCCTTCCCATAGTCTCCTCCACCCATGTGCCCAGAAGGACTGCGAAATTCTCCCGTTATTTGCTGGGAAAGAATGTTAGAGTGGCTCAGGTTACTGCAAAGCTGAAAACCCTGGGCTCGGCCCCCAGCAATCCAAGCGACACACGCAGGATAGTGCAGCACCCATGAGGCATGGTAGTTTGGATAGGACTTTGCAATGTAGCTACTCACCCAAGTCAACTCTGCAGAGAGGGACATGCCATAAGTGACTGGCCCAAGGTCACAGAGGAAGTCTGTGGCAAAGTTGGGGTTTGAACCCAGATCTCCTGAGTAGAGCTGGTTGGAGATTCTCTTCCCCGCCCCCCCCCCGCCATGAAAATGCCAGTTCATAGAATCAGAAATGTTTCATGGAAATGGTTTGGGTTTGAACAAATCATGGGCCCTGCCTGGTGGGCTGCTAAGGATCTTGGACTTCCTGTCCTTGGTTCAGCCAGGAGGCCTATCAGGCTACCTGCTGTGGACCAGGTGCCTGGGTGATAGCAGTTGACACACAGGATGGCGTACTCTGGCCCTGGCTTAAGAGTAGGAGAATCGTGAGATTCTACCCTGAGACAGGTAAGGGCAAGAGGCCAAACACCTGTAGGGATGTTCTCACAGAGACGGGATAGGCTGCTAGCTGCATCTCTGCTCCCTAACTCTAGACACCCACTTCAGAAATTCTTGGGTCTGTCTTTTGCACCCAGGCAGAATAACTCAGTGCTGCACTGGGTCACGTTCACCATGAGACCTTCTCTCCCAGAAGCCTCTGCAGGAATGCACACGGCCAACGGAGGGGAGCTGATACAGTGCAACACGGCGCTGGCTCACTCTAGTATTAAACTTTAAGAGTGGTGGGGAAATATTTCCCCTTCATACATAACCCCTTCTGTGCAGTGAAATGCCATTGCTGGGAGTGTAAATGAGGTTGGACCTTCTGTATTTCTTTAATCCCTATCTTCACGTGCTTGCTTCAACTCTGTGGCAAGAGATTCTTTTCCCAGCTGTATTTGTTGTGAGCCTTCTAAGGAGGAGGAAAATGAGAAAAGGAGGGGAGATGGGCCCTAGATCTTTGTCCACAAGCTTTTCTTTTCAGTGAGCAGTTCTTAAATAAGGAAGATAAAGCTTTGCTGCTTTTTCCTTTCAACGCTAGACTGGTTTGTGTTTTTGAGAATCTCTTCTCAGGCCAAAGGGTGAGACTTTTTAATCCTTTCTAGATCCCCAGCTTCCAATGCAACACAGAGCACCAGAGCATGCTGAGAGGGTTGCATGTTAAATCTAATCTGTTCTGTTCCATATAGGTTCTTATACCATGCTCATCCCCATGGTATCTGAGTGCTTTCCAGTAGTGCATGTGTGATTTGGGGTCTCATCCTCTCCCTAGGGCAAGAAGTGTGTGCATTTGAGTCTTATTTTGTTCAGGTTTTTGTAAATGTACCTGTTGCTATGTAGTTATGTTGGAGAAGGCAAATGCACCTGGCACTTGGAGCAGAACGCAGTGAGTTTTTGATGGTCCATAGTTCCTGGAGTTCATTCCACAGTCTGGGACCAGCCCCCTGAAAAGTTCCGTCTGCTGGACAGACGAGCTTGACCCTCGTTGCAGAGAGTTCCATTGCGCCAAAGCAGTGAGATTGTCAACACTAAAGTTCTCTAAGGTCACATTTAAGTTTATGAAAAAATGCCTGCTCTATGTTCCTTCCTCAACCTCTGAGCCCAGGAGGGTTGGACTTGTGGTGCTGAGGGAGCTGGCCTTGTAGGCAGAAGAGTACAAGCACTGTAACAATGCAATTAAAAGCAATCTCTATGGTCTGCAAAGCATTTCAACATCCCTGGGATGGGAGGCGCTATGGGAACACATCTAGCAAAAAACTAGATGGATTGGGGCTGCCTGCTTTTGAATTCCCCCCACTTTAAAGAAAGGCGCCGGCTGCTGTAGAAAGATCCCTAACATTTCCTCTGTGCATTGACAGGAGGATAAGGAAATTCCTCTCCTGTTTCAGACAAGGAATCTGCAATTAGGGCCAGGACCCTTCTGCTTCGATTCACCTGTGCTGCATAGGGAGTCTCATAGGGTGAAATCCTGGCCCCAAATGGCAAAATGCGTATTGATTTCAGCAGAGCCAGGATTTCCCCCAGCAGGAGTATTTGTACTATACAACATGACTAAGGATATTGGAATCTTGACTTTAGATCTTAGTAGTGATGGGCACAGTAGAAACATCTCAGATCGACAGAAAACTAGCTGGAGTTGCATTGCAGATCGATTTATTTTCTTCATCCTCTTGTTGCATCCAGAGATATGATGAACTGGGGCATCAGGCTTCATCACCAGTAAAGCTGAGAGCTTGTGGACAGATCCTGAGCTGGGGTAAAACGATGTAACTGTTGACTTCAGTGGATTTACACGGGGATTCACAGCAGTTAAGGATTTGGCCCTCGAGCCTAGCTTCATCCGTTAGCACTTTGATACCACGGTAATTGACGAACTATAAATATTGAAGACAGACATAATAATAACAGGCTGTGTCATCAATTAACTAATGACAGCTGCAAGGAAATGTCAGATAAAAATAACCTATAATGGCCTACGGCTTTCTTCTTAACCCCCATCCTTATCCCTCTCCCCCCCACCTCCTGAAATGATCCGCATCAGGACACCTCATTTTTAACGGTAATAATGTAGGAGCTGTAACATTTCGTGATTAGCACTGATCTGTTTCCAGATTGCTCCAGATTTACAATCGTGCAAAAGCAGGGCTGGTATAAACCAGAGGACCGGATGCACAGGCCACTTTCAGGTAATGAGGTGGAATATGTCATGTAGTTTCTAAATGAAGTTTATTTAATCCTCTTGGTGATATACACCAGCTGTTGCTATTGCAATAATGTGTCTTACTGGGGGAGAACAAAGCAAGCACACGCACCCCGGGGTAGAGGATGGCTACAAAAATGATTGTTTATTACCTAGCTTAGGAGCCCCAGTCCTGGATCAGGGGTCCCATTGTGCTGTGCATTATATAAACATGTAACACCAAGATTGTCCTTGCCCCAGAGATCAATTATTAAAGTCTCTCTTTAGCTGATAAACAAACAATACCTTGGGTGAAATCCTGACCCTAATTATGTCAATGGCAAAACTCCCAATGACTTCAATGGGGCTAGAATTACAGCCCACGTATTTTAGGGCTTCCCTACACAGGACGTTGGTCCACGGCAAGCCAGGGTGTGAATCTACTGCACACTAGCTTGCCGTGCACATGGACACTGCTACGGTGCACTGAAAGTTCTGTAGTGCGCTTAGCAGTGTCCACATGGGATGTTTAGGGTGCGGGAAGCTAGTGCGCTGTAGATTCACACCCCGGCTTGCCAGGCACTAACGTCCTGGGTAGACAAGATACCCATCCCTGTCAGGTTGTAGTAGTGTCCTGATAGTACAGACAGAGCCTGCATACCTCAGTTCACCGACGCTGCAGTCCCTCCTGTATTCAGCAAAGTGCTTAAGTCCACATTCAGGCCCCATTATCTTCAATGGACCTAAAGTTAAGCACGTGCTTGAAGGCTGTGCTAAATAGGTATGGATTTAAGTGGGTGCTTAAGTGTGGGGCTAGAGCGGAGTTGACTGGCCCAAAATCACATAGTAGGCTTGAGGCAGAACTGGAAATGCAGTTAGCTATCCTGAACACAAGCTGGGTGAATAATTGGTCTTCTAGTTTGCTGGCAATTCTGCCCTCCCTGCCCCCCTCCCCCCACAAAAAAATATCACTTCGGGTTGACCTGAATATAAATTTTTAAAAAAATTTTGGGGAATTGAAGAGTTGAATAAAAGCTAATTTGGGGTTGAACAAAACATATTCGATCCCAAAAGAAATGTTTTGTTTATATTTTGAGCATTCTCATTATGATTTCCTCTTTAATAAAATCAAGGACATTTCTAAAAATTAGTTTTTGTTTAGAAAAGGTCATGAAATGTATTGACTTTTTGGGGGAATTTTATTAGTGTTGTGTTTTTTTTTTTTTTTACTGAAACAATTTGCTGAAATCAACACAAATTTATGAAACTTTTTGGTTGACCTGAACCTGCATTTTTCACCCCAAAAAGGTTTCAGTCAAAAAAATTCACCCAGCTGTCCTCCTGAGTCCCAGTCTGGGGAATTAATCACAAGATAGCCGTTCCTTGTGGCAGGGCACATGCTCTGGAGGGGGGAGAGGTCACTGTAGAAGTTTGAGTCTAGAAATTTTTCTTAACTTTTCATCCGTGTTCTAATTATAACTCTGAAGTCTTTATATAAAACAGCAAGATGGATGAGCTAAGGCTTTATATTGCTTTTTGATTAAGTGGGCACAGAGTCTGATTGACACCTCGGCAGTTTATTCTTTATCTCTTAAAGTCCCAGCATTGCTGGATTGTCACATTTTGTGCCAGGTCGTTGAGTTCAACCTTATCACTTTAAACCTCTTCCTTCCCCAGTCCTCTTTGACCTTGGGATTGAGAATGGAGCACAAGACGTGACATGCTGTTCTGAGCACTAAAACAATGAGCGCTTGTATTTAACATGGATACGGTCTTTTATTCCAGCATTACATAACACACGAGAGCCTGATGTAAGCTGTGGCTTGCCACTGCTTGATGTGCCACTGGAGGCTGGAGAGGAAGGAGGGGATTAAGGCAATAGCCTATGATTTGGGAGACATGGGTTCAAATCCCTGCTCTATCTCAGGGACTTCCTGTGTGACCTTGGGCATGTCACTTAACCTCTCTGTGCCTCAGTTCTTGATCTGAAAAATGGGGATAATACCTCATCCCTACCTCATAAGGGTGTTAGAGACTGTGTGAGGTGCTCTGGTACTGGGGGCTATCTATATACCCTAGATTGATAGAGTCCTGCCTTCTTAGAAGTCTTGTGAGTTCTTTGGGGGCAGGGACTGTCTTTGTTCTGTGCTTGTACAGCGCCTAGTGCATTGGGGTCCTGGTCCGCGACTGGGATTTTTAGGCCCTACAATTATACAAAAATAATAATAAATGGAGGATGGTTTTGTAGCCACACTCCACATCATTACATAACAGCAACTGCTCCACATACAAATTGGTGTAGCCAGTCTGGGACTATGGGGATCTCTCAAGAGCCCTCCTTTTATGTTAATATCATTATTATACAGGTTACAGAAGTGCCTGCAAGGATTTAGGTGTTTTGCGCACAGAAAGGAAGATGCAGTTCCTGCTCCACTGAGCTCACAAACTCAAAAGACCAGCAACAGATGAAGGAGGGTGAGGGGAGAAGAGCACAAACTAGATGTGGTCAACTTTTTTTTTCTGAATTTTTTTGATGAAAGTCTTTAAGAAGAGAATGAAAATGTTCACAACAAACTTTTGTTTCCAGTGACATTTTCTGACCACCCCCAATGATTCAAAATATTTTCATTTAATTTCAAATAGGAAATGTGTTTCCTTTCAGTTTTCAAAAACAGAACAAAAAAAACCAACCAACCAGATATTTTTGCTTTTCAGTTTTGCAGGTTCTTTTTAATCTCCTTTTTTCCCACTGGAAGAAGAAAAAAGGGAAAGAAAAGGGAAAAGAAAATCAATAATTGAAAACAGAAAATGTATTGGCTTTTGAAAACTGAAACAAAATAAAATTTTTATTTTCATTTCATTGGAAACTTCCATGAAAATCAGTTAATAAAATCAATTTAAAAATGTTTCATGTAAAATACTTGTTTTTTCTACCAGCTCTTATACATGCACAACAATTAAATAAGTATTCACTCTCTCTATCTGCCCCTCTACCCAGTAATTGTTAGTTGGCTAATTTTCTGTAGGCATCAGGGTAGAAGTGGATCTTGAGGAGGGATTTGAAGGAGAGGGCAGAACAATTCAATGATGTCATCCTATGTGCAATAGGAAGTAATGGAAGAAAGCACAAGGATAATTGTGGGAGAAACAGACAGACTGCTAAGGATGCAATTACTGGTGGTGGAGTGGAGGTGAGGCAACATGAGATGAGTGGGGTAGTGGTCCCTTTAATTAGTTTGTGAGCCATGTAGTGGTGCTAACTGAGTCCTGTGTTTTAGAAGCCACCATTAACCAGCCAAAGCAGCTGGATGTATATAGCAAGGTCTTACATGTTTGTGGATAGTCAGTAAACATGGTTACTTGGAGTCCAACTGAATGGTGGTTATCATTGTATAAAAGAGCTACTCCTGGGGGAATTCTGCAACAAAAAAATTAAATTCTGTGCGCAAAATTTTCAAATTCTGTAAAATTCTGCATATTTTAGTTGTCAAAATAACACAATATAATCATACCAGTTTCAGTTATTTTTGATCATTTATTTCAAAATACCTGTCAGCAAGTACATCTGTAACAATACAGACAACAAACAATATTCAGGAAATGTTTTTTGACAAATGGATTGCTTACTTGGCATATTAATACAGAAGTCTGAGTAATTAATTTTAAAGTACGCTCCAGAACCATATTTCCTGCACCCCTCAGAAGCAGTGCAAAAGCTTGGAGGAGTTGGGGTTATGGGGAAGCTGAGGAAGAGGGAAGTAATTGCTGGGAAGGAGCCAGGTGTGAACTTGGAGGGTTGTTGGGTATGGGTGGGAAAAGCATGGAGCAGGATTTTTTAGGGGGATGGGGAGGGATTGTTAGGGGCTTCCCCCATGCAGATCCTAGCTGGCCTCTAGCCTCTCCCATTCAGTCAGCATATCTGCCTGTCCCCATGTGACCTTGCATGCCCTGTCCACATGTGGGGGTGGAGGGACACTCCCCCATCCCCATGTGGCCCTGCACCCCTCCCACTGTCCCCATGTGTCTGTGACCCCACTCAGCCTGACCCTGCATCTCTACTCCCATTCAGCCCCTGCCCCAGTCTGTCCTCCCCAACGAGCCCTTATGAGCCCCTGTCTGACTTCCCCAGTAGTCCCACACTGTCTGTCTCCCTTTAGCTCCTGTTTCCTGACCTGGCCCAGCAGGCACTGTGAAAAAGCCAGGCTCTTTCTCTTCCCGAGCTGGCCTGGAGCGGCTGCTCTGTTCTAGTACCCCCTGGTGGGCAAAAGGCAGAACTGCAGCAACTTTCCAGCAGAAGCTTTTTTTCTGCACAAAAATATAAATATGCTTGGCTTATTAATTATGCGTGTGTGCAGTGGTGCAGAATTCCCCCAGGAGTAAAAAGCAACAGACACAATAAGTGGTGGGTGGGGTGTGGCAAGCAGAGCTGGGAAGGGCCTAGAAGGTGAAGATAAGATGAAACCTGATGTGATGACAGCCAGTGGAGGGATCCAAAGAGAGGTAAGAGAGATGGGCAGGGAAGATGACTGTAGCAAAGATTTGATAGTTTGCAAAGAGGACAGGACAGGCTGTTCTCCATCCCAGCTTCCCAGTCCCGATGCGGTCTTTATCAACTAAGAGAAATTGCAAAGGTAGATGACTTAACATCTTGCTGTTGAATGCAGCAGTCTTTGTAAGGGATTAGCATGTTGATGATTAACAGATTTCAACTTTGGGGAAAAAACACTGATTTGTTTATAACGCTCATTTGCAAATAAATTACCTTCTCGTGGGTGTGTTTTCTTTATGAAAAAAGTTTGCCTTTTTTATTTTTAACTCCAAAATTTATAGTAGATGGCAGTTCAGACTGTTCAGCTGTTGTAATTTATATGAGCTGTCTTGAGTTGGATCAACAAGATGGAACCCAGGCTGAAATGCACAAGATTGTAACGTCTGCTCACAGGATTCATGCTTTTCAGTCATCTCTGCCTATCTCTTTCCATGGAACCCAATCATGTAATATCTGAGCACCTCATAAACATGATTGAATTTATCTTCACAGTATCCCTGTCAGGTAGGGAAGTATTACCCCCAGAGGTAGGAAACTGAGGCACAGAGATTTAGTGATAAGGACACACGGATCTGTGGGAGAGCCACAGATAGAACTCAGTCTCCTTTTCATTGAGATCTATCAGCCTTATTCTCACAGATACTCTGATCTCTTTGTGCTGCTTTGGCAATGTAAAGGGGCCTTAAAGTGGAAATAAACTGCAGGTACAGCCACTCTAAGGTGCCTTTACACAGCCAGTGTAGTGTAAAGGCAGCTGGTGTGCTGTGACACCACTTAGCATGCTGACCAGTCATGTCTCATTGTTTCTTTGTGTTCCCCTCCTCTGTTTGTGGTACCAACCCATTGTCTCTTACCTTTATATTTGTAAATTTTATAGGGCAGGAACCATCTCTTTGTTATGTTTATACAGCACCTAGCATGCCGGGGCCCTGCCAGATACGCTCTACTCCAGTACAATAATAATCAGTGTAAATGAGAATAAGACCCCCAGATTTCAGTGGAGCTACTCCCATACTTAAAGTGAAGCATATTTGCCAGATTAGGACTTTAATTACCTGGAATTCTTAAGCTTTGTCTACACAAACATAAATGTGGAGACATAACATAAACGTGCTCACACCAGTTCCCCGAGACACAAGCTATACTGAAAATAGCACTGTTATGCAGGTATAAATGCACCTATGCTCGGGCTTACACTAACATAGCTGTGTTGGTAAAAATAATCACCCCTTAGCCAACCTTGCTATGCCAGTATGAGTTTTAAGTGTAGCCCAGGCCTTGGTAGAAGTGGATAAACAGTATCTAATTTTCCAAATCTTGCTTCTTTCTAACAGCCAGCGGTGTTTGGCTGAATAAAGTCAAAGGGTTTTATATTAATGTTGGAAGCGGGTTGAAATGTAACATTTATTTACAAAAAAAAAAAGTTACAAACCATTTTTTCACCATATTTTTATGCCTCATTAAATTGTCTTATAATTTCCTAGCCAGAAATATCCTGATGTGCTTCTCATTGTACCTTGCTAAAATGGAACTTTTCTCGTCGATATTATCATCTGTTTAAAATACGTTTAACTGACAAATTCTTCTTTTTCCCCCCTTTCCTCCAGGGAATGAATAAATAGCTCATAACAAAGTGGGTTTTTTTGTTATTCAAATTAGCCTTCTTTTCCCAGCCGCAAATACCTTTCTCCTTGCAAACTGTATTTTTGACAATAACTACCTAGAGCTTTCTGCATTTTCTTCATGGACAAGCATTCTAACCAAACACGAACTAAATAAAAATCCCATTTAACTAGAACCCATTCTGCATGCAGCAGCAATAATCATTTAGAGATGCACATAAAAGGGAATATGTTGTTGCAACAGCGTAATTGGTTAATTTATATTGTGCAGGAGAACTGTCTTTTGGCATTGACAGAATAAGCTTTCACTTGTAGGCCAGATGGTTACTGATTAAAGATGGGCAAACTATTTCCAAAATAGAGGGAGGGTACTGGTGAAGATGGAGATTTGCCGTCTGTCCACTAATAGTTCTGGTATTTTACTACTTGCTAACCACCTGTCCACTGCTAAGGCCTCCTACACATGCTCATTCTCAAACCTAACACCCACTGAAATATTAATGTTTTGCACACACACATATATAACACCTTTCCTTGCAAGAATCCTCAAGTGCTTTCGAATAATTAATTAAGCCTCACTGCAACCCAGCAAGATATTATCCTCATTTGACAGATTGTTAATTGAGGTACAGGGAGGTCAAGCGACTTGACTGATCATGTACAGGAAGTTGGCGGCAGAACTGGGGTTAGAACTAGAGCTGTGAGGGAACTGGAATTTCTATCCCATGGAAATGTTTGCATTTCTGAGGGTTTTTTTTCCCCCACTGTTCTGAATTGGATTGAGAACTTGGAAATGTGAAATTTTCTGTGGAATGAGATGTTATGAAAATGTCTGGGGTGGGAAGCCTGCCTGCTGGTCAGGCTTTCGGGAAACCATTGTTTTGTTTTGATAATGCTGAAACCTTTCAGTCAGATAAAGTCAAGGCAAAATGTTTTTATCATTTCATTTAATTTTGCTTAAACTTTTTATATTCTAATATTTTTGCCATTATATTATGTCCATAGGTGAGTGATTGCTGTTCATATACCAAACCCTAGGACATTTCATATACTAAACTCTGGGTCATTTCCAGTTCAGAACAAAAACAAATTTCAAAATATCGGAGTTTCCCATGGAACAGAAATTCCATTTTCCCACCAGCTCTGAGTTACCCTGTTACAATGGGGCAGCAGCTCCCAGGGCCCCTACCCCCACTTAACAATGTTCTATCTGAAGTCGATTCCTTTGGTGTTTTCTACATCCATTGCCTACTCCAGTTGGATTCTTGGCAGTTGGGAGCTCTTCCTAACTCGAGTTCCTAACAAGCTGAAGGAGGGCACGGCATTAGCATAAGTGCTGTCAATTGACTCAAATGGCCTATGGTTCAGTATACAAACACTCCTCAGGAACTACAGTCACTCAGCTCTGAGCATAAAAGCTAGCTTATTACTGCCTGCCTGCAAGAGGGGGGAAAAAAAAAGAATGCAATGCTGAAAATAGTTACGGAGACTGATATAAAGGCAGTAATACTAAAATAGATGGTGAAATCAATGGCTATAATTCACTGGAGTTTGGCAAGCTAATAGAATTTCGCATAGTAAAACTGACACCCCCCCCCCCCCCGAGACTAGGAAGTGTGAATACGTTTAGCAATTGCCTGGTTGTCATTTATCATTCCAAGACTCAATATAAGGAGAGCTTTCAGCTGCTGCTGGACCTGCTCGGGGTGGGGAAGAGCAGGAGAAAACGGAGGTCATGTGTTCCTAACTAATGGCCATCCTGCGCTACCACCAGATCTCTGAATATCGCACAGGCCTGCAAGCAGGGGTAGGCTGGGTGCAGAACGACGGGAAGATGAACAGCATTCTCACCAGCAGCAGAATTTCAGTCCCTTTCCGCAGGGCTTTTAGTCCCTGATTTATGAACCAAGGTTTCCAGACGACCCCTCACCCCCAGAGCAGTAGATTCCGATTGGCAGAGACCTGGCCAGGTGGGAGGGAAAGGGGGATATCCTTTATCCTTTATAACCACATCCCCTATCACCCGTGTGACCGGTTAACCCCTCATATGCTAGGGCTTGTGGAGGTCCTCTCTACTTTGTCACAAGGGGCATGTGGGGCAGCGTTTGCCCAAAAGGAGGGAAATATCCTCTGTTGAACTCACGGGAAGAGAAACTTTTCCCTTTCTTGGCTGGGTGTTGTCTCAGCTGCAGGGTGGAGAGGAGTCCCTTTAGATCAGGCTGATACATGGGGAGTGAAGAATGTTCTGTTTCATCATACTATATTGGTGGTTTGCTCCGCTGGGCTGTGACACAGAGGGAAGCCCTGACTGTGGTCAGGTAGAGAGAGAGGCTGTTGATGCCAACCCAGAAGAAGAGGGCTAACTCATGTCATTCCTTGTGTATTTTGGTCATGAAGCCATTTGGAGCTCTGGGGTGGATTCTACAGAAAGTTAAACGCAGGCCTTTTGCATGCAGTGTCCGTCATCTTATCCTGATCCAGCCACGCTTAAACGTTGGCTGCTGAACCCCTGGGAACTGGAAGTTGGAACATGAACTGAACGTGGGAGAGCTGCACCCGATAGAGTAAGAATCTGGCTGTAGTACTCAGATTTGTCTGCTGACTATGAGGACCATCCAAAGCGGGGTTGTGGCTCCATTTAAGTCATTTTTGCCCACCTTGATCTTCTAGCTCTGACGTGGAAGGTTTGAAAAGCCAAGAGAGAGGCTGTATTGCAGGAATTAGAGCCCTGTTCTGCAAGCCCAGGAGGTTCAGAAGATGTATGGACTTCAAGATGTTTACCCTGGCGTGAACTTACAGGCCTTCCAAGGTTCCCCCATCACTGGTTACCATAGGGCTGTGGTTAGTAGCTAATCTTTCACTGATGCTCTCAGCTGTACTTATACACACAAGGCTTGCCATGTGGCTTTATTAACTTGCTGAGGACACCTGGTGTGAATTATTCCATTCCAAAGATGATATCTGTGCAAAACCACTGGATGCCATTGTGGGACTTAGGAATGCTGTAACATCCAAGATCTGCCATGGGGCAGCAGAGAGCTTTGCTTCTGGCCATGTCGTCCTTGAACAACGGATGCTGATGCAGGGAGCGGCAAGAGTTGTGGCATTTAGCGCCACCATTTCGAATTGCTGCCCTGGATCTTGGACACATAGTTGCTATAACAATCCCACTTGTGCAGGTGGGAAATGGGCATCCCTAGAATTGGTGGTGGTGTGTCATCAGCCTGCCTTTTGTTCTGGTCTCTTCACAAAAAGAATCCACTTCATGCGATACAAGTTTATCACATTTCCAGGGGCTCATTTATGCTTGGGCTTATTTCATCAGGTAAGTGTTGCCTGAGTTTCTATGAGTAATAAAGTGGGAAGATGGTGTTTAGTGAATATCTCCAGCTGCTGCACCATGCCCTCCTGGCACCTGCAGATATGATGGTTTAGCTGATACAGCTTTTATCCCTGGCTTAGCTTGGTCACATGAGAGAAGAGCAGGCAGAGATGGGGCAGGAGTACATTTCAGAATGCCGATTCCTAAGTGTTTGTCCGTATGTATGTGTCCATGCACGCGCGCGCAGACTCTTTCTCTGACTCTGGGCCACTCTGCTATAAACTGGTTTTCTTTTACTTCCACTTTTGGTCAACATGCTTCCCAGTGAACCTGAATAAAATGTAGCCAAAACACAGCATGAGCTGCAGCAGACTGGTGTGACATCAGAAGGAGTTCAGATGGCCGTCCTCTCAGGGCTCTGCTTACTCTGTATTGGAAATACAAGCCTGTGGTCAGTTTATGCCTGGATTGAGCATTGTTCTGTGCGGGACTGCAGTCAGGGGAAGCAGTCATTATGGCTTTGGGTAAACTGACCTCACTGCTATTAATATTGTTCCAAGATTGTTCCACATCTTGCCTTCTTAAGGGGACAGGTTGATGCAAGTGTAACCTACAGCCCCTCAGTGAGGACCTCTGTCTCCCTTTAGTGGTGATTGGGCTACAGATAGGCTGAGGAGCCTGCTGCAGCTGACAGAGCTAGGTATTTTTGCTCAGGCAGTAGAGGCTCATGCATTTAGATCCAGAGGTCCCAGCTTGATCTCTGCACCCAGGGGCATGGCATAGCAAAAGCATATAGCTTGCATCTTTGTTCTGTGCTCCTCAGCCCCCTGCCCCATCCAGTTCTGATCCTCTTCAAAACCTTTAATAGACTAGGGCTTAGCTGCCTCAGGGGTTCCCCCGCCTTCATCTCTGCACTCCACCAAAAATGCTACGGACATTGTGACTGAGAGAATCCAAGGTGCAACCCCCAGGAGCAGGAGACGTTTAGTGGACGTCCCCTGGCTATGGAATGGCCCTGCTTCTGCAGATCAGTCTGAGCTTGAGCCTTGTACTTTTAGAAACTCAGTGCAAACCGCCGTTGATGCTGCATGGTCTTTCACTCAGTAAAGGACCAGGTCACCGTGAACATGCTGTTCTTGGCGGATATCTAAACTGAACTGATGTCCTTTCACTGACTTCAATAGACATGGAATCAAGCGCATTGCCAGCAGGACATATTTGCTGGTTAGCAACACCCTGCTTTGAATGATTGTGGCTAAAATACCCTCTTGCTGGTCCGTCGTCCTCCACATTGTGGAAGTGCCTAGGGTAAGTCAACAGTAAGGCCCCATTGTTCTAGGCACTGTACAAACATGTATTGAAATGTGTTTTGCTCCAAAGCCATATGATCATTAGTCATGCTTTACTGGGCTCAATACCGGAGTAACAGAGTGAAATTCTCTGGCCTGTGATATACAGGAGGTCAGGCTAGATGATCTAATGGTCCCATGTGGCCTTAAAATCAATGAAACCGCCTGTGGGTAATTGAATAATTGTTGTTTGGGTCCTGCTTGTCAGCAACCTTCTTCTTTTGCCTCTGCTCTATGGCCCTGATTCAGCAAAGCACTTAGGCACATGTGTAATTTTTAGCACATGAGCAATCCCACTGACTTCAGCGGCTGCTCAAAGTTTTGCACGTGATTCATTGAGACTACCCATGCACTTAAAGTTACTCATGTGCTTAAGTGCATTGCTGGATCAGTGCCTCAACACCAATTTGTGCCTTTCACTCTTTTGCTGGCCTTCAAACTCCTGTGGAGTAGCCAAATACTTTTTTTTTTCCCTAACCTCCCTTTCTTTGTATTAACAGCTTCCCTCAGCACTTGTATCGACACGCTCTTGTGTGTAGACAACCCTGCTAAAAGTTGGGTAGAGGAAATATAACACTTGAGAGCCAAACAAGGGTCCAAAGACATGAATCTGTTTAGTCGGAGGTAAGTAAACTGCATTTAAAGTAGGCGTTCTCACAAATGCACATGGCTTTCTCAACACTGAAATATCCCACCTGGATGGTTCTTTGTCAACTTTCAAAAATCAATTATTTTCTTTTACACAAAACAATGCTTGTAAGTTGTTCAAACTACTCTGCAAACAAACAGCTACATCAGCCCAAGTATGAGAGCTTCCAGAAAGGATTTAGACACTTGTCTTTGATTAAATTAGAAATACAGAATTTTTTCTTCTTCCAGCTTCAAGTTGGTGGAACGTGGGAGGGTTTGAAGTTGCCTTTCAAATTCTCATGCTCACCTCTGAACCCACCTTGTAATAAATATTTTAAAGTTTTATTCAAACTGCTCCAAATGGTTTATAGATTCCCAAGCGAATCACAAAATTGCCTAAGAAAAGAGGAGCCCTGAAGATGAAATGAGCTCTGCAGCAGCAAAGACAGACTGAACATTAAATATTGCAATAATTCATAAAAGCACCACATTCTCAGACTCTTCAGAGCTAAGACTCTACCTGTGAGAGAATATTAAAGCTCAGATCATCTGGGCTGATTCTGCAGCCAATGAAATCAATGGCAAAACATTACCCCCTGTATCCCCCACACCTCTGGGATGCTGGGCTCATCTCCGGCTAAAGGGAAGTATTTTTGTGGGAGCCTCTCATTACAAGATTGGCAGCACTTACTGGAATGGAGCCTGTGAAGCAGGTAAATATTAATAACCCTCCGTTTGTCTAAGCCTGCCTTTTGCCTCTGTTACCTTGCCAAGTGTTTTGCCCAAGTCTAAATAAGTTACTTGGTGGCAGAGCTAAGAACATAACCCTCAGACTCAGGGGGAGTAGCTCTTGCTCCTTCACTTAACTCCACCTCCACCAAGCTTGTCATTTCATTAAGACATAATTACATACGGCCTCTCTTTTCGCTGTGCAAGATGTTTGTTCCCATGCACGAATCCCCCCCTTCCCTTAAAAGCAAAATCATTTTTGGAAGTACCCAAACTAGGGCTGCAGCTTGGATGGAAGGTTTGCATAGCACAAATGCATGGGTAGGGGATCAGAAGTGGTTTGGCACTAGAAGGCATTGACCCACCATCGGACAAAGCACATGAACCCAGAGCAGAACTGCAGAGTGGGGCCACTGATTATTTCTCACTGTATGTGAAAGGGAAAACAAATCAGGGTCCCAGGAGATCTGTGACCTGGGATAGTCAGCAATCCAGCCATTACTCTGGGTGTAATTTACTCTGGCCTTTTTTTAAAATTTCAGAGTGAGTGGTGGTCTTGCTCAGCCACTTACTATATTAAATACTAAACAGATCTTGGCTGTTTTTGAAATCAGTGCTGTCCTTTGGAAATGGCCCACTTGCAAGTTACTTCAGGTTCTTACTCTAGGTCCTATCTGCTCAGCAGGGTTTTACCTTATCTTCTTTCTCTTCTCGTCTCTAAACATACAGGTAGCACAGTATGTCCCCATGACAGGGTTCACAGACTCCACGCTAAACCAGAGCAAGGCATCAGGCAATCCTGAGCTAGGCAGGCACTGCCCCTCAACAGCTGCTGGGCATGTTCCAGGTGGAAGGACAGTTTAAAAGAACACCAGAGGCTGGTGGGAAAGGAGTTACAGGCTGCACCTGGAACCGTGGGAAGGGTGACCACAGCATTAGTAAGGCCATCTAGAAGTGGTGATCCATATCTCCTCCTCCTTTTGGACTTAGAAACCCATGAGAGGCCCCAAAGAATAGGAGGATGTCTCGCTGACAGACCATGTGACCATGCCCCAAATGAAGGCACCATAGCCCCATAGGAAATGAACGGGGAGACTGTATCTTGGGGTGGACTGACAAGCGCTGCCAGACGCTGCCACACCCCTTTAGGGCCCTGGGTTGGGACCCTCTGGAGTGGGAGCGGCTGCTCCCAAGTCCCTCTGTTGTGACAGAACCCGGAGGTGAGTAGAAGGGGTACAGGCTAGGGACTAAGGCCCACCAGGTATGACATGGCAGGGTCCCCTCCAGAATAAGCAGGCTGAAGAGAACTGCCTGGCCACTAGGCCGGCTGGCTGTCAGACTGACCTGCTGCACTCTCTTGAAGCCTGAATCTAGGGACTAAGGTCTTAACCCATTGCGTTATATACTGTCTCTCAGCCAAAGGAAACCAGACCCCCCCAAATAAGGTTAAACACTGGACTAGTGCTGGCTGGAGAGGTATATAAATAGACACATTCTACATTAGATTCTCCATTTGTCCCGAAGGTGTGCTTGGCCCAAGAGCTGGGGGCATGGAGGTTTTAAGGTACCTTTGAGCTTCCACTATGGTGGAGTGAGCTGGAGGCTTGCTTGCCTCCTGGTGTGAGTTCAAGCATCTTCAGGCTCTGGTTCTGGGCCACAGGGCAGGGTAAGCCACAGTTCCATGACTCCAAAGTGGTTGGGTGCCTCTCGCAATGTTTCTTGGACGAGCCGTGGCTGACGTTTGCATAAGTCAAGGATGAGGCCTGATGACACATCATCTCAGAACAGCACTGGCAGCTTTTCCTTCTGGGTTTTATTTTTATTCTACTACTTAACTCTGAGAAATAATAAATCACAAGAAATACGTCCTCAGAAATTCATGCCCAGGGCTGGGGCTTTTTCTAAATAGCTTGAACTCTTTGGGGACTGGATACTACTGAGCAAGAATTACCATAATTAACCATAGTAAAATGCCTGCCATTTGATGTCTGAGACTTAAAAGCTTCTGTTGGGATCCAGACAGTTTTGAAAACAAGCCTCTATGGCCTAATTAAGAGGAAGAGAAGGAGAGGGGCGGGTGGTGTGGAAGGAAATTCAGGGTGGACTTTGGAGTTCTTGGAGGAGGGAGAAAGAGAGAGGAATGAGGCTGGAATTCTCCAGTCCAAGATATAGCCCTGGAGCAGGTTGTGTGACCTCTTCTGTCCCATGACGCTTGCTCTCAGTGTGACACCGGGACATTCAAAATCCAATAGTGCACCTCATTGGTGAGAGAGGCCCCTTTGTCACTCTTATGTGTTGACGCTGCTTGTGTAAATGTAACGTTTAAGCATGCAGGTTACATAAACCCTTGTGGCCAGATTCTGAACTCGGATACACCAGTATCAATCTGCAGTAACTCCATTGACGACTTCAGTGCAGTTATTCAGCATTCAGGGCCTGATCCAGCATCCACTGAAGTCCACGGAAACACTCGTATTGACTTCAATGGGGTTTGGCTATTGCATCGGTGTAAATTATAGTCCAGGCCCCCAGTTGCTCAGGAGTTGTAAGTGACCAGTGAGTTCCGTGCAAGGGGCCAGCTTGGGAATGTTATGTATGGTTGTCCAGAATGGATATAAATATATCAAATGTAGTGCAAAATGGGTAAATCCATTTTGTGATTTCCCTGTCTTGAGCAAGGGAGCATCAATTAAATTTTGTGCTTGTTTGCTCAAGGCCATAAGCGGCTTTTAAAGGATTCAGATAATTGCTATAAAAATGTTTTTCCACTAACTGTGCCGTGTTATTATAACACAAATATTCTTATAGCAATATGGTCCTGGGGCCAGATCCTGAGCAGGTATAGATTAGCACTGTGAATCCATTGACTTCAATGGAGCTACACCAATTGACACCATCTGAAGATCTGGCAATGAGCATCTAGGTTGTTATACCATTAGCATTGTTTATGTGTCTTGGGCCAGATCCACAGTTCAGCCAAGATCCTAAGAATTGAAGTCAAAGGAGCTATGCTGACTTATGCCAGCTGAAGTTCTGATCCACTGACTTCCGTGGAAATATACTGAATTACATCTGCTGAGGATCTGGCCCACTGACTTTGACGGAGCTATGTCAATTTACACGGTATGATGATTTGGTTCACATGTATTTAGACTTGTTTGTCTCCTACCGAGACATAAGGAAGGGACCCTCTTTTTTTTTCTATCCTGTATTTTAGGAAGCAGGAGGGGTACACGGTTATGTGTTTCAGCCTCTAGCAGAGTCAGTAATAGTACAGGTCTACAATGTAAGACACTTTTTGTAAGTTACAGTGTTAATCAGTAAAATCATTTCCTTGTTCTTAACTTGTGTGATCTTATAATGATTGAGAACCTGGAGGCTTCTAACCAGAGCCAGTTAGGAATTTTTTGATTAAACTTTTTTTTGTCAAAAATTACTGATTCATTGAAACTGAAACTTTTTGCAGGAAAGGCTCAGTTTTGACAAATTTTTTTACTCAAAAAAAACCAAACAAACCTGGAAAAAAAAAGTTTTAAATTGCTGTAACGTGTTTTGATCTCAAAACAAACAACAATCTGCTGCTCCAATTCAAAATGATTTTTCATTTTGAAATTTAATTACAGTAATGAAACTTTTTAAAAATAATGCTTGAAATCAAGGCAAAGCATTTCAAAATTATTGAAATTAAACATTTCAATTGACCTGGACTGACTTTTCCCCCCCCCAGATTTTTAGTGCATGATTTTTTTTTGAGATTTTGACTTTTTTTGTTCTGATTTGGACTGGGAGCATTTTTCAATCTTGAAAATTTTTCCAGGATGGGAAAACTGTTTTCTGCCCATCTCAACTTCTAACTTAGAGTCTCAGGTATGTCAGAGTCAGGAGGAAGCTATTTTTTTCATTACAAATTAAAAATAATCCATGTAAGTCTTTTAAAAAAGAAGGGCTTATGTAATCAACACCTGATCAGCATGATGCTCTCTCCCTAGCTACTGGTGGGTAGGCCACAGAGAGGCTGAGGAGCTTGCTACATAATTCGTTAACAGAGGTGGGTCTTGTTGCTCAGGTTGTAGAACCTCATGCTTTAAAGGCCACAGGTTCAATCCCTACGGCGATAGACATGCCTGACGCTCAGTGTTACACTTCTCTAGTGCTTTTTAACTGTGGCTCTCAAAGTGTGGATAGGTTATGAATGTAGCTGAGTCGTAGAAGGCCTAATTCATTGTTGCCTTCACACCTTGTATAGTTGTTGACGCTAGTGGAAATATGACTGTAAGCTGAATTTGGCCCTCAGACACATGTGAACTTGCACTGGTGTAAATGACTATGCAGGGTACAAGGCAACAGTGAATGGTGCCCAGAGAAAAGAAGTGACTTGCCACAGGTAACACGGTGAGCCAATGACCCGTCTGAAAGCAGACCTGGCTTCCTATCTCCTAGGCCCATACTCTGCGTATTGGACCATGGTGCCTTTTATTGCTAAACCCATGATGAGGACACTGCGCATCTCCAACCTGCCATAGTGATGGTGCTCTTCCACGCTTGCAGGATATAGGACGGTGAAAGAAAATAGGCTAGCCCCAAAAGCATTTCAGGCTATCTTCGTTGTATCATGGATTCTGCTTGTGGCTACCTTTGGACTGCAGTGAGCCAAGATGTCATGACTGAAGTGTTTCTACATTGTTTTACTATTGCATGACTGCCTGGCATTGGTGCAGTGCTTGGGTCTGTACAAAACAAGGAGGAAGTCATTTTCCTGAAGGAGCTCGCTTATAAAAGAGTGGTCTACCTTTGACCCAAAGGAGAAAGTTTTATAGATAGCAACCTTTTGTCCACGCTAGTCCAGGGCCACTGTGGACCATTGCCAGGAGAAATTTTGGTCCTGTGTTCTCAAAATCCTGATTTTTAATGCAACCTTGAATACCCAAGATGCTGTTTCTATCTGACCAAACCTCGTTTTTTTTTTTCCTGCCATTGGAGAAATATTTGTTCCCTTCTGATGTAAATACTTCTCTGATTACGGCCGCCTGATGTATACAAGAAGCTTTTGAACTTTCGCTCTGTGCTTGCCTCCATGTCCCCCAAGTCCTTGAATGAGGCCTGTAACCATGGCAATCCTCTTTTGTTCCCCACTCATGTAAACCACAAACGTGGAGGAGCCGAAGTTATTTTCTTAAAGGAGAAACAAACCGTTCCCCAATCTGAATGCGGAAAGGGGAGAGGGAGCAGGCGTTAGACAAAGAGAGGGAGACCTTTCCCCATGGTGCAGATATTGCTGGCTGCGTGCCAGTGCTTGCCTTAACTGTAAGTAATCTTCAGGATAAATTAAACACTGGTTGAAGTTTGGTTTGCAGATGCTTCGACAGACACACATACAGTGAAATAAGCTCTCTACAGAGATCCAGGACCAGACTATGATCCCCCTTTTATACAGTCTAAATCCAGAGTGACTCCATTGACTATACCAAGGTAATTCCTGACTCAGGCCAGCGTCATGGAGTCCTTGTCTCCACTGGGGTGTTTCCTCCAGTTATAACCACTGGTGTATGTGCCCCAATGCAGACCCCCCTAGTGTAGACACAGTTTGCACCAGTAGAGCTAACCTCTGCAGGAAACTGGGGTGAATTCAAAGAATTGAACAAATCACTGATTATACTGGTTCACTCTGTCTATGGCAGGGGGTTTGCAGAGTGGTTGGGCCACCAGCGGCTGGAATTGGGATGTCTTCCCATTACAGCAAGGCCTGAGAGCAGGATCAGAGCAACAACACCAGTGCCTCCTGGGGCAAAGGAGGAGTTTGGAGGTTGTAAATGGGAGAACCTCCAAAACGAACCAAGAGCCTTTTTTTGAAGGTGCCACATGTTGTAATCTCTTGCTCTGATGCAAACTCTGAAAACACCATCAGCTGCTCTCTCCCTGGTGGACCCTCTTCTCCTAGTTCCTTGTCTGTTTGGCGGATGCTTTGAGGATTTGGGAAAAGATTCCCCTGGGGCACAAGGGCCTCTGTCTTCCTTCAGCCACATGGGCTGAGGCAGCCAGAACTTCTCAGCGGTGGGCCAGCCCCCGGGGAGTCAGATGCTGTTCCAGCAGTGGCCATGACTGCCGCAGCAGGGGGGAGAGTAGCTCTGCTGGAACCTCTGGCTCCCTGTGAGGTCCCTGGCACCTGATGCTTGGTCAGCCTTTCATGACAGAGAATTCTTTCCTGGGTGTCTGGCTGGTGAGTCTTGCCCACATGCTCAGGGATCAGCTGATCACCATATTTGGGGTCGGGAAGGAATTTTCCTCCAGGGCAAATTGGAAGAGGCCCTGGGGGTTTTTCACCTTCCTCTGCAGCATGGGGCACGGGTCACTTGCTGGAGGATTCTCTGCACCTTGAAGTCTTTAAACCACGATTTGAGGACTTCAGTAGCTCAGACATAGGTGAGAGGTTTTATTGCAGGAGTGGGTGGGTGAGATTCGGTGGCCTGCGTTGTGCAGGAGGTCAGACTAGATGATCATAATGGTCCCTTCTGACCTTAATATCGATGAGTGTATGACCTCCTCAGGGGCTGGGTCAAGCGGCAGAAGCAGCCTGCTGGCATCACATGATGTCCCCTGTGGACTGGCTCTGCCTGAGACACCTAGCCAGGGGTCTGTTCAGGAAGGCAGCTTGACATAAGTGGGTGGGTGGCAGGGATGGAGTGATTTGGAGGAAGCTGCTTGTCGGAGGAAAGGATGGAGTGTTCACAGCATGAGTCGCCGGGGGTTGCTGTGCAGAATGAGGATGGTGGGTGGCTGCAGTTGGAGGGAGGATGAAGGGAGAGATACGAGGCTGGATAACGTTGAGCCAGGGCATTGGCTGGGGAGGGGAAGAAGGCTGGGAAATCTGGGGGAGGTTGCCTAGGGAGGAAGCGGGGTGTCTGGTCAAGAAGCGCTGCACTCTAGAATGGGTATATAGTGCTGGGGGGGGAGTTTTGTACAGCTCGGGGGATGCGTGTGTTCACGAGACCCTAACAGTGATGTACTGGAAGACCGTACCCCCGCCCGACTCCACCTGTCACTTGTGGCTCTCGCCTGCTGTCGTGTGTGAGCTCCTGGGCGGGAGGGATTGTATTCTCCTGCATGCCTGGGAAACACCTAGCACATTATGGACACTAGTGCCGAATAAATAATCATCCATCCTCTGTGACCGCTGGGTATGGCTTTTCTTTCTCTGAGTAAGTCTAAAGCTCTGGAAAGCCAGGGGCTGAGGGAGCTGGCTGTTGCCTGGCATAACATAGACAAGTGCTGGGCTAGCTTCATCCATACTGCTCTACCAGTTCACCTGAATCCTGAGTTAAAGTATCCTGCTGAACACCTAAGGCCAGCTGCTCTGCTGTTCACAACCACCATAACTGACCCCGCCAAATTCCCGACATGGTATATGTGCTCAGGACTAACCCCAACCCCCCCCCCCCTCCCCTTACATTCCTTCCCATAGTGCTCTGACCCTAGCTGACTCCACTTGATGTTAGAACCAGTGAGCCCCCCGCGGGTTATACACTCTGGCTGAACCGACAGGATCTTTTCATAACACTCTGTGTTTCTGCAATTAGATTTTTTTTTTTTAAACAGACTTTGCCCCTAGATTTACTGAACTGAATGCAATCATTTTGCTTCATAATTCTGTTGCAGTACGTCTGCTGGCAAAGTTCTTAAGTAATGAGAGAGGACAGACAGATCGTATCTGGGTGGTTTTGGTGTGTCTGGGGCAGTGCTGATAAGGCACAAGGGCCAAGGCTCTTGTCCTTAATCACCCGAGAAGTACACCCTCGAGATAGAAGATCTTATTGGTATAATGAAGTGGAATTGGGACATAAAAGGAAAATGTTATTGTAAACTGCCCATTCTGCTCTGCCTGGAGAAGTGGATAGATAGAAAAAAGCATCTGTATAGCCACTGGACGGTCACATCTCTAGGTACTTTTCGACCAGGATGTTGGACCCTACAGGAAGCGTTTTTGATGGAAAATCCCCTGAACTGATCAGTCTTCTTTCATTTACCTGGTAGCCACAGAGCCCCAGGTAACCTAGAGAGTGCTTGAGTGGCCAGTACCCACACTGATGGGCTTTCTGTAGCTATTCAGATCCCCTCTGGAGGCAAGTGGCTCAGGTTCATTTATTGTTGTTCGTTCTTCTTATTTATTATATTCATAATTAGCACATAACACATTACTTATTTAGGGCACCGTACAGCATGAACGGATTCATCCTCTCCATGTACAATCACACACTCTCTGGATCCTCCTCCAGTAAACTTCAAACATTGGGGGGTGGGGTGGAAGCAACCTGGGCCTGATCCAAAGCCCACGACTCTTGTTGATTTGAAATGGCTTTGGCACAGTGTCTGCACGCAGGTCTGGGAGCTAGGTTCGATCTACCTTAGGGGTTTCTATAGCACCCATCACCATGGAATCTACATGTTCGTCCCTCTGGCTATCTACGTTCTCATTCGCAAATCATGTCACTCCTCGGTGCCACGGGTCCCCCACTGTAAAATGGGGATAATACATACCAACCTCACAGCAGGATTTGAGGGTAAATGAACTAATTTGGGAGGATGAAAAGCCCAACAGAGCGTAAGCGCTAAGTAGAAGTATTGCCTCCCTGCAGAGGTTATTAGAAATAGAAAGATGACAGCTGAGTAATAAAGACATTAAAACAGTCGCAAAGATGCCAGGCTGGCTTCACGATCCCCACAGCGTGTGCTGAGAAAACGGGAAGTATCTGTCTGTATGGAGAAGGAAAGAAATAATGACGGTGTCTATGCATAGCCTGGGAGACTGATATCCGTAATTTACCAATGGCTGCTCAGCATTTCTATCTGAAATGACAGAGCACCTTGCAAAATTAGCTGTTTCCTAATCAATCACTTGGCTGGGGCACAGAAAGGGCTGGAGTTGCCATATGAGGAGAGAAAGCTCCTGTAAACCGGAGCAGCAGTGAGTCATGGCCATATGGGAAAGGCAACGTCTGCAGAGGGCTTTGTCTTATTCCTCTCCCCTGCCCACCGTCTTATTTAATTGTGAAGGGCGATTGGATTAATATGCAAATCCGATCAGCGGCAGAAAGCAAGAGCCCAGCAATGTGAGGCAGGTCCATCCAAGTATCCCACCTTGCTGCAAGAGCTCTGTTGCAAAGTGCAAGGGTGTCCCAAGGGAAATGGTGGAAGACCCAATAGCTTGAATTGTTTAAAGCCAAGCTGGAGAATGCAGGAGGGAGTGAGCGATAGGGAGCTGTCCATCCCTCGCTGCGGGCATGGGCTAATGGATAGTACCCCGGGGCTTTAGGAAAATTCATTTTGGAAAAAGTTGCTATTGTTCTCATTAGCATTCCGGTAGCATTTAGTGGCACTGACAAAGACCAGGGCTTTGTTGTGCTAGGCCAGTGGCCCCCAAACGTTTGAGGGTCACGTTCCCCCCCCTTACCTTTGTCCATGCCTCCCAGTCCCTCCGGAGCTGGGGCCTGGAGCAGGGACGAAGCTCACGGGGGGTGGGATGCGGACAGGGGTACGGGGGCTGAGGCCGCAGCTGGGGATGGTGCCTCGGCCCCTGGCCGTGCGGGAGTGGGTATGGAGCTGCAGCAGGGCTGTGGTGGGGACTGGCAGCTGGGCCCCCACCACTAGGTGCGGCTCTGCTCCCGGTCTCATCCCCAGGCCAGGAATGGAGCTGCGGCCAAGGCTGGGGGCTGGCACAGGGCCGGGAGCAGAGTCATGCCGAGGCTGGGAACAGGGACAGGTCTGGAGCCAGGAGCCAGGGACAGGACTTGGGGGTGGGACCAGAGCAGAGCTGGGGGTGGGGAGGGGCTGGGTGGTGCTCCCTCCCCCCTCATGGGGGCTGGTTGGGGCACCTCCATGCCCCCCTCTGGACGTTCCTCCATGCCCCCCTAGGGGGCTGCGCACCACAGTCTGGGGACCTCTGTGCTAGGCATTGTACAAACACAGAGTACGAATCCATCTTTGTCCCAAAGAGCTGATAATTTAAATAGTTTAAGTCAGACACAGGATGGCGGGAGGGGGAATAAAGATTGTTATCCCCATTTTACAGCTAGGGAACCAAGGCACACAGAGAGTAAGTGCCTTGGCCAAGGGCAGCTGTGATCAACCCAGAGATCAAGCTGTGATCTCCCAAGTCCCACCCAGTGCTATAGCCACTAGACAATGCTGCTTTTCATATTAAAAAAAAATTAAACAAAGGGCTATGGAGGTGAGGGCTCTGGATCCATCTGAATTTAGATTGTGTTTGGTGTACCCTAGTGGGGCAGCTAGAGTGGGGGAACTGCCCACTAGAATAATCTTCTAGCGCCCATGTTTCCCTGTCTCTTTATGGTCTATGCTTCTCCTCAGATGGGGTATGTATGTGTGACAGGGTTGGTTGTGATGGTAGGGGGCAGGGCTCAGCAGCCCTGGTTTATATCTTATTTTCCTAAAGCTCATGCTTCAGGGTGTTAGCTGGCCACCTGTAGGGGTCAGGAAGAGACTCTCCATGCCCACGCACACAACGTATTCGTAGTGTTTTTTTGTCTCCTTCCTCTGAAGCATCAGGGATGGCTGTGGCTGGAGATGGAACACTGGGCTCTGAGGTGGCACTGAGCATTCTGTCTCTGAGACGGCTGGCTGGCTGGTTCTTGCTCACATGCTCAGGGTCTAACTGATTGCCATATCAGGAAGGAATTTTCCTCCAGGTCAGATTGGCAAAGACTTTGGGGGGTTTTCACTTTCCTCTGCAGAGTCTGAGTGCGGGTTACTTACCAGGGTTATCTGGTATATCTCAATCCTTTCCCTGCTATTGCAGGGGCCTTGGGCACTGGTGCATCTCAGTCCCCCCTATTCTCTGCCTGTGGCACAGAACAGTCCAGTCTCCTGTGGGCTGTAACACTTTGGTCTAATTTTGGTTGTTGAGTTTAGCGTGGGGGTGCTGGTGGTGGGGGTGCTGGTGGCCTGGGATATAAAGGAGGTCCCACTAGCTGATCGGATGGTCCATTCTGGCCTTAGACTTTATGACTCTATCAGCCAGTACGGCACCTCTAAGCACGAAAATCCATGGAGAAATCCACACTTGTAAATGAAGATCTACCTCGGCTAAGGAAAATTGTGCTTTTGCTGCTTCTAAATTTGATTCCTTTTATAGTCGTCCCCTAAGTTCCTAGGCCAGCTACTCAACTGATATAAACCCGTGTAGCTAGCTCTGGCTCCAGTGGGGCTAAGGTGATTTACACCAGCCCAGAATCTGTGCTACGAACTTTAATGTGTAAATGTAATTAACTCAGAGGTAGCACAACACTATCCTATCTAATGGATGATGCTTTCATATTGATTTTAAACACGTCTATCCAAATTCTTCCCTGGGGTAACTTCTCTGAAATCAATGCAGTCACGCCAGGGATTCATCTGTTCCTCCATGTTTGCCAACAAATAAACTCATAGGCATCAAATACACTGTGCGTTTTAAGATTTTAGTAACTGCGTATTTCCTTGGGCATTAACAAGGACACCTGCCACTGCAGATCTTGGATGAGGACTTGTGGTTAATCGTTTTAGAAGACATTGATATTTCCCCCCCATCTGTCCACTCCAGCATCATTGTTGCGTAGTCTCCAGGATAATCCTGGTCATGCAGCGGGACCCCTCCTCTTCCAGTGAAGTTGTGTGTCCGTGTCCCCTCCAGCCCCCACGCTCACAGAGGAAATGGAGAGGTTTCACTCATTTTCAGACTGCATGGTGCACACTATGAGGCAGTAACGCAAAGTTGCATGTTTTCATTCTGTTCCATCACAGAGTTTTACTAGATCCGAGTGGGCTGCATGGCATTCCTGGAGGGGTCATTGCCATGGCATTGCGAAGTATCATAGGTTACACCCCCCCTGCAAAGTACAAAGGCCAGGCTGACTTACGGTGTATCTTTAAAGTTCTCAAATTTTCTCACGGTGTTTACCCCATTTTAACATAGGGGTTCTCATGGACCCACTTTCCATCCCATTCATAGTCCCATAATGGCCCCGAGCAACTGCACAATTGCGTGTGTGTGTACCCACACTTACTGCTGAAGTGCTTTTGGAACCTGCTGTATAAATGGTGCTGTATACTCTACAAGTAAATTATTATGATTATTACCTCTTGGCACATGTGTCTTTGGGACAAGCGAAAGGGGGAAGCTCAAGAATTTTGTCTGTGGAAGCTGAGCTGCACTGAACTGTTTGGATTATTCTTGAATGCCTTGAACCATGGCATCACAGGCCAGGAAGACTGACATGAGAGTGCACCAGTGCTGTGGATGTTTCATTGTCTCACCATTTGATTGCTGGGTCCACCTCAAGGTCCTGCTTCACATTTTTTAGCATGTAAGTTAGAGGTGACCCCTCCTTCTCCAACCCATTGTGACAGCTTTGTCCTACGGGGATGATGAAGAGATGGTGGGGACTCTCTCTGTGGCTGGTGGGGTGGCTTTGGCAAAGGGCCCTCTAATATGGACCTTCTCATTCTGGCAAGAGAACAGGATAAGCCTGAGGGATCATGATGAGTAACATCGGGATGAGTCTATGAGGTGCAGTGCAAGACCCTTTTAATGCACAGCCTGTCTTTATTGGTGAATGGAAATAGAATGGTGACACATGTCACGGAACAAAACAAATCCCAGAAAATAACGGGCAACAGCAGGTAAAACGGATTAGTGGAGCCTAGCTATCCTCTGAAGACTAATTATGCTTTTATTTAATCTTGCCCAGCTACCATTATGATGGGCACATTACAGCTTCCTGGGCAGATGATCTGAAGGTCTATGCTCAGGAATAGTGTGTATGACATGCAACCACTCCAAGGTGTCTGGGGTTTTCCCTCGGTGTTCTATAGTACGACATTAAATCCGATTGCAGCAGTCAGCCATGCTGAAAAGGTATTGACTGAGGATAAAATGTAGGTACTTGCCTACTCATTTTTTGACCTGCTTTATTGCTTGCTTTCTATTTGATTTTGCACTAACTAAAGCAATCCCTGAAGACTCCCCCAGGGAGATCCAGCCTTTGCAGGCCCATGGAGCTCTTTGCTCTGGCTCCTGCTCCTTCTGATTTAGGAGAGCTTGAAGTGCAAAGGAGAATCTCAGGCTTTATTAAAACAAAAAACAAAAATAAAATTTGAGGACATCTGTCGTGGCCTGTTGCAGCCCCACCCCTCCCCTGCTAGAAGTGATTGATGGCCTCTGCTGACCTCTGCCTGTGGGAGCAAGAGAAGAGAACAGGAAGAGGATTTTGGTCCCTGGCGTGGCTCCTGTACAAGGCTCTGTACGAGGGCTGTAAACAGAGCTGAGCGGAGGAAGGTAATGCTGCTTCATGGAGGATTTTGCTGTTTTGAAAATTGGTTTCGTTCTAATTTGGAACAAAACTCAAATGTTTCAAAATTCTCCGTGAAAGGGAACGGAGCCCCAGCCCCAGGACAGTCTGCCTGATGGGCAGCCCCCTACCTGCGGAGCCCAGAAGCCAGGGCGTCCCAGCCAGTCCACATGGCAGGTTGCTCTGGAGCAATGGATCCTAGAAGCTCTGCGATCTCTGACTGAGACAGGCTGTCCGGTAGGCCTTCCTGGATCTGTGCAGCCTGGAAGCCCTGGGGTCCTCAGCTCAGGAGCTGTCATCAATGGGAGATTCATGGCTTCCAACCTCCCTGCCAGGAGAGCTGACGAAGAGCTGGAAGCCCAGGGAGCTCCACTCCAGGGAAGCCCACCAGGCGAGCCGCCGAAGAGCCTGGGAGCTGAGGAGCGTGTGAGCTGGAGTCCCCAGCGCTTCCAGGTGCGTGGCTCTCCATCAGTCTGCCCGGCAAACTGCTGGGGAGCTAGGCAGGTAAGCCAGCAGGAAACCAAGTAGGTTTTGACAATGTAGTCAAAACTGAACTGTCTCTGTGAAACATTTGGCTCTCGAAGAATAGGCATTCTCCACTGGAAAAATATTCAGCTGGAGAATCTCCAGACAGCTGTAGCTGTAACTAGCCGAAAGGGCTGGGAGAGAATTCCCCCTGGCTCAGGGGCAGCGTAGGGTTGATGTAAGAATCCTGATACCGACTTCCACATCAGTCCCAGTGTGGGGGCATGCTGGAGGCAGGGTTTAGAGTGGATCGCGGCAGGAGGGGTGCGTACCTTAGTGCTCAGTGCTATGGGTATTCTGGGCCGGACAATAGTTAATGGGCAGTCATGGGGAGGGCCTGTAAGGTAGATCAGTCCTGGGGGCTGCTCTAACTTACACCAGGGGCAGTTGCAGCCCCTGCAGCAGCCCGGATTCAAAGTGGTGCAAAGGGGGGGCGCCTGTCACTGCACAGAATCTGACCCAGTGCGTGAGTGTCTGTCTGCACTAGCCTCTGGATGATCGGGGCCTTGTGTAACTATACGGGCAGCAGAAGCCAAAGGCCAACACTCAGCCATGTGCACATATTGTGTCTGAGTACCACGAGGGGGATAAATGCTGCCCCACAAGCTGAAGACTGGGAGCTGCTGTGTAGTGGAGACATGATGGGACAATGGATGCCGCAGGTCGGCAATGAGCTACAGACCCCTTGCATCGCTGGTTCGTATCTAGTCTGGGTTGTTAGGGACCAAAAGTCAGAATGCTCTAACGGTGGTTGTGCAGCCAGTGTGGCCCCAGTGCAAGTCCTTGGGGTGAGTGTCTACAACCCACTAATGGGCTCCCTGGCGAGCGCGCTTGGCAGAGCAATCTGGGAAGGACAGGGCCATGGGGGCTGATGCTTGTCCCTCCAGGTCAGAGCTGAGGGGCAGCGTGGGCTAAGCTTGCCGAGCTGCTTCCCTTGCTGTACCTGGGCTGCGTTCGAGGGCTTCGATTCCTAGCGTTTCGCTCGGCACCTTTCGCCAGCAGTAAATTCACTTTGCAAAAGGCTGGGAAATGTTGGCTGTCTGCCACTTCCTGCAGGCTGTGAAATCAAATGACTCCTCGCTGAAGGGAAGCGAAGGCACAAGTGTTCAAGTGGCTGCGACGTGCCTTTGCTCCTCACCTGTTCCAAGGCAGCCCGGTGGGTAACTCTGCAAATACAGGACAAAGGAAACGTAAGGGGGGGAAAAAAAACCCCAGGAGGGTGAAATCCATCTTTGCAAAGGGTTTAAAAGCTACAACAGCTGCAAAGAAAACTCTGTGTGTGTCTATTTGCGTATGTCTTTATCTCTGTGTTCAGAGCAGGTCAATCAGCTGAAAAAAAATTTGTGGATCAGAGGGGACAAAAATCATTGTTTATCTGAAGAATGTTGTTCGACTGCCTGTAGGACTGGCCAAATCACTAGAAAATAGATTCACCAGTGAATTAGTCACCCGTTGATGGGAGTTTTAATACAGTATTTGTAAATATCAGCTGGCCAGCTATAGTAGTGAGGATAGCGAACAGAAAGGTTAGTGCAAGAGATTATAACACGCTCTGAGTCTGATCCTGTGCTTTGTAGCTGTACCACACAAGGAGCTAGGTCTAGCCCTCTGTTTGTTAGCTAGCTGTATCGCCTTGGAGTCTGCTGTGGTAAAAATGGCTCTGTATTACATTTCTCTGATCAGCATATTGTATTGGGTTTTTTTCAGTTACATTTTGTTTTATTTAAAATAGAAACCCAAGCTACCAGACACGTAAAATGACTCTATTAGGAAGAACTTAGATTAGAATGCAGGAATATAACTTTTTAGAAAACTTTGATTCATTCCTAGCAGATGGAAACTGAGATTTCACTCTCCTTTCCTTTCCCTCATCTTCCTTTCCTTTATCTTCCTGTTCTTCTGTCTCTCCCACCCCCACCTTACATTTGATGGGGGAAGGGGTGGCAGGGGAAATTTCAATTTAAAAAAATGCAGGAATATGTGCCAGCTAGCTTCAGTGGAAGGTGCATCAAGAACAGAGTGAAAAGTTTTGTCCCATAGTGTTTTGCATGCTTTCTAGTGGTAGTTCTAACTCTAATCCTTCTTCAGAGAATGAGAGTCACGTGTGGAGATGTAGACGAGATAGCCATGTGCTTTTTAATAATAGTACTCAGCCCTTATAGACATGTAGATTTCAAAGTGCTTTGCGCAGATAGGGAAGAATTATCATTCCTGTTTCACAGATGGAGAAACTGAGGCACACCAAGGTTAAGTGATTTACCACAGTGGCCATGCTGAGGTCAGAACCATGATTTCTAGACTTACAGGCTGGGGCTGGTCCATTGGGCCACTCTCCTCTGCAAGTATTTATAATGGAGCTGTACAAAACAGCCTAGACTGCACCACAGGCCACAATCCTGTCTTTGCTGGGGGATAATAGATTCCGTGATTGGTTCTTCCATCTCCATTTTCTATGACTCTGTGAAATCTTTTCATATAGGACCAGAAACATCTTGCTACAAGAGCGTTAATGTGTTGGCACCGATCAATTCAGCTTTACAGAGACTTTATTTTGCGTGTCCCAGAGGAGATGGGCACCCAGGAAAGTTGAAGGCACCTGGTCTTTCCTAGGAAGTGTGAATTCCTAGCCTAATTTTCAGGAGCGCCGAGCACCCACAGATCCCACTGAAGTCAACAGGTGCTGACAGTGCTCAGCACCTTTGAAAATCCAGCTGCATTTCAATGTTCTTCCTGTTTCCCTGCTATGTTTGTCGTTTAGGACATGAACAAGAACCAGTAATAATACCTGGCACATGTACAGCACTCTTCATCAGTAGATCTCGGTGTTTTCCAAAGGAGGTCATTTGACAGATTGGGAAACTGAGGCACAGGGAGGGACGTGACTTGTCCAACATCACCGAGTAGGACTTGAACCCAGCTTCCCTGAGTCCCAGCCTAGTGTACTTCCTACTAGACAACACTGCTTTCCTAGTCAAAACCCTCAATGGGCTTTGGATCAGGTTGTTACTCCTTGTAGGCTGCAGCTTCTGAACACTCTCTCAACTTCCTCCTCTCGGAGCAGTTAGGACCCCTCTCGTTAGAGGGGCCATCAGCAGCTCCGGCGACTCTTGACCTCACACTAGGTTGCTACTGCTGAACTCATTAAATAAGGTAAATACAGACAGGCAGGGCGTGTGACATCCGCTGCCGTGGT
Organism: Natator depressus; assembly: GCF_965152275.1. Classification (NCBI taxonomy): domain Eukaryota; kingdom Metazoa; phylum Chordata; order Testudines; family Cheloniidae; genus Natator; species Natator depressus. Next base: position 117,883,389 of record NC_134240.1, on the reverse strand, counting down.
AGCGACACCACGTCCGCTGTAGGTAAAGCTCAGCCCCAGCGAGAGCTGTTCCAAAGGCCCTCAAGATGTGTGCAGAACAGTTCTGCGGCGAGATGAAATATTTAAAAACGCTTTGGTTTGAAGCGAGATGGGGGCGCAGCGGCCTCTTTAATCTCTGCATAGTTCTAAGAGTCTGTGTGAATCATTGATGAGGAGGGCAGAGCTTTTGAAAAATGCTGGCAGGCCATTAAACCAGGCAATGGAGTCACTGAACAGAAACCCACATGGAAACTCTTAGCTGAAAAGGATTGGTGTGTTCTACGTTCATTGCCCCACCAGGCTCCAGCTTGCACTAGTGATCCTGCAGGGTATTGGGGGATTACTGGGATATTTATTAATAAAGGTAAAACTATTTAGGCTACTTGGTTGCAGTCTATAAAAGGAAATATTAGACACTAGAGGGCTTTTTAATCTAACAGACAAAGACATAAAAATACAATGGCTAGAAATTGGAGTTACATCAATTCCAATTGGAAGTTTTTAACAGTGAAGGTAATTTAACCATTGGAATTACCCTGGGATGTGTCAAATTCTCGTTTACTTGTGGTCTTTAAATCAAGCCTGGAATTCGTCCCAAAATATGTCGTCCTTCAGCCATAAGGTGATAGGCTCACTGCAGGCATCACTGGGTGAAGTTCTTTGGCTTGTGTTTTGCGAGGAGGCAGACTGGATAATCAAGGTCCCTTTTTGTTTTAAAATCTACTCATTTTCCCCATTCATTTTCCCTTTATGCTCTGTAACTTCACACTACAGATATAAGGGTTCATCCGCAACTCCTATGGGAGTAGTCCCACTGTGTTCAATAAGCTACTCATGTACGTGAGGGTTGCAGATCAGACCCTAAATGTTTAATGCTGCAGAAAATAAAGTAGCATGACAGACACAGCGCTTTGTATGGGAAAACCTTATGATCTTGGAAATGTATTGTTCATTGTTCTGTTGGAGCAGTGGAAGCAAAGTAGGAAAAGAGGCAACTTTGGCCAAATTCTGCCTTGGGGGGCATCTGCCTTCACAGCTCCTGTTGGCCTCAATGCTTGCACCACATGCTTATTTGAAAGTGGCGTTTGGCCCTTGCTGTACATCCTGTTCTGTATATCTGACCCATCTGCAAAGATCTCACACACGGTTTAACAGGTTGGCCAATTTTCCAGCTATTGCAATGACAGCATAATATCAGAAAGTACCTTAAACTGCGTTTACATGGGAGATCTTTGCTGTGTGAGCAGAAGGATGGTCTTGGGGTTAAGACCCTGGATGTGCACTCGGGAGAGCTGGCTTCAATGCCACAGACACCCTGCATGACCTTGGGCAACTTGCTTCATGTCTCTGGCGCTCGTCTCTAATTATTAATATAAAATGGGGCCAGATCATCAGCTGGTGTAAAGTGATGTAGCTCCATTGACTTTAATGTAGCTAATCTGTTTCTAGCCCCATATTTACATTGGTCACTTCCAAAGCATGATGCAAACATCACACAGACAGGAGAATAGCTTCTCTTGTGTGATAGAGGGAGCTGGACCTCATTCCTTGCGTGGCAGGGAAGCAAATAACTCTTTCCTTTAGAAAGGCCACAGCTACCTGCCCGCAGTAAAAGGCTACCCGGAAGGGAGTACAGACAACTGTGGAGAGGGAAAGACCCTTCTCTTTGCACCTTAGGAGGAAGTCGTTGGTGGCAGGTGAGGGGTGCTCCCTGATTGGGAGCTCTGAATTAGAACAGGTGCTAGTGCTCTCAAGTGGGCTGAGCATGGAAACCAGGAGGCTGCCTGGTAGGAGTGGTTCTTCATTTGCTTTCCTTAAGAGCTTGCCTGAAGGGAGCTAAACGTTTCTTTGCACCCCTGACATGACTGAGATCTTAGAAGCACTCGATCTCTCCATGGGATCTCAGTTGAGGGAAGCCACATGTTGCTTGGAACTACAGGCTGGGAAAGCTGGTTTGTTTGGCTGTAGAGGGACTAGGACTCTGTTAGCTAGCCTACATATCTTGTATCTTCTGAGCTGTGTGATAATTACCCTCTCCATGTGGACTCCTGTGTCACAACCCACCATTACAATGCAACTACCTCTGAGGTGGAATGCAGCAGCTGATTGACACCGAATAGCAATGTTACATAACATTTGAGAGCAGGAAATGAAGAAGACCCTTGCATCCACTAGAAAATCCTTATTCCAATTCACAAAAAGTACCTAATAAAGAGTGAATATGTGTTGCCTTTTTGTCCTTAAGTTCATAGTGATTGAGCTGTTCCTTTTGGTTGCTGTAGCTTATTGTCTGAAGCAAACCTTCAAGAAGCCCTTCCCAGAATTATCTGTTTTCAGATATGTATGAATTGGAGTGTGTGTGTGTGTATGTGTAGTGTGTGAGAGGTCTAGGGAACACACAATAGGGAGCAATGAGTGCAGTGGGAAAGAACAAATGAATTCTGACATTGTAAGTGAAGATTAAACAGTGGAGAGAATGTGGCTTCAGTTGGCAGTCATTAGATTAACAGTTTGTATATTTTAATAATTAGTTTAAAGTTGAGTTTATCATGCATGCCAAAAGCTTGACTCTTCAAGGTGTGTGGCTGTAGCTGAAAGCAGTTGAAAGTCAGGAAAGATTAAGATAGTGCAGTGTGAAAACAGTGTGTTAATGAGGAAGATTTTTCCAGCCCTCGCAGAGACAGAGTCATGTGGGGAAGATTTTTCCTGCCCACGATCGTCACAAACTCCATCCAACTAGTGCAGCGATGAGGCAGCAGTTACTCTATTTCCAGTTCCCTCTGCAAAAAGTGCAAGCTGAGAGAGGGCCACAACTGGACTCCTGCTTTTGGAAAGCCGCAGGATCTCTCTCCCGATAAATGTGCTTCCAGCTGCTTGGAGGTTTTTTCAGTTGAACAAACTTGCCTCCAGCAGACAGACACGGGAACTTAATTTCAGTTGTGCATTCGCTGTGCAGTCCTTGCTCACCTGGCTGAGCACCGAGTGAAGTCAATGGAACTGCAACGGTACATGCTGGACCAGGTGAGTAAAAGGCTGCACAGTTGGGAATCCTTGGGCCAGATCCTCAGCTGGTGTAAGTCAGTGTAGCTTCACTGACTTCAATGAGGCTATATTTGTGTTTAGTCCAGCTGAGGGTCTGGCCCTTAAGCAAATGACTCCCTTTGAAATTAGTGGGAGGTGGATCTGCCTGGGTAAGAACTTCAGGATTTGACTCTCGATGAACGTCCAGAGGTCCTGTAATACTGTCTATTCACTCACATTCCTCCTTCTTTAATTAGAGGGGCAGGCGAAGTTCAGGCTGTTATCAAAAGGGTGCACCAGTCAAAGTGACCATAAAGGGACCATTTTAAAGATGTATTAATGAGAAATAAAACTCCTCTCAGGGCAGGTTATTCCATTTTAGGGGTTTTTTTCACCTTCCTCTGCAGCATGTAGGGATGCTGTCCTAGGACTTTGTAGAATTGGGTTCAATTCCCTGCTCCAGCACAGACTTCCTGGGTGTCTTTGGGCAAGTCACTTAGCGTCTCTGGGCCTTGGTTTCCCATCTGTACAATGGGAATCTTAGCACTTCAGAGGTGTTGTAAGGATAAATACATTAAAGATTGTGAAGGGCTTTGAGATCGTCTAATGAAAAGCACTATGTAAACGCCAAGTATTATTATCATAAGTTACCTTGCCAATCTCCCCTAGCCCCACCCTCTGGACTGGAGCATGAGCAGTTACTCCAGAGTAATTCCATTGACATCTTGGACAGTAAACTCTAGAGGGCTGGGATTGTCTTTTTGTTATGCTTGTTCAGTGTTTAGCACCAGGAGGCCTTGATCCGTAACTCCTGCCTCCAGGGGCTACTGCAATACAAATGAACAATTCACTTACTTGGGGTTTATACTGGTGTGACCGATCAGAATTTGGCCCGCTGCCTGGAATTGTGTTTGGATGTTCCGAGAAAAACCCTGAGACTTGGGGTAGGGCAGAATATCCAGCCTGGAGAAATGTCTGGAGTGCTTTTCTTTGCTACACGCGGTAGCAATCAGTAGCACATTCATCTTCTTTTTCTTTATCCGAGGTTATTCCAACCCTCCCCCCACACCACTTGGGGAGCTTGTGAAGGTGCACTCGGAGGGCAGCCATTGCAGAGGAGAGAGAGAGAAAATCTTGTGAAACTTCTGCAAAGAAGGGCAAACTTGAATTCATCCCAGAGGGGAAATTTGGAGCAATTTATATCATTCAAGAGGCCGATGTGTCACTTTATTCTTTTCCTTTTGGTAGATCAGTGCCCTAGTCAGTGTGCTGCTTTCATGTAAAGCAGAGCAGCAGAATGGGTAGACAAATTGGAGGGAAGTTCAGAGAAGAGCCACAAAAATAACTGATGGGATAGAAAGACAAAGGATGAAAGAACTAACCATGGCCCAGGGAAGACGAGGACTGTGTGTGTAGAGTGGGCAGCCTGGTAACCATCAAGGGAACATGCCAAATGTAGGGTTATAATGAAGAAGGAAAGGAAAAAATGAAGAGGGGAAAACGTAGGCAGAAGAGACTTGAAATCTTCCTGGGAGTGTGATCTTTACTAAATGGGACTAATCTCCCCAAGGAAGCGGCAGAAGCTGCATTGCTTGAGTTGTTTAAAAGTATACTGGACGAGTGAGTAGAAAATACACTTTTAGAGTGTATTTCTGGCAAGCGAAGGATTAATGGTCTAATAGGTCCTGTTGCTCGCGGCTGCCTATAGTTCTGACAGCAGCAGCTTCTTGTCATCAGGGATGCAGCTAAGATGAAAGGAAAACCATAGCAGAAACTCTCATTAGCATTGCACTGATCTGTCCAGAGTTAGCCATCTAGTTCCTGTGAGCCCCAATGAAGGGGAAAGCACCAGTGCAGAATGACAGCTGGGCTTGCCTGGCCTGGCCTGGCACCCTGCAGTGGGCAAGGTCTCTTCCCGTTCTAATTTCCACAAGATTCTGTGCAAAGGATTGTTTTAATCCAGGGATCCATCACAAGGTGCAAATCTGGGAGTCACGATCCCAAGCCACACGGCAGAGCGGGGCTTTACTTGGCTGCAGTTCCATTCTTTCACCACTAGTTCCAGACATTGGCCGGTTCTAGCAGCTCTCCTGTCCTGTCGCCCAATGCTGCACATGGCAGGAGGCACAGTGCAATCGCTCTGTCAGGGCCTGGGCTCTGCTCTAGCCACTTATGTCCCCCTGATGGTGCAAAGCTTGTGGATCTGGCCCCGTCAGGGTTCTCCCTGCAGAGGCAGCATCGAGTGGCTCCTCTGCTTTGGCTCTACCAGCAACCCCCTCCCGCACCCACCTGGTTCAAGCAGCATGGTGTGGGGAAGGGGACAGGGCGGTGATGCCCCAATGCCCTGGCAACCCGTAGCTGTTGGAGAAGCCTCCTTGTCACTGTGGGAAGCTGGCGTTCATTAGAGGAGCCTTGTAGCTGTTCAAAGTGTACCAGAGACACCAGACCAGACCCAGAATTGGGGATGCTTAAAGCCACTTTTGCCCCAAATCTGGTTTTGGTTCAAGTGTAGCCAGACAGGACCAGAGAATCTGACTTTCTGATTTTTGTCCAGTAATGATGAAGCAGTGGTTGTTTCCCCTCCCCCTTTCTGGCCCCCTTTTCTATACCATCTGGGATGCCTATAGCATACATGCAGTTATGATTCTGCTTTATCCAGGGTCTCACGTGCTGGGGCGGCTGTGTTGTCGTAGCCTTCCGCTGTCCCTTTCCCTTTGTACCTCTGCTGGCAAAACAGAGATGAAACTTTAAATACAGTAGACATGCATTTGCATTTGAAGGAGGGAAATAAAATATGCATGACTTGTCTTAATTCAGATTTGCTGTCTGGTTCCAGATTGCGTGTTTTTTCCCTCCTTTGACTGGAATCTGTCTTAAAAAAAACAAAACACAGTAGATAAAAAATAAATGGGGAAGGGGAAGCTGGTTTCCAGCGAAGGCCTTTTCTTCTGAGCCCAGGCATCCCTGGCTTTCTGAATTGCTTCTGGGGGGGTGGGCCCACAGGCTAGATCGCAGGAGCACGGGATCAGAAACCTATTGGCTACATCTGCCTGTAAATACTTCCTGATCTGAACCTGTGCACCCACTATGCTGGAAGCTTGTCTGGCTTTGAGGGGTGGTACTTACTGGGCTGGTCATGATCAGTTCACTTAATCAGCAATGCTCCTCTCCAGGTAGGTAGTGGAAATGTTCTCAGTTGAACGGAGACTGGACAACCTAGTGTAGAAAACTGGAAGGATAATGGGGAAGAAATCCTTGTAGATCTCTAGTGTTAGCATCTATAGGTCTATACTTAGAGGTATCCCAGCCTTACTCCAAATGTTCTTGCAATAGCTAGGGTGCGTGAAACAGGAATTACAGCTTCGCACGAACGTAAGAGTGCCTATTAAAAAGAAAAGGCCATATTGAAAATCAATTTCCTCCTTGCTGGTCTGGAGCAATTTTGTAAGATATAACAAGATGAGCAATCTGATTCTGGCAGGGAAAAGAACAGATGCCGAGCTATAATTTCCCTTACCAGAAAACACTGTGGGGTCACTTTGTGTAGTGGAGAGAAGAAGCTGTATCATTAAGGGGAGGCAGATAAACCTTGGAGTCCTAGGGGCCAGAGGGACTAGTGTGCTCCAGCTGTTTTCTAACTCCCTGGGACTGCTGTCAGTGTCACATTCTAGACAAGCGGGTAGAGAGAGGAACGGGCTCTAAGGATGAGCTGGCCGCTGGCTTGCATCCACCTCCCACCCCGTTGAGGGCATTGTCACTGTAATGCACCTCGGCTCAATGACCTGTCATGAGCTGAGGCTGTGTTCTGATCATGGGAGCTCACATGTGCCGAAGGGCTGAGCCAGTGCTACATGAAGATACTAAGGCAATACCTGCACTGCCCATCTGTGTCGAAATGCTAACCCTGATCGCTGCATGGCAACTGGAATCACAGTGGAGGCGATGGAAGGCAGCCCGGTATCCAGAAAGAAGAAGGTGCCTGTGTAAATTGTACATGGATAGTGCTATCAAATGAACCCACATAACAAACTTAGATGCATTTTCCAGAGTCCTTTAGCATCTGCCAAATCCGTACCCCATCTTGGATTCACTCATCAATCCCCCTGGCAGCTTCTCGTGTCTCCAAAGATTCTGTTCCAATTCAAGCCAAGCGGTTAGTTAGACAGTGGTCTATGCAAATCCAAGATGTGTGCCACGTGTGCTGGACCCCTTTGTAGTGGCAGCATTGTTGGCATCCAGACACGCTTGCCAAGTAGAACTTGTCACAAAGTGGGGATTTTCTGTAATATTTTTGGGAAACTTGTGTGTGCCTCAGTTTCCCCTGTATGCTGCATAGTTACAAAGTGTGAGTGTGGGGGAGAGTCTGTTTTCTGTCTGCAGAGGCTCAGAGATGCAGGTGGGAATGGCTCCTGGATGTCTCGGACTAAGTGGATCTTGGTCCCCATATTGCTGTGGCCTCTGAAAAGACAATGGCAAATCCAATCACCGGGATATGGCTACCTACCAACCTTGAGCCACATCGCCCCAGATGGAGAACAAAGAACTGGGTGGGGGGGGGGTGAGTTGGAAGTTAAGAGCTGGCCGCTGGAAGCAATGGAGGCACACCTGAGCTGGGAGAAAGAGAGAGAGAGGTCAGAGGGACAGGGCTTTGGGCTCTGTGCTGACCAAGATGGATAGTACTGTAACTTTCCTTTCTCTAGGCTAACCAAGGACTTCCTATGCCATGTTCCAGTCGACTAACAAACTCTTCTGTTTGACCGTGCTGGCTGAGTGTCCCCGCAGTTGCTGACCGACGAGGTGTGCCACTCCCTAAGATTGTACATGTCTCCCTCAGGGGTCTGCTTCACCAGAACTCGCTGAACGGAGCTCATGGTGTGAAGCAGGGGTGCTGAAGGACCAGATGTCCAGCTGAAGGAGGCGGTGAAGCTGCATGGCTTGCCCTGGAGGGGAAGAGAGAGACCCCTAGGTGATCTGGCTCAATGAGGGGCTCCTCCTAGAGACTGGCCCAAAGTTGGGATCACAGCACTGATCTTGTGGGTCCATGACAGAATTGTCTCCCTTTCCGTCTGATGAGAGGTGATTTGACCCCATGGACGTCATTTTGACTGCTCTTCCAGATCCACCAGCAATTGGGTAGCACATGAGTTGTTTCCCCGTCCGCAAAGCCCATGGAAGTGTGTACAAAACGTAACACAGCTGCATGAATGCTGGGGAGCCCCTTAAGTATGTGTGTGTGGGGGGGCGGGGGCGGGGGGGGAAGAGAAATGAAAGATTTACAGAGAGAGTTGCTTGGGTAACCATTCCCCAGGGAGGAAGGTGGTTAGGGAAGCAGCCTGGGACTTGGGGGTTCAATCCTCGGGCCAGTCACTTAGCGTATGTCTACACCGCAGCTGGGAGCATGCCTCCCATCTAGAGGAAACAGGCATGTGCTAGCTCTGTGTGAGCTAGCATGCTCAAAATAGTCGTGTGAAGGTTGCCGCACAGCAAGCTGCCCAAGCACAAGCCTGGCTGGCCCCCTGGGTCCGTACTGAGGTGGCTAGCTTGTGCTAGAATGTCCACACTGGTACTCTCAGGGTGCTAGCGCACTTCTGTCTACCTGGACTGGGAGGCACGCCAGTAGCTGCAGTCGGATAATAGCACTGCCCTACCTCCCAGGGCTTTTGTGTGGATAAATGCACGAAAGATTGTGAGGTGCTCAGATACTATAGTAATCGTAGGTCCCTCGGATTGTTTCTTTGGTGGGTCAAACCTGCCATAACTGTAACATTGGTAATCAGGCTCCCTGCTGTGGGCCTTGCTTCGGAATTCCTCGCTCCACCCTTTCCCCTGATTAAAGACGTCAAGGTTTGGCCCTGAGTTAGAAAACTGGCTCTCAGCCGTGCTGTCAAAGTCAACAGGATAAAAACGGACCCTTTTCCCTCTAGTGTCCTCCATAGCTGCCATGAGCACTACGCCCCGCTCCTGAGGTCAGACCACAGCTGGCTATTAAAGCAAGCCAAAAGAACGAGCGGGAAGGAGGATGGTTATAAAAAAAAAATGAATCGGACTAGAAATGTTTTCTTGCCTTTAAGAAAGAAAGAAAAAGAAAGAAAGAAAAAGATCAATTCAAACAGTTTTGGTTGAGTTAAACGTTATACTGCAGCAGTGGGAATGTTGAATCAATATCCTCAGGTGAGTGAGTGAGAGCCAGCAAGTGAAATGTAGTAGTAACAGAAAATGAAATGGACTAGTAAAAGAAAATGAAACTGACCGGTCTTGATTAAGTATTTACACTCTGAACTTCACTCCTCTTGGATAAGCCTCATAAATGGTGTAAAGTAAACTGGATTTCCTTACGCTCTTTCATTTTTAATAATGGAAGGGATTTGCTATGCATGGCATTTTGTGTGTGTGTTAATATTTAATATATGAGCTCAGTCTTGACAGCGTCGTTTTAAGTACAGAGACGATTCAGAGTTACGAGCCATGTAAGTGAAGGCAGAATAGGACCCTTAATAACCTATCCCCACAAATTGCTTTTCCCATCACAGTGAGCTTTGAGCTACTGAAACATTTCTACTCATTATTGGGAACTGATATAAAAGCTGGTAAACTTTTATGGCAGACCTATTACAGCTTTACTTTAAAACACTCTCTTCTCCCTCCCCTTCCTAACACATCGCACCAAGGGATAGATTTAATATGCAGTTTGAGGCTTCTGTGGAAACTCACACCTCCATAGCTCAGCAACCTGGTCTGATAACTCCAGGAATCCAGACTTCATCAGTTCTCATTTGTCTGCTCTCTCCCCGCTCCTGCTGCTGACATTATTTTTGACTTTCCATGAGAATGGAGCCAGTGAGTCTCTCATTCCCAATGAGGGCATATTTGCATGCTTGACTGGTCTTATGTTAAGGCATGTGCCATGGTGGGGTTAAAGAGCAGATTTATATAACAGCACACATTGCAGGTCATCAGTACGGTTTGAACTGCAGCTGATCAGAGAAAACTTAATGGAACCATATTCCGACAAGTATGTGGTTCTGTTGAAATTGAAATGATTTTCAAAACTGGGTTGATTTGCTAAAAAATTTGTTCTGAAGAAAAACCAAAAACAACCAAATGTTCTGACACCGTCAGAGTCCCATTTTGAGATTTTTGAATAAAATGTGCAGATTTTTCATTTTGGAACAACTTTTCACTTTGAGATTTTTAAAAGGTTGTAATATAATATAGAAAATAAAGGCAAAATCAAAATGAAAGCCTTTCATGTGAAACAAAAATGTTTTGAATTTTCCTTGACATCGAATTTCAAAATTTTCAGTTTTCATTCTGATTTGTAATGAAGCCAAATTTTGAAATCTCAAAATCTGTCATGAAATGGAACTTCTGTCCTTCACCCAGCTCTGTTTTGCACCCTGGTGTTAAGAGCCATTGTAAATAGCTGAACCAAGAAGCAATTTCTCAATATTTGTTCCTGCCAGCAAGCTCCACCAGTAGACGGTGAAACTAAGTGCAAGGATTATGCATCCATTTATTTCCCTTTTACATCCAGTGGGATGCAACTGGAGCATCGGCCTTCTTATAGTCCTTGTTGCACTGGGGTGAATTTCACCCAGGAAGTCAATACACAAGAACCATGCACATGCTCAAAGCAAATTGCTTTAAATATTTAACATTTAGGAAAATAGCAGGTAGTATTTGGCCAGCTCTGGTTACTAGAGAGCCCTGTATTGCCATGGCTACAGATGCCTGCCCTCTGTATTAAACAAGATAACAACCAATAATCCAATGCTGTTTAACCTCTGGAGATGACAGCATGCTGGCGTAAACAATGAGCCCTCCTGTTAAAGCAGAGGGATCAGAAGAGGCCAGTGTAATTACTAGTCATGGGAAAAAAAAGGAGTGATCCTACTTCTTCAAATGCCAAGTCACATGTATAATTAGCTGATAAACTACAAATGAATAATTACCCAGCACATGAAAGACTCTGTGGAAGGGGAGATGTTAGTCTTGCTCAGTGTTTCCTCTCCTCTTTGGGAAGAGCACTGTGTAAATGGTGCACCTGATTAGGATTCCAGTTGTTCTGTTTTGGATGTTGTGATGAGCGTCTAAGTTTCTCCTCTGGCCTTGGGGTTCCCTGCTTTACATACCAGCCGATGAGCTTCGTGTCTCTGAGCAGATCGACATCTGTTGTAAATTTTGTTGTTTCGCATAGCCTGGGTCATATTCCCACACTTGGGTTCCGAGGAGTATGAAGCAAAAGTAAGGCATTTTCCACCACTCTGGAGACCTGGCACACATGATCTGATAAAGGGGGAACTGGCAGTAGTGGCTTGCGAATGTCCACAAGATTTGAGTTCAGTTAGGTGACCTAAAGATTAGATGTTGATCCTCAGCTGGTGTAAATTGATGCTGCTCTATTGAGTTCTGTGAAGTGATGCAATTGAGCAGTTCTGGGTCCACTTGAAATATAGGAAAGAAACAAAATAGAATATATCCCAAGCCTCCAAATTCAGATCTGGCTCCAAATACCCCTGAAGTCCAGGAGTATTTAGATCAGGCACCAACAGTAGAAAAGTATTAACATACCTGAATATTTCAGATTCTTAATAAACTATTTGGTGTAAGTTTGGTGCTGCAACTGTCTAGAGGTCCTCTTTTGGTAGGTGGTTAATGTAATGATATATTTGCTTGCGGTATATTATTTAGTCACTACCTGGTAAACAAGGAAGCTGGAACTCAAGCTTTGCAGAAGCCTCTTTGTATGCTCTGTATCTGGTGGTTTTAAATGATTTTTTAGAAATTCTGTGATTCCGTATATCATGACGGTTAATGAGGAGGCGGTGGTAATAAGAGGGGATGCTTAGATTTTCCAAACCAGTTCACCCATTCCTCACGGACGCAGCTCTGTTTATTTTTTTTAACTTACAATTAAAATCTAAAAATAACACTTCAAGTTAAGTAATGTATGTTTTAAAAGTTGGAATATACACTCTGTGATTCCTGAACACAGAACAGCACTGATCGTTCATACCATTAGGCTAACTTGTCTCCTACAGACAAGTTATAGCATTGAGATGTGCTGCCAGTGAGTTTAGAATTTGCCTCTCGAGGAGAAAAAACAGAAGTACTTGTGGCACCTTAGAGACTAACAAATTTATTAGAGCATAAGCTTTCATGGGCTACGGCCCACTTCATCGGATGCATAGAATGGAACATACAGTAAGAAGAGATATATATAGATAGATATACACAGATAAGTTGGAAGTTACCCTACAAACTGAGAGAGACTAATGAGTTAAGATGAGCTATTATCAGCAGGAGAAAAAACCTTTTGCAGTGATAATCAAGATGGCCCATTTAGACAGTTGACAAGAAGGTGTGAGGATACTTAACTTAAGGAAATAGATTCAATATGTGTAATGACCCAGCCACTCCCAGTCTCTATTCAAACCCAAGTTAATGGTATTCCACACCCCCACCCCCTGACCACACTCCCGAACTCCCCAGCCCTCTATCCAACCCCCCCTGCTCCCTTCCCCCCCCTTACCGCGCTGCCTGGAGCACGGGCTAGCCCCCCGGGTCAGGAGCTCAGGGGCCGGGCAGGAGGGTCCCGTGGGCTGTAGTTTTCCCACCGCTGATCTAAGCGTATGCCGATGCTACCCGCCGGATCGGCGGGCAGCGATCGATCCAGCGGGGATCGATTTTATCGCGTCTAGTCTAGATGCAATAAATCGAACCCTGAGCGCTCTTCCGTTGACTCCTGAACTCCAGCTCCACGGGAGGCGCAGACGGAGTCGACGGGGGAGCAGCAGCCGTCGACTCACCGCAGTGAAGTCGACTCACCGCGGTAAGTCGATCTAAGTACGTCGACTTCAGCTCTGTTCTTCACGTAGCTGAAGTTGCGTAACTTGGATCGATCCCCCCCGTGTAGACCAGGCCTAAGTTACGCAACTTCAGCTACGTGAATAACGTAGCTGAAGTCAACGTACTTAGATCGACTCACCGTGGTGTCTTCACTGCGGTGAGTCGACTGCTGCTGCTCCCCCGTTGAGTCCGTCTGTGCCTCTTGCTCTGGTGGAGTACCGGAGTCGACGGGAGCGGGCTTGGCGGTCGATTTATCACGTCTTCACTAGACACGATAAATCGACCCCTGCTGGATCAATCGCTTCGGAAGTAAGTGTAGACATGCCCTTAGACTCAATATTCTGGCCGAATTCCAATCAAACTCTTGTACTCTTGCAAAAAATACTTTCCACAGTATGCATCCGATGAAGTGAGCTGTAGCTCACGAAAGCTCATGCTCAAATAAATTGGTTAGTCTCTAAGGTGCCACAAGTCCTCCTTTTCTTTTTGCGAATACAGACTAACACGGCTGTTACTCTGAAACCTGTCAAAAAATACTATGAGGTCTTTGATGACCATCAATGATCATGATTTTAAGTTTACATATTATTTGATGGACAGAACCTTCAGTGGAATTAATGCCCCGTACCAAAATGTTGGGGTATTGGTTCAGAGGCAGACGTCTCATCCTGAATCACTGGCAGCACTGGATATAGTTCTGATCCTGCTTGTAAGATGTGACCGGTTCCAGGAGGTGGAACAAGCTGCAATGGCATTATCTCTGAAGCTAGACGATCCCCAGAGATCTGTGAGAGAATCCATATGGAAGCTCTGTGACCCTAATTGGCACCTTGGTCCTGGTAGCATAGGGTGACTTGAAGTCCTGATATTATTGGGACCATCCCATATTAGGTGTTTTGTCTCATATAGGCAACTATACTTCAATAGAGCTGTGCTACCAGGGACTTCTCTTGCCACAGCTGACCTCAGGGTGTGGGAGTGGAAAAGGCAACAGAGCTCTTGAGGGTATTATCTCTTCTGGGAAAGCCTTGCAGGGCAGGTGAGCTCTGTTCATCTGGGCAAGAAGGGCATGGGGTAGTAGAGAGAGCTTAAAAAAAGGTACCCGAATGGCCCTCACTGAAGAAACAAGGAGAAATGCATTGGGATAATGGAATTAGTAATAATTTGCTGTTATATCCTTTCATATGAGGTTTGCAAAGCGCTTGACAAACATCAATCAGAGCTCCCAAAAATCTCTGAGCTATAGGGCTTATTTTACAGATTGCGGGAAAAAAAAGAAAGTACAGCATCAGGAAGGTTACTTGCCCAAGGTCACATAGCAAGTAAGTGGCCAAGCTGGGAACAGAACCCATGCACGCTGGTTCATGGTTGTGATGGAGGTTGTTAGCTGAAGACTCTTGACTGCTTTGGAACTGGGATGTGCTAGGACTCTCCTCAGAGAGCCAGTACCCCTGGGGTTCCAGCCTAACTCAGCAGGTCCAAGAGCTGTGGGGGAGGACCTAACCTTTTGGGGTTCGTCTGAACTGAACCATTCCAAGTTTGTTTATCATGAAAGGCCTGATTCTACCACCCTTACTCACTGTGACATTTTGAGGTTCACCCAGGCCAGTAAGGGGTTAGATCACTGTCTGCCTTGTAATCCTGGGTTTCTTGTGGGTGTGCAGATTTGGTCCAGAGCTCTGACTGAAGCAGTCCCCAAGCCTCATCTTGGTCACTCCTTGTAGGCTAACCTTGGTACTCTTCCAACCTTAAATTTCCCCCAAAATTGTCCTGCTGTAGGGACCAGTCCCTCCCACTGGACCCCCCCAGAGAAAGTGTTAAATTTGCTGACTTTACAGAGGCAGTCAAACACTCCATTCTCCTCTTTCTTGAAGCACACTTTTACTGAACTTACACAGCACTGGAGACTTCTAATGAAAGTAAAACAGTTTTATTAACAAAAGAGCAGGGATTAAGTGATACCAAGTAAAAGGATAAAGGCAGAGATGTTTACAAGCCAAGAAAAATGAAAACACGCATCTGAGAGTCTAAAACTTAATCTAGCAAGACACAGTCTTTGTTCAAGATGGTTTCTCTCACCCACAGCCTTCTTTCCAGCCTTTACTGGCTGGCCTGGCCAGGATCCATCACAGAGATCAGATCGCTTGGTTTCTTTGTCTCCTAAGGTGAATGGAGTTTCTCTCCGTTCCTTATATCCCCAAAGGGATGTCTTTGTCTGACAAGTCAGGAAGGCCCCTTAGGGATTCAGTCCCCTGTCTCTCTCTGGGTTGCAGAAACCATACTAATTCTCTGTGTCTCAAGTTCAGATCAGGATAACCCCCACGGGCTTAGCACAATAGTTTTGTTTACTACTAAGATGTAAATGGAAGTAAACCCATATTACTTTGTCCAGGACAGACCTGTTCATCACCTTTACCGAGGCTAGCCTGTCTGGTCTTAAACATGTTCTAATAACATCGTACAGAGGGACTTCATAACTTCACCTATAAGATTAACATATGCATTCTGCAATGATTTGGATTACCAGTGTGTATTGGATTACCTTTTATATGATACCTCACACGGCATATTTTGTACAGATATTATTGCAGTAGTGTGTAGGATGTGAGTACGGGGTCCCACTCCCATTGAGTAGTATCTTACTCCCTCAGTAGTCTCACTGATTTTTAGTAGGACTGTTTATAGAATAATGAACCTTTCCAGTGTTGTAGCTATGCACTTATTGCATTGCTGCTCCTGTCCTATCATGGCACAAAGGAAGTAAACTCTGCAAGTGGCATCTCCTTCGTCCAGCCTCATGCAGACCCAGGCACAGTGGAGCCCTGAGACAGGAAATGAAATCAGGGCTTGGTCTTGCACCCTTGCACTGTTGGTGTTTTGGAGTTTGCATCAACTTTGGCAGCCCTCTAAATAATGCCTATGCGACCCCCTCCCCACACTGTTCATGGAGAAGCCCTGCTAAAATAGGACCCTGCTAAAGTGATGCTCCTCACAGAACCTTTGTCTAGATTAGTATTTAAAGGTATGCTGTTGGAACATGCTGCCTAACTAGATCTAAAAGTCTAGTGCAGACCAAGTGCTGTATAAGTTAATATGCATGACACTGGTTGAGTTGAATCCTAAGCTTTAAATTGACCCACTTATAATATGTTAAAGTATATGGTGATCTAAAGAGACATGGGATGGCACCTCTAGGCTATTTGAGCATGGCTGAGAATGTATGCATGTGTTAGCACATTAAAGAATAGCTAAGAGAGCTCAATGCGCTTCTAACTCTGGCTCCCATTTGCAACTAGGGTTCTTTCCTTCCAACCATTTTGATTACAGCATCTCTAACCCACTAGCAGTCTGTTCTGGATTCACTTGTGGAGTCTTCTACCACTAGGGAACCAATTCTGACTCCTGGGGAGAAGACCCCTTAACATGGGACTGTTTTAATATGGAGAAAATCAAGCAATTACTTCTATTTCTGTCATGGGATAAGAGGAAAGGTCCTCTGATGGATTGGTAACTTGTTAAAAGCTAGGAAACGGAGGGTAGGAATAAATGGTCAGTTTTCAGAACGGAGAGAGGTAAATAATGGTGTCCCCCAGGGGTCTGTACTGGGACAGTCCTATTCAACATATTCATAAATGATCTGGAAAAAGGGGTAAACAGGTGGCAACGTTTGCAGATGGTACAAAACTACTCAACATAGTTAAGTCCAAAGCAGACTGCAAATTGTTACAAAGGGATCTCACAAAACTGAGTGACTGGGCAACAAAATGGCAGATGAAATTCAATGTTGATAAATGCAAAGTAATGCACATTGGAAAACATAATCCCAACTATACATATGAAACGATGGGGTCTAAATTAGCTGTTACCATTCAAGAAAGAGATCTTAGAGTCACGGTAGATAGTTCTCTGAAAACATCCACTCAATGTGCAGTGGCAGGCAAAAAAACTAACAGAATGTTGGGAATCATTAAGAAAGGGATAGATAATAAGACAAAAAATATCATATTGCCCCTATATAAATCCCTGGTATGCCCACATCTTGAATACTTCGTGCAGATGGGTCGCCCCATCTCAAAAAAGAAATATTAGAATTGAAAAAGGTTCAGAAAAGGGCAAGAAAAATGATTAGTGGGTAAGGAACAGCTTCCGTATGAGGAGAGAATAATCAAATTGGGACTTTTTAGCTTGGAAAAGAGATGACTAAGGGGGGATATGATAGAGGTCAATAAAATCATGACTGGTATGAAGAAAGTAAATAAGGAAGTGTTATTTACTCCTCATAACAAAAGAACTAGGAGTCACCAAATGAAATTAATAGGCAGCAGGTTTAAAACAAAAGGAAAAGTATTTTTTCACACAATACACAGTCAGCCTGTGGAACTCCTTGCCAGAGGATGTTGTGAAGACCAAGACTATAAGAGGGTTCAAAAAGAACTAGGTAACTTCATGGAGGATAGGTCCATCAATGGCTATTAGCCAGGATGGGTAGGGATGGTGTCCCTAGCCTCTGTTTGCCAGAAGCAGGGAATGGGCGACAGGGGATGGATCACTTGATGATTGCCTGTTCTGTTCATTCCCTCTGGGGCACCTGGCATCAGCCACTGTTGGAAGACAGGATACTGGGCTAGATGGACCTTTGGTCTGACCCAGTATAGCTGTTCTTACGTTGTTTTGACTTCTGTTAAAAAAAACTCTGGACCTGCAAGGACTTCATTCTGGGACTATGATGTCAAGTTAAACCATAAGCAATGTAACAGTGAAGGAAATGAAAACTGGTAAAAAGCTGCTCAAGAAGACACTCAAAAGTCTGGATATTGTGCATCTCAGTGAGTCAGTGTGGGTGAAGACCTAGGTTCAAGCCCTCGTGTAGATGAAAATGCGTTTAAGTAACTTTGCTAATGACCTTCCCTATGTGAAGTTTCCCATGTCACTTAACCTCTGTCTGGTTTTCCCCATTTGGAAAGTGGAGGTCATCATGCTTTGATCCTTGAGGTGGAAAGTGCTAACCAGCTGATTCTGCTCCTGATTCACTCGTGTCAATCCCCTTCAGTCAGAGTTATGGTAGTGTGAGAGGAGAATCAGGACCACGGGGTTTATTACGCTACTTTCTATTTGTGAATAGCACAAAACCACAGAGTAACTTATCTCTGTCAACAAAGGCCTTGTAAAAACTCTGATCACATTTGAGTCAGTAACAAAACTCCACTTGTCTTCAAATGTGAAGGAACAAGCCTTGACGGAGTAGATGAATGTGTTGCAAGTCATTCACAGATTTCAAGGTCAGAGGGGACTGTTGTGATCATCTGGTCGGCCCTCCTGTATAATGCAGGACATAGAACTTCCCCAGAATAATTCCTAGAGCAGAGCTTTTAGAAAAATATCTAGTCTTGATTTAAAAGTACTGGTACTGGAGAATGCTTGGGAAGTCGTTCCAATGGTTGATTACACTCACCGTTAAAAATTTACACCTTATTTCCAGTC
Organism: Natator depressus; assembly: GCF_965152275.1. Classification (NCBI taxonomy): domain Eukaryota; kingdom Metazoa; phylum Chordata; order Testudines; family Cheloniidae; genus Natator; species Natator depressus. The sequence goes on along the minus strand of NC_134240.1, from coordinate 117,865,020 downwards.
TGACTTTGTCCTGATTGCGATGGCATAGGCAGAGGAGAGGAGAGGCAAAGAGGAAGCCTCCCGTTCTATCTCCCTGGATCAAATACTACATTCATTCCATTCTTTTTTTGTTAAGAGAAAACCTTAAGAGTTTGATTGGAAAAAGGTGGCCTCTCCAAGCGTGTGGAGAGGATGAGGCTGTGTGTCCTGAAAAGGGTCAGGAGCAGGTGGGAGCCGACGGCACTGTAGGAGGAATCCGTATGGAAATATAAACTGCCTGGAGAGAAATGTCAGGGCACTGAAGAGCGCAGCATTATCTGGAGGAGCTAGGACAGGCCTGGCTGAGCATTCTGATCAGGGGCTGCTGATTCCGGTCTCTGTTATGCTGGTGTAACTCCACTGACTTCAGTGGAGTAACTACTTATTTATGAGATCAAAATTGGGTCCCAACGGCCTGGCCTTTTGCAGACTGCTGTCTGTGCAGACTGAGAGAGAGCGAGGATTTCTTCCCATTGTTGCCCCTGCTTGGCTGGTTTCTACAGCATGTGTTTTTGAGTGTGTGATACAGTGTACTTCATAGGCTCTGTGCTGCTGCAGCTCATTTCCTTACTGGAAGAAAATCCAGTTGCGCTTCTTTGTTTCCCACTCCCCTTATCTGTCTGGATTCAGGGAGACTTTATCTGAGCTTGGTCTGCGGTGGGCATAATTAATTCCCCTTATAACTCCTTCCCCTCCTACCCCAGCTCTGGGATCTTGGTGCTGGCAGTAAGTGAAAGATCACCTGTGAGGATTAAAGGCCTCATAAAACCAGAATAATTTCCTGTCAGCCCAAACTAGGCTGTCTTTAAAAATGAGCCCCCCCCCGCCCGAGGAGAGCAAGCTGAGAGCTCTGAGGTGTTAGATTAATCTAATCCAATGCCCCGGTCACGGAATATGAATCTTTGTACACGTTCCTATGGAGGAACTAGCAACAGATCATGCAATGCATCATGTCTGTAGCCTCTGCTGTTTGCCAACACAGCATTTTACTGATAAGGGTCTTCGCTGCCTGACCTCCTCAGAGGCACAAACTGGGCACGTAGGCACTGCATCAAGAGCTACACAACGGAAGGTGCAAGCTGAAGTAGGAACTTTCTCATTTCGGCATTGCAACAGAATGACATTTGCCCTACAAGAAAAGAAAAAAAAGGAAAGAGCTGAACTGAGTTGCCTCAAGACTGGTAGTTTGCAAAAATAAATAAATTGAATTTTTTTTATATACTTCCCTACTTTTCAGCAGTTTCTTCCCAGGTTATTTCTTACCTATAGATTGGCACCGAGAAAGATCGTTGTGAGCCAGTTGAGCCTGAAATCCTGCACTTGCCAGTCATTTGACTGCAGAAGTGATACAGGGGCCATCTTGGAAATGTTTCCTTTGTGGGGTGGAGACCCAGCTTTAAAAATGACTGGGAACATTTTTTGTTGTAGTTGGGCACACACATTACTGGGCCATAGAACTACACAACAGAGCTAGTCAGAAATGGGTTGAAAAACCAGTATTTGTTGACAACAAAAAATGTTCAAAAAAGGAAAAAAAATTTGGCTGAAAACTGAAAAAATGTCAAGGAGGACTTGTGGCACCTTAGAGACTAACCAATTTATTTGAGCATGAGCTTTCGTGAGCTACAGCTCACTTCATCGGATGCATACTGTGGAAACTGCAGAAGACATTCTGCTGTGAAACTGTTCATTTAGTCAAAAACCCAGTTTTTTATGTAGTCCCCTCCTGGGGCACCCCAATCCCAAGGGTAGGTGAAGTCTCTTGTTCTTTCCTCCTGAGGGACTCTCCAATAAGGTTGCCAACTTCCTGATTGCAGAACATCCTGGCCCCGCCCCCTGCCCAGAGGCCCCGCCCCTCGCTCATTCCATCCCCCCTCCCTCCATCACTCACTCATTTTCAAGAGTCTGGGGCAGGGGGTTGAGGTGCAGGAGGGGGTGAGGGCTCCGGCTCGGGGTGGGGCTGGGGATGAGAGATTTGGAGTGCAGGAGGGGGTGCGGGCTCTGGGAGGGAGTTTGGGTGCAGCAGGTAGCTGAGGGTGGGGGTAGGGGTTTGGGGTGCAGGAAGGGGCGCGGGCTCCAGGCGGCGCTTACCTCAGGCGACTCCTGGAAGCAGCGACACCTCCCTTTGGATCCTAGGGACAGGGGCAGCCAGGGAGGCTCCACGCGCTGCCTGTGCCCACAGGCACTGCCCCGGCCGCTCCCATTGGCTGCCGTTCCCAGCCAATGGGAGCTGCAGAGCTGGTGCACAGGGCGGGGACAGCGCATGGAGCATCCCTGGCTGCTCCTGCACCTCTGGGCTGCAGGGAGATGCCAGCCGCTTACAGGAACCACGCGGAACCAGGGTAGGCAGGGACCCTGCCCTAGCCCCACTGTGCCACCAACCGGACTTTTAATGGCCTGGTCAGTACCAGGGTCCCTTTTCGACCCGGTGTTCTGGTCGAAAACGGGACGCCTGGCAACCCTGCTCTTCAACCTCCCTTAGAACCAGTGGGGTCTAGGTCAGTCTTAGGCCCTACAGTCTGGAGAGCCAAAGATGGTTCCTTTGCTGCTGAGGAGAACAACCCACCAACCTCCTTCCCCGTAAGCGCTATCTCCCTGGCCCGGTGGTCCCACTGATGGAGCCCCTCAGGAGCCAGCCCACCATGCCAATCAAGTTCCTGGGTGTGTCCCTCAAGCACAGGCAGAAAGGCGGTCTCCGGGACAGTTACCATCTTTGATTGATTGCTGCTTCCTAGGGGAGCTGCATCCCTGGTGCCTCAAGCTGGTAAGGGCTACCACCTTTCCAAAAAGTTTTGACTGAAAATCTTCAAGCAGCTCCACTACGCAACTTTGCTGTGACCCTCGTCAGTGGGTGGTGAGACTTTGACCTATGAAATAGCAGGTGAGCAGAATGGTGGAGGAGTGAAAAATTGGTGGTAAACGTCTTTGCCCTGCGTCTTTGGGGTTGTCTGAATTAAAGCACAAAGGACAGGCAGGTTTTTTTCTAGTGACTGGGAACCAGTCGCTTCTACGTTTTGAAGAAAATTTAATTTCCCCATGGCCTGTTCTGTGTATTGATTCACTCAGTTCATAATGGTCTGTGTGGTATGTTTCTATTTTAATAGTGCAGCGTGTTTTATTTTGACATTTAAAGGACTGGACGATGCTCACAAAACACAGATCAGACCAGTCTAAAGTCAGTTATCCGTACACAGAACTCTGTTTTTCTTCCAGTTACTTACTGCTTCCGCAGAGCATCCTTTAAAACTCCCTTTCCTTCCCCTCCTCTTTCAGAGCATCTTAGCCAGTGAACTATATCTAGACTTTCTTAGCTGATGAGACCCTTATCAAGCTGGCACTAGCTGCTGGGGGAGAAGAGACATTTTTTCAAAGCACTGACATCAAATCCCAGACTTCAAATGAAGCAAAACAAAACACAAATCTCTTGGTTTTGACACTTTGCAGATGTCCCTCTTGCCAACAGGAGGCTTATTCTCAGTCACCTTCAGTGATGTGGTTCCTCCCTTGTGGCTATGGTGAAGGCTGTTGGGGGGGAGATGATGGGGCCCCTGAATTTTCTCTGCATCTAAGGAGTTTGGAGTTTGAACTAAAAATTTAAAAGGGAATAATCAAGTGTTTGGTGCTTTGTGTTGCTGCTGACAGAGAGAGAGAACGAGCGAGTGAGCCTGGTTAAAGCCCAGGACCCAGAGTCTAGGTTGCCAGGTGTCACTGTCTTGTCAAGTGATCTTTGCCCAACCACAGTGTGCCTCAGTTTACTTGTCTGTAAAATGGGGCTAATGCCTGCCAACCGAACAGCCAGATTCTGAACCCCTAACTCCCATCGGTGAGCAGTTACTCACATGAATAGTCCCTGTGAATTGCCTGGCACTTAATGAACTAGTCAGTTCATTACCGTACTACAGAGAACAGTCCTGAATTATCAGAGGTAACAACTAGATGACCTAATAGGTTTTTTCTGGCTGGAATCTTCAAAATAGTCCAAAGCTGCCCAACTCCCCTGGTATTTAGGCACCTAAATACCTTAGGCTCCTTTGAAAATCCCAGCCTAAATGACCTAATAGGCCATTACCATCATTCTCTACTGTCTTCCCCATTATTTTAAATAAACCAGACTCCCATCAGATAGAAATAAAATGTGTGTGTAACTTGCACACAAAGGAGACTTGACCACCAGTGACTTAATTAAATATTTTCCTTGAGTGATGGAGCTTCATTTATAAAATTAGTTTGTTTCATTTATTACTCTTGGCATGAAAATGCAGATATAAAGGAAGACCCAGACAGACTATTTTGTATGTGAGGAGGGATATTTTGTGCTTATTTTTTAGTTGTTTGGGGTTTGTATGTTTCGTATTGGCCTGCATATAGTGTTACCTCTTCTTGGCCTGAGCAGTCAGCCAATGTTTTGCAATCTTGCGGGTTGTTTCTGTTAGGAGAAACTGATGATAGTCAGTTGTTTCTTTGGCAATCCTGTTTATATACAAAGAATTCACACTAAGTCCTGCTTCCCTGAATGCAATAGAAATCAAAAGACAGGAGGCAGTTTCTTCACTCGCAATTCCAAGCCTCTTTCCAGCCACCATTCTGCTCAAAAAGTGTTCTCTTGGCTGTCTATCAGATCCACAACACCAGTGCTTCTCTTGCTGTCTCCTTGGCTTTTTGCTTCTTTCACTGTCTGCTCTTTAGCTGGCTTAGGCATTCTGTCTCTTGCTCACGCCCTAAAATAAAAAATTAATCCCCCATCTCTAGTCTTTGGGCTGTGGCTTCCATTGTTTCAGCTATCACTAAACACAGGCACTTAATTGTTCCCTCGTTTAGCCTGAATGGAAGATGGCTAGCATACTCAACAGCTTCAGTGAGGTGGTTTGATTGCCCACAGATCACAGACAAGCTTTCCGGGGGCCACCCAACCAATAAATAATTATATATATTTGGGCCCTGGCATTTAGAAAGTGTCGCTGTTTCTGAAAGTTTTATTTAGGTACTAAATCAAAAGTACCTCTTCCCGCCCCACCCCCAACTAAGAATATAGTTTCTCTCTTCCATTTTCACTGTGTTCCTCTCTTGTAGAAATGCACTGAATAATACATGGTCCCCAGCAGAATGCAAGAAAGGCAGAACTTTGCTGTCATACGAGCTGCCAAAGAGTCCTGAGAGTAAATTATACAGTGAGGGCCAGAGATATAGGGAACTGGCTGATTTCTGGCAGTTTGCTCAGGAAGGTAATAAACTTATTTGGACACATTAAAACTCTTCTCACCTCCCTTCCCCTCTTCTTTAAATGGACAATCCTCCTGCAGCTGGTGGAAGACAGCCTTCTAAAAAGGAAGGGGCTTGCAGTTTTAACATCACATAAGGAACTGGCTAGTGTGTGTTTATCACTGCCCTCCACTGGATAGAGTTAGAACTGCTTGACTGTGTCTCATAAAAAGGAGATTCCCTCATACGGTACCTCAAATGCTAGGGGTTAGTGCTTTTGGAAAGGAAGGATCTGAATTCTGTCCTTATTGCTGTTTGGAAATTCATAGCAGCATTGTCGCATGGTGAAGAATATGGAGGACTTAACTGCTCACAGACTTCTTTGAACTGTGTCCTCAGCTGGTGTAGCTCCATGGAAGTCAATGTAGCTAAGCTGATTTATACCAGCTGAGGATCTAGCCCAGCTGTGTCTGCAGGGGCAGTAGTGGCTGGGAAGAATTTATAACATGGGAACTCCTCACAAAAGCCCCAAGCTGGTTCATTAGTGATCTCCAGGTTACATAACCCCATTAAGAAGAAACCCTGCACGTCTTATGCTGACGGGGCCAATATAAGGAGCCACGCTTCTGCTCTCAGGACGTTCCATTCAGCCCCTCCCCAAAGGAGACAACTCTCTGCAGCATAATTGGCCTATTTCAAGACTTGCATGACCTTCCCTTGAGGCAGGTTTCACCTTTTCTCCTCTGAGCGTGTGCGAGAGCAGCCCTCTGGGCCACAAGGACGAGATCTTAGTGCAGCAAATTCCCTGCCACCTTCAGAAGACAGTCAATCAAGTAGCTCTGGAGCAATGAGAGAGTATCATATTGAAATCCTTCAATTATTAACAGGCTTGCTGTTGTTAGGAGTTAAAGTGGACTTTTCCCCTCTAATACGAAATTCTTCACATGGGGATTTTTTTTTTAATGGCAGCGATAGAAAGGCATCAAAGGGAAGATGGAATTTTGATGAATATTCTGTCCGTCAGCAATGAAATATTTGGTCTAATTGAGAAGATCTGTGATAAATAAGTGGCAAGGGCACAGGGAAATCCAGTGCACTGTTGTTTCCACTCAGCTGGTATTGCTAAGAAAGAAAGGCCAACACTGGACAGGGGTCTGTATCTGTCACATCCCCAACAGCATAGGGCCTAATCCTGGGAGAAAATAAACACCTCTTGCATTATAAATGAGCCCCTTCACTTGCCATTGACTTCAGTGGGAAGTGGTAGGTGCTCACTAGTTAATAGCTCACTTTTCATTATAGAGAAGGGAGAGTGTGGTCTTTTAGTTGTGGATCCTGCTCAGTTAGAAGGAATAGAGTCTAGAGCAGAGCATCTCCTGGGCTCTATTCTTATGTAGCTTCTGCGTCTCACTTGCTTTGTGGCTAAGTAGCTAAGCGATGGAACTGATTTCATTCATGACTTACTGGGTTTAATTGATTTAACTTTCCAGGGATCTCAAAGCACTATACACCCATTAATTGCCTCTCCCAGCCCTGAGAGGGGCATAAATGTTGTTGTCATGTACAGGACAAAAATCCTGGATTGTCTGAAAACAATCATGTCTATATAGCCATCTGGTTTTGATCGTTGACCTCATCAGAGGCTAGGAACCAATGAAATGGCATTAACCAATGAAATGGCATTTTACAAAGGAGTGCATCCTAGGAATGCTCCCAGAAAATAGTTTTCTGTAACTTTAGTCCATCTCCTTAATGGAAAAGTCCTAACAAATCCAAATAGGGATTAAAACAATAGGGTGCTGTGGAAATAATAAATTCTAAGTACCCATGGAATTTAATAGAGAATGAAATGATCCCTACTGTGTGTGTTAAATTTTTTTTTTTACTATCCTATAGAATTTACTGTAAAGCTGTATCTCTGCTCTAGAATTCGAGAGAAGGGATTTCATTGTTCATTATTCAGTCACACTTTATGTTGTGGTTCTACTTATAAATAGTTTATAAATCATTTATGTTTTAATAAAATGGTTATCAAATTGTTAGCGTCTGTCAGGTCAATAGTCTATAACCATGCTTATAACCATGTATCATACCTTCTACTGATGTGTTTATATGGTACCCATCTATAACACCTACCACTCTTGTCTGTAATGTGCTTATAACATCCATTAATCATTTATTAACCCTTTATAGACTACTTATACATGGAGCCTCGATATTCGATCATTTGAGGTTCTTGAAAGTAAATTCTATACAACATTATTGCTTTTAATCCTAGTTCAAAGGGAAACTAACACTTTTGAAATTGCTGACCACAGAGGAGAGATTCTGAGGTTTTCCTGATGAAGAATTTTTGTTGTGCACGCAGCAATATATGAAACGATTGCAGTGACCACAGCATTATGCCTTTATATAAATGTTCCTCTTTCAATATTTATTTCATGGGCCTAACTTATGTATATGTGGCCCTCCCCATTACTGCAGTAATATGTTTATGCTCACAACACCCCTCAGTGGCAGGGTATAATCCCCACAGCACAGATGGGGAGCTGAGGCATAGAGAAACTAAGTGATATGCTTAGGAGCACTGTGACCGAGCAGGGACCAGGTCTCCCAAGTCCTGTGGTAGTGCCCGAATCACTGGATCTTCCCTACTCTCGAATGCCCTTTGGTACTTGTGTCAACAATTAATATTGGCTTCTTATCCCCATTTTGCAGCTTGGAGAAACTGAGGCACACAGCGGCGAAGTGATTTGCCCATGGTCACACAGAAAGTCGGAGGCAGAGCTGATATGACACCCTACAAGCACTGACTACTAGTCAGTGGAGGCTTCTCAGGGTAGGTATTACCTAGTTGCATGTAGTAGGATGAGTGAACAGCTGCTTGTTGTGAGCATATCACACATCTGTCTGCATTACACCCAGCCCTCTCCTTTAACCGCTCTCAAGAGACGCTACAAATTGTTCAGCTGATCTACCCTGACAGCTGCCCTATTTTGAGGGAAACATTTTGAAAACCAGGCTGTAAATTCATGCCTGCAATTCTGCAAACACTATCAGAAACAATAAGAGTGTGATGTCTGTCTATTTTTTCGACTCACTGATCAGGCAGTTTGACATTAACATTAAAGTTGTGCCCCTTACTGTGCATGTCAAATTGTAGCTGGAGATCCAGGTCCCGATCAGGAGTTCAGAGACCAGCTTGAGGCATCTTTGAACACTTCCCTGCCCCGAGCATTCTTACCTTTACAAAATACATCCCTGCATTTTTAAAAATGAACTAGCTAGTGCGTATGTACAGATACCACTGCCCTCTACTGGATGGAATGAGAACTGCTCAACTGTGTCATAGACCCTTTACTACTTAAAACAAGAAAAGATTCTCCTGTAGCTTGCGTGGTAGAGGCCTGCACTTTTACAGCAGGGCTGTCAGGGTCTACCCTTTGTGGTCACTGTGGAGGCATAAGTGGCTGAAATGTGCATGCTACAGGTGTGTTACAATATTTTTTTAAACTGAAGCCCCTTAAGCACACGCATGATGTGATGACATGAAAGTCAGCAGTGGTTGTGGTACAGGTAGGTGAGTATGCAGGTGGGTTTCTGTGGGTGGTGAGTTGATTTTGAATTCAGCACTGAAAAATAGCTCCGTTTAGCAAGACAAAACTCACGGTGGTGGCGCTTTAAGGTAAGAGCTAAAAAATGGGACAGCTCTCAAAGCAGGTTAATGGTAGGGCCCAGCAGCCTTGACAGTACCATTTTTTAAACTGTGCTCTCCAGCAGCCAGACTCCCGCAGGTTCCTCATTATTGTACCATTATGATCCTTTTTATCCCAGCAGCAATCTCGCCAGACAGCAACTGGTTCTGTTTTGAAAACAAAGTTGCAGGTAAAGGAGGGAGGGGAATGCGAGGCAATGTGTTTAATATGCACGAGAGCTAATCTTGGAATCTTCCCTTTGGATGCAAGAAGGTTTATTGATGGTTTGCGAGTGGGGAAGCCAGGCTCAAACAGTGTGGGCTGTGACACTGAACCCTTCTCCCGCTGTATTTTCTCCTGAAGACCAATGCTCCGCCTCATTCTTGCTTTTAGTTTAATGTTATCCTGGACCCTGGGGTTGTTGCTGGTTCCACCAGCTGCTATGCTGCCACCATCCCATTGCACTAAGAAATCTCTCCTTAGTGAAAAGCAATATACTGAACCCTTGTTGATTTCCCAGCTAGTTGCAAAGCTTGTTTTCTTTGCCCTTATGATGACATTTCACCTTTTCCAACATTAATTAACTAGACAGTTATGGGCTGGGCTTTTGCATCTCTACTCTCTTCATCCGCAAAGCTTCTGTGTAGGAAATGCCATTCGCTTGTCCAAGGCCTGGGGGAGTCTGCAGAGGGTATCAATACAGCTCCTTCACCGGTCTGACAGGACACTGCCATTCCTCACTCAGGAGCTCAGCAGCTCTGCTAGCTATGTCAGTGGGATGAAGTTTCACATCTGGGCAGCACAGAGCATGACTGATGGGCTGATGCAACTGATTTCCAGTGTGTATAGCAAGAACGTTACTTCAGGTGAGATTTGAAGAATATTTGCATTGCTTACTGAGTGCAGTGAAATTTGCACCTCGTCCAGGTAAGTATTCTTGCTTGAACCTTTGGGAGGTGCTCACATTACACTGATGGGCAGCATTTTAAAAACCTTATCCTTCACCACATGCAACCATATCACTACCACCAAGATGGCTCCGTGCTTGGACAAGATCCACTCATGGAGCTTCACTGTATTTTGTAGTGCTTATGGCTGTTAGCTCATTAGCCTAGCCTTGTATTGATACAGTGCTTACTGGAAGGTTTAGTTGGAGGAGAGGGGAGAAATGAACCAGTTTGCCTATGATATCCTGGATCCTGAGTTTGGTGAGGTAAAATTCATTTATCTGGGATTCCTCCCAGCCAGCAGGATTCCCACTCGTCCAACTTCTGCTGCTTTTTTACCTACAAGTGCAATTGCTCTTTTTTTTTTAAAGCTTCTTTTATTAGCTGCTCTAAGGATTGAGCTGCTCTATCCCTAAATTATGGAGGGTATTTGTGTTTAAAAAAAGAAATCCCAAGCAGCAGAATGGCAACACAATCCTCCTTGTAGAGCAGAGAGAGTTGGCAAGGTGGTTTTGCTTTCCTGGCACATATGGTTCTCCTGCCTGCCCCAGGCCCGTGCTCTGCCTAGAAACAACAATACCACTCCTGATAAGCACTCTGATATGACCCAGGGGTCCAATTTGAAGTGGTACCACTGGAATATCTGATGCCACTCTTGAGCTGGTGACATAACTTTCCTGCATGAAATGGCCTTTATTTCCGGACCTTGCCATGGCTGCTTTTTGCTGTCATGCTCCCTATCTGCATGCTGCATCTTAATAGCCAGATCTGTTTATATACTGGACTCTCTCCTTATTATTCTGCATACGGATATCTGCTGTGCTATTGTTTTGTTTTTCCTTCTTTGGTTCATTTTACGAGCTGCACGCTGCAAAAGGTTCAGTGGAAAAGCTCCTTTAATCTTGCCGTGGAGGAAAATAAAATGGATTTAATCCCAGTGATGAGCAGCTCCAACAACATCTGATCGGTCCTGGACCTTTATATTGTGGCTCAACATGGACACAACCGAGAATTAGCAATCCCTCACGGTGGCAAACCATAATGGTGGCATCCTGGGGCTGCAATACTCAATGGCTCCATGTATGAGTGGACATGTATGAGTGGACCCTGATCTGTGTCCCCCTGAGCTGCTGCAGTGCCTCATGGGAGCTGTAGTTTGGGTGCCTCAGGCCTCCATTCTTCTCTAGAAACCAGTGCTTCCCAACTAGACTACATCTCCTATGATGCACCATGGCCATGTGACTCCCACGATGCACTGCACCTGTTCAGCGAGTGAGGAGATTATGAGCTATCAGGGGAGATATAGTCCAGCAAGAGACCTTGGCCGAGAGAGGAGAATAGAAGCATAAGGCATTTAACCTACAACTTCGTTGGAGCACTGCAGCAGCTCAGGGGAACACAGATTAATGCAGACCTGATCTGAAACAAAATATCTCATTTCAGTTTTCCCAATAGAAAATAAAAAAAAAACTTTCAGTAAATTGAAACTTTTCCATGAAAAACTGAAAATTTCCAGAAACTGCATTTTTGGTAGGTGGGTGGAGTAACAGGGGAGAGGGGAAACAATATCTCTGGAAAACTTCCAATGAGCTCGGCACTTATAAGCCCTTCGATAGAGCTGGTTGAGAAAAATCCCAACAAATCAACTGAGTCCCAAACCAGTATCAGATCCACTAGACCCTCCTTCCTACTCCTAATAGTAATAGTCTCACTCCCATACCGGGACTTGCAATATACTGGGTAGGGTGCCATCCTTCAGAGGAGATGTTAAGCAAGATCTCCTTTGTGCATCTCTATAAGCTTTCTCAGTGGAAGCAGAAGCTTCCCAGGGATGTCTGGAAATAAGCATCTGACTTAGTTTCTGATGTTTGTGTTGGAGCATCATGGTGGTTGTTAGTTCACTGTACGTACTCACTACAAGCATCTAACCCATTGTGCTACAAGATACGTTGAGTATGAAATGTGATAAATATATCCAAATTATCTTAGGTTTATCATGTCCCATGTCTGGCTACCCCATAGGAATGGGTAAACCAACTGGGCTAAAATAACCAGTTGGAACTTAGCTCAAACTTCTGAAAAGTGCTCAGTAACTCTTTATTCTACTGTAATTCACTGTCCCCTATGCCTCTCTTCTTCCAGGTCCTATTCAGGACAGAATTTGTAAGTGCTTAAATACCTACAAGCAGCTGTTGTAGGATGATATTTCTCCACTTGATCTCACTAAAGCATTTTCTTGTGATTCTTCCAACACAGTTTTGCAGAAACAAGATGTTTGAATAAACACTCAAACTACCTGGTACCTGCTCAAACCAGACCTTCAAACTGCAGCTCTGATCTTGCTCCAGTTGAAAGCCGTGGGATTCTTGCCAGAGAGGTTCACTCAGTGCTACTAATGAGCTCACTTCTGGTCACTGCTTTCCCTCTTTTCCCCACCCTTGTCTTTACTTGAGCCTTTTTGGCTCTACCTGATATGAGAATAAATCCTAGCATTTTTGCTTTCCTTGGCTGATCTGGTTCAAGATTTCTCTGTACTTCCCCAAACATCTGCCTTCCCCTACCCCAGTGGTTCCCAAACTTTAATGATCTGTGAACCCCTTTCACTAAAATGTCAAGTCTCGTGAACCCCCTCCTAAAAATGAATATTTCCAGGGATTTTCTCCTTTACCTGAGTATAAATTATAAAAGCAGTGATCTTGGAAATATAAAATTTGTTTTTATGACAAGCTTATTACACACTACTTATTAATTATTATTATTTATCATTACAGTATTTTTATTACATTACGAAAACGGCAGCACTCTTCCAAGATCTCACTTTCATAGCTTGTATCACTTTGAATAAGCCTGTTCTAAGACAAGGCTCCTAGGTTTCATCAAGGAGTATCAGATGTGAAACAGCATGAACTGATTTGAGAAGCCAACTCAAAGTTCCTCCTGCACAAGCGTTCAGGTCTTGAGTAGTCCAGGCAAACAATGCACGTTCCAACAAAGCTTAAACTTGTTCTTCATAATAATTTTAAAAACAATACTAGCTGCCTATTTAAAAACAGCAAAAAAGATCCACCTCCCTTTCCACTTCTTATAAGGAGTCTTGAAGTTTAAATCTCCTCAGTGTGATAGATAGGCGTGCTTTGATCTACTTAGCTCTTGGAAGTCCAGGGGCTCTGGGCTGCTGGCCCCATGCTGCCCGGAGTCCCTAGGGACAGCTCTGTCCACCATCAGGGAATTTTTTCCCGAGAACTCCCTGTAACATTTCACGAACCCCCAGGCGTTCACGAACCCCAGTTTGGGAACCACTGCTCTACCCTCTTACCAGCCCTATTTCCTCTACAGTGGATGGAGATCAACAAGATGTGGAGAGTGTGTGTGGAGGGCGACAGGGGAAGGGGACGGGGACGCACATATAAGACTTGGACATAAAGCTGTTGTCAAAAGTAGAATGGGAAAGTCACTGGAACCCTTCCATAGATGGATCTGACGAGAAGGCTGCTAAGCAGGTCACTTGCACCAATACAGCATTTAAGAAATCAATGCAACATTGACACGCCCATGGCCCAATCAACCACTATTGATCCGCTAATGACGTGCTGTTCAATAATCCTTGTGCATTACAATTTGATGGTTTCTAGATGTGATCGATTGCAGCTTTTGCAGGGACGCGCAAAACAAACAGAAACAAAATCATCGAAATTGCCCTGTGCCAACTTGGTTTTCTAAGGCAGCAGTGATTTCAGCAGCAGGGATAGAGTTTTGCAGCAAGCTAATGTCTTGGTGTGTCTGTGAAAATGGATGCACAATGCCTGCAGAAAATGCCTCCCTGATCTTGATGCTGACTTGCGTATCAGATCCTCTCTGGGAAGGAGTTAGGGAAAGAGGCTAAGAGTGAAGCTAGGAAAGACCTAGGGCCTGTCATCAGTGGGAGTCCGTTCATTTACTTCAAAAGGCTTTAGGAGCAAGTCCTTAGCTGGGATATTCCAGATAGTTCATAGGACTGTGGCTGGACCAGCAGCTTTCCTGTTGCTTTACTGGTTCATACAGAAGGAGAAACCTGCAGCTTCATTCAATTTCTCGAATTTATTCCTCATCCCCAATCTAGAGTTCCATTTGTAATTAATTGGTACGTGTATATTAGGAAAATGAATACTCCAGTGGCTGCATGTTGGGAAATCTCATACTCCGGGATCTGAGCTCTAATGAGAAGAGAGCCTTCCACACAAGTCTTCCTTGCAAGACACCCTGTTAACACACACATTGCCTGGCCCTCTCAGGTGGTTCAGATCTGAGGCAGAAACAAGTCTGTGAAAGCAGCTAGTAAAGTGTCAGTGTAATGGCAAACAGTTTTCAACCAAGTGATTTTGCTGTAGCCAGAATCTCTTGACCACAGGTATCCAATTGTGGATCCCCCTGTGTCGAGTGGAATTAAAGAGCCACATTTAGGATTTTTTATATGTAAATCTCTTCAAAACAAACAGCAATGGAAATGTTTCATTTTGAGTTAAAAATTCATTGGCAGCAGGGTTTCTTTTGTTTAAATATTTAAACATTTGCCTACAGTACCGGAATTACAGACAGCATGGTGCAAGTGCATCAAATCCAAAGCGAAACAGACAGGAAATTGAAATCTAGATTCAGCTACAACTTATTAACCTGCCCACTGGTAAGTGGGTATAAATCGCCCACCAAGTGGTTGAGCAGGAGGGGTTGTAATGGGAAATGCAGCCAACATGAGGATTTAAGAGGAAGGGTTTTCATCGTCTTGCTTTATTGTTACGGCTGCCCCCTCCGTGTGTAACTTGCACCCTCCTAATGATGTATAGAGCTAGAGCTCTCCAGTGCAATGCCTCTGATCTTGGACAGGAAACCCATCCAGGTCCACTCTCCAAGTGTGACTGCCGCCATTTTGAATGACACACCAGAGACTGAACTGGGGACTGGCAGAGCTAAACTCATGAGCTGCCACCCCTGGAGCCAAGGTTCTTTAGCTGCTGTGGTGACACATTCATATCCTCTGTGGGTCGGGCATGAAGTGGAACCTGTAACACCTGTTCATCCATGGGCTACGCAAACTGAGTGAAGAGCAGCAGGAAAGTGACCAGCACAAATGGGGTAAAGACCATTCCATTTTTACAAACACTTTTTTTTTTTTAATAAGCCACAGAGGAAGATAAAATTTTTTTTAGGCTATGATCTTCCTTTCAACTGTCCCCCTTTACGTAACCATATGCTGGATGAAAATGAAGATTGCCTTGGCCCAGCAAATCAAATGGAATGAGGAAAAATAACCTGGAGTGGATTTCTGTACCCACCAGCAGTGGACTTTAGTTCTGTTTCTGGTGGAACCTCTTCTTACCCTTCCCTCATTCCACCGTTCATTCTTCTCCTTCCCGGATCTTGTTGCCGCTGTCTGGGAGTGTGACGTGTGTGCCTTTATGTGACGTCTTCCTGAAAACCACTTTCAGTAGCTTCTCCTGACCTGACTGTCTTTCTCACTTCTTTTCCTCTCCTTCCCAGCTTGCTAACTAAACATGGACACAAGGGAGCACCAAAGAGTTTCCTATTACTTTGAAGAGGAAAAGAATACATAAAGTTGATCAGTGACTGGTGAGCCTGAAGCAGCAACAAGAGCAAACCAAAAGCAGCCCTTGTGTCTGAGTGGAGGATAGAAGTGCTGAGTTAGATGATCAAAGTCCATTGTTTCACTTCCACTCAACTCCTGCTCTTGGAAGCCACGGCCTGATTCTGACTCACTTTCACCTGCCATGAAAGCCTGCTTCAAAGCCAGTTGCCATCAATAACAGTCTCTGTTTTGGTTCAGGCCCAAAGTCAGGAGTGACTCTGCTTGTGTGAGGAAGAGGACAACTGGGCCTCTAAAATGGACAGGGAGGAAAGGAGAGAGCAAGGTGTCTGGTGCTACTGGAACACTTGAGGGAGATCCCAAGTTAGAGATTATCCCTTTCCGCCTTGCCCTTGTGAATTTTAACGGGGGAAGCAAAGAGCAAGATGGGTGGCATTAGTCATGCTCTTAAATGTGGCCTGAGGATAGTTTGTAACAGTCTACCCTGGAAACTAAACTGAGACACCTTTTAAAAAGGTCGGTGAAAACTTCTTCTGCCGCTAGCCAGCTGAACTGATCTAGAGACAATAGGGTGACCAGACAGCAAATGTGAAAAATTGGGACGGGGTGGGGGGCAATAGGAGCCTATATAAGAAAAAGACCCCAAAATTGGGACTGTCCCTATAAAATCAGGACATCTGGTCACCCTAAAGGACAGGCATATGGAGCAATCACCTTGTTTGCTTCCAAGTCTTTGTGCTTTACAAGTGGCTTCCAAAGGGCTGCGAAAAACTGGGCATGTGCCCTTCTTTAGGCTGTATAAAGAGGGTCTGAAATATGTCAGGTGGTGCACAAGGGGAAGGGTTCTCCTCCTTTAGTAAAAGCGGGTGGTTGGCTCTTTTTGCTTGACTTTTATCTTAGAAATATCCGGAATATCCAGTCTGGATGTCCCAGTTTTTCTGACAAGACCGTTTGGGTGTATTGGAGAAAGTGCATTGGGAGTGCTCCCCCACTACTTGAAGGGAGAGGGGTTAAAATATTTAGCAAAGACTTCATTTATCCAAAATGTCAATTAGTCATTGGAGCAAAATAGGGGAGAATAGGTTCATTAATTGTTATGAAGGGCTCAGTTGATAGTGGGCCATATAAGTGCCTAGGTAGCACTGACCAAAACAAATAGTTGTATGCAATGTGAACATAAGTACGGCTGTACTGGGTCAGACCAAAGGTCCATCTAGCCCAGTATCCTGTCTTCCGACAGTGGCCAATGCCAGGTGCCCCAGAGGGAATGAACAGAACAGGTAGTCATTAAGTGATCCATCCCCTGTCACCCATTCCCAGCTTCTGGCAAACAGAGGCTAGGGACGCTAGCATCCTGGCTAATGACAATTCATGGACCTATCCTCCATTAATGTATCTAGTTCTTTTTTGAACCCTGTTATAGTTTTGGTCTTCACAACATCCTCTGGCAAGGAGTTCCACAGGTTGACTGTGCATTATGTGAAAAAATACTTCCTCTTGTTAGTTAAAACCTACTGCCTATTAATTTCATTTGGTGGCCCCTTCTCTTGTGTTATGAGAAGGAGTAAATAACACTTCCTTATTTACTTTCTTCACACCAGTCATGATTTTATAGACCTCTATCATATCACCCCTTAGTTATCTCTTTTCCAAGCTGAAAAGTCCCAGTCTTATTAATCTCTCCTCATACGGCAGCCATTCCATACCCCTAATAATTTTTGTTTCCGTTTTCTGAACCTTTTCAATATCTTTTTTTTTGAGATGGGGTGACCACATCTGCACACTGTATTCAAGATGTGGGCATACCATGGATTTATATTTAGGCAATATGATATTTTCTGTCTTATTATCTATCCCTTTTTAATGATTCCCAACATTCTGTTAGCTTTTATGTCTGCCGCTGCACACTGAGTGGATGATTTCAGAGAACTATCCACAATGACTCCAAGATCTCTTTCTTGAGTGGTAACAGCTAATTTAGACCCCATTGTTTTAGATGTATAGTTGGGATTATGTTTTCCAATGTGCATTACTTTGTATTTATCAACATTGAATTTCATCTGCCATTTTGCTGCCTAGTCACCCAGTTTTGTGAGATCCCTTTGTAACAATTCACAGTCTGCCTGGGACTTAACTATCTTGAGTAGTTTTGTATCATCTGCAAATTTTGCCACCTCATTGTTTACCCCTTTTCCCAGATCATTTATGAATATGTTAAATAGTACTGGTCCCAAAACAGACCCCTGGGGGACACCACTGTTTACCTCTCTCCATTCTGAAAACTGATCATTTATTCCTACTCTTTGTTTCCTATCTCTTAACCAGTTACCAATCCATAGAGAACCTTCCCTCTTATCCCATGACTGCTTACTTTGCTTAAGAGCCTTTGGTGAGGGACCTTGTCAAAGGCTTTCTGAAAATCTAAATACACTATATCCACTGGACCCCCCCCTTGTCCACATGCTTGTTGACCCCCTCAAAGATTTCTAGTAGATTGGTGAGGCATGATTTCCTTTTACAAAAACCCATGTTGATTATTCACCAACAAATTATGTTCATCTATGTGTCTGACAATTTTGTTCTTTACTATAGTTTCAACCAGTTTGCCTGGTACTGAAGTCAGTTTTACTGGCTTGTAATTGCTGGGGTCACCTCTGGAGCCCATTTTAAAAATTGTGACTTGAAAATAAATCTGCCCCCTCTCAGTTGCTCAGCTTTCACTCTTGTGATGTCATGTCCTTAGATCTTAGTCATCACAAAATCATCCAGGGTAGACAAGACCTAACTTCTAATGCATTTTATTTAAACAGGGGAAAATGTTACTCTGTTCTACGTAGGTTGTTATACTGCCCTCATCAACATAGTATCTGAGCTCCTTCCAGGAGAGCATTAAGTGATATGACTAGTATCTGCCAGTTTATGGGCTTTCTTTATCCATCCTAAATAAAAGGAAAAGGGCTCCAGACCCTGTCCTCCTCCCTACTTCAGGTCAGCTTTAAGACTGTGTGTCATGTTTGGTAAATGGATCCTTGGTATCTGGTGGTTTTTGTACAGACGTCTGAGGGCTTTGGAGTGGTGCAGCTATATCAATATTGTTCTTTGTTACTACACTGCCCCTTATATCAACATGGCCACTTTTGTTTTTTTTTTTAACTAGCAAGTCCTTTGTGACCAATCCCTTGCTGCAGATGGTTACAGCTGCAAGATGGATGTAATGTCAGTAGCAAATCTGTAGCCATGTTAGAATGTCATGTTTGTCATTCACTCTGCACACCAAGGCCTCTTAGAACATCCTAGCAACAGTCGGGAAGGAAATCAGTTCTCCCTGCTCTGAAGGCCACAGCCTGCCATCACTTGAACCCAAAGAGAACTTGGCAGCAGCAGAAAGCCTAGAGCCATGATCATTCCCGCCAACAGAGGGCGGTAGTGCACATACACACTAATACCACGTTCAGCACAATACTCTGCTGGTCGGTACACATTCCAGTTTATGAAAGCAGGACGCTTGGGTATGCTAGAACGGTTTACGTTTGAAACCCAGGTTAGTGAATAGGCTCCACTGCCTTGCTCTATCCTGATTTGTAACAGCTGAGGACCTGGCCTTCAAAATTCAACTCTTCACTGCATTGCCCCTTCTGTAGGCATTTGCCCCTCAGCAAAAGGCATGTCAATCACTGCCACGCTACACCTCCTTTTCTCAGGGTAACCACTTACAGAAGGGGCAAGGCAGTGGAAAGCCGCACCAGGTCCTCAGCTGGTGTAAATGGGGATGGTTCCACTGATTTAATCACTTTACAGCAATAGCCGATCTGGCCCAGACTCTACGAAGAGTATAATGCTAATGTTGCGTTGATACTCAATTTCTACATGTAATGTCTGTGCAAAAAGCAGGGACAGGGATTAAAGAACGGAAACAGGACTAATGTTTTAATCCCTCTCCTAGCTGCATGGTCTGCTTCCACAACAGCCCTGACAGAAGCCTAGGCTGCTATGGAACTCTGCAGAGTGAAAGAGCCGCCCCAACCCACGAGTATTTACATATTTCTGGTGCTCCATCACACACCCAAGTGTAGCCCTTGTGTGCCAAAACTACTTATCAGTTGCTTAGGACTGTTACTGTTTCACCTTTTCTGTGAGATTAGCCAGGGAACTGTCTCGGGGCCTGATCCTGTTTCCCTCGGTGTCGGTAGTAAAAATCCCATGGAGTGCAATGGCAGAGGATCAGCTCTACAGAGAGGAAAACTTTTCTTTTAAAAATTCAGGGGGAGGGAAACCCCTGTGTGGGCCGAAAAAGCCTCACAAAAAAGTCAAGAGATTTGTAATAATCAGAGTCCTGCTATAAAAGAAGATTGGGAAACCTACCAAAACCAAACCCTTAAAGACAAAGTAATAAAAAATCCTGAACTCCATTTCCTTATCTCTGGGAGCAGCGCTGCCTGCACTGCAATGACTCCAGGCCCACAGTCAGTCTGGCAGCTGGTGTGTTGGAGGTTGGTGACTCTCTTCCGTGACTTTGATCAGTGCAAGGATGTTGCAGGGTTCAGCCTCTGCCCCTTACGGTACACGGCCGGATGCTAAGGCCTGGATCGTATACTCTACTTCACTACCATGATGTCTCTACTGCATTGCATTGTGGGGGAAGTGCACCAATCCACAGGTCCTGCAGGTGGTGCTGCGTGGCAGTGCAGTGCATTGGGTGTACCCCAAAAGGCTAACTCGTGTGGATGTGCTGCAATGGTGCGATTCTCTAGTGCACCTGCTAGCTTGATATTCCTTACCTGAGGTTTAAAGGTTGGCTTCAAATGGCTGCTCCATGTAGCAGCAAGGTCAGATCCCATTCTGGAGCAGCATCAAGGCAGATGTGAGCCCTTAATTTGCAGAGACATGTGAGTACGGCAATGTAGCACATGTGCCAATGCGGTAGGCACTTTTGGGCTTGAGATGGACCCCTGCGTTTGACTTAGATGACTGTTAGGGCATGAATCTGCCCCTTCAGCTCCTGCCACAGCCCGTACATGTGACATTGGTGTGTCACATAGGTTGACATCACTATGGCTGCGACATCTTATGGTTATTTGGTGATGGCAGCAGTCACGGCGAGGCTTCATTGGTGTTCGCGTGTAACTCATGAGTGCCAGCTGGGAGAAGCTATTGCGTATTTTGTTATGCGTCTCTGGAGTAATTTGTGTCAGCAACACATACGGTGCAGCAACACCCGGGCAAGTCTCCAGTGCCGCGAAACTGCCTTCATGGGAACGTGGCTGCTGGAACTGCAGCTCCCCCAAAGCATCCCAGCCCGCCCTCCACGTACACTGATCCACGAAAAATAAAGTGGCTGCTTTAGGCCATGCAGGCTGGTGGACCTAATAACCAGGCTGGGTCAAAAAGTTGGACACACCCAGTTCAGTTTGTAGCCCTTTCCTCGGGGGGCTCTGTTTATTTTTACACACACGCTGGGGGCCTCCTAGACATCCCCTAGCTGGGAGTCGTCAGACCCGGTCACTAGGTGCTATCCAGATGGATCACAGTGATTCCCAGTACCTGCCACTGGGCTTTGCTCCAGAACAGGGCTGGCTGCTGCCTGGCTCCCTGGCCCTTAAAGGGGCAGACCCCTATTAAAGACGGCTTAGAGCAGTACAAGCTGCAGAGTAGACAGCCATGTGGCTGGCAGTGTGCTTCAGAGAGGCAATTACCTTGCCATAGATTTTTTTTTTCCTCACTTACCTGGCATTGTATCACTGTACTTAGTGTCCTGCCAATCCGTCTTCCTGGTTCTGATGTTCAAGGCCCCTCCAGCTATCACTCTGCCGCTATCTGTATTGACCCATTGTTAAAATTTATCGAGGCTTAGGAGACATTTTAATATGAATACAGTGTAACTTTTAGCCTTGTAGGAATACTCGTCTAGCTCTTCAGGCTTTATATTTCTCACTGAGCACTTCCTCATGCCATCAGCCAAAGGTGTGGAAGGCACCGTGGTGTATGAATGATGATGTATCAGCTCTTCTTATGCTACTGGAAGGTACACTGGCCTGGAAATGGGATCTCTTTATAGGATGACTTCCCTTGTATGCAGTCACGGCACTTCTAGATGGAGGCATTGAAGCCTAAACACTCTCTATCCTGTTCATTTTTCACCTAATGCGTGCAGTAGAAGAGAGAGGGTGCATATGGGCCAGGTAGGTCATGCGTACATTAGAATAGGCTGTGGAGTAAGATTTGTCTACCAGAAGTGCTAAGCAATTGCCTTATCCTCCAGAGCCACCATCCGATCCACATGGAGAATTTATCTCTTGAAGCAAGCAGAATTGATTTGTAGGTAACTGGCACCACGGTGAAGAAGACTGAAATAATCATGCATTTAATTTCTCATGGTGAGTGATTTTTCTGACCATCATGGCATGGTAAATTACCTATAATTAAATAGTAAACACTAAAGAACTTCTAGGCTTTTTGTGTCATGTCTCTTTGAGCAGCATTAGACTTGCTAGTGGTCCCTCTGTCCATTAGGCAGTTGTAACTATGAGATTAAAAGAAGTGCAGGTCACTTGGTGAGTGCAGTGCTGGGGGTGGGGGAGAAATACATCTTTCAATGCACAGGCTAAGCCCTAGTCTGCACTAGAGAATTACTGTGGTAGAACTATGTCACTCAGAGGTGTGAATAATCCACACCCCCGAGTGACATAGTTTTATTGACCTCAGTGCTGGTGTAGACAGCGCTATGTTGGGAGGAGAGCTTCTCCCACTGATGTAGCTACTGCCTCTTGTGGAGGTGGATTAACTAAGCTGACGGGAGAACTCTCTTGCGTCGGCATAGAGCATCTTCATTGAAGCCCTACAGCAGCACAGCTCACTGGTGCAGCTGCACCGATGCAGCATTTTAAGTGTTCACCTGCCCTAAGAAAACCTCAGCCGTGTTGAGAGGACAGATATCTTGGGACTGGTCATGATACCATCTATATAGGATTAACTGTTCTCCTTAAGTGCATCCTTATTTAAAGGAAAAAAGCTACAACTATATGCAAAAACAGGTTTCCACACAGTTTGAGTTCCAGCTTTGTCTCCTTTGTTAACCAGCCTGGAAAACGGACACAACTAGTGGCTGAATAATATACTCCATGTAAACCATTAAAATCACCAGGAAGCCTAGCTGCTAGAATTCTAAACCTTGCAAAATGGTAATTATGAAATTAAGAAGGAGGAGGGAGTAATAACTGGTTGCACTTTGTTCTTAGGCCAACTCTTGAAAATGATCTATCTGAATGTTTCTGTTCATGGTGTTAGGACAGGAGAAGTTGGACATGCTAATTCCCTTGGTTATTAACAGAATAGGTTAATAGGCTTCACATGTACGGGAACAATGGGGCAAGTCTAACATGCCCATAGCTGTGATATCTGAAAGCCAGGTATGATGTGGTGTGTATGTTGAATCCAAACGTCATAGAAGCACACCAGCTCTTGGTTAAATGAGCTTTCTGCAGTGTAATGCCATCGCGTGGGTTGAGAGCAACAGGGATTAAACTTCGGACCCCAACACGAGCCAATATTGCCTGAGCCAGAAGGCCCAGCTCTGTTACATAAGGCAGAGCAGGCCTGTGAACCTCTCAGTGTGACCCAATCACCCCTAGAGGGGGACAGAGTGCCACATGAAGCAGGTGTGGGGGTTATACTAGCCCAGTGGCTCTTCATTAAATGAGCGGCCTGCAAGTTACGTGCACAGGGTTGTTTTCTCATCGCCCTTCTCCTCGCACGATCATTTACACCTGTGCAAAGTGAGTGCAAAACGCTACCATGTCAGAATGAGAATGTTTTACGTCCCCTTTACACAGGTGCAAATGCAATGAAGACTCGAGCCCAGGGGTTATTGCAATGGAGGGGATAAAAGCAATCCCATGCTTTGCTGCATACGCCTTGAAATTGCATCAGTCCTTGCAGGCCCAGGTATGTGAAAGCACCAGCGAAGTGGCTGGGTAGCGGATTTAATCCTCGCCTCACCTGCTCAGACGAGAGGCTTGTCACTGAGCTTCTCAATCAGAGTTGATCAATGGGGTAATTGGCAGCCTCTCAAGCAAAAGAAGGAGCTAATGAGTAAACAGCCATGCGGCGGGGTCTTTCCTATTCCAGGCCTGCGGGAATGTCACGCAGGAGCAGCAGTGCAGGATATTAGCCCAGGTAATAGACACTCAGTAGCAAAGCTTGCACCAGCAGGTCTGATGGCGTTTGCTGCTTGAGGCTGTTTGGGGAGAGACAGGGCTCGGAAGTGTCAGCACTGCAATCAGGCTGTGTGATTGCCGGTGAGTGGCTGGCCCGTGTAACTACCTAGATCAAAAGTGGCTTGGATCTGGCTACCCGTGCTGCAGTGACACCTCCCAACTGCAGTGTAGACGTACCCGTTTCGTGTGAGACAGCTCTTGGCCGGGAGACTTCAGACGGAGAATCAAGCTTCTGGTGTAAGCTGCTTCTGGCTGCTTCCTCCATCCCTTTTCTATTTGTTTGTGTGCTTAGGCAGCAACATTTCCAGCAAAAATACAGGCTATGGCCCATTGCCTTGAGCCACTTGCCGTCCGCCCCTGCTCATGCCAGTCTGTGAACTGAATGATAGCTGTATTTATCCTGAGGCTGGGGACAGGGAATTCTCCCCTGTGCGGGGAAACCTCCCACAGAAGCCAGGAAATGGAGTGTCTGGTCACAGGTGTGAGGTTCTGCAGGGCCAAGACTCGAACGCAGAGCTGTGGGGTGGCTGACGCCTCCATGCTGTTCTCGGAGATAAACATCCCAGGAAATATTGCCTCAGAAGGCTGGACAGCCAACTGCCCTTGATTGCTCCCGGCACCCTGTTTAAGCGCCGGAGCTGTTCTAGGAAGTGTCTGTCCAGTGAGGTGGCCTCCCCTGATAGCTGTAGTGATAGACCTGCGTCTTGGCTGGCTTTTGGCACCCAACCCTGCTTGGACCCTCATTTTCCATCCTTGAACTTGGACTCCCTGTTCCAGGCCCTGGCTTCACCTCTGGCATCAGCTTTGACCCCCCTGACTTTGATATTGGGACTCTGTCTTTGGCTGGGGGCCCTGGCTTTGCCCCTTGAAACCTGGCTCCATTCCTGCGTCCCGACGTCCGTACCAGGACTCTGACCCTGGTCCTGAATTCAGACTACTGCTCATAGGCTCCAGTTCTGACCCCGGACCGAGGCCCCACGACTCTGGCAGCGGTCCTGACCCCCCAAGCCCCAAGCATGACAATGGGGATCCCTTTGGAAAGGGGGTGAGGTTTGCCCTCCCCTACCCCTGGTACAGCATGGGGAGTCCTCCCTCTAAGACGCTGGATATCCTCTAAGATCCATGGAGGGGGGTGTCTGTGCAGTCTGGAGGGTAGGGCTGTGCAGAGAGTGACTGCTCCTCAGATTCATGCCCTTGGCTTCATCCACCAATTACCAGCAGAACCCTGGACCCTTGGCATGGTAGCAGAGGAACTTCTGCGGTCCCCAAAGGAAGGGGAGAGGGAGCCTTAGGGTGGGGATGACATTCCCCCAGTGCAGATGCACCTACTTTGAGTCCCCACAGACGTGAAAGGGGCTGGAGTGC
The DNA here is from genome assembly GCF_965152275.1 of Natator depressus. Classification (NCBI taxonomy): domain Eukaryota; kingdom Metazoa; phylum Chordata; order Testudines; family Cheloniidae; genus Natator; species Natator depressus. The sequence continues at coordinate 117,840,005 of NC_134240.1, read as the reverse complement.
AGTGGGACCCGGAAGCGTATGTTTATGATCAAGGCAATTTCTTGCAAAGAGACTTAACAGAGATTGGTGAAGCGGATGTGCTGGAGGTTTGTTTCAGATAAGCATAATGCTTGTGTCTGCAAAAAAGCAGAAGGGGTGGGGGGTCATGGACACCTGTAGGCGTGAACAAACCAGTTTGGGTAAAATAAACATTCCTCCACCTTCCACCCACTCCTCGGAGTCTGGCTTAATACAGAGAGCCTGATTTTGTGGTCCTAATACTCAGTAATCCCTTAGCTGAGGGTGAAAATCTTGGCTGCAGTGGGACTATCTTTGTAGGAAGGAATTACCCTTTCCAGTTAGGCCCACACTGTTTGGGAGATTTAGAAAATTCCAGGGAACTGCTTCATTTTTCAATGTCTTTCTTTGAAAAGTCTCTGAACTTCTGGGTCACAGCTTGGGCTGGAAGAAGGGTGAAGATTCCATCAGAGGCTGCTGTCGTGCTCTGAAAGGAAGTAGGATGTACTAGGGAGCTGACGGGCCAACCTTATCTTGTGATATTGCCCTCCCTGTTTTGGAGGCACAAAAGCTTGTGAATTTTGGGTGCTTATCCCATGCACCTCCACCACGTGAGCTTTGCCCATCACACACTGGTCTCGGGGAGAAATAGTCTTGATCATAAATACCATTGTACTCTGTCCCCAATATCATAGGTTCCATTGGACTCTATGGGTATATGTCCATGTGCTGCAGTCACATACCTTAGCTCTCCTTCCATGTTATATGGCCTCAACTGCACTGATGTTAGAATCATGGAATCATAGGACTGGAAGGGACCTCGAGAGGTCATCTAGTCCAGTCCCCTGCACTCATGGCAGCATTAAGTATTATCCAGACCATCCCTGACAGGTGGTTGTCTAACCTGTTCTTAAAAATCTCCGATGGAGATTCCACAACCTCCTTAGGCAATTCATTCCAGTGCTTAACCACCCTGACAGGAAGTTTTTCCTAATGTCCAACCTAAACCGCCCATGCTGCAATTTAAGCCCATTGCATCTTGTCCTATGCTCAGAGGTTAACTAGAACAATTTTTCTCCCTCCACCTTGTAACAACCTTTATGTACTTGAAAACTGTTATCATGTCCCCTCTCAGTCTTCTCTTCTCCAGACGAAACAAATCCAATTTTTTTAATCGTCCCTCATAGGTCATGTTTTCTAGACCTTTAATCATTATTGTTGCTCTTCTCTGGACTCTCTCCAATTTGTCCAGATCTTTCCTGAAACGTGGCCCCCAGAACTGGACACAATACTCCAGTTGAGGCTTAATCAGCGCGGAGTAGAGCGGAAGAATTACTTCTTGTGCTTTGCTTACAACACTTACTACAACTATTCAGTGCTTATGCCTCTGTCTGCGTGATCGCGCCACATGGGAGATTCGACCGTAGTGTCTGAGGCAGTGTCCTTCTGATTTTACCCTCTTCTCGTAAGCAAGAGGGTCAGTACCTGTGGGCAACTACTGGGCCAGATCTTCAGCTGGAGTAATTCAACAGCGTTCCACTGGCTTCAACTAATTTACAGCAAGTGAGGATCTGGCTCATCATGTCCTTTGCCTCTCCCCCCGCCCCCTGCCCCAACCTGCATTTATGGCTCTCCAGGTATCCTTGAGTGCTTGACAGCATTTTCAGATGTAATTTAGTCTCTGAGGCTACCTATTTTCCCTGTCAATCTCTTTAATGCACACCTCCACCCTGCCCTCCCACCCCTGCCTTTCGATAGAACACAGATAACACGCTGTCATGGCCAAAAAAGGAGCTTGCAGTTCGAAGGTGCCTGTCACCATAGCACCTTGCTCAGAGCTGTGAGATGACTCAGCTGCCATAACTCAGGCTGGGATGTGTCACCCGTGAATTATAACGTTTTTGAGTGCAAAGCCGTGGGGTTTTTGAAGACAAGACGGGAATGGGGGACAGGAGAGGGGGAGGATATAGAGGAAGGAGAGGAGAGAGAGAGAGAGAAAAGGGAGGGGGTGGAGTGAATTTTCCAGCACTGAATCCTTCTTTAAGTTAAAGAAATAAATTAGGGAACCACGGTAGTGATGCCATACTGGGCCACCAGGTGCCATTGCAATGTATTCCAGCACCAATCTTTTTGTCAAAAAGGAAGCATGGTCCAGTGGTTAGGGTGCTAGTCTGTGACTTGAGAGACCCAAGTTCAATTTCCTGCTCTCCTGTAGATGCCCTATGTGAGGCTAGGCAAGTCAATCTCATGATGGTATTAGTAAGAGTGTTAATACTGCAGGCTTAGTCAAATTCCACTCCGAGGAGTAGTGTAAAGGTCCCACATGCAGTTTCAGTAGGGGGTATATTCTAAGGAGCTGTTGCATTCCACCCCCCAAGCAGCTGCATGTCTGACTGTTAAACTTTTTTGGTATGGTTAAGTGTGTTGGGATCCTTTTGGACGAAGGAGGCTTATATTAAAGAACAAAGGGTTTTCTATTTAGATAGAACGAAGGATGGTCTTCCTTTGGTACAACAGTAAGCATATATTTGGTGCTTAATGACTAGATAACAATGCTGAACATCACAGGAATACCATTCCCGAACATGCATTTCAAACTAGTGCAGAGACACAGGAAATGAGTCTGAATTATGCAGGCGCTTAGGGGAAAGGCACCTCCTTTTGATACTTCCTGGACTATAGTTGCATGAAATGGGCACAATGTTGACGCATATTTGTACCGGGGTTTTAGTCACAGGTTTAGCTATGCCGTTGTGCGTGCACCAATGCAAAGACCTGCTGAAGATACTTTGCACAGGCATAAAAAGTTTCCCCTTGTCTGAGGAGGAGTTTGCGCAGACCTAGCTACATCAGTAGACAAAAATGAATGGGAAGCTGGGAGATTCAGCACTTAAAACAGAGGTCTGTTCTGTGATCTTTCAAAGGCAGAGCCTTGCAGTCCCTACCGCCTCTTGCTAATGCCAGCTTCAGCATAACAATGGCAGGAGACATTTTTCAGAAGAATGTCAACTCCACTACTGCCAGAGAGGGCCTTTATGGGCCAAGAAAGGTCAAGGAGGAGATAAATATTTGAGGAGAGAGATGAGCTGTCTAAAGTCATGAACATAAGGAAAAATGTATCGCGTTTCCCTGCTAGCTTCCCTATGGCAATGTACCAGGATCACTGTAGAGTCTTGATTTCTCGTAAACTTCCCCCTGACTTCCTGCTTGTTGTGAGAAGTTCTGTTTCGTTTTGCTCTAGGAGTGAAAGGGTGGGGCTCCCCCAAAACACACTCCATTTGCTGTGGGTGCAGGCCAGGGACAGGAAATGAGGAACCTCAGTCCTTCCCAATTTCTGCGTTAAAGGGTTATACTCGGTTAATTCAGCATTAGACTGGGGGGAACCTGGAAGTCAGCAGACTAGGGGCCTCATTCTCCACTGAGAATCATCTCTATCTGGTCTAACAGCACCAACTAGTCTGGATCCAAGCTTATTTGAATTCTCAATGGGTATTTGGTTTGATCATGTTTGTGTGATGGCTACCATCATGGTTAGCACACCAGGGGTTGAACCAGGAACCTTTAGAACAAAAAAGCATGAGTTGATAGCACTTGAGCTAAAGAGCAAATGCTAGAGCTAAGGGCTGTAATAGCCTCTATGTGTCAGAGTAGACATAACGGAAGACCCATCCACCCAAAAGTGATTTAGATGACCAATCATGCACCGTAGATAGCAAATAGTCTAAGCAAACAATTCATGAACAACCCAGAGGCTGAAATTGTCTCTGCATGAACTCCTTGAAAATTTAAAAGGAATGAAAACTTTTGCAAATAGCAGTCCACTCATGACTAAGGGGAAGAAAGGTGTTATACTCAACCAGCTTTAGTGCTGGCTGTGTAAAGTTTTTTTATTTATAGGGACTTGCAGAGTAATTACAGTTGTGCCTAGGGACCAGTTGGGATTGAGCCCCCAGTGTGCCAGGGCCAATAGACAGTCTCTGCCTTGAACAGCTTACAGTCTAAATAGATAGGACAGGCCGGGGGTAAGGGAAAAGGGATAGAACATAAAAGCAGAATTCTGTCTTGATGATACTTTAATGGATCTGTAACTTGTCCTGTGTCCCCAGGTGACTGGGGGAGGGGGGGGGAGGGAGTTGCTCTGGGGGAAGAGGAACTTACTTCATAAATAAAATCACTGTTTGGAAAATGATCTTTAAAACGGCCTTACCTGTGTTACTAATAAAACCTGAGTTCATTTAAAAATGAACCTTAAAAAAACCCCCTTCTTTTGTGCCACTGATGCCGATTTCCTTCTGGTTTCTCAGCTTAGAAACACTGTGGGGGAAAAAACATGCCAAACCTGTGGAAAAAAAAACACAGAAATTGGGCTTGATTTTGGCTTAATTGGCTTGTGAGTTGTTGTTGGCTAGTTTTTGGCTTGTAGCTTGTTGCTTCTTTTTTTTTTTGATTGGCTCCTGGCAAGCAGGGGCAAAAGGGGGGGAGAGAGTCAGGGGTGCACTGTGGGCCCACCACAGTCGCAGACTGCATGCAGGGGGGATCTAGTCACAGAGTATTGGGGTTCTTAGGGATTGGCTTGTTTTGAAATGGGATTAGCTTGATTTTTGGTTTATTGTGAAAGTTGGCATGCTTATTTACCACGTGAAAGTTGGCAACTGACCTTAGATCAGCTTGTCTTAAAGTGTGGGGCCTGACCCATAGTGGGAGGGTGCCTGGACAGACTTCCCAATCATTCTTCAGAATTTCAGCTTTTTTTTTTTTTTTTTTTACTTTTTAAAATGAAAGGCCTTGTCTGCACCCAAAAATTGTACTGCTTTTAACAAGAGCAGTATAGTTAAAGAGGTACAATCCTGCAGTGTGGATGCAGTTATGCTGGTAAAAATGGTGCTTTATATACCTGTAGGGAAGGTGAATAAACTATACTGGTGTAAGGCAGTCTAGATAGCTTGCATCCAAGTATTGTGAAGGAGCTGGCTGAAGAGCTCTCTTGACTGTTAATATTAACTTCCAGGAAGTCAGGGAAAACTGGGGAAGTTCCAGAGGACTGGAAGAAAGCTAATGTGTGTCGATATTTTAAAAGGGTTAACAGGATGACCTGGGTAGTTACAGGCTTGTCAGCCTGACATCAATCCTGGCCACAATGAAATGGCTGACATGAGACTTAATTAATAAAGAATTAAAGGGGGGAAAATATAATTAATGCCAATCAGTGTGGGTTTATGGAAAATAGATCTTGTCAAATTAACTTGATATCTTTTTTGATGAGATTACAAGTTTGCTTCATAAAGGTTATTGATGTAATAGATTTCTGTAAGGCATTTGATTTGGCACTGCATGCTGTTTTGATTAAGAAACTAGAATTATACAAAATCAACATGGCATCCATTAAATGGATTAAAAACTGGCTGATGGTCTCAAAATGTAATTGTAAACTGAGAATCATCACTGCATGGGTGTGTTTCTAGTGAGATCCCAAAGGGACCAGTTCTTGGCCCTATACGAGTTAACATTTTTATCAATTACCTGGAAGAAATCATAAAATTACTACTTATGAAGTTGGCAGATGATACAAAGATTGGGGGAGTGGTAAATAATGAAGAGGACAGGTCACTTATACATAGCGATCTGGATCGCTTGGCAAGCTGTGCACAAGCAAACATGCGTTTTTAGTATGGCCAAATGTAAAGTCATACATCTAGAAGCAAAGACTGCAGGCCATACTTACAGGACAGGGAACTCTATCGTGGGAAGCAATGACTCTGAAAGGGACTTGGGGTTGAGGTGGATAATCAGCTGAACATGACCTCCAGTGTAATGCTGTGGTCTAAAGGGCTAATGTGATCCTTGGATATATAATTAGGAGAATCTTGAGTAAGTAGGTTATTTTACCTCTGTATTTGGCACTAGTGCAACTGTTACCCGGGGTTCTTTCAACTCAAAGCTCTTGGTGACTTTTACTCTGTGCGAGGTGGTGTCAGGAAATAAATCAGGGGAGACACGGCTGTCCAACCATAGATGGCTGGCACGAACAGGACAACACAAGAGTGCTTTCACTTAAAGCTAAACTTTACTTAGTCTCAAGCACTTACACATGTCCGCAAAAGGTTAGTAAAACACCCCCAACCCTTGATAATTACCAAAGCTGAGCGTGGCTCTCAAGTGGCACAGCGGCAGGCTTCCGGTGGCCAAATCTTCCGTCTGCCGGTGGGGCCTGCAAGATGTATACAGAGAGAGAGTCCAAAAAGAGTCCAACTACCTCCAACTTCCCCCCCTTATTTACACATTAGACATGTCCCTTAAACAAAACTTGTTACAAGCAGTTTCAGTGGTCCGTCGAAAGGTTCCTTCTGATTAGTGATTGACCAGGTGTGGGTTTTTCCAGAGTTTGCAGCCTTGAGGCCCCCAATAGACATTCCTGGGGCACATCCTGCTCTTCTAAAATGCATGCACCAGCCACTTCAACACAATTCTTATCAGGAAGGACGGGGGGTCAAGCTGTCCTCTCTGTGGCACCCAAAGCCCCCCCCCCCCCTGTCTTGGTTAAGCTAAGCCTGCTGCCTTGGCTAATTTACAGCCTGCTGACTTGGCTGCTTTTAACAATAAGCCATAGTGGTTTCAGGCACTTTACTGGTTTGCCAAAGTCTCCCTGTACACAAATGCTGCTGGAATACTGTGTCCAGGTCTAGTGTCCACAATTCAAGAAGGATGTTGATAACATGGAGAGAAGACGTGAGAATGATTAAAGGATTGGAAAACATGCGTTATAATGAAAGGCTAAAAGAGCTCACGCGGCCTAATTTAACAAAGACAAGGTTAAGGAGTGCCTTGATCACAGATAATAATGGGGAACCAATATTTAACAATGGGCACTTCAGTCTAGCGGACAAAGGTATAAAAAGATCCAATGTCTGGAAATTGAAGCTGGACAAATTCAGATTAGAAATAAGGCACACATTTTTAACCAAAAGGGTAATTAACCATTGAACAATTTACCAGGAGCTGCGGTGGATTCTTCATCCCTTGAATTTTTAAAGAAGATTGGATGTTTTTCTAAAAGATGCACTCTAGTTCAGGGGTTCCCAAACTTGGTTCACGGCTTTGAGCGTCCGCAGAGACTGCCGCTCGCAACTCCCTGTGGCCCTGGTTCACTGTTCCTGGCCAGTGGGAGCTGCGGGAAGCGGTGGCCTGGCCCGCATCACTTCCCACAGCTCCCATTGGCTGGGAACGGCGAACCGGGGCCACTGGGAGCTGTGAGCAGCCGTACCTGCGGACGCTGAGGTAAACAAAGCATCTCGCGGCCCACCAGAGGCTTACCCTGAACAAGCCATGAACCAAGTTTGGGAACCCCTGCTCTAGTTCCAACAGTAATTAATTCAAGTAAGCCCTTTAGCCCATCATAGATTCCAAGGCCAAGAGAGACCATTGTGATCATCTAGTCTGACTTCCTGTCTAACACAGGCCATAGAACTTCTTCAAAACAATTCCTAGAAGTCAGAGTAGGAGGTCAGACTGGGTGATCACAATGGTCCCTTCTGGCCTTATAATTTATGAATAAATAACTGCATCCACACTTGGGGTTGTACCAATTTAACTATTTCAGTAGAAAAATCACACTCTTAACCAAAATAGTTATGTGGACCAAACCTGGGTGTAGACAAGGCCTAAGTCTCTAGTTGTTGTGGTTGCAAAGAAAAACTTAAAAACATGATTAAAGTGTCACTGATGCAGTGTTGGGTGTCTGAGTTTGCAGAGAGCCTGAAACAATAGCACCGAAGTGTGAACTGACTTGACTCATTCCTTTCAGTGCATGCCATAAAAATACCAATGGTGATACTTTAAATTGCAACATTGTTAACTCTTTCACTGCTCATCCAAACATGTAACAAAGGAGAGGGCATATCATGAAGATCTGCACAATGGATTCGGAGTGACTAATCATTCTGGGTGGGCCTTTAACACCACATGGTGGATGTTGCTGGGGGCTGGAGCTGATTTCTTCTTCTAGGTTTGTGGAGTGGCGGGAGGGACCCTCAACTTTCAACATTAGGAAAACACTGGCTTAGCTGTCGAAAGGATGGCCTTGACTCAGCAAACACTTACTCATGTGAGCAGTCCCAAGGAGTTCCACAGGACTACATGGATGGGTAAAGTTATTCACCTGTGTGAGTGTTTGCAGATTCAGGGCCTCGACTGGTCACTCTGTCTGACTCCCCTGCACTAAAGCACTGAGGTAGGTTTAAATTATTTTAAATTCATTTTCGTTGACATTTACGTAGGGTGTTAAACCATGGTATTATTAGGTTTTGTTTTAAAAAAGAGCCTGGATTGAGGCTGCAACTCTGGCTTGTTTTCTGTATGGCAGGGTTGGCAAAAGAGGGGATACAGTCTGAGTCTCTGATTCCCCTGCCGCCAGTGGATTCAAAAAAAAAAAAAAAAGCAGCTCTAATTTTCTAAGTACCCATCAGCTGAATTCCACAGCATCAGTCGCAGACACCTGGAAGAAAGTGTTAGACGCTGCCAGCATCACTAATTTGGCTCCTTTCATTTGCAGACGGCTCATCCTCCTAATTTATCCGTGTGTGTGTCGCCCACTAGGAATGACTTGCCTGTGGAAGATTGCCCATCTGGCTCCATTTGTCACGCTGCACAGGAGCTTGACAAATGCCAACCAGATGGAAAATTCTGCCCGGAAGTTCACACTTCACTGGTGAATCACGCAGCTGAGAGCTATGATGCTCTTGCAACATCCATAGGAGGAAGTGGTGCGAGCCCCGGAGGAGCCCATGTGTAGGGCTCCCTCTAGCTCAGCTTTTGGCTTCCTTTAAGGGAAATTGCGTGGTTGTTTTGACACATTCCCTCGACCACCATTCAAGTCCCTTTCCCGGCGCGAGGGATGAGGATGGCTCCTCAAGCCAGAGAATGATACTAGGAGGTCACACATCACTGCTCTGATATGAGTGCAGAACTCTGCCTCCAGGGCCAACAGCATCATTGGCCGATCATGGAACCTGGAGCAGTAAATGAGCTATGAGCTCCTTCCTCTGTCTACTGCAGGATTGTCCCCTGCACGATCGACCAAAGGTTTTGTGGCATCTACTCTCAGAGCGGCAGGGCCGTGTCTCCTGGATGATTTATCTGGAAGGCTATTCTAGATTTGCAAACCTCCAGGTTAAGCATTTCCTCTTTACTCCTTGTAACCCATCACTCCTTGCTTTACCTTCTGAAGCTATTGGCCACTGCCTTCCTCTCTTCCCTTGATGCTTCTTACAGTGGTTTGGCTCGTCTAGCCTGAACCCTGAAGTGCAGAAGTGAACCGCAAAGGGGAAATAGTTTTTCTAAGACCAGAAGGGATTGGTATGATCAGCTACTCAGACCTCCAGAATAGACTTTCACTAGGGGAGGGAATTATTCTCCTCCACTAAGTAAGTAAGAGTGTCCACCCTACAGCTGGGGAGGTAGCTAGGCCTAGCGGATAACACATTAGCCTTAGCCACAGGAGTCCTAGGTTCTGTTCCTGGCTCTGCTGCTGGGTGAGCTCAAGCAAGTCACTGCTCCGTGCCTCAGTTTCCCCCATGTGTAAAATGGGGATAATATTACTTCTGTCCTTGGTAAAGGGCTTTGTGGTCTACCAATGAAAAATGCTGTGTAAAAGCTAGGTATTATACGTGGATGCTCGCTGGGGTGGCTGTTTGCTTACTTTATACGAATTACCAGAGTTTCCTTAGCAAAGCCAGAGATCTGTTCTTCCTCCATACCTGTCCCTACTGCTGGAAGAAACAGATGGACCTTTTTTTCCTTAAGTATGGTTGTTCTCCGCTCATGATAAAAAATTCACACCATGCAGGTGGAAGGCTCCAACACACACAAATGGACAGGACTCTTGAAATGTCCTGAATAGGAATGAGTTAACATACTGACTAACCACAACTGGCCTATGCTTTACTGATTACCTCTTGCCATGTGTTTAAGCCCTCAGCTAATCCTGTATTATCTGAGGGATACTGTAAGTGTTCACAGTGCTTTCCAAACACACACACTCACAGGGTCTCTGGTTGCAGGAGCTTACGGTCTATTTGGGTGGGCAAATGGAATATGCAGATGAACAAGTCACACACACATGGGTGGCTGAATAATGTCTGCATGGTCATCAGTGCTAGGCTTTACCAAAGGAGCAAGTTCTTAGGAGGAGGACGGAGCAGCGTGTGTGATGGATCAGCTTTGGGAGGCGGTTTTATGGAGAGAGAACAGCATGAAGCAAAGAGAGGAAGGGATGAGTGCGGGCAGATGTAGACAGCAGTGAAAAGGTGGAGAGTGGTGGAAGGCAGGGGCAGAGAGCTTGATCTTGGTGTGGGAGGAGACAAGCTCCTAGCACAGGGATTTGGGGAGGGAGGCGATGTGGGGTCCGACCTGCACCGGAGGAAGATGTAGGGCTAGTCTACACTAGAAGCGGCACTGCTGTGCTGATACAGCTTTGTTGCTGTAGAACATCGGGTGAAGACACTCTCTGGCTGAGTGCTCTCCCATCGGCAGGACACCACGTCTGCGAGAGGCGATAGCTGTGTCGGCAGAAGCTCTCCCGCCAACGTAGCACCGTCCACACTGGCGCTTACGTGACTGTAACTTACGTCGCTCCGGGGGTGGCTTGTTCACACCCGTGGGTGACATAAGTTATACTGACACAACCTGTAGTGTAGACAAGCCATCAGAGAACCAGACCATATACACAGTCTGATAGTTGAAAAGCACCCAGGAAATCTTGCCCTTCGTTTGAAGTCATCTCTCACTTCCCTTTCTAGGAGTACCACACAGTTATAAACCTTGCTCCGCACGGAATTAAAAAATGTGTCAGGACTCAGGAGTTAATTTAAATATAGCCTTCCTCTTCCCCTGGCTCATGCCACAGTCACACTGCAGAGAACTGGTTGATGCAGACAGGACTTTGTTACAAGGAAACCAGTAGCCAGTCAATGGGCTTTTCTTGTAGTGCAAATTAAAAAAAAAAAAAAAAACCATCCCTGGCTGGGGACAGATTATTGCTTAACAATACCCCTTCCTTTTACCAATCTTGCTGACTGCAGGAAAAAACAGAGGCATTACCTCCATACTTTCCTTGTTTCATTCTCTAGGCACACTAGTGAATTATCCCACTGTTCATTCATGAGGTGGTGTACTTCAGTTTCCTCTCTTGTACAACAGACCAGTTTGTAATGGTTTTTCTGCTGTGCCAAGCTTTAAGGTTATTCACAGTTAATAGCTGAGAGGTGGTATTACCATGAAACCTTTGACATGAGATTTGCTTTCCAATTACCATTTTTAGCTTGCTTAAAATTTCCCTCCCCAAATCACACACATTATCCATTATTACAGGATTACTCACTAGCCTTTATCCCAAGGTTTAACATTATGACAGGACTCAGAGCCACCTCAAGGCTCAGTGTTTCTCACATTGCTTTTTGTACATTTCACCCCTGCCTTTGCTTCAGAGGTACACGGTCTTAACTTTTTGTTCCCCTCCTGCAGTTCTTAGCTATTTATTACCAAAAAAGGGTCCAGAATCTCTCCCCATTCTCCCAGTTCTGGCTGCCCCAGACAGGACCACATTCTCTGGTCCTTATTTAAAAAGATATTAAACTCTATTTAAAAATACCTGGAAGGTACCCAAAACATTAAATGCTAAACACCAAAGCCACATCACACTAGTTACTCATATCTGGCACAAGGGTCTGTCAATGTTGCAACTTTGAATGAGAGATTCAAATGGAGTTTTAGTGCCCTTGTTTTTTTTTTAATTAAAAAAACAAAACAACCCAACCCAATTTATCTTAAACCTAGAAACAGGATTTTACAAACCATGAGTGTTGGTTTAGGTCCCTAAACCCTTACATAATTACACACACACAAATTCTCTTTTGCCTAACACCCCTTGCACAGCTTTCATTATTTTTACACAACTGTACCCAAATTACATTCCCATCTTGTACAATCAGAGGCAGACAAGATGAAAAATTTCAACGAAATCCAGCAGACTTCCGTCACGCTTTTTCCAAAACCAAACAAATGTTTCACATGAATATCTACAGTACCCTCCATTAAAACTTCAGAAAAAACAAATGTGAGAGAGGGGGTAGAGTGGAAAGCAACCAATAACCCAGTGAAGTTATTTTAAAGTACAGGCTAACAGCAGCAAATTAAATAAACTGAGGAGGAGGAGAAAAAGAAAAGGATATAGTTAGCTGTGAGCAAAGGGTAGGGCTCCCTAAGTTTAAACAGTTGGGCACCCCTTACTCCTAGAGTTTTTATCCTGGCACTGAGAGAAGAATGGGGGTTGTTACCCGCTCCTGCAAACCCTGAATTTGTTCTCCCCAGTGTCTGTTGCTTTTGTTTGTACCCCAAGTGAATTACAGGAGAGCCCTTCTCCATTGCAGTTGACTGCTTCCAAGCAACTCCATGAGTTAAGGGGCTCACTCTCTGCTTTTTCCACTTTGAAACTTTTTTTCCCTTCACTTCCCTAGGACCAAGTCACAGCTCCATCTCTTAAGGTGGTCTGTTAACTCTGCTTCTCACTCCAAACCCTGTAGTGCCAAATTATCTTTAGCCAGCCCTAACTGTAGTTTACAACCCTCCAGTTGCCTTTGCTGGAGTAGCACCAAACTTGAAAGATTACTGGCAGCCTCCCATAATTCTGTTTTTACTTCAAACCTCTTACAAGCGGTCTTAAGTGCCTCCTTTCCCTGGAGGGCATCCTGTCCCCAAGGGCACAGACCTCCTTCCGCTACCTGTTTACCAAGGAGGGTGAGCTCTTCAGCCAGCCCCCATCTCTCTGGGTCCCATAACACCATCCCCATTTCCTTTTTAATCTCATCCCAGGTTGACCCCCGCACCTGGAATGAGCCCTGATTCTTCGGTATCCACTTATCCAAAAAGACCATTACCCCAGCTTGCAAGAACCCGCAACTACCATCATGAGATTCCGCCATACCCCCTCCAAGCAGCTGTGTGGACTGTTGGGGAGGGGAACTTACCTGGCTGCAACTTGCCTGTCCAGCATGATGTATCTAAGTCATGGCACCAAGGGGTTAGAGGGCTTTCCCTTCACCCTCTCCTCTGGTTCTTGTCATACAGACAGAAAGCAGAAGACCAGAAGTCTGAAGTGCAGGCAATGTGATGTTTATTGAAGTTAGTTCCAAATAAGCATATCCAGAGCTCTACACACCGGCAGAGTCTGTTTCCCAGTGTTCCCTTCCCAGCTCTGACACCACAGAGCATTTACTCCATGTCCCCCTTCCCAGCTCTGATGCTGCAGAGCCTTGCCTATGTCCCTCTTCCTCCTTCCCCATTCTCATTTCCCATTTTCCCTATTCCTCCCTCCTCCTTCTTAGCAAATATACCTGCAATGCACACCCACAGCCCGACCCCTTACAACTTAGGGTCATGTTCTATTTTGGGTCTGGGGTCTTCATCCCACCCCTTTTGTACTCCACGGGAGGGGTAAGGAGTGAGGTTGTGCTGCGGTCAGGAACAGGCATTTCTTTGGTCTTTGTGTTTTATACCTCCCCCACAAGCCCGTTTGCCACTCCCGACTGGTTGCTTGACTTTGCCTTGAGATAGGGTGTAACAGGGTCCTGGCCAGAAGGCCCTGAGCCAGGCCCCTGTTAACCTAGCTCCAATTAAGGAGGATTAATTGGGGCTGGCTGAGTATGCCATGCCTAATTGGTGAAAGAGGAACCCCTGTGGGTCTTATTATCCAGGGGGCTATATGAAGCTGGCAGACAGGCAGGAAAGGGTTGGGTCACAGGCTGTGCATCCCTGCTGGCTGGAGAAACTAACTGTCCCCCAGGTTGCTGGTTTACACCTGTCTGTAAATGGAAAGTGGTGGGAGCTGACACTGTTAATAAAAGAAGCACTCCTGATTGCACTTGGAGGAGGTCTCCGATTGGTGTGAGGGCAAGCGAAGGCCTCGTTACAAGTGGGGGCTCGTCCGGGATCCAAGAGCCAGCGAATGTGGTTGGCGGCCCGGTCACGGAGGAGACCCTGCAATGGCTGGTCAAACAACAGGAGCAGAGGCAGAAGGCCCTGCAAAGTTTTCAGCAGTCCCCCCAGGCTGAGAGACAGGCCTTACTGACCTGGCAAGCCGAGCAACAGAAGAGTCTGCAGGACTTCATATGGGAGCAGACCGGCATCCAACAGCAGCTCCTGCAACAAGTGGTGAATCCTGTGGCAGGGGAAGCACCCGACCGCCAGGCTGGGGACTTTGTAAAGTGAGCCTGGCGGATGATCTGGATGCCTTTCTCGGGACCTTCGAGCGGGTAGCTACTGGTGCTGGGTGGGAGAGGGCAACCTGGGCCCTCCGACTGGCTCCATACCTGATGGGAGAGGCTCAAGCGGCCTGTGTGGCCTTGAGCGACGAGCAAGCCCAGAACTAAGAGGCGGTGAGGGCGGCCATTCGAGACCGGGCGGGCCTGTTGATGGAGTGGTACCACCAAAAGTTCTGGGCGGCCTGATGGATGGTGGGGGGGTGGCCCCGGGCATACGCCCAGAGACTAATGGACTGGGCTACCCACTGGCTGAGGCCGGAGACGCGCACAGTGGGAGAAATGATAGACACATTGGTCCTAGAACAGTCGCTGCAAAGCCTCCCCGAGAACATCTGCGTCTGGGTGAGGTGTCACCAGCCTGGCACTGTCGAGGCAGCTGTCAGGCTGACCGAGGAGTATATCGAGGCAGAGGGTCCCCGGAGGGAGGACCGACCCTGGAAAGACAAGAAGTCAGGGAAGAGACTGGCAGAACCTTTTCCTGGGAAAGGCCTAGAGAGAAAGGGGGAGCCCCGAAGAGCACCCAAGAGGCCCGCCAAGCTTGTTTGCTGGCAGTGTGGGAGACCTGGACACACAAAATGTGATAGCCCACCCACGCTCCATTATCAGGGCAGAGTTTTGTGGCTGGACTCAAGTTGGGGGGTAGAAAGAGGGGCAGAAACTGTCCACCATCCCAGTGAGGATTGGGAGGAACCCACAAAAAGGCCTGATAGATACTGCATCAGCCTGTTCGCTGGTACTGAGGGGGATGATGAAGCCGCACTGGCTGATCACAGGGGCAAGGATGGCCCTCAAATGTATTCAGGGGGACAAGAGGTTTTGCCTGGTGGCCCAGGTACCCCTTGAAATAAGGGGCCGCTTCAAATGGAAGTGGGTTGGCGTACTAGAGGGGCTACCATACCCGGTCGTGTTAGGTAGGGACTGGGGCCCACTACCTAGAAGAAAGCAGAGGGGTGCCCCGAAGGAGGGGGCAGATATCCCTAAACTGAGGGTCCCAAATGGGGAAGACAAGCCAAGTCCCAGAAATAGCAAAGAGGAGACTCCTAGACAACAGAGCCCAAAGCAGGCAGACCTGTGGGAAGGGTGTATGGGGGAGCTGGCCAGTCTGAGCCCCTTAGAAGGGTAACAGGGGCAACTGGAGCACCCCACAACACTGCTCCCCAGGAAAGGGACTCAGAACCCACTGGGTGGTGCGGGGGAAACTGAGGCACAGGAATGGTGGGATGGAGCCTGATCCCCTACCAAAAGTAAAGGAGGAACAGGGGAAGGAACACCTGCTGGTGTGTGGCTGGTGTGATGACCTGCAGGAGAGGCAGAACTATGGGGGCAGCCACTCCCTGACCAGTGTACATTTTGCAGGAGGGGGATGGAGAAAACCCAAGGAGAGGATGCTGGGGATCACCTGGCCAAGAGCAGGGAACTTACCCAGAGAAGCCCCCTGAGCAGAGGAGCTGAGGTTGGCCAGACCTTGCAGTTCTTAAGGGGAAGGCATGTAACAGAGTGCTGGCCAGGAGGCTCTGAGCCAGGCCCCTGTTAACCCAGCTCCAATTAAGGAGGATTAATTGGGGCTGGCTGAGTATGCCATGCTTAATTGGTGAAAGAGGAGCACCTGCGGGCCTTATTAGCCAGGGGGCTATATAAAGCTGGCAGGAAGAAAAGGGAGTCATCCCAGGCTGTGCATCCCTGTTGGCTGGAGAAGTTTGCTGTCCCCCTGGTCCATAACTGTCTGTAAATGGAAGGTGGTGGGAGCTGACACTGTGAATAAAAGAAGCACTCCTGATTGCACTTGGAGGAGGTCTCTGACTGCTTTGCGCGAGGGCAAGCGAAGGCGTCCTTACACAAGGGTTGAGGCAATCTTAAAGTAACACTTTAACTGCTCTTATCTGTTCCCATTGTACTAACAAATCCAGCTGATAAGGCAGAAGCAACATCACAGTGTCTTTGTCCCTTGTTTACACAGTTTGGTAGATGAGTCTCACAAAGTCAAACCCAAAATTCTATCCCAGGCTAACAAACAGACCTATATACTAATACAGAGCACCTGGGCTCTGTTCCTAGCCTTGCCACTGTCCTGCTGTGTAACCTTGGGCAAGGCATCCCACCTTTGTTTCTCCTCTTACCATTTGTTGTCTCTGTTTCATTTGTGAGCTTTTTGGGGGAAGAATTGTCTCTAACAATGCGTTTGTACCGCACCTAGCACAGTGGGGCCCCAGTTGTGATTTCCAGATGCTACCGAAATACTAACCGTAATAATCATTTGCCTAATGGTGCTGTGTTCTATATCTGTACTAGAAGGAGTTTCTCTCTCTCTCTAACTTGACTTCTTGTTTCCCACAGCCAATAGGAAAATCCTGCATGTAGCCCCTGCAATTTGAGTAAGGGGCCCAATTTCCTAAATCAAACAATCTCCTCTCCTCCCCACCTTGAAAGAGCAGAGTCCCATGATTTAGCTTGAAGGATAGCAGCAGAATGAGCTCCGCCAGCACTAAAGAGGGACAGCAGTGAATAAAGGCCTTTTGTAGAAGGGAGAGGCACCAGGATCACAACTTAAGAAAAAAAAAAAAAAGCCTAAACAGAAATAAACATCAGGCTGGAGCCTGGCTTGATTTCATGGGGACTGGCTTTTTGGGAGGCTGTGGTCTGGTCAGAGAGGATGATCTCTTAGTTTTTTATCCTGTTGACTCTGTCCCAGAATAGAATAAGTATCATCCAGTGAAACTGTAGGCAAATCACTTCTCCTTCCGACGGTGGCCTAATTCTCCTCTTCTATCCATGTGGGGAATGGTTCTTTGGTTGTGCAGTCATTTATACCACTGAGTGGAAAACGCCACTCGATCAGAAGAGTGGCATGTCACACTCACTTTGCACTGGTGTCAATGAATACACAAGGTGCAGAGCAGGAGAGAATCAGTCCCTGGGTTTTACACCAGTGTAGCTCCCTTGATTTCACAGGCATCACTCATGATCTTCACCACTGTCTGGGAGAAGAGAGGGTGTGTTCTCAGCTTGCAGAATTCACTGGGGCAGGACATTGGGGGGAAACACTACATCTGGACTTCAAATGGTTGCATCCTTCTACAACCCAGGACATTTATAATCAGGCAGGCTAACATAGGGGGAATCTGGTGTTAGCTGATTGTCACGGGGACCTGAAGAAATATTCTTTTCCATATACAGCATTGCACAACTGATTTGCTGCATTACGAGATGGGTCTCATCATCGTCTAATGCATCTGGCATTGGCCATTACTGGGGGCAAGGTAGTGATGTTGATGGCCCAACTGTCTTGATCTCACATGGCAAATCCCATGCTCCTGTGATGCCAGTGAGGAGAGACGCAGACCTTGGTAGCATCCAAACGTTCTTTCTGTCTCTGCTCAGCTGGTCAATCCATCGAGCGATGTCTCTCGTGCCTGAGGGGCCTTCACTGAGCTACTGCTCTGGTACAGTACCTATGTGTTTCGTCTACTGCTCTTAATAGCTTCACGCTTCTGCAAGATCTCTTCGTCTGGGATGTGTTGGCCAGGTTGGTAGCTGGGCCGCAGGCTGATCCGGTATTCAGCTGTAGTGAAGGGAGAGAAGAGCAGATATTCCATCATGTTCCCTCCATCCCTGAGCAGTCTTAAAGTGGCACTACTTTCCCGAAAGCCTACATGTATTTTATCTTTGCAGCAAGTTGGGCTCACCAGACAAGCTCCCTCGTAGTCAGCGTCTATTCTGTACCTTTCAAATGAGAGCACCCCGAGGAGTTTGAAACACTGAAGGGCCTGCAAGCCCCATGAAAAGAAATGCTGGTTTCACATGTTGGTTTTGTGAAATGCTTTGTGCAGCAGTGGGTGGCGCACGAGATCGCTGTTGGATGGAAGCTGGTATAACAACGGATGGACATGGAAAGCAGCGTCACTGTCAGCTGGTGTGCAAAAGGAGCTTAATGTGCCCACCATGGCGGCAGGAGGGGGTCAGATAAGCTTGAGGGGCTGCTTTATCTTGAACCCTCCAGTTGATGACTTTTCCTTATTTACCTTCCCCTCAGCTAAGCTCACTCCTTCCTAGCCTAGCGTACAAGCTAGCCTTGTCTTGCTGGATCCAGATTCTGAACTCCCGCTGGTGTACATCTGGAATACTTCAGTGGGGAGAATTTTTGCAGGGCTAACTCCATTGATGCCCTGCAGGGAGTTACCTGTTACCCTGGCGTGTGTGAGTCATAAACTGGAATGGCATATCATTAGCTTTAGAACTTCCCTGGGCAGAGGATGGGCCAAATTCTGCTTTGTTATGTGGGTGTAAATGTGGAGTCAGTCCAGTGGATTTACACCTGTATAACTGAGATCAGAATCTGACCTTGTGTGCATACACATGCTGAGGTCCTAACTTGGAAGGGAGAGCCCCCCACTATGAAAAAACCAGCACCACTTTGTGCAGCTTCAGGATATTCCTTACTGGTTTCCTATCCGTATTTCCCATCTGAGCTCTGAGGAGATCAGACATGGGGGGGGGGGGCGGTTCCCTGGGATCCTGATGTGTGCATATATCTAACACATACTGAGGATAGTCCAGAAATAGCTGATTTCCATATTAGCTTCCAGCAGCAGCAATCAAGGAAGAGAAGGGAGCTTCTGTAGGGATTAATGACCAGTAGGGAGAGGATGATGGAGCACGACACAGAAAAGGACAGTTAAGTTTTAGGCTAGTCATTAATTTGCACCTAATGCCTTCCACCTCAATCTTGATTACTTATATACACTTGAAAGATGTTTGTGGCACTGTGTTGTTTCACATTATCCATCCCCGCATGGACCCGACGTTCAAAGCGAATCATTCCCCATTCCCGTCCGCCAGTGGATCTGTGCTGTTTAATTCATAACTGGAACACCTCCTGCCGCTTATATCTTTGCAAGATCATGAAAAGTAGCCCCTTTGTAAATCGCAAATGCCTTTGTCACATCTATTTTAAAATATGCACCATAAATTTTATGAAGCGTGTAAATATATATATTGGCTTTCTCACATAGGCAAATCAGTCTTATTCTGTTCTGAACCAGGCTTTATGAGGCTGCTCGGATTACAATCTATGCTGAATTCAGCAATCGGTGCTATATTTAAGTCTTATCTTTTAATTTTTTTATAGAGACAGGAACGTGTGTGTGTGTGTGTGTGTGTGTACACACTCACACATAAAAGTCAGTGCTTTCAGCTATTATTCATAAGGCTAGAAGTTCAATGGACTATGCCAATCTAGCATGTCTGGGCTGCTTGACAGCCCATTTCATATTAAATATGGTACATTTAAAAATGTCATCATTTTATACAACTGAGGATCTGCTTGATTAATGTGTTTTCCATGGAGTTTTTAAATACTTGAATTGGTTGAGAAAAGTCCACTAACACTTAATGGGGCATGACAATGCCCTTTGTGCCTCAGCATGTCTCTGATGTGGAATGGCATCTGATCTGGGACACATAAAGGGGTATATTCTTAACGTTACAGGGGAATCAAATGAAAATGAAGTAGTTGAACAGATTCCCTTCACACTACTGTAAATGCAGTGTTTTCTTTTCAGGTCAGCAAACATTATGAGAACCTTGTTATCTCTCTTGTCTCCAACGAAACATGTGCCTTTCTCCCAACCACTGAGAAACGGTTTTTCCTCACTGATCTTTTTTTAAAAAAATCTGAAAACCTTTGAGCAACAATTTTTTTTGTGGTTGAGGGATGGAGGAAGGCAAGAGGGAGCAGATTTAGAAGATTGTGACTTAAAAGGACAGGAATTAATCAGAGTTCATGAGCAAGCCATAGCTAGTCAAAAAAGCATCACTGTTCTTTCTAGGTGAATTAATGTCTTCCATATAATTCAACTGCCTTGGTTTTTTCAAAGGGATTTTTTTGGAACTCATGCCTTGCTATGACTAATAATCTACGTAGCATCTTTTCTGCCAAGAGCATTGAGAAAGGCAATGCAGGGTGAAATAATGTAATTAAAGACTCAGGCTGGGATATTCTAAAGCACTTTGGTCTTAACCTAACTCAGCTCTCACGGATGTCTATGTGTGGGTGGGCAAGGTGGGTGAGGTAATATATTGTATTGGACCAACTTCTGCTTTGACAGTTGTTTTGGGTTTCTTGCATGATTTCCAGGTAGGTTTCCTGGTCATTTCTTGTTTGAGATGGTCCCTTCTGGAATACTTGGAGTACCAAGACTATAATAGGGTTCAAAAAGAACTAGATAAATTCATGGAAGACAGGTCCATCAATGGCTATTAGCCAGGTGTCCCTAGCCTGTGTTTGCCAGAAGCTGGGAATGGGCGACAGGGGATGGATCACTTGACGATTACCTGTTCTGTTCATTCCCTCTGGGGCACCTGACATTGACCACTGTTAGAAGACAGGATACTAGGCTAGATTGATCTTTGGTCTGATCCAGTGTGGCCATTCTTATGTTCTTATCTGAGGTGCAGTAAGTGGTTCCTCAGTTTTTTTTCCTGAAGTCCTTCTGCAGAGTTGTTCTTCAGCATATTTGGAGTTGTATGTAGTAGTCAGAGGGCTATAGATGGTGAAGCATCTGGGGATGATGTTTTGTTTCTTGAATTTGCTTTGGAAGTCGGTGTTGCTGTTAAGTTTTGATTCCTTTTTCTTCATGTTATGGAGTTTCCATTTCAGATGGCAAAATTTGATATCTTCCATTGTTGTATGAAGTGTTGTAGCTATCTTGGTCCCAGGATATTAAAGAGACAAGGTGGGTGAGGTAATATCTTTTATTGGATTAAAGTTATTACCTCACCCACCTTGTCTCTCTCATATCCCGGGACCTATATGGCCAGAACAATACTCCATACAATGGATGTCCGTTGGAGTTTTACCGCTGACTTCAGTGGGAGCAGAATTTGGCTTTTGAAATTCTTGAAAATCCAGAGGGCACTAGATCCTATGCTGCTTGAGGTTAAGTCAAAGGGAACATTGCCATTCACTGGTGCAGGATTGGGACAAATAAGGGGGAGGGAAATTGCAATATTGGCAAGGCAGAGAGGTGTTTTCAAATGTAGTTTTAAATGGGGAGTGCTCACCTGAAGGGAGTGGAGTAGAGATGCAAGGTTTGTGGAGTCAGCTAGACCGTGTCCAAGCAGGGACAGAAATGGACCATGTAGTCTAGTATCTAGGAGAACTGAATTCTCAGCCCTGCTTTCCTGCTCACAGCACGGGGATGGGATGGGAATGCGGAAGAAGCAAACCACTCCTCTGTCCTGCCACCCACGTTACGATGGGCTCAGGTGAGACTTCCCTCAGGTTGGAGGTATGGTGGCCGCGGTACGTGTTTCTGGACTGGGAGTGCCATAGCAGGCAGAGTTGCAGGAGGCAGATCCTTATGGCGCATGCTGAGAGGCTAGGGTTACATGTTGAGGTTCTGGAGTTTGTGTGATAGAAACCCCTGGCCCCAACTTGCATTTCTGAGCCTGTGGTGTCCCACCAAGCTTAGGTCCCCTTCTGAACCTGTTTCTAGTTCCACTCATCGTTCTACAGCACAGAGCCTTCGCAGGAGGAGGAATAGAAGCAGGTGTGTGGAGAGTGCACCTTGCCTTCAACCCAAAGGGGGAGTTGGTCCCCAACAAATTGCATGTTAGCAGTGGTGCCAGAGTGACAGCCCTGGAGGAGGCTGGAAATCATTCACTTGTGCATAGTGCAAGCAGCAGCCATGCAGAGCTCCAATCCTGATCTGCATGGGTCACATTTAGGAGGAGCGGACATAATGGCATCTCCAGCTCCGTTTGTTCCTTGACCTCCAGCTGAGGATGCTGAGAAGGGACTAGTCAATGCCTCTTTGGTGTGGGCCACCATCCACTGGAAATTGGAAGGAGGCTATCAACTTGCTTCAGGCAGGTCAACAGATCGGTTACAACTTATGGTCCCGTGGACCTGGGCTGTATTCATTCTTGTATCCTAGACTGAGTGACTGTGTAGCTCCATTACCAGTTCCTGAGCCATCCAGTTCTTCGGCCTATCACCTCTTTATTGTTTCTAAAGGTCAGAGTTTCAAAAGAGCCGAGCACCCAACAGGTCCCTATAGACTGCTCTGGCAGTTACAGTGTAACCGGAACTCACTACCCATTAAGGCCCCTTTACATGGCCAGAGTGGTTTTAGTGTAATGTGAATCAGGCTCAACATCTCCCATTGCATCTCATTCATGGCTGGGCTTTCCACAATGCTCTCAATGTGCAGAGGTTGTGGGTTTTTGTTTTTAAAACCCAGCTGCCTATCTTGGTTTCAAAATGCGGCAGAGCCCCCATATATGCTCCTTAACATTCAGAGCACGAGCCGAGATTTCTTCCACCCCAACATGGGTTTGAAATGCGTTACTGCTGAGTATTTTGTTCCTTTATAAAATACAAATCTCCAAGGGGCTGGTTCTTTTATCTCCTCCCTTATCAATTAAAGTTATTTCAGACCACACTATTCTCATTAGATTCAGAGAATCAATATCTCGATCTATCATAAACAGTTTAAGATTAATACAGGGGAGGCGAACTTTCTTCGTTCTGACTTTACCCTGCAATCTGATTTAGCTTGGATATTATTTCCCAATGGAGAAGGAAGTTGTTTACCTTGGAAATATCATAAGTGATGGAATATTGAGAATCGATCAATCATTGCCATGGTGTGCTTGCATGGACACATCATGGAGATGCAGGGATTACAAAATGCAACATTCAGATGGAGTTGGTTTGAGAAGCGTTTTGTTTGAGCCCCAGCAGCTAATAAAGGAGAGTCCAGCCATCTCAATTGCACTCATCAGAAGGTGGGTGGAAGGGGTATCCTGCTTTTTGTCTTTAAAATATGATATTACAATCGGAGAAGTTGGTTTGTAAAAATGGCACCTTCTTACTGATTGTGTTCTCAGTGACTGGTGTAACTTAGATGCAGCTCCTTTGACTCCTGGAGAATTACTTTGACTGTACCTTGTTGTCTCTGGGAGCAGAACTTGGCTGAATATGTCTTCTGGATTTGTTTGCTTACATTGATGACTAATATAAATCTATGAGAGATTTAAATTTATTTGGCCTTTAATGGAACTGCTCATGTTAAGGGCTTTAGGATTAGATCTTAAATTTGTACCCTTTAAGTCTCTGATGCAGTTGCAGACTTAGTGTGCCGGCTTGCCATGAAGGCCTTTCACCTGTGTCGCAAACAGCTGGTCAGAAAATGTCACCCCTCCTCCCACCAATGGAAAATCTCAACTTTTGTTGACAACCTTTTTTTTGGTCCAAAACCTGAAAAATGCTCATTATTTTGATTAAATTTTTCAGTTTTAAGATGTTTAGTTTATAAAAAAAAAAAAGAAAGAAAAAAAAAGGGAAAATTGAGGGAAAAGGGGAAAATTGAGGGAAAAAAGGAGATTTTCATTTGGTCCAAAACCTGACTTTCTGTTGGGGAGGCGTCACCTTATTACACGAGTGTGGAGAGTCTGAATACAGGGATGCATTTGGTCACAGGAGGTGAAAGTTTTGATGGATCACTTTTGGACCAGGCCTAGTTACCAACGTGATTAAGGTGCAACTGGCTCGCGTAACCAAATGCAAAATGAGAAGACAAAGCAAGCTGTAAAACGTCTCTTTCCACCTACCGCAATCCTGGAGCCCCTTCACATCACCCGCACCCCACAAGCAGAAACCAGTCAAGCCCAAGCAGGAGATATGCTGTGATTAGCTGTAAAAATGAGATGACAGCCACTGTGATCCTCTTAAGCTTTGATGGTGCTATGCAAACACCTAATAATATATAAGCAAATGCAGGGACCTCACTGAACTTACACTGGGGAAATGAATGGTCTGTCTCTGCTTGGGTTATAATGGGTGGGGAAGAGGATGCAAGGACAATTCACTTCCTTGTGGGGCAATCACAATCTGGGGCATCGGAGCTGCTGTCCCATGTTAGTGCCAGCAGCAGGACAAGTCCCCAAGAAAGCTGGTCTGTCAGCCAGAATTCCTCCTTACTGTCGCCCACCACGGTTTCTTTCCTATCCGAGAGCTCGGTGTTTCCTAGAGATGAAGCTGTTTGATTTTCTTTTCTCTTCCAAGGGTGAAGGTGTCTGGGGCAAAGCTTTTTTAGCTGAATTTGCATTTGAAACTGCTCTTGGCAAAGTGTTCTATGGGAAGCCTCCTTTCCTCTGGACAGCTCTAACTCCACATCCCAAGGTCTGAAACAGCCTGAATTTCTTGTCCCTTTAGGCATGCTGCAAAGTTCGTCTTGGAGTGAGCCTTGGCAAAGGGCTGAGGCAGATGAGTGCAGGGTGGGTTTGGTGGTGGAGTACGTGGAGGGGAGTGACTCAGCTGTAATGTCCGTGTGACAAATGCGGAGTGGTAAGATGGTAAGCACTTCTTCCTGCCACTTTGCTGGATTTGTACTCTGCATCTCCTGTGTGTTTGTGTCTCTAAATGTGTGTCAAGGGCACCTGGAGCTGTGAATGGGAGCCGTTGCGGTGGAGTTTGTGTGAAATTGAATCTGAAATACATAACCTTTCCTCCTGGTAGTCACGCTGAGACTGAGTGTTTTGATGTCCATGCATCAAATCCACTCTCCTAGGAGGTGGGCTCAGGAGGAAGCCAATGGCAGTTTTGCCTGAGCAAGTACTCTCGGCTCCGGGCATAACTGCTTGATGGAGGTTCCTCGGCAGCATCGTGAATGGGCCTCTATTGGTGTCAGGACATTAGACTAGAGGGAGCCTGCCCTTTTATGGCGATTCTCCCACAGGTCGCTCTTTCTGTCTGTAATTCCACACTCCTGAGGAAGGTAGGAGGCCTGATTCTTCATTGCCCTGCTCCTTGGGCAGTCATTTATGCCACAGCACAGTGAGTGTGAAATGCTACCCAGCCATTTTGTATCCACCTTGCAGGGGCATACATAAATAGACAGGGAGTGGGATAAATGGGGAATCAGTCAATTTGTGGTTTTCCAAAGCTCGTCTCGCTGGCTTTTTGTTGGCCCAATGAGGGGTATTGCCTATTTATTGCCTGTTGCTTCTGTCTCAACACCAGCACGGTACATCTTACAGGCAGACCATAAACCTGGACCTGTGGTCACTCTTGTTGATTTCAATGGGAGTTGATGGTCTGAGCCTTTTACAGGAGGGCCTCAGTAGCTCGCAGGATCAGGCCCTCTTATTTATTGCCTGTTGCTTCTGTCTCAACTATTTATTGCCTGTTGCTTCTGTCTCAACACCAGCACGGTACATCTTACAGGCAGACCATAAACCTGGACCTGTGGTCACTCTTGTTGATTTCAATGGGAGTTGATGGTCTGAGCCTTTTACAGGAGGGCCTCAGTAGCTCGCAGGATCAGGCCCTCTTATTAGCAAGCACGCTAGTAAAACACCAGCCCTTTCCACTGCTGCTCGTGCAGGCTTTAACGTGCCATCTTTTGGGAGGTGTCGATGGGGAGGCTGTTGATTATGCATCCTCCTGAGCAGCCCCTGTAATGGGCTGATACTCAGACCTGCATTAATGGTGGAGGACTTTGTGCCCTGTGGTTCTGGCAAGGAAGAGCTCAATGCACCAGGCAAGATGAGACAGGTTGTGGAAGACTAAGAACATAAGAATGGCCATACTAGGTCAGAGCAATGGTCTGTCTAGCCCAGTTTCCTGTCTTCTGACAGTGACTGATGCCAGGGGAGTGAACAGAACAGCACACTTTATCAAGTGATCTACTTTGTCGTCCAGTCCCAGCTTCCAGCAGTCAGAGGTTTAGGGACACCCAGAGAATGGGGTTGCATCCCTAATCATCTTGGCTAATAGCCACTGATGGACCTATCCTCCATGATCTTACCTCATTTTTTTTTAACCCAGTTATACTTTTGGCCGTCACACCATTTTCTGGCAATGAGTTCCAGGGACTGACTGTGCACCGTATGAAGATGTACTTCCGAGTGTTTGTTTTAAACCTGCTGCCTATTCATTTCACTGGGTGAATTCAAAGGAATGAATATGCAGGACTAAGAATGAACAAGTGGCCTTTGCCCACCTTTGGAAGCTTGCAGGCTGCTCTTCTGAAGTGGGGAGTAGAATAGGTTGATAAAGAGCCACTCACCCTTGAATACCTAGTTCAAATGCAGTCCTGGGTGGTAGTGAATAGAAAGTCCTGGACGTCTGACTGCTGTTTGGTGTAATGAATGGAAGGAGTTGGTGGGTCTTAGTGCGGTGGATGGGTGTCAGCATCACAAAAAATAATCACACAGACACACGGGTGTGAGTGTCGTCAGTAGCTGGAGCATTGACGGTCAGGACTCTTGGTTTATATTCTTGGCTCTGCCACTGACTGCCTGAGCTCTTGTAGCTCAGCCTAATCTATCTGTGCCTCATTAACCCTTCTCCAAAATCACCATTTGGGGTGATGGGTTTTCATTCATTCATGCTTGTGAAGCACTTTGAGATCCCCTGGAAGGCATGAGATAAGTGCAATGGAAGGCAACTAGCTCTTGCGTCAACTGCCTCAGCTGAGAGACCAGGGACTGAATGATCATGGAGACTGACCTACCCTCTGTTGGGTATCAGGAATGAGGCAAAGTAGTGGACTTTCTGTGTGAGAAATCTGCAGTCCGGAGGCATATGTTGTGTCTGTTTTGCGGGTATTTAAAAAAATAAACAAACCTTCAGTCTCCAGGGTTGTAACTCGGGTAAATTTCATGAGTGACAGCTACTGGTAGAAATGACCTCAATAAATAAATACAAAACAGAGAAAAAAACCAACAGATTTTAAACTCTCAAGTAAAGGTTAAATTCACCAGCCTCAATGCAAATCATATTCAGTTTGCAAGATGTTACCTCAGTCTGAGGTTCCTCTGTGGACTTCATTGGAAAAAGGACATCCAGGCAAATTGGTGCTGTTCCGCAAGATGGCCACTAATAAATGAATTCATATGCCAGTCATGTGCACTGGAAATTAGAACAGGAAAGAAGAGACTTGACAGACTGAAATCTTCATTGTGTTTAATTAAGTCCTCCTGCGGGACACAAGCTTCTGCTGAAAATTCAAAGCACACCCTGATCTCTCTTGTGATGTAGTATTTAAGCTGGAATAGTGCTGAAAGGTCACAAATAGATTGGGCCTCATTGTGCTAGGGGCTGTACAAACATAACAAATGATTGTCCCTGCCCCAAAGAGCTCTTGCCAACCATTCCAGTAAAACCCTTTTGTTTCATGCATCCAAGTTTAATGAACAGCATTGGAAAAAACAACAACCCTGACCTCGTGGATCAGATTACAAGCCTCCCTCAGTTTTACTTAATGTATCTTTAGGAGTACAGGGAGCTGCTCTCTTAGGCCCCAGTTCAGCAAAGCACTTATGAAAATGCTTAACTTATGTGTGTGCTTAAGGCTTACTGGTTTCAGTACTAAAAGATAAGCACTTGCTTGAACGCTGTTCTGAATAACGTTGATTCTAAGAATTGGGGCCTCTATTTTCCATGGGATATTGAGGCATTACTGAGGAGAAACCTCTTCCAACATATGACCAGAATTTAATTCTAAACTGTATCCCATGCCACGTCGTGTCCCTAAGAATCATTAGTGCATGTTGATGGTCTGTGAATAGAGCACTGGTCTGCATTAGTCTTAACAATGATAGTAAACTTGGATGAATTTATAGGGTTTAGATGTGACCCCTTAGAGAGGTCCTCAAAGCATGTCACTGCAGAACTGCAGCCAAGACCTGGTGTTATGACTCTCAAATAGTTCCTCAGGAGTTCAGTAGTTTGACATGGGCTCTGGATGAGGCAATGTTCAGGTGTTTGCCTACACTCTCCACATCCACATCTCCAGCTTCCACTTGGTCATACTGTCACCAGTCCTTGCTAACCCAGCTCTCACTCGACTTAGAGTATCCCTGTGTTTTCATTTGAGGTCAGTGACTGGAGGGAGTTATTCTCAAGGAACCAGATTCTCCAAGGTCATCGGCATTTCCCACCATTTTGTTATTCTGTAGCCTGGCGTTGATATGGTGAGGTAAGGGATTTTCACAGGCAAAACTCTCTCTGGACTTCAGCCTCTTAGGTGGTGGAATGAGTCTACACAGTGGATGTCTTAGATCATGCACCTGTTTTTGTGTCTCCTTTTTATGGAAGGCATCCAGCCTCACGGATGGTGCTGCAGTCCCCTGAGACACTAAAGTGACCGTGTGGGAGTCAGTTTCAAAGTTCCTGTGCTCTTTGAATGTCAGCGTTTGTTCTAATGTGACCCAAGGTACACCAGGTGTTTAGAATGCTCAAGGATTGTACCATCCCACGATACGTGGAGTATTTGCTGGGCCTGATGGTGGTGTTTGAAGTGGAAGGTGCACGCTTGTGTCTTACTAGAATTGCCATTCAGGAACCATGTGTGATAGTATTTTCCAAGTACACGCAGGAGCCAGTTAAAACAGGCTCCGTGTTCTCAAATCTTTCTGATTGAGTGGCAATGCAAAGATCATCTGCATAAATGAATCTGCACATTGGGAAATCCTGGATGATCATTCATGTAGATATTAAACAGCAAGAGTGATAGCACTGTGACCCTTGGGGCAATCCTTTCTGTTGGATGTGCCAGTGCCTTTTCTGACCATCCATCTCAACAAAGAAATGTTGATTCTCGAGCAGGGAGGGGATAACCTGGTCCATCTTTCTATTTCTCAAAATTCTTGCCAATTTCAGTTGAAGTGCATTATGGTTCACAGTGGTGTAAGCAACCAACAGGTCAACAAACCTGTCCTTTTGCAGGTTTCAAAGCCATCTTTAAGGGGTGAAAGTGGCGGGAGAAGTTACTGCTTGTGAAATGTCCTAGTGTATTAGATTGGGATTGGTGGGCAGAGAGTATAGGGTCAAACTGAGAGAATCAGAAAGGGATAAAGTGGCTCTGGGAAGAAGGATAAAGGAGTTTGAGGCGCAAGTGGTGTTCTCGTCCATCCTCCCTGTGGAAGGAAAAGGCCTGGGTAGAGACTGTCGAATTGTGGAAGTCAATGAATGGCTACGCAGGTGGTGTGGGAGAGAAGGCTTTGGATTCTTTGACCATGGGATGGTGTTCCAAGAAGGAGGAGTGCTAGGCAGAGATGGGCTCCACCTAACGAAGAGAGGGAAGAGCATCTTCGCAAGCAGGCTGGCTAACCTAGTGAGGAAGGCTTTAAACTAGGTTCACCGGGTGAAGGAGACCAAAGCCCTGAGGTAAATGGGGAAGTGGGATACTGGGAGGAGGCACTAGCAGGAGAGCGCAAGAGGGGAGGGCTCCTGCTTCATACTGAGAAAGCCGGACGATCAGCGAGTTATCTTAAGTGCCTATACACAAATGCAAGGAGCCTGGGAAACAAGCAGGGAGAACTGGAAGTCCTGGCACAGTCAAGGAATTATGATGTGATTGGAATAATAGATACTTGGTGGGATAACTCACATGACTGGAGTACTGTCATGGATGGATATAAAGTGTTCAGGAAGGACAGGCAGGGCAGAAAAGGTGGGGGAGTTGCATTGTATGTAAGAGAGCAGTATGACTGCTTAGAGCTCCGGTATGAAACTGCAGAAAAACCTGAGTCTCTGGATTAAGTTTAGAAGTGTGAGCAACAAGGGTGATGTCATGGTGGGAGTCTGCTATAGACCACCAGACCAGGGGGATGAGGTGGACAAGGCATTCTTCCGGCAACTAACAGAAGTTACTAGATCGTAGGCCCTGGTACTCCCATGAGCAAGTGGCTGAGGCTGGGGCCGGACCTGCAGCTGCAGCTGGGGGCCTTGGTGAGGCCAGAATGGAGATGGTCAAGATGGCCACCCACAAGTCCAGAAGGAGGAAGCTGGGTGGGCAGCGAGAAGGGATTCTCTGAAACTTTGTGATCTTTTTCTGTTCCTTTGTCCATGTCACCCTGATATCTGCTGGGAGAGCAATACAGTGGGGCACAGACAATCCAAGAAGTTTTTGGAAACTGTAGGGGACAATTTCCTGGTGCAAGTGCTGGAGGAACCAACTAGGGGCAGAGCTCTTCTTGACCTGCTGCTCACAAACCAGGAAGAATCAGTAGGGGAAGCAAAAGTGGATGGGAACCTGGGAGGCAGTGACCATGAGATGGTCGAGTTCAGGATCCTGACACAAGGAAGAAAGGAGAGCAGCAGAATATGGACCCTGGACTTCAGAAAAGCAGACTTTGACTCCCTCAGGGAACTGATGGGCAGGATCCCCTGGGAGAATAACATGAGGGGGAAAGGAGTCCAGGAGAGCTGGCTGTATTTTAAAGAATCCTTATTGAGGTTACAGGGACAAACCATCCCGATGTGTAGAAAGAATAGTAAATATGGCAGGCGACCAGCTTGGCTTAACAGTAAAATCCTTGCTGATCTTAAACACAAAAAAGAAGCTTACAAGAAGTGGAAGTTTGGACAAATGACCAGGAAGGAGTATAAAAATATTTCTAAAGCATGCAGGAGTGAAATCAGGAAGGTCAAATCACACTTGGAGTTGCAGCTAGCAAGAGATGTTAAGAGCAACAAGAAGGGTTTCTTCAGGTATGTTAGCAACAAGAAGAAAGTCAAGGAAAGTGTGGGCCCCTTACTGAATGAGGGAGGCAACCTAGTGACAGAGGATGTGGAAAAAGCTAATGTACTCAATGCTTTTTTTGCCTCTGTCTTCACGAACAAGGTCAGCTCCCAGACTGCTGCACTGGGCAGCACAGCATGGGGAGAAGGTGACCAGCCCTCTGTGGAGAAAGAAGTGGTTCGGGACTATTTAGAAAAGCTGGACAAGCACAAGTCCATGGGGCCGGATGTGCTGCATCCGAGAGTGCTAAAGGAGTTGGAGGATATGATTGCAGAGCCATTGGCCATTATCTTTGAAAACTCATGGCGATCGGGGGAGGTCCCGGACAACTGGAAAAAGGCTAATGTAGTGCCCATCTTTAAAAAAGGGAAGAAGGAGGATCCGGTCCAGTCAGACTCACCTCAGTCCCTGGAAAAATCATGGAGCAGGTCCTCAAGGAATCCATTCTGAAGCACTTAGAGGAGAGGAAAGTCATCAGGAACAATCAGCATGGATTCACCAAGGGCAAATCATGCCTGACTTATCTAATTGCTTTCTATGACGAGATAACTGGCTTTGTGGATGAGGGGAAAGCAGTGGAGGTGTTATTCCTTGACTTTAGCAAAGCTTTTGATACGGTCTCCCACAGTATTCTTGCCACAAGTTAAAAAAGTATGGATTGGATGAATGGACTATAAGGTGGATAGAAAGCTGGCTAAATCGTCAGGCTCAACGGGTAGTGATCAATGGCTTCATGTCTAGTTGGTAGCCAGTATCAAGCGGAGTGCCCCAAGGGTCGGTCCTGGGGCCGGTTTTGTTCAATATCTTCATTAATGATCTGGAGGATGGTGTGGATTGCACCCTCAGCAAGTTTGCAGATGACATTAACTGGGAGGAGTGGTAGATACACTGGAGGGTAGGGATAGGATACAGAGGGCCCTAGACAAATTAGAGGATTGGGCCAAAAGAAATCTGATGAGGTTCAAGAAGGACAAGTGCAGAGTCCTGCACTTAGGACGGAAGAATCCCATGCACCGCTACAGACTAGGGACCAAATGCCTTGGCAGCAGTTCTGCAGAAAAGGACCTAGGCATTACAGTGGACGAGAAGCTGGATATGAGTCAACAGTGTGCCCTTGTTGCCAAGAAGGCTAACTGTATTTTGGGCTGTATAAGTAGGGGCATTGCCAATAGATCGAGGAACGTAATCATTCCCCTCTATTCGACATTGGTGAGGCCTCATCTGGAGTATTGTGTCCAGTTTTGGGCCCCACACTACAAGAAGGATGTGGAAAAATTGGAAAGCATCCAGCGGAGGGCAACAAAAATGATTAGGGGACTGGAACACATGACTTATGAGGAGAGGCTGAGGGAACTGGGATTGTTTAGTCTGCGGAAGAGAAGAATGAGGGGGAATTTGATAGCTGCTTTTAATTACCTGAAAGGGGGTTCCAAAGAGGATGGATCTAGACTGCTCTCAGTGGTAGCAGATGACAGAACGAGGAGTAATGGTCTCAAGTTGCAGTGAGGGAGGTTTAGGTTGGATATTAGGAAAAACTTTTTCACTAGGAGGGTGGTGAAACACTGGAACGGGTTACCTAGGGAGGTGGTGGAATCTCCTTCCTTTGAGGTTTTTAAGGTCAGGCTTGACAAAGCCCTGACTGGGATGATTTAGTTGGGGATTGGTCCTGCTTTGAGCAGGGGGTTGGACTAGAAGACCTCCTGAGGTCCCTTCCAACCCTGATATTCTATGATAGGAAGCTAGAGAACCCTGGATAATTCCTACTGCTTTGAGCAGGAGTCCCAGGAGTCAGTGGATGCCGTCTAGAGATACTCTGTGCCACATACATGCATGGACAAAGGAACAGAAAAAGGTCACAAAGTTTCAGAGAATCCCTCCTCGCTTCCCATTCAGCTTCCTTCTTCTGGACTGGTGGGTGGCCATCTTGACCATCTCCACTCTGGCCTCACCAAGGCCCCCAGCTGCAGCTGTAGGTCCGGTCTCAGCCTCGGCCACTTGGACTTGGCCCGGCTCCTGGCCACAGCTCCACTGCCTGCCACAGCCCTTAGCTCCCAGCTCTGACCCTGGCCCCACTCCCAGCTGCGGCCCCAGCTGTAGCACTGGCCCCACTCCCAACCACGGATCCTGGCCTCAACCGTGGCCCTGCTCACAGCCCTGGCTCCCGACCATGGCTCCCGGGGACGCTCGGACCCAGTAAGGGGGGACATGAACAAAAAAGTTTGGGGACCACTGCTCTATCCAGAGTGGCAGTGTCCTGTTTTCCTTCCACTATTTTTATTCTGTTCAGAGTGTTTTCTGCTGCCTGACATGAACTTACTGCTTTATCCAACGTGAAATCCATGTTTTCCAATCATCCTTTTTGCAGCTTTGGATCTCTGACTCCAGTTACTGTTTGATTGCTTATAACTGAATATGTTAACTGTCCATAGCTGCAGGTTTGGCTCATTAGCTTCAGCTATGTTAGGAATTCTTCAAAGGACTTGCCTTCCTTTTGTCTTCTAAGGTGAAACTTATACCTCTAACGTTTCACCCTTCTTAGGTGTGCAGTACCTTCCAAATTTCTGCAAAATTGTGTCATAACTTGCTCTTTCTACCCAACTTAGCTGCATGCTATTACAGACATCCACTGCCTCAAGTCCTGCAATGTTTAAGAAGATTGCTGTTTTCTGCTGGTCTTTCTCACCAAAGCCAGCTGCTTGCATATCTATCTATCTAATCGATCAAAACTCTGTTTGAAAGTCTTCCAGGAGTTGGCTGGAGGAGTGACGAAGCTTCCTAAAAGTGTGTGTTGGGGGGGCGGGGGGCTATGAGCACCTGAATCATGGCCTTGACCCGCCCCTTCCCCTGAGGCCCCATCCATTCCCCCTGAGGCCCTGCCCTCATGCCTCTTCTTCCCCTGAGGCCCCGCTCCCGTGCTGCCTCTTCCTTCCCGAAACCCCACCCCGCCGTTCGCTCCTTCCCATCCCCAATACCCCCTTGTTGCTTACCCTTATGGCCGGTAAAAAGCTGCCAGGCATAGCCTTCTCACTTTCAAAAGTGATGGGGCCATGACCTCCTGTTTCCCCCCCTCTCCCCACCCCCCCGGTGTTTTGGTGCCCATGGTCTGCTGCATTACCTGAGAGTTTCGACTGCTTGGGGGCTTTTAGTTGCTCCATCTCCAAGATGACTCCTCTGCTCCTTCACCACAGTGGTCTTTGCTCTGCCCTCACTTCCACCTCACTCTGGTACCTTGTGTTGTTTTGTGGATTGATAAGAAGGAGGCACAGTCAAGACTCTGAGCAGTTAGGCTGTAGTAGAACTAAAAGAGAGTTACATAAGACAAAGGAGAGCCATGGAGGATAGATCCATCAAAGGCTATTAGCAGGGATGGTGTCCCTAGCCTCTGTTTGCCAGAAGCTGAGAATGGGTGACAGGGGATGGATCACTTGATGATTCCCTGTTCTGTTTATTCCCTCTGGGGCACCTGGCATTAGCCACTGTCGGAAGACAGGACACTGGGCTAGATGGACCTTTGGTCTGACCCAGTATGGCCATTCTTATGTGCTTCGGGCAACGCAATTGGCGAAGCTGACTCTGGGTTGATTCCAGCTGGTTCTTCCTAGACCAATCCCCTTCTCTTTAATATGTTCTCTGCTCTTGAAGGCACAGTACATACTTCTAACAAGGAGGACTGGCTCCTTACACACCTATGTGTAGTGAAAATCTGCCATGATCGTGTGGGACTTCAGTTAGAATGATCTCATATTAAAACATCCTTAGAATTTCTAAATATTATAGATGGCAATTTGCTAACTCAAAAAGTGTAGCACCCAGCATAGGGGGATTCTATATCAGACCTTGCCTTGACAGATAGAGAGGAACTGATCACAGAACCAAAAATTAATGGTATCATAATGTGCAAAAGAACAAAGCCCAGACCTGAACTACATATAGTTGATGTTTTAAAAGGGCCAATTTCACAAAGCTGAAAACAATTATGAGCCAGATCAGCTGGGAGGAAAAATGTAATAGAAAAATGTGAGTGATGATTGGGTGTAGTTTAAGAGCCCTTTATTAGATGCCAGTGCTGTAACTAGGCATTTTAGTGCTTAAGGCAAGCAAGTATATTTGTACCCCCTATTAGAGCCCTGCGGGGGATTATTTTTAAAATTTGTTTAGTCCCATTCCTGTCCCACCCCGCAATACCCACTCTCACCTGCTCCCGCATTGTTTGTAGAATTTTTTTTCGCTCCTGCTATTATGGCAGCGGGTGCTTGGGACCCATGGGATCCCAGTCCTGCTGCAGGGCTCTACCCCCTACCAGTTCTTTTCGTCTGCTTCGGATTCCCCCGATTCAAGAAGGATGTTGACAAATTGCAGAGGGTTCAGAGAAGAGCCAGAAGACTGATTGCAGGATAGAAAGCCTGTCTCATAGTGATACTTAAACATCTCAATTGATTTAGCTCAACAAAGAGAAGGTTACAGGGTGATTTGATCACAGTCTGTAAGTACCTACATGATGGGGAACAACTATTCAATAATAGGCTCTTCACTCTAGCAGAGAAAGATACAACATATTCCAATGGCTGGAAATTGAAGCTAGACAAATTCAGACTGGAAAGAAGGTGTAAATTTTTAATAGTGAGAATAATTAACCGC
The DNA here is from genome assembly GCF_965152275.1 of Natator depressus. Classification (NCBI taxonomy): domain Eukaryota; kingdom Metazoa; phylum Chordata; order Testudines; family Cheloniidae; genus Natator; species Natator depressus. The sequence continues at coordinate 117,804,526 of NC_134240.1, read as the reverse complement.
TGGAACAACTTGGAGTCTCCATCACTGACAATTTTAAAATCAAGATTGGATTTTTTGTTAAAAGATCTGCACTAGAAGTTATTTTGGGGAAGTTCTATGGTCTGCATTTTGCAGGAGGTTGGAAGATGATCACAATTGTCTCTTCTGCCTTGAAATCTCGTGAATCTGTAGAATAGAAGGAGTTAGTTCTCCACAGCCCATTCAGGCTACAGCTGTTCAACATTTTTAGCTTGAAATATTTTTCTGAGGAAATGTTTTTAAATTAAGAAACAATTGTGCAAGGAGAGATTGTGGTGACAAAATGTCTGTTTTTTGGAATTTTCCAGTTTTTCACCAAACCGAGAGATTACAGTTTTTCAGAATGCCAAAAATTCTGTTTTTAAGCCCTTTCTCGTCCTTTTTTTGCTTTAATCTTTCTGCCACTGCTACAATAGAATGAATGAGAACCACATTTCCCCCCACCCCCCACCTGCCCTTTTTCATTGTCACTTTTGCTGTGCATTTCCATTGCAAAAGATGGGGAAGTTTTAAATAGGCTCAGTATAGCAAAACCCTGGACAGCATTCAGGTGCATGGCAAAAATGATAGAAAGTGTGTGAGGGGCTGGGAGTGGGGTGAGAGAGAGAGAAGAGGAAGGAAAAGGGGAACAACGAACCCCCCCCCCAACATTAAAATGTTCAATTTTGTTTAGTTTGAAATTTTTCAGGAAAAGTTTTGTGAAAAAATTCAGGCTATCTAAAATGGTTGCATTTCAGAGCAAAAATGTTTCCCCCCCCCAAAACTGTTTTCCCCCATAGGCGCCGACTTTCCAAAGCGCCAGGGGGTGCTCGACCCCCAGCTCTGCCCCAGGCCCCGCCCCCACTCCACCCCTTCCCCCAAGGTCCCACCCCTGTCCTGCCTCTTCTTGCCCCTGCTATACCCCCGCCCTGCCTCTTCCCACCCAGTTCTGCCCCCTCCCCTGAGCGTGCTGCATCCTTGCTCCGCCCCTTCCCCCCCCCAGAACCGCCTACCTGATCGTGGCTGGCAGGAGGTGCTGGGAGGGAGGGGGAGGCGCTGATCCATGGGGCCCACCGGTGGGTGGGAGACCCTGGGGGGGAGCTGATAGGGGGGATGACGGTGGGTGCTCAGCACCTACCATTTTTTTCCCCCATGGGTGCTCCAGTCCCAGAGCATCCCCGGAGTTGGCGCCTATGTGTTTTCCCCACCCCCATGCTTGGCTGGGCGTGCCATGCACAATGCAAGTTAGGGCTGCCTGTTTGTGGGCCTGGTCACTTGTCCACTATGAACTGGGCTGGGATCAGGCACAATAACACTTAGCACTTCCCTACAAAGGAAAAATGAGAGTGCGTTTTACAGTAATAGTCGAGCTATGACTGTTGTAAGGAGTAGTGGATTGGACTTTCACGGCGAGATACATTATCATACAAATGGGACGTATAAAACAGGAACAGCTAAAGTGCTTTATGAACATTGCACAACACACCTGTGAGGTAGCTAAGTAGGACTGTCCCTATTTTACAGACGAGGAACTGAGTCGTAGAGTGGCTCAGTGACTTGCCCTAGTTCACATGGGAAGTCTGTCGCAGCGCCGAGGAAGATGGGAAGCATTTTGCTCAAAGTTACAGCAGGAATTGTCAGAGCTGGGATTAGACCTGTGGAGTTGTTGTGTCCCAGTGCTATGTTCAGACCACAGCCAGTCATCACCTGGTCATACGAACCTCCTTTGGCTATTATCAACCTGGTCTGGATTTGACCCACTGGTCGGAGAGGGAAAGGCCTGTCTTCCAATACTGATCCTCTGAGCCCTATGCTTCCCTTTACCTTGTCTGTCTGATTTGATCTTTTTTTCTTTTCCTACATGCTGTGTTTTGGCCGCTATCAGTTTATTGCTCTAGATCTCCATTTACTCTGCAGTGATGCCGACGTTTTGTTCTGTTTGACTCTGCACAAAACTGCAGCCCTTTTGAAGAGCTGCCATTTATTTTCAGAGGTTGTTTTCTCCTGCAGCTGGCATGTCCCGTCCAAATAATTTATTAATAGTGAGGTTAGCTGCGGGTGCCTCTAAGCCCTGGTGCAAGGAGCCAGGGTAATTAATAACAACAAAGTGGGAGAACCTGCTTTGCATTAATGTAATGTAGTCCAGGAGTGTTGGTCTGCTTGAACTATGAAACTAGGTGGGTCAGCCCTGTCCCCTCTACACACTGGTAAACGTGTGTGGCTGTTTTCTTAGACAATTAAGCAATTGTGGCCTTTCAAAGAGAGAGCCTCCGTCATTTTCCCTCTTAGCTTGCGGACGTAGTGCATGTACCTTGTGGTGAATCATTGCAAAGTGTATTACGATTCATTACTGCAGTAATCGAGTACAGTACACGCAGGAAGAATGTTCAGCATTGCTGATTGCTTTAAAAGCTCGAGGATTTTTACAGAGCAGGCGTATTAAGATTTCACTTTCCCTCATTTTAACCCTTGGGGACTGTCATCAGGCCACCTACTAGAAGTAAAATGACGATGAGCCTAATCAATCTATAAAAGAAAATGAAAAGAGCTTTGAAAAGAAACGACAAATCATGAATGGTGTGGAGAAAGCGAATAGGAAAATGTTATTTGCCCCTTTACAATACACAATGGTCACCCAATGAAATTAATAGGCAGCAGGTTTAAAACAAACATAAGGAAGTATTGCTTCACACAACACACAGTCAAACTGTGGAACTCTTTGCCAGAGGATGTTGTGAAGGCTGAAAGTATAACTCGGTTCAAAAAAGATTTAGCTAAGTTCATGGGGGACAGGTCTATCAACGGCTGTTAGCCCAAGATGGTCAGGGACACAATTCCATGCACAATGTGTCCCTAAACCATCAGCTGCCAGAAGTTGCGACTGGACGACAGAGGATGTATCACTTGAAATTGCCCTGTTCTGTTCACTCCCTCTGAAGCATCTGGCCCTGGCTGCTGTCAGAAGACAGGATAGTGGGCTAGATGGACCATTGGTCTGAGCCAATATGGCCGTTCTTATTGTTAGTACCTGTTAGGAAATATTAACCCTTTCGGTTTTTCTTGTATATTAAACTTATTTACATATGAACTGTTCTCCCCAAATCTTCATGGTAGTAGCAAAGTGTGTGTTTGAATTCTAAGGCCCAGAGTGTTGGTTTTTAACCTGTGAGTGACCTGTGTTCAGAAACTTTACGTAATTCAAATATTGAACTGTACTTCTTTATGGCTGGTGCCTTCAAGTCTGTGGGTGTGTAGATGTCCAGGGAAAAGAACCCTCAAACTAGGAAAAGTATAAACAAAGTTGGATGATGGATAAGGAATATGTGCTATGTGTTTTCTGTAATGGACTGGGTGGTCGATAAGGGGTAATTGTTAGTGCAGATGGTTCTATAAGGAATGAAACAAATAATAATGACCGGATTAAAATTCTCTTTAGCTTATTGATCACGTAAACTAAAGATACCATAAAGAAATTCCATCAGTAAGGAGGTAAAAGGAAGCTGTCAAAACAGGACATACAGTGAAATTCATCGTGCAAAAGTATTTTTCCTTCCAAGAAGGGTTTTTTTGGTCTCATACCCCATAAAAAGACAGCAGTTTTGGGAATTAGATCGGGTGTGCAAACTGCTGGTGTCACACCAGCTACAGAAAAGAGAGAGACAACGGCCAGCTCTTTACCTTACACCAAGGATGGTAATGCATTTGTTCTTTTTGTACTCTGTATAGTGTTGTACTAATCTCTGATTGATAATCTTTGATTAAATAATTCCATTTGAGCCTGTTATTTGACAATCTCAAATAGTTATTAAATTCAAACACATAATGTTATGTTCTTACATACGCAGCACTGAGCTGGAATCCAGGTAGCTGGAATACAGAGGGAAGAGAGATTTAGAAACACAAAAATTTAACAAAATACAATGAAGGGCAAATCTACACTACAAAATTAAGTCGACTTAAGTTACGTCAGCGTACAGCCACTGCAGTAATTAAATCGGTTTTGTGTGTCCACGCTATGTTCCTGTCAGTGGTGCGCATCCTTGCACCAATTGAACTGTCAGTGTGGGGCGTTGATAGCTTCTCTTAGAGTAGGTGGGAGTTTGCTCATTCTTGGCCTCATTAAACATATTCGGTAATCTAGTATTAAAGTTTCAGAGAACTATTTTTAAAATTCAGTGGGGAATCCATCTGCGCCAGGCGTCTTGCCAACCTTCATATCTTTTATAGTCTGAGTCAGTTCTGCGATTTCTAAAGGGGCACCTAAAAGTTCCTTCTGAGAGTCAGAGATCTGTGGTAGAGACAATCCACTAAAAAAGTTATCTAGGCCATCTTTACTGATTCCCTCTTCAGCTAAATATAGTTTTTGAATAAAGCTGTTGCAATTGTTTATTAATATCAGACTGTGTTGTATATAATTTATTGCTTCTATCACATACAGCAGCAGTCTTAGTTCTGTTAGCCTTTTGCTGAAGTCTCTATGCCAACAGCTTGCCAGCTTTCTCGCCAGATTCCCAGTCATTTTGCTTTATTCTGTTTGAAGCACACTCTGCCTTCTGGGACAGAAGTTTGTTGATTTCATATCTGAGATTGATGAGGGTTCTGAATTTCTCTGGGGTGGGGAGAGAAACATAGTCTACCTCCAAGGTCTTAAGTTCCTTCGCAAGGGTATCAATTCTAGGTTCTCTCTATTTCTGGCATAAGAGGTGATACGGCTTCTGATGAAGGATTTAAAGGATTCCCAAAGTGTGGCAACTGATGAAGCGGTGGGGGCATTTGTTCTTTAACAAAGTTCTAACTCCTGCTGGGTAGAGTTAATAATGATGTATCAAACAGTAGCAAGGTATTTAATCTCCACATTTTAGTTGGGGGTGCATACTGCGGGCCTAAAAGATATATGTATAGGTGCGTGGTCAGAGATAACAATAATATCAATACTACAATCAGTGACAGAACTGGTCGAGTATTGTGACACTAAGAAATAGTCCGATCCAGAGGTGCGGGAACCAGGGGTTCTGGAGGTGCTTCCTCAGCCCCTGCCTTGAAGTGGATTCCATTATATACTGGGTTTATAGTTTGGTTCAATAGCTCTCAGCACCCCCACTCTACAAATTGTTCCAGCACCCCTGGTCGAATCTTAAATATATTGAATGAGTTGCAGAAAAAAAGTCTATAGTCTCTGGGCATAGGATTACCCAGTCTTCATGCATCTTGTAAATCTAGATCAGCTGGGTTTGTATGGAGGCGAAGATTTATCAAGGACGGGGTCTAGAGCTTTGTTAAAGTCTCCAGCCATAGGGTGGTGTCCCATGTCATTTACACTTATTAAAAATTCGGGATCATCCTGATTTGGCCTGTAGAGATTGGCAAAGATGATTATAGAATTGCCAGTTTCAGCCTTGAAGACAGTAAATCTGTCTTGTCATACTTTGTGCTCAGAATATTCACATTGAACTTTTTATGTATTAGTATCATACCACCCCTCACTCTAGAGTTAAAGCAGCTAGAAATTGAGAGGCCTACCCAATCTCTATTCAGTTTACAAGCTTCAAGGTCTGTCAGATGTGTCTGCTGGAGCATTACAATGTCAACTGGTTTTTTTGGTTTGTTTTTTTGTTTTTTTTAAAGCATTGAGTATCTTTTTTTCTTTTAATAAGGTTATTAAGACTCTTTCAATTCCAGGAGACACATTTAATTATCGGAGCCATCATTGTTAAAATACACTGGATAAACTATAAAGTTGCTTTGTGAATAAATGAGAAATAGCAAATTTTCCTGAGCAGCATACAGTTCTTGCATATCTAAGCAGCAAAAGTTATATAAGCCGGGGGTAGTGTGTTGCTTCCCAGTGTGTATTCTACAGGAGTGAGAAAGACATTCTCATCAAGGGAAGGTAAGAGGAGGGGGGCAGAAGGAGGAATTAAATAAGTGATAAAACAAAATGGAAAAGATAGTGGAGAGAGAAATACACATTAGTACCATACAATTAAAAAGAGGAATCTGTTTCAACTGTCAAAAAAATACACAATTGACACCCAGAGAGTGCAGCCGGATCAGGTGAAACTTGGAGATCCTCAGCCCCTGAGACCCCAAACATTACAACTACAGTAATCAACTATTCCTAACAGAACCTTGATACCTTAGTCCATAATAGGGTTGCCAATGCTCCCGGTTTTGCCAAGAGTTTCCTGGAATCAGACCCTGTCTCCTGGAGGCTACTGAAGCCCAAGTGGGAGATTTTAGGTCGCTGAAAGTCCGGCGGTGCAGCAGGGCAAAGGCAGGCTCCCTGCCTGACCTGGCTCCACGCCGCTCCTGGAAGCGGCCAGAATGTCCCTGTGGCCCCTAAGAGGGGCCTGGGGGTCTCTGCGTGCGGCCCCTGCCCAGAGCACCAACTCTGCAGCTCCCATTGGCCAGGAACTGTAGCCAATGGGAGCTCTGGGGGTGGTGTCTGTGGGTGCAGGCAGCATGCGGAGCCCTCTGGCCTCCCGTGGAGCTGCAGGGACATGCCGGCCGCTTCCGGGAGTGGCACGGGGCCATGGTAGGCAGGGAGCCTGCTTTAGCCCTGCTGCGCTGCTGCTCGGGAGCCGCCTTGTTACCCGGGGTTCTTTCAACCCAAAGCTCTCAGTAACTTTTACGCTGTGAGAGGCGGTGTCAGGAAATAAATCCGGGGAGACACGGCCGTCCGACCATAGATGGCTGGCACAAACAGGACAACGCACGAGTGCTTTCACTTAAAGCTAAATTTTACTTAGTCTCAAGCACTTATACACACGTCCACAACAGGTTAGTAAAACACCCCCAACCCTTGACAATTACCAAAGCTGAGTGTGGCTCTCGAGTGGCACAGCGGCAGCCCATCTGCTGGTGGGGAACACAAGCTGCATCCAGGGGGAGAGTCCAGTCCTGAAGAGTCCCCCCAACCTCAAACTTTCCCCCCTTATTTATACATTACATTTAGTAATAGAATGACATGTCACTTAAAGAAAACTTGTTAAGAAAGCAATTCCAATGGTCAAGCAAGAGGCTTTCTTCTGATTAGTGATTAACCAGGTGTGGGTTTTTCCAGAGTTTGCAGCCTTGAGGCCCCCTGGGGCACATCCTGCTCTTCTAAAATGCATGTGTCAGTCACTTCAACACAATTCTTATCAGGAAGGACGCGGGGTCAAGCTGCCCTTTCTGTGGCACTCAAAACCCCCTCCCCCCCCTTCCTTGGTCAAGCTGAGTTTGCTGCATGGCACTTTACGGCCTGCTGACTTGGCTGCTTTTAGCAATAAGCCATAGTGGTTTCAGGCACTTTATTGGTTGGCTGACATCTCCCTGTACAGTCTGAGGTAAGTGCCTCCCGGCCGGAGCCCAAACACCTTCCGCAGCCCAACCCCCTGCCCCAGCCCTGAGCCCCCTCACACACCCAAACTCCCTCCCAAAGCTTGCACCCCCTCCCACACCCCAACACCGCACCCCAGCCCTGAACCCCCTCCTGCACCCAAACTCCCTCCCAGAGCCCACACCCCTCACACCCTCCTGCATTGCAACCCCCTACCCCAGCCTGGAGCCCTCTCCTGCACCCAAACTTCCTCCCAGAGCTTTCACCCCACACCCCCTCCTGCACCCCAACACCCTGCCCCAGGCTCAGCCCAGAGCCCCCTCCCACACCCTGAACCCCTCAACCCCAGCCCAGAGCCTGCAGCCCAACCCCCTGCCCCAGCCTGGTGAAAGTGAGTGAGGGTTGGGGAGAGCAAGCGATGGAGGGAGGGGGGATGGAGGGAGCAGGGTGGGGCCTTGGAGAAGGGGCTGGCAGGGGCAGGGCCTCGGGGCAGGGCAACAGTGTTTGAGTTTGTGTGATTAGACAGTTTGCAACCCTAATCCATAAGGAAGCATCATCGAATAAAGCAATGAGATAAATATTACTAATTGAAAGAGTTGACATTGATGCTCCTTTACCATGAATTAAGACAATCGGAAATAAATTGATAATAACTTTTTAACCTTTCAGTCCCAATGAGAGAGAGAGAGAGAGGGAAACAAACAAAAACAAAAGGAACTAACATGTCATTATCAGCTAGCACCCATCAACTTGTTTAAAGCAGCCATGTCAGATCTTCGAGAGCAGTACATAAAAGCCATAAGGTCGGATCATTCCATAGGTGTGTCCTCTTGCAAGGAAGGAGTTTGCAGATTTTTGAAGTATTTTTCTGCCTTCGGCAGGGAGCCGAATGATTATATCTTCTCACTATTCTTAATATGAAACCTTGCTGGGTGTTTAATAAAATACTCCAAGTCTGTCTTCCTGGCCAATTGCTTTGCTTGGTTGCAACCTCAATGCAACCACATCATAGGCATAATCTTAAAAGCAGTATTTTAATTGCTGAGTCTCCCAATAACTGCTCCTTCTTTCTCTCTGGACTTCTGCAGCATAAGCTCCTTAGGTGATAAACTTCAGGAACTTCACAATCAAGGCTCTAGGCCCAACTCCTGCAGCTGGGTGTGGGGGCAAGGGCCTGGACTGCCCGTTCTATATCAAAACAAAAATCTACTGGCAGATCCAACAACTTAGCAGTTTAGGGACAAATTCAGAGGGTTTCCCTTTCTCTATTCCCTCAGAGATACCCACAATCCTGATGTTACATTGTCAAGGCTGCCACCTTTCTAATTGCTAGTAACTGGACTCCAAAGCCCCACCCCTACCCCACCTCTTCCCTCAAGGCCCCACCCCCTGGCCTGCCTCTTCTCCCCAAAGCCTTGTCCTGTTCTAACGCTTCGCTTGAGGCCCCACCCCTACTCCACCTCTTTCCCCCAAGACCCCGTGCCCATCACTCGCTCCTCTCTCCTTCTCCCTCTGTCACTTGCTGCATTGTCTCAAAGAACTTGCCTGCAGGTAGGAGGCAGCCCCGCTGAACTGGTGCTGGCCCAGGTTAATGACCCGATGCCTCCTCCCACCCAGTGGTAACTGGACTTTTGGTTCGGGTATCGTATAGGGTTGCCAGGTCCCCTTTTCAACCAGACTTCCTGGTCAAAAACCAGGCACCTGGCAAGCCTAAATGGCACCAGGTCACAGAAGCCAAAAACCAGACTGTCTGCATCCTGATCATCGTGAGTGGCTTTCTAGATCAATTAGGTTGGCCTTAATAGTCTTGATATCATTACAGTTCTTCATAACCTGTACTTTGCTTTCTTTGAAATCATCTTCCACCTCAGAAATTCTGTGTTCTGCTTCACCCAGCCGTCCGGGTAGAGCCTGTAGTGAGCTCTGAATCTCAATCATGGTGGTCTGTAGGCTGGGAACGGTAGATTTAATTTCAGCAGTATCTATGACCACCTGTTGTAGTACAGCCAACAGCTGTGTTCCCTCAGGCTCAAGCACCGTTTTGTTGCAGAGGTGGGGGAGGCAGATCTCCTCTGTTTTATTGATGGTTTTGGATCTGGAGAGTAAGATGTGAGCTAGAGGGCAACATGGGGGTTTCAGTAATCAGCTGCAATATTTCTTGGTGTTGGATGTTGGGGTTTAAGGGACAATGTTTAAGGTTTCCCCATGGGCCTCTCCAGAGCTCAAGCAATCTGCATCCACCTTGGTTGCAGTGCTCTGTGGTGTCCATGTTGCCACAAAAAAGTTGTCAAAAAATTCCCGACCCTCTCTACTAGTTGGAGTGGGAAGAGTTTCCTCTAGAATTGTTTGAAAACCACTTATGTGGGGCTTAATTAAACCAGACCCCTGTGAGGAGCATGTCTGAGACTTTATTGGTTTTGTTGCTATCGAGTCTGACCCCGGGAGCAATGGGGATTATCAGGGTTGGGCAGGGGACATGACTCCTGCCTCCGGTAAGCAGCCTGTTGCTATGTTTTTTTAATTAATTCCTTTTCTTTTCTTTCTCCCCAGTAAACATGCTCCCCGCTGCTCTAACTGACAGGTACAAAGTCCTGACCTGCTGGAGTGCAGCGTGTCTTTTCTATGGTGCTATTCTTAAGATCCAGAAAAGAAATAACTTCTAGGTGAGAGTCTTAAAAGGCTGTGTTTATTGCATGAGACAAAAGAGCACAGAGCAGTGGCAGGCCAAGTGCGGTCTCTTGGCAGACTCCACCGTCACAAGCAGGGGTCCCAGCTGGATGTGTTTCTCTCTAATTTATTAAGTAATTCTGCTTTCACAGAGAACCGTTGCTTTGAGTTTAGCTACACTAGAGACTAGGAAACAAAACAACTTGTTGTTTCCCTTTTAAGCCCATCTTAGGTTGTGTGGGGGCAGGGGAAAGACTTTCTTCAGTGGGGATAATGAGGCGGGGAAAGTGGATGAGGATTTGGAGCTGCGAAAATGCTTTACTCACCTGTAATGAGGTGCTTCAGTGGTCACAGCAGCTCCATCCTCTCAAAACCATCTTTCTGGTTGTGCACGGTGGCTGTGGACTGGAAAAATGCATCTCATGGGGGGTTTTTCCTTCCTTTCCTGTCTTTGGCTCCTTTTCTCTCTGTCTACTGTGGTGTCTTGTTGCCTGACAGATGGATCAGAGGAGAGGTTCCCTGTGATCTGTGGGTCACTAGCATTCCACTTGGGGTGGACTGTGAACAGCGGGCTCTTCCTCAGAGGCTCAGAGGCTTTGTCAGATGGGACAATCGTGATCATCTAGTCGGATCTCCTGCATATCGCAGGCAACAGAGTTTCACCCTCCCACTCCTGTAGTACGTGCTAACCTCTGGCTGAGTTACTGAGGTCCTCAAATCATGGTTTAAAGGCTGCAAGTTACAGAGAATTCACATTTATACTAGTTTAAACCTGCAAGTGACCCCTGCCCCATGCTGCAGAGAAGGTGAAAACCCCCAGGGTCTCTGCCAATCTGACCCAGGGGGAAATACCTTCCTGAGCCCAAACATGGTGATGAGTTAGACCAGGGCTGGCCCGAGGGAAAATGGAACCCTGAGCGAATTTGTATTTGGTGCCTCTGGCCCCCATGAGGACGGCACTCTCCGCATTGACCCTGGCCCCTGTGGGTGCCTCCCCAGGCTCCCCACTCCACTTTGCTCCAACCCCTGCACTGTGCCCTCTGTGCCTCTAACCCCTGCCACCCAACCCCTGCACCCCTAACTCCTGCACCCCTAACCCCTGCACCTCCCTCCTGCACCCACGTGGGGACACTGACCTGGATGCATGGAGCAGCTGGCATTGCTGCTCACTCCACCCTTCGAACGCTGCTCCTCCCCCCTCAGGGGGATGTGAGAGGAGGAGCGAGGAGCGATGTCAGGGCTCCCTGCATCTGGATCACGTTCCCCACCTGGGCTGCATAAGAGGAGTGCAGCAGAGCAGCAGCTCCTGATGCTCACCTCACAGCACAGCCCAGGTGGGGAAAGTGACCTGGATGCATGGAGCGCTTGGTGTTGCTCCTTGCTCCCCCATTGTTCCCCCCCTTATAACCCCCTAGGGGGCATGGAGGAATGTTGGGGTGTGTGTGAGCAGTATCCGTGAGTCACCACTTGTCCCCCTGCCCCATATTCCTCCACCGAGAGGAAGCAGGGTGAAATCGGGGCGCCCCCCTATGCAGCACTCTCTGGCCAGCTGGGAACAGTTTCTCACTCTATACCAGCAGAGCACCCCTCTGTGCTGCCACACAGCACCCCCCTTGGCCATAGCGCCCCTGAGCATGTGGGCAAGACCCACTAGGCAGACACCTGGGAAAGAATTCTCTGTAGTAACTCAGAGTCCCATCTAGTGTCCCATCACTGGCCACTGGGGATTTTTTCTACTGGCGGTCACTGATGGGCCACATGCTGTCAGAGGCAGTCCCATCATACCATTCCCTCCATAAACGTATTAAACTCATCTTGAAGCCAGTTAAGTTTTTTGCCCCCACTGATCCCCTTGGAAGGCTGCTCCAGAGCTTCACTCCTCAGATGGCTAGAAAGCTTTGCCTAATTTCAAGCCTAAACTTGTTGATGACCAGTTTATAGCCATTTGTTCTGGTGTCCACATAGGCGCTTAACTTAAATAACTCCTCTCCCTCCTGGGTATTTATCCCTCTGATGTATTTATAGAGAGCAATCATACTTCCCCTCAGCCTTCTTTTGGTTATGCTAAACAAGCCAAGCTCTTTGAGTCTCCTCTCATAAGGTAGGTTTTCCATTCCTCAGATCATCCTAGTAGCCCTTCTCTGCATCTGTTCCAGTTTGAAGTCATCTTTCTTAAACATGGGAGAGCAGAATTGCACACAGTATTCCAGCTGAGGTCTCACCAGTGCCTTGCATAATGGTACTAACACTTCCCTGTCTCTACTGGAAATAATTGGCTTGATGCATCCTAGGATTGCAATAACCTTTTTTCACGGCTGCATCACACTGATGGCTCATAAACATTCTGTGATCAACCAATACAGCGAGGTCTTTCTCCTCCTCTGTCACTCCAACAAATAAATCCCCAGTTTATAGCAAAAATTCTTGTTGTTAGTCCCTAAGTGCATGACCTTGTACTTTCCACTATTAAATTTCACCCAATTTCTATTACTCCAGTTTACAAGGTCACCCAGATCTTCTCGTATGATATTCCTGTCTTCCTCCGTATTGGCAATACCTCCCAACTTTGGGTCATCTGCAAATTTTATTAGCGCACTCCTACTTTTTTGTGCTTTTGTACTTTTTGTGCCAAGGTCAGTAATAAAAATGTTAAATAAGATTGACCCCAAGATAGATCCCTGAGGAACTCCACTAGTAACCTCCCTCCAGCCTGACAGTTCACCTTTCAGTATGACCTGTTGCAGTCTCCCCTTTAACCAGTTCCTTATCCACCTTTCAATTCTCTTATTAAACCCCACCTTCTCCAATTTAACAAATAATTTCCCATGTGGAACTGTATAAAATACCTTACTGAAGTCCAGGTAAATTAGATCTACTGCATTTCTTTTGTCTAAAAAATCAGTTATCTTCTTAAAGAAGGAGATCAGGTTGGTCTTGCATGATATACCTTTTGTAAAACCATGTTGTATTTTATCCCAATTACCATTCACCTCTATGTCCTTAACTACTTTCTCTTTCAAAATTTGTTCCAAGACCTTGCATACAATTGAGGTCGAACTAACAGGCCTGTAGTTTCCCAGATCATGTTTTTTCCCTTTTTTAAAAATAGGAATTATATTAGCAATTCTCCAATCATAGGGTACAACCCCTGAGTTTACAGCTTCATTAAAAATCCTTGCTATTTGAATGTGCAATTTCATGTGCTATTTCCTTTAATATTCTTGGATGGAGATTATCTGGGCCCCCTGATTTAGTCCTATTAAGATGTTTAAGTTTGACTTCCAACTCAACTGTGGTACCACATCTGACTTCCACCTCAGATGTGGTAATTTCTGTCTCCATATCCTTGTTTCCATTAGCCACCCTGCCACTACCCCAAGCTCTTCATTAGCTTAGTTTTAAGCTGAGGCAAAGTATTTGTTTAGGTGTTGGGCCATGCCTAGATAATCTTTAATCTCCACCCCATCCTCAGTGTTTTGCGGTCCCACTTCTTTCCTTGTTTTCTCCTTATTTATATGGCTAGAGAACCTTTTACTATTGATTGTAATTCCCTTTGCAAGGTCCAGCTCGGCTTGGCTTTTGGCAGTTCTCACTTTATGCCTTGTAGGTGTTCTGCTTTCTGTTAATCACCCGTTTGAGATGTTGCTCCTCCAGCTTGGGACTTTTCCACCTGGCTTGGGATGCAGGCTTCAGAGAGCTTCTGCAACTTTGACTTAAAATAACTCCAAGCCTCCTCCACATTCAGATCCTTGAGTTCGTCAGTCCAGTCCACTTCCCCAACTAATTCCTTTAATTTTTTTAAAGTTAAAGTTAATGCTTTTGAAATCAAGGACCCTGGTTGAAGATCTAGTTTTGTTTATCCTTCCATTTAGTTTAAACTGAAATAGCTCATGATCACTCGAACCAAGGTTGTTCTCTACAACCAGTTCTTTTATGGGGTCCTCACTACTCACTAATACCAAATCTAAAATGGCCTTACCTCTTGTTGCTTCAGCAACTATTTGGTGAAGAAATCTGTCAGCTATCCCACCCAGAAAAATCTGGGCACTACTATTATTAGTAGCATTTGTCCTCCAAACCATCTCTGGGAAGTTAAAGTCTCTCATAATTACACAATTCCCAGTAGTATTTATTTCTTTAAAAACATGAGAGTGGTCTCTATCCCTATTCACATTGGATCCTGGTGGTCTGTAGCACACCCCAAGCACTCTCCCAGGGGAGCCTCTAGTAGCTTTCTTCCCTAAAGTGATTTTGGCCCAAACAGACTCTGTCTTATACATTCTGTCACTTCTAATTTCTTTAGTCTTCCTCATCATTAATATACAAAGTTACTCCACCACCTTTGCCTTTATTTCTGTCTGTCCTGAACAGCACATACCCTTCAATACTATACTCCAGTCATGACTACTATTCCACTATGTTTCTGTTATCCTTGTAATATCTTGTCGGCAGGTGTGAAGTTGCATTAAAAGACAGCTAAAATGACATTACCTTCCTCCTATGACTTTGCCATATAAGTACTGAGTTTGCTTGCCATAGAGCTGTTGTGTGATTGTGAATGGGAGGGGAGGTGGACCTCTGAGACTATCCATTAAAACGTGGTCCACATTATGAAACCATTTAAAGCCACCATGGATAGATAGATTTTCAAGCCAGAAAAATCTGATATTCTGCATAACACAGGCCATAAAACTTCACCCAGTGATTTCTGTATCAAGCCCATGACTTCTGGTTGAGTTAGAGTATCGTTTTTAGACAGAGACATCCGTCTTGATATAAGAACTTCGAGTTGAAGAAGTCCACTTAGCTCTGAAGGTGCTGAGGTTTTGGATGGTCCTTAGCTCCTAGGGGAGTTCATTCCACAGGCTGGGACCGGCCCTGAGAAAGTCCTATCTCCTGTCCCGATGAATTTTACCCTGGAGATGGGCTGTGCCGCAATCCTTTTCCTGAGGGTCGGGTGACCGTTTAGGTACTCTTGGCTCCTACCATTGAGCACCTTGAAGATGGGGACTGAAACCTTGAATGTGACTCTCTGTCCTGTGGGGAAGCAGTGTAATGAATGGCGCACTGGTTTCAAGAGCTCGGTTTCACTAGAACTTCCTGCATAGTAAGGTTCTGCTGGCCATATGTCAGAGTAGCAGAATCTGACTTTAAGTGATCAGAAACATGTAGGTGATTTAATAGAACATGACGTATTTACTAAACTCAGTCCCGTTCCCACAGTCAGCTATGAGCAGACCCTTTGAATGTCAGGCTTTTAATCTTAAATTATCCATAAAATGATACAGTCCACCTAAATACTGCAGAAGTGCTTCATGCCCAGCGTGAATTCATACTAGACATGCAAAGCTCAAAAGTATGAGCTTTACACTTTCAGCTCTGTGGAGAGGGCAGTCCTCTCTCTCCCCCAAACCCGAAGACTGCAATAGTACCTTGGGGGAATGAGAGTCATTTACTGCTTTGAATGAATGACCCTGCCAGTATTAGTAAGACTTTCCTGTTTATGCAATCCGATTTTTCTCCAGAGGGAACATTTCATTACTTGCCATATTCCTGGATATTATAAATTTTAAGCCATGATTATGTCTCTCTCCATTATACCTGGCACACTTGGTGCCAACTTTTCAAAGGAGCTCTGCTCCCATTTAGGGACCTAAATACGGCCTGGATCTTTGAACACTCAGAACCCAGCAGCTTCCTTGGTGACTCTCAGGGCTAGGTTTACAAAACCATGGTGAGCTCTTGAAAATTTGGCCCCATTGCTTTGGGTTCCTAATTAGGAGCTGAGTTTTCTTTCTAATAAATAAACAAACAAACAAATAAATAAATAATCTGCCCCAAACTGTTGATGCTGAATACTTGAAAATATCTGGCCTTTGAGCATGTGCTGTGCTCTGTGAAGCAGAGGGGCATATATAATCCTTTCTCCACACATCTTACAGTCCAAGTATATGCTGCTGCTTCTATTGAAGAAATGGCAAAACTTTTAGTGACCTTACTGCAGTAGAATCTGACCCTACTTCAGACACAAGCAATACAGTGAAGTCATGGAATATGGTTGATTAGGGCTAGGTCATGACGCCGCATAGGTGTCTATTTATTTATTACTTACTTTGAACCAGGAGGCATCACTTGAATCTCCCTTTTCTTTCCTGAAACTCCCCTCACCAAAAACCAAAAACTTGCAACTTTCTTCAGGATTTCCTTAATGGAACTCAGATCCCACTTGTTTATAGGCATGTTCCACTCTCATGAATCTGTGCTTTTCATCTGCCTTTCAGAACACACGCACACTTAGAAATCAGTGTTGGTGCCTGTTGCCACAGCATCTGGGAGCCTTACAACGCTAAGCGATCAATTAAAAATCAACATGGTCTAACAGAATCTTAGCACCAGCTCCTGCTTCTTTGAATGGATATTTGCAGCCGGTTGGGGATTAAACCACATTATAATGGATTATTCCAGGGATTAAATAAGATTGTAATGGATATTGGGTAGGATTATTCAGTTTCTATTCTTGGAAATATATTAGGACAAATCTATGGCTGTCTAAGCACTTCGTAGTTGCTACGCTGTGCACTATGGCCACTCAGAACTTCAAACAGCAGCAGGGTTAGAATCCAGATACTCTTGCTCCTAAAGCAAAATTCTGCCACTTGAGCTAACAGAGAATCTTTCTTAGCAGTACGGAAGTACACAATTAAGCAGTTCTCAATCCATCCAGTAGAGAGCAATGTCACACACATACTTTCCCTTGTTCATACAGTCCTAAAACTAAAGAGCACGCAATCACTTTTTCTTACTCTCACAGTGGAGTTATTATTATGCTCTTCTTCAGAGTCAAGGGATTCGGGAGTTGACAAAGAGGTGATTTTAATGAGGTTCTGTATAGTCACAAGGTCCCCAACAGAGCATCCCTGTGTCAATGTGTGTGATTTAACAGCGGCAGAAGAGACACTAGAGACCACATTTTCCAGATTTTATTTTGAAAATCTGGCCCTTATCTAGGTGCCTAAATGGGAGTTGAGCTCTCTTGAAACTCTACCCTGATGAGCTCTGACCACTTGAAAAATCGGACTCTGAGCTCTGAAAATCTAGCCTTATGTGAGCTGTGGTTTCTATTTAATTAACCTCACTGGGGCTTGAGCAGTAATGGAGAACGGTTACCAGAGCTGGGAGAATGTGCAAAAAAAAAAAAGTATTTGAGCACTTATTTGAATGAAAACCACAGATTCACCTTGACGGTGTTCACATCCCGTCTAATTCATGTCTCACAACATTTGTACAAGTAACATTTTAATCTGCAAGAATGCTCCTAGACAGTGAAGATCTCTTGAGGAAACACCTTTTCACAAGGTTTTGTGTCGGAACCATCTACTTGTCTCAGGTTCTGAACACCTTTCCCTCCGGTTTATGAATGTTCGTCATCAAGTTAGGGAGCAGTTGGGCCCAGATCTTCAAAGGTATTTAGGCACCCAAGGCCCATGCAGTTCAATGGGAATTAGGTAGCTAAATACCTTTGAGCATCTGGGCCCATGTCAGATCAGTCATAACATGAATGAGGAATAGATTTTATGACCATTTTGTTTAACAGTTTAAAATGATGAGCAAGTCTGTAATAAATTAAATCAAAGTCTGTTCCTGGATAATTCTCGAACAGGGTAAAAGGGATGATCTATGGGCTGTAAGTAGCTAACCAAGCTCTAATGGTGGCTTTTGAATGTTCTGTTCATAGTCTCTGGGAGGAAGATATTTATGTTGACAGGGGTCTTTAATTTAGTGCACAACGCAAAGGAAGCAGAGAGGAAGAAGCAAGCATTGGCCCAAAAGAATTTGCAAAACCCTGAGGCAATCCTGATTCTCTGACTGCATAACTGATCTGTGTCCCCATTTCAGGGTGTTAGCCCCATTTCCCTTTGTGGTGGTGACGGTTCCCTGCATTGTTCCTTTTTGGTTTGGAACTAATAGGAGTGGCACAGTTAATTTCTACCAGAAATGGGAGGAACGGGAGAACAGGGAAATTCACATAATCATGTGTACGGATCTGTTGGGGATTGGTCCTGCTTTGAGCAGCGGGTTGGACTAGATGACCTCCTGAGGTCCCTTCCAACCCTGATAGTCTATGATACCAAATGGAACAGACTGCTGATATACTACTCACCCACTGCACCTGGAAATGATCGATTGATTTTTAGAGAGCTCCTTTTCCTCCTGCTATAGCATCTTTTGAGATATCACAAAAGAGTGTGTAGAGAGTGTATAGATATGTGATCCCACATATACAATGTCCTGTGTGTGCTTATATATAAATTCCATCTAAGGCACCTATTGCTTTGGTATCTCTCTGCTCCCACTCAAGTAAAGTGTCAGCTCCTAAACATTTTGGCTCTGAGCTTTGAAACCTAATAGAACCCAAACCCAAAATAACAGGGTTGGAAGTTGATTTGTTTGACTACCGCCTCACCCCCAACTCCCACTTATTCGGATTCCACATTAATTAAAATAACTGTCACTGTGTTTACAAATATATATAATGTTTCCAGAGTTGTTGTTTCCAAGGCTGACAGCAGGGAGTCTTAAGAGGCTGGAAGAAAAAGAGTACTTGTGGCACCTTAGAGACTAACCAGGCTGGGTAACCAGTGGATACAACTGTCAATTTCACCCATGCCTCGCGAGTTTCCCTCTTCACCCCGGTGGCCAGTTCCAGAGGCCAGAGAGTGGCGACAGTGAAATAATCTCATTAGCGTTGCCAGGTTTCCTCTTCGTCCACAGATTACACGTCTCTGGCAGGGGAAATGTTCAGAGAGACAAGGTGGCTCTGCCAACGCTGCAAACAGGGAAATCCACAGTCAGGGAGCCTTTCCTTCCTTGCTCCCAGTAGGGGCATGTTGCTACCCTGTCCAAGAGGAGTCGCTGTGTTACACGACTGCGGCGGGCAGCCCGGGTAATGGGACTGGCTAGGGGAGTTAGGGAGTTGTGTCGTGTGATTTTAACCAGTAGAGACACAGTCCTGCATCCCCATTGGCAGGAGCCAGACCTTAATGTCTCTCTTTTTCTATTGACAGGTTTCAGAGTAGCAGCCTGTATTCGCGAAAAGAACAGGAGGACTTGCGGCACCTTAGAGACTAACCAATTTATTTGAACATGAGCTTTCGTGAGCTACAGTTGCATCCGATGAAGTGAGCTGTAGCTCACGAAAGCTTATGCTCCAATAAAATTGGTTAGTCTCTAAGATGCCACAAGTCCTCCTTTTCTTTTTCTATTGCAAAAGTTAATGGTTCTCTCCCTCCGCCCCCCGCTCCCCGGCCGGAATAATTCTCCTGGAAATTGCAAAGCAAGGGGGGCGGGGAGGGGGGAAAGCCACCCCCCCCCCATCCGCAGCTCCAGAGCCTGAGGGTTTGTCTACACTGCCATTAGAAACCGGTGGCATCCAGATCAGTTACTTGGCTTCCATGTCTCTTTCCTGTGTTGGTGTGAGCCCGAGGGAGACCCCCAAATCCCCCTCCCAGCTCCAAGCCCTTTTCACTTAGTCAAAATCCAGCAACCACAGAGCCTTCCCCAGATCCTTCTTCCTCCCCAGATTCCCCCTCCCCCACAATTCCCCTCCCTTCCTCTCGGCCCCGTCCACTCTCCTGTTTGACTCCAGATGTCAGGCGATCAAAAGAAAACCTATGGTTCCCCTCCTTGCTGCGGGACAGCGGCTGCCGGTGGCTGCCTGCCCGGTGTGCGGGGGCAGACAGCAGCGGCATGCGGTATAAGCGATCCCGGGATCAAAAGAGAGAGGGGGGTGGGCAAACGAAGGCTCCGATCTGCAGCGGGATGCAGTGATTACCACAAAACGGATTGACACCGTCCTAGTAAATACAGAGAAAAGCGGGAGGGGGAGATCAGGGAGGAAATCGGAGCGGAAAGTGTCCACCTGTCTTTGGAGTCCATCGTGTTCTTAACTGCCCCGAGCGGACCTGGAGACGTGTGAATGTGACCGTAGCGACCCGCAAATGCGTGTGGACAGCCGAGACGTCCCTCCTTCGGCTTCCCTTCCCACCACACTCGCGCAGAAGCCCAGCCGATCGGGCCGGACCCCATGTAACACCCCACCCTGCCACCTGAGTTGACTTGGGGATGGGGGGAAACCAACCCCCCCAGCAGGCCCCAAGGGCCTCCTGGCTAGGGCCGAGGTTTTGTCTTCCCCCGGCCTGCCCGGCACAAGCCGAGGGGAATGCGACTCTGGGCTTTCTGCGGCTCTCTTGCTTTCGGAACAAAATAATTCCTTCCCCTGCTCCCTGCCGCCCCAGTATTTCAGGAGTAAGGCTGGCTTATCTTCCCAAAGCTGTTTTTGATTTACACACACAGGGTCCGTACCTTTCTCAAGAAATACCGGCTCTCTCTCGCACTCACACCTCCGAAGCGATACTGGCTGATCTTCGTGTCCACACAGAGGTGTTCTGGCACGCACACATCACGTTATCCTGGACACACGCAGACAAAGGTATTTTGTTTCACACTCTGTTGTATGTCAGGAGAAATACTTGGGTTGATCTTCCTATGGCTTTTTCTTACACACACAGACACAGAGGTTTGGGGAAATACTAAACTGGGGTGATCCCCCGACAGATGTGTTGCGTTATGCCCCGAGGTATTCTGCTGTATATTTCTCCATAGGTAGACTGACAGACCGCGTGTGTGTGTGTGTGACCTGATGTGTCTCTGTCTCTCCCTCTCTCTCACACACGCACACACTCCATGGAAAAATACCGGGCGATCTTTCTGTAACTATTTTGTGTGTGTGGAGATAGACACACACACTCATGTCAGGAGCAATCCGGATGCATCGTTCTGTAGCTATTTTGTGTTGTGCTGATACACAGATTCGCTCGCTCTCGGTCTGTCCCTGTGTCCCGATGTCTGTCTGCCTGTCCGTGGAGCTATATTGGGTGATCCTTCTATAACAATGTTGGGTGTCTGTGTGTGTACGTACAGGATAGCGAGGGAAGGATCTCCCAGCATTTCTCCTGACCTGTGAGTGTTTGTGTGTTTTCACACACACACACACACACGGAGAACTGCTAGGCAGTCCTTCTCTAGTTATTTTATTCTAGGCGTCTCCCCCCCCCCAATATTCTGCGCCCCCCCCCATTCCCGTGGAAACGCAGCAGCGTGGTTGGTGAATGGCTAGTATATTTCAGCCGCGGCACTTGGCGAGGGCGCCTCGGCTCCTCCCCCGTGTGGTGTAACCCTCTCACTTGATCAAATCCTTGAACGTGAACAGTTTCACTGAAAAGCACTTTTCAAAAAAAAAAAAAAAATCCCACCAACAGTAAAGAACAAGATCCAACTACCGGGGAGAGAGTTGGGGTTTTTTTTCCCCTCCCTCCTGGTCACCGTCTCCGAGGCTGAGAAGGGGAAAGAGAGGAGCCTTTACAAATCCTACTACGGCTAACCCAGTCCCCCTCCCCTTAAGAAACCCCCCCCGCCCCAAACTCCCCAACTCCGTCGGCGAGGCATGGAGAGGGGCACTGGCTGGTACCCAGCCTGCTCCATCGCGCTGCTCGCCTGGACATGGCTTTTGCTCTTCGCTTGCTGTCTCACCGGCGCCGAAATAACTTGCAGGTCCTGCTCCTCCTCATCCTCTGCTCCTTCTTCGCCCTCCTCGCGGGTGGAACAGCAGCCGGAGCTGCCGCCGCGGGGATTATTGCGCTGGCCGGGGGGCAGGGACCGGGGCTTCGCCAGGGAAGCAGCCCTGCCGGAGGGGCAGCCCGGCGGAGGATGGGGGGCCGCGGACGAAGAGGACGAGGCGCCGGTTGTGGTGCTGGAAGAGGATCGGGGCTGGGGAAGGGGCCAGCCGGCAGCGGGAGCGGCGGAGGGGTCGCGGGGCGCCGGGGAGGCTCGCCGGAGCGGGGAGAAGGGGGATGGCTGGGCTGGGGAGGCGCCCGGGAATCCCCCGGCTCCGCAGCGCTTGGGGATGGCGAAGGGGAGCGGAGCCTATGGCCGGGAGGAGACGCTCCTGCTGCCGCCCGGAGATGCCCAGGAGGCAGGCGGCTCGGTGGGCAAAGTGACGAGCTCCCACCCCCTGCTGCCCAGGGCGAGGAGGAGCAGCGGGGCCCCCCAGCTTTTCGCCCCTGGCCGCGGCCAGGCAGGAGGGGGCAGCCCTTGGGCGGACGGACAGAAAGTGACTCGGGCTCAAGCCAGAGGCTCCAAGGAGGAAGGGAAAGTGACCAAGACGCGCGCAGGCGAGGAGCTGAAATTGACCAGCACCACTTTCGCCCTGACCGGGGACTCGGCGCACAACCAAGCCATGGTGCACTGGTCGGGCCACAACAGCAGCGTGAGTACGCGGGGGCGATGCGGGGCCGGGCAGGGGACTGTGTCTGTGTGCACAGAGCTCGGCTGCTCCGGCTTTGCTCTGGGTTCAGGCGCGTCCCGGGGAGTTTGTCTGAAAAAGCTGCGGCCTCCCTCGCACAAGGGAGTGGGGAGAAAAGAGAGAAACCCAGTGTTCATCCTGACTAGACAGCACGAAAAACTCCGGGTCTGAGCTCCGGGAAGTTAGACCGGAGGATTTGTTTGAACCCAATTTCCCTCCCCTCTCCACAGGGAGGAGAGGGAGACTCCTCCTTTGCTTGGCTTCCCCTGCATCTGTCCATTGATTCTCCT
Source organism: Natator depressus (assembly GCF_965152275.1). Lineage (NCBI taxonomy): Eukaryota > Metazoa > Chordata > Testudines > Cheloniidae > Natator > Natator depressus. Next base: position 117,781,890 of record NC_134240.1, on the reverse strand, counting down.
TCTGCTGTTTCTCTTTATATATATAATATGTACCTTGAAATGCCTCAGTAGGTCTGTGCGGGAAAATGAATGATGTGCAGTAAAAAAAAAAAACAACCCCCAAAACAAAACCTCTGAGGTTGTCTGCTCTGCCTGTTAGAGGCAAGGCAGCTCATATTCATTCATTAAGCAGTAGAAACACACGCTGCTTAATGGGTTCGAAAGAGGAGCAAAGAAGGTGAAGCAGAATTAAAAAAAAATCAATTGCATATCATTCCTTCCCCCAAGTCAATAAACGACCAATTTAAAAATTAGTTCAGGCACCAGCGAAAGTTTGTGCTGGAGACTTGCTGGGCCCGGTTTGTGTCAAAAGGCGGCGCTCTTGAAGAGCATCTGTGCCCAGCGCCTGCCTGCTGGATAGAGCGGTGAAAGGAACATTGTTATGTTAGCAATTGCTACCCTATCTAGCTCCATGCTTTATAATACTCCCAGGACAGCCATAAGGGAATTTCAATTTTATTTTAACCTGATATAAGACATACTATTTCCACTGCGCCATAAAGCCTGAAAGCGGGCATAATTTCAAGGGTTCAGGAAACCCTGATATAGGGTGACAATGTGCCCATTATTCTGATTATTACAGCTCGTCGCTGCCTTGAAAATACCTCTTGTACTGTTTTGCCTGTATTGGAAATGTGCACAACGCAATTAGAAGTATAAAGTGGAATGTCCAGATCTGAAAATTGTATTACACCTGGGGTTGAATGATCATTTGGGGCCTGCCTATCTGGGCAATGTACAATTCAGCCATCTCTCTATGCTTTTCTGAATGGAAGTTTTATCTCATCGTTATTTATTTTTACTTACCTAATCATGCTGACAGCTATCTAGATGTTACCTAGATTTATTCAGTTTTTAAAGGTAGCTGTGTTTGCTAGACATGAATTTCAACAACCACTTAAGATGAAAACAAATATTCATTGAAAGCTGCATATGGTATATTTTAGCATTACATTGTCCGTATGCTTCTTTAAAAATGTATGGAGGAATGTAGTGAAAAAAAAAGAGTCTATAAGCCCTGCTTCTTGTTTTCATTTCAGTGCTGAATTGAAGGAGACTCAGGAAAAGGAGCTAGCATATGGATTCCTAATAGTTATTTGTAATTCTTATTAAACTAGCAAAGGGGACTCATTCTCCAGGCACTCTGGAAATAAAGGTTTTTTCAAGGTGCATTTCAGAAAGGGATTTTAAAAATCTCCTTTGCTTATATCTCTCTTTTGTAGAAATGTGTCATTTAAAAAAGCAGCTTTATTTATGTTTTAAATTCAGGTCACTGATAAGGCTAATAAATTAAAGACTGTCAGATTGTTCAGGGCTTTTCACTAAGGTTTTGCCTCTGTCATGACACTGTGTATGGAAACCTTTTGGCTACTTTTGTGGCTGTATTTATTGAAGAGAATAACTGAGTGGTATATGTGGGAGTGACAAGCAAGCATGCTAATAAATAATAGTGTTCTCATGCCATGATTTGTCAAATCTGAGGTTTGGTACTTAGAGACTCGGTTTTCTTCACTGTCCCTTTTGGAGAATACATACTGTAGTTTGTCATTCATTATTATTTGTTTTTAAGGCAGTGTATTGTGCGAGTCTACAGGGAAAGTTACATGCTTGAACTTGACAGTGTATGGAGGTACTTTCATGTATTATCTGGGAGAGGCAGATGCCGTGCCTGATACTGTACTGCAGTCCTGCGTTTACCCAATTTTCCAGTTGGGTTGAATCTGGTACGAGGAGGTCAAGCAATTTGCCCAAGGTCACACAATGAAACAGTGGTGTGGCTGAGATTAGGGCTAAGGGTTATGATATCTCTGATCACCAAGACTACAATGATGCCCAATCTAAAACCTTGAATCACATATTTTCTTAACTGGCAGTAGAGGTAGAATCGCAGGAAAGGAAATTAGAAATACATGGAGGATATTAACTCATGTCCCATCATTATGCTGGAAGTCTTGGGGCAGTGGGGAGGGCATATGATTCAGAAAGGGTGGCCTTGAGATAGAAGTAAAGGGCTGGGAGTCAGGAGATCTGGGTTTTGTTCTTGCCCCTGCCTCGTGTGACCTTAGGCAAGACTATTAACATTTCTCTGACTCACCTTCCCTGTAGAATCCGGGTCATGCTACTTACCTCCCACAAAAGAGGTGTTGTGGAGTAGAATTAATTTCTGTTTATAAAACACAGAGATCCTGTGATGGCAATTGCTGTGGAAATGCAAAATATTATTGATGCAAGGGGGGGTTTGCAGACTCTCTACGCACATCCATTAAGAGTGGCTTGGCGTGGCATAAGTGACTGAACTTAAAAAAAGGGAGGATTTTACATTGGACATAAGGCAGACACTTCTATCGGTAAATTGGGTTACCCTAGAGAACAATTTATTGAGAGAAGTTACTGAGGCTGCCTCACTGTAGGGATGAGTAATGCAGCTGTAGACCGGAAGAAAAAGCTCATTGGAAAGGCTTTTGGAAACTCAGGAGAAATTTTGCTAAAATCTGTTGGGATCATTTTTGGAAAATCCACAGGCTTTTTATTTTAAAGGAAATCCACGGGGAACATACACAGGACACGGATATGTTGTTAGTTGAGTATTTGTATCCTTTAAACTCATTATGTCGCTCCATCTTTTCTCTCTCTCTCTTTTTTTTAACTACTCCCCATCTGCCTGAGAGTTTTCGTTGCTCCAGAGTTTCCACTCCCTACAAACTTCCTCCTACCTGTGGAAATCACTTTATCTGCTGGATTTTTCTAACTCTCCTTGCCCCACCCAGAGTTCTATTCTGGGGAGCTCAACTGTTCCATAGAAAGTTTGATGATTTGAGTCTTTAAACCTTGCCACCTTAGTTCTATAGAGGAGCCTTTGAGATTATTCCAACTGGCCATGCTGAATAAACTAAACCTCAATGGATGTCTCTCCTGAAATGATTACAACTGAAATAGTTGCTGGGACTTCCACCACTAGGTTTCAGAGTTAACACCCAGTCTGAGATGAATGTGGCAGTTTACACCTCCTTTAGAGTTACTTTTTCATTCTGTTTGCAGACTAACAAAGACTGCACTGCAGCAGTTCATGTTCAGAAGGGGTTTTCTTCACAAACAGAAGAATTGGAAACTTAATATTTTAAAGTATTTTTTCTTTTTTTTCTCAGAAAACATTACAAATATCAATTATCCATTGAGACACCCTGACTTCATGCTACAGCACAAAATATAGCTGTCCTTACTGGTAGCAGGCCCTTGTTTGGGGGGTTAGTGTAGCGGAAACAACTGCAAGTGATTGGAGTAAATGGCCCAGAAGTCCTTTTAATTCTTTGTCTTCTCTGGCTCATGTAGATGCAAGTTCCACAAAAAGATCTGGAGGCAGGGGGAGAACAGACCGCTTTGGATCATGTGTATACACAGAAGCACCAGAATTCTTTCCCTCTCCTTGTGCAAATGAAGCCTCCTGCTCAGTGGGCTGACAAATGACTCAGTGAAAGGAAAGTGGTATAAAAACTTGCATTGCTGTCAGCCCTTTCTCGGGAGTGACTCTAACAAATGCCTTTGGCAATAATCTGATGAGATTGCCAAACTGCTAACATACAAATTGTTTGTCATCGAGATATTGCTCACCTTCACAATGGTGAATTACAAGCAGGGGGAGCCCGGTGGCTGTAATATGTGCCAGGTGGCTTTTAATTAAGGTGCCTAACAATGCATTAAATGGTGGGGAGAACATGAGAGGGAAATATTTATAATTCCAAATGGATAGCTCTGCTGAGAAAGGATTTTTAGTCAGGAAATGCAGGCTTTGGCTGGCAAGTGCTCCACTTGGGTTGCATTCTAAAATATTTACTTATAACATGCAAGATAGTGACGGAGTGACCAGATTAATTGTACTGCACTTGGGAGATATTTTAATTGCTGTGCTATCCAGATTTTTTTTCAAATAGTTTTTGGCTATAGATGGTAGTCTCATCACTACTGGAATCAGCTTCTGTGTCACAATATCTTAATGCATTTCCCTTCTCTACCATGCCTAATAATGAAGTCTGGCACAAAAATCATTCTCTGGGACTTTGCCAGAAAAAAATAAGTTTTTAATTAATATTTCAAGGGGGGTAGAGAACTAAAAATGGAATGCTGACATGGTGTAATTGTTTTTGAGGTTTGTGTTATGTTGCCAGGGCATGAGAAAAGAGCCTGAGGATACTTCCTTCCAATTACTTATCTCCAGGCTGGTTTCATTGAAAAATTGGATTGATATCTCATGGAAAGAAACTTTAAGGGGTTTGCTGCTGCATTCCTTATGTGCTGCCTCTGAACCCATTCAAAACTGCAGATGCTCTTGCCCCACAACCCTGCTAAAAGTCACAGGCCACAGCTGCTATCACAGCCCATGGTTGAAGAGTGAACCGGTCATTTTCAGTTTTCTGGCTGCAGTAAGTTTCAGGGTATAGCCCAAAAGTTTTGGGTGCACAAGGAATGCAGGATGGGGACTATGATTTGTACCCAAGATTTTGCAGCAATTTAAATGGAAACCAAACCAACTGTGTGTTTAAGGAGAAGAGTCATCTACTTGCAAGAAAAGAAGACTTGGAAGTTGGTTTAAGTTGGGTAGAGAATGGGTGGTAGGCAGGGGAGTTCTCCCCAGCCAGTGAGGTGGAGGCAGGTATGTCCCATATTCTAGGCAATGGGACAATAAATCAGATCAAGTGACCAGGATTAATAGGTAGAGATTTTGGGTAATAATACTGAAGTAACATCTGGGAAGTGTTGAAGTCTAATGGTTAGAATGCAGCATGAGGAACAAAGGATCCTGAGTTCTAATCCTGGCTCTACCCAGTTACTTATTGTATGACTTTGAGTAAATTACATGGGACCCAATCTGGCAGTCAGTGGGAGATTTGCAGGATCAGACCATGTAAGATCTTTGTGCCTCAGCTGACTCATCTGTAAAATGGGGGATGGAAGTGTCTGTTGTAAGTGGAGGTAGCATGTGGAAGTAGATCCGGAGTAGGTTTGGGTTTGAAGCCAAGCTAGAGGTTGGCTTCTGGTATGGGGGTGGTAAGATGACAAGAAAGTGCATAAGGATCTCAAACTGATACCAGGCCAGTTCTGGTTTTAGATCTAAGCCCAAATTGTAGGGGCAGGTTGGGATCTGGTCAGGTTTAAAATTAGTCGTGTTTGGGTTTAAAGATCCGGGTTAGGCCTGCCTTGAGTTGTCAGGATTAGTTAACTCGCAGTGATTGTGGGTTGGAAAGCATTATGGGTCAAATCCTGTGGCTGTAGCAGATCCACAATGTGGCAGAAGTACCTCCATTGAAGTTGTTGGAGCTAGGCCAGTTTACACCGGCTGAGGATCTGGCCTGGGATAGTTCATAGCAGTGGAGCTGAAGATGAGGGCGAGAACCCGAGGATCATTGGAGGCTGTGCAGCTGAGTTCTGCAGCGGCTTTCTCTGCAGGGGTTCCTGGGTGGGCAGGGGAAGGGATACATGGCCAGTGGGTTTGTGAACTTTCCAGGTCCACTGGATTGCAACTCCACAGGGGGGCTGAATGCAAGAGGATGTATCAGTAATGGTAGCTGAGGTCAAATTGCACAGGTGTCCTGTGCCCTATATTGTGGGTAGGGAAGGATTCTGTTCCCTTCCAAGCACGGCACTTTCCTTTAACTTTAGCTTTGCTGGAGACATGAGAATTTGGCCCTACGTTATTAATTACTTAGAGCCCCGATCCCGCGAGTACTGAGTGTGCTCAACTCCCATGTCAGGTAACCAGCTGATGTACAGCACTGTAAGGGTATATGGCATTCTCCCCTTTTACTCCTCTTCCCTGTCCAGGATCTCTCTTCTAATATGCCCCCATCCCACCAGAGCTGACTCTGACTTTCACAAAGTCCAAATCGCCACTCGAGGTCCCAAACTGACAGCTGGTTCAGCATCATCTGGCATTAGGTTCCCTGTCGCTGACACAGATCAACCAAATAACAATTGGATGCATCGGAGAGATGATTTTAATAAAAAGAAAATCCTCTCACAGTAGTTAGATTTTGTTTTGCTTTATGGCTTTAGTGTTGCAAAAACAAACGGTGCAATTGGGAAGAAAAATACATGCAGAGAACCTGTACAAAGAGGATGTGATTACATAACTGTGATTTTAAAATAATCCTTGTCTATGTTGTCCTATTTCACTTGTCATGATTTTATCCGATTGATTACTTTTTCAGCTGGGATGGTGCAACTAGCCTGGTCAGTCTCACATTTAGTTTATAGTCCTTTTTACTTTCTGGTTCTCCTGCAGTGTCACAACAGGGTCGTGTGTGGGATCATAGCATGTCAGGGCCCTGTTTTAACATTTGCTTTTAAAGGTTTGATAGCATCCCTTTAATAAAATACTGAACCACACTTTACCTTAATGCACTAGTCTACCAGGGAATAATGAAATTATAGTGGCTTGATCAGAGAACTGGGAACCCGGTCGCTGGGATCTAATGCAGGCACTGACTTTGAATCTGGGATTTTCTGAGGATATTCCAGGGACATAAGTACCCAAACCCTAACTCCCTTCGGTTCTTTTGAAAATCCCAGCCTTTCTTTCTGCTTCAGTTTCCCCATCTAGAAAAAGGGGGATATTAATATTATAGTCAGGGATAATGTGAGGATTAATTAATTGGCTAATGTTTGTAACACGGGTCCAAAGGGTGCTGTGGGTGCTAAATATCACTATGATGAATGGTTCACGCTAAAGTTAGGGGCAATTCCCCGTTTAGTAGGCCAACAAACTCCCAGAATACAAAGGAATCCAAAAAAAGCAGAAGTTAAATAATTGCAGCACTTGTAATTTTTTAGTCGGAAATGGCTGAGGACACGATACTTCTCCCATTGAAATCAACTGGAGCATGATCCTGGTCAGTAACATCCAAAGAGTGTTGTGGGTGTTTTCTCCTTTATCCCTTGATATGAAGCAGAAACACCAGCCAGACAGATCTGAAAAGCATCACGGGGCTTCGTTGCCCAAAATAGCATTGCTCTTAATTAGCTCTAACATGACCCCATATAACCTCGGGGCAAAAGCTTTGGAAATGAGAGATCTCGGGTTCTGCAGCTTGAAAGCACATCCAGTGGGGAGTCTAACACTAGAGGGAGTGTGGACATTTAATAAAATAAAGTGAAATGCTGCACAAATGGGGAGGGGGCCAGAGGGGGCTGTAAAATACATTATGGAAGATGGATGTTGCTAAAATATTAATACTGGAAATTCACTTGGCATCGTTGACTCAGTGCAACTCCAGCTGTAAGAGGCTTCCTTTACACAGTGAGGTGAATAGTCTTAGCCCACGCCATAATCGAATGCTTTATGCTTTCATCTAGGACCCATTCTACTGTTGCTTCTGCTCTCTTTTCCCCTTTGGTTTCTCTTTAATTACTGCCTGAGCCTGGAGATAGGATCTTGGTTGCTTGGGAGGCTCATCTGCTGCTGCTGACCACAACCCTCACCTCCAGCCTGAACCCTCTGCCTGCAAAATCCCTAGCATCTCCACAGCAGCTGCCTGTGATTGGATTGGAAAAGGGATGCGGTTAACTCTTGGAGCAGGGGAGGCAAATCTCCCAGTCCTAGACTGGAGCAGTGAAGTCAGCTCATTCTCACTCCTTCATGCCAGCCTGTAACCCTCCTCCCCCTGCTATCAATCAAGTGAGGACCCTCTGACCCACATACTCTCCTGGCTCCCTGAAATGTACTCCTTTGTCTCTTCCCGGCAGGCAGAAAGATTCTTAACCTTCACCCTCGCTTCTTTGCTGAGTGTCACTGCTGGTCACTTCCTCTACACTTCCCATCACTCCTGGTCTAGCCCCTCTTCTGTGCAAGTGTAACCCACTGGTGAGTGTGTGTTATAGGTCTGCCTCTGTGCCTGGTCCACACAGCCTAGGAGTCAGGGGACTTCAGCTCACGCTGTAGCTACTCATGCTTTTAGCTCTGGAGGACTCTGGTTCAATCCCCAGTGTGCTGGCCACGATGGGGTCATTACACAAGCCTCTCCTGTCTGTAGCATTCCGCTCCCCTTCCCTCTGAGGGCAGGTCTACACTGGCAGCGGCATGTTGAGTACGGATGCTGCCCGCCCCCCTAGCAGGGGTATAAATAGCAGCGTAGATGGTAAGGCACTGCGTAGGTCCACAGGATATGTACCTTACATGGCTCACTGTGCACCCAAGTGGTGCATCTCCCATCCACACAGCTATTTTTAGTAGGGTAGTTTCCCGCTGCTTCCCTGCTGCCGAAGCCTTTGACCACCGGGGGAGAGACTCCAGCTGCTCTTGCTGCCAGAGCCTTTCCCTGCTGCCGTTCACTGGCACATGTGATTACACGCAGCAGTGTGGATACAGCCTGCCTTTCACTGTGGCATGTAGCTACCCATACCCTACATGCCATTGCCAGTGTAGACCAGGCCAGGGTGGGGGTTGGGATGGGATCAAGGGCTAAGACTGGAATTACTCACATCCACTTGAAACTGCAGAGGGAATCCGGGGAGGCAGAAGCTCATTACCTCATTGTAATTCAACCAGGGGAATAATACTACTAACTCAGGCTGGGCCTTGTGGTTAAAACACTGGTGTGGGCAGTGGGAGATCTGCGTTCAAGTCCAGTCACTCCGTCTGTGGTGGCCCAGTTCCCCCTCTGCAAAAGGATGATAATTCCCTCCCTTACAGGGCTCTTGCCAGACTGAAATGAATTAGTTTCGTATTGTTTGTAAAGCAACGTGAGAGTGTCAGATGGAAGGGGCTGTATGAATATAAAGCATTATCGTATTACTCTTGGAAACAGTGCTGCGTGGTCGCTAATGCTCATACATGGTGGAGCCCTTGGAACATCTCATTGCCTAAGGGAAAAGAAAGCAACGGATGGAACTGGCCACTTGACATCAGCTATGTCTGAAGGGAGGCTCCAGCAGGGCTTTAAGCAATAGCGAAAGCACCGAGGAACCATTGTCATTTGTACCCATGCTTGCCACATGCACCGAAGGGGTTTTTGTGGGGCTCCTTGAACACAAAGATAAACATTTAAAGGCACACTTCACAAAGGGTGCTTCTATTGCGGGGGTGAGGTCCCTTTGAACCGCTTCCAGTTGATCTTGGCTGCCAGTCCAGCACTTTAGAGGTGATAGAAAATACTGCAGAAATAAAATTTAGCTCTTTTATGGTCCTTTTCATCCAGAGATCTCAAAACTCTTTACAAAGGAAAGTCAGTGGCATTTTCTCCCATTTTACAGATGGGGAAACAGGCACACTGTGGCAAAGTGATTTGCCCAAGCCTCACCTAGCTGGCCAATGGCAGAGCCAGCAACAGAACCCAGGTCTCCCACACCAGTTCCTTACCCACTGGACCTCACTACTTCCCAGAAAAATATAGCTTATTCTAATACAGTTTTAAACTCACTCAAGTTTTGAGCTTGTGTTCCACTTACAAGAGATTGAGTGAAAAGGGGAGAAGGAAGGAGGGGAAAGCTAGGATGAAAAGTGGAACCAAGAGTGGGCAGAATAAGACTGTCTGTACTAGAAAGTTGCACTGCGTCAACTAACATAATTTTAAAATTGATCTAGTTAAATTGGTGTGAACCCCTGACTTAAAACTGATGTAAGTGCATCTGCGTCAGAGGCTGGCATCCTTTCAACTAAATCACTTTTCAAATCAAGTTAGTTAAATGGGTGCCATTTTCTGGTTTGGACAAGGCCTAAGAAACATATGCAGAGAGACTGTGGAAAAGGGAGCAGGTAGGTAGAAAGCAGAGCGTCCAAAGGAAACATACTCACAGTAGAGGGGTCACCTGCTTGTATGAGAACTGAGCCTATAGGAGGTTTCTCTAAAAAGGATGCTTGTTAGCTAGTGATTTTGAAAGTAATGGAAATTCTGTGGGCACATGGAAATCCCAGGGGATTAAGTTACAGGAAATAAAGTTGAATGGACTCAAACTGGTTTTGTGAGCCCACAAAATAATTTGTGAGGCTTTTCCCACAGGCAGTGTGTGTGTTTCCACTCCAGGTGCTGGGTGAATGTCAACTAATCCAGCCTCACAACAGTCCTTTGACGTAGGGAGGTATCATTGCGCCCATGTGACTGGCCAACTGAGGCAATGCGGGGCTCAAAGGTCAGATTGTCTCTGGGCACAAGGGCTGGAGAGGCAGTGCGAAGAACTTCCTTATTTCTTGTATCTTTGTGCCGGGGCTGGACAGAATCCACTGGGGAGCACTGTACCTGCTCCCTTCTAGCATGCCCCTCTCTGTGTGCCTGCTGTCTGAAAAGGGAAGGTGTGGGGGACTCTGCCCCCTCCCCACCATCTGGCTGACAGACTGGACCCTCTCCAAAGGTGATGGAGCTGCTGCGCTGGCTTTTTCATCCCCAGAGGAATGTGGACTGACTTCACACCCAGCACGCAGGGCAGACTCTAGCTGTAAGTGGTTTGCCCATGGACAAACAGCAAGTCGATGGCAAGAATAGATCACCTAAGGTCTGCTTCCCAGTGCCCTGGCCTAATCTATAGGATTGGAAGGGTGTGCAAGCGAATAGGGCACTGGCCTGAGACTTGGGAAGACCTGAGTTCACTTTCTAGCTCAGCGACACCTTCCCTGCGTTATCCCCATTTTACAGATCCTTCCCTACCTCTCAGGAGTGCTGTGCTGATGAAGGCCCTATGAGCACTTAGGGCTTGGCTGCACCTAAAATGCTGTAGTGCTTCCGTGAAGACGCTACCTATGCTAACGGGAGGAGCTCTGGCATCAGCATAGGTACTCTGCAGTAGCTAGGTCAATGGGAGAATTCTCCTGTTGATGGGTGCTGTCTACACAGGGGGCTAGGTTTGTTTAACAGCATCACTCAGGGGTGTGGATTTTTCACACCCCTGAGCGACATAGTTATAGCCACCTAATTTCCTAAAGTAGACCAGGCCTTAGATTAAGCGACAGGCCAGAAGCTTCACCACTCAGTGTTGGGGCCAGTTTTTCAAAAGAACTCAAAGGGCTTGTCTACAAGGGAACATTATGCTGCTGTGAGCTAAGGTGTGAATTTAAACCACTCTAGTTATACCGGTATAACTCCCTGTGATGGGTTGTGCACCCCACCCAAGGCCTGAAGGGGTTAAGGTGGCCAGGTGGGCCAATTAACTGCCTGGACTGCACCTGGAGGATGAGCCAGGGAGCAAGGACTAATTAGGGATGAGGTTTAGCTGGGCAGGAACAGGAGGGATTTGTATAAAGGTCAGTAGCTGAGAGTAGCTAAGGGCTTCAGAGAATGAGGCTGCAATCACTCTCAGGATGAGAGAAGACAAAGTAGCCCAGGGATACAGCAATAAGGGTTAGGATGGTGCAGATTTGGCTCCTGATTAGAGGGTTCCTGAGCTGGAGCCTGGAGTAGAAGTCCCACCTGGGTTCCCCTACCAGCCGCTGGGGAAGTAGCACTGTTGGGGCAGTGAATGAGAAGACTGCCTGAGCTTACTGGTAAGGAAAAACTTTGATACCCCGGAAGGGGAGGAATACAGGGCCTCACTGGAGAGCCAAGGCACGAAGCAGGAGCAGTTGAGTTCTCACTGATGGAGTTCAACCACAGGAAGAGGTATTCACCTGGCTAATTCCTGAATGTGGCCAGAAGGTGGTGCCACCCAGTGGTGAGTAGAGCACCCTGTGACCATGGGCAGTGCATGAAACCCCCCACTTTGATGAGGCTAGCCCCTGGCCCTGCTCCTTCTACCTCCCCCTTTGCCTGCTGGTCCCACGGCTGGAGGAGCCTGCCCTGGCTGGCCAAAGCAGCGGCCTGCCCACTCCAGCTGAGCCTCTGCCGGCTTCAGGGGAGTGAGGGTGGGGCCTTGGGGCAGAGTTTGGGTGGGGCTATGGTCTGGGATTGAGGCGGTTTAGCCTCCCCTGCCCTATTATACTCACCACCCATGCCTGTGATGCTCCCCATCTGGACACTCTTATTCTGATTAATTCATGTCACTTTTGAAGGGGTTTAAGTTAACCCCCCAAAGCCACTCTGGCTCTGAAATAAGAGTGTTCACACATGGCGTTATACCCGTATAACTAGAACAGCTTAACGATACCAGTATAATTATACCAGTTAGACCAGTATAACTTTCCTGCGTAGATAAGTCCATAGTTGCAGAAGAGCTCAGACATTGGGTGTTGAACTTTTGTAACAGTTCTGGCCATGCTTTTACAGTAGGGGCTGCTGAGCTGTTCTGAAACTCTCTCCCGACTGTTTGGTGCAGAGCACTTGATGATCTGTCCCAAAATGTCCACCCAGCCTCAAAGATTAAAATAAATACATACAATTAAAAGTCCAGCATGGAGCAGGACCCAGTTGACTTGATCGTTTTCAAGGCTGTATTTTCATCAGCCGCCTTTGGACACTCTGCTGCTTTAATCAAGTCACGATAGCTGCCAATGTCACACTTCCAATTTTCATGTACCATGGATCTTTGTTCCAGGCCCCAAATTTACTCTGGTCTATGCTCATTCTTGTGTGACAAGTGGAGAAACCTGCCTTTTCAGGTGGTGAGAGGGGTGATGTTTTGGTGACTACTAGAAGGTAAGCAGCTTATCAGCAATAAAGTCACTGTGTGTGTCTTTTATTTTAAAGATGTGTAGAAATCCATTATAAAATATATGGCTAGTTCTAGGCTATATAATAGTGACTGCTAGTGAGCAACTTTTACCCCTAGTGATACCCATGCAGCTGAGAAGAATCTGGTCCTTGTGTCTCTCTTGCTCCTCTATCTTATTTAAATTTCGGCCAATGGGAATACAATATGCAGTTGAACCAAGGAAGATGACAAGAAATGGGGGGGGGAGGGGGGGAGGAGAGGGAGCAAAGAGGGTAGAGAAGTGCAAAATAATTTGGTGATTAGCTGGGGTCTGATGCCACAGCCTTGGCTCATGTGAGCCAAAGGCTTGCCTGGGGATGGCCAGTGGGAGCAGGTCTCTGGATAGCATTGGCATTTAGGGCTATAAGTAGAAGGAAATAACTAATTGTAAGCTCTTTGGGGCAGGGCTTGTTGTATCTTTATGTGTGTGCAGTGCTTAACTCAGATCCCTGGTGGGGAACTCTTAAGTGCTACTGAATTACAAATTATCAGAGGCAGTGCTAGCCCATTGGGGGCCCTAAGAGGAATATTTCCCCCCACATAATAAAAAGTGAATGAGGGCCCCCTTGAGCTGCTTGGAGCCCTAAGCAATTGTTTAGTATGCTTACGCCTAGCACCAGCTCTGCAAATAATAACCACCATGTAACTGTGGAGATTCTTGTTCACATGCACCGAGTTTGAAGGCAGCACATTACCAGCAACACTGTGCAGTCCCCGCTCTCCCCCCCCCCCCCCCACTCTCCCGTGGATCAAAGATCAGAGAGAACTGTTAGGATCAGATGGCTGGGATCCTTCCTGTGATGGGTTACCCCTCACTCTAGGGCATAACCTGATAACGGGGTACCACTGAGCCTGCCTGTTCCACCAGCCTGGGCTCCCTTACACTGTCCTGCTGAGCCAGGCCCTCAAACCTCCTCCAGCACACACCAGTAGGGACACACCCAACTGCAGAAACACAGACACTGAAGTCAGCTCTGCATGGGAAGACTCTGCTAAGGAGCTACCCAGTACTTGAATGCACACACCCCTCTGGAGTGCAAACCCACAATTGTCTTGTCTTGCACAGTTCTCTGTGCAAGACATAAGCTCGTGAAATTCGCTCCCTCCCTCAATGTGGAGGAAGACCTGCACAGCCTTTTGTCCCCCCAGTTATGAATTCAAGAAACTGATTTTAGAGAAAACAAGTTCATGTCTACAAAAGACAGACTTTAAGTAAATAAGGGATAGCAAACAATTACCTAGCAAATGAAACAAACACATAAGCTGTCAAAGTTCCTTTCCCCCTCTGAACTCTAGATATGGGGACCTGCATGAAAAACCCCCTAAGCTTATTTTTACCAGCTGAGGTTAAAACTTCCCCAAGGTACAAACTATTTTTGTCCCTGGATTTTATTGCTGCCACCACCAAGCGTCTATCAAAAATAAGAGGGAAAGAGCCTGCTTGGAAACTTCTTTTCCCCCCAAAATCCCCACAAACCCCTTTTCCTTGGGAAGGCTTGATAAAATTCTCACCAATTTAGGAAGTACACATGCAAATGCAGACTGCACAATAAAACACGTAAGAGAGTACATCGCTACATGACTTTTGCTTTGCTCCCAAATGAGTCTGTTATCAAGTCTCACGCTTCAGAGTCTACACTGATCAGTGGGTGGTAGTGGGGGTGTCAGGAAATATTATTTTTCCCACTTTTGGTGGTGGTGATGGGGCAGTTGCAATGCATATTTGGCTAGGTACTCGAGCTGGGGGAATGGACAGGGAATCTATTCCTTATCTCTACCATAGACTTCTCTGTGTGACAGCGAATGAATCCATTCATCACTCTGTGCCTCAGTTTCCTTGTCTGTATAATGGGGATGAAAATGTTTACATACTCTTGTTTCAGGGAACTGAGATCTATGGGGAGAAAGCAATATATAGGGCCTGATGCAGGGCCAAAATTATCAAGATCATGCAGGCTTGGCGTTAAGTACATGAGTTCTCATTGACTTCAATGGATCTGTTTAGTCACTTAAAGTTTGGCATGGGCTTAAGTACTAGAGGCCTGGGCAAAAATTGCCAATTCATTTTTTTACAAGAAATTTTGAAAATTTTTCAGTTTTTATGAAAAGCCAAAACTAAACATTGAAAAGAACTTGGGTTTTCAGAACCGGTTTTCAGTTTACATTATTTTTTCTGTAAAAATGTTCAGGGTTTGAAAAGTGAAATTTTTAAAAATGTAAAGACTATTTTTAGCAAAATTCACTTTTTCCCTTTGAAATGGGAAAATTTCAATGAAAACAAATTCTGTAATTTTTTCCCCTCAAAGCCATTTTTCACCCCCAAAATAAATTTCAGTGAAAAACGGTTAACCAGTTGTGTTAAATAACCTTGTTAAAATGGGGCCGGAAGGTCCTTTGAAATCAGGGGGAGTCCTACCATTGTCTTCAATGGGCATTGGATCACTGTGCAGAGGAGGCTGTGTGGCATAATAGACCGCTGGCCTGGGACACAGCAGATTTGGGTTCTATTTCTGTCTTTGTGAGTGGCTTGCTGGGTGACCTAGGGCAAGTCACTTGACTGTCCTATGCCTCAGTTTCTCTATCTGTGAAATGGGGCATCATGGTGCAGTTGGCCCACCTGTAAGGTGAGTCAGGGCCCCATCTACACATGATGGGCTTCTTTAAGGAGAATGAGCCCATTTTGGCCCACCTGTAAGTTAACTGCCTAGGCTGCTGTTTGGCAGTTAACTAATTAATGGGCACCTGAGCCCAATAAAATGTTCCCAGATTTCAGGGGAGAATGCTCCTGGAGAGAGGAGGCTTCTCAGGGAAAGAGCCCTTGAAAAACAGAGCAGGAGAACTCCCAAGAAGGACCTCACTGGGGATAGTACGCACACCTTTACCTGGGGATAATGCTGGTTACCTCCTGATGGAAAAACACTCTGTAAGAGGTTGGTGTTGATGTTACGTCTTGTACTAAGATGCTTTTTCTTTGTCATCCTTCCGTGGTGAATCAGGAGTTGGCCACTGTTGGATGCAGGCAATGCTGTGATCTGTTCTTAGGTCCTACATTCCTAATCTTTCCCCAGGTCTGGTCACCGCAGCATAACAAAGTTCTGAATGTCCCTAGCCAGCCGGTGGCTACTCAGTCCACAGGGATTCGTGGTCTAATAGCTGCTACGTAAACATTACAGTGAGAACTCAATTTCTGATACAATATTTAAAGTGTAATTTAATCTCAAACCTGGGCAAAGTGCAGGACTGGGGATTTTTTTGGAGGGGGAGTCCTCTCTGGTTGTTTAAAATGAATTGGCTCTCATGAAATATTTAGCCTTTAAACAACAAATTGAATATATGGTGAATTGCATTTTATTTATTAACGGCTTTGCAAGGAGATTTGCGGGGAGCTCTGCAGAAGTGTGTTCTGTTGTGCTATTGCAAAATGTAGTAATGACTGTAATATTTTGATGAATTATTAATAGGCGTCGTGCCGGCAGCAGTACATAGGTGACAGATTTCAAAATTGCTTTTTGTTTTGGGAGGGGAACGTGGTGTTCTGTCGGGGGTTTGTGTGGGTGGTTTTTGTTGTTTGCTTTTAAAGCAAGGACAAAATAAGTGCAGGCAACCTGGCAACATGATATTGTTTCTTTCTTTTTTTTTTCACCTGCCTTCTCCCTTCCGCCACCCTCACCCCACCCTAAAAAGGCCTAAGATACAATTAAAAGGGGCTGCTTGCCGCAATGCTATTCCTCTTTCTCTACTGCAGCTAAATCTGATTGCAAAACAATCGGTAATACTCCGAAGGAGCAGTCCGCGTCCCCATCCCCCCGCACTAGGGTTGCCAACCCTCCCGGAGTGTCCTGGAGTGTAAAGATTGTCCTATGATGAAACCTCCAGGAATACATCCAGCCAAAACTGGCCACCCTACCCCCCCACAATCCTCTATCTTCCTTGCTCGGTGAGGCTACTGCTATGTTACCAAGAGGCAGTGTGTAGTGTCTGCGCTGCTGTGTGTGCGTTCCAGTCCGTGACGCGGTAGTGCAATGGTACAGCATAGGCAAGCAGAGACTGCAGCTAATTCAACAAAACGCTGATTGTTTTGTTGTTAGCTTGTACTCCTGTGGCTGATCTTCACCTGTGGCTTTCTCTCATCAAAAGAGATTTGGGGCTTTCTGGGAGAAGGACTGTCTTTTTCCAACTTTTTTGACCAGTGTGAAACCTAATGGGAACCTGACCCTTGATTGGGAACCCTTGGTTGCTACTGGGAGCAGAAGTCCCATCACTCGGGTCATTTAGAGATAGGCACCAGCTATATTGTAGGGAACAATTCTGAGACAGGGCAAGGTTGCCTTCATTCTATGAGCTGGAACTTGGGTGTAAACTGGAGTGGGTTCAGAGAAGAGCCACAAGAATGATTAAAGGATTAGACAACCTGTCTCAGAGTGATAGACTCGGGAAGCTCAATCTGTTGACAAAGAAGAGGTCAATGACTTGGTTACAGTCTACTAATATCTACATGGAGGATAAATATTTAATAATGCACTCCTCAATCTAGCAGAGAGAGGTAGAACACTGGCCAATGGCTGGAAGTTGAAGCTAGACTAATTTAGCCTGGATTAACAGCAAGAGTAATTAACCAGTGGAACAATTTACTGAGGATTGTGGTGGACTGTGCATCGCTGACAACTTCTGAACCTAGATTGGTTGTTTACAAGATCTTCTCTAGGAATTACTTTGGGGAAGTTCTTTGGCCTGTGTTATACAGGAGGTCAGACCCGATGATCAGGATGGTGCCTTCTGGCCTGGGAATCTCAGAATCTGTGGTTCTGACACTATTACTCACCATGGAAGTACCTTATTCTGAGAGGTCTGACTGAATTTGATGGGGCCACTTGTGGAGTAAGGTGCTATTCACCATAAGCAAAAGGTATCGGAATCTAGCCCTCTGATTCCAGTATTAAAACTGAGTCACATCCTCAGGAGGAACATTATTATTATTATTTATTACTATTTATTAAATTTATTTGTATTCCTGGAGCACCTATAGGCCAGTGGTGGACCAGGACCCAATTGTGCTAGGTGCTGTACAAACACAGAACAAAAACATGGTCCCTGCCCACAGGGCTTACAACAGCACTGTCTCCTCCTCCCCCATTCACAGCTGCATGATGCAGGTGTGTAAGTTTTGGGGAAAGGAAGGTGTGTTGTGGTGATGTGCCTCACTTTTTAGCAGGAAAGTAATAAGAGAGATGCAGTGGCTTTAAAAGGCAGCTGAGACCTCAAAACACTATAAAGCACTGGGGGCTCAAGATGGCCAACTCTCTTGCTCTGATTTACACTGGTGAAAATGAATGACTCCATTGATCTTAGCGGGATTTCACAGGGGCAGCTGGGAGAGTTTGGCCCTACATCCTATCTTTTCCAGCGGCAACTCTCATTTCCAGGTTTTTTCCTAGTCCAGACTCTCCCAGCACAGGAGGGAAGGACGAGATGACTTCTTGAGGTCCCTTCCCTACATTTCTACAATTGTATCTACATAAATGGGGATCTTTGTTTCTTAGGATTTAAGACCTAGCACAGCTCGTTCTGTGCTAGGTCACCTGAGTCCACTAGGGACCCAACATTGCTAGCCTGAGTGGGAAAGATGCTCAGACACTACTGAGACTGGTGCCAGAGCAAAACCGTAAAGTGGGGCGAGGCCTCATGGTATGATGGCATCTCAATGAATTGCCCTGCGGTGTTCCGTGCAGTGGGTGGATGACCTGGCAGGGAGCATGAGCAATGAGCTAGGGCAGAGCGTGCCCTATGGAGTGGAATTTTCTCCTTGGGCCTGTCCCTAAAGGCAGCGGGAGTTGTTGTGGGTTTCACATCATATCTCCAGATCAGTCCCTTAGTTCCAAATTATGCTCCCTTCCCCCCCGCTGTCTTCCATGACTGTGGTTGGTCCCAACCCACAGGAACTAGTGGGGTTCTGCTGTACGCTGGGGGGAGAGCTCTTGTGCCTGGTGCATCTCAGCTCTTGGTAGAGCAGTGGGGTGCAGCTCTAGGGAGGGTGGTACAGGCAGCGGGTGTGGCTGGAGGCAGGTACTTGGGCCATAAGGGTTAGATGCCGTGGTGAGGGTTGCCAGGGGAAACCCAGACAGGTTGGAGCAGCAGCTATGGAGAAGCTTAGTTAGCTCCAGCTCTGTGGACCAGGAGGGAGGGTAACTCACTGCTTTGCTTTTGCCCAGCTCCCCGGAGCCTTGCTGAGTTACTGTGACTGTGCTCAGTGAAGAACGGAGCTGCCCACCTGCTCTGTGGTGTTTCCCTCCTGGAGCCTGTTGCACCTGTGCTCTGCAGCCTGCACTAGCTTCCAGCTGGTCCCCGGGTTCAATCCTAGGGGCTGGATTTGTGGGGCATTAGTTGGTGTAGATCCTGGTAACTCTGGAGGCTGCCAGTTTCTTTGTGCCCCATTCTGGTGACTGAGATCAGCTGGGCTTTTTTGGGGGGCAAGGGGGGTGATGTGTCTGGTTTTGCTTTCTATTCATTCATTAATGAGCACTTACGTTGTACCTGAATACGCTCTATGATTGTACCAAAACACCACCCACATAAATAATAAAAGCTGCTGCAGCAGGTAGATTGTCAGCCAAATTCTGACAGGCACATCCTGTTCTTGTCCCCTGGAAACCCAGGCTACAAGCCCTATGTGAGAGAGGTATTGCTGTGGGGGAAATCTCGAGACGAGGGTGGGGTTGTGTCCGAGTTCTGAGCCAGACCTGCAGTGCAGATTGTTTCTGCTTCTGGCTGGGGGCTGTGCGTAGGTCGGGGAGGATGCCAGCTCACAGAAATGCTACTTTTGCAGCTGGTGGGTGTGCCCATCAGGAGGTGGTTCTGACACTTTCTCTACACAGGAGTAAGGAAAATAACGATATTTTAAAACCAATTAAAACGTGACCCTCAAAATTGCATGCTACAGTATCCTATGGACTCAGTCAAGACCCTGTGATTTTTGTTCATTCTAAATAATTCTATGGAGCTGTCCATCGAGCCTCACCACAGTGCTCGGAGCTAGGCTGGTGGTATCTCCCTCCCATTTTACAGAAGAGGAAACTGATCCACGAGGGACTCTGCAGCTACGTTTTCAAAAGCAGCCAGTGATTTGGGCAGCTACAGGTTTTGGGTGCCCAACTTGAGCTAATTCTCTTGAGCCCCCCTGGCTCTCATTGCCTTTAGCTGGAATTGTGGGGCCCTAAGTGTCTAAAGTTGGGCACCTTAATAAATGAGTCATCCAAAGTCAGTGGCCACTTTTGGCCTTGGTAGCTTGTCCAGGAAGCCTGGGCAGAGAGGGAGATAGAACCTGCAATCTCATGGACATCATCTCGGTCACCTGACCAGGGTTTTGGAATGTCCCAAGAGCCTGTCCCTAGAGAATCCATCTCAAATTGTACATGGAGCCCCCCACGTACTGGGATGGGACTTTAGGCACTTAGGCGGGACTAGGCAAATGTTCATGCAGTGCATATGTGATATCAGTAAAGCTCAGCTTCTTCTCTTGCTGTTTAGTCTCAGAGCCTTCTAAGGAGTTTGCTAGGGCACATGAGAACCAGCTCTCCTGATGCCCAGGTCTGCACTCTCCCAACAAGCCCACCCATGTGAATGGCTAATGCAGAGATAAAGCAACACTAAGGAAAAAGTATCTTTTGATTCCAGTGATTCCTTCCCCCCCACCCCCAGCCCTTTCAAATGAAGTAGTAAGCTTATGAGAAGCCCCCTAATTCTTGATTTGTCATCTCAGTACAGGATGGTGGCAGTGGGTGAGCTATCGACTCTCCCCTCAGTCATCTAAGACATTGCTCTGGAGCCCCCAATTAATGCACTTGTCCAATTACCCCCTTGCTTTCTGGTAGGCCTTCTGTGGGTTGCCAGGCAACTGGGAAAGGATTGCTAGGTGGGCATATTTGTTATTAGCAACCACTGTTTTCTTTCTTCTGCCTTCTCCTTTCCTGCTTTGTGTTGATCATCTTAATTGTAAAATTAACTAAAGTCCAAAGAGTCTCTTCTGTTTTTTTTTTTCCTGGTGTTTGAGATGGGCACTAGGATGCAGGAAATGTTTGGATGCACACCCATGCTGCCTGATAAATTAAGAGCCCTATAAGGATGACTGAGTAGGAAGGAAAAACCATCATCGGAGTGTCTTGGACAAGGGCTAAAAATCTCTAACCAGGCTTCTAGTGGAGGAGCCTAGGTAATAAAATGGAGGAACTAGAGATACTGGTGCAGGAAGTGAAACCAGATATTATAGGGATAACAGAAACATAGTGGAATAAGAACAGGAGGACTTGTGGCACCTTAGAGACTAACAAATTTATTGGAGCATAAGCTTTCGTGGGCTATGGCCCACTTCATCGGATGCATAGAATGGAACATATAGTAAGATATACATACAGATAAGTTGGAAGTTACCATGCAAACTGTGAGAGGCTGCAATTTTGCAGCAGAAAAGCTTCAAAAACAGACTCGAAAGAGAAACTGCTGAGCTCGAATTAATATGCAAACTGGATACCATTAACTTGGGTTTGAATAGAGACTGGGAGTGGCTGGGTCATTACACATTGAATCTATTTCACCATGTTAAGTATCCTCACACCTTCTTGTCAACTGTCCAAATGGGCCATCTTGATTATCACTACAAAAGTTTTTTTTCCTCCTGCTGATAATAGCTCATCTTAACTAATTAGCCTCTCACAGTTTGTATGGTAACTTCCAACTTATCTGTATGTGTGTATATATCTCTCTCTCACTATATGTTCCATTCTATGTATCCGATGAAGTGAGCTGTAGCTCATGAAAACTTATGCTCTAATAAATTTTAGTCTCTAAGGTGCCACAAGTCCTCCTGTTTTTGCGGATACAGACTAACACGGCTGCTACTCTGAAACCTGTTATTATAGTAGTCATGACTGGCATACGGGTAATGAAGGGTATGTGCTGTTTAGGAAAGACAGAAATAACCGCAAAGGTGGTGGAGTAGCATTGTATATCAATGATGAGGCAGACTGTAAAGAAATAAGAAGTGATGGAATGGATAACACAGAGTCTGTCTGGGCAAAAATCACATTGGGGAAGAAAGCTACTAGAGCCTGCCCTGGGATAGTGCTTGGGGTGTGCTATAGACTGCCAGGATCCGATGTGGATATGGATAGAGACCTCTTTAATGTTTTTAAAGAAGTAAATACTAATGGGAATTGTGTGATCATGGGAGACTTTAACTTCCCAGATATAGACTGGGGGACAAGTGCTAGTACTAATAATAGGGCTCAGATTTTCCTGGATACGATAGCTGATGGATTCCTTCACCAAGTAGTTGCTGAACCGACAAGAGAGGATGCCATTTTAGATTTGGTTTTGGTGAGCAGTGAGGACCTCATAGAAGAAATGATTGTAGGGGACAACCTTGGTTCAAGCGATCATGAGCTAATTCAGTTCAAACTAAATGGAAGGATAAACAAAAATAGATCTGTGACTAGGGGTTTTTGACTTCAAAAAGGCTAACTTTAAAAAAAAAATAGGAAATTAGTTAGGGAAGTGGATTGGATTGAAAAACTTGTGGATCTAAAGGCGGAGGAGGCCTGGAATTACTTCTCGTCAAAGTTGCAGAAGCTATCAGAAGCCTGCATCCCAAGAAAGGGGAAAAAATTCATAGGCAGGAGTTGTAGACCAAGCTGGATGAGCAAGCATCTCAGAGAGGTGATTAAGAAAAAGCAGAAAGTCTACAAGGAGTAGAAGATGGGAGGGATTAGCAAGGAAAGCTATCTTACTGAGGTAAGAACATGTAGGGATAAAGTGAGAGAGGCCAAAAGCCATGTAGAGTTGGACCTTGCAAAGGGCATTAAAAGCAATAGTAAAACATTCTATAGCCATATAAATAAGAAGAAAACAAAGAAAGAAGTGGGACCGCTTAACACTGCAGATGGAGTGGAGGTGAAGGATAATCTAGGCATGGCCCAATATCTAAACAAATACTTTGCCTCAGTCTTTAATGAGGACCTTAGGGATAATGGTAGAACAACAAATGGGAATGAGGATATGGAGGTAGATATTACCACGTTCAAGGTAGAAGCCAAACTTGAACAGCTTAATGGGACTAAATCAGGGGGCCCGGATAATCTTCATTCAAGGAACTGGCACATGAAATTGCAAGCCCATTAGCAAGAATTTTTAACGAATCTGTAAACTCAGGGGTTATACCGTATGACTGGAGAATTGCGAACATAGTTCCTATTTTTAAGACTGGAAAAGAAAGTGATCCGGGTAACTACAGGCCTGTTAGTTTGACATCTGTAGTATGCAAGGTCTTGGAAAAAATTTTGAAGGAGAAAGTAGTTAAGGACATTGAGGTCAATGGTAATTGGGACAAAATACAACATGGCTATACAAAAGGTAGATCGTGGCAAACCAACCTGATCACCTTCTTTGAGAAGGTAACAGATTTTTTTAGACAAAGGGAATGCAGTAGATCTAATTTGCCTCGGTTTCAGTAAGGCATTTGATACAGTTCTACATGGAGAATTATTAGCTAAATTGGAAAAGATGGGGCTTAATATGAAAATTGAAAGGTGGATAAGGAACTGGTTAAAGGGGAGACTATGGCAGGTCACACTTCCAGGTGAACTGTCAGACTGGAAGGAGGTTACTAGTGGAGTTCCTCAGGGATCAGTTTTGGGACCAATCTTATTTAATCTTTTTATTACTGACCTTGGCACAAAAAGCAGGAATGTGTGAATAAAGTTTGCAGATGACACAAAGCTGGGAGGTATTGCCAATACAGAGAAGGACCGGGATATCATACAGGAAGATCTGGATGACCTTGTAAACTGGAGTAATAGTAATAGGATGAAATTTAATAGTGAAAAGTGCAAGGTCATGCATTTAGGGATTAATAACAAGAATTCCAGTTATAAACTGGGAACGCATTACTTGGAAGTAACAGAGGAGGAGAAGGACCTCGGAGTACTGGTCGATCACAGGATGACTATGAGCCACCAATGTGATATGGCCGTCAAAAAAGCAAATGCGGTCTTGGGATGCATCAGGCGAGGTATTTCCAGTAGAGATAAGGAGGTGTTAGTACCATTATACAAGGCACTGGTGAGACCTCCTCTGGAATATTGTGTGCAGTTCTGGCCTCCTATGTTTAAGAAGGATGAATTCAAACCGGAACAGGTACAGAGAGGGACTACTAGGATGATCCGAGGAATGGAAAACCTGTCTTATGAAAGGAGACTCAATGAGCTTGGCACGTTTAGCCTAACCAAAAGAAGGCTGAGAGGACATATGATTGCTATCTATAAATATATCAGAGGGATAAATACCATGGAGGGAGAAGAATTATTTAAGCTTCATACCAATGTGGACACAAGAACAAATGGATCTAAACTGGCCATCAGGAAGTTTAGACTTGAAATTAGACACCGGTTTCTAACCATCAGAGGAGTGAAGTTCTGGAACAGCCTTCCAAGGGAAGCAGTGGGGGCAAATGACATATCTGGCTTCAAGACAAAGCTTGATAAGTTTATGGAGGAGATGATATGATGGGATAGCCTAATTTTGGCAATTAATTGATCTTCAACTACTAGCGGTAGATATGCCCAATGGCCTGTGATGGGGTGGGATCTGAGTTACTACAGAGAATTCTTTCCTGGGTGTCTGGCTGGTGAGTCTTGCCCACATGCTCAGGGTTTAGCTGATATTTGGGGTCGGGAAGGAATTTTCCCCCAGGGCAGATTGACAGAGGCCCTGGGGGATTTTCGCCTTCCTCTGCAGCGTGGGGCACGGGTCACTTGCTGGAGGATTCTCTGCACCTTGAAGTCTTTAAACCACGATTTGAGGACTTCACTAGCTCAGACATAGGTGAGAGGCTTGTTACAGGAGTTGGTGGGTGAAATTCCATGGCCTGCGTTGTGCAGGAGGTCAGACTAGATCATAATGGTCCCTTCTGACCTTAAAGTCTATGATTCTATGATCTCAGAATGGGAAGGATTTAAGGGTGACCCAACTGGGAGCGAATGCATTAGGGACATTCCCCCAAATATCAGTTGCAATCACAAAGCCATCTAGATAACAGGGTGAGTGGGCCTCATTCTGATCCCATGGACTCTAGATGTAAATCAGGAGTAACTTTGTTGAAAGCAATGGAGTTACCCTAGCATCACCCCAGTGTAAGTGAGGACAGAACTGGATCTTTGCAGGTGTAAATAAATCCTAGGAAAGAAGAATGATCACTCATTCCTTTCCCTTCATTTCAGGCTTGAAAAAGGAAAGCAATAACATCCCTTCTCCTGACCTTTTGGCGCATAGATCCTAAACTGGTGTGGAGCTGGTTTTATACTAGCTTTGGAACTGAGTGTTCCAAATATCTGTACCCAGCTATAGCAATAATAATTATAGTAAAGCTACAGTTGAAACCTGTTCAGGTGGGAATGACTCCTCAGTCTTCCTCCTTCTCCTGCAGATAACCCCTTATTCCATGTAATCTGGATGAAAAGAAATCCTTCGCCCGATTCTCCTCATTAAACCCAAACTATCTTGTCCTCTGTCCAAAATTCAGCAGGAAATAGAGCTGATCTACAGAGACTAAGCCTCCTTTTCCAGGCTGTCAAACCTTAAAAGGGTATAGTTTGCTGTGCCGGTCCCCAGATGTGCCTTGCTATATGTATGTCCCATACATTGTGCTGGAAAGATGAAATTGCATACTCAGAGCACTGTACAAGCATTCATTTATTCAGCCCCTCTGGGAGGGCATTGTATTGACCCTGCCATGCTCTATGGAATCACAGGTCTTCTGAAACAGGAGGCACTTGTAAAGAAACACAGCTACAGACATGAACAATGAGGCTTCTACATAGCTTGAGTTCCGGCTCACTCTACTTTGTTTACCAGGGGCCAGGCTCTGGAACTGTGGACAGCATACAGAGACATCTAGTGGCTAAATAACACATTGCAATTAAGCACATTATTACAGTCCCCATTTGTAGGTGGGGAAGCTGTGACAAAGGTTAAGGCCAACATTTTAAAATCTGGGTGCCTAAGGTTAGCTTAACTAGGAGCTGCAGCTCCTAATTACTGTAGTGGGAGTTTTGCCTGAGCAAAGCCTGTTGTCCTATGTTAGGTTTATGTATGCAGGAGCATTCCCCTTCCTGAGGAGCCTGTGCATGAGTTGTCTTAGTCAAACAATAACATCTTCATCCAGTTCTGGAGATGCCACAGCTTATTGCATTGGTGATGCTGGAGAGACTAAATTGTGGTGTCACGGGGAAACTGAGGCAGGCCGGAGAAGAGCGTGTGATGATGAGCCCTGAATCAGGACTTTCCCAAAGGCTTCCCACCCTACAGCTTTCAAGAGACCCAGTTTCCAGAGTCTGAACCTGCAACCTCTTGTGCTTAACAATGAGAATCCAGGTATGCGTTTTCCCAACCAGCAAATGGCCCTCTGCTTGCTCTTTCATACAGGCTATGTGTTGCATTCAATTTCATCCCAAATTGCTACATTTTCTGAGCCCATCTGATGAAGTGAGCTGTAGCTCACGAAAACTTATGCTTAAATTCCTTAGTCTCTAAGGTGCCACTAGTACTCCTTTTCTTTTTGTGAATACAGACTAACACAGCTGCTACTCTGAAACCTGTCATTGGGCTCCCAGACGCGCTCATCATTTCTGAGCCACAGGCCCAGTGGGAAATTGATACCGTGTTTGTCTGTCTGACACGTGACCTGCATATAGTCCTCAGGAGCGTTAGTTGGCTTCCTTAGCTTGGGAAGTATACAGATTTCAGGAGCACTCTGGGGTAACCCCAGAGCCTGTTGGGGATGGCAGGGTTGGTGAGAGCAGTTTGTTATTGCAGGCTTGTTACTTTGTGACTCTTTCCAGATGAATTCAGAGGCTGAGGTTATTCCAGGCCTGTCTTCCTCACTAGTTCATTAGTTAGCACCTTCCACCTGGGACAGATTTCTCAGTTGCAGTGAATCCTAGCAGGCACCCAGGGAATGCAGCTGGAGTTACTTTCCATTCATGGGAATGAAGCACCTTAATATCTCACCCCCCCCCCCCCCAGCAGCTTGAAGGAGATGTGCTAATGATAAATGGAGTCTGCAAGAAGGGAGCCTGAATCCCAAATGCATCGAGATTAAAGTTCACCCTCTCATGTGTGTGTAAAATCCTGGCTACTATACGCAGACCACAGCTGTTGATAGGGTTTGAACTGGCAGCCTTCAGCAGAAAACACACAGCTCCTTACCCAAAAGAGCAGCTCCACTAACTGTTAATTAGCAGTAGGCTGTTGTAGTCAGTGGGATCAACCCTGAGAGGGAGACATGATCACAAGTGCTATGTCAGGGTACTACTTTGGCAGCCTTGCTACCATGAAAGGAAATGAACAATTAGGGCTGTGGAGAAATGGGGAATGTTTTCGATGAAATTTCATGGAAAAAATATTTCCAGCTTCCTTCAGAGCTCTCTGGTTTCTTCAGAATTGTGCTTTTCACAGACAGGTGAGGGACATTCATGGTGCAAAGTGATCTGTGCCACCACAGAATTTTGAGTTTCAATAAAGCCTGGGAGTCCCCTCAAACAAGGCCAAGCTTTGAAGAAACGGGTCATGGTTTTGAGTGAACCTGGGCCAGTCTGAGGAAATTAAAATGAAATGTAGAAATCTCCATTTTTGAGGCTTTGGGATTTCATTACACGTATTTTGCACAGCCCTGCTGGCTGTGCCCCTAAACCACAGTGATGGGCACAGGATAAGAACCTAGACACTCTTACTGCCATTGCACAAGTCTGAGTGATGATTTTCTATGGCTTTTGGAAAATAAAGGATCATGAAACAGCATGGTATTTCTTTTCTAAGTGAGTGATTCCACAGCTTCTGGTGTAGCGGCTTCTGTGCCAATGGTCCTGCACAATTGGGAACCATAAACTTATTTATTTATTTTTATTCTCTGTGATGAAAATCCCACCTATGTTTTACTTGCCTCCTGGGAAAGTGTAATGCTCACGATGCTACTGTAAATCTGGAGTAACCCCACTGGTATCAACTGTATTGCTCCTGATTTACACAGGTGTCACTGAGAACTGGGTGTGCGGGACAGCAGGGTGCTAGGCCTCGCCAAAGCAATGGAACTGGCTGGAAATTCTTGCTTGACGTTTTGAGATGTGCCTGTCTCCACTCCCAGGTGGAGCAAGGGGGAGGGAAGAACAGTGTGGAATGAGAATCGTTCCATTGAAGAAAATGGCTTGAAGAAAATCCAATCTTTTATTTAACCCTTAAGTCTCGGCTTAGACAGCCCCTCTCTTGTAGTGAAAACACAAAGGGAAAACGGCTCATCTCCTCTGGGATGAGCTGCTGAGGGGAATCGTGAATGGTTCGGAAATGCAGTTTGTGTCAGCTTACCGTCCACTTCTCTTCCTCTGCCTGCGGGACGGGTTCCAGTCAAGGGGAACAAGGCTGTTTGCTCCTCTCACCTCCAGCTGCAGCTTCCAAACAGCAAAGGATCCAAATGCAGCAGATTGCAAAGGTCCCAGTTTACTTAAAGGGTTGATGGGAATAAACCCCAGCTATCATTCCACCTGCTAGATACTGTGTAGTCTTTTCTGGGGCTGGTGCAGCTGCTGCCACCTGGGGACTCATGGTGTCAGTCTGTTTCAAAGGAGGATTTCTGAGGGATGGTGGGATTAGTAATTTGCCTCTAGGTTGCTGGTTCAAATCCAGCTGCAGGGGCTACATAGTTCCCTTAAGTTTTTTTTGTTGTTCCTTCTTAGAGACCCAGCTAGTGTGCCTCAGAGCCTCTAATTGTATGAAGGGCTTCAGTTGGCCCTCTTCTCACCCCCATGACCAAGTATCCACTGCCCGTAGTGCATGGCAGGAGAGTGTTGTGACCAAACTGGAAGGACAGTATAGTGGCTAGGGAGTTAGCTTGGCTGTTAGGAGAACTGGGTTTAATTCCTTGCTCTGCCACATACTCCTTCTGTGAACTTGAGCTAGTCACTTAGCTTCTCTGTGCCTCAGTTCCTCATGGGAATAATTCTTCCATGCCTGACAGGTCGACGAAAGGTATTGAGGCCTTCACATATAAGGGTAATTGGGGTGCATGGAGAAATACACCGGAAAATGGACAGATGGAGGGGGAAAAAGTGCAAATCCAACTTGGATGCAGAGCTAAGAGCTCTTGGATAGACCATGTTAGAACTGGGCAAAGTTTTTTGTCCCCCCCGCCCCCACTTCCTCTCTGGATCTTTTTAAAGTGGAAAAATGTGGATTTGCGTCTTGTGAATTCCTATCTGTTCTGCCAAATTTCTTTGTCTGAAAGAAACCTAAAAAAAATTCTGACACTTTCAAAATGAATTGCTTTGATTTCTTTTTTTGGTTCAAGGCATCTTTGTTTCAAAATTTAAAAAAAAAAAAAAAGATCAAAACTGAAATGAAGTGTTTTGATTTTTCTCAAAACATTTTTGTTTGACCCAAAATGATTTTATTTAACTTTTTTGATTTGCCAAAAAGTTTCGTTTTTGGTTGAATTGGATATGAATTTTTTCCATTTTTTTTAAACTCCCAGTGAATTGAAAAATCCATTATTGGCACAGCTGTAGGACATTACCTATTCCTTAGCTGTGGTCATTAGGGGCTTATGGGAAGTGGAGTCTGGTTCCTTTGCTGAGCCCCCTTCTGAAAGCCAGCCTGTCTGTTGCATGATACCTGAGTTCTGGCACAGCCCCTGTGCTTTCGACCATTTGCAAAGGAACAGTAATTGCAGGTTGCTTTGTAAAACTGAAATTGAAGGAGTAGGTGGTGCTTGCTCACTGGCTACCCAGCTGCACTCAAGTTGTGGAGAGGATACCAGGCTGTTTGTCCTGGGAGAAATGGCTTTCATAGCCAACTGGAGAATACAGCAATGGTGTGTGGGTTTTTCCAGCAGAGTGCAAGGAGCAGCATTGCAGAATGGGCTGTCTGAATCCTTTTTGTAGAGGACTTTATCTGCCTCTAGCCAACAGGGAGTACTGGATGAATGGGCAGCATGCTGCACTCCTAGGGTTGAAAAAGATGCATCAAGGAACACGATACAGCAGCAGTTGGATGGTTGTGACCCTGTATGTTTGTACAACACCTGACACAATGGGGCACAACCTTGATTTTGGGGCTTCTAGGCGCAACGGCAATATAAACAATGATGACGAGTATTTATCATTCCCTCTCCCCTTTGTGAGTTGGAGCCACTCATCTGCTGAAGGGGCTGGTGTTTTCACTGTTCTTTTATCTGTCTCTCTGACCTGTCTAATGGACATCTCTAAAGCAAGCATTACCACAGAGCCTGGGAGCTTGCTTTGCTTTCCTATCAATAACAAATGAATCCTGAAATTCATACTCTAGTTCCTACTCCGAGGTATCCCTGTCGGCTTGGAGCTGGCTAGAGGGACCACCTAAGAAAGGACCTTTGAATTTAACCCATTAACTCCACGTGGGTTGTGGGACTGAGGAACTGAAATGAAGTGACTTGCCCAAGGTCACACAGCAAGTCTGTGGCAGAGTGGAGTTCTCCTGATTGCCAGCCCTATGCTCTAACCTGTGATTATTTTGTAGAAGGTTCCATTCTGGGGTGAGGGGAGGACTTTATAAATACAGTGATCATCATAATAACTATTTATGAAAAGCAAGATAGACCTTGCTATTCAGGTAAGTGCAGTGCTCAGGATCTGAAAGCTACTCCCCCACCCAGTCTGGCTTCAGGCACAGGCATCCTTGACTTCCTATCTGGGAACTCTTGGGAAGGTGGTGTATTA
This sequence comes from Natator depressus, assembly GCF_965152275.1. Lineage (NCBI taxonomy): Eukaryota > Metazoa > Chordata > Testudines > Cheloniidae > Natator > Natator depressus. Next base: position 117,751,456 of record NC_134240.1, on the reverse strand, counting down.
AGGTTGAGAAACTTAGTTACTAGCTGCACACTGACAGGAGCTGAGGGACTGGCTGGATCCCATGTCTTCTGTGCAGCTCCTGCTTGGCAATGAGGCCTTTCTGTAGCATTCAGATGGAGCCCTCTCTTGGCTGAAACAAACCCAACCATGTCTTCCGAAAGCTGAACCGGAGCCTTCTCTGTGGCACATGGAGAAGTTGGGTTGTAAATTTTCCTCTCTAACTAGTCAGCCCGCCTCTGCAGTTCTGCTCATGGGCAGGGTAGGTCATGCTCTCAAGTTCCTGGAAGTTGGATCTGCGGGACATACGCTATTGGCAAGGATGAGGGCTGGGCAATCATCAGTGGCGTCAGTTCTATGGTAAAGAATTGCAACTGAAATATTTTAACTTGGAAATGCTGCCCCAGTGGCTTGTGAGCATCGTAATTTAGTTACTTTATGCTCCTATTCTTCTCTCTAGTCCGGACTTCCTAGTCGGGTTACGTCTCCCACAAGGCACCACCGTCTCCCCCTTTCGGTTACGGGAAGCAGTGCCTCATGACTGTAGCACATCCTGGGAGAAGTCCAGCTGACGAGCCTGGCCCTTAAGAGGGGAGTGGGAATATAAGGCAGCTGAACCACAACTCCCATGGGGCACTGCGGTGACGTTTCTGAACCAGGTACTTGTCTTGTCCAAAACCCAGAAACGTTTCAAAGATTGGGCATTCAGTGTCTTCACTCTGCTTAAAACGTCAACTGATCACAAAAGATTTCATTTAGTGGGGATCCCAGAAAACTTGTGAACAGCCCGGTGTGTCAATTTCATTCTACTAACACAGTGATGCCCTCTTCTAATTTGAAAGCAGGTGAAAGAGGTGGAGGAACAGCAGCCCTGCCCGTTGCCAGTGTGCACCTGCCACTGGGACGTGATGTGTCCTACCTGGTCCTAATTCCATGTCCAAGATAGAGCTGTCATTCCAGGCAAGCTGCTGTGCTATGAAGACCAGTGAACGTGGCCCTGAGTTCAAGAATTTCCACCCAGCCAACAGTACAGAAGGGGAAGTGCTGATTAATCCTTGGGGAATGGTGTCTTTGTCCATCTCTGAAACCCGCCGCGGCTGGGAATCCCATCCAGCACCATTCCTTTGTAAACCCATCTGGGTGGTTAATCTTAGCCTTGCTGCCAAGAGACCCCACCCTTTGAATCGCCAAATGGACACCTGCAATTACAGAGAAACCACACACTAATGCAAAACTGTGCAGATGGATTGGGGTACACTTTCTGCACTGTATCTAGATCAACGTCCCCATTTTTATGATCACAATATACCGTATACTTGTACTGTGACATTTTTCTTATACATAGGAAGAAAATCGTTTTAATACAAAGCAGCATAACATATGCTTTACTGTGATAACAAAACCTGTGGGAGTGCACCTGTCATTGCCATGGGGAGGGGGTGTGTGTGTGTGTGAGAGAGAGAGAATGGCTAGCAATAAATAAGTTTAAGTTTAAATTCAGTTAACAAATCTGGACTAAAATCAAAGGCTCCTGTTTGGAGGAAAGATGTTGAGGAAATGCATCTTCTCCGATCACTTCTAATTGCCCCTCTTCTGAAGCTGGGTGATGTTTTTGTGGTGATTATCCAGTACTTGTTCGTTTTGTTTGGTTTTTTTACTGTCCGATTCTGACACCCTTTTTCTATTTGCTGGGAAATGGGTTATCAGTGCAAGAGGCTCAGCTGTAACTGGAGCCAGCTGAAGGCTTTTTCTAAAGCCCTGTTTATTAAAAAATAAGGGTGACAAGTTGGTCTGTCCTCTCTCTTTCCCCTCTGCATTCTCATGGTAGACTTAGGAGCTGTGTGTTTATCAGCTGATTGATAGAGGCATCACTGAGTTCATCTGCAGTTTCTAAAGAACAGCTTATTTGTGTGTATGTGTGTGCATGTGTACATTTAATATATATATTAAAAATACACACAGGGCATGAATGGATTAATGAATAAGTGGTACTCGTTAGTTAATGTTTAGGAACCTAGGCTACAAATGTGTAAATGCAGAGGTTGGAGAATGGTTCAATGTGAACAGTAAATCTGAAAATATGACCAAGGATCTGGGAGTGACACCCCTCACCTGATCTATTGTGTTAGGGAAATTAAGCATCCCGTTTCAATGATGTCAACCTGCTATGAGTTATGCCAAAGGTAATTTAATAGCATTACAAAGGGATCTCTAAATACATGCACATTTCGGTGCAGGAAAAAGTGAGCTCATGCAGAAAAGTCATTTGTATAAAGGCAGGGTTCCTTTTGACTAAAGCCAGCGTTCAATCTGTGAGCTGGGAAAATCCTGAAAAATGACTTTTATGAGTATTTACTGAAATGAGTTTGCCTGAGCTGTGCTTGTGCCCTGTTTTGTTTGTCACTGGCTTAATCATTCACAAAGAACAAACTTCAACGAGGAGCACAAATATTTCATTGGAAAATCAATTTTTAAATCCATGCCCACAAGTATTTTCACCCAGATTGCTTGAATGTTCATTAGAGTTGGTGTCATTGGAGCAAGAAGAGTACCCAGAAGTCACCACCTACAGGACAGGCCCAACAAGGAAAATAACAGAACGCCACTAGCCATCACCTTCAGCCCCCAACTAAAACTTCTCCAGCGCATCATCAAAGATCTACAGCCTATCCTGAAAAATGATCCCTCTCACAGATCTTGGGAGACGGACCAGTCCTCGCTTACAGACAGCCCCCCAACCTGAAGCAAATACTCTCCAGCAACCACACAACAAAAATACTAACCCAGGAACCTATCCTTGCAAGCCCGATGCCAACTCTGTCCACATATTTATTCAAGTGACACCATCATAGGAGCTAATCACATTAGCCACGCCATCAGGGGCTCGTTCACCTGCACATCTACCAATGAGATATATGCCATCTTGTGCCAGCAATGCCCCTCTGCCGTGTACATTGGCCAAACCAGACAGTCTCAATGCAAAAGAATAAATGGACACAAATCTGACATCAGGAATCATAACATTCAAAAACCGGTAGGAGAACACTTCAACCTCTCTGGCCACTCAGTAACAGATTTAAAGTAGCAATTTTGCAACAGAAAAGCTTCAAAAACAGACTCCAATGAGAAAGTGCTGAGCTTGAATTAATATGCAAACTAGATACCATTAACTTGGGTTTGAATAGAGACTGGGAGTGGCTGGGTCATTACACATATTGAATCTATTTCCCCATGTTAAGTATCCTCACACCTTCTTGTCAACTGTCCAAATGGGCCATCTTGATTATCACTACAAGTTTTTTTTCCTCCTGCTGATAATAGCTCATCTTAACTAATTAGCCTCTTACTTCACCTTTTCATGTTCTCTGTATGTATATGTATATTTTTTACTATGTTCCATTCTATGCATCTGATGAAGTGGGCCGTAGCCCACGAAAGCTTATGCTCTAATAAATTTGTTAGTCTCTAAGGTGCCACAAGTCCTCCTGTTCTTTTTATTGGACAGCTGATTTAGGTGTACAGGTGAACCGAAAGGATTGTGGCTGTGAGAAGAATCCCATCGACGTCGATGAGAGTTTGGCCACTGACTTCACTCGGAGCAGGATTTAATATAATCCAGTCAGGATTTCTAAATCTCCTCTCACTGTAAAATCGAATCCCTTCACAAGATCTAGAGCCTTTACCAGCTCATGAAAGCTTTCATTTGAGGTAGCTATACTCTGCTTCTGTTGCTAGAACTCTTTTTTAAAGTTCAGAATGCTGAGGAATTTTCTCCAGACTTATAATCCTGAAATCAGCCGTGTTTGACAGTAGGGGCACTTGAATGACTTTATTGCATGAGTATCCAGTAAAGATTCAGGTGTGACTTTCAGTACTGTGTAACTATTAATTATGGTCTGGAGCACCCTGACATTCAAATCAGGACTGGTGTGCTACTGGGACAGGTGCTGGATATGCTCATAGTGAGAGGTGACTTTGCAAGTTACAGAAAGTAAATGCAAATTCCAGCTCTTCAGCCATTTGGAGGTTTTTAATTTTTTTTTGGGGGGGGAGGGGGAAGTGTTGTTGTCAACACAGACTTCCAGCAGACTCTCTTGCTGCTCTTGTCAATGCAAATTTCCAACAGACTCCTACACACATGCATGGTTGAAATCTCTAGGGTCTGTTTGCAGGGAATCCAGTCTGTGGGAAGAACAGCACAGAGCAGGCAGGCAGTCGTTTTGGACCTCAGTTACCCTCTTAAATACTATCAAGGTTTTATACAGAGAACATTTTCAATCTATTAATATCAAACCCAGGCTGCAGAATCCTGACCACTGATCGTGCCCGTTCTTGAGGGCTCTTTTCTCGGGCTCTACAGTAGGGATGAGCTGGAATTGGACCCCCTGATTCTGTCTGCTCCAGTCCTGGAACTGGGAGAGGAAGATGCTGGAAGAGGAAGAGAAGGATGCTTTTGTACTGAAGTAGTCAGACTGGTTCCACAAACTGCTTGTGTGAATTGGGGCAAGTCACTTAGGCAGAGAGATTATGTTCTCCATTTGTAAAATGGAACTAATACTGCTTGTCTCCTCCCTTTGGCTGTTTTGTCTGATTGGATCATAAACTCTTCGGGGCAGGGAACATCTCTTACTATGTGTATGTTCAATGCCTAGCACCATGCGGCCCTGATCTCAATTGCTGTGCTACTTTAATACAAAATAGATGGAAATCAGGATCCTGGTTCAGATCCAGCTTTGTGCCCTCAGATGCAGAGAGAGTAAAGAAGAGCTCCTTCTGCAATGGCATTTGACCGCTGGTGACTGGATGGGCCTTCAAAGGAAACTGCAGATTAGTTAGTGGGGACATGCTTTTCATTCCTGGGCAGGGGGAACCAATGAAAGCAATTACACTTATGTTCTCATCAAATTTTTTTCCAAAGGTTTTGATCAAAAAGTTTTTCCCCCAATTTTCAGCAACTTTTTTTTCTTTAACAAAAACCCAAAACGTTGAAATTGGACATTTCCCATGGAAACTTTTTTGACAAAATGGCGCTTTTCATCAGGGAAAATTTTTTTAATGGAAAAACATTGACCAGCTCTCCCAGTTACGCAGTGGTTGCTGCACTCTTTATATTAATAATCTTGCGGTAGCACATAGGAGCCCCAGTCATGGACCCAGGATTCTGTTGCGCTAGGCGCTGTACAAACACACAATGAACAGATGGTCCCTGCCCCAAAGAGCTGACAGTTGAATTCTAAACCACGGGAGTGATAAGACACCCTGCAAAGATCCTCTGGAGCAGAGAGCCCTCTGGAGCCATTTCCACGGCGGTCAGAGGTCACAGTGTGTCAAGGTGGATGTGGGGGAGGGCTGCCGCAAAGATGTTAGGCAGCGTAGTTTATTCCTGCCATAGTGGGCCACATTCACAAGGAATTGAACCCTTTGTCTCCGAGCCTCTGGGTATTGGAAAACATGTTGATTAGTAGCAGGCAAAAATAGCTGTGTAGGAGGATGCAAGTTGAGATGCTGTCTTACACAGGCAGAGAGAAAATAGTAACTTGGATTTATCCACATGCGCACAGGCAATGCTGGGGGACTCCTTGAGGACTTGAGAGCTCAGTGGGAGGCCTTGATTATTTATTTATTTATTTATTTTATTTATTTTTTGCTTATTTCTTGGAAGGGGCTTTGGGATAATCCCATGAAATCTGTTTTTAGAGCTAAGTCACTGGCTCTGGTGCACCACCCTATGGTGTTCTCCTCTATTCTCACCATGGTGCCAGGGGCTCCCCTGGCTTTTGCTGGCCCTAGAATTCTTGCTAACTGGGGTTTCTGCCTTCCAGAGGTGCACTGATTTTTTTTTCGCCAGTGGATTCCCCACTTTGTTCAGGTTGTGTATAGCACACCCAGCTCTGCCCCCACTGTGTCCTTATACGGATCCCTGGCCATGCAGGATAAGTCAGCAAAGATGAACGATCCCTTTCTGAAGGGGTAAGGAGAGCCATGAGCAGAGGGTTCCCTTCTCCATGTGGATCTGATTGGCAAAACTGAGGCCCAAGGAGCCTGGGTGTTTCAAACAGAATGCTTACAGCCCGGATTCAGAAAGGCACTTAGGTACACTGCTGATGTTAAGCACGTGCGAAATCCTATTGACTTCACTGGGGCTATTGCCATGCTTATTTACCTAGCTGACCTGGTGCCTAAACCAGTTACCCCCTCCAGCATTGCTCTTATTTCTGCGCTTCCAGCAGAGCCATTCATTCTAGCACCAGGACAGCTGGCCACCTGGCACACTGCAGAGCCATAGCCTCATCCCTTGTCCGAGCCCTGGCTCCTGTCTTCTCCAGTTGCCACTGCATGTTTATACCCAGGATCTTGATTCCATTTTTTATACCTGTCCCTGGAAACTGTCAAACCTTGTCCTTAGCAGATACTGTCATTCCTGCCTTTTGATCCGTGTTATGGTGCAATCGGTCACTAGGCTTAGAATCATAGAATATCAGGGTTGGAAGGGACCTCAGGAGGTCATCTAGTCCAACCCCCAGCTCACAGCAGGCTTCCGGGAGCCTGAACTCCCAATTACTTTTACCAGAATGCATTGATTCTGCCCTAGAAATCCACTGAAGTTGGAGGTGTTGTGGGCCAGATTCTGATGGCAGTGACGCTGGCATAAATCCGGAGTCACTCCACTGGAGGTGCCAATGTCACAGAGCTCAGAATCTGGCCATGTAATGTGGAACCTCTCCCCAACCCCAAAATTCACAGGGGGCAGGAGGGGAGTGGTTTGATAGCACAGCTCAGAGAAAGGGGACAATCAGCCATGGTCCATGTTCAGTGATTGCCAATTCTGTCTGAATTCCGACTTCTCCATTGTACATCTTGGTAGGAGATGACAAATGAAGAAAGATCTGCCTCCGCCCCTGTGTTTGGCTAACAAAGGCATTTGGGAACAGAACCAGGAGAGACAAGTGGGATTTTATCGAAGCAATGCTGTGCAGTCCATGTACATCTCAACACTTTTGAGTGAGCATCCTTTATATATTTTTTCTTCCCTTTTGTTGGTGAAATTAACGAACTCTTGGCAATTTGGTGGCTCAGAAGGGTTAGTGCTTCCTAGCCTTCCACCTCGGCAGAGACTAACTCAGCTGAAATTCCAGTGTAAAGGTTGTAAATAAAACGGAGTTTGATGGTTGCTCATCCTAGTGCCATTATGGAGAGAGGTTTGTCCAGAGGGACAAAGCCATTAAACAATCTGATCCATATTTCCTTCTCAGGAAGACCAAGGGCCAGTAATCAAATTTAATGGTGAATCCAAGGTACCAGGGGATGAAGAGAAGCATGTTGTGATCATGACTGCATTCACGGGTCATTGCTGGGGATAGAGGCTCCAGTGCTAAAGTGTGACTCTCTCTCTCTCTGGCACTTGAGCTGAAGGAATAATTAATCTTGCTGCTAATAGTAGTAATCTTATCTTCTGTGGACCTGCCACTAGCCAGGGGACATGCAGCACATGCTGAACAGTCTTCAGGTGGAATGAAGGGTGTTGGTTTGGGACAGGGGACTACCAGGTTGTGAGGAAGGGCCTGTCAGGGGATGGAAGGGCAGAATGTTGGTGGATCTGGGTCTCGGTTTGTCTTAAATGGGCAGAGAATAGTGCATGTTAGGTTTAAGAGCTCTGTCTTGTGTGGTGCTGAGCGCCTTCAATTCCCACTGACTGCAATGGGCTTTGAGGGCACTCAAAGCTTTGGAGGAGTGTTCAGTATCTTGTGGGGTGAGTCCCATATGCACTGGCAGAGCATGATGGTGAGTGGAAGAGGGATGTCTTGGTGGTTGGGGAACTAACCTGAGACTTGGGTCCAAGTCCTTGCTTTCCTTTGTGAGCTTGGGCAAGTCACTTAGCCCCATTGCACAGATGGGGGAACTGAGGCACAGAGAGGCTTATAGCTCTGCCCTGCCACACAGGGCTTTTTGTGAGGACAAATCCCTTAAAGATGGTGAAGTGCTCAGAGCATGCAGTGATGGGAGGCCACAGAAGCACCTTGGCTCAGGACTTGTCTGCAGCAGGGGCCTGATTCTGAAAGATGCTGAACCCCTGCAAACTGTGTGAAAGCCAATCAGTTGAGCAGCATTCAGGATCGGGCCATAAGCCTGTGTCCAGATAGTAGCAAGGGACTGATAAGCTATTAGCACTGAAATAACACCCCCTGCACTATTATCTGAACATTAGAGCAGAGGATAAACAGCCGCAGTGCACAGACCGTGGGTCTGAAAAGTGACTTCCTGGGGAAATGTCCACTGAGCATTAAACAAAATCCTGGAAACGTCTCGCTCTCGCTCTCTAGCATAGCTGATGGCCTGTCACCTTGTGGTCCACACTGCACAGAAGCAGCACTTTGCCTTTTTTTTATTGTGGCATAACTTTAACTCTTCAGCTGTTGAGCCGTTGTTCTCCCAGCAGAAGGTCTGAGCTGGTTTCAGTTGGGTTGCATTGGCATAAATCAGGGCAGAATTTCTCTCTCCAAAGCAGCACCCCTTAAGGTATGTCTACATGGCAGTTAAACCCCTGCAGCTGGCCCAGGTCAGCTGACTCCGGTTTGGGCTGTCGGGCTGTAAAATTGCCGGTGGGGGGGCTCCCGCCCGAGCCTGAACATCTACACAGCAATTTTTAGCCCCATAAACCCAAGTCAGCTGACCTGGGCCATCCCCCAGTCTGTTGTTCCAGTGTAGACATACCCCATAGGTCAGAGATCAAAGACCTTAACTGAGGTCACTTGTCTGTTTATTTAAATAGCTTTTATCACCATGGACTCAGCATGAAGCTGGAATGGGAAGTGTGGCAGGGGAAGGCACTTGAGGAGTTAATCTTCTGGGTCTCCCTGTATCCAGCAGTCGTGCAGACTAGCTATATCACCTTCAAGAATTTAAGTCTGTGTTCCCACCACGTGTGCTTCTCTGCTCTTCTCCAGTCTGCATCACAACTGGACTGGAGCAGGTCAATGGCTGAAGGTTACTTGGTGATGGATTCTATATGGGGTTCTATTTCCCATATAACACCTGATGCGTTTTCCCCCGTTGGGATTAACAGTACAAGGTGTGCTGAAATTCCATGATTTCCTGCACCCTTCTAGTTACTCTAGTCCTGAAACCATGCCTTGTGCAGTTACGTTCATTTCCCCCACATTATGAAATCCTTTTGAGGTAGTTTGCTGGAAGCAGTATAGGTTGTAAGTCTCATCTGATGTCAAGCTTGGGAGATCCATACACTTACTCTGAGAAAAATGCACACTTTCAAGCTTTCTCCAAGATTAATCACCTGGGGAAGGAATAATTATAGGTATCTCTGCATCCTTTGGTTTTTTTATTATTTTTCTGCAGCAGACAAGGAAAACTGTTTTCTTTAAACAAATAGCAAAATTCCACTTTCTAGTGAGCATCAAGGGGGTTCTGTTTCTGAAGGCGGGGTGTTCTCTGAACCAGTGATGGGTGAACCTCAACACATTCACAGGATCCAGTATTTGGCAGAGCTAGATCCAAAAGTTTGGATGCTTCTTCAAGCCACTGTGGTCCCAGAAATCCAGCTGGATGTTAAAAGGTAAATGGCATCCTCCGAGAGTGTGAGGACTTTTGCCCTGACGGGAAGACCTAAGACCAGATCCTCAGTAAATCTGCATCGCTTCATTGAAGTTGGTGGAGATATGCTAATGTAAATCAGCTGAGGACTGGAGCCTATGCAGAGTTGGAGAATCTCATGGTATATCTGATCCCAGTTGCAAATAGTCTTGCAAAGTTTAACTGAACTGTTCTCATCCTCAAAAAAATGAAACCTCTTTTGGTTCCGGTTGGTTCTTAGTATTATCTGAATTGCTTATCTCAGCCCTACTCTGAGTGCAGGATCCTTGGGCTCTGGGCTTGGCCGTCAAATGGGTCTGTTTGGAATAGTGAGTCAAAGGCAGGCTGCAGCAGAAGTGCTGATTGCTGTGTGATAGCTGCCGGCTGGGTGGGTGGGGCTGCTGCCATTGGGAGAATTATGGAAGAGCAGAAGGCCAGGAACCAATGGGCCTGAGAGCCAAATTCTAGAATTGGAGAGCATACCTGATGGCTTTAGGTGCCCCTTCATCTTAATTTCTTCACTTGAGACCCAAAGGAGAGGTCAGTGTAGCTCAAAAGCTGGTCTCTTTCACCAACAGAAGTTGGTTCAATACAAGATATTACCTCACTCAACTTGTCTGCTTACTTGAGAAGCATCTTTCTCTGGCCAGCCTAAGGGATTGAAAATGGGAGCCTAGTCCAACCCCCTGCTCAAAGCAGGACCAATCCCCAATTTTTCCCCAGATCCCTAAATGCCCCCCTCAAGGATTGAGCTCACAACCCTGGGTTTAGGCCAATGCTCAAACCACCGAGCAACCCTCCGTATGTGATTGTGTCCTGAAGCTCTGAGAGTGAAGCAGTTGCATAGTGTAAAACACAGAACACACAAACGCAACAGAGGTCGGAAAACCAGACAACATTAATATCGCACTATGATTGGCTCACAAGGAGACGTTGCCCTCCTATTGGTTTTTTTTGTCTGTTTAGTGCGGTGCTGAATTGAAACAATGAGCCCTCCACAGATGAAGGTAGATAAGGCAAGGCAAACCTGGGGCGAAAATGCAAATCTATGCCTGAATACCAACAAGAAAACCAGTGCTTAGAAACTCTGAAGTACAGTAAAGACAGGAGTGAGGAGGATGCATTGTGTTGCAAGTACTGCAGCATTGAGGTCAGCGCTCGCGCTCAGGCTGACAGAATAAAGGAGCACGTCGAAAGCAAATGATGCAAGGAGCTTAAAGAAGAAAGTGAGCTTCAGGATAAACAATCAATATCAGGAGCTTTCACCAGGACTTTAACCACCGAGAGGACACAGCACAACTGTGTCAATGAATTTGTGCGCGCTCTTTGTTTCACTGGACAATTGCTGTTTATTGCAGAGGGGCCTACTCGTGACTTTGTGCGACAACCCCGTCCAGCAGCAAAACCCCTTCCTAATTCAGACAACCTCACTCGTACGTATCTGAAAGCCAATGACAATGCTTTAGTATCTAAACGGATGGAACGAATTGATGGAAATGTGGTGTCTAGTTTAATTTTTGACGAGTCTCCTGATGCTTTGGACGGTCTGATTCTTAGCCTTTTGTTTTTTGATTTCAAAGCAAATAAACCCAGATTATTTTGTGCTGATGTGACATTCATCCCCTCTGCTGACAGCCCTTTCATTGATGCAGCAATAACCAACATGTTTGAGATGTACCAACTCGCTTGGGAAGATGTGGCCACAGCGAACACAGATTCTGCTTCTACATGGCTAAGTTTGCATGGGAGCTTAAACTCAATCAGAAACTGGAGCTGCTACATATTGCCTGTCCTGCTCATCTTAAAGACATGACATCTTGCATCATTGGATTCGGAGCTGTTTTCAAGCATGTGAACAAGCTGAAATCTTTGTTTTGCACAGTGCGAGGCCAGTGCAGCGCCGACTGCTGATTACCTAGTCCTGATGTGCCACATCACTGGATGAGCTTGTACTTTGCTGCCTGTCATGTAAATAACATGTGGCGTGTGCTAATGCACCTCCTAGATCATCCCTGAGTTCATTGGTTCTAAAGCAGAAACTCTGAAGAGACTGGCAAATAACCAAAATGACCGCCTGATTCTACACACCAAGGTAATGTTCATTGTTGAAAACTTGGAGTCCCTGTATGACACACGGAAAACAGTGGAGTTTTCTCCAGCTACTGCCAACACATTTGCCAATAGAGATGTTTTACTGGATCCTGACAACCAAAATCTCAGCTGAATTGAACACACAAGCTGCAGTAGAAACATACGGCAAGAAAACCCAGCTGTTTCTGGAAATCTTTCAGACCCCAGAACATGAGAGGAACCCCCCCCCCACCGCAAAAGAAAAGTTTTTAAAACCTTCAACACAATGCAAGAAATAGACTACCGAGGCCCATAAGCTGAACCCAAAGTGTTTGTTGCCAAAGATTCTTTTGGGAATGTCGTCCAGGTGTTGCACCCCTTCCTTAAGGTGAATTTATCCGCAGACTACATATGCTGGAGTGTTTCAACCATTTGCCACTACAAATGAAATTCCAAATCTGAAAGGGGAATTTCCTATTTACATGAACGTGCCTAATCCTTACCATGTGAAACTGAATGTACCGGCTTTTTGGAACAGTCCTCAAGACACACACTTCTGAACTTGAGCACAGTGGCACGGTGAGCTTTGAGTGTACCCCCTACATCTATTGATGCAGAGCCCTTAGTTCAACTTTGAAAATATCTCCAAGATAGCAAGAGGCTCAGCATGAGTGAGGATACTTTGAAGAAAATTATGCGAGCATCCACAAAGCGGGATATCTGGAAAAATTACTCAGATGAAAAAATACCTTTGTACATAAAGTTTATAATGATACTGTAGTACAGTGTATATTATGAAAATGTTTTTTCCCCTAATTTATTTAACCCGATTTTTTTCATCCTGGTTTTAATGTATGGAAAATAAACACTGAAATTCCCCTGATGTTTAAAAAAAAAAAACAAATAAAAATTGAAAATGTGGAATACTACCATATCAAATGGTCTTGTTCCACTTTCTAGTGCGCACCACCAAAACATACCTTTTGATGGTGGGCAGAGAATTGAAGGACTGATTGGACTGTGAAGGACTGAACTGTCTACCCATCAGACCTGCCCTGGAGGAACCACTGCTGGTCAGACACATGAGCGATGCTCTGCAGGAGGACGGGGAGAAGGAAGAAGCAGCTTGTCCTGCTGCTCTGTGCATAGAGGCCTTCATTCTCTGGGGCTGTAGATCCCAGTATTAAAGCAGCTTGGTTAGTTTGATCAAATGCTTTTTTTTACCTGAAGGAAAAAACCCAATGCCTCCCCCTTCTCCAAACTGTTTGTGAAATCTTCCCACTCTGAGTTCTCCTGTTGGCAGCATCTGCTTTGTTTCCCAGCTCCAGTGGAGCTGCAGGTAGAAACATACTTCAACAAGCATCTTAATTTCCCCTGTGATGAACAAATTAATTTTGTTGCAACTCTTTTTAATGTTTTTATGGAGAGATGAAATGTGGCTGAACCTGCTTGACTGGCAGAATCGAATCCAAGCCATAAATGTGGTGCAGAACTGGGTCTGGGATGGCTGGCTTCTCATGGCTCTGCCTCCTGGGTAACTCGCCAGGCTAAAACAGTGTGTCACTGGTGTGGCCTAGGAAACGGCTTTCTCAGGATATGAGCATCCCATCCAGGTTATGAACGGTGTGCAAAGTGAAGGTGATGTGTGCAAAAGAATAGGCTATAATGTGGTTAGCATTGCAAAGGGGAACACACCTAGGGATTGTCCTTACAGGGAAGGGGAGGTGGATTCTGGGTGCTACAGGCTAGTTCGCCAGCTTTCTAGGAAAGGGAGTTTTGTGATTCTCTCCACAGTTGTGCTCCCAGCCTGTTTTGTGCTGGTCACTGAAAGTTGTCAGTGATGCACACTTTGCTGCCCATGGGTTATTTTTATGCACAGTGGCTAGGACAGGAATTATTTTTACCTTCCTTTCCTGGTAAGGCACCGCACTGCCCCTCTGACAAACTGAGAGGTGGGTACAGAATAAGGCTGTTCAATCCCACTCCCAACCCTTGGAGAAATGCTCTCCCATTGTAGAATAACTACACTCCTGTAGCTCTGGCCTGATCCAGTCTATATCTAGGTGCCCAGCATCTTGTCATAAAGGCCCACTGCCCTGTGCTGGCACTGAAAGGAAGAGAGCCATCCGAAGGCCTGGTAGTATGGGCATGGGCACCATTATAAGGTGGTAGGTAGGGTCCGTTTTTGTGCACTGAACTGCAGGGCTGTTAGTGCAAGGGTGGTTTAGGTGGCTCAGGCTTTAGCCCAGCATCCATCCTTCCTATCCAACCCACTCATCTAAGTATTTGTATAGCCCACATCACCGTAGCATTGGCCTGCTTCTCTGAGATGAGAGAAAATTTGCTAAATGCTGAAGGACCTCACCCAGGGCTCAGATGTCCATTCCAGGGGGAAGAGTTTGATAGGTCCTCTTCTCCTACGCCAACCCGTTCCATGGCTCTTGCTGGGGTGGCCACCTCCCTCCCCTCCCCCAGCCGTGTGTGTGTGTGTGAGAGAGAGAGAGAGAGAATGATCTAAACCCTTGTCTGCCTGTGCGATTAGTCCCTGTGCCAGGATGCCTTTGATATATAGGGCTGTGATGTCAGTTCATTATTCTGATGTATCTGTCTCGCTGCTGTTTGAAGATTGATTCTCCAAGGCACTAATCTTATTTTCCTGGTTTTTCAAAATGTTCCTTAATTGCTCTATTTAAGGCGTTGGTGTCAAGCCAGGTTCTATCACTCTCCTAAAGGCTAGTGGCAGTCTGACCATGTGACCCTGTTGCTGCTGCAATTAAAAATAGCAAAATGTGCAGAATGCGGCTGTATTTTTCATCTTCTTGCAGGTAATGAGTTGTACATGTTAACGCTGCAACAAATTGGTGACCATCTATGATTACATTACATCATGCACCGCTGTGACTCCATTGCAACCACAGGGATCAAATGGCTGTAAAAAGGAGAGGTGCCTGCCACTTGAACTAATGAAAAATCTCCAGCGTCCATGTAATAGCTAGGGTTGCCAACCCTCCTGATTGTCCTGGAGTCTCCAGGAATGAAAGATTGTCATGTGATGAAACCTCCAGGAATACATCAAACCAAAATTAGCAACCCTAGTAACAGCCCTGACGCCCTACTGAGTGGTTCTGATTCCATCCAGTGGAGGGCACTGACACACATACATCGTAGCCAGTTTTATTGTAATAGTTTCCCAGGGACAGGATAACTTGCTTAGTTCTGGATAGGCAAAGAATTTGTCTAAATCTGGGAGACTGAGGCTTTATTTTCATTAGGAAAAGAGATGTGTTCCCAATTTGAGTTAGCTAACTCAGGGTAAAATCCTAGTGAGGATAAAGCTGAGAGCTGGGAAGACTTTAGCTGAGCTCAGACATTACCAGGCTGAGTAGGCATGGGAAGAAGCTGTCCTTAGCGCAAAAAAAAAAGTGATTCCTTTTTCCCCTTTGGGGTGTGATAGAGCCACAGTCTTTTCCTAGAGGCTATGGCAGCCAACATTCACAATTAAAGCTGCCGAAGACCTCTCCCAGAGAGCCTGGTGGCCTGGAATTCCAAAAGCCAGAGTAGGTATCGACACATGTTACCATTAAACTAACTGACTGGAGGGGGCAGGGAATGCTGGGAAAACTTCATTTTAGGAATAAAGCTGCTGCGGTCTCAGAAATGCTTCTATGCTCCTCTTGAGGAGGGAGACAAGGTGGCTGAGGAGCACCTTTTATTGGACCAACTTCTGTTGGCAAAAGACGTTCTTTTAATGTCATCTTGCTTTCATTACCTAGGGCGTAGGAGATGCAGCTCTTCCTTGCTCCCCAGAGGACCAACAGCATTCCTGGTGTAACCATGCTGAAGATGGCGGAGTCTCTAAGGCTCTCAGTTGCGAGACCTTTCATGAGCAGGACGATCATTCATTCCTTTAATTAAAACTGGGGGGAGGGCAAAAGTGAGGGGGATTTTTTTTCCTCCCTGGGAACTGTTACGAAATCCCTGATGATGTTGCTGTTTATCCCCGTTGCCCAAAGAGGTGGCAGATCAATGCTATAATAATAATTAGTCCTTCTTGAGAACTTCCTGTTTATCTGAGGTACTTATAATATGGCCTCCATCCCTGGAGTATCTGAGCACTTCCGTCTTTAATATAGTCATCTGAAGAAGGGCACTGGTATTGTTCCCATTTTACAGGTGGGGAGCTGAAGCACAGAGGCAAGTGACTTGTCCAGGTCACATATGGAGCCTGGGGTGACAGGTGGGGACAGGGAATTGAGCCCTGATCTTGATGGCTTCAAAGTGCTATAGAAATGTTAGTCACAGCTAGACCCAGGACTGCCCATTAACTTCAGCAGGCTTTCAACCAGGTCCACACCCCTCCAACATCCAGGTGAGGTTGGGAGATCAGATCCCCATTTTGCAGCTGGTGAAACTGAGTCACGGAAGGATTATGGGATTTGCCCAAGAAGGCCTCCCAGCATGTGAGTGGCAGAGCCAGGCTTAGAATGCGTGAGTTCTGGCTGCACGTCCCATGAGCAGCTCATTAGGGCACTCAGCCTAAGCTGATGAGAAGCATTTAATTTCAAATATGGGTGGAAGAATCTGCATCAAATGGTCTCTTGTGCAGGGTCTGATCCAAAGCTGCCTGAATTCAATGGAAATCTTTCCATTCATTTCAATGGGCTGTGGATCAGGACTATAGCCCCACAGTGATGTAGTTAAAATGTATTGTAATCCCTTCTGCACTATCCAGGGGAAGGAACAGGAAAGCAGGCAGGCATTCCAACAGGAGCACCAGTTTTCCCAGGCATGTCTTGAGATTGCTGATCTTGGTGAATTTGCTGTGACTGAGCTCCTGTTTGCCAGACAACTGGTATTGACAGGAACCTTGTTGGCCTTGTCTTTCAATGGGATTAGTGATTTCTTAAAACCATAATGAGATGCTTATTCGTTGTGACCCATGTAGATTGCCTGGGATTTCACAAATTCTACACGCACTCTTGCTCCACATACCAAAGTCCCCCTCTCCTCCAAGCTGTGCATTTGCTTTGCTCGGGTGCACAAGTTGCAGGGCAATTGAGAACCAGGCTTCAGACTTTCTGACCTGTATGATTCCAGGACTGAAGACCAAGTGTTCTATTCAGGCAGCATAGACTTCCTTGTTCCGAATGTTGTACCGGGAGGAGAAGACAGCGTGGGGCAGTGGAAGCTGAGCTTGAGGTTTTCAAACTCCTGCAGTCTCTGCACAGTGACTGCAATGGTGGTGAAAAGACGTTCTTCTCTCTTCTCTGAGCTGAATGTTCTTGGCTTTTGTGGTTCTCTCTCATTTTGGTTTTGCTGGGAAAAAGAACATGACAGTCTTACTCAGATCCCTTCTCTCCTCTGATTTTTATTTTTTGATCTCCCTTTATTCTCTGCATACACACTTTACATTCAGGTCCATGTAGTGTTGAGAGGTCTCTCTTTTTTTTTTTTTTTTCCCCCTGCAGGGCAAATTTGATGCTCCTTAGAATGAGAGATTGGAAGCCCAGGTTTGAGCTGGGCACACTGCGATGTGCCCTTTAGCCATTCCTGGGCTAGCTCGCCCATAAGCAGAGACTACCTGATCTGCAGCGGGGACTCTGATTCAGACATCTGAACACTGGGGACTAGAATGAGGTCACCACACTCCTTTCTCCTGTGATCTAAGCAGCCTTTGAACCTAGATCTCTTGAGTTGGAGGTCACTTTCAGCTAGGTAGGTGGTTAAATAGGGACTTAGGTGCCTAACTTTAGTTGTCTGCATTTGAAAATGTTGGCTTTCATGTACCAAATCACATAGCTTTCCTCTGGAAGACGCCGCTTTGGGGACATACCACTGTCCCTCTTTCAGATAAAATCCATACTCCTTAATGGGATGAATAACCCCCACACCTTAATGGCACCCTATGATTTACAGCTTCCCTCCCACTATACTGAGTATGGGTTTAAAGAGAGGCTGGATTCTCTGCTTTGGGTCTCCATACTAGACAGTTTTGGGGAATACCAATGACCTTCTCAGTGTATTCTTGGGCACATGCCAGTTAGGGACTAGAACTGATCATTCTTCATTATCCTGGCTCTTCATTTAAACAGCTGAGTTTTATTCTTTATCAGGGAGGTAAGGCTGTGGGGCTAAATCATCCCTGTCCCATGGAGTGATGGCAGAAAAATGAAATCACTGAGATTGTACTCCACTAGACAGACTCCATGGTTGTCTGTTGGAGGACACTATAATCCCAAAAAGAAAAGGAGTACTTGTGGCACCTTAGAGACTAACCAATTTATTTGAGCATAAGCTTTCATGAGCTACAGTTGCATCCGATGAAGTGAGCTGTAGCTCACGAAAGCTTATGCTCAAATAAATTGGTTAGTCTCTAAGGTGCCACAAGTACTCCTTTTTCTTTTTGCGAATACAGACTAACACGGCTGCTACTCTGAAAACTATAATCCCAGCCTCTCAGTGTATAGCAGGGAGGGGAGAGTCTTTAGGAAAACAAAAAACCTGAAGGGAAGTGACTCTGTCTGTGAGATGGGGGTGGAGATGGGAATGCTGATCTCTTGCAGGAACTAGCAGGCTATAAAAGGGGCTCTCAGCCATGGGTATTATCACCTGCAGATTGGTTTGGTCCCAGCTCAGATATCACATTTTGAACAAACCGTGTGCAGTCAGAGCGATAAGGTTGTTGTACAAATTTGTACTATTCCGAATGGAGCGGAGAAGCTGGCTGTGTAGCATGCCCCAGATACTGATTCGAGGAACCAATCATGTGAGAACTCTACTTGGTGTCAGGAGGACTCTATGTACAAAGCTCCTGGGGAATGGATGTTTATATAGCTACCCTCTGCATAGTCTCAACAGCATGCACTGACCTGGAATGGCAGCAGCGGGGGACCTGAGCTAGTTCTTTAATACTTGGGAAGATTCATTTGTTTTGCATATCACCGTGGCACTGCTGGGAAACCTTGGTCTTCAGTGCACACATTGCAACAAAGAGCAGGTCTCTTCCTTCCACCCAGCTTCCCCTTTGCAAAGAAAGAAACAAAAAGGATCATGTAAGCTAGCCAGTAGGAAGAACTGTGTGTTTGAACAGCATCCATGTACAGTCAGCCAGGAGTGATCCTGGCATATCATTCCAAGAGGCACAAAGTCCTTGATGGGAAGCTTTTATGATTGTATCATGTTACACTTGTGATGCTCTAGCCCCTGATTTGTTACTGTTTGTCCTGTCCTGCAGCTGCTTTTCTGCCTTGCTTGGTGAATTCCACTGAGTTCCTGGCCTTAAAATGTATGGGAGAAAAAAAATTCTTATCCTGCAGCACAGGAGGAAATTCAAAGGGCTGGATTGGTTTATCTACCCATTTGTCTACCCACTCGCTGTTCCTACATCTTTGGCTTTTGTCTCTGCCTCTCTCCATAATTGAGGAGAACTGGCGATGGTGGGGGAAATGGAAATGTATTTTGCAAAAAAAAATTCAAGATTCCCCCTCTCCCCTCCCCAGTTTTAGTGGGAAAAATCACTTTTGTCCCACTTTTTGCTTTTCACCACTGGAAAAGGGATGAAAGCTTTGGGTCAAAAGAACAGAGAAGTTATTTCGTTTTGGTCAAAATGGCACTTTCCACTAGAAAAGGTGTTTGGATGGAATTTTTTTGACCAACTCTAATATTTAAGCACCTTAGTAGCTCAAGTGCCTCCTGCTGCATGACTCTTCACTGTTGTGGATTGCTTGTGCTTTATCCAAGCTGATCACTTCTGTGTATCTTGCAATGCAAATCCACTGCCTTTATTTTGAAATTCTCTATATAAAACCTCTTTTCTTGGGTTATGATCAAATCCATAAAGCTCTGCGTGAAGGACATGATGACCGAATAAATTGTTTTGTATCATCACACCCCATTGCATTTGGAGATGAACCCGAGCCACAAAGTTCTTACCCAGTCCTGAGCTTTCATCAAAGCTTGGGGACACTGAGAATCCTGGGTTTTGGTCTGGGATCATCTCTACTCCTATTGGTTGCATGTGGATGATAATTGCAATCTTAGTGATGCATTCTGCGATGTTCTTGGCAAACCATGCAGTGATACAAGATTCCATAAGGGGAAAGAATTTTTTAAAAAGGAAAGTCAAGTTTATTTTCATACTGATCATCCCATCAAACTGCTTAGCTGGTGCATTCTGTAATTTTACCATAATTCCCAGCGTTTGGGGATATGCTGTGATTCGACTTCTCGGCACCACAGAAGCCTGTTATAAAACATCAGTTGAAGGAAAAACTCAGTGATTTCCCCCCCCCCCCCCCCTTGAGGTCTAACTGTTTGAGTCAGCAACAGGCAAATTCAGAACTGGTCAAGAGCTGCTGGGATCCAAAGTGCTAAACAAAAAGGGGAAAGTTTTCCCACTGCTTTCAACTCATGCAGTTCTGGAGAGTGGCTGGTAGGAGCTGGCTTCTCTCCAGCAGAAGCCATGCTGTTGTATGGTCACAGGCATTTACTCCGAGTGTTTGGTACTGGTGAAAATTGGATTACAAAGAGACTGGAAGTTATTCCTTGGGATTCAGGGCACCATAGGTGGTGTTTGAGAATTGCTGTTAAATGAGCCTCAGAACTCTAATCTACTGTTCCATTGTAGGACTGGCTTTCCCTAGGGTGTACGTTTACTTATGGTAGCAGTTGTTCTAAGTTTGCAGTCTATGGGCCTGATTCCAACGTCCGTTACAAATGTGGAGTAGCTCCCTTGACTCCAATAGTTTGTCTGCATTTATACTTGGGTAACTTGTTTGAGTCTGCTCTTTTGTCTCCTTTGATGGAGGGGGAGTGAGCTGCTCTTTCCCCTGTCTTAGCTTCCACTGGTTCCCGGTGACCCAGGGATTTTGCTTTCACAGCAATGCACTACATGCCCCCTCATGACCCACTTCAGACTGCTGTCCAGCTGGCTGACTACCACTGTCCTGGCTGGCTCATAATGATGTATCATGGCCTTTGCACTGCCAACAGCTAAAATTGCCCACTCTGTTAAGTGGTCTCCTACAACATGTGAACCCCTTATGCTTAAAATCTGTCCCACATAGCATACCTACCTAGACTCTCTGGTTACCTTCTCCAGTCTTGAGGAAGAGCTCTGTGAAGTTCAAAAGCTTGTCCCTCTCACCAACATAAGTTGGTCCAGTGAAAAAAATTACCTCACCCACCTTATCTGTTTGTCATATGGTGGGACTGACATACCCACAACAACTCGACAACCAACAGCCTAAAGAGTCCGCTTTACCTCAAATGGTAGAGGACCTGGGCAGCTGGCTCAGGAACAATGAAGTTCTTTTCCTGCTGGCCGTAAGAAGTTCCTTGGGGCTGGGTGTGCAGCATAGGCCTTGACAGTACTGATTAGTTAAATGCTTGCATTAAAATAGCCCCATGAAATCGGATCCATTTTGCATAACCTATTATGCTGGTTCATAGATGTAGTATATTTGGCTTCAGACTACATTTTGTACTTGTGAATTATGGGAACCTGTAGCTATTTGGCTTGGTATTCACCTGGGATTTAAGCTTGCTATAAATATTATGCCCAATAACTGGCGGTGTAGATGACTTGTACAGGAGACATAGGTCACTGCTGCTGTGTGTGAAGGTGTTAGTGTGAGTGGTTTTATTTCTCTTTCATTTCCTGGACAGGAAATTTTTTTTTTTTCTGTTTTGCTTTGAGACCTGCAGGAATCCACAAAATATGCACATTTTACTCTGACAGGATTTATATTGGGGAGTAACAGGGATGTTTAAAAACCCAGTGTGCATCTACACTGCAATGAAAGCGCATGGTTAGTAGAACTTGAGTTAGACCCCAGGTTTGTTAACCTAGGGATTGAGCATCTATACTCATTTATAACCCCAGGTTAGGAATTGTTGAACCGTTGGTCCCAATCTGGGGTATCAGTGTCTGTGGCCTGAGTCTAACCACCCATATCGCAGACTTCTTAGCACCCTCCTGGGAGGAGGTAAGTTACAGGTATGTGCTGATTGTTAAAAGATACCTTATTTTGTTGTGAACTGGTGTGGGTGTGTGCTTATACAACAGGATGCCAGTGAGATGCTGTTAGTTGATTCCCCTCTATGTACTTACAAACTTCTGCTTGAGGCATGTCAGGGTGTTTGCTACCTAAGGCAGGATGAGCTATGACGTTAATCTTGGGGCATTCAGGGAAATCTCCTTCAGGATCTGAGTGGCAGACTTGTTCCTCTGTGATGTAGTTAAGTTAAGGAATGTGGTTTAAGAATCATTTTGTTGCATTACAAGATGGTGGTGGCTAGTTGAGTCACATGACAGTTAATTAGGGGTTTCTTAAAAATGCAGAGGAAGATTTTAGTTCTGGCAGGTGGAGGGGAATTGTGGGTAATCTCCTCGTATATAGAGTGGACAGCCAGGATAGTTCAGTAGCACTCAGGCACTGCTGAAGGTAAGATAGGAATATGCTGGAACCTGGATTCCATTGTGGTTTTAAGGTACAAGTTTCCCTGGTCTTATTTTATGTATTTAACCACTTATCTTTTTTTTAAAAAAAATCAGTTTTCATATACACCCTTCTTCGTTCTTCCTAGGCTCTCATAGTCACGTGCCGAGAGAACCTCTTCTGTTCCTTTACTGGAGCTAGTGTAGAGCCTTAAAGGACAGAGTAATTTATGGTCTTTCTAAAAGGCTTTCCCTTCCTGCTGAAGTAGAAATCTTAATGAAGGAAAAATACCATTAATAATAGACCCCACATGACTGAATGGGAGCAGCCAGTCTTAGCACTAATGCCCTCAGGGCAGCCAAGGCTGCTGGTAGCAGTCGCAGTTCAGTTCTCTCCTCCACATACAGAGCCCGGGTTTGATGGCACAGTATGTCCGCTTTGTGGGATTATTACAATGCCTTGTGCATCTTCTGGGTGTTGATGAGCACAAAGCAATGCTCCCAGAGGATACTGGTGGCTTTGAATGCAGCAGCTGCATTATAGCAGCCACCCCACCCTATCATCCATTTTTCTCTTTCACACATACACTGTGTGTGAACGGAACACAGAGGCATAGCTCAAGCTGGATCTTGTATGGAACTTGCTGGCTATCTGTTCTCATGCACGCGCCTGAGGTTTGCAAGTCAACTGCATGTGCACTTTTCTCAGTGGAACATATCCAACACCTCAGTGAACCTGATTCCCAGTTTCACCTGTTTTTTTTTTGTTGTGTAACAGGGTCAGCACCTGCCTCTCATGAGCGCCCCCCCCGGCAGATGGTTTCTTCAGTAGGTCTTAAGTGACTCAGCCCTCTGGCCAACTCTCAGACACTGTCTGTAGGTAGAACGGAACAAACCTCTCCTGGGGTATACAGTCTTTACCTTCACCCAGCCCTGGTATGGGACTGTATCCCCAGGGCTTCCTTCCTAGAGAGACTGTCTTCCTGGAGCCCTCCCTGGGCTCAATCCTTACTCAGTCCCAGCAGCCAGCCAGGATCTCCTCCTTAGCTCCCTCAGTCCTTGCCCACATTCAGCTGTCTGTGGTCCTGCTGCTCTTTCAGCCATCCAGGAACACAGTTCTCTCTTCCAGCTCCAGATGGCAACTGACTGACTTTATCTTTGCTGCTCCTTTTTATATGGCCCTCCTAGCCCCTGACTGGCTGCTCCTGCAGCCCTTCTGATTGGCTGTTTTTTCCCTGCAGCCGTTCTAGGTCGCTTGGAGGACTTCTCTTCTGCTCCTCTCTGGGATGGGGTGTAGCAGCACCTTGAAGCCTCCAACAGGGGGTCTCTGGGCCTAGTCCACCCCCATCACATGCTGAAAGCAGAAATGGGAAGGAGCAGCAAAGCTTGAATCTGGATCAGAATTTCCCAGAGACATTAGGATCCGAGGGTTTCTAATTCAGCCCATCTGATGGAGGAACTGAGACGGTCTTGCATACACTGTAGTGGCCTTGTTGCTTTTAGTCTCTTCCTGTGGTAAAAGAGTTGGTGGTTAGAGAGGAGAATCTGGGAAGCAGGACTCATTGGTTCTGTTTTAGGCTCTGCTGTTGACTTTGTGTGGCTGTGGCAAGTTGCTCAGGATGAAATGATCTTTTGTACAGAAGAGTCTGATATAGCATAACATGTGTAGCTTAATCTTTGATGCTATGGACTTTACCTCTGGGGTTCTGCTGTGTTGGCTAAGCAGCTTTATTGCAACAAATTGCCTGCACAGATCACTTAGGTCAGAAGAGCCTTTAAGCTCTCTGACTCAGTTTGCCCATCTGTAAAATAAGGTGTATGTGAATAGAGCTGAGCAGCTAGTTCATAGTGATAAATTTATTCCACAAATTTAGCCTGCCTTTCTACTCGCATCTTGTTCGTTCGTAGTTTGGGATTTTCTCAGATTTACTCGTTCTTCAAAATTATTCTCAGAATAATTTCTAAGGACAATTCTTGGTCTGCAAATGATTTTTGAGCCATTCAATATTGGAACCATGCTGGTTAATTTTGATTGGATGCATAAATCACAAGGCTTTTGTTCCCTCATTGGATGACTGTAGTTCTTTAGAATCTGGTTCCTCACATTGAGTTCAAATGAGCTTTTTCATGAATATTCTCTAATACTCTCTTGAAATATGCTGTTTAACTTCCTGCCACTAAACTGGTTTGCTGGAATATTTGCAGAAAGGGAACTCAAAGGTGAACAAATAAACCAAGCAAATTCAGGGCCACATTTTCAGCTGGGGAAATATACACTAGCAGAGAGGGCTTGGTCTTCAGATTATTTTTAACAGCCATTCACAAAATTAGTTGAGATTTGCTCAGATCTCATTGTGAAGCTTAGAGCATTCCTGTCCACACTTCTACAGTATTTTTCCATTTGAAGCTCTTAAATCAGTATGCACAGTATTATTATGCTAAGCACTTGTGATGAATACTATAGAAACCTGAAGATAGATGGGATGCCCTGTCTTTCATCACTAGAACATGCCCCAGTCTCTGATAGTGCTTTCGTCTTCCAACCCAGGGTGGTGGTTGTTCTTTGCTTGCTTTTCCTCCATATCTGTCTTCATCTGTCTAATCTTTCCACCCTTCAGTGGGAACAGCCTTGCCGGCAAAGGTGGGTAAGTCACGTCGGCACGTTTTATTATTGAAAACACGTTCAGCCTGTGGACATTAATCAGTGGTAAATTAGAATGGAATTGATATATGCATATGACATGCACATTAATTTCAGACGTGTTTATTGTAATTAGTGCTATTACAATGAATGCCAAAGGAATCAGGAAACAATTAACCTCAATTAGGATCGGTTACAGTTTGTTTAGAAAGTTCAGCTTAAAATTAGAAAATCAAAATGTTGGGGAGTGATGGGGGTTTGAGGTGCCTGGCAATAGCAGCTCACTGAAGATTGCCTCCAGAGCAGGGGTTCCCCAACTTTTTCATAGCTCGGACCGCATCTGAATAGCGAGATCGTCTCCCACTGCTGATCAGATCAGCGCTCTCTGACCACCACAGCGATTGATGATCTAGAAAGGGCATTAATGCACAGCCATTTAAGTAGCCCACGCACACTCAATATAGCGCTCTGTCCCCCTTTCCCGGTGGCTGGGCCACTTGTAGAGGTTCACGAGCCTGCCGCAGCAATGGCTAGCGGAGGAGGCTCATCTGAGCTCAGACAGTAGAGGCTCATGCTTTGATTCAGAAGTCTGAGGTTTGCTTCCCCACTGCAGGTATTTGTATCACAGTACCACCGCCAGGCCTGAGGCAGGTGGAGGGCCTCCCAGGTGCTAGCTGCTGCACAAACACATAGCGAGAGGAGATCCCAGGTTCTTGATAGGTAGGCAAGACAGACCAATGCAGCTGCCTCAGCTGCTGTGCTGCCACATCCTCTCCGCTGGGACTACACTTTTTTCACTACATTACAGATCTTGCTCTCTGTGGGGGCAGGTAGAGGAAACGGAGCCGCTGCCAGCAAAGCGTACTGCTTTAACTGGGCTAGTAGCGTTCGTAGAACCCTCCGCGGGTTGATGCAGTCATGTGGCTATAATCGCCTTTATGCTGGTGTAACTGCTTCTGCACTAGGGCTGTAACGACAGGGAGGGGAAAATTCACCCCCTGACCAACAGGATTGTAATATCCATGCATGAGACAAGGTGGGTGAGGTAGTACACTGGACAGACAATGGAAGAGACAAGCTTTCTAGCTTGCACAGAGCTCAAAAGACGTTCGTCCAATAAAAGAGATTCCTTCACTCCCTAATATCCTGGGATCAACTGCTACAACAAAAACACCACACAGCTCTTTGCATCCGTAAATCTCAAAGCACTAAACTAAGGAGGTTAGTACCATTATCCCCATTTTACAGATGGGGAAACTGAGGCCCACCACAGTGAAGTCACTTGCCCACGGTCATGCAGAAAGCCTGTGGTTGAGCCAGTAATAGAACCCAGGTCTCCTGAGTCCCAGGCTAGTGCTCTAGCCGCTAGATACAATTGTGCACATAGACCAGGCCTTTCTCAAGGGACAAGGAGAAGCAGTGAGGCGGTAGAGGAAAGACTTGCACTAGGGGTGCACACATGTGCATGTTTTAACATGTGCATGGAGAGTTCTCCAGATAGCAGCCGGTCCCTGTTATTTAGCAAGATCGCTGTCACTCTGCCCTTCCAAAGGGCTCTCCCAGTGCATTTCCAAAAATGGTCCGCAATGCATCCCTAAGTGCCCCTGTTCATGGATTTCCTAGCTGGCAGTGAGGAGAAGAAGGGTTTTATTTAGCAGAGAGGGTGAAAAAATAGAGTAATGAATAACTTGAGGGCGAGCCCTGTGAAATCAGTAATAACTGTACCCTGGGCTAATCAGCCCAGATGGTTTCCAAGCCTGCAGTTCATTTAGCACAGGGTAATGTTAACGTGTAAGAAGGAAAGCCCCCCGAAGATGTCATTTAAGTTGGCGCTCATATCAGGTGTGCTTACATCATGCTCTCCTTTTCTCTGCTGCCCATTGAAAACAGTGGGGGGAAAGAGGGAAATGGACAAAAACAGCCTGGATCTACAGTAGGTTGATTTCAAACCATCGCGATTGTCTCTTGTGATCGACACACACAAGCCATAGAATCTCACCCAGCGATTCCTGCATGCGTCCAACCCAGAAGTGTTGGGCTATTTGGTTAAAATTCAGTAATTTTGCAGTGGCTTCATGAGAGGTTGGTGGTTTTCCTGATCTCACAGTAGGGTGTCTCTGTCCCTGGGATACACCTTGGATCTTGCTGCGAGCTTGCTTGTCACAAATAGGCTTTGCGAACAAAGCGAAGTACACATCCAGCTCAGTGAACACGACGGACTTGCTGACCGGGATGGGTTTTCTAATGATGGAAGGTCCTTGCACATAATGGCTGAGCACTGGGACATCGACTGCTAAAAGCTTGTTAATGTGCTGGGACTCCATCTGTGAATGACCATATTATGCTGTCACAAAACAGTGAATATTCAAATCTTCTTTCTCATGTTAATCCTCCTTCATTTTTCAGATGATTTGCATATCAAGACATTTTCCTTCCCCGGTGAAGGGCTGTTCTCCTAGCTCAGCACTCAGTCTCATGGTATTAGGGTGACCAGAGAGCAAGTGTGACAAATCAGGACAAGGGGTGGGGGTAATAGGCGCTTATGTCAGAGAGAGCCCCAAATATCAGGACTGTCCCTATAAAATCGGGACGTCTGGTCACCCTACATGGTATCCTTTAACTGTTGGCTTTCTGGGTGGAACTGAGACCCACTCAGCTCACCATCCAGGGGTCCCACAGCTTAGTCCTAATCTATCAGTGCAAAACCACATTAAAACTGCCCCAAGTAAACTAGGGATTCCCTGGGTTTAGGAGGCAGTGGTAGTTAGTGGGCATAGCTGTCTTTCTACCCCCACCTCCCAGGAGTGCTGGGAAAGCAGGGGGCCTGGCTGGAGCATGCTGCCCCTGGGTGATTCCTAGCCCGGAGGAGAAAGCACCTGTTTGCTTGAATGGCTAACAGCCAGCTACCACAGGCAAGATACCTTCTTGCAGAAGGAAGGTGTAACAGGGAGACACTCAGTCCTGGGACCTGTCTGGGAACTCAACTGAGAACTGTCACAGCAACTACTCTGGATTGCACTTGCGACTCCTTTTGCGATTGCAAAACTGCAGGTGTAACAGTGGAGCCCAGGCCTCAGCCCTTATGGCTGAGAAATGAGGAAAGAAGCAGCCAGCAATACCGCTGCTGTTGCCACTTTCATCTGTGGATCTCAAAGTGCTTTACAAAGGAAGGGATCTGCATTTTACAGAGGGAAACTGAGGCATGGGGCATTGAGTAGCTCGGTGTCACACAGCTGGTCAGCGGCAGAGTCGGGAACAGAACCCATGTGTCATTCTGGTGGGAGGATGTGGGGTGTGGCAAAGCTCACCCTCTGGTTTTAGATGTTGGGGCTCACACTGGAGAGGGGAGCACACAGGGCTGGCTGCAGCTTACAGTAGGCTCCCATTGCTGTGCTGTGTAAAGTCTAAATAAAAAGAACTTAGCTGCATAATGCAAGATTTGTCTCTCTCAACTCCCAGTCCTGGGCCCAATCACTGGGTGACCAAGGGCTCCCAGCAAAAAGTGCTTTGTGGCTTATAGTTTCCATCTTGGAAATAATAATGGCATCTCGCGTGATTCATAATTTTCCAGGAGGGAACCTGAAATTGTGTCCCGTCTGCTTCCGCCAGACTTTTCTTAATGCCCTGGTGGGTAACCTCAGCTCTGCAACAACGTTTTGTCACAAAGCTAATACGGCGTGATAGGCAGGCTCCCGGGGGCCGGTTGTTTAATAGCAGCCCAGGTAATGCAGCCGTAGTTAATGTTCACATTGGATATATATGAAGCCTGCCTTTTAAGGTTTAAATGGACATTGTCAACTACTTATTTATTGCTTTTAATTTCTTTCTTGCTCTCTGCAATAGGCTGTTGAGGGCTTGAGAAGAACATTTCTTTCTCTACCAGGTTTTGTTGTATTCTATATGGAAAAAGTTCATTTTTCTTTTTCTTCACCTTTTTCCCATTGCTTGTGTATTGTTGCTGTGTGTGGCTAAACAGCTTCCTTGTTCTGTCCCAAAGTAGCTGCACAGCAAGTAAAATGTGGGTAACTTCAGGATCAAAGGAAAGGGAATGTAAGATACTATTTTTTTTTTTTTTTTTTTTTAGTTCACAAAGAAAATGTGCCAGACATTTCTGGATCCTAGAACTTTTAATGTATCAGTACTCCTAAAACTGTCATATGTTGGACTGTAAGTGGGATCAAAACGGCGTGCAATGTGAACTGAAACTATGTGTATTTAATGATCCGTGCCCTATACAATCTACACATGCTAGTGCTACATGCTAAAGAGATTTTAAATGCAGAAAATTATTTGGTTTCACACTTTGGAAACTGACAAAAAAAAAGCATCAGTCTGGATTGTGAATTGAGTCTGAGTTCTAGGTTCTGATGCATTCATTTATATTTCTAAGCTGATGGGACTGAACAGATTTAAATCAACTTTAAAAAAACCACATTTTTCATTGTTGGGCTGAAAGCTTGTGAAACCAAATTTCTCCTGAAGCAAATTATCTGACTAAAGTATAAAGTCTTGGGGGTGGAGAGGAATAGAGGTTTACAATGGAAACACTATGACTGGATTCTTCTCTTATGATGCTAAGAGGAGCTGCTATAATTACATGAGTGTGGCTTCCGGTGTGCGTTTGTGTGGGTGAAAGACAGATTATGCATTGATTTGAATATTTCATCTTGGTGGAAAAGGAAGTGGGAGGGAAAGGAGTCTGAGTCAAATGCAAACTTGCTCAGAGGTGGGGCTGGGAAGAAGCTCAATGCATTGAGCAACCCTCTTACCCTTAAAGATTGTCCCTCTAGGTCTGGCTTGAGGCACATTCACAGGGCCCGATGCTGCTGCTAATGCTATAGTTAGGGTCCTACCAAATTCATGGTCCATTTTGGTCAATTTCATGGTCGTAGGATTTTAAAAATCTTAAATTTCATGATTTCAGATATTTACATCTGAAATTTCACAGTGTTGTCACTGTATGGGTCTGGAGAGTGGCAGCTGCTGGCCAGGAGCCCAGCTCTGAAGGCAGTGCCATTGTCAGCAGCAGCCCAGAAGTAAGAATGGCCTGGCATGGTATTGCCACCCTTACTTCTGTGCTGCTGTCTGCAGAGCTGGACACTCCGCCAGCAGCTACCACTCTTCAGGCACCCAGCTCTGAAGGCAGCGCAAAAGTAAGGGTGGCAATACCATGCCCCCCCTACAATAACCTTGTGACACCTCTGAGACGACCCCCCCCCTTGGGTCAGGACCCCCCGTTTGAGAAACGCTGGCTCTGTCCCGTAAAGTCTGAATAGTATGGGGTAAAAGTACACGAGCAGAATTCATGAGAGAGACCCGGTTTCACGGTCTATGACGTGTTTTTCATGGCCGTGAATTGAGGACAGAGATTGATAGCTCTAGAAACCGGTCTCCTTCCACCAGCACTAAATTCATTAAACTTGTTTTTTTAAAAAAGAAAGAAAGCGATCCAACATATAACATCGAGCTTCCTCGTCTAAAACCGGACCGTGGCAATCTACAGAACTGTGCCCAGATGATACAGCAGTAATAGTGCTGTGGCAGCATTTGGGACTAATTCAACCCTTTCTTCTTAATAGCTGAAGGGTCATTTTATGTCTAAGATGCAAATAGCCCGGGTTGTTCCTCAGTGAATTAAGGTGCCACCAAAAGTAGCCGTGTCAGCAGTTCTCCTAATTGAATAATAGGCCCGTTACATGCTCACATCTTCTAATTAATAGGAACAAGGGGTTAGGCCTTCTGAAACTTCATTAAACTCTCTCTGCAGTAATTAGACAATTGTACCAAAGTGTATCTGCTGCTCTCATCGATGGGGCTGCTTCTAATTAGGTGCAGCACCTGGACAGATCTTGTTTACTAATCTGGCATGGGCTCAGGTCACTCCAGAGAAATCACTCCAGATGTGTGTAGCTTTTTTTCCCTCTTGAGTTTGTCTGGTTCTTTATTTTTAGAGGTTTGATTGATCTGGCTGTGGGCATCCATGCTGACTCTGTTCATCTTATCTTTTCTTATATTGTGAAGTCTGCAGAGGACCCTGTGTCAAGTTATTTGTACAATGGTGGTATTTGCATTACCAGATCAGGGCCCCATTGTTCTAGCTACACTGTATTACCGCATAGTAAGAGACCATCCCTGCCCTGGAGAGTTTACAATCTAGACAGACAAGATGAAGGGTGGGAAAGGAAATAGCAGCAGAGAAAGGTGAAGTGACTTGTCTGAGTTTACATAGCACATCAGTGTCAGAGCTGGGAATTGAACCCGGGTCTCCTGATTCCCTACCCAATGCCCATTCCATGAGATTTCTAGCTTTCTCATATAATTTAGTTTGGCTCTAGCCTGCTAACTGACCTTGTAAACTGCACCTTCTTATTCAACACACATGCTCCCTATATGTGGCCTCTAGCCCTTTTCCTTTGCTGAGGAAATACAATTTTTCACTCCTGTAACAAGGCCCTGGCTGGGATGATTTAGTTGGGGGTTGGCCCTGCTTTGAGCAGGGAATTCGACTAGATGACCTCCTGAGGTCTCTTCCAACCCTAATCTTCTATGATTCTGAGCCCTGAAGTGCTAATATGTGAGTTTGAGAGAAGTTTTTCTCCTCTCGGAATTCAAAATGGCTGGAAAGTTGGCATATTCTTGCCTCCCTCCAGAAAACCAATGGCAAAATGATGCCTCTTAAGGTATGTCTACACTAAATGGAAATCCAGATCTGTGGGACCTGGGCTTGTGAACTCAGTGCTTGCAAGGGAGTGCTTGAGCATCCATACTGCATTGTAATGTAAACCTGGGTTTTACAATTGCTGGACCCTGGTCTTACAGCCACGCTAACGCGTCCATACTGCATTATGCAGACTTTCTGATTTGGCTTGAGCTGCATTTATACTGCAAGATGACAGGGCTTGCACCCGAGTCACAGTGAGACTCTGGCTCTAACCCCTGCCTCCCCACCCCAGCTGGGTTGTAGGACCTGAGTGCTTGCTGACCCAAGTCTGTCTGATTTGTATGTGGACAGAAGTGGGGCTTGGGCTCAAACCTGAGTCCGAGCTGGGCTTAGTGTGCAGTGTAGTGCTACCCTATGGGAACAGAGTTCAGTCTTGATTTGGATTGTAAGCTCTCTTGGGGGGCAGGTACTGTTTGGTTGTTCTGTTTTTTGTACAGTGTCTGGCAACATGGGTCTTGCTCCATGCCCAGGCTCCTGGACCTTATCACAACACAGTAACAACCCCATGAGCAGTGTTGCCTGAGAGTTAGAAGGCATGGCTCCTCTGCTGACAGTGCATGGAGGGCCCTGGGAAACTGCCCTTCTCCAGCCCCATCTGAGCTGCTAGAGTTGGTCAGGAAATGGGGTTTTTCCTCCTTGCCCCTATGAAAAATGTCTTGTTGAATTTTTTCAAGTTTTTAGTCCAAAATCTGAAAACCCAAACCCTACATATTTTTTTTGGCTCACTTGCCAAAGTCTGATAAATGTGTGTTTTTGTTTTTGTTTGTTTTCTCACTTTCAATGTAAACCACCAAAATATAAACTAAAAACAGATGATTTTCAGGAAAATCTCCGGTTAGGCCAAAAGCCATTTTCTATTGAAACAAATGTTTCTGTGGGTAATTGTTGATTGGTTCCATTTTTGATGTGTGGAGGAGTGGGTGGAGCTGTGGCCTCTATGGCTGTGCCCACCTGTCGAGCAATGCTAGCAAGATACCACTCCTTGATGCCAAATTGTCTGTTCTTTACGCCCTACCTACCCTCTGGCGCACTATGCGGGGGCAACCACAATTGGGGCATAGCCCCTTAGGAGATAGCCCTCTAACCTTGTCCAAGGCTGTGGCATCTCTTCCTTCAAGGGGGGAGGGATACCTCAGTGGTTTGAGCACTTCTTCAAGGTGGGAGGGATAGCTCAGTGGTTTGAGCATTGGCCTCTTAAACCCAGGGTTGTGGGTTCAATCTTTGAGGGGGCCATTTAGGGATCTAGGGCAAAAATTGGGGACTGGTCCTGCTTTGAGCAGGGGGTTGGACTAGATGATCTCCTGAGGGTCCCTCCAAACCCTGATATTCTATGATTCCTTCCCCTCTGTACCAGTGGATGGAAATTTCCTTGTGAAATTGCATTGCGCATTGGACCTGATTATAGAAATCTTTCTCCCTTTGCTCGCCCTGCCAAAGCAGCACAAAGTAACTTGATACGCAAGCATTAGCATGGTGTTTATTAACATTAATAAAGATGTATTCCTTCCCTTTTAAATGAGGCGAATTCAGACCTGGCATTTCCCTCCAGCCTTGCCAACTGTGGTCTTAATGTGTATCTTCCCCACACGTTGAAATAATCCAGGTGGAGAACAGGAGCTGTGTGTGGTGTGTGCGGGAGGGGGAAGTGCAGAACAAATGTTAAATTACAGAAGGTATGCTGGGAAACTAGCTCTCTTGTGGATGAGATCAGTGCTTAATGCTCACCCAGTTTAATTTACTGCTGTCGCCTGGAAAGGGATGAGAGACGAGAATAAAGGCACACGTGTGTCTCTGTCTCGATCCATCTAGAACAGCTGGAAAACAAACAGAGGCTTTGTAAGACCTGCAGTGCCATAGATTATGTAGATACCCCAGTTACATCAAATAAGGGAAGCTGCCTACAGAGGCAGCTTGATCTGGTGGGTGGGCTGCTCAGCTGGGACTCAGACTTTGGTTCTAGCCCCATCTCTATTACTGGTCTTCTCAGTGACCTTGGGCAGGTTGCTTCCCTTTTCTTTGCCTGTTTCCCTTTCCTGTTTTATCAGATTGTAAGTTCATGGAAGAGATGGTGTATGTTTGCTCCCTAGCCCAATGGGGCCTTGGTCCCAACTGGGAACAGAAGGGTGCTTCTAATCCTGCAATACAGTGTTCTCAAACTATTGTACTGGTGACCCCTTTCACACAGCAAGCCTCTGGGTGCGACACCCCCCCCCTTATAAATTAAAAACACTTGTTTATATATTTTACACCATTATAAATGCTTGAGGCAAAGTGGGGTTTGGGATGGAGGCTGACTGCTCGCAACCCCCCATGTAATAACCTTGCGACCCCCCTGAGGGGTCCCGACCCCCAGTTTGAGAACCCCTACTGTAATAGTTAGAGCAGGAGGTAGGATTCCTGGTGTTGCTACTGCCTCAATGTGAAACTTTTTGGATGTTTTATTTACCCCTTCTGGGCCTTTATTTACGGATATAACAGCACCTACCGGTAACTACTGTGCAGGGCTGATGTGAGCCATACCTAATGTTTGGGACAGTGTGAAGGTGCAAAGAAGTGCAAAATATTAAATAATTTCTTATTGACATGTGTAAACACCAAGAAGGGAGAGAAATAGCATCTGCAGGGCTCACTTCCCTGTTAAGAGGAAGGATGGTCCAGGGCTCCGTTTGCCACAGCGTGACCTTGGGCAAGTCATTTAGGTGCCTAACTCCCTTTAAAAATCTAGCCCTTTGGCTCCCTGTTCCCCATCTGTCAAACAAGGGGATAATAGCATTCCTCTACCTCCCCGTAGTATTGTGAGATGCTCAGATGCAACCATAATGAGGGCCATATCGGTGCCTCAGGGCTTGTCTATGTGATGACTTAGTGCATGGAAGCTGGGGTATAAATCTACAGCGCACCAGCACGCCACAATTTCTGCGTGGAGCCCGTTGACATGTGCTACAGCACACACCAGAACTTTCATCTCATGGCCGCAGGGTCCACGTACCAAGTTAGTGGACTGCACGTTCCCACCTTGGCTTGCCGCGCACTAGGTCTCTGTGCCGACAAGCCCGCTGCTAAATTAGAGTTTGCGAACTGGTTGTGATCCTCACTCACCTGGCAAGAGTTGAATTCACTCGCTCTGCTAGAATGTTTGTTTCCCCCCTCTATTATTAACTACTTCCTCTCCCTCTTCCCATTCAGCTGGGTGAACTAGCTCCAATAGCCATAGCTGCAAGAACTAAGGGTGCAGGGGGTGCTGCAGCACCCCCAGATTTTATGTGGGGCTCCACTCCTGGCCCCGCACCCACCCCCAGCTGTGGCCCTAGCCTTGGCCCCCTTTCTCTTGTCTGGTCCTCCCCTCCCGGAGACACGGCCCTGCTCCTGGCCTCAACTCCGGGGGTGGGGTGCAGACAGGGGTAAGGGGGCTGGCTTTCAGCACCCCCACTATTAAAAGTGTACCAGCACCACTGCCAATAGCCACCTCCTTTGCAAGTAGCCAGCAAGTTGTCCGTATCGGCGGAGACTAAGAAAAGGGTTTGATCATGGGCCCAGCACAGTTTGACTGTCCCTTGAGACTCCTCATGGCCCTTGTCAAACAGATACTAGTTTGAGATAAAATCCCTGGGGTTTTGTTGTTGTTGTTCATACCGAACTTCTCTGATGTGGACTTGAAGCTTTATCGTCTGTGGAATCAGGGTTGTGTTTTGTGGTGTGTGGTTTTTTTTTTTTTGTTTTTTTTTTTTAAATCCTGCTTCTCGGCTGGAGCTTTTCTTCTTTAATTTTCTTCCCCTCCTGTTTTTGGGACTTAGGGTTGGGAGTGTATTTTATTTTCAATCTCTGATTTCTAAGGAGATTTCTCAGTCTCAGATTATGAGAAGTCAGTGTAATAATTGGTGTGAAGTCAGTGTAATAATTTGCTGTGAGAGAAGTCTGACTCTTGAATCAGATCTCTGTGTGTGTCTGATTCCTCCATCTCTTGAATTCTTCTTGTTGAATATTGATGTTGGTGAATGCACTATAGAGATGGATTGAGCTTCTAGGTTATATTAGCTCTTTATTTCAGCTGCTTGGCTGTGGTTGTCTCATTTATTCCTGCAGTGGTTGAAGCATCTGAAGTTTGAATTGTTGTATGACGGTATAGTTTGGAGAAACAGTTTCTCTGTATCATCAGTGACTGGTTCTTGGGAAAACTGGCTCTGGAGCATACTAGAGGGCAGGCTAACCTGGACTGATCCTGTAAAGTGCAAAGCCCCTCCCGAGTTGCTGTGCCCTCTTGCTGCCTTGGAGTTAAGGGTGCTCAGCCTCTTGAAAAGATCCAAGGTTTAATTCTAAGTAGTGCAGGGAGTAAATGTGGTTGAGCCACTGTAAGTAGCAGTCACCAAGTATGATCCTGTCCAGTTTCCTGTTGAAATCAAGGAGAACTGGGCTATTGACTTCTGTCTGGGCCCAGTGCAACCCCCATTGAAGTCCCTGGAGTCTCCTTCCAGATCAGAAATTCTATCCCAGATGGAGGGGGGTGTATAAACCTCTCACTGGTGAAGGAGCAGCTCTGAGCTGAGGAGGCCCCACCTTTCCACCCATGCCGAGCAAAATTTGTTGATGGCACAAAACTATCTCTCTTGCAGTAGGCTGTGAGGAGCAGAAAAGCTCCTTGGAAATAAAATAAATGCCCCAAATTTCATTCTTCATCAGCCTCTGGACAGACTTTCTCCAAACTCTGTTGTGACATCTCTTGATTTCTTTATTAAAGCAATGGGTTTCTTCTGACTGTGGGATCGGAGCCTAGATAGTCTCATTTTCCTTCTCTTCACAGCCAGCGAGGTGGAAGATGACAAGTGAACGACGACAATATTATGTTTGAACTTTAATAGTTTTCCAGAAACTTGCAAGTAAGCTCAGGCAACACATGAAATATTCATGAATTCTGTCTCTCCCCCTCCGCCCCCTCCCCTTCTCTCATACCAATGGTTGAAAGCTTCCATAGCTGGTCCTCAGGCTACATGAAGCATATGGAAATAGCACCTGTAACTTTGCCAGCGAGACTAACTTTGACCTTTTTTGGCGAGAGAAACAAGATATTCCTGCTTTCCTTTTATCCTTTTTTTTTTTTTTAAAAAGTCATGTTTTCCTGGTCAGCGTTCGATCCTATGTCTGCAGTTGTCTAGGTCTCAAACAGTAACAGTGTGCCGTGCATCCTCCTTATCTGAATGCAGAATGAGTCTTTGATGCAAAGTCTCTTCACAGAATCATAGAATATCAGGGTTGGAAGGGACCTCAGGAGGTCATCTAGTCCAACCCCCTGCTCAAAGCAGGACCAATCCCCAACTAAATCATCCCAGCCAGGGCTTTGTCAAGCCTGACCTGAAAAACTTCTAAGGAAGGAGATTCCACCACCTCCCTAAGTAACACATTCCAGTGTTTCACCACCCTCCTAGTGAAAGTTTTTCCTAATATCCAACCTAAACCTCCCCCACTGCAACTTGAGACCATTACTCCTCGTTCTGTCATCTGCTACCACTGAGAACAGTCTAGATCCATCCTCTTTGGAACCCCCCTTTCAAGTAGTTGAAAGTAGCTATCAAATCCCCCCTCATTCTTCTCTTCTGCAGACTAAACAATCACAGTTCCCTCAGCCTCTCCTCATAAGTCATGTTTCCAGTCCCCTAATCATTTTTGTTGCCCTCTGCTGGACTCTCTCCAATTTATCCACATCCTTCTTGTAGTGTGGGGCCCAAAACTGGACACAGTACTCCAGATGAGGCCTCACCAGTGTCGAATAGAGGGGAACGATCATGTCCCTCGATCTGCTGGCAATGCCCCTACTTATACAGTCCAAAATGCCATTGGCCTTCTTGGCAACAAGGGCACGCTGACTCATATCCAGCTTCTTGTCCACTGTAACCCCTAGGTCCTTTTCTGCAGAACTGCTGCCTAGCCATTTGGTCCCTAGTCTGTAGCGGTGCATGGGGTTCTTCTGTCCTAAGTGCAGGACTCTGCACTTGTCCTTGTTGAAATTCATCAGATTTCTTTTGGCCCAATCCTCTAATTTGTCTAGGTCCCTCTGTATCCTATCACTACCCTCCAGCGTATCTACCTCTCCTCCCAGTTTAGTGTCATCTGCAAACTTGCTGAGGGTGCAATCCACACCATCCTCCAGATCATTAATGAAATTGAACAAAACTGGCCCGAGGACCAACCCTTGGGGCACTCCGCTGGATACCAGCTGCCAACTAGACATGGAGCCATTGATCACTACCCTTTGAGCCCGATATCTAGCCAGCTTTCTATCCACCTTCTATCTTCCCTCCGCCCCCGAAAGTTGCAGGAAAGGCTGAGGTTTGCAGTGCTTCTCCCTAAGCGCCCAGGAGACTGTAGGTAGAAATGAGTATTGCAACACTGGATTCCTTGGAACTGAATATATCAAAGACCACATTCTACATTCCTTTGCAATCCCATTGACTTCTAAACAGGAAGAGCTCCTATCCTTCTCTGAAAACAATATAGACTCATTGTACATAACCCACGCTTACTCCCTTCTGGGGGGTTGATAACTCAGAACAACAAAAAAACCCTATACCTCCCCCTAATTTTTCTTCCTGTTGTATGCAGTGGTATTGTAGCCATGTTAGTCTAAGATATTAGAGAGAGAAGGTGGGTGAGGTAATCTCCTTTTAATGCACCCATTTCTGTTGGCACTCAAGACAAGCTTTTGAGCTTACACAGAGCTCCAGAAGTCATCCTGACCTCAGGTGTTTGATCTTCTAGGGCTCTGTATAAGCTTGAAAGCATGTGTCTCTTGCCAATAGAAGTTGGTCCATTAAAAGAGATTACCTCCCCCATCTTGTATCCCTAACTTTTCTTTCCACAGTTTTCCCTGCAGGACTGCCTCTGTCCCAGCCCCTGGCTGTTATTAACAAGATGCACCTGCTGCTGCAAGCGAGCACTATTTGACCATCCATATGTTAAGCTCAGACACCTGAGGTCAGGATGTTGTTGTCAACAGAGGAAGCCTGCATCTCCCTGCAGGGTATGGAAGAAGAGATGGCTCGACAGGGAGATCTACTGCTTGGAGGACAGGAACTGTAGGGGGAAAAGTGAACTGCTAAAAGCCAAGAACAGTTGGACCTTGCACAGGGAATTAAAACCAATAGTAATAGGTTCTTTAGCCACATAAATTAGAAGAAAACAAGGAAAGAAGAGGTGGGACCATTAAACACAACTGATGGGGTGGAGATTAAACATAATCTAAGTCTGACCCAACACCTAAAGGATTACTTTGCCTCAGTTATTAAGGGTAAGGAGGAGTTTGGGTCGGGGTGACTAATGGGAACAAGGATATGGAAGTAGAAATTACCACATCTGAGGCTGAAGCCAAATTCAAACAGCTTAATGGGACCAAACCCTGGTAATCTCCATCCAAGAATATTAAAGGAAATGGCAAGAACAACAGCAAGGATTCTTTATGAATCCATAAACTTGGAGGCTGTATTCTGACTGGAGAATTGCAAATATGGTACCTATATTTAAGAAAGGGAAAAAATATGATCAAGGAAACTACAAGCCAGTTAGTTTGAACTCATTTGTATGCAAGGTCCTAAAACATTTAGAAAGAGAGTAATTAAAGACATAGTGTTAGACAGTAATTGGGATAAAATACCATATGGATTTACAAAAGGGAGATTGTGCCAGACCAGCCTGATGTGTTCTTTGAGAAAATAAGAGTGTGGTTTTTTTTTTTTTTTAGACAAGGGAAATGCAGTAGATCTAATCTACCTGGATTTCAATAAAGCATTTGATACAGTTCCACATGGGAAATTATTAGTTAAATTGGAGACGATGGTGATTACTCGGAGAATTGAAAAGTGGGTAAGAAACTAGTTAACGGGGAGACTATAACAGGTCATGCTGAAAGGTGAACTGTCAGGCTGGAGGGAAGTTACTACTGGAGTTCCTCAAGGCTCAGAGTCTTGGGACAAATCTTATTTAACATTTTCATTAATGATCTTGGCACAAAAAGTGGGAGTATGCTCATCAGATTTGCAGATGAGACACAGTCGGGAGGTACTGCCAATGGGGAGGAGGACTGAAATATCCTAAGATTTGGATGACCTCGAGTACTGGACTAATATAAATGGGATGAAATTGAATAGTGCAAAGACATATGCTTAGTGACTAACAGCGACAGGTTTTGCTGTAAGATGGGGACATATCTGTTGGAAGCAACAGAGGATGAGAGAGGTCTGGGTGGACTGGTCAGTCACAGGACAACTATGAGCTGCCAATGTGATAGGGCTGTGAAAAAGGCTAATGCAATCCTAGGATGCATCAGGCCGGTTATTTTCAATAGAGAGCTAAGGAAGTGGTGTTACCATTATACGAGGCACTGGTGAGACCTCAGCTGGAATACTGTGCGCAGTTCTGGTCTCCCATGTTTAAGAAGGATGAATTCAAACTGGAACAGGTGCAGAGAGGAGCTAAGATGATCAGAGGAAAGAAGACCCTGCATTAGGAGAGGAGACTCCGAGGGCTTGGCTTGTTTAGACTAACTAAAGGAAGGCTGAAGGGAGAGATGATTGCTCTCTGTAATACATCAGAGGGATAAATGCCAGGCAGGGAGAGGAGTTATTTAAATTAAGAGCCAATGTTAGCACAAGGACAAATGGATATAAACTGGCCATCAGTAAATTTAGGCTTGAAATTAAAAAAAGGTTCCTGACCATCAGAGAAGTGAAGTTCTGGAACAGCCTTCCAAGGGGAGCAGTGGGGGCAAAAAGCCTAACTTGTTTTAAGACTGAGCTTGTATGTTTATGGAGGGGATGGTATGAGGAGATTGCATATAATGGCATGTGGCCCATCTGTGACTGCTGTTAGCAAATCTCTCCAATGGCTGGTGATGGGGCACTAGAAGGGGAGGGCTCTGAGTTAGTACAGAGAATTCTTTCTCAGATGTCTGATCCACATGCTCAGGGTCTAAGTGATCACTGTATTTGGAGTCTTGAAGGTTATTTTCCGCTAGGTCAGATTGACCGAAACCCTGGAGGGTTTTCGCCTTCCTCTGAAGCCTGGGGTATAGGTCACATGCTAGCTTGAACTTGAATAAATGGTCGATTCTCTGTAACTTGCAGTCTTTAATTCAAGATTTGAGGACTTCTGTAATAGAGCCATTACCTACAGCTGAGTTACTGGAGTGGGCGAGTTTCTGTGGCCTGTGATGTGCAGGGGGGAAGACTAGATGATCATGATGCTCCCGTCTGAGTCGATGATAGGTGACTATTCAGTACACACCTATTAGCCCTGCAGGGCTGACCCAGCTCAAGGAGTGACCTGGGATTCTAGGCCTTCCTGTGTATCATCATCATCATCATCATCAGAATTCTATCAAATTCCAGTCAGCTTCACCTGTGGAAGCCCCACTGAACCCACCAGGGCTGCATGGTTTCCCTTGAGGGTATAATCTGTGGACAATGGGGTTACACACGTGCAAGCAAGAGCAGAATTTGGCCTTCATACCCTTCATTAAAGATACATGAGAAGCAAAGAAACCAGTTTGACTCTCAGATGCCAGGTGCAGACCTGGCAACTGGAAAACTTCCCAGCTTTTGCTTGTGAGCTGAACTGAGCAGATCAGAGGCTCGCTGGGAGTCAATAAATATGGGACCTTAAAATCCTGTTTTAACTGTCACTTTTCAGGGTAGGACTTACTCCGGTTGCCCAAGAGTAACAGAGAGCAGAATTTGGCCAGACGTCTTTAGCTTGCATAAATGGGGAATGAAGGCTGCACAGGATGCTAAATTAGCATCTTAGTATTGCAGTGTGAGCTTGTTACTGTATGTCTGTGATATTTGCTCCACTGTTCTCTACTGGATGGGATGTCGGACATGTTTAAGATTCCTTCTACTGTCTATGTTTATCTCGCTCACTGGAACTCAGAGCCTTTGTTTTTGGAACCAGAGAGCCCGATTGTTGTGTGTCCTGCACGTTGTGGGCTACTCTCTAGCTATGGTCGTGTCTCGGCCTGTGTGCCATCTTGTGCATTTTGCTTTTTACACAACAAACATAGTATGAATAATGAGGGCCACCAGAGGGCGCACAAGCTGTTTATAGGAATTGGGTGGTACCCCTATAAACTACAAGCCGCATAGGGGGACGCTTTGTGCTGTGTGGTATGATACGTAGGTACAAGTATGCGCCATTCCATAGGTAAGTCAATAGGGGATGTGGCATTGTTGGTGGCACCATATGTCCTAGATGTTAAGCAGGGCCTGGGAGTGAGAGACCAAAGGTTGTTTATGATGCGGGATCTCCTGTAGGATAATACGATGCATTATCAGCTATTGCATGTTCAAACAGCTAATGCTGGTGAAACCTACCAGACGGACAGCCCTGGAGGCTGAAGTCCCTACTCTGACCATTGAGTGGATGCAGCACTTGGCAATGTGGCCATTGTGAATCCAATAGGTGATGGCTCCAGATCATAGAATATAAGGGTTGGAAGGGACCTCGAGATCATCTCATCCACCCCACTGCTCAAAGCAGGACCAATCCCTAATTTGTGCCCCAGATGGCCCCCTCAAGGATTGAACTCACAACCCTGGGTTTAGCAGGCCTATGCTCAAACCACTGAGTTATCCCTCCCCCTCAGCATGGCGTGAGATGGGAATTTAGCCCTCATAGCATATTCACTTCTTGGCTTTCCTGCTGGCCCTGCTAAGGCAGGGACCAGTTTTGGTAGACTCCCAGTGATATATTCATCTGTCCAGGAAAAAACAGACTGAACCCCACTGCTTC
Source organism: Natator depressus (assembly GCF_965152275.1). Taxonomy (NCBI): domain Eukaryota; kingdom Metazoa; phylum Chordata; order Testudines; family Cheloniidae; genus Natator; species Natator depressus. Next base: position 117,709,228 of record NC_134240.1, on the reverse strand, counting down.
ATTCCACTCTGGCCACCAGATGACCTTCAGAGGGTGAGTGCTTTTGGTCACTACCAACAGGGAGGTGAAAAGCTCTATATTCCCTTACCTGTCCTTTGAGCCATCCACTCTACCATCTTTGATTTTTTTTTTTTTTTCTACATCTCATTTTTTCCCATCATGTCCTTCCACCTCCACCTTTGTTTTGCCCTTGAGACCTTTTTTTGGTCTCTAGATTTCATCATAAGACCCTTAAGAAATGGGGAAAGTCTCTAGGTATCCCTTTTTTTTTTTTAGTGCCTTTCTTGCAATGGCAACATTCTCAGAAAGGCACAGGCTCAGTCTCCCACCCTGCCCCATCCGTGGTCAAGTAAACCTGAACTACCTCAAGAGAAATAAAGAAGAAAACAAGGTGTGTGGGGGAGGAAGGGAATGAGCATCAGATGGAATCCAACCGTTGCCACGCTCATGAGTGTGGAAAGCTGCTGCTGCACAGGCCAATGCAGCTAATTAATTTTAATGCATCTAATAAAGAGTTACACCTTTGGTCTCATTGCTGACATTTTTCCTGGGTGAGGGAATGGAGGAGAGGCTGCTGCTGAGCTCAGTGTTGTTGCTGCTGCTTATGGATATTCTGCGGGGGAATCTCGCTTGCAGCTTCTCCTTGGGATTCACACACTCAGCAGTTCTGGTGCTAATAGTCCCACAGTTCTTATTAATCTCTGTCACTGTGATTGAGCTTGGTGCGTGTGCCCACTCTCTACTACCATCCCACCTCTGGCATTTGCAGAGTGTTGGTAGTGCAGCAGTTTGGAAGGAGCTCGTCTGTACTGGCAAGAAAAAAGAATAAGGTGCCACAAGTACTCCTTAAGTACTCCTTTTCTTTTTGCGAATACAGACTAACATGGCCGCTACTCTGAAAACAGGCACAAAAGGATCACAGTGCATAAGCAAAAAGAAAAGGAGGACTTGTGGCACCTTAGAGACTAACCAATTTATTTGAGCATAAGCTTTCGTGAGCTACAGCTCACTTCATCGGATGCATACTGCCCCTGCGTCCTGCATAGGAAACCCAGTCTCCAGCTGGTCTGCATCTCTCCACGCATTGGAAGAAGCACTTAATAAAGAGGTATAACTGTTTAGGGTGCCCCAGGAGGTGCATAACTAGGAGCAGTGCATGGAGATTTAAACAAAAGGATATTGAGGCTGAGTATTGGGAATGGTGAATCCTATTAGACAGACAGTGGGATAGCTTCTGAAAGGAGCCATACAGAACTCAGATGCCATGGTGATGGGAGCATTAATGACGGACCTGTAGATGCCCCATCACTGGAGTCCTTAAAACGGAACAGGAAAAAGCACTTGACAATACAGTGTGATTCCTATATCACCTATTAGTAGGGCCCTACCAAATTCATGGCCATAAAAAATGCATCACGGACCATGAAATCTTGTCCCTCCCCCAGTGAAATTTTGGTCTTTTGTGTGCTTTTCCCCTATACTATACAGATTTCACAGGGAGTTGCAAGGGGAGTCACAAGGTTATTTTTGGGGGGTTGTGGGATTGCCACCCTTACTTCTGCACTGCTTTCAGCTCCGGGTGGCTGGAGAGCGGCAGTTGTTAGCCAGGCACCCAACTCTGAAGGCAGCGCCCCACCAGCAGCAGTGCAGAAATAAGAGTGGCAATATCCTACCAGGCCATCCTTATTTCTCTGCTGCCGTCGCCGGCTCTGCCTTCAGAGCTGGGCTCCCGGCCAGCAGCCGCCGCTCTCCAGCTGCCCAGCTCCGAAGGCAGCGCCGCCGGCGGCAGCAGCGCAGAAGTAAGGGTAGCAGTACCGCAGCCCCCGCTACAATAACCTTGCGACCCCCACACAACTCCTTTATGAGTCAGGACCCCTGAAGTTACAAGGCCGTGAAATTTCAGATTTAAATAGCTGAAATCATGAAATTTACGATTTAAAAAAATCCTATAACTGTGAAATTGACCAAAATGGACTCTGAATTTGGTAGGGCCCTATCTATTAGGTCTCTTCCATCCCAGACTTCTACCATAGCAGGGCTGACGTTGTTGAGGTGAGCTGGTTGAAATTGTTCATCTGAAAATTTTAGTAGAAAAATGCAGTTTCAGCAAACATTAAATGTTTCTCAAAGACAACTTGGCTGATTTTTTTTTTCCCGATGGAAAATATTTGAAACAAAAATTTCCATTTGAAATGAAACGTATATGTGTTTTGTTTTTGGTTTTCAGGTGAAAACTTTTATTTAATCAACTTCTGTTTGGTGGAAGAGACGAGTTTTCGAGCTACACAAAAAGCTCTTTTTTCAGGTTTTTTTTTTTCCCAGACCTGACGAAGAGCTTTGTATGGCTAGATAACGTGTCTCTTCCCCCAAGAGAAGTTGTTCCAATAAAAGATACTACATCCACCTTGTGTCTCTCATTGTCTGGGGCCAACATGGCTACGACTTTTATTTAGAAACGTTCATAATTTTTTTCCTGTGAAATTTCGAATGAAATTCTTTTAATCAAATATTTTTTGCACAAATAACATAGGATTTTTTATTTTAACCAGGTCTTTTGTTTAGTGACCTAGTAAATGACTCCATAACTCCTCTTCCAAATCATCTGGTCACCCTAGGACTTGAGCTCCCAACAGACTCAGTTCTCTGTGTTTGAACCCGCCTGACCAAGTTCCGCTGTGAGGGCCACCGGTATTAAAACCGGGTGATTTGTCTGAAGTTGATAGAATTATTCAAGATTTACAATGGATTTACAAACAGCAGAATGTGACCAGTCTAGAGGGACAGGGTGGGGGGATGAGTTGTAACTTTCAAGGAATGCATTCCTCACACACTCAATTTCGGGTGGTTTCTTTATTTTCATGCATGTTTCCACTCCAGGAAAAAGCAAAGTAACTGAATGTAGTGACTGACTGCGTGAATCCAAAGTAGCAGCTATTTTGCTTGTATCAAAGACTCTGGTGCTTTATTGTTACAGAATCTGATTATCCAGACATGAGTCATTAATCCTCTGACCAGATTGCCATCCCTCGGAATATGTCTTTTTGCACTCTGCGTGCTGTTACTCATGTTTCAAAGTAAACCGGTGCCTGTTAGTGATTTTCATAGTAGTGTGAAGGAGGTAGGTGGGGGGGCGGAGGGGGAAGCTCACTTTTCATTAGCTTAAATAGTATTCCTTTGTGATCAGCCCTGAGCACAGTTCATTAGGATTGTGCCTGACAGGTCTGAAGTTTGGTTAAGTGTGTATAATTACAGTGATCGCTTTCCTTGTTGGTGGGCAACCGTGGGGGTGGGTGATGGGGAGCAGACAAGCGACTGTGCTACCGTGCATTGTACAAATGAAAGCATGGCAGTAAATCACACAGGGCTAGCTCTAGGTCCAGCAATAAAGCAGAGAGAGAGATGCCGAGCAGATCGTGTCAGAAGTCGCTGAGCGGAGTCAATGCCCTTTTATTTTTTAGAAGGGCTCTGGTTCTGTTTTAAGAAATAACAAGCTGCAGGAGGATGCACTCGAAGTTGTACTTCTATTGTTCAGAACATTAACATCACTCCGGGGGTGGGGTGATGCTGATGAGCTGTCTGCAGCAGTGACTGGAAGAAGGACTCACTCCTGCCACCAGAGCTTGCCTCTGGCATGCCGTGCGTCATCTCAGCCACAAAGCATTGACTCCAGTGGTGGGAGAAGTGGCTTGTAGCGTTTCCGCAGTCCCATTGCGAGTGCCCATGGGAAAGCCTGTGATGGGATTAGAGCAGTCCTCTCCCACTGCCTTAGTGCCAAGCTTGACGAGGGGCCAAGAGGGTGAATGAATCTGATGATCTCATCCCTCCAGATGGGTGTCTTCCTATATCACACATCGCCAACTGGCGCAGCAGGAGCCGCAGCAGGCCAAGACTACTGGGCATTGGCAGAGGCGAGAGTTGGGGAAAGTTGCGTACACTGTAAGGAGTGTGTGCAGATTTATAACACAAGTCTTGTTATGTTGCCGCCATCTTCCAAGGATTGGCTCCCGTGGGATCTCTTGGGTGCTTCGCACTTCTGAAAATCAGGCAAAGGTGTATAAATATGGATCCAAGAGCCTAGCATCAGGCACTCACTTCTAAAAAATTTTTGGCCAAGGTCCCATAGGAAGCCAGTGGCCAGGAATAGAAGCTAGGAGCCCTAGCCGACCATCCCTCCTTCTCTAGAGGAGAATTTAGATTTCCCAGCACAGATCTGAAAAAGCGTTGCAATCTTTAACTGCCGCCTAATTTTGTGAAACACTCTCACGTGTACCTTTCACTAGTAGCCTGGTTCCAGCCTACCCACATAAGTTTTGGCAGCCTGAATTAGAGAGCTTCTGTAAAGCCCCAAGAACCTTCTTCCTGTGGCTGGTGAGTTAAATTCTAACGGAGGGGGTGAGAAGCCTGGTTGTTCCTCCATCCCCTTCTTATACAGTCAAGTACATTCCAAGAGGTGAAAGGAATTTGCCATTTATAAGAAATGTTGGAATCTACTGTAATTCAAGTATGTGCTCAGCCTTTTCCAAGAGGAATTAGAGTGCAAAAGGGGTATGTTGTCTTTGTCTAACTGGAAGCACTCAGAGTTATAATTGGCTCTCTAGCAGATCCAACCTGGGAAGGTGTACACCATTTGTGGGAGGGTGGGGGTGAAGTGCTTGGGGAAGATCATGCCCCGTAAGGTGGGTTGGTGATGGTTTTTAGTGACTGTGCAAACGGAATCCGGAGTGATTTACTGAGGTGAGAGCATCACCACAGATTGCTGTGCCATCTTTCAGGGTAATATCATGACCACTAGTTTGACTTCTTCATTCTCCTCCGCTCCCTAATGTTTTTTATCCCTGCCTACGCCCTTAGCAGGGAGTGAGAGCTGGCATCCAGCAAGAGCCCCTGACCTGGCTGTCTTGGTGGAGGTGGGCAGTATTTGCAATTGGAGCTCAGCCTGTTGAGTTAATGGTGTGTATGAAGCCAGAGGTTAGCTTGGATCCTCCTTTAGATAGGGCTGAAGAATGCTCTCCATGGTCAGGTTCTTAGCTTGGCATGTTTGGCTGCAGCCTCATGAGCTCTCTATGGACTTGAATTTCAATTCTTGTTCTGTCTCTAGATGGCGCTCTCATCACCACAGTCAATCATGAATGGGTTTTACCCTCACAACCTCTCTGAGGCCAGTATGTACTATCACCATTTTATAGGTGGGGACCCTCAGGACAGGGTAAGGTAAGTGACTTGCTCAAGGTCACTCCCGGAATCTGCAACTGAACACAAGTCTCTCATGACTCACAGGCCAGTGTCCTATCCTCTAGACCAACCTTCCTCCTGTCTCTGGCACAGCCAGGGAAAACCGCAGCTGCTCGCAGTATTACCATAGTAGCAATTGTCTCTTATCTACTGCCTTCCATCCGTAGATCTCAAAGCCCTTGACGAGCTGGCCTGTGTCGTTCTGCCCATATTACATCTGGGAAAGATGTGGAGTGGAGCAGTTAACAGATGCCCAGTGGGTCAGTGGCAGATTGGCAGTGGACCCCAGGTCACCCAGCCCGGTCTGCTAGGATGTGCTTGGTCTGGGCAGAGCAAGCTGCCCCGCAGTAGCAGACTAGAGCTGATATCGTAGCAGTGTTCAGCATTGGTTTATGTGTTCAAATGGGGCAGACCGTTCTACATCTGCCCTTCTAAGGCCAAGGAGAGTCTTGGAGATGCTAGGGGCCATCCAGCTGGTTGAGTTGACCCCTGTACTTTGACACCTCTATGGCTGGAAGGAGACTTTGTGCTCTGCATAAAACATCCCATTAGCACGTATCATTACTGGATAACCAGGACTTCACCGACTCTGTAGCCAAAGGGAAAATGTAGCTCGTATTAGACATCTGCCCAATACAGAGTGGGATTACCACATTCCTGGTTTCTGGATATGAAGTGGGGCAGGGTTTCTATCTCTTAGATTCTTTATATAGACCCCATTGTATTCTAGCACCTCATAATCTTTAATGTATTTAACACCACAACACCCCTGTGAGGCAGGGCAGTGCTCTTAGTCCCATTGTACAGATGGGGGAACCGAGGCACAGAGATTTTGTCTACATGGCCAAAAAGAAAAAACACCGTAGCGAGTCTCTCAGCCTGGGTCTAGAGACTTTGGGTTCACGCTATGGAGCTAAAAAAGCTATGTAGATGCTTGGGCACTGAAGCCTGGGAAGGAGAATTGGTTTCAGAGCCCTAGCTCCAGCCTGAATGGGAACTTCCACATAGCTATTTTCAGTGCCCTAGTGTAGTGGGGTGGCTGCCCCCACTCCTGGAGAACAGGGGTTAAAAGCAGCCACAGCTGGGGCCATGCCCAGTCAGGGCCTACCTGGCCCTGATAAGAGGGTTGGGGGCCAGGAGCTGAAAGAGTCTCACTCCAGCCTTGGAGTGGGAAGGACCTAGCTGCCTGGGAGCACAGGGTGCCTGAAGCAGAGCAGTGCTGGGGAAGGGAAAGAGGAGTTGGGGAGCTCCAGCCTGGCAACTCCCCAGGCTGAGGCCTTGTTGAAGGCCTACAAAGGTGCTGGGGCTGGAGAGGGGCAGCCTGGGGATAGGCAAAGGCAGCTGATCCAACCCCCTTGCTGATGAGTGGCCATTACAGACTGCAGTCTGCCCCAGTGAAAGGGGGATAGATGATGACTGGCAGTAGCCACTGAGGCAAGGTGGGCTTAGAGGGTTGGGAGGGGAGACCCAGCGTGTGGGTGTACTGCTGGGGCAGAACCCCGAGGTAAAGGGTCACCGGGAGGGACACGGGGCCTGAGGCAGGTGAGACACCAGCCAGCAGAGGGCACTCCGGAACTGGAGTTAAGCTAATTCCCAAGATGACCAGCAGGAGGCACTGTGCCGGTGAGTCTTCACTTTGCTACACATAGCACAAGCCCTGCAAACTCTAGTCTATAGACTTGGGCTCTGAGACTCGCTGACGTGAGGTATTTTGCAGTGTAGACGTACCTGGAGAGGCTAGGTGACTTGTCCATATTCAGAGAGAACCTGTGACAGAGCAGGGAATTAAGGGTATAAAAATTTAAAACTGGATGTGATTTCCTAGGTCATTAAGTCCAGTCACTTGCTGTTGGCTCAGGTCTCCTGAGTCCTAGGCTAGCATCCTAACCAGTGGCCAATCCTTCCTCCTTTGGGCATTAATTTCAGAGGAAACCTCTTATGTCAGGAGCTCAAACCTGGCTAAGTTCCCACATGCCCTATAATTTATTGTTTTTGTCCCCCGCCCCCGCTTTTGAGCACATAATTGAAACCTGACAAAAGCACTGGCAGGTTTCAGTGAGATTGGTAATCAGTGCTCCCCACGGGGGAGTTGATGTTAAGAGTCAGGACTGTGCTACTTTGGAAGTGCAATTTGTGAGGGGGGGCGGGGCCTCTGGACTAAAGCGGGATGGGGACAGATGTTTGAAGCTGTGTGCGCAGCCCTGGAGTGGAACACCAGGGAGCGCTAGAGAGCTGCATGACAAAGCAGACACCATGTACCCTCTGCTGGTCTCTAGCTGGGGTGATTAATTTGCACATGGATTAAATAATTTACTCACAATTTTATTTTTTAAAAAGACCCAATTAATTCCTAATTTCCCCTTGCCTGGCTCCACTGTGGCTTCAGGGCACAGCGGGAAGGTTGGGTTTAAAGGAAATTTCTGCTCTCTTGGCTATTCCTAGGGAATTAAGAGCCAGTATAACAGCTAAATCAACATTTTAGCTGTAGCTTTCAGTAGTCTCTCTGCATTAGCATCGATAATAGATAGCCAGGCTAATTAAAACCAAAATTATCAAAGTGTGTTTGAAGTGCCCTTAGATAATTCAATGCAACTTTGTTGGATTACAGCTAGGAAAACAAAACTTGACCTTCTGAGGAGCAAAATCAGGCTATAAGGAAGGTGGGTGGGGAGAAAGAAATAATGGAAATACATGCAAAAAAAAATTGCTAGGGACAGAGCATTAGTTATACTGGTTCATTGTACTTGTCCTTGAAATCCAGTATCCTGCCTGTGGCACTGATCAACAATCAGAGATGGTGTCACTTCAACCCAGTAATCCCCTTTACTGGTTGTGCAGCACTGTTCATGGCGGGGAGGGGCAGAGACTTATTTCTGATTCTTCTGGAAATTAGCTCACATCCTGAAACATGAGATTTGATTACCCTTATCTTAGCAACTGCAAATATTTATTGGCAATAAAATTAACCAGCTCTTTTTAAAGCCTCCTCTTGTTATAAATTTACCAGCCATTAATTTCATGGGGTCACCCCTAGTTCTTTTTGTTCCATGACCTCATCAAAAGGACAGGTTTCAGAGTAGCAGCCGTGTTACTCTGTATCTGCAAAAAGAACAGGAGTACTTGCGGTACCTTAGAGACTAACAAATTTATTTGAGCATAAGCTTTTGTGGGCTACAGCCCACTTCATCGGATGCATGCAGTGGAAAATACAGTGGGGAGATTTATATACACAGAGAACATGAAACAATGGGTGTTACCATACACAGTATAACGAGAGTGATGGTAACACCCATTGTTTCATATTCTCTGTGTATATAAAATCTTCCTATTGTATTTTCCACTGCATGCATCCAATGAAGTGGGCTGTAGCCCATGAAAGCTTATGCTCAGATAAATTTGTTAGTCTCTAAGGTACCGCAAGTACTCCTGCTCTTTCATCAAAAGGAGGGACTGTTCTATTTCCATTAGAATATTCAGCAGCAAATCTATGCTGCTGAGAGTAAGCTGGGTTTGAATTTCAAAACTTTCCACCACTGAGCACCAAAGTTGCATGAGTGGTTGCCATGCTTATGTGTGCAAAAGTGGGCACTTGTATGCACAGAGGACAAGTTAGATGCCTACCTAGTCATTTGCACGTGCAGTTGCCTTGCTTGTGCGTGAAGCCATAGTAATGGCATGCACAAATTTAAGCACACACATGTGCCTGCAGCTTTGAAAGTCACGCCCTTCAAATCTCTCACCAGTTGGAACAACAACCTTCTGGAAATCCGTTCCCAGTGGATTCTACCAGTTAAGGAGGGTGAGGCTAATTCTTGCATGGGAGGATACTGAGGAAATCCCAGGGTGTGATAGGAAGAGGTGCTGGTGTTTCAGTAGGTGGGACTGTCATAGTTCAGGGCAGCTGCACCCATATTCCCCTCAGACTTGTGCTGAGTGGATTATTTCCAGACTGCGCTGTTCCCTGTCTTTCCCAGCACAGCCAGGTTGCCCAAATACACCTGCTAGCTTTCTCTTCAGAGACTGATAGAGTGATTTGTCCATGGTTATAAGGTACCTTGGTGCACTTCCTATGCAAGCTTAGTTTGTTCCTAAGGTAAAAAGCATGAGAGAGAACCTATTAAAAACAATAAAAGAACTTACACAGACGCTAAGAAGCTTACCAGTATTAATCCCTCTCTCTCATGGGCTCTGGCAGGTGCAGTCCTTCAAATCCCCACCCAAGGGGGGTTCCTTGTGGTCACACATTCATCACAGCTTCAGTTCAGAACAAGCACACACATAACATGTTTTAGTCCATCCTTTATACAGTTCAGGGGTCTTTGATCTGGAGTTTCCAGGAGCAAGTAATTGGTGGACAATGGGTTTTCCTTCCCAGAGCACAGCTTTGAAAGGGTGGATTCCAAGTGGGTCATCTGCATTCCCCAGGTATTCGGACATCCATTTCACAAGTATTGCTCCAAAAAGTTCATTGACCATCCCAAAATTGCATCAGTCACTCTCCTAGAGAAGGTACATGCAAACACTTCCACAACACACATCCAGTTGAATTTTTAATATAATGGACCCCAAAGAAACAAAAGGTAATTCCCCAATGTTTATCTTAATTCCATCAGGCTCGTATAGGATATTGTTGTTCCGTCACACAGGTGCCTTTCTGAGTCAGCAGTGAAGGGTGCTGCTGGACTGCATCTTTTGGGTTTGACGCTAAACCAAGGCCCTGACCACTTGTGTAAAATCCATTCTTCCGTCGCGCCTTCCCATCACAGAAAAACTGAAGAAACTAAGAAATAAACAAGGTCCAGACCCCGCTGACTCTAGGGAAGAGAAAGCTGAATAAATCTTTGTGTGTTCCTCAGGGGCACTCAGGTGCAAATGTGAAGAGTTCTGCCTGAAAACCTAGCTAGACAGGCAGTCATTAAAGAGACTCTGGCATTGACTAGTGGGACTCTTCGCGCTGGTGTTCTGGCCAGATTCCAACATGGGCCTGTCTAAATTCCCTCTACAGTCTCAATTGGGTGTCATATTCTTCTTCACTCCCTGTTTTAAACTGTTTTGTAGGAATGCTGTGCTCTGTTAAACAGCTGCCACATTTCACCCTAGAGATAGCTGCATTTCAGTGGCAGATGAATTGAACCCCTGCGTACAGTTTGCACGTCAATTGGAGTTTATAAAATGCTCAGGATGAAAGAGATGTCGATATAACATTGTTACCAAAAGTCAATTAACTTTTCAATCAAGGGTTCCTTTGCACATCTATGGGGAATGCAAACTGTCCAGGCATGGATGCCAGTGTTAAGATTTAGCAAGGAAATGCAAATGCAAGCCCCAGACAAGAAGGACCTTTTGGTTAAGGCACCGGACTGGGTTATAAGAGATCTGGGTTCAATTTCTGGCCCTGCTACAGACTTCCTGTGTAACTGTGGGCTAGTCCCTTAGGGCATGTCTGCATGGAAAAGGTATTCTGGAGTAAGGTAGGGTGTGGATTTAAAATGCTAGAGCTATCCCGGAATACAAGTGTCCACATAGGGCGTTATTCCAGAATAGATATGCTGGTCAATTTCTCCTCAATCTCTTTCTGTGCCTTGGAGCCCCACCTCTCAATTGGGAATAACAAAGCTCCCATTGTGTATCTTTTCTGTTTACACTGTAAGCTCTTCAGGGCAGGGTCTTGCTATGGGTTTCTATAGGACCTAGCACAGGGAGGTCTTGATCTTGGTTGAAGCCTTTAGCTGTTATTGCAACAAGGCAAATAATAACAATAAACTCCAACGTCTCTGCTCTAACTGCTGGTCTCTAGCGATATGGGTCAGTCTGAGTCACTGAAGGGGAATAACAAGAACATGCTCCAGTCCTTCCCGGTGTATTGGCAGAGTGACAGTACACGGGCTTTCTCTAGTTAAGGTCGGCGTCTGAGCACAGGCTTTCTCTAGTTAAGGCCAATGTTTGTTTTAAAAAAAAAAATAGAGCAAATACAAAGGCCCAGAAACCACAAGCGTCTTTTAACCTTAATATCCAAAAGGGAACAGGAAGAAAATTAAAGTTTCTGAGAATCCCTCGCAGCTACCTATCTACTGCTCCTCTGCAAAAATTCTGCAATTGAACTGCCAATACTGGCAAAGTGTTTTTCCTTGCATTGTGTTCTCTGAGGGGATGGCTTACCAGACTCAATTAAAGCCAGCCCTGGAGACCAAATAGCAACTGAGGCTCACAACCTTCAAGTCTGGGGCACAAACCCTTCCCCATACTGTGTTTCAGGATTATTCTATGGACTACACAGTTAAGATGCAAAGTAGAAGCGGCAATGTTGCCACACAGTCCTAAATTGTGGCTGATCTATTGGCTGGTGGGGACTTTCTTTGCTAGCAGGAAGCAAGTGCTGCATTTGCAGTGCTGTGCAAAGACCTGCAAGCTGCCGACTTTTACGGGGTAAGGTTCCTGGGAATGCAGAACACGAAGCAAAGTGGATTCTGTTGCTGGTTCAGGGTTCAATCCTGCCAACAGCTGAGCATTCCCCAACTTTATTGACAGTATGGGCCATGATGTTAAAAATTGGTATCTACCCTGGTGCCCATAATACACATGCTTGTGCAAAAAAGTAACTGGGCAAGCTAGTACTTTGTTCGCACATGTGTGTGCAATTCCATGTTTGCGCATGAGCATGCTTCACGGGTGGGTGGTTATCACACACTAATGGCTGAGAAAGTGCAGCTATTTCCAATTCCAAGGATAGGATGATGGTGTGATCTCTCAGTATCTATCTTGCAGGCTTGGACCCTCCACAGAGGGGGAGATTTAACGAGCTCCAACCTAAAACGTTTCTCTTGCCTTGCTCACAAGGGCCTGACGTTCTGCTCTGCTGCTGACTTCCTGGGTCTCATTGGAAAAGTCACTTGGCCAGGATGTTCAAAGGAGCCTAAGGGAGCTAGGCACTGAAATGCAATCAACATTTAGAGGGAGTGGGGCACCTAAGCCCTGTAGGCTCCTTTGATAACACCAGTGTTAGTCCTTCTGTGCTTCAGTTTCCCATCTGTAAAACAGGGACTCTGATTCTTTTGTACTTCCCAGGGCTGTTGTGAGGATAAGTGCATACCCACATGGCAGGGGTTCAGAGGTGATGGTGAATGGGGATGGTATAAGTGCCTAGATAGATACTGAGAGATCACACCATCATCCTATCCTTGGAATTGGAAATAGCTGCACTTTCTCAGCCATTAGTGTGTGATAACCACCCACCCGTGAAGCATGCTCATGCGCAAACATGGCATTGCACACACGTGTGCGAACAAAGTACTAGCTTGCCCGGTTACTTTTTTGCACAAGCATGTGTATTATGGGCACCAGGGTAGATACCAATTTTTGACATCATGGCCCATACTGTCAATAAAGATTTCAGCATCACAAGCCTGAAAATCACGTGATTTTTTTTTTTCCTGGGTTTTGCTCGACATTCTTGCCATATAATTCACAATAGTCAGTTTCATGTGAAGCTGGAGCTTGGTGCTTCCTGCATTTGTCATCAGCTCCGTTTACTAGCTTGCCAAGTTACTAAGAATTGCTTTTAAAAGCCCACATGAACAAGCACTCTTGCCTACACGACCCCCTCACTGTCCTTATGCTGGCAAAGTGGGGGAGGAGGGCTGAATCACCTGGTAAGCCATCTCTCAAAACTTGTAGTGTAGGAGGTGATCTGAATATCATCGTGACTCAGGGCTGGAGAAACCTTTTTGGATGAGCCTTGAAATGAAGGCAGTGGTTTGTTTTTTCCTTTTTTCTTATCCTCTTTATTCAGCACTAAAACCTTCTCCTGTTTCTTCCTTGTAAGGTGACGTGAAAAAGCAACTCTTACGTAGCTCACTCAGCCGGGCTCGGGCCCTGGCCCTCAGGTGCAGTATCACGCAAACATGCCAGTCGCTTGGCCACTGCCCCTGATTTGGGAGGATGGAGTGTGCCAGGGGAGCTTGGGGAGATGCCCACTTTAAAAAAATAAATAGATCTTAGTTTTTGCTCTGAACCAAAATCATTTAGTATTCTGAATGGAGCAGTAAATTGAGAACTAAATCCTGCTCACTCTATGTAACCTGCTGAGTGTGTCTTAGGGGCTGTGTGCTTGATTCCTAGGGGACAGGGCTTGTTACAGTATTCTGCTAGAGAGATTTAGCTCATGCTGTAGCAGCTAATGCCATTGGCTCTGGAGGTCCCTGGCTCAATCTCTGAGGCATCAGCTAAGAGGGTGGCCATTGCAATTACTTGTGCAAGGTGTTCTTCTGAAATCCGTTCAGAACTCCTGGTTGAAATTCCTCCGAGTGCAGGTGGCTAGCCCCAGGGCCTGACACACGGCTTAAGCCCTATCTTAAGGACTTAAGTGGGACTGAGGTCTTCTACTGGCTCCCTGCACAGGGCTGAGCGAGGGTGGGAAGATTGATCCTTCCAGCCGGATCTGAATGAAATGCTTTACAGACTTCACGCAGAGAACGCTGTGCTAGCAACCAGCTCTGACCCAGCTCCCCTGTGCCAAGCATTGACTTTAACATGCGCCTCTCATTTCCACTACACTGTGCCTACGCTTGTGATGAATTATTAATGAAGTAGTTATTACTTACTTTGACCTTTGGAGACCATCTCTGCTGGGGTCTGAGTTTGATTCGTCTCTTGGGAGGGTTGCTGCATTAGCACAACCTTTTAAAGGGCGGCGGCGGTCTCTAGGGTGGAAGGCAGCAACTGGTATGCGGCAGCATTAAACAGCCGGCTTCACACTCTAGGGCAAACTGTGTCTCTGGGTGGAATGCTCAGGATTGTAGAGACCAGGTGGTTGAACCTCTCATGTTCCTAGGCATCCATAATGCCCAAATCATCAGCACCATGTCATGTAATTGGCACCCCTGAAGCCATTCTCAGCGGAACTCAGGGACAGTGGAAACCGAACGACCATCTATGAACTGATAAGGGAACTAGGTCTAGATATGGTTCCTACAGGTCAGGGTTGAGATACATTGAGGCAGAAGGACAGGTTGTATTGATGCTGCGTATCCTCTGGATAGAGGACCAGAAACAGTAATCAGGATGGTGTATTTAGCAGCTATGAGGCTAAGTGGTCAATAATGGTTAGACGTCTAAAAACCAACCTTCCTGTTGACTGTCTGCTGAGAGGATTTATTGCACCAATGAATCGAACAAAGCTAACTTTCTGAAACAACAACTGAGGGGGATCCTAGAACGTACTGCAGGATATGGCTGTTTGAAATAGCATTGGGACGGGCCATGATAACAGAATAGCTTTGAAAGGCCCCCGTGTCTGTCTGTCAGACCTGCCTATCTACTGTTGCCACACTGAATCAATAATGCCATTCCCCGAGCACTTACATGCCTTGCTTTTGTTCCCTTTGCCACGATCCCTCAAGGCAGCAATGTAAATCTTCTGAAACCCGCCACTATAATAACTCATGTCATAATCCATAGTGAAAACCATTTTAAAGCCTTTGCGACACAGTGAAATCAAGACCTGAGAACTCCCTTGCAATGGGAGCAAACAACTTCAGAGCTCACGAGCACTGTGCCCTTTGGTCTGATGGGCTTGCTTTGATTGGTGTCCCTAGCCTCTATTTTGCCAGAAGCTGGGATTGGGTGACAGGGCATGGATCACTTGATGATAACCTGTCTGTTCATTCCCTTTGGGGCATCTGCCATTGGCCACTGTCAGAGGACAGGATACTGGACTTGATGGACCTTTGATCTGACCCAGTCTGGCCGTTCTTATGATTGCAGCAGAGTAACATGACCGCTTTGAAGGATAACTTTTCATCTGTGTCCTGATACAACTGAAAGCTAGTCATTATGGTGGGGTCCAAGTAGGAGCAACCCTAGACTTCTTCCTTAGTAGAAATGAATAAGGAGGGCATTCCTGATCTGCGTCTCAATGTGAAAGGAGCCAACTATGGTTTAGAAGAGCCTGAAAAAAATTTTTTTTTCCCATCCTGCCAACACCACCCCAGCAGGTTCCATTTGGAAGCCCCCAATGAAATTAATGAGTTTCCTTTGGTCAGGTGAGGCCGATCATCTTTATCATTGTCAAGGCGAATCCCAAAGGGACATAGTCTCCATGCAGATTGAGTGAGTAACTGATATCTAGCTGGGGCCTTAAGGTGGCCTGGCTGGATAGTTAGCCTGTGTCCACCACCGGCAGTCTTATTGTGCCACTGAAGTTTTTGGTGCCCAAATGAACACTGACTGCAGTGGCATTCCTTGGTAGACATGGTTCATAGTTTCTTGGTCTTCCATCCTAATATGTTCCACCTAAGAAGGACCTATGCTGATCTTCCAAAAAAATCCTCCTGCTGGGGACAGGTGCTCAGACACTAACATGAAGCTTCATTAGAAATACCTGGATGGATCAGCTTCATGACCTGCCTGAGTTTTAGTTGGCATCCGCAGATGCCTCCCTCGCTCCTGCCCCAAGAGGAACAGTTTTCAGTAGCCTTGTGCAGTACCCAGTGGTGGCTGGCTAGAGAGGAAGGTGAGTTGGGTGAAGAGTGGTGGGGAAACGAGTTCAGATGGAATTGCATTTAATTCTATATCACGTTTGATTGAACTGGGTGAAACTCCTGTCAATGACCTTTCATGTAATTTGAGGTTTTGTTCACATGGGTGTTTGAGGTAGGGGGAAGCTCCTGTTTACACTGAGACCTGTATTAGTGCTAAAAGAAGTGATCATGCAGTTGTTACTCAAGTCCTCTCCTTGAGTGGTTAGGACAAAACTCGTGACCTCGGAGATGTGGGTTCCATTCCCTGTTCTGGCACAGACTTCCTGTGTAACCCTGGGCAAGTCACTTAGCCCTTCTGTGTCAGAGTTGCCCATCTTTACAATGGGGACAACAGCATTGCCCTGCCTCACAGGGGTGTTGTGAGGATGAATACACTAAAGATTGTGAGGTGCTCAGATAGGATGGCAATGGAGGCCATGCACATAACTTAGAGAGAGAAGAAAGTATAAATGACTGTGGGTAGGAGGCCAGAATATAATGCTCTTGTGGAAAGATAAGGTATAAAATTCCCAGCACATACTGATCTCCCATTCCTAGAGCAAATCTAAGCACAGTGACTTGTCTAGGCTATCACTCAGTTTATAACATGTGTAGTCATCCAGTCAGGGAATAGAAACACCACCATATGGCTTGAGGAGACCTTGCATGTCATTTGAATATTCACAACCAGCAGTTCGTGAGCAGCACAGAGGCTGAAATTGGGTGGCACAAAACATCCATCAAATAAATTCAAATGGCTGCCACAGCTGTGGGGGAAGCAGCCGTCTCTGCAGAGATGCTTCTCCCAAAGCTGAGCATGCTATGGGTCGGAGGGAGAAGCAGCTACTTAGATCCACCCAGAAGTGAACAATATTTAGACCTTCTGGGATGTGGGATGCTAGCTTGCTCCTTCATGCCAAATGTCTTTTGAACTGTAGTAGGAACTGATCTTCAGTGGGCATAACTCTGCATCTCCTTTGGAGTCCAACATTTTGATGCAATGCCTATCAGACTGATGTCTTGTTTGCACACGTGCGCGAGGTCCCAGTAACGTCCCTCACTGATCTCTCTTGAGGAACACCAGCCTCCGTACTCCTCGTCTGATCGCAGCGCAAGAGTGGGAAGAGC
Organism: Natator depressus; assembly: GCF_965152275.1. Lineage (NCBI taxonomy): Eukaryota > Metazoa > Chordata > Testudines > Cheloniidae > Natator > Natator depressus. The sequence goes on along the minus strand of NC_134240.1, from coordinate 117,692,351 downwards.
CAGAGCTCAGCCATCCTCTTTACTTTCTTAGCACTGGCTGGTTCTAAGCTCTTCTTCTCCATTGGCATCTGATTAGAGCGCGAGTGACCTATACAAGAGTGACTCCAGGAATGCCGAGTTCTCTCCGCGCTGGCTAATGCAGTTAGGGCAAGCGCCGAGGCACATCACTATTAGAATTTTGAATTATTTAAACAGACAGGCACATCATTAATGTGTCATTCATCACGGTCAAGTTGGACGGGTGTGTTAACCTCAGTCATGCTGCCGTTTGCTGCAGGATTGGGGAGGGTTTGGGAACAGAGGCAAGTGATCGGGGAATTGGCGTAGGGAAAACGGGCTTGAAACTGAACAAATCTGGGAGCAGCACAGGAGAAGTTGGCACTGGGGTAATTGTAGGATGAGTAGCACCCATGCTGAATCAAGAAGGCATCTGGAGAATTTGTGAGCAAGCCTGTTTATTATTATTTATTATTATAAATGTTCCTGAAACCATCTCCGTTTCAGAGATTGCCCTGAGGTCTACAGAAGCAGAAAGAGGAAGGAAGGAGAAGCTAGGTAGGAGGATGATAAATTAGATCCCTCTCTCCCCACCTGGCCCTTTACGTATGACTAGGACTACATTTTCTTCTCCATATGCAAACAAACCAGGTTATGACTGTCATAAATGCAGAGCTCCAACTATAGAGTGTTTTGGTCTCTGTCTAATTATTAGACATCTGCCTCCAATGTGCAATTTGGCTGTGGGGTGGTTCTTACGATCAATACCAAGGCCTGATTTCTAGAGACACTGAGCAGCCATTAACACGAGCTTGAAGTCTCAGGAGCTGCATGGCTCCGCATCGCTGAACAATCCAGGCTCTTATTACGCCGTGTGTGCAGCATTGATGCATCGTTGAGGAGTCCTGCTGAATGGATGTAAGATGTGCTATGAATCCACCGTCCCCATCCCTGCCATGAGATTAAAGGCTTTGGAACAAGATGCCTTTTCATAAGCGCTGCAGGCCACCAGCAGGGATTGTCAGCGTTGGGATTTACCCTGGTCTCATTGTGTCATGTAAATGCTTTTCCTTTCTAGACATCTGTTTATATTGCCCCCATCACCATAGTGTCTGGGCACCTCACGTTCCTTAATAGATTTATCTGCAGCACCCCTGTGAGGCAGGCCAGTGATATTATTCCCCTTGCATGGATGGGGACCTAAGGCACAGAGAGGATGAGGGGCCAGATTTTTAAAGCTATTCAGGTACCTACAGGCACCTAGGCCCAGATCCTCAAAGGTTTTTAGAAAGTTAGGTGCCTAAATACCTTTGGGGATCTAGGGGGTTTGGAAACCAGTCTGTGGGTTAGGTACCTAGCTGCAATTGAAATCAGTGGCCATTAGATGATTTTGAAACAAATCCCACTAGACATCTTGAGGTGCCTGAATACCTTGTGAACATCTGGTCCCAAGTGACTTGCCCAAGGTCACAAGTGGCAGAGCTGGGAATTGACCTACCCCTGCTGCTTTACTGACTGGACCATCCTTCCTCTTGTCTGTAGAGCTGGTGAGCGTGAATGTTCCGTCTCCAGAAGAAAAGCCTTTTAAGTAGCGTCCTTCCTGATGACAGTACGATCTTTCTGCCGTCGTCCTAATGTTGCAATGGAACTATTTCATTCCTCCACCTGTTTCCAAAGGGGCCTTTGTCAGGAACTGGCAAGTCCCTTTTACTTTGGGATTTAATATCCTGGCCAGCCTCCTTGATCGTCCCTGATGGTTTGCGGCTCTCTGCTTTGGAGGTGGTGACGTTCTCCAGGAGGGACGGGGAGCTGGCTTTTCCCAAGAAGCTCGACTGCGAAAGGGAATCAAAAACCTGGAGGAGGGGAAGAAGGATTGGAAAAATCCATACTTTGAACCTCCATGGAAAAGCCACAGGAGGTGCCTCAGGAGCTTCCGATCAGACCCAGAAGTGCAGTGGATTTGTTAATGCTGCAGGCCTGGACTGAGCATGCTCTGGGCAGGCGTTCTGCACATGGAAGAACAAACGCTCGAGTCGCTACATGGTACAGATTGACAATACAATGCTGCTCTTGTCATACATTCGTGGAGGCTGACATCAGAAGGGCTGGTGTCTGTGTGTGCGTATGTCTTGCAGAACGTATTCAGTATGAGGCTCTCTGAAGGGACTTGGCAGAATGACTGGGCCACAACAGTTGGGTCCCCTGTGTCTTGTGTATGGCCTCTGTAGTAATAGCAGATACTTCTATCGGGCATGCATCAGGGTGGTGGTAGACTTTATTTAGGGGGAATGATTGACAAGAATTTCTTTGCCTTAGGTACAGAGTTGACGTAATAATCAAGGCCTCAAGTATCTATCCATTCCACTGGATCCGCAGAATCCATTGCCATGCAATTGGTGTTCCAGAATCCAAGCTTCGTCTTTTAAAAAAAAAAAAAAATTCTAGCCCTTATTGGTTGTGAAGATAACTTCAGAATGTGAACTGAGAATAAACTGCGTCTGAGAATACAGGCAGCCTGAAATATTAGTTATAAGATGTCTGATCTGCTCCATTTATTTCAATAAGACGTTAACCTTAAAACCTATAGATGACCATTTAAACACCAAAAGGTTAACTGTTTCACTGCAATAGTTTTAGTGGAAACACCCCGCCAATGTGCTTATCCCAAACTGCCTCTCATGCCTTCCCAGCTCCCTGAGGTTCCAGCTTCTCCCATCAACTTCTACATCAATACAAAAATTGGTCGGATATGGAAACCAGAAAATGTGGCAGGAGAGTAAAACAAACGTAACGTGCAATCAAAATAAACATCACACGGGCTTCTGCTGCACAGATTGTATTGCTCACTTACATATATAATTAAATCACAACTTACTTAAATTATGTAAATGAAGCTGCCACAGAATCCAGGGACCTTGCCACAGAATTTGGTCTGTCTTGCTTGCACAGTGTGCTGTTCCTTTAAATTTGCATGTCTGATCTCTCCTGGATCTAATATTGCCACCTCTGAGCATTCAAAAATAATGAGATTGGCTTAAGTCATGAGATTTAAAAAAATAATACGTATGGGGTTCTCTTTATCTACTTGCTGGATTTTTAACCTTCAGGGTTCTTCTCTGGAACCACGAAGTCTGGAAACCTTTTTTTTTAAAGCTCAATTCGTACACGATCACATGAGTCCAGGAGCTGGGGCTTTGCTACCCCCCCACCCCCAGATATTATAAGACCCCTGATAAAATTGTAAGAGTTGGCAGCACGGTAAATCCATGTTCATGTGCCAATGCCAGTTAAGCCTAAAGCTTTTCCAGAGATGGATTATTTTAACTGCTAGAAGGAATGTTGCGTTGCCAAGCTGCTGAGTGCCTGAGGAATATGGAAAGGGAAAGAGAGACATGTTTAACAAATGGAAGGACTCTAATACAGATCACGAATGCTAGAAACAAATAGGAGCCCTAGAGTCTGAGTAGGACTCGCTAGAAAATCTTTCCTCATTCTGGGCAAATTTTAAACGACTGACCCAAGACAATCAGATGTCTTGGGTACGGCTGAACACTTCAGGAAACTAATACTTTCCAAATCCCTGAAACGTATTAAGGTGGAATATATATTTATCCTTTACACAGGAATGGAGGGGAGTTAGTCTCATAGAGGCAGCCGTCTGGAAGAAAAAGGCTTTATTTTTCCTTTCTGCTTCAAGAGACAAAGGGAAGGACAGTGAGATGAAGATTGACACACCTGTTAACCAGGAGCTGCCAGTCCACTTTATCTAGGGGGGAAAACACACCAGCCCAGAAGTAAGAGCGTAGTCTCAGAAATGCCTTCAGAATCCAGCTAATTGTGAAGACTGTGGCAGAGCTCTCAGCATTTGGTCCCTGCACCTCCACTTTCTGTGCAATTCCAGTCAGGAGCGTGTAAGACAGCTGGGGCCAGTAGCTCTTTGAACCACTGGCATTTCTCTATTTCATATTCTGGAACTGAAGACTCCAATGTTGGTTAAATTCCACAGTAGGCAGAGAATCTGCCTTTATTTCCTTAATCTACTGCATGGTATTCTTCACGAGCAGGCATTGTCACAGTTCTGCTTGTTACCTTGCCAGCCCTGGAGCTGCGCAAACTCTCTTGCTGTCAAAAACCAGCTGTTTTCCTGGGCAACCTGGTTTTTAAGTTTATTATTATTTCTCTCTCTCTCTCCATAAAGTGAAGCGTGAGCAGATGCTCATAAATCAGGAAGGGTTCAGGTGAGCTCATTTTCTGTTACAATCCTTTTGTCGTCACTGTCCAGCTGCTCAGGAGTGTTGCTGGCAGTGTGTTAATTGTACACACCCCTAGTGAAATCCTGGCCCCATTTAAGTCCGTGGGAGTTTTGCCATGGACTCCAACAGAACCAGGAGTGAAACCAGTGCTGTTCCAAAAGTCTGGGTGGCTTGCCTTTGTCTATGCAATGGCACTCTGGCCACTTCACTGTGCTGGGGACTGGGAAGAAGTGGGCCCCAAAGTTTCCTGTAGAAGGGGAATCTGCCATTGCTTGGATTGCTAAGTTAATGGTCGCTTTGCAATTGGGGACCTGCCTAAAGTAGCTTCAAAGTGGTGGTGACCTTGGGCAGGTTACTTCACCTCCCTGTGCCTCAATTTCCTCACCTGTAAAATGGGGGTACTGCTGAGTTCCTTTGTAAGGCACTTTTTGATCTATGGACAGAAAGCGCTATGTGAGAGGTGGTATGATTATTGTCATGGGCCAATGGTTTTAAAGTTCCCCAAGTGAAGGTGCAGCATGTAAGCCACTCAGAGGCAACAGGCTATCTGCCCCCGATAGACTCAATCAAAGTAATGCACCCATTTGGCTAACAATGAGCTTCCCCTTCAAAAAAAAAAAAAGCCCTGAGATTTATTGTAGCAATTGGCTCCTCATCAGCTTCTCCCTGTTTTGTCATCACATGGATTATAGAGTCCTGTGATGGATATGACTTGTATATGATCTGTATTCCCATCGCACCTAGGATCCCATTGTGCTTGGCACTATACAAACACAGAGCGAAAAGGTGGTCCCTGTCCCAAAGAGCTTACAGTCTCCGGGTAAGACAAGACAGCAAATAGAGACAGACGGGGAGTATAAGGAAGCAAAGAAATAATACTGGTCACCATGACAGGCAGTGATCTCCGTACACCAGCGGTCTAAGTGTTCTCAATTTTTGTGTAGGTATCATGGCAAAGGGGAGTTTTAAGGTGGGATTTGAAGTAATGAGTTGGTTTTGTGGATAGTTCTGGGGAGCACCTCCTAAGTGTGAGGGACAGAATGGGAGACCGCACAAAGGCGTTTGTCTGAAAATGTAGCAAGTGGTTGTTTGGAGGCTGGAGTGATTAGCTGATCAGAGGTGGGAGCTGACGTTTTGATAGTGATCAGTGAATGAAAGAGAGGCCAGGCAGGGCCTTGAAAGTGAAGGCGAGCAACTTATAGTTGATGCAGTGCAGAGGTGGGAGCCAGTGGAGGGATGCAAAGAGAGAGGTGACGTGGTCAAAATGACAGGCTAGGAAAATGGGAGGGGAGATGGCGCAGTAGCTGGTGAGGGAAGCGTGGCCAAGCATGGATTGTTTCAGATCAGAGAGCATGCTTTTATCATGAGGGGAAAGTGCCAGAGGAGAGCGAGTGGTTAAGGAGAAGAGTAATGGAGGGGCATTAGAGTGGACAGGAGGCGGACAAGGAGATGGGACAGGGCCACTGGGGCAAGTGCAGGGAGGAGAGGAGACGAGAAACTTCTACGACTATGGCTGGGGAGAAGGCGGCAGGAGTTACAGAGAGGAAAGGGAATGCAAGCTGAGTGGATGCAGAAAGTCACATCACGGTCTGTCCATTTTTTTTTCTTGTGGAAGAAATTGGCAAGATCCTGTGCAGACAGGGCACAGTGGAAGCAAGTGCGGTGGCGTGGGGGTGTGGGGGCTTTCAGAAGTGGAGGATGGGTCCATCAATGGTCCATCAAGTTTAGGTCAACCCCAAATTACTATTTTTCTTTTGGATTTGCCAAACGTGTGTGTTTTGGTTTGACCCGAAACAATTTTATTTATTATTTTTCCAGAATTGCCAGTGAAGCGAGAAAATCCATTATTTGCCCAGCGCTAGTTACAATTATTTGTGTTTGTTGTTGCTCTAAGGCCCCAGTCCTAGTAGCTGCACAGACGCATAGTGAGAGACCATCCTTGATTTGAAGAGCTTACAGTCTAAGTAGAAAAGACAGACAATGTATCATCATCTCTATTGGACAGAGGCATAGAAAGTGACTTTAGCAAAGCTTTTGACATGGTCTCCCACAGTATTCTTTAACTTGCTGGCAAGAAGTATGGGCTGGATGAATGGACTATAAGGTGGATAGAAAGTTGGCTAAATTGTCGGGCTCAACGGGTAGTGATCAATGGCTCCATGTCTAGTTGGCAGCTGGTATCAAGCGGAGTGCCCCAAGGGTCAGTCCTGGGGCCGGTTTTGTTCAATATCTTCATTAATGATCTGGAGGATGGTGTGGATTGCACTCTCAGCAAGTTTGCAGATCACACTAAACTGGGAGGAGAGGTACATTCGCTGGAGGGCAGGGATAGGATACAGAGGGACCTAGACAAATTAGAGGATTGGGCCAAAAGAAATCTGATGAGGTCAACAAGGACAAGTGCAGAGTCCTGCACTTAGGATGGAAGAATCCCATGCACTGCTACAGACTAGGGACCGAATGGCTAGGCAACAGTTCTGCAGAAAAGGACCTAGGGGTTACAGTGGACGAGAAGCTGGATATGAGTCAACAGTGTGCCCTTGTTGCCAAGAAGGCCAATGGCATTTTGGGCTGTATAAGTAGGGGCATTGCCAGCAGATCGAGGGACGTGATTGTTCCCATCTATTCAACATTGGTGAGGCCTCATCTGGAGTACTGTGTCCAGTTTTGGGCCCCACACTACAAGAAGGATGTGGAAAAATTGGAAAGCGTCCAGCGGAGGGCAACAAAAATGATTAGGGGACTGGAACACAGGACTTATGAGGAGAGGCTGAGGGAACTGGGATTGTTTAGTCTGCGGAAGAGAAGAATGAGGGGGAATATGATAGCTGCTTTCAACTACCTGAAAGGGGGTTCCAAAGAGGATGGATCTAGACTGTTCTCAGTGGTAGCAGATGACAGAACAAGGAGTAATGGTCTCAAGTTGCAGTGGGGGAGGTTTAGGTTGGATATTAGGAAAAACTTTTTCACTAGGAGGGTGGTGAAACACTGGAATGCATTACCTAGGGAGGTGGTGGAATCTCCTTCCTTAGAAGTTTTTCAGGTCAGGCTTGCCAAAGCCCTGGCTGGGATAATTTAGCTGGGGATTGTTCCTGCTTTGAGCAGGGGGTTGGACTAGATGACCTCCTGAGGTCCCTTCCAACCCTGATATTCTATGACTTGGCCAAGGTCACATAGTGGGTCAGTGACAGAACTGGGCAAAGAACCTAAGATCTCTGACTCCCAGGCCACTGACTGATCTACTAGTCTACACTTCCCCGTGGACTCTTGCAGTAAATGAAATTGGAGAATGTCAGGTCTTTTGCTGCATGTGAAAGATTCAGCTGTGCTTTTCCTGTCAGAAACTATCCAGAAAGGGAGGAAAAAGTGGAAGCCTCTCCTATGCTCATTCAATCTGTGTGTCTATGTTACAAAGCATGGCTGCAGTCTCGAATGTGATTGTAAAAATCCCATCCTGCTTGTCATCTCTCTACCAGACACCCATCTCTCTGGACCCACCATCAACTTAAGTTAGTGTAGTCAAAACCCAACTTCGTATCTTCCCTCCCCTGCCTTCTCCTTTCCCCCCCTTTCCCTACTGCAGCTGACAATGCTGCCATCCTTCCTCACTCTAGACTGTGAGCTGGGGTTAACCTAGACTCCTTCCTTGCCCTTGACCCACGCACTCAAACCGTGTCCAAGTTTACCATTTCTTCCTGCACAACATCTCGGAGCTGTCTGTTTTCTTTTCTTCCCTCATTGGTGCCTGACTCAGCTGCTTCAACTTCCTCTTCCTGGCCTCACATTATCTCCCTCCATCCTGCTCCAGTCTGTACAAAAATTATTCTCCTTGCCTATCACTCCAGTCATCTTGCCATCACTCTGAAATTATCTACCGGCTCTCCTTCTATGGCATCACACTCATGCTTCTTTTCACTACTTTCAGTGCCCTACGTAGCTCTGCATCTCCATACTTGTGTGCCCTTGTCTTGCCTGCCACCTCACTGACTCCATTAATACTACCAGCCTCATCCATCCAGTGGTCAGCTTCTCCCATAATTGTCTCCATGGTTCTGTGCTATCCCTGCAGCATGCTATGACCTCCCTGAGCTCATCCACAAAACCTGTACCCTTTCCCCAAGACCCTCTTCTGCTGCTGACTCTATGAATGTAGATGATTTTATCTGGTCAGTGTATGGCCAAGTACCACCTTGTATGTTCTACTTCTCTCCCTCCCTCCACCCATCCTTAGATTGCGATCTCACTAGGACAAGGGTTGTACCTTCTTGTCTGTATGTGAAACACCTAGCACACAATGAGCACTACCACAAACTAAACAAACAATTACTTGGTGACATCCATTAAATTTGACACATCTAATCTGATGCACTAAATTTGTTCACTTTGTAAACCAAACATTTCCCCCCTAGTGGTCAAGACTACAAAATCAATCTTTGATCTGATCAGAAAGTTGTGTTCTTACTGTCCATTACTTTACATCATCCCCAGGAATAAAGATTCTGCAACAAAACAAATTCTGTTGATGATGCACAAAGGAGAATAGAATTCAGTTTGCTTTCCTATGGCAATATTGGTCCTGCAAGGTCTAATGGGAGTAAAGATTTAGGCCTCTATTCTTGGAAAGAGGTAAATGAAGGCAGTGGAGTTCCTTCAGATTTACACTGATGTATCAGAGAGCAGAATGTAGCCCTTTATCTATGAAGGGAAATGAAGGGTCTACCGAAAATATTTTGTGAACAGCAGGGAAGTAAAGAGTCTATCATTGTAAATGTTCGTAGTGGTGTAGCCATGTTTGTCCCAGGATATGAGACAGGTTAGATAAGGTAATATCTTCTATTGGACCAACTTCTTCTAGTGTCCCTTCCACCGACAGAAGTTGGTCCAATAAAAGATATTACCTCATTTACCTTATCGTCTTAAATGATCCACTTAACTGACCCATCCCCATCTTCTATTTCTTGCCTTATCTCCTGTTCCCGTTCACCTTTTTATAACATGGGTGAGATCTTCAGCTGGTATAAATACATGTGGTCCACTGAGCCCAATGGAAAATGTGTGGTTTAATGGAATGGGCGTTGGACTGGGAGTCAGGAGATGTGGGTTCTCTTCTGAGCTTTGACCGCCAATATAAGCTTGGGCAAATTGTTTCTCTTCTCAGCTTTTGTCACTCTTCTCTATTTAGATGGGGGGCACGGACTGTCTTTCACGGCTTGTGCATACAGCTCCTAACACAATGGGCTCCCCATCTCAATTAGGTCCTTTAGCTGTAATACAAATGATAGATAACTGTGCATTTGATTTGTGCCAGCTGAGGATCTTGCCTGTGTTTTTCAGCTCTGATAAGGTCAGTCTTTAACCTTAAAAAGGATTCTGTACAAGGTAAAAGTAAGCTGGCTGATCAGAGGCAGAAGTGGTTGCTCGACCACCTCTTCCTCCATCCTATGCCTCCGGGGAAGTTACAACACAAGGAAAGAGAGAGAAATCACAGAATTACTCTTACATATGTAATGAGAACAGGTTGCATTTTTTTTCAGGCTTGTCACAATGATGGATTTGTAGGATGCCGTTCCCTAGGTTCGTTATAACCTTTTTCATGAAAAAGGTTATAATCTTTTGTCAAGACTTTAATGCCACCTGTATCCCAGAAAAAGATAACTGCAAACTACTCCTTTTGACTTTTTAATTTTTTCCCCTGCCCCCTTCTCCCAGGTTCTGTAATTCCATCAGCATGACTTTCCTCTCCATGGCCAGGGCTTGCCAGCCAAGGGGCGTGTGCAAATGGATAGCTAGTCCAGAAAGTACAGCACCATGCAACCGCTGTGGTGCAGCGTCTTCCATACAGATGAACCCTAAAGTGCCTGATTACACTGGATTGTCTGTCCCAAAGGCAGATACTTACAGTCCAAGGGTCTGATTCCTTGCCCACTGGAGTCCAGGGAAAGGTACTCCAGTGGGGCCAGGATTTTACTCAATGAAGTCAATGACAAGGCACCTGTTGGCTTCGGTGGGGTTAGGATGTCACCTCGTGGCTTTGGTGGGCATGGAATCAGGCCCTTTGGAAGTCAGAGGGAGTTTTGGTTATTTAGGGACTGCAGAGATAACAAGGGGTCATGGAGCACAGAGAAGCAAAGTTGAAGGGAGGCTAATCCATATGTCTGCAAGGGAACAAAAGCTGGTTTTCTTGTTTGTTTTATTTTAATTTATTTGCTAAGCCACCTGGGTTTTGATAAGGTACTTGAGGGAGGAGGCTTGGCAGGTGGGAGTTGAGAAGAGATGCCCCAGACATAGGGGGAACCATAGAAACTGGACGGGGCAGGAAGGATCCAGTTTTCATTCAAGTCACTGCGTTTATTTCTTCCAGCCTCCATGGGAGCTGGACCATGCCAAAAGAGGCATCCAGAATTGCAAGTTAAGTAGGTTGGATTTTTCAAACGAGCCTCAGGGAGATAGGTTTCCAAATGTCATTGAAATAAGGTAGGAGTTGGGTGCCTCCCTCCCTCGTGTGCCTTGGATTATCCCAGCCATTGGGCCTAAGGTGAGACAGAGAGCCCCCAAGCAGGAGGAGCAAATGCCAGCTCTACAGGAGGGTTTTGTGGAACACCAAATTTGAGGCAACCTTAGATCAGCTGAGTTGGATGGTCTTAGATCGTTTCCCAGAGGATAGGTATTCCTACGGCTGAACACATCCCCATAGTTGGCACGAGTGAATTATGCTCTACCCCCTGGAGATAGGTCCCTCTAGGGCTGGGATGATGCATATTGGCAGGGCTGGATGTTGAGGAAAGCTGCCCACACGTTGTGTGCATGGGTTCTGATGGCAACCAGACGGTTCAGTCTCTATGGCCGTCAGTTGTTTACTTTTCATGTGCACCACGTACAAACACAGAAAAATGAAGAATAGCAGCAATACAAATAGAAGTGATTGGAAATGTGTCATTTCTGGATCGCCAAGGAGACTTTTGCCTTGTGGTTTGCGTCTGACTAGCCTAAGCTACCCAGAAATGAAATGTCATGTACAGGAACTTGTGCTATATCGTTACATTTATCATGGCAAATGACAGTAAGAACCAGAACCTGCCTGGTGAGTTACTGTGTCGCCTTCATTTATGGGGATAAATTGACTACATTATAATCCCCATAAATTGCATTTATTCGCCACCAATTTGTTAGGTGCTGTATCTCAGAAAGCCCTGACTTCTCTGCTAATGACAGAATTGCCTCAGCCCAATCCTAGCTGTGAAGCGGGCATGGCTCATTGGACCACAATCCCACCTTTTTCTCTGCTCATTGCCTTGCTCACCCTCTCGTGGGCCCGAGCCCCATTCTTACAGGGTTTGGTGGTTTTTTCTTTTTTTTTTTTTTTGGCCACGTTTCCACCTTTTGTCTCCTGCTGCTGGTCCCCTTGCATGGTCCTCTCTTCTGCTCTGTAAGAGCATCCAACATTGGTAGCTGGGATTCCCACTCTCCACCCCACGCTATCAGAATGCCCAGTTCATGTCACCCACAAACCTATTTACTGCTTACTAAGATCTAGCTAATTACTGTCTTGAGGACAAGAGTATGCTCCTAGGCAGAGGCAAGGGGAGCAATATGGGGCTCAGCTCTGCTCTCAGCCACCCCAATGCAAACCCAGTAGTAAGAGCCCTACATTCAGTGGTGTTACTCTGGATTTAAAAAACTGAGAACAGACTTTGGCTCATTTCTTTGGATTAAGCACAGGACAGGCATCAGTTCAGTCTCTTTGTATTAGGGATGGGTCAGAAGCAGAACCTCAGATCCCAATAGCACTGAGCACGAGGGAAGTTTGTCACGTACACTGTAACGTATGGCTCGGCCCCTCTGCATTATAGTCTCAGTGGGCTTAATTTTCCCCCTTCCTTATAGCAGCTTCATATGGGATGCAGCTGGTGGAGTTATTCCTGAATGACACCTGTGTAACTTATAGCAGAATCAGGCCCGGTTCAGTGACCTGCCTTGGCGTTCACTTCCCTTTTGAGGTGGATTTTTCTTTTTCTGCCCCTGTCTCTTGTGGTGTATTCTTTTGTCCTAACTCAGAGGTTCTCCTGCCTCTCCCCGCCCTCCCCCCCGGCCACATTCACTCTAGGAACCACATCATAAGAGATCCTTACATGGAACCACCTCCCTTCCCAGCACCCCTATGTCGTGTTGTGCAGACCTCCAGGAAGAGCTCTGAGCACTAACTCTTAATGAATCTCTGCTCCAGCCCTTTCCTCTTTTGCTCCCATTGTGCTGTCCTTCAACATGTCCCTGCTCTTTCTTAATAGTCTCCCTTGTGCATTGGGGACAATGGGTTTTGTAGGCGCAGAGGGTTTTAGACAAGCAAATCCCTGGGTGCTTATTCCAAACCAAACTGAACCTCCAAACCTGTTGATGTTCACCCATTGCTGGTTGCACTAATGATGGGTTATTTTTTTCCCCCAATGCCAGGTGCATTTGCTCAAATATTTCAGTGGCATCCCGATTTGTGGCACTATGCATGTGGGTGTCAGCTCATGATTCCTTCAATCCTTCCCTTCACGCTTGATCAAGTAACAGGAGTCTGCGTGGTCATTTGTGACTTATTTCTGACACACAGGCATGTCGGCTTTAGAGACAGACGTGCTGTATAGTTCTGGCAGATAAGCGCTAGTCTCCATTTCACAGCTTTTCTTTAAGTAACAACCCCGCCGCTTTCACAGAGCCATACATGTTTATAGGTGTGTGTTTTCAGGCTTTCCCCAGAATATACAAATCTCTTTCATGACTGGGCACCTCTAAATCAGTGTAGCTAACGCTGATGATTGTATTTTTACCCTTCTTTTCATGACCAAGTTAATTTCTAGAGGATAACACTGAGATGACAGAGATTACATCTGTTCTTCAGACGGTGGAAGAATGAGAAGGAAAACAGGCTCAGGTGGGCTGGGCTGGGAGAGCAGCAGTGCAAATTGGAACGAGGTGCCTTCTCCAAGAGTGTGGGGAACCAGGAATTGCTATTGTGTAAGGCTGCAGGGTAAGGCTACACCAGCGTGCAGAAATGGGAGAGCAGGAAAGCTCCTTTTATTTCTGAGGCCGAGCTGTGGAGCAGAGCCCAAGCCAGTTGTTCAGTGACGCTGAACTGAGCACAACACTCACTCTGAGCAGAGATCTGGGGGATGAGACCAGATGGGAATATATCTGATGCAGCAACCTCACTGTACTGGTGGTTAGTTCCTTTGGGGGCAGGATAATTCCTATGACCCCAAAGGTGAGCAGCTGGGGTTCCCACCCTGCTCTCACCACAATATGCTCAGTCAGCGTATAGTCCAAATTTAGGCCCAGATCCTCAAAGGTATTTAGGCACCTGCCTTCCATTGAAATCAGTGGGAGTCAGGTGCCTGTCAAGGGTCTGGGCCTTAGCTCTTTCCTGAGGTTTAGTTTTAGTGGAAGCTGAAATAACAATAATACAACCCAATAGTCTCAGCTTTCTGCCCAGACTGGTGTTCCCAAGGTTTCCCTGAAAAGCCCTCTCTATTCTAGACCCTAGCTCCCATCTCCCTTTATATCCTGGTGAGGTTCATAGATTCCAAGGCCAGAAGGGGCCATTGTGATCATCTGGTCTGACCTCCTGGATAACACAGGCCAGAGAACTTCCCCAGAATAATTCCTAGAATATAACCTTTAGAAAAACGTCCGTTTTAAAAATCATCCAGCATGGCATGTCCATCGTATTGAGAGCTGGGGTTAGGTCTTGTGGCACAGCTGACTTTATGCCCCCCCTTGTAATGCTGGAGCTGTGTGAGCTACATGGATGCCCACCCTCTATTCCATTCCCTTCTTTTTATGCAAGCATTTGAAAACTGCAAGTCTTCAGCGCCAGATGTTGCATTCCCAAAGAGACTGCACCAGAGCAAGAGAGGCAGCTACACACTGTGCAGCTCTTTGATTATCTACACACAGACTGATGGAATGGGCTTGATTTGACTCTCGAAAGTGAAGTAATTTAGCTTATTCCACCCTGATAAAGATCCTGTTCCTCATGCATTATTCAGTCTGGGTAATCTGTCCATGTACTCTGCAAAAACAACACGCACACAAATCAGTGTGTTCTCTTTCTAGAGACAGAGGCAGTTCCTGTTCAGAGGAAGTTCCCAGGTCTGTGGCAGAGGGGGGAGATGTAATTGCACTGAGGTGTCAGAGCCTGTGTGCCAGGTACAGTGTATGTGGGTTTTGGTAGGGAAGCGCGATCTCAGCCCCTCTCTGATCTGACAAAGGAAGCCCCTCAGACTTAATTGGGAACATGGGCAGCAGCTTCAGACCAGCCATCCATCATTGATTCATTCTACCAAGCTGGTGGGGCTTTGGGACCAAAGAGGAGCTTCAGGATCTGCACTACCTGCCCATTGGTCTCCAGGTGGAGTTCAAAGTGTTGGCCACGACCTATGCAGCCCTACATGGCTTGAGATCTGCCAACCTGAGAGACAGCTGCCTGTGGTCCCAGTGATCCCTGCCACAGCTCTGGTCAGCAGAGACACCAGAGCTTGATTCCCCTGGTTATGAAAGATAGTGGCTGTTTGTTCTCTGTGAATGTCCCAGGATTCTGGATTTTGCTGCCAGCCTTGGTATGATATAGGCCAAACTTAATGACCTTCTGAGAGGGGACCTGATGATAATCTTCAGATACGTTAAGGGCTTTTATTAACAGAAGGGTGATCAATTGTTCTCCGTGTCCACTGATGGTAGAAAACAAGAAAAGAGCTAAATCTTCAGCAAGGGAGATTTAGGTTAGTTATTAGGAGAAACTTTCTATCTCTTAGGGTGGTTAAGCTCGGGAATAGGTTGGCTGGACAAACACCTGTCAGGGATGATCTAGGTTTAATTGGTCCTGCCTCAGCACAGGGAGCTGGACTTGATGATCTGTTGAGGTCCTTTCCTCTATTGTCATGATTCTGGGTGCTGCAAAAGCCATTTGTTGGGCAGGCTTTGGGGAAAGGTTGAAGGTCCATCCCAGGGTTGCAGGTGAAAGAGGCTTTTCTATTGCTTTGATTTGTTGGCTGGCTAAGGTAAATTGTTACCCTGCTTATAATCAGGGTGACTGGCAAAGACCTGGGGTGAAATTCTGACCCCACTGAAGTTAATGGCAGTGTTTGTCTTTTTATCAACTCATGACAAACATAATATGAAGGAACCACATGTGGATTGTGGTGACCAAATTGTCCATTATTTAGTGAACAAACACAACATGCTTAGCTACAGATACACACTGCTGCTCTTGTTAGATTGTGGCAGCTTCTAAAACATAGTACACAGTAAGAAAAGGAGGACTTGTGGCATCTTAGAGACTAACCAATTTATTTGAGCATAAGCTTTCGTGAGCTACAGCTCACTTCATTGGAGGCATTCAGTGGAAAATACAGGGGGGATATTTATATACACAGAGAACATGAAACAATGGGTGTTACCATACAAACTGTAAGGAGAGTGATCACTTAAGATGAGCTAATACCAGCAGGAGAGCAGGGTGGGGAGAAAACCTTTTGTAGTGATAATCAAGGTGGGCCATTTCCAGCAGTTGACAAGAATGTCTGAGGAACAGTGGGGTGTGTGTGTGTGGGGAAATAAACATGGGGAAATAGTTTTACTTTGTGTAATGACCCATCCACTCCCCGTCTCTATTCAAGCCTAAGTTAATTGAATCCAGTTTGCAAATTAATTCCAATTCAGCAATCTCTCATTGGAGTCTGTTTGAAGTTTTTTTCTTGAAGAATTGCCACTTTTAGGTCTGTAATCGAGTGACCAGAGAGATTGAAGTGTTCTCCAACTGGTTTTTGAATGTTATAATTCTTGACGTCTGATTTGTGTCCATTTACACGATCCATTGTCTACAGCCAAGCTCTACGATACAAACTTCAAAAACAGACTCCAATGAGAGACTGCTGAATTGGAATTAATTTGCAAACTGGCTACAATTAACTTAGGCTTGAATAGAGACTGGGAGTGGATGGATCATTACACAAAGTAAAACTATTTCCCCTTGTTTATTTTCCCACCCCCCCACCCCCCACTGTTCCTCAGATGTTCTTGTTAACTGCTGGAAATGGCCCACCTTGATTATCACTACAAAAGGTTTTCTCCCCCCCGCCCCCCGCTCTCCTGCTGGTATTAGCTCATCTTAAGTGATCACTCTCCTTACAGTGTGTATGGTAACACCCATTGTTTCATGTTCTCTGTGTATATAAATCTCTCCACTGTATTTTCCACAGTATGCATCCAATGAAGTGAGCTGTAGTTCATGAAAGCTTATGCTCAAATAAATTTGTTAGTCTCTAAGGTGCCACAAGTACTCTTTTTGCGAACCCAGAGTGGGTATAAGAAGACTTGGTAACCAGTACATTGTCTCTTTCACAGCACTTGCTCTTCAGCTGGTCCTCCTTGTGCTTCCAGTTTTCTAGGTTTTAGCTTAAAGGAAAACAAAAAAACCCCAAACCCCCATTGTGTATGGAAGAGACAGACAGGTTTGATTAAATCAGGCTATAATCATGCATGGATTTCACTGCTGCCTGATTTCCTTTCTCATCGGTATTTGCATGTGTATAGTCTATTCTAAGCAACTCCCACCTATGCTCACCTTCCGTAGCAAAGTAGGTGCGATAGAGATTAGTGCTTCAGAGCTGGGAACAATTTGTGGCCTGAAATATACTGATCTGGCCAACTATGGGATTTCCAGTGGAAATGCCTCTGCCCACCTGAGGTTTGAATTTTGCCTTACATGTTTGTTAAAGAGGTCTTTCCTCCTTTACCCTATGATGTTCTCCAAAAGGGGCTTGAAGAAATCATCCCTCCAAAGTCCAGCTAGAGAGTAAGTCCATGTGGCTCATTCAGCCCTTGTTCTTTCACATGAGCCTGCCAGCGAGGTTGGCAATTTGTGTCAGTTGTGCTGAGTTTGTCTTAAAGTGGAAAATTCTTCTGCAGGAGGAACTGGATTGAAACCACCCCTTTCACACAGGCTGCTGAGCCGCCATCCAGTGCTCATAACTTTTAGTTGTGCTGACCTGGTTCAGAGAGAGAGAGCCGTAGTCGATGACAAAGGGAACCCATGCAGACCGCATATTGGATCTGCAATGTCCTAGCCAGTTAGCCAAGTTGCCTCTTTTCATAGCAAATATGTTAAGGAGTCTGATTCCTTTATGCAGTTTGGACAACTCCCACCGGGTTCTGCAGACCCAGGAGCAGATGATGGGGAGAAACCGGTCAAGTGGGTCATGTTATGATCAGCTTTATCCCTTGTGTGGCTTTGCCAGTCGTCATTATTCCTGCCTCTTTGTTGCTGGCTGAAAAATGCGCTCCTTGGTGGTGGTGATGAGATTCCTTGATGATGGCTATGCTCAAAATGGCCTTTTGCCATTACAGGACATATCTGTAGTGTATCACAGCAAAGGGAGGTGAAATAAAGAACCTAAGCAATTTCTATCCCTGCAAAAGGCCCAGCAGTTTTTGGTTTTAAGATTACATCATGAGTGGGGTTAATTTTCCGCCAGTTTCGTTAAGCCCCTGATCTCATGCACAGATTCCTTTTGGACTATTTACTGTTCTTGTTGCCATCTTTGTCATTGGAATGGGATATCAGCATGTTAATGCCTCATCTAATTGGTGAATGATGGCCGTGTACTGTCATTCTTTGACCTTTTCAGTGCCCTGTAATTTCATTATCTGCCCATTCTTCCTTTTCCCTGCAGTGTAGTGCCTCTGACATGGCAGTTGTCATCTGTAATGACTTTTGCTATGACTGCCCCCAAAGAATTTCCTCTGTATTTATTGGTGGTTCGTTTTTCCCAGAAGGAAAGGAGTCAGGTCAAAAAGAACTTTCTTCATGGTCTTTCTAGTATCAAAATAACCTCTCACTTCTATACAGTAAGTTTTCTTCCAAAGGGAATCTTATAGAACCATATTGGATAGAGTAGGTTCCTGGAAGTGAAGTCACTTCTGGGGAGGAGCACAGTTAGTTCAGCTGTTCAGGGGGGGTCTCCTTATTTGTTGTGTGTATTTGGATGCCTGTAGCTCATACAAGAAAATGTTCACAAAATCCCAAATTTTCAGACTATAGCATGAAGATTTCATATTAGGAAATGCATTTAGCATTCTTTCTCCTATTTTTAAAAAAAATCCCATCCAGCCACAGAACAGAAACAATATCATGTGATTTTTCTCACACACTCTGAATAATGCATAGCTGAAGTGAGCAGTATGTAAGTAAATGATTGTCTGAAAGTCTGTTCACATAACTATTTGCGAAATACTTACACATGTTGGAGACATTCGTAGAAATCAGGATCCAGACACAACTGGCAAGAGGGTGTTTCCTGAGTTCTAATCCCAGGTCTAACTCACTGCATGTGTGGCGTTTTAACAAATCACTTTACCTCTCCCTGCCTCTGTTTCCCCACTTATACAATGTGGGTAACTCTATTCACTGACTCAATAGGTGTGTGCTATGGATGTATTAGCTAACATTTTGTGGCATTGCTCTGAGGGTTGGCAGTGCTAAAGGTTGCCAATATAGCTGCTATACACAGTTGTAATTATTTACCGAGGGAGGCAGTGTGGCTTAGTGGATAGTGCACTGGACTGGGACTCAGGATTATGTTCCATTCCTGGCTCTGTCGCTAGCCTGATAAGTCACTTCCCCACTCTGTGCCTCAGTTTCCACATCTGTGAAATGAAGACTATCATACTGATCTTGTTTGTAAAGCAGTTAGAGACCTAGTGATGAAAAGCCTGACACAAGAGGAAGTTGTTGTTGTTCTTCTTCTGATTATTATTTACTGAGGTAGCACCAAGAGACAGCACCTAGAGAACTGGGCCCTGCTGTGGCAGGAGCTGTACATACACCTGTCCTGGAATCTTGCTTTCATTGTGGGTTGCATTGTTCCCCTCTATATGTTTCTGGCACGTGCCTGCAAATCTCCCAGTCCTTCCTCCCTCCGTGCACAAATCTGAGCTCTCCTTGCACGCCAGCTGATTTCAGCACCTCCAAGGGGCTAATGCAGCGAGTGGAGTTTTAATAAACAAACTAAATATAGCTTCGCGATACAGACTAACATGGCTGCTACTCTGAAACCTAAATATAGCTTGGCATCCAAAGCTGTGTCTGGCACTCTGTGTATCAAGGGAGTTTAACAACATAGGCTGGGCTTGGAAAGATTGTCCCTGGGGGGCATGGTCAGGAGGGTGTCACTGCGGGATGCCATAGAAACAAAGGCTAAATGTATTACTGCTCATTTCCTCTAGTTCTGTTTGTCTCCTTCTCGAGCCGAATGAGAGTCAATCAGCGCGGAATCAGCCCGCTGCCACGAGCTGCATCTTAATGGTTCGGTTTCAGAGTGTCGGAGCAGGTTTTTCCTTGCTGGCTTCTCTGACACACCCTGCCAGCAAATGTGAAAAATCGGGACGGGGTGGGGTGTAATAGGAGCCTATATAAGAAAAAGACCCCAAAATTGGAACTGTCCCTATAAAATCGGGACATCTGGTCACCCTACCTGGCATCTCTGTTTCATTAGGGACGGTTCTGTTCTTTTTGGTCCATTTGGATACATTTAGCTCTATAATGGCATTTAAAAGACGGACCCTAGTGTTTTATTTTTAAAGCACAAAACAATGTAAAATATGTAACGGTCTCACTGTGGCGCCAATGAATGGGGCAGATCCTCCACTCCTAGCTCAGGCAAAACTCCCATGGGACTCAGCTCCCCTTCTACGCCTTGCCAACCTTTCCATTCTGTCTGTGATGAATAGCTGATACCTCAAATGAGAGAGACATACCATTGGCTACTTGCAGATTCAGTGTTGACTGGGTTTCTTGGACACCTTACTCTCCTAAGATTCAGGTGTTGTCTAAGCACACCCCACGTACAACTGCATTTTAAGGGAGACTGTTATCTTTCATGGAGCTGTTGGGGGCTCACTGAAGTTGCAGGCTTAATCAAAGCCTAGCCCAGCTGTGGTCTTTGCCTAGTAACCACCTCCAAACTCACCTGTTTGGCCCTTCCTGATTTGCTCCCTGGAGACAGAGGTACCAGGAAAGCAGGGATCCCTCGTAAAGTGGGAGTATGTTATACCCAGTGTTCACTTTTAATTTTATGGCTCCACTTAACTCTGTCTGAGATGGAGCTCTCCAATTATATCCAGCGGCTCAGTGTGGGCCAGACTGACCACGGTACAGCATTTATGAGACAGAGAGACACAAAAACATGTGCATCTAGGTGGAGTTTAGTTGATCAACCACATCCTGATGCTTCAGTGCAAATACAGGCCAGAGATGCTCTTCTTTTTATGAGGCCTTCGCTACTGGAAACGGAGACACTGGCATTTGGAAAAGCTTTCTCTAGTCACAAGCGGCTCTTGTGGAAGCTGTCGTTACACTTTAAAATCCCTCCAACACAATAAGAGTCTGGCTGGAAGAACTGGTTTGGATAAACAAAGAATCCACCCAAAACTTTTCTGAGGTTTTTATGAAGTTTGGTTGTTTTTGGTTCGTCCTTTCTCCATTTTTCGGTGGCTCTCTACTCCCTCGGGTTAACTAGGAGCTGAAGTACTAAAATAACAGTCAAGGCTTATTCCCCGCTTGGCCAGATCCACGAGCTAGCAGAAATTCCATCAGAGCATCTATCTTCAGCCCACAGCTATCTTCCCATTGCCCCTCATACTCAGATGGCTCCAGCTGAGCGGCTACATCCTCTGCTCTTCTCCCACAATTGCTGGAACAGCTTCCGCTCCCACAGCTTCTCCTTGCCAGCAATGTGATTCCCAACTTCAGCTCCTCTAGCTACTCTGAGAAAGAGGGGAAGAAGATGATGCTGTGGTTAAGGCATAGTCTTGGGAGTCAGGAAATCTGTCTTCTATTCCTGGCTCCACCACTGATTTCTTGTGGGACCTTGAGAATGTTTCTTAAGTGCTCTGTCCCTCAGTTTCCCTATTTGTAAATTCTGTCCCCCTAGTAATTCCTTCCACCCAGAGATCTTGTGAGGCTTAATTCATAGCAAAAGTGGCAGATCCTCAGCTCTGTAATCTACTTTCTAATCCTCAGATGGCACTACAGAAGTGCCAGGTATAATTGTGCACCTGCTATATTGTGTCAAATGCTGGGCATTGCATCACTGAGAAGATACAAACTGCAGGGAGTTCAGGGACGAGCAGCAGAAATGCACAGGGGGCTGGGAAGTGTGATTTAATGTGGAGATAGTTGAAGAGCTAAATACATATCAGGCCAAGTGACTTGTAAGGAGACATGGGGACAGAAATCTACGAATATCTGAAGGCTGCAACCGCCGTTGACAGAAGAGATGGTCTGTTGTGATCCTTGGAGGTATTGCTATTGAGAACCACATTTGGAAGAAACTAAGAAAGGGGGCATTTAGACTGAACAGCCGGAGACATGTCCAGAGAGAGTACGACTGTGTTAGGCTCCGAAGTAGACTTGAGGGAATTGGTGGGAGCCACGGCACTCAGGCCTTTGAAAGCTAGTTTACAAACTGCCCTCTAGGAAACAACCCGGCATTTCCAGGGTGAACTAATTGGCCTTTTGCATCTCTAATATCTACTGTGCTGTGAGGATGATGCTACTGCCGCTGCTGATGATTAAAAAGCTGTGGCAAGCAACTAAGCTCTTTGCCAAGTCCCTGTAATTCACGAGCGTTGCACATGGACTGTGGTTTGCTTAGCACTGCTGTCTGTGTATTTTACATTGTTCATAGTGCTCAGCCAATAAAATGACGGGTTTATGATGTTCATGAGGATCTCTCATTTAATCCTGTTCGCCTCGCCTATGGAATGCGACTGCTAAGCCATGAACCTAAAAATATCCCGCGCCCTTCTGGGGCTGTAGCACTCTTGAGTCGACTTGGGTTTTTTTTCTCTTCACATTATCATGTAAATCCAGTGTTCTTGAATGTGAAGCACTCCTGGCACCTGCAAGAGTTAGGTGTAGCTGATCAGGGTCTGTCTGCGCTGGAGCTGAAAGGAGACATTTCCAGCTCATGTAGACATACCTGGGCCAACTCTGCCTGACCTAGCACACTTCAAAAGAAGCGTACCCTCAGCGGCGTGAGTGGCAGGAGGGGCCAGCCAGCTGGAGTATGATCCCGTCTGAAACCCTGGGCACATACTCGGGGCAGCTAGCTCCTAACACAGCTCCAGGTTCAATTGTGTTTTGTAGCCCCCTAGCTCAATCAGAGCTTCAGTAGCATCCGGGAGATAAAGGCGATTCAGGGAGACTCCCGGCAAAACCGGGAGGTTGGCAACCCTACGTGTCAGTCATGGACAGAAGCTTTAGGCTGGCAGCTGTTTCTCTGGATCCCGGCTTGCCTCCCTGGTCAGGGACATCATTTGGTCTGGTCAGGTCCCTCTCCTTCAGTGGTCCTTCTCAGACCAAACAGAACTGGATGGGCCATCTGATCTCACTGTGCGGGTGCCGAGCAGGCTCTGACAAGTATCAGGCTGGGGTCCTTGCTGGTACAGCGCTGATGGTCAAGCGGCCCCACTGGAGTATCACAGTAAAATTCCTTCTTCTGCAGGGCTGTGGTGGTGGTCTAAGTTCCTCTTTTCTCCACCAAGCTTCTTTTTAAGGGACCCACCCTCTTGTTGTTTTTTTTGCCCACCAGCTAAGCCTAACTTCCAACACCCCAATTTTGGTTCATTAATTTCTGATTCCCCTACTCCTCTTGTTTACCCGTCATAACCTTAACACAGTAGGCCCTCTCTGTTTTAAACTAATTCAGTCTTTTGGTCTCCTTCTTAAAACACCCCAGGAGAGGAGAGTTTTATAAAACAGCTAAGGGACACGATGGCAACACTGGTATTTGAATGCACGGTTCAGCTCATTTCAGCTGCAGAAAGACTGTAGGAACATCTGCATCACAATACGTAGCACAGGCAGAAGGACGCTGAGCGCCACGGTATTCGACGAAGTGCCCCCATGACCGACACTGTCAATGAGCGAGCACATGGGACTGCTTTAGAGCAGTGGCTCACAAACGTATTTGAGCGGGCCCCCCTTCTTTGCGTCTTCCCCCCCTCCCCCAAGTACACCTACTGTCACCGAGCTCTGAGGGCAGAGCAGAGAGCAGCAGTGGATGCTGCCCCAGGGCTGACAGCCGGAGCCCCACCACCTCCCTGTGAGAGAAGGAGAGCCTGAGCCTGGACTGCCTCCCAGTGAAGGAATGGGGGTGGGGGAAGGAGACCTGAAGCCCGGGTGGTGGGGCTCCAGCTGTCCCTTTGATCCCTGCCTTCCAGGTTTGCACAGCTCTTCTGCATGAGCCCCAGCCGCCCAGGACTGACAGCCAGAGGGCTTTTTTTAATTTTTTTTTAAAAGCAGCACACAACTTGTACCTCCCTTGATATGTTCCCACACCTCCCTGGGGAGACATGCCCCATAGTTTGCTGCTTTAGAGGGATCCCACCTGATTAGGCCTGGGGCACGCTACGGGGAGAGCTGGAGGTCTGGTTTGCCACTGCCCTTCCTGCATCTGTTCTGTGGATAAAGACAAGGCTTTGGCCCGTGAGGCATGGTGGCGCCTTTCCTTCCTCAGGGCAAAGTTGACTTTAAAAAGGGAGCTGCTCTTTGCTCCCATTTGCCTTTGATCTCCATTTCGTTTTGGCCAATCCACCCATGTTGCACAGAGGTTACACAGCAACCATTAAAGCCGATTGTAAGGCAGAGGATGACTCGGGGGGGCTCGTGCTAGAGACCGATCTCCTGGGAGCTTTCATGAGTGGCGGGGTTATTCCGACTCGTAGCTGGACATCAAAAGCTTAGGAGGTTCAATAAAGCACCCCAACTTGTAGACTCTGAATGGCCACTGGTGGAGTTGAGTTCTTGGTCGCTCAGTTCCCAGAGGGCACCGAGAAATGCTGTAGGAGGAACTAAGGCTATGTCTACGCTAGAGACTTTACAGCACCATAGCTGTGCTCTTGCAGCTGTGCCGCTGTGAGATCTGCCGTGTAGCCGCTCGATGCCGACGGGCGAGAGCTCTCCCGTTGACATAATCAAACTACCCCCAATGAGCAGCGGCTGCTCTCCCGCTGACATCGCGCTGTGCCTGCTACCACTTGTGCTGGGGAAACTTATGTTGCTTAGGGGGGGTGTTTTTTTCACACCTTGAGCACCCTAAGTGGCAGTGTAGACATGGCCTTAGAAAAGCAAGGAACTTCCTACTAGGAGGCCGTTTTCTAGTTCTCTGCTTAAGCACCTGGAGTCTTTCTGCTCACACAACGTGATGTGGGAAGTTGTATTGAACCGTCCTCGCCAGACAAATCTTGTAACCTAGGTCTGTCCCCACTGCCATCTGGACTGACCTGGAGATAACCGCTCTTTCTATCCAGTCCAGACTCCTTTGAACAAGAATTTGCAGACCCAGCAGATACACAGACTAGATTTTCATTTCAAATCCAGTGCCACCCTTCGGCTTCCCCACTCGTGACACCTCACTGTGCATTGTGCAGCTTTGATGGAGAACTCCCAGAAGCTAGGGAGTCTGTATTGCACTGGATTATATTAGGCAATAAAATACCTGCTCCAAAGACTTGGTGGTGTTGGCTGAAGTGGACGGAGAGCCCTGCTGTGGTGGCTGGTGACTTGTGGAAAGGAGATTTCATCCTTGGAAGTTTGTGTCCATCACAAGCCCTTCAGAAAACAGATTGCAGGGTTCCCTTTGCAAACTCAGTCTTGTAGACTTCTCACCCCTTTAGGGTAAGACGTAGGGTGATAAATAAACTAGTTTGGGTCCTATAGAGAACCTGGAGCAGTGACTAGCCTATGGTTGTTTTATCAAAAAGTTGGTGGGAGGAAATTCAGCCAAAGAAAGAATGAGTTTGGTTTGGGGAAAGAGTTGTGCTTCAAGATGCTCCGTATTAGAAATAAGAACGTAAGAGTTGCCAGACGGGATCAGACTGTGGTTTATTGTGGTTTATCCTGTCTTTGACAGTGTACCAGAGCTTTAGGGAGAGTGTACAGAATGGCAATTATGGAGTGATCCGCTTCTGGTAGTCAGAGGTTTAGAGTTGCCCCAAGCATGGGGTGGCAATCCTGACCCTCTTGGCTAATAGCCATTGATGGACCTATCCTCCATGAGCTTATCCAATTCTTGTTTGAACCCAGTTATACTTTTGACCATCACAGCATCCCAGGGCAATGAGTTCCACAGCTAATTGTGTGTCTATGAAAAAGTACTCCCTTTTGTTTGTATTAACCTGCTGCCTATTCATTTCATTGGGTAACCCCTGTTTTTTGCATTGTGTGGAAGGGTAAATAATACTTTATTCCACACCATTTGTGATTTTTATAGACCTCTGCCACACCCTCCCGTAGACCCTTTGCCCACTGCTCACTAGTTCCAGTGGAATATAGAACAAGTGCAGTAACCCTTCGTGCGAGCCTGTATGGTGCTTTAGAAATGCCAGATTAGGTGAGCTACAATAGTGAGGGGATGTTAACTCTTGAGAGTGACTTTCTCTACAGATCTGGGCAAGGTACATGGATATATCTGTGGCTTGGAAACGGTGCTTACAGCCATCCCTAACAAATGCACATAGCCTCCTCTGAGTTTGATTCCTGCCTCTCGCTCTCTGATATTTTCATCAGCATTGTCGTCATCGTCAGGGAGGTTGCTGCCTTTTTATGTTGGTGCCTTCAAGACACCTGACTGTGAACTGCAACTTATGGCTATTAGCAGCATCCCTTGTGCCCAGCTGTTCATTACCTATGCTGGTAATGGGCAGGAGACGGGTGAAGCTATCAGGGCTTCTATCGGTTTTAATAGGAAGCAGGTAAGACTCTCTGCTTAGCCAATATGCTTCCCCGCAACTCGTCTCGCTGCACGTCCATTCCCTTCTGTGCTATATAGAGAAAGCTAATGGTTTGCTGGATTCTGTCTGGAACAGAAGAGTTGCCAGAGTGGGTCAGTGTGGTCAATCTCAGTCTGTATCCTGTCTCCAGCAGCAGACAGCATCAACTGCTTTAGAGGAAGATGCAAGAAACCACACTGCAGGCAGGTGTGGGATAATAGGGCCTTCTAAGGGGGTCTCCCAATAGTTAGAGGTTGGTTTAAGCCCTGAGGCATGAGGGTTTATATTGCTTCCAAAGGCTCTCATTTGGTTTTTCCAATTAGAACTCTGGATAGTCTCATTGCTCATCTAAATGCGCACACTTGTTTGGCATCTGACTAAGACCTTGGCCTCAGAGGTACATTGTGGGAATGAGTTCCACAGCCAGATTGTGCATCCAAAGTGTCAAAATTAGGTCCTTAAATAAAAGATGTGACTTATTCCCAGCCAGACCCCCTCACCGACAACCCTGTCCCATCCAGGCTTACGCACCTTTGATAGCGAATTGTTTGCCTAGTACATCTACAGGGTCTCCGATGTGCCCTTGCTGATTTCTCGCTTCAAATCTAGCACCACCTTGGCAGGTCTCCTGTTAATGGCACCGGCGTGTATCTCACAGCTGTCATGGAGAAGCTCCTGAAGCTGTGCTAGGACTTAACGGACTCCACCGGTGCTTCATGTTTGAAAGCTATTGTGTCCACAGCCATGGTGGGGTTATCTGAGGGAGGGAAGGAGAAAAGGCCCCATGGTGAGTGGGGACGTGTTAATGGCCTTGGCCAGCGTGATCCAGATGGTACTCTGGAGACCAGCTCTTGGGTAGGGTGACCATATTTCCGAAAGGGAAAACGGAACACCATGCGGGGCTGGCCTGAGTCCTCCTGCACCCCCGCACAGGGCCACTTGCCTGAGTCCCCAAGCCCCTGTGAAGCTGGGGTCGCTGGTCTCTGGAACCCTGCCTGTCCTTCCCTCCCCCCCGCCCCCCGAACCCCGCCTCCCTCTCTGTAAGAGGCTGGCACTGCAGCTTGCCCCCTCTGTCCTGCACCCCACTATTTTTGACAAAAGTGGGCATTTGTCCCGTTTGCTCTTGCCAACTAATCAAATTGGCAGGCCCAAACACCCACTTTTGCCAAAAATGTTGGCATCGCCAGGACAGGGCTCAAAGAAGGGGCTGTCCTGGCCAAAATGAGATGTAGGGTCACCCTACTGTTGGGGTAAAAGTTGAAATTGCGGGAGCTAGCTGGTTTATTTCTCTAGGATGGGATACTGTGAGGCTGAAGCAGAGCCTGGACTGGGTTTTGCAAATCACAAGGGCCTTTCATCCTCAAGAACATTATAAGCCATGATTGAATCCAGGAGGTAGGTGGTACCCCAGTTACAGATAGGGAAGTTACAGTTACAGTTACAGATTGGGAAGCAGAGAGATGGCAGTCAGGCAGCTGGTAGAGCCAGAATTGGAACCCAGGAGTCCTGAAGCCCCACCACCCGCTGTAACCCCTAGACCATACTACCTCCTTTGCCAGCAACACATTGCTGTTCAGTAGCATAACATGGACAGGTGAGCTTCTAGGTGGTGCCATGCATAAGGGGGCTACTGCCTTTGCTTTTTGAAGGATAAAGAAGAGACCCACGGGTGGGTAGGAAGGCAGTTCTGCAGGTGCCTCTTCACTGCCCCTGGCTGCAGGCTGCTGGCCATTTCCTCAAAGTAGGTCAGATGTTGGTGTGTCAGCCTTTTGGGCTTTCTGTCTGCGGCTTAGCCCGTGTGGTACGTACCTGCAGTCCTGCGAATGTACTAGGTGCTGCCGCACCATTGAGCATGCCAGGTCTGCCCAGGAAACGCCGAAGGGCCCACACACCCCACAACCACTCGTCATGTTGCCGCCTTGTGCCGACACAATGGCACCAGCGTCGGAGGAGACGCGAGGTAGGGCCGGCAGTAAAAGGGTTAAAGGGGAGATGGATTATTCACTTTATAGACCGCTTCCACCTGTCTGCATGGAGAGCAGCTGCTTCGATTCTGGACCCCTGACAGCTCTGAGCTGGCCATCCCCTCCCTTTTTCGATGCAAAAGGCATTGTTGGTATGCATGGAGTTTGCTGATTTAGCTGTCAGTGCAGGTTTCCATTAGAGATAATGAGACAAGACGGTGCCCTGTGTCTGCCCCCACTACTGTATGCTTATCATGGAGAACTGAGCTGCTAATTGTTAGCAAATTTCAGATGCATCCTAACAGCTGGCTTTCAGGGAGGGATAGCTGGGCTCTAGTGGGTTAAGCTGAGGCTTGCTAATGAGGAGACCTGGGTTCTAGTCCTGCCAGCTGCTGATTTGCTCTCTTCCTTCATCTTCTACTCTGTAAACTGGGGGCGATGACAGTGACCTCATTTCATAAAGTTCTTTAGAATGTGTGCACGGAAGACTAGGCATGTGTCAAGTACTTCTAGGAGATAATGGGTTCTTGTCTTTAAAATACAAACGTTAGTGTTTTTTAAATGTCCCGTGGAATCTGGTCATCCCTGGGGATCTGCAAATCCTATCACATGGGGAGTGGGCTGTGGGCCTGCAGCACCAGAGATCAAAGAGTTCACATGATCTTCTTCTCAATGCCTCACTTTGTGAGCTTAGTCTTCAAATCCAGCCTGGATGCCTTCCTGAAAGATATGCTTCAGTGTGGGAGAAGCTGCTAGGCTCAGTACAGGGGTCATTGGGTGAAATTCTATGGCCTGAGTTATACAAGTAGGCAGACTAGCTGAGCTAACGGTACCTCCTGGCCTTAAACTTATAACTCTCTCTTTTTTTTTAAAAGGCAGTTTGGTTATGGTGAAAGGTCCTAGTCTATTTTATAAGTGGGATTGATCAGTGGAGCCAGCTTGCCAGCCCTAGGGACTGAAAACCTGTCCTTCCAATTGGTTCATCCAAAGCAGTGGCCTTTCTCTTGCAGTGCGAACTGTATGGCTATATCCTTCCATCTGTGTGGGGTCCTGTCCATGCCAGTGGATGAAAGAGGCCACCCACGTAGGTTCTGGCACAGCAAAACACTTCAGCAGGTGCCTATGTCCATCTTTATTCAGCACCTACTTTTGGGTTGAGCATGTGTTTGAGTCCCAGAGGGACTTAGGCCCATTCTTAAAGTTAAGTACATGGTTGAGTGCTTTGCTGAATGAGGATGGACTTAGGCACTTGCTTAAAGTTAAGCCTGTGCTTATGCACTTTGCTGAATTGAACCAATGAATTGGTTTGCAAGATCAGGGTCTATTAGGTCTGGAGAAAAAAATGTCATGAGATCATGAACTCTTGCAAGTTCTCTGGTCAGGGGTGAAAGTAATATTAAACACTTACCAGTACGGGGGCCTGACTCTGGGCCCCCAAAAGGGGCGGGGCCTCAGGCGGAAGGGGCAGGGCTCAGGGGTCAGCCTCCCCCAGTCGCCCAGGGCTCTGGTGGCGATTTAAAAGGGCCCAGGGCTCTGGCTGCTTCCGTGGCAGCAGCCAGGAGCCCCGGGCCCTTTTAAATCGATGGTCCTGGGGCAGCTGCCCCTTTTGTGTGCCCCCACCCCCACCCCCGGCGGCGGCCCTTCCAGTAGGGTCGGCAAACAGGGCAGCGGCAAAAGCAGCGGTGCTTTAACATCAGCTGCATACGGGCCGGTACTGGATTCTTGCTAGTGCACCGTACCGGCTGACTTTCACCCCTGTCTCCGGTGCTTTCAGGCTTGAGCAGGTCTGCAACAATGGGGCGAGGGCTTCGTTTATACCTGGGAAAGAATAAAAATTAATTCCGCAGGAGCTGAAAGGGGCTATTGGGATGATCAGGGAAACAGAGAGCCTACCTTAGAGAGGAGACTAAATGAGCTTGGCTCGGTTAGCTTAGTAAAATGAGCCTTTTGAGAGGGGATCTGATTGCTCCTGGGGGAGGAGGTAAACACCAGGGAGGGAGAAGAGCAACTTAAGCTAAAGAACGATGTTGACGCCAGATCGAATGGGGATAAACTGGCGATGAATGAATTTAGGCTGGGAACTAGAAGAAGGCTTCTAACCATCAGAGGAGTGAGGTTCTGGAACAGCCTCGCAACAGGCATAAGGGGGGGCAAACAATCTAACTAGTTTGAAGTTGGAGCTTGTTAAGTTTATGAATGGAATTATATGATGTGTTTGCGTGTTGCACCCAGGGACTGGTCTCAATGACTCAGGAGGTCCCATCTGTTCCTATGTTCCTATGATCCTACTGCTCCTTTGAACCAGCCCAGCTGGGACTATAAGGCTGCAGGACAGCAGTGAATCTGGCCTGCACCATCATTTGACTTTATCCTGTGATGTGTCTTCTCCAGTGTCCCTTTCTGCAATCCGTGTGCATAGCATGGGACCTGTACTTGTAGAATTTCCTGACTTTTACGACTTTGAAAGTCTCAGCCATAATGTTGCATTAATGCAGACTGGAATTCAACTTCCTCTGTTTTTTCTCACCATTTTATTTTTAAATAACAGCGTACTTAAGTCTGTAAGAAAAATTGCCCTTGACAGCTTTAACTGTGCCGTTCCACATCTCCCGGCACAGACATTAACACAAGAGATTTTCAAAGTGGGGAAAAATGTATTTTTTGTCTTACTGAGCTTAGAAACTGATGAATGAATTTTGCTCAAATTTGCCCCCTCCCCTCCCAAAATGCAACTTTGGGCTGAGACCAAAATCTATCATTTTGTTGCAAAAAAAAAAAAAATCTCATTTTTCCTGAGAAGATGCTGTATTTCCTTCTGAGGACAAATCTATGAAAGCGTGTCTTTCACGCAAGGTCAGATTTGCATGTAGTTATGCAAGTATCTTTTTTTCCCCTCCCTTTCCTTTAGCAAGTACTCAAGTAAAAAATTGGTCGTTCTACACAGCGTCTAGTAATTTCTGGCAGACAACATCCAGCCGGAACCTCTGCCAGTACACTGTACTGTCTCTGTCCTTCCAGAAGCACCGCTTGCTTGTCCCCTGAGGAACTGGCAGTTGGATGTTTAGAGAGGAGAGGAAAGACGGGGTACTGGTTTGGATGCTAGTCTGGCACTTGGGGAGACGCACATTCAATTCTCTGGTCAACCACTGAGACTCTGGTCAAGTCACTTGGGTTATATCAACACTTGGAGCTGGTGTAACACCAGCAGACCCCAGTAGTCGGCAGGCGGGATCAAAGCCAGGATCTCTGGAGCGAAATGCATGAGCCTCTTCTGCGTGAGCTAAAAGCCGTGTGGCTATTTACTAAGGCTGTAGCAGACTCCTTCATCTCTCTTTAAGTGGTCTCAGTGCCACTAGATAGGCCAGAGCACCACACCCAGGAGGTGTGTGGGTTGCACGAGCTCAATGAGTAGTGCAGTCATGGTAGCCCGGGCAGTGGAGGTCAGCGGCATGAGTACAAACTCTCTGGATCCTGTGGGAACACACTTGGGGCAGCTAGTCTGAACTGCCACGGCCTGTGCTATCCTAGCTAAACGACTCTTTTTAGCACATTCGCGTGATGAGCGGCCGTGCCAGTATGGCACTCGAGTTGAGAATCGCACTCCCGGCGCCAAGTGTAAACACGGGCTGTGTCTTTCTGTGCCCCAGCTCCCCATCTGTAAAATGGAGGTAATGCCTGCTTCGCAATGGTGTGTTGTGAGGAAAAAATACATTAAAGACTAAGGCACTCAGATACTATGGCAACGGGGCCGTACAGGCACCACTGAGAGTGGAAACTGAGATCTGTTTAACCAGGCAGTCAAAGCAACTGCAAGCGGTTTATTTCCAACAGGTACGTCTCTTCTTTCTTCATAACCTCTGTGAGTTCCCAGCTCTGACTGGCTGTGGTGGAGGGGTAATGATATTTCCTTAGAATAACATTTTTGCTTTTATATGTCTTCACAAACATAAATTAATATCCCAGAGGGTGTGTAAACTGAGGCACACAGTGAGTCTGCATTGGAGCAGGTAATAGGAGCCAGGAGCCTCAATTCCCACTCCTCTACTCTAGTTGTTAGACTTTTACCCAGCTTGCTTCTCTGAAAATCGGGACTCCCCCATATCTCACGTTGCACTTCTTGCCATTAAATGCAGGACTCTGCTTTCGGGGGAGTATAATAAAGATGAGTTTCATGATGAATTACAATGCAGCTATTCCACTCTGGCCTATTGGGGTAGAAGTGATACAGTGCCACATGGACAAAGCGAAGCCCCGGACAATGAGCGGATGCCATTTGTACACGCTGTACTCACCGCCACTGGCTTGAGCAGTTAATCAGAAGAATGACTTTTTAAAATATAAATAGGCTTTTCATTTCACACTTGACAGTGACTGGAGCATTAAAAAACTCCTGTGAGAGCTGGATTTCAATCTCTGGCTTTCGAGTTACATTCACGTTTTCGTCTGTGACGATTGTCATCGCTTGGAGTTGGTGTGAGTACCCAAGGCGTTCGCTGTTTAATTTAGCCCCCGATTGTGTAAGCACCTTTTCTGTTGGATGAGGCAAGGGAGCCACCAAGCAAAAAGCAGCTGAAATCATATATGGGGTGTCAAGGTTCCTTCCCCACTCTGAACTCTAGGGTACAGATGTGGGGACCTGCATGAAAACCTCCTAAGCTTATTTTTACCAGCTTAGGTTTAAAACTTTCCCAAGGTACAAACTATTTTCCTTTTTCCCTTGGACTTTATTGCTGCCACCACCAAGTGTCTAACAGATCTATAGCCAGGAAAGAGCCAGCTTGGAAACGTCTTTCCCCCCAAAATCCTCGCCAAACCCTACACCCCCTTTTCTGGGGAAGGTTTGATAAAAATCCTCACCAATCTGCATAGGTGAACACAGACCCAAACCCTTGGATCTTAAGAACAATGAAAAAGCAATCAGGTTCTTAAAAGAAGAATTTTAATAGAAGAAAAAGTAAAAGAATCACCTCTGTAAAATCAGGATGGTAAATACCTTACAGGGTAATCCGATTCAAAACATAGAGAATCCCTCTAGGCAAAACCTTAAGTTACAAAAAGACACAAAAACAGGAATATCCATTCCATTCAGCACAGCTATTTTATCAGCCATTTAAACAGAACAGAATCTAACGCATATCAAGCTAGATTACTTACTAAGTTCTAAGACTACATTCCTGTTCTGTTCCCGGCAAAAGCATCACACAGACAGACAGAGCCTTTGTTTCTCCCCCCTCCAGCTTTGAAAGTATCTTGTCTCCTCATTGGTCATTTTGGTCAGGTGCCAGCGAGGTTATCCTAGCTTCTTAACCCTTTACAGGTGAAAGGGTTTTTCCTCTGGCCAGTAGGGATTTTAAAGGGGTTTACCCTTCCCTTTACATTTATGACATGGGGTATTTGACTTTTTTTGTATCAGAATGTTTTTTCGGTCACCAAAGTTACTTAAATGAATCAGGCCTAAAATTATTACTGTACTATCCCTGCCTCTCATTGGTCCTACTTCTGGAGATGATTCAGTGGTGAGTAGGAAGAGTTCTTTTCAATTAAACAGCTCTCCTCGGTAGCTATGATATCTAAGTGAGATCTTCTCAGATGCTAGCAACAATATAATGTACAGAGAAGGACAACAAAAGTTATTAGGGGTATGGAACAACTTCCACATGAGGAGAGATTAAAATGACTGGGACTGGTCAGCTTAGAAAAGAGACCACTAAGGCGGGGAGGGTAAAGATAGAGATCTATAAAATCATGACTGGTGTGGAGAAAGTGAATAGGGAAGTATTATTTACTCCTTCATGTAACACAAGAACCAGGGGCCACCCAATTAAATTAACAGGCAGCAGGTTTAATACAAGCATAAGGAAGTACTTCTACACACAACACACTATCAACCTGTGGAACTCATCGCCATGGGATGTTGTGAAGGCCAAAATATCACAGAATTAGATAAGTTCATGGAGGGCAGGTCCATCAGTGGCTTTTAGTCAAGATGGTCAGAAATGCAACCCCATGATCTAGGTGTTCCTAAGACTCTGACTGCAGTTGCTGGGACTGGATGACAGGGGATGGATCACTTGAAAATTGATCACTGTTCATTCCTTCTCAAGCGTCTGGCACTGGCCACTGTCTGAAGATAGGATACTGGACTAGGTGGACCATTGGTCTGACCCAATATGGCCATTCTATGTTCTTATGAAATAAAGAGGCATTCTTTTAAAATCTGAGTTATGATGTCAGTTGTACACCAGTGGCCAAATGGCTATCTCCATCCAATTTGCTAGAGATGTGTGATTTGAGTATTGCAACATCTTTCTTTCTGGCTTCAAGCGCTAGCTGTCAAAGTGCTAGAATGTGCACAATCAGACTCTCTGCCTCTCTCTCATGTATAGAGAAGTGCAACTGACCGTGTGTGTAGTGTCCCCCTCTACTGGTTGGCCTATTAGATAACAGCCTCCTTTTGCTGTCAGCTAATGGATTTGCTCCTTCTAGCTCAAGTGCTTTCAGAGCTGAAGGTCCTGGGCTCAAACCTTGCTGATAACCCTTACAGGAGGTCATTGTAAAAGTGGCACCTAACATAACATTAGAACTGTGGAAGGCTTCGGACACTCAGAATGAGCACCTTCTAACAGGGGCAATATATAACATCCTGGAAAATTGTGTTGTCCTGCTCTAGTGGCTGAGCAGTTAGAGGATAACAACCTACTACTGCTAGTTGCTAATAGTGTTAGGGCCAGATTTGCAAAGGTTGTTAGGCTCCTAGAGATGTGGACAGGCATTCGGTGGAATTTACAAAATCAATCAGTCAATGGGAGAGAGATGTTTGGCCTGCTTAGATGCATTTATAAATCCCCACTAGACGTCTATCTGCATCTTTAGGCACCTAAATATCTTTGAAAATCCAGACTGTTTTTTTTTTAGCTCAACCTGTAAATGCCACTGCTTTTAGGGTCTGAACCAATGCAGTCCATGGAAGTCTTTCCATTGACTTCAGTGGGCTTGGAGTCAGGCCCTCTGGTGCTGAAGACCCAGGTTTCCCACCAGGCTAATGACCCATATGGGGGTAAGTTGCCCAACCTCCTCACCCATATCTCAGAATGTGTTTCCAAATTGCCCTCTTTGGTGTTCAGTCCCTCCATGGACATGCTCCAGCCTACATCACACATCTGACCTTCCCTTCTGCTCCCACGACCTCTGCTTACCTAGCACTGGTCTCTTCTCTGTGGCGTCACACAGTGCAGCTACTGTAAGTGGCAGAGCCTTCTCTGATCATAAGAAGGGCCACGCTGAGTCAGACCAATGGTCCATCTAGCTCCGTATCCTGTCTTCCATCAGTGGCTGGTGCCAGATGCTTCAAAGGAAATGAACAGAACAGGGCAATTATCAAGTGATCCACCTCCTGTTGTCTAGTCCCAGCGGCTGGCAGTCAGAGGCTTCAGGAGCCTTCCTGTGTCTCTCTGCCTCATCAGCTCTCCATTTCACGTCCAGTCTTGTCTGTGAATGGCCCTTCCTTCTCCTGCCTCTACCTCTCTCTGCTGCTGTTCATTATTTAACTTGGTAATTGTGTTATTTATAGTAACATTGTAAATGCATTTTGGGACACTTTTTTATAATAGATGTTATGAAAAATAAAACTGAATGGAATTGTGCAGCACAGCTGGTGCCTGCAGACTGTGGCTGATGTTAATTTGAGCCTCCAGAGAGCTGTAAATAGGTCCCTAATCCAGATACTTCACCCTCAAATTGCATGAAGTATTGTGTTTTCTGTACTGATCCCAGCTCTTCATCAGATGAGTTTTGCTGTTGAGGTAAAGAGCTGCTTAGAAATACATGGGGCCTGTTTTCCCCAAGGTGTTTGGGGTAGATCAGGGAATAAACACTGGGGAATTTGAACAAAGCTGCCACATTATTCAAAACTGGAGCTTGAAGTAGTCCTTACTCTGGCTAACCTCCCCATGAGCAGGTGGCATCCCATGTTGCTCCTAACAGAGTCCTGCCACCCACCCATCCAAAGTAGGGATCCAAACTTGTCCCCTTCCTGGGGTTTCCTTTTTTGTTAACTTCAACAACAAACATCCACTTGCTGCCAGAGTTTGCCTGTTCTAGGAACCCTCTGATCCTGCCCCTAATTCCTGCTGCACCAGATGGAAACACTCAAACCCATTCAAGTACTGAATTGGAGTTAACAGAGCATGTCTGTTCTGGCTGCTGGCATGAATAAAATGCAAGAATGTGTAAATTTTATGCAGGATCCTAGCACCTAACAATCTGTTACATTCCCATTTAAACTGACAAGACTTTTGCCTGAGTAAGGATGCCAGGATTTGCTTCCATACTTCAGTGTGTGGGGACAGAACAGGTTTGAAATGATGCTGTTGTGAAAAACCGAAAGCCCCGTTCTTTCCCCTTTCTCTTTCACTCACTCTTTCTGAGGAAAGGTCACATTTTGAGATGTTGTGGAAGAGGGAACCATAAAATCTGATAAGTCTCTGGATGTGAGAACCTAAAGAGAGAGAGGAATACAAGGATGACTCTTGGGTTGAGAGTCTGGATGACAGGAAATATGATGACAGTAAAGGACCGGGGTAGTTGAAAGTTTTGAGCTTGTTGAGCTTGAGTTGATTGTGAGGCACCCAAGAGGAGCTGTCAGAAATACAATAGGCTGGATGTGGAGAAATATTTGAGTAGTCAGTGCAGATATGGCAACTGAAGCCACGAAAGTGCATGAGGCCACCAAAGATAAGGTGTAGAGCTGGTGTAAATTTTTCATTTAAAACATTTTTTTGACAAAAAATGGCTCTTGCATCAAAATGGAGATTTCCATGGGTCATGTCCAATTTTGACAAAAAGAAATTTGGATTTTCTTTTTTCCATTGACCAAATGAAAAACATGTTCTGTGTTTTGGCTGAAATTTTTAGATTCTCAGTTGCCAAAAATGAGAGGGGGTGCGGGAAAAGGTTTTCATTTTTTTTTAAGGACAACCTAAAATCTTTGAAGGAAAAATGTTGATGACAGCCAACTTTTCTGTTTTCATATGTATTTTTCATGGGGAACCAAAAGCGTTGCCTGACCAGCTCTAATGCAAAGATGGAAGAGGAGACCAAGGGACTGTGCTCTGTGAGATTCCTGCAGATAGCAAAAGCGGTAGAAAGAACTATTGAAGGAAATGCTGAAAGAGCAGCCACAAAGACAGACAGACAGAAAACCATAGGGGAAAGAAGGTGTTGAGGAAGGGGGAATAACTAGTGGGTGGTGGAAGGCACAGGAGAGGATGAGGATGGAGTATAAACTCAGCAACTCAGTTAGGAAGAGGGCACTGGCTTCCTTGGTGGTGCTAGTGAAGCAGGTTTCTTTCCTTCTTTTTTTAAAGACCTAAACTGACTTAAATCAGATCAGGACAATGAGGACTTACAGCTAGAGCTGAGCAAAACTCAGTATTTCCATCTCACTGGAAGTTCTGATATTTAGACATTTGTTTTCATCTCGAATTGGTATGAAATGTTGAAACACCAAATCATTTTTGCATAACAAAAAGTTCAGAAACATTTCTATTCAGCAATGTCAAAACACTTTTTTTGTTTTGGTTTGCTGAAGTGAATAGAAACATTTTGCTTTGAATTAGTTTCACATTGCACTGCATGTATCTATGATGCCATGGTGCCTCTTAGGAATTTTAGTTCAGCTGGTCATGCCCTCATTCCTCTGTATGGGACAGGCTCCCTGGCCAGACTACATCTCCCATGATGCACCATGTGGCTTAGTCAAAGGGGAGACCACAGTGGATCATGGGAGATGTAGTCCAATTAAGGAGCCCCGCCCCTGGGGGACGATGGGGGCAGGAAAATTCAAACTACAATTTCCATGAAGCATTGTGGCACCATAGGCAGATACTGTTTAATGTTGAACTGATTCGGAACAAAATCTTTCAGTTTAGTTCAACATAATGAAATATTTCAATTCAGTTCTAAACTATCCAGAACAAAATATTTCACATAGATTTTCCTGACAGAAAGCAATTTTTTCTTATTTTTTTGAAAAATCAATTTAGGGGAAACTACATATTTTCATCAAAAAATCACTTAGACGGAAAATTCCCAACAAACTTTGGTTGCTGCTTTGAAATGAGGCTGGTCTTCAGACCCTTACTTGCCCTGGCAGTTCATCATCACATCTCAAGTGCTGCTCGCTCTCTCGCCTTGTATCAACCATTTTTCTTTTTAACGAGAGCTCTACTCTGAAGCTTGTGCCCCCAAACTTTGAGTTCAGCCCATCTCCCAGCTCAGGTCCTGGCACGGGGAACTGTTAAATTACCCTTCGAGCTGGGATGTGCTTCCACAGAGTTAAATTGGAGCACAAGCTCTGCCAGCTCACAGAGGGTATTGAAAGATAATTGGAATAAGGGCCCCTTTTTTTTCCTGTCAGGTTTCCTGCTTGAACTTAGGGAGTGAGATACATATCACAGCTTTGGGAAGAAGAAAAAGAAGTAAAAAAAAAAAAAAATTAAGTTGCCCAAGACTTTGGCCATGATATCTTAGCAGAGGGGAAGGATGATCCAGTGTGGGCTGCTGAATCAATAAAAATAAATTATGAGTTCTTTGCCGTTGCCTCCTTTTATGCATGACAGAGGACCCTTAAATCATATCTCCACCAGCCAGTAGAGATTGTATTTATGTTTAACTGAGTTACACAAAGATAAAGCACGGACTTCTGTTATTTTAAGCCATCTAGATGTCTTTTCTTGTGGGAATGCTTGTTTGCTCACAGCCGGGCCATCTAGAAGCAGCAGCAAAGATACTATGGGTGAAAAATCATGCCTTGTCAGAGAAATGGCTTAGATAACCTAATAGGTCTTTTCCATCTCTGACTTCTGTGACTTGTGCTACTTGTGAGCTGTTGTGTTCCCCCCCCCCCCCACCAGTGTGTTTGTTTATATTGGCTTGGGATCCTGCCCAACTATCCCCCGTGTTTTTGCTGGTAGCTTTAAAAGACTGATTAATACACCATGCCTTCCCCAAAGACGAGCTTACCCTGACTCATGCCCAACAATTAGAATAATATTTAGCTTTTATGGAGTGCTTTTCATCTAGAGAGATGCCAAAATGCTTTACAAACCAACCTACCAGCTATGCTCAGGGATCCAGCCCAGCCTCTGGGGTGTTAACGCAACAGCTAGTTAATGGTGGGCAATAGCAGCGATTGAAGCTACAGGGCGGTAGGCAGGATATACTTCTGCAATTTGATCAGGATACCAATATTAATTAATAATCTTCTCACAAATAATGCTATGGACCCTTTAATGACTAGAAAGAATAAGGGCCTCTTCCCCCACCCTCCCCAATATCCTGCCCCAAAGATAGCATGGTGCATCCTGACATCAAGCAGGAGCAAATATCCTACCTCAGCAGCAGGTTTGGGTGACCCTCCTACCAGCTCTGTTGTACTGACCCTTTAATGTTTTGGCTTTTGGGCCGTACTCCATAGCCAAATATATTCTGGGTTGCTTCTGCCTTGCAGCATTAAGGGCTGGTGGAGGAGGGTTTCCCAGTCCTGCTGCTGCAGAATTGGTGGAGGACAGGCTGTTTTGCTCTCTGCGGGCACTTAGTGGTGCCTTGGGGAAGAACTGGGTGACGATACCAGTCCCTGATGAGTAATGACAGGGAGAGAGGGCTAGCGGACTGCTCGCTGAAGGAGGGGGCCAGGTAAGCCCACCGCGAGGTGAAGAGGGCAGCTGGCCATTCACAAAAGCACTAAGAGGTGGAAAAGGCCACAGGATGCTCCTGTACAGAGTGGAGTGCTCTGGTTAAGTGGAAGGGAGCTCCAGGTCAGATGGGCAAGGGGAGCCCAGAGTAATAAGGGGGCAGCTGAGGGTGATATTCAGAATTGGATGGGGGTGGGGGGGTCTGTGGTGGGGTGTGCACCCTGATAGGGTGAATGAGGGCCTGACAGTCCAGTTAGATTACCTGGTGCCACCTGGGAGCAGAAGGGCCAGGGTTGGCTGCGGAAGGGCTGGGACAGCACTATAAAGCCAGGAAGTTGAAAGCTGAAAGCGGGCTGAAGGGGAAGGAGGCTGCAGCCACTCTCAGGGATGTGGGAAGTCGTGAGGGAGAATGAGGAAGTCCAGGGGGAGATAAGCCCTCAGATGCTGCCCTAGAGGAAGGAGGCTAGCAAGAGGCTTGGAGGGGGTGAAGTAGCCATGGGGAGTAGAGCAGGCTCCTGTGGCAAACCCAGAAACAAGCAAGGGAAGAGAGAGGCTGGTAGGAAGGAGCCCAGCCAAACAGGGTTGGGAACTGAGCAGACCTGAACTGCTGCTTATAGGGTCCCTGGGCCAGAACCGGGTGTAGCCTGACAGCCACTTGTATAGGGGCACAGAGCCCTGAGCTGGGGCTGAACATTGTAAGGAGACGGCATTTGGACAATTGTTGGACTTTGTACCCCTGGCAGGGGGGGACGAAATGGGGACCTGGTGGCAGTTTGGCCGGAAGAGAGACTGTCACAGACCAAGCAGAGAGCAGAAGCGTCACCCAATGTCACAAGAGCTTCTTTCCCAGATCTAGGCACGAGGAGGGATATTAGCGGGGAACGCCATTATAGGGTCTGACTATTAAGACCTCAACCTTTGACTTTTGGCCTATTTGCCAGTCATCACTGACCAGGCCTGCCCCTGCCTCACCTTTTGTAATCACAAACCCCTGTTGGTGCATCCGCAGGCCAAATGGTGTGGAGGAGCTTTCTCACAGTACCCTTCTGTGTAGGAGAAATTGAAAGGGTTTATGCTCTTTGGCATCAAGATATTAGTAGCAGAAAAAGATCCCCAAATGGTTGTATAGCTTCCACAGAACTAGGCATGGTATTGGAACCGGAGTAAACAGGAAAGCCAGAGACCTCTTGCTAAGGAGGCAACAAACCCAGCTATCTCACTGTGCTCATGCTGTATTGAATCAGCTTTTGTGCACCACTAGTCTGGGCTAGGGAGAATCACAGCGGTTTACACTGTGTGAATGACTCTGTACTGCTAACAGAGTAACCTAAGGCCCTGTGCTTCCGAAGCAGGAGAATCTGACTTCTCTCCCCATACTGTGGTGAATGTCTCAGGGCCTATGACATCCAGCCATAAGGACTACTGTCAGGTCCCCAAGGCATGAGTAATGGTTTAATTAGGCTCTAATGCAATATAAATGTTAAATAATAAAGACCACAACCAGGTCATGGCCCGCTTGTGCTAGGCATTGTACAAACACTTAACAAATGACAGTCTCAAAGAGCATACAGAATGACAGGCAACAGAGCATTTCACCTCTGGGTCACCAGCCCTGGTCAAAAGTGACTGCAGTTATGACTATTGGAGTGTTTAGCCTATAGGACAAAAGCGAATAGGTCAGTGAATAGTCCACTGAATGCATCTGATGAAGTGAGCTGTAGCTCACGAAAGCTTATGCTAAAATAAATTTGTTAGTCTCTAAGGTGCCACAAGTCCTCCTTTTCTTTTTGAAGTTGAGACTGGTCCATATCACAGTTGCACTAGCGAACACCTTTGTTATCTGAATACAGGGCCTGGATGGATAGGCCTGACAAACGCCCTCTAATGCCCTAGAGGTGCGAATAGATGTGTGAAAACCTTAGAACCATAGCAAACCTCAGAAGGTCATCTAGTCCAACCCCCTGCTTAAAGCAGGACCAATCCCCAATTAAATCATCCCAACCAGGGCTTTATCAAGCCTGACCTTAAAAACCTCAAAGGAAGGAGATTCCACCATCTCCCTAGGTAACCCATTCCAGTGCTTCACCACCCTCCTAGTGAAAAAGTTTTTCCTAATATCCAACCTAAATCTCCCCCACTGCAACTTGAGACCATTACTCCTTGTCCTGTCATCTGCTACCACTGAGAACAGTCTAGATCCATCCTCTTTGGAACCCCCTTTCAGGTAGTTGAAAGCAGCTATCAAATCCCCCCTCATTCTTCTCTTCTGTAGACTAAACAATCCCAGTTCCCTCAGCCTCTCCTCATAAATCATGTGTTCCAGTCCCCTAATCATTTTTGTTGGACACTTTCCAATTTTTCCACATCCTTCTTGTAGTGTGGAGCCCAAAACTGGACACAGTACTCCAGATGAGGCCTCACCAATGTTGAATAGATGGGAACGATCACGTCCCTGGATCTGCTGGCAATGCCCCTACTTATACAGCCCAAAATGCCCTTAGCCTTCTTGGCAACAAGGGCACACTGTTGACTCATATCCAGCTTCTCGTCCACCCTAACCCCTAGGTCCTTTTCTGCAGAACTGCTGCTGAGCCATTCGGTCCCTAGTCTGTAGCAGTGCATGGGATTCTTCCATCCTAAGTGTAGGACTCTGCACTTGTCCTTGTTGAACCTCATCAGATTTCTTTTGGCCCAATCCTCGAATTTGTCTAGGTCCCTCTGTATCCTATCCCTACCCTTCAATGTATCTACCATGCC
Organism: Natator depressus; assembly: GCF_965152275.1. Classification (NCBI taxonomy): domain Eukaryota; kingdom Metazoa; phylum Chordata; order Testudines; family Cheloniidae; genus Natator; species Natator depressus. The sequence continues at coordinate 117,649,871 of NC_134240.1, read as the reverse complement.
TTCCAGTTTAGTGTCATCTGCAAACTTGCTGAGGGTGCAGTCCATGCCATCCTCCAGATCATTAATGCACCTGTCCTGTGGATGCAGATGGGGACTGCACTCCACAGAGTTGGCGCTTTTCAGGAGCAGTTTAAAAAACATGCTCACGCTCTCTCTGTTTACAACAGCAAATTTTGCTCGTTTGTTCTGCATTTCAGAAACGGGAATTTCAAGCTACATTTTCCACCCAGAAGTCTCCACTGACAGTGAAAAGACTCCCATTGGCTTCAGTGGGCGTTGGATCCAGCCCCAAGTACTTGTTTTCCAACCAAAAAATGAAAAGCAGCCCAGGCCAAAGAGGATTAAAAGAGGGCATTTTTCTTCAGTTCTTTTATTCGTTTTTGTTTTGAGGACACATTTGACAGTCTCAGCAATTTGGTGATCGCAGGGGCTCTTGAACATATTTAGCTTTTGTGTCTGATCTCTGGACTCGTTTCTTTCATTTTCAGGGTTTCTTTTGCTAGCCCTGCCTGAAGCTATATTCTGATTTTTTTTTCTTACATATTTTTATAGGAGCAGATCCTCTGCGGCTGTAGATTGGTTTGGTCAACTGGAGCCAGGGTGATTTACACCAGGAAAGGAACTGGCCCCTCAGGTGTTATCAGTGCCTTTCGTTCTTGTGAAATGAAACCCCTCAACCAATAGAGTTCTCGGACACCAGCTTCTGCGAGTAGGCTCACCAAAGCCAGTGAGGGAGGGTTGATTTGTGGTGAGAGCATTGGGCTGGTGTTCTGAGAGATTCCGTTTCTCTTCCCTGTTGTGCCCAGACTTGCTGTGTTAGTTACTCTGAGCAAATTATAACTTAATCTTTCTCCGCCTCAGTTTTCCTCATCTGTGAAACAAGGCTATTTCTTGTCTTTCTTACAGTGGTGGTATGGGCTGTGCCCCAATTAATGTTGTGCAAAGTGCTTTGAATTCCTCAGAGGTACCATCATAATATTTAGCACCTCTGTCCTCTCTTCCCAGCAGGAAACTGTATTGTTAAGATGTAAACCACTACACCCAAGCAGCTGGGATAAGCGAGTGCAGTGTCATTGCATATGGCAGGTGTATATGACTGGGGATATGTGTGGGGCTAGGAGGAACGTCATGGTCCTGTCTAGAAGGGGTTGTGTGAACATTATTTTTGAGGAAGGAAGAAAAAAAATCACAAATCAAATCTCAGCGGGAGCCTCCCCATTTCAGCTGTTTTTGCATAACCCTGCCCACCCCCCTCAAAAAACCCATGAATTTCCCTTGATCTTGATGCAAACCCATAAAATGAGATCAAATTAATTTCAAAGCTCCGCAGCCCTTAACTTGGAGTCTGTTAAGTGACCCAACAACAGATGAGATTTGTGTGGTGTGGGATTGGACTCTGAGTGCTTTTCTCCATGCTGGGGCCCTGATTTAGCAAAACTCTTATGCACAACCTTAACTTTGAGTGTGTGAGGAGTCCCATGGAAGTAATTGACATTAATAGGACTAAAGTTAAGCAGATGTTTGTGTCTTGCTAGATCAGGCTGTGGACCGTATACTGTGCAGCTTCCTGTTGGTGGTAGAGACTGGCTTAATGACCAAATTAATCCCTGGTGAAACTACATTGAAGTCCAGTGGATAAATTGGCTTGACTTTTTTTTTTTCTTTAAGACTATAGTGCAAGCAATCAAACAGCCAGGAACGGCATCTGCCCTTTTTTGTTGGCTCTCAGAAACACCGGTGCTGGTCTCCCCTCAATTGCAGAAGGTCCATGGGGAGCACTGCCCGTTGGCCCATGTTTTCATCAGCCCCATCAGCGCAGCTGCTTTCATCAGAGTCCGGGAAATGCAAATTCCAATAGTGGAGAAGCTTTCCTCACCTAGCACTGAGGGAAAAGGTTACAAATGTGATGGAAAATGAGTATTTAGCTTGGAAATGAAAAAATGCACTCCAGCGTTTAAGAGTGTGAGAGGGAGAGCTCTCATTTTTCATAGCTAAAGCTATCCCTTCTCTCTCTTTTTTTACAACAAGACACTGCCTGCACAACACGCCTTCCTTTGCTTCTTATTAATTACACTCTGCAAATATGTGGACAGGGCTACTGATGAGCTATGTTAATCTCTCTGCTGATAAAGCCGATTGCTGAGGATAGGGATGAATTGCATGCTGCGGATCAAGGCTGGCTTCTCAGCTTCTCTACCTAAAGTGATCACACATCTCTCTCTAATGAGGATGTCTCCTTGATACATGAGAGTAACTGCCTTTGACTTGACACTTCTCAGTTGTTTGGAAGTTCTTTATCAAGCTGCTGAAGGAATCAAATGCATTTACACTGTAAAGAGCCATACTTCTATGTGGGGGTATATGCAAAGCACTTCACCAATTTAGAGGTGGCAAGATCTGGGGAAAGATTTAATGAACTAAAGTTATTTTCCTTCATAGTAAAATTGTGTGGCCAGGAAAGGTTCTTACGCCCCTGAAGGTGCTCAGGGGCTCGTGAGCCCTTCTGTAATTATGTTTTCAAGGATTCCTAATATTTCTTCCATACAACAGGAATTCCCCTGTGCTTGGTGTTTTCCATATGGACCAAAACTGAGGCGGCTGTGGCAGATCTAGGTCCATTTGCAGGTTCTTTCTCTGTGTGTTCTTTTTCTTTTTGCTCAAAGTAAAAGCTACCAGATCGACCAATCTTGGAGACTGAAAGCCTCTGTCTTGAGGAGAAGTACATTATGCTTGCCATGTATGCAGCAGTGCAAGCTTCCTCATGCTGTCCCTGCTGTCCCCACGCTTTCACCCTGACCTGGAGGAGCCACCTCTAGTGGACAAAAGCAGAGGCTGATACTTAGGCCTGGTCTACACTTAAAAGTTAGGTTGACCTAGCTATGTCTCCCAGGGCTGTGAAAAATATTGTGACCTGAGCTTTGTAGTTAGGTCGACATAATCCCTACTGTAGATGCAGCTAGGCTGATGGAAGAATTCTTCCGTTGACCAAACTTTCACCTCTCGGAGAGGTAAATGAACTGCACTGATGGAAAAACCCCTTCCATCGATGCAGGAAGCATCTTTGCTGTGGCGCCATAGCAGCTGTAGGGTAGACATGCCCTTAGAATGGAAACTCTTTGGATCAGGAACTGTCGTTTTGGTTCTGTGTTTGGACAACAGGGTCCTGGTCCATGATTGAGGCCCCTAGATGCTACTGCACTACAGATAATTAACTATAGTGGTAGCAGTTTTTTGTGGTGTGGCTGCTTGCTAGAGCCAGTTGGGATTTTTTTCTTCAAAATGATTTTTCAACAGATAATGCAGTTTCTGGAAAAAAAATGATTTTGCTGAATTTTTTTCAAATTTTCCATTAGGAACACTGAAATGAACGATTTCACTTCAGATAATTTAATTTTGAGTTAATTCAACGTTAAACTGCGTTTTCACATGAGATTGCATTGCCTCATGGGAGTTGTAGTATGGCTGTCTCGTGTCCCTGTTCTGTCCTATGGGCTGGGCTCCCTGCCTGGACTACAGTCTCCTATGATGCAATGTGGTCTCCCCTCTGACTGAGCTGCCTGGTGCCTCATGGAAGTCACATGACTAGGGGGCATCATGGGAAATTACTTTGGCCACAGAGCCCATCCCCCAGGGGAGAATGGGGGCATCAAGTAAATGAACGCCAACACCCAGTTCAATAAACAGAAATTAAACCTTTCAATTCAGGCATATAGAAATTTTTCATTTTGATTGAAAATGCCAGAATGAAATGTCTCTCCATTTCCAACCCAATATTACTTGGAGAATTGTGTTTGGTGAAAAATTTTGATATTTCAACTTTTCATCAAAAAATATATATAATTTCAATATCAAAATTTTGCGCAGGATGGAAGTTCCCATTTTCGCTCAGCTCCAACACTTACCCAGTAGCAAATGGATTGAGTGTGCCAACTGCATCTTGCATAGGGCACCAAACATCCTTTGGTCACAGCACTCTCTGGGAGACCCCGGTGGAAATTCTCTCTGTTGCCTTCTGCTTCTCAGGTTGTTGGGTACTGTTGAGCATAGTGTTGGGGTAGTACATGGAATTCCTCCCAAAGCAGGGTTGGAAATGCCTTGTTGCTAAATGCTAACTTTTTAGCTTGGAAAAGAGATGACTGAGGGGGGGGGACATGATAGAGGTCTATAAAATCATGACTGGTGTGGAGAAAGTAAATAAGGAAGTATTATTTACTCCTTCTCATAATACAAGAATTAGGGGTCACCAAATTAAATTAATAGGCAGCACATTTAAAACAAACAAAAGGAAGTATTTTTTTCAAATTAATGCACAGTCAACCTGTGGCACTCCTTGCCAGAGGATGTTGTGAACGCCAAGTCTATAAAAGGGTTCAAAAAAAGAACTAGATAAGTTCATGGAGGATAGGTCCATCAATGGTGATTAGCCAGGATGGACAGGGATGGTGTCCCTAGCCTCTGTTTGCCAGAAGCTGGGAATGGGCGACAGGGGATGGATCACTTGATGATTACCTGTTCTGTAAATTCCCTCTGGGGCACCTGGCAGTGGCCACTGTCAGAAGACAGGATAGATGGACCTTTGGCCTGACCCAGTATGGCCATTCTTATGGTAACTTTCCTGGCAGATAAGTTATTTCAGAAATGTGTTGTCCAGCCCTCTTTGCCTAGGACGGCGGTGGCTGTGCAAAGTCTTAAACAGGCCCTGAAGTTTCTTGAAGATCACTGCTAAGTACCGTGCCATTTAAAAGCCTGTCTGAAAACAAACTGGGACCTTGGCTGTTTCTTTCAGTCTGTGATGTATGTCTTGGCTGTATGTATGACACTGCTTTGGTAGTTTCGTTTGCTCCCTTAGTATCACAAGGCAATGTCATGAAGAAAGGGACTTTCACAGCTTTATTCACAAAGGTTTGATATTATGACTCCCTGCAATCCTCCCTGGTTTTTAAACTCCCCAACCTATTGTACATGTTACACGTATTGACTCTGAAGTGGCTTGTTTCATAAGCGAGAGCTGTGTTTTGTGCTGGCAGAAGGCACTCCGTTTGTGGTTTTAGTATGAGCATGCCTCCAGCATTGTGTGTGTGTGTGTGTGTGTGTGTGTGTGTGTGAGTGTGTGTGTGTGTGTGTTTGTGATTTGTATGTGTGATACGTTGTAGGGACTCTGTTGTAGATCACTAATGCCTCAAGCAACTCCTGTTATTTTCTAGGACCCTTTGTGAGGTTTATCTGCTAAGGGCTGCTTACATTTCTGCTTTGCTCGCATTTTCAGCATGGTTTCCAGACACTAAAGGCAGTAGTAGGCCTGGATTCTGCTTTGTTATGCTGGTGTCAATCCAGAAGAGCTCCACCAAAGTTGATGGCTTTACTCCGGATTTAAACCAGGATGACAGAGCTGGATTTGGCCCATTAGTGCATAGTCAGCATTGGCCTAGTATTCGCAAGTTTTGCTAATGATAAATTACATACTGTAAGGTACAATGACAATGAGCATGAAACGCAGCAAGGGCTGTGTAAGAAACCGAGGCCTTACAGAGAGAATATGAACACAGCATCCACTGGAAATTACAGGGGAAATTAAATGGGCAGAATGTAATTTCCCTGTTGGAATCTGTCCAGGATGCTGGGACCCAATATATCTCATACATCTAAGATCTGATCCAGCTCCCATTGACTTCAATGGAAGCTGGATTGGGTTCCTAAACTGGAAAACAAGCACAATGTCACTATAAGAAAAATCAAACCTTCGAGTGGCTTTACGTCCCAGGAGAAAGATCGCCCTTCCAGTACCACAGCGCCCCCTAGATTTGTGTGGGGCATTGATTCAGGAGTCAGAGGGAAGAGGGCCACCTTCTGCGTGACTAATAGCACTAGCCTTTAAGGGTACTGGCGGTGCTGCTTCTCAGATCTGACAAGAGCATTGCCGTGGGGCAATAGGAAGCATCCTAAAAATAAGCCACTCTAACCAGGGTATCCTTGAGAAAGTGGGAATCCAGCCCCATTGCATCCATCACCTAGCATGTAGTGATGGATTGTGGGATGTTAATCAGGAAAGGCAAACTTGTGCAGCAGCCAGGTGACTGGGTCACCATTTCTTGCTGATAGTTCCTCATCTTGTGCGGAAGGCTGTGTAGAAACTTTTAATGTATAGCATGAAGGTATTTTTCTTATTTCCCTCCTGCATCACGTTGATTTATAGAGTGACCTACCCTGACTCAAATCTGTCCAGCAACTGTTCCTTCACATTCCCTGCCAGAAGCTGCTTAACTTATATTTCCCCCCGCCCCCACACACTTAAGTTCTACCCTGGAGGAAATAATGGAGCCAAACAAGAGCAAGAGAGAGAACAGTAACCACAGTATAAAGATGAATGAATGCTTGAAACAGACATCCCATCTATTAACATAGGCAGAAGCAGGTGCCCCAGGGTCTTTTATAGTTCCCATAGATCTCTTCCCTCTGATATGCTGTCAATAAGACAGTACTGCAACCTGGGTTTTGTGACAGTGATTAACACATTTGCACTTTTCCCTTCAGCTAGGATGACCAGATAGCAAGTGTGAAAAATCGGGAGAGGGGTGGGGGGGTAATAGGAACCCATATTAAAAAAAAAAAAAGAGCCCCAAATATCGGGACTGTCCCTATAAAAGTGGGACATCTGGTCACCCTACCTTCAGCCTTTAACTCATTGCCCCAGGTGGCTGTTAAGCAGGGAAAGGCCAAATTAAAGGCCTGGCCCTGCAAATGCCATGGAGTGTAGTGCACCAACCAGGTTTTTGAAAAATGGTCTAAATATTTTCATTTTTTAAAAAAATGCCAATTTTTTTTTTGAAAAAGGGCCTATTTTGAGCCCTGGAAAACATAGAAACAAGGGTGAGATTTCAAAATTTTGCAAAATTGAAAAAAAACCAAAACCCCAATAAGGGCATGGGGCAGGACTACACTGTCACTTCAGTCAATGTAAGTTACATCGCTCAGGGGCGTAGAAAAGGCCCCTCCCCTGAGTGATGCAAATTTTGCGCTGTCCAAACAGGCACTTTATTGGTGGGAGACGCTCTTCTGCTGACATAGCTTCCGCCTCTCACTAAGGTGGAGTAATTATGCTGACGGGAGAGTGCTCTCCTGTCGGCACAGAGCGTCTTCACCAGATGCTGCGCTGATGTATCATAGAATAGAATCATAGAATATCAGGGTTGGAAGGGACCTCAGGAGGTCATCTAGTCCAACCCCCTGCTCAAAGCGGGAGATGTAGCTCTGTAGCGTAGACTTTCCCCTGAGGGGTCCCATTAACGTCAGTTGGATGAATCACATTGTAAGCACTGTATTAGGCCGCAAAGCCTAGATTTGTAAAGGTATTTAGGCTCTGTTCAGCATTTCAACACCTACAAGAACTTAGGAGCCCAAGACTTGGTCTACACCTAAAACTTAGGACGGCATAGCTATGTCACCTAGGGATGTGAAAATATCACACTCCTGAGACGTAGTTAAGCCAGCGTAAGCCCCAGGGTAGAAGCCTCTGGATTGGTGGAAAAATTCTTCTGTCAACATTGCTACCATCTCTACCTGGAGTGTATGGTGTTACCTTTTAAATTAGTTAAGTGTTGCCGTGGTGAGCCAAGCAATGCCTAGATACCTTTCATAATCTGATGTTGGCAGGAGTGTCGTACCTGTAGAGCTACGTGTGCAGGGGAAAGAAGAAGTGGGAGAAAGCGTAGTTATTGGCACTCTGAGTAATGTTATGTGGAGGTCTTATGGGAGGGGGCGAGTACAGCTGGCATAATATCTCTAGGTGTGCTGAGGGGTGTGAGCTCACCAGCAACCCCTGTTACACCTTTTAACTTCCCTTCCAGCACAGCTGACCAAGGCCTTGATTCAGCCAAGTACTCAAGCATGTGCTTAACTTTAAGCATGCTTCTCTTCCAGAGAAGAGCAACAACAATGATTAAAGGTCTAGAAAACATGACCTATGAGGGAAGATTGAAAAAAACTGGGTTTGTTTAGTTTGCAGAAGAGAAGACTGAGGGGGGACATGATAACAGTTTTCAAGTACATAAAAGGTTGTTACAAGGAGGAGGGAGAAAAATTGTTCTTAACCTCTGAGGATAGGACAAGAAGCAATGGGCTTAAATTGTAGCAAGGGACGCTTAGGTTGGACATTAGGAAAACTTCCTAACTGTCTCTGGAATAAATTGCCTAGGGAGGTTGTGGAATCTCCATCACTGGAGATTTTTAAAAGCAGGTTAGACAAACACCTGTCAGGGATGGTCTGATAATACTTAGTCCTGCCATGAGAGCAGGGGACTGGACTAGATGACCTCTCAGGTCCCTTCCAGTCCTATGATTCTATGTAAGTCCCATTGACTTTCATGGGCCTTAGTACTGACTATAAAAGGGGGTGAAACAAAACATTAGCTTGAATTTTGGCATGTTCAAAATCTGAATCTGCATTTTGTGCTTTGAACACATCTCTGCTAAAGGTAAATAGTCCTGGAAATTGCTCGGGCTTATGGCCGTCCCATTTTCCCAAGCGTTGGTATAAAGCTTTGGCTTTGTTTCTTTTATGTATGGTTCAGGTAATGTTTCTTTACCTGAAACGCTGAGGTTTTGCCCATCATTGATTGTGAAGCCCTTTGTATGCGAGCAAGGCAGATTTTGACCCCAGTCCAGCAGTCTGATCCTAGTTGGGAGTGTGAACTCTTATGCCTAGGGAAAGTCTCATAAAAAAGAATGGCACTTAGCACAGGTGTGCAGCCTGGTTCAGGGCCTGGGCATGAATCCTTTCTCCATGGATCTTCATTGTGTCTGAGGAGTTTCATTGTCAAGCACCTTGGGGAATAAAGAGAGGAGTAGTCGAGTGTGATTTCTGGTCGGGCTACTTGGATAACAAGGCCCATCTCATTCCATCCCTGACCTTGAATAACTACAGCTGTAGAGAAGCTAGCTAACAATGTTAAAGGAATTCTTGTTGGCATGTTTTATTTCAGATGCAAACCATCCTGCGGATTAAAATAAATGTTACTAGTTACATGGATGCACTGAGCTAATGATTTTCTTTTTACCTACTTGATCCTATAATACCCCAAATTTAATGGATAAATGCTAAGCTCTCCTTTCTCCTTGGGTGATTTCAGATGCATTATGTACATAGTTACAAAATCTTAAAGGAAGATTCTTTTCTTTTTCTTTCTCCCCTGCAGGTGATTCTCATTCTAACAAAGCTCTACGACTTCAACTTGGGGAGCGTTACTGAAAGCTCGCTGTGGAGGTAAGTGGTTTGCGGAAATCACAGTGAATGGCAGGGAGCGGTTTGCTGGGCGTCATGTCAAATGGGCTGCTGAGACCAAGAGAACCTGAATTGGGTGATCAGGGAAAGGTGGGGGGAATCAGAACGAGCTTGTGAGCTACTCTGGGAAAACAGTCTTTGTTTGTGAGCTCACTAATTGTACGCCAGTAAGAGGTAGATGGATAGGTGGTGTTCTGATTAAGATACCTGACTGGGACCTAAGAGATCTGGGTGTTGGTCCTACCTCTGCCATAAATTCACCGTAGGCCTTCACGCACATGGCTGAACCTCAGTTACCCATCTGTTAAATGGCGACAATAATCCTCTTTTTTTTCTTTTTGGCTGCCTTACGTTATTTGGATCACTAACTCTTCAGGGCAGGGATTGTCTCTTATTCTGCTTGTGTACAGTGCCTAGCACAATGGGGTCTGATATGAGCTAGGAACTCTAGGCACTGATGTAATGCAAATAATAAAGATGGCCAGAAGAAAAGTCTGTTAGAGAGAGTACATCGGGGAATGACATTTAAAAAAAAAAAAAAGAAAAGAAAACCAATTCAGACCAGTAAAAACTTGATGGCAAAGAGACTGGTCTTGGCTAAGTGAAAGAGTCCACCTAACTTCTGCATACAGCTGTTGTATTATTATTTGTCTTACCATAGGAGCCCTAGACATGGATTGGGGCCTCACTGTGCTAGGCGCTGTACAGACACAAAACTAAAAGGTGGTCCCTGACTCAACGAGCTTTCCCCTTGCATCCAATCCTGTCCTGTATTTCTCATATAGTGGCCCAAATCCTGGACCCACGGATACTTACAGCAAAACTTCCATTGATTAGGATTGGGCTCAGGAATTCTTGTTACAGGTGGAGAACTTTTATTTGCAAAGCATGTTTACAGTACAAACAGCTAACTTACTATCCCAACCAATCCTCTCCTCCACCTTTGAGCCCCTCTGGAAGGCAGGCAGGTGGTATCACGATTCGGCACATAGGTGGAGGTGAGCAGAGGCGTGTCTGAAGTCTCACAGGGGAATCAGTATCCGAATCGGAATTAGAATCCGGAGTTCCAGGCTCAGTTCACACCTCCCATGTGTTGTGCCATTACTGACTTGGATAGATTAGCCAATATACAGTGAGTTTACTGCTTTTGGTTGTGCTTTGTTTCTTCTGTGGCCATTTAATGACCGTGTTCTATGCAAGCATTTGAATTCTCTCAACAGATTCAAATTGCAGAGACTGAGCTGCAGTCCTGCTACGAAATTACAGGGGGATTTAAATAGGCACACAGAATATTTTGGTTCATGGAACTACAATGTGGATGTTTTATATATATGCCATGTACAAATGGGTGGGTGTGTATGTGTGTCACATAATTATGTGTGTGTTAATAACATATATACACAGGTTTACAGACAGCATATAAATATGTGGGCCATATCCTTAGCTTGTGTAAATTAGCTTAGCTCCATTCAAGACAATTTACACCAGCTGGGGATCTTGACCTTTGTATTTCCGCCTGTTCTGCAGAAAGGCAGAGTCTTAAACCGAGCTAAGTGGTTTTTCAATGGTATGCACCAAACAGGGCAAAATAAATTTTCCAGGGCTGGGACTATACTTCACTGTTATACCTATTGTAGTGCGTTTATTGTTAACTTGCAGCAAGAATTATTAGTGAGTCTGCCAGTCAGTCCGTGGTAAAACTCTGTTACTGGCTGTGTCACTTCTGCGCAGACACTCTGTTGCCCTGCTTTCCACCCAGACTTTTTGATGTCTTTGTTCTCCTATTAACTTGAAAGTCACTTTTGCAAGACAGTTTCAGGAGCATTACCGGATGGGGACTAACCATGCAGCAGAGTCAGTTAATGCATTAAGAGTTAATTGTTCATAATAGATCTTGAAACTTCTTGACTTGCCTGGCAACTCTAAAGCCTAATTGCACTATACCATGGTAATCTGCAAATGTATAAATAATCATGAAACTAAGAAGGAACACAGCCGTTTTCACTTACCTCGTACTTTTCAGGGTCTTTAAGCCTTGACAATTTTTGCCTTGCACCTAACAAGTACAAATGACACAGTAATTATACTTTAAGCATAATTACCACGCAATCTGCTCTGCATAAATAATGTAACGAGCCAGCAAATCCTGTCTTAATGCCAAGAAATTGCAGCCGCATTTGAGCTGTGCAAAAAGGTGATAGTGACATTCTTCTTGGAGTTTTTTCTTTTTTAGAGAGAGGACGGTGGAGATTAGCCATCAGCTCAAACTAAATGTTTCCAAGAACGTCTTATAGCTCATAAAGAAGATATGCTAAAAACATAGACAGCTTTGTGAAACCCATTTTAGTATTGTCCTGGACAGTCCATCTAGTTTGCAGCAGAGATTACAGAGTGGTAAATAATGACATGGAAAAAGAAAAGGAATACTTGTGGCACTTTAGAGACTAACAAATTTATTTGAGCATAAGCTTTCGTGAGCTACAGCTCACTTCATCGGATGCATTCAGTGGATTCATTTCCACTGAATGCATCCGATGAAGTGAGCTGTAGCTCAAGAAAGCTTATGCTCAAATAAATTTGTTAGTCTCTAAGGTGCCACAAGTCCTCCTTTTCTTTTTGCGGATACAGACTAACACAGCTGCTACTCTGAAAAATGACATGGAGTGGGTTCTTGTGGCTAGATCAAGGGATTAGGAGTGAGGACTCCTGGGTTCTGATAGAGGTTCTGGTCAGGAGTGAACTCTAGTGATTAGAGCAGGGGACTGGGAGTCAAGACTCCTGGGTTCTAATACCAGTTGATTTGCCTGATGATCCTGGGTAAGCCCCTGTGCCTCAGTTTTCTCATCTGAAAAATGCGGAATAAAAAGGTTTCATTAAGGCTTGTAATGTGCTTTGAGTTCCTCTAATGGAAGGTTTTACAGCAATGCATGATCTTTATTAATAATGGCATATTCAATGGTAAGAATGAGCTGAGAAATACTCACATACAACATGATATCTGAGCTCCTATGTGGTTTAAAATAATCACAAGTATGTACAAGGACTCCTGGATTTTTCTGTTTTCTGGGGTTAAGGCATGTTCTTGCAACTACACAATAGTTCTGCTCTCCTAAACAATAGCACTTCTTGATCCTGGCTCCGAATAGTCAGCAAAGAGGTCGGTTTCCAGAAGAGAAGGACTCTTATGGCAGACAGCAGTAAACCATGTACTAAAGCTTCAGAGGAGGTGGGAATGGGAAACCATGCAATATTATCTCCAAATTTGGGCTTCATCCTTCATTCCTCATGCATCAGAAACTGCCACTGAATTCCCTCGTGGTCCTTGGGAGACTAAAATGAGAGGCTGCTTTTAATGAAAAACTGCACTGCAATAGAAGAGCTATTCTGAACCCTGCATCTAAATACAAAGACAAGTAAATCAATAGGAAAATGTCCTGAGTGTAATTAAAAAGAAAAAAAAAAGAATTAACAGTCATATTGGATGCTGCTCTGCTAACTGTCTGATGTCGGTTAAGTCAGAGCAAATGCTACTCAGCATTCAAATGAAGGAATAGAGGCATTGCTGAAGCCCTGTGAATGTTTTTATTTTCTTATGTCATTTTTCATATTATTTTGGGAATATTGTGGTGTGGCTTTTTTTTTTAAAAAAAAAGTTTTATCCATTTTAGCGATTTTAGCAATGGAGAAGGGAGTTGAAAGGGGTCGGGTCAGGTCCTGGGAGGACTGTGCTGGGGGAGATGTGATGCAGAGCGAGCCTGCCCCTCATTCACCCTGCAGTGGCTGATCCTGTCCCGCAAGGCTGGGCCCAGGCCTCTGCTCTGGGTGTTGTGATCAAGCGCATGGGGTTGCAGCACCACTGAGCTTTGGCCTGGCTGCTTCCCCATCATGATGACGTAGGGGCGCGAGGCCAAATTTGAATGAGTGGTACTGTGACCCTGTATGCCAGGTTGCAATGCCACGAACTCAGATTTGGCCTGGTCATTCCTACTCCCCCACTTCACGACGGAGGGATGGCCAAACCTGAATGGCACTGTGCCCCTATATGCTAGGCTGCACCACCCAGAGCTGGGAGCCGGGCCTAGCCCTGCGGGACAGAAGCCAGAGGAGCTGCTGCTGCAGGGTGAGGGTTTTTTTAAATTTTGTTTTATATGTTGTTTCTGGTTTTATGTTGTGTTATATTGTATTTGTGAAAAACACAGGGCTCTTGGCCTTGCTATAACAGATTGGTCTAGGGGTCCCCTACTCCAACATCTGGTTCTCTGGCCAGTACCAATTACTTCAGAGGAAAGTGCAAGAAAACACCACCCTGGACCTAACCCTCTCAGGACTGGTCTACACTAGAAAATTAGATGGACCCAGCGGTGTTGCTCAAGGGTGTGAAAAATCCATCCCCTGAGCAACACAGTTAAGCCAGCTAAGTCCCCGTGTAGATAGGCTAGGTCGATGGAAGAATTCTTCCTTTGACATAGCCACTGCCTCTTGGAGAGGTGGCTAGCTTACGTTGAGAACCCTTCCCATTGGCATAGGTAGTGTCCACACTGAAACGCGACAGCAGCATTTCAAGCAGAGGTGCCGACTTTCCAAAGTGCTGGGGGGTGCTCGACTCCCAGGCCCCGCCCCCACTCCACCCCTTCCCCAAAGGCCCCACCCCCGCCCTGCCTCTTCCTGCCCCCACTCCACCCCCGCCCCGCCTTTTCCCACCCCTCTCCCGAGCGCGTCCTCACTCCTTTCCTCATGGAAAGTTTTTGCTTTCCATGGATTTTTTTTTCATAAAAAAACTCAAAAAACTTAATCAAAAATTTACTCTGAAATGCTGCTGTCAAGGTTCCTTCCCCACTCTGAACTCTAGGGTACAGATGTGGGGACCTGCATGAAAGACCCCCTAAGCTTATTCTTACCAGCTTAGCTTAAAAGCTGCCACCACCAAAGTGTTACACAAAGAACAGGGAAAGAGCCCGCTTGGAAATGTCTTTCCCCCCCCAAAATCCCCCCCAAGCCCTACACCCCCTTTCCTGGGGAAGGCTTGATAAAAATCCTCACCAATTTGCATAGGTGAACACAGACCCAAACCCTTGGATCTTAAGAACAATGAAAAGCAATCAGGTTCTTAAAAGAAGAATTTTAATTAAAGAAAAAGTAAAAGAATCACCTCTGTAAAATCAGGAAGGGAAACACCTTACAGGGTAATCCGATTCAAAACATAGAGAATCCCTCTAGGCAAAAACCTTAAGTTACAAAAAGACACAAAAACAGGAATCTACATTCCATTCAGCACAACTTATTTCATCAGCCATTTAAACAAAACAGAATCTAACGCATATCTAACTAGATTGCTTACTGACTTTTTACAGGAGTTCTGACCTGCATTCCTGCTCTGGTCCCGGCAAACGCATCACACAGACAGAGAGGACACTTTGTTTCCCCCGCCCCCCCCCAGCTTTGAAAGTATCTTGTCTCCTCATTGGTCATTTTGGTCAGGTGCCAGCGAGGTTATCTTTAGCTTCTTAACCCATAACAGGTGAGAGGATTTTTCCTCTGGCCAGGAGGGATTTAAAGGTGGTTAGCCTTCCCTTTATATTTATGACAGCTGCTGTAGAACCTCATGCTCCCATTCTCCCCTACAGGTGAGGCTGCTAGTCAGTCTTCAGCTCCCATGATGCACTGTGGCCATGCCACTGTCAGGATACACCACCTCCCCTTACTAGAAGGGGAAACAGTGATGATGGGAGATGGAGTCCAATCAGGGAGCCTGGCCCACAGAGGAGTATGGAAGCATGAGGTGCGTGAACTACAACACCCAGGGAGCATTGCAGCAACTTTTCAGAATCAAAACATTTTGCTTTTCTGTTTCTCTTTGGAAATTTGTACTTTTCTGTTGAGGGTAGGGAGAATCTGACCAGTGGTTGATTTATATCTTTAAGCCTGGTGGCTCACGGCACTTCACTTCTAGTTTTCACTTCTAGTTTTTTACCCCCCTGTCTAGTACAAAGGTGGAAATTTAGATTATCTACATGAATGTCTTTTTTTTTTGTTAATCTTGGCCTCAGATATATCTTATGTCATGGAGTTCCACAGGTTAACTATGTATTATGGAAAAAAGAAATCCTTTCATCAGTTTTAAGTCTGTTGCCTTTCAGTTTCACTGCATATGCCCTTGTTCTTGTATTGAGAGATTGGGTAAACAGGAGCACCCGATTCCGTTAGTTATATTCTATAACTCTATCATGTCCCCTTTTTTATTTGTCTCCTCTCTCAACTAAACACTCTGTCTTTCCCGTTCTTCTTTATATAGAAGCTTCTAATCTTCTAGCCACATTCATTGCTCATTTATGGGCCTGTTCTATTTCTACTAGATGATTTTTGAGATAGGGTGACTAGAAGTGAACATAACATTCCAGATGAGGGTGTACCAGGGCCATGATGATAATTTCAGTATTTTCTATCCCATTCTTTATACAGCCTCCCATTTTTTGGGTCTACAGCTATAGATTGAACAGAGATGTCTATTGAGTTTGTTGTAATGTCAGCCACGTCTCTGTTCTGAATTGTTACTTTAGAACCTAGGAGTTCTTTGTACTGTGGTAGACAAAAAGACAGTTCCTGACCCAAAAAGTTTACAATCCAAATATAAGACAAGAGACATCCGTGTGATACAAGAACAGAGAACAGACCTGGGAATCACAAGGTAGCACTGAGCTATATATGATTGGCATGATAAGCAGTGACCACAACACACCAGCTTTATTAAACTAGAGGGAGTAGCTCAGATTCTTCCTTCCAATATGCATGATTTTGCATATGTCAAAACTGAATTTCATCTGCTGTCATGTTGCCTGTTACTTAGCTTGTTTAGGTCCTCCCGGAGTTCTTCACATTCTTCTTTGGTCATGATTAATATAAATAATGTTGTCCCTTTGACCCATGTAGTTAGCTTGTATTTGGGGCTTTGTAGGGTTATTTCCGTTACAAGGAGAAATTAATGTTACAAGTTGGGTATATTCTTTGGTATAACCTTGTTTGTTTCCAAAAAGAAGTCCATCAAATGCTGTTTTCATGAACACGTTAGAAACAAACAGCAGCTTCCTCTCTGAGAAATCCTCATGTCTACACTAGAATGGCCGAACTGGGTCAGACCAATGGTCCATCTAGCGTATTATCCTGTCTTCCGACAGTGACTGGTGCCAGATGCTTCAGAGGGAGTGAGCAGAACCAGGCACTTTATGCAGTGATCCCCCCCCGTCATCCTCTTCCAGTTTCACGCAGTCCGAGGTTTAGGAACACCCAGAGCACGGGGGTGCGTCCCTGACCATCTTGACTAATAGCCATTGATGGACCTATCCTACATGAACGTATTTAATTCTTTTTTTGAACCCAGTTATACTTTTGGCCTGGCAACGTGTTCCACAGGGTAACTGTGCATTGGGTGAAGAAGCACTTCCTTTTGTTTTAAACCTGTGCCCATTAATTACATTGGGTGACCCCTGGTTTTTGTGTTCCATGAAGGGGTAAATAACAGTTCCTTGGTCACTATCTCCACACCATTGGTGATTTTATAGACCTCGATCCCCTTCAGTCATCTGTTTTTTCAAGCTGAATGTCCCAGTCTTCTTAATCCCTCCTCATCTGGATGCTGTTCCATACCCCCTAATAATTTTGGTTGCCCTTCTCTGTACTTTTTCCAATTCTAATGTATCTTTTTTTGATATGGGGTGACCAGAACTGTGCACAGTATTCAAGGTGTGGGCGTACCATGGATTTTTACAGTGGCGTTATGATGTTTTCTGTCTTATTATCTATCCCTTTCCTAATGGTTCTTAACATTCTGTTTAGCATGTTTGACTTCTGCTGCACATTGAGCAGGTGTTTTCAGAGAACTATATACTATCTCTTTCTTGAACGGTAACAGCTAATTTAGACCCCATCGTTTTGTATGGGCAGTAGGGATTATGTTTTCTAATGTGCATTAGTTTGTACTTATCAACGTTGAATCTCATCTGCCTTTTTTTTTTTTTTTTGGCCCAGTCACCCAGTTTTGTGAGATCCCTTTGGAACTCTTCGCAGTCTGCTTTGGACTTAGAGTGTCTACCACTCTGGTGAGCTTTGTGCCCGAGAAGCCCTGTCTGTCTGCTTATTCTCAAGGTCATGCTCACAACTGGTTCTACAGGCTTTCTGTCCCATAATGCACAAAGGCTAATTTAAAGGTAGGGTCCTCATAACTACGTGGTGATGGGAGTGAAAAACCCACATCCATGCCTGACATAGTATGCTGACCCAACCCCCCTGTGTGCATGCCGCAGTGTTGATGGAAGACTGTAGGTGTAGGCCGTGTCTACACCACCAGGTTATCACAGCGTAGCTATGGCAATGTAACTATACCAGAATAGTCTCCATAATATAGAGAAGCCTATGGGCTATAAAACCAATAAACAGGAAACATTCAGCCCTCATGGCTTAGCTCTGACCTGCCAAGTGTCTTGGGCAGTTTTTCCATTGTTTGTATCCCTTTTTACCACAGAAAGGGGCTTAACTGTTCCTTCCACTGAGTCTAAAAGAGAATGCACAGCACATTCATTGGTTTTAGCAAGGTCTGCGGTTGTCTTTGGTTCATAGGGGCCTCCCCTGAATGGCAGTCATTAGGTCCTTTCAGAATAAGAGTAATTTTGTTTCTTCTGCAAATGTTGCCACCTCACTGCTCACACCCTTTTCCAGATCATTAATAAATATATTAAATACACAGCATGATTTCAGTAGGACTGCTTGCAAGGTGTCATAAGGCGAGCTGGTATGTTGGGAATAAGAGTCCAAGGATCAGGAGGCTGATCACGTGATTGCCACCTGATCCCTGGATCTTCATCTCTATTATCTGGGAGGTAGATTAAACTTGACCCAGGTGAGGCTGAGCCCTCAGCTCTCTTAAAGGGCCAGCTGTCCTTGTGGCAGTAAGGTGCTACTTAGCTCATGCAACGATGGCAGAATTGGGCCTTAATATAAAACACAGAAAAAGATGGATCTCAATCTCTCTCCCTCCCTCTTTTGGGCTATGAAGTATAGCACATAATGCTTACATATTTCTGACTACAATATTGCAGTTTTGCTTTAATTTGCTGTATTGAAATGAAACTTGTGGACTGAAGTCATGACAAGATTATAATAATGCCAGGGGATGTAATGTTATATACTTTTTTATTATCAAACTCATAACGTATATTACGTTGCCACTTTCCAATACACATTGTTTTCCAGAGGATTATATTCACACATCAAATAATGTGGCTTCATCCTTGTTTAAGACCGATGAACTCAGACTGGAACAGATGCAGAAAAGGGCAACTAGGATGATCGGCATGGAGAGCCTACCGCACAAGAGGAGACTTAGGCTAAACAAGCAAGCTCCTTAACAGAACAATGGATGAGGGGACATATGGTTTCTCTCTATAAATACTTCAGTGGGATAAATACCAGGGAGGGAGAAGAGAGATTTAAGTTAAGGGCCAATGTTGGCACCAGAGCAAATGGATATAAATTAGCCATCGATACATCTAGGCTTGAAATTAGATGAAGGTTTCTAACAATCAGAGAAACGAAGTTGTGAACAGCACTCCAAAGGGAGTAGTGGGGGCGAAAACCTAACTTGTTTTAAGACAGAACTTGATTAGTTTATAGAGGGGATGGTATGACGAAATTTCCTACAGTGGCATATGGCCCATCCATGACTCTGTTAGCAAATATGTCCAACAGCCGGAGATGGAAAACTAGATGGAGAGGGGTTTGAGTGACTTCAGAGAATTCTTTACATGGCGTCTGGCTGGTGGGTTTCACCCACATGCTCAGGGTCTAACTCGTCGCCATATTTGGGATCAGAAGTAATTTTCCCCCAGGTCAGGTTGGCAGAGAGGTTTTTTTTTTTTTGCTTTCCTCTGCAGCCTGGGGCATGGGTCACTTGCTGGTTTGAATTAGAGTAAATGGTGGATTCTCTGTAACTTGCAGTCTTTAAAAATCAAGATTTGCGGACTTCAGTAACTCAGCCAGAGATTTGGGGCCTAGTACAAGAGTGAGGGTCCGTGGCCTGCGATGTGCAGGAGGTCAGACTAGATGATCGTGACAGTCCCTTCTGGCCTTAGGGCTATGAGTCGCCTTCTGGCAGCCAGTTCAGCACAGTGTTCTGATTACTAGCCAATTGGGGTCCTCTTTTAGTTCTAGTCGTTCAAAACCTGGTTTGGGGACAAAGGGTCAAGTTCTATTCCCCATGCCACATGCGGGCAGTTTAGGTGATGAGCATTAGCATCTGTGTTTATTTGACCGTGGATTTGTTACAGTATGCATCAGAAATTTGGTTCCTCATCAAGAAGGTGGAGCGGAAGGGGACAGCTGCACCAGCAAAGATTGGAGAGAAGAGTGCTGAGTATTACATTAGGGAACAGACTAGCTGGGTGAAAGCTCTAACCAAGAGGATGGGCATTTGGAGGACTGTGACAGTTCATGCAAGGATGATCACTGCTGTCTCCCTTCAAAGCCCCCATCACCCTCCTGCACCGTGGTGCTAACCCCTCACATCTGGGTAAAGATTGCATACTTGTAAAGTAATTTGACTCTCAGCTTCTGAGATCTCTCATTCCTCATCTGACTGGCTACCATCAGGTTATCTTTGGCTGGGAGAACGAGCTTTCAGTTAGCTATTGACCCAAGAAGTCTAGTGCTATATCTTATGAGTCCACAGACTTATGCCAGTGCAAAGATCTATTAGACCACCTGTCATAAATATAAAGGGAAGGGTACACACCTTTAAAATCCCTCCTGGCCAGAGGAAAAACCCTTTCACTTGTAAAGGGTTAAGAAGCTAGGGTAACCTTGCTGGCACCTGACCAAAATGACCAATGAGGAGACAAGATACTTTCAAAAGCTGGAGGGGGGGAGAAACAAAGGCTCTCTCAGTCTGTGTGATGCTTTTGCCGGGGACAGAACAGGAATGGAGTCTTAGAACTTAGTAAGTAATCTAGCTAGATACGCGTTAGATTCTGTTTTCTTTAAATGCCTGAGAAAATAAGCTGTGCTGAATGGAATGTAGATTCCTGTTTTTGTGTCTTTTTGTAACTTAAGGTTTTGCCTAGAGGGATTCTCTATGTTTTGAATCGGATTACCCTGTAAGGTATTTACCATCCTGATTTTAGAGGTGATTCTTTTACTTTTTCTTCTGTTAAAATTCTTCTTTTAAGAATCTGAATGCTTTTTCATTGTTCTTAAGATCCAAGGGTTTGGGTCTGTGTTCACCTATGCAAATTGGTGAGGATTTTTATCAAACCTTCCCCAGGAAAGGGGGTGTAAAGTTTGGGAAGATTTTGGGGGAAAGACGTTTCCAAACGGGCTCTTTCCCAGTTATATACCTGTTAGACGTTTGGTGGTGGCAGCGATAAAGTACAAGGGCAAAAGGTAAAATAGTTTGTACATTGGGGAAGTTTTAACCTAAGCTGGTAAAAGTAAACTTAGGAGGTTTTCATGCAGGTCCCCACATCTGTACCCTAGAGTTCAGAGTGGGGAAGGAACTTTGACACCACCCAATCCATCTCTTTGTCAGGACAGGATGGTTCTGCACAAGACGATTTTTCATGCTTTTGCCAGTCTAGTTTGAGTCCTAAGAGATTGAACTTCTACCACTTTTCTAGACAGACTATGCCACAGGCTACATAGCACATCCCACTCTCCTGGCATTCAGCCTCAATATTTCTTTTCTCCATTTTGTACTATTATTCCTACTTACAACATACCCCCCTATTATGTGTCATGCCGAATATTTCCTCTCCCTCCTTGGTGTTATCATCCTGGGAAGCTTTGAAGGATGTACTTGCACCCCCGCTTTGTGTCTCCCCATCTTCTAGCCATGCTGGACATATTTAGCTCTTTTGCTGTTTCCTCGTTAGGATTTTTCCATAGTGTTGACTATCGTATGTAAATCATGCTTTATATTAAGGTTCCGTTTATAAAGGGTTAATAAGTGATGAATCAATGTTTTACTAAATGGTGAATTGATTATTATAGAGTCCAACAGGTCAATAGGTTGCTTATAACTATCCATAACATATACCAGTCCTGTCTGTCACATGCTTATAACATCTATGAATCATTTATTAATCTTTTGTATACTGTGCATAAATGTAACCTTAATATAAAGTGTGACCAAGTTTAATAGAAAACCTTTCTATGGGTTTTTGGACCCATCCTATTGAATGTAATAGGGAATTCTACCGCTACTGTAAAATTCTCAAGGATGGTTTAAAAATATCTATAGAAAGGTAGCATGGGCTAGTGGATAGATCATTCATTCAGCTAGGAGCCAGGAAACCTGGATTCTATTCGCAGCTCTGCCACTGCCGTCACTTGGGAAAGTCGGTTTCTTCCTGCATGCCTCTGTTTCCCTCCCACCATTCCTCTGTCTTGCCTATTTAGTTGGCATACTTTTTGGGGCAGGGACCCACTCAGACTATTTGTGCATACAGTACCAATACTGTGTTGGGGTCTCTAGATGATACTGAAATACTACTACTAATAATAATAATTAATCATTGCATTTTCTGTTGTGTTCGCTAGGGTCTAGATAGACTTCTATGGAGTTCTATTGGTTCTCTCCCTATGACATTCTATAAGGGAACAGGCAGGCTCATACCTATCCTCTCTGGAGCTTCCTTCTTTCAGCAAGCAGTAAGGCTAATGTTGTGTCACAGCTGGATGGAGGGGCACAATGACACAGTGCAGACTCAGCAGTTGTTTTATCACTCAAGAAAAGGTGACCCAGTGGACATGCTAATTAGATCATTCCCATCTGCATGTTGTAAAGCGCTGGCGCACAGACCTGCATTCCAGCACTGGCCTCCTTCCTCTGTTAGGCTACCTCAGCCATCCCGTTCCAGGAAACTCGTTTATCTTCCACAAGTCAAGCTGCCGGCTGGTCCATTTGTTTTGTCGCCTAATTGTTCTATCAGTGACCTTTCCACAGGATGGTGGTTTTATAAAACATGGACCTTTTGGATTTATTAATATTTTGCTTGCCAAGAAAGCTTCGAGACTAATTGCCAAGACTTCCCAGAAGATATTAGTTTACAAATTTTAATGACACTCATGATTTATTAATGTGCTTCCCTTTGCATCTGCTCATCTCTATTCCTTGGTGGAATTCCTGCTGAATCCGAGCGAATTAATAAAAACAAAACTGCGTATTGTAATGGCATTTTAGCTAAGCTGTTAATTAAAAGCTTTCCGCTCCTATTCACTCTGCTTTTTTCGTATCTGTTAGTCTCTGAAGACAGGTGGGTCTGGGCTGCAAGCAAGTTCTGCATCAGAATCTCAGTATAGTAAGGGTATGTGTGACGGGTTCCCCGGGGTGCATCCTGGGACTGGGGTACCGCTGAGCCCTCTGGCATACCAGCCTGGGCTCCCTGTCACACTGTGATGCTGTGACAAGCTGCAAATCCCTCCAGGTCCTGCACTCACACAGCCATCTAGAGACAGGGACACACCCAGCTGATGACATGAATGCTTTTGCCAGCCACTCATGAACCAATGATAGAGAGGCTCCAGCAATTCTCCCCAGCTCCCCAGCCTAGAATACCAGAACTGTACCGTCTTGCCCTGGTCCGAAGCCTGACCAGTGTAAGTTTATCACCCAGTCCAACCTTCCATCAATGTGGAGAGCACATGCACCAACCCTTGTTCCTGAGCAGATTTCCCTTGCACTTTAAGCAACACACTGTTTTAGGTAAAATATAAAACAGATTTATTAACTGCAGAAAGATAGATTTTAAGTGATTATAAGTAGTAAGCATACAGATCAAAGTTGGTTACCTAAGAAATAAAAAGTAAAATTGCAATCTGAGTTCCACAGACTAGACAGGATTTGCATTAAGAGGAATCTCACCCTGATAGACAGTACAGGCAGGTAACAGATCTTCCATACATAGGCTAGAAATCCCTTCCACCTGGGACCACCTCCCCTGTTCAGTCTTTGTCCTCTGGACATGCTTCCAGGTGTTGAGTTGTGGGGGGAGTAAGGCCAAATTATGATGTCACTTCCCCCTTTAATAGCTTTTTCCAGCTTGCTGGAAAGATCTTTTGCTGTGATGTGAGTCAGTCTCCATGGTGTACGTGCTCTCTCTGAGAGGTTTCCATTGTACACAGTTTCTGGGGTAATCCTTGTGAGTGTGTGTATTCCCCTTAATGGACCATCAACACTGTCTGGCCTCTCCATTGTTGTACCTGAAATGCTAGTTGTGGGTGTTTCCAACTTCACAACATATTTCAGTAACACACATGTAGCAAAACCTCATGACTTCACATACTATGGCAATATATACAATCCAACAGGATATTAACGTTCAACAGGTCAAGACTTTTAGAATGATACCTCACAAGGCATACTTTGTACAAAACATATCATAATTCTTTCACCATGGTAAGTATGGGGGTGCCAGGGTGTTGCTTTGGGGTATAGAGGTGTCACAGTATGCTTGGGTTATTTTGTTCCTAATACACTCAGCTCCTATGTGCATGTATGTGTAACTTGCTGGTCAGCGGGTGTTACATGTCCCGCTCTGTGCCTGAACCCCAAACAATGTGGGTCAGTTACAGCCCTCCACTTGTGAACCTGTCTCTTTAGGTCAAGCTGTTGATCCTGGAGCTTTCAGGTCTGGAAAACCCGACTTCAGTTCCTGGTGATGGGTATTATACATACATTTTTTCTTGACTAATTTACACATAAAATGGACATGCAAATGGCCAGTTGTACGTGTGTTAATCACAAGTACATATATAATAGGGTTGTTTGTGTGTGCATATCAGGCATGCAAAGTGCCTGCACAATTTAGAAAATCTGGGTCTCAAACTGTGAAGGCAAATATCCAGCTTTCCTATTCATATGCCCGCTCCGTATGACAGGAGGAAGTGACCAATGTGAGGGACTCAATGCCAAAATAAGTTTCACCTGGGAATCTCAACATATTTGTCAAAAGTTAGTAAAAGTAGAGCCCTCGACCTTTAACATTCCTCCTGCCCTGTAGGAAGAGAGAGAGTCCTGTCTTATAAGATCTCAATGCTCTTCACCAGAATTTGCTCTGCGAAGAATGGAATGCCCCACTGACAAGATGTAATTTTGAAATAGAGCTCAATGGTCTTTTTCAGCGAATGGTAAATTAATTGAAAAATGCATTTTCCAGGACACCAAAACTATTCGTAAATTTAGGTTGATTTGGTGAATAGTTTTGGATTAAAAAAATGGATTTTTGTCAGCAAAGTCAAAATGGCTTGTTCACTTTGAAATGAAATGTTTTGACTTTTCATTTCAAAATGTTTTATTTAGAAATTTAGCTATATTTATTTTTAAAAGGTTCAAAACACCCATAAATGAAACAAAAAATGGAAAAAATTCACTTTGCATCAAAATACAGCTCAAAATGAAATGAAGCAAAAGCCTGAAAAAGTTCATTTTTGTGTTGATTTTTTCCCTTTCATTTTGGGTTTCTTTGGACCCTAAATTAATGAATAATCAAAAAATAAATTAGGTGGGAAAAAAACTGGAAAAAAAAAAGTTTTGGTTTGAAACTAATCAATTTCCCTCCCTTCCCCCCAGATATAGTGAGTTGGGGGCTGAACTGGAAAATCAGTTATTCACTCAGCTCTATTTTAAAGGTCCAGAATGGCATTGTTATCCTCGTTTTACAGCTGGGAAAGTGGAAGGCCAGAGCTTTTAAACCATGCTATGAAATGTGCTACATTTAATGCAATGTTCTGTATTCATTAATAGACTCTAGCATGGGTACTCTTGGTTGTAACTTCACCACTCCCAAAGAGGTCACTGAGAGCCCCTTGTGGATATCTAAAGTTTGACTTAGTCCCCAGTTTGCAGTCCCCAGAACTTCCCTACATTACGGCAAAAGATGGTATATTTTGAAGCATCCCACCCGCTCTGAATTCCCCTTGCCAGATATTTCAGGTACGGCATGTGTGTCGTGCTTTGTCTGCTTGTTTCTGAAAAGAAGCAGCAAGATGCATTCAGAAGGGAATTTGCAGCCAAAAACCTGCTGTTGCAGATCCTTTGGGTGTCGCCACTGTTGCTGTTTCAGCAGTGCTGCATCTGTTAACAGGAGCTGGCTAGGCCCATCTCTTTTTTTTTTTTTATCCTTTGGAACGGTAATTCCATTGCTGCCTTTAAAGCGCTCTGCTTCGAGTTGCCTCATCTTACATGATCATTAGAGCTGAATAGAGACTGCAAAACTTTCTGCAAATAGACACATTTTAAGATGAATTTGTTTTGACCATGCTGATGCCCTTTGCGTGCAGCGGAGTTGCATCAGCATTAGAGTTTGCGGAGAGCGTGTGGCAAAGGAATATGTACAAGTAGTTATGCAAACCCCACGTTAAATTCACATAGGCAAGGGTCCTGGAAGGGAGTGCATGCACAGTGTAAATAATACCATGTCACTTATCTGAACAATCCCAACTACATACAGCTTGATCAGTGAATCTTTAGTTACTGGAGCCACATCTGGGTTTAGGGTGACCAGATAGCAAGTGTAAAAAATCGGGATGGGAGTGGGGGGGGGGGGGAAATAGGTGCCTATATAAGAAAAAGCCCCCAAAATTGGGACTGTCCCGACGGGACCTCTGGTCACCCTGTCTGGGGTGGAAAGTGACTTCTTAACAGCACACACAGCAATGCTGTGCACAAGCTTAGAATGGGGAATAAAGAAGAACTCCTTGGAGAAACATATTGTATCCAACTGAAACAGCAAGAGGAATTTAGAGAGGCAGACTAAATACAAGTTACAAGAAAGCATTTCTGCATGGACTGGTAGAACTGTTGTGTAGATCTGCGTCACAAATTGTGGCTACATACGTACAGATACCACAGTTGTCTGAATACAGGGGCGTCACATCTAATGTTATAGCAGTAACTCCGTTAGGTGTATGTAAGTTGCAGGTTCTTACCCTCACTGGGCTCAGTCAGTAGAAAGAGGACTGATGGCCTGGTGATTGGACAGGATGAGCTCATGGATGAAGAACAGCTGGTTGAAGCTGAACCCAAGCAAGATAGAGGTTATGCTGATGGGCATGGGAAAGTACTTTGGAGAGTTTGCATGTACAGTGCCCTGTCCTTCGGTTTGAGGTACACACCCACACTCGGTCAATCCAGTCCATAGTTGAGGAGTGTTCCTGAATTTCTCACAGACTGTAAGCTTTCACATAGCAGCATCTGCAAATAACACTTTCTGCCATCTCTGGTCAGACAGGAGACTCCATCCCATCCTCATGGATGATGACCTGGTCTAGGTTATACATATTTTGGTAACCTCCAATCTGGATTATAACAATGCAGCATACATAGCCATGAAGCCATCAGCTCTTGGGAAACTCTAGTTAGTACAGAACACTAGTATTTCTCCTCAGCAACACAGGCTACTTGCAACACATCATACCTGTCCTCTACTTCCACCACTGGCTTCTCATAGAATATTTAGTCATGATGAAGGCCTCTGTCCTTATCTTCAAGGGGCTTAATAGTCTGCACCAAGGATATCTTAAAGGAGTCTAAAGGACTGGTGTGAGGACTGTGATCCACAGTTCTGCTCCTTGGGCATAATGGAGCTGTTTACGGGAAGGCTAAAGCTCGTCTTTGCAGGAGATAGAGCTTTCTCCGGGGCTGGGCTGAGACTGTGGAACAAACTCCCCCAGGAACGCAGGGCCATCACAAAGCCCCGTACCTTCTGCTCAAAGTGCACTTCCCGACTCTTCCTTCTCTAATGTAGATATTCAGTGTGTACATAAACCAACCCCTACCTAAACCAAACACGCTGCTGAGAACACACTGCTTCCCCTGGAAAAAGGCTCAAAGACAGAGAATTAGTCACACATGACAGATATTAGTCCCGTTGCTCAGTGTACAACTTGGAGCCTCTCAGATGCTATGGTGATGAGGGTGGTACACAAACTTCTATAGCCTAGAATAGACCAGACACATTAAGCCAGTATACTGGAGACAGATTTGTAAATAACTCTGCTTTTTTTAAAAAAAACAATGTTATTGCATTTCCTTATCTGGCTTCTTGTTTGTCGTAAGAACTCTGGTTTGGTTACTCTATCAGGGCAGGGTTTTCTTCTGACACCCATCACCAGACTGTATGTGCAGATAGACCAAGACTCTATATACTACGTAGGGCACCAAATACCATGGCAACGACCCCTAAATCCCATGGCAGTGTTAAACTTAATTCTGTTGTGTCCATTTTAAGGCCCCAAAGCGTCACTGTACACAGAAGTCTTCTGGGGGGTACGTCCGCTCATGTCAATATTGGCCTAATTTTACAAAAGGCTACATAAAAAGCACTAGCGAAGTCAGTGCAAACTAAAATTTCATGCAGACAATGACTTGTCTATACCGCTCTATGTACTATACACTGAAACATAAGTACAAGATTATATTCCAATTGATTTATAATTATATGGAAACCGTGAGAAAGGAAGCAATTTTTCAGTAATAGTGTGCTGTGATACTTTTTTTAATTTGTATGTCTGGTTTTGTAAGCAATAAGTTAAGGGAGGTGAAAGTTGGAGGTACGCAAGGCAAATTAGACTCCTGAAAGGGGTACAGTAGTCTGGAAAGGTTGAGAGCCACTGCCCTAGGACATCCCCCAGTAGTTGCTGCATGAAACTCTTCAACTGGTGGCGTCAGTTAGGAAGACGTACAATCATGATTTAAAGACTGAATGACAGAGAATTTTCTGTGTCCCATGGTAATTCGTTCCAGTGGCTAGTTATCCTCATTCAGTCATCATAAAATAGCCTTCTTTCTGATCCTTCTATCCCCTCACACACACATACCTATGTGGCTTGTGGCTGGAAATGAGAATTGACATAAAATTCATGAACCACGATTAGGGTAATAAAATTAATGCCAATCAACAGAGGGTTATGAAAAATGGATCTTGTTAACCTACTTGATATCTATTTTTTTAATGAGATTACAAGTTTTGTTGTTAAACTGCTTCATAGTGTTTAGGGAGAGAAGGAAGCATTAGATCTTCTAGGTTTCAGAGCAGCAGCCGTGTTAGTCTGTATCCGCAAAAAGAAAAGGAGGACTTCTGGCACCTTAGAGACTAATCAGTTTATTTGAGCATAAGCTTTTGTGAGCATCCAATGAATTGAGCTGTAGCTCACGAAAGTTTACGCTCAAATAAATTTGTTAGTCTCTAAGGTGCCATTAGATCATCTAGTATAACACAGGCCATTAAATTTCACCCAGATACCTCTGTATTGAGATAAACTAAAGCATTTCAATACTCAGGAGTCTAAACTTTTATGTGCCACAGGCAGATAATTGGAGAGACTGAGATGGTCAGAGTCTGAAGCCCCTGCAATGGTTGGTATTTGATTAGATTAGATATGTTTGGATGATCCCAGAAGCCATCTACACCCCATGCTGCAGAGGAAGGAGGAGGTTCCAGCCAATCTGACCTCGGGAAAATTCCTTCTGAACCCCAAATCTGGTGTCAATATGATATACCTCGACTTCTGTAACACACTTGACTTCTGTAACACAACATATTGCTTAAGACACTAAACATATATAAATACAACATGCCCCATATTAAATAGAATAAAAACTGCTGAACTGATGGGTCCCAACATGTTATTGTGACTGGGATGCCTCATCTTGTCCAGTGCCAGCAAGAAGATGTGGAGCTTGGATTTTAACCACCCAGAAATGACATAGCTAGATTTTAACAGCAGGGAATCAAAGAAGATCTTTTCATGTTAATGCATGGGGCTCTGCAATCCAGTACAAATACAATTCAAGGCCTTATTGTGTATAGTGGCACCCTAAAATGTATTACAGAAGCAAATAAAACAGTTGCAAAGCTAAAATAAAATATAATAGCAGGGGAAGAGACATTAAGACATACAGGCAAAGGGAAAAGGGAGCTGTTTTCAGAGCAAATCAGTATGGTGGGGAGATCCAAGCACAATGTTCCAGACAACAGGGGGAGCAGAGGAGAAGGATCTTGTGCCAAAAATTGGCCTTAAGCATACATTTAAAATGTGGCATTTTGGTTCTTGGCTTATAAAGCTGCTCACTTTCCTCCTGCCAGGTCACTGCATTCCCAGAAAAATACAACCGACTCCGATATAAATCTATTGCTCTCAGCAGCTTGCAGACTCCCAGTTCATGCCAGTGTTGAGGGGCAAACACAAGAGGTTTGTGAATTTTGATCCAGCTCCCACTGAAGACAATAGAATTTTTGCCATTAACTTCAGTGGGGCAGGATTAGGCAATGAAGGAGGGAGGCAGGATGTTTTGGTCGCTGGATTTTCATGAGTGCTGCGGCTCCTTATTCTGGCTCTGATCTTGCCTATTGAAGTCTGTTGGAGGTTTGCCATCCATTTAATCAGTGGCGAGATTGGATGTTTTCATTGCTGCGCTCGTGCGATTTGCTGAGGACCTGGTTCTCAAGGTGCTAAGGGCCCTCAACTGCAGCTGGCATCGAGAGGAGCTGAGAGCACTCAACACCACTCCTGACTGTGTAGTAGCACGCTCTTCCCTAGCGCTTTCCATGTGAGTGCTTTACAGACATTAATGAACCTGTGTGTGGGGAAGCCACTGTGGAGTTGGTCAGTGTTGTTATCTCTGATTTACAGACAGGGAAACAGACACAGAGGGGTTAAGTATCTTCTATAAGATGCTATGAAGGCTCTTGGATACCATGGTAATAATGGAGGCCCATATAAGTACATAGGCAGTCAGACTGGTTAGGAAGAGAGATCAGGCCTCCTGATTCTCTGTCCTTTTAAATAGTTCTTCCTCTCTTATAGGGTCCTTGAGAGAGAGAGAGAGACACACACACACACACATATATATACACACACACACACACACACACGTGATTCAGTCAAGATTTATTCCATTGCTCAACTCTGTGCTATCAACTCCTTCCCTGACAGTCTTTTGCAAATCCTTTTAATGCCATTGAGGGGAAAGAGATATAAAATGGAGAGAGAATAGCTTCTAAGTTTCCTTTTGTAATCAGCTGAATTGCAGCTAAAATTAGAAGCTTAATGGGTGTTGGGGATTGCCTTGTAAATTATCATGCAGGCAGCAAACCTGCCTGTACTCTAGCAACGTTGCATTCGGGCAATCCAGCCAAGAATCCCTCTGTTTGCTACATGGGCAAGGGGAAAGGTGAGTTAGTTCTAGAGGTGACACAAATGTGCTGACATTACCATCACTTATGGTCAAGACTGGATATCCTCCTAAAAGCTGTGAAATAGCTCACATAGATATTATGGGCTTGATGCAAAAATTATTAAGTGAGGTTCTCTGGCCTGTGTTATGCAAGAGGTTAGAATAGATGATAGTGAGGGATAATATGGATAGTGCATATGAATAGAGAATATGGATAGTGAATGATCATCTGTCATGACCTGCATAGGATGTGCCATGTTTGTCTTTCTCCCAGAGGATAGAAGTGACTTTTTCTGTACAAAGTGCAAGATGGTCTCCATACTGGAAGAAAAGGTTAAAGGACTAGAGACTCAAGTAATGACCCTGCATTGCACTAGAGAAAATGAAGACGAGAGACCCAAGTAACGACCCTGTGTTGCATCAGAGAAAATGAAGACTTCCTGGATAGAAGTCAGGATTTGGTACTGAGGGCACAGCATGCCTAAGAATTGGAGAGGGCAGTGCAGGAGGAACTGAAGAACATGGAAGAAATTTGGCAGCATGTGTCCTCCAGAAGAAGGAGGAGGAAAACCAATATACCCCCAACACAGATGGAGGCAAGCAACCGCTTTCATGCTCTCTGCACAGGTACTACTGCTGAGAATGCCTTGGAAGGGTCATCTGAGGGAAGGGATCAGAAGGAGATCCCACTGACCAAAAGGCATGGAATGCATTGTCCTAAGGATGGGGGTAACACGACCACCAGTCCCAAGAGAAGGAGAAGGGTGGTGGTGGTCAGGGACTCTCTCCGAGGAGGCAGAGTCATCCATCTGCCATTCAGATTGGAAATCCCGAGAAGTGTGCTTGCCTGGAGCTAGAATTCAGTACATGACTGAGAGTCTGTCAAGACTCATCAAGCTCTCAGACCACTACCCCTTCCTATTTATCCACATGTGCACCAGGGATAATGCCAAGAATGAACTTGAGTGGATCACTGTAGATGGTGTCTCTGGGAAGAAGGATAAAAGAGTTTGGAGCACAAGTGGTGTTCTCGTCCATCCTCCCTGTTGAAGGAAAAGGCCCGGGCAGGGACCATCAAGTCATGGAAGTAAATGCAACTCTATGCAGGTAGTGTCAGTGAGAGGGCTTTGGCTTCTTTGACAATGAGCTGATGTTCCAGGAAAGAGGATTACTGTGCTGGGATGGGCTCCATCTACCAAATACTGGGCAGAGCATCTTTGGACATAGTCTGGCTAACCTGATAAGGAGAGTTTTAAACTAGGTCCTGTGGGGGATGGTGACAAAAATCTGGCCAATGCGCATCTAGGCTCAAATAAAGAAGACAAGGGAAAGGGGCTCATTTCTTGAGAAAGGTCTAGAAATAACAACTTCATTAAAAAGGCAAGAAGAAAAGCAACGGGGCAGTTTGCCAAATATCTTCGATGCCTGTATACAAACGCAAGGAGTATGGGGAACAAGCAGGATGAACTGGAAGTCATGGTAGATGAAGAAAATTATGACGTAATTGGCATCAGAGAGACTTGGTGGGACAACTCCCATGATTGGTGAAACAGCACTGAGGGATGTTCCAAAAGTATAGGTTTGGGAAAAAAGGAGAAGATATTGGGATGTATGTCAAGAATTTATCCACTTGCTCCGAGGTCCAAGAGGAAGTGAGCAACAGACCTACTTTGGGTGAGGATACCAAAGGAAAAGAACAATAGTAATGTTATGGTGAGGGAAATCAGGAAATCGAAATCAGGAAAAGGAAGTGGATGTCATTCTACAGTTAGGTAACACGATTAGCTAACACACATGAGCTAGTGTTAATGGGGGATTTTAACTTCCCTGATATCTGTTGGAAGACTTGCAGCAAAACATAATACATCCTGCAAATTCTTAGTGTGTGTAGGGGACAGCTTTCCGATTCAGAAAGTTGTGGAAACAACTAGGAGGTCTCCCATTTTGGATCTCATTTTGACAAACAGGGATGAAATTTGTTGCGAACATGAAGGTGGTTGGAAACTTGGGAGGAAGTGATCGTGATCTGATAGAATTCAAGATCCTATGAAAAGGAGGACACGAGAACAGCAAAACAAGGACACGACTTCAAAAAGGCAGATTTCAACCAACTCTGAGAAATAGTAGGCAAGGGCCCATGGAAAGACCAGTTAGGAAGAAAAGGAGCTGAAGGGGTTAAACAAGCCCAAACAAAGAATAACTATTAATGGAATGATGTCAGATTGGAGGGAGGTCTCAAGTGGAGTTCCACCTGGATCTGTTCTGGGTCTGATATTGTTTAACATCTTTGTTAATGACCTGGATGACAGTAGAGAGAGCCTACTCATCGAGTTTGCAGATGACACAAAGCTAGGGGGGTTGCCAATACTTTGGAGGATAGAGTTAAAATCCACAGGGAACTTGATAAATTGGAGAACTGGGCTATAGACAACACAATGAAATCCAAAAAAGAATGTAAGGTGCTACATTTAGGGAAGAAAAACCATATGCACAAATACAGAATGGGGGAAAACTGAGAGTTGTGGTGGATCACAGTCTCAACATGAGTCAGCAATGTGCTTCTGTTGCAAAAAGAGCAAATGCAATTTTAGCTTGCATTAACAGTGGCATGGCATGCTGGTCACAGGAGGTGATAGTACTGTTCTACTCGGCGCTGGGTAGGCCTCAGCTGGAGTACTGTGTCCAATTTTGGTCACCAGTGCATAAAACAGATGTAGAGAAACTGGAAAGGATCCAGAGGTGAGTGACAAAGATGATGAAAGGGATGGAAAGCAAGCCATATGAGCAAAGGCTGAAGGAACTGGGTATGTTTAGTTTGGAAAAGAGGAGACAAAGGGGGGATATGATAGTGGTTTTCAGATACTTGAAAGACTGCTATAAAAAGATGGAGAAAAGTTGTTGTCTTTTGCTACAGAGGCCAGGACAAGAGGCAATGGGTTCAATCTCAGGAAAAACGTCCTAACTGTAAGAACAGTAGGACAAAGGAATAGACTGCCTAGGGAGGTTGTGGAAGCTTCTTCACTGGAGGTTTTCAAAAGGAGGCTGGAACCATCTGTCTTGGATGGTTTAGACACAACAAATCCTGCATCTTGGCAGGGAGTGCACCAGATGACCCTTGCAGTCTCTCCTGATCGTATGATTCTAGGACCAGGATGGTTCCTTCTGTTCTTCAGATCTATGAATCTATGAACTTTCAGTGTCGTGTGCCTATGAAAATCTTTAGATATCTGTTCCCATATTACAAACAGGAACATAGGGATTCGTAAGGCATTTGACTTTGTACCCCACTACATTTTGATTAAGAGGCTAGAATGATAAAAATCAATTTGATACCTTTAATGGATTCAGAACTGGCTAACTGATAGGTCTCAAAATGTAATTGTTAAATGGGGAATCTCCATGGAGTGAGTGTGTTTCTAGTGAGGTCCTTCAGGATTTGGTTCTTAGCCTTATGCTATTTAATATTTTTATCTATGACCTGGAAGAAAACATAAAATCATTATCGATTAAATATATGGATCATACAAACATTGGGGGAGTGTTAAATAATGAAGAGGACAGATCTTTGGCCCAGAGCTGATGACTGGTTGCAAGCAAACAATATGTGATTTAATACAGCCAAATGTAAAGTCATAGGCAAAAAGAATGAAGGCCATACTTACCGGCTGAGGGACTCTATCCTGGGAAACAGTGAACCTGAACATGAGTCGGGGGTCATGGTGATTAATCAGCTGAACATGAGCTCATAGTGTGACCCTGTGGCCTAAAGAGCTAATATGATTCTCCGATGTGTAAACTGGGGAATCTCAGGTAGGAGTAGATCGGTTATTTTACCTCTGTTTTGGGCACTGGTGTGACCATTGCTGAAATACTGTGGCCAGTTCTGATATCTGCAATTCAAGAAAGATAAATTAGAGTGGGGTACAGAAAAGAGCCATGAGAGCGATTAAAGGATTGGAATGCCTCGGAGCATAGACTCAAGAAGCTCAATCTATTTAGCTTATCAAAGAGAAGGGTAAGGAAGGATTTGGTCAGTGTCTAAAAGTACCTAGATGGGGCACAGAAATTTGATAATAGAGGGCTCTTCAATCCAGCAGACAAAGGTGCAACCTGATCCAATGGCTGGAAGTTGAAGCTAGACAAATTCAGACTGGAAATAAGGTCCAAATTTTTAAATGTCAGTGTAATTAACCACTGGAACAATTTGACAAGGATTGTGGCAGAGTCTACGTCACTGAACACTTTAAAATCAAGATTAGATGTTTTTCTGAAATATATTCTCTAGTTCAAACAGGAATTAATACAGGGAAGTCCTATGGCCTGTGTTGTACAGGAGGTCAGACTAGATTATCAGAATGGTCCCTTCTGGCTTTATAATCTATGGATCCATGAATTTTTGAGGATGTGGTTTTTTGCTCTGCTGTCAGGGTGGCCTGGATCCACTCCCTGGTCCTTCAGTCTCTTGATACTCACTTTACAGTGTAGATGCTGAAAACAGAATTCCACGCTGAGCTGCAGAAAAATGCCATATTCTACAGCAATCCAAGGGGGTCTAACTGAGATGAATGGTGTAGTTCACACCTCTCAGTGCTATTATTTCAGGCTGTCTGCAGACTCAGGCACTCAGCCCTGTATTGGTTTGCACTGCCAAAAGATTTAGGGCTTGGCTACACTTGCAGATGTAGAGCGCTGGGAGTTAAACCAGCCTTCAGAGACCGCAGCAGGGAAAATGCTACCGTGTGTTTACATTGTCAGCTGCAAGCGCACTGGCGTGGCCAGATTAGCAGCTCTTGCAATGCCACAGAGAGCAGTGCATTGTGGTAGCTATCCCAGTGTGCAAGTGGCTGCAGCGTGCTTTTCAAATGGGGGGTGGTGGAGTGTGACAGGGAGTGTGTTGTGTGTATGTGGGGGGAAAGACAGTGTGTTTTGGGGGACAGAGAGTCTGTCAACATGTCTTGTAAGTTCAGACAGCAGCAGACCGCCCCTCTCCTCCGCCTCTCTCTCACACACACTCACAACAGCAGCATTCCACAGTAATGGTTTGCTTTGTCCCGGAGCAGATAAGCATGCCAGCTGTCAGAAATGGGGCTTGGAAAAGGGATATCCGCATGCCTGCAGCTGAGTTCAAAACAATGACAAGAATGGCCACTTGACTTTAGGGGATTATGGGACATTTCTGGAGGCCAATCACAGTGCAGTAATGCAACACGTCGTCCACACTTGACATCCAGGCGTGTCAGCTGGGGTGCAGCAAGCATTATGCTTGTCGTGGAGGTGGATTACCAGGAGCGCTCCAGCTGCAGAGTCCAGGCGCTTTAAGTGCCTTGCCAGTGTGGACACCTCAGGAATTAGTGTGCCCGGGGCTGATTTAATGAGCTCTAACTTTCAAGTGTAGCCAAGCCCTTAGAAAGGTATTTTTAAAAATGAGTCAAAATTCCATGGAATAACCAGGGGCCCTGACCAGGACTATGGCTCATAGACTATATGATTTGTTTTTTGAGAGAGAGAGTCCTTTTTTTGGTCCTAACTTTTTTTTTTTCTTCCCTCCCAATTAGGCTGGGCCCAAAATTGTAAAACTTTGTTTCTTTGTTCAGTAGAATCTAGGGCTTTAACATGGATTATGTCTGCTTACATTTGTGTTTTATTACGTTGTGGTTATTTTTTTTCCTCAAGTGCACTGCCATTTATAATGATCATAAATAATATGGAGAATGGAGAAATGTTATTTTTTTTTAAATCCTTCCATCTTTCTCTCATCCTGGTCTCTGTCATTTTCTCTGCAGTACTTTCATTAGCGCTCCTAATGAAGTTAATAACTGAACAGCTTCAAATGGTCACTTCTCCAAATAATATTTACAGACAGCTTGTATTCCCCCAGCTTTGAAGGTAGCCCTTGGTTTATTTATCTGCCAGATGTTCCCCCTGCAAAATATGGCTGGTTGTCCTTTTTGAATGTGTTCCTAACTAAGAGGGGGAAAAAAAGAAGCAAGCTATCTCCCATAAAATGCCCAGATAATAGGAGGATAATATATTTTTACATTCAGGATGCCTGCTTGTGTGTAAAGATTGTAAAGATTAGAGCAGCTCTTTTATAGGCAGGCTATCACAGCTTGTTTCTGGGCCTTTGATGACTAATTACTTTGCAGAACAGCGTCTGTAAATGTGAACAGTTATTATCACCCAAACATGCCTGATGTTTACAGCCCTCGGGCCTGAATGCTACCGAGTGATTCCAGCAGAAGTTGAAAGTGTTGCACACCTACAGGATTGGGAGTGGTAGATGTAAAGCTGCTAAGTAATAATGTAAGAATAAGGAATTAGAATAATTGTATGAATACTGCGTGTTCTTTATTTGTGGAGGTAGAGTCACTATTATAGCTATGTTGGGTTATTAGACTTTCCGTATGAATACCTAGCTTGATACAGGATGGTTGGAAGAACAAGGAGGAAGGTAACACAATGGCACTAGGTAAACAACCTGCCAATTGTGGGGCGATTACAAGACAGTGGCCGAGCTGCTACCAGTGAGGATGCTACTTCCAGGCTCCAGCCTGAAGTCAGACAGCTGGTTAGCCAAGGCCAGGAGCCTAGAGAGCAGAGGGACACTGAATGGTTCCAAAACTCTCAGGGATGGTTGGGGGAAGACCAGACTGACGTGGGGCACAGGTACAGGTCATGTGAAAAGGTCTAAACAGTTAGGGCCTTCCCCAGCTCTCAGGGGAAAGATTTGAATGTGTTGTGACAGGGTCAGGCCAGATGGCTACAGGAGAGTGATGGAAGGTAGATACATTAGCTCCAGATTAAGCAGGTCCCCTTTCCCTGGGTAAAATAACAGGGACTATTCCAGAACAATCAGGAACCTGTTAGAACCAATTAAGGCAGGCAGGCTAATTAGGACACCTGGAGCCAATTAGGAAGTACTAGAACCAATTAAGGCAGGTAGGCTAATCAGGGCACCTGATTAAAATGGAACACCTCCCTTCAGTTAGGGAGAGACCCGTAAGGAGCTGGGAGTGAGAGGACGTGCTGCTGGAGGACTGAGGAATACAAACGCCATCAGGAAGAAGGTCCTGCGGTGAGGACAAAGAAGATGCTGGTGGGAGGTCATGGGGAAGTGGCCTAGGGAGTTGTAGTTGTCACACAGTTGTTACAGGAGACATTGTAGACGGCTGCGATGCACAGGGCCCTGGGCTGGAACCCGGAGTAGAGGGCGGGCCCGGGTTCCCCCCATCCCCCCAACTCCCTATTTGACACAAGAGAAGTTGACCTGGATTGTAAGTCATATCAGAGGCCTGTCCCCGACCCACTAGGTGGGACAACAGAGACTGCGGGGATTGTTCTCCATTTCCCCCATGCTGGCCAGTGATGAGGTTAGCTGAGTGAACGGCAGGTTTGAGCCAGTGGCAAACGTGGCCAAACTGAGGGCTGCTGTGAACCTCTGAGGCGAGCAAATCCGCCAGAAAGCGCAGGACCCACCAAGGCAGAGGAGGAACTTTGTCACAGTGTATAGCCTGTTTATTGTTTGAAGATCATTTTCTCTGAAATGCCTTAGTTCTAAATAAGCAAATTTACTTGATGAAGGCTGTCTGGTCTCTGGAGACTCCTTGCTGCCAGAGGGAAGTGACCAGAAGGGACTGAACGTAAGTCAGGCCTGCTGATATGATCACAGTTGGTATATAGGGGATTCCAGCCCAGGGCCTGGTCTGAGAGTGGGAGAATCACATGATTCCAGCCCAAGAAAGGCGAGGGTTTGAGGCCTGGGACCAGGAAGGGCCAGAGGCGCAGTTAGCCTGGTAACTGTGACATGGGCATCAAGAAAATATTTCGGAAGCCATACGCTGCCAATCTGCGCGCTCCTCCTACAAGCATTACATTTCCAGAATGCCTTGTATAGGACACTGCGAGGACCGTGCACTGGGGCTTGTTGTCTTTCCCTCAGTATATGGCCAGCTGCAGTATGGCTAAGGTGAGACAGGCTCTACCCATGAAATGGAATGCTTAAGCTACAATGATTTATTGCCATACAATAGTTAAAGCTACACAGTAAGCCACAGTGGACCATGT
Organism: Natator depressus; assembly: GCF_965152275.1. Lineage (NCBI taxonomy): Eukaryota > Metazoa > Chordata > Testudines > Cheloniidae > Natator > Natator depressus. Next base: position 117,611,310 of record NC_134240.1, on the reverse strand, counting down.
TACATCATTCAGCATGCCTCCAGTAGTGTAGAGAATAAATGTCCCAGGACAAATTAAGGTACCATCAGTTCTATCAGCTATAACCGGCAAAGGAAAAGTAATGCCTACAAGGAATACAAACTAAAGTTAACACAGCAACGCCAGCCTTGCACATTCGTGCACACCACATGCACAGCGTCAGCTATGTGCAAACGTGCCACGCGTGGCAAACACAGTCAGATTGGACTCAAAGGACCGCAACAGTGCAACCCATCGTAAACTTCAGAAGAGTGAGAATATGTCCGAAAAATGCACCGTGGACTGGCACAACCTAGAGAAGCGACTGAAGTGACAACAGGCCTGAGTCAGAGTGGACATTGGGCACTTTGCTCTCCCTCTGCTACCCAATGCAATGCTTCAGCCGTCTGGAAGATGTCTACCTCTTCTCTGTTCCCCTCCAGAGCTTGGCTGAGAGAGGGTGTATTGTGAGAGGACCCCCAGCTGAAGGTACACACTCACTTTCATTTCAGCATTGGTGGAAAGGGCTAGTGGAGCTCCTTTCTTTTCCAGAATGACTAGGTGCAATCTCACTGCATAACTCAGTTCTCACCGTGAGCAACACCACACCCCAGCTGAGACATTTTACGAGTGCAAGGAGTGAAAGATGAAAAAGTCTCCGCCACTTGGGCTTCCTTTGTGCTACCCTTTGCACAGCCCTAGTGGGAGGCTGGTTGCTTCTTGCTCGGGGTGACGGAACCCATTACTAATGCTGCAGCAAGCAGTGGTGGGTCCTCTTACCTTTATAAACGACATTCATAAAGGCTGATAACTGGAATGAGCTCTGGCAGTTACTAATTAGCACCATTATGCAATCAGCTCTCACACTGGCAGCATTAGGCTACTTAATCAGCCAATTACCACTGAGCTCAGAAAATGCTGCTCTAAAGTTAGCATAAGGTGCCTTTGCAAGGGGTAGGCTTGAGAAGACAATGGTGGCCATTGTTTCCAGGAGCCAGCGTCTGGCTCCTGATCACAGTGGAGGGATGCTACAAAATTGCTGTTGAAGCAGGCACTTAAATTGGTCTTGACCGAAAGCCCTATCCCCCTTTTCAGAACAAATAGCTTCTCCCAGGTGCACAGCTGTAATTCTTCCGACAACAAGCTTCCGTGGTGTTTTATTGACTGACTCTGTCACTGAAACATGGGGAAAGTTCTAAGGCAAAGACTGGCTTTGGGAAGCATGTTAACTTAATGGCCCCATTGAATCCCAGTTAATATGGCAGTTTGATACTTCCCAATGGACAGCTGCGGGGGTAGGCATTTATTTTACTTTTTATTCCTTGCATAGAATCAGAGATCAACAATCCACAATGTCAGCAAGCCACAAGCAAGTCATGGATATAGAGGGCTATGATTGGAGGTGGTGGTGTAAATCTGATGAGTCCCTTACACTAACTTCAGAAGCTCATACAATCACTCTCCAGAGCCTTGAACCTTGGACATTCCCAGCAGTGCAAAGTGGGTGTAAACCCCTGTTTTTCCTGATGGGTAACTTTTGGTTTGCTCTGCACTTTCCTTTGCAGCCATTTAAACAATGGCGCAAAGTGCAATGGAGAATCAGGATTAGAGTCTCTTATGCTCATGTGAACGCCCTTAAACCCATTGGTGCCTACTTTCCAAAATGAGACTGAGCTGGGATAGCTAACGAATCTAGGAGCTCGTAGAACGTGTAAATTAGTGTAGTGTGGGGACTGTTGTAACTTACACCTTACATGTGCCTGGTAGTTGCTTTTCCTACTGCAGTCCTCTCCTCTAGCCTGTTAACGACTGGTTTGCACCTCCATAAATTCCTTTAAAATCAAATTCAGAGATGATGCGTAAGGAGTGTGTGTGTGTGTGTGTGTGTGTGTGTGTGTGTGTGTGTGAGAGAGAGAGAGGGAGAGAGAGAGAGAGAGAATGGGAATGTTTTCAGTTGCACGTTGAAAAGTGAGCATTAGCCCACACAATTGTGAGAAAGTCAAAGGGAGTCTGTGTTTATACCCACTGGAGGGGCCTGAAGACTGTGAATTGCACCTTCTTAGATCCCTATAGAATTTGGCCTACTGTCTCCAGCCATCAAGTGTGAGGATGAATGAAGCACCATGATTATTTTGTTACTTTTTTTTAATCTCGCTTTCGTTCCTGCTGCTTATTTTGGGGAACGAATTACTGATGGGCATTATGTTGAAAATGGTCAGATAAGGATCCCAAAGCCTGGATGCTTCCAAATGCATCTTTACCTCTGTGCAATGGAAATCTCCAGAGAGAATACTTTTTCTGCTGACTGCAGCTAGAAATACATTGATAGTATTTCTGTCCACGTGTCTGTACCTCTGCTGTTGGCTGGAATCTGCAAGCAGAGAGGATCCCAGGGAAAAAAATGTTATAAGGTCAACTTTGGCCCCAACTCCTTGCAAAACTTTGGGCCAGTAGACCTGTTTCCATTAAAAAAGTTACTTGCCTTCATTCCCTGCCCCTAATGCAGTTGGCTACAGGAGCAGCTTATATGCACGGGGATCCAGGCTTAGGCATGAGCCCAGAGTTTTTTCCTCTGCTCCCCTGGAACTTAGCTGTGAGAGCACATGCAGCTTGGCCCAGTGATGCTGCAAATAGACACCCCGACTCTGACCAATGTAGCCTCGTGGTGCATGAAGGGAATGCAGACAGGGCTGCATGTATTTTTCATGTTAATCCCTTCAGAAGTGCAGATATATATTGTGCACATCTTCATATGTGTTCATCAGGGGGCTGAGACAAAGAATCATTTTGTTGGCTTCCATGAGCTTTGGATCAGGTCCTTGGCTGACAGTCTGGAGAATGCTGGTATTGTAAGATTAATGCCTTGGTATTTGATGCCCATCAATGAGCAGGTTGGATAAGATAATGGATATAAGCTGTTCAGGAAGGGCAGAAAAGGTGGGGGAGTTGCACTGTATGTAAGAGAGCAGTATGACTGCTCAGAGCTCAAGTATGAAACTGCAGAAAAACCTGAGAGTCTCTGGATTAAGTTTAGAAGTGTGAGCAACAAGGGTGGATGTCTTGGTGGGAGTCTACTATAGACCACCAGACCAGGGGGATGAGGTGGACGAGGCTTTCTTCCGGCAACTCGCAGAAGTTACTAGATCACAGACCCTGGTTCTCATGAGAGACTTCAATCACCCTGATATCTGCTGGGAGAGCAATACAGCGGTGCACAGGCAATCCAGGAAGTTTTGGGAAAATGTAGGGGACAATTTCCTGGTGCAAGTGCTGGAGGAACCAACTAGGGACAGAGCTCTTCTTGACCTGCTGCTCACAAACCGGGAAGAATTAGTAGGGGAAGCAAAAGTGGATGGGAACCTGGGATGCAGTGACCATGAAATGGTCGAGTTCAGGATCCTAACACAAGGAAGAAAGGAGAGCAGCAGAATACAGACCCTGGACTTCAGAAAAGCAGACTTTGACTCCCTCAGGGAACTGGTGGGCAAGATCCCCTGGGGGAATAACATGAGGGGGAAAGGAGTCCAGGAGAGCTGGCTGTATTTTAAAGAATCCTTATTGAGCTTACAGGGACAAACCATCCCGATGTGTAGAAAGAATAGTAAATATGGCAGGCGACCAGCTTGGCTTAACAGTGAAATCCTTGCTGCTCTTAAATACAAAAAAGAAGCTTACAAGAAGTGGAAGATTGGACAAATGACCAGGGATGAGTATAAAAATATTGCTCGGGCTTGCAGGAGTGAAATCAGGAAGGCCAAATCACACCTGGAGTTGCAGCTAGCAAGAGATGTTAAGAGTAACAGGAAGGGTTTCTTCAGGTATGTTAGCAACAAGAAGAAAGTCAAGTGTGGGCCCGTTACTGAATGAGGGAGGCAACCTAGTGACAGAGGATGTGGAAAAAGCTAATGTACTCAATGCTTTTTTTGCCTCTGTCTTCACGAACAAGGTCAGCTCCCAGACTACTGCACTGGGCAGCACAGCATGGGGAGAAGGTGACCAGCCCTCTGTGGAGAAAGAAGTGGTTCGGGACCATTTAGAAAAGCTGGACGAGCACAAGTCCATGGGGCCGGATGCGTTGCATCCGAGAGTGCTAAAGGAGTTCGCGGATGTGATTGTAAAGCCATTGGCCATTATCTTTGAAAACTCATGGCGATTGGGGGAGGTCCCAGATGACTGGAAAAAGGCTAATGTAGTGCCCATCTTTAAAAAAGGGAAGAAGGAGGATCCTGGGAACTACAGGCCAGTCAGCCTCACCTCAGTCCCTGGAAAAATCATGGAGCAGGTCCTCAAGGAATCAATTCTGAAGCACTTAGAGGAGAGGAAAGTGATCAGGAACAGTCAGCATGGATTCACCGAGGGCAAGTCATGCCTGACTAATCTAATTGCCTTCTATGACGAGATAACTGGCTCTGTGGATGAAGGGAAAGCAGTGGACGTGTTATTCCTTGACTTTAGCAAAGCTTTTGACACGGTCTCCCACGGTATTCTTGCCAGCAAGTTAAAGAAGTACGGGCTGGATGAATGGACTATAAGGTGGATAGAAAGCTGGCTAGATTGTTGGGCTCAGTGGGTAGTGATCAATGGCTCCATGTCTAGTTGGCAGCCGGTATCAAGTGGAGTGCCCCAGGGGTCGGTCCTGGGGCCGGTTTTGTTCAATATCTTCATAAATGATCTGGAGGATGGTGTGGATTGCACCCTCAGCAAGTTTGCAGATGACATTAAACTGGGAGGAGTGGTAGATACGCTGGAGGGTAGGGATAAGATAAGAGGGACCTAGACAAATTGGAGGATTGGGCCAAAAGAAATCTGATGAGGTTCAACAAGGACAAGTGCAGAGTCCTGCACTTAGGACGGAAGAATCCAATGCACCGCTACAGACTAGGGACCGAATGGCTCGGCAGCAGTTCTGCAGAAAAGAACCTAGGGGTTACAGTGGAGGAGAAGTTGGATATGAGTCAACAGTGTGCCCTTGTTGCCAAGAAGGCCAATGGCATTTTGGGCTGTATAAGTAGGGGCATTGCCAGCAGATCGAGGGACGTGATCGTTCCCATCTATTCAACACTGGTGAGGCCTCATCTGGAGTACTGTGTCCAGTTTTGGGCCCCACACTACAAGAAGGATGTGGAAAAATTGGAAAGCGTCCAGCGGAGGGCAACAAAAATGATTAGGGGACTGGAACACATGACTTATGAGGAGAGGCTGAGGGAACTGGGGATGTTTAGTCTTCAGAAGAGAAGAATGAGGGGGGATTTGATAGATGCTTTCAACTACCTGAAAGGGGGTTCCAAAGAGGATGGCTCTAGACTGTTCTCAGTGGTAGCAGATGACAGAACAAGGAGTAATGGTCTCAAGTTGCAGTGGGGGAGATTTAGGTTGGATATTAGGAAAAACTTTTTCACTAGGAGGGTGGTGAAACACTGGAATGCGTTACCTAGGGAGGTGGTGGAATCTCCTTCCCTAGAAGTTTTTAAGGTCAGGCTTGACAAAGCCCTGGCTGGGATGATTTAGTCGGGGATCAGTCCTGCTTCGAGCAGGGGGTTGGACTAGATGACCTCCTGAGGTCCCTTCCAACCCTGATATTCTATGATTCTATGATTCTATGAAGGTACAGCTGAGCTGAAAATGGTCCTGAGAAGGGCAAACAAAGTTATTTAGAGGATCTCGGCAGGACTTGCACACAGCAAATTATTGCAACCTGGAAGGCAGAAGAGAGAGAGAGAGAGAGAGAGACAGAGGATGCCATTGAGTTGTATAAGGGTCTGAAGAGGTCATCCCCTAAGAGGAGAACAGGGACATAATGCGATGATATAACTGTGGGCCAAATCCAAAGTCCACTAAAATCAATGGGAGTCTTTGCATGGCTTCTGTAGTTTTTGGATCAGGCCTTGTGCAAGCAACAAAAGCAAATATCTCTTTGTGCATCCAGTATGCAGCCTGAGAAATCCACTGATGCAAAGACAATAGTTGGATCTGTGGAATTCACTGCCATAAGAGGGCATGGTTAAAAGCCGTTGTTGGATCATTTGTGCTAGGACAGGGGTGGCCATATCTCCTGTGTCTGGGCATGGGCTGTGTGCTGCAGGGGTCAGGAAGGGACTTTTCCCCAATTACAGTATTCCACAACTGGCCAAATGTGATGATGGGGGTGACTTTCTTGGAGACATCTCATATGGGCCGTAGCTGGCAATTATTATTAAATGTAGATATTTAGAGGCTAATAGTTCTCTGTCTACAACAGTAAACTGTTTATTCAAATGAAAAGTTTTTTATTTGGGGATTAGAGAGAGAGAGTTTTTTTTAAAACTCAGAGAGAGCATTGTAGTTTGAGTTCTGGTTCAGTTCTGCAGCAAACCACATTGAATTCCATTCATCAAACCATTAATCTACTGAATACTTCCCCCCCCCCCCGCCCCGGTCTTTCCGTCCACCAAAATAAACCCGATATTTACCCAGAAAAATTAATAGTTTTTTGCACTGATTTTCACCTGTTTTTGTTGTTGTGGTAGTAAACACTGACAAATTCCCAGGAAAATTAAAATAAAAACTGAAAACAAAGGGCAGGCCAGCCATATGCTGAAGAGGGGACAGCACAGCTGTCTCCATGTCTGAAGTTGATTGTGGAAGTTGAGCACCTCCTGAGAGTTAATGGAACTCTCTACTGAGGATGCTCATTACCTTGCTGGTTGAGGCCCTGTCTTACATCTTTTTGGTATATGCATGTTAGTACATTATGCAAATGCAATGTAGAAGCCAACTTGGTAACTGATTGTGCTGCGTGCAGCAGCATGAGTGTTGACCTGAGACTGGGTTCACGTAATCTCTGGAGTGCATTAACTCCATTTAGAGCCCATCAGCAAACATCTGGTATTGCAGAAATGTGCTTTCCATTTGGGTGGAGTGGGTGAGTCTAATGGCTTGAGAGTGTGAAATGTGGTCATCTGACATTTCTGACCTGTTTCCGGGCTAAATATGAGACTGCATAGGGCAGAATGAAGCCAGCTGATGTCAGAACAGTGCAAGAAACATGCTGATGTCAGAGCTGCTGATTTAAGGCCAGCATCATGTTAACTGAACCACTCTTGGGGATAAAAAGGGTGAGTATGAAATGTAGCCAGTCCAGAGCAGTTCGGGGTTCTGGGGTTTAGTTTCTTTGGGAAGCAAAAAGCTCTGCTGAGATCAGAACTCCATCCCAAACTCTGTGTTTTTTTATGTAAACAATGGACAATGGAATATTTGACGGCGAAGCATAAACAGAATGGAAAAAGGGATGGTGTGGGGCCAGAATGTGGTTTTAATTAGCCCACGTTGTTGGGAGATGGAGGGGTTATGCTGCAACGGGAACACTTGTGGTGTCCTGGTTGACTAGAATATAGTACGTCTATAACCACTAAGTCTAATAAAATAATAGAAGTGTGTATGGCTTTAGGTACCTGCATGTAAACTGGGCAAATGCCACAATGGGACAAGGTTTGGAGAAGCAGTTTCTTGACACCTTTTGCAGGAATGCTTTTTGGAACAGCTGGTTTAGAGAATCCACGAAGTGAGGCGACTCTCAGTTTAATCCTAGTTAACACACGGGATTTGGTTCAAGAAGCAACTGTAGATGAACTACTGAATAATAATGCACTGATCCCACAATGGCAATTCCTGTGTTCCCATTTGAAATAGAGGAACAGAGGTTTAAATCCTCTAAACATCCTGTTTAAAGGCCAGAAGGGACAAGTGTGATCATCTAGTCGGACCTCCTATGTAACATAGACCAGAGAGCCTCACACAGTAATTTCTGCATCAAGCACATAACATCTGTTTGAACTACTGCATATCATTTATAAAGATATCCCATCCTGACTTAAAGACTGCAAGTGATGGTAATGTCAGCAATTTTTGCTAGAATTGACTCATCTTTCATCTCACCCATGTACCAGAGGGATTCTTGGCTGGATTAGCTGAATATGACATCACTAGAGTACAAGCAGGTTTGCTGCCTTCATCATAGACTCATAGTACTGGAAGGGACCTCGAGAGGTCATCTAGTCCAGTCCCCTGCACTCATGGCAGGACTAAGCATTATCTAGACCATCCTGGACAGGTGTTTTCTAACCTGCTCTTAAAAATCTCCAATGACGGAGATTCCACAATCTCCCTAGGCAATTTATTCCAGTGCTTCACCACCCTGACAGTCAGGAAGTTTTTCCTAATGTCCAACCTAAACCTCCCTTGCTGCAATTTAAGCCCATTGCTTCTTGTCCTATGCTCAGAGGTTAAGAAAAACAATTTTTCTCCCTCTTCCTTGTAACAACCTTTTACATACTTGAAAACTGTTATCATGTCCCCTCATAGTCTTTTCTTTTCCAGACTAAACAAACGCAATTTTTTTTCAATCTTCCCTCATAGGTCATGTTTTCTAGACCTTTAATCATTTTTGTCGCTCTTCCCTGGACTCTCTCCAATTTGTCCATATCCTTCCTGAAATGTGGTGCCCAGAACTCGACACGATACTGCAGTTGAGGCCTAATCAGTGCAGAGTAGACCAGAAGAATTACTTCATGTGTCTTGCTTACAACACTCATAGAATCATAGACTATCAGGGTTGAAAGGGACCTCAGGAGGTCATCTAGTCCAACCCACTGCTCAAAGCAGGACCAATCCCCAATTAAATCACTCCTGCTAATACATCCCAGAATTATGTTTGCTTTTTTTGCAACAGTGTTACACGTTTGACTCATATTTAGCTTGTGATCCACTGTGATCCCCAGATCCCTTTCTGCAGTACTCCTTCTTAGGCAGTAATTTCCCATTTTGTATGTGTGCAACTGATTGTTCCTTCCTAAGTGGAGTACTTTGCATTTGCCCTTATTGAATTTCATCCTATTTACTTCTCCAGTTTGTCCAAATCATTCTGAATTTTAATCCTATCCTCCAAAGCACTTGCAACCCCTCCCAGCTTGATATCACCTGCAAACTTTATAAGTGTACTCTGTATGCCATTATCTAAATCATTGATGAAGATATTGAACAGAACCAGACCCAGAACTGATCACTGCGTGACCCCACTCGTTATGCCCTTCCAGCACGACTGTGAACCACTGATAACTACTCTTTGGGAATGGTTTCCCAACCAGTTTTGCACCCACCTTATAGTAGCTCCATCTAGGTTGCATTTTCCTAGTTTGTTTATGAGAAGGTCATGTGAGACAGTATCAAAAGCTTTAATGAAGTCCAGATATACCACGTCCTACTGCTTCTCCCCTATCCACAGGCATGTTACCCTGTCAAAGAAAGCTATCAGGTTGGTTTGATATGATTTGTTTTTGACAAATCCATGCTGACTGTTACTTATCACCTTATTATTTTCTAGATGTTTGCAAATTGATTGCTTAATTATTTGCTCCATTATCTTTCCGGGTAGAGAATTTAAGCTGACTGGTCTATAAATTCCTGGATTGTCCTTATTTCCCTTTTTATAGATTGGCACTATATTTGCCCTATTCCAGTCTTTTGGAATCTCTCCCATCTTCCATGACTTTTCAAAGATAATCGCTAATGGCTCAAATAGCTCCTTGAGTATTCTAGGATGCATTTCATCAGGCCCTGATGACTTGAAGACATCTAATTTGTCCAAGTAATTTTTAACTTGTTCTTTCCCTATTTTAGCCTCTTCTGATCCTACCTCATTTTCACTGGCATTCACTATGTTAGACGTCCGATCACCAACTTTCTTAGTGAAAACCGAAACAAATAAGTCATTAAGCACTTCTGCCATTTCCACATTTTCTGTTGTTATTTTTCCCCCCTCATTGAGTAACGGGCCTACTCTGTCCTTGGTCTTCCTCTTGCTTCAAATGTATTTGTAGAATATTTTCTTGTTACCCTTTATGTCTCTAGCTAGCTTGATCTCATTTTGTGCCTTGGCCTTTCTAATTTTGTCCCTATATACTCGTGTTATTTGTTTATATTCATCCTTTGTAATTTAACCACTTTTTGTAGGACTCTTTTTTTGATTTTTAGATCATGGAAGATCTCCTGGTTAAGCCAAGGTGGTCTCTTGACAGACTTCCTATCTTTCCTATGCAGTGGGATAGTTTGCTCTTGTGCCCTTAATAATGTCTCTTTGAAAAACTGCCAGCTCTCTTCTATTATTTTTCCCCATAGACTTGCTTCCCATGGGATTTTACCTACCAACTCCGTGAGTTTGCTAAAATCTGATTTCTTGAAATCCATTATCTTTATTGTGCTTTTCTCCCTCCTACCATTCCCTTGAGTCATGAACGCTAACATTTCATGATCACTTTCACTCAAGCTGCCTTCCACTTCCAAATTCTCAACCAGTTCATCCCTATTTGTCAAAATCAAATCTAGAACAGCCTCTCCCCTAGTAGCTTTCTCCACCTTCTGAAATAAAAAATGGTCTCCAATACATTCCAAGAACTTGTTTGAAAATCTGTGCCCTGCTGTGTTGTTTTCCCAACAGATGTCCGGGTAGCTGAAGTCCCCCAACATCACCAATTCCTGTGCTTTGGATGATTTTGTTAGCTGTTTAAAAAAGCCTCATCCACCCTCTTCTTCCTGGTTAGGTGGTCTGTAGTAGACCCCTGCCATGACATCAGCCTTGTTTTTTACCCCTTTTATCCTTACCCAGAGACTTTCAACAAGTCTGTCTCCTATTTCCATCTCAACCTCAGTCCAACTCTATACTTTTTTAATATGTAAGGCAACACCTCCTCCCTTTTTTCCCTGACTGTCCTTCCTCAGCAAGCTGTATCCTTCTCTACCAATATTCCAGTCATGTGTATTATCCCACCAAGTCTCCATGATGCCAACTATGTCATAGTTGTGTTTATTTACTAGCATTTTCAGTTCTTCCTGCTTATTCCCCATACTTCTCGCATTAGTATACAGACATCTAAGATACTGATTTGATTCCCTTCTCCCCCTGTTCTGTCTTGTCTCTCCTTTATCCCTGCTATAACAGCCCATGCTCCCCCCAAATTCTGACCCTTCTCCCAGGTCTCCATGTTCTTGACTTACCTGTGGGCTTTGGTCACCTGCCCCCTTCGAACCTAGTTTAAAGCCCTCCTCACTAGGTTAGCCGGTCTGTATCCATATGCTCTTCCCCTTTCTCGATAGGTGGATCGCATCTTTGCTTACCAGTCCTTCTTCCTGGAACAGCATCCCATGGTCAAGAGAGCCAAAGCCCTTCTGGCGACACCATCCTCGCAGCCAGGCATACACCTCCAAGATGCATGTGTCTCTGCCTGGGCCCCTAACCTTGGCTGGAAGGATCAAAGCGAACACCACTTGCACTCTGAACTCCTTCACCTATACTCCAAGAGCCCTGTAGTCACTTGTGATCTGCTGAGGGTCATACCTCGCAGTATCATTCGTGCCCACATGGATGAGTAGCATGGGGTAGTACAGAGGAGGGCTGGATGATACTCGACAATCCCTCTGTAACGTTGCGGATATGGGCCCCTGTTAGGCAGCATATCTCCTGGCATAGGTGCTGACTTTGTGGGTGCTCCGGGGCTGGAGCACCCACGGGGAAAAATTAGTCGGTGCTCTGCACCCACCGGCAGTCAACCTCCCCTCCCTCCCTGCCCCACCATCTCTTCCTACTCTCCTCCCCCCCCAAGCACGCTGCATCCCCACTTCTCCACCTACCTCCCAGTGCTTCCCCCTGGCTGCCACCAAACAGCTGTTTGGCAGCATGCTGGGAGGGAGGGGGAGGAGCGGGAATGTGGCATGCTCAGGGGAGGAGACGGGGAAGGAGTTGGAATAGGGGCAGGAAGGGGGCAGAGTTGGGGCGGGGACTTTGGGGGAAGGGGTTGGAATGAGGGCAGGGGTGGGAAGAGGTGGGGTGGGGCCAGGGGCAGAAGGGGGGGTCGAGCACCCAGGGGAAAGCGGGGAAATCAGTGCCTATGCCTCCTGGGATGCCATGTCAGGGTGACAAATGGTTGTCTCCGTCCCCCTCAGAGGAGAGTCACCAACCACCACTAACCTAAGTTTCCTCCTGGGAATGGTGGCTGTGATCCTCCCAGCCTTGGGGGTACATGGTTCCTCCTCCTCCTCCTTTGGGGGTGATTCCTTATCGCTCGTTGACAGGGCAGCATAACGGTTTTCTATCACCATTGTGGGTGGGTTGGGAGTAGGGGTGGAGCACTGCCTGCTGCCGGAAGTAACCAGCAGTCAGTGTCCTCCCTGTGACAGAGCCATATCCTCCTCCCCCGGTGGCGTGACAGCAGTCCTCTGTAGCTGGATAGTGTCCTCAGCCTTGGATGTCTCTCTTGGATGTGAATACTCTCGAGGAATTCCTCGTGGGCATGGATGATCCTCAGCCTGGACACCTCCTGTAGCTCTCCCACCTGCTTCCTGAGAGATTCCAACAGCAGGCACCTCTCACACGGGATGGTCCCCACAGCCTGGCTTTCTGTGAGTGGGAAATGCAGGCCACAGTCTCTGCAATTCCACACCAGGATCTGGGTAAAGGCATCCAGGTTGTCTTTCTGGATATAGGTGCAGGCGGAGGAGACAGGAGCAGCACTGGCGATGGGTATATTACAACTCCCTCCCAAACTCCCCTGTTTGCGGTCCCCTGTTCGCTAACTGTTCATGATAACTTGCAAGACAATCCCTAACACCCACTAAGTCTCTAATTGCAGCTGCAGTTCAGCTGATTGTAAAAGGAAGTCTAGGCTCTCTTCTCTCTCCATTTTATTTCTCTTTCCCCTCAATAGCATTAAAAAAAATTTGCATAAAGAATGTCAGGGAAGGAGCTGATAGCACAGAGCTGAGGGATGGAATAAATATTGACTGGGCCTCTTTTTCTGGGCTTTTCTCCCTCTCTAAAGGACCCCACAAAATTGTCCAACAGGACTGAAAACCCCATCCTTCTTCTTATCTCTGCCACAAACTTCTTTGCTGACCTTAGTCTGTATGTCTATGTATTTAAGAGGATCTGAGGTCCTCAGTAGTACCAACAGAAGACACTTAACCGCTCTATATCTGTTTCCCCATCTGTAAATCAGAGATAACAACACTGACCAACTTCACAGTGGCTTCCCCACACACGGTTCCTTAATGTCTGTAAAGCACTCCCATGGGATGTGCTAGGAAAGAGCGAGCTATTGTGAAATGAGAAGTTGTGCTGTGTGCTCTCAGCTCCCGTCGATGTCTGCTGAAGTTGAGGGAATTCAATACCCTGAAAACCAGATCCTCAGCGAGTTGCATGAGTGCAGCAATGAGAAGGACCTTTTTTGCTGCTGGTGAAACGGATGGCAAATCTCCGATTGATTTCAGTGGGATAGGATCAGGCCTAGAGGAGCTGCAGTGTTCATTAAAATTCGGTGACCCGAATGGCCCACAATCATCCTTCATTGCCTAATCCTGGCCCAGTGATGTTAATGGAAAAAATCCTATTGTCTTTAGTGGGCGCAGGATCAAAATTCACAAACCTCTCGTGTTTGCCCCTCAACCCTTACGTGAACGGGGACTCTGCAAACTGCTGAGAGCAATAGATTTACATGGGAGACAGTTGTTGTTTTTTCCTCCAGTGCAGAGACCAGGCAACTGCATAAGCCAAAACCCCAAATTCCATATTTTAAATGCATGCTCAAGGCCAATCTTGCTGCTTTTGGCACAAGACCCTTCTTTGCTGTTCCTACGGTCTGGAACAGCCTGCATGTATATCCTGGCCTTATTGATTAGTTCTGAAAACTGCTCTCTTCTCCCTTTGTCTGTAGGTCTTAATGTCTTTTACCTGGCTATTATATTTTATTTTAGTTTTGTAACTGTTTTATTTTGCTTCTGTAATGCATTTTGGCACCCTAAAATGCTGCCCACCATACACAATAAGGTATTTGGATTGTATTTGTACTGGATTGTAACCCCCCCCCCCCCGCCCTGCCACAAAGCATTAAGCTGAAAAGACCACCTTTAATTCACCGCTGTTAAAAACTGGTTATGTCATTTTTGGGGTTTTAAAAATCCAGCTCCCATATATTACTTCCAGTACCAGACTCTCTCTCTCTCTCCTTCTGTCTCTGTCTCTCAGTAGGGCATTTACAAGTGTTTTTTATTGGCTTCTGTCTGCTTGCAACATTTTGTTGCAAGTAGTTTAAAAAATGGTTTGTGGTCATAAACCCAACGCTGTAGTAACTCTTGCAACCCACAGTTCTCCTTCCTCTGTGTTCCCTTTAGAAAAGAAAAGCTACCCAATGTGATAAACATAAAGACTTGGTGCTATGAAATATGTTTATATTCTGCAAACATCTCTATTCTGCATGAGCCTTTTTTATTAAATAAATGTAAGAGGTCACTGATTTTCATTTATTTCATTGAAATAATGGTGAAATTATGGTATTATGCCTGTATGTGAGTGCTCCTGCCGCATGAGCTAGCTTTGATGTTGTGGGTTAGCATCTCTAGGTTGCACACTAGGGGATGTTCCAGAAAGGGTTATAATCTGACAAGTTACTACATAAATATAGCCATTTCCCCTGCATATGCCTGCTCTCTTTGTGCTAAAGAAATCAAATTTGTCCTGTCCAGTTCTGGTTCACTCAAGTAATTGGGCTTCCACCACATCTCGTGGGAGAGAATTCCATGGTCTAATCATTAGAGTGAGTTGAAAAAATCAGAATGTCCATCTTGCAGGAAATTCTGATATTTCAAAACTTGTTTTCGTCCTGAATGATGACAAAAGGTTGAAATATCTCACAATTTTTTCACAATAGGGAACATTCTCAAAATGTCTTGCTTTGGAAGTGTTGAAATGCTCCATATTTTTAATTTAAACGTTTTGTTTTCAGATTGGTGGATCTAAAACTTTCATTTTGGGTCAGTGCAACATCAATTTGTGTCCCCCTGAGCTCCTGCAGTGCCTCATGGGAGCTGTAGTTTGGTGCCTCCTTCCCCCATTCTCCTCTGTCATTGGGCTTCCCGACTGGACTACAGCTGACATGATAAACATGTAAGAACAGCCATACTGGGTCAGACCAATGGTCCATCTAGCCCAGAATCCTGACAGTGGCCAGTGCCAGCTGCTTCAGAGGGAGTGACCAGAACAGGGCAGTTTACTGAGTAATCCATCCCGCATCATCTGGTCCCCGCTTCAAGTACTCATAGGTTTAGGGACACCCAGTGCATGGGGTTGCAACGCTGACCATCGTGGCTACTAGCCATTGATGGACCTAGCCTCCATAAACTTATCTCATTCTTTTGTGAACCCCGTTATACTTGTGGTCTTCACAGCATCCCCTGGCAATGAGTTACACAGTTTGACTGTGTGTTGTGTGAAGAAATCTTTCCTTATGTTTGTTTTAAACCTGCTGCTGCTTCTTAATTTCATTGGGTGACCCTGGTTCTTGTGTATATGTGAAGCGGTAAATAACACTTCCTTATTCACTTTCTCCACACCAGTCATGATTTTATAGACCTCTGTCATACCCCCTTCAGTCATCTCTTTTCCAAGCTGAACAATCCCCGTCTTTTTAATCTCTCCTCATATAAAAGATGTTCCCTCTGCTAATCATTTTTGTTGCTCTTCTCTGTACTTTTTTCCAATTCTAATATATCGTTTTTGAGATGGGGCCACCAGAACTGCCTGTGGTATTCAAGGTGTGGGTGTACCATGGATCTATATAGTGACACTGTGATATTTTCTGTCTTGTTATCTATCCCTTTCCTAATGGTTCCTAACTTTCTGTTAGCTTTTTTTGATTGCTGCTGCACATTGAGCAGATGTTTTCAGAAAACTGTCAACAATGACTCCACGGTCTCTTTCTTGAGTGGTAACAGTTAATCTAGACCCCATCATTTTATATGTGTAGTTGGGATGATGTTTTCCAATGTGCATTACTTTGTATTCATCAGCATTGAATTTCATCTGCCATTTTTTTCCCCCCAGTCATCCAGTTTTATGAGATCCTTTTGTAACTTCTTGCAGTCTGCTTTGGACTTAACTATTCTGAGTAATTTTGAATCATCTGCACACTTTGCCATCTCTCCGTTTACCCCTTTTTCCCGATCATTGAGGAATATGTTGAACAGCATTGGTCCCAGTACCGATCTGTTGGGGACCCAGCCATTTACCTCTCTCCATTCTGAAAACTGACCATTTACTTCTACCTTTGCTTCCTGTCTTTTAATCAGTTGCTGATCCATGAGAGGACCTTCCCTCTTATCCCATGACTGCTCACTTTGCTTAACAGCCTTTGATGAGGGAAAGTTCAAATACACTATATCCACTGAATCGCCACATTTGTTGACACCCTCAAAAATTTTTACATTATGATAGTTCAACCAGAGGGGAGATCACTATTCATCCTGGGAGATGTAGTCCAGCCAGAGAGCCATAGAGGAGGATGGGGGCCCGAGGCACACTAACTTATCTCCCATGAGACATTGTGGAAGCTCAACTGGATTACTGCCAGACTGATCCAAACTGAAATGTTTAGATTTAGTTTGACAAACCAAAATATCTTCTCTTTGGGTCACACTGACCTGAAATAAAATATGTATATTTTCCCAATGAAAAATAAAAAAATAATTCATTAAAATCTAAATTTTCTTGTTGAAAATTTTGATTTAGTAGGAACTACATTTTCCACTGGTAAAAATATTTTGACAGACATTTTCTGACCAGCTCTACTAATAATCCTCCAAGGCATTAAAATCCTCCAAGACATTCAATCAAACTTTCCAGTTCCTGGATTCATCTCCTGTGGAGGCCAATAGAAGTCTTTCTGATCTCAATAGGAGTGGATCACACTCCTTAGAACTTTCATGCACCTATAGGCTATTATTCCATCTCTTCACTCATTGTTTTGCCAAATATGCACTCAGTTCTTTTACTTTTTCCACACAAATTCCCCCTTCCTTCCCAATGTATAATCATTTTTGTTGCTGTTCTTTAATTTCCCTCTAACTTGTTGATACCTTCCTGGTACAGAGGTACAGAGAACTAAACACGGTGGCCCCTGATTCTCCTCTGTACATTGGGAATAACTCTACTGAAGTCACTTCAGGTTGCTAACCTGGTGTAACTAAGATCAGAATCAGAGTCAGTCTCCTAGCTGTGATTTCATTAGTGCTGACTAGAGAGGCCCTCTATCAAATATAAAGACCATTTGCTTTTAAGATTTAATGCTTAAGAACTTGCCTGTTCAGTGAAGGGTGGAGTGACGGAGACTTCCAAGGTGTTGCTTAAATGTTTTCAGTTTACTTCATGCTAAAAAATTGATAACCTAGATCTTGAGGGGGCCTCTTGCGGAAGTAGGGGGCCTCTGCTACCTTGCATCACAAAGAGAGGTTGTGTCCATCATGAAAAGAAGTAATTCTATTCGCAGTTCATGTATGGTTTCTGACAATGTATTTAAAGAAGGTTAAATGGAGTCTTGAGTTGCCAGCATGTTTTTATCCCTTCTGATTTAATTCTTTTGGTTAGAATACAGGTGTCCTCCCAAATATTACCACCAGTCTATTGAAACATTCAGGAACAATGAATGTAGGCCATACTTACAGGATGGGGGACGGGGGAACGGGAGTGTATTCTGGGAAATAGTGTTTCTGAATAAGATTTGGGGGCTATGATGGATAGTCAGCTGAACATGAGCTCCCAGTGTGATGCTGTGGCCAAAGGAGCTAATGCGATCCTGGGAAGCATAAACAGGGGTATCTCAAGCCGTAGTAGAGAGATTATTTTACCTCTATATTTGGCACTGGCGTGACCACTGCTGGAATACTGTGTCCAGTTCTCATGCCTACAACTCAAGAAAGATGTTGATAAATTAGAAAAGGTTCAGAGAAGAGCTATGAGAATGACTAAAAGATTAGAAAACAGCCTAAAGATGACAGGTTCAAGGAGCTCACTTTATTTAGCTTAACAAAGAAAAGGTTAAGGGGTGACTTGGTTAGTCTATCAGTACCTACATGGGGAACAAATACTTAATAATGGGCTCTTTCATCTATCAGAGAAAGGTATAACACAATCCACTGGCTGGAAGTTGAAGCTAGATAAATTCAGATTGGAAATAAAGGCAAACAGTTTTACAGTGAGAGTAAGTAACCATTGGAACAACTTACCAAGGGTCATAGTGGATTCTCCATCACTGGCTATTTTTAAATCAAGATGGGATGTTTTTCTAAAAGATGTGCTCTAGGAATTATTTTGGGGAAGTTCTCTGGCCTGTGCTATACAGGAGGTCAGACTAGATGATCACAGTGGTCCCATCTGGCCTTCGAATCGATGAAACTGTAGACCATGTTCTCACGGATCTGTGCTTTTTCTCTCTCAATGATTTCCATGTGATATTATAATAGTCCATATCCTGCTTCTATTTGAAGGTCTGTGGAGTCTGCCATTGATTGTAAGAGCAAGCCCAACATGAAAATAATCTGTGTCTCTGTAGGGCAATTCATCAATGGATCTCAGCGGCCCTGTACGCACACTTTTGAATTAACCCCATGAGGTAGATAAGTGTTTCTTCCTCGAGTCTATATGTGGTTGGGAAACTGAGACCGAAAGAAGTTAAGACCCAGATTCTGAAAGTTTTCCACGAATTCTGGGTTGCCTTAAGTGTTGGTGTCTCTATCCAGCTGTATCAAGTTGGACAATCAAGTCTGAAGCACCTAAAATGAGTGAACATTTTAAAATTTGAGCCTAAATGTGCACACATTATAGTAGAAATATGTTGTCTGCCTTTGCAGGTCAGCGGCACAGCCGGAAATACAAGCCAGTATCTCTCTACTTTGGTTTTCTCATTGGTAACATAGCAATCATAATGTTCACTCGCCTTTGCAAAGCTCTGTTTGATCATTGTATGCAAAGTATTATGTAAGTGCCAAAGTACTGTATTATTACTTCAAGCATCAAAGCTCTCTTATTAGCAAGACTTCTCCATGCTCGTATTTTTCTGGGTAGAATCTTTAAACGTTGAGCTGGTCAAAGTCTTTGTTGCAAATAATTCATTGATTGGGCTAGGAGTTTATTCTATTTGTGAATTGTCCGCAAACTGATCATGATTTCTGCTTTTGTTTTTGTTTTTAATATACAATTGCATGACAAAGAGTTTTCACAAAAGAGCCTGGGGGGTTTTCACCACCGTCAGTGGTGGGAGCTCCTTTGAATGTGATTGATAGAGTTTGCCCTCAAGCTGCAAGATCGGTCACTTTAGTCACATGGTGCTCAGTACTCAAGAGGAGTTTCTTAAAGGTGCCATTGGGACATTGAATCGCTCCTGGAGTTGGGGAGGTGCATTTTAAGAAGAGAGATGTTTCAGGACATAAACAAGCCTGAGGAAATCTGAGGACAGTTTGTTTGCATTTTTCAAAGCTGAAGAGAGGCTGGAGACCTGCTTCCCATTAAATTTAATTGGGCATCCAAATTACTTAGGTGGCTTTGAAAATCTCAGCCTTTAAATCTTTTTCTTTCCTCTTTTGCACAAGAAAGAGCTTTATACTTAGCTACACACACAGGCTCCAAATTAAACAATAACTGGGTTCCTTCTTGACTGAGAGAGACAGATATAAACCAGGTTTATTCGTTATCTAGCAGATTTTGCAATCAATTTCCCCTTGTCATATTCACACCAGTAATTGTTTGCATATAACAGGAGGCCAGGTGAGCCCTTGTCACACAAATATTCTCATTTGCAAACCAAGACCTCTGTGTTCTCATAGATATAGGTGCCTAAACAGACATTCACACTAATGTCTCACAAATGTCTGTGGAAAGGCAACTGGAACGGGCCTCACCAGAGAAAACAGAAACAAGCAATTTCACAAGCAAGTTCGCAAATCATTTCCATCACTATTCATTTGGCTCCAGACCTCAGATGAGGGATCGCCCTTCTGTAAAACTTGATTGACTTCAAGGATTAGGGCCAGAATTGCCCTTGCTAAAACTCCCTCTGGATTTGCCAGGCATATAGATGTGCCATGTTGCAAATGCTTTGACCTGTGGCAAAGTGACCACCTATCCTGTATTTTAAGGGATGTCCCTTATTTGGCATGTAATGCCCCACCCGAAATGGAGCTACTGAGTAGCACTGGCTCAGATAAAATGTATGGGCCAAATCCTCAGGTCCAGCTCTTCTGCAAGGAGTGGAAGGCACAAAGATTGGTTTTATGCTTCCTCGATCCTGGGGCTGCTTGGCTGGTGCCCCTTAGAGGTCTATGATGTGCTGGCTTCTATAGCGCCAATGGGACCATGGCAGCAGCCAGTACACAGCTGGACACGCCAGCTCCTCAGCTACCAGCCCTCTTCCCCAGGGGCTGAGAGTGGGAGGAGGAGACATAGGACCTGCTACCCTAGAGGCGATTTCCAACCGGGGATTTGCCAGGGATCTGGTTAAATTGGCTCTGTGTTGTCAGAGTGGCATGTAGAAGCCGGAGTAGTGTTTTGTTTTCTTTAAATCCAGGCGGCCTCTCTAGCCTGTAGGCACGTGGGGCCTGGGTTCGCATGTCATGCTTTTCCATACACAAAAGCCAACTGGGTAGTTTCAATGTGAAACTTAGATTACGGAAGAGTCCAAGAAGAAAGAACAAAAGTAATGTCTCCATGAGAAAGGGCAGCGGGTGCACAGCCTCTGACAACAAAATAGCTGCTGTAACTACAAACAGGCAGCGCTTTTAGGAGTTTAGCAGGGAGGTGCACAGAAACAAAGGTGTCTCATTGTCCTCACTGTATCTACCACTCCTCAGATCTATGCTGTATCAGCCAACGATCAGTCGAACCCATATGGAGACGTTGTTAAGAGGGAATAAGGGGTGCTGACGTGTGGCAATTGCCGGTCCAATTTTTTCCCCAACAGCTGTTTTCATCCTGACTTTGGACGCTGTGGATGGCAGATTTCCACAGACAGAGCTGGCACAGTGCCCCCTTTTGCTTCAGCATCAGTTTTTCTTCCTTGAAATAATCCTTATTTGGACCAAGTGTAAGCTGTCATTGAAGCCCCGTTCTGCCTCTCTCAGGACGGTTATTATTTTAAAGGACACGTAATGCTCAATGTTTTTTCCCTTTGCTAGGGGGATTTTTTTTTTTTGCTGTTTCACAAACTTTGCACTGCCTCCAAATTCCCATGTGGCTTTGCACAAATGCTGTGTCTTGCCAGCCCATGCAGGTGAACCTTTAAATGTGAATTGCTTGGGAGATAAATGAGGATCAGTTGCTATATTTAATTATGCAGTCTTCTGTAATGTGTCTAGAACAGGCATTCATCTTGTGGATAGTAATTATTCTTAGCATGCCCATCTGAGCAAGATTATGCTTTGGTAATTGGTTTTGAATCCTGGATTCATTTTATTTTAGCAACCCTTTCTTTAATCCTTTCTATCAATGTTTGGGGATTGAAGGAGAGATGGGCAGGCGATTGAAACAGAGCTCAAGGTTTCTTTTATTTCCCCCCGTTAGGATGCTGTCGAGCCTGCGTGGAGAGCCTCGGGGGTGTGGGTGGCTGGCGAGTGGAGAGGATGACAAGAGCAGTTGCTATATCATTCTTTATTCACATTGCTCTTGAGCATGTCTAGCCAACATGGGGGGTGAAAATGTCAGCAGCTGATCTCTGCTAGGCTCCCACTGTTGCTAGCATTGGAAGATGGGAGAATGTCAACCAAAGCTCACTTTAGAGCCCTGGTCTTGGGAAATAGCTTGAATTCCACATATCTCTCTCCTCTGCTTTTTTTTTTCTGTCCTTTCTTTTGCTCCAGAAGGGAGTCTTATTAAATACGAATAATTCTGTATAGCAAATTAGAGGATTGGGCCAAAAGAAATCGGATGAGGTTCAACAAGGACAAGTGCAGAGGCCTGTACTTAGGACAGAAGAATCCCATGCACCGCTACAGACTAGGGACCGAATGGCTAGGCAGCAGTTCTGTAGAAAAGGACGTAGGGGTTACAGTGGACGAGAAGCTGGATATGAGTCAACAGTGTGCCCTTGTTGCCAAGAAGGCTAAGGGCATTTTGGGCCGTATAAGTAGGGGCATTGCCAGCAGATCGAGGGACATGATCGTTCCCCTCTATTCGACATTGGTGAGACCTCATCTGGAGTACTGTGTCCAGTTTTGGGCCCCACACTACAAGAAGGATGTGGAAAAATTGGAAAGCGTCCAGCGGAGGGCAACAAAAATGAGTAGGGGACTGGAACACATGACTTATGAGGAAAGACTGAGGGAACTGGGATTGTTTAGTCTGCAGAAGAGAAGAATGAGGGGGGGATCTGATAGCTGCTTTCAACTACCTGAAAGGGGGTTCCAAAGAGGATGGATCTGGACTGTTCTCAGTGGTAGCAGATGAAAGAACAAGGAGTAATGGTCTCAAGTTGCAGAGGGGGAGGTTTAGGTTGGATATTAGGAAAAACTTTTTCACTAGGAGGGTGGTGAAGCACTGGAATGTGTTACCTAGGGAGGTGTTGGAATCTCCTTCCTTTGAGGTTTTTAAGGTCAGGCTTGACAAAGCCGTGGCTGGGATGATTTAGTTGGGGATTGGTCCTGCTTTGAGCAGGGGGTTGGACTACATGACCTCCTGAGGTCCCTTCTGTCAAGGATTCGAACCCAAGACGGAACGGTTCATTGTCTGACCGGAGAGAGACAGGCAACACCAGCAAGGTCCGAACACAAAGAGTGCACACAACAATAGAGAGCAGCCCGTCTCCAAAGAGAACCAGCCAGCCTCTAAGTAAAACTCATAGGTTTTTATAGACAGTCCCATCGCATCACAGATTTATTCGTAAAGCAGCCCACCCCTCCCCTATATTAGCTAAAATCCTCTTTCTCTATATGCATGCACATTTACGCCCCTTGCTGTAGATAACTGTTAGCAAATCGTAGTGCTTCACTAACTTTTTTATCGGTATGGGTGTCAACCAGGAGACGAGGAGTTAAAACAGACATAACACAAGAGCAGGGAGTGGAAAACAGCACCTCTGTATTTCAAGGACTGTTCCCAGCACATCTGGTACAAAAATGCAGGAATGCAGGCCTCCCCTTTTTTTTCACTCTTTGTAACTTAAACAAATATTCCTTCATTCTACTTTCAGAGACTTTCCCAGCAGCCTCTCTTAGCCTGACTTTGGTTCGGTTGGCATAACTGCTTCCGGTTTAGCTTTTCTCACCTAACACTTCCAACCCCTGATATTCTATGATTTCGGCAAAGGTTAATTACTAGAAGGTCCCCTCCTCTTGTTACATGGGGAGACTGAAGTGGAGAGGCTGAGGGTGAAATTGCTGCACGGCCCTGGTGAGAGCGCCAGCCACGGACAATACCTACCTAAGCAGGAGGAGGGGAGTTCCTTCAATTGCTACAACATTGTGGGGTTTTGGGCTCAGTGTGCATGAACGGAGCCATTTGCAGGGCACAACCACCATGACCTTTATAGGACCTCCATTGCCTATGCACTGTGCTGCACGTTCTTGAGCACCATTTCCTGGCATGCCGTTTATTAACTAACTAGATACAAACAACTCTTTTGTAGAGCACTCCTGTAACAATGTGCTTCCCCCTCGCCCTTTGGTGTGGGGCCAGCTCCGCTGGTCTGCTTGGAAGGGCAAATGGGTGTAAAACCCTGTCCCCTCCCTACTCCCTCTGGGGAGTCTAGAAGCAGTAGCCGCTCTAGACTCCAGTGATCCTGGTGCTGGAGGAACTCATTCCAGCTGCTCCCATGAGATGAAGGCCTACCACTTCCACTTCCTTGTTTATTTCATGACCCTGGGCGCAATCTGGACAAGTTTCTGGGCTGAATGTGAAAAAGAACAAAGAAGAAAAATGGGAAAAAGAACAAAGAAGAAAAAACAAAACAATTATAATCTTCCAGCACAGCTGGCTCCTAGAGATCAGCAGCTCTTCCTCTCCCATCAGCTCTGGTTGTTTTCTGCTGCCTTTGTTCAGGTGACCCACTGGTCAGTGTGTGAAAGTTAAGAGCAGAGGACTAGAAGGGACCTCCCTACTCATGACCAGTTTAGTCCCATTTGTTCTTGTGCCTACGTTGTCCTTTGGCTTAAATAGCTCTTCTTCCTCCCTGGTGTTTACCCAGCTGCTGCCAGTGCTAGTGTGGTGTCATTGCTATTTATACTCGTGGAAGCTTGATGAAAACTAGGGTGAGAACATATACATGATTTGGGGAATCACAACCCTAGATTGTAGCGTAGACATAGACTGAGTCTCCTCTCAGAAAATAAGCTCTCCATTCCTCTGAACTTGTCCCCTGCTGTGCCTGATCCACAGATGGTGCGAGTCTGTTATATCTCTCAGCCTGTGAGCTCACGTTGTAAAGACTCATGTACTTACCTCTGGAGGTCCCAGGTTCAGTCTGTTGCTGGCCAGGATGGTGGCCGTCATTCTTGTCACATGATATTGCAAACATGGGCAGAGAAGATTTTTTATTTTTTCCTTGAGGCACAATATGCCCAACATGTGGCAGGGAGAAAATTGTGTTGTGCTATTGAGCCATGGTTCTTTGCCATCCATGACACGTACAAAATGGGAAATGACTGCCTAGGAAGGTGCACTGCAGAAAGGGATCTGGGGGGTCATAGTGGACCACAAGCTAAATATGAGTCAACAGTGTAACGCTGTTGCAAAAAAAGTGAACATCATTCTGCGCTGTATTAGCAGGAGTGTTGTAAGCAAGACATGAGAAGTAATTCTTCTGCTCTGATTAGTCCTCTACTGGAGAATTGTGTCCAGTTCTGGGCAACACATTTCAGGAAGGATGTGGACAAATTGGAGAGAGTCCAGAGAAGAGCAACAAAAATAATTAAGGCTCTAGAAAACATGACCTATGAGGGAAGGTTGAAGAAATTGGGTTTGTTTAGTCTGGAAAAGAGAAGACTGAGAGGGGACATGATAACTGTTTTCAAGTACATAAAAGGTTGTTACAAGGAGGAGCGAGAAAAATTGTTCTCCTTAACCTCTGAGGATAGGGCAAAAAGCAATGGGCCTAAATTGTAGCAAGGGAGGTTTAGGTTGGACATTAGGAAAAACTTCCTAACTGTCAGGTTGGTCAAGCACTGGAGCACCTAGGGAGGTTGTGGAATCTCCATCATTGGAGATTTTTAAGAGCAGGTTAGACAAACGCCTGTCAGGGATGGTCTAGAATAGATAATACTTAGCCCTGCCATGAGTGCAGGGGACTGGACTAGATGACCTCTCAAGGTCCCTTCCAGTCCTAGGATTCTATGAAAGGTTATGGCTGCCAGGCTTATATTCCATTTGCAGACAGAAATTTCATAATTCCACTCTCTGTCTCACGCACACACCAGCAACTATGTGAAGAAAAGAGCACAGAGGGAGATTAACAATTCATGCTTTCTGAGCTGCAGAGGAAAGGAAGATGCAGATCTGCCCCTGAACTTTGCTGACATGACATGGGAGGATGGTCATGAAGCCAGGAATGTAGGGGAGAGACCGTTGGCCTACTAGATAACCATAGCACAATGCAACATTGGAAGGATTGAGTTAGAAGGCATGATTTTTGCTGCCTTTGGGAGTTTTGCCATTGACAGGGTAGAGCTCAAAAGGGGGTCACATTATCTTTGACCGGGGGAGATCTATCTCATGAAACCCTCCATGTACTAGTAGCTTCTGCAGAGATGCCAAAGAGTTGAACAGGTCCTGTAGACTGAACTGGAGATGGCCCCATTCAGAACAAGGCCAAGACACGATGGTGGGATGGGGCGGGAGAGTTTTCCTACTGATGCTGCCCATGCTATATTGAGTCTGCGGGGGGGAGGCTCAGAGTAGTGAGCTGGGCAACTCTCACCAGTTCACTTCAATCTCAATTGAGTTAAATGTGCATGGCCTGTACACCGGAAGATTGGGGTGATGGTGGTGGAGGAATCCTCCCCGCCGGCTTTGGAAAGCTGTAGTAATTTCTGCATTAGCCGCACCCCTATCCCTGCACAGATATTGACCACTAAGTCCATGGGGCAGACGGGTCCCTCATGGAGCACAGATCCTCAGCACGGAGCGGTCCAGGACTCCCTGCAGTTTGCACTACCCCTGCACAGAGGAACAAAAACAGATCATTACAAAATGGTGACATGTGACATGGGGCCCCACTGAGAAGCCAGCCAAGCTCCAAGCCTCGCCTCTCTGACTAGGTGTTGCCCAACATGTGAGATGGGTTGGTGGATCTCAGCCCAGTTGCCACTCCCAAGGTGTCCCTGTCACAAAAAACCTCCAGTGCAATTGGCCCTAAGTGCCAATTATCCCTTGCTGGTAGTCTCGGCACAGAGGGTGAGGAGTGAATGGGTCTGAAACCCATTGACGAGGGGTCTTGTGGTGTGGGTTGGGGCAGCCGGGGGGGCAGCTTGTTCACCCTGTTCTATAATAGTAAGGCATGGCTGGTCTAGTGGTTAGGGTGCTATATGGAAGACCCCAGTTCAATTCCTTGTTCAGACTCCCTGGGCAAATCCTTAGCATCTATATGCCTCAGTTTCCCCATCTGTAAAACGTGGGTAGCTGCTCTTCCCTGCTTCACGGGGTAATGCGCGGCTGAGCACATTAAAGGAGCCTGAGGTGCTCAGGTAATGGGGGACTAATTTAGATAGATGTGTGTTCTGTGGGTAAATTGAGGCGTTCCTCAACCTGGTATCCAAACTCTCCTGAAAAGTTTGAAAACGATTCACCCTCTTTCAGAGAAACTCAGCCCTAAAGAGTCCATGACTTGCTTGTGGTCCTATGTATAGAAGGCAACCTGTTGGGTCCATATCTCTTATCTAGGGTGCCCACCACAGGTACAGCAAACCCCCTCTGTTGTGCTTTGGACCATGGTTCTGTCTGGGATGGAGTTGCAGGCAGTCCTTGAAGCAGAAGGAACTGGGAGAAGGATCTGATGGATTCTGGTTATAAGACTTCCAAATGGGCGATTTCACTCATTTATACTTAAGGTCAAACAAACAAAAACCCAGATCATCCCTCTGAAAAACTTCAGAAATGGTGCTGATAAATACCGAGGAAACGTTGTAACTGCCTGCGGTTTGAAGTTTACTCCATAAACTCTGACATTTTCTCTGCTCCTCAGCTGCCTATTAGAAATTAAAAAGGCAAATAGATCCCAGAGACTCTCTCCTGCAGCTGGTGGGGATTAGTTCTGCTTTCTCAGCATCTGTGCCACAATATTGACAACACTTCTCGTGGCTCAGAGCTGAGGCGGTTGTGATGGCTGCCTATACAATGGGAGAACACTCAGATCCGAGCAGCCTTTGTGTCTGTGGAAGACCCAGTGGGGAAAATCTGGGGAAGGGATGAGAGGAGAGTGGCAGTCGGAAAAATGCAGCAGCTCAGCTGGGTAGATCAAAAAGTTTGGTGGACACACGCAGGAAGGGTGGTTCAGTGGTTAGGGGGTCTGAATTCGGTTCCCTGCTTTTCCAGAGGCCTGGGTTAGTCAGGGTACAGCTACCCTTTGAGCGGGAGTGTAAATTCCACCTCAGGGAGACGTACCCACACGAGTCTGCTTGAGCTAGCGCACTAAAAAGAGAAAGGGAGCCGCAGCCGTATGAGCGACAGGATCCCATCCCAGAGGCTAGACCGGTACTCGAGGCAGAGAGCCCATCCTGCTGCTTGAGCCACTGCAGCTGCACTGCTATTTTTAGCACCTGGGCCAGATCAGAGTTAGCGTGAGTATGTCTCCTTGAACTGGAGTTTACGCCTCCAACTTCAAGTGTAGACTTATTTAAAGTCTGTTTCCGCCGCCTCTTCAGAAAAGTGCTGTGGCCATATAACACTTTGATTGTCTCTCCCCTGCCTTGCAGCTGTGTGGTGAGGCACGCTGGAGATGGTGCAGGGCTTAGATGGTAAGGGGGGGAATCTGAACAGTCAACCGCTTGGATTCTTCTACCGATTGTTTGAGTCGGAGAAATTGAGCCACAAGTCTTGTGAGAGCAGCCTTTCTTCCAGAGGGGCCAAACCCTGAGACCCTTACTCATCCCTTACTTGGGCAAAACTTCTGCTGACTTCAGTGGGAGTTCTGCCTGAGTAAACGTAACCCAGGCCTGTTTGGGGTGACACTCAGTCCCCCTCTAGTGGCGACTTAGACCATCTAGGGATTGATGAGTCTGCTACACCTTGGCTAAGAGCCATGCGGCTTTTAGCCCATGCAGTAGCGGCTCATATACTAAATTTCAAAGGTCCCAGGCTTGATCCCACCCACCGACAAATGGGGTCTGTTGGTGTTACATAAGGGATGCAGGAGTATTTTTTTCTTCCACGTGGACCCACGGATCTCAGAATCATGAAAAAATGGCAAAGTGCATTGTAAATGAAGTTCACTTCAAGATTTGGGAAAAGTGTTTGGTCAGTTATCCTTTGATCCAGATCTATTCTCTTCCCTCTAGCAGGAATTCTCATCATCCCCAGTCTGCCAGCTCAGAAACCCGGACCATGGTCTCGTGAAGAGTAGAGGGGATGATCTCTGAGAAAGGTCATACAGATGGGGGCTCAGAATAAGACATTTTGTAGGCGGAGTCTTTGTATTTTGGGGTCAGATGGGCACATTAGGCCAATCTACAGCAGAAGTCAGAGGTCAGTGATTTTGGGCTGGGAGAAATATTGGGCCATTCTGTCCCCAAAAGTCTTTGCTGTCTACACTGAAGTGTGAGGAGGAGATGAAAGAAAATGGTTTCTTGCGTGTGTCAATGTAGTGCTGGTGGAATGACTGAGTTCGTGTCCTATGCTTCCACCCTCACCTGGAGCAGCCACCTCTCAGAGAGCAAGTTCGGTCTCTTGGGCCCGTTCACTCCTTGACTTTCCTGCTGAGACGGCTCTGCCAACTACGTCGGTGTTTTCTGTCACATGGACACCCGTGAGGTGCTGTGAGGTTGGCCTTATCCAGTGTGGGTTTGTCTTCGTTGCAGCTAGCTTTGGGTCCAGCTGGCTTTGTACTCAGGCAGTTGCCCAACCTGCCCCCCATGTTACCCCCAGCTACACTGCTAGTTTTAGCACACTAGCTTGAGGGGAACGGGCACATCTGTCTGCCCAGGCTGGGAAACATGCTCCCAGGTAGAGTGTGGACATACCCTATGGCTATGACTGAGACATGCTGGCGGGAAGGGGGTGTAATATTTCACTGGACCAACTTCTGTTGGTGAGAGAGACGAGCTTTTGAGCCACACAGAGCTCTTCTTGAGGTCTAATATGCTGGGACTGACACGGCTACAACTACTCTGTTGATGTCAACTGGGACCTGGGTTAAGTTCCAGCCCCTCGTTTCCCACTGTGCACCAAAAGTCATTAGCTGGGAACAAGCTTTGGTTCACTGCTGTGCTGGACTGGATGTGAACTGTCAACCTCCAGGAGCAGTCAAATAGGCCCTGTCCCATCACTGACCCCCATTTCAACTTCATCGTACTCGCAGTGAATTGAATCCCGGCAGCAGGAGCAATCCCAAATGCGATTTCACTGGGCTCCTGGGAATCTTCAGAAAGCCCGAAAAGAACGGTGGAGCCTAGGGCTACGTGTGGGGCTGGGAAGCACCGGTTCTTCCAAGCCAGCCATCTTTTTGCTTCTGTGACTTATTCAAATGCCTTCCTGACCCCTGCAGGTGATCAGTTTGGCAAATATCCTCTAAGACCAGGGAACAGTTAATAAGAGTGCCACGGGGAGAAGGCCAGAGGCATACGCCCCCATGTGTCGTGTTGAATTCCCTGGGGGCAGCTTTTCTTAGGGTTCTGGCAGGGTTATTTATTTTCCCTCAGGCCTTTTGTCCACATGCAGCTGGACCTCTCTGATTGACTGGCTCCCACCGGTGTTAGCAGCTGTGGTGTGTGGTTGGGGAGGTGGAAGTCACTGAGAGGTGGGCCCAAGCTGTACGCAAATGTCATCCTGCTTTCGCTGCATCCCTGATGCACCAGTAGACCTAAACACAGGGCCAGATTAACTGCTTCTGGCCCTACGCGCTGTCAGTGGCGGCGGAGGTTCAGGCAGGGCAAAAAGCCTACGCTCCCTTGGGGCTTCTTCTGGGGAGGTTCTACCACGGGGAGTTCCAGTAGCTGCTGAGGAGGTTGTGATGAAATCAACCTATTCCACTCCCGGCCACACTCCCTCACAGGCCCCTCCCTCCCACCAGCGTTAACCAGTTTTGGGTCAGCACCAACCTCCATGGCCGCAGAGAGAGGTCACGACTGCTTTCTGCTGCTGCAACCTCTTCCCCTGGTGTCCCTTCCAGGTCGGTGCTTCTCCACCAAAGGCTTACACCGGGATGGATTTAGCTCACGGCATACGGAATTGTTTTAAACATCCCCTCGAGCAGTGACGTGGACGAGGCGTGGTCCAGGCTCTGTGTTTTGGATGCAATAGTTGCACCCTCAGTATTTAGCAAAGAGTGATCTTTCATTTTTATTATGATTGTGGCATCTCTCTAATTTCCGCTGCTCCACGCACTCAATCCATAATTATAAAATATGCAACTAGCCCTTGGCTTCATTATGTTTCCTGAGTGCGAGAGCAGCTCTGTGTTTTTATTAATTGAACTTTTATACAAGCTAACAGATTGCTATAAAGGAAAACAGAATTTTTCAACCAGCGCCGCTAATGGCTGAATTTCAGCAAAGGCCCCATGGTATCTGTTGAACAATAACTACCACTCCTGGGCTGCTTGCAGTTTTTAATTGAATTTCTATCCCATGGATATCATGTCGGAGCTATTCGTCTGCTTCACTAAGTCTTCTGATATGAAACAAGTTCTTCCAAGTTGTTATTGTAATACAAATGTTGCTTGATAGCTGATTTGCATTAGAAATTCGCAGCCGTGGTGGGGTTAACGCTGTGTGGGAAGCTTTACCTTGTGTATACACGAGCAAAGGAATCCTTGAAAGTGTGCCGTGCTTATCTGGACTGCTTCTTTTCCCCTCTCCGTTTTCCTGTGGAAGTGGGAAGATTGGTCTTGTTCGTGCGGCTCAGGAGAGGATAGTGCATCGAGGGTGCAGTGTGTTTGCTGAGTGTGATCTGGATGGATGGGGCGATACCGGTGACAACGGTGTGTGGTGACACATCAGGACCCTCAGACCTCAATTCACCCAGGGAGTGACTCTTGAGGGCACGTCTACATTCCAGATGATACAGCGGCACAGCTGTGGTGTTGCAGCTGTGTCACTGTAGCATCATAAAAAGAAAAGGAGGACTTGTGGCACCTTAGAGACTAACCAATTTATTTGTGCCACAAGTACTCCTTTTCTTTTTGCGGATACAGACTAACACGGCTGTTACTCTGAAACCTGTAGCATCATAATATACAGATGCTTCCTCCAATGACGGGAAGGGGTTTTCTGTCGATGTCGTCAAGCCATCTCTCTGAGAGGTGGTAGCTAGCTTAATGGAGGAATTCTTGCATAGACCTAACCGCGCCTACACTGGGGGTCAGGGTTACTTAACCACCGCCCTCAAAGTGCACATTTTTCACAGACCTGAGCGACGTAGGTCGGTCGATCTCATTTTTCAGGGTAGACCAGGCCTCAATCTGCAGTACTGAGAAAGGGTCCCTCGTTCCATGGTATCCCACCCAAGAGTTTATCCAGTGCTGGTGCAAAATCAAGAGTGTTTGTGGAAGGAGGTGGTGCGGTCTAATGGTTAGAGCAGGGCACAGGGAGTCAGGATTTCTGGCTTCTGTTCCCAGCTGGTGTAATAACACTTGCCTCTCTCCCAGGCAGATTTGGAGTCTTAAGTGAATTAATGTCTGTAAGTTGCTTTCAGCTCCTTGCTGGAAAGGGGCTCCGTCAGTGAGAGGCTGATATAGGAAATTTAACGGGGAACTTCCTCCCTTTCAGACATTTGTTTCCTGGAAACATGCAAATGTGAAATTAAAGGAGAACAGTTCACACCTTTTCCTTTGTCTGAGTGAAGTATTGGCGGGTCAGTTACCCTAGGCTGCTTGGTTGCTTTTAATACAACTCCAGGTTCTGATCCTGTGAAACAGTCAGGTGGCAAGGGAGCTGTCACCCGAGAGCCCTAGGCATGTCAGCTGTCACTATTGGTTCTGCTCTCTGATGGCAGGGCCGATGCTAATTAGACAGGATCATGGTGACTGCTGGGTTGTGTGGCTGGTGTGCAAAGCACCTTGCGCTCAGGAGGATATGGGGGGTGGTAGGAAGAGCAGCTGTTTCCTAAACATCCATGCAAACAAAAGCCCATTTGCGGTTATGTCCACAGATGGACGGGACAGCAGTTTGGAATCGATACAACTGCTCCTCAACGTTGTCTCACAGGTTGGAGAAGGAGGATGGTCTTAGGGGTGGGGCACTGGCCTGGGACTCCGGAGATTTGGGCTCATTTCCCAGGTCTGCCACAGGCTCCCTAGGCCCAGGTTGTTAAAGGTATTTAAGGCGTTGCTGTGCTCAGTGTCGCAATGCCTGATTCAGAAGTGTTGTTGCAAGGCTGACTGCAGCAACACCTGATTTAAAAGCCTAAGTCTCATTTTCCGAAGGCATTTAGGCACTTAGGAGCCTATATCCTATTGACAGTCAGTGGGATTTAGGATTAATCCCTTTTTGAAATTAAACGAAGGCTCCTAGATCAGATAGGCCTTGCGATGCTGAACACAGCAATGCTTAACTACATCTCATAATCTGGGCCTTAACCTTTCTGTGCCTCAACTCCTTACCTGTAATAAATGGGACTAATAATACTTCCTTTCCTCCACCTTCGCCTCGCTTCCTCAAGGCAGAGATGGTCTCTTATTCTGTGTTCACCCACCGCTCTGCCACCATGTCAAGGTTCCTTCCCCACTCTGAACTCTAGGGTACAGATGTGGGGACCTGCATGAAAAACCCACTAAGCTTATTCTTACCAGCTTAGGTTAAAACTTCCCCAAGGTACAAACTATTTTACCTTTTGTCCCTGGACTTTATTACTGCCACCACCAAGCGTCTAACAAATATAACAGGGAAAGAGCCTTCTTGGAAACGTCTTTCCCCCCAAAATTCCCCCAAGCACTACACCCCCTTTCCTGGGGAAGGCTTGATAAAAATCCTCACCAATTTGCATAGGTGAACACAGACCCAAACCCTTGGATCTTAAGAACAATGAAAAAGCAATCAGGTTCTTAAAAGAAGAACTTTAATTAAAGAAAAAGTAAAAGAATCACCTCTGTAAAATCAGGATGGTAAATACCTTACAGGGTAATCCGATTCAAAACATAGAGAATCCCTCTAGGCTAAACCTTAAGTTACAAAAAGACACAAAAACAGGAATATACATCCATTCAGCACACCTTATTTCATCAGCCATTTAATCAAAACAGA
Organism: Natator depressus; assembly: GCF_965152275.1. Lineage (NCBI taxonomy): Eukaryota > Metazoa > Chordata > Testudines > Cheloniidae > Natator > Natator depressus. The sequence continues at coordinate 117,578,085 of NC_134240.1, read as the reverse complement.
ATCTAACACATATCTAACTAGATTGCTTATTAGCCCTTTACAGGAGTTCTGACCTGCGATCCTGCTCTGGTCCCAGCAAAAACAACACAGAGACAGAGAAAACCCTTTGTTTCCCCCCCTCCAGCTTTGAAAGTATCTTGTCTCCTCATTGGTCATTTTGGTCAGGTGCCAGCGAGGTTATCCTTAGCTTCTTAACCCTTTACAGGTGAAAGGGTTTTTCCTCTGGCCAGGAGGGATTTAAAGGTGTTTACCCTTCCCTTTATATTTATGGCAGGCTCCGATCTCAATCAGGCCCGAGGAGGTATATTCTACACAGCCTGCAGCAGCGAGCCTCGCAGCCCAGGTCGACAGACGCGGGCTTGCAGGACTACGGATAGATCTCAAAAAATAACTGTGTACACAGCTCTCAGAAGTTGCAACTCGGGCTGGAGCTCAGGCTCTGAAGCCTAGGGCAGGGGGTGGGTTTCAGAGCCCCAGCCATGACTTTAAAGCACTGTCTACACAGCGATTTTTACAGTGCTAGCCCAAGACTGTTGACCGAGCTGGGAGGCTAGTTGCTCTGGGCTGTGTAGACATAGTCGTAGGCATTGCTGTAATACGAATGGTGAGACGCAATACTTCAGCAGGTTTTGTTCATTTTAGTGATGCGATGCCAAGAGCAGGTGCGGTCAGTGAACCCACTGTGAATTAGGGGCAAAATACTGGCATTGCTCCCACTGTGCAGATGAAGGCAGAACTCGTCTGGGTTGGAAGTTCTTACGGGCAGGGGCCTTGGCTATACAGCTCTGAACACGCTGCTGGTCTTGTACAAATACATACCAATGGTGCTAAGTTGGCTTTTAGGGGATCAGTTAAAAGTTCCCAGGACCCTGAAGTCCAACAGGTTACTTCACTTCATTAATACGGGAGCAAGTTCTTCCAGGATACTGTTTGCATCCAGCCTCCCAGACAATATGCAACTATGTTTCGGGGACTATAAATCCTGAGTATCCAGGCACAGGTACAAATTGGGTCAGGATCAAGGCGAAGCATAGCATGGGCTCTTTTTAGAAGATGCTGTAGGTATAAATTCTGCTAACAATGTCTAGACTGTCTCAGATGTACCGTAACTATTCTGCAGTGTTTTAGAATACACCCTCGTCTTGGGAAAGACCAAAGACACCTCCAGGACATTTTGCATCGATGAGTCAGGGGAATAACTCGATCCATTTGATGCATGAAGCTGCAGCAATATGAGCTAACCCAGTAGCTCAATGAAATATTCCAACAGAATAAGATGCTGCAGGGAGCTCTCTTCTCTTTTGCTTTCTATTCTGGTGTCTGCATCTGAGACTGTTTACCTGTGATGGTCAGGGGGAAATCATAGCCCAGTGATCCTTGCCTGCTCTGATGGCTTTTAGTCCCTCCCCATCAATGAGATATGCAGGTAGTCTTTAAGAGCATGTTAAGAAATCACTTTGGGGGACTGTTTGGAAGCCACATTATGGAGAACTCTGCCTCTTTATCTTCCCTGTAAGGTTGCAACATGGATATTAGGCAGTGACAGCAATTATTGATGGTGTCATTAAGGTTGAGATCCCATTTCCAGCAATCCATTTTTTTTTTTTTTGGCTGCAGGGATGCCGATAAGTGGTGGCACAATGGGATTACAAAAGCAACATGTTTATCGTTTGCCCTCATGCGCAGGGGGAAGGGAGATTAATACGTGAAATACCTGAAAATACCATGCGCTCGCGTTATTAATGTGTAATCACTGCAAAAGAATGACTTGTCATGAAAACCCATCATTATTTATTTGCTCCATCTTCAACGTCAGTTATGCAGTAAAACCCAAGAGAAGAAAAAACTTTTTCAGATAACACTCTCTAGCACGCATTTAGCGTGCGCTTAAGAAGACAGCTGTTATTTCACCACGCTGATTAGTACAAACACGTTGTTTGAAGTTTAGCAGCTGTGTAATAGACATGTAAACATTTTGTAATATCTTTTCTCCTTTCTCTTTGTCTGTACACACAGCAGTTCAATCGCAATATCTATTTTATTGATCAATAATTGTAGCTCATTAATATGCAAGTGCCCCTTGATGTCTGAATCTCGCACCTCTGGGAGAGGGACCTTTTTAAAGCATTCCTGGGAAAGATGCTTTTGATTGCATGGAGCTCTAGTTTGTGATAGGAAGGCTGATATTTGATTGACCTGGTGGAAAATTTAACTTAGTGATTAAAATCAGCCACAGAGACAAAATCCAGAGGGGCTGGAGGTGGAGGGTGAAGTGGAACCATCGGATAAAAGCTGAGAAGTCACACTGTCAATACTGTTAACAGACTCTCTACGATTTTCATGGGTTGGAGCCTCAGCTGGTCTAAGTTAATGGAGCTCTTTTGTGGCATCGATTTACACAAGCTGAAGATCTAGCCTGGTGACCAAAACTGCTTGTGCTTTGTTTGCTTTTCCTGAATAATTGGAGCTAAAGTGACTTTAGTACTCGACTGGCAGCCTTGAAGACCTCGGTTATTCCACCAAACTGGCCCAAAGGTAGCAGCAGCCGTGTAAGCTTTCTCCGTGGAGCCCATCAGGATTCCTCCACCTGGACCTCTCCGCCAGCGTTCTTGAGGACGTGAATGGTGTTATTCGTGGCTCATTCAGTTGTGGGCTTCTCTGAAGAGGCTGACAATACAGCTCAGGGCTGTGCTGGCTATTGTGATGTGGCTACATGGCCACACAGCGCTGGACTGAGACGGATGCTTTGTCTTGTGAAAGCCACTGGACAGCTGTCAGGCAAAAATAAATGACCCGCGACCTGAAGAAATGCCATACGTTGCTCAAGGAAGCAACTGAAATCTTTCCTCACTGGGGTGCAGGCTGGAAAAAGGACACCGCCGTTTCTGAAGACAAGACTTCGGCTCTGAGAAGCGACCTCGGGGTGATAGCTGGTGGCAAATTAGACCAGTTTGCAGTGTCATCTGGGAGCCATAAAAGGACCAGTGCAATTGTGGGCCTCTCTGTGAAGCTATACAGAAACACAGCTGTCACCGTGTTACCAGCAAGGGGAGGGGAGGCTCACTGCAGTTTGACTGCTTTCTTGGGGAAGAACCCCTGTGGGAGGGGAGCGGTGCCTGCCCTTCATTTAGGGTAAATACGCCTGCTGGTGCAGTTACCCTGCTAGTTCAGGGCGGTTAAGTCTGCTTCCTGGAGTACGGTGTGTGAACGAGCCACGGGCAGTGCATAACGAACAGAACACTGGTTTAAAGGGCCAGTATGCAGGGATCCTCACCCTCTGGGTGCCCACGCAGCTGCCCTGCAGCCACTGTTCCAGCCACCAAGAAAGAGGAACAAGCGTTGCCTGTTGCACCCTCTCCCCCATCATTTGTGGCCCAGTGGATCTACTGTGTGCATGGACCCATTGGGCAGCCCTCATTTCCCCTCCCGCTCCACGTCGAGCCATGGAAACCCAACGCTCTCTCTCTAGGTGGTCTATATTGCGTTGACCTCCCTGTACATCATTTTTCCCTACTACATCCACTGAGTGGGGGTGGGATTGGGCTGAGAAAGTTCCCCTGTCTTGTGCTCATCCTCTTACCTTTGATTAGTAACACCTCCTTGGACCCATCTCTACGTAGGTTCCTTAGAAGGCATTCCAGTGTGCAATTCCTTCCCTCTCCTTGCATATCTGCCCTTCTTTTTCTCCCCGTTTCTCAACCCAGCCCCCGGGTTGAACACATGAAAAGCAAGGCATCCTGCTGCACCATGCCTTGGACTGGCTGACAGAGAGGGCGCCAGGCTCATCTACTTGCACTGCAATCCAGCCTGAAGAAGAAGAAGAAGAAGGAAAATTCATTCCCTGCATTTGAAAGCTAACTTAAAAACGAGACTCATGCCTTCTGGTAAGGCAGGTAAAGAGGAGGGGGGAGGGATAGCTCAGTGGTTTGAGCATTGGCCTGCTAAACTCAGGGTTGTGAGCTCAATCCTTGAGGGGGCCATTTAGGAATCTAGGGCAACAATTGGGGATTGGTCCTGCTTTGAGCAGGGGGTTGGACTAGATGACCTCCTGAGGTCCCTTCCAACCCTGATATTCTATGATCCTATGAGCAGAAGGAAATGGATGAGCTGCCACTTTTTTCCTAATGAATCACAGGCCATTGCATCCCGCTTGCAAGGGGACAGTCAGTCAACCTCCTGATGCAGGCACTACTCCATGGTTCTTAATGGCACCTTGTGGGAGTGTAGCAAAACGCTTCATACAGTCTCATTGTCTTGATTGCTTACGATGGACTGGGCTGGACTGGGTAAATTAAATTCCTTCTTTTTCATGCAGAGTAAAATCAGTGGGGGAACTTGACTTGTCTCGGTGTTAAACCTGTCAAGAGGCTGTGACCGAATCATGCTGGGTTGAAATAAGATTAAACCGCTATTTCAGGAAAGGTACTAATTCTTAAACTTGCTCTCCAGTGAGGGTGCTGCCAGAACCAAATGACACTATTAATTATTCTATTTCAATAGCACCTAGATGTCCCAAGTGAGATTAATCTAGATGCTGTACACACTCCTAGTAGGAGAGTCCCTCCACCAAAAACCTTACAGTCTAAAGAGACCACGTAGACAAACGCTCGACTCGTGCAAAGATTCTCAGGTTTTATGATTGGAAAAGACTATTACAATCATGTAGTCTGACCTCCAACATAAAAGCGGTGAGAGAATCTCCCCTAGGGATTCCTGTCCATACCTTGGGATTGAGCTAGAGTCCCGAGTAGTCTTGTTGGCCTGAATGGTACTACTCACATGCTGAAAATTAAGCACAGGCGTAAATCCTTGCAGCACTGGGGCTAAAGGGTTGGAGATGTGGCGAATGATTACATCCATTGTACAGGAGGGGAATTGAGGCATAAAGTAGATTAAGGGATTTGCCAGACGTCACACAGGAAGTCTGCAGCAAAGCCAGGGATTTAACCCAGATCACTGGGTCCCGTGTTTTAAATACAAGACCATTCCTTTAATCCTCCCCATCCCCACGTTGAGGAAGGTTCCTTTTACAGATGGGTAAATTGAGGCATGGAATAACCAAATAAGTAGTTCAAGATCACAAATGGAGTCAGTGGCAGAGTTAGGAAGAATACCCTTATAGTCTGGATCACAGTCAACCTGTTCCAACCACTGTCCCTACCCTGTCCTTCCCTAAAGAAGAGGTAAATATGGACACTATGTGCTTCTCACAGGTATTCATCTTTGCAAACTCCATTTAGGATTACACATTCATAGATTCATACCATTTCCAGAAGGGACCATTGTGATCATCTAGTCTGACCTCCTCTATGACAAAAGCCATAGAATTTCCAAAATAATTCCTCCAGCAGATCTTTTCAAAAAACATCCAATCTTGATTTTAAATGGTCAGTGATGGAGAATCCACCATGACCTCTGGTAAATTGTTCCAATGATTAATTACACTCACTCTAAAAAATTACACCTTATTTCTAGTCTAAATCTGTCTAGCTTCAGCTTTCAGCCATTGGATCGTGTTAGACTTTTGTCAGCAAGATTGAAGAGCCCATTATTAAATATTTGTTTCCCAAATAGATACCTATAGACTGTATTCAAGTAACCCATTTACCTTCGCTTTGTTAGACTCAAAGAGCTCAGTCTATTTAGCTTATCACTATACATCACATTTTCTAATCCTTTAATCATTCTTGTGACTCTTCTGTGACTTTTCTCTTGTTCAATTTGTCAACATCCTTCTTGAATTGTGGACACCAGAACGGGATACAGGATTCCAGCAGCGGTCGCACCAGTGCCAAATACAGAGGTAAAATAACCTCTCTACTCCTACTTGAGATTCCCCTATTATTAAAGGATCACATTAGCCTTTTTAGCCACAGCACCACACTGGGAGCTCATCTTCAGACGATTATCCATCACGCCCCACCAAATCTTTTTCAGAATCATAGTGTCCTCCATTGTGTAAGTATACCCTACATTCTTTCTTCCTAGATTTACAGTTAGCCGTATTACCACACATATTCTTTGCTTGATTCCAGCTTACCAAGCAGTCCAGATAGCTATGAATCAGTGACCTGTGCTCTTCATTATTTACCACTCCCCCAATTTTTGTGTCATCTGCAAACTTCATCAGTGATGACTTTGTTTTTTCCAGCTCATTGATAAATAGCATAAGGCTAAGAACAGATCCCTGTGGACCCCACTAGAAACCCACCTGTAATGATGATTCCCCACTGACAGTTAAATTCTGAGACCTATCAGTTAGCCACCTTTTAACCCGTTTAAGGTGTGCTGTGTTAATTTTATATTTTTCTAGTTTTTTAATCAAAATGTCTTCCGATACCAAGTCAAATGCCTTACAGAAGTTTAAGTATATTACATCAACACGATGACCTCTATCAACCAAACTTGCCATAACATCAAAAAAGATATTGAGTTAGTTTGATAGGATCTATTTTCCATAAACCCATATTGACTGGCATTGATTATAGTACACTCCTTTAATTATTTATTAATCCAGTCCCAGATTAGTTACTCCATTATCTTACCTGGGATCTATGTCAGACTGACAGGCCTATAAGTCACCCCGTTTACTCTTTTTAAATATTGGCACAACATTAGCTTTCTTCCGGTCTTCTGGAACTTCCGTGTTCCAAGACTTATTGAAAATCACCATTAATGGTACAGTGAGCTCCATAGCCTACGCTTTTAAAACTTTTGGATGCAGGTTATCTAAACCTGCTCATTTCATTTCTAATTCTAATAGCTTCTGTTTAACATCCTCCTGAGCTGAAATGGAAAAAAAAATTATCATATGATATTACTACATCATCTGTTTTTTCCCAGATACAGAACAGAAATATTTATTAAACGTTTCTACCTTTTCTGCATTATTACTGATAATGCTACAGTTTCCATCTAGTAATGGAATCTTTTTGTTCCTAATATACTTTAAAAAAATCTTCTTTTCCTTACCTCTGCTGGACATAGATTTTCCCTGTGTCCCTTTGCTTCACTTATCAGTTTTCTTCAATCACTAGCTTTTGATGTATGGATATTACTACCAACATCCCTTTTCTTCCATTTAATTAATTACTTAATTAATTTTTTATAGCTGCCTTCACTTCCCCTCTAAACCAGGTCAGGGTTGTTTTTTTTTAACCAATATGGCCTTTTTCCTCAGTTGTGGGATTGTGCCTGTTCCCTGGCGTTGGTGATCTGTAGCAGACCCCAACTAATATCCCATCTTGCACTTTATCTGTTAGGACATGGATCTGTAAGCATTCCAGATCACTTTCTTCTGAATTGTCTGAGGCTCAGAAAGAGGTAATTTTTGACATAGAGTGCCACCTCTTTTACCCACTTGAGCCTTCTTAAATGGGTTATAACCATTGATTTTAAAATTCCAGTCACAGGAATCATGTCGTCCCAGGTTTCAGTAATACCAACTCGATCAAATTCATGCTCATAATGAGCAATTTCAACTCCTCTTGTTTTTTACCCACGCTCCTAGAATTGTGTATAGGCAGTTAAAGAATTTCTTCTTTTCATGTCCTTTGGTTCCTTGATTAATTTTGTTCTTGGCATCTCAGTTTTGTGCTGAGTGCTCATATCTTCCCTCTTTTTTCCTCCCCTTGTGTTATTAGTTTAACCCCCTCCTGACTATTCTAACCAGTCTGTCCCCAAGAAGATTGATCCTGCTTCTGCTGAGCTCGGGCATGACTAAGAAGAGGAATTGTTTGTAGTTACACTAGCTAGCCTAAAAAAATCCCGGGTTATCGGTCCTCATGCTTCAGAGAGTGACAGGGAGTCATTTCTCCCCATAGTGCAGCATTGTCGTTAATTGAATTCTGGGAGTTTTAAACCATCCCCTCCGGTACCCAGGATTGACCACTGCTGGAGACAGGATATCAGGCTGTTCCTGTCTAGCATTTCCTGTCCTGGTGCTACTAAGCCTCGGCTTCCCTCCCTAATGAGCAGGGAAAGGCTCTTACATATCCTTATGTGCCTCTTGTGATTCCTTCATTACAATGACAAGTCTCCAGCTGTCTCCTTGGGGACCCTCCTGAGCCTGATTGACTTTTCAAGCTGTTCCCACTTATTGATCTTCTGTCTGGGGAAAAAAAATCCAACAAGTTTATTCTCCCGGACGAGGCATTTTGTGTTAGATGAGTCTCCGAGTGCTGTGCGTGAAAGATGACAGGGAAAGCTTTACAGGAGGGAAATTCATTCTGAGATAGCTCTGCCTCAAGCTCCCATGGTGGGGTAGATAGACACACTGGGCCCCAAGCTTCCATGACAGGATAAATGGACACATGCTCTTCAACAGTAATTGCAACTGGTGACTCTGAGGGATTCAGAGATGGGCCAATTTTATACATATGTTTTTTCGTACCAAGACAGGTCTTTTGCCAGAGACTCTGTTTCACTGGGAAAACATTGTGTGAAAAATTTATGAATTGCACCCTGCTTGGGGCTACACTGGCCTGGGATGCATCTATGGGTGTTCACAGCTCCAGATTCAAAAGTTGGGCCTCCCTCTTCACTTGTAGGCTTAAACTTCTGCAAAGTGTTATATGTGTTTCAGAACGTTCACAAAGTCCGGACAGTCCCTTGTGAATGTAGGACTCTCTGCAAACTCGTGTTGCCCCAGGGTGTAATGGGACAGAAACTCTGCTGGCGTAAATTGCAATAGCTTCACTGGTGCCATTCCCTTGAATTCGGTGGAGCTACTCTGACTTAAATCAACTGGCGATCTGGGTCTTTATTGTTTGTTGTATTACAGTGGCACATAGAGGCCCCAACTGAGATCAGGGCCTAGTTGTGCTAGGAGATATACATAAATGGAGTAAAAGAGGGTCCCTGCCCCAGAAAGCTAATAATCTAAACAGATAAAATAGTCGAAGGAAGGATTATGATCCCCATTTTATAGATGGGGAACTGAGGTACAGAGAGATGAAGAGACTTGCCCAAAGTCTGTGATACGTATGTCCGTGTCAGTTTGCTGATCAGCATCAAAAACTTGGGTGACAGAATACCTCACCCTCCTCTCATCCTGGGACCTAACCTCATCTAATGCCAGGTATTTCTAATGTTCCTGTCTCCATGGTATTGAGATCAGCAGAGGGAGCTCAACACCACCTAGAAGAAACTCAGGTCCAAGTTGTATGCCCAGTGAGCCACAGTCACATGGTACAAGTCCCTAGCTTCCTCCTCACCAAAGCTACTTCAGCAGTGGAAGTAATTGACACCCATTAGCAGCCTCTGCAGGGAAGCCAAAGTTTGAATGAACTATCTTCTCTAGCTGGTGATCTCTCTAGGTCTGTAGCACATTGTCAGGGCAGCTTGCACTGCTGTTGCTTGGACTCTACCTGTCCTGGGGATAAATGGAGATGTCTAGCTTCTAGGGTGGTGACTGAATCATGTTTCACCAGCACTAAATTTCCTTATCTGGCAATTTCTCAGCTCTGAACCTCCAGAATGCCTGAGGTTGTGCCTATCGCTATGCCCCTGTCCCTCCTTTCTCAGCCCCACTTTCAGGGAGTTTGGATTTAGATACCCTTTATCTGATGGTCTTTCATTGGTACTACAATGGAGTCTCCTTCCATGACCATATTTAAAGGAATTCTCTCACGCCAAAATATTTCAGATTTAAATGATAAATTAGCTAAGGGAATCGTTAGAGCAGCATTTTCAAAAATACAGTAGTAATAAAAAGAGGGAAAAAAAGCCCTTGGAGGGACAATGCTTCTAATTAATTACCTAATTAATATCTGATTAATTAATAGAGGGTTGTCATGAAAGTTTCCTTTTATGCTGCAGGATTATTCAATTATAAAGCATCCTCTAGAACAAATATCCTTAGTGTGCCATCATGTCACTTATGTGCTGAAATCAATAGTGTGTTTGGAATCAAATCACTAATGCTGTCTTCCCAAGGATGCATAACACATGCCCTCAAAAATTAAAACACATCTGAATTGCAAGGAGCATAAACATATCAAACTTTTAAAACCAAATAGACAGGGAGTGAGTAATGATGAACTGTCGTCGTTCATATCTGAGTAATAATATTGGCCAGAAGAAACGGAGGAAAGGATCCTACCATAATAGCAATAGGATTTGGAACTTCCTAACTCTAGGTCTTTGGTTCAAATGCCCCATGCCACCGGTCTATAGAGAATGACAGTCATTACCATCCAGCAGCGTTTCTGTGGCTAGTGGGAAATGTGCGGATGTCTCCGGTGTTGTCTGAGTGAGAATTTGCACTGATTACAGCCATCAGGGGATGGATCACTTGACGATTATCTGTTCTGTTCATTCGCTCTGAAGCACCTGGCACAGGCCACTGTTGGAAGACAGGATACTGGGCTAGATGGACCATTGGTCTGACCCAGTCTGGCTGTTCTTATCCATGGGGCTGCACAGGCTCAAAGCCCCAGTGTAGTCAGAGCAGACCGCCGGAAGAGAGCACAGCTGCAGCATGCAGAAGTTTCAGGGAAGGTGTAAGCTCCACTGATGCATGGGGCAGCCTTGCACGGCCACACTAGGGATTTGCAGCTGGTCACCAATGGCTGCCATGGGGCAAATGCCCAGTGAGGATAAGGTCTCAGTCCAACTCCTAATCGAGCAGCCTCTCTATGCCAAATGTGCTACCCAGCAGGCTCAGCAGAGAAGCCAAAGCCAAATCTCTTTTGCCCTAACATTGGGCCCCGGGTTGCTCTTACTACATTCAAAAACCAGTTGGAGAACACTTCAATCTCTTTGGTCACTCGATTACAGACCTAAAAGTGGCAATTCTTCAACGAAAAAACTTCAAAAACAGACTCCAACTGAATTGGAATTAATTTGCAAACTGGATACAATTAACTTAGGCTTGAATAAAGACTGGGAGTGGATGTGTCATCACACAAAGTAAAACTATTTCCCCATGTTTATTTCCCCCCCTCCACCCTCCACTGTTCCTCACACGTTCTTGTCAACTGCTGGAAATGGCCCACCTTGATTATCACTACAAAATGTTTCCCCCCCCCCCCCCGCTCTCCTGCTGATAATAGCTCACCTTACCTGATCACTCTTGTTACAGTGTGTCTAGTAACACCCATTGTTTCATGTTCTTTGTGTATATAAAATCTCCCCACTGTAGTTTCCACTGCATGCATCTGATGAAGTGAGCTGTAGTTCACGAAAACTTATGCTCAAATAAATTTGTTAGTCTCTAAGGTGCCACAAGTCCTCCTTTTCTTTTTACGGATACAGACTAACACGGCTACTACTCTGAAATCTTACTACTCTGATTGTCCATTGGGAGAACAGTGAGGGAAGCTAGCACTGCCCCTGTCCTTGTCCGAAATGCTCTAGTTTCCTACTCGGCTGTGTTGGAGTGTGAGCCTCAGATTTTCTTCTCATATTTCCTCCTCTTCTGCTCCCCTTCACTCTTGAGGAAATTTCTTTCTCTCCTCAGCATCGGTTCTCTGTCCTCATCTCTGTGAACATATCAAGGTGACAAATTTATTTCATCCCTTTGTGGTGCCTACCTTCCCAGTGATACACTTCCTTTGCCTTTGTCTCTTCAAAACCCCATTGTCTCCGTCTTTTCATTATTCCTGCCGCTCATGCACTGAGCCATTTCCATGGTGGTTGCCATGAACTTCTGTGCACTCTACCTTCCATTCCCCACCTCCAGCTTTTCTTCCAGTTTGTTTTACACGCTCAGATCAATTCAGTTTTATAACCTGGCAGATTCTCTCGCTCTTTACTGCACAATGCAGGGAAAATAAGTTGCTCTCTCTTTAGTAGCCATCTTGGCTGGAGGTCTTTTTCCTGGGGCATACTGATTTTTTCCCCCTCCTGGTGAATCCATTCAGGCCTTTTGTAGGGGCGGAAGTTCAAAGGAGCTTAGAACCCAGGCTATCTCATATGTAAAGCCAGCATACTCTGAATGGAGAGGCAATGTGGCCTAGTGGATATGGTGATGGACTGTGGCTCTGGAGACCTTAGTTCTAATCCAAATTCTGTCACTAACTTGTTTTGTGATGCTAGGAGAATCACTTCACTTCTGTCTGCCTCTGTTTACACTGTAAACTCTTTGGAGGTAAGGACAATCTATCAGCATGTGTGCGTACAGCGCCTAGCACAATGGAGTCCTGATTTCAACTGTGGCCTCTGGGTGCTACTCTAATAACAATAATGCAGTGGGATCATCTTTATCTCTTGCATTCAAGCACACTTCCAGCACATTGCTTGGAATGGAGACTAATTTTAAGTGTAACATCTTTACCTACATTAGAGCATCAGTAAATTCCAAGAAAGGACGATCTTGTGTTAACACTCAGCGCTGGGAGTCAGGGGACCTGAGTTTCTATGCCTCACTTTACCACAGCGCAACCTTGGGTAAGTCACTTAGGGCCAGATTTTTAAAGGCATTTACACACCTACAGATGAAGAAAGATGCTTAACCTGCATTGAGATCAATGGGAGTTACATACCGAGGCATTTTTAAAAACCTCACAAGGCACTCATCTTTCACCTTAGGCTCCTAAGTAGCTTTTAAAATCCAGCCCTTAATCTTTCTGTGCCTCAGTTTCCCCAGCTGTAAAATGGGTGTATAATATCACCTACCTCTCAGGGGTGGCATGAGGCTTAATTAATTTATGTTTGTAGAGTGGATTCATAAACTTGGATGGGAAGGGCATGTATTTATTTTCATGACTTTATTTTCTCAAAGTAGCACATGGAGGACATCAGGGAAATACCTTCATACAAAATTCTACCAAAAAGATCACTTGGGAAGCTGTCACCACTTTGTTTCTATGGACCTCTCTGACATCCCCATCTCTTCTCTGTAGACCGTAGGTGGCACAGAGATAAACCTGAGTGGAATGGAGAGAAAATGTCTCCTCTAGCTCCTGCTTTGGTCACAACCAGTGAACAGCATCATACTCTTAGGAAGAGTAGAGTGTCACCTGTATTCTTTGCTGCCTCTGGCTCGGGTCGTTTTCCAGATAATGGCCTACTGCAGATGAATGAAAGCATTGAGATATTCTTCTGGCAGGATATACACAGACTCCAGGAGGTCACGATTTTCTCTTAAGCATCAGCAACAGCTTCTGTAAAAGTTAAACCACCTTACTACTGGGGCCACGCTGAAGCTTCATAGCTCAGATCCAGCTCAGGATTCAAACTTTCCTCAAGATCTGATGTGTTTAGAGCTGGACTTTCAGTTCATGCCCATCTCTGCTTCAGATGGGACATGGGAAATGTTGCAGTTCCTTTTCTGGGACAAAGCTGAGCACAGCTTCTGAGCCACTTACAGAGGGTGGGTCCAAAGCCATTCAGGCAGCCCATTGCTGAGGGACGTTCTGAATAATCACATCCAGAGGGTCCCCTATTTTCCCAGAGGACAAGAAGACACAGGGTGGTACAAGCGACACTGCTCAACCCTGGCCTGTAGAGACCACTTCTCAGCAAAAGCAACAAGGGGTCCTTGTGCCACTTTAGAGACTAACAAATGTATTTGGGCATAAGCTTTTGTGGGCTAAAACTCACTTCATCAGATGCATGGAGTGGAAAATACAGTAGCAGGTATATAAACACAGTACATGAAAAGATGGGAGTTGCCTTACCAAGTGGGGGGTCAGTGCTAACGAGACAATTCAATTAACAGTAGAATACCAAGGGAGGAAAAAAATCACTTTTGTAGTGGTAGTGAGGGTGGCCCATTTCAAACAGTTGACAAGAAGGTGTGAGTAACAGTAGGGGGAAATTAGTTTTTGTAATGACCCATCCACTCCCTGTCTCTATTCAGACCTAATTTGATGGTGTCCAGTTTTCAAATTAATTCCAGTTCTGCAGTTTCTCATTGGAGTCTGTTTTTGAAGTTTTTTGTTGTTGAAGAATTGCCACTTTTAAGTCTGTTATTGAGCGACCAGGGAGATTGAAGTGTTCTCCTACTGGTTTTTGAATGTTATAATTTCTGATGTCATATTTGTGTCCATTTATTCTTTTGCATAGAGACTATCCGGTTTGGCCAATAAATTTGTTAGTCTCTAAGGTGCCACAAGGACTCATTGTTTTTGCTGATACAGACTAACACAGCTACCATTCTGAAACTTCTCAGGGTCAGACTCCTTGCCAATTTGATCAAACTAAGGTTGCCAATTAGTGCCCACTGTGATGTGGACAGTTGTCAAATGGGATCAAAATTGTGACCACAGAGACCTGTTGTATTAATTTAGAGGAAATAAATGGGCTACAGGTGTTAACATACCACTGTCACTGTCCAGCATTAACACTCTGCACTAGCCCGAAGCCCCCTCCCATACCCCTCATCCCTGGCCCCACCCCAGAGCCTGCACCCCCAGCCAGAGCCCTCACCCTCCTGCACCCCAACCCTCTGCCCTTGCCCTGAGCCCCCTCTCTCACCCCAAACCCCTCATCTCTGGCCTCACCCCGGAGCCCACATCCCAGCCAGAGCCCTCACCCCCCGGTGCCCCTGCCCACATTCTGAACCTCTTGGCCCCACCCCCATCACACATCATTGGTGCACATAACAAAATTCATTCCGCACATGGATGTAAAAAATTAGAGGGAACATTGTTAAAGTCCAGTCTTATTAGGAAAAGCCCCCTTGTTTGATGGTCTCTTAGATGGTACCAAAGACGGTAATAACTGTCTTTCCAGATGGAGTCTGGGACTCATGTGGAGCCGGTGGGATGGTGAGGGGTGAGGTTATCTGGGTTTCTCTCTCTGCCCCATTCTCGTCAGGTCACCTCTAAGCATCAGGATAATACAGTTGAGTTTGCAGTTCAGGTAAATTCATCGGCCTAGTTGTCACAACCAACCCCGAAGAACCATCAAACAGAACAAATTTTGGTCACTGCTAGCTTGTGGTAGGGCTTTAATCATTAGCCTCGTGGTAGAAGGCTCTGTAACCTATTGCCAATCCCATGAGCCATCTAGTCTCCTTGCAAAGATACAGACTGAAGGAGCACAGAGGATACCTTTGCTGTCAAAAAAACCCCCAGAACAAAACAAAAACCCAATGCTCCCAGACGGCTCATATCTTCTTCAGTTTGAACTGTGAATCATAATGACTAATACACAATGACAGCCAGTTTTGCCTTACCGATCTCCGCTGCACTGTATAAATTGAAGCTTAGCAGCAGAGGTCATCTTCAAGTCTTGCAAACCTTTGGTGATTGAAGCTGTCATTAAGGGAAAAAAAATTGCTTTGGTATCATGAACCAGTTGCTTGGGAGGAACTTTTGCAGGGTTTTGGTTGGAGATTATGCACATTAAAGTGGAAAATTTTAAATCAATGGCATTGAGGACAAATAAGAGCTCACCAAAAGACTTAAAGGTGACCTGTTTGGTTTTTGACATTAGAAATTCAGGTCTTGTCCACCCTGGAAAGTATTGTGAGAACTGGTAGAATTGTGATATCTGAGATACCAAGGAAGTGAAACCGGATGAATCGAGAGGGAAATGGGTTTTATTCAGACAGTTAGACTCACTGATTTTTTTTCCAAATAACACCTATTTAGCTAAAATGCTTTGGGGGAAAGCTCTCCCTGCTAAGGAGTTGGCTCCATGTACCTGCTGCAGCTAAGGGCTGAAAAAGCTCCCATTACACACGACTGGGTCATCCAAGAAGTCATCCAACAGAAGGAGGAGAGGCAACATGTGGCATCCTTGATATTTTGAAGTGGGAAAAAGAACTCCCAGGTCCCCATGGGTGCGGGGGATTCATAGGTTCCAAGGCCATAAGGGACCATTGGAATCATCTAGTCTGACTTCCTGTCAGGCCATAGAACTTCCCCAAGATAATTCCTAGAGCAGATCTTTTGGAAAACCACCCAATCTTGATTTTAAAATGTCAGTGATGGAGAATCCACCACAGCCCTTGGTAAACTGTTCCAATAGTTAATTACTCTTGCTGTTAAAAATTTACGCCTTATTTCCAGTCTGAAATTGTCTAGCTTCAACTTCCAGCCAATGGATCGTGTTTATATTTTTCCACTAGACTGAAGAGCCCGTTATTAAATATGTGTTCCCCTTGTAGATACTGGTAGACTGTGCCCTCTCTTTGTTAAGGTAAATAGATTGAGCTCTTTGAATCTAGGACAGTAAGACATGTTTTCTAATGCTTTAATCATTCTTGTGGTTCTTCTCTGACCTCTCCAATTTATCAACATCTTTCTTGAATTGTGGGCATCAGAACTGGACACAGGATTCCAGCAGCGGTCAAATGAGTGCCAAATACAGAGGTAAAATAACCTCTCTTCTCATACTTGAGATTCCCCTGTTTGGTCATCCTAGGATGGCATTAACTCTTCTGGCCACATTGGGAGCTCATGTTCAGCTGATAATCCACCACAACCCCAAATCTTTTTCAGAGTCATTGCTTCCCAGGATAGAGTCCTCCATCCCATAAGTATGGCCTGCATTCTTTATTCCTAGATGTATAAATTTACAATTAGCTGTATTAAAAGGGTTTGCTTGTGCCCAGTTTACCTAGCGATCCAGACTGCCCTGAGTCAGTGATATGTTCTCTTGATTATTTACCACTCCCCTAATTTGTGTGCCACCTACATAGGGATGCTCAGCAGCACATCACAGGACACACTGGAACATCAGAGGAACAAACCAAGCAGCATCAAGGACGAAGCAGAGTGAACCATTGCACTCCACAACCCAAAGTGGCCTAGGTCCTATTGACTGCCAAGTCACAGAGCATTGATTGGGACATTGAACAAATTCTCTCCCCTGCAGTAACAGTGATCCAGAGGGCTTGAGCAGGGTGAAATTCACCTCTGGGCAGTGGAGCAGCACAAGGAATGTGCACCTCTCCAATCCCAAGTGAGTCTTAAGTGGTGCAGGGGGAAATATCACCAGGGTAGGACAAGTAGAGTGCCAATAGCCCACAGCCACTGTGAGAGAGAGCAGGAGGGACACACAAGGGCTGGTGGGAACACAACAGCATTGTGAAATGGGGCAGTGGGTCAGCTGTCTAAAGCACCAGCTTCTGCGCATTTACTCTTCATTTTAAATGCACAAGTTTACATGCAGCCCTCAGCGTCTCAGCCTCCCCAACTGGGTGGGAAGCTGGTGACTCTCACAGAGGGTTTCTATGACTTGTAAGTCTGGAGCCAACGTTTCCATCCCTCATGTTCTCTGAAATTAAGGCCTGGACTATGCTCTGGTGTAACCCCGATTTAGCCACTGAAGGCTGGCAACGGGTGCAAACCATTGCTGATCCCTGCATATAGACAAGAGACAGCAGGGTTTGCATTGCTCCTGCTCTTCTCTGTGCTTAGGGGGCCACTCTGGTGTAGCTACAGGGATTGCAGGGCCACTGATGGGTGAACTGGGGCTATCCCCGAGTGTTGGAGTCAAGCTCTGCGGGGATCGTTCCACATTTCACCACGTCCCCAGACATTCCTTCATTTCAGACAGAGACAGAGGCACATTCAGAGGGGACAGTAAGGGAATGGGAGACAGAAAATGCACAAGTACACTGTGACTCACCCCGAGGGAGAGAGAAGGCCTCTGTTTACAGGGAGACTCAGACACACGCACATGCCCAGCTAAACAAGTCACAGTGTTTGCAATTCATCCGTCCCCAAGGGGCTGATCCATATTTTATAGCCGGTTTCCTCCGCTGAATGGTTCAAGATGCAAACAAATGAAACCCCTCCGTTTTCCTTTTCTCTCCCCGCCAGAGCATGGGCGGGGCGGGGTGGGAGACCCGGCTGCTGGGACAGCTCTGCTGACAAGAGTCAGCTGGCGTAACCGTGTCCTTTCTGAAGACAGGCTCATATCACACGGCTCCTTCCTGGCTGTCCCAGGTGGGTTGTTGTCTGCTCTAATATTCTCTCCCCCTCTCTCTCTTGCCACCTCCATTTCATTTCCCCAGGACGAGTGCTTGTTATTGCAATATTAGAAGGTGCTGGCTCAGGCCCATTTGTCTGTAGGGTTTGTGAGGAAGCCCAGGCTCCTATAAATGTGGGAATTGGATTGATTTCCTTAGGTGCTCATTACACTGAGTTATGATGGGGCTTGCCAGAGGGAACTTTCTCACTCCATATTAGGTCCACAAGCCCTGCTCTAACACAGTTCGGGAGCAGGTGCATCATGGTTTAAATGCTTAGTAGCTTGTCAGGGCAGTTGAATCAAGCCGGTAATTTTCTCTCTCTTGCATTTTGACTACCATGTGGTTACAGGAGAATCCACAAGCTCCAAATAAGTGACTTACCTTATAAATCTGCTTTTTCCAGGGGGAGTAAAGTGGTTTCAGTGCCATTGTAGCTTCAAGGAAAGCTTTGATTGATTGATTTGAATAGAGGGATCATATGCCTCTCTTGGACTGGATCAATGCAATCGTAGTCCCTTGAAAGCAGTCAATATTCTTCCTTCAATGTAATTTGCTTCAGCCATACAGGTGGCATAGGGCATGGTGTATACAAGGGTGAATGGACACACTGTGCTTTGCATTTGTAACTTTAGCACCCTCATGGCCAAGATGGAGTCTGCTCTGCAGGCAGCTCTGGTCAAGAGACGGCGCACGCAGGAATGCAGCAGGAAAAATTCCTTCCACCCCAGGGGCACCTGTTCCAACCCCCCCAGAGTGGACACATCCACCCACAGGAAAAGTATCATGGATATAATAAAGGGAGATATTTATTTACAGAGGGATGTGAGGAGAAAACAACAAGGGGAAATGTAGGGGGAGCAGTAGAACAGGGTTGCATCAAACCCAGGCCCCACAGGCCCAGTGGTAGCAGAGTCTGAAAGGGCAGAGACTGAGCAATGTGTCTGCACACAGAGTTCAGGAGTCCTGAGCAAAGTTCCAGTCCAGTGCTGAGTTCTTGGGTGCTGCTGGTCGTCTTCGGCGCCAGTGAACTTTCCCCAACAAACCCTATTCTGCCGCTCTCTGCAAAGCCACACAGAGAGAGACAGCCTCCCCACTTAACTAGCTACAGCCTCCCTCCTTATTCCCAATGCAGAGTCACAAGCCCCAGCACTGACAGCCCCATGCAGCTCTGGGCAGCAGTGATACTGGGTCCAGCTCCGGCCGGTCCTTCTTGGGTAATTCCCCCCTGGCACAGTGCTCCTGCTGCCTCCTGTCCTGGGGTGTCCCCCATTGGCCGCCCTGTCCTTCCCAGGCTTCAGGCAGGTTCTCTCTCCTTCACTTTGTCCAGGGCCTCCCTGCTGCAGCCCTTCCCTCTCCAGAACCACACCCCCAAGTTTCCCTCCTTTCTCTCACTGCTCCCTCTCCCCCCTAGGAAAAAGATTTAAAGGGGCCATGCTCTCTAAACCCCAAGGGGTTACACACTAAAGCAACACAAGGGCTTGTATTGAACAAGTCAATTATTTTTATGTCGGCTTCCCATAATACAGCAATGAGAGCCTGTTGGAGCTTGCAGCCAATACTGCCCCTTGCAGGCCAGACTCCATCTTCCAAAATGGAGGTTGACTTTTGTTCTCGTCAGGCCCCCCTCCCCATCCTTATATGACAATGACAGCTGCTCCCCACAGATCAGTCTGTCTGTCTTAGGGTTTTGTACTGCTGCTCGTCATCATAGTATCGGAGCGTCTTCCATATAAAATAGGTTAATAAGAGCCTAATGGACTCTATGGAGACCCCGGCCTTTCCCTCTCTGGAGGTTATATAAAGCTCTGCTTTGGTAGCATATCCCAACCAGAACTGTAGCATGCACATGTGCGAGGGCCTGGTTGTCCGTCTTCTCTCTTACCTCCGGCACCATTTTGCTTTGTTGCTGGTGATCTCCCCAACAGCATTGTGTTGCGAGTGGATAAACTGGCCACGGCAGTGCAAACTGATCATGAGGTGTTCTGAGCAGACATGCCAAACCCTTGGGAAAAAATGCAGAAATTGGGTTTGTGTTTGGCTTAATTGGCTTGTGAGTTGCTTGTTGGCTAGTTTTTGGCTTGTAGCTTGTTGCTTTTTTTTTTTAAATCAGCTCTGGGCAAGGGGGGGCAAACAGGGGCAAGGGAGGACAGCTGGGACAAGGGGGGGAGAGAGTCATACTTTCTCTCTACCTATTCTTTGAAAGGGCAAGTCAAGTGACTGATACTGGGCTAATGAAAAAGGGTCATTAGGACATCTTTACAAGTGCAAAGCGTTTTGGGAGACCTGCAAGTCACAATGGGAACAAAACCAAACTGGCCCTGTGGGAATATTAAACCACTATTTTCAATCAGTGTTCAAATAGAATGCAAATAGTAATTTCTTCCATCGTCAGGTTTCCACTACATGAGATATTGTATATTTCCCTTTCATAATTATGGATCTGGCTTGTTCAGAGCTTCAGCACTGCTGGTGGGGGCTAGACCAAAGAGATACATCAGTGTTCATCCTATTTCCATTACAAAGCTTTAGCATAGGTTGAAGATTCCTGCCCCAGTGAATGTGCATGTACTGGGTGCCCCATACAGCTCAACTAATTGCTCTTGGATTATTTAGTTTTATCCATCAGACTCCTTTAGTTTCAACATTTGCTGGGAGGGAGAAGTCAGTCAGCTACTTCGGTGATGATCTGGGTAATGATATCTTGGTAGATTTAGTACAGATGAGCTCAAGCCATACAAACTGGAATCTGATTAAGCTTCCAAACTTCCCAGGAGCTGTGGGTGTTCAAGTTATGAGGGTTGGTTTAGCTCATTTTAAGATGGGACCAACTGCAAAAATTGGGAACAAAGGCATGATGAGATGTCATTGTTACTAATGGGGCTGTAACTGGACTTCCCACCTTATGGATTCCACCATTGATTTACTCTGGAGTCTGGCCCCAGACATCTTGTTTTGATGCTTTGCAGTGGACAACACCAACGCTGGACTCTTTCTGTGAGATGCTGGGGTGCATTATCCACACTGAAGCAGTAAAAAAGGCAGGCTGAGGACAGACTGTGGAATCAGACTCCGCAGCCAGTTGGGAGGGAATCTGTAGCAGCTCAATTATACCCTTTAGGGGAGCAATGCTGTTCACTTTGGCATTGGGAGAGGTGCATGGCCAATTCCTGCAGCAGATGCTTAGGGATCAGAGTACTGATCACAGCACCCCCCTGACACTTCAAAACCAGTGACACTAAAATCATGATAACGAACACCTATGTTACAGCTGGTATCAGAGGGAGCGTACATCTAGCAAGTGCATGGCATTCCTGTAGCAAAGCAAAGACTCACCGATGTGGCACCTCCTCCCAGTCGTCTGGGAATTAGCTCTTTTCCAGCGTACCGAGCGCCCTCTGCAGGCCGGTGTCTCGCCTGCTGCTGGCCCCATGCCCCTCCCGGACCCCAGTGTCCTTTACCTCAGGGTTCTGCTCCTGCAGTACCCCCTTGCTCTGGGTCTCCCCTCCCAGGGGAACCCCCAACCCTCTATCTCCACCTCGCCTCAGTGGCTACTGCCAGTCATCATCTAGCCCCCTCTCACTGGGGCAAAGTGCAGTTTATAATGGCCACTCATCATTGGCAAGGGGTCAGACCTGCTGCCTCTGCAGCCCCTGTACCTTTTGTAGGCCTTCAACAAGGCCTGCAGCCTGGGGGTTTACCAGGCTGGAGCTCCCCAGCTCCCTTTGCCCTTCCCCAGCACTGCACTGCCTTGGGTACCGTGCTCCCAGGCAGCTAGCCTTTCTCACTCCAGGGCTAGCATGAGACTCCCTCAGCTCCTGGCCCCCAGCCCTCTTATCAGGGCCAGCTGGGCCCTGATTGGGTGTGGCTCCAGCTGTGGCTGCTTCCCCAATCAGCCTAGCCTTTCACTCTTTTTTTTCCAGCTGCATCCCTCTCCGGGGCTACTTTCAACCCCTGTTCTCCGGGACTGGGGTAGCCGCCCCACTACAGTTCCTAAATATTTTCTATTCAAATGTATAATGAGGAGGATGAAGGGGAAGAGGGGGGAGGAAAGGGACAGGAGAACATCCCAAGGCTACAAATCCTCATGCTTCAGGGCATAAACTGAGCAGTGATCACCATAAAGGGTCAGGAGGCAATTTCTCCCCAAGCCATTCATGTTAAACAGTTAGGTGCATAGTGAGGATTTTACATCTTCCCTTGAAGCATCTGGCATTGGTCGCTGTTGGAGAGAGGATAGCAGACTACATGGACATTGGTTTGGGGCAGGGGTGGGGTGGGGTGAAAACACAGAGAAGCAACAAAGAAGGGGAAAGGATTCCAAATGCCCCCAGAGAGGAGGAGGAGAAAGCTGCAGTGAAGGAAACAGTGCTTTTTGCCAGTCACGAATGGGCAGCGTCGCCCCCAGATCATCTGCTGTCTCTTGTGGGATCTGCCTGAATCTCTCTACCTAACACAGGAAAAATAAAACACCTGGCACAGATTAGCACGGGGGTAACAGAGTTTTAGAACTGGCAGTACGGATACATTTGATTTAGACATGAGCTCAATTGCTACAATTTGGATATGGATTTTGATCCCAATCTCTTGGGAGAAAAAAAAAACGTGGTCAAGGTTTTTCCAGTGGACTCATCTGTTCTATTTGTTTTAAATACAAGTCATACAGGAGTGCCTGGGGTGCTGCATGGGATCAGGGTATCATTAAATGCTTAGGAACCTACAAACAGCCCTGGTCCTCCATTGAAAACCACCCGGGTGCACTGGAATCAGTGGGGCTCTGCCTGGGCACAGGGGTTTGCCTGTGTGATTCTCAATGCAGAATGGGAAGCAGATGTAGACACAGTCTCTGTCCCAAAGGGCTCAAGGACTTTCTCCTCTCCTTTCCATCCTCCCCCGGAATGAAACATGAAACCTCAGGTTTAGGAACAAGAATGTGCAGGCTGCAGCCTCAGGCATCTGTTCA
Source organism: Natator depressus (assembly GCF_965152275.1). Lineage (NCBI taxonomy): Eukaryota > Metazoa > Chordata > Testudines > Cheloniidae > Natator > Natator depressus. The sequence goes on along the minus strand of NC_134240.1, from coordinate 117,555,253 downwards.
TTTGCTAATTTTCCTCCTCAACGTTTGAATAACCTTATATTTTCTTCTTGTCTCTTCTTCCCTGCAGGTCCACGGACTATGGCACTACCTATGAAAAACTAAATGACAAAGTGGGCCTGAAGACTGTGCTGAGCTACCTTTATGTCAGTCCTACGAACAAGAGGAAGGTAAGGGAGAGCAGTTGATCTGGTAGCCATAGAAACAAAATTACCATGCTCTCTTCATTTTAAAAAGAATTCTGATCCTAAAGCAAAATCCAGCCGTAAATCCAGCCAAAATCCAGCAAAATCCAGCCGTACACTCAAGGACGTGAATCTGGCCTAATTTACACTGGTGTAACTCCGTGAAGTTCAGTGGAATTACTCTTGATTTACACAGCAGAATCAAGCCTTTAATCTCACGCAGAAAGTGTCTAGTCTGTTGTTAGAGAAATAAGGGAGGTAAATTCACTTGTTGCTGATTGTTCTACCTCCAAATAAGCTGAATTCACACACACGTTTGTGAGACCCTTGCCTCTGCTGATTTCAACTAATACACCTCTCCTTGCCTTATAATCAGCCACTTAGTATTGGAAACACCAGGTAAAAGACATCCCTTCCTTGCATTCGATGCTGCTTCCTTTTATGTTTCCTTAATTTAGCAAAAAGAGTTGGAGGAAACGATGTAACTGACACCTGTGGCTGGTTACGTCACGTCAGAGGGCTGATATGCGTGCGTGTGGGGCTGTGGGCCGGGACCTAAGCTTTGAGTGGAACTCGTGGGAGAGAACACGATGTCATCGCTTTCAAGCCCTCTGCCCAGGCTTCCCACGTGATGCAATTAGAGCTGCAGCTGACTCACAGAACACAGACCGAGAGTGACTGCTGGGTGCTTTTTGATTTGAAGTCGTCATTGTGGTGGTTCAAGGAACTAGCAGAGCGCTGGCACTTTTAGCTGCCCCTGGAAGTCAGACCAAGATTGCTCTAGCTAAATGCTCATATCTGTACGGCACGTTAGGCAGGCTCGGAGACTATTACATTTGATCATGTCTCTCTCTATAGCTTTCCAGAGTTGTATTTTGTTGTTATTATTATTTACTATTGTTTTTCCATCACTGGTCAGGCCACAGAGGTTTCAGGACTGATGTTTATTTCTCTGTCTGGAATCTTTATGGCAGGCACATTTCTATAGCAATCAGCCAGAACTATCGTACCGATATGTATATGGCAGCTTTTTAATTTTTTTCCAAAGCAGAGGCTGAATTCTCCTGAAAATTGTCTTCACCTGGTCAATGTTCTGAGTGAAATGGGATAAAGTTGGTTGCATTTTGCTGGATAGATTTTTGTCACTGCTTGCCCCCACAAGGTCCCATCTGTTGTCCTCGGAGGAGTAGGTTCTTGAGAGTCCAAAGGCAAGTCAGAAAAATGACAACCGGACTCATTAAGAGACTTAATTCAACTGAGTGTAATTGAAACCACACAAGCATCAGATAAGGTTGATTCAAAACTGGTTGGCGAGATCTAGTGCACGGGATTGATATGGAGGCAGTCTGTTGGTACTGGGTGAAATTCTCTGGCCTGTGCTATACAGCAAGCTCAGACTAGAGGATCACAATGATCTCTTCTGGCCTTAAAAGCGATGGCTCTATGAAGCAAGCTGGAGAGCTGATTCCAGTTCGTTCTGTTTCCAGAGCAACGTCACCCACCGAAGATCTGAAGCAAGATATCAGGTTTCAGACACAGTACACTTTGCTTATTAGCAACCACTTGTTTCCCAGCAAAATGGTGCCATTATCTGGCAGTTTCCAGGAAGCGGATTCCTGTGTTTTCAGGTGTGTTAGTGCAGCGCAGCGATGAGCGACTGTTTATTCAATTTGCTTGATACAATGTTGAAAAATAAGATGAAAAAAAGGCCCCGTCAAAACCTGTCATAATTGGTCCACTGTAACGAGGAGAGCGATTTTAGATCTTAGCCTGCTGTGCGGTATGTCCTTAGAGTGGATGCTCCCCCTGTGGGACACCGAGTGCAGCAGCGCACAATTTGACGATAGCGTTGATATATAAAAAGCCATCCTTGCCAGCACATTGCTGCTTGTCGCCCTGGGTTGTGCTGAGCGCGTGATCCTGTGAAATGTTACCACTATTCTTAATGCACCAGACAACGGCTCTCGAGACACCCAACTTCTCAGCTACTTGCATTTGCTTAGCGCCTGGCCCATGTAGGACCCCCAGAGCCCTAACTTTGGCAGTGAGGGATGGTCAACATGTTTGGAAACCATGACATGTAACAGAAGTACTTGGATGCACATGTTTGGAGCCAGCAAACTGATTACAGGTAGGACCTCTCTTCTAATAAAGTTAACAGGCAGCCTGGCATGCCTGTTGCCAATATCCATATCCCATTAATATCAAAGTCCATGGGACAGGATCATTTGCCGGCAAAATGTTGCGAGTAAGCAAAAGTTGTTAATACTGGGGTTGCTATTAAGCAGAATCTACTGTGTTACATCATCAGAGTTATCTCATTGGCTAATCACAGACTTGGGATACACCGTTTTCTAACAACTTTGGAAACGCTTCTGGATTTACAGCTTAGTCCAGGGGTGGCCAGCCTGAGAAGGAGCCAGAATTTACCAATGAACATTGCCAAAGAGCCACAGTAATATGTCAGCAGCACCCCAATCCGCTACCCCCCTCCAGCCCCCAGTGCCTCCCGCCCACCGGCAGCCCCACCAATCAGCACCTTCCGCCTGCCATAGTCAGCTGTTTTGCAGTGTGCAGGAGGCTCTGGTGGGGAGGGGGAAGGAGCAAGGGCATGGCAGGCTCGGGGGAAGGGACAGGGGCCTTGGGGGAAGGGGTGGAGTGGTGGCAGGACCTGGGGCAGAGCAGGGGGTTGAGCAGTGAGCATTGGAAAGTTAGCATCTGTAGCTCCACTTTGGAGTCAGCACCTATACAAGGAGCCACGTATTAACCTCTGAAGAGCCGCTTGTGGCTCTGGAGCGACAGGTTGGCCACCCCTGGTAGTCCTTGGTGACAGTTATACCCCACCATCCAGTCACTCACTCTTTGCTGTTTCAGTTAAATCCTGTTCTAAATGGTAGTGCATTGTTGCTGCACAAGGTTAAACAGCTACCTTGTGTCAACCCCAAATTCTCTCCACATCAGTGGAAGACAAAGTGATTTCTATGTACAGAATTTGTAAAGTGCTCTGAGAATCTCAGTTGCTGTATTAGACTGTCTTGGATTTGTCATTTCCCAGGATCATGTCACCATGAGCCACCCTCTCCTTTGCATTGTCTAAGAATGAGAGACAGATGAATGTATGGTTTCAGAGTAGCAGCCGTCTTAGTCTGTATCCGCAAAAAGAACAGGAGTACTTGTGGCACCTTAGAGACTAACAAATTTATTTGAGCATAAGCTTTTGTGGGCTACTTCATCGGATGCATAGAATGGAACATATAGTAAGAAGAGATATATATAGACAGAGAACATGAAAAAGTGTAGTAAGAGGCTAATTAATTAAGATGAGCTATTATCAGCAGGAGAAAAAAAACTTTTGTAATAACAATCAAGATGGCCCATTTAGACAGTTGACAAGAAGGTGTGAGGATACTTAACATGGGGAAATAGATTCAATATGTGTAATGACCCAGCCTCTCCCAGTCTCTATTCAAACCCAAGTTAATGGTATCCAGTTTGTATATTAATTCAAGCTCAGCAGTTTCTCATTGGAGTCTGTTTTTGAAGCTTTTCTGTTGCAAAATTGCCACCTTTAAGTCTGTTACTGAGTGGTCAGAGAGGTTGAAGTGTTCTCCTTCTGGTTTTTGAATGTTATGTTTCCTGATGTCAGATTTGTGTCCATTTATTCTTTTGCATAGAGACCGTCCGGTTTGGCCAATGTACATGGCAGAGGGGCATTGCTGGCACATGGTGGCCATACCAATATCTCATTGGTAGATGTGCAGGTGAACGAGCCCCTGATGGCACGGCTAATGTGATTAGGTCCTATGATGGTGTCACTTGAATAAATATGTGGACAGAGTTGGCATCGGGCTTTGTTGCAAGGATAGGTTCCTGGGTTAGTGTGTTTGTTGTGTGGTGTGTGGTTGCTGGAGAGTATTTGCTTCTGGTTGGGGGCATTGTCTGTAAGCGAGGACTGGTCTGTCTCCCAAGATCTGTGAGAGTGAGAGATCATTTTTCAGGATAGGTTGTAGATCTTTGATGATGCACTGGAGAGGTTTTAGTTGGGGGCTGAAGGTGACAGCTAGTGGCGTGCAGTTATTTTCTTTGTTGGGCCTGTCCTGTAGTAGGTGACTTCTGGGTACTCTTCTGGCTCTGTCAGTCTGTTTTTTCACTTCAGCAGGTGGGTACTGTAGTTGTAAGAACGCTTGATAGAGATCTTGTAGGTGTTTGTCTCTGTCTGAGGGGTTGGAGCAAATGCGGTTGTATCGTAGAGGTTGGCTGTAGACAATGGATCGTGTGGTGTGGTCTGGATGAAAGCTGGAGGCATGGAGGTAAGCATAGTGGTCAGTAGGTTTCCGGTATAGGGTGGTGTTTATGTGACCATCGCTTATTAGCACTGTAGTGTCCAGGAAATGGACCGCTTGTGTGGATTGGTCTATCCCTCAGCCCGCGCCACTTCCCGCACCCCCATTGGCTTGCAGCGGCGAACCACAGCCAGTGGGAGCCGCGATCGGCCGAACCTGTGGATGCGGCAGATAAACAAACCGGCCCGGCCCGCCAGGGTCTTTCCCTGAACAAGCGGCGTCCCAAGTTTGGGAAACACTGGTCCAGGCTGAGGTTGATGGTGGGATGGAAATTGTTGAAATCATGGTGGAATTCCTCAAGGGCTTCTTTTCCATGGGTCCAGATGATGAAGATGTCATCAATATAGCGCAAGTAGAGTAGGGGCGTTAGGGGATGAGAGCTGAGGAAGCGTTGTTCTAAGTCAGCCATAAAAGTGTTGGCATACTGTGGGGCCATGAGGATACCCATAGCAGTGCCGCTGACTTGAAGGTATACATTGTCCCCAAATGTGAAATAGTTGTGGGTGAGGACAAAGTCACAAAGTTCAGCCACCAGGTTTGCCTTGACATTATTGGGGATACTGTTCCTGATAGCTTGTACTACATCTTTGTGTGGAATGTTGGTGTAGAGGGCTTCTGCATCCGTAGTGGCCAAGATGGTGTTTTCTGGAACATCACCGATGGATTGTAGCTTCCTCAGGAAGTCAGTGGTGTCTCGAAGGTAGCTGGGAGTGCTGGTAGCGTAGGGCCTGAGGAGGGAGTCTACATAGCCAGACAATCCTGCTGTCAGGGTGCCAATGCCTGAGATGATGGGGCGTCCAGGATTTCCAGGTTTATGGATCTTGGGAAGCAGACAGAATACCCCTGGTCAGGGTTCTAGGCATGTGTCTGCACAGATCTGTTCCTGTGCTTTTTCAGGGAGTTTCTTGAGCAGATGGTGTAGTTTCTTTTGGTAATCCTCAGTGGGATCAGAGGATAATGGCCTGTAGAATGTGGAGTTAGAGAGCTGCCTAGCTGCCTCTTGTTCATATTCCAACTTATTCATGATTACGACAGCACCATGTATGTTACAGGAAGCAGTCCCAAGTACTTAGACTGTATTTTTTTCTGCGCAGGGAGCATTTTTGTTGTTGTTAAATGTTCATACAATACCTAGCACAACGGTGAACTTGTCTCTGACTGGGGCCAGTAGGCACTACTGCAATATGAAAACACAACCTTAACCATTTGAGCTATAGGCAATGGCTTCCCATGTGCATTGGATGTAAATCTTACAACCTCGTTGTTTACCTGTCACAAGAGGGCAACATGAACACTCACACTCTCTCTCTGTCTCTCTCTCTCTCTCCATTCCCAGGTGAAATGTTTTTACAGTGTATATCAGTTTCTCCCTGAGTTGATGCTCACACTTTCTGTCGATTATTGATTAGCTTGCACGCTGCTGCTAATGCTGTCTGCTCATTAGTGCTTAGACGATTAATAGTTACTTGGAGGAGGAGAACCCTGCTACCTACATTCATTCCTAATTGATTTACTAGGGAGAAGGATAATCACTTCTCGGCTGCCCTGTAGAACTAGAGTGGGAATTACCTGTCAGATTCCTTTGAAGCCTAAAAATACTTCTGTTCAACTGCTAAATAGGAATTATGCATTCTGCTGAATGCCAGGTATATAAACATCATTTACCTGAATCGGCAACGTATCCCTGGGCTTAACTAAAGTACAAGGCAAGAAGATCAAACCCCCTCTTTTTATTTTAAAGCAGAGCTCTTGTCCCCAGTTTTGGTGATGTTCATGGCAAGTTATTGAATTCAGTTGCATTATTCCATAGTGTCTAGAACTGTTATGCTGACAGGCCATAGGAGGTGCTAGTCTCCTAATATCAGGCTTCCCCCTATCTCCCATACTAATGATTAATATTAGCAATACTTTGCAACTACATGGCGTCTTTCAACCTCTAAGAGCTTTATGTGCAATAATCAATTATGCTTTCTATCCATCCATCCATCCATTCATTAAGATTGGATGCCTTTTTTTTTTTTTTGGAAAACATTCTTTAGTCAATCACAAGTTATGGGGCTTAGTATGGGAGTAATTGGATGGAATTCTCTGGCCTGTGCTATACGGGCGATCAAACCACATGGTGTAACGGTCTTTCCTGCCCTTAAAAATTCTATCTATCTATCCTAGGATTTTATCCTGTCACCCATTACCATAACATCTCAGCGCCTTCCACGTAAAACAAATTGCAAAGTCCCTAATGAACTTCATGGGGTCTTTGGCACTTCTCCCCTTTTGGGGTAAAATGTCTGCTTGGGGTAGGAATTTTGCTTTTAATTATTTGTAAATATAATTATATATTTATGATATGCATATTAATTTCCTTTTGTTTAGGTTGATTCATTTCAGGGGCTTTTGGTTGACTGGGTTTTTTGGGGTAGAGGGGAGTACCAATGTCGTGAGCATCATTCTTGTGCTGGAAGGGGCTTTCTGAAGAGAAAGGTTTTGCAGTATTTCCTAAAGAGAGTCAGACTCTGGATTCACCTCTCGTCCTTTGCAAGTTCATACCCTAGGGAGATCCCTGACTGAGAATGTTTTGTCTTCAGCTCTTACCTGCTTTGCGATCTGCATTATCCCAGAGTAACATTTTCTTCTAGACCCAGTTGAACAATTGTGAATATTTTTCATCACAAAAAAAATGTACAGAAATTTCAAATTGTCAGATAATTTCAGCCAACTCTGCTTTGCAGCCATGTAGCATTTTTCATCTGTAAAGCTTAAAGGTAGGTAAATAACGTTATCTCCATTTTGCAGGTAGGGAAACTGAGGCACAGAGAGGGGAAAATGACTTGCCCAAGGTCACACAAGTGGGTAAGGCCCAGATCCTCAAAGCTATTAAGGCATCTGATGCCCACTGATTTCAGTGGGAGGTAGGCTATGATCCTCAAAGGTATTTAAACACCTAAGTGTACAACGGATGGTGCCAGCAGGAGCTGGTGTGTGAGGGAAGAATGATCAAGCAGTTATGTATCTTAGAAGACATGAGTCCTATTCCTGGCTCTGTCATTGACTCAAAATGTAGCCACTAAATGGCTAGTAGACCTTGACTCAGAATGTGACAAATAATTCCCAGTGTCACTGTGAATTAGGACTTGGCTTCTCCTCCTCAGCTTCCCTCATTGGTAAAGTGGTGAATAGTGATCCTTACTGTACCTAATTTACTGGGGGAGTGTGGAAATTAACTTACTGGTGTTTGATCAATGGCCCATAACTGTTTAAACTCTCCACATTTGCTGCTTTCCAGTGATTGCTGTATCAGGGTGTTTCTAAGTAGAAGAAGATACTCATTTGTCTGTTGTTAATCTCTAAATGGCGCCCTCTGTAATTGTATACCTAAATTGTATCCACAGATGCCTAAACTTAGGCACAGAGAGGTTAAGTGACTTTCCCAAGGCCCTGGATCCACTACCGCCTTAGAGCATTGTCTACTAAACACTTACCTGAGTGTGTGATCTTGGGCACACTCAGGTAAGTGTACAGTTGACAATGCCTCAGTTTTCCAATCTGTAAATTTAGGACAGTTTTGTTTTACAGATCGGAAATCGAAGGCACCAGAGGGGTTAAGTGACTTGCCCAAGTCTATACACTCAGTCATTGGCAATCGGGTTAGAATCCATGCGTCCCCTGCTCTGTCTTCTGGACCACAGTGCTGCTTGCTGCTGTGTCTCGTACTTCAAAGGAGTGGGATGCGGCAGTGTTTTGGGGGGGACGTTTTCTAGAAACTGAAATGGGTATTTGGAAAATACACCCTACCATTGCTTAGTAGTGTCACAGACGAGCAGCCAGCCAGTGTTAAATAAAACTAGAGGGTAGAGGTAGTGGTCTGAGTGCAGGACTGGAAACCAGGAGCTACTAAATTCTAATCCCACCTTGAGCAATGACTCTCTCTTTGCCTCACCTGTGAAGTGGGAATACTGCTACTTACCCTGCTTAGGGAGGAGTTGTGGGGATGGATTGATACATGTTTTCATGGTGCTTTGAAGCTGAGAAATGATATCAACAATTGGCTGGTATGCATGCACCGCTGCCCTCCCCTGGCTGGAGTCAGAACTGCTTGGCTGTTGTATCATAGTCCCTGTATTGGTCGGAACTCAGGTGATTTCTCCGTTTGCTCAAGTGGTCGCGTCCTGTGCATTTGCAATGAGATCTGTTCCCTTTGTCACCGCGGAATTCCAGGTGGTCGTGATGCGCAGCCCATGGACAGCTGTGAAGTCCTCAGTAGCTATGGTTTTCTTACATAATTATTATTTCCAGTCATGATGGGAAGCCAAAGTGCCTGTTGCTGTGAGATTTCCACCCCCGTTAAGAGGCTGTAATTAGCAGAGCATATTCTAGGACACATCCTTCACTCCAGTATGTACACCCACCCCGTTATTTGCAGGAGAGCCCACAATAGGAGGCACCTGGCTCAGCATCAATTACATACAGGTTGAAATGGGCCTTATGACTCTCTGATAATTTTCCAAAAGACTCGAGAGTTATCTCACAGAAGCCTTTGCTGCAGATGAATATGATTCAAAGGAAACACAGGCCCGCACTGTGAAAAACCAAAGGTTTTCCCTCAAATAGGCATTGCCTTCCTTGGATTTTCTGTTCCATGGGCACATCTGTGGGGATAAGGTTGCTGGGTGCTCTGCAGGTATTCCCTGATGGGCAGCAGGAATGCCAGTTCTCTGTTGATCTTTTTTTGTGTGATTTCAGAGTAGCAGCCATGTTAGTCTGTATTCACAAAAAGAAAAGGAGTACTTGTGGCACCTTAAGAGACTAACAAATTTATTTGAGCATAAGCTTTCATGAGCTACTGTAGCTCATGAAAGCTTATGCTCAAATAAATTTGTTAGTCTCTAAGGTGCCACAAGTACTCCTTTTCTTTTTTTGTGTGTGATGGATTCTGGGCTGTAGTTACGCGTTATTATAGGCGGATAATTACTGCAGTTGTGGGAACAGGGGTTGCAGTTGTTTGCTCTTTCTAATGCAATGCACGGGGGGGAAATTGTCAGCTGTGTTACGGACCTTGACACTGTTGCATCTGAGCATGAGACTTAGGGCCAGATCCTTAGCTGGAGTAAACTGGAATAGCTCTGATGACTTCAGTGGGGTTCCATCACTTTATGCCACCCGCTCTTTTATGTGCATGGATGTGTGTGGCAGAATCAAGGGCTGGGGTGCAGGGGGTTTGTGGCTGGGGCAATTGTTGTTGGAAAGTAGACATGACTGGGTTGTGGTGAGTGGTGCGGGAAGCGGGATGAATTGGTCTGTGCTGGGGCAGAATTGTTGTGGAGTTTAGAATTCAATCATCTGTTTCCAAATAAAAATTGTACTTGTTTTGTTTGTTTTTTTAACCAGGCATTTTTGGCAGCTTGCAGGGATTTTCCTTGTGTGGGGATCTACAGCTAGTGTTAGAGACTGTTGTAAGGCTGAGTATTGAGAAGCATTTATGTGTAAGTGAGAACATGCACAAGGAAGGAATGGAGGGATTCAAACACCGTTGTTATGTGGATGGGCATAGAAGGAGGGATGGACTGCAAGAAACATTACAATAAATTGCTTGAGTTGTAGCTAGTGAATCCCTTGGGGCTGTGTGGCAATGTAACCCCTAATAGGCATCCTTAGTGATTGGCACTGGAGGGATCATTGAGCTCTTGGCTTTCACCCCTCTTGGTGCAAGGAGTACATCAGAGGAGTTCCTCATTGTGGTGCATTATGGGAGATATAGTCTGTCCAGAAAACCCAGCTCACAGGGAGAGTTGGAGCCTAAGGTACCTGAACTACAGCTCCCATAAGGCATCCTGGTGCCATTTTGAATCAGAATACTTTGGCTTTTCAAGTGTTCCTTTTTTCAACAAAATAACATTTCCCTTGGAAAGCGGACCGTTCTCGTGAGGGATTTCCTTTAGCTGAAAACCCAGTTTTCCACTGAAAAAGCTGAGATGGAAAACTTTCCACCAGCACTGACCCTTGGGCTTCAGATGAGATTGGATAGAAGGAGAAAACAGTAAAAAACAAACCAACCATAGATATTGTTCAGATAAAAAGTGAATAAACCTGAGGTCTTGATTACTCAGGGCCATTTAATATTCCACTGCGTCCTATTAAAAGTGGGGGTGATAATCCTAGTGTTGTGGCTGGATTCCACTTTGGTAACTAGATTCTGCCTCCTTGAATGCTCCTGGCAGTTTCAGTTGGACACAGCTCTTAGCTCTGTCCTGAGGATTTAAGTGGCACATAGGCCTTGGACAGCACCCAGGGGAATTTCACCTGCAGAAAGTATTCAGCCACAATGATCAAAATGAGGGTTGTCCCAAAGTGATTCTTATAACAGAACTCCAGTGTGTGAGAGAGTGATACTAAGCCTCTCTAGCAAAGTAACCCACAGCACTGGGGCAGTAGAGGAAGAGAGAACCTCTCTCCTGCCCCTGTAAATGTCTGGGTCCCACAGCCCCATCTTATCAGACCTCGAAATGTTCACTTGTATTTAGGAAGACAGAAGCCCAGAAAGTTATCACTGGCTAAAAGCCCGTGGGCTATATTTTTTTAACCCACCACTGAAAAGCAGCCCTCTCGGGTGGAATAAGGTATGTTTTTTAACAGCTAGCACACAACAACATTGAATACAGCAGTTCAGGGTAATCAGTGAAGCAGAATACTGTTACTGTATGTGATGAAAACTTCAGAAAGAAATTTAGGGAGGTAGAATAAATAGGTACCCAACTGGGATTTGTCCAGGGCTAACAACTCTCCTCTTTTAGCAGTGGCAGGAGACCTTGAATGGCGGAGAGCTGGACCTCAGTTTTATTGCTCATTACATTCTTACATCGTAAGCTCTTTGGAGAAGGCCCCATCTTTCTGTTGGTGCATGTACAGCCCCTAGCGCCATGGATTCTGGATCGCTGACTGGAGCATCTAGGTGTGACTGCCATACAAATAATAAATAACAGCATCACACTTTTGCTTTTGAATCTTGGCTCTGTTCCCCCACTCCATCCCCAGTGGAAATTCCATGGGCTGCCTTATTTCCTCTCCCCCTGCCCCCAGCGTCCTAGCTGGTCGATAGGATGCCGAGGCTGTGGTTCCAAATGCGGGTTCTGTGCTCACTAACCCAGCCCGAGGTTTGCTGCCATCCCCTGCCAGCGCGCCCATTAGTCATGTGTGACCTGTTCGTTTTTCTGATGTTTGCTTCCTGAGCAGTTGGTGGAGAGCTGAGCTCTGCAGAGTCCTAAAACCATTTGGCAGATGGGAGGTTTCCTTGGACCCTTTTTCCTTACTATATTGACACTGTGATGAACTGTGTGTGTGCCGTGACTGACGCGCTGTTGTGATCTTGAAGAGAACGTATTTATAACACAAAGGCAATGGGTAAGTTGGAGCTACAGGGAAGAAATAATAGAACCATTTCTTTCACTGTCTTTTATTTCTAATCTTTTCCTTTGGCCAAGTGAAATATATTTACTGACTGGCCTGTGGGTGTGCAGGGAGGTTACATTACCTGGGATCCAAATTGAGTTGTGGTCCTCCCTCTGTGCACTCCTTTGCTGCATCCATTACGCCCCTTGGAATGTTCCTTCGTGCGGCAGTGCTCTGAAAAAAGTGCGTCTCCAGTAAAAGCCTCCAATGGGGAGAGTCTGTCCTTTGTTGTAGGATTGAAATTGTAGCCTTAATACGGTCAGCTGAGTGCAACGCCAGAAGCCCTGACTGTGATCAGGGCCCCCTTGTGTGTTGTCTGAATGGATCCTGCTGCCATGCACAAAAAGTTCCCCAGTGCGTATTGCCCTACTCCCGTCTCAAAGCAGGTTGGATCAAAGTACACCATGGAAGCTTTAGTACGCGGCAGCAAGGCCCCCCCAGCCAGGTAGTGCATGACAGGCTGGTGCAGAGTCGTTTTACACCCCAGCTTGCCTCACACTAATTCTTTGTTAAGACAAGCCCCAAGATCGGGAGGAAGGAAGCGGTGTTACCCGCCCTTTACAGATGGGGAACTGAGGAAAGAGAAACAAGGTGACGTGCCCCAAGTCACATAAGGAGTCTGTGGCAGAGCTGGGGATTAAATTTAGGTATGTTGGGCCTTAACCACAAGAACATCCTTCTTTCTTCAAGGTCTCTTAAGGGCCAACCCTGCAAACACTTAAGCTTAAGACTTGCTTTACTCACATGAGTAGGTCCCCATAGGAGTAGGTCACTTTACTCATATGAGTAGGTTCCGTCAAACTTGCACTGTGTCATCCGGGGTTAGGTTGGCTTAATTATGTCACTCAGGGGGGTGGATTTTTCACACCACTGAGCGATATAGTTGGGTTCACCTAATGATTTAGTGTAAACCTGGTCTTATATGCTTGAGGAATGAGGCCCTGAGGCTCTTTGGCAAAGTAATTGTAAAGTAGTAGCTGGAGCAGGAAACTGGAAGGAATCCAGGACTCCTGAGTTCTCTTCTCAGCCTCTTGCTTTGTGAGCTTGGGCAAGTCATTTTCAGCCCAGATCCTCACAGGGAAGTTAGGTACCTAAATCCCTTTCTGATCTGGACCGTCACTCTCTCTGCCTCAGTTTGACCCTCTAGAAACAGGAGATATAACTTCTCTGTCTGACCAGGATGTTGGTAGCCTTAATTCTTTAGAGTTTGTAAAATGCTTTGAGACCCTCATGTGGAAGCTGCTGTGCAAAAACAAAGCAGTAAAATTATTAGAACTCTCTCTTAAAATATGGATTTATTTTTGGTATGCCTTAAATCGCTTTGTTTTTATTATTATGTTATATTAATGAATGCTTTAAACATTTTTTTGTGTGTAAATTAAGCCTTGGAGATTAAATTCATTAATGATTGTAAAGCTTTTTTGAGATCCTTGGCTGGAAGGCATACACAACTAATAAATAAGTAAGAATAATATGTTAGAAATGCTAAGCACTGTTTATTATTATTTAAATAACATCTGTTTTTCTATTGTCTCATCTGTTCTATTTTATTCCATCGCTGTGGTTTCTGGGCACCTCCTTGATTTGTGATCTCTGGCATCCTTTCTGTATCTGAGGCAGATTTTAATTTTATTGCCATTTACTCCCTGATCCTGCACTGAGAGCTGTGAAGGTGGATCCCTGCCCCTGAGAGGTCCTGCTTTGGCTTCAATCATCCTATACACCTGACTGGGCACCACTCACACAGCTCTCAGCGCAGGATTGGGACCCAAGTTAATGTTACACCTTAACCCCAAATTTCCATCCTCTCCAAACTGGTCATTGTAACCCCAGAGCTGAGAGAGGTGCCAGAGTGAGGTATTACTTGGTGTACATTAAACATGGAAAAACACAGATTCTCATAGCATCTTTCTTTGAAAGAACAGTGTTAAATAAGTCAGTCACTTATCTCTTCTGTATTTATTTTTAAACATAATTAACATATGACACCATGTAAAAGCGGGAGTTGAAAAAGCATATATATATATATATATATATATATATATATATATATATATATATATATAATCATCTCCCTTTTACATGGTGCCATATGTGAAAGTTTTGTTAATTATCTTGTGTGTGTGTCTCTCTCTCATATCTATCTATCTGTCTATCTACCTATCTATCTATCTATCTATCTATCTATCTCTAGAGAGAGAGAGAGAAGAAGTGTGTGTATTTGCGAGTACATCCACAAAATTACATTAAAAGAACATTTATGGTTGCAACCCTCGATAGTTAGGAAAATCCAGAATTAAGGTTGTTGGTACAACCTTAATTCAGCCTCCTTGTGCATATGTATTATGATCATTTTTAATTACATGATCACATACTATTTTTTCCACAGGACCCCTGCCTCATTCAGTGCACAGGATGGGGGTGCTCACTGAATGAGCAGCTATTCAATATTTTTTTCTGATCCTCTTTGTTCAGAGTGTGCACCAGACCTGATTTACTGTACGCTATTCAAGAACATAAGAACGGCCACACTGGGTCAGAACAATGGTCCATTTAGCCCAGTATCCTGTCTGATGACAGTGGCCAATGCCAGGTGCCCCAGAGGGAATGGACAGAACAGGGAATCATCGAGTGATCCATCCCCTGTCGCCCACTCCCAGCTTCTGGCAAACAGAGGCTAGGGACGCGCAGGGCTTGTTTTCATTACCAGGGTAAGTCAACCTAAGTTACGCTACTCCAGCTATGTGAATAACTTAGCTGGAGTCGACGTAGCTTAGGTCAACTTACCCGGGTGTCTTCACTGCGCTGAGACGACGGGAGACGCTCTCCGGTCACCTTCTCTTACTCTTATCGGAGAGCTAGAGTACCAGGGTTGACCGGAGAGTGCTCTGCCATCGATCTAGCGGGTCTTCACTAGACCTGCTAAATCGATCCCTGCTGCATCGATTGCAACAGTGTGGATCTCCCTGGTAGTGGAGACAAGCCCTCAGTCCACATGTGTCCACATGGTGTTGCACCCTTGCCCATCCTGGCTAATAGCCATTGATGGACCTATCCTCCATGAATTTATCTAGTTCTTTTTTGAACCCTGTTATAGTTTTGGCCTTCACTACGTCCCTTGGCAAAGAGTTCCACAGGTTGACTGTGCGTTGTGTGAAGAAATACTTCCTTTTGTGTGTTTTAAACCTGCTGCCTATTAATTTCATTTGGTGACCCCTAATTCTTATGTGAAGGAGTAAATAACATTTCCTTATTCACTTTCTCTACACTACTCATGATTTTATAGACCTCTATCACATCCCCTTTTAGTTGTTTCTTTTCCAAGATGAAAAAACTGAGTCTTTTTAATCTCTCCTCATATAGAAGCTGTTCCATGCTCCTACTCATTTTAGTTTCCCTTTTCTGTACCTTTTCCAATTCCAATATATCTCTTTTTTTGAGATGGGGTGACCAGATCTGCATACAGTATTCAAGATGTGGGCATGCCATGGATTTATATGGAGGCATTATGGTATTTTCTGCCTTGTTATCTATCTCTTTTCTAATGGTTCCTCACACTGTTAGCTTTTTTGACTGCTGCTGCACATTGAGTGGATGTTTTCAGAGAAACTATCTAAATGACTTCAAGATCTCTTTCTTGAGTGGTAACAGCTAATTTAGACCCCATCATTTTGTATGTATAGTTGGGATTATGTTTTCCAATGTGCATTACTTTGTATTTATCAACATTGAATTTCATCTGACATTTTTTTGCCCAGTCACCTAGTTTTGTGAGATCCCTTTGTAACTCTTCACAGTCTGCTTTGAACTTCACTATCTTGAGTAATTTTGTATTGTCTGCAAATTTTGCCACTTCACTGTCTACCCCTTTTTCCAGATCATTTATGAATATGTTGAACAACTCTGGTTCCAGTAAAGACAATTGGGGGACACCACTGTTTACCTCTCTCCATTCTAAAAACTGATCATTTTGTAATCCTTTGTTTCTTGTCTTTAACCAGTTACTGACCCATGAGATGACCTTCCCTCTTATCCCATGATGGCTTACTTTGCTTAAGAGCCTTTGGTGAGGGACCTTGTCAAAGGCTTTCTGAAAGTCTAAGTACATTATATCCACTGGATCACCCTTATCCACATGTTTGTTGACCCCCTCAAAGAATTCTAGTAGATTGGTGAGGCATGATTTCCCTTTACAAAAACCATGTTGACTCTTCCCCAACTAATCGTGTTCTTCTATGTGTCTGATAATTTTGTTCTTTATTATAATTTCAACCAATTTGCATGGCACTGAAGTTATGCTTACTGGCCCGTAATTGCCAGGATAAACTCTGAAGCCTTTTTTTAAAAAATGGTGTCATATTTGCTCTCCTCCCATCATCTGGTACAGAAGCTGATTTAACTTATAGGTTATATACCACAGTTAGTAGTTCTGCAATTTCACATTTGAGTTCCTTCAGTACTCTTGGGTGAATCCCATCTGGTCCTGGTAATTTAACCATGCAGGATGTTAAACATCTGGTATGTATAAATATTTTTAAATCAGCAGGCCTGAATAACTTGCACCAAGGGTCCTAAAAGAGCTGGCTGAGGAGTTTTCTGGCCTACTGATATTCATTTTTAATAAATCTTGGAATACTGGGAAATTCAAGAAGACTGGAATAATGCTAATGTTGTGCCAATATTCAAAAAGGACAAACGGGATGATCCAGGTAACTATAGGTCAGTTAGCCTGATATAAATCCTGGGGAAAATCATGGAAAAGCTGATATGGTTTTAATTGCTAAAGAATTTAAGGATAGGAATATAATCAATGCCAATCAACATGGTTTTATGGAAAACAGGTCTTGTCAAGCAAACCTGATTTCATTCTTTGAGTAGATTACAAGTTTGTTTGATAAAGGTAAGTATAATACACTAAAAGGTAGATGTATTATATTTAGACTTTTGCAAGGTATTTGCCTTATGCTTTACAACATTCTGATTAAGAAAAGTAGCACTGTGAAGTGTCAATTAAGCACACATGAAATGGCTAACTGACAGCTCTCAAAAACTAGTCATCAATGGGGAATCCTCATTGAATGGGAGTGTTTCTAGGGGGTTCTGCAGGGACTGGTAGTAGGCCCGACACTGATCAACATTTTTATCAATGATCTGGAAGTAAATATAAAATCTCTGCTGATTCAAATTTTTAGGTGATGCCAAGATTGGTGAAGTGGTAAATAATGATGAGGACAGGGCAGTTGTACAGAGCAATGTGGATCGCGTGGTGAGCTGATCTCATTCAAATAAAATGCTTTTTAATAGCGCCAATGCAAAGGTATACATCGAGGAGCAAGGAACGCTCTTAATTCTGGCATTTTCCAACTCCTAAGGAGGGCTGGACTTTCCAACTTTAATATTCTTTCAGTGTAGTTTTTGTGTGTGTGTTTAACAAACTGTATAGGTTGAACTTCAGTACTTCATTTGATATGCATGTAAAATTTTATTAAAGCTAATGTTAGAAAAATGATATAATACACAGGTTGAGAAAAGAGTGTCTGTACATCTGGGTATAGTGCTTAGATTATTCACAAATACAAAGTTTCTTTTTAAAGTCATAAGATAAATATAGTGCATAATCAGCAATAACCCAAATTTAGGTGAATAGATTTAACAATGCAGTTTAGATATTAGAATCCAAATACTCGGGTACATCACTCATGAAAAGTTGTACTGTGATTTGGTTGTGGAAAGCAAAATATATCAATGAGTGGAGATTGTCCCTCAGTGATTGAGAATTAGGTTGGTTGTCCATTTAGAAAATACAATCCATGAGAAAAGTATTTCAGTTACTTTCCTGACTGAGTTTCTCATTGGCATTCCAGCTCATCCCTCCTGGTATTGCCAATGTCCAGTGATGTGTTCTATGTAGATGTCCCTTGACCACCTGATGGTGTCCGACACCATGAGTTACCGCATCAGCCGAGTGTAATGTTGACCGATTCCACATTCTCTCAGCACTCGCTTGTTACTGGGGTCCCATGTGCCTAAGGCTCAGACGATCAGTGCATGTTAACCCATGCTGATACCGTGCAGCTTTCTGTCCCCGTCTTGTGGCTGGGCCAGGTAGCAGTTATGAGCCTGCTGCAGCCTTGGCTGATGATCCTTTAGCTCAGGCAGCATAGGGTCATGCTTTTAGAGCTAGAGGTCAATGTTTGTATCATTGCTGGTGAGGACTTCCCCAGGGGTGCCATGTAGTAGTCCATGTGGAGATTTGAGCTGAGTGGACCTCGGAAGTTCAAGATAAGCTTCCCTGGCCAGGTGATTTACAATATGAGGCTCTGTCCCCCTCTTCTTGTTGAGCCATGCCTTGAAGCTTATGGGTCTATTATAGCCTTGAGCTAACACATCCAAGTCTGTCTGCCCAGGCAGTAAAAGTTCATGCTTTTAGATCCAGAGACCCCTGCTACAGTTTACAATACATGTTAATAAAAATCAGAGGCCTGCTAGAGCCCTGATCCAAACATCATCTCGGCATTTGGAGTTGTTTGGATCTGGAATTTTTGTTCAGGGTTCAATATGCAGTAATACAATTGCACTATAACGGCCATGAGTAGTCCCATTAAAACCAGGGTCACTTCTCACCTGTGTAGCTCTACTATTATTTACACCACAGTAGGTCCTAGAGGCTCCACCTGCAATCAGAGCCCTACTGTGCTGTACAAACACGTAGCAAGAGACATTCCCTGCCCCAAAGAGCTGACAGACCAAGTAGACAAGACAGTCAAAGGGTGGAGGAAAAGACGCACAAAGAAGAGGTGAAGTGACACAATAGATCAGAAGCAAGAATAGAACCCAGGTCTTCTGAGTCCCAAGCCACTGGGCCACCCTGCCTCTCTGCTCTGTCTACATCTTCCTATACCTGTTCCTTTCTTTCTGTTTTCTTCCATTTGATTCCTCTTGAAAGAGGGAATCAAATGTAGAGCCAACCTCTAAAATGGTGATTGGAAATGTATCTATTCCTGTAATAAATGGCACAGGTGAGACACATTTATGCTCCCTCTGTGTCAGCTTGCACTCTGCAAGGTTACAGAGATTTGCTCCCTCCTTCTGTTTTACACACAACTCTCGCCTCTTCCACAGAATTTTCTTTCTGTGCAAAAAATGCCGAAGGAAATAAAAATAATCCAATAAAGATCAAACCCAAATGAGAGCGGAAAACCGGCAGCTCCCTGGGAAGTGCGAGAGGTTGGCAAAGTTGCAGGCGACACTGAAACGCACCGGGAGCGCTGGATGCAAAAGAATCACCCGTTTAGCAGCAAAAATTAAATACCTGGTGAGCTGTTTTGAGGGTGTGAGTGGTGCACAGGGGTGGATTTCGCTCCAAGTGCAGAGGAGCATGGTTTAGGGCCCAATCCTGCAACCACTTACACACCCAAGTAACTTGACATCAGTGGGACAGCTCGTGATAGCCAACCACAAATGGGTCACCCCTGGGTCGGAGAGGCAGAGGAGAGTGATGGTTCTTGCTGTTGTGTTCTAGATAGCTAATTATACTGCATTTGTGACTGTCGCATTGAAGCACTTCATAGTCATTCAGGGATTTTCATCCTCTCTACACTCTTGTGAGGTAGGTATTTATTGTCAGCAAATCATCGGCTCATTGCTGAGCACTGTGTTACCAGCCAGTCAAAGGCACCAGAATCCCTCCAGCTCAGGCCAGGGAAGAACGGCTAAAGATCAGAGGGCCCCTGGCTCAGAGCTGGCAGTGGAGGAAAGGCTGGGGAGCTTGGCAGCTGGGACTGAAAGGCCAAGAGCTGGGCTGGGAAGCAGCCTGGTGCTGGCAAGGGGGCCGGTGGTAGCCGCAGCAGGTGGAGTCTTGGGAGTGGCCAGCCCCCAGAGGGGCCACGGGGATGGGTCTGACCAAGACAGCTGCAAGGCTTGCACTTTGGCCTCAGGACCCCCACCTTCATGCTGCCACGCAGGGCTGCCCGTCGGAGCTGTGCTGGGCCCTGGGTGTGCTGGGTTTCTCTCTCTGATTTTGGAGCTGTTGCAGCCATTGTGTCCAGGGCAACTGTGCTACATATTCCTGGCAGCCCTGGTCAGACATCCTTTCTTGTTTATCGGACTCTGGTGATACGTCCACACTGCAATAAAAATCCCATGGCACTGAGTCTCAGAGCCCAGGTCAAATGACTTGGTCTGGTTTGTGCCCTGGCCTTTTACCAGTCTCCTGGGAGTACCCGATTGTGCTAGACCCCAAGGATTCCCACTGTTCTGCAAGGTAGACCCGTGGCCTCCACCACTTAAAAACAGGGCCTTTGGGCTTCAGCAGGCCCTGTCTCTGTCCATGGTTCCCTGCAGCTAGTCCAGCCAAGCCAGACTCCTTCAAGAGACCTTTTCCCTCCTTCAAGGTGCAGAGCTCTTCAGTAAATATCTGCAGTGATACCAAGCAGCCTCTTCAAAAACAAATGGCCGACTGGAATGCAGCACTGGGAAGCCCTTAGGGTAGCGCAGTGAAGCAAAGGCTAAGACCATTCATTGGGGCCGAAGCCAGGACTCCACCAAGCCGGTCTGCTCTCGAATCCATCCTTGGCTCTCTCTTTCTCTGTCCCTTTGCCTCTGAGCCCCAGGTGACAGCTCTGGGAGTCCAGTTCATAATGCAGCCCCCGACATCTTGCATCACTGTTCTCCAGGCACAGCCCTGCTGCGTCCACACATTCCGCTGGCTCTGCAGCTAGGTAGAGAGACAAAGCAGGTGAGGTGATCTCTTTTATTGGACCCACTTCGGTGAGGGAGAGAAGCAAGCTTTCGAGTCACACAGAGCTCTCTTTCCCATCTGCACCTAGGTGTTAATCTTCGTTCCTTGGGGTTCCCGTTGTCTCCGTAGGGTTTTCCATTCAAATGTGTTGATTCCAGCCCAGCTTTTGATGGCGCATTAATACCACCCCAGGTGGCCACCTTGACCCATACACCTAATGCCTCCGGCTCTGTTCCAGGAGAAACACTTTAACCCCTCTGCCTCTGATGCATAACAACACAAAGTGTGATGATGAGAGGCATATGGTTCATAAAGCTCTTGGAGAAACTTCCCACATTTGTTGCAGGAGTCAAGAAAGCTGCAACTTGACACTTAGTCTGGCTGTTGCTTTGATGATTGGGATGGGCCAGCGCTGCCTTGATTGAGGCTTAAGAGTTATCCTGGTTACAGTGACAAAGCTGAAATGCCAGTAAATACCAGTGTGGCTGTGCTTTATTACCCAGCTTATCAGTGGGGTCTAACTCAGAGGCAGATTCTTAATGCAGGGCAGGTTTAGAAGATTTCCTCCCCCACCTTCTGTTTCCCCCTGAAATGCAGCTTTCTCCTTTACTGCTTCAGCTCCAATACTGTATTAATTTATGAAGTCTGAAAAATGAGGTAGTTTTGAATTAACCAGGAGGGGAAGTGGTGCTTTGCAGTCAGCAGAGTAATCAATCAATAATAACGAGTCAGCATGTTCTGTTATTAAAAAGGAGGGAAAAATAGCAGACTGGAGAGGACGAGGGGGGAGAGTGGCTCTGGGAACAGGGATGTCGGTCCTTGGGGGATTTGAGCGCTGTTGTGCCCTAGATTTCTGGAGATTGAAATTAATACACTAGGGCACAATTATGTTTCTTAAAAAAACAACAACCCCCCAAAACCATCTTTCTATTTAATTCTTTTTCAGAAACAATGCAATAAACCAAAGAAACTCAGTATTGTTCATACGGAAAATTCTCATCTTTAACGAAACACATTCACTCTTGCTAGATGGCCTCCTGGAATTAACTAAAAGTTCAGAGTGTAGCAAAGACTGCAGCATAAGGGAGGAAGGATGGCCTGGGAGGATAAGGAACTGGACTGAGATTCAGGAGGTCTGGACTATGTCCCCTATCTCTGACACAGGCTTCCTGTATGACCTTGAGCAATTTGCTTAGTCTCTGTGCCTCAGTTCCCCCTCTTTCAAGTGCAGACAGAGCTTTGTGTGTCGGGGTGGGGAATGTGTCTTACCATTTGTATAAACAGAGTCTAGCACACTGGCTCCTGGATCTCAGCGGGGTCCTCTCGGAGTTAAATTGATAGCTACAGCAATATTAATAAAGGGGCAGTGTGTCTTAAAGAGTTGTTACTGAGCAATTGATGCACAAGCTATTCCCCTTCCACCTCACCTGTGCGCCTGCCACCTTTTTAAGATGCAGCTGCAGTCGTTTTACATCAGCACGGCTATTATCAGCCTTTTAATGTTCGAAAATGCTCTATCCCAGCATGCATTGGGTCTCCTGGAATACCTGAGATGGATGTGTTGGGGGCAGGCTCTATTTGATTTTGTTCCAAAATCCTGGTTTGGATCTCAGAGAAGAACCTTTCCAGGACTTAGAAACCTGCTTGGTTTCTTTTTGCACTAGTCAGAGCTCCGTGAGCACCATCTGTCTTGAAATGCCCCGCTCCTCTGTACACAAACGGACGTTACTGCATCCAGAGGAGGAGAGAGATAATTTTTCAAGTGATGCATGGATAGAGCCAGGAGAAACGGGCGCAACTGGACGCTGCAGGACGGAGGTTCCTGGGGTTGTGTCTGGGACCGGAGATACTGGCTAGCGTCATTCAGGTGCGCAACCCAAGAAGCAGTTTACATGCTAGAGGCTGTGTGTGAACAACCCAGGAGTGGGAGTGTTACCCGGGGTTCTTTCAACCCAAAGCTCTCGGTGACTTTTACTCTGTGCGAGGCGATGTCAGGAAATAAATCCGGGGAGACACGGCCGTCCGACCATAGATGGCTGGCACAAACAGGACAACGCACGAGTGCTTTCACTTAAAGCTAACCTTTACTTAGTCTCAAGCACTTACACACACGTCTGCAACAGGTTAGTAAAACACCCCCAACCCTTGACAATTACCAAAGCTGAGAGTGGCTCTCGAGTGGCACAGCGGCAGCCCTTCTGCTGGTGGGGAACACAAGCTGCATCCAGGGGGAGAGTCCAGTCCTGCAGAGTCCCCCCCAACCTCAAACTTTCCCCCCTTATTTATACATCAGTAATAGAATGACATGTCCCCTAAAGAAAACCTGTTAAGCAGGCAGTTTCAGTGGTCAAGCAAGAGGCTTTCTTCTGATTATTGATTAACCAGGTGTGGGTTTTTCCAGAGTCTGCAGCCTTGAGGCCCCAATAGACATTCCTGGGGCACATCCTGCTCTTCTAAGATGCATGTATCAGCAGCTTCAACACAATTCTTATCAGGAAGGATGTGGGGTCAAGCTGCCCTCTCTGTGGCACCCAAAGACCCCCCTCCCCTCCTGCCTTGGTTAAATTGAGACTGCTGAATGGCCAATTTACAGCTTGCTGACTTGGCTGCTTTTAGCAATAAGCCATAGTGGTTTCTGGCACTTTACTGGTTTGCCAAAGTCTCCCCGTACAGGGGTTCTCACCACAGAGCAGGGTAAGGCTAGCTCCCAGAGTCGAGGATTGGAGTTACTTAGCAGATCATCAGAGGGGAACGTCACACCAGGGCTTGGTGTGACATCTGGGACTTCCTGCAAAACCATTTGCTTGGGACTGAGGCTTTACAGGATCCGCTGTGACCCTTTCCTTCCGCCCCACTCCCCCTAATCTGCCCCTATGCCAGGTAGGTTTGGTGGGCTCCGTGCCCTTGGGAGTAGCAGGGAGGAATATATCCAGAAACGGGTTGTGTTTATAGAGGGAGTTAAGGGAATCTGACCCCATGACCCTCCTTATCCCTTTATGTGCCTCCAGAGGCTCCCCTTCCTCCACCACATTTTTGTCTTTGCCTATAAGGCCTTCACCCTTTCGCCTAACCTGGCTCTCAGATCTGCGAACCTACCGAGCTACCTCACTCACCTCCCCCTGCCTTCACTCTGCCAACGAGGCCAGTGAAAGCTGCTCAGACGTTTTCCATCAAAATGGAGATTTTCACATGGAGGAAAACAAAGACACTTTCATTTTCATCAATATTTTTCACACGGGGAAAAATATTTCCTGACCTGGTCTAGTGCCAGTCCCCTTTGCTTGCCTGTCTTCTCCTCCTTCCACCATCATGGCACTTTCCCCCATGTCATCCCCTCTGCATGGGGGGAAACACCACTTCACAATTTTTAAAGCTGCCACCTCCCTTCAGACTTCTCTCTACTGTCACCCCTCCAGATCACTCCCCTCCGGCTCCAGGTAGGCAAATGGCGAGCTAGATCGTCTGCTTTTCTGCCATCCTCTGTTTGTTTTATTTCAGTCGTTACCTTCTCCTCCTAATCCATTCCTACTCCTTTGATCAGTTCCATCCGCTTAGCCCGTGAGCTCTATGAGTGAGGGATGGCGTGTTACTTGTCTGTACAGTGCCTACCAAATGGGGCCCTGATTCTTGACTGGGAAATATTAGGCATTACTGTACTGTAAGTAATTAATCAGTAAGATTTCCAGTTAAACAGCAGGAGGTGCGGAAAGCCGCCACATTTCCCAGTGGAAGAAAAATAAAATGAAGAAAGGCATCAATCTTATGCTTGGCTTGGGTTTTTGTCAGCAAAAAGCAACTTCTTTTCCACTCCATGTGGCACCACCACACGAAGAGTCAGCTAGGAAAATAGCACTGGTTGCCTCCCTAGGGTTGTGATGTGTGAACTGGGCCAGGCTATAGCAAATTCAGAAGCAGAGAGCAGTGATGCCAGCTGGCTTTCTCCTGGCCCATCAGTTCCTGAGTGCCTGCAGTAACGTCATGAGCCTGTGTTTATGGACTGATGCTTCTGAGCAGGTATGCAATCCCACAGACTCAGTGCCGCAACCTTGGGGAGGGATCGGATGGAATGGGAGGCCACACCTCTCGTTTTCAACTCCGATATCTTCGATAACGAGCAACCGGGGCAGGGGACGGGGCTGGGGGCGGTACAGCCGCACAGGAGGAGCTGCCGGCCTGGGGCACAGGCTCCTGGGAGCAGCGGCCCCATGTTCTGCTCCTTTCACTGCTGCGGTTCCCGGGAGAGCCCTGCGGTTCAACAGATACAGATTTCTATCCGTGGATATAAATTTGTATCCACGCAGGGCTCTAATCGTCAGGGTTAGGCGTGTTCATGTAAATAGCAAATCCCCCTTTCTGAGTTGAAATTTCATTTTTACTGGCAACTGGTTGAAGCAATCTGGCATAACGGTCGTAGTCTGCTGAAAAAATCACCTGGAGGAAGGGGTGCCATACTTGGATGACATTCCAAAAACAATCTTTGGCACCAAACACTTCGGGATTCCAATTACGGGCCACAGTAGACTCCTATTCCTCGCTGAGTCTTGTGATGAAAGTTTTGAATGCTTTTTTGATTCTCTGGTGTTCTGGGGTTGGAGGGATTTCTGGAAACAGCTGGGTTTTCTCACCCTATGTTTCTCCTGTAGCTTTTGTGCTCAGTTCAGCAGAGATTTTGGTTGTCAGGGTCCGGTAAACATCTCTATAGGCAAACGTGTTGGCAGCAGCTGAAGAAAACGCCAGTGTTTTCTGTGGGTCCCACAGGGACTCCAGGTTTTCAACAATGGACATTACCTTGGTGCGCAGAATCTGGCAGTCATTTTGGTTATTTGCCAGCCTCGTCAGAGTTTCTGCTTTGAACCAACAAACCAGGAGATGCATTAGCACAGTTCAGGCATTATTTACATTGGGGGGTCTCAAGCTTTTTCCTTCTGAGACCCCCCCTCAACATGCTATAAAAACTCCGGGGTCTGGCCGGGACGGGGGGACTCGGGGCAATGGGCCAGGAGTGAGGCCGTTGGGCATAGGTGTAGTTTGACTTCTATTTTGGGGGGCTAAGGGCAGGCAGGGTCCAGAGAGGAAGTGCCACCTTCACGCCCTGACATACGTCAGCAGGCCACCCAACCTGTCTGGGTTGTGGGGGGACGCAACCAAAAAATGTAACTCAAAGGGGGGACTCAGCTCAAAAAGTCTGAAAACCGCATAGGGTGCAGGGACGGGGTAGCTAGGGGCTGTGTCCGGGAAAGAGGGAGCTCAAGGTGCAGGAAAAGGTGTAGCTAGGGGCTGTGTCCGGGCAGGAGGGAGCTCAAGGTGCAGGGATGGGGTAGCTAGGGGCTGTGTCCGGGCAGGAGGGAGCTCAAGGTGCAGGGAAAGGTGTAGCTAGGGGCTGTGTCCGGGCAGGAGGGAGCTCAAGGTGCAGGGATGGGGTAGCTAGGGGCTGTGTCTGGGCAGGAGGGAGCTCAAGGTGCAGGGAAAGGTGTAGCTAGGGGCTGTGTCTGGGCAGGAGGGAGCTCAACGGGGGAACGGGGGAAGTCCCGGATGACTGGAAAAAGGCTAATGTAGTGCCAATCTTTAAAAAAGGGAAGAAGGAGGATCCTGGGAACTACAGGCCAGTCAGCCTCACCTCAGTCCCTGGAAAAATCATGGAGCAGGTCCTCAAAGAATCAATCCTGAAGCACTTACATGAGAGGAAAGTGATCAGGAACAGTCAGCATGGATTCACCAAGGGAAGGTCATGCCTGACTAATCTAATCGCCTTTTATGATGAGATTACTGGTTCTGTGGATGAAGGGAAAGCAGTGGATGTATTGTTTCTTGACTTTAGCAAAGCTTTTGACACGGTCTCCCACAGTATTCTTGTCAGCAAGTTAAGGAAGTATGGGCTAGATGAATGCACTATAAGGTGGGTAGAAAGCTGGCTAGATTGTCGGGCTCAACGGGTAGTGATAAATGGCTCCATGTCTAGTTGGCAGCCGGTGTCAAGTGGAGTGCCCCAGGGGTCGGTCCTGGGGCCGGTTTTGTTCAATATCTTCATAAATGATCTGGAGGATGGTGTGGATTGCACTCTCAGCAAATTTGCAGATGATACTAAACTGGGAGGAGTGGTAGATACGCTGGAGGGGAGGGATAGGATACAGAAGGACCTAGACAAATTGGAGGATTGGGCCAAAAGAAATCTGATGAGGTTCAATAAGGATAAGTGCAGGGTCCTGCACTTAGGATGGAAGAATCCAATGCACCGCTACAGACTAGGGACCGAATGGCTAGGCAGCAGTTCTGCGGAAAAGGACCTAGGGGTGACAGTGGACGAGAAGCTGGATATGAGTCAACAGTGTGCCCTTGTTGCCAAGAAGGCCAATGGCATTTTGGGATGTATAAGTAGGGGCATAGCGAGCAGATCGAGGGATGTGATCGTTCCCCTCTATTCGACACTGGTGAGGCCTCATCTGGAGTACTGTGTCCAGTTTTGGGCCCCACACTACAAGAAGGATGTGGATAAATTGGAGAGAGTCCAGCGAAGGGCAACAAAAATGATTAGGGGTCTAGAGCACATGACTTATGAGGAGAGGCTGAGGGAGCTGGGATTGTTTAGTCTGCAGAAGAGAAGAATGAGTGGGGATTTGATAGCTGCTTTCAACTACCTGAAAGGGGGTTCCAAAGAGGATGGCTCTAGACTGTTCTCAATGGTAGCAGATGACAGAACGAGGAGTAATGGTCTCAAGTTGCAATGGGGGAGGTTTAGATTGGATATTAGGAAAAACTTTTTCACTAAGAGGGTGGTGAAACACTGGAATGCGTTACCTAGGGAGGTGGTAGAATCTCCTTCCTTAGAGGTTTTTAAGGTCAGGCTTGACAAAGCCCTGGCTGGGATGATTTAACTGGGAATTGGTCCTGCTTCGAGCAGGGGGTTGGACTAGATGACCTTCTGGGGTCCCTTCCAACCCTGATATTCTATGATTCTATGATTCTATGATTCAAGGTGCAGGGATGGGGTAGCTAGGGGCTGTGTCCGGGCAGGAGGGAGCTCAAGGTGCAGGGAAAGGTGTAGCTAGGGGCTGTGTCCGGGCAGGAGGGAGCTCAAGGTGCAGGGATGGGGTAGCTAGGGGCTGTGTCCGGGCAGGAGGGAGCTCAAGGTGCAGGGAAAGGTGTAGCTAGGGGCTGTGTCCGGGCAGGAGGGAGCTCAAGGTGCAGGGAAAGGTGTAGCTAGGGGCTGTGTCCGGGCAGGAGGGAGCTCAAGGTGCAGGGACGGGGTAGCTAGGGGCTGTGTCCGGGCAGGAGGGAGCTCAAGGTGCAGGGAAAGGTGTAGCTAGGGGCTGTGTCTGGGCAGGAGAGAGCTCAAGGTGCAGGGACGGGGTAGCTAGGGGCTGTGTCCGGGCAGGAGAGAGCTCAAGGTGCAGGGAAAGGTGTAGTTGGTGCTATGTCCGGGCAGGAGGGAGCTCAAGGTGCAGGGAAAGGTGTGGCTAGGGGCTGTGTGCCGGGAGGGCTCTCCTGCCGGTGGCTGCACCCCGAGGGCTCTGTTGGCCCTGGAGCCGGGTCCCCCGCCCAGGCTGCTCTGACCAGCTGCGTGAGCAGTCAAAGGGGGCTGGGAGCTGAGGAGCAGCTGCAACCCTGGGCACCAGCAGCAGATGGGGAAATGCCACGGCTGCCCACTCCATGGCACCACCCGCCAGAGGAGCAGCTGCCCTGCACTGCCTGGCTCCGGCTTCCCCTCTGTCTATGACCTGGCCAGAGGGTGGGGCCTGAGGGGGCTGAGCGAAAGGAGGAGGTTGGGGGTTGAGCTGTCCCCGGGACTGCCCCACTCTGGGTAAGGCACTGCAGTTGCGGGGGCAACACCCTCACGCCCCCTAAACTCTGCCCATGGGCTCAGGGCTTCTGTCTGTGTTGGGGCTGGCTTCATCACCGCCGCTCCGGGCTTCAGCGGGGGGACGCCAGGGTTTGGGACTCTCAGCTTCAGTCCCGTGGGGGGAGGGCTTGGGGCAACGGATTTCAGCTGCGGGGCTCCATGGCCCCCTTGAAAGGGCTTGCAGACCCCCAGAGGGCCGCGGACCCCTGGCTGAGAACGACTGATTTACATGACAGGCAGCGAAGGCCAAGCTCATCCACAACAGGGCGAGGTGATCAGCAGTCGGCGCTGCACTGGCCTCGCACTGTGCAAAACAAAGCCTGCAACTTGTTCACATGCTTGAAACCAGCTCCGAATCCACTGATGCAAGAGGTCACGTCTTTCATTGCTTCTGTAGCAGTAGCTGCTAACAGCACAACATTAATCAGATGAACAGGGACAGCTCCACTTTCTGACTGAGTTTATTCTCCTGTGCAAATGTAGCCAAGGAGGAAGCAGAATCTGTGTTCGCTGTGGCCACATCTTCCCAAGCGAGTTGTACATCTCAGACATGTCCGTTATTGCTGCATCGACAGAAGGGCTGTCAGCAGAGGGGATGAATGTCACATCAGCCCAAAACAATGCGGGTTTATTTGCTTTGAAATCAAAAAACGAAAAAGAATTGAACGGTTCAAAAAGAAGACTTGTCAAAAATCAGACTAGACACCACATTTCCATCAATTCGTTCCATCCGTTTAGATACTAAAGCATCGTCATTGGCTTTCAGATACGTACGAGTGAGGTTGTCTGAATTAGGAAGGGGTTTTGCTGCTGGACGGGGTTGTCGCACAAAGTCACGAGTAGGCCCCTCTGCAATTAACAGCAATTGTCCGGCGAAACAAAGAGCGCGCACAAATTCATTGGCACAGTTGTGCAGTGTCCTCTTGGTGGTTAAAGTCCTGGTGAAAGCTCCTGATATTGACCATTTATCCTGAAGCTCACTTTCTTCTTTAAGCTCCTTGCATCATTTGCTTTCGACGTGCTCCTTTATTCTGTCAGCCCGAGCGCGAGCGCTGACCTCAATGCTGCAGTACTTGCAACACAACGCATCCTCTTCACTCCTGTCTTTACTGTACTTCAGAGTTTCTAAGCACTGGTTTTCTTGTTGGTATTCAGGCATAGATTTGCGTTTTCGCCCCAGGTTTGCCTTATCTTTATCTATGGAGGACTGATCGTTTCAATTCAGCAGCGCACTAAACAGACGCAAAGGAATAGGTGGGCAGCATCTCCTGGTGAGCCAATCATAGCGCGATATTAACTATCATTTGATTTTCCGACCTCCGCCGTGCTGTGTTTTACACTATGCACTATGCTGTGTTTTACGCTATGCAGCTGCTTCAGTCTCAGGGCTTCAGGACACAACAATCGTGTAAAGCGTTGAGTTTTACAGAAACAAGTACCTGAAAAAATATTGAGTAGATTGATAAAAGGGTGTAAATTAGTAAAAAGCTAACTCCTTTAATTAAGAAAAACTGGTAATTTATTGGTGAAAATTGGTAAAAACTGAAAATGTGGAACACTAAGAGTATGTCACAACAACATGGCAGAACTGGTCAATATTTTTTACAAGAAAAAGGCGTTTTTTGGTTTAAAAAAGGGTATTTTTGTCAGAAATAAAACTTGTGGACATGATTTAAGTTTTCCTTTGTTTGTGAAATTTTCTCCCATGCTTTTTTAACTGAAATTTGTCTAAATCACTTTCTAAATTTTTCCTTTACCAAAAATCCAGTTTCAGTAAGAAAATTTGCTTTTCAGTAAACAAAACACTTGGGAAACAATGTCCATTAAAATTTGACCACAAATTATCACCCAAAGTTTTACAAGAAATGAAATGTGGGTCCAGAGGAAACACTGAGAAATCTAATCAGTTTTGAAAATGTTCATGAAATAATTTTCCAAGTTGCTCTATAACATAGCCCCTACTCCAGTGTTGAAGAATAAACCCAAACACCACAATGGTGTGACTAATGGAGGAAAGGGAACATTATGAAAATCCAAACATTATGTTTCTGTGCATGTGTCCCTTATTAGTTAAACAATGCAAGAATTGGAGAAACAGAAAATATATGATGTATTCATATAGGCAGAATTGTATCTGCTTGGCTTTCAAGGTTTTGCCGCCAAAGTCAGTAGATTTTGGACTCTCGCCAATATATAATTTGTTAATACACTAGAATATGGGAGAGATGTGGTGGGATTACAGTAAGGGACTCGAAGTTAGGTCTCTTATGTCCTATTTCCAATGCTGTCATTGACTCTTTTTGTGACCTTGGTCAAGTCACTTTACTTCCTTTCTTTATCTCTGATTTACCTATCTGTGAAAAAATGGGTTTCATATTTACCTCACTAGGATGTTGCGTAGCCTGACTGACTTCGACAATGTCAGGTCAAGATTGACTTAAAACATAGATTGGGTTAAAAGATTTTACAAGGCCTAAGGTTAATAGAAATGTTTCCATATTCTTTAAATAAATAACATTTTCCTTCAGTGTTTGCAACCAAAACATAACAGCATCCTGTTAATTCCCAAGAGGAAGGTGCTAAGACACTAGCCTAGAACATGGGAGACCTGTGTTTGACCCTCTGCTCCATCACAGACTTGCTGCGTGACCTTGGGCACGGCATGTAGGCTGAGATTCTCAAAGGTACTTAGGTGCTTAGCTACCATTGACTTCAGATGGAGTTAAGTGTCTAAATACTTTTGAGGATGTGAGTCTTAGCCTCTCTGTGCCTCAGTTCCTCATCTGTGATATGGGGATAATAACACTTCCCTACTACTGCACAGTGGTGGTGGCGCGAGCATAAACGCATCAGAGATTGGGTGACACTCAGGTAATAGATTCCATATAAGAGTCTAGGGCTATGTCTATGCAGCAGCTAGGAGGGTGTTTCCCAGCGTGGCTAGACAGACACGATCTAGCTCTGTTCAAGCCAGTGTGTTTTTGCAGTGTGGCCTCAGCAGCGCTGGAGGTGGCTCAGGCCATCCACCCAAGTTTGAACCCAAAGGATCAGATGGGATTGCACTTGGGTGGCTAGCTTGCCCTGCCGCGTCCACTCTATAGCCTGTTAGCCTGAGCAGAGCTAGCATGTGTCTCTGCCCATATTGGGAGACATGCCCGAAGATAAATAGTCAGGCTCTAATAATCGGTGACCGTAGATGACACTTACTACTGTTTATGTTCACTCTCCAAACTGAATAAAATGCAAAAAGGAAACAAACAGTGAAAAGCATGGAGGTATTTACAGATGTATTCAGGTTTAATAGTTTCTGGGATGACCCGTAATGCAATTTTTATTTTCTTAAAATATATCAATTTAATGGTTGTGAAACATTATGCAATCCTCAAATGAAATACTCTACTATATACCATCTTACAGACACGTACACGCAGGAGTAGTTTTATTCACACAAATAGCTTTGACTTTAATGGAGCACCTAGCATGAGTAAAGTTATTCACATGCGTAAGTGTCTGCAAGATCCAGGCCTGTAGCCACAGAAGTTTCGTTGTATAAATGTTGTTTTCAATGTACCTTCCCGTCCATGAATTTTAGTGCACATAGGCTTTGCTTACCCCATATTTTCTACAGTCTTCTCTGCTTACCTTGGTAAGTTACTGCAACAACGATAATTGCTCTTGTGTTCTGTGGAGAATAGCACAAATGTGCGTTGATTCAAATAATATATATGTTATAACTACAAAAGCTACCTATTCCCTTATACCCACAGCATGGAAACAATGCTACTGTTAGAGAAGTCTGGTGATTCTGCATTATGCATATTTGGGATTTTACAGCAATTAAGGCTTCTGCCCGTAAAAGCGCAGAGAGTGACAAAAGAACCCCACTGATCTAGCTCGTGCAACGCACCAGTCTGCAGATCAAGGCAAAACACTGATTAGAAACTTTAGAAATCTCTTCTTCTGGCCAATGCACAGTTACACGTAAGCACACGTGGTTGTTTAAGTATCATTCACTTGCTAAAGTGCAAGCCCAGTCCATGAGGTTAGCCACGCCTGGGCATCTCACTGCCAATATCAGGGAAAACCTGTCATCCACAGGGCTTTCACAGGAGACACATTCAATGGCACAAAACATCTGGTAACTAAAAGAATAGGCTGGATGACAGTGCTTTGAAAGAGTTCATCCTCTGAGCTGGGACCAGGGAAGACGTATCACCTGGAAATCACTTCTGGCAAATATAAATGTCTGTCTTTATACAGCACTTCATGCAGTGGTTTTACTGTACCAATAGTTCAGTGCTAAATGATTTGATGCTAAACGGAAAAGTAAAAAGAAGAAAGGTCTAGCATAGCTCTTTCTAGATTTTCAGCTCTCCCCGTCAATCTTAATGACTGCTTCCCATTGATTAGAAGGCGTCTCTGAGCAGGAATGAGGGTGTCCACATGTTAATTTGTATGCAAGAGCTGGCTCAGGTTGGAGACAACAAGCATCAAAGTCTGCCCAAAACTTGAACTGAATCTTTTCTCCAAGGTTCAAATGAATTTTCTTTTGGAGGAATTGATTTTCATTTTCTCCGCTCTTCCTAATTCAGCAAAGACCAGAAGAGCTAAAATACCATAATCTAGACTGTATGCGTGGTATATGCAGGCTGATGCTAATGTCATGAAATTCCAGCCCAGTTTCATACACACTAGAGGGCTGGATAGTTTGGGATGTTTGGTTGCTCATTTAAATGGAATCGCTGAACATCTGTGAGTTCTGACATCTTTACTTTCCGGTCATCTCTCACGCTGAACTCAGAAGGGATTTCTCAACTTTTGGGTCATGCTATAGTGGAGAAGACACTGGACTCAGCTCTAAAGGGACTCTTTAGTGAGCCTGCTGGACACAAACAGACCCTGGGATTCTCTCTGGCTCTCTAGCTTCCACATCCAAACACAACCTGTGCCGTGTAATGTCATCACACAGGGTCTCCCTCTATATCCTGGCTGGGCCTCAGCACAGTCATGGAAGGGGCTGTTGAGTTACACTGCAGCAGTAGGCCGTCGTCCCCAGCAACCAGTGCCTCAGTTTCTAGAGAGGACCTGCCAAATACAACCAGTTACTGGGCACAGCCTTTCTGGATTGTGAAAAGGGATTTTTTTTGTGGAGAAGAAGGATCCCTATTTCTAAGCACCCCAGAACCATATGACCACTAACGGTGGGAAAAAAGAGAAGAAAGATCAAGTTGTATAACAGAAAAGTTCCTTTCTATGATGCTCTATGCACACATGGAGAAAATTCCTATTTGTCACTATTCTTTTTCAGGTGGAGGGATGGGCCACTTGGATTAATATAAAATGAGAGCAATTGATGTTGGGTAGGATCTGTTATGTGGCTAGCAGTAAAAAGGTTTTACAACCAATCACATGCCCAGTGCCAATAAGTGACTCTTTGCCAGGTCAGATACATGCTTCTTGGATGACTTCCATCCCCACCGGCACCCGAAATTTAACAAGCAAATGCTTGCTGTGCCTTGTAATTAAACAGGAAAAATACACGTGTCCAGTGCCAAGAAGACAAGATAAAGCAGGGAGACATGTCGTTCTGACCTGCCTAACAATAAAACAATACCAAAGGTTTCTGGTTTGCAGCATGTCTAGTTTGAGTCTTTCCCCCAAATGTTTATATTGTACAAATTAGATCTAGTGTGGGATTGGCTTCATGTGAAGGTTGGAAGAGGGACCTGAAATCCCTCCGTTCTATTCCTGCCTCTGATCTCACCTAAGCCATGGTATCTTATGCCTCAGTTTCCCCATCTGCATAGAGGAGGTATCATGCCTTCCATGGGGATCCGGTGCTCTCACTTGGCCCAAACTAGCTTTGATTTACTGATCTTCAGGGCATGCCACAAGGTGCATCTTTGTGTATGCACTGCTGCAGAGGGTGAGGTTTAATGGGGTTTTGCCAGGCGTTAGGTCTGATGGGTATGTGAGGGGGTGAGGTTTGTGTTGTGTGGACGGCTTACTTTTGATTCTTTTTTTAATTTATGGGTTGGGCGCCTGGAGCCTTGGACAGGCCCCCTATTGCTTCTGTACCCATCTAAACAAATAACCAGAAAGAAAAGGGAGGTCACCATGGTGAGAGCTTCGTCTGGAGACCTAAATGGATTTTGAGAGGCTTGTTTGGTTGTTTCTTCATGGTTCGTATAGCGTGGACCCCTTGCTGAAGCCTTGGAAACTGGTTACAGTGTGTTTCATTGCTCAATTTGTATGTGTGTCTGTCCCATTTTTCATTATTCAATAATAAATACAGTGGTGAAAGTCACCTTTAACACTTAAAGATTGCTTGGATTTTATGGGATTGTATCAAAGTGAGTGCCAAGGTATAAAAAAGCCTTACGGTTGAGGTACTTTTATAACACATGCTCCATAAAACCTTATAAAGTGAGTGCAGTGCACTTCATCCTTTCAGGTTACAGTGTTATAGTTCGCAGAGCTAGTGATCTGATGCTATTCTCATTAATTAAATCTCTTATTAATGGTAATGTTCAAGCAATAAGAAGTGAAGCTACAAGAAGCTAGACTAGCGTAGGTCCAGAATCATTAGCTCTCCGGAAACCTCAGCAAATCTGTACCAGGAGATTGATGTCCACAAGTTGTTGGGGAAATCCCTGTCTCAACTTCAAGCAAGATATTGAGCTCAAGAAATGGGAGCCCAAGAAAATAGCATCACAAATTTCAATAATGCTTCATCTAGGAACAGAGGACTGGAAAAGACTTCCTGGATCACTGAGTCTAGTGCCAAGCTCTTGAAGGCCACCCCATCATATAATTCCATCCATAAATTTATCAGGCTCCATCTTCCAACTACTTAGGTTGTTTGCTGCCACTATTCCTGCTGGGAGGCTGCTCTAGAACCTCATTCCTCTGATGGTTAGAAATCTCCTAATTTTCAGCCTAAATTTATTCACAACCAATTTATATTCATTTGTTCTGGTGCCAACATAGTCCTTTAGCTTTAACTCTTCTCCCTCCCTGGTGTTTACCCTTCCGATTTGCAAAATCCCCACTCTATTACCTCTAGATTGCTGCTTGGAATCCAGCCCAGGTTAGTAGCTGAGTAGAAGCTGTTACTATCTGAAGGCTGTCCTGTTTGGTGGCCTATGTCAAACACATCGCTACGGTTGTTATCCTCAGGGAAGAGGCAAAGACTGAACGGACAAAGAGATGGAATTTCCGAAATACCTTCTGACCCATTCCTAGCCAGGGTTGCGATAACACTGCCAGGGCTACAAGCGAAGGTTTATGAGCCCTTTACCTGACCTGGGTTAAACAGCACTTTGGTGCAATGCCGCCCTTTTCACAAGCACCGTGCGGGTCTTCTTTGGAAAGTGATCTTGTAACTATGGTGCTTTCTTACTTGGGAGATTGGCTCCCTGTGTGTGTTCAGCATCAGATCTGCTGATTTTAGGGATTAAAGAACTGTAAGCTGTTGCTGCTTTATTCTCCTGTTACTCCTGCAGGAGTCTATTTCTTCTTGGACAACTTCAATACATGTTTTAACTAAGGGCTGGTCTCAACACGGACGTTGCACCAGCTTGAGTGAAGGGGTGCTTTTAAATGGTGCAGAAAACCAGTGTGGACTCCCTCAATTCAATTAAAAAAGCTGGTTTCTGTTGATGTAGCTTGTGTCGGTAAATTTACAGACCCATTTAAACCAGTGTGTGCGCCCCCTCAGGGCTTTGTACTGGTTTATTTAAATGGACTAAAATTGGTTTTTAAATAGAACTGATTTAGAACCCTAACCCTGATTCAAAATGTTTGTACCGATGCGACCTTAGGTGCAATGTGTTACATCTGTGCAACCCCTATTGAAGGCAGTTCCAAAGACACATGTTCCAAAGACAGTAAGGTTGCCATGGTATAACTGAAGACATTGGCTTGCAGGATCTTTATATACCGGTGATGCTGGAGGGAAAGGAAGGGAAGAACTGGTTGGAAAACCAACATTTTCAATAGACTAATCATCATTTGAAATGTTTTGGCTGAAAAATATTGGTTTTCCTCGGGAGGTTTTGAAGGGAGGAGAACTGAAAATTTTTGGTTTGAATCAACATTGTGAAAGAAAAAACAACATTGTTTGTATCGCTTTGACTTACAATGTTGTTCCATTCTGTTTTGTTTTGGTTTCTATAAACAAAAATGATTTTTTTAATGTTGCAACAAAACTAATCTTTGGTTTGAATTAACGTTTTGACACTAAAACATCATTTGATCTTGTCTGTTTTTCTTAACTGAGAAGCTGAAACAAAACTGCATTTTAAGCCAAAATTAAACAAACCTTTCAATTGGAATGGACATTTCCCCATTTTCACCTTCGATAAAACCGCATTTTTTTCAGCAGTAAAACTGTCTGCATGAAAAATTCCAGCAAGCTCCAGAAAGAGCCAGGCTTGACTTTGAGCCTGAAGGTTTAGCAGGTAGAAAATCATCTTTTCACTCATAAGATGAGCACATTTGATATGGAAATATCAGAGGCAATAAACAGGGTGCTATTTTTACAGTCACTTCTCAAAACAAACCTCATTTTTAATCACAAACCAGTGCAATGCACGGCTAATGATGAAGTTACTGACGTTATGCCAAGGAACAGAGCTCTTCTTTAGCTCAGCAGGTTTGGAAGGGTTGTGGGGTTTTTTTTTTCAACACCACTTTATGTTGGGAAATAAAAGTGAGGCTGGAGATTCTGAAATAGACACAGTTCATGAAAAGCATATTACAAGTGAACAGGAAAATCAGAAGGCTGTAAATAATAGTTTAGTGCCATGTATTTATTTCTGGGAACAAAAGGCATTTATTTTGAGCCTGTCTTCTTTATTCATTTAGTAGGATGCTTCCTGCTAATGTAACTCAGTGGTGCTATTGCTGAAGATATTGCACCTATAAAACTTCTCTGTGCCCATTTAAAGAGACGTGATCTGGTAATTTACAGTCAAAATGTATGTTTGGTTGGGAAATAAAATAAAAGGGTTTCACAAAACCTGATATTAATAAAAATACCTTTTATGGCAGGTTGTTTCAATTGCAGTCAAAAGGCATTTTAATCAAAGATTCCACTGTGTGCAAAGCAGACTCATTGCCTTCTATTGGGGAGGGAGAGCCGGATGAAGAGGGGACGGTAAGGCTTTCAGTCTGAATGCTCTGCTGTGCGATTAGTGACACGGATAATACGGTTTAAGAGAGATACGGAGCTGGATTGATGTGCAGGGCAGGTGAGAGGGAGCCACAATGTGGCGCTTCCATGCACTGAGGGTTCACTCCTGCACCGTGGAAGGTGATGGGAGCCAATGGGGACTCCGAATGCTAGGCGTAGTGGAGTATTAGTGAAAGCCGTACTAATGCCGTGTGACACTTTGTCCCCCTCTAGTGGTTAGCGCTTGTAAAGAGGTTTATGAGTCTCCCACTGCAGCTAGGCTTTGAGCTCAAGTGTTAGAGGCTCATGCTTTCAGACCCTCAGCTCCGTAGGTTCCAGTCCCACCTAGGGGTATTATTACATTAGCGTCATCAGTGGCACTCAATATTTCATCTGAAGAAGTGGGGGTTTTATCCACGAAAGCTTATGCTCAAATAAATCTGTTAGTCTTTAAGGTGCCACCAGACTCCTTGTTGTTTTTATGGATACAGACTAACACCGCTACCCCTGATACTTGACACTCAGTATTTCAGTGGCCCTGGTGACATGATGTGACTGCCTCCCACTTCCAAGCCCACTGTGGCTCAGTAGGGAGATTCCTGGGCTCGCCCTTGTAAAAGGTGCAGCAGCTGTAGCTTCCCCCATTGCCCATGGAGGCATTTGCCCCTGCTCCATCCTCCATGCCAGGTGTAGAGTGCCTCCCTGCTTCCCATGCAAGCCAGCGGTTACTTTGAACAATATAGCCCCTCAGTTGGGTTTTTGTTGCCGACATGAGGATTTAGCCCTACGACTCCCATTAACTTCTGTAGAAGTTGTGCGGCTAACTCTACTGATGGGCTCTGAAAATCTCAGTCCACAGGCAGAAGCCCAACATTGCCCTTGGAAGGGATCCTGTGGCCCCGGATAAGACTCCCTGTTCTTTGGTTCCTGCTCTGAAAGCATGAGCCTTTCTCATCTGGTGTTTATGCAGAGATGCTCTGAACAGAATAATCACACCCACCCACCGCTCCAGCTTTGGCTGGCTTTATTCACGAGCTTTCCAGGCTTGTAAACAAGCTCTGCTGTCCAAAATGAACCAGGCAGTTAGGACTTGACTGTCTTCCAGATCTGTTGGAGTGTTACGTGGGTGAAATTCACACTAGGCACAGGGCCAGCACAGGACCCTAAACAGTATCTGAAGCCCAGTTAACCCCTGAAGGGGACTCGCGTGCTGTAGGGTCTCGAATTTCACCCATATATGATCATCCAGCTGAAGGGGTTCACAAGAGAGGACCCCCTCCATACCAGTAACCTCTGTGCTTATTGCACCTGCCTTCCCGCTGCAGCCCCTGAGACCGGGGCTTTGCCG
This sequence comes from Natator depressus, assembly GCF_965152275.1. Taxonomy (NCBI): domain Eukaryota; kingdom Metazoa; phylum Chordata; order Testudines; family Cheloniidae; genus Natator; species Natator depressus. The sequence continues at coordinate 117,516,185 of NC_134240.1, read as the reverse complement.
TTCAGGCGAGGATGAGCTTTGGAGCTGCAGCATCGGGAGGAATGCCATGTCGTAGCAATCCTCGGCTCAAGTACTTTTTCAAGGACTTCCCCTTCACAGTAATCAGTTCCTCCCGTCCAGTCCCATTTCAAAGCCACAGAAGGCACAAAAATATATACTCTAGAATGCAGCAAGGTGAAATGTAATTTCCTCTTTAATAAAGGGTGCCATTTAATCTAATATTATAGAAAATGATTAGATCTTAAAAACCTATAAATTACATCTGACAACTCGCTGGTGCTCCTTTGCCGTTCCTTATAGCAAGTATAAATGGCAACACCAGGAACTGGCAGAGGAGTTGATTCTGGCTGGAGTTTGTTTATTGGCTCTTAATGAAAAGCGATTAATCTAAATCGCTAGTGGGGCGGATCCTTTGTCAGGGCCCCATAATGAGAAGTGGCAGTTTTGCCCTTTGACAAATGTGCTGCTATTTCCCTCTAACAAAAGTGTTTTTATTTTGCGGGTTGTTTTTTGTTTTGTTTTGTTTTGTTTGTTGCGGTGGAAAAATACTAATAAAATAAACCCCAAATCACCCACTCGCTGTTTCCTCCTTATCAGCCCACCTCCCCCCGCCCCCAGTTAAAACACCATCAAACTGAACTGGCCCCAGCTGCAAAAACACAGAATGGCCTTTTATTTGCGACCATTATCACACTTCCTATTTCTTCTGAGCTGCTTTGTTTGTGGCCAGTGTTGCATGGAATGATGGATTATAATGACGATACCCTGAGTAGTAATATTGATACTTCAGTGCGATCCCCACCCCTTTTGATAGAAAGGATGAGATAGTCTTTTGCAGAAGCAGGAGGGTGAAGGAGGGGAGAGAGCAGCCGATGTAACGAGCCCTTAGCAAGGCCAGCTGTCAGCAGTCTCTCTTGCAGCTCTTATTTGCCTCCTCTTTCTCACTAAGGTTGCCAGTTAAGTTTCCACACTTTGGTGGCTTTGTTATGGCCCCTGCTGCAAGACGTGGGGTGCTCAGAGCATTGATTTGTGCCCCCTCCAATGTAAGCAAGCTGTCTCTCCTCCCCTGCTGACGATTAAGTGCTGGCAATATGCTTGGGGCTGTACAAATGAAGACGGTCTCTGACCGAAGAGCTTGGAATCAAGGAGGCTCCGGGGGGGCAAGGTGCACTGGGAAACCCAGAGGAGGAGAACAGTCTTTGGATGGTTTATTTTTATAATTCACTTCTTGTGGGAGGAAGTGAGACTTCAGATGGGACTTGAATGTGGAGACAGTGGGGATTTGGGATCTCATCCGAACAAACTGACGATTATAAGAGTGTTTGACTTCAGTGGGCATTGGATTGGTGAAGGATTGGATAGGGAAGGATTTGATGTGTGACCCAGTGGGGGAGTGGATATGATCTTGTCTCCCTCTAGTACCTGGTCCCAGGGACCATACTTACCCATACTAAACATGTCTCCTTCAGCTTAAGTGATAGGAGGTGATGCGTTTTGTATTGTAGGTTCAAGGTTTAACCCCCCCGTGTGACTATTGAGCATCTATGCTTAGGGAGACATGGTTTGTAATTTTGTGTTGGCCATTTTGCACTCCAGAAATTTTCCTTTTTCTAAGATGACGTGGTTTGCACGAAAACGTAGGAGCGGTTGAGATTGTGCATGTTTTGAGACAGCATTTGGTTTATCTCCAGACAAAATCTCAAGCACTGGTGTTTTCATTAGGAAGCAATGCGATCTTGTCACCTGCCAATGAGTGACAATGGGCTCATTTTTATTATCTTCGATGTGGCAGGGAGATTAAGGAGCTTGCTCAAGCCAGCACAGTGAGCCAGGAGAAGAGTTACCGTTCCGGAGACATTCCACAATGTGGTAGGGCAAAGAGGGAATACACAGGCCACAAATAATCCTTCTGTATGTTCCCAGCGTTCAGGTGCTGCCTACAAGCTGCTAGGAACTGAAAGAGTGGAACTAGGACTTAAGGTGAGGGTGAATTTGAAGAACAGAGGTGTTTCTTGTGGATGCACACAGTTCTTTCCCTTGTTCCTCCCACATTCTGTTTTCCTGATCCAAAGTCCATTGATATCAGGAGAAAGAGTCCCACTGATCTCCCTAGAACTTTGTGGTTTATGTTACTGCAAAGCCCGTCTCAATATCTCCGTTGTTGCTTTGGCTATTCTGGTTATGCCATTATGATAATGCTGCTATATGTGCAATCATGGCAAAGGCACATGCAAATCAAATCCACAATTGTACCTGCATTTCGGACCCCGTTCTGCAGCCCTGGCCCCCATGAATAGCCCCATTGACATCACTGTGACCGCACTTATAAGTAACAGGATCAGGACTCCTGTGCATCCTGTTGTATGTCTGCCATGTTGAAAAATCTGGTCCAGACTATATCTAGCTGCCCTGAGCTTTCTATCTCGAGAGCTCAGGACAAGACTTTGCAAGTGAACTTTTAATATATGGCTTTGTTAGCTTGGTAACCTTTAGTGACATCATTGTGGAAAATCTTTTTATTCCCCAAGTATCCTGCCTTTAAATGTAAGGTCCACCTGGAGTACCTTGCTCTCTTACCAGTCTGCATATGCAAGCAAATGTTACTAATGCACACTACAAATATCTTTCTTACACATGCAATACCCTTTGAATGCAAAGAGATATAGCTTGGAGCACAGTACTTCCCAGCGGAAGCTATACGTGATAGCAAAAGCTTTTTTTCCAAAATGGGGAATAAACCTTTCTTGTCCAGAGCAAAGCCTTTCTGGTCCAGAGGAAAGGAGGCATGTGTTTTAATTTGATTAGAAAGGGGGAAAATCCAAGATTAAGAGCTGACCTGTTCCTTTTCCTGGTTGGTGGCCTCAGGTTCTTGAGCTTCCATTACCAATTTATTGATGTCTTCTGTTAGCCAGCTGCCCATGGTGGCAAGCAGATTACAGTACTAAGTACCCTTCTGTTGCCAGCAAAGTACCAGTAGGTAAAGATTGCTTTATGATGTTGTGCAAGTAGAATATTCTTCTGTGGATCCCAAAAGAGATGTGCCATGAAGGTCAACAGCATCTCAGGATAGTGGATTTCTGAGCTTGGTGAGGGACTTTTCTGCAGAGCACTTGTTTTCCATTCAAACTGGCTGATGATGGATAGTAGTTTTAAAAATTGCCTTTAAAATGGAAACTTTCAGATTAAAGATCATATACTTATTTAAAAACAACAACAACCCTTCCGCAGAAAAGTCCTTTCCTCTGTTAATCAAAATTGGTTAATTAAATCAGAATGAATTAAAAAAAATAGTTTAATTTTAATCATTTTTCCTGATTACCCCCTTTCTGCATCTCACAGAGCTCTATGCAGTGAAAAGGGACGCTATGCAATTACACTTCTGATTTCAAGTCAGTTTCACTTTATGTTTCAGGTGGGATTTATTGCATGTTTAAAATTAAAGGCCTGCTCAAGTGCTATGCTTGATTGGGGCCTAATACAGATTCTTGCCGGTCTTTCTAATGGAACTTGTATGATTAAATGGTCGCTGGTTAGATGTTCGTCTGTGTCCCTAAATTGTCTTGTATTGTTTAACTCGGTAAAGCTTTCTGGAGCAATGTTTATATGGAGACACTATACAGAACAAAGCTGTATTGAGTCTCAGGTCTGCAGCTAAGAGGTGGATCCTAGATTTGATTTCCAATGGACAAGGAAGTAGTGTTTTTTGAATCTTCTACTGTATCAATAACCTGCTGTGTTTAGCATATATGTAGTTTAGCCCCCACTGTTTGTTTTATTTCATTGTATTGACATTGGCTGTAATGTGCTTTGTTTTTCTCAAGATGTTAGTAAGATGGCAAGCTGAGTTAAGGTTTTCCAAAGGGTTTTCTTGGTTACTTTGACACAGGGAATGGTAGAAGATAATATAGGAGAAAGACATTTTATGATACTCATCTTACGTTCTAATTAAATCCAGAGGCATGAATTATCTCCCTACTTGCAGAAATAGAATAATTTCATTGTCCTGCACGGGGGAAAAATGGCTTCATTAAAGGTTATGTGAACAATCACTGTAGTAGGGATGGTAAGTATGACGCACGCACAAACTGGTGCCTAAATTCTGACCGCACAGCTGACGCAGACAGCCAGGCTGGGAAATCTCCCCTTTCCAATGGCATAAAACTTTCACTTCTAGCTCCGCAAGGTAGCAAGATATGGGACCTTGAATCCAAATGCTGCCCATCTTGGAACTTGAGACTGTACATTTGGAAAGCGAATTTGACATTTGGGGAGAAAGTGGGGGACACTTCTCTGGCAGGTTGGAAACAAATAAACCTGGTGGCTCTTTGAAGCAACTCAGAGGTTTGGGATATTGGAAGTAATCCTGCTAGAGATGGATGAGTGGGCAAAGAGCAGGTGAGGGAAGTCAAAAGTCCATGTTAAACTTCACAACTGTTTTAGACTATACATGTCTCATGGTTCTATGATTTATTCTATTTTCTCTATATACGTGGTGGGGGTGTGTAAAATATAGTGTGCTGTGGTATAATGGTTTTGTCAGCTGGAGTTTGAAATGACCAGAGTCCTCCTAGGTGATGAAGCCACAAGTAAGCTATCCAGATCATCTCCAGTGAGTGCCAGTGAATCTTTTATAGCCCATCTCAGTATAAGATATTCTGTATATGCCATATATGTTACATTAACTACAGCTGGTCAAAAATTTTTCACTGGAAAAAAAATTCAACCAAAATTGGCTTTTGGATCAAAACAAAAATGTTCATTTTAGTCAAAATTTTCCAATTTCTTAAACAAAAACCCTAGGGAATCCTGATGAGCTGTTTGCAGTCTAAGGCCGATAATGAAATGCTGAGCAGTTTCTGATTCCATCTTATTTAAGGCAGTGTTGCCAGTTCATTCTTATATAAATATGTTTCAGGTTACATGGATTCTGACTTTCCCATTAACCCTGTTCTGTTTCCTTCTCTCTCTCTCTCAATTGTCCTGTTTAGATAATGCTCCTGGGCGACCCGGAGATTGAGAGCAGCATATTGATCAGCTCCGATGAAGGGGCCACCTATCAAAAGTACCGGCTGAACTTTTACATCCAGAGCCTGCTGTTCCATCCCAAGCAGGAGGACTGGATTCTGGCCTACAGTCTCGATCAAAAGGTGACCAACTCATTTCAGATTCAAGTGATTATTTCCCAGAGTCTGGTGACAGAGACATTGTCAAGAAGAACAACCATATATTTAGAAAGTGACTATGTGGCACCATTACACTCAGCAGACCTGCTTTCTGGGTTGATTCTGAGGCAGATCTGCTGACTTCGGTGACATAGTTTAGTTTTTGCTGCATTAGCCTTTCAGAGCCAAAATAGCTCCATGGCAGCAAAGCTGTATTCTGTTCCTCCTTGGGCATCCTCAACCGAATCGCTTGCTAAGGGATGATTTAGTTGGGGATTGGTCCTGCTTTGAGCAGGGGGTTGGACTAGATGACCTCCTGAGGTCCCTCCCAACCCTGATATTCTATGATTCTATGATTCCAACCAGTTACTCCTGTGCAAACCCTCTAAAGGCAGTGATGTTGCTCTGTTCTTATTGAGAACACAATTTTGCCTGTGGAAGCGTTATTAATGGTGCTGATAAGAGAGATGAAAGGAATCCTAGAGCCAGATTTGACATGATGTGCCAAAGATCTAGCCACTTATTTAGGGGCCTAAATGGTTCCTGAGCTCTTCTGAAAATCTGGCACTTGGAGCCCGAATTGCATTTGCAAGGGCTGTTTTTTTGGGAGGATGGGGGATTCTTTCTGTTTGGAAACCAAACACGTTTGATCTGGAAATCACTCAGCAGCAATACACTTGAAACCCCATCATGCCCTTCTTACGGTCGCTTTTCAGAGTGGAACTGCAATGAAAACAAAATCCTTACCTTTGCTACCGTCAATGTCTAATGATAGATAGTTGAAATGGAAAGAACTTTAAAGATCCACTTTACTTTCCCCTCCTTATGGCATTTAATTTTTACCATTCACTCAGCTGCTGTGCAGTTCACTCTGCTCGTTTGTTTCAGTTCCTGGGTTCTCGCGCTAGGGGCCAATACTAGATACTGGGCCAAAGCTATTTGGCAGCATTTCTTTTCAAATACTGGTGCGTCAGCTCTTTCTAGTCTCTTCCTCCCAGTCAGCTTGCCCTGGGAGCTATTTAGTATCCACTGTAATAAGTCTCATACCCTACCACAGCAGCACCTTCAAACAGTAACTAGAACATAATCTTTATATCCCCTTGTTAGCAGAATGCAATGGCCGTTGCCAGGTGTATGTTATTTCTCCTCTGAGTGGCCTAAGTGACATTTACAGGCTCAAAGCCATTGTAAATAGACTTCTTTCATAGTACCAGAGTGTTATTGTATGGAAGACTTAGCCAAATGTCAAATATCTTGTGAGCTCAGACGTTCAACGTAACCAGAAACGTTGAAGCTGGGTTGAAAGACCAATAGACTCGTTTGATGTCCCTGCATGGTTTGATGCCGCTTTTAAGCTAGAGGTAAAAGGTTGTTAAACGGCGCTTCTTTTCACACAGAGACAGCCCTGTAAGAAAGAGACAGCTGATGAGGTACACAGGATGGGATAAACTGAATTTAATGTGTCAGGCGTGTGTCTGCACGGAGGCTCAACTATGAAACCAGGGAAACATTTGCTCCTTGGTTCACACAGGGGGCCTGCTTTTCTCTTTCAGTAAGGCTCCTTTGTGCCACGCTAGCAGGGTAAAGGGGCTCAAAATAGGTGAAAAAGGCCCCCTAGAATATGTTCTGTGCATGGGGCTTTTCCAGCTGGTGTGGAACTGGCATATGGGCTCAATGCCATCCCTGCTCTCACCACCTGCCTTAAGTGGTGTGGTCAGAGTCTCCACTACAGCTAGTCTCCACTTCCCACGGCTCACCGGGAACCATTGGAAGCTGAATGTGGGTTAGAGCATTCCTGAGGTTGCTCTAATTTACCCCAGGGGCTGAGCAGATCTCTGCACAGCCCCAGAATACAAGTAGTGTAAAGCTGACTAAATGCCACCTCCCTCCATCCCCGACCTCCCAGCTTGCCCCAAGTTCAGGAGAGGGGTCACTGAGAATCAGGCTCTGTGTATTTGCAAGATATATGTCGCATACCACTCCACTTGGGGATTACATTTTGCTTAGTGTAAAGCATTAGGAATTATAGCACTGAGCACTGAGGGCTTTTCCTAATCAAAAAGCAGACCTTTGGAGGAGCCACTGTTCCCCGGCACTCTTTTCTTGTTAACAACTTGGCATAAACTAGCCTGGCGATGGAGAGTTGTCAACTCGACTAAGCCTTGTACGGGCATCTCGCCAAGGAGGCTGCTAATGGCCAGAACTGAATTTTTCAGCTACCATGTGCACAATTTTCACCTCTTTACGTGTAAAGAGTGACTTGCACAGAGCAAAATATATATACAGTTTGAGGTTTGAAATGCAAGAGTCATCATCCGGGCAACTGATGGTTGTATTGTTGGGAATCAGATTAAAGATGGAGGGCCAGATAATCCAGGGAAGCTATGCCAGTTCACACCTGCTGAAGATCTGACCCAGCAAACATGCACTATCTTTCTTTAAGGAAAAATGAAAGTGGATCAGATCAGACTGTGCAAACTTCATAAACCAGATTCTCCCAAACCAGCAGAGGGACAGGTACATTTACTCCTCCTTGAGCCAGTTTGGTCGCCTGTATCCTAGGCCATGGTTAACGCAGGTTGGTATTGCTCCATAAGAGTTTTCTTCTGGGGAAAGGTAGCTTTGAATTGCAGTCAGGACTCCAGGGGAGCCTGGCTGGCAGATTCTGCTCAGTGCATTCCCCATCAGCCCTGGCCCTGCCTTCTTCCTGGCCAGCAGTGCCTGCAATTGTGGCCAGGGTTGCCTCTTACAGGCTCCACAGTGGATGGGAGGTTGCACTTGCTGTCTGCTGCCTCCACCTTTCTGCAGCAGATTTGCTGCTGTGAATCTCTGTGGGCCTGATCCAACTCCTGTGGGCAGTCGGTGGAAAGACCCTGAATGAATGCACTGGCCCTAAATCTGCAGAAGCTGCCATAGACTTTGGGCTGAATCTGACCCACGGGAGGTGAACGTCCTCTAATTTCTGCATGCAGTGGGAGCTGTGGGAATGGGATCGTGCATTTGGTTCAGACTAACGATTTTGGTTCTAAGAATTTGGTCCAGGCCCGTTTTTAGGAAAAATACAGTTGTATAATCCAAGAGAGGGGTTAACCACCCAGGGAGAAACACAGATTACCTTTCGTGGAATGCACAGCACACACTGTATGTGAAATAGACGTTTGGTAATCTTAAAAACAAAGGGCATTTGCAGATGGTCCCATTGTTATGATATTTAAAGGGAATTTCTCAAGTTACTAAAAATCAGAGATTTGATTATCCTAAAATATATTACTATCCGCTGGGGAATTTTTTTCTAGATTATTTGAGATAAATAGTTAATATATCTTTATTTCTTAACACATATATTCCATTAACTATGAAATCTACCACATCCTGGTTTTAAAAAAAACATTTTAAAAGAGCCCAAAATTGGGTAGCTATAGGGAAAAATAACATCAAGTTCTCCAGTGCTCTCCCTGGCATCATTGCAGCAGCAGTTAACAATCAGATTCTACTCCGAGGGGATGTCTATACTGTAAGTAGACACCTGTGGCTGGCCCATGCCAGCTGACTTGGGCTTGCAGGTCTTGGACTAAGAGGTTGTTTAATTGTGGTGTAGATGTTCAGCCTGGGGCTGCACCCCAAGTTCTGGGACCCTCCCACCTTGCAGGGTCCTAGAGCCTGAGCTCCAGCCCATGCCAATATGTCTACACTGCGATTAAACAGCCTCTTACCCTGAGCCCCGCGAGCCTGAGTCAGCTGGCACGGACCAGCTGCGGATGTCTGACTGCAGTGTAGACACCTGTGTCCAGTGCTGACATCTTGGACAGGACAAATGGAGAGGCACTGATGGGATACTATGGGGTGCATGCTATGGAAAACCTCAAGGTGGAAGCAACCTCCTCCGCCCCAACAAATAAAACCTGAAATTCATTCCAAGCAGCTTTGGAAACAAAGTGGGGAAAGCTTCCCACTAAATCTTCCAAAGAACGAAAGGAAATTGGCATTCAGCCATTGACTGCAACGGGAATAGGACTGGGCCCCAACTCAGGTGGAAAGGAATCTGAACTTCTTTAAGGCCAGATTTTGCCACCCTCTTGTGTGGAGGTGCTGGGGGCAAGGAGCCTCCCACCCATGAGGAAAGGTTGGAAAAACAGAGCACCTTTAGGCTAGAGAAGAGAAGGCTGGGGGAGGGACATAGTCACAGTCTTCAAATGTGTAAAAAGTTGTTATAAAGAGGACAGTAATCAATTGTTCTCCATGTCCACCGAGGATAGGACAAGAAAAATTGGCTTAGTTCGGAGCAAGGGAGATTTAGGTTGGGTATTAGGAAAAACTTTCTAATGCTCTGGATAGGGAAGCTCTGGAACAGGTTACTTTAGGGATGCTGTGGAATCCCTGTTTTTAAGAACAAACGCCAGCCAGAGATGGTCTAGGTTTACTTGGTCCTACCTCAGCGCAGGTGAATGGTCTAAATGACCTCTCGAAATCCCTTCCAGCCCAACGTTTCTATGATTCTAAGTGGAAATCCCATGCAACAACCAGGAGCAATCACGGTCCCTGGACTCAGTCCCTGCCTCTTCCTTACACGCCCATGGTGTAAATTGCTTTGAGAGAGCCAGGGAGGAGATGGGACCATGGCTAACCAGACCCGCTGCACTAGCCCGCTCTGTGGCCCAGGCATGCACTGGAGAGTAGTCAAGTGAGGGTGCAGGCTGCAAACACCTCTTGTGTGTGAGGAAAATGAGGAGGTTTGTGCCTTCCCCAAGGCCTCCATCTGGGTGCTCCAGGATCACAAACCAGTTTATCAGGTTCAAATACTCAACCAAACCCTGGGTGAGCTTGGTCTGAATTGAACATCTGGCCTTTGTGCTGGTTGCTCATCTCTTACAGTTATCCAGGGGCCCTTTGCTTTAAATGTATGAGGGCTGGTGGACTGGTGAGCTTGTTGTTAACATGCATCCTCCTACGACTATTCATCTGTAGCTAACACAAGAAGGAAGCCATGGATAAGAACTCAGCGGCCTGTTGCACACACGGGGGATACCTACACTCTCAGTTTGAGTCCTTAATCCTCAACCCTCTCTCTAGGCTGACAAAGCGTGTTTGACCTTTGCAGATTTATTTGCAATGACTGCGTATCAGTGGCGGATTAAAGATGCATTAGATGGTCATTGGAAAACAAACCTAATGCATGCAATCCGACTCCCAGCAGCAGGAGTTGCAAAGGGGAGATTTAATCCAACTGCTTAGAACTGGGCACATGTCAATGAGTCTGCAAATTCCATTTTAAACCCCATTCAGATTAATATTTTATTTTTTTAATTTTCTTTCGGTTTAGCATAAAAACAAGGTGCTGGACGCTGGCTCTGAGAACCCTGAAAATTAGTCAGTGACAAATCCAAAAACGTAGTGCAATCAGCTAAGCCTTCTACCAAGCAGAAGTTTCAATCAAATATTAACACCCCCATAGGACAGTCTGTACCCCAGTCCCCCTCCAAGGGCCAGATGAAACAACAAGCATCGTGACCCAGGTCTTCAAAGGGATTTGATTTCAGTGGGAGTTAGGCACCTGTTGATAAATTGTATACGCAGTTGCCTGACTACTCTTTGGTTTGTTATGAAAGAAACCTAATAACCAATATCAATCAGATTTATTGCTAAAAAACAATAATAATATAGTGCAGGGAAGAGGTTCAATACGATACCAGTCTCCGGGAAGCCGTCTTGTGCAGCATTGTTACTTTCACCTTATGCAGAAGGTGTGTTCCCAAAGTCACACCTCTAAAACCATCTTTTTGCACCCTACCTGTTTACCAGGTACCGTGCACGTCAGTTGAAACTAGATTTAACCAATCAGTTTTCTACCTTATCTGGTACCATGGTGTGCTTCTCATCTTTGGTCTGCACACAAGCATTCCAGGTACCAAGGGGCGTGTAGGGCCTAGGCTTGTACCAGGGTAGAACATTCATATACCTTGTCCTTTTCCTTTGGAGCCTTCCAGTATTAGCCTGTGAGAGTAACTCCCTACTGGCTCTAGGGTAAAACACTCCTATGTCCTGATCTTGACAAATTTCCTAACTACTTAAGCCAAAGTTTACTTCAGCTCCTGCACGGTATTATGGGATATTTGACAAGCGTTGACACAATTGTCGGGAGACTATAGTACATTCAGTTAACATAACTTCCCAATACTTATAGTAATCCTATGGCTAGCATATATGTATTGGCTAACACACCTCAATACATCTGAGGAACTGGGCCAATGGCCCCAGCAGTCTGTGGGCTAGATTATCCCCTCTAGCCCAGAATACGGGGCAGTGTACAGAGGCTCCAACCCACAAGGAGCCCAGGGAAGTAATTGTGTCTTTAAGAGGCACGGTTCCTTTCCGCCCACCCCCTTCCACCACTTGCTCCCAAGGCACTGCAGTTTGCCACTAGCCCCTACTTATAGCCCATTGCTACCCTCTGCCACATTGGCTCAGCTGTGCTGACTAATGCATTACGTGGGGCTGAGTCAAGGCACCTATTGTTACTATTTAGTGTTTATTAATTCTTTGTTCTAATGTAGCACCGAGGATCCCGGGGTACGAGGCGCTGTACAAATGCAGCTGTAGGGGATCCCGGGGTACTAGGCGCTGTACGAACACAGACTAGAAAAACAGTCCAGCACCAAAGAGCTTACAGTCTATGAGTACATCGACACTGCAGCTGGAGGGGTAACTTCTGGTTTGGGGAGACATACACGCTCTAGCTTTGATTGAGCAGAGCGCTGAAAATAGGCGTGGAGCTGCGGCGGCACGGGCTAGCCAACTGAGGGACTCAGACAGGCTTGTACGCTGGCAGCTAGCCGAGGCTGCTGTGGCTACACTGCTATTTTTAGCTTGCTAACTGGATCAAAGTTACGCATGCTGGCAAACACACCTCCAGCTGCAGTGTAGGCAGATCTTAAGTATGTCACCTGTGTGGAGAGGGGGAAGCACCGAGCGCCAATCTCTCCCCACTGCCCTGTAGGGAAGCAGGGAGAGACACATAAAAGATTTAAAATCATAATTGCGAGAAAAAAGAAACTTTAAACATATAAGATCCTTACATATCCAGTGATGAGCCCGACAGGAAAAGCTGGAGAGAAAAGCAGATGATAAATAGTTAGTGAGAATGGTTCGATAACAGCCCATCTCAAATTCACCTGCCACCGCATTATTAATGTGAGAGAATTCTATAAATAAAGAGCTCCGTAATCAAGGGCTGCTGCCTCCACAGGCCTTAATCTTCATCATGAAGCAAAACAACAAAGTGGGTATCTTCATATCATCACGTAGGAGCAGCTCAATTAGATGATCAAGCTAATAAACTGCCGTGTCATCAAGATGCACCTGGCAGTCAATATCCAACTGAGTTAGGAGTTCCCCGTAACCTCAGACTACGATCCACAAGTCTAACGCAGCGCATGGCAGGATCCTGGCTCCCTAGGTTAGACAGGGCTGAATTCATTTAAAAGGACAGCGGTACAGTGGGATACTTTTAATAATCTAAACACAAAGTCACCGGAGGGTAAACAAGAACCCCCCCCCAGCCCCTTACATCAGCAGTACAGCCCTGGGGGCATTCAGGAGACAGACAGAAGGTTGCCCTGTGGGGCAAAGTAGCAGCTGAAGTCAAACTCATTTCATCATAATTAGTTGTGCGTGTTGTTTAGTTAATAAGAAAGATAAGAAGCTCTTTCTGCCTCTGCGTGGATCCCAACAGCGGAATTATTGATTGTATGGTGGGGTGAGCCAACTGGTGGGGAGACAAGTGCTGATTCTTTTGTAATTCATCTCAGTAGTGTTGGAGTCCCACGGGAAGTAGTGTGTCAGGAGGTGGTATGCACCAAGGCTCGTTTTAATCATAGTTCATTGACATCCAGAGGACCGTTGTACTCTTGGTTCTTGGCCTTACAGATAAATAGCCTAGCCTAGCCTAGTCCAAGGTTTATACTATGCCCATCACCCATAGCCTCTGAGCACCTTCCAGAGAAGACAAATAAACCACATCCTCTGCACTCTTCTCTCCCTTCCCAATCTCAAGGATGGCAGTAGCACCCATTATCAGTAGTAGCTTCCTCGTGAACGATTGCTGGAGCCATTTGGAAGTTGGGTCAATGGAAGTGGTTGGTGTTTTGTTCCCTCCAGAGAAGGAAATACTGATGCAAGTCAGTGTAGTTTCACTTACTTCCACAGAGTTAAGTCAGTTTGCTTCAGCTGAAGATCTGGCCCTGTCAATTTTATTTTAAATTCTTGGATATCAATTGTCTCCAGAACTCTGGCATCAGAAGGGATGGAGCACATGCTTCTTTTGATGGTGACCACTTTCATTCACACAAGGAGCCATTTGGAGTCGGATTGAGTCAGGCCAGCCCAATGAGCACTATCAGCCCTGCTCTGGTGCCCCCGTTATATTTTGCAGTTTCAGTCTGCCAACTTTCATTTTAAACACTTGAAGGCCAATATTTTTAGACGTGGGTTCCTAGAATTAGGCACTTAAAACTATATAAAAATGGCCTAATTTTAAAGGTGCTACATGCCCATTGCTTCCCTGGAAGTTGACAACCTCTTCCTCTCTCTCTGCCCCTGTTTTTGTGGCTTTCCCCAATGTTGCTACACAGTACACCTTGTGTCTAAATTTAGGGCCCAGTCCAACTCCCATTGATGTCAATAGGAAGGCATAGTTAAGTTAAAGGCATCTTAAAAGGGAAAGTTAATGAGTTTACGAGAAACGTAAGAGTGCAGCCATATCTCAGATTATCCGGGGGGTGGGGGGGTCTTCACAAAATGTGGGCAGCGACAGATGGTTTATATTTAAACAGGATCATCACAGCCAGATGTTTATGTCTGGAGAACACCCAGGTAGGTAGGGAAGTGGATTTGAATCATGTCATCTGTACAGTTCTGCAGGCCTCTGGGGAGACTGGCACATGAAGAAAATGGTATGGAAGAGTGTGTCAGGTAAGGGGAGAAAACACATCTCACTGCTAGAGTTTCCACATTTATGTATGTGGGGGGGAGGGAAATGGAGGAGATGTATTGACTTTCAGCCTCCATAATCAATCCTGTAGTCACCATCCTGTCTAGAGTAAAATAACATATGCATATTTCTCTGCTAAGAGGAACAGTAAGAATTGCCCTCTTAGTATTGTTTAGATTACAACACCTCGAGACCCCAGCCAGGATCAGGGCCCCATTGTGATAGGCGCTGTACCTAGTAAGAAGTAGCCTTGGCCCCAGAGAGCTTACAATCAAAATGGACACAAAGAAGTATCATCCCCGCAGTGCAAATGAGGTGTGGAAGCACAGAGAGATTGAGTGATTTACCCAAGACTGCATGGGACAGCTGTGTTAAATCCAGGAATTGATCCCAGATATGAGTTGACTTCCTCCGCCTTAACTGCAAGACTATCCTTCCTCTCTATGCGTTGTACTCTTCTGAGAACATCATGTTCTATGACAACAATGTGTGTCCTTGGCTGCACATGGTACTTGCCACCAGCTCTTCCGGGGCTTAGCCCACGGAGTTAATAAAACAGACAAATCAAACTGTTCGTTGTGTAAAAAGAAACCCCAGAGATCCAGAATATTTAAAGACAACTTACCGAAACCTCTTCTTCAATATAGTAATCAAGTGAGGATTTGAAATCACTTAGCTTCATTTACAAACCATGAATATCTATCAGGCCCTTTAAATGAAAGGATGACTAAAATATATATATATATAGTGTTTGTTCAATTAATTAAAAAGGAGATAATTTATCAAGAGTTCCCCCCACCCTTAAACTAAAGCCATATGCAAATGTAGGGAAATCAAGACCCTACATTACTTTTGTGGCATGATGAATATTTTTATAATCCTAATTAGCACCAGTCATTTAGTCTAGCAATTTCCCCCAATCTAGCCAATTTGAAATTAAAATAGATGCCTTGATTACAAAACTCATTAGGAAAGAAGCACCCTTCTCACTAACCAGTTCATTTAGAATGCACAAGCTGAATGAAGTGTGGAGCACTTGTGTTGTCAATTGCCATAAGTGAAGTGAGTCTTAATTGTTAGCATTGTGGAGTATTTGTCTTGCTGCATGTTTCATTCCAGTTTAATGTATCATTCATTATGTGTAACAAAAACAACTTTAAAATAGTTTAATTAAGCGGAGTTGGGGCACTGGTAATTTGTATAAAGTTGAATGTCACAATTGTTTGCGTTTGAAGCGCTGATGGATATTAATGTTGGGAAGAAGAACGATGACTCTGCATTTGTCTTTCGGACTGTGGTTAGGATGGCAGTGTAAACAGGAGATGAGAACTTGAATTACCCAACACTGACTCAACTGTAGAAGCACGCCGATGCCTTGTGCCCTGGCAAATAGTGAAGTTCAGGTTGAGTGATAGTCTGTGATTGAAAACTAAAGTAACTGACTGTGAAACTTGAATTAGATAGAATATATTGTCTTTCCTCCTGCTTATTTATTTATTATGTAGTACCTTGATCCGCAGGTTTTTGTTCTGTAAAGGACAACGTAGAGGTATATCCAATGTAACTCATTTAAGACTTAACCACCCTCTGCCACTAGCTAACAGTTAATTAGTTAGTTAAACATGTTCCATTAAGTTCTTTTCCACCAGTGGTTGGAGTGGAGATACCAGTTTATTCATGGACCGTAATAAATGATTCCCAGTGATTGGTTTATTTGGTGCCCAGATGTTATGGTGGTGGGCAAATTACAAGTATGATAGAAAGCAACAGAAGGAGGGAAGGAATGAGGTCCATGATGTTCCCAGATGACTGGAGCTGTGGAAAACAGATCATTTGGGTGGTGGTCCTAATATGATCAGTGCAACACAGAGGGCACAAAAGAGCCCAGGTTGTTGTCAGAGTGCCCTGGAGGAATAGGCATTCCCGACTCTGGTGAACAGTTCAACGGCTGCATGTGAATAAATATCAGCAGGGTTAAATGTCTCATCCCGGTGGTGTTTTCCAGTTGCCATAATGGTCTGTTTGTTCCTTGCTTTCTTGTAAGCAGGATTCTGCTGAGTTAGAAGAATGTTTATAATCCCCAACAGAATTCATCCCCTAAGCAGATGGGTCAGTTTCCAGGCTGCTTCCAGGTTACAAAATGAATCCCAAATGTTTTCTGCTGTCCCCTCTTGTTTTATTTCTTTTTCATTGTCCTGCTCATTGGATTCCAAGCTCTGCACTGAGTCTTGCTTGGCCTGATGGCACCATTGACTGTGTTCTCTGAAACCCGCCATGCAATGTTACACACACGGTCACCTTCACCACAGTGAGGAAGAGCACAGTTCAGCTGCTGACTCTGCTCTGTGGTGCCTATTGATGCTGACCACTCAGAGTTTCAGAGGCTTTTGCCCTTGCTGCTGGCGTTCAATGGACTTGACTCGGTGTTAGGGTTTAGAAATCTGCTGATTGATTATCACTGGCCCAAATGGAACAAAGAACAGGATTAATTCTGCAAATTTACCAGCCACTGCAGGGACAGGGCAGGAGAAAGGGAGAGTGTTACAGTAAATGTATAACTAAAAATCATATTCATTGTCATAGAAACTTGTCATCAAATTGCCCTGCCTATAAAATACAATATTCACTATAGGTGGGATAATCCTGCCCTTGATTCAGCTAAACAGTTAAGCACAGGCTTAATTTTAAGCCCGAGCTTAAATGCTCTGCTGAATTAGGGCATTAAACAGATCCAGTCCTATGCTTCAGGGTGCAAAATGATCAAATATGGACAAGAATGACAGAAAATAACCTCCCCTCTCCCCCTCTTCCTCCCCTCTCCATTCACAGTATTGCACTGCCAGGCCTTACTCCTGCACACATGGAACTCACATGCATAATGGGAGAAAAACATGTGCAGAACGGCTTTCAGGATTGGGGCTTTAGATAGTTCCATAGGAGGCTTTTTTGGTTCTTTCACTGAAGCATCAGGCTTTAGGCACAGCCAGAGGGAAGAAGTACCCACTGACATCTGAAAGCTATAACCAAGGACATACAGGAATAGAGGGAGGCCCCATTTAATTCCATTGGTCCAAGAGAGCTTTTTGGAGGGATGCAGCTGAGAAATTGCCTTGTGCTTGGCTAACACATAGGGCCAGGTTTTCAAAATGGCTTAGCAGCCGGCATCATTCAGATCAATGGGGACTGCTGGGGGCTGAGATCTTGTGAAGATCTGCCCCGTGGGGACAACCTTTCCTGAATAATAATGTCTGGTGTTAATTAACATTTGCACATCACTTTGTAAATATAAAACCCTGCTGTATAGTACCACTGCACATTTATTCTGCTGCTATATGGCCGCAGGCCAGTTCTGTACAGCAATACCTTAATCCCATCAAAGATGATTGAATAGAAGACCGGTGGCTTTGATGCAGGCATTTCTGGAAGGTAGACAGTCCCTGAAAGAGATTAAGGAGAAAAGAAAACCTAGGGGTTACAGTGGACGAGAAGCTGGATGTGAGTCAACAGTGTGCCCTTGTCGCTAAGAAGGCTAATGGCATTTTGGGGTGTATAAGTAGGGGCATTGCCAGCAGATCGAGGGATGTGATTGTTCCCCTCTATTCTACTTATCTGGAGTACTGTGTCCAGTTTTGGGCCCCACATGACAAGAAGGATGTGGAAAAATTGGAAAGCGTCTAGCGGAGGGCAACAAAAATGATTAGGGGACTGGAACACATGATTTATGAGGAGAGACTGAGGGAACTGGGATTATTTAGTCTGCACAAGAGAAGAGTGAGGGGGGATTTGATAGCTGCTTTCAACTATCTGAAAGGGGGTTCCAAAGAGGATGGATCTAGACTGTTCTCAGTGATAGCAGATGACAAAACAAGGAGTAATGGTCTCAAGTTGCAGTGGGAGAGGTTTAGGTTGGATATTAGGAAAAACTTTTTCATTAGGAGGGTGGTGAAGCACTGGCATGGGTTACCTAGGGAGGTGGTGGAATCTCCTTCCTTTGAGGTTTTTAAGGTCAGGCTTGACAAAGCCCTGGCTGGGATGATTTAATTGGGGATTGGTCCTGCTTTGAGCAGGGGGTTGGACTAGATGACCTCCTGAGGTCCCTTCCAACCCTGATAGTCTATGATTCTGTGATATCGCACACACACACTCACATTAAACTACAAGAAGCCAAGCAGTTTCCTAGCTGTGTTGGTTTTGGGTTAACCAAACACCTTAAAAATTAAAATGTTAGCAGGGATGACTTGCACACCTGGAACCACTTGAGCACCCAAGATCCAGCAGAGCAAAAATATTTCTTAAGAGAATGCATTTTCCAGGGGTCAGACGAAGCCTATTCAGCAATACAAATGGCAAAGATCTTTAAATATATGTAGTTTCCATATAACCATTTCTATAACTCTTCCACCCCAAAGACTTCCAAAGCACTTTACAGACTATTGCCACGATCCTGCAATTGGATCCATATGGGCCACCTCCTGTGCCTATATGGAGGCAAATGGATTTCAGTGAGGCTCCATTATTATTCGAGTAGAATCTAGAGGCCTAGTTGTGGTAGGAGCAGTACACGTGCAAAGTACTACACTTAGGCATGAATAATCAACTGTACATATACAAAATGGGAAATGAGTGCCTAGGAAGGAATACTGCAGAAAAGGATCTGGGGGTTATAATGGATCACAAATTAAAGATGAGTCAACAGTGTAATACTGTTGCAAAAAAAGTGAGTATCATTCTGGTATCTATTAGCAGAGCGTTGTAAGCAAGACACGGGAAGACTACTCAGCACTGTTAAGGCCTCAACTGGAGTATTGTGTCCAGTTCTGGGCACCAAACTGTGGGAAAGATGTAGACAGATTGAAGAAAGTTCAGAGGAGATCAACAAAAATGATTAAAGGTCTAGAAAACATGACCTACAAGGAAAGATCCAAAAAATTTGTTTATTCTGGTGAAGAGAAGACTGAGAGGGAACATGATAACAGTCTACAAGTACGCAAAAGGATGTTACAAAGAGGAGTGTGATAAATTGTTCTCCTTATCCACTGAAGACAGGACAAGAAGTAATAGGCTTATATTGGAGCAAGGGCAGTTTAGGTTGGATATTAAGAAAAACTTCCTAACTGTCAGGGTAGTTAAGCATTGGAACAAATAACCTAGAGAGCTTTTGGAATCTCTGTCACTGGAGGTTTTTAAAAGCAGGTTGAACAAACACCTGTCAGGGATGGTCTAGCTCATACTTAGTCCTGCATTAGGGCAGGGGACTGGACTAGATGACCTCTTGAGGTCCCTTCCAGTCCTACATTTCTTTAATTTCTATGATACATAGTCCATGACCCACAGAACTCACAGTTTGAATAGACAAGACAAACAAAGGGTGTGATGGGAGTGAGAGTAATTAACCACTGGGACAATTTACCAAGCGTTGTAGTGAATTGTCTACCACGGGCAATTTTAAAATCAAGACTGGAAAGATATAATCTAGGGGAAGTTCTGTGACCTGTGTTATACAAGAGCTGAGACTAGATGATCACAGTGGTCCCTTCTGGCCTTGGAATCTATGAATCTATAAGGGAAATAGAGGCCCAGAGAGGAGAAGTAATTTGCTCAAATTCACACAGTAGGCGATTGGCAGAGCCTGGGATTTTGCTCAGATATCTTGACTCCTTGTTAGTTTCCTAACCTTCCAAAATCCACTTGTGCACACCACATTGCAGGATCTTCAGCCACGAGTAAACTTCTTTCCCATCTACTCTGTCAATCTCATATGTTCTGCTTAAGGAACTTCTGCTGGGGCCAATGGAAATTCCACTTGTGGTTCAAATGTAGAATATGTTCTATCGATGCACATTGCAGTTAGAAAATTGTAACGTGTGTATATTGTAGGGCTGTGGAACATTGTGAAACTCTTGGGACTTTTGTTGCAGGTGGCTGCAAGATCTTGCTATTTTGCGAAATGGAATTTTTCCATTGAAAACCGGTATTTGGTGTATTTGTGTTGCAAACCCACCTTTGCATGCAAAATAGGCCTATTTTTGCTCTTTTGGGTTCTGTTCAGGTAATTCCTATGTCCAATGGTTCTTGCTCCCATGAAGGAAGTTATGGCAGCCAAATAAACACTGTTCTAATCTAACAGCATACCCAAGCTAGTATACAAAAGCCACATGGTGCCAGATGTCCAGCTGGTATAAATTGGTGTAGATCCATCTTGCAGAAAATGAAGGTTAATATCCGCATCTGTATGGAACCCTGCCCCTTTATGTGAGACTGTATGTAAATTAATCTCCATCCTGCTTTAATTCCGATTCATCTCTTCAGTAGGAATGCACATGGGGCTAGAGCAGGGCAGAAAAAGGTTTTCCCTTCCTGTGAAAGTTTTTGAGATACCAATCATTTTCCCTGTCTAAATATCAGGATGAAAAGGTGAAATCTCAACAATTTTTGTGAACCAAAAATCTGAAAAAAAAAAGATCAGTTTAGGATCATCAAAATATGATGTTTTGATAATCAGGGCGTGTTTTGTTCCCGGTTTGACCCCCCTTTCTTTCTCATTCTGTTAACAGTATAATTAAAATACAAAATGAAAGGTCAGTTCAAACCTGAAATTCACAATTTTTTGTTTTGAAAATGTCAACACATAACGACTTGGAATCTTTTTTTTTTCCTTCCAAAAAAACATCAAGTGAAAAAAATGGTCAAAACTGACCCTTCCCCCTCAAAGGATTTTATGTATCAGCATTTTCCAATGGAAAAGTTTTTGGTTGAATAATCCCTGACTAGCTCTACTTGGGCAGGGCTAATGGACTAATACACCTGTTTGTAGGATTAGGGCCTGATAAAGCAGCACTCTGCTGTCTACACCAGGCACCCGTCTGCTGGGGCGACAGAAACATTTACACACCCAAGAAATCTGCTTGTAAATCAGAGGGTTACACGGCATCGTCGTTTACACCCATATCGCAACCAAATTTCCCAGGCAGTCATTCAGAGTGTAAGCGTCGTTAATGCTTTTGTGGCAGTTAAAATAAGTTTTCCCAGTGCAATAACATTCCCTGGGTTTGCATTCAGCTGATTTTTATAGGACTGTGGACAGTTGTAAAATGAAAGTTAGGGCATGTGCAGTAAGCTTTCAGCACGTCTGAACTGTCATGGGCATGCACAAAAGGAGAAGCTACAGAAGCCGAAGCCATGGTGATTCTGAGGGAAGAGCTTATTTACAACAGGGACAATTTTAAAAAATCACTGAGAATTTCCTTTGAGTGCTCTGTAAAATCCTTAGGTTTTGTTACAGCAACGGGAGGGACTTTTGGGGGAGCTGATTCTCCACTGCCCTGTACCTTGTGCAGTCATTTCCATCTGTGCAAAGTGGGCACAATATGTCACCATCCTGATCTAGGGTGACCACCTTTTCAAAATGCAAAAACAGGGCACATGCAGGAGCCCCGCCCCGCTCTGTGGCCCTGCCCCCTGCTCCTCCTCTTCTCCCTGAGGCCCTGCCCCCTGGCCAGGCTGGAAACCGGAGCTAGATAATAGAAAGAGCTACCCGGGGAACTCGGGCTGCTGTGGGGAGCTAGATAATGGAAAGAGCTGCCCAGAGAACTCGGGCTGCTGTGGGGAGCCCTGGACCCCCCACGTGCCCTGGGTGGGGAGCCGGGGTGCCCAAGAGCAGATCCTGTCCCTTGTCCCTGTCTCCCAGGGTGTGCCACCCAGGGCAGGTGGAGAGTCCAGGACTCGGGGGCTCCCCACAGCAGCTGGGGCACCCCACAGCGGCCCAGGCACCTTGGGCGGCTCTTACTACTGCCCGGCTTCTGGCGTGGACGGGGTGGGGCCTTGAGGGCATGAGGAGGAACAGGGGGCAGGGTTTCATGGTGAGGGGGGGGATAAGGTTCACTTCTGCCCCCATCCCCCCACAGAAGAGGCTGGCACCACCCCTGAGCCTCAGGCAGGCGTGGAGCGGTACTGCAGAGAATCTGGGACAAATGCTGTCCTGGAGTCATTAACCCCAGGACCAGGACTTGAAATGTACATTTCAGGATTGTCCTGCCCAATTAGGGATGGGTGGTCACCGTATCCTGATCTGGTAGCATTTTAGACATACTGGGCACAGGCATAGATGACAACCGTCAGTGAAGAATCGTAACGCTGGTCTCCTCTAGTAACAGTGCATCCAGTATGTCTCTCTTCTCCCGGTTGGTGGAATCACAGCAGTGTCACCAGAAGTTTCTGTAGACGATCAGGACTCTGGTCCTACATGCATTCAACTCTCAGAATCTCCCTTTTTCAGTCATTTTTGTCGTCTTTCTCTCAATTCCCTGTGAACTGGCATAACAGGGCATTGGCATGGGACCAGATCCATAGCTCAGATATGTGCGTAAGTCCATGAGAGTTGCACATGTATATGTAAAGGCAGAATCTGGCAAGCCTGAAAGACTGACCACTCCCAAATTAGCCCCAGCACGCCCTATGAAACATAATAGACTACGTCTCTAATGGCAGTATGACCAGACCTACTTATTCTCCCTGTGCTGCCTTCTCTTTTAACACCTACATACACAGGAACATGTGCACTGATTAACTTCAACCAGCGAGGGTTACATTATATCAGGTTTGGCGACATAGTCTATAATAGTCCTTGCCATGGATGTTGTGTAGGATTTGGGGTTAGAAATTGAATTTGATGGAGCAGACCAGTTTAAATTTAGACACCCCAGTCACGCGCACAGAATAAATGCCTGGAGAGATGCAGTGTGAACTTAGATAGGAGCCTCATTTTCCTTGCATGATCTGCATGGTCGAGATTTACTTTGAAGGTGTGACGTCCCATTGTTTGGTTGCAGGGAACTGCTGATGGATGAATCCAGGATGACAGTGTAAATGGTGTTTAGAGGTAGCCCAAGGGGATCCTTGAAACAAGTTAGTTTCTCAGCTGGTGATTTTTCTGGCAATGATGCCTCCATGCAGTGACAGTTCCTGCTCCAGCTGTCAACCTAAATTGTTTCTGATAGTGTCTGGCCCTTGCAGCCTTACACTGCTCATTTGGGTTCCTTGTGTAAACACCGCTTACAAAGGGTGGTGTCAGTCTCCGGTGCATAGCTGGTATCTGGTAACCAGAATAGTTATAAAAATGTGCCACACGTATGAAGATAACACCAACTCTTGCCCTCCGGGATACTAGGCAGTGACCAGGGCTTAGGAAATGACATCTTCACTAGCTTTCCCAGAGCTGCATATCCGTCCTAAATGTGAGATCTGGCCTGGCTTTGCACATGTGTGCGAATGAGAGACTATGTGCAGACAAGAGCATTTGCCTTCCATAGGCATCTATCATCAATGCATGGATTGCCAAGGAATCTTGCAAAGGGTAAATTTGGCTGAGTTTACTGATTGAATTGCCCCATTAGGAGGTTAAACAAGGACAGTAATAAGGAGAGCTTTGGAGAACCTCTCTTTCAGTTTGTATAGTCCCTGCTGGAGGCCGGACTCATCCTGGAACGAAGGGAGAATTTGAGCTGAATAAGGCAGTTTGCTTTGGTGAGTGGACCTGTCCATTGAATCCAAATTTTGTGGGTAAGGGAGAGTCTCTTTAATCTTTAGCTTCTCTGATGTTATTGGAAGGGACACGGCAAAGTTAAGATAAAGAGCTAAAGGAATGAATTTTAGAAGATGGTGCCAGGGCTATTTTCTGAGGCCAATCACTACAGCTGATATAAAGACCCATTTTCATCAGTTTCATGGGAAGCCAAATAGCTGATTAATTAGCCAAGGTCTTTTTTTTTTTTTTAAACTATCTTCACTGAGTACAAAGGAAGTTATTTCACTAGCACAAACTGCCTCCTGGCAAATCTGCCTGGTCTACCGTGGCCAGCACAAGACTCCCATTAACGTCAAGGGGCCTTGGATCTTGTCCTTAAAACTGCTGATTCAGTTCCTGGCCTCTACCTCAGATGCTAATCGCCATTCTGATTGCGTACAGGGACCATGAGGGGCCACAGTAGTCCAAGAAGAATTCATTAGAAAACGCAAGAGCTGTGCAGCGGACATGTCTAGACACTGCCCCATCAGCCCCCAGTGTAGGGGATGTTAGATGTATGAGAGGGGTTGGCCATAGTATTAAGTGTTACGGCTTGTAAGCAGCTGCTGCCATAAGTTAGCGTATATACCACTGAAATAGGTTGCACGAGATTTGCCTCCCAGGGAGGGGACCGTACCCTGCCTCTGGGGTTACGTTGTCTGAGAGCAGCTCTACTTTCTGCTGGGTTCTCCACAGCATCCCCACCATGGACATTGTGGACTGGACATGTGGAATCAGTGCATCTCTGATGGCCTTGGTCACAACCACTTGCAGGCCATACACAGTTTCCATGCTGTGCTGCGCACATAGGAGGATCCTTGGCAGAGGGGAGGTTTTGACAGCGTTGAGCACCCACAACACCTCCCTCCCCCCACCCCGGAACATTTTCCAGTCCCCGTGGGCCAGTTCATGCCAGGTGAACCTTAGCCCAGCGCGTACAGCGGTTACCCTGCTGATGATGGTGTGATCATCCCAAGCAACCCAAGAATGGTGTGATACTCCCAAGCAACGCTGCTGTAGCTTTACGTCCCACTCACAACCACTTGCAGGCCATACACAGTTTCCATGCTGTGCTGCGCACATAGGAGGATCCTTGGCAGAGGGGAGGTTTTGACAGCGTTGAGCACCCACAACACCTCCCTCCCCCCACCCCGGAATATTTTCCAGTCCCCGTGGGCCAGTTCATGCCAGGTGAACCTTAGCCCAGCGCGTACAGCGGTTACCCTGCTGATGATCCCACCAGCAGAGTGAAGAATGGTGTGATACTCCCAAGCAACGCTGCTGTAGCTTTACGTCGCACTCCGGCTAATGCGTAAGCTCACCTTGCTCTGCTCCATCCAGACTTACTCTCAATAAACATGAAGAATGGCTCTATAATGGTAACCAATGCACCCAGATGCTCAAACTTTAATTAAAAGAATACATCATACAATAAAGCACATTTAAATGGACAATCTTACCATTAGATATATAGTTTCTATTTCTTTCCTGTCTTTGTTAAGCTTTTGGATGTTTAAACAGGAGAGGGCAATGGAGGGAGGCAAGGGGGCAGATCCCCAAGGGAAATCTTAGGGCCCTTCTGCCTGGCTTGGAGAGCGTGCGTTTTTTGGCAGGCTGATGAACAGTCACTGAAATTGATTAACATAGCCCTTGCCCCAAACTCTGCCTCCTGGTAGTGTAAACTGGGAAGAGCTGGTTCGGGGGGGGGGGAGAATTAGCAGCCTTGAAAGACGATTCAGTCCTTGGCCTCTCGTTTAACATGCTGATTGTGCAGAAAAGAGAAACTGAAGCAGTTGCTGTGGGGGATAGCAGCGTGACACAGCTCTTTGCTACGTGTAACTGGATGTGTTGTTCCAGGAGTTCTGGCCTGTCAAAGGGTGAAGTTTTACTAACAGTTGTTTTTACTTCCCTTTCTCCTGGATCCTTGATCTGGAAGGTGCTACATACTGCTATCTCACTCTGTATTCTGGATCCCTGACCTTCTGTGCATTGCTGTTCTCGATCCCTGAAGTTCTGTGTCTTGTCAGCTCACTCCCTCTTCTAGATTCTGGATCTCAGAAGCTCTTTGCTGGGTTGACACCTCACTCCCTGTTCTGGATGTGGGAAGCTCTGTGTGGTGTTGCCTGCAGCTGGAATTACTCCATGTTCCTGGGCTTTGCTCATGTCAGCCACGGAAATCATCTGGCTTTACCTTTTCTTGTTCTTTGCTGGCTTTGCCTTGCCACCATCATCAGGGAATTTGTGAGGTTCTTTTCTCTCTCAAACAACCCTCCTGGAAACTGGGGCAGGGCCTCCATAAACATCTGCTGAAATTTGTTCACTTTTTCCACTATAGACATTGTCATGCAGTAATGATCCTGCTGTGAATACCCAGCATCCAGTTGTCTCCAGATGCTGGAGCAGGTAAAGGATGTGGTACTTTCTGTCAATGAAGACCTGAAGAATGAGATGGGATGAACATACCCATCTCCCATGCTGCAATCTGCTATACTGACTGGAAATCATTCTGGAGAAACATTCATGCACACATGTAGACCCACAAGTTTTGTGTGTGGTATGAAACGCCTTGCGCCAGTTAGTGCCACTGAGGTATGGGCGTATCAGTTATGGTAAAGTAGGAGCAGAGTCCAATCTAAAGCTTTGCCCACAACTCAAAATGGTCCAAAGCTTTTATAATGGCAACTTAAAAACTCATTCATTTTGTTGTTGATGGGTCTGGGTTCTTTTTTTTTTAGTTTCCACGCAATCTCTGGTTTCAGACAGAAGTAAAAGCAACAAAATATCAGTGAGAGAGGCTAGTTTTGTGGTCTCGCTCAATGGTATTTATGTGGCCCCTTTTACCACAATGCCTCAATTGTTAATGTATTTATTGTCACAACACCCCTGTGAGGTGGAGCACTGCTATTATCCAGTTTATTGATGAGGAACCAAGCCACAAGAGAGGCTAAATGACTTGCTTAAGATCACATGGAGAACTTGCAGTAGAGCACAGACTTGAACCCGAATCACCTGAGGCTAGTGCCTTAAACACTGAACCATTCTTCCTTTCTTCAGTAAACTCCCCTTGATCAGGACCAAGAAATACTGGAAACCCTGGGTGGTTTCCAGTCCAAATTTCAATGCCAAAAGGCTCAGATAAGCTTTGGAGAAGTGTCCAGATGTTTGGATTGTCACCTGAACAGAATGACTGAAATATTTAAGGTTCTCCCTTTACTAGTTTTGTTGATCCTATGTGAGTGCGTGGATGTGTGGGTATGTATGTGCTAGACGCCATCCTTTTCTGTCGGACAGCGATGGTGCTGATGGTGAATTCTCCCTGGATTGGAGTCAGTGGAATGCACGCACAGCAATCAGAGGTGTGACTGCAGCACCTGTGGATGTAGAGGAGCTAGCTTTGATCTGTAACAATAGCCGTGAAGCTGCAGCAGCCCAGACTGTACAAGCCTTCCTGGGACACGGGGTATGTACTTGAGCCGCTAGCTCTGCCTCGAGTATGTCTACGTGTGCTGCAGTCCCAACTCTGATTGCAATGTAGCTGAGCCCTGAAATCCGACAAAGAGAGATTTTTTTTTTTTTTTTTGCTTTGGGAATGGGAGCAGCAGCCCCAATCTTTGTGGAAAGCTATATGGCCGCCTGATTCTGGCAGAATACAACTTCTGTGCTGTACCGCAGGGAGACAACAATGTGTCTGCTGAAGGAGCCTCTCAAATGCACTTACATTGATCCGACATGTGGAATCAGGAGAGCCTGACCTTCACGGGGATGGCGAGGTGTTAAATATGGGTTTTCATGCGATTGGACACAGCAGTATCACCCTTAAGTTTGTGACTGCTTCAGAACAAACAACTACCCTTGCTAAACTGGGCGGCAGTGATTTTTGACCTTTTCCATATTCTGACCCACCCCGTGTTGCACCAGAAAAAAATGTTCAGGACCCCAACTCCTGTCCAGCTATTAAGCAAGGGAGAATGGTTTCACCTGCAAACTCTTGGGCCTGTTCATGACACTCACAGCCTCGGGGGCGGCAGTGAGGGGTCCAGATTGAGAGCTCATAGTGCAGGGAAAGGCTGCATGGAACACAGCCAGCTACATTGAAGGTTCCTGGGCCAATCTGCTGGTGTAAGGCAAGACTGCGAAGGGTCACCTGGAGGAATGCTCTGTTTATCCATCCATCTCCACATAGGGTTTTCTATAGCACACATCACTGTAGCATTGTAAGTCTGATATCACTGCAGGATTCAGGCAGAGCAAGGGGCTTGGTGAGGCTACATCTCTTATTCCAACAAAAATGGATCCATTTGTAGAAAGACAAAGACATTACAATCAAGTCAGGAGAAACACAGCAGATTTCTGGCTGGCTGTTGTACTCAGTCCCAGTTACAGTTAAGAGATATTGAGGTGTGCAGGCATTTGTACGAACATTTCTCTCCAGCCTGAATCCACATGAGTCCTGAATCCATTCTTCCTGTCCCTGCCTCCTGACCAGGTGTTGCTTTGAATTTTCAGGTTCAAACAAACTCCAAATCTCGAAGCAAAACCACCAAGTTCTTTCTTTCTTTCTTTCTTTCTTTCTTTCTTTCTTTCTTTCTTTCTTTCTTTCTTTCTTTCTTTCTTTCTTTCTTTCACACACAGACATACACAAATCAATGCATCACCTTAAACCAATCCCTTTTCCCTGGAAAGTAGAGCTGGGTTTGATCCCTGCAATTCAAATATGGAACAAACTCCCCTAAAGTTCTGGTGAGGATATCGGGGATCTTCTAAGGCTTCAGGCTTTAACAGAGATTGGTCCAGAGCTGTCGAGTTCAGAGCTGGATTCAAATCAAAACATCCTCCCCCCAAGTTAGGGATATTCAAATCATAGCTTTTTAAGGCCAGAAGAGACCATTTGATCATCAAGCCTGACCTCCTGTATAACACAGGACATAGAATTTCGTCCACTTGTTCCATCTGTGCCAATCTCTGCTCAGAAAATTTGTAAAACCCTTTTCAGCAAAGAGACTCTGACTCTCAAGTGTGTAACAAACCCAGGAAGTAGGTGGCACTCCAACATGATCTAGCCTGTACAAACCTTCTCTCTCCTTTGAAAGTCCCTTCCTAAGGCAAACTGGCTGCTCTGCAATAAGGGGAGACAACTTTGGCTATAACAAAGACTCTTAACATTGTCCTTAATCAACTGAAAAACAATTCAAAGTGGAGAGAGAAATTGGTCCACTTGTTTTCATCACAGTTACTAGTTTTTTTAATCATTCCGTGTAAACAAAGACCATAAGTAGGACACTTGTAGATTTGCTTATTCTCAACTTTCATCTCTGCCAGCTGCTGTCACAAGAATCTCTTGGCTTGAATTCTTTGGAAGTAGGATTTTTTTATGGGCTTTGTTTGTTCTTAAGCAGGGAAGCCAGTCGAAGAAGCTCTACCTAAACAGTAATTTGCAGTGGCAACGAGGCTAGAGAAGATATTAGCGAAGCTGGGAGCTTTCATCTTGCTCCTCACCAGGTCAGGAGGCATGTTAAAATTTCAGATCTAGAATCAACAAGGCAGGGTAGCATGAACAAATATTTCCATGAGTGGGACTGGAAGGAACATGCCTGGACAATATGCTAGTTTGTGAGACCAGTCAATAATCAGTTGCTACTGCCTGGAAGAAGGTTGGTCTATGGTATCTGGGCCTCAGTGTCCCTTCTGACCTGCTGATGAATGTACACATACATATGCTTTGGGTAACTTTCCCTCTCTTAAGGGTCTAGTTTATTAAAACGCTGTGAGAGAGAAACAGCTCTCTTGGTCCTCTCAGGTGTGAGCAGGTCTCTCCCTAAGCAGCAGAGTTTCAATTCCTTCCCTCTTCCCGTCTCTGCTTAGTCCTTTTGTCTCTTGGTCACAGGAGCTTCTGTCTTGGAGGGGAGCACTGCTGGTATTGGAAATGCAGAAAAGAGAGAAAAGGATTCTTTGGAAGCTGGCAATGATGGTAAACTAGCAGTGTATTCAGTGGCTGGGGAATTGCAGGGAAAACCAGTCTCTGGGAAGCAATCCTGCACCGGCAGGGGATGGGATAGATATTATGTTATAACCACATGGTAGAAATCAAAGATGGAAAAAGAAACCCAGTTGGTTCATTACATCCATCCACCTGCTAGAGCACAGTTATTTCCTGCAGTATATTCTGCTATGTTTTACCCAGTCCTAAATTTCTTGACGAATGGAGACTTTAATAGAGCTTTTCTATGTCTAGTTTTTATGGAAAAAAAAATCCACTCTGCCTTTGCAGTGGACAGAGCAGGGAACTTCCATTTATCAATGCATAGAATAGAGTTCTAAGACACTGCAAAATGCTTCTATTGCGGTATCCAACAGGTGCATCTGCCTTTCGCGGCAGCTCCTCTCTGTCATCTATTGAACCCTTTTCACTGCGATTTGAATTTATCATGCAATGCTCCTTTCCCTCCAGCCACCATGTTGCCTCCTGCAGTTACATTACACAGATGTCTGTACTCTGTATTCTCACACTTACAAAGTGTTTGTGATTTTTTTGATGCTCATAACATTTGGGTTTTCAGATGCTTTCCAGGGATGGACTTTATAGTGTGTTAGCAGACAGCCTCGGTCCCTCCACTTTCCTAATTTCATCCTTTTAGCTATTAACCCAGAAACAGGGCAAAACTTTTGCAAGTTTCCAAGGAAAGGAAAGGGAAAGCTCCAAGGAAATGTTGACCTATTTTCTTCATCAGAATTTGAAACTTTGGTTAAAAAACAAAACAAAAAAATCACACCAAACCCCTAAATTTTGATTTTTTTTGCTCCCACCAGTTCTGGCTACAAATGAATTAGTTTGTTTTTGTGTTATTCTGAGATTTTCTCCACTATATCCATACAGCCCCCCCCTAGGTTGATGCAGATATTATGGGGGAGCTTTACAGTGGAAAACAAGTATTTTTACTTGCCTAGATTCCCTTGAATTTCAGTGTTTGTGTGTTGAAATGAGACATTAGGCTATCAAGAGGTGGAATGCCACACTGGTGACATCCACTGAATTATTATGTAGGCTTGGGCAATCATATAATTACCACCTGTAAACGGGGATAGTAATACTGTTCCTTATAGGGGACTAGTAGTTCTTGGATAGAACATGGAATAGAAGTGCAAAGTACTGCTAAATGCTGAGCTTTGGCCTATGTTGTCCTGTGCTTGGTGACACTCTCTTCATCTCATGCTATTTGGTTGAAAAGAAACTGTAGAAGTGCATTTCCAGGCATTAATCTCAAAGGATTCTCCCTTGGTACACCCTATCTAAGATGGCTGCATACCTATGGCTCTTGTTTTCCAATGCTCTGTCTCACATCCTAATTTGTAGGAAAATTAAATATAGTGGTATTAATTTAGATGTAATATATGTGCTAAAGGTCTTAACATAACCCAGTCACTGTCCAGCATTAAACAGTGTTAAGCAAGGTCTGGGATCTGGTATATGGCCTCCTCCTGCTTAGTACCATGGCAAACACACTATAAAATTCATGCCAAAGGTTAGAAATGTATTGATTGAAACACACTAAAGGAAAAGAATAAAAATGAGGCAAGAGCATTGAAATTGAAATTGATTGTGCAAAACAAGCGTAATCAAAACCTATCAAAGTCCCTTTTTGGATACAGTGGATATTGGTTAACATCTCTCATTCAGTGAAACAGTCCTTCTTGGTGGGGAAGAAAGGGTTAATTCTGGTGTTCAATTCTGAATCGGGAATAATTGTCACTTTCCTGCTTTAGACAAAATGGACAGGCACAGAAGAGAGGATAGTAAAGATGGGGGAAATATGGCTTTTGTTGATGTTCTCAGGACACAGGGTGGCTGGTCAGTCACAGATGGATGCTTTGCATTGACTAACCAGCCACGCTAGCTGGTGCTCTGGACCCTGGCTCACCTCGCTGGTCCAGAGACATCATCTGGTTGGTCTGGTCAGGTCCCTCTCCTTCCCTGATTCTGAGGCTAGCCAGAGCTGGATGGGTCATCTCATCTCACCATGTGCAGTACAGGTGATTTCAGGATTAGGTGAAGAGCTGAGAGAGAGAGAAGGAAAATAGGAGGGGCAGAAAGGAGCAAACAAGGGAGGGGAAGCCTGAACAAGATTTCACCTGTATCATGTTGAGGTCCTTGCTAGTGCAGCGATGATGGTCAAGTGTCTCTGTAACATCGACAGACCCTGTTTGTCAGCGGACGGGATTGAACCTGGGACCTCTGGAGCTAAACGCATGAGCCTCTACTGCAGGAGCAAAAAGCCATATTTAGCTAAGGCTGTAGAACAAACTCCTTAATATCTCTCTCTCCCTCTCAGTGGTCTCAGTGCCACTCGAGGGGACAGAACACCACACCCAGGCAGTGTGTGGGTTACATCTCCGCTGGAGCATCAAGCTCTGGTGTCACGGCAACAAATCCTTCTGTTGCACTCACAGTGCTGGCAAACTTTTTTTTTTCTTTTCAAAGTCTCTTTTTTAAGGGGCCCACAAAGGCGATGGGTGGAATAATCCATCCTCCTGTTATTTTGTCCTTCAATTAGCCCTAATTTCTGACATACCAATTTCGGTTCACTTGGTTTCTGATCCTTTACTCCTCTTATTGACCGGTCATAATCTTAACAAGAGGCGTACCAGCAAATCCTTTCCATTCAAATTAATTCAAGCTTTCTGTCTTGCCTCATATCTTCTCTTAAACAGTTTTATATAACAAACCCTGTGACAATCCATGAACCTTTACCCACTTTGTTACCAGTTAGGCGAACCAATTAAAGTAGGCCTTCTAGGCCTCAGTTATTAAAACATGGTCCAAATTTGTTTTACACCATCTTAGTATCATGATACCAATGGCATCCCATTATGGCATAATTACTTTGACAGAGGTGGACAGAGTCAGAAAAGTGGCAGCCCCTAATGCTACCACGAGCGAAGCTAGAGAACTCAAACCCGCATCTTAATGGGACATGCTGCACAGTCACTTGCAGGAGGAACACCACAGGTTCAAAAATAGGGTTCAAAAATAGTATCAGCAAAACATTGTTCCAGTCTTTTCATTATCAGCAAAGACGTCCCTCCTCTTCTATCTTTATCCCCAGCCTCCAGTACTCTCTCCCTTGCTCTGATGTTAATTGTAAAGCCGACTCCTTCTAGAAAGAACCTAGTGGACTGATATGAGCTCAGCTTTCTGCAATCAGCTGATTGTATTTACATCCAGTGGGAAGCCCAATTATGTGTATAATACATAAATTATTACTTGAAGTGCACATAGTCCTGCTGTTCTTGCATGCTTTATCTGATATCAGGAGTTGCCAGATCTGATTGTGCTCCAGGGTTGGCAGCTGGCCAGAACACTTTTGAATGGATTCTCTCCAGATGTTTGCGCTGGCCACTTCATCACCTGGTTTCCTAGTATGAAAGAACATCTGATTTTATTTGGAAACGTATTCTTCCTGTGTGCTTAGGCTTTCTGATCCTGATTCTACCCTTGTGTTTGGGCAAGAATGCCTACATATACCATAGCTATCTTTATTCCCACATCCTGTGTATTTAGTAGGATGCTGAAAACGCCACTCCTATTCACTCTATCTATGGCATTTCCAATGCATCTCGTACTGTGATAACCAAGGTAAAGTACATCTAAGCCATGGCTTCTTTGCTTTTCTTTCCTCCATCTTCAGTTACATCTGCAGCCTCCATTTTGCTATTCTGCTCTCCTCCTCCTCCCAGCACACAAAGAACATATGTGTCTATAGGGGAAGGAGGCACGTACGCAGGTAAATATTTTTTTTTCTCATTGTTCACTCTCCCAACCTCTCTCCAGGAGAAGACTTTCCAAAGTGTCTGAGCATCCCACTTCCGCTCTGAAGCTGGTGAGCCCATTATGAACAAAATCAGCTTCTCGTAATTTTGCATGATTTAATGGGGAAAACAAAAACAAAACAAAAAGGAAACGACTTGTGCCCTGAAACTCAGCTTTGTTAAATTGTGCTGGTGACACTTTTCAGGTGGAATTTGGCTGGAGGAAAACAACAATCCCTCCTTCCTTTGAAACGGCTGACGTGGTTATTTACAGAGCATTGCCAGTGTGCACGGTGTGCTACAAAACACAGAGAATAACGCCCCCTTGTCGTGGGGTTCGCTCAACGCAGGTGGAGCCTCCTCCTGGCCGCTCTGGGAATTATCTCCTGCACCCTCCTCTTGTGGCCTCTTCACCTGTCCTGCCTCGCCCTGTGGCCCCACTTGCTCCAGGAGTTTCAGCTTCCTTTTTTTGTGACTTGGCCTTCTGACCAGGTCACTATGGTCCTCCCCTTCTGTGGTATCATAGTCTTTCAGGGCAAACTGTCCCAGGCAATCTGCTCTCTACTGTCTGGTCTGTGCCACTTCCCCAGTGGCTGGTAGGGCAACCAGGGTCCACCTTCTACTCGGGCTCCAGCTCAGGGACCCTCTACACATCAGCCAAGGTCTGCCCTATCCTATCCCTTGCAGCTTTTCTCCCGAGTCTTTCCTACCTTCCTGGCTCTCCCCCTTCTCTGGGTATGCCAGCCAAAACTCCCTACTCCCAGGGAGTAGAATACCCGTCTGACTGTTGGTGTACCAAATATACTTACTTGAGTAGAACTGGTACCAGATGAGTAAATTGACACCAGCTGAGGAGGTGGCCAGTTGAGGGGCCATATTGTACGACACCGAACATTTTGCACAGAATGCTGGCTGCTCAGTGCTGAGTTGGTTTGTTTTTAAAATCTGAGCCTTAGATCACATGACTGGGAATCAGGACTCCTGCCTTCTGTTTCAGGGTCTCACCCTGGGTCAGTGTGGGACCTTGGTCAAGTCATTTAACCGCTCTGAGCCCCTGTGTCAGATGAGTCAAAACCAGTGTGTAAAACTGGGAGAATGGTACTGCCCTACCTCACAAAGGTCCCAGTTCGGAGAACCGTGTAGACCCGTGCTCAGGTCTATCCCTATTCAACAAAGCACTTAAGGTGCAGCATGGGTTGGATGGATGGATGGGGGCTCAATGGCAGGTAGGTGCCTCAATAGCTTTGAGCATCTGGGCCACAATGCTTTGAGGTTTAATCATTGTCTTTAAAATGACCCGAGCTCTTTGGATGAAAGGGGTGGTGCAAGTGCCAACTATTATTAGTTGTTAAAGGGACGTGGGAAAACATGTATATACAGACGTTTGCACCAAACAGACCTGATTTTCTTTCATTACCCTGCATAAAACCTCAGGGCAAATTAATCTCTATTGTAATCTATTGTCATTGCCACTTAATTTGTCATCCCTTCTAAAGTGCACCTCTGATCTCCCAAAACAAGGTGAACAGAAGACACAAGCCTGCGTGATTTTTTTTTATGCTTGCAAAAACCCTTTATTTTACTGTGTTTTATTCAGTAATTCAACATTAACCTTTATATTTGCATCAATAAATAATGGCACACAAGCTGTGAGGAAGCGAAGTGGATCAAAGAGACCTTTTGGTGGCTTGCTGTGTCTCTTCCACTACTAGACAGTCCCTCGTCTCAATGATTTACTCTTGGTTAACATTCATGGTGGACCCTAAACATAAAGAGAGAAATAAATAATCCAAAGAGCCCCAAATGAATAGTATCCTTCTGATCTCTTATCTGAATCAGCCTCAAGGCTACAAATTCAGTGTAATCCTTCTACCACCAGTCAATCTGAGATCTAATTCAAAGGAGGAGAAAATACTCAGCAGCTGGTCTGTGGCTCTTGGCTTAATAGACAGAAAGAAGCTCTTTGACGGAGTCACTGTAGGGCAGATGAGTGGTGCCAATGAGAGGTGCTTATTGCCACTGAGCTGTCTGTAGCCATGCTGGGGTGGGACCGTGCAAGAAAAGAAGTGCTTGTGGACAAAAAGGAAAATAGAGACTCCAAGGGAATCAATGTGTTTGCCAAACCTCCAGAGGTGCCAACTTCCTGAGTTCCAGGGGGGTGCTCGACCCATACTCCACCCCAGGCCCTGCCCCCACTCAACCCCTTCTCTCAACCTGCTCCGCCCGCCTCTTCCCACTCCGATGGCCTCCCCACTTTTAGGGACCTTTTGCTGCTCCTGCATATTACTTATCGTCACAATCATACATAACAATACATAGTAACAATTCTTAGGGTGAGCAGATGTCCCAATTTTATAGGGACAGTCCTGATTTTGGGGGCTTTTTCTTATATAGGTGCCTATTACCCCCCACCCCGTCCCGATTTTTCGCACTTGCTATCTTGTCACCCTAACAATTCTGTCCTACCCATCACCAGGATGTAATTCCTTCCGCTATGAAGCTGGACCTGCCTCCAGTCCACAAATCCAATTACTCAAAAACAGAGCTCAGACACACAACCTTAACTCCAACCATATAATTTTTCCATTAAGGATCTACGATTTCGAGATTATCAACATATAGTCTCTCCATCTCTATAATATTTCCCTCTTCCGCCTGTCATACAAACAATTCCCTAGCACTTCTTATCTATGCACACGTTCTCTGTAATCAAAGTTCAACATAATTGTGTTCTATTCAAACAGAAAGAAAAGGAGTACTTGTGGCACCTTAGAGACTAACCAATTTATTTGAGCATAAGCTTTCGTGAGCTACAGCTCACTTCATCATCCGATGAAGTGAGCTGTAGCTCACGAAAGCTTATGCTCAAATAAATTGGTTAGTCTCTAAGGTGCCACAAGTACTCCTTTTCTTTTTGCGAATACAGACTAACACGGCTGTTACTCTGAAACCTGTCATTATTCAAACAGAATTTATTATTTTCTCCCTGTTCAAAAGAGTCTGCTGTTTCTTACTTGTCTACTTTACACTAAAGCTAATAGATAGTTCTTAAAATCAGATGTATTTCCTACAAACCTGAGTAATTTAAGGCTGGAGTAAAGCTTGCCTGTGTTCTGTAAATTTTAAGTAATTGGATGGTGGGTGGTTGTAGACTTGTATAGAAAGGGAATAGATTGTGATGGTGGGTAGGATGTTTATAAAACTAACCTACATCTGACATTTAGTCTAGAGCTAGATGGAAACTTTGGACTTATTACAACTCAGCCATTTGTTAGCTATGAGGAACCAAAGAAACATTAGACGGCAAGTTAAATTTTAAAAGGAGCCATTGTTAGCTGCCTCTAAGACCTAAACTACTGACTAGATTGACTTCTAGCTTTTCTGAAGATGTAGGCCTTGCCCTAAGAGTTGTAAATTTGGGGCTATTATACATTGTATTTCATACATAAGGAAAGGACTGAATTCCTACCTATATGCAACTCACAATGTGACTTCAGCTTTCGTTGCTACCTATGCCTCCAGAGTTGAGCTATCTAATCTATTTTTAATCTAATTTAATTTTAGGAATTTATATGTAATCAGTCACCGTAGTATTTCAGGCTGTATATAAAAAAAAAAGTATATTGCTTCATGTAAAAATAAATGGGCTTTTCACCCTCCTAACCTGTCCCTGAGGAGTAGGCAAAATCCAGCTGGAAATCTTTAAAGAAGAGCCGTTTTGGGGTGAGATTTCAGATGCTTTCTGTAGGCTGAAAAAAACATGGGAACCACCTGCTTTTTGGTATTGCAATATGAGTGAGTGTGTTGACAGCTGAAATCAGGAAGCACAGAGATGTGTGAAGAGGGTGTTGCGGGGACTAAAGGGAGGAAGAAAGTTAACACTGGTTGTGAACCTCAAAGGTAAAATTTGAGAGGAGGGCATAGTGTCTTAATTTGTCTCTAGCCGTGCGGTTAATAGAAATATAGGACTGGAAGTGATCTTGATAGATCATCTAGTCTAGTCCCCTGCACTGAGGCAGGACTAAGTATTAGCTAGACCATCCCTGACTAACCTGTTTTTAGAAACCTCCAACAACTGCAACCTCCCTAGGTAATTTGTTCTAGGGGTTAACTACCCTAATAGTTAGGACATTTTTCCTAATGTTTAACCTAAATTGCCTTTGCTGCAATTTAAGCCCATTGCTTCTTGTCCTGTCCTCAGCGGTTAAGGAGAACAATTTATCACACTCCTTTTTATAACAATCTTTTGTGCACTTGAAGACTGTTATCATATCTCCCATCAGTCTTCTCTTCTCCAAAGTAAACACACACAGGTTTTTTCAATCTTTCCTCATAGATCATGTTTTCTAAACTGTCAGTCATTTTTTGTTGCTCTCCAATTTGTCCACTTTCCTGAAGTGTGGTGCCAAGAATTGGACACAGTACTGCAGTTGAGGCCTTGTCAGTGCTGCGTAGAGTGGAAGAATTACTACTTGTGTCTTGCTAACAATGCTCCTGCTAATACATCCCACAATGATGTTCTCTTTTGTTTGCAACTATATTAAATTGTTGACTCATATTTAGTTTTTGATCCACTGTAAACCCCAGATCCCTTTCTGCAGTACTCCTTAGTTAACGATGTAGCCCTGCATTATCAATCTAGCTATCCTGTGACCTTGGGGAACTCGGAGACGATTTTAATCCCTGTTGGGGCAAAAATCACTCTCCTTTTCCTGCTATTTATACTCTTGTTCCTTTCATTTTGTCTTTCAGATGTATAGCTCTATGGATTTTGGAAGACGCTGGCAGCTAATGCATGAGCGGATCACTCCAAACAGGTTTTACTGGTGAGTGGTCCATCAAGCTCCTCTTGTGTTGTGCAGACAATATCGCATGTTTGTGTTCATCACACACTGAAGAAGGCTCTGAGGGGCCCAGGATCGAGAATTATTACTGTTCTGCCAAACCCAGGTATCAAAATTCATGAGTTTGGTCCTAAAAATCCTGAGATTGTCTTAGGAGTTTCTTTTTAAAAAGTTTGGAGTTTTTAATGCATCTTCTGGTGTCATAGCCCTAGCATGGGGGAAGGATCATATTTTCAAGCCTTTAAAGCCACAACTTCGAGAGTTAGAAAATTATTTAAAAAAAAAGAGTGCTGAGAGTCTCACATAATCACCTGACTCCAGGAGCTGGTGCTTCAACGAAAAAAAACACCAATTCTAGTGAAACTTGTGAATAACGCTGTTATTGAGTCTTTCCATTCTGTTGTGTGCTGGGTGACTGGGGGCAGGGGGTTTTAAACAGAATCAATGTGCTAATTAAAGAGCATGCTAGGTTTTTATTATGTGTTAGAATATATTTTTATCATCATATAACTGGGGAATAAGGATACATCTACACCGCAAATTAAAACCCATGTCACCTAGTCTCAGAGCCTGGGTCGATTGACTCTGGCTCATGGGGTTCAGGTTGCGGGGCTAAAAATATCAGTGTAGACATGCTGGAGCCTGGGCTCTGGGAGACTCCCCCATCTCCAGATTTCAGAGCTGGGGCTCCAGCCCAAGAGGAAATGTCTACACAGCTATTTTTAGCCCCACAGCTCGAGGCCCAGGAGCCCAAGTCAGCTGACCTTGGCTCTGAGACTCAGTGCCGTGGGTTTTTTCTTTGCAGTGTAGACAAACCCTAAGTGGCTGAGGGGTTTGGTGGTGAGGGGTAAAAAAATTTAAAAGCACTTAGGTGACCTAAATAAAGGAGGACTTGTGGCACCTTAGAGACTAACACATTTATTTGAGCATAAGCTTTTGTGAGCATCCGGATGAAGTGAGCTGTAGCTCACGAAAGCTTATGCTCAAATAAATGTGTTAGTCTCTAAGGTGCCACTAGTCCTCCTTTTCTTTTTGCGGATACAGACTAACACGGCTGCTACTCTGAAACCTGTCATTAGGTGACCTAGGAGCTTAAGTCCCAGTTTCAAAAGCGAATTATGTACATCAGAGCCTGAGTCTCATTGAAAATCAATGGGACCGAGCTGCCGAAGTACCATTTCAGAGGTACTGTATTTAGGTATCCAAAGATGCAGATAGGTGTCTATTGGGAATTTCAAAAGCACCTATGCAGGTTAGGTGCTGAATTCCCAGTGGAACTAGCTGGATCGGTTTTTAATGGCATTTGGGTGCCTAAAGATGCAGATAGGCATTTGGGAGCTTTTGAAAAATCCACTAAGCACATATCGGCATCTTTAGATGCCTAAATGTTATTTGGCCCTATGTCACTTTTGAAAATGAGATTTAGGCTCCTAAATCACATAGACTCTCTTGAAAAATATCCCTTTTTCTCAAGGTTACGGCCTTGGGATGATGGTGGATGGAGTGCCCTCTTACTCCCTGAGTCTAGTATTTCCATCAAGGGAGGATTAAGCTGTTGAGAGGCTTTTTGAAGCTGATCTGGGAACAAGACTGGCCCCAGGACCAAAGGAAGAAGCCCTTTCAATTTAATGTAATGATCTCTGGTTGAAAACAGCTCCTTGTCTCCATTTATTTGGCCCCCAAACCTGGGGGTTCTCCTGCCTTCACCCTTCCCCAATTAACCTTCACATAAGCCTATATCTTAACTGCTTCAGTTTCAAAATTCCACTTCATCTCCTCCACTCCTGCTCTGTTCTGTTGATGTTTACGTAACCTACCGGCCAGTGTACGTGTTATGCTCCTGAGGATGTGACTCTGACAGACCGCAAGTGCAGAGGCTAGCTTTTAATCTTAAAATGAAGAGGCTCAGGCTTTTATCTCTGGAGTCACTGGTTCAATCCCCAGTGTTGGCCAAGATAGTGGATATCTCTCGGTTATAGCCAGTAAATGAAATGTTTCAATAACTAGAGGGGGTTGAAAAATCGTTATTTTGCTATGGAGAATATTTCAAAAAATGAAAACAAAAACATTTATTTTTGTTAAAAGTTTCCACAGAAAGGGTCTACTTTTTTGTTGAAAAACCAAAAAATTGAAAATTATTCAGCCAAAAAGTCTTGTTTTTTTTCAAACAAAAGTCAACATTTTCTGTGGGAAGCAGACACCTTTCAGAAAGATTTTCATTTTGGTGAAAAACCCATTTTTTTAAAATAAAAAAACAGTTCAGCGGGATAATTTTTGATCAGCCCTATCAATAACATTTTTGGTTAGATTTTGCTTTTCAAATTTTTTTAAAACCATTCTAGTTGAAACCCTGCCAATTGGAAATAACTTTGAAATTAAAAACAAAACAAAACATGTTTTTATCTTAATTTTTAATCATCTTTAATAAATACTGTCTGTGATAGGGTGTACTGTCCTTTTACATCATGGCCTTGTTCAGCCTACCCGAAGGGGATCTTGGGACTTGTAGTCCAGAAGGACCATGGGAGTTGGAGGCTGACAAGGAAGGTCGGGACTGGGAGTGTGTACAACAGTTTAGAGGGAATAGGGTTTGCTTTTTTGCTTGGTTCTGGATAGGAGCGAGTTGTGGGTGTCTCTCATCAAAGAGGAAGCCATCACCTTTATAAAAGAATAGCTGCACTATGAGTATAATTAGAGAGGACCAGGTAAAGTCCACCACCCTAATTAGTGGCAGCATTATATATAAAGGTGACAACCTTATCGGAGCAATAAAAGGCACCTAACCCCAAAACGTGAGCAGGTGCATTATATGGAATTCCCATTTCAGATGTCTCCTCCTTTTTCAGAAATACAGAGGGTCATTGGTTACTGGAAAGAGTGGCGAGAAAGCTTTTTTCCACTCACAGGCAGCAGAATCCCAGTGACGATAAACTTTCCAAGAGAACAAATTAGGTTGTTCGCACAGTGGGCAAGATTTGAACCACCTTATCGTAATGCCAGGGTCAGGGATATTGAAACCCTGCAATATAATAACTCCTCTTGGCTGTTTGAGTTCTTTTTTATTATGCTGCAAGCTGTGATTGTTGTTCTGAGCTTGTAAGCTGTGTGTGGGGAAGAAGAAAAAACGAAAGGAGCTTTGGGAGCTTGTACTTTTTTTTATTACTACATGCAGTGGGTAGAACATGAATATAAAGGACCTTTTAAGTTTCAGAGGAACATAAGCCGTGGCTCTTTGGGTTCCACTGTCGGGTAAAAAGCCAAGTCACCAGATTGTGTTACTTGAAGCTTCCAGGAGACGTGAAATAACAGCAACAAAGAGATGCCTAAGTTAGTCCTTAGCAGTAGTTGCAAATTTGGGTTCCTCAGAATCTTTTATTAACAGGGCTTGGATAAGCCTCTTACATCAGATGGTGAAATCTTCAGCAGCTTTGTCAAGACACTTTCAACTGTCCAGAGCCACCGCACATTTACAAAACTATAACCTGCTGTTGTATAGAATAAATCACCCTAACCCAGAGAGGTTTCATCTTTCTCCCATCTACTGTGTGATATCTTCCCAAATAATTACACCTGTCCCATGCCCAGGAGTTTCCATATTGATAGATTTTAAGGCCAGAAGGGACTATTTTGATGATCTGAATTGGCTTCCTGTGTAACACAAGCTCTAGAATTTCACAAGCCCATAGGTTTGGGGCTGAGTTCAGGTCTGGCCTATTGCGTTATAAAGGACTAGATTTTGATACCCTTACTCATATCATACGTGTTGTCTCATTGAATTGATTAGCACAACTTGGGAAGGAAGGTGGTCCTCAGCATGAGGAAAGGTATCCACATGTGACCTCCATATGTCCTTATGGCTTGAAAGTCTTTAATGTCTCAGGACCCCAATGGGGCTAAAAATGGGAGCTGGTAGCAATGGGTAGCAGAGTTTCCCATATTCCATTGTGGCCCTATCCCTGGAACAGGCCAAGATAATCATCTTTAAATCTGTGCCATTTTTAGGTAAAGAGAGACTATTTGAGTTCAGTTTTATAAGTTTTCATGGCTACTTCTGAGCCTTGTTCTGTTGAATTCATGGTAACTAAGGCACCTGCCTTTCCAGATGGAGGGATACAAAAAACCATTCCCACATTATGTTTTGTACACTGTAAAATATTGGGGAAATAGTTTCTTCAGTAAAACATGTGGTTTATACAGTACTAAGTAATCCCATCCCTAGTCAGCTAAGCACTTGAAGTCAATGGGACTTAACCTGTGCTTAAAAGTAAGTGCCTGCTTAAGTGCTGTGCTGAATTGGGGCCTTGGTACCAAAAAGGCGGCGAGGCCAGATTGTCCGGTGGTTGTCCACTAGCCTAGGACTTGGGAGGCCTGGCTTCAAGTCTGTGCGTGACCACAGCCTTCCCGTGTGACCTCTGGCAAGTCACTTAGCCTCTCTGTGCCTCCTGTTTCCATCTGCACAGTGGGGCCAATAGCTCTGCCCTGACTCAGAGGGGTTCATAGAATCATAGAATCATAGAATATCAGGGTTGGAAGGGACCCCAGAAGGTCATCTAGTCCAACCCCCTGCTCGAAGCAGGACCAATTCCCAGTTAAATCATCCCAGCCAGGGCTTTGTCAAGCCTGACCTTAAAAACCTCTAAGGAAGGAGATTCTACCACCTCCCTAGGTAACGCATTCCAGTGTTTCACCACCCTCTTAGTGAAAAAGTTTTTCCTAATATCCAATCTAAACCTCCCCCATTGCAACTTGAGACCATTACTCCTCGTTCTGTCATCTGCTACCATTGAGAACAGTCTAGAGCCATCCTCTTTGGAACCCCCTTTCAGGTAGTTGAAAGCAGCTATCAAATCCCCCCTCATTCTTCTCTTCTGCAGACTAAACAATCCCAGCTCCCTCAGCCTCTCCTCATAAGTCATGTGCTCTAGACCCCTAATCATTTTTGTTGCCCTTCGCTGGACTCTCTCCAATTTATCCACATCCTTCTTGTAGTGTGGGGCCCAAAACTGGACACAGTACTCCAGATGAGGCCTCACCAGTGTCGAATAGAGGGGAACGATCACGTCCCTCGATCTGCTCGCTATGCCCCTACTTATACATCCCAAAATGCCATTGGCCTTCTTGGCAACAAGGGCACACTGCTGACTCATATCCAGCTTCTCGTCCACTGTCACCCCTAGGTCTTTTTCCGCCGAACTGCTGCCTAGCCATTCGGTCCCTAGTCTGTAGCGGTGCATTGGATTCTTCTGTCCTAAGTGTAGGACCCTGCACTTATCCTTATTGAACCTCATCAGATTTCTTTTGGCCCAATCCTCCAATTTGTCTAGGTCCTTCTGTATCCTATCCCTCCCCTCCAGCGTATCTACCACTCCTCCCAGTTTAGTATCATCCGCAAATTTGCTGAGAGTGCAATCCACACCATCCTCCAGATCATTTATGAAGATATTGAACAAAACCGGCCCCAGGACCGACCCCTGGGGCACTCCACTTGACACCGGCTGCCAACTAGACATGGAGCCATTGATCACTACCCGTTGAGCCCGACAATCTAGCCAGCTTTCTACCCACCTTATAGTGCATTCATCCAGCCCATACTTCCTTAACTTGCTGACAAGAATACTGTGGGAGACCGTGTCAAAAGCTTTGCTAAAGTCAAGAAACAATACATCCACTGCTTTCCCTTCATCCACAGAACCAGTAATCTCATCATAAAAGGCGATTAGATTAGTCAGGCATGACCTTCCCTTGGTGAATCCATGCTGACTGTTCCTGATCACTTTCCTCTCATGTAAGTGCTTCAGGATTGATTCTTTGAGGACCTGCTCC
This sequence comes from Natator depressus, assembly GCF_965152275.1. NCBI lineage: Eukaryota > Metazoa > Chordata > Testudines > Cheloniidae > Natator > Natator depressus. The sequence goes on along the minus strand of NC_134240.1, from coordinate 117,472,004 downwards.
ATGATTTTTCCAGGGACTGAGGTGAGGCTGACTGGCCTGTAGTTCCCAGGATCCTCCTTCTTCCCTTTTTTAAAGATTGGCACTACATTAGCCTTTTTCCAGTCATCCGGGACTTCCCCCGTTCGCCACGAGTTTTCAAAGATAATGGCCAAGGGCTCTGCAATCACAGCCGCCAATTCCTTCAGCACTCTCGGATGCAACTCGTCCGGCCCCATGGACTTGTGCATGTCCAGCTTTTCTAAATAGTCCCTAACCACCTCTATCTCCACAGAGGGCTGGCCATCTCTTCCCCATTTTGTGATGCCCAGCGCAGCAGTCTGGGAGCTGACCTTGTTAGTGAAAACAGAGGCAAAAAAAGCATTGAGCACATTAGCTTTTTCCACATCCTCTGTCACTAGGTTGCCTCCCTCATTCAGTAAGGGGCCCACACTTTCCTTGGCTTTCTTCTTGTTGCCAACATACCTGAAGAAACCCTTCTTGTTACTCTTGACATCTCTTGCTAGCTGCAGCTCCAGGTGCGATTTGGCCCTCCTGATATCTTTCCTACATGCCCGAGCAATATTTTTATACTCTTCCCTGGTCATATGTCCAACCTTCCACTTCTTGTAAGCTTCTTTTTTATGTTTAAGATCCGCTAGGATTTCACCATTAAGCCAAGCTGGTCGCCTGCCATGTTTACTATTCTTTCGACTCATCGGGATGGTTTGTCCCTGTAACCTCAACAGGGATTCCTTGAAATACAGCCAGCTCTCCTGGACTCCCTTCCCCTTCATGTTAGTCCCCCAGGGGATCCTGGCCATCTGTTCCCTGAGGGAGTCGAAGTCTGCTTTCCTGAAGTCCAGGGTCCGTATCCTGCTGCTTACCTTTCTTCCCTGCGTCAGGATCCTGAACTCAACCAACTCATGGTCACTGCCTCCCAGATTCCCATCCACTTTTGCTTCCCCCACTAATTCTACCCGGTTTGTGAGCAGCAGGTCAAGAAAAGCGCCCCCCCTAGTTGGCTCCCCTAGCACTTGCGCCAGGAAATTGTCCCCTACGCTTTCCAAAAACTTCCTGGATTGTCTATGCACTGCTGTATTGCTCTCCCAGCAGATATCAGGAAAATTAAAGTCACCCATGAGAATCAGGGCGTGCGATCTAGTAGCTTCCGTGAGCTGCCGGAAGAAAGCCTCATCCACCTCATCCCCCTGGTCCGGTGGTCTATAGCAGACTCCCACCATGACATCACTCTTGTTGCACACACTTCTAAACTTAATCCAGAGACACTCAGGTTTTTCTGCAGTTTCGTACCGGAGCTCTGAGCAGTCATACTGCTCCCTTACATACAGTGCTACTCCCCCACCTTTTCTGCCCTGGTTTTGTGAGATAAAAATACATTCAAGGTGGTGTGGTACTCAAACACTACAATAACGGGGCCATACTGGGACATCAGCGAGACTAAAAACAAATCAGTCAGTAAAGGGTTAAGAGACGTTTCAGTGGATTATAAATTCCTTCATCCTGTTGGCACTTAAGTCCCTAAAAGAGGGAATTCCGTATGGTATCCTGCATTTACTGGCTGGTCAGCTGAACAGTTGTACGTATTGTTTTCCCATCCACCCATCCCTGGAGGGCCTGCTTATATTTTCAGAGCACACACACAGCAGTAAACGCTCTTTGTGGAAGGCACAGTCTATGTCTGAAGTAGCAAACTTTCTCGGCACTGCCCCAGCGTTCGCTTCACCTGTGGGCCCATTCGTTTCTGCCACTCTTCACCTCGGGGAACAGCAAGGAATAGGAGGCTGTTGCGGGGATCCCTCCCCCCTTCACCTGTCATATTTAGTCATTTGCCACCCTCCCTCTGTTCTGTGGTCTTAAGAGATGCCATCAAATAATTTGGGTGAAACTGTCAAATTGGAGCCAGGAACAACCGGAAGAGGCTCCGGGGGGATGGTGGGGAGGACTGGATTTAGCATGTGCAGCATTTCCGATGCATACAGGGAGATTTGAAGCACTGAGAAGGTGGAACACGCCCAGTTTGTAAAGGACACTGAAGTGCACACTCATGACAAAGGAACTGAATGGAAAAGGCCAGCAGCGAAGAGGGGGGAGGGATGGGGAGAGGAGGAAAATAGGACACGCTTCTCTTTTCGAAGAGCAACATTTCAGATCTCGCTTATCTTAGATTTCGCTTTGTTTTTAACAAGCAGTAGGGGAAACGGTATTGAATTTATAACAAATGGTGCTAAAGGCACCAGCTGTTTTGCTCATTCTCCCTCCGTCGGATTTTACTTTCTCTTCTTTCTGTGGCACTGAAATAAATCTCTAGCCACCTTGGAACTTTGTGGTTGTCACTCACTCACCCCACCCCACAATCATTTTTAACTCCACAGCAGGGGTGAAACTGGCCCCTGCCGCTTGAGCTAAAGGAGAATCTCTGGGCAGTGTAGGGTCTGTGACACACAGATGAGCAGCTCAGAGTCCATCCAGCAGAGGGAAGCAGTGCACAAATACACAGGCCAGCTCATTGTGGTGTTAACATGGCCTCTGGGGTTAGAAGAAGTGAACTGTGGTTGGCCAGAGGCTGTGCAGAGGTTCCCGAGATTGGGAGTTCACGGTTGTTTGAGACAAACACCCAAGAGTGTGGATGCTTGTCAGATGGTCTCATGAGAACTGGCTTTATTGTGAGATTTTCAGTCCTTGTTTTGCTTGTGCTGAGGCAGAAATAGTGGCAAGGGCCCTTTTTGCTGTATTTTTGAGCTTGTAGCCCGAGTCCATCAGGAAAATACTGACTGAGTTGTGTGAATGAGGAAGATAACTTGGGGGACGGGGGAGCATTACCTGAATGCTTCTAAAATTTATGATCTGGGGTCGGATCTAAAAATAAGCAAATGTTGGTGGATCACTTCTCAGTTCTCTCTGTAGTGTCCAGTGGGGCTTGGAAATGTCCCAGCTCCAAGGAGGACAGCCCTGGTACTGTGTCAGTTTTATCGTCCAATGAGGGCCTATCGGACATACCAAAGGTGAGCTTTCCTTGGCATGCCTGATACGTTAGCCAGCAATAAAATGATCATTTCAAAATTGTGTGTCTCTTGCAAACCCACTAATCGCTAACTACCAGATGGTGTCGTTATATAGTGCTGGGAAAACATCACTTGAGTTTTTACAGCCAATTCTAGCGTTAAGAAAACATAGTTTTATAAATGTCAATTGACTATTAAATAATCCTGCATTAGAAATTTCTGAGTTAAAATAACTTTGTCCTCATGCTACATGATAAATGGAATAATTCCATCACTGCATTTATGCATAATATGGCTGTGTTTCCATCACAGGACGGGTGCTATCATAAACCTGAAGTGCTGGGTTCAACCCACCAGAGCCCTAATGTGAAATTTTTAGCCTAAGTTGTCCTTAGTTTCTGCAAAGGTAGCTCTGGGTTTGGGGAGATACTTTTAACTCTACCTGCATTTATTGCAGTGTTTCCTTAACAGCATGTTAAGGTACTGAGGTATACTTAATCCTGCTTCAGCATGGGGGGAGGGTTGGATTAGATGACCTCTTGGGGTCCCTTCCGGTCCTACATTTCTCTGTTCCTATGATTACTTCTAAGGACACAGGAATGAATTAAACCTCACAGCAGAAAGCTTTCGAATTATCCTTCCCATTTTAAAGGTGGGAAAACTGAGTCACTGAGAGTTGGAGGCCTGATTTTCAAAGCTTATTTGACTTAGTGTCTCAGAGAATCTGGCCCAAACAGACTTGTCTAAAGTTGCCTTGTATGGCAGTGGCGGAGGTGGGAACCAAACCAACATATTCAGACTCCTAATTCTCTTGCTCTGCCATAGTCAGCACAGAGCAAACATTGCTTCCCAGTCTCTGGTTTATATGACATACAGTATAGACAGCATAGCCAATACTCTTGCATTATTTTGATCAGATGTTTATGATGGTGCCTGGCATATTTGGGGTAACCTTGGAGGAAGATTTATTTTATATTTTCCTTTTGGCCATACACATTTTTTCACAGACTTGACATTTTCCTCCTCCTGCTTCCTCCCCCCCCCGCCTCCATCCCCCAACTTGTAAGGGTTGTTCTTGGTAAAGCGTGATAGGATTACAAACATTGATATTACTGAGTCCGATGTGAGCGTGCTGGGAAATGGTGGACATCTGCGTTTGTTGGTGGGAGGCGTGCCCTCATTAATAATCCGCCATATAGCCAAACATTGGAAGAGAGACACCCTTTCCAGGAAAGCTTGGGATGTGGCAGAAGCCCTGGGGCAGATCCTCTAGACGGTGGAAATCAGCATAGCTCCATCAATGCAGCTATGTCAGTTTACTCCAGCTGAGGGGCTGCCCCCTGTTTTCGTAGGGTCTAGACTGTCAGGGCATGTGACTGCTGTAATGATGAATCAGCACTTGAGGGAGAGCAATGGGAGATAACCCAGGAGAACTCCATGCTTCTCTGAAAAGGGAACAACTTCACTTTTTGTGCCTGAGAAACCATCCAGGGGCTGCTATGGAGAGACCACTTGGACATGAACGTCAAGTTGTCAGTTTCAGTTAAGATTATGTCTTTGCTACATTTCCCATTTTGCAAATGTGGTCCAGGGTTTTGTAACCAATTTGGCCCAGGGCAGAATCTTGACAGAAATAGTTTCATCTGGGAAGCCTGCAAAAAACCAGACGAAAACAAACAAAAAAACCTTCCTCCCTCCCGCCAAAACAAACCAAAAACCAGCCACCAATCCACAACAACTCAACAACACTGGTTGGATAATACACCAAAGTTGTTTGCAGTTTATGTAGGGGCCAAAATCAAAGATGTTTGCTGGTTTCTGGTGCATTTTTATCCCCTCAGATGAATAGCAGCTTCAATTTATAAAAGGAACATAAGAACCTAAGAATAAAAGGAATTTGGTATGTGAGTTAGTCACTAACAGTTCAAGCTCTGAGTAGCAGCTGTTGCACTGAAAAAGTACTCAAAGGTTTTGGTTGCATGAATATGTAGTTTTATGATGTTCTTCTTAAATGCATTATGCGAGGTCTCTGGGATAAATATTGTGTGTTTTAAATCCCATTTAGAACTTTTTTTCACAAGGTCTCATGTACTCCACGCTGTTGGAAGTGTTATAGGTTTTTTGTTTTAAAGCTGTTTTACCAAAGAAAGCAGAATGGCCACAAGAAACAAGTGTGATTGCTAGGGGAAATACATTTAAATAAGTCTCCATGGTACAAATCATATGTAATTCCTAAAAGGAACATAGGGATGGCAATATGGTATCAGCTCTGTGGTCCATTTCCTCCAATATCCTGTCTCCAAAAATGGCTAGTACCAGCTACTTCAGAGGAAGATGCAATAAAACCTGAAGTGGGAGATTTTGGACTAACTTCCCCATAAGGAAATTTTCTTCCTAAATTCTCACTTATTTCTTGAAGCATGAGCGTTTATATCCTTTCTATTAAATCCATGCTAACGTAACTCTGGATCTTCTCATCCATATAGACATCCAATCCTTGCTTTATAATTTGGCTAAACTCTTGGTTGAGGTATATTGTGGCATTGAGTTCCACAGGTTGATAGTCTGTAGTGTGGTGGGTGGGGGTGGGAAATATTTCCTTTTATTGGTTTTAAATTTGCTGCCTTCCGTTGAATGACCCAGGTTCTGCCCTGGCTAAGAATTGCGGCCCCAGAAATGCATTACCTTCTCATACCTGTTACAGGCCTTCATGCTCCTGGGGCCAGGTTCTGCTCTATTCGCCCCCATGGTAATCTAGAGTAACTCTGCTCACCCATAGAAGATCCTCTCTGTGTGGACACCCATGTGTCTGAAAACAGAGGGCCTGATGAGCCCGTCCTGTGGGAAGACCCTGGGGAGGAAATCTCCAAGGGATTCTCCTTTGGAGAGATTGGGCAGTGCAGGCCCAATAGCCGCATGGGCCAGGGATTCTCCTGTCTGCAGCTGCTGCATGGGGAGAGGCAGCTCACTGCCCTAGAGGGAGCCCTTCTGCCCTGAGCCATGCGGGAGCAGTGGGAGGCTGATGTATGCCCCTTCCCCTGCCAATCCTTTTCCCTGGGTAGCTCTGTAGACCACAGAATGCTGGGTCAGAGGTAAGTATTGGCACGGAGGCAGCTTCTACGTGAGAGACAACGATTTGGCTGTGGAGGGTCCCCTCCACGTCGGATCACACTGGCATCATCAGGGCCCAAAATTTAGAGCCTGGAGCCTGAAAATTGCACCTGCTGGGCTGAGGCCCTTTCCCCCCGTTCCCTGCAGTGTTTGACTCCACTTGGCCTCTCTCCGACGCACACAAACTCAAGCACAAATTAATTTCCAGTGTGTCAGTTACTGTCCCAGGATGATCTTTGGTGATATTTTGTAGTAGGAGGCACGGAGAGCCGACCCTCCTTAATTAATACATTGATTAATGCCTCTGCCTCAGGCAGATGGGGATCATCAGAGCTTGACGGAGCAAAGCAAAGGCCGTTCTGCTGGAGTGTCTATAGCAGCACAGTCCACACCTTCCATTGGGTGGCAAGATCTAGGCGTATTCCTTGTTTTGCCTGATTTCGCTTTACTTTACTTTGTGCTGCACTCTGTTAATTGCTCTGTTTCTGAGTCCAAGTGGTCCAAGCATCTCCCACTACTCTTGTTTGATGGATGACCTCGTTGAGGTCTGCACGGGCAAAGGGGGACGCATGTCAGCTGCTACCTGGGAGTGTGCATTCTGAGCAGGAGACATGATGCAGTTTAGAAACACACAGGCCAGCTGGCCCCATGGAGACCGGGCCCAGAGCAGTGGCTTTGGTGTGTTTCTCATACGTGTCATTGTGTGGTAGGTTTATGGCCAAGATTTTCAAAAATGGAGTCTAAAGAGAGTCTCCAAAATGCCCATTTAGGCTCCTAAATAAGGGCTTGTCTGCACGGTGCCTTTGCACTAGAAGGGAGTAGACTTTAGTGGACAGTAGTGTGTTGTACACTAGCTGGCCCATGTAGACCTTGCTGGCACACATTAAAAGTTCTCTAGTGCATATTAATGTCGTCCCATTTCAAACAGTTCTCCATTAACACGCACCGGGGAACTTTTAATGTATGCCAGCAAGGTCCACATGAGCCAGTCAGTGTGCAACATGCTGGCGAGCACTAGAATTTAACCTCTCTAGTGCAGAGTAATGCAGTGTTGACAAGCCCCAAGTGGGCCGATTTTCACAAGCAGTGAACACCCTGTAGCTTCCAGTTGACTTCCAGGGGAGTTCCTGGATTCTCAGTTCTTTTCATTTGTTTTAGGAGTGGAATTTTCATAAGTGCGCAGTGTTGCTCCAACTGTCCCCATTGGTAAAACTCTCTTCAACTTCAATCGGAGCAGAGCAAGGCCGCTACCGAGAACTTTTGAACATCCAACATAAAATAAGGATTTAGAGTTCTAATTGTAGGCTCCTATTTTTTGGAAATCTTGGCTTACTTTTTACTGGAACTGGGCAAACATTACCCCCACCAACCCCATCCCAGAACATGTGCTTAGATTTGTAAACAAATTCCCTTTTCAGTGTTCTCCTGGCAATTCTTTTCCTTGCAGAAGTTCTGGCCCGATAGCTTTGTTACACTCATTTTGCACTGGTGGTAATGGAGAATCAGCCCTTAATAATCAGAACATATAAATACCCCCAGAGGTGATTTTAGGTTGAAATCAGAGCCTCAGTCATAACCACAAGCCATGGCTCTTCTTGCGATGTTTCCAGTTTGACTATAACTAGGAAGTGGCCAGAATATCACGAGAGACATTTCCCGTACGAGATTTCTAGACCAAGAAGGTTCAGATAGATTTTGATTAGCTTTTCTGAACTCACTGAAGTTTGCCCATCACTAAGTTAGACAACAGTTCTTCTGTTTAACAGACCGAGTTGGACCCATGCTGTGTAGTAAGCAGTTTCTTATCAGGGCCAAACAGACAAAATGTCCCTAAACTCATTTAGATGCAATCCATTTGTGTCACTCAGTAACGGCCGTGAAAGATAAGGAGATCCTTCTTTATGAATTCTGCCTGTTGGAAATTAACAAACTCTCTAAAATGACGATTCATCAGAAGCGATATGTGGCAGAATTCATTCTCACCAAGAGAAGAAATTGAAACTCCCGTCCTTTCATTCCCTCGGTATTCCCCAGAGCCTCCTCTATAGAATGAGCTTAGTTTAATCCTTCCACTGTTAAGTGTAGCCTGCATGAAACTACATGAGAATTTAAGATGAGGAAGGAGTATCCTATTAGCTACACTGCAGGTTCCTTTAAGTAATTTAGGTTAGATGAGTTTCCTTCAATTATTCCCCTTAGCAGATTGTTATTTAGAACAAGGTGGGGAAGCCAGTGGCTTTTGCTATTGTGCCCGCATGATTGTACAGCAGTAATTGGATTAGCAGATGGTGGATCATCAGAGCTATTTAATTATACCATAGAAGCTGTAGTATGGGTAGGAGATAATGAGCCATGGGTTTATAGGCACTAGGCAGACATGTGCCCTGTATGGCTTGGGTTATGTTCAGAGGTGAAGCTGAATGCATGTAACTGAGTTTAAGGAAATCTGTAGCATGGAACCAAAGACCTGCTTCTGACAAGGTTCATGGCCTAGGCTTGTAGGCAGTTTGGATAAGCTGTAATCATGGCATTGAGCTCCCCAACTCATAGCACATAGGCCATGGGCCTGCTATGGTTGGGAGGATGGCTTAGTGGATAGGGTACTAGCCTAGGACTCCAGCAGACCTGGGTTCAACTCTTAGCTTAACTGCAGACTCCTTGTATGACCTTGGGCAAGGAAAAACTCCCCTAGACTTTAATGGACCTTTCATCTATGCTGTGCTTCCGTTCCCCATTTGTGTGTGACTGGGATAATACTTCACATGGGTGTTGTGTTAAAATTGGTTAATGCTTGTGAGATCCTACCTTAAGGAGGGGCATGTAAGCTCCTAGATAGACTGGACAGTCTACACTGTAATTAAAAACCCACATCTGGCCATGCCAGCTGGGTTTGGGCCAAGGGGCTGTTTAACTGCAGTGTAGACATTCGTGCTCAGGCTAGAGTCTGGATTCGAGGGTCCCAGAGCTCAGGCTGCAGCTTGAGCCCAAACATCTACTCCACAATTAAACAACCCTGAGTTAGCTGGCACGGGCCAGTGGCGGGTGTCTAATTGCAGTGTAGATATACACCCAGTCTGCTGCTCTCTCCACCCAGGGTGCTCTGCAGCCCCACAAATCCAGTGTGTGTCAACTATTACTCTCCTTGCACCTACCCAGGCTGTAGGGCGATGTCCTCCCTCTTGGCTTGAGGCGCACTGGATGAAGCTCGCTTGTAGGCCTAGTAACACTTCTCCTGAACGAGCTCGCAGGTGAGGTTACTACTGAATGCTGACAGGTGATTTCCCTCTGCTCTCTGTCCAAGCAGCTGCTTGCCTCCAAAGAATGCTGGCCTCTGCCAGCTATGAAGAACTGAGGAGTGTGTCTTTAATCTCAGATCCCCGTGCATGGTGGTCTGCCTACTGCTGGAGTTCCCAGCTGGCCTCCCACACAGCCTGAACCAATGTCTTTTTCACCGCTTGCTTGCACCGCAACTACGTACACAGGTGCACTTATGTACTGCATCCAGTTTTGGTCCCCCCCCCACTACAGAAGGGATGTGGACGAATGGGAGAGAGTCCAGCGGAGAGTCATGAAAATGATTAGGGGGCTGGAGCACATGACTTACGAGGAGAGGCTGAGGGAACTGGGGTTATTTAGTCTGCAGAAGAGAAGAGTGAGGGGGGATTTGATAGCAGCCTTCAATTACCTGAAGGGGGGTTCCAAAGAGGATGGAGCTCGGCTGTTCTCAGTGGTGGCAGATGACAGAACAAGAAGCAATGGTCTCAAGTTGCAGTGGGGGAGGTCTAGGTTGGATATTAGGAAACACTGTTTCACTGGGAGGGTGGTGAAGCACTGGATGGGTTACCTAGGGAGGTGGTGGAATCTCCATCCTTAGAGGTTTTTAAGGTCCAGCTTGACAAAGTCCTGGCTGGGATGATTTAGTGGAGGTTGGTCCTGCTTTGAGCGGGGCATTGGACTAGATGACATCCTGAGGTCTCTTCTAACCCTAATCTATGATTCTATGCCTTGCATCTCTCCTTCAGCAAGCTCCTTGCTCCTAACATTGTCCATCTCAGGAAGAGATGGCTTAAGCCAGGCTGTGCATGTTTCCATCCCATGTCCATCACCAATATTTGGGGGTTTGTCTCCCGCCTTGATTGATCAACCTTCTTGCTGTAGGATGTGTGATGCTCTGCAACCCCTCCCCCCAGTAATATTTACTCTTACCCATCACTGCTGCACTGATTAGCTGTTTCTAAGAAGAGACCCTGTCTCTGCTGTTCCCTCTTCACTGCCAGAATCCTTTTTGTTTGTTTATGGCTCCTTTGCCTTTCCTCTTAAGGCTGTCAGGACAAATGAGTGTCTCACTCTTAACTTGGCATAAACTGGTAATTGAGCGTGATTTGGGGCAAGGAGACACATTGATGCATTTACACTTTCTGGCCCATCTTGGAGCAGAGTAGTTTATTCTCTCTCTTTCACTTGGTTGCTGATTAAAGGTTTAAACAATGAAATAATCTATTGTTCTTTTAGGGTTAGTGGCTGAAGCGCAGAGAAACAGCCGCCAGAAGAGACGAGTCACAAATCTGACTTCACATTGCCTCGCTCTGAAATGCATAAATTGATGTGTGAATTAATTTCCAGCTAGTTTGACATTGTCCCAGGGTGATTCTCTGTGATATTCTGCACCAGGGAATGTGGCAAGCCATCTTCCTTAATTAATAAAGTACAACGCTTTACCCATAAGCATATGGGCTCATCTTGCAACTTATCCTATACATTCCATCTGTGCCAAGTGGCATGCTGGCATCCCCTCTTTGGACAATTTAAGCTTTATTTTTATTCCTATACCACTGCACTAATTTATTAAATGATGTTCCCACTCCAAAGCTTTTCAGGGACACCCTGCTCTGTCTTGGACTCGGTTAGTAGCTGGATCACTGAGCCTTAGCGTACCAGCCATGTTCTATTTGCAATCAGAAAATGTTCCAACAAATGAAGGGAATTAAACACACAGGCAAGGGAGCATCTTTAGATGACTGTATTCTAAAGTGCAGTGGATCTGATTTGGAATGCTTTGTGCCAAACTAAAAAACCTGTTGGATTTAATGAGCTTTCCAAATATTCCTTTGCATGGAGAGAAAGTAGAGACTGAGTTGAATCCCTGGATGTAGAGCGAGGACGGATGGAATTATAGTTATGTACTTAGAGCACACAACATTTGCTGCACTATTCTAAACTGTTCTGAAACAAGGGTTGCTTATGGTTCCTGAATAGCCAGGGTAGTAATGGTACAGCAATTCCACTTCTACAGGGCCTTTCAAATGAGGATTCCATGAGCTTTACAAACATTAACTAAATGGGCCTCATAACAGTACATTAAGCATTATGCTCGTTTTAGTGATGGACCAGCTGAGCCACAGAAAGGTGGCCTACAGTCCCTCAATAAATCCATGCTGTAGCTGGTAATCGATCCGAAAAATCTGGGCTTGAGCTCTGCTGTTGACTGCAAGGTAAAGTTGGTTGAAAAATGGTATTTCCTCAACAACAACAAAAATCAAATATTTCTCTTTTCTTTGAAATTTTCCATGGAAATGTCCAGTTTTTCTATGAAATAAAACAAATATGAGTTCAATTTTGAAATGGTTTAGTTTGTTTGTCTGTTTCATTTTGGTTTCCAGAAATCCAAAAGCCCTCTCTGTTTTTTTGTTGTTTTTTTCCCCCAAAGGGAGAGAAAGGGGGGTTGAGGAGAAATGAAGAATGAAAACCATTCGTTTTCATTTTTCAAAAAGTGAACTGAAACCAACATTTTAATGTATTGAAAATTTAGACGGCAACACAAATTTCCTGCAAAAATTCCCCTTTCCTTTCTCCGGCCTGAGCCTGAATGTCTCCACCACATTTAAACATCCCCTTAGCCCGAGTCTGGGCCAGCTGTGGGTTTTTAATTGCAGTGTAGACATACCTGCTGAGGCTTCCTTGTTCTAGTGGATGAATCCATCTGGGTTGGCTTTTAAATGACCCCAGTCCAACCTCTCCCTCAACACCTAGGAGCAGCAGACCAAATGGGAGTGAAAAAACAGATTAGCTTGTCTATAAAGTAAGCTTTATAAATTTGTTAGTCTCTAAGGTGCCACAAGTACTCCTTTTCTTTTTGTGAATTCACACAGCGAGCAGATCTGTCCATTAAGAGTCTGCCATGTTCCCTTAGCACTAGAGCTCATTGAAAAATGAACATTTTTGACAAAAAAGGGTCATATTTTTCACAAAAAGTTTTGTTAAAAATTGCCCATTTTTTGGCCAAATATAGAGCTGGTCAGAAAACTTTGACTTTTAGAATTTTTTCAAGGGAAAAGTGAAAATTTTTTCACAAAAATCTTGATCTCTCTAATCTGTCTGTTACTGTCATCCATCACTGTAATGTCAGAGGCCCAGACCCTCAAACATATTTAAGCTTCTAACTCTCTATGAAAGCAATTGGCGTCAGGTGCCTTAGAGGATCTGGATTTAGCGGCTTCCATGCAAAATTGAAGTGCAATAGCAAAGTCCTTAGTGAACTTTTTATTAGCTCTCATCATAGTTTTAAAATGCTTGTGTGTTTGCAGTTCTTACTCCTCACCTGCAATCATCTCAGTCCATACTACAGCTGGGAAATTATGAGGCTACATCTACAAACCTGGTCCTTTAAAATACCTCCTGTGTTGGAAGAAGGGATTTTTCCCCTTCCTTTTTTACAAGAACTCAGTGATATTCGTCAGAATTCACCCTGCAGGTTAAGAAATATAAATGCAATGTAGGCAGGAGGAATTTGAAAGGGTGAAGACTGTAATCTATCCTGGTGACTGCAGATGGGAAATAAGCAGATAAATCATTATGAATATTTTCATGCAGTTTCTTAGTTCCCTGGTAATAAAGAATTAGGAAACTGAGGAAAAACACATCAGCAGATTTGTTTGGTAAGAGAACACTTCTCAGAGATTTCTTCGAATCGTCTACAGTCCTTTAAATTGCTGTTTAGTTTCTGTGAAGTACAGTGCCTTTTTCATTAATACTATGGGGAGAGAAAAACCCAGATTCCTTGGAAGCTTTGAACAAGCAAGCTCGTGTTGGCTCTGTTCAGATGTGAAAAAATTAGCTGAGTGTAGACACCTGACAACTTCCTGCCTTATCTTGCAGATTCACCGTCCTAGTGATTATTCCTGCAGACGTCCAGAATTGTAGAGTCTTAGAAATTAGAGCTTGAAGAAAACTATAAACCCGTTCCCTGGAGACGAATGCAAGATAGTTCCTTCCAGCATGTTCCCATGTGCTTTTTTCAAGCTTGATTTGAAATGCACCAAGTAATGGGGCTTCTGCCTTATCCTTTGGGAGACCATACCACAGTCTCACACTGTTACGAGAATGTCTCCTGTTATTCAGCCCCAGAGGGTAATGTCCTATTTTCTGTAGGCTAGAGCCTGTTATGGATCTGACTGAAGTTAATACTAGTAAACCATACAGAAGGTCCGATTTGACATTGCCTTGCCACATATGAAGTTATTTGCCCTTACGCAAAACATGCTACTAAATCAAAATGGTGGCACCGTGCAGCCACTGTGCAGATGTGTAGGTGGCGACACAAGGTGGTGTGGAGGAAGAGGCTCAGTTTGTGCTGGGGTTGGAGGTATAGTTCACCAGCTGGCCTGCAGTAAGATCTGTGTAGTCTAACATAGCAGGAAGTGTCTGGATTAGCACGTGGAGCAGCTTCACCCATGCCTGGCTGTGTCCGTGCGTCTGGTCCGTATCTTGGTCGGATTAGACACACATGCTGTCTGCCTTGTACCACCTGCAAATGTCTGAGTGTTTACTCGCTTCTGCGGCAGCATATTGTTCCAATATCAGCAGACCAATTGCCAACAGCCATTAATTTGATTGGGATTGTCTAAAAAATGGGATATGTTTCTCCCCTTCACCCCACACATGGTTGCACTATACATGTACATTTTTCCTTTTCCTTTGTAGTCCTAATCTACTGCAAAACATCCATCTGAGTAGTCCACATCCACTCCTCGTGTCCCTTTCCATTATCGGCGATTAGTTCCTCCACTCTGACATCACAGCCTACGCTGGCTGAGTTTCTAAGGCTGCATCTTGTCGAAGTCTCATTACCATTTTCACAATCTATTTCTTTTTAGACTAGTGCTGTGCCAAGGAACCTCAATGGTTCAGATACCAGGCAGATAACTGGCAAAACTCTCACCTGGCACCTGACTCCTAACCAGGGGGGTCACTGAGGTTTGCTGGCCTGGGCCACCGTTCCAAGCGCTCACGGCCTGATTTATGGAACTGATGCAAACTGAGGTGAAATTTGTTTTTGACTCCTGATGAGTTTCTGTTGACCCTGAGATACCCATGAAACTTAAGGGGAGAGCGGACTCCCAGAGACTGCAGCCGGAGGAAATATTCACGCAAACCCCTGCCCAGTGACAGTGGAGAGATTTGTGCTGTTCTGTGTTAGATTTTTCCTTGTGGATTCAAAAGCGGAAAGGGCATCGTTCCAATCTCTCTTCCTGCTTCTTCGATTTGTCTGCTTGACCTACCTTTTAGCTGCCTCTGTGCCTTCCTACCTGAGAAAACATTTTCTGATGTGACCCTTTTTAGTTAGCTAGCAGGCAAAATAAAGACGATGGGAGGTTGACCTTAAAGAAGTTCACCTTGAGCTTCTAAACCCAACGTTTGTCCAGCCAGTGACAAATCCTCTAGCATCTCTGAGTGCAGTGGATCACCTGCGTACAAGGCCCTCTCGTGGCATTTTGTGACATGACATGTCTGCAGAATAATAACTTTGAAAAGGTTGGGTTCAGAATGTGGTTGTGTACTCACCTGAGCTGCTTGCCCAACCCCACCAACTACCTAACAGTGTTCTGTGTACTGTAACTGTAGGAGGCCAATGAGGAACTGGATTTCCCACTTGCTTCATTCTCCACTATTAGCAGGTGCTGTCCTTTTCTAGAGTCCAGAAGATATTAGCTATGAGCGTGGTTGCTCAACCAAATGTCTCCAAATCTTATTAGTGTGGCCAGTGATATAGTAGCTGCACGGTAGCACTGGACATTGAGAAGTCTTGAGTTCTGTTCTTGACTCTGACTCCTTGTATCACTGTAGATAGGTCTCTTAACCCTCATGTGCCTCATGTCTGTAAAATGGGTATAATGATACATACCACACTGATCACTTCCATGGCATTTCGCCTGACGGACATGTGGCCTTTTAAATAGATACAGGCCAAGAAGGCAAGTTCTCCTCAGGCACATTTGAGGATTTGGTCCTCTGTTTCTTCATTCCGTGTGTCATATATATGACTTGTTTCACATTCTGGTCTGAACCATGTTGTACGTGCTCTGAGCACGGTTCATTTGGAAGCTTCTTGGGAGCAGAAGTTTAGAGAAAAGTGTGAAACTAAGAGGTTTAACAGCTGTGGCCCACCCTCACTCCCTGTCCCTTCAGGTCAGGGTTGAAATGTTAGCAAATAACCCAGTAAATGTGCATCCAAGCACAGTGCTCTGCCCTCTAGATACTGATAGGGAGATGGCTTTGGGTACTATCAGTCCTTCAGCCGTCAAGAACACTTAATTCAATACCCAAAGGAAACTACAGGGGAGTGAAGACTCTGGAAAGCCACGAGCTGCCAGGGCTGAAAAGAAAAAAAGCAACCACCATGTCCCTTCTAATGGGATTTTAAGTCAGTTTGAGTTATTAATTGGCTAATAATCCTGATCCATCTGCAATACTAGCTGCAGGCTCCCAGTTCTGAAGCCTGCATAAGCGGCAGTCAGGAATGTGACCTTTACCATCATTTCTGGCTGCAGCCTCTTTCCCCAGCTCTTTTTCAGATGGGTTGCGATAAATGAGCAAAGCAGGGTAGGACGACTAGCCCTGGTGGAAGTGCCCCTCTGGGGTTAAAGGGCATTGCTGGTTCTTAACCTGTAGCACCAATTCTCTGTGTGCACAAGGCATGGACCGGAGCTACGCCTAGAGCAGGATGTAGAAACGCTTGCCAGGAATACAAAGGTGGGGTACGCTATCATTCTTCCAAGCCAGGCTCTTGCTTTTGAGTTTAATTAAATCCTCCTCCTCTCTGTATGCATCTGAAAGGCAGAAGGCCATTGGCTCAAGAGCATTGGAAACCCTGCATTGTGGGTCACACCAGGTTCCATAGAACTACACTGGTAGAAGGTAGGTCACGGGATACGGAAACCTGTCTAGGCTCTAGTTCCCCAGCCCAGGTATGATAGGTAGAGAGAAAAGAAATGGACGATAAGGGAAACAAACAGGTGCCTGCAGATGCTGTTGATGTGGCATTTCTTTCATTGCCAGACCCGAGCCTCTCCTTCAGACAGACCAGGGCATGGGAGGAGAGCGGGGGAGCCATTTTATACATGCCGAAAAAGGAAAATGTTGTGATGAACGGCTCGGGGTGGGTGGGGGTGGGTGAGAGAGAGAGAGAATCTACTGCTCTCTACTGGGTGGAATTAGAACTGCTTGGTGGTGCGTCACAGGTCCTACATTGCTCTCAGCTAGTGGCGATTCCCCTCTTGTCAGGAGCTAGTATTTTCGGAGCCGGAGGATGTAGGTTCTATCCCTGCTGTGTCCGTGGAGTTCTGAGCGTCCAAGCTACACAGTACAGGTGACAACTGCCAAGCTCAACAGTCCATGGGTTTGTGACAAATTTGTTACACTGTTGGCTTAAAGCTTCTCCAAAAAAATGAGCGGAGACCATTTGGTGGAAATACCAGCACTCATGAACTGGCACCACCGCAGAGCTGTAACAGCTGCCTTGCCATTGGGAACATACTCAGGGAAACCATCAAAATGGTATGGACTCTGTCAACTTTTGCTGCCATCAGCGGTTTTGAGGCAAGAGGAGGACTTGGGTTCGGGGTGGGCGGATAGGGATGATGTATGCCTGGATTTCCCACGGGAGCGCGGCTCTCCTGTTGAGTTTTTGTTACCCTCTCGCAGACACTGTGTGTGGGCGGGGGTCTCACAATTTCAGGGTTGCCTGGCATCGCTTCAGGAGCGTTTGAGTTTGCAGCATGGCTTTAAAGGAATGGATGGATAATTAGGAGCTGCTGTACCAACTGCTCTTTTTTGTTGTTATGAATAGAACCATCAGAGATGTCAAAGCTAATTAAGGAAACAACTAGATCCCATATAATAGCAAATCCAGGAGAGACTGGCATGTTTCAGAAGACTTGTTCTTCTCTGGCGCTAGTGTAATGTGCATTATAACTCCACTTGGGGCACTCCCCAGCTGTCAGTGGGTATAATCAGTGTTATGTTTTAGGAATGATCAGATTCTGCTAACTCAGGTTTTATCCTTTTAAAATACATAAAATTCTACTGAGCCTTCAGAAATTAGCCCTATGTTTTCTGTATAGAGATCAGAGTCATAGGTGAGCCGGCCCTTTAAAGGGGTGGGGCTCAGCTGCACTTGGGTCAGGCTCAGCCCACCTCCCCAGGTGAAGGGAATGAGTCATGTGGTGGAAGCTGGAGACTCAGAACCAAACCTGTTGGGAGAAAGGGATGGCAGCCTGAGTTCACTCAGGGAATGTCTCAGAGGAGTAGGAGGGCTCTGTGACTAGAGACGCTATTCTTAGCTCCCAGGCGGAAGGCCTGGAGAATACAGCAGCCAGCTAAGAAGGCTGGAGTTCAGAGAGGAGGCCAGCTGGGAGGCAGGAAGTTGACAGCTCTCCAGACCTCCCAGGCAGATGGCCAGGGAGAGTGACCTGCAGGGAGCAGGAAGCTGTTGGATGAGAAGCCCTGATAAAGAATTGTTAGCCTGAAGGAAGATCTATTATTAAGGGGAAACTGAGACAGGGCCTGATGCCAGATAAGGTAAGTGCTTCTACAATCACTAATACCTTGGGTAAAGGTGTGATGCACAGGTATATTGGGAAAAGCATTATCTGTATTTCTTGGCCATAGTGACATGCCATAGGGGAGGGTTACAGAAGCTTGCTACCCTCTGTTATGAGATCAGGGGCTGAATTCACTGACTCCTGCTACAGTAGCTCTTGACCTCCATGCCGCAGATACAATTTGAGATGTTATTGCAAACCTATGTGAAATTACCGCTTGAATGATATATAGCACAATCGTCAGCTCTTGGGGCCAGATCCTCAGCTACTGTAAGTCAGCATAGTGCCACTGAAGTAAATGGAGATGCGCAAGCCTTATACCAGCTGCGGGATCTGGCTCTTCATTGTCTAGAAGGCGTTCAAGTCTGATTGCTCATGACTTTGTTCCCTAAACCATAAGCACATTCTAGGCCAAAAACTACAATACAAGAACATCAAGGTAGCTAAGTGGAGCAATCGGTGGTCAGGAAATGACACTGCTAAGGTTGCATGTGCCAGCTAGAGAGAAAGGTGCAGAAAAGTTTTGAAAGTTCTTTTGCTGATGTCTTGACAGATTTCAACCACTCTAAGTTTGTCTAAAAAACCCAGATTTTTGCAAAAAAGAAAAAATCACATTTTGGGGGTTAAAATTTCAATTTTTTCCCACCATCTCTTGTGTAACCTTAACTCTGCACCAATGTGTGTCGCATTTTGATACAGTGCTTAATTATATGATCACACAAGGCTAAAATCTGATAGGTGCACTTAGTACCTTACTTCTCAAATAGTCCTATTGAAATCAATGGTGCTGCTTGAGAAAATAATTAATGTGAGGAGGGTGGTGAAAATCTCTCTCTATATATATGTAACCCTTCTGCCCATCAGAGTTGGCAGCAACAAGGGCCAGGTTCAGTATCTAGGGGTTCCATTCCAATAACACAATGCAAAACCGGCTCGAGCCCCCACCCAGTGACCTGGGACAAATATATATCACCCCCGCTGGGCGCCTCTAAGAGGCAATACTTCCCCTCTCGCAAGCACAGAGTCTGAGTGTAGCAAAAATCTTTTAATAACAGAGAGAAACAATGTGGCATTATGTTGGGGAAGCACCACCAACAGGATTCATAACACAACCCATGAGCAAAAAACCCACCCCAAGCAAATTGGGGCACATCCTTTCCCTTTGGTTCTTGAGTCCAGCAACCCAAAGTCACCCAAAGTCCCACAAGTCCAACAACCCAAAAGCCTCTGTCCCTGGTCAGTGCAGCACCAGAGTTTGAAAGTTTATCTGCAGAGTTTTACCTCCCAACCTGGGAGGAGATGGCGGCCGGGGGGGGAGGAGTTTAAGGGGCTCCTTACGTGGTCCAAAGCCAAGTGCCCCACCTCTCCATGGGGCTCTGCTCTGCTCCACCAGCCGTCCCACGAATCACTCCATTCTGCAAGCTGCCCCCATGAGCTGCTCCAGGCATCCCACAAACTGCTCCACTCCACCAGCTGCTCTGCTCTGCCCTGCCAGCTGTCCCGCAAACTGCTCCTCAATATATCTTCAGGCTCCCCCCACTACTTAACACAACACTCAGTGATTTCAGCTCTTTGTAAGTTTAACTGTTTTGTGATTTCAGCTTATAGTAGGGGAACCTCAGTGCTGGTGCACTATTGGCCCATGGAATCAAAATTAGCTCCAATATTCCACAGTAGAGAGAGGAGACGGTGCAATTAGCATGTAAGGCCCCCACTAACCAGTCCATACCACCAGATACTAATACCTATACCCAATCTCTCTCCATTCAGTGAGTTTTGGAACCCATGTCCCTTGCCTAGCGAGTGCTACTTAGTTGATGGAGAGTCCCTCCATCATAACAAAAGGCCAAGTACAGTTCCACTGTCCTTGATTCCCATAATCAGGGTAATAACAATTTATTCTTCCTGCCCCAATAACAGAGAAACTGGGGATCCCACAACAGCTAAAGTGACCATTTGGGCAGCTATGGACTCATGATAGATTGGGTGGGTGTGCCTATGCAAATGAGATCAGCCCCTGAAGTTCTTTTCTACAACTTGCCACAACTCACCACCAGATGTCAGGGTGGAGCTCATCCTGACTCTGCTTACATATATATATATATATATATAGTTTGCCTCAAGACCACATGTTCTGAATGGAGCTGAAATTGACATGGCTGCTTTTGTTTACAAACAGTGACAAATTCATCTATTGCAGCTCCATATTAGGTCTTATAACATAATTGCTTCTGCACCACCAACGCTGATCAGCATCTAACCAACTGTGGGAATATGTGAGTTCATAGGTGCTGGAACTGGGGGTGATGCCATAACCCCTGGCTTGAAGTGGTTTCCATCATATGCAGGGTTTACAGCAGTGGTGGGCAACCTGTTGCCCATGGACCGCATGCGGCCTGTCAGGGTAATCTGCTGGCGGGCTGCCAGACAGTTCTTTACATTTACATGGCCGCCTGCAGGTCCCAGTGGCTGCAGTTCGCCATTCCCGGCTAATGGGAGCTGCAGGAAGCTGTGGCCATCTTGGGCCCATCCCTGTGTGAAGTGTAGGCTTTGATATAACGGATCAGAATGAAGGTCCATGCAGGTGGGTGCCCTGGCCTCCAGCAGTAGCCAGCATCCTTCTGCCTCAGATGAAGGCATGAAAACCCTGAGGCACGTAACCAATTGTGAGTGCTTTGCACTCCAGAGGAAGGTCCTCTCTGACTTTTGTGGTGATCAGTGCACACTCCAAAGGATGAGAGATGATCACCCTTGTCTTAGACTCTAAGGGAATGTCTGCACTGGAGCTGGCTGGTGTAATTTCCAGCTCAGGGTGATCGAGCTAGTGTGCTAAAACCAGATGTGGTGCCATGGTGGTGCGAGCGGCATGCAGGGCTCGCCACCTGAGTATGTGCCCAGAGTCTCGATGGGATCATCCTTGGGACAGCTAGCTCCTCCCAACACTTGTGCCATCTCTGCTACACTTCTGTTTTTCGCGGGGTAGCTCAGTGGGAGCTAGTGCATGTGAGTCTCCGTGAGCTGGGAACTATGCCTTCCAGCTCCTATGCAGACAGACTCGACATGGTTCCTGCGGCTTGCTGCTTATGTGGAGTCTTCATGTGTTCAATCTACTTGTGCTCCAAGGTGGCCTGTTATAATGGGGGCGATGGCAGCTGCTTTGGCATTACCGGCCCTCTTCACATGCGGTCACAGCTTTTAATCTCACTGGTCGCCTTCTCTTTCCTTCTCTTCCCCAGGTCCGTAATGGGTTTGGATAAGGAGCCTGACCTTGTGCACATGGAAGCCCGGACAGCTGATGGACGTGAGTGCTTGAGCCCACTGCTGATAATAAGTGTCATTATCAATTACGTTCCATGAATAACATAGGGGAAAATTCACCAGCATCATGCTGGATGACTTCTTTGCAACTGCAGAGTGGCACAAAGCAGCTGGACTGTGTCGGTAAATCTGGCTCATAATGGATAACAACATGTTACAAATTGCTTATAATCCTACTTGTCTCTGAGAACTGGATCCCCATATAAATTCACAAAGGAACCCTTCCCCCCACCAAAACACACTCGCACTCAGTGGATCTTTTCTGTTTGTGCAGTGCTCAAACAGCCTTGCCAGCCTCAGCAGGTGCAGTGCTCGCACTCTGACTTAAAGAGGAAAACAATAATCACTTACCTCCATCATTGAAATGCATCCAGCCACTTCTGGAGTGGACTGGATTCGTGCATAATTAATTGCTAACCAGGTGGATAGGCTGTATTGCAAACAAGTAAAGTTACATTTCCATAGCATTTTTCTTTCATAAGGATCTCCCAAAGGCTTTACAAATCATGTCCAGGAATCACAGTGCTGCAATGCAACCACCTCTGGGGTGGAGCTTGGCAGCTGCTTAACAGCTCAGTGCAATGCTATGCAACAAATAGAATGCTGTGTCCCTTTGGCGGGTGGAGGGATTAGAAAGGCAGACTGTATAGGAAGGAGTGTACTACCCCTTTTAGGGACAGCCAGGAGCTCACAAGCGAAACAGCTTGGGTGTAATCAAAGAGGCTCCATGCGGTGCCCTAGGGCTGGCATGTTTAAACTGGAGCAGGAAGCTGGACGGGGGACTAGACGCTGTGTAGGCTGTAATGGGCTATCTCAGGCTCCAGAGACTAGCCTGACCATGCTTCGAGACTTGGTTTGTGGACTTTAAGTCTGGGAGCCCTGAAACAGAGTCCTGAGTGATGGCTTCATGAACTCTTGTTACGTTGTGCCTTTCCCAACACTTTGCTAAAGGGGACATACTTTTTGTTAGTTTGGTTTTGGCTTCCTCTGGTCCAGATCCTTTTACAGTCAACTTACTGACACCCCACATGGAGAAATTAAGATGGACAGACCAGCAGTGCTCCAGGCCACAAGGGGGCACGTGGGGACAGCACACACCTTTTGCAGCAATTACTGTGGGGTGGTGGATGGGGAATTCAGCCCCCAAGGTCCACTCAGAGAGGGTTCCTTTGGAAGTGGTTGATTTGGGCAGGCTTTTTCAGGGGGAACGGGAGTTACATTTTGTTGGATGAAGACCCTGTTACATTTTAATGTGCTACACTACAGGTCTCATGCTGTTTAAATCCACTGTCATTTCCTTAAAGCGACACTTCTTCTGAAACTTCCCGCTGGCGTCGCTCTGCCCTTCAGCAGGGAGATCGGTACCATCCCCTTCCGAAAAAATCACCAGGCAATAAAAGCTCCACATCAACAATACAGTAAAATGGGGCAGCAAGCTGGTGAAGCAGCCAGGTTCTCTCTTTTGTGCATTTTCTATTGCACACACAGATAGAAGTGTGTGTGGGGGGGGAATCAAACTCCTAATGGAGCATGGATTCAAACTCACTCTAAGCTTGCTTACCCAGCAATTTGGACACCGCGTGTTGGGGAAGTAGGTGTCCTCATGTCTCTGTTGCGCTGTAGACAGTGATCTTCCGCCACGTCTTGCTTTCTTGCTTTATTTGTAATGTAGAAATTCAGCATTTTGAGCTTGGCCATCGATGGTATTGAATACTCTCCAGCGAGACAGGCTTGAACAGCAGAGCCAGCAAAATGGGGCCATGGCAAACAGCAGTCCCCAAGAACTGCAGGCGTTATCAGGAGATAAAGGGTTATGATGGGAGTTCTTCTCGTGGGTCCCAATGGGGGATGGTGGGTAAGGCTATCCAAAGCCGCGTTCTCCCCCAGCGGAGCCCATTACAAAGGCGGCTGTGTGGCTGTAAGTGTGATTTTTAATGTTAGCTTGTGTGTTTAATAGCCATGGACTTCCCAGCAATTGCACTCCAGGGAAACAATACAATCTCCATCTAGACTACATGGCAGAGCCTCTGTTGGTGTGAGCTGGCTTAGGGCCACTTATCCTGGAATGTCTGGGTGACATTCCCTATCCAGCATGATGCAGAAGGCAGGTTAGGTGATCCCAGTGTTCCCTTCTGTGAAGACAGTGGAGCTACACTGATTTGCCCCAGGTGCCGATCTAATGCTAGAGCTGCAACCAAGTGAGTGAAAATACAGTTGTGTCCTGGCCCAGCTACAGCCTGGTTAAATGTGTAATGTGGACGGGAGTGGTTCTAGGAACGTGGCTAAGATCTCCTGCATTCTACCCATGGAAATGAGACACGGGACATCTGCTGAGGATGGTGTTATGAGGCAGATGAGAGATCTAGGGTCTCTCTGTGGCTCTGCCACTGATCTGCTGTGTGACCTGGGTCAAGACATCTTCCTGCTGTTTCCGCTCCCACCTTTTGTCTCTCTTGTCTATGTAAAGTGTCAGACCTGTGACACAAGGACTGTCTATCACCGTGTTCAGTCTCTGTAAATGTTCATGAGGTTCTGTGAATGATAGGCCTGGTTGATTCCAAGCCTGTCCACCTCTAGAGCACCGTGCAAGAACGCTTTCTCTGTGGAGACCTTTGTAGAGCTTCTTGTAGATGCGGAGTGGCTCAGGGATCCTCTTCTGAGAGACAAACCCATAGGAGATGTTATGTGTATTACCATAGTACCTAGGCGTCCAAGTCCCGGATTGGGATCTCTTTGCGCTAGGCGCTGTACAAATACAGAATGAAAAGGCAGTCCCTGCCCCAAGGAACTGAAGCAGGGTGGGGGGATGAGTTTAGGTGAGACCTCCTTGCTGTACTTCTGTGTATAGCACCCCAGTTCCGCTAGACCAACTCCTTGATGAAATCAGGGCCTGACGAAATTCATGCTAGGGCAGGTATGGAACAAGCTGAAGCAACCTCAGACCTGTTAGCAATGATCTTTGAGAACTCATGGAGGATGGGTGAGGTTGCAGAGAACTGGGGAAGGGCAAACATGGTACCGATCCTTAAAAAAGGGGGAACAAAGAGGACCCAGGGAATTACAGACCAGCCCTTCTAACTTTGTACCAGGAAAGATACTGGAACAAATTATTAAACAATCAATTTGTAAGCCCCCCGAGGATCATAGGATTATAAATAAGAGCCAGCGTGGATTTGTCAAGAACAAATCATGCCAAAGCACTCTAATTTTCTTCTTTGACACGACTACTGGTCTAGTGGGTAGGGGGGAGAAGTGGACTTGATATAATCATCTTGATTTTACTCAGGCTTTTAACACAGTCCCACATGACATTCTCATAAGCGAACTAGGAAACTGTGGGGTAGATGAAATTACTGTGAGGTGGGTGCAAATGGGGTTGAAAGACCCTGCTCAGAGAGTAGTTGTCAATAGTTTGCTGTTAAACGGGGGGGATGTATTTACTGGGATCCGGCAGGGGTCTGTCCTGGTCCAGCGCCATTCGGTATTTTCATTCATGACTTGGTTAATGGAGTGGAGAGTATGGACATGAGATTTGCCAATGACATTAAATTGGGTGGGCTTTGTTAGCACTTTGGAGACAGGATTAGAATTCAGAGCGGCTTTGGCAAATTGGAGAATTGCTTAGCAAGATTGAATTCAATAAAGACAAGTGCAAAGTACTACACATAGGGAGGAAAAATCGAATGCACATCTACAAAATGGGGAGTAAGGCGGGGCGGCAGCGCTGCTGAAGAGGATCTGGGGGTTATGGGTGATCACAAACTGACTATGAGTCAACAATGGGATTGTGATGGGGTGTCCACTCCACACAAGCCCTGACCAGGTTCACGTGGGCCAGAAGGGGCCAATTAACCTTATATGTGGCACTTGGAGGGAAGCCAGGGACTGGTAAATACTAATGGCAGATGAAACTTCCCCAGCTGGGGGAAGAATTGGGGTAGGAGTATAAGCCAGGAAGTGAGAGCAGGAAGAGGCTTCAGGGAGCGGATCTGCAGTCAGTCCCTAGAGAAAAAGAGTGCTGGCGGGGACAAGGAGGAAAGCTAAGGGGAGATAGGCCCTGGGGTCCTGCCCTGAGCTAGGGAGTCTTACAAGAGGCTGAGAGGGGTGAAATAGCCACAGGGAGCAGAGGATGCTCCAGTAGTAAAACCCAGAAATAGGCAAGGAGATAGAGGATGTGGTAGGAAGGAGCTCAGAGAAACAGCAACAGGGTCTGAGACTGAGCAGACCTAGGTTGCTAGCCATAGGGTCCCTGGGCTGGAACCTGGAGTAGCAGGTGGGGCTGGGTTCCCGTAGTAGCCACTGGCAAGGTGGCACAGGACCTGGAGTTGGAACTGAAAATTGCCTGAGACCGCATACGGAGAGCTTGTCCAGTGGGACTAAATGGTGGCCTGTCTGGAGGCCAAGTGGCCAGAAGAAAGACTATCACAGAGCAAGCAATAGGCAGCAAGGGGCATCCGATGCAGCGAGAGCTACGGTGTCAGACCTAGACACGAGGCGGGGCACTAGCAGGGAGTGAGAACCCTGTTACAATGATACGGTTGCAAAAAAGGCTAATATCATGCTGGGTGTATTAACACGAGTGAGGCAACCGGGCAGCACACAATGGCAGGGCTGCTGCACCAGCCTTGAAGAGGCTGCAGTATACTTCCCTCTGTGTCCAGCCAATTCTTCTGTCTCCTAGGGAGAGCCATATCCTTGACCTCCCCAAGCCCCTCTCTTCCCTCACCAAGTGCTCAGTCTCAGAGGGAGCAGGGACTCAGATCTCCACTGGGATGCTAGTTATCCCCTGAGCAGAGGCATATATAGAGAGAGGGTCCGGCTCCTGGTGCTGCTATGCAGGGTCTGGCCCATTATTCTGGCAATGGCCCTGCTGAGCCAATGGGGCCCTGCTGGAGAAATGCATTGTGGGTACATTGCCTACATTCAAAAAAGCAGGGACCAGTTACCTGTCCCAATAGCATAAGGGTTTCTAACTAGCTGCAGGAGTACAGTGCATGGTGGCACTTCGTAGACCCCGCACAGACTGTTCAGTGCTGTCCCTGTGGGCTCCCCTTTCTGGTGGGTTGGCTTTAGACTGGTAATATCATCTTTAGTGCAGGAATTCTGCTGCCTTCCAATAAGGTGCAGACAGTGTTTGGCATGGGTGGGGTCCTGAGACAGATGCAGACAGTAAGGTGCTGGTGAGGCTTTTCCAAAATGTGTCAGGACTGGGGATAAACTGGGTTCATGAAAGTCTCTGAACGGAGACCTCAGGATATCTAACTAAAGCTATCAAAGGGAGCTCTGGGGCCTTTTGAGAAAAACTCTGCTTTCTTTCTCACTTCATATTCTCACAGGGGAGAGACTGAATCTTTTCCTCCCTTTTCCCTTTGGTTTGTAGTGGAAGTCACTAGGAGTCTTGATGTCAAGTATCTCTCATGACTGATGTTCACCTGCCACGTGGGTCTGACCTATTCAGCTTTCTGTGCATTGACAGGTTCAACTGATCATCCCTCTCATCCGAGGGGGACCCACCTACTGGAGAAAGATCTTCAGTTTATCTCCTCCTGTTTATTTCCCCTGCAAGCCTCTATGCATCTTCTAGGCTGTTAGCGCAAGGAGCGGTGAGGCAGGACTCCTTCCCTAGCTCTGCCGCTGGCTCAGGGGAAATCGCTTCACTTCTCTGTACCTATCTTTCCATCTGTCAAATGGGGTTGTTGCCGGCACCCAGTGCTGAGAGGCTGAACAACAGCTTGAGTTGGTTCGTTACCCGGTGTGCTACACCCAATAATCACAACGGGGTGGAGAAGCAGAAAAGTTTATTTGAAGCTTCAAAAAGGTACAGGGAGATTTGAATCTCAAATCCTGTACACAGAGCAGGAAGTTACACAGGCTTTTATACATCCTTTTTCCCAGCATACTTATCCAATAGCAAGCTGCCCCAAGTATCCATATAGCCAGCCAATCCAGTTCCCAGCTAGTTCCCTGGTTCTCTGTATCATTTGTTAAACCATACATAAAGCTGCTTTATTCAGCATTGTTCTTCCATATCTGCCCTGTTTGGCTTTGCTTAGTTTCAGGCAGTCTGACTCTGCAGCATATTGTTGCAGATTCTGAGCATAACTGCTGTGTGTGCCTCCAGGCGGGGGGGCCAAGGACACTTGGGCCTAGTACGCAGAGCTGCTGCGAGTGCCTCCAGGCGGGAGGGGGGGCCAAGGACACCTGGGCCTAGTGCGAGGGGGCTTCATCGACACTCGTGGTCTTCCATCCCCTCGGGTTACCTAGTGGCCATGCCCCAGTGTCCCCAACAGGGTGAAAACCTACCCACTTCCCAAGTGTATTGTGAAGCCATGTTAATTAACGTCTGTAAAGTGCTTTGAGATCCTCCATTGTAAGATGATACATATGATTAGCAGGCATTTACAAGGAGTCCTGCTATCCTATACCCATCAGGTGCATGGGTCCTCTGGAATCCTAAGTAAGGAAAGTTGGTAGGAGAATTTTTTCACAAGGCAATGAAAATAGAAAATGCAAGGCTGTCACAATCCCTCCAAGCCACTAGGTGTCCACGTTGCTTCACAGACAAATGAACTGAGAAAGTAGCAGTGCAGTGCATTATAAAGGCCACACACATTTTTAAGACAGCCCAAATCCTTGATTGGCTCAGTCTTCCAGTTGGCGCTGGGTGAAACATTTTTTTGCAATGTTATTTGCAGCTGCAGTTCTTGTGTCCCATTTGTAGTGAGATGTCACCTCGAGCAATGACGTATCAAAACCGGACCCCAGGAGCTAATCTCCTGTTAACACAAGCACATCACAACTAATGACGGCCGAATCTTTAAAGGTTCTGTGATATAGTTTGAGCACAAGCACCCGTATGTGTATCCAAATGTCTCCTAGCCTCTTGGCTTTGCAAAACTGGACTGGAAATCTCCTGAGATTTGTGTATATCCTACCTCCAGGACAAGAAAGGGGTCGGTGTCTCAGCTGTCCTTTCTGGCTCTTGTCGCAGCCCTAGAACAAGCCTGTTTATTAACCTAGTTTAAAATGAATGGGTAGAGATAAGCCTCGATGCAAACCACAGCAGCCGAGACTAAGGGGATGTCTGCACTGCCGGTGTGGGGTGTGATTGCAGCATGGGCTAACTTGAATAGAGGTAGCTCGGGTGCTGAAGCAGCATCGGTTTCAGTGTGAACTAGTGCCACGAGTGATTACCCAGGGTTCCAGGTGAGCTTGTCCAGTCCCGGTTGCCATGTCTGCACTGCTCTGGGACCTGAGCTAGCAGGATTAAAGCCAGCTCAGGTCTATCTACATGAGCTGCAATCATACCACGAGTTTGCAGTATAGACATACCCTTAGACAAAGTCCAGAGCCAGATTTTGCAGATCGGGACCCACATCTGTGATC
The DNA here is from genome assembly GCF_965152275.1 of Natator depressus. Lineage (NCBI taxonomy): Eukaryota > Metazoa > Chordata > Testudines > Cheloniidae > Natator > Natator depressus. The sequence continues at coordinate 117,443,308 of NC_134240.1, read as the reverse complement.
TGTGCCAGTTCTCCTCCTCTCTCGGGTTGCAATGAAAGCACCTACTGCAAGCATGCAGCAAGATTTAGGACAGTGTCAGACCGGAGTGTGGCAAACCTGCCCCAAGCCATTCAAACCTTCCATTAACTTCCGATCCTTCCTTCTCCCTGACAAGAGGGCTGGCCCCCTCCAGGCTGCCTTCCTCCCTGCTTGTCCCCAGAAAGCCTCCTAACTTTGCCTTGAGGTGAGGGTTGAGAACCAGTTGCATGGAGAGGTCTTCTAGCAACATGGAGTCAGTGTAGAGAGGTATTCTTTCAGACTAGAGATGAGACTCGCTGAGCCCCCAAGCTGCTGGAAACCTTTTTAACCCTGTCACCCCCAAATCCCATGGGAGGTTTACAGTTTGACTTTCCACCAACCCTGTCCCACTGTATTTACATTTCATGCACTTTCTGATACAGAGGTGAGCCCAGTCTGCAAATATCCCCAGAAATAGAGGGGTGAGTGAAGCAGGCATGTGCCAGGCCCCAAACCCAGAGATCAGAGGGTCAAAACCATCCTCAGCTAGCTCCAGACTCCTCCTTTTGCCCAACAGCTGAGTGGTTCGTGTTCTGCCCTGCTAGGTGGGACACCCAGGTTGGAGTCCTGCTCCCAGACTCTTTGGTCTGTGGTAGGCAGGAGGTTAGCCTACACCATTATAATGGTCCCTTCTGGCCTTGGAGTTCTGGGATTCTGGACTTTCTCAAAGTCTGAGCACATTCAGATCTGAGCTTTTGGTTCAGGTGTGTCTTTAATCTGATCCTTTTGCATTGTGAAATATCTGTTTCCGGCCTTATTGCAGTGAATGTCATCATTTTACCTCCTGCTTGAATGGGGCTATTTCTTAGTATAGCCAGTCATGTTTGATCCTCAATATTTAGTAAATTATCTTTTCATTTCCTGTCAGGCCATGGAATAGAATGTCTGCCCCAGGAAGGGAGACGAGCTCATTATTGTATCCAGCATCTGTCAGATATGAAGATTTGTTTTATTTCATGCACTTCATTGTGTCAAATAAAACTAAATAAGAAACAAAATGGAAGATAGGCAGAGGGGGAAAAAACCCCTACCTTTCTGTGAATGTTAAGCAGGTGTCCTTCTTTGTATAAATTTGATTACTAGTGTAACACACTCAAAATGACACATTTCCCAGTAGGCAGAAAGCTGGTTGTCATGTCAACACTTGAGCTTTCCCCCTCCCCTTCCTTCTTTTTTGTGACTTACCATCAGCAAATTACCCAGTGTGTGTGGGGATAAGAATAGCCAACCGACTGTGTGGGTGACTGTACTGTGGTAAAGGGCTTCTAAAAATACCACCATTCCCATTGCTCTTCCCATGCTCGGTGCAGAAAAGATCTGCAGAGAGTCATGCCATGCACGCTGGGATGTTACCATCTGTGGGTGACATAACACTATATGTACCTTCGAAGGTTGTTTTTATCCACCTGTGTTGGGGTGTGCACTGCACACCAGCCCTGATAGGGTTAACGAGGGCCTGAGAGGCCAATTAGGTTACCTGGCATCAACTACAAGAGTGAGGGCCAGGTTCATTAAGAGTGAAGCCCAGCTGGGGAAGGCCAACACTATAAAGCCAGGAGGCTGAAAACGATAAGAGGGCTTCAGGAGAAGGAGGCGACAGTCGTTCCCTGGGGTGAGGGCAGTTTTCAGGGACAAAGAGGAAGTCCAGGGGGAGAGTAAGCCCTGAGATTGTGCCCTGGAGTAAGGAGTCTAGCAAGAGTCTAGGCAGGGGAGAAGTCGCCATGGGGAGTAGAGTAGGCTTCTGTGGTAAACCCAGAAACAGGCAAGTTACCAGAAAAGAGACACCTCAGGGGGGGAGGGGGGAACGACAACACGCAATACCACCCAGATCTAGACACAAGGAGACACACTAGCAGTGAGTGGGGAACCTGTTACAATTGGCGGGGAAATGCGGACAGACTATCCCCCCTAGGCACAAGGGGAAGATGGGGTCGTTCAGGTAAGAAAATGGAACGACAGTGCGTGGAACCCTTCAGGTCTATACTCCCAAGCTGGCATGTGGAGGGGCAGACGGGGTTACCCAAGTTCCCTTGGGAGCTCCAGGGGCTGTGGAGGCAGTCCTCCAGCAACTTTGGGAGACCCAACCAAGGCAGAAGGAGGAGCAAGCTGAGCTGAGAAGGCAGCTGGTGACCTTGGTGTGGTAACAGAGGTAGCTTATAGAGATCCTGAGAAAGGAAACCACTAGCGGTCAGAGGAAGCAGGGAAGGGAAAGGTATACAGGGGCCAGGAGACCAGAGGCACAACCTGGGGTATGTTTTGCCTGTGGCCAACAAGGGCACATAAGGAATCCCTGTTGAGGTTACAGGAACAAACCATCCCGATGAGTCGAAAGAATAGTAAACATGGCAAGCGACCAGCTTGGCTTAATGGTGAAATCCTAGCGGATCTTAAACATAAAAAAGAAGCTTACAAGAAGTGGAAGGTTGGACATATGACCAGGGAAGAGTATAAAAATATTGCTCGGGCATGTAGGAAAGATATCAGGAGGGCCAAATCGCACCTGGAGCTGCAGCTAGCAAGAGATGTCAAGAGTAACAAGAAGGGTTTCTTCAGGTATGTTGGCAACAAGAAGAAAGCCAAGGAAAGTGTGGGCCCCTTACTGAATGAGGGAGGCAACCTAGTGACAGAGGATGTGGAAAAAGCTAATGTACTCAATGCTTTTTTTGCCTCTGTTTTCACTAACAAGGTCAGCTCCCAGACTGCTGCGCTGGGCATCACAGAATGGGGAAGAGATGGCCAGCCCTCTGTGGAGATAGAGGTGGTTAGGGACTATTTAGAAAAGCTGGACGTGCACAAGTCCATGGGGCCGGACGAGTTACATCCGAGAGTGCTGAAGGAATTGGCAGCTGTTATTGCAGAGCCCTTGGCCATTATCTTTGAAAACTCGTGGCGAACGGGGGAAGTCCCGGATGACTGGAAAAAGGCTAATGTAGTGCCAATCTTTAAAAAAGGGAAGAAGGAGGATCCTGGGAACTACAGGCCAGTCAGCCTCACCTCAGTCCCTGGAAAAATCATGGAGCAGGTCCTCAAAGAATCAATCCTGAAGCACTTACATGAGAGGAAAGTGATCAGGAACAGTCAGCATGGATTCACCAAGGGAAGGTCATGCCTGACTAATCTAATCGCCTTTTATGATGAGATTACTGGTTCTGTGGATGAAGGGAAAGCAGTGGATGTATTGTTTCTTGACTTTAGCAAAGCTTTTGACACGGTCTCCCACAGTATTCTTGTCAGCAAGTTAAGGAAGTATGGGCTGGATGAATGCACTATAAGGTGGGTAGAAAGCTGGCTAGATTGTCGGGCTCAACGGGTAGTGATAAATGGCTCCATGTCTAGTTGGCAGCCAGTGCCAAGTGGAGTGCCCCAGGGGTCGGTCCTGGGGCCGGTTTTGTTCAATATCTTCATAAATGATCTGGAGGATGGTGTGGATTGCACTCTCAGCAAATTTGCAGATGATACTAAACTGGGAGGAGTGGTAGATACGCTGGAGGGGAGGGATAGGATACAGAAGGACCTAGACAAATTGGAGGATTGGGCCAAAAGAAATCTGATGAGGTTCAATAAGGATAAGTGCAGGGTCCCGCACTTAGGATGGAAGAATCCAATGCACCGCTACAGACTAGGGACCGAATGGCTAGGCAGCAGTTCTGCGGAAAAGGACCTAGGGGTGACAGTGGACGAGAAGCTGGATATGAGTCAACAGTGTGCCCTTGTTGCCAAGAAGGCCAATGGCATTTTGGGATGTATAAGTAGGGGCATAGCGAGCAGATCGAGGGATGTGATCGTTCCCCTCTATTCGACACTGGTGAGGCCTCATCTGGAGTACTGTGTCCAGTTTTGGGCCCCACACTACAAGAAGGATGTGGATAAATTGGAGAGAGTCCAGCGAAGGGCAACAAAAATGATTAGGGGTCTAGAGCACATGACTTATGAAGAGAGGCTGAGGGAGCTGGGATTGTTTAGTCTGCAGAAGAGAAGAAGGAGGGGGGATTTGATAGCTGCTTTCAACTACCTGAAAGGGGGTTCCAAAGAGGATGGCTCTAGACTGTTCTCAATGGTAGCAGATGACAGAACGAGGAGTAATGGTCTCAAGTTGCAATGGGGGAGGTTTAGATTGGATATTAGGAAAAACTTTTTCACTAAGAGGGTGGTGAAACACTGGAATGCGTTACCTAGGGAGGTGGTAGAATCTCCTTCCTTAGAGGTTTTTAAGGTCAGGCTTGACAAAGCCCTGGCTGGGATGATTTAACTGGGAATTGGTCCTGCTTCGAGCAGGGGGTTGGACTAGATGACCTTCTGGGGTCCCTTCCAACCCTGATATTCTATGATTCTATGATAAGAAGAGCAAACCCTTATATGAACTGTGAGGAGAAGGTTATCCCAGGAGAGGAGGGGCTCGACAGAAGGATGCAGAAGCATGGCCTACTGACAAGGCAAGGATGAGGATTTGTTTTGGGTGCTGAGGAGCTGGCCATATAAAAAGGCACTGCCCTCTCAGGAAATTGTAGGGTAGCAAAAAGGAAGGCGTCGGCCCCAGTAATGTAGAAAAAAAGGCAAGTGTGTCCTGTATCTGGAGTATGCAGGAGGCAGGCGAAGTAGAAGTGTTGGTGACTGTGAACGTTGCAGACATTGAATCCATGCACTTGGTAGGGGGTTGCACAGAGTTAAAAGATTGGCAGGGAGAAGAACCAGACAGAAACAGGGACAAGCCCAGAAAGGAAATAGTCCCCGACAGGAACACAGACCATGACGGGAAGGGCACTGTGGGATTTGCTGGAGCAAGCAAAAATAATACAGGAGATGCTAAGTAGCTGCAGAGCTGGGCTTGTGAGCAGCTGCAGAGGACCAAGAGTTCCTGGGGGAGAAGAACCGGGATGGTATGGAAGAAAAGGGCCTACTGGTGCTCCTGCTGGGTAGGTCTGGAGAAGGCCCAGCTCCAGCAACTCCAGGGCGGAAGGCATCCATGCCCACATGGGGGACAGTCTTGAGCAGGAGGGTGTGTGCTGGGGTGTGCACCCCACTCCAGCCCTGCTAAAGTTAGTGAGGGCCTGAGAGGCCAATTAGATTACCAGGCATCACCTGTGAGCAAGAGGGCCAGGGTTCATTAACAGTGAAGCCCAGCTGGGGAAGGGCTGGGAAAGCACTATAAAGCCAGGAGATGGAAAGCCGAAAGGGGGCGGCAGTCACTCCCTGGGATAACGTAGGTTATCAAGGAGAAGAAGGAAGTTGTCAAGGTTCCCTCCCCACTCTGAACTCTAGGGTACAGACGTGGGGACCCGCATGAAAGACCCCCTAAGCTTATTTTTGCCAGTTTAGGTTAAAAACTTTCCCAAGGCACAAATTTCATCTTGTCCTTAAACAGTATGCTGCCACCACGAAGTGATTTAGGCAAAGAACAGAGAAAGGACCACTTGGAGTTCCTATTTCCCCAAAATATCCCCCCATGCCCTTACACCCCCTTTCCTGGGGAGGACTGAGAATAAACAAGATGAGCACAAACCAGCCTTGAATTTTTAAGACCCAAAAAACCCAATCAGATTCTTAAAAAACAGAACTTTATTAGAAGAACAAAAAACGATAAGAGAACAACTCTGTAAGATCAGAATGGAAGATAATCTTACAGGCAGTCAGATTCAAAACATAGAGAATCCCTCTAGGCAAAACCTTAAGTTACAAAAAGACACAAAAACAGGAATACACATTTCCTCCAGCACAGTGAATTTCACAAGCCAAAACAAAGAAAACCTAATGCATTTTCTAGTTAGATTACTTACTAACTTTACAGGAGTTGGAGGGCTTGCATCCTTGATTTGTTCCCGGCAAAGGTATCACACAGACAGAAAAACCCTTTTTCCCCCCTCCAGATTTGAAAGTATCTTGTCTTCTCATTTGTCATTTTGGGTCAGGTGCCAGCTAGGTGACCTGAGCTTCTTAACCCTTTACAGGTGAAAGGGTTTTGCCTCTGGCCAGGAGGGATTTTATAGCACTGTATACAGAAAGGTGGTTACCCTTCCCTTTATATTTATGACAGAAGTCCAGCGGGAGAATAAGCCCTGAGATCCTGCCCTGGAGTAAGGAGTCTAGCAAGAGACAAGAGCGGGTGAAGTAGCCATGGGGAGTAGAGTAGAGGCTCCTGTGGGAAACCCAGAAACGAGCATGTTACCGAAAGAGAGACTAGCGCAGAGGGAGCAGAGAGCAGAAGGGATCTCCTAATGCGGCTAGAGCTAGTTTTCCAGATCTAGACAGGAGGGAAGCTCACTTGCGATGAATGCACATTGCTGGAGTGGAAATGTAGCGTGACATGCTTTATTATGATGAAATTCTCAGTGCTGGGACTGGAGTGAGTGTGGTAATTTCTGTTACACTTTATTTATCAGTGGCACTGCCCAGAACTAACCGTGCGTTTTCCATTGCACTTAAGTTCCCGGTGCAACTGCTCAGAACCAGCATTGTAGTCTCCGCCACCTTGAAATACCTCTGCCCAAAACCCATGCTAGAGCCTGTTACTCTGAAGCCTTTAGCGACGCTTCCCAGAACGAACCTCTAATAGAGGAATTTCTGCTACCTTCAGGGCCCATTTTTCATCTTTTGTAGGCAATGCTGCTTTATATTCTCCCTTTCATTTCCCAGGGGCTCCTTTCCTTCCTGCCAGATGCTTTCAGTAGAGCTGTACTATAGAACCTGGAACTTTGCAAAACCTGTCCAGTCTTGGGCTTGAGCATGGAAACACAATTAGCTAAGTTTAATAGAAACGTTAGTGGGGTCCCAAGAATCTTCCATCGAAACACAGAGCAAAACCTTTTGCTGACTCTGGAGAGGCCCAGACTCTGAGGCTGGAAGCAGGCTTTCAGGGCCAAAAGATCCTATGTGCAATACTTGGAGCTTAACCCAATGTGATGGTTTTATTTGAACTTCCCCTTTGCCGTTTTGGGTTCTAGCCAGCTGGACTTTCCGAATGAATCTTAAGGGCTGTGAAGTGGCTTCACGTGGTGTGAACCAAAACCATGGCATCTTGTTCACCTCACTCCTTGGAAACTCTCTGTTTTCTCCCATTTTAAGTGTCCTGGCATTTTGTAGAGAAGTCTACAAGTACTTGAAACTTGAGGGTGCAGAAAACGTCCTCTGTCAAGAAGAAATGTGCCATCATGGCAGGTGTCCTCCCAGTGCTGTTTTCATTTTGTCCCTCAACTGGGGTTTTGGTAAAGCAGCGTTCCAGGGCCAGCGTTCCAGGTTTGGTCCCTGGCAGGTGAGGATCGCTGGGGGCAGGGGTGCTGGAATAATTGTTTTTGTGGGAATTCTGATGATGGAAACCATGTATTTGGTGTTTGTTATTACTACTGTTATTACTATTTCAAGCCAGGGGGCGTGGCAGCACCCCTAGTCCCAGCACCACTGGCTGGCTACCTGACTGTCAAGTTTACTTACATGGCTGGTGCAATTCTTGCTTTGTAAAACCCTCTCTAGTGCTCTGACTACAATAACACTGTGTATAATCAAATTCTGTCCTATCTGATACACACCCATTTAGACACACATGACATAAATAACACTGTGCCTTTCTAGGACACTTTCTAGCCAAGGATCTCAAATCCTACTAAAGAATTCAGCTTCATCTGTCTCCCTGCTTGGCCACTTTTTTACATGTTGAGAAACGGAAGCAAAAAGAGGTTAAGTGAATTACCCAAAGTGACACAAAGATAAGAACGGCCATACTGGGTCAGACCAATGGTACCTCTAGCCCAGTATCCTGTGTTCCGACAGTGGCCAGTGCCAGATGCTTCAGAGGGAATGAACAGAACAGGGCAATTCTGAGTGCTCCATCCCCCATAGTCCAGCCCCAGCTTCTGGCAGGTGGATGTTTAGGGACACTGGGGGCACGGGGTTGCATCCATGACCATCTTTGCTAATAGCCATTGATGGATCTATCTTCCATGAACTTATCTCGTTCTTTTTTGAACCAAGTTATACTTTTGGCCTTCACAATATCCCATTGCAAGAGTTTCCACAGGTTGGCTGTGTGTTGTGTGAAGAAATGCTTCCTTATGTTTGTCTTAAACCTGCTGCCTACTAATTTCATCAGGTGACCCTTGGTTCTTGTGGTTATGTGAAGGGGTAAATAACACTTCCCTAATCACTTTCCCTAATCTCACTTTCTCCACACTGCTCATGATTTTGTAGACCTCCCTTAACTATCTCTCTTCTAACAGGCCCAGTCTGTTTAATCTCTCCTCGTACGGAAGTTGTTCCATACCCCTAATCACATGTATTGCCCTTCTCGGTACCCTTGTGTCAGAGTCTTGAAGAAAACCCCGCCTGCCAGTCTGGTGACTTCAACATGAGACCATCCTTCCTCTCAACCACATGCTTCCGCAGAGGAAGAATCTCATTCTGTCCCAGCGGCAATTTCTCTTTTAGACTGCTCCTAATAACACAATAGCACATAACTAATAGCTAATAGCACAACAACCCATAGCAGTACCTGGAGAAGGCTAACCTCCGTCTGGCTAGTATCCTGATGCAGCCATTTTGTTTCAATTGCCTGTTGAGTTCCATTTCTCCTTTGGTCAAAATTACGATGACTTTGCCCAACTCACTTTGCAGGGCAGACCCGTGTTACGGGCAGCACGTCGCTGAGAGAGCCATGGTGCTGCATTAATGCAGCCAGCTCTCAAGGGAGTCGTTGGTCTGAGCCTACTGGCGGGCAGGCCCATTCGCAGCAGCAGCTCCAACGAAAGGTTAGCAAGTTTGTTTTTTCCTCACCTCGTGTGCTCTGGATTGCTGAGTGCCTCAATCAACAAAGTTATGGTGCTTTTTTGAGCATCCCTGCGTGTCAGCATTTTCCGCTGTCTTGAGCAAGCATTTCGATCATGGAATGTGAATACAGTTCCTGGGTCCAAGATGAAAACCCTTCTTGTTTGACCTCATGTTCCTTTCTTTTCCCTCCCCTGTTCCTCCCAAGCTTAGCAAGCTGGTAAATGTGATCTTCAGGGGCGAGAGCAGAGCTGTCAAGGGATCAGAGTAATGGTTTGTGTGGCCTGGAAGGTTTCCTACAGCATTAATCATTACTTGATTTTTTCCTTTTCCATTGCACTGGCTGGCCTGTGCCTGAATACTAATGGCTAGGGGCCATCAACTTAGCTCTCCACAGCATCCGTAGGACAAAACAGGTAGCTTATGAAGAGCTTTCCTTTTGAAGCCTTGCTGTTGAGGAAGAGACTGTGGCCTCCTGCCCTATATTTCCAGCGCTGCTGCTTGACCTGCCGTGCAACCTTGGACCGGGCCTCAGTTTCCCCATGTGACACACTGATGTAATATACTTACCCACATCATGAGGGTGTTGGGAGGCTTAATGTCTATGAATAGTTTTGAGGTAATAGAAAGTAGGCAGAGTGCCACTGACCAGACCACATTGTTGCCTTCTCTTAATTGACTGACCCAGTTCCACTTGCATCAAGTTTAAGACTCTTGTCCATAACTACCATGCCCTGCATGGCTCCATATTGACTTGCCTACATCTTGGGTCAGTCTCCTTTGGATTCTCCCCTCTCTCCCCACTGCAGTGCCTGGTTATTAATCTACCTGCCGAGCTGGGTCCTTCCCTATAATACTTATTCATGTCCTCCTCCTGCTCCCACGCCTTCTCAGAAGCAGCCCCCAAGTCGTGGAATGGTGTTCCGGCCACAGTGTGATGGCCCCACCACCTTCTCCTAGAGCTGCCTCCTAAAGGCTCTGCACAGATCCCGAGCTAGTTAATCAGGATAGTTCTATTGAAGTCAATAGAGCTAAAGTGATTACTCAATGAGGTACACAGAAGTGAAAGTGTGTGTTTGCGGGGGCGGGGGTGGGGAGAGATAGATTTGGGGCCTTTACCTAAAACAACTTCTTTCTGTGCATCTATTCTTATGTCTTCTAGACTGTATGCTCTCTGGGGAAGGACTGTCTCTATATGCATGTACTATACAGCATTAAATGAATCATCCTCACTTCCCAAATCATAATTACATTTGTTCTTTGGACACAGTCACCCAAAGGACTTAATGAATTGATCTCCTTGGAGTCAGCAGCATGAGGGTCTTCTTAGACCCCCAGCCGCTCGCGAGTGTCCAGGTAGCGCTTTGTATCAAGTGTCCTTGCCAAAAAGGTGTGGCAGCCTTTTGTTTTGTCCGATAGTTTCCCATGTCTTTGTCCTCTTGGCTTTAGACCCCTGCAGTCAGTGCACAAGGAGCTGTGTCCTAAAGCTCCTGGGACACTCCAGCTGGCGTAGGATACCACGGTGCTTCGTGCCAAGGGCATGTCTTGCATGAGCTCTGTGATCTGCGCTAGCTGTCGATCTGGAGGAATTTGTAAGATTTGTCATGACCAAATCCGATATCGATTGGCTGCTGGCTTTCTCTCTCTGTGGGATACCACAAAAGCTGGGGTCAGCCAAGAGGCTTAAGGCTAATGACTTCCCGGGTTGAACAGAAAGTGGCAGCGCATTTCATAGGAGAGGCTAGACCCTGGAACTGATTTCCTTCCTCGGCCATCACGGGCCAGATCTGCTGACATTTGGGGTATGCTGCAGGGCTCATCTATCTCCCCAGGGCTTGGATGATTTTGGGAGAGGGTATGAATGAGTTTGAATAGGCGTATGTAGTGGATAGAAGGAGAGCAGTCTGGGCGGGTGGGAAATCTTTTTCTACGCCTTGGGGGCCTAATGAATTTTTGATGTGTTTATAAGGAGTACACAGAGTTTAGACCCTGGATAGAAATGGGTGCAGTGGTTTACATAGGGGGTGGAATTCCTTCCTGACCTAATCAGGTGATCATCTGATGAGGATGGCAAACCGTTTAACTTTAATATCCAGGATACCGTAGCCTAGGCTGACATTTCCATTCTGTGCCCTTCTTTTGAGCTGCTTATAAAGTTTTTGGACCATGAGCTCCTGGGCAGGAATTTCTCACGTGTGCCTATGCTCCTATTACAGACGCCCACTACATAACCTGTCGGATCCAGGAGTGCTCGGAGACTACCAGAAGCGGACCATTTTTGCGCTCCATCGACACCAACTCGCTTGTTGTCCAGGATGAATATGTCTTTATTCAGGTACAGTGACACACTATCTGGGGGAGGTGGGGCGTGGCGTGGCAGGCTGGGGCTAGGTAGATGCTGCACTATAGAGCATGTTTTCTTCTTCCTGGAGGGAGGAAGGATAGTTTTGAGGTAAGGCACGGGACTGGAAATCAAAAGGCCTGGGAACAATACCTGACTGCCACAGACTTACTGCCTGGCCTTGGGTAAGTTGACTGATCTCTCAGTGCTTTAGCTTCCTTATCTGATATGATGATTCTTACCCACCTTACAGGGCAGATTGTAATTCCTCAAATGGAAGCCACTGTGGAGGTGCAGACTGTTGTTACGGTTGTCTGGAAAATGCCATGGAGCACCTGTTAGCAAACCATAGCCTTGATCGCGAGAGCAGAGAAGCAGTGTCCAGTGAAGACAATGTTGAGTGAGCGGCCGCTGAGGAAAATAGAAGAGTTGATCCAGGCTTGACAGTCAAACAAGGAGGCAGAAAGCTAATGGGTCAGACAGGAGATCAGCTTGGAAGGCAAAGTTACTAGAGAGGAAGGCAGGGGGATTTGGGAAGAGAGGAAGATATAAGGCAGAATCAAAGGGAAAGGAGGTTGTGGGAGGTGGGGGGCGGATGACCACTCTGTGGATGGGGAGGGGAGAATATGAAGGAGGAAACTGCCTGAGAAGGCGAGGGGCTGGATGGAACAGCCCAGCCGCTCCCCATCATATTCCTTGGGGACAAATCAAGGGTGTTTGTGAGAGAATGGCCACCCCATGAGAGAGAAGCTGCAGAGAAAGTTTCACCCAGGAGGAGACCAGGATCCAGGTTTTTGTGAATGGGAGAGGATTGAGCAATGAAGACATTGAGGATGGTGGTGATCTTAGAGTTCAAAGCCAAAAGGGACGACCAGATCATCTGGCTGATCTCCGGCATAAAGCAGGCCTTCATCACCACGCAGCCACTCTCACACCCATGCCACCAACCAGAATTAGACCATAGTACTGTAGCCCTCGGGAGGCTCAACTATGATGTGCCACAAGCAGAGAACAGGAGGTACCCAGGTGCAGCAGCACCCGAGAGCCCTGCAAGGCATGGGATGTTGAACTGTTTGTATGGGTGTTGGGGAACCCTGCGTGGTGTGAGCATATGTCTGCCTTAAATTGGCAACCAATGGAAATGGAGTGCTTGGGGCTCAAATTAATAGTCACTAATTACTCCAAATAAAAATATTTGGCAACACTTTAAATGAGGTGTCTTAAATGTACTTCACTCTGCATTTCATTTAGACTTAATTGGCAGATTTTTTTAATATTATTTTGAACGTTAAATAACTTACAAATTACCGTTTAAGACTGTGTTGAGCTTTAACAGCTGCATTAGAGATCTGTGCACAGGCTTTGATTCTGATCTCACTCTACCCCCAGAATGAATCTGGAGATATAGATGTCAGCTAGTGTATACATCTATCTAGATATCCACCAGTGTATATCCAGTTTAACTGAGTTCATCATGAGGCTAACAAGGTCAGATCCGCAGCAGAAGTAAAGCTGTGGGCTCAGTTTACCTCCAAACAAAGCTAATCAGATGTTAGGGTGCATAATAAGGAGAATAAGAATAAGGAGAATAATATGGGGAAATATTACAATGAGTGGCTAGCCCTCCTCTGGAATGCTGTGTGCAGTAGTGACCACCTTAAAAAGTTTTTGCAGAATTAGAAGAGGTGCAGAGAAGGGGGATGAGAATGATTAGAGGTTTGGAAATTTTTAATATGAAGAGAGATTGAAATAATTGGGATTGTTTCACATGGCAAGAAGATGAATAAGAGAGGACATATATTATGATTGACTCAATTAAAGAAGGAATGGCCACATTCCGGTTGTCATTCATATGAATGATAATACTAGGTAATACTTAGTCCTGCCATGAGTGCAGGGGACTGGACTAGAGGACGTCTCGAGGTCCCTTTGAGACCTATGATTCTATGAATTAAACTCATCACACATTGAATAGCTATCAGATTGATCTGTTATTTCTAAGGTGCCTAGCACAGTCATGTCTGAGCTTGGACAATAATGCATAAGTTACATATTTAAGACAAAATCCCACCCTCAGTTACACCTGTCGAATCTCATTTAAATTAATGAGTTTACTATGCTGTTGCTGAAGCCGGAACTGGATCTGTATTGTATGACTGCGAACATCATCTAAAAATTGCCCTTTGCAAAAAAATGCCATTTGCAAAAATAACCCCAAAATATATTATTATTTTAACATGCTTTCGAATAACTGCTTTCAAGGGGGTCTGTGAGTCATTCAGCTGCAACATCACCATTAAAATCAGTGTAATTTTTTCCACTACATTTTCATCAAGTAGTTTTCTCTGGTTTCAGAGTGGTAGCCGTGTTAGTCTGTATCAGCAAAAAAACGAGGAGTCCTTGTGGCACCTTAGAGATGAACAAATTTGTTTGAGCATAAGCTTTCGTGGGCTAAAGCCCACTTCATCAGATGCATGCAGTGGAAAACACAGTAGGAAGTTATATATATATATATAGAGAGAGAGAGAGAGAGAGAACATGAAAAAATGGATGTTGCCATACCAACTCTAATGAGACTAATCGATTAAGGAGGGCTATTATCAGCAGGAGAAAAAAAAGCTTTTGTAGTGATAAACAGGATGGCCCATAGTTTTCTCTGTAGCTGTAGTGCACTGCCCATCCTGCATGGGTCTACTTGTGACCAAACTGGTTTCACTTTCTGAATCCAGCCTTGGAGCTGATCCACAGCTGCCTATCAGATGTGGATTGCTGATAATTACTTGAGCTGCTGCTGTATTCTCCTGGGTAAAGTTTACATTGTAAACTCTTTTGGGCGGGGACAGTCTTTTTGTTATACCTGTGCACGGTGCCTAGCAGAATGGGGCCCTGATCCCTGTTTCAGATCTCTGGGGATTTACACATTACAGAGCTGGTTGGAAATATGTTTTATTTCCAGGGAAACATTTTGAAGGTAGCTATTCATTTTCCTCTCTGTTTTTCACAGACTTTTTCAGGTGGTCAAGAACCAAAGTTTTCAGTTTTCCAAAAACTGAAACATGTTTGTTCTTTCAGTAAAGCCCCAAAAGACTTTAAAATGGAGATTTTTCTCATGACAATGTCCACTTGGCTGAAGAGGCATTTTGGCCCCCCTCTCCTCCCTCCCCCCCCAAAAAAACCCCTCAATGAAAAATCACCTACCTGCTATAAAGACAATAATATTCTGGGATGTGTAGCCTGAAGATTCTAGTTTTCCTTGATGAAGTGCTGCTGGCATATCACATGGGCTGCTAGTTTAGCTCATCATCTAGTTAATACCCCTGTGCTCCCACGTCTATCAAGATCTGCAGGAGCCTGGAGGGGGCGGGATCTATTTAGAACTTTGGACCAGACCTTGGTCATTCTCTTTGAACCAACTGTAATCCGTGAGCATTGAAGGACAGAGATGGGGCAAGGCAACTGCACGCGAATTGGGTCGTTTTAGGATGGTAGGGTGTGGTGTGGGTTGGATAGCCCCAAACACAATGCAGGCTAACATGGTCTAAACTCTAGTTTAGACAGGATTCTACAGGGCAGCAGAGTGAGCAAATAGGTGGGTGTTATTTTGGATTAGAAACTAGAGATGAATCCATACCAAATCCCCAGATCCAACCCTCTCTGAACCTTGGGGAAGCTTGGCTCCTGATCTGAACTTTGTGGCTGGTTTCCGTTCTCTCCAGTGGGCCAAACCAGCCCTTTGGAGCTGAACATCTTCCACCGTGAGAAGAACTTGGATCGACCCTCCCGCCTCAATCCTCGATCAGTAGGGATTGCTATTTGCCTCAGGATCTGCTTCATTTCCACTTCAAATTGGAAGCTCCCTGCACCATTAACCAGAGGGACACATGATGGAGACCAATAAATAATCATTATCCCAGTTCTTTTTAAAGAGCTGGACCATAGACTCCCTTTCCTCCTGCAGCCCATGTGGCATATTTATTCAGCTGCTCAGGAGCATTCAGGATGTAATTCTAACGAGGGCTGTGGGGCTAGCCCCGAAGTGCACAGACACTGCCTAGTTAATTGTTAATATCTATCACTCTGTCTCTCTTGCCATTCCTCCTCATATCTGGGCACCTTCTATGGTATTCCATTTGTTATTCAGTTTCCTGAGCACCTTTAAAACTGGGCTTTTCTCTCTCAACTCCGGTTTTCCGCAAATCAAGTGATTCTCGAATCAGTGGCTGCTCTGAGCACCTGTGTTCACCTGCCGGATCAGCGACTCCCTCTAATCAATCGCTGTTGCTGGGATAGCAGCGTGACTGGAGAACCGCTGCTGTATTGACTGCTCTTGTTGCAGATGGTGATGATAAGGGAGTTAAGACAGAGATGTTAGGGGCGGGGGGCAATTTGACTGTGGCTTGCATTCTTCCTGATTCAGACTGTGTCTGTGGTTTTATCATATATGAGCAGGGAGCAGTCACTTTGTCATTAGCAGCCTGGCTGTACGGTGGTGTGAGAGCAAAGTGCTCTGTCAACTGGTGTTCTTCTAGATGACTGGATTCTGGGAAATTTAGGGCAAAATTCTCCTCCCCTATCTGCACCACCAGTCACTTGTCTAGAAGGATGGTGGTTAGGGTCCTAGCCTAGGATTTGAGAGACCTGGGTTCAATTCTCTGCTCTGCCACATAAGAACAGCTATGCTGGGTCAGACCAAAGGTCCGTCTACCCCAGTATCCTGTCTTACGACAGTGGCCAATGTCAGGTGCTTCAGAGAGACTGAACAGAACAGGTAATCATCAAGCGATCCATCCCTGTCATCCATTCCCATCTTGTGGCAAACAGAGGCTAGGGACACCATCCCTGCCCATACTTCCTGCACATACTAAGTGGGGAAGTCACTTAGTCTCTCTCTCTGTCTCAGTTCCCTATCTTGGGGGATTAATAGCACTTCCCTGCCTCACAGAGGTGCTGTAAGCATAAACCCGTTAAAGAAGATTGTGAAGTGCTTTGAGACCTGAACTTATTTTGCAAGCAAAAGGTCTGACTTACTTAAAATAGTTTTATACCATTGCAATTCCATTGACTTACATGGAGTTACTTCCATTGGTATCAGTGAGAGCAGTTAGCCCTAGAAATTCCACAGCTGAAATTCCACGGAATTATTCCTGCCCCCAAATGAATGTGGCTCATGCACGGTGGGACCTCTGATAGCTCCTTCTGGCATAAATATTGGCTTTTTAATGACTGCCAGCATAGGAATCAAATTAATAGAGCTGGTCATAAACTTTCAGTTGAAATGTTTTTTCCTTGGAAAAGGGCTTGTCTGACTAAATGGAAATTTTAGTGAAAAATTCCAATGTTTGTCCAAAATTTGGGGGTTTCTTTTGAAAACCAAAACAATTTTGTTTGTCAGATGTACAATGAAAACCTAAAAAATGTGGACAGTCTTTCAACAAAAACAAGAAGAATGCATGCTGAAACCTTTTCATGAGGGGAAAATGACCATTTCCCAACTCGCTCTATAAATTTAACATATCAAAAATAACTAATAAAACTGGCCTATTAATATCATTGTGTGTCTTACAGGCTCTGAGTTCAATTCAGGAAAGCACTTCATCACATGACTTCAACGGGACTTAAGCATGTGCTTCAAATTAAGCATGTGCTTAATACTCTGCTGAATAGGTATGCTTTTCTGAATCTAAGCCAGTGTTATCAGGTGAGCAGACGTTGGTCCCAAGTATAATTGTCACAGGCTGCACCTGTTATGTGGCTACTTGATGTCATCTCCTAGGACTGTCAATGTAACAACTTCAACAAGCAACGAATTTACTTGAAGACAAACAGGACTAGCCTTCCACCTAGGAGAAAGAGGGATTTTTTTGACCATGAAATCTCACAGCAATGAAACTAGATATGGTGGGGGTTAAACTTTTGATTTCCCCAGCTTGGATCATTCTCTCTATTTTCATGGAAGTTAAATACACCATGTTCAAATAGATATACTTTTTTCCTCCATTTTTTTTAACTGAGAGACAAAAGGTCTTAACAGAAATCAATCCACACAATTTATTTTTAACTTCTCCCTCCTTAGCTGGGATTGATTTTTATCTTCACAATCAATGGCAAAGAGAGTGGCTTGGTGGGACAATGGAGTTCTCTTTGACTTATTGGGTCTGCTGGTCCTTGAGACTTCTATTGAAGACATTATTAAAAACTGATTATGAAACTAATAGGATGAAGACTTTTAAATGATTGACATGTTTACACCTGTTTTACTGGTGAATAATGCCTGCCACAGCTGATCTTCTGCTACACCCATTTAAAATACAAAACGAAGCTCCGATGGGGGAGACAAGAATCCTAAAGACATGCTAGTTAAAACCTTTTATAAGGCAGTGCCATAAAGGAATGTGTAGTTAGGTGCTTTCCTATTTGGTGACCCGTCTACTTTCCCCGTTCCTGGAACTGTTTCATCTTTACCATGGCAAATATTATTGAATTTGGAACTCAAAGCTCAACAGCTGTTGGTAAAAATTGATGACCTTTTCCCTTTTTTTTGGTCTTTTATTTTGTTTCTAGGGGGCTTTTTATTCCATCGTTTCTTTTATTTCTCTCTTTGTCCTCTCCCCACTCCTCCCTCGACACGTTGTCTGAGACATCAGCTGCATTTGCAGCAGGAGATGTAAAGTGCTTGGCAGACTGAAAAATGTTTCCTCTGAAAATCCTTCAAAAAGAGATTTAATGTGTACAATCATGTGCATTTCGAGTCGGTTTCTGGGCAGGGAAATTGCATGGTTTCCAGCTGTAATGCTGCCTGTGTTGTCTGTTTGATGTCTTGGGTGTAACTCTGTGCACGTTTACTACACGAGTTGTCATTAAAAAGTTGAGTATTTTACCCCTATATACTGCATAGATGTATCTGAGCTACCACAGTATATCTTATTCAAAGCAGAGAGGACAGCATCTCGGGTAATGTGACTGTGTGCTAACCTCAGTTACCTGACTGACTGCTGTAGGAGGCTGCTCAGAACCTAGAAACATTAAGCCCTTTATGGGTCTACCCTATAGAATCATAGGATATCAAGGTTGGAAGAAGACCTCAGGAAGTCATCTGGTCCAACCTCCTGCTCAAAACAGGACCAACCCCAACTAAATCATCCCAGTCAGGGCTTTGTCAGGCCAGGCCTCAAAAACCTAGACAGATACGTAGCTAATGTATAGCATATATAGACACCTACATGCCATGAAAACACAATTCCATACTAAAGTAGGCAACATAGCAACCTGTAGGCTTAATAGGGCATGATCCTACTATGCTACATTTCCAAATTCAATACAGAGAATGCTGTGGCATTCTACCACTGCTTCTGCGCTTTGGGCTTCTGCCCTCTCATTATAGCATAATTTCATTACTGGGAAGGGCTGGCTCCCTGTGATCAAAAAGCAAGGGAGTTCGCTGAAGGCAATAATTCTCAGTAAACAGGTGCCTAGTGCCTTATTCTAAACTACTATCCAAAGAATGACTGACAGAAGGAAGCTGGGAGGTTACTTTTATAATATAGCAGTTGTCCCCATTCACTGCACTGAAGAAAAAGAAACGATGAAAAAGTTGGGCCATAGGAAACTATCCCATTTTGGCTGGTAAAATACTAGTTTTGTGTTATGTTTAGTCAGAGGAATATACCTTAGACACAAATCCTCAAAGCTATTCCACTGCCTAACTCCCAGTGAAATCTTAAATACCGAAATACCTAAATGCTTAGCCTGCTGGCCAATGCCATGTCTGGACTAGATTCTTTGTCCTTCCGAACACACCATCTGTTGGTCATTTCAGTCCCGCTTCTCTGCTAGACACGTGTCCCTTCCCCATTGTCATGAACCATTCAACTCCATGATCTGTGCAGAGGGGAGGCCAGAGTATAGAGTAGTGGGGCTGCCCTGTCATGATTGGCATGTGGAAGGTCTGGCTTAGCAGACGAGACCAGGAGTCAGGCCTAGAGGTCAAAGCAGGAGTAGGAGCCAGAAGTCGAGTCAGGGGTTCAAGCCCGAGTCAGGGATCAGGAGTCAAGCCAAGGGTCAAAGTGGAGTCAAGTCAGGAATTGGAGCTAAAGAACAGAGACAGAGTCCAAAGCAGGGAACAACCGCAGGGTCTGTTCCAGTAAAAGGCCAAGTACTTCCAGGTTGCCCAGATAGCTTCCTGGAACTCCCTCCATGCTTAAATAGTGTGCTGGGGCCAATCAGAGTTTTTGGGGAGTGCTGTCAATTGGATCTTCAGCCTCACCTCAGTCCCTGGAAAAATCATGGAGCAGGTCCTCAAAGAATCAATCCTGAAGCACTTACATGAGAGGAAAGTGATCAGGAACAGTCAGCATGGATTCACCAAGGGAAGGTCATGCCTGACTTATCTAATCGCCTTTT
Source organism: Natator depressus (assembly GCF_965152275.1). Classification (NCBI taxonomy): domain Eukaryota; kingdom Metazoa; phylum Chordata; order Testudines; family Cheloniidae; genus Natator; species Natator depressus. Next base: position 117,423,759 of record NC_134240.1, on the reverse strand, counting down.
ATGATGAGATTACTGGTTCTGTGGATGAAGGGAAAGCAGTGGATGTATTGTTTCTTGACTTTAGCAAAGCTTTTGACACGGTCTCCCACAGTATTCTTGTCAGCAAGTTAAGGAAGTATGGGCTAGATGAATGCACTATAAGGTGGGTAGAAAGCTGGCTAGATTGTCGGGCTCAACGGGTAGTGATCAATGGCTCCATGTCTAGTTGGCAGCCGGTGTCAAGTGGAGTGCCCCAGGGGTCGGTCCTGGGGCCGGTTTTGTTCAATATCTTCATAAATGATCTGGAGGATGGTGTGGATTGCACTCTCAGCAAATTTGCGGATGATACTAAACTGGGAGGAGTGGTAGATACGCTGGAGGGGAGGGATAGGATACAGAAGGACCTAGACAAATTGGAGGATTGGGCCAAAAGAAATCTGATGAGGTTCAATAAGGATAAGTGCAGGGTCCTGCACTTAGGATGGAAGAATCCAATGCACCGCTACAGACTAGGGACCGAATGGCTAGGCAGCAGTTCTGCGGAAAAGGACCTAGGGGTGACAGTGGACGAGAAGCTGGATATGAGTCAACAGTGTGCCCTTGTTGCCAAGAAGGCCAATGGCATTTTGGGATGTATAAGTAGGGGCATAGCGAGCAGATCGAGGGATGTGATCGTTCCCCTCTATTCGACACTGGTGAGGCCTCATCTGGAGTACTGTGTCCAGTTTTGGGCCCCACACTACAAGAAGGATGTGGATAAATTGGAGAGAGTCCAGCGAAGGGCAACAAAAATGATTAGGGGTCTAGAGCACATGACTTATGAAGAGAGGCTGAGGGAGCTGGGATTGTTTAGTCTGCAGAAGAGAAGAAGGAGGGGGGATTTGATAGCTGCTTTCAACTACCTGAAAGGGGGTTCCAAAGAGGATGGCTCTAGACTGTTCTCAATGGTAGCAGATGACAGAACGAGGAGTAATGGTCTCAAGTTGCAATGGGGGAGGTTTAGATTGGATATTAGGAAAAACTTTTTCACTAAGAGGGTGGTGAAACACTGGAATGCGTTACCTAGGGAGGTGGTAGAATCTCCTTCCTTAGAGGTTTTTAAGGTCAGGCTTGACAAAGCCCTGGCTGGGATGATTTAACTGGGAATTGGTCCTGCTTCGAGCAGGGGGTTGGACTAGATGACCTTCTGGGGTCCCTTCCAACCCTGATATTCTATGATTCTATGATTCTATGATCTTCTATGGTTGGCATTTCCTGTGGTGCTTCGTCCCCCAACACGGTTTATAGGGGATGTATCACAGCTCTGCTGTCGCTGCAGGTTGGCAGTGTGGAAGCATCAGTCATTCAGAGTCCTGCAGACCTGGAATCTAGTCCTCCAGCTCCTTACATGCCCTAAGCTCAGGAAACAGGCCCTTAGCAAAGCAGTGTGACCGCTCCTTTGCCTGTTCTGTGCCCAGCTCCAGCCATTGCTTGGCTACCAGCACGTGTGTGTTCCTTCAGCATTTCTGCAAATTATCTGAGCATCGGGAAGAGGATAGACACTCCTTAGGACAGTGGTTACAAGCCAGCTTGGCGCTATGGACCTCAGGTTGTTCTAAAACACCACTTGTGACCACAAAGAGGGGTGGCTACTAAAGACTACAGTTGAGAACAAAATAGAGCACTGCATGCTGGGATCTCTAGTCTTTGAGGGCCACTTCTGGCTGCTTGGATCACAGTGGGACTCTGGATACTGGGTCCTGACTACCAGGCCTCTCTATTAAGGCAGTGGTATATTTTTTTTCAGTCCCTAGGCTCCTGTCAAATGGCCTGTGTAATTTTTGGTTAAGCAAAGTTTCTTCTGCCTTAGGCTTAAGAAAAGGGGATGAAAAACCATTTCCTTCAATAGAGCATTAGGGTGCAGGAGTCGAGCGTTGTTCTTTTCACACCACAGAAAATTCGGAGCTGATTGGATTCCGTAGTAATTATTGCATAATTCTGTTTACGTGCATGAAAGCCTGCCAGTTGTCATCCATTTCTGATAGAGGCTAAGAACTGTCAAGTGAGTCATGATGTGTGATGGGCCAGCATATGTAATTTCTTCTTTCTATGGAAGTTTCCCATGTTCTCATGTGGCTACCAAAGTAAATAAAACCAAGAGCAAACCCAGCCTACTCTAGAAACACAAGTGAGAACAGATTTGAAGAGGAGGTAAAGCCAGCCCTGGAAAGGGGAAGAGAGAACACAAGTCAGGAAAGACTGAGGTGTTTAATAGCAAACACATTTCTTCGAAGGAATCCTTTCCACTGGCCAGCATCACAATTAAACTGTAAAATAGAAATCCAGAAAATTAGATTAATGAGCCAGTCATTAGCAAAGGAGAAGGAAAAAGACAAACCCAGCTAATTCTGTGCTGAGCATGACTGATGAGCATAGAGCAAATAATTGGGTGACATTCATCAAATGTGAAATAAAAAGCAGTGTTGGTGGGAAAAGGTATAATAATCTCCTGGATTTACAATGCCAGCAAGTTTGTTTCTAGGAAAAGTAAAAGTTCATCAAAATAAATTAAAATAAATCATGCTGGAAGGGCATAACGAGTGGAGTCCCGCAGGGATCAGTTCTGGGTCTGGTTCTGTTCAATATCTTCATCAATGATTTAGATACTGGCATAGAGAGTACACTTATCAAGTTTGTGGACGATACCAAGCTGGGAGGGGTTGAAAGCGCTTTGGAGGATAGGATTAAAATTCAAAGTGATCTGGACAAACTGGAGAAATGGTCTGAAGTAAATAGGATGATATTCAATAAAGACTAATGCAAAGTACTGCACTTAGGAAGGAACAATCAGTTGCACACATACAAAATGGGAAATGACTGCCTGGGAAGGAGTACTGCAGAAAGGGATCTGGGAGTCATAGTTGACGACAAGCTTAATATGAGTCCACAGTGTAACGCTGTGGCAAAAGAAGTGAACATCCTTCTGGGATGTATTAGCCAGAGTGTTGTAAGCAAGACACAAGAAGTAATTCTTCCGCTCTACTCTGCACTGATTAGGCCTCAACTGGCATATTGTGTCCAGTTCTGGGTGCCACATTTCAGGAAGGATGTGGACAAACTGGAGAGAGTTCTGAGAAGAGCAACAAAAATAATTAAAGGTCTAGAAAACATGACCTATGAGGGAAGATTGAAAAAAATTGGGTTTGTTTAGTCTAGAAAAGAGAAGACTGAGAGGGGACATGATAACAGTTTTCAAGTATGTAAAAGGTTGTTACAAGGAGGAGGAAGAAAATTTGTTTTTCTTAACCTCTGGGGACAGAACAAGAAGCAATGGGCTTAAATTGCAGCAAGGGAGGTTTAGGTTGGACATTAGGAAAAACTTCTAACTTTCAGGGTGGTTAAGCACTGGAATAAATTGCCTAGGGAGGTTGTAGAATCTCCATCATTGGAGATTTTTAAGAACAGGTTAGACAAACACCTGTCAGGGATGGTCTAGATAATACTTAGTCCTGCCACGAGTGCAGGGGACTGGACTAGACGACCTCTCGAGGTCCCTTTCAGTTCTATGAGTCTATGAAAAGGGGCCTCCCTAAATTCATTCCCTCCCACCCTACCAGACTTCATGAATGCTGATCATTTTTGGGACTCTATTAGCATGGGTATAAATCATGCAAAAATCAGGTCCCAGCTGAGATAAGCTTTATATAGCTCTTGCCGGTGGAGATGGCGGGAGACTTCCCATTAGTTGGCTTTGTAGGGCTGCTACCTACAGACCAGAGTGGGCTCTAGTTCAAGTTTTCACCAAAATGAAGCATCAGATACAAAATTCAAAAGGAGTCTAGCTAATGCAGAGGGAACTACCCTACTTGTTCAAGCCTCAGTTTTGCATCTGGTCATCAGTTATTCTGGCAGATACCCTAGTGAATAATTATTATTATATTTTGCACCTGCATAGCATTGATCTGAAGACCTTAAAGTGCTCACAAGCGCTGATTGAGCCTCACAACCCCCCTGTGAGGTACATACATATTGTTATCCTCATTTCAAAACACCTTAATTACTTGCTTATGCTGTGTCACAGCTGTTCAGAAGAGCTGGGAATTGAACCCAGAAGTCCTGACTCATGGTCCCCCTATTTCGGAGTGCATTCATTCCCTTTGTTCTGTGCTCCGTGGTCACTAGCTGGTGTTATAATCCTAGGCCAGACCCGCAGATGGTGTAACTTGATTTACTTCAGTGGGACTATGCTGATTTACACCAGTTGGGGATCTGGCTCACGCGGTAGAAGGCAGCAGCACGAGAAAGGATAGGAGGAGAAAGTCTACTGTGGCCTGAGGAATAATGAGAAAGACTGTATTAGGTTGGCTGTATGTAGTTGATACAAGATGAGCTTATAGTTAGTATAGGTCTGAATTTTGCTTCTAAAATACAAATTGAGAGTTGAGTGAACACCCACCCTGCTTTCTCCAGGGTAATCCTTGTTGTGAAGGGGTGATGGCCAGACAGCAAGGTTGTCCTCCTGAAATAACCCTCATAGCATTTGCACCATCATCACATCAGGAGGTTATGCCGTGGAGATGTTACTTGACCACTCTTGAGTTTATCTGGAATGACCAGTGTCTATTACTAAATCTGCCAATGGCCTTGGGGAATTCATAGAATTTACGACCAGAAGGGACAAAGACTGTCTAGTCTGACCTTCTCTCTCTCCCAGGCCATTAAACACCAGCCAGTCACCCCCATACCAAGCCCAGCAGCCAGAGTTAGACCAACATATCCCCAGGAGATTAAACTATTAAGTGCTACAGGCAGAGAACAGGTGCCACTGAGGTGCACCAGTGCCCACATCACTTTACTGCTCTGTGTCTGTGTTTACCCTCCCATATCTTCTGTCTCTTGTCTGTCTCTCACTATGTGTTTGCACAGTGATCATTCTTTTGTCTTGGTTTGGGCCTCTAGGTACTAGGCTATTATTAATAACAACAACAAACACTTAAAGGGAAGAATTCTACTTAGCTGTGTTTTGCTGTATTTCCAACTTATTTTCTTAAGTTGTCAATGGAAACGCCTCGTCCTGAGGTGATCAGATAACAAATTCATGATGCATGCAACCAGTATTACCAGGACCTTTGAGTGGCAGCTCTTCTAGGGGAAAATGCTACCGTCTACAGATGATATCATTACTGAGATTATAATTGATGCTATAGCAATGTACTGTATAAGTCCATTCTGAAATATCACTGCCAGATATGAAGAAAAATTACCTGTGGGAGAATCTATGTCCTTTCTGTTTGCTTACTGGAAACTTAAAAAGCCAGTAAATCATGTTTTGTGTAATAAAAGGAGTGTTGTGTATTGTATTATCTAAAAATCTGTAAGCTTGCCAAAGCATCAGAGAATGGAAATTGCACCAGTCAGAGACGTGGCATCGTCAGCCCTGGACTAGTGCCAAAAAGAACCTTCCCCGGAAGACTGAGGGATTAATGACAGTATAAAATCCAGTATCTCACAAATGATCAGAGGCTAGGCACAAATGTAACATAAGATTGCAAAGCTGAGACTCTTACTTCTCATCAGTGTATGGCATTTATACCTAGCCTTGACAGATAGTGAGCATTCAGTCCATAAGATCACATCATTCTGATTACTTTCATCTCCCCCCCCCCCCCCCGGCCTTATCTCAAAGGCAATGTTATTTCCGAGAAACCACTCTTTTAGCTATATCAAGCATCTGTAAGCTTTGAACCCAGTTTCCAGATGATAAAAGAATTCATGCGTCTTGTTTATTATTTGCGTGATAGCAGTGCCCTCTGGCGGCACTGCAGATTGCTCCAAGATCATGGAGCTATTCTGCTAGGCACTGCCCAGATCCACAGGATATTTTCTGGAGGTGCAACTGCAGCACAAGTAGACATACCGGAGCTAGCTCGAGTAACAAGAGCAGCGAAGCTGTGGCGGTAGGGTGGCTGCATGGGATGCTGGCCCTGCCTGTCCAGGACGCGGGGTACATACTTGCTCTAGCTAGATCAAAGCTAGCTCAGTTAGGTCTCCATGTGCTGCCATTGTGCCTCCTGATTACAATGTAGGCATGCCTATAGTAAGACCTTGTCTACACGAGAACTTACTTCGGGATAACTTTCGTCACTCAGGGGTGTGAATAATCCCTCCGCCCGCCCCGAGTGCCGTAAATTATACCGACCTAAACGCTGGTGTAGACAGCGCTATGTTGGTGGGCGAGCTTCGCCTGCTGACATAGCGACCGCCTCTCATGGGAAGTGGAGTGATTAACTCTAGAGGAGAGCTCTCTCCTGTAGGCTTAGACCGTCTTCACCAGAAGGGCTCCCGGGGCACAGCTGCTGCGGGGCACTTGCCGTGTAGATGTAGCCTTAGAAGAGAGTCCGTGTCTCAAAGAGCTCACCGTGCAAATAGACAAGAGCAGCAGGTATTACTACCTCCACTTTACCGGGGGAACTGAGGCACGGAGAGATTAAGTGCTATGTCCAAGGTCCCACAGGAGTCTGTGGTAGAGAACCTGGATTATGTCCTTGGGCCCAGTCCTTCACTACCAAACTCTCCTGCCCCTCATCCATGGACGGCAGCATATCCGTTGTTAAAATCATGTCAGAATTGAAGTGTGGGGAAACTAGATGAAATTTGGAATAACGTGATTTTAGTAAGTCAGATCTCAGGCCTTCCAGGTCTGGAAATGCTATACAAATGTTTGCAGCCCCAATAGGCATCTCTGAGCTGAAAGACAAGCGACTGAGCCCTGCTGGGGAGTGTCAGCATGGTGTGTATTCAGAGGGGTATTCAGTGTCTGTCTTTTGTCTTTATACAGGTGACGGCTGGTGGAAGAGCGAATTACTATGTGTCGTACAAAAGGGAACCCTTTGCTCAAATTAAATTGCCCAAATACTCACTACCAAAGGTAAATGAACCTATTATCAACATAGTCTTGAGATGTGCAGCATCTTAAACAGCGCAATGGAGGAGCTGTGGTTTGTTTGTGACATGGACCAGAGCTACAGGGGAATTCACTTCTGCTGATTGCCATTTGCTATGGTCACTCAGGTTTTGAGGATCGACCCAAAAGCTAGTTCCCAAAAGTACATGCTGGTGTGTTTGCCCCTCACTTACATTGACCGATAGGGCTCTGGGAAAAAAGGAACAGGTTGTGAACATTTCCTTGCCTTTCGGTGATACTTAGAAAGGCAGGGAGGAATACACTGAAGTGAATTCACCCACCTGAACTCAGAGAATGTTACAGCTAGTGGTGAGTGCCAGTTAGAGCCAATTATAACCTGACCAGCCTGCATCTAACACCTCTCACAAGTCTTGCTCTGTTCTCCTAAAGTGGAGATCTTGCCTCTTGCACATGCCTTTTGAAGCTCTGTGTTTCATGGGCCGTACCTAAGACATTTAGAAAGCATGACCCATGAGGAGAGAATGGGGCATATTTAGTCTTGAAAAGAGAAGTCTGAGGGGAAACAGGCTAACAGGCTTCAAATATGTAAGAAGTTATAAAGAGGATGGTGATCGATTGTTTTCCATGTCTGCTGAAGGTATGGCAAGAAGTAATCAGCTTGATCTGCAGCAAGGGAGATTTAGGTTAGATATTAGGACAAACTTCCTACATCTAAGGGTAGTTAAGGCCTGGAACAGGTTACCTGGGGAGGTTGTGGAATCCCCATCATTAGAGGGTGTTAAGAACAGGCTCGACAAACACTGGTCAGGGATGGTTTTCGTCCTGCCTCAGCATGGGGGGAAGGACTAGATGACCTCCTGAGGTCCCTTCCAGCCCTACATTCATTTCTATGATTCTATAATATAAGAGCAGAGAGGGACAGGGGGAGAGGCCAGAATACCATGTATTTCAGCAATCCCCAGCAGGTGTGTGGTCCCTGAGGGAACATAGCCATCTAGTGCAATGTAGAGCACCCTTAGGGTATGTCTACCCTACAAGGCAGGGCTGTGATCAGCTCACATTCACTACTCATAGAAACTCGATGAGAACTAGCATGAGTGTAAAGAGGGGTGTCGCTGCGACAGGACAGCCAGCAGTGGCATGGCTTAGCTGCGTAGAGTACAACTGTTCTTGGAACGACTGGGTACCTACTTGCTGTCACGGCGCATTCTGCCGTGGCTACGCTACTGTTTATACTTAACGCTCTGTGTGCAAGCTGAGGAGTCACGCCCCTACTTTGTAGTGTAGACGGGCCCTGCCAGCTCTTTCACCAGCACTAAATGCATCCAATCAGTCCTCGGGGTGTAATAGGATTCTTTCGTGCACCGTTGCTGGGACGGGCTGACAGATTAGGAAGTGCACTCTTGATCCTGGGGCAGAAAGGGCACATGCCTCATCTCAGCAGCAGCGGAGGATTTGCTCCTTGTCTGCCGCATACTGAATCTGAACAAACCCACACTGGACTCCACACTAGATCCAACCACGGGGCGCTGTGTTTGGCTGCCATCACCATGCAAACGTATTTTCTCGTGGCTGTTCTTCAGTAGATTGGAACAAACAGTTTCTGGAGACAGCTGTCCCATCACTGGGATGCCCCATTAAAAACTGGGAACCATCCAGCTCTCTATCCTAGAGCAGCAGCGTCTAGGCGGCCACTTTATGGATTGCCGTCAGAAGATGCCCCATGCTATGACAGGAGGCATGAGACAGTAGCTGCATCGCTATCAATGCCCTTTATTGGCTGATGTTATCATGGATTGTTGGCCTCTGTGGAAAGGGGTGTGGGGCAGCCCTCTAGTTCTGATATGCCGTATAAAACCATGACTGCTTTTTGTCATTTTAAAAATGGAAACTGCTTGTAAGCAAGGTGTCAAAGTGAAGTCTTTTTAGAAGCATAAAGGATCCTTGTTTACTCTGCCTTTGGTCGCCAGTACAATCATCTCTTGCAGTAATAACTGTCCTGTCAGCTGTTGATTAATGAACCCTGCCAGAGTTGGATATTTGTTAGGCTAGCACTATGGATAATGCAACATCTCCACTGTCACTGGTCAAGTAGATTGAGTTGCTGGGGTGATTTGCTTTATTCTTACATTTCTTCATCAGTCCATTGCCGGAGTGAATTTAATACATTTTTAGGGTTCAAGGAATTAAAAAAAAAAAGGTTCGGGACGAACCACACATCCTGATTCAGATCTTGCCCCCATTGAGGTCAGTGGCAAAGCTCCCATCAATTTCACAGGTGCAGGCTCAGACCTGTTAGGGCAGAGGCTCTGAAAGCTTCCCTCCTGGTGTCACTTTGAGAGGCTGTCTGAGGTTACCCTGTAACAGCTCTATCTAATCTTCCTAAACGATCCATGTAGGATAGCACAGAAGATTCAGGTGCATTCTGTATAGGAAGGGTACATTAGATTGACATTTTCCCCCAAACACTCTCCCCAACCTTATTTTACGATAAGCCATCTGGGATGCTAGCACAGGTGTGCTGACCTGAGCTGCACTCTCACATTTGACTGCAGTGTAGACATTCACTCAGATAAATTACCTTATAGTCTCTCCCTCCTCTTTGGGCATCGGTTAAATACAGTTTGTTTGTGGACAAAGATAAAGTCCCACAATATCTGTGGACGAGCCGGTCTTAAAAGTTCCTTGGTGCAGAAGTAGAAAAGGGATTAATTGAGATTCCTTGGGATCTTGGGGAATTCACTTCCCAGAGATTTAAAATAGATACATTAGGATCCTTACTTTGCCAAAATGCTATTGGCAACCGAAAAACACCATCATTGCTAAGGCTTTGTCTAGACCACCAGTTGAGTTTGTGGCAAGCTGGGGTGTAAACCTACAGTGCACTAGTGTGCCACACCCTATCTGTCCCTGTGGACCCAAATGCCATGCACTAGAATTTCCCTGGTGTACTTTAATTTGCCTGCTTTGAAATGGGAGTAGATCAGTGTGCACTGGGAAAATGTCATGCATGGTACCTGAGTCCACATGGACAATTAGTGCATGGCACACTAATGCGCTGCAGACTTACACCCCAGCTTGCCCCACACTGTTTGTTTAGATGAACCCTAAGTGACCCCAACTTTGGCTGAGTCACCAGAGATGGCAAGGGTTCAATGGGCCTAGAGCCTGATCTGCCCTCTGAAATGTGGAAACGAGCCCTCTCCAAGAGAATATTAAGCAACATCAGTGGTGTTTGGAAAATGTCTTAGTATTAAACTAAAAGAGGGAGACTGATGTTGGGCCATGAAGCTGTTGAGGTCTTGGCCACCAGGTGCAATCCAGCTCAGTTGACGGCTGTTGGTGGCCCACGTTAAGTGAGCTAGTGGATCCCAATCCAGTTCTCAACAGACAAGTGTGCGGTTGCTAAAATCATCCTGGCCATTAGCACAAAGCGCTACCAAGGTTGGCAGTCTCAGGAGAGATGTGGTGGAGATTTGATCTCGTTCCATCCTCCTACAAGTGGTTCTCCTCCTGCTCAGGACTCAGGCCTATTGGCTTCTGTAGCGTGAGGGAAGCTAGCACTCCTACTACTCTTACTATACCTTACTCGGTGGACAAAGATAGCATTTCAGGCTCCAGCTCATGAATCTTTCAGGCATGATAAAATTGACTTTCAAATTCATAAATAAAAAATGAAGCTGGATGGAACTCCTTGAAGCTACTGAGAACAAGGACTGCTGAGACCCTTAACCCACCCAGGGGTCATTGAAAACCCCCCAGCAAAGTCACGTTGGTGGTAATTTATTGGCTTGGTCTAACAGAAAATTGTTTAACGTCTTCTATAACTCATGCTCCTTCTCGACTCTTTCATAAGTCACAGTAATTACTGTGTGTCCCAAAGGGCAAAGACATATAACGATCCACGGTAATAGGCCTTTTGTCTTCCTCTAACAGGACATGCATATTATTAGCACGGATGAGAATCAGGTGTTTGCAGCTGTGCAGGAGTGGAACCAGAACGATACGTACAACCTTTATATATCTGACACCCGAGGGGTCTACTTCACGCTGGCCTTGGAGAATGTGAAGAGCAGCCGGGGGCTGGAGGGAAACATCATCATAGACCTTTATGAGGTATGTAGTCAAGGTCACCTTGTAGCACCACCCCTGCATAAGACAGGAGCCATCTGCCAGTACAGATGAGTGTGTAAACCTCTTAGCATCCTTCCAGGACCTTCAGTTATTTTGGGACTATCCCCCAGAATGAACACATGTTCTGCCCTCACAAGATCCTCCTTGTGTACTAAAATGGAGCTGGTCCCTGAAGAAATCAGTGTTTTATGCTGGACCAGTGCATGCTGGGATAGATTAAATGCATGCTGGGATAGACGTGGGCAGGGAATTTTAGGAGTTTGTTGCTTCCTCAAGCATGTTACGTTGCAAATGAGGAAGAAAACAGTTTATTCATGTGAAGTACAAGGTTCATATTTCCCCCCGATTCTCTGTCCCGTCAAGCACAGATTCAACGTCTAAAATAAAAGGCTATATTTTCGTAAGCACTTAACCTTGGCTTAACTTGAGCTCCCTTTGACTACAATCCTGAGCATCTTGGAAAATCCTGCCCAAAAGATTCTGAAATCTGAATTTAACTCAGGATGGGCAGCAAGAGGCACTTTTTCTTTTAATCGTGTCAAATCACACGGTGTTATTAGTAGCTGTTATTTCTATTTATTACCTGCATTGTCTGTGACCAGGATCCCATTGTGCTAGGCAGGGGCGCTGGACTGGGGGGACCAGGAGGTCATGGCCCTCCCACTTTTTACCAGAGGAGGGGGCAGAGAGGAGCGAGTGGGAGGCGGGGTCTTTGGGGGGGAAGAGGCAGCACAGGAGCGGAGTCTCAGGGGAAGAGGCAGTGGGGTCTTGGGGGAAGGGGCAGTGGGAGGGTGGGGCCTCTGGAGGAATGGGTGGCATGAGGGCGGAGGCTCAGGGAGAAGGGGTGGTGCGGGGGGGGAGGGGAGCCTCGGGGGCAGTGCAGTGCAGGGCCACAGTCCGAGCCCCTTCCCCCCCCACTTTTAGGGCATGTTGGCCGCTCCTGGTGCTAGGTAGAAACACATAACAAAGAGATGGTCTCTGCCCCCGAAAGCTGGCAGTCTCAGTATTCGATGCGAGGCGGCAGGTGGATACTGAGAGCATGAGGCAGCAGAGTGAAGATGAGAGACAGAGGCGAGAATAAGGCAGCAATACGGCAGTGCCGGCCAGCGTGATAAGCAGCGTCTCAGTGCACCAACTGCCTGACCATTCTCAAGTTGTTGGTAAGCCTCACGACAAAGGATTGCAGCGGTGCCCAGAGGCTCCAATCAGAATCATTCTCCTTGGTACCGTGCAAGACGAGGGCTTGATCCTTCAGACGCTTGCACACATGTCTAACTTTACTCTCTTGAGCAATCCCTTTGGCCTGCCCACAGAAGCCCTGGTGCAGGAAAACACTGCAGCACGTATTTGAGCATTGCAACTTTGATGGGATTTAAGCATGTCCTTAAAGTTGAGGATGTGCTTAAGCACCTTTGTGACCAGGGAGAATTTCCTGAATTGGAGCCAGAGAAAGGGACCACTCCATATGAGCAAAAGTGGCAAAATCTCAGGCTTTTAAATTACTATGATTAAAAAAAAAGATCCTAAATTCATCTGTTGAGGAAGCATTCCTCAGGAGATGAGATAAAAATTCAGTGAGGAGTCTTGCAAGCATCAATTTTGTATAGGATTTGATAGGATAGTATTGAATTCCCCTGTGGATTTTCAAAACAGGTCTCTATCTTTCATCAGATGATGTCGGCCGCTCTGCCAGGCAGTCACTCTTCTAGGTTTCATTGAGATATTTTTCCTTGTGAGAGAGATATTTTTCTCCTCGTTCATGGAAGAGAGGCTGTTTATAAGGAATTCAGTCATCTGATAGCAGTGTAAATTACATTGGTGTGCTACCTTCGCATTCCTGTTGGTGGAAAGTTCCTGGAGAGAGGTTTTTTCTACGAAGTCCTCCCCCAAACAGCCTTGCCCTGTTTGCAGCCTGCGCACCGCACCTTGGGCAAGGCTGAGCCTATGGTCCCAATCTCGCTCTCAAAGATCCTTTCCCCACTCACGATGGTCAGTATCGCTGTGAGGCACGTTGGCAGCGCCGTGCGGGGAATCTTGCACAGCTGCTGCTTGTGCCATAACTGCCCTGTGAACACAGAGAGGACATCCGCTCCCAAGCCTGTCTAATCAGAAGAATTGTTTCCTCTATATTGGAGGGGAATTCTAAAGCCTGCCCAGGTGCTGATGCGGGGGGTGGAGTGCTGCTGTTCTTGTGTATTATTTGTATTGCCAGAGCACCCAGGAGCCCCGGGAACAGACCAGGAGCCCATTGTGCCAGGCGCTGTGCAAACACAGAACAAAGACAGCCCTTGCCCCCAGGGGGCTGACAAGCAAAGTAATGGAATACAGCTCCCAGGACACAGAACTAGCGGCTGGAATAGCTCTGTAGACGAGGTGGCTTGACTCCCACTAGCCCTGGTAACGACAGCAGTGAAGACTGCATGGAGCAGGTTTCAGTGTGGGTCGTGTAAGCGCAGCACGGCCCTTGGGAATGTGCTGGACTCAGCTACATTCGTTGGTGCGCAGCTTAGGTGCTGGACTCACTAGCCAGTGCTGCGCTATTTTTGCCGCTGCTAAGCTGGAGTCAAACTAGCTCAGCTACGGGAGTTGGGGCACAGCTTTTACCATGTAGACGTATCCTGTGTAAGGGGCCCTGCAGGCTCCCCCAGCTGTTAGCAGTGTGGTCTGGGAGGTGTATTCCCCTTCACTCCATCCCTCGCATCAGCACATCTGCGGACATACCCACAGATCCCCAAGCCTGCTCATCTTCCTCTATAGCCTGCCCATCCTGCCACCCTCTCTGCTGCCATGCAGGGAGATCCAACAGAAGTGGGCAGCTTGCAAGGGGCGTATACCTCCTCAGCATCCCTAACTCCCCCTTCCTCTTGCATGCTGAGATTGCAACAGTCCCTTAGCAGCCATATAGACACCTTCCAGACTTGCCCTCATTAGAAATAATGCAAGTGATTCCCCCCCGCCCCCGTTCCTCTAGCGGCTGCATGGGTTGCACGGACTCTTCTGCAGAGAGCTCGCCCTCCTGAGGGTCCCGAATGGAGCCTTGTTCTTGCCTGTTCGCCCGATGTGCTTTTCCATCTCTCTCCATTTTTCCTAGGTAGCAGGGATCAAAGGCATATTCCTGGCTAACAAGAAGATAGAGGACCAGATAAAGACCTACATCACCTACAACAAGGGCAGAGACTGGCGCTTGCTGCAGGCTCCTGACACCGATCTGAGAGGGGGTCCTCTGCACTGCCAGCTGGTCAGTGGCAGAACTTTTCCAATGTGGAATTGACAAACCATTCAGGGCTTCATCCTTTAGCCCTCATGCAGGCTAAGCCCCTACTGAAGCCAGTGGCATTCTGGCCAGCATGAGAACTGCAGGATCAAGTGCTCCGAAATAGAACCCAGTTTGTGAGCTGGATCCTCAACTGGTGTAAACTGATGTCGCTCCACTGCAGTCAGTGAACCTACATCGCTTTGCACAAGCTGAGGATCTGGCCCTACGTATTTAAAAGGAATCAGGTCCCAATGTTTCCCTGTTTGTTTCCTGTCTGGTTTTGGACTGCTGGGTACTGAGGAAGTTAAGTCCGTTTCTGTTCTTGTAAATACATAGATTTTAAAGCCAGACAGGATCATCATTATCCTGTTGTCTGACCTCCTGGATCACACAGGCTGGAAAATTTGATATTTGAAAAGATCTGACAGGGAACTGCATGAGACCACCATATTGATTTTAAAAAACAACAGCAACAAAACCCAAGCATGAACTCCCCTTCCCATGATTCAGCAGAACTGTTCCTCTTTTTTCATGCAATTCATTTTTAGGGGTGGGGAGTGGGAAAATATAACACAACATACACACCTTTCTGTAAGACTATTAGACCTCTCATGGCTGAGGAGAACATTTTTGGAAGGCTCTCAGCATAACTAGCCAGCACTCAGAAGCGGATCGCTTGCTGTTTCTCTGATCTTGGTTTTTGTGTATTAAAGATTATTCTCTCCACTTCCTCCCCTTGGCAGCCTTTTTGTTCCTTGCACCTGCATTTGCAAATCTCAGAGAATCCATATACATCAGGAAGTATCTCCAGCAAGGAGACAGCTCCCGGGCTTGTGGTGGCTACAGGTATCAATTTTGTCTGTGCTTTCACCCCGTTCAGCCATGCCTTACCTAGACTCCTTCAGGGGAGCTACTAAACTGCTGCTTCTTTTAGCTGTTCAGTGGTTTGCAATGTCAAAGCTTATCTTTGCTGGGTGAGCGGTGTGGATTAGTGAGCAGAGGGCAGGTGAGGCTGACAAGGAAACCTGACAAATGTATTTGTCACAGAGCTGTGAAGTTTTCCAGGTGGGTATCGGCATCCTATATGTGACATGCATATGTCTGTCCATGTGTGATGTGTATGTGTGCTTGTGTGAGTGTATAAATATGTACACCGGGCCTCATTCTTCTCTTGTTTGCACCAGTTTTACACTGATGCCACTCCACTGGCTTTAGAGGAGTTGTTCTTCATTTACGCCCAGGTGAGCGAGAGGAGAATCAGGCTCGCACGCTGGGCCAGAGGATCTGGCCCAGTGCAACTGAGAGGCTATTTTTATGAAGTTAGAGGTTTACAGTGACTTTCTAGCTTTCTTCTCACTTAATGAACCACCTTGGCCCTGCATGGTGCATTATGTGTGGTTGCTCTGGGCCGGTCTGTGACGCCTTGCTTTGGCAGGTTGCAATGCTTTCCTGACAGCCTGTTGGAATCTTGAATGCCACCGATTGGCCGATCCATTGTAATTAATCTGACAACCATCGCAGCCCTGTTTTGCTTTCATTTGCCTGCTCACAGTAGGCAGCCTAATCAGGATGGACATAGTAACTTGGCGTGACTTGGAGCTCCCACAATGCTTAGCTCTGTGGGAACTGTTTGGGGTAACAAAGCGCTTTCGGAATGACTGTCACTGGGGAGAGCTTGCAAATGCAGTAGAAATGTGTAATTTCACACACATGCTAGCAGTTTAATGTCCTTTTTTTTTTACCTAGGGACCCATAGCGGAACCCTCCCTCTTCTGGCCAATACTTACTCACTTGAGTAGTCCTGTTGCCTGTGATGGGATTGCTTAGATGAGTAAGTGAGTAAAGGCCCATAGCAGTCATACTACAGTGAATTGCAATAGCTGAAACATTCTGTTTATAATGTAGTTGAGTCCTAGTTGTTTCTGGCGGTTACACCCTGAGCAGGTTTTATGCTGTTAATTGTAGCTTTAGCTTGCAGTTGTTTCATTTTAGCACGTCATCAGTGTGAATTTGCACTGGGGTAAGCAGTGTGTCCTACTCACTCCCTCCCCAGCACTACGACCATGGAGGTCTGTGGCTGCTTTCACAATTTGCCCCCCTCTCTTTCTATCAAGGGCATATTTTTCCTATTAATGGTAATACAAGGAAGTGTGTCTGGGCTCTTGTTTTACCCCTGGGGTTTCCCATTCAATCTGTTGGTGGGAGCTGGGGCAGACGAGGGTTGTGTACACCAGCTGTTGGATAAAATCAGAGCCTTATTGTACTCGAGCATTAGTCCAAATTCAAACTGAACTGACCTTTAATTAGATTGGGTCAATCCATACAATTCACAATTTCATCTAAAGACCCCAAAATTCCAGGAAGTTCAGTTGGAGGATGCTAGCTCAGATCCATCTCTTCTCTTTCTTCGGTTTGCTTCCATTCTCATGCACTTCTGTGCTTCTGTATTCCAGCCGGCACTGGAAATTGAACCAAAATCCTGAGAGAGAGCATGCTCTTGCAATATTTATGGCCTGGCTTTCAGCAAGAAAGGTACTGTATGTTTTGCAAAAGATCCTCTCCTCAAGATTTCTAGCTCAATGTTCCAGATCGAAGAGGTTCAGGTTATTTGGGTTAAACGTCCCAACTTTGCAAAGTTTATCCAAACTAAACTGTCAGGTGCTGGCAGCCCACTCCTCCCCACAGCGAGTGTGTATAAACGGTCATGGCTCATGATACAGTTCTTACAGTGGCCTTTATTCTTACTGAATTCTCTAGGAAGCAGATAAGATGCCAGAGGCAGCAAGAGAATGAGGTCCTAGGCAATGGTCTAGATTACTAGACAATACGTTTCTTTTCAAGCTGTCACTGCACGGGATGAAAGCTTCATTTGTTTAACAATTAACCTTTAAAAGGCAGAACCATCATTTCTGTGTTGCTGCCTTGTGCAATAAAAGGCTTAACCTGGTGGGAATTGGCACATCTGTTTCTGTTAACCACGGTCAACAGCTGCACTGTATCAGCACAGACAATCCAAATTACCCATCACAAACTTATTCTCATAGGTCTTGTCTTTGCTCTGCTTCCCTGGGAAAGTTTCCACTTTTTCACTGCCAGTGCGACAGCTCCGCCAGTAGCAATAATGGTGGGAGCGCTAGCCTAGATATAAGATCATTGGTCTGACTCTTTAGCAGAGAAGAGGCACATATCAGCCTCTCGATCCACGCTTGTCAGGACCAAGGACCTGATCCAAATCGTATTAAAGTCAATGGAAGTCTTTCAGTTGACTTCAGTGGTCCAAATGAGGCTAAAAGGGAGAAAGGAAGGGATTCATAAATCAGGGCTATAGAGACAAAAACATCTGGAAATGGTAGTGATGGAGTTCCAGCAAGCAAGAACTCGCTTCTCTTTGCTACCAGCCATAAACCCCAGTTGGACAGTTGGTTTCCAGACCTTGAGGCTTAGAGACGAAAATATCCATAGGAAAACCTGATTCAGTATGGCAGTTCCTATAAAGAAGGCATCTGAAAGTCAAGCTTCAGGGCATAAGCCAACCTCTGACTCTTTGGGGTGAAGAGGAAACTTTCCCCTACGGGCAGGTCAACCCAAAACTGCCTGTTGCAGGGTTTCTTCTACTTTCAGCTGAAGCAGCTAGCACTGGCCACGCTTGGTGGTCACAGGACAATGGAGTAGATCAGTCTTCTCAAACTGTGGGCTGTGACCCCATTTTAATGGGGTCACCAGGGGTGGCATTAGACTTGCTGGGGCAGAAGCTGAAGCCTGAGCCCCACGGCCCAGGGCTGAAGCCGAAGCCCCAGGGCTTCAACCCCGGGTGATGGGGCTCAGGTTACAGGCCCCCTCACCTGAGGATGAAACTCTTGGGCGTTGGCTTTGTCCCCTTGCCTGAGGTGGTGGGGCTTGGGCTTTGGCAGGGCTGGGGCAGGCTCTGGCTTCCATCCCCCATCCTGGGATCAAGTAGTAATTTTTGTTGTCAGAAGGGGGTTGCAGAGCAATGAAGTTTGAGAACCCCTGGAGTAGATGGACCAAAGGATTAAGGGAGTGTGGTAATTCCTGTGTTCCTAATACTGATACCAAAACCTTTCTTGAATCACCTCGTAGCGGGCGCCACCCTGTTCCTCAGGTTTTATTTTTGGAAACAGGAGTGTCACAACAACTTGGCTAGTTTTATCATCTCTGATCCTGATGGGAGCTTGTCAAGATGCATCTGGGCTTTAATTCCTCATTTTCCATCGTTAAATGTCAGGAGCACAATTAACATTTTCATTAGTCTGTTTTTATTGTGCTCCTATTGAGTCTACAGATGTGTAGGAGTGAATCTTCCCTTCTTACTGTTTTTAGAGGAAAAATATCAGGAAAATTATACCCTAGTTTAAAAATATCTTAGCTGTCGGGAGAGGGAATTTTATGGATCAGTGGATATGGAATGTGCTGTGGAGTCTTTCATCCATTGGTTCAACCCCCAACAGTGTTCATATTGTCTGTGAGTCATTACCATTTGAGGGCCTTTCAGTGGTATATGTGACCGAGTTAGTTCCCTTAGTCTACTTTGTAGGGTACAGACATCCATGCTACAGAACCCCCCAACTGGCACATATTAGCAATCTTGTTGGCAGACTTGTCAGGAAAACCAGTTAACTGCGTGGAGTCCAAACAAAAAGTTTACTCTGGAAGATGATTCCTCCAGGGTAATGGGAAGGTAGGGTGACTTACACACTGCTACTTTGCACAAGCGGAAGACTTCAGTCTCCAGGACTAACGCTCAAACCACTGAGCTGTCTCTCCCCCTTTATCGCCTTTATTGCCAGCTCATTTGGTCCTGGGTCATTCTTTACACCCTAGCTCCACCAAGATGTAGTTCATATCAGAAACAGGCCAACCCTTGACAGAGAGACATTGGTAATTTCACCATAAGCCTCATCTGTTAGGCTTCACTGCAAGACACGAGTGAACGCAGCAGGAGATGCTGTTTGCTAGGTGCACTGCTTCTGAGATCACTACGTTGGTCCATTTGTTTTTTGGAAGAATCCTGCGGTGAAATCTGATCCTCACTGAAATCCTTGAGAGTTTCATCATTGACTCCAGTGGGACCAGGATTTCAGCCTTGAACTCCAGCTCTGATGAAGTGAAGACAGTATGAATAATTTGATTTGGGTCGTGTGAATTTCTCTTTTTGCTTGAATTTGCATGAGACATGGTGATAGGAAGAATTAAATGTTTCCATGTCAAAATACTGCAAACACTAGGTGAATGCAGAGATGCGCTTTGGTGCAAAATTTTCAGAAAAATTACTGATTTGCATACACAGTTGTCACGATTGCAACCATGGCAGACAATAGACATGTGGTTGTATTTGTGCTTTCCTGAAAATGTAGGCCTTAGCATGGAGCAGTCCAGTCAGGTGTATCTCATGTTGTTGCAAATGCACACAGTGTCACTCGGGGTAAAAGCAAACCAGTGAACAGTCTTTCTCAGCTATTTATTTTAAAACATTTTACTATTTTACTGTTTGCAACATTCTCCTACCTTAATCCTCTCACCTGTCCCAGGGTGTTGTCGTATAATCCTGGAATTAAGACAACAAAAAACTTTGGTTAAACCAGTTACCCCTGATTTCCTGCAAAAATGTGATTTCCCCCCTCCTGCCACACAAGAACTTACGAAATCCACTTGTGTTTCAGGCAACATTGGCTCTGAACTCTCATATACCGATATCAGCACGTTTATATCTTCTGATGCCGGAAACTCGTGGAGACAGGTACAGTCATATGTGGGGAAAGGGAGCTGTGGGCCTTTTGCAAACCTTTCCAGCTGCTCTCTGGGCCTCAAATGGCTTGAAAAGCTCACACTATACCTGACTTGTTTCCAGATCTTTGAGGAAGAATACAATGTGTGGTATCTCGACTGGGGTGGGGCACTTGTGGCCATGAAGCACACGTCAATGCCCATCCGGCATTTGTGGTAAGGCTGTTTCCCTTGCTTTGAGAATGTTCTCTGGTGGGGGGAGGGGTCTAAACTGGAATTGTCCAAAATATAATTAAGATCTCTCAGTTCTGGAGTGGATCCTTCTCCCTCCTGCTGGTTATGCAATATAGGTACCCAGAACACTAAGGAGCAGATCAAATAATCTCTTACTCAGCTACTAGAGAAGTAATTCTCCAACTGTGATCATCTGCAGAGCACTTTGTGGTGGCCCACAGAAGTCTGGGGAAAGCACATGATTCTGGTCCTTCATCTTGTCACTAGCTGCTTTCCACAGGCGTTTAAGGTTGAGGCCTCCTGAGTTACACATTTTGGGTCAGATTTTCCAACAAGTTTGGCTCTCCGTTAGGTAGCAAAGTCAGGGACCAGATTTTAAAAAAACAAAGCCAAGCTCTTATGAACGTTCTTCCCCGAGTGACATCCTGCACAGCCTCGTTGATTACAACGGGTGTTGGTTGCAAAGTCCACGCAACATTTGGCCAGCAGTTGCAGGGGATTACTGAAAAGGATACCTTTTTATTGGTGTGAGTGTGTGTCGGCACTGGAGCCAGGAAGAGGGGTTTGCAGGTGATAATAAAGAGGAGCAAGAGGATGGATAAAATGTGTATGGGAGCAAGGGAGGGAAGGAAGGATTACCAGATGGTGGAGGAGCAAAGCGGGAGGGGACCAGATGGGACAAGGAGATGGAGTGAAGAACAGAAGGAGACAGGGTGATTGACTGGATGCGAAAAGGACAACACATTCATCTCACAAAAGACTGACAGAAATACAGAGATACTTTGCTAATGTTACTTGCCCCATTTAAGATCCCGCTGCAGTTTGCCAGAGAGAGATTGGTGAGCACAAATGGGATCGGGAGCTCAGGGTGGGTTTTGAGATGCTCGCTTTGTTCAAGATGTAGTTCTTACTCTGAAGTCGTTTGAGAAGCCTGTGCACTCGAGACACTGCCCAAACCATCTCCTCCACCTGCTGAACTTTGGGGGAGTTGGGATGTAGGTCTAAACTTCACAGTTGGCCCTCATGACTACAGGACTTCACGCTGTTATGGGCTGAGCTTTCTCCGCTTCCGCTGAGATTAACAGGAGTTCACGGCGCTGAGCATCTCAGTGCATGGAACCTACGGTGAGGCAAACCAGACCCCTGGCGCAGAACCTCCACCAGAATTTGGGTGAGTGGGATGTGGTTCGGAACTTCAAAGCCGCCCTATTTTTCAACCAAGTGATGTGCATGACAAAGAGATGTCAGGGTTGATGTATTTTCAAGCCATGAGCCTGAATGTCTCCTTTTGAAGCTGAACTGAACTTTTAATTGAACAAACATGCAATAATTACATGCATTACACATTACAGAGTGCACTTGCTCTATGGATGTGTGGGGGCAGCAGGCTCAGTGCCTGCAGTAGATAAGTGGAATTGCTGACAGATGCCTAAATTAGCATCACCTTCAGTCTTGTATCTTGGGTGACGTCGGAGCACGGCTAATGAACTGACCTGCCCAACTTCTGAAGTTGTTACGGAGGAAATTTAACAGAAATCATCTTCAGAGCTGAGGTTCATATTCTTCTGTGAATGAGAGACCCCTCTCTTCTGATCGCTGACCAGCACTCTTGTCTCCACACGCAACACAAACATAAAAGGAAATAGAGCTTTCAGTCAAATAAAAGAAGAAAGTAATGGTGTTTGGCCACAGTAATGAGATGCTAAGGTCTCTCCCACCTGATTCATTAATACACAGAATCCTTCAGTTAAGTAACATCCAGGCAGAAGCCAGGGGATTCAAGGCTCAGGCTAAGATGTTGTCCTTCATACCATGATGTTTTAGGAATGCACTTTATTAAGATCATTGATGGTTGCCTCTTCACCTCAAAGCCTTACATCCTTCCTTGCCACAGCCAGGCAAATGGCTCTATAATAACTTCCACTAGGGGTTTCCAGTAGGGTTTGAACCTTCTCCATCAAAGCACACACTTCTACTGCTTGAACTAAAGGAGTAACTCCATTAGCTTCACAGCAGTAGCAGTCTGTTTTTGTCACTGTGAGTTAGCCACAAGAGATGGATGCAACACACACTTTACAAGCAAGTTAAATTTCTACCACACAGAGAAGACAGGATGCAATTGGCTCAGATTCAATTCCGTTTTTCCTTTACTTTCTGGCTAGTAACAAGCAAAATATTCTGAAGGCGCTAGAATTTGTCTAAGATCTTGTTAGCATAAGGAGTAGGATGGTCCAGTGGGTTAAGCCGAAATCAACCCCCCCCAACCAGGTCCTAATCCAGGTTTTGCCACTGACTCACTGTGTGACCACGAGCAAGTCATTTAATCTGGCTGTGCCTTAGTTTTCCCATTTGTAAAATGGGGGACGCTGAACATTGCCCTCCTTTGTAATGCGCTGTAAGCAGCTGGAATACCTCATCGGCACAAAAATGGCTGCAGCAAGCAAGGCCGTTCCCTCTGGGGTTGGTGTTTGTGACCAGAAAGTAAAATAAATGACCAGGCTTATGACCCAATACACTTACCTTCTCTGTGCAGCCCAGCTTTTCCCTCCCATCTGCCACTTTTATTGCCTTCCCTGGAGCACCTGTATATGGGGCAGGGCTGGGGGAGCCGAGCTGGAGTTAATCTCTTGTTCACTCACACTAGGCTGACCAGATAGCAAGTGTCAAAAATCAGGACAGGGGTGGGAAGTAATAGGTGCCTATGTGAGAGAAAGACCCCAAGATCGGGACTGTCCCTATAAAATTGGGACATCTGGTCACCCTAACTCACACCCTGTGCTCCTGCAGCCTCTCACAGGTGCTTTGTGACAGCACTAGATGAGGAATACATTATGCAGTCAAACAGCCAGGGCGCTGCATGCCCGTGCGCTCCAATCTGTCTGAACAGAACCCCTGTGAAGGCAGTGGAGTGCCATGTGGACGCAGGGCTCGCTGCAGGATCGGGGCCGGAGCATTTGCATGTGCTCATGGCCCGTTAGAGGCCAGATTCTGACATGCTCGCTCACGCTGGCCACGCTTTCCATAAAGGGTGGTTGATAAAGGATTCCTCAGTGAGCGATTGCCATTACAAGCCACAGGCAGGAGCAGCCTGTGTTCTGGAAGGTTCTAAGGACACCAGTAGATGGTTCTGCGGGACCTGTTGAGCTGCTGGATTCAATGACAATCTATACTTAGTGGCTGGCTCTTTATGAAACTTCTGCTCGGTGGTGCTGGAACACTTTTAATAGTGGGGGTGCTGAAAGCCAGCCCCCTTACTCCTGTCTGCACCTCCGCCCCCGAGCTGGGGCTGGGAGCAGGGCCGTGTCTCCGGGAGGGGGTGACCCAGACAGGGGTAAGGGGCCGAGGCTGGGGCCACAGCTGGGGGCAGGTCTGGGGCCGAGAACAGAGCCGTGGCCGGGGCTGAGGCTAGGGGCGGGGCCAGGTTTGGGGTGCAGGGCCAGGAGTGGAGTCCCGGGTGCTGGGAATGGCAGTGGGGACCCCGGCAGCGGGTGTGGGGCCGACAGCCAGGACCCCAGGAGCTGGGCCAACAGCCAGGACCCCACGTGGGGGGCCAGTAGCGGAGCCCTTCGTAAAACCTGGGGGTGCTTCAGCGCTTCCCCTCACCCCAAGTTCCCATGCCTATGCTTCTGCTAGTCATTTGTTAACCCCTTATAAATCTGTTAACCCCTTCCTAGACAGCGTAACCCTCAAGCTGAACGGCACCTAACTCCACAAACGCTCCTTTTGACTTGCTGAGGGAGGTGCTACTCAGTGAGAGAGACGCTATCAGATTCTGGCCCTAGGCTACTGGGAGAAGAGCTGTGGAGACTAAGGGACAATGCTGGCACAAGAACAAATGGGGATGAACCGGCCATGAATAAATTTCGGCTGGAAATTAGGAGAAGGTTTCTAACCGTTGGAGGAGTGAGGTTCTGGAACAGCTTCCCACCAGGAAGAGTGGTGGAAACAACCTCACTAATTTTAAGATGGAGTGTGTATCATCCTGCCTGAACTGGATGATATGCCATAGCAGGGGACAGGACTTGATGACCCAGGAAGTCCCTTCCAGTCCTGCCTTCCTATGGCTGTGCGCGTGGGCAAACATTTGCTTTGTGCACAGATTCATCAAAGGAGTTTGGGGCACACGCTGGGGATCCAGAGGGGCTGCCTGCCAAAATGCCTTTTCTGCCTTTGAAAATTCCCCCCACAAGCATTTCCACATTGACGTTTGGCTCGTGCAACTGCTTGTGAACATCTGGCCCAATCTATTGCATAGTTATTTAGGGTTGTCGCTGATAAACTCACACCGGTCCTTCCAAATTATACCTTTAGGGGCTTTTGAACTTGCATCGTCTTGTCTCAATAGGCACCTGCTGCAAGAAAAGAGCCATCTTGATTAAAGAATACATGGAAATCTGTTAGTTCTCAAGCTGGGACAGAGTACAATAAGTTTCATCCCGGAGAAAAGAGGGTTTGATAATTGAAAAGCTGAGAGAACTTTAATGAGGCCTGCTGTTCCCCCGAAATTGAAATGCTAGTTAGATAAGCATGCAGACCGAACAGCATACAAATGCACGGGGGTATGGGGAGATACATACCTTTAAATAAATAGATTTCTGAAGGATAAGCTCTTTGCATGCAATTCTCCCTCAGCATTTTCTCTTTGGTCTGCAGCGCTTTCTCCTGTGCCAGATACTGTTTTGTGTACAGCTGCCGTTTTGTGTATCGGTAGTGCTAAGGCAGTGGTCCCCAAACTTTTCGGGGTCATGCCCCCCTTACTCCTGGCCGTGCTCTGCCCCT
This sequence comes from Natator depressus, assembly GCF_965152275.1. Lineage (NCBI taxonomy): Eukaryota > Metazoa > Chordata > Testudines > Cheloniidae > Natator > Natator depressus. The sequence goes on along the minus strand of NC_134240.1, from coordinate 117,398,731 downwards.
CCCCTCCCCGGGAGCCAGGGCTGAGAGTGGGCATGTGGTTCCCCCACCCCGGACAGGGGTAAGGAGTCTGAGGCTGGGGCCACAGCGGGGGGCAGAGCTGGGGCTGGGGCCGAGAACGGAGCTGGGGCCAGGGGCTGAGGCTGGGGCCAGGTCTGGGGCCGGGGCCAGGAGTGAAGCCCCAGCCGGGAGCTGCATCTGGGGGCAGGACTGGGGCCGTGGCTGCGGGAGGGACCAGAGTAGAGCTGGGGGTGGAGCAGGGCTGGGTGCTGCTCCCTCCTTGCCCCCTGTGGAGGCTGTCCTGGGTCCACCACGCACCCCCTGAACATTCCTCCGCATTCCCCTATGGGGCTGCACCCCACAGTTTGGAGGCCACTGCGCTAAGGGGAAGATCTCAGTAATACGCCTCATGGGGGTAAATCCAGTCCATTCCTCCATGTTTGCACAGGGTCCTGGTTTCCTTGGGACCAGTGTGGTTCCACTGTACGTTGGGGGGGCGGGAGCTGAGGCGCTCAAGTTGGGAGCTCTGCGTACTGTGAGGCATGGTTCCTGAGGGTGGGGGCCTGTCGGCCTCACCCCCAGCCTTTTGGAATCAATGGAAAGACCCATTGGCTTTGGATCAGGCCCAACGTGCCATCTTCAGGGCAGGGATTTGGGATGTGGTGGGATTCCACAGCCCTGGGCTTACATGTAAGAAGGGGAGGCCTGAGTGAAGTCCACCTGTTTGTTGATGCAGCTGCACAGCACCTACCATGATGGGATCCCGGCCTGTGACTGGGCTCCGAGGAGCGACTGAAATACAAATCGTTAATCACCTGTCCTGCTCTTCCCTGGCTTCAGTGGGAAGGAGCCTAACCCCTGCCGAACCCCTTCCACCAAAGCCCGCAACTCAGGCGGAGCAGGAGCTGGGGGCTGTCCGTACTCCCCTTACTCACCTATTGGAGATCATGTGAGCGGGAAACACAGGGTTTGACACTGTCCATTATGGACTGAAAGACCTAAATGGAGCATTTCACCCCCTTCTCTATCTCAAATATTATATCCCCCTTCAAAGTAATCGGTGTGATGGCTGCTGAGTTTGCCAACGCTGGGGTTTAAACCAGTGTCCTCCTCTGCTAAGAGCTCCAGTCTGTAGAGTGGGCGCTAAAAAGCCAGGCTCTGTAGATGAGACCCTTATCGTCTCTGGATTGGGCACCAAGGGACACAAATCTCATGCACTGACCAGTTGGTTACATCTGTCTTGAGAAGCATCAATTTACCCTTTTAAAATGCTGCTGACTCAGCCCTGCGGGAATCAGAATTCTGCAGAACAATCTCTCTCCCCGCCCCAAAGCCCCCACTGACCAGAGAATCCGTTTCTCTTCTCTTTTGAAGTGAAAAACATTTCCCGTTGACCACAGGAGAAATTGTGCCTCTTCCCCCCTTTGGCGATGCCCATGGGGGGTTATCTATCAGCTTTCACAGCTCAGGCACCTGCCGCAATTACAGAGCACGAGTGCTGAAATGACCCAGCTGGAATGGGACCTCATCATTCAGGGGCCAGTAAGCCCTTGGGTTCCCCTGTTTGTTGTTCTTTGCAGACAGGATTCTGGGGTAACTCTCCAAGCAGAAAGCCTTCTGGAACGGTTGTGTAAAGACTCCAGGAGCAACGGAAAACTGTCTCGTTTCCTGAACTGTTTGTAAGCTGAACATCACCACACTACCCCATGCCACTCCATGGCTCACGCAATTTGATATAGGCTACAGAGCCACGGACCTGTCGCGTCCCACGGCAGCAGTGACTGAATGTGATTGCTGTCCGTGCTGGCTGTTGGTTGAAATTAGTTAGGCACATTCCATTTTCTAGTGGATAAAGGTCAGATTCTGCTCTCAGGTACTTCCATGCAGCCCCATTGACGTGAGTGGAGTTGAGAGGATGTAGCAGAGAATTTTGTTCAGCATTTAGCCCACTTCTTCTGCTCATCTCAAAGCACATTGCTAATATTAATGAATTAAATTCCCAAAAGGCCCTGTGAGAGGGATAAGTATTCAGAGCCTCATTTTATTGAGGGGGAAACTGAGGCACAGAAAGGCTGTGATTCACCATGGGTCTGTGGCAGAGTTGGTGAAAGAACCCAGCTCTCCTGACTCCAAGTCCCCCTAAGCACTGCACCATATTTGAGGCTGTGTAGTTTCCTCTGCTGAAATTAATGTCTTGAACATAGACACGAACCGAGGGACTACATGTCCTGTCTTAGGTGTTAACAATACCGCCTGCTGTCTTGGATCTGACCTGTTGATTGACATAGCAAACACAGACCTGGGTTGCCAATGTTAGTTGGATGTATTCCTGGATGTGTCCTCACAAGACATAAACTTTAATTAAAGATTAATATTTAATTCCTGGCGGCTCCAGGACACTTCTGGAGGGTTGACAACCCTAACACAGGCCCTTAATGACTTTGATAATAATACTTGCTGCTTTGCTACTTCAGAGCACTCTGAGAACATTAATTAATAATATGGGGAGATGGCAAAGATTGACGCTTGTTTACAAATCCAGCAGCTGTGGCTCGCAAGTCTTAGAAGTTGTTTAATTGCCTAGGTAATTGTTCCAGAGCCATGCGTTTACATTTATTTATTTTGTCTGTTTCAATTCCAGGGTGAGTTTTGATGAAGGAAGATCCTGGAGTAAATATGCCTTCACATCGACACCGCTTTTTGTGGATGGGTCCCTTGTGGAGCCAGGCATAGAGACACAGCTAATGACGTAAGTCCCGAACGAGCTGTGTTGAGATCAAGCGTACGGCGCTATATGTGTATGTCAGTCACTTCAGCCCTCTGCCAGGTGTAACCGTCAGACCTGCTCCACTGTGTGTGAATATGTTACTCTGTAGAGGCTGGAGGGCCGCCTAGAAGCTCTGATCCAGGAGACAGTTCTCTCAGGTACCTTTTAGGATTTACAGAGCTTTTGGACTATTCGTAGATTTTAAGGTCAGAAGGGACTATTAGACTGCCTGTCCAACGTCGGTGAGAGAATAAACAAGCTGTAGAATGTTGCAATAAGCTGCTGGTGTTTAGAACTAAGCAATAGGCACCCTCTTGACTGACACACTGGGGATTGAACCGTGGACCCCCAGAACTAAATGTAGGCTTTGCTACAGCTTGAGCTAAAGAGCCAATCCTTCATAGCTGCTTGCTTATATCTTCTGGATTGGCACAGCTGGTGGCTTGAAACACACTCACCAGTGGCAGGTTTCAGTGGTTGCCGTGTTAGTCTGTATCAGCACAAAACCCCCCAAAACCCGAGGAGTCCTTGTGGCACCCTAGAGACTAGCACACTTATTTGGGCATAAGCTTTCGTGGATAGAACCCACTTCATCAGATGTGAAAGATATAGGAGTAGGTATAAATACATGAAAGGATGTGGGTTGCTTTACCAAGTGTTAGGTCAGTCTAATGAGATAAATCAATTAACAGCAGGATACCAAGGGAGGAGAAATCACTTTTGAAATGGTAAGAGAGTGGCCCGTTACAGACAGTTGACAAGAAGGTGTGAGTAACAGTAGGGAGAAATTAGTATTGGGCAAATTAAGTTTAGGTTTTGTAATGACGCAACCACTCCCAGTCTTTATTCAGGCCTAATCTGATGGTATCTAGTTTGCAAATTAATTCCAGTTCTGCAGCTTCATGTTGGAGTCTGTTTCTGAAGTTTTTTTGTTGAAGAATTGTCACTTTGAGGTCTGTTATTGAGTGACCAGAGAGGTTGAAGTGCTCTCCTACTGGTTTTTGAATGTTATGATTCCTGACGTCAGATTTGTGTCCATTTATTCTTTTGCGTAGAGACTGTCCGGTTTGGCCAATGTACATGGCAGAGGGGCATTGCTGGCACATGATGGTATATATCACATTGGTAGATGTGCAGGTGAACGAGCCTCTGATAGTGTGGCTGATGTGGTTAGGCCCTATGATGGTGTCCCTTGAATAGATATGTGGACACAGTTGGCACCGGGGTTTGTAGCAGGGTTTGGTCCCTGGGTTGGTGTTTTTGTTGTGTGGTGTGTAGTTGCTGGTGAGTATTTGCTTCAGGTTGGGGGGCTGTCTGTAAGCGAGGACTGGCCTGTCTCTCAAGGTCTGTGAGAGTGAGGGGTCATCTTTCAAGATAGATTGTAGATCCTTGAGGATGCGCTGGAGAGGTTTTAGTTGGGGGCTGAAGGTGACAGCTAGTGGCATTCTGTTACTTTCTTTGTTGGGCCTGTCTTGTCGTAGGTGACTTCTCGGTACCCTTCTGGCTCTGTCAATCTGTTTCTTCACTTCCCCAGGTCGGTATTGCAGTTTTCAGAATGCTTGATAGAGATCTTGTAGGTGTTTGTCTCTGTCTGAGGGGTTGGAGCAAATGCGGTTGAATCCTAGAGCTTGGCTGTAGACCATGGATCGTGTGGTGTGGTCTGGATGAAAGCTGGAGGCATGTAGGTAGGAATAGCGGTCAGTAGGTTTCCAGTATAGGGTGTTTATGTGACCATCGCTTATTAGCACTGTAGTGTCTAGGAAGTGGACTCACCAGTGGGTTGCAATTGCCCATAGACACAGAAGTAGTGGCTTCCAGTGACCACTTCATTATCTACTATTCCTCCAGGGGCCGGGTGCCTCAAGAGGAAAGTCTGGCTCTGGGTAAGGGATCAGGTTCCCAGAGAGCTGTACGGTTAAGTGTACTATCCACACACTCTGCACTTACTGTGTGATATAGCTGTGTAGTGCTGCTTCAGGAGTGTTCCTGTGATGTGAGTAAGTGCCCTCCATTAATCACAACAGGAAGGAGATTATGCTGCAGTAACACCTCATTGCAAACACAGAAGCCTCCTGCTGCTCTGACTGTTACGGCTGTTCTCAATTTCACTTTGTAAGGGGTCTGATTCTGCTGTCGCTGGCCCCTTTGACACCAGTGTGACTGCGCCCTGAGCAGTGGGGTTACTCCTGATTTACGCCCATTCCAAGAGGGAGGCGGATCGAGCCCACTATCTTTTGCTCTAGTCTCCATCAGTCCTGCATGCTTGTATTTCAGGAAGGGGTGGGTGTAGCTCACTGGTAGCGTTGCTATTAATCGTCAATCTGGAGTGGAATACAAGACAGGAATGCCACCCATTTCTTGAGAAGTTTGGAATCGGATAAGGGCTTTGGGAGTTGAAATGTGATTTCGTTGGAATTGGATTTTGTGATTCACCATGGTGTCTCCTCCAAAAATAATGCAGATACAGCAATCGTACTCCGAGTGTAATAACCGTACTGTAGGGAGAGTACTGGATGGAGAACCTACGCAGTGGTGTTGTAGCCGTATGGGTCCCAAGGTATTAGATGTCTCTAGTACATAGAGCCTATCAATTTCTTACCCAAGGGACTGGAATCTGCCAAGCTGAGAATTAGCTGAGAATTTAGCTGCCAAGCTGAGAATTCCCAGGGAGGGGGCTGAATCTCTCAGCTGGCAGAAAGTCAGTGGAGGCAGCTTCTATGCCAACCACATCTCCTGGCTTGGCATATGGGGTGTGTCAGGGCTGGGGCCTTGGCAGCTTGAGAATCAGGAGGTGTCACTGGCTCCCTGACAGCCCTTCCTCCAATTCTCCTGTGCCAAAGGGAACTCATTGCAGGAGATCTAGTCCAGGGTATTCAATAAGGGGCTTGATTCTCTGTGTGCCAGACTTCCCCACATGTCCCCTATGCTGGGAAGGGCACCAGGCCGAGCTGCAGTGCAGTTGCACCAGCAAAGTGTTCTCCTATACAAGTGGCATTCTCTTCTAGCCATGTGCAGTTGGATGATGGCTCCTTTATGCCACTTAGCTGGGGCAAAGAGTCATAACCCAGCTTCAGAATCTGGCCCAGAAGAGCCTATCCATGAAACTTTATTCTGGTAGGGCTACTTCACATTTGAGAGAGAGCAATGCACTTAGCTTCCTTCTTATTTTAAGTCAAGGTTGCATGTTTTTCTCGTTCCAACAGGAATAAATGCAGGGAAGTCCTATGGCTTGTGTTACACAGGAGGTCAGTTCAGCTTATCACGATGGTCACGTCTAGCTTTATAATCGCTCAATCTCTGAACTACATTGTTGGTGATGGTGTCTCGTAGTTTGTCCATCAGATAGTGACGTTCGACCTGGCAACAAGGATGCACCCTCGCAAAACTCTCCTTTTTTTTTTTTTCTTTTTTTCTGTTTTTTTTTTTTGCTTCATAGGCAATAACTGTGAGTTTTGTGAGTTTCCATGAGAATTTGATATTTTGATCAATGGGACAGTCTGACATGTTTGCAGGGAAACCAGCTTTTGTGGAGCGTGTGTGTGTGTGCTCGTTTGTCATGTGCAAATACTACCTGAAAAGAGCAAAACACAATAAGAAGTAATGTGGTTAAATACTTAACATTTCGTGAAAATGGTGTAAATGTCATTTTGGGGGTCGGCGGTACGTAGTCAGCTCTGAATGAAGAGCTGGATCCTTAGCTGTTCACTCTGGGTAACCAATTCTGGTTACCACATTTTCCTCAATGGGTCCTGGTCAATATAGTGGTTTCTCTGCATTGTTATATTGTGCATTGTTGTTATGCATCTGCTGTTTTCCAAATACAGTAGTGGGTGAAGCCGTTGCATTCACTCAAACCCAAATGGACAGCCAGATCCTTCACTTCTGTAAATCAGTACATCGGTATCTCCACTGTAGTCAGTGGAGCTAAACCAGTTTACACTAGCCAAGGATGTGGCCCAGGTACAGTGTGGTTTCCTTTGAGATGAAACATGCTTTTCAAATCTAAGAGTACTATTATTTATCCTTCCAGTATTTCCATGGAGAATGTAGGAAGCCAGTGCTGCTGGCCATTCAATGCCAGTTTTACTGAGAATTGGTTTGTTTTCCTTTTGAAATCTTCATAGACATTTTTTTTAATTATTGAGGCCAGTATAATAATGTTCATAGGAGTTTATAAAAGCTGTAAAAGAAATTTTGCCTCTTGCTTGCCAGAAATGTGTATAGAGACTCCTACCCACACTTTCACAGGTGCTGAATGGTAAAAGAACTCATTTATAACCTATCTAGAAAATGGTTCTCATGCAGCTTTGCTAAGTATTTCGCTGAAGAGGAATTGTAGAGAACTGATCCATAAGGGCATAGTCGGGTCATTCTGGGCTCATGGGGACCCTGAGTCAGAAGAACTAAATGCCTTCGTGAGGCTTTAACTCTGTTGGCTGTGATCTGAGCCATTTTAGGGCTCAATCCTGCAATCTGCTGCAGGCAGGTCGGACCTGTGTGGCCATGCAGCACTTCCATGGATTTCAGGGATCCTCCAACAAAGAACAGCTTGCAGGACGGGGAGCTTCCATTCCTCAGTGGTGCGTAGGGCTGCTGGGGAGTCTGAGGCTGCCAAGCCGGGGCAGTGGTATGCTGGAGGGGCTCCCGTGGGCCCAGTATTCAAATGCCATGAAACCAAAACAAGGGTTGAGTTGGTTTTCTGGAGTCCCCTGCCCCTTCCTGGAAACTGCTAGAACGTTCCTGCCAGAAATCACAGCCAGTGCCTGGGACTTCAGAAAAGTAACCCTGTTGCCATTGACATGCACCAGATTGCATGGTGCCACGGCTAATTTCCTGGGGGAATTCATAATTTATGACTTGTTTTTATGCTGACTATTATTATTTATTTGTATTACAGTAGTGCCCTGAGGGCTCCTCTGAGTTGGGAGCTTTGTGCTCGGTGTTAAATTCATACACGTAAGGAGACAGTCCTTGCCCCCAAAGAATTTACAACATAAAGCTGAGTCTATACACGGATTTTATACTGATTTAATTATTTCCTTGGGGTTGTGATTTTTATGGCAATATATTTAAATCAGTAAAAGCCCCAGTGTGCACAGTTATACTGATATAACAATATGGGAATAAACTATACCAGTATAAGCACCTTCATACTACTCTGATTTCTAATCTATAGTTATAGCAGGACAAAAATTTTGTATTGACAAGCCAGATGGGGAAACTGAGGCTCTGAGTGATAAAGTGACTTGCTGAAGATCACATACCTGGGCGTAGAACCCACATCTTCTGAGTTCTAAGCCAGGTCCCTATCCACTGGACTGGACTGCCGCCCTTACCCTGCTGTGCTTAAATTTCCACAAAAGGAAAGGCTGTCCCTTCCCCAAAGTGATTCCAATCTACAGTGGTCGCACACGAGACCAGAGAAGGGTTTTTTTCTTGTTAGCATTATGACTGTCATTGCTGCTCGTTCACATCTTGGGCTAAGAGTTCTGCAAACCTTCCCCTACACGAGCCCCCCATTGAAACTGCAGCTTTTAGATGCCACTACACTGGACTTCAGCATGCTTTGTAGGAGCATTAAGTACCAAACTTTCCAGCAAGTACGTTGCTGCTCCCTCCCTGCTTAGTTACAGACATAAGAAGGCAGCTCTGTTTATATGGGGAAACCAATGAACAGATCCCATGCCATCATCTTTTTTTCCACGCACACATGGAAAATCTGGGGTGACATAGGCATATTATGCAGGAACCCTGGGTTAAAATCTCAGTAGCACATCACAGGGTGTAATGGGGGGAGAGCAGATAGTGGAGAACAGTGGCAAGTTGTGATGGAGGCCTGGTGAAGATCAAGCCTATAAAGGGACCATTCACGGAGTACTGGATGGCTTGGGGGGTTGGAGCTATTGGTGCCTGCTGTCTCTCGTTCCAGACTTGAACCCAGCACAGGTGGCTGAAAGCTCTGAGGTGATACTGAACAGTTCCTGCCCTGTGGGCCATGTGAAAGGGGTTGCTGCTCTTGGTCGCTTCCTAGTGGACAAGAACCCACAGCCCCAAATCCAGCACAGCTGGCACTAATTGGCCCTCTTGTTGCTGAATGGGAAATGGGATCTCAGTGGGAGATGGAGATTGAAATACCCGCAAAGGTCTGTCTGCATTGCAGCTGGGAGCCAGGTAATCAGACCTGTGCTGGAGGGACTCAAGCTAGCACTCTAAAAATAGCAGAACATCTCAGGCCCTAGGAGGTCGGGTGGGCTTGAGAGCCTGAGCTCCAGCCCTGATTGCAGTGGAGGTTAGGAGCCTAAAAACCTTTGAGGATCTGGGCCAAACTCCCTGAAAGAGCCTTTTATGAAGACGTAGGTAGTGGTGTTGTGACCAAGTTGGTCCCAGGGCATTCGAGACCAGGTGGGTGAGGTACTGTCTTTTATGGGACCACTCTCACCAACAGCCTTTGGACCAATAAAAGATATTCCCTCCCCCACCTCATCTATCTCTTACGAAGATATTCAGCCATTGCTGCTAGTAAGCCGAGGAGAGAAATAAAAAGGGAGAAGAGGGAATCCAGGGGAAAGGAGCGCTGGTTCTAGACGTCTACCCTAGATCTGTAGAAGGCCAAATGGGATTGGCAGCTTCCAGCATACAACTTAGTGAAGGGGAAATGTGTGGGGGGGCTTGCGGGCTTAGGGAACTCTGAGCTCTGCTATTACTCCCATCCATTGCTTTTGGGGGGGGGGGTGTAGAGCTCATCCAGTAGGCAGATTGCCATAAGCTCTCAAGTCTCATAAAAATGCCATTATTCTGGGGGGAGAATGCACTGTAGAGATTGTTGGATTGTCTCAAACCCCTGTTTTATTCAACTTGTCTAGTGGTGTTATCCAGAAACGGCTCTGGGTTTTTTTCCCCTTAGACTAGTTTTATCCTGCCATGAAGTTTTCCTTCCTATCTTATTTGGAGTCTGCTTTACAACTGCATTATCTGTTTGAAATGCAACTGGCTTTATTATTGGTGGTGGACTAGTTTCTAAAGTGGGTTTTACCGGCAATATTCTGACCTCTGTCCTTCTGATTCACTGCACAATCCTGCGGTTATGAAACTATGAAAACTGCAGCAGCAACTGTGGACTGCTTTGAGGGCATAATGGAAAATACAGTGGAAGCCTTCAAGAGGAGCGAAGCAAAGGTCTTTAACTTAAAATGTATCACTATATGGACTTCTCTTCAGCTAGCTGATGTGGAATCAAAATGAGTCGTGAGAAAACAGAGAAGTCATCTTTGAACGAAAGAAAGGGAAACAAACCAACAAACGAAAAATCCTGCATCAAGATTATGTGACTTGGCTGGAGAACAAAGACTGAAAATAAGAATATTGAGTTTGGGAAGCAAAGATTTTTTTGAGATATTAGCCTTTATCATAGTGAGCCAAGCCATTGGCTCATCTGATCTGGGTTCAAACCACCTCTGGAAATAGCCTGTACTGGAGGCTTCCGTGGAAAATGAGCATCCCGCTAATAGTGATAGTCAATTTTATGCCATGCTAGAAAATGAGTGTGCGTATAGGGATTCCTGTTCTATCCCTGTTCCCGATCAGCCTATACCTGGAACCATGACATTTGATTGGCTGTGTCATTTTCTTACCTTTCAATGACCACAAATATTACTAATGGTCATTAATATAACCAGTACCCTACCCCCATCTTTTTTCTTCTCCAGCAGCTGTATAATTGTTAAACCTGTGGCTTGCTGCATGAATTCAGCTGGTTGGACTGAAAGAGCATTGCATTGATTATGCCAGTGGTGCATGCTGCCCTTCTAGGTCGTTTGAATAGGCCAATCAGGTGAGTCTCATGCCATAAAGCATTTATTTATTGCGTCTCAGGAAAGGAGAGAAGGAAAGAGCGTGTGTGTGAGCCTACAGGAGTTCCTAGAGAACTTGACAACCCCCTAACAGAGGGCACTGGGCCTTGCAGCATGTCCCAATGCACCTGTTCTGGCCCTTTAAAGGTGGGAGCTGTAGTTGAGGTCATGAGTTCATTCCTAGTCATGTGGCCTACAGGAAAATCATATATAATAATCCCTACCTTTTCTACAGCATTCGTCATCAGTAGCTCTCAAAACACTTCACAAAGGAGGTCAGGCGCATGAGCCCCATTTTACAGGTGGGAAAACTGAGGCACAAAGCAGTGAAATGATTTGCCTAAGGTCACCCCCTGGCTGAGCAGGGAATAGAACCGAGGTCTACCAGAGTCCTAGTCTAGTATTTAGTCACTTGTCTTCCTGCCACTTTAGGCACAGACTCAGATGGGGGAGGTCTAGGGAAGGGGAGCTTGCTGCACCTGCCAAGCAAGAAGGCCTGAGAAGGAAGGGGCCTGAGCGGAGTAGGGCTGTGAAGTCCTCGTGAAGAGGAGCTAGGGCAAGGCCCAGGGGTGGTGAAGACAGTTGTAAGTGGTGTTGTTCTCAGTCATTGTTTCCAACTGGCTAAAGAAAAGCCCTAGCAAAGGAACTGGAATGTTGTCAGGAGGATGATTTCACTTCCCCCCAGGGGGTGGGTCTGGCCACCAGCTTCCACAGCAGCAGCCTGTCTGCGTCCGCAGGGCCTGTCCCTGTGCAGCGCTGAGTGCGGTATGCCCTGAACTCTCAGCTGAGCGTTTGTGGAGTTCTAGCCCCTCTGAGGAGTGTGCTCAGCAGCGTTTTGAGGGCACAGGTTCACCCCGTGCATGCCAGCTGACAGTCGGTCCATTGTCCAGCAGCGCTCACTGGCAGTACCCAAGCCCTCCGCGGCAGGCTCCGTCTTTTTGTTGCACAGGACGTAGCGCAAAGAGGGCCTAATCCCAGAGAGGAGCCCCGAGGTGCTACCACAGTACAAATAATAAGAATAATAATTTATACCTGTTCGCTGGCCTGTGGGAGATGCATAGTGGAGGGGTCTCAGACCAGTGCCTTCCCCCACAAGAGATGGCACACACTGGCAGGCGTCTCTGAAGAGACAATAAGGGAAGAGTGGGCTAAAGAGATTGAGCTGCGCGGCTTTCCCCGGTGGACAGTGCCTGCAGACCCCATCGTGGTGTGGTGGGGGGAAACTCCCGCCGCTGCTGTATATGCAGTACCTGTTCTGGGGAAGAATGAAGACTCAAGTCCCCTAAGCTGTCAGGCCAGTTGCCTTTCATGAGCACCACAAAGGAAAAAAGAAAGAAAGCGCTTCTGAAAACCAGCATTAAAAATTCACACTCCCCGTTTCTCAGGCTCCCTTTCATGTGTCCGGGATCTCTTTTGAGGCAGTTGTCATGTAAAGTGGTTTGGAAACATCGGAAATACATTTTTTAAAAATCGGGTTTCAAAAGCCTGGATTTGTTGTTCAGTAAACTCTTATTTTGATATCGCTTAATTTTTATGTCCCCCCGCCCCCGTCCCCTTTCACATGTGGAGCCGTGTGGCTAATTCATAAATCCAGCTCGAGCCGTAGAGCCACTTTGTCTTTGTGTTCTGCAGATTACTCGCTAATTGCACTTGGCGTCGCTCGCTAACTTGAGGATCGCATCTCACTGTGTAATTGGCAGGGGTTTCACTCTCATCGCAACACTGTAAAGAACATGCCCATTGAATGGATAAGTAAATGTGTGGCCATTTTTTAAAGAGACCATAGCACGGGTGAAAGGGGCTATACCGACAGCGTTGGGTGCTTGGATCTTCTCTATCATCACGGAAAGTCTATGGCATTGGATGGTGGCACTTCCCCTCTCACTCCATCACCTCCACCATACCCCACTTCTGACCTATTGCGGTACTGGCGTCCCCCTCCAAGAACATTTGGTCAAGTGCTGTCTATGGAGCTTGCCGATAAGGAAGCCATCTTGTTATTTGTAGAATGGCAGATCCTAAAGGCCCCAGCCAATATCAGTGCCTGACTTTACTATACATAGGGCCTACCAAATTCACAGCCATGAAAAGCACATCATGGACCGTGAAATCTGGCCTTTTGTGGGCTTTTACCCTATACTGTACAGATTTCACGGGGAAGACCAGTTGTCAAGGTTCCTTCCCCACTCTGAACTCTAGGGTACAGATGTGGGGACCTGCATGAAAAACCCCCTAGGCTTATTTTTATCAGCTTAGGTTAAAACTTCCCCAAGGTACAAACTATTTTACCTTTTGTCCCTGGACCTTATTGCTGCCATCACCAAGCGTCTAACAAATATGACAGGGAAAGAGCCTACTTGGAAACGTCTTTCCCCCCCAAATCCCCCAAGCCCTACACCCCCTTTCCTGGGGAAGGCTTGATAAAAAAATCCTCACCAATTTGCATAGGTGAACACAGACCCAAACCGTTGGATCTTAAGAACAATGAAAAAGCAATCAGGTTCTTAAAAGAAGAATTGTAATTAAAGAAAAAGTAAAAGAATCACCTCTGTAAAATCAGGATGGTAAATACCTTACAGGGTAATCTGATGCAGCCTTCAGAGCTGGGTGGCCGGAGAGCAGCGGCTGCTGTCCAGACGGCCAGTTCTGAAGGCAGCGCCTCGCTACCGGCAGTGCAGAAGTAAAGGTGGCAATACCATACCATGCCACCCTTACTTCTGCACTGCTGCCTTCAGAGCTGGGAAGCCAGAGAGTGGCGGCGGCTGACTGAGGGCCCAGCTCTGCAGGCAGCAGCGCAGACGTAAGGCTGGCAACACCATACCAGGCCATCCTTACTTCTGCGCTGCTGCTGGTGGCAGTTCTGCCTTCAGAGCTGGGCTCCTGGCCAGCAGCCACCGCTCTCCAGCTGCCCAGCTCCAAAGGCCAGCAGCCCCATAGAAGTAAGAGTAGCAGTACCACAGCCCCCACTAAAATACCCTTGCAACGCCCCTGCCTCCACAGCTCCTTTTTAGATCAGGACCCCAACAATTACAACACTGTGAAATTTCAGATTTTAATAGCTGAAATAATGAAATTTGTGATTTTCAAAATCCTATGACCGTGAAATTGACCAAACTGGACCATAACTTTGGTAGGGCCCTAATTATACATATTAAGGGGTAGCCACTGCCCCAAAGAGGGTACAAACTAAATAGATAAGACAGCCAAAGGAAGGAGTAGTATCCCATCTGACAGGCGAGAAACTGAGGGATTAGGTGATTTGACACAGGGAGTTTGTGGTGGAGCTGAGATTTGAACCTCAAGCTCCTTAGGGCTAGGCCGGTGACCTACTCACAGGCCCAGCCAAGCTGTAATAATGGTCTATTTGTGATACAGTCTGTGAATCCCGATGTTTGCCAACAGCTTTTAATGACTGACATTCCAGAACTTATGCTGCCACTCCCTGTGTCCAGAAGAGTTACAAAGTCTAGGCAGACGGTGGGTGTGTTGTCTGAAAAGGACATTGCAAGGTATTTTGTGCTCTTTTTATTTTATTTCCTTCTGGTGTAAATAACTATGGGAAAAATAATGCTGAGACCAGTTTCTGCCCCCAAATCTCTTTTTCCTCTCATGTCCTGCCTCCCTCCTTTGTTATTCCAGGGTTGTTGCTTATGACAGTTTGGTGAAGACAAACTGCTGAATACCTCATTTTAAGAGAAAGCACACATGGGTATAGTGATGGGCCCAAATTACAGCTCCATCCAAACACCTTCCCTGGGCTTTGTGGGGTTTGGAAGCTGAACTCAGATCCCGATTTTGCAGCCACCCTTTTGTAATGGGCTAAACCAAAACCCTGGATCTGAATAGTTCTGAAATCCAGATTGGCTGGTGCTGGGCCATCTCTAATAGAAAGTATTAGATAGAGCTGACCAACATATTTTATATCCTGTGATAGACCCAGGCCAGTTGGGTACAGCAGAGTAGTCCTGCTGGGATCCAGGAAGTGGGTGGGCGAAAACCCGCCCACTGCTAAAGGACCTCCCCACAGCCTAAAAGGAGGATCCACCGGTCCAGGATTCCAAATAATTGCAGGGGACAGCTAATAATATAACAGGAAGGGAAGTGAGGTCACAGGGCTAAATGAAGGGAACCGGATGGGGACACCGAGGAGAGAACCCCGGACAGCGCCCACTGCTTCTCGAAGTTGTCAAGGGAGCCAGCGGACGCCGCCCAGAGGAACTCTGCCTGGATGCGTGAACGGACTGAGGAACAGAAATAGGCCCCACAGTCACAGGAAACCCCGTCGACCAACCTCCTCTCCCTGTACAGCAGAGTAGTAGAAGGCAGATATACTGGCCACTGGATAAGCAGTTTTCTGTTCCCTGACTGACCAGAGCAGGGGTTGCTCCAGGCTAGGGTGGACACATGACTCCAATTAGCCTACAAAGAGTCAATTGAAGCCATTAAGCTAATGAGAACACCTGACTCCAATTAACCTGCAAAGAGTCTGGTGAGGCAGTTAAGCTAATGTGAACACCTGACTCTAATTAAGGCCCCTCTGATACTACAAAAGGGCTCACTCCAGTCAGGCCGAGGAGAGCCAGGGGAGAGTAAGTGCGGCTCAAGGGCTGGGTAATGAAGATACCTTTAAGCCACTGGAAAGGGAGCCCTAAGGTAAGGCTGAAGAAGGCATTAAGAGAGAGACGCGGGGGAGCTGTGGGGAAGTGGCCCAGGGAAATGTAGCAACTCTGGCAGTGAAAGGTCAGCTGCCAACAGCTGCTGCCATTAGGGTCCCTGGGCCAGAACCCGGAGTAGAGGTTGGGCCTGGGTTCCCCCCAACCCACCACTACAGAAACACCTCCTGGGAGGGGAAGACAGGCCCATGTCAGGACAGGAGGCTGAACTGTTCTGGAATAAGCCCTTGGGACAACAGAGACCGTGGGAATTCTCTCACCAACCTGCTTGCTGGCTTATGATGAAAAGGGCTCAGTAAACTGTACCCTGGCCCCAGAGAGAGAAGGGCTACTTGGAGGGTCACCGTGAGCCTCTGAGGCTAGCATAAACCGCCTGGAAGCACGGGACCATGGGGACAAGGTCAGAGCTCGGCGACAATCATAAAAATGAGGTTCAGGTTGTCAGACCATTCTTGACACCACGGGCCAGATCCACAGCAGGGGTAAATCGGGATAGCTTTATTGAACCTGGTGGAGCTGTGCTGATCTAGTCCAGCAGAGGATCTGGCCCCATTCCTTTCTGAATGGACCATATGTTTGATCGGGTAAAAAAAGGTTTCTGTCTTCTCACCCCTTCCAGATCTTGTCTCCCCCTTTCCAAAAATGATTGCCATTTCATCTCATCTTTTCCCACCCACAGAGAGAAGCGCAGGCAGCTTTGACTTATGTCATCCAGTTGCCCCGAAGCAGCCATTTCTGACCCAGCGGTCAGGTGAAATGAACTGAATTAAAAGCTTCAAAGTGGCTTTTAAAGACCCTATTTATTGTTTGGAGAAAAATTATAGAATGTTTTTCATCGGCGATTGCCTTCCTTTAAACTGTCATCTTTCATCTTTTATACTTCCTTTCCAGTCTCTCGCTGCCTGCATCATCTTGCCAATCATTAGATAATATCACTCGGGCTCCTCTTCCACTCTCCCTAATTGCTGGTCTGTGTCTCTCTCAATTAGGTTCTGGTTCTTTGTCTTACTCTCATTCCATCCAGTTTCTGTGTAACCAGTGACCTCCTTTCACCCCAATTCCATCTAAACCCTAATAAAAAATAATCAGAAGGTTACACAGCCCATTTGCTTGTCTTCAAAGTCATAATTTATGTTTAATTCATGGGGAACGGCTCGGCTCTGGCTCTTCATTAATAACCGCTCACCCCACTGGCTCAGTTTGTAATTGTTCCACCATTGCTTATATGTGTGGAGCCCTAAATGCTAAGCCTGCGTTCGGGAGCCAGCGCCCCTTTGCTGCAGCCATTTTAGGCACACCAGGTCCAGATTTTTGTAGCATGAACACACACTGCATTCTGGGTGCAGTTGTTGGTGTTTTGAAATATTTGCTCGGAAGTCATTGGGCTATTTGCAGGGGTAACTGGCTGAAATTCTCTGGCCTGTGCAATGCAGGAGGTCAGACTAAGTGACCGAATGGTCTCTTCTGGCCTTAAAATCTATTAAGTCTATCTGCGCATTACAGAGGATCTCCTACCTCCTTCCATAGATGGTGGGGATCCACATATATTTCTGCTGAGACTATGCTACAGAGACATCTTTAGTGAAAGGGCTGGAACCAGCAGTATAGTGGTTAGAAGACAGGACTGGGAGACACTTTGACTGCTTGGTTCCAATGTGTGCAGAGCTACTGACTCCTTGGTAGCATTGACCACACCCCTTCCCCTCTCTGCCTCATTTCACCCATCTTGGAAATGGAAACGATAATACTTGTCTAACTCACAGGGATGCTGCAGTGCTTAATTAACTCTCAGGAAGAACTGTGAAATCGATGCTGCAGAAGTGAACATTGTAATTATTTTATAGCAAATTTGAGTTGATCACACAATTACAGTGGATTTTACATCCCATGCTTCTGGAATTTTGATCGACGGACACAGAACACTCCCCACTCTTTGCTAATAGGGGAGAATGTGTCCACATGCCCCTAGGTTTTTCTTCAAAGCTGAAATGGTTCTCTGACCCTTCCATTAAATACCAGTGGCTAGGCCACCCAAGTTGTAGGAGGCATTTGCTTCAGAGACATGCCCAAGGCTTTGTGAATGCTATCCTACAAATTAAGATGGAGTCACTCATCTGTCGTTCATTTATTTAATTTATTTATTTAATATTCACTGTTTATAATCATGTTTCCACCTTTGGAACCTGAACGTAAAATAGGTTCCCCTATTGATAAATGTCTCAGTGTTGTGTGGACACATTCACATTGCTTGAGTAGGTGATGGGTTGGACCCCCTTTCTGGGATGCCACCTGATGTACTGGGATTTCACTGAGCCCACCTACTCCACCAGCCTGGATTCCCTCTCCCTGTTTTGCTGAATTAGGCTCTCTGGCCTCTTGCAGCACACACACACACACAGGTAGGGCCACACCCAGCTGCAGACACAGACTGAAGTCAGCTCTGTGTGAGAGGATTCACCCAGCACTTATGTGCATACCCCCTTTGGGGAATAAACACAAAACAATACTGTCTTGCACTGTATGGAAAGATCTACACAGTGCAAGCTCATAAAAATTTGCCCTCTCCCTCAATGTGAAGAGAGATATGCACAACTTCTTGCCAGTCATAAATTGCACAAACTGGGTTTAATAATAAACAAAACAAATGTATTAACTATAAAAGGCAGATTTTAAGTGATTATAAGGGATAGCAAAGAGAACAAAGCAGATTACGAGCAAATAAAACAAAACACGCATACTAAGTTTAAGATCTTAAAGAGACTGGTTTCAAGAAGTAATTTATCACGCTTAATGTTATTTTAGGCAAGTTGCAGAGTTTCTGTAGCTTAGAGTTCCAGTTATTTCTTCTTACAGACTGGACCCCTGTCTCAGTCTGGACTCACTCCTGCCTTTCCCCTCAGGTTAGTTCCTTTGTCCCTTCGGGTACTTTCAGCAGTCTTTCTTCTTGGGTAGGCAATGGAGGAGAGTCCTGTTTGCCTTACTGCCCAGCCTTTAAGATTTACATAAGGCGGGAATCGTTTGTTTCCCAGTCTTGACCTCCCCCTCTTTTTAGTGGAAAATTTCTAGAAGTCCAAGATGGTGCTTAGTACCAGGTGACAGGACCACCTGACCTGGTGGTGTCACAGCTATGTCCCAGGATGCCTCTCAGGAAGGAGAGAGATTAGTATCTTTAAAGTCTTACTGTTTCTTCCTAATGGCCCATCAAGGGTGTGATGGCCGGTTGTCTGGTGGGTGTCTCCCAAATATACACCCAGTTGTAATTGTTACATAGTCAATATTCCTAACTTTAGATACAGAAAAGATACATGCATACAAATTGGATAATCACATTTAGTAAATTATATCCTTTCCAATGGTACCTTACAAGACCCATCTTGCATAAATCTATATCTTAGTTAGGCCATATTCATATCATAACAATATTTCTATGAAGAATATGGAGTGTCACGCCACAGGGTACATTACAAAGGGGCTAGATTGCTAGGATTTTAATGAATTAGTTAATGTATTTATAGAAGAAAAATAAACTTTAAAGTATTTTGTAAATAAACCATATATTGTATCGGGCTGAATTCTGACAATATCTAACTTCAAAGGGGATTGTGTTGTGGCCTGTACAAGAAACAAAGTGAGCCAAATTGTTATCTCACCAACCTTGATGTTAGCAATTGAAGGAAAGTACTAATATTTGCAGAATGAATGAAGATGCTTGCTGTCCCTGTGAGGTCAGGGCCTCTGCGCGGTGTTCTTAGTGCTCACTTTCCGCTTGACATCTTCAGGCTCTGTAAATCCTTGTATTATCAATGAGGGGTTTGTAAGACTCAGTCAACAATATGATGCATTGCAAATGCCCCAGTGCTCTAGCTTCCATTACGAGTTAGATGGGCAACTCTGGAGATCAAAGGCCTTTATATATCCAGAGAACAGGTCCAACCAAATACAGACAGCAGCCCCGCATGTCTGCCCGGTATATTGTCAGGTTATTTCAAACATGATATAAAGGGGCTTGATTTAGGACTGAGGAGGCACTTGCATTTCCATGCCTGGGTAGCCATTGGCTTTTCTTAAACTCATAGACTTAAAGGTCAGAAGGAGCTATCATGATCCGACCTCCTGCACATTGCAGGCCACAAACCCTCACCCACCCACTCCTGTCATAAACCCCTAACCTCTGGCTGAGTTACTGAGGTCCTCAAACCATGGTTTAAAGACTTCAATTGCAGAGAATTTGCTATTTACACTAGTTTAAACCTGCAAGCGACCCATGCCCCATGCTGCAGAGAAAGGTGAACCCCTCTGCCCCCCCAGCATCTCTGCTAATCTGACCCAGAGGAAAATTCCTTCCCGACCCCAAATATGGCAGTCAGTTAGATCCTGAGCATGTGGGCAAGACCCACCAGCCAGACACCTGGGAAAGAATACTCTGTTGTAACTCAGAGTCCTCCCTATCTAGTGTCCCATCCCCAGCCACCAGCAGCAATGGACCCAGACTGTTACCACTAAGACCTTTTGTCTAGGGAACTCATTGGCTGTGATGTTAGAACTTTTTCTCACTTACCAAGCTGGGGTGGGTTTTGAAACGATGGAGGGCAAAAACTTGGTGTTTCATAACCTCCAAGCCATCCCAACCCACCATTACTAAATATTGCTACGCAACAAACATGAAACTCCATCGTCAATTAAAACAAGGAAGGAGAGGAAATGCAATCTTTGGACAGCTAGATTATTGTACAACATGAAAGAGTGCTGTAATAATTTCCAGCAAGGTCGTCTGGTCAATTTATACTGCATTTGTAAGTTGTTGTGTATTTAAAAAATTAATGAAAGATTTAATTATAGCAGTGTTGCCACTGACCTTTTCCAAAATGACTTCATCGTAAATCTGCAGGCGTTTCAGAACTGTTTTCTGGGTTTCTAATAATTTGCTTGCAAATTAATGACATTCAGCCCCGCAATAAAAGCATAACCTAATTTTTGTAACTGAAGGGATTGGGATGGGATTTGTGGTTCCTTAGCAATGGCTTAATTGAGAGCTGAGAATGAAGGTGGTTGAGTCGACGCTCTTGTGTTCGCTGGGAATTCACACGAATTTTAACTGTTTACTTTGAGGAATGAAAATTAAATCTGTCATGTCTATGGACAGTAAATTATCGTTTTATGGCCCAGAATGGAAAATACTTGTTAAAGTGTACTTAGTCAGAAAAGTGTCTCTGTCTCAATGCCATCTGCGCTCCCATATTTATTGCTTCTCAATGACATCCAGATAAGACTTGCTCAGATGGGAAATCTAAAGATGGCTTTTCGTATTGACTTTCCAAAGTAGGCTCTTGAAAACCAAGCGCTCATCTTTCATCTTCTTCCAACACAGCTAGCAATTAAGGTGCTGCAGTTACATCCTGATTGACAATGTTACTGAGGATGTGTGAGACAGAATTAAGAGTTCACCTTGTTCTGCTTTATCTGTATTGCCTCTAGACAGTTAGCAATATTTGGGGGGGGGGAATTCCCTAAATTAGTGAGTCAAGTAACCAGATACGAGACAGACTCAGGGCTTGTCTACGCTTACTGGGCAATCGACAAGCGGCAATCGATGCATCGGTGGTCAATTTAGCGGGTCTAGTGAAGACCCACTAAACTGACCGCCGATCGCTCTCCCGTCGACTCCTGTACTCCACCTGATCGAAAAGAGTAAGGGGAGTCGATGGGAGAGCGTCTCCCATTGACATCACATAGTGTGGACCCCACGGTAAGTAGATCTAAGCTACATCGATTTGAGTTATGCTATTCATGTAAGTCAAATTGCGTAGCTGAGATCAAATTTCCCCTGTAGTGTAGACAAGTCCACACTCATGGAGCTGCTATGTTGAATGGAAAGGTACAGGTAACTCAGGTCTGGTCTATTAGGTCGACATAAGGCATCTTACGTCAACCTAATTATATCAGTGTCTACACCACAGCCTTACTCCCACAAATGTAAGTGCCCTGCTACACCAACATAATAACTGCATGCCCTCGAGAGGCGTGGGCTTATGTCCAGGTAGACACTGCATTACTTACATTGGCTGTTGGTTGTCATTCTTGTCAATTTCACGGCTCCCTGCTGGAGCCATGAAATTGACAACAAAGGCTGGTAGGCTTCCAGGCCAGGCGCACAGCTAAGGCTGTCATCCCGGGATAGGGGGAAAGGGGATAGGGGCTCCAGCTAGAGCCCAGCTGTTCCCAGCTTCCCACTCCAAGCTGAGCTGCCACCCAGGCTCCTGGCTCCCTGCTCCCTGCTCTGAACCAGGCTGCTGCTCAGACTCCCAGCTCCTCACTCCCAGCTGGGCTGCTGCCTGGGCTCCTGGCTCCCATCTGGGCTGTGGCCCGGGCTCCCCGCTCCCAGCTGGGATGCCCTGCAGGCTCTTCACTGGGAACCTGGCAGCCACCCAAACTCCGGCAGTGAAGCTCCCCACCAGGAACCCAGGGGGCAGCAGGGAGCCGAGAGCTGGGGGTGGGGGGCAGCTGGGCTCCCAGCAGGGAGCTGCATGTGGAGCTGAGAGCCCGGGCTTTCAGCCCCCCACACTGCTCCTCGTAAGCTGCTAGAAGCGCTCTTGGTGAGGATGTGCACCAGTGACAGAAAGAGGGGTAGCGTGGACATGAACCACTGTAGTAACTGCTGTGGCTGTAATTCGACCTAATATAGGTTGACTTAAGTTTGTAGTGTAGACATGCCCTGAGGCATGTCAGTGTACAGACGCCCACGGTGGAGACAGAAAAATAACCCCCCAGCTACGTCTTTTCATATCCCTTTCCTCAGGCCTAGCTTTATTTCCAAAAATACAAACTCAGAACAATAACAAGTCAACTCCAATGACTGGGGCCTTGCCAGTGTCAGACAACTGGGAGAGGAGAGGACATGCCCCTTCCCTAATGATAACCTCCCATTCACCTCTGATTACCTTCCTTTCATAACCCCACTTAGATCAGCCACATGATAGACAGGTACCTGGTAACCCATTACGTACCACAGCATCGTTAAATGCTGTCCCAGTGCCATGGTTGCTTTCCTGGCCATAACCACACTTTAAAATAAATGCTTAGCCTTTCTGATCCCAAATTGAGCTATTTTATGAACCCACTACAGAACCTCACACGCTAGAGTACCTAGTAGGGGTGGTCACCCCCTGCATCCCCTGCCAGGACAGAGTCTGTTCCCTACAATGTTCTCTTGAGCTTACTTTCACACGTCCAACTTGGATGGGGCTTTCTCCACTTCCCTTGGGAATATATTCTTTTAATAGTCTCCTACCATTCCTTTTCCTTAATTACTCTTAAAGAAGTCCATGCCCTCTACCTTCAAATGAATCACAGAAATGTAGGGCTGGATGGGACTTCGAGAGGTCAGCTAGTCCATCCCCCCATGCTGAGGCAGGACCACGTGTATCTAGAAATGCAGCCTTCACTGGGTTGATGGGTTTGTACATCAGAAAAGGGCTATAGATATCTTGGTGGGACAGATTATTGGTGACTGTATATCCAGAGTGGAGATACAACAGCTTTGCTTGCCTGCTTGCAGCTCTTAGCAGCGAAGGCTGGATCATGATAGCTTATCAGCATTAAGAAACTTTTTATTAAAAAAATCCAAAACACTTCTTATAAGAATCAGGTGACCCAGAACCATGTCAGCAGCACAGAGGGAAACATCCCTTACAGTTCATATTGCTCTAATTGCATTTAGCATAGTATTGTTTCCATCTAAATTACAGCAATTATATACAAAGATCTTCTTTGAAATCATTTAATTAAAGAGTAGCTAACACTTCGTGCTTTTGGAATGCTAATATATTCCCTTCCACTTAGGAAACCTTGTTTTTCCCATTAATTGTCATTACCATGCAAGCATTTCAATGTTTTTCTTTTTGTTCAAAAAGCAAGTGGCTCTGGTGAGTTTTGTTGCTGATGAAAGGTCAATGCAGCTTTCTGCTTTCCCTGCTGTATAGTCCGCTAATGTTAGTGCAGAGGGAGACCCCGGTGGCTCATCTTGAGACGACTCTTACGCCCCTGTCCTGGCCAGTCGCTATTTCTTGGTTTCTCTAGCCGTGTTGTCTGTTGGGTTCAAGAAAATGTTTATTTCTCTGTTGATGATGATGTAGCATCCTGTCAACCCGGCTAACTCCTTTAATGCTAGTCTCCTTACAGGTTGTGATGGACAGGCCTGGATTCATCTGGAAACCACCTCTAGCTCAACAGGGTGTAATGTAACTTCCCTTATTTTCTTCCCATATGAATTTATTTGGTGGTGCCTCCCCCTCCCTTGCTCCTTCCAGGGCAGCTTGGAAGGAAAATTCTAAGCACGGGGCAACCCCCACTTATGTGCCAGATAGTTGGCAACTCCCAAGAAATAACACAAACACACAATATAGTCAACAGAGTAATTGTATTAAACGGGAAACAAATAGAATAGAACAAGGTAAAACACGATTTTCAGGGTCACCAGTGCCCATGCTGATAATACCCATGACCTTCTCCAGTCACGTGACCTGATATAGCAAGAGAAAAATGTATGGTCCTGTTGGTTGGCGGTGGCCCTTGAGGACCTGTGACAATGTATCTCCTGTAGCAGCAGTAAGCAACTTGGCTGCCTGGGTTCAATCTGGCCCCAAAGATGCGCATGTTGGATAAGATGGTAAGTCCCTCTACGGGTTAAATAGGCAGCAGGTAATAAAATCACCAAACCCTTATTCCCTGGCTTGGGGACACAGTTCAGGGAACAGGGGGATTCCAGACAGTTTCCCTGATGGTCTAACTAAAATATGGTGCACTCATCACTCCGCAAATGATCCACAGGTTCAGAGATGAATCCAGACTCCTCAGCAACTACATAGCAGCTGGCAATCACAGGTGGCAGGTGTCTTCTTCATACAGGAATCAGGCTGCTTCTGTTCCCAAGATTTCCCTCACCATAAAGGGATGCAGGGATCAGGTGCAGATTATAACTATCCTGAAAATCCTAACTCCTGATCTCCTCCTACAGAGCTCAGATACAATCGCAGCAGGTGGGCAGCCCTGAACTAGCCGCACGAGCAGTACCTGCCTTGTGGTAACTGATTTTATCAAGGGAGCTGAAAGACCAACTCAGCCTGCCTGGGTACGGCGTTTTCCCAGCAAAACTCTCTAAACTGGGAGTTGCCTGGAAGAGGGAAAGGAAGAAGTTTAGGGATATTGCTACCATGTTCCCAGAGGCCAGTTCTCATGGAGACCCTGCATGCAGGCCTGGGACTCACCCACAGCAAGTCCTCCCAGCTGCCAGCTTCTAATTTCCCCCTGGGGGTGCTCAACCCCCGCTCCGCCCCAGGCCCTGCCCCCAGCCTGCCTTTTCCTGCCCCGGCTCCACCTCTGCTCCCGCTCCATCTCTTTCTCCAAGGCCCCACCTCCACCCCTCTTCTTCCCATCCCCTTCCTCAAGCCCATCCAGTCAGCGCTTATGGCCCTACTCTTTCAGTGACTGGCTCCCAAGCCTTTCAAAATGGCTTTTGCCCTCTCACGGTGCTCTCGGGCTTTTGCTTGTCAATCACTTGACTCCAACCCCCTCCTTTCTCTCCGACACCGCTCCTCCTCTGAGCAGGCACACTGGTGGCCATCCAGGCGCCTGGCTGTCACGCCCCTGAGCTCTGGGGGCCCTATCACTCGAAATAATGGCTCCCCTCTCTCCCCCACTTCGTTACCTAGCAGCCTCTGAGCCTGCCCTTGGTCCCCCTTCCTCCTAGGGGCAGCATGCCTCTCCCTGAGTTACTAGCACACAGAGACCCAGGAACCAAGGTAAGCTCCTGGGGGGGCTACAATTCACTTAAATAGACACCCTGGGCCAGACCCTCAGCTGGTGTAAATCAGCATTGCTTTGTTGGAGTCAATGGGACTAGGCCGCTTTATACCACCTGGCTCACTAAACAGAGTAACATTCACATCATCTAACCCCCCCCTTTGCCCTCGTTTAAATCACCTGATTCAAATCCAGCGGGACCCAGGTTTAGAGGAGAAGCGACACCGTGACTCAGTGGAATATCTTAGCCACTAGCTAGGCACATACAGAGGACGCGGTTACTGAATGCAGAGCTGGTGGGTATGAAGCTGTTGCTGCCGGAGCTACTGAGTGTGCGTCCGATGTTGCCATTCATGGGCGTGAAGCTGGTTTTACAGCATCCACTGAGGGAAATAAAACTAGCCCGCTGGGCGTCAAAATGCAGTCAGCTTAAAAAGGTGAGAGTTCCCCAGAGCCTAGGGGCTCCCCCACCTGCCTCAGGCTCTGGCTGTGCCTGACTCTAGCCCACATCACCAAAGCGGAGGTGAATGAGGGGAGATCATTGCCCCACATTCATCGAGACGCCACGCCAGTCTGCAGAACTGAGCAGGTGGGAGTAGGAAGGCACCACCCAAAGGGCAGGTACAGCACACACACTTGCCCTGCGTGTCAAGGTACTGGGGGAAGGATTGTATATATCCAATGGTGCAGTCCCTTCCGAAGCTGCCCCCGGGGCAGTGCAGCTCCTCCCTCCCTGTTATAGGGGTCTCTGTCCCTGTCTGGCCCTTCATCCATTCCACTAATCCTGTGTCTTGCACCGCTCCCTACATTTGCATTTCCACAGCACCGTAAGCTTGCATAGTACTTTGCAGGCAGAGGACAGGCAAAGCCTTGAGCCTTTAGCAGTTTATAATCTAGGGTAAGATGAGGCAGAGCAAGGGATGTTGGCAAACGCTGGAGAGGTTGGGATGAGGGTTACAGCTATAAGGTTACAGTGCTGTGTAGGTTAGAGATGTTTGTGTCTTGAGGGTTGCACTCTCTTGATCTTTGTTTTTCTTCCCCTCTCACTGTGAGGCTTGCAAACCATCTTGCAACTCCCCCACTTTTTTGTATCTAAAAGAATTTTAAACCCCCCCTAAGCTCATGAATAGCCTGGTTGAATTTTAGGTTGGCGAAAAGTGTGGTGTGTTGGAAAAATACCTATCAACCTTCTAGCTAAGGTGATACAGTGACACCTGCTTCTAGTTGAACGTTGGAAATGATGTAGATTTAACAAATCATATATATATATTGTGACAAAGTTCCTCCTCTACCTTGGTGGGTCTTGCGCTTATTGGTGGATTTTGCTCACCTCAGAGATTCAGAGTAGTCCTCAGTTTGGCCACTTTCGTGGCTCAAATCTGCCGTTCACTCAGATAACCTCATCACTGGCCAGCATGGGGAAAAAAGAGTAACAACAATCCCCGCAGTTTCTGCGGATGTGGGTCGGGGACCAGCTCAGAGACCTTCCCCTCTGGTGGAAGCTCCTGTGTTGGGTCAGGAGTTGGGAGGTTTGTGGGGAACCCAGGCCCACCCTCTACCCTGGGTTCCAGCCCAGGGCCCTGTGGACTGCAACTGTCTAGAGTGCCTTCTGGAACAGCTGTGTGACAGCTACAACTCCCTGGGCTACTTCCCCTTGGTCTCCTCCCAACACCTTCTTTGTCCTCACCACGGGACCTTCCTCCTGATGTCTGTTAACACTTGTACTCCTCAGTCCTCCAGCAGCACGTCCTCTCACTCCCAGCTCCTTACCCGCACACCTCACTAACTGGAGTGACAGCCTTTTTAAACCAGGTGTCCTGATTAGCCTTAATTAATTCTAGCAGCTTCCCAATTGGCTACAGGTGTCCTAATTACCCTGCCTGCCTTAATTAGTTCTAGAAAGTTCCTGAGTGTTCTGGAATAGTCCCTGTTATTTTACCCTGGGAAAAGGGACCTGCTTAACCTGGAACTAATGTATCTACCTTCGACCACTCTCTTGTAGCCATCTGGCCTGACTGTTAAAGAATTATTTTGCTTATTTTTAAGATCTTTTTTCTTCTTCATCTGAGACTCTCAGCTTTGGGGAGAACAAGCTGCTCATATTGGCTTGTTCTGATGATGCATTGATTTGTTCCATCACGTTTATTTCATTTTATTTTGCCTCCCCTCTGTGAGACTGTAGGTTTGTTTATGGCTTTTAAAGTGGTCAACCGATGTCTACGCCCCTGTCTCCTTGCACCATGCACCCCTTTGGAAATATGGCTCCAGCTGATTGAAAAGCCGCTTCTTACGGAGAAAAGAACCATTGGCGTGAGGAATAAGAAGTAGTTGCTTGATTGAAAAGCAGGTTCCCTGCAGCTAGCTGAATGATTCCAGATGAACGGAGCCTTTTGTGTAGATACCTGATGTTATTTATTAATTAAAGGCAGTTTTGTTGTGAGTTATTTCTTTGTAAAAGATGTGAGCATCTGCCAAGTAAACTCTCTTAGTGTTTATGACATGGGAGGACAGCACGGAATGTGTAACATCGAGACGGTCGGCTTCACATAGGTCCTGGTCTTGCAAACACTTAGGCATGTGCAAGATTTTATGGGCATGAGGAAGGATGGCCGTGTGGGGAAGTTACTGCACTGGGCTTCAAGAAACCTGTCTTCCAATTCAAGCCACCCACAGACATCTGGTATTGCCTTGGGCAAAGCACTTAGTCTGGGGTTTAATGTTCATTGGTCTTCCTGACAATCCCAGCCCTCACATCCCTGTGCCTCAGTCCCCGATCCTGTGTTGTATCCCATTGTTTGTGCTGTCTATCTAGAATGCAAGCTCTTCTGCTCCTTCCATGTGCCTGGGCCTGTACAGCATCTGGCACAAACAGGCCCCAATGTTGGTTGGGGCCTCTAGCAACAATCCACTAGCTTGGGGGCATATCATGGAACAGACATCTCCTTACTTGGTCAGATGGGCCATACACGTGGGTCACTGAATTATTGGTAATGATCGTCCTGCTCAAAAGAATTGCCAAAAAAGGAAGTTCCTGTCCTGTGGTGGAAAACAATTATCACATGACATGACCTCACTCCAGCAAAGTTGAACTAATTAGGAGATGGTAGTTTGCAGTCTTTGCAGGCCCTCATCTTGCATCATGTTTACCAAGCCCGACTGCCAGAAGCTGGGACTGAACGACAGGGGATGGATCACTTGATGATTTCCCTGTTCTGTTCATTCCCTTTGAAGAATCTGGCAATAGCCACTGGTGGAAGACAGCATACTGGGCTGGATGGACCATTAGTCTGATCCAGTATGGCCGTTCTTATGTTCTAAGCACCTTCATCATGTTGGTCTCTGTTTTCATTTGATTCTTCTCTGCGTAGTGATTTTTTTAACATTTGGGTTTTCTCTCCTTTTTGTACAATCAGAATATTTAACACCAGTGAGAACATGTCAACTCAGAAAGGACCCGATCCTATAAATACATGTATAACTGTATTCAGCTGAATAATTCCATTGGCTTAATAGGGCTACTCCTTACTATAATTATATGTATGACAGGAGTGTCTAAAAGCCACAGCTCACATCAGGACCCCATTATGCCAGGTGCTATACAGATATACAGGAGGAGTGTGTCCGTTACACTCTAATAAGACAGGATACACAAAGGGACCGAGAACAGGATGCCATGTACAAACAGATGATTGGAAACTGAGGCACAGGAAGGTTAAGGCTCAGGGTTCCAAAAAGAACTAGATAAATTCATGGAGGACAGATTCATCAATAGCTATTAGCCAGGTTGGGCAGGGATGGTGTCCTTAGCCTCTGTTTGCCAGGAGCTGTGAATGGGCGACAGGGAATGGATCACTTTATGGTTACCTGTTCTGTTCATTCCCTCTGGGGCATCTGGCATTGGCCACTGTCGGAAGGATACTGGGCTAGATGGACCTTTGGTCTGATCCAGTATGGCTGGTCTTATGTTCTTTTCTTGTAATGAGTTCTAGGATTCTGTGTCGGTTTCCACCCTTGGGTTCACTTTTGTATGGAGGCTCTGTATTTCCATGGCTGACGGTGTGTATGCCTTTCTCTCTTTTCCAATGCTCAGAATTTTTGGCCACTTCAGTCTCCGCTCTGAATGGCAGTTGGTCAAAGTGGACTACAAATCCATCTTCAGCAGGAGGTGTAACAAAGAGGACTACCAGACCTGGCACCTGCACAATCAGGTACTATTGACTCCCTACGCAGTCTTTTATGGGGCACAACACTGCCTTTCAAGCGCAGAGTGTTTGTGGGTAGGAGCCTATCATGCTCTGTTGTTTAGAAAGGGAAGGATCTAGCATTCATCAAATCAGTGAGGCGATTCTGACCTATAGCTATTGCATATTTCAAATCGTTCCTCCTGCTGCTTTTCCAGAATGGCATTAAATCTAGGTTAGACGCAACTTGTGCTTTGGAATGCAAGGAGATCATAGTGAAACACACTGAGCTAGAGTCTCATTTGCCCTAAGGTCCCTTTCCACCACTCTCACAGTGTAATAGGGGCCTGTAATGTAATGTACTCCCATGTTACGGCCCCTTGACACTGCCAGAGAAGTATAAAGGGGCCTTAGTGTAAACAGGAATCTGGCCCAGTTAGATAAACTAACCTAAAATCATTGGATCAGTCACTAGGGAGACTCCAACAGAGGAATTCTGTCATCTGATAGTTCTGAACCCAGAAAAAAGGGTAAAGAACTTCAGCTCCATGCCAGTGTACTTTTAAACATGTAACAATGTTTAAAAGTTCCCTTCCACTAGCATGTGCTGTTCCTCATTGCTGATTTAAAGTAAGGTCCTGGAGTTAAATCTAAGAGATCTGGAGTCTATTTTTGGCTCTACCACTGACTCAGGCAAGTCATTTCCTGTCTCCATGCCTCAGTTTCCCAATCTGTAAAATGGATATAAAAGTATCTACTTATCTCACAGAAGTTTGGAAAACTCTCGGGAGCCCTTTACTGGAAGAGGACAGAGAAGACCAAATTATTATTTTATTATATGTATATAAACTTTCTCTTCCGTAATTACCTGGCTTATTATCACATTAGGTTCGTTTGGGGCCTTGGGAAGCCACTGGGAGTTAATGCAGTCCTGTCCTTCGGGGAGTTGTTTGTAGGGTTGGGGTCCTTGGCAAAATGACTACACTGTGATGTCACAGTCCTTTCCATGGTGATGAAGTGACATTACAAACATTGATACTGTGATGTCACTGAACGAAATCAGCAAGAGAAGATGCATTAGAAATGAGCATCATGGAACCTGGAATATACCAGGTGGATAGAGCCACAACACAGAACAAATAAAATGAAGTAAGGGGAAAGCATCTGCTAATCTGTCTGGGCAAACTACTTGGACGCCTTTTAGTCCCTCTGAGGTTCACCTCAGGTTTCACTATCTTCATCCTACCTTTCTTAGACTGCATCTCTGGGCTGCCCCCCTCCTCTTGCCTTCTTACCCGCCGCCTTAACATGACAGGGTCAACTGTGTTTGGTACCTGGAAACCCTTTTCCTCTGGGTTCCTGTGACAGCTTCTGATCAAAGTGTCTCAAACCCAGCTTCTTCAAAACAAAGCATTATGTATTCACCCAAAGGAACGTAGCACGCAGTGCAAAGGGAGACGACAGAGATTGCGTGGGTCTGACCTACACCGCAATCTTCCCTTGCAAATTCTTGTAAGTTCCATTCAGCCTGGTTACCTCCTCTGTAACTTGGGAGAGATGGCTGGCTTGCTGCAGTTTCTGTATCTTTCTGCCTGAGCTTCATCTCCAGCAACAGCTTCCTTTAATTTAGCTCTGTGCAGTCAGGCAGGATAATAGCAAACAGATAAAACATGATCTTTATAAAAAGTAATGCGTATCATAACTCCCTCATTCTTCATACCATGGGATCATCTTGGCAATCTATAATCATGAGACAGATAAGGAATGTAATTGTGCATTTTGGTTTGGGTTGATTCGGTTTTTGGGGTGGGGGGGGGGCCCAAACAAGTTGTTTCAACTGAAGAGAAAAGATGATTTATGGTAATTCACTTAAATAATCTGTATCTGGTCGAACTTTCCTTCAAACTTCCTCTCGTAGTGCTTTAGAAAACCTCAGCCTTAAGCCCCTACATAGCGCTAGAAGAAAATGACCGAGTGCTACAAGGTAGTAAGGGGTAGTGGGAAAAGGAGGAGGAGTCAGGACTCCTGGGTTCTACTCTGAGCTTTGTAGCTGACTCTGCTTGACCTTAGACAATGCACTCGATGATGCATGACTTTTGCCATACGCAAAACAGAAATAATTGGTTCTGTTTCAATAACGGGCGAGGCACAAGGGGGCGGACGGTGGGAGAGTTTGATGAAGTTAGTGTAGGGGAGGTTCACGAAGGTGTAAATAGGAGTTAGGAGTCTGGGAGACTTGATTTGAAGTTTGTACAGAGGAACTTTTTAAAGGTGTAAATGGGAATTAAGCACGAACCCCTCCTAATTTTCAAAGAGTGCTTAACTGCCCTTTGGAAATCATCCCCCAAGATGCTTTGATATCCTGCTGTATAGTAACAGTGGTTGGGCAAAGACTAGAAATCCTCCATGTTCTTCTTCTCTTTCTAATCCATGATGGTTTCGGTGCCAAAGGTTGAGCCTTGTGTCATGGGGGAGAGGAAGATCTATAAGAAACGCAAGCCTGGAGCCCAGTGTGCCCTGGGTCGAGACTACTCCAGAACCGTTGTATCGGAGCCTTGCATCTGTTCTGAATGGGACTTCGAGTGGTAAGTATTCTGACCCGTTATAACTAGTGCTCCTGCTGCTGGTGGTTCTGTGCCTGTTCCGAACCAGCTGGCTCGATGTATATGGAATTCCAAGAGCGGGCTGTAAGGTGCTAAGGGACATTTTTTTGCAGATCATTCTAACAAAGGACTGCATGAGTTGTACCTTGAAGGGAGAGTTTCCCCTCCAAAGGGTGCCCCTACAGGGAAGGAATTTCAGCCTCACTTGACTTCTGTAGCCACTTGAAACCGCATCGTGCAGAACAGGGCAATGTTTTTCATTTTAGCCTGGGAAATTGTTATTGCTTTTCAGCGAGACTTTATTAAGAAATGTCAATAGCAAAAGCCAGATCGGCTTCTTTCACGCCCCCGTGCAGCGTGGGCCTGTCAGAAGTCACAGGCTGCTTTGCATAAATACTGATGTTTCGAGTTAATGGCATTGTAAAATTCCAAACTGCTTTGAGGTTTTTAAAAAAACCCTGATGTTGCTCTTAAATTTTGGGAAAGTATCCGTGTCTGGAATTTCTGCAGGAGGATGCTAAGGTGTGACTAACAGATGATTCTCAAAAGGGTGGGGGTACACACAAGGTTTGGGGGGGCAGGCACAAATACCCAGCAGTTCAGATGAATGCCCTATGTGACAGGGTCAGGCCAGATGGCTATAGGAGAGTAATAGAAGGCAGATATATTAGCCCCAAGCTAAGTAGGTCCCTTTTCCCTGGTTAAGGTAACCAGGAAGGTTCCAGAACAATCAGGAACCTTCTGGAGACAATTAAGACAGGCTGATTAGAACACCTGCAGCCAATCAAGAAGCTGCTAGAATCAATTAAGGCAGGCTAATCAGGGCACCTGGGTTTTAAAAAGGAGCTCACTTCAGTTTGTGGTGTGCATGTAAAGAGCTGGGAGCAAGAGGCACTAGGAGCAGAGAGTGAGAACGCAATCTGTTGGAGGACTGAGGTGTACAAGCAGTATCAGACACCAGGAGGAAGGTCCTATGGCGAGGATAAAGAAGGTGTTAGAAGGAGGCCATGGGAAAGTAGCCCAGGGAGTTGTAGCTGTCGCACAGCTGTTCCAGGAGGCACTCTAGACAGCTGCATTCCACAGGGCCCTGGGCTGGAACCCGGAGTAGAGGGTGGGCCCGGGTTCCACCCAAATCCTCCCAACTCCTGGTCAGACACAGGAGGAGTTGACCTGGATTGTGGATTCAGAAAAACGGCCAAGCTGAGGGCTGCCGTGAGCTCCAAGGCGAGCAAATCCGCCAATAAGTGCAGGACCCACCAAGGTAGAGCAGGAACTTTGTCACACCTAACTGCCTGCACCTCGTGGACAGCTAAACTGGGCTGGGAATGCAACAAGAAGAGGTTGTCTTGGGAAGGTGGTTTCATTTCCTGCTTCCAGTTAAGTAGGCAGGACCAAATCCTCAGCTGGTGAAAGTCAACCTAAATTCACTGATGACTGCTTAGGCTGGATTCCATTCATGCCTCCTGCATGGCATCTGTGCAGCTATGCCAATACACGTTAGCTGAGGATCTGATCCATAGTTTTTTTTCAAGACTTCCTGGTACAGCCTTGGCTGGGACCTGGACATGCACCAGGTGCGACCAAAATGAGAAATAATGTGAAGAAAGGTAGCTGCCTTTTTCTGAATATCAGTGGTGGTTGGTCTGAACAAAGGTTCGGGGACGTCAGGTAGATTTTTTTTCATTTTTGCTGAACCAATTGTTCACTTATTCCTAATGCAGCAATGAAATCTAAGACTCTTCTGGATTGTCCCGAGAGATGTGGCACGTTGGGTTCTGTTCTCACCCTTAACGAGAAAAGCTAACATTTTACAATAAGCACCGAACGTCCCTGCATCATTTACCCATACCACATAATTTGCTTCCGCCACTGTGCTCAGCCTATCACTGATCTGCACAGATGCTTTTGTGTTTGTCTGGTTGGTTACTGCTTTGAAGCGTTCCTGCTTTCTCATTCCAGAGTTCAGCCTGGTGTATTTTTAAGGCTGAAGTGCAAAGCTACTCTAGCTTATTTGGCCTTAAAATGCAGTTGTACCTGGGAAAGTGACTGTAAAAATGGCACCTTCTTATTGGACCCACTTCCTGTATCTATTCAGTGTCATTTCCACCTACCTTACACACTAAAATAAGGTTTTACTGCCTTATTCTCCTGTTAGTCCTGCAGAGCCACCATAACTATAGTGGAGATGCTGGATTCTAGTCCAGCTTGTACAGCCTCAACAGAATCCATAAGTGGGTTCTGAGTGCTGAATCTTCATTGATGGTGACGCACGGGCTGACAGTTACGGGGCGGGGGGAGGGAGAATGCAGCAAAGAGTTTCAACAGTGGCTAGTGATTTGGGGCACCTCCATTTTGGATGCCCAACCGGCGATATTTTAAGGGGCCTGATTTTCATAGGATGGCGCTGAACACATTCTGAAAAACATGGTCCTTCCAGACATCTCAAGTTGGGCACCCAAAGTCACCAGTCCGTTTTGGAAATCTTGGCCAATCCTTATTTAACATGTAACCTGAAGAGCTCTCATTGGGAGTCATTGAAGGGCAAGACACGTGGAACTCCACCGTGTCCTTATGGCTTAGTCACTTTTCAGGGCAAGACCCCAATTATAGATGAAACCACATCGGTTTGCGAAGCGTGTGGATAGATACAGTGAGGGCATAGCTGTGGCTGCAGACACACACAGACATAATCATTTTAAAAATCAAACTCTTGCCTTGTGCAGAAACAATGGAACTGAGAAATGTTATTAAAATATGTGCTGGTATTCCCCCCCCCCCCCCGGTTCTTTATTTACTCTGTCAAGAAAGGAAAGACAGAGAAGCAGCTGGACGTGATTATTTCCCTAACTGATGCAAACCCTGGGGCTTGCAAGCGGGAAGGTGGGCAGCATGTGAGATTTTAATATACAATTACCAGAAGTTAATGAATGAGCCCACAGTCTTCGGGGCATACAGCAATGTTGTCTTTAATTTTATTAAATATTTATGCAGCTCTTTTCGTCTTTTGGGCAAAGTACGGCTCCTCCTGAACATCTTTAATTACGCAGTCACCGCCAGGCATTCTTTACTGTGCCAGGCTGACCCTCTGAGAATGATTAAATGGAACGTTGCGACAAAGAGCATTAGGGAATTTCTGAACCTTTTTATGCAGCTCGGAAATCTCTGTCCTCCGAAGAATACTGGCAACTGTGAGGCTGCACAGTGAATTCATCTTACTAAAACCCTTCTCTGAAGCTTTCCGTTCTGACTCTAGCATGCTCCTGGATAAAACCAAGAGCATAACAGGGCATGTGGAGCTTTCGTGACGTCCGTGGTTCCCATAGCGCTGGAGTTGGTCGGCTTGTTGTGAGATGAACTTTGTGATCTTTTTTTTTTATTCCTCATCTTTATCTAAAAATACCCATGTTAGCTGCAGCTAGCCACAGAGGGAGGCCCAGAGGATCTGATCCAAAGCCCACCAAAACTAATGAAAAGACTCCCGTTGACTTCATTCTGCTTCTGATCAGCCCTGTGACGTCATCATTTGGGAGGACAGCTGGGTGTGTTTCCATCCCCTTTACTGTCATGCATAGGGAGGGATCGGTGAGCTGGATTCCTCTCCCTGTGCATGACAGTAAAGGTATGTCTACACTGGAGCTGGGAGTGAGCCTCCCAGCCTCGGTAGACAGACTCACTGTAGCAGGGCTCAAGCTAGCATGGTAAAAATAGCAGGGTGGATGTGGCAGCTCTCAAGCCAGTCACCACAGTTCAAGCTTGCCCGACCCTGGGAGTCTGAGCTCTGGGGGTACGCTCCCAGCTGCAGGGAACCTTCTGCTGTGTAACCCTTAGATTACTAGGGCAGCTCTACTGTTTGTTGTAAGTGCTGTTTTGGACAGGCATCAATCATGTCCTTGTTTGCTGAGTTAACCTGTCACTGTTCAGGCATGCTGTTAATCTTTATCCCTCTGCTAATCATTCAAGATCAGCTCCTGGCACTTTGTGTCTTGTGAGACGCTTCCCTGTCGTGAATGTGGCGAGATCCTGGAATGTGGTTTGGTTCATGGAACCAAAGGAAATGCAAAAAATTAAATGGCTATAGGTTTACTTATTTTAAAGAAAGCTAGAAGTGAATCAGATTTTCTTCCTCTCTTGCCACCACATGGAACAACAATCTTCCAAAGTTCTGCAATGCTTGCCATTCAGCAAAGCTTTCTGGGGCTACATTCTTCCACATTCTGTAGCAAAGCCCATCGACTGGGTGTCCCGTGCTTCCAGGTTCAGTGCTGCTTAGCATAGTATTAGCCTCCCTAATTTGGGCACTCACTGGGGCCCAGATCAGCAAATCACTTAATCATGTGTTTAAATCCATTCCAATATGCTTAATGCCCAAAACAAAGTCAATGGGGCTTAAGCGTGTGTGCTGCTGAATCTGGATGGACTTAAGCATGCATTTAAAGTTAAGGATATATTTAAGAGCTTTGCTGAATCAGTTACTCTGGTTTTACTTTGCTGTGAGTCAAGACTCCTTCTGACACCCCTAGGAGTTTTGATCAAGAAAGGACACAGTGAAATCGGAACAAGGACTCCAAGTTTGGATACCTATTGATGGACTATAAGGCAGGATGAGTAGAAAGAACAGCCTGTTCCCCAATAAATACCATGGCTTGTCAAAACCCCTGCATTTTCTCTTCCACAAAAGTTATCATAATTAAAAGTAAAGCTTGTTTTTGTTGGGGAAAAAGAAGTTAGCTCAAATTTCCTAGCCTAGTAAATAAGTGATTCCCGGAGATTGTGGTTACCCATGGCACATAGAATCTTAGAACTTGTAGGGCTGGCCGGGACCTCAAGAGGTCATCTAGTCTATCCCAATGCACGAGGGCACGATTAAGCGTACCTGGACCATCCCTGACAAGTGCTCGTCTGATCTGTTCTTAACCACCAATGTCGGGGATTCCACAGCCTCCTTAGGTAACCTGTTCCAGTGCTTAACTATTATGATCTGATCATGCTCCTCGTTACCTTTCTGTTTCCATAGTGACTATGGCTATGAAAGGCACCGTAACAACCAGTGCATCCCCGCTTTCTGGTTCAACCCGTCCTCCTTGCCAAAAGACTGCAGTCTCGGCCAGAGCTACCTCAACAGCACTGGGTAAGTCCAGCTGGCTCTCGCTTTTGGTGACCTTTTTGTATTTACAGTAAGTCTGGACCATTAGCGTTATCTCTACCCTGCCTGGCGGTTTTCCAGCCTTATTTGCGAGTTGCTTTTTTGCAGCATCATCTATATGGAACTGTGCCTCACTCCTCAGCCACTGAGAGAAGTCCATTAACATAAGTGACATGTAGATATTACATTGCTATCTAGTGATATATGATCCTGGGAGCCCACACTTCAGGCCACCACTGCTGCAAAATTAAAGTACGAATCAAAATATCCATCTGAGCAGCTGCAGAACATGTAAATGGACACGCTCAGGGTGTTTTC
Organism: Natator depressus; assembly: GCF_965152275.1. NCBI lineage: Eukaryota > Metazoa > Chordata > Testudines > Cheloniidae > Natator > Natator depressus. The sequence goes on along the minus strand of NC_134240.1, from coordinate 117,361,401 downwards.
CGTGATTTTTCATATAATTTGTTTCTTTCTTACTGTTCGTATTTATAACAACTCCTGGGCTGCAGATGCTGGTTTGTTTTGGTAGGGTCGCTCCGGCACGCTGGGCTGCAGATGCTGGTTTGTTTTGGTAGGGTCGCTCCGGAACGCTGGGCTATAGATGCTGGTTTGTTTTGGTAGGGTTCCTCTGGCTCGTTGGGCTGCAGATGCTGGTTTGTTTTGGTAGGGTCGCTCCGGAATGCTGGGCTGCAGATGCTGGTTTGTTTTGGTAGGGTCGCTCCGGCACGCTGGGCTGCAGATGCTGGTTTGTTTTGGTAGGGTCGCTCTGGAACGCTGGGCTGCAGATGCTGGTTTGTTTTGGTAGGGTCGCTCTGGCACGCTGGGCTGCAGATGCTGGTTTGTTTTGGTAGGGTCGCTCCGGAACGCTGGGCTGCAGATGCTGGTTTGTTTTGGTAGGGTCGCTCTGGCACGTTGGGCTGCAGATGCTGGTTTGTTTTGGTAGGGTCGCTCCGGCACGCTGGGCTGCAGATGCTGGTTTGTTTTGGTAGGGTCGCTCCGGAACGCTGGGCTACAGATGCTGGTTTGTTTTGGTAGGGTTCCTCTGGCTCGTTGGGCTGCAGATGCTGGTTTGTTTTGGTAGGGTCGCTCTGGCATGTTGGGCTGCAGATGCTGGTTTGTTTTGGTAGGGTCACTCTGGAATAGTGGGCTGAAGATGCTGGTTTGTTTTGGTAGGGTCGCTCTGGCATGTTGGGCTGCAGATGCTGGTTTGTTTTGGTAGGGTCACTCTGGAATAGTGGGCTGAAGATGCTGGTTTGTCATTTTAACATTCTTTGTGTGCCTCAGAAGATGTTTACTTGGAGGTCGGTTGAAGGGTTGCTTATGAGTGCCATGCCCTGCTCACCAATTTGCTCACAAGTGCTGGCTGTTTACTGAAGGGTTGCCAATGAAAATTGGGCTACTGTAAGGCTGTCTTCACGGTTCTCAGGAAACCACTCCATGGTGAAAGATTGTCATTAAAGTGGGCTGGCTGCAGCTGGGGGAGCCCCTGACAGCAGGGCTGCACTGGAGTGGGAAGAGCTGCTGAAGTCCTGCTCACCTTCCCCAGTTCTATGAGGCAATGACTAGGAGGGTTAATCTCCCGGAACAAGGCAACAAATTGCCAAGTGTCCTCACAGGCAGCTAATCTCTTTGCTTTGCTTCTGAATGAAGCCAAGAGAAACCTGCTCCTTGAATCATTTAAAACTGAGCTGGACAAAACTCCTGCCAAATCATTCAGGGTGCCTTGGAGCAGAATAGGAGCAGACACAGTGTAACAAAACCATAATGAAATGCTATAATGCAGGAGACAGAACAGGGAGTTGAATAGGCCTTCTCCAGCTTTCAGTGGTACGTAGAGATTCGGCTCAACAATATGAATCTGTTCTCATGGGTGGAGCCGGGGTCCCCGGAGAAGGCTGGATCGTGATTTGTTTGGCTTCTGCGGATTAATAAAGCCTTTGATTTTCTTTGATTTGAGGGGAGCACCAGCAGGAGTGTGTGGGCTGTCAGCCTGGGGCAGCTCTTTGAAATGCGTACATTATGAAAATAAAACCTACTCTCCCGAGCCCCACCCGAATTGTCCATGTTTCCCAGGTATCGGAGGATTGTCTCTAACAATTGCACGGACGGGCTGCGGGAGAAATATGTGGCCAAAGCGGAGCAGTGCCCGGGCAAAGCCCCGCGTGGGCTGCACGTCCTCACCACCGACGGCAAGCTGCTTGCCCAGCAAGGGCACAACACCACCTTCATCATCCTCATGGAAGAGGTAGGTCTCTGGGCTCGTTGGACCGCTGAAGTGTGGGCTGCCCCCTTCCTTTAATTTACCGGCTTCATTAGGAGAATGGCATTCAGGTGGCCACACTTCAAGCCTTTCACAGAAGGTGGGTGGAATGACGAACGTCCTAATGCATGGAGGGCTGCAAAGCTCTGCTAGGATCATGAAAAGGTGTCTGTGGGCTGGAGCAGCCTCGGGGCTGGCTAGCCCAAGCCTGTAGAAAGTCACGCCAGGATAGGGCATAATTGTAGGGGAAGATTTTCGGAGACACAAAAAGCAGTGAGATGCCCAAATCTCATTGATTCTTTCAATGGGAATTGGGCTCCTTACTTCTGTATGCCTCTTTGAAAATCCAGCCGTTTCAGATGGGCTTAGAAATCCAGCTGAGACCATCTACCTCCTCTTCCTTCTTCTGAAACACTAGCCCAGTTTGAGGTTAGTACAGATTGCACCAGGCAACACTTCTGTCTGTCATGGTCATAAGGAAGTCCCAGGCCAGAGTGATGCTGGTACTCCCCTTCTAGACCCCTGCACTATTGATGCAAGCCCTGAATAAGGAAGTATACCTCTGGCTAGCTGCTAGTCCCCCCTGATACTATAGGAAGTGATGATGGCCATGTATTGTATTGCAGTAGTGCTGAGGAGCCTTAGTCATGGACCATGGTGCTAGGTGCTGTGCAAGAGACCAATGGACAATGCTAGCTTAGGTCTTGCTGCACAGTTCTGCAGCTGGTGGCGGATTCTGTGGCCAACCCCACATCTGCTGGATAAGGCCTTTTTCTGGGTCCTTGACAACAGTTGCAATAAAAGGACCTTTTGCCTGATGGCCTCTATTGAGGACCCTAGAGAGATAATTCACCATGATGCAAAAATCCCCATTGTGGTTTCAGCTACCTAGTTCCCTGTCTGACAGTCTCAGCTTAGAGGGCAATGGCCGAATGGAACACAAGAGGCTCAGCAACTCTCCCCCCCAGAGGAGCTCCCTGGAGGTCAGAGTTGAGGACACAGTGGAGAAATCTGTGTCTGGGTGGGTTTCACTGCTCATGATCTGTGGCAAAGTAGAGGGGCCAGCTCACTGCCCTGCTTCTGGGTGGTTACACTGCTCAGGCAGCTACACAGGGGCAGCTGGGACTCCTCTGGTCTGGGGTAAAGTCACTGCAGCTGGCTGTGCGCCATCCAATCTGCCCCCAACACGCCTGGGCTTGGGGTCATGACTGGGAGTAAGAGGGGGCAGGGCCAGAGATCACTGCCCCCTAGCCAGTCCCCATCAGTATAAAGCCCCTAACGGGCTGGCCCTGGGGATCAGGGAAGGTTGATGTGCGATTTAGCACCACTTTCACCTCCCTCATTCAGATGCACCCAGGGAGACCTTGATGTGGCTGAGGATTATGCCTGAGTGATCCAGTCCCCAGGACACTCAGAGCGGCATCTTGAACCACCGTGTAGCTGCCATGAGCCTTTGGCACATGATTTGTCAGGATCTCTTGGAAATCACAGACCTTTGCTCTGATCCCCTTTGCCAACCTCCCATGGATAATCGATTGCTGTGGCTTGCCCCCTAATACCTCTCTGTATTCAGCAAGGAGGCTTTCGTTTGGGGTGCGATGGTCCAGAAAACTTCACCACCATGCAGTGGATTGACATAAAGCCTTAACAGATCGCTGATTCTTGGCACGCTCTCAGGACAATTTTCAAAGGCATGTGTAAGGACATTAGGCACCCAAATCTCACGTAAATGGTATTTGGGGGCCTAAATCCATCAGGCTTCTTTAAAATTCCCAGCTGTATCGATTTTGGACACTGCCATTTGTGGATACCTTTAATAAAACATAATTTCCTTGTTAAAAATCTCCTGGCAGACACTGAATGTGCACGCAAGAAAGAAACATGGGAAATTATCAAATGCCTTCCCTGGGTCGCAATAAACAGGGCAGATTGTGTAGATGGGATCAGAATAGAAGTGTTAAATCATCCATGGTAAAAAGAAAGAGAGAATTTGAGAAATCAGGTTTACTTGGCATTCTGTGTTCTGTTTGTTTATCTTTGTGCATTTCAGTCAGCTCAGACAATAAAACCACATTGGTCAGCTTCATTGTCTGTTTCTGGTCTATTTTGCTTTCCTACTCTAATTCAATGGAGGTGTGTTTAGGTTCCCAAAGGTCAGAGGGATGCTTTAATATTTTTAAAAGTAAAACTTTTGTCATTGATTTCTTTTAACCTAAATACCATGATTATGAATTATGTGCATTATGGTATCTTCTAAAGGCCCCAACCAAGATCAGGACCCATTGAGCTAGGTGCTGGACAAACACACAAAAAGAGACCATCCTGGCCCTAAATCATTCACAGTCTTCACAGAAAAGACAGAGCAGGGGTAGGAGGGGAAACAGTATTAGGGAGGTGAAATGATTTGCCCAAAGTCACAAAGCTGGTGTCACTGTGAGATCTGGGACCAGAAGCCATCTCTCCTGACTCCCAGTTTAGTGCCTTAGCTATGGTACCATGCTGTCTTCTAATACTTTTCTCTAACCTGAGGGTTTTTTTAAGCATCCACATATTTTTCATTAAAAATATAATGCAATGAAATGGTTCATTGTAACCAGTCTGAGATGACAGTGTCTCTTTGCATAGGTTCATATTCCTCCTGCTTCTGCACAATGGGAATTTCTTGTCTACCTGGCTGATTCTTTTATCTGTTTAGATTTGACAAGGTATAAAGATTTGTAGAGACATTATTGAGTGGGAGTTCAGAAAAGAACAGACAATCTAAAAATTAGGAATCTAGTAGTAATGTATTAGGGAACTCAAGCGGAACAGCTGCAGACAAAGAATGATAAACAGACAGGAATAAGGTTGCAAGCAAGGTAGTTGAAGAGTTGTGTTGGCACAAGGTTTCAGGAATTGAAGGCTCCGGTGAATAAACAGATAGGCAGGGTTAAGATGTTGAAAGGGGATCAGATATGATAGCTGCAGTGCCCTGTGCCTAAAATGTTATCTATTGTTACTAGAGGTGGTCAAAATGTGTCCATTGAAACATTTTAATAATAGAAAATGGATTTTTCAATTAAATGGAAATTTCCATGACAAAAATTCTGTTATGGAGAATTTTTGGTGGGTTTTTTTTTTAGGTAAAATCAAAAAGTGTTCAGTTTTAAACAAAAAAAAATCAATTTTCAGATGAGAGAGGGAATTGCTTTTTTGACACAAACCTGAAAACCTTAGGGAAAAAATTCAGAGAAAACAAAGAAATGTTCATTTTCCTCAGCTCTGATTATTACAAAACTTGAGGAAATATAGTAAAATCCCTGCTTCCCTCTAGTTTTCGTGCCAGAACTATGTCTGACTGGGCTTTAAAAAAATACTAATGCACCTCTGTGTGTGTGTGTGTGTGTGTGTGTGTGTGTGTGGTTGTGTGCGTGTTAGTTATGTGCTTGGCTTCATAGCATTCTAACAGTGTGCCAGATCCTGAGATGGGATTAGTGTGTAGCTCTGTTCAAGTTGGTGGACGACACAAGCTGATGATCTGGTCCAACAGCTCTGTGCGCAGTTACAAGTAACTGTTATTTTGTCTGTTTCTGGGTGTCCTGAACACACAAGTATGAATGGCTGAACCTGAGCTCATCCATGAGGAGCTGAAGGTTGTGCCATATGTTCTTCAGAAAGGTAATTTTCCCTAGATTTATGGTGGATCTTGGATTTTACCATATGGCGTAGCTGGGTGTTAAAAGATCTCCATGCTGGTAATCCTACAATAAGCACATGGTGGTGGGTTTTATATATTGAAGGTATATATAGCTTTGTTATAATTTCATTAATTTAGCTCTGGATTGTGACTTAGATTGTGCAGTTAAGCAATGGAGTAAGAAGGAATAAGAATGCACTGCCACATGAGCTCCCTGGACATAGGGTCCGGGCAGACACAAGGAAGCATAGGTATGAGTCTCTTTATTGTTTTGCTGAAGTAGGTGGGAACGGAGTGAGCCCTGGCTCCCTCTGCCACTCTGCACCAGGTGGGAGCTGCACCGCTGAAATCAGGTCCCTAACGTTGCAGCCTTCGCTCTGGTACTGCAAGGCGAGGACAAAGCTGCTCAACAGCAGCTTTTTATTGCTAGCGAACTGAAAAAACAAGAACAAGCCTGAGCAAATCTTAGGACTCTGCATATTTATTCCTAGGTGGTAAAAATATGTAAATATATATGGGTGGAAATCCTGGCCCAATTGAAATCAATGGGAGTTTAGTATTGATTTCAGTGAGGCCAAGATTTCACCCATTCTCTGCACCCTTATGGGCTTCTGGCAAATTGCCAGTGCAGCCCTCGGTTTGGAAAACTTTCCCAGCTGAGCTCCAATGGGGAAGAGCTGCCAAGGTATCCTATAGGTAACACCCATCTCCACCGATTCCCGCTGCCCATCAACTGCCCCTAGCATTCCATTGACAGAGCTGCAAGCTTTACGGCAGGCCACGACCACATTCCCATTGAGTTGTTTACAGGACCAAAGCTGTAGAAAGTGCCTCTTGAATAAATCTGGAGAGCAATGATTTTTATCCGTTTGAAATGCCTCCTCTTCGTTTCCAGTTTAATTTATATTCATAAACCCCCATTGTACATGGGGCAAGCAGCCACCTTTCGATATTTCAAATACCAGTCCACAGCTAAGGAAATGGGGAATGGCGGATTAGCACTATTGCTGGGTCTGCATTAAAGAGCCAGTAACTGGGTGGAAGGATCATCTGCTTCTGTTTAGCTATTAGAAATCTGTTCCTTAATCTCCATATCAAAACCTTCCCTTTATATAAAGGGGAGGGGAGAAAACCAACCAACAAACCGAAAACCTGGCCACCAAACAATGAGAAAAACAAAAAGAAAATGAAATGGCACGAGCTTGGAACTCCAGAGATGGAGTTTTCATCCTGAGGTCACCAGGACTGAATCCAGACCAGCTGTGTTTTTTACCATATGTTCAGCGGCCTCCCAATAGAATGAGTTTGTGGGCTCAGTGCAGGCCCCCACAGAAAAGTCCTGTGGCATTTAACAGGCAGTAGTGAATTCATAGATTCCCAGGTCCAAAGGGGACACTGCGATCATCTAGTCTGACCTCCTGTATAGTGCAGGCCAGAGAACTTCCCCAGAATAATTCCTAGAACAGATTGTTTAGAAAAAAAATCCAACCTTGATTCAAAACCTTCCATTAGTAACCTTTCTATCCAATGTTTGAACTGTCCAGGAGAGTACAGTAGAGCATTCGGTCCTTGCTAAAGAATTCTATAGGATGGTTAAAAAGCGTCTTCACCCTCTACTAAATCCTCTGGATTTTATAGCACTCAGTTACATTTCTACAGAAGCCTGTTGGCTTCCTCCCTGTCAAATTCTATAGAACTTTTCCATATTCCAAGAGAACAAAGGCGAAATGCAAGCCCCATTGAAGTCAATGGCAAAACTCCCCTTTGATTTCAATGGCGCCAGGATTTCACCCAAGTGTCATCCTCACAAAAGCTACATGCATGCACAGCACCCTGGCTCGTAGTCCCAGCAGAAGAGGCCATGGATGGAATGGACCTGGGGGTTAAGTGATACAATCCCTATGGCTCAAGGCAAAGATACATTGGCAGGGAAGAAGCTAACACAGTCACTCTCTGAGCTGTGGAAGAAGAGATTCCCCTCCCCGGAGCTGTCAGTCCAGCTCTGACAGTCACTACGCAGAAGTAAGTTGTAAAGGGAGGGAAAGATTTGTCCCGGAGCCTGAGTGGACATGCTGCTGTGTCATCGGCTTTGTCCACCTTTGGATATTCTGTTGCGTTTCCTAAGCCACTTTCCAGTTGATTGGCTGTTGCTTGTAAATTCAGGTAGTTATGGTCTCCAAAGGACCACCTACAACCTCCAGCCAATCCTCTTCTCTGCCCCCAACGTACCTTGAGGGTTGCAGGGAGGGAGCCAGCTCTCTCAGCTTTAAGCCTGTTGAGGATGCTATCCTATTGGGGGGCATCCCAAGCATGGAATTATAGAAGGCTTCTGTTCCCTTTGTGCCACTTGACCTGTGCAGAGAGAGCAAATCAGAGCAGAGAATCTACCCCTAAATCTGGTTGTTATTGTGGGAAGCTATCCCTGTTTTGCATAGCAAAGGCAAAATGGTGCTTTTAATTACCTGGCCCCTTTGGGGTTTAATGCAGCCCTGTGAGTATGGTAGTGTATTCCAGTGAAGTCCGAGGGAGGGAGGTGGAGAAGCATTAACTGGGTCTGAGCTGCATGGTAGTTTCCCTCCACTAATTAGACCAGCATGTAGTGTATCGACATCATTAGCCTTGCTCCTGAGCCTGCACATTGTAGCTTGTGGGAGTTTTGCTGTTGTCTTGCACGGGAGCAGGCTGTTTCACAGCAGCTCATGAGAGCATGTTAAACTCAGGAGTAGTGGTTGGTCTTGAGCTGGAATTTCTCTCCTCTCTCTGAATAGACATAGAGATAGAATCTGTTTGATTTCTGGAGTGGAGCATCCCAGGGATGTACTCAAACATTCTCTCTCTTTTACCCACTTTCCCAGTCCAAACTGGATGTGATTGGAATCCTTATCACCTCAAAGAAAGGATTTTGGGTTGTGAGTGCTTATCTGCACAGAGAGCTACACAGATTTAAAGTAAGGGGTGATTTTAAACTGACTTACTTAAATCAGTGAAGAAGGCCACGTGGACGCTTTTATTTTGGTTTAAAACAGGCTTATTTTGATTTAGCCAATTGGAAACAAATGTAAAAATAAACCACTTTGGGTCTGTCTTCACTGCAGTTAACTCGGGCGCTTACCTGCGTTTTAGCCCAAACCTCCCTACCATCCACACAGCAAAACCTTTGACCTGGGTTTGGAGGTGCTCTAATTTCAGGCAAGCTCATCCCGCTGGGGGCATAGGTTAGAGCCCGGGGCCCTGGTTTAACTGAGGCTGGAACCTGCCCACTTTGCAGCGAGGATGCAGGCTAGGTCACTCAAGGGCTGATAGTCCTCCAATGCCCTCCCTACAATTCCCTGCAAAGGACAGACAGGTTCTCCCACAATTGACACAGTTGACTGGGAAAGAATCCTAGAGTATCTCAGCACAAAGAACCATGGGATGTGCCTCCCCAGATACACACGGGCGAGTGCAGGAACAGTGAGGATGCAGTACCATGGAAAGGGCTTTGCTGTGACCGCATCCTGCCTGGGTTAGGCTAACCTGGCTTCTCAGCCCCAGGTGCTGATCACCTGGGTTAACCGTTCAGTGAAAACATATCCTCTGAGACCAAACTAACTAATTGTTTAACTGAACTGGTTTAAAAACTGATTTAAATGAAACCGTTGCAGCTTCTGCAAGTAGACAAGGCCTAAGTCTCTGGGATTTCTTGTCTGCAGCTATTCACTCATTTGTACGCCCTCCTCTTCATATATGCCGTGCACTCCAGCAGCACCTGGAAGGCGCTCCTAGCTAATCCTCCAGCAGAGACATAACCTGCCATCTACGCAGCTCCTCCCATCTCAACTGCCCCCAATATAGACACATATCAGGCGACCCATAAGCAGCACTGTAGTGGCATTCTCCCCCCTTGAACCACTGGATCAGGCGTGGGAGGATAGCACCTGCTCAGACCTCTTAATGTCCAGGTTGTTCTGGGCATTCTGATATATAATAGATATAATATACGAGCTGGAGCTGGTGCTGGTTGCGTTTGGGGCATTGCAGCACTTGGCGGAGATTGTTTTGCCATGTGCCGGGGTTGTCTTCGCGCCAACAAAGTGAAGCTGAGCAGCGGGATGGAGTGGAACATCAATCACCCTTCTCAGCTGAGTTCCTAACCACTGTGCTCTCCGTTGCAGGGCGATCTCCAGAGGACAAACATCCAGCTGGATTTCGGAGATGGTATTGCCATGTCTTATGCTAATTTCAGCCCCATAGAGGAGGGCATCAGGCACGTTTATAAGAGCGCTGGGATCTTTCAGGTGACGGCCTACGCCGAAAACAGCCTGGGCTCTGACACTGCCGTCCTCTTCCTGCACGTGGTCTGTAAGTAGCTGTGGGCGCTAAACTCTAGGGGTGAAATTCTGGCCTCACTGAGGCCAATAGAAAAACTCCCATTTACTTCAGTGAGGCCGGTCACCCGAGGGTTTATCTCATCCCGGCCTGTATACATGGCTCGGAGCTCATGATCTCCTGGTCCTTTAAGCAGCCTCCTGACCTGCAGGGTGAATTTCACTGCCTTGTCAAAGAAGATTCTCCTTCCATACATGCAGTGAGGGGTTTTAAAGGGCCAGCTCTGCATGCAGGGGATTGGTGAACATACTTCAGACAGCATGAATCAATCCCGCAAAACACAACTCAAACCTTTCATAGAATCATAGACTATCTGGGTTGGGAGGGACCTCAGGAGGTCATCTAGTCCCACCCCCTGCTCAAAGGCAGGGCCAATCCCCAACTAAATCATCCCAGCCAGGGCTTTGTCAAGCCTGACCTTAAAAACCTCAAAGGAAGGAGATTCCACCACCTCCCTAGGTAACCCGTTCCAGTGCTTCACCACTTTCCCAGTGCAAACGTTTTTCCTAATATCCAACCTAAACCTCCCCCACTGCAACTTGAGACCATTACTCCTCGTTCTGTCATCTGCTACCACTGAGAGCAGTCTAGGTCCATCCTCTTTGGAACCCCCTTTCAGATAGTTGAAAGCAGCTATCAAATCCCCCCTCATTCTTCTCTTCTGCAGACTAAACAATCCCAGTTCCCTCAGCCTCTCCTCATAAGTCATGTGCTCCAGCCCCCTAATCATTTTTGTTGCCCTCCGCTGGACGCTGTCCAGTATTTCCACAAACATTTCCTTAGGGTTTGAAAAACTTCAGGTCGTTTCAGCTGCTGTTTGTGATGTTTATATTTCATTCTCATGTGCTGCTTCACTTTGCGGTTATGGACAGCTCTGAAAATGAAAAAATACCTCAAGATTGGTTTATTCCATCAGTATTTCCAACTTTGCAGAAAATGCTACATAGCTCACAAGTGAACCTGGTCTCACCAGTCTTCCCATCAGTTTCTAGACCAAAGAGATGCAGACAAGCTTCTGAAGGAGCAATATAAATGCCCAGAAATACACACTGCCTTGGCTTGGCTTATTGCTGTTATGAAACAGATCCATAAAAAAACACTGCAGGAAATAATTAAATAATGTTACCATCTCTCGTGATTTTATTGCAAATCTCAGGATTAGAGCTGGTTGGAAAATTTCCATCAGAATAATTTTTCGACAGAAAATGTGGTTTCCACAAACTCAAAATGTTCCGTGGACAACATTTTTTGATTTTCCATCAGGCAAATCAAAATGAAATATATTGATACGAATTCCTTCAACATGAGTTGAAACCTTTCAGTTTGTTAAACTGCACTAAAAGATTTGGTTTCAAGTCAATTCAACATTAAACTGCATCAACATAAGATGTTGTGGTGCCTATGGGAGTTGCAGTTCGGGTGCTTTGTGCCTCCATTCTCTCCTGTGGACTCCTTCACTGATCTGCATTTCCCATGATACACCTCAGTCTCACTTCATTGAGCCATGGGATATGTGGTCCACCCAGGGTGCCTGGCACTGAGAGAAGAATGAGGCAAAATCAATTGAATGCTGATAGTCTTCCAATGCCCTTTCCCACAGTTCCTCCCAAAGGGTACACAAGTTCTCCCACAATTGACACTGTTGTCTGGGAAAAAATCCTAGAGCCTCTCAGCACAAAGAAACAGTTTTCAGAGTAACAGCCGTGTTAGTCTGTATTCGCAAAAAGAAAAGGAGTACTTGTGGCACCTTAGAGACTAACCAATTTATTTAAGCATAAGCTTTCGTGAGCTACAGCTCACTTCATCGGATGCATACTGTGGAAAGTGTAGAAGATCTTATTATATACACACACAAAGCATGAAAAAATACCTCCTCCCACCCCACTCTCCTGCTGGTAATAGCTTATCTAAAGTGATCACTCTCCTTACAATGTGTATGATAATCAAGTTGGGCCATTTCCAGCACAAATCCAGGTTTTCTCACCCCCCCCCCCACACACAAACTCACTCTCCTGCTGGTAATAGCTTATCTAAAGTGACCACTCTCTTCACAATGTGTATGATAATCAAGGTGGGCCATTTCCAACACAAATCCAGGTTTTCTCACCCACTCCCCCCCCAACACACACACAAACTCACTCTCCTGCTGGTAATAGCTTATCCAGAGTGACCACTCTCCTTACATTGTGTATGATAATCAAGGTGGGCCATTTCCAGCGCAAATCCAGGGTTTAACAAGAACGTCTGGGGGGGGGGGCGGGTAGGAAAAAACAAGGGGAATTAGGCTACCTTGCATAATGACTAAGCCACTCCCAGTCTCTATTCAAGCCTAAGTTAATTGTATCCAATTTGCAAATGAATTCCAATTCAGCAGTTTCTCGCTGGAGTCTGGATTTGAAGTTTTTTTGTTGTAAAATAGCGACTTTCATGTCTGTAATCGCGTGACCAGAGAGATTGAAGTGTTCTCCGACTGGTTTATGAATGTTATAATTCTTGACATCTGATTTGTGTCCATTTACTCTTTTACGTAGAGACTGTCCAGTTTGACCAATGTACATGGCAGAGGGGTATTGCTGGCACATGATGGCATATATCACATTGGTGGATGTGCAGGTGAACGAGCCTCTGATAGTGTGGCTGATGTTATTAGGCCCTGTGATGGTGTCCCCTGAATAGATATGTGGGCACAGTTGGCAACGGGCTTTGTTGCAAGGATAGGTTCCTGGGTTAGTGGTTCTGTTGTGTGGTATGTGGTTGCTGGTGAGTATTTGCTTCAGGTTGGGGGGCTGTCTGTAGGCAAGGACTGGCCTGTCTCCCAAGATTTGTGAGAGTGTTGGGTCATCCTTCAGGATAGGTTGTAGATCCTTAATAATGCGTTGGAGGGGTTTTAGTTGGGGGTTGAAGGTGACGGCTAGAGAACACTTTAATCTCTCTGGTCACGCGATTACAGACATGAAAGTCGCTATTTTACAACAAAAATACTTCAAATCCAGACTCCAGCGAGAAACTGCTGAATTGGAATTCATTTGCAAATTGGATACAATTAACTTAGGCTTGAATAGAGACTGGGAGTGGCTTAGTCATTATGCAAGGTAGCCTATTTCCCCTTGTTTTTTCCTACCCCCCACCCCCAGACGTTCTTGTTAAACCCTGGATTTGTGCTGGAAATGGCCCACCTTGATTATCATACACAATGTAAGGAGAGTGGTCACTTTGGATGAGCTATTACCAGCAGGAGAGTGAGTTTGTGTGTGGCGGGGGGGGGTGAGAAAACCTGGATTTGTGCTGGAAATGGCCCAACTTGATTATCATACACATTGTAAGGAGAGTGATCACTTTAGATAAGCTATTACCAGCAGGAGAGTGGGGTGGGAGGAGGTATTTTTTCATGCTTTGTGTGTATATAATAAGATCTTCTACACTTCCCACAGTATGCATCCGATGAAGTGAGCTGTAGCTCACGAAAGCTTATGCTCAAATAAATTGGTTAGTCTCTAAGGTGCCACAAGTACTCCTTTTCTTTTTGTAGAAACAGTGAGGCTGCAGTAACATGGGTAGGGCTTTTTTGTGGGCATGTTCACACCTGAGCTACGCTAACCTGGCTGCTCAGACCTAGGTGCGGATCACCAGGGTTAGTTGTTCAGTGAAAACATACGCCCTGAGACCAAACTAACAGGGGTTTGCAACAGTTTAACTGAACTGGTTTAAAAACTGATTTAACAGATAAAGAGGCAGATACAGTTTAAAGTTGAACTGACTCGAAACAAAGCATTTCAACATTTCTGAATCAAAATTGTTTGGAACTTTTCACGTTAGAAAAAGTTTTGTTATTTTAGTATGTCTCAATGTGGGACGAAAACAAATACAGAAATATTGGACTTTTCAGTGGGACAGAAATCTTGATTTCTATGAACCTCTGCTCTTGATATTTGCTCTTTTCTGAAAGCCCCAGTTCCTAAAGTCATGTGACTATGTTAAAATCTCAGCTTTCATTTTGAAACCAAGTAAATTTCTAGGCCTCATGGCTTCAAGAAAAGCTTGAAAATGGGATCCAAGCATATTCTAAAGGCTCAGAAATCAGAAGAAAAATAAAACAAACTCCAAATATATTGTTCTTTTTTATTATCCTGATTTTTGGGTCTGTGTCATGATTTTTGACTGTTTGGGATTGGCGATGTTGCTTAAATATCGCAAAGCCATTAGGCCTGTAACATTTTCTGGGGCGTTAATAATATGGAAGTACTTGTATAGTGCTTCCCATATTTAATGTATTTGACAAACATTAGCTATTTTATCCTCTCCAATGCGAGTGAAGGAGGTCACGATCATTAACCCCATTTTACACATTGGGCAGCCGAGATCCAGAGTAGTTCAGTGACTTTCTTAATGCCATAGAAGAGAGTGAATGAGTGTAGCACCCAGGATAAGAATTCAGGAGATCGGAGCGTTCTGCCCTGTGCTTGGACCATTAGACCACCTAGTCTGAGAGCTCCTGCTGCAGTCACTGCTATACCCTTCAATCCAAGTTCCTGATGGAAGTTCATAAAACTCCATTATCTTCACCCTCAGCCTGCAAATACACCTTCTCTCCCTCCTGCTGTGCTCCCCGAGGGGTACCCTTATCTAAAGTTTCCAAATGGCCAAGAGCCTGTGGAGAGGATCGATTTTAAACTCCGAGCTAGGTGTGTGAAAGAGAAAAATGTCCCTCGAATCTTGTATCATGCTCGTAATTCCCTCAAAATCAAGCACAACTGCATTTAACATCCAGTTATTGGAGCGTTAACTGCTCTTGGCATCACCTTGGGCCATTAGCTAACAAAAGTAGTTGTTAGCCAGTAATAGCAACCCATTGCTCAGGGATTATTTAATTTTATTATTGGATTTGCTGTTCGATATTGAGATTCTAAAGCCGGGGACTCACGTAGCCCTGTTGAGCCACTCTGTCTTCTTCTCCCTTGTCCTCTTAGACCCCATCACTGTGCCTTAAGACATGTAGCTTGATCTAAAGATTATGTGTTAATTATATTGATTACTTAAAATTCCCAGTTATCACCTTGAGGATTGACAGGTTCTTGTCCCAAGATCAGGCCCAGTATTATTAAAATTACTGTTCAGTTGGGAACCCCGATGTGCACAGTTGCAACACTCACACTTTAGGAACCCTTCTGTACTTACAATCGTTTATTATTACCTTTAGCAAAGTCACAAATACTCTCACCCAGCAAGGTAGGTAGAGACAATACAAAACATACATCTGAACATCCATATACTCATGCCATCCCTTGCAGAGCAACCTGAAATGTTAGCCATTATCTTCTCCATCACCATCACCTTCCTGCTCATCACCAGTGGGCACCATTCTGGCACCTCCCAAGGGTTACATCTCTCTCTCCTCCAGCCTGCAGGCTGGGATAGAACTTTTTAGAACATGTTACACTGATGCCACTATGTCTAATGCATATTCAGTAGCGACTTCTCCCCTCTTCCTTGTTTGTATTTCCTCACCCTACTAATGTTGGGGTGCTCTTCTCCTATAGGTCAGTATATTAATGATCTCAACTTATTATCATATACGTCAGTTTGTTCTCATGGCACTCTTGTGGTCAGATATCTGCAGATGTCATATTCCAGTGGTTCCCAACCAGGGGTACATGTACCCCTGTGCGTACACAGAGGTCTTCCAGAGGGTACATCAACTCATGTCGATATTTGCCTAGTTTGACAATAGGCTAAATAAAAAGCACTAGCAAAGTCCGTGCAAACTACAATTCCATACAGACAATGACTTGTTTATACTTCTCTATATACTATACACTGAAAAGTAAGTTCAATATTTGTATTCAAATTGATTTATTTTATAATTATATGGAAAACATGAGAAAGTAAGCAAATTTTCAAGAATAGTGTGTATTTTTTTCATTTTTGTGTCTGATTTTTTAAGCTAGTAGTTTTTACGTGAGGTGAAACTTGGGGGTACACAAGACAAATCAGACTCGTGAAAGGGGTACAGTAGTCTGGAAAGGTTAAACGTCAGTGTAAGCCAATGTTAGCTCATGTTCCTGTGGTTGGCTGGTGTTGTTATGGACAAAATTTCCTCTTACACACACTATTTCCAGTTCCCCAAAACTTAGGGGTGACCATTAGGCCATTTATCTGTGCCAAAGTTTATAGGCCTCAAGCCTTATGCTGACTGCAGAAGCTAGTGTCTTACAGGATACGGGCCTGTAGGTTACTTGCATTACAGCTGAATAAAATAAAGGCTAAAGCTAGCCCTATGGGCTACAGACCAGCGTTTCTCAAGCTAGCATAACCCCTTTATGTTTGCTATCAAAGTAAGACCAAAAAATGTATCAACGCTATTAATGTTAAACCTATACAACTTGTGTGTGTGTGTGTGTGTGTGTGTGTACGTTTTAAGAGATTGACAAAGAGCACTTGATCTTGAAGGGTTAAAGGTGGATGGGGTGTGGGGGAATGAGATTTTCTTTGCCTAAGATTACAATACAATTTTCACTGCCTTACACCCCCCCGATTGCCTTTCATAAGCTCCGGGGTCACGGCCCACTGGCTGAGAGACAGTTTAGAGCCGGCATTCTAGCAACGATTTTTTTGGTGGCCTCAGAGTGCAGCCACCAACTTTGGCTGGAGGCCGCACTGTCACCTTTTTCTAAAAATTTTTATTTTTATGTAAGGTTTTGGGGTTTTTTGCGGGGGAGCGTGGGCAGAAGGGGTGGGGTCGGGGGCTAGCCTCCACAAAGGGGGGGCTCTACCTGCTGCCCATGCACCCACCGCTCACCTCCTCAGCCCCCGCCTGCCTCCTGTGTCCCTCCTCACTCCCCCACTCACTGCTCACCTCCTTACTCCTCCGCCAGGGCTCCCCCCCCACTCGCCTCGCTGCTCACCCCCTTCCCCCCGTCCACCTCCTCTCCGCATCCTCGCTTGCTTCCCGCCTCCTCACCCCCCGCACTCGCCTCCCGCCTCATCACACACACCCCTGCTTGCCTCCTCACTCCCCCACTCGGAGCCAGACCCGCACCTGCCCTCCTCATCCTGCTGCTGGCTCGCCGCTCTCCTCTGCCAGGCCGCCCTCTGTCACCCCCACCTGCCACTGACCTCCTCACTACACCCCAGCTCAGGGTATATTGAGGCCTGAAACCTGTGTTCTCTGAGCATCTGAGAGACTGGGGCAACTCCTTCACTCCTGGAAAGCTAGTGCATGTGTCTGATGTCTGGCTACCTTGTTTTCCCCCTCAAAAGGAGATAACTGCAGCACCCAAGGCCTCAACCAAGCCTGGGGTCCCATTGTGTTAGGTGCTGTACGTACACATAGTAGGAGTCAGTCCCTGCCCTGCAAAGAGTTTACAAGCCAAGTAGATGAAGGAGAGAGGAGAAAGTGAGGCAGAGAGATGTAGTGATTTGCCCAGGGTCACATAGGGAGTCTGTGGCAGAACTGGGAATCAGACCTAGCTCTATATAGCCCCACGCCAAGCATAATCTACAAACCCACCTTTCCTTTCTAAAAGTAGTGGTCCATCTGACTACCAGATCTGAACATCACCGATAAGACATAATCAGCAACATGCCAGCATGCCTAGTGCATCTCAATTATCAATTTAAATTCAATCCCCCACAAAAAAATAAAGCAAGAAGCGGGGGGAAAACAGATGGAGAAAAAGCTGAAGTTCCAACCAATAACGTTAGCGTTTTCTCCATCTGTTTTTTTCCTCTTGTTCTTTTTATTTCTGTGGCGAGGAACTGAATTCTCAATTGTCATGCACTGGGAGTGATCACTAGAGTTATTTCTGGCCATTTGCTGCTGTGACAAGATTTCCTGCTGCATCGTCACCTTTTCGACCATTCCAGAAGCAAGGGAGGTTATCTGGTTAACTCTCGGCTCGTGCTTCTTCTCAGAACCCTTACTATAGAAAGATAAAGATGGCCCAATTACCAAAAGTAGAGAAGAAAATACTACCAATGACAGCTGACCCCCAAAAGTTCCCAGCTGTAGCTCTTGATCAAAAAGGAGCAAGAAGTTTAGATGCTTGGCCAGACTTATTCAAACTTCCTTGCTCTGGAAATCTCATGAGACCAAACACTTTCAGAAGACTCTTATTAGTACCTGGCTTTGATCAGGTCATGAATACCTCAAGCATAAATGTTCTTGGAACGTTTTGGTATTTCTGCTTCATGACGCAGTTAATACCAAGTTCAGAGGCTTGTCGAATATTATTAATATTAATCACTCACTAGTTACATTTTCAAATTAGTATCTTTGTGCTTTCTGCCCCTTGCACTTGGGAAAAGCTCCCCATAGATCTCTGCAAAACTACCTCATTCTCTTCCTTCAGATCCCTCCTTAAAACCATCCTTTGCTGTGACGCCCACAAAAAACTCTGACCACTGGCTATTATGCTGACCAGTACTGTATCATAGTTTCCTTGTGCTCCTTTGTCTGTCTGTCTGTAGCTACCTGTTACCTCTTGTCTTGTCTTAGATTGTAAGCTCTTTGGGGTGGGCCCATCTTTCTGTTCTGTTTGTACAGCGCCTAGCACAAGGTGGCGTTGGACCATAACTGTGGATATTGGCCACTTCTGGAATACTATTATTAATAATATTGAAAATGTTTGGGGTTTTGGTTTCAAATCATGAAGAAAGAGGGCTGTTTTCAGTTTAAAGAGTGGCTGGAGGGTCTTTTCTGGAGGGTCTTTTCTGATGTGTCTTGGTGCTCAGATACAATGATGATGAACAACCATATAAAACCCTAGCTGGACTGATTTTGCACATCCCTGGTATGTAGGTTTGTTTAATCAAGGGTGGAAATTTGTCCATCCGACATGGCTTGGAAGGTTGGTAATGGGTTATGGGCCCTTTCACCTACAGTACCCAGCTTAGCTGGTGAGATTGAAATCCTTAGCTATTTGAGAGCTGTTTGGTGACCTGTGCAATGAGTTGGTAGGTTTCAGTTTGGTTCCTAGCAGACAGATGTCCACGTTATAAAAAGCAACATTCCAGCTGGCTCCAACAGGCCAAGGTTTTAATGGGTAGAGAGCCTAAATCACTCTGTAAAACCCTAACAGCTTGTGCATCCCAGCTCCAAGTCTGAGACACAGTGGTTAGGCTGCATGGGGGAAGCTTGCACACCTGCCTCCTATGATGCAACCCTATAAAAGCTCAACAAAGAATTTGAGTCTACAGGGCTGTTAATCTGGTACCATCTTCTGTCATTAAGTAATCTTCTCCATTGCACCACATTTATGCTGGTGGAACTCCATTGACTTCAAAAAGGAGAGCATTTTGCTTTACGTCATTGTAGAACGTTGCTCAGGGAGGACTTACTGAGATGCCTGTAATAATGAGATCACCTCCTGCAGGTCCAGTGGAGCATGTCCATCTGAATGTACCCTTCGTTGCCATTAGGAATAAGGAAGTCAACCTTACTGCGGTGGTATGGCCGAGTCAATCGGGCACCCTTACCTACTTCTGGTGGTTTGGTAACAGCACCAAGGTACGGTCCCTTTTTATCATATTGTACTTACTTCAGTGGCTTGGCAGGGCAGAATATTGTTTGAGCAGCAATGAAAACATGCTGCTCTTGCTGGGTTTTTTCCCCTGGATCTAAAAAAGTTTGTTCGGTATCTGAGCTTTGCCCATTGTTATTTATTTTTCCCCTTGTGGGGGGTGCTGCAGGAGTCATTACATTTTTGCCGCTGCTTATTATTGTGCTTGGCAGACCATTGTTATTACCAGAGTTTGCTTGCAACTTAACAAAATTATACACCACTATATACTGGATAATGCTGGGTTTCAACACAGCATTTAACAGCTGCTGGTGTTCAAGTAACCATCGGTGTTTCCATTATATACCAGTATATAGTGTATAATGCTGGATTCCAACACAGTACTTTAAAGCCGCTGGTATTCAAATAACTATCGCTGTCTAGAAAGTCAAGCTAGGCTCCCAGTGAACTGTTCCTGCCTGACCATGCCTATTATTCAGAGCCATGAGCACAATTAAAGATAAAAGCGAAACCTCTCTTAAGCAAAGGGATTGGCAAAAATCAGTTGTCTACTACAAAGGATCTCTTTTTGAAAAGTTGGAATGAATTCTACAGGAGATTTTGGAGATGTTTCTAAAGGAATAAGTCAGGAGACTGCCGACTGGAGATGCTCTTTAATGCAGGTTCCATTGTTTGAGAGACCTGTGGGCTACAGTTTCAGACACTGCCGTCCTTTTATGCAGGTGTAAACTGCAAAGATAAATAATGTGGTTGCAATTTTGTGTCCACCAGTATATATGAAGGTGTTTTTGGTCACTTCAGTGTCTGCATCCGTGATTCACAAGTGCAGTCAGGAACTAAGCCTATGTTTTCACGGCAAAGAAAGTGTGGTTTTTACTTTGAGATAGCTATACTCCCCAACTGGGATTGATCTTGACTAGCTACATCAAGGCAAGTGCTCAAGTTAGCTATCTTGATGTAAAAATACACCTATTTTTGCTGGGAAGACATAACCTTAGACATCAAAGCAGTATAAATTGCAGGTGGAAAATTGTGCCTGCAGTCATTTGTGCCTGCAAAACTGGAGGGCATGTTAAGAATGGGGTATGAACATTTGAGCCTTTAAAAATAAGATAAGGATGGGAAAGTGGAGTTAAGTGGCTGAAGATCTCTTCTCAGCTCTAACAGTTCTGCAATTTGTTTGCAGAGTCTCAGATCTGTAAGCGACTGGTTTCCAGTGGAATCCTGTGCCGTTCGGTGTAACCTCGAACCCATGGACAGTATAGGCCGATAT
Organism: Natator depressus; assembly: GCF_965152275.1. Lineage (NCBI taxonomy): Eukaryota > Metazoa > Chordata > Testudines > Cheloniidae > Natator > Natator depressus. The sequence continues at coordinate 117,340,750 of NC_134240.1, read as the reverse complement.
AGATGCCATGGCGAGGGATACTTTAGAAATGCACGGAGTAAAAATAGTTAATGCTAGTAATACAGCAAGATGATCAGTCATCTCTCTAGTCTCATCAGATTCTGTTAAGGAAATTGGGGTTGGCTTTCTGAAGAAGGTGTCATTTTGTGTCACTTTCACCTGTGGCAACCCAGGGATCCAGAATTGCCTGTAGACTTTAATCCATGGCCAGCTGTTGCCTACATCCTCGCCCTGAAAGCAGGATATGGTACAAATATACCCATGCCCCAGAATCGTGCCCTGTTGCTTCACAGCACTCGGCTTACGGATGGCAACGGGAATACAGAGATGTGGCACTGGCACCCTCTCTCTCTCTCTCCCCAACTCTGATGTGTGATAGTAAATGAGCAGGGCACTCTGAATGCAGAGGGGTGACTCGGATAGTTGCAGCCTTAGCACACACCCCTGTGTGTTTGTTTAGGTCTTGCGTGACAACAGCCACAGGGGTAATAATAGGGTGTTACCGGGGAGAATGCAAATAACTGATCATGGTTGCACAATGGATTTTCGCACTCAGGGATCATGCATTTGCTGACTCTTCCTGACGGAAATGGTGAATGTTTTACAAGGATGACTCATCTTTTTATTCTTCTCTATGTCCTTGTACCGGGGTGGCTCGGCCATTAGGGGCTGGAGCTCGCCAGTCCTGATGACAGAATGAGGCACACCTGGCAGAGATCAGGGTGATGGCCCTACAAAGAGCCCCAGGAGGATGATGGAGAGGGGAAGCTCAGGAGATTGTAGAGAGACTGCAGAGGGCGTGCAAGACTCCTGCAGGGCCAGAGTCAGCAGGGGGGAAGCCACCAGGCCTATGCAGAAGGACAGACTCCTGGCGGGAGGGTCTGGATGGTGCGGGGGCAGCTGACCCTATTACCATCCATTTCTTCCTGGGATCAAAGCTTGGGGCCCCTCTCTTCAGAAGGGGGAATCTGCCTCTCTGCAGCAGTATCCCCCCCTCTTTAGCAACCTTTGCATGGGAAGGGGCTCTCGGAGGGGTGGGGGCAGAAGGGAGAGGAGCATGGGGTTTAGCTCCTCTCTGCAGCACCAATCCCTTCTAGCTCCATGGATATTCAAGCTTGAGCAGCATTATCTGGATCCTCTCGTGAATGCTATCAAGCGGGAGGCAGCCAATGGCAGCACGAGCCATTTTGTATTGCTGAGCTCATTTGGCTCCCAGATATGCAAATCCCGGCACGCTCCAGAACTGCCCTCTGCCCTCCAGCACAGCCCTTCGGCTCTGCTGCAACACCACGGCCGTGCTGGCTTCGAGCTCCTGCTGCACTCTCTAGGTAAAACACCTCCTGCCTACAGGCTTTCCAGCCTCCGTCTCATTAGTGCCTGCGACTGCAGGGTTATGCTAATGTAATGCCGACAGACCCCGGTCATCGGCAGGCGGGATCAAACCTGGGACCTTGGGAGCTTAGTGCATGAGCCTCTACCACGTGAGCCAAAAGCCAACTGGCTGTTAGCTAAGGCTATAAAGCAGACTCATTTTAGATCTCTCTCTAAGTGGTCTCGCTGCCACTAGATGGGACAGAACACCACACCAAGGAGGTGTGTGGGTTACACTAAGTCATGTCACGGGGCATGTGGGATCCTGCTCCAATCCTTGCTTAATGTGCACAGCTGTGGGTCAGGGATCTGCAGCTAATTCAAGGCAAAAGGGCTGCTTTTCTTAGGAACAAATTGGCTCAAAGTACAGCTGCGGGCTGCACCTGGGATACACGCCTGCTGTCTTAGAGTTGGGGGTGATTTATACGTCCTTGTACCAGCTGCTCCCTGTTGGGGCTGGAGGCGAAAGCCAAGGAAGGACAGGCTGCGCTACCCAGGGATTCTGCTGGGAGTTCCAGAGACACCCCTGTGCGCGCAAACTCGCACATCCCTTCCCTGCTCAGGCCACCTGCCATTTCGAGAAGATCTAAGGGTGAATCTAGGCCCCAAGGTGTCACAGCACCTAACACCTCTTATGCAGCTTTGCAATCCCATCAGTGCACGGCAAACTTTGCCCCACACGCAAACCGTTCTTTAAAGAGCGCCACTGCAGAGCAACTTCCATATTAAGCACACCCTGGACAAGGCTCATTCTCCCCCCCACCCCCCAACACCAGACAGAGCCACTGTAGTGAACTGCTGGTCTGTTGCTTTTGCAATATAACCAAAGGCCAGTTTGCTTGGATTAACGCAGGTTCGGTTTAATAAATGTGTCCGGCTGTCTAATAATATGTTTGTGCAAATGAACCTTAAACGACTTGATTTAATTTAGAGTTAGTTCCCAGGCCTTGACGCTTGAATTAAATTGAAGGAATTGGCTGAATGTTAAAACACCATGATGCAGGTGAAATCAGCCTTAATAATACAACATCCAGTGCAGGCACACACACGAAAAAGGCAGTTTTGAAGACAACATTAGCTGCTGTTATTTTGGAATGGAATCATGGCTGGTAACCTGTCGGACAATTGCTAATGTTCCCCGCGGTTTAGAAGCACCCTGTTCTTCTTCTCCCATGTAGTGAGTGTATAGCTCACTAGGCATAAACACTATAGGGCTAGAGTGACCAGACAAGTTCACTCACTCGGTCTCTGAGTCCCGTATGACCAGAACATCTGGGCTAAGGGGATCTGCCTGCTGTTGCTTGGTGATGCCCAAGCGTCTTGAGCAAAGGAAGGTTGCATTCCCCAAGGAGAGCAAACACTGCTAGCCTGAGCCATGCCAAGTAAAACTCAGATTTGACTAGTCAAATGGCATGACTCATCCACTGCTGTGAAATAAAGGATTAACTTCATCCCACTCAGGCAAACTGACCCTCTGATGGGAATAAAATGTGAGAGATGTGAAGGAAAGGGTCTGGGTGGATTTATTTACGAGGAAGGGGCTGGTTTTGTGGCCAAGGCACTGGAGTGGGACAAAGGGGTCAGATTCCTGGCTCTGCCACAGATTCCCCTTGTGACTTTGGCTGTCACTTAACCTCTCTGTGGTTCAGCTCTCATCTCTATTTAGGATAATAATAATGCCTCGCACTTTTCATCAGTAGATCTCAAAGCACTTCACAAAGGAGATCAGTGTCATTAATCCCATTTTACAGTTGGGGAAACTGAGGCACAGAGGCAAAGCAGCCTGCCCAACGTCACCCACTAGCGGAGCAGGGAGTAGAATGCAAGTCTCCTGAGGCCCACTACTGCACTCCAGCCACTGCACCACCCTGGCTCCCTCACAGGGATGCCGTGATGATCCATGTATTAATGTCAAGTCCTCGGAAACGACAGTGATGAGGGCCACAGAGCTACTGAGATAGAAAGGCAGAGTTAAACATCTAGCTTGAGTTAGGCATGACTGCCATAGCTTGGGTCTGGATATTTTGGGGGAAGTACGCGGGGGTCCGACCTGGCTCCAAACTCTCATTCAAGGCCATCTCTGTAGATCGCTTGGCTAACCAAGAGCTGTGGGGTGGGAGGGAGGAATACTGCATTCTGCAAATATTATCACTCCAACTGTGGAGTTGCTCATTGTGCTCTACTTGGGTATAACTAGGAGGAAGGGGATGCAGTTCAGCAAAAGGAAACTTTTAGGCTGAATTTCAGGAACCATTTGGAATAGTCAGAGATGTACCTGGCTGTGGGAGAGTCTCCATAAGGGAAGTTTGGGAAGGGCCATGACTTGAGACATGTGTAAATGCAGAAAGCCCTGAGGAGCAATGCTGTATTAGCTGGTGGTGGGATGGATAAAATGGCAGTTCCATGTGTCATTGCTGCGAGTCCAAGAAGATACTGTAACCCCAGTCCTAGAATGCGGTTCTGTCATCATTGCTTGTGTTTGGCTTTTGCAGCCCCTCATCACCCTAGAAAGCAGCGTCTCCTACACCTTCGCCACCGAGGGGATGAACACCATCACGGTGCAAGTCTCTGCTGGGAGTGCCCTCCTCCAGGACACCAAGGACATCGCAGTGCATGGTATGCTCCACCAGTTGCAAGCAAAGCTCAAGCAGGGGGCAGGCAGAACCCAAGGGTCTTCCAGAGTCCAGCGGAAGACAGCGGGCAGTGGCTTCCCTATTGAATCTCAGTACAGGACAAGCCTGATTACCCCAGGGACAGGGTCCTGGATTATCAGGGCTTGACGTGTTTGGAGGATCCTCTGACTCTGGGGCCTGTTGGCCAGCTTCCCCAATTGTAAACGAGACCAGAGAGCAGGTTTGATTGAGCGAGGATCCCAAGAGGGAGCGATTTGGTTAAAGCACATTAACAAAATCCATCTAGCAAAGCTCTTTAGTTAAATTGCTATACTGCTTCCTCTGGGTCTGGGACTCTGCCCTGGCCTCTGTTATTTCCCAGGTTACTGGGAACTTCAAAAAAAAACAAGGCACTGAGCTCCAGATCCTCTAATTCCCATTGTAATCAAGGGGGTATTTGAAATCAATGGGAGTTAGGTACCTTACTACCTTTGAAATGACCACCAAATGAAATTAATAGGTAGCAGGTTTAAAACAAACACAAGAAAGTATTTTTTCAGGCAATGCACTGTCAACCTCTGGAACTCCTTGCCAGAGGGTATTGTGAGGGCCAATAGTATAACGGGGTTCAAAAGGGAGCTAGATAGATTCATGGAAGATAGGTCCATCAATGGCAGGAATGGTGTCCCTAGCCTCTGTTTGCCAGAAGCTGGGATTGGGTGACAGGGCATGGATCACTTCATGATAACCTGTCTGTTCATTCCCTTTGGGGCACCTGCCATTGGCCACTGTCAGAGGACAGGATACTGGGCTTGATGGACCTTTGGTCTGACCCAGTATGGCTGTTCTTATGTTCTTATGAGGATCTGGGCCTAGGACTTCACAGTAAGATACATAACTCTGAGCTTTATAGCTCATATCTGCACTGCGTGGGAATCCACACAGCACTTACTGGACCTCGGCAGTTCCTGCTTGCACTGGGCACAATACAAATCCTGGACTGGATTCGCAGCGGGGCCATTCCAGAGTCCTGGTCAGGCATATGGAGGGGATACCCCCAGAACATCATAGACTTCTCTCCCTGTGCCGCCCTCTGCTTCCATTATCCAGTTCTCACCAGCTAATGTGAGGAACATGGCCCTGCTCGGACAGCAAGGTTTTGCTATATGTGAGCGTCAGATGATGGAGGTTGCATTGAATGTTTGTCTCGTTCCAACGAGTACCTGTTGAATAAATGCTCATGTGGCTACTAGAAAGCTAGCTGTTGAGATTTAACAACCGGATAAATATGTATTTATCAACTGTGTAGCTGGGGAAATGCAGTGGATTTTAATAATCTGCTAACATGATTTAATAGCACACAGTTACTATTAGCCTATGTAAGTAAATCTGTATTTAATCAGCCTCATTTCAAGTGTGGTCAGAGGCATTGTAAATTTCTGGGAAATCGTTGTCTTTGGAACTGGGAAATAAGTTTCTTCAGGAAACGAATCCAACAGAGCTTGAACACGTGCTGAGTATCTGCAACCCACTGGGGAGAATATGTTAGAGGTGCCCCTCTGTGCCCAGTACACAAAGGATATGAGTCTTGTAGAGCAGTATCTAGCGAAGTGGAGCTCCTAAAGTCAAGCTGTAGTAGCCCATACGTTTAGTGCTGGCGATCACCAGTTTGATCCCTTGTCTGTGAGCCACGGTGGAAGATGTCATATATGAACCTGCTCTCTGGTTTCGGATGGATGGTTGGAAACACTACACTGTGCACGTTGGTGAAGGGTGAAGCACAGAAGACTTGGAAGCTGGGTTGAGTTCACCATACAAAAGTCGGTTTCACTTTGGGCAGGTCTGCACTTAAAAAGCTGCAGCAGCCCAGCTGCACCACTATAGCATGCTAGTGAAGATGCTGCTATGTCTGTCGGAGAAGCCCTCCCGTCAGCAGAGTGCTGTCTACACCAGGGCTTAGGTCGGTATAACTGCATCTCTCAGGGGTGTAGATTTTTCACGCCCTTGAGCGATGTAGTCATACCGAGGTTTGTAGTGCAGGCCTAGCCTTTGTTTGCCTTTTGTTTTTCTATCACGTGTGTTTTATTTAATAATGCTATGGCACCTAAAAAGAAAGGACAGCCTTTGCCATTAAAAGCATGACAAGACCTGTGGTTTTTATGGCAACATTTGTGGCATTCCTCATTGATGCTATTGTCAAGTTAATTTTACCTGCGTATTATAATACCTAGCTCTTTTATAGGCTTTGCATCTGTACATCTCAAAGCATTTTACAGAGGAGGTCAATGTAATTGTCCCCATTTTACCAAGGGGGAAACTGAGGCACAGAACAGGGATGTGACTTGCCCAAGGTCACCCAGCAGTCCAGTGGCAGAGCAAGGAATAGAATGCATGTCTTCCAAGTCCCAGTCCATGTCCAAGCCCCAAGGCCACCCTGGGAAATTATTATTGACATTCTTTTATTTGTATTGTGGCAGTGCCTAGAGTTGCTGACCAGAGCTCAGGACTCCATGATGCTCTCACAGTACACACGTGAATCACAAAATGCCCCAGAAGTCCCTGCTCCAGAAAGAGTTTATGTTTAATGTTGGCCGCTTCACCTGGGTTCTGTATGCTAATTATTGAAACCTCCAGACATCATAATGGCTCAAAACCATCCCACCCTCCATAAGAACGCTGGTCTGAAATGCCCAGAGTCAACAAGCCAACCTGGAAACCAAAACCTCAAAAGAAAACAAAATAGCCCCCTAAAAATTCACACTGAGGAATGCCTTGCAGCATGGCTAACGGTTCCTCCAACGCTGGCCTCAGGGGCACAAGCTCTAGGTGTGGTGGAAACCTGACTCCCTAACGTACTGGAAGAGCTTGTGTTGTGTCCTCCGGCAGTGGCTGGTCCTCTAGAGGATAACAACCTACTGCTGCTACCACCCAATGGAGTTATCCCTTTAGCTCAAGTGGTAGACATCTAGGCTGTGATGGAGAAGGCCCCAAGTCCAAACACATCCAGGGAGTCATTACATCTGCAACTGAGGGAGCTCTGCTGTTGACTGTGGAAAGCCAAATTCAGGGCATCAGAGGCTGAGACATCCCAGTGCAACCTGTTAGACTTTGTGGTGCTGCATTAGAATTACAGAGCCACGTGATAGCATAGTGAGGGAGACATTAGGGGGTTGTGGGCCAGGAAGGAGCAATACACCTTCGACGAGACTTGAAAAGAGAGGATGAGTCAGAGAGATACAGGGAGGCAGGTCCAGAGGCAGGCGATTGTGCCAACAGTGGGGAGATTACAGTGCAGGCCAGAGGACCGGTCTGGGCTTGGGTACTTTAAAAAAAAATTGTTCACTGAAACCAGCCTGGGATGCCCCCACTTTAGCTATCAATTAATTAGGAGGTAATTTTGCAGCGTCTTGTGAATAGCCTTCCCTGGATGTGTGTATCATAAGCACTATTGGTGTCTGATTTACTGGGGTATTAACCATTCCTGGCAAGGTTCCAGGAGACCAAACAGCTCATGCCTGCGTTTGGAAAAAAGCGTTCCTGACAGTCAGTGTTTGCTCTGCAGAGCACACTGCATGACAAGTGCAAGCGAACAAACCCATTTTGAGGCACTGGCTCCAAATTTCATCCTGACCCTGCTTTATTTACCGGGCGGCAGCTCTGCAAGCGGCAGGCCATAGGGTTAGATGTTCAAACTGCAAACCCAAAGCACGATGAAGGGAGCATGGATCCCCCTCTCTTAGCGCTTTCTTTTCTCCTTTCTTTCCTTTCCCCTTTCCTCTGTAAAGTGTCATGGGATGCTACTGGGATGAAAGGTCCTCTATAAGTGCAGTGTGTTCTTCTGTCTGTGTATCTCTGTCCTGCAGTGTGTTGGTCTGTCTCTTTGGCTTTAAGATCCTTTGACTAAAGGAACTGTGGTCCTAATCCAAAGCCATTGATGACAATGGGAGTCTTTTACTGACTTCCCTGGGCATTGGATCAGGCCCTATGTACTGTCCAAATATTATTATTATTCTCTCTATATCCACAGAGTATTTCCAGTCTCAGCTCTTGTCATTTTCCCCCAATCTGGATTACCACAATCCTGACATCCCTGAGTGGAGACAAGACATTAGCAAAGTGGTCAAGCGAGCTCTAGTGCAGGTGAGTGCCTGGTTCCCATTCTCCTTCCCAAACTATGGAAAGGCAATTAAAATGCAGAGAGTTTCATAGCAGAGTAGCTAAAAAAAACAAAGGATGGGAAAGAACAGACATAATGAAGCCATCGTTCTGGAGTTGTCACCAGCAGGCTGTTAATACGCTGAGCAATTGTAAAACAAATTCATTAGGGGATTTGTACTCAGCATTTTTCAACCTTAAGTATCCCAAAGCACTTTACAAACCCAATGTATTTGTAAAGTGGCTAATAGAATAAGATATTCCTTATTTCCTGTCTGTTGTATTAATTTAGGTGGGATATATGGGCCCAAAGAATCAAAGATGTTAATATGACCCAGACCCTGTCCAACATAAAATCGTTTTAAACAAGGTTCGGGGACTGGCATACAGAGACCTCAAGCTGCTTGGCAAACACACCATTAAAAAGCCCTTTCACCTTTTATTGAAGACACAGAAAAGAAGGAAAAACACTTAAAAGCGTTGGAAATGTGAAGTATTAAATAAGGCTGTTATTTTAACAATGTCCCTGGCTGTACTTCCCTTTAGTTGGAGAAAATCTTTAGAAGGAAAAAAAAAAAAAGTCTGACAGTCTCTTAGATGGTATTAAAGAGGGTAGTAGCTGTCCTGTGGAGGAAAAAGGAAGATAGCTGAGATGTGCTGAAGCTGTTGTTGTTAAAGTCCGATCCCGTTTCCTAGAAGATAAAACAAGACAAACACGCGCAAAAGTGGGAGAGCAAGGAACACCAAAGATAGCAAAAGCAGCTTCTGTCTCTGGTGTTGACTCTGACTTGCAAGCTCGCTGCTGGAAAAACACAAGCCCAGCACATGGTCTTGTCAGCTGCTCTGAGACCTGACAAACTTGTACCAGCATCAGGCTGCGTAGGGCATTACTTTTAGCTGCCTCCTTCTGGTCACAAGCTTACAGCAGTGTTGCAAAATATGCACGCTTGGTGGGTTAAACCAGACTCTTATTAGCGAGAAGGAAGAGGGAAAGACAGAGGAAAGGGAAGAAATAAGGTAGGCAAAGAAAAGGACACATGGGGAGGTAGGGGCACAAAAGTTCATATTTTAGGTGGCGTTTAGGATTCAGCTGAAGCTGGTGGAGGTGATCATCTGGGTCTCTCTCTCTGGCCTGGTCTGGTTAAGACAGCTCTCAGGATGATGAAGGCCCAAGGTCCCAGGGGACGGTGGGGGTGGCAGCCGCGATGGCAAAGCTTGCTCCAGTAGCCAATCTTTGAGGACGCCAAGGGGAAGTGGTGAGTGGACTAGTCCCATCCCCTCGTTATTTTTTCCACTTATTAGGCCTACTTTCCGACAGACCAGTGTTGGTTCATTGATTCCTGGCTCAACACTTTTCCTGTTTACCAAGCATGATCTTAGCACAATCCTTGGGTTACAAGAGTAGGCCTTTTAGTTCGGACTAATTCAGCCTGCGTTGCCTTTGCACCTGTTCCCCTCAACATTTGCTGTTATAGGTTCTTGTGACACTTTATGAACTTACACTCACTTTTACAGCTGAGCTCATACTTAGGGTAAATTGGTAGGCCCGGCTATCACAGCAAGTCCCATACAGTTGTGTAATGTTGCTATGTGCTGTTGTGTTCCACTCCACAGGAAGCTGCGTATCAGTGCTAGGTCAAAAGACCTATCTTATCCAGTGAAGAGCTGCCAAAATCTTAACAACGGGTTCCCTCCTCACCCGACGAGGGGGTCGTTGCTCACTCCCACCCCCTGGGACTCCTGCCCCATCCAACCACCTGCATTCCTTGACGCCCCGCCCCCCCGGGACCCCTGCCCCATCTACCCCCCCCCCCGTCCCCTGACTGCCCCTGGAACCGGGCAGGAGGGTCTCGTGGGCCACCGTAGCGGGTGCCCACCCCACCCCTAAGAGCCAGAGGGACCTGCCGGGGGGCGAGGTGGGCAGTCCCGGTGGTGCTTACCTGGGGCAGCTCCCAGGAAGCATCCGGCAGGTCCCTCTGGCTCCTAGGGGCGGGGGAGCTTAGCTGGGGGGGAGCAGGGGGACTGACTGCTCCCCCCACTGATCACATCAAAAGTGGCACCTTAGGCGCCGACTCCCTGGGTGGTCTGGGGCTGGAGCCCCCACGGGGAGAATTTGGTGGGTGCAGAGCCCCCACCGGCAGCTCCCCACCCTGCGCCCGACCCCAGCTCATCTCCACTCCGCCTCCGCCTCCTCCCCTGAACGTGCCCCCCCCGTCCTGCTTCTCCACGCCCCACCCCCTGGCTTCCCACGAATCAGCTGTTCAGCGGGAAGCCGGGGAGGGCTGAGAAGCAGGCGGCGGCTTCACACTCAGGCCCAGGGAGGCGGAGGTGAGCTGGGGCAGGGAACGGTTCCCCTGCGTGCCCCCTACCCCAGGGTTACCTGCTGCGGTGCAGGTGGCCCTCCTTGTGCCCCCCCGGGAAGCCGGGGGGGCGGGGGCGGAGAAGCAGAGCAGGGCAGCGCGTTCAGGGGAGGAGGCGGAGGCGGGGCGGAGGTGAGCTGGGGCCGGGCGCGGGGCGAGGAGCTGCCGGTGGGGGCTCTGCACCCACCAAATTCTCCCCGTGCGGGCTCCAGCCCCGGAGCACCCAGGGAGTCAGCGTCTAAGGCGCCACTTTTGGCCGGTTGTTAAATTTGAAGCCCTTTTAGAACCGGTTGTCCCTTGCGGAACAACCGGTTCTAAAAGGGCTTCTAAATTTAACAACCGGTTCCAGCTCACCACTGCTCTTATCTATCTTATATCTGTACTGGAATGAGAGAGATGTCTTTTCAACTGATATTTAGCCTCCTGTGGAGTGGAGCACATATCAACCCTACATAACTGGTTGAGATAGGAAGTGAAGAATATCTCATCCTATTAAAACAGCAGGAGATGGAGGGACTTCATTGAGACAGCATGTAACTAATCCTCATTTGGATTTTACCAGGACATTCTGAGCTAATGCTCATGAATTCTTGCAAAAACAATAAAAGTGGCATGGAATAATTAATGCTATCAAGCTGCCAGGGACTCTGTTTTTATGTCTCATCAGGTGATAGATCAAAGCAAAAATTCCTGATTGTAATGGGCTCGAAGCAAGAGAAACGTTGTGTACTTTTCCTTCACATTTATTTTCTGCTGTTCTTGGAAACTGAATGTGATTTTTTTTACATTTTAACATTCCTATTTGCCGGTTCTCACAGGCAGCAAAACTCCATGGAAAATTGGCCATTGGTGGAATTTCAGCAATTTAATTTTCACACTGTGAGAAAACGTGGTTCATCTGAGGAAACAGGAACATTTTACCCCTTTACCAAATTTAGAGTCACTTTGCAAAAAAAAAAAAAAAAAAAAGACCGTCTGACTGTTTTCTGGTATCGCAAGCACCGGAAGGCGCAAAGTAAAATAGAAATAATCTAAGAATACTTGTCTCTGCATCCTCTTGGGACCAAATATTCAGCTACAACCTCTGAGCTACACTCATGCAACTGGTGGTGCCTACAAAAGTGAGGGCGCACCCAGCTGACACAGCCAGACAGCCATCTATGCATGAAAAGTAGGCATCAGGGTGGCCAGAAACCTGATCCGTAAGTGCATAATGGGCTCATACCCTCCTTTTCAGGTACCATCAATTGTGTGTGCAGCAGTGGGTGTGCTGAAACAGGCTGCTGGGATCTGGGGCTTTGAGTCAGCTTTTTATAAAGATAGGAGATGTACAAAAACCTGGCTCTACTGTAGGTCTGTATTTAACCCTCGCAGAGGCTGGGTTCTTTGGATCCATGGGTATGGTCAGGCCCCTCCTTTGCTCTACACGTTAAGGAGGAGGAGTGGTTCTGTACAAGAGCTTCCGTCACAGTTCCTCCTGAGTGGACATCGCAGCTCACTAGAGCTATGTCACCTATAACAGAACCTGAGCTCCCCAGACAACGGGGAGCAGCTCGCTGGCCCCCACTTAATTAGCTCTTCGGAAGTAAACAGGTTGAAAGAACAGAGGGCAGGACCAAAAGGCACTGAGTGACCTTCGAATGCCGCTGCTGGCTCTTCTTCCTAGGTGACTGGTATCCCCGATGAGCAGATTTTGGTGGCGGTATTTCCTGGCCTGCCCACCTCCGCTGAGCTCTTCATCCTACCCCGCAAAAATACGACGGAGAGGAGGAAAGGCCACGAAGGCGATCTGGAGCAGGTAAGCAGCGGGGGTCGCAGCACAGAATGCAGCTAAGCTCAGAGAACACCTTGCGGGGACGCACACTGCACGCAGAATCCTCCTGGGGCTTTTACGTTTCTCTAAAAGAAGTGCTCCTGTTCAACTGCAGCTATTGACTTGAAGCCTATCCCACGTTCAGATAGACCCTAGCCCAGATGTGGAGTCTGGGCAGCATTGGAAGCCACTTCGAGCGAGCTTGGGGAACTGGGCACGTTTCAGGGCTGGAGACCCATACATTTCTCATTAAGCAAGGCCATTTTAAAAAGAAAAATAGCCTTTCCCAATGGCTTATTGAGGGATTCTAAGGAAGCTGAGCTGCGTAACCTTTCTCATGCCATGGTCCATAGCGCCCCCAGTGGCGAGACCCTGTTACAGTAGTGCCTGCCGCCGGGTCGTACCCTCTCCATTGTGGCCTGAGGACAATACCCTACACGCCTGACAGTAATGGAAGGAGAGAGGACAGAGCAATGAGATAACGAACTGAGGCTCACTACAAATAAATCAGGCTCTTCTGCTTGTGTATGACTGGTAGGAGACCTCTTTATTCTGCAATAGCAATCAGCGCATGCAAACTATATTTGGAAGTTACAATATCCATCCATTTAGATAAATAGGTAATTACGGTGATGAATAGGGACTGCAATGTTCAGGCAAGAGGAGAGTTAGAAACAGCAGCACCAGGCTGCTACAATGTTCACACCAGGATTTCTAAGTGATTAAATCAGCTCTACAAAAGCACACGGAGTGAAATGCTGCAGGAGAAAGCAGCTTAGCTCTGGCTAGTGTTCTCCGGTGCACCACTGGTGTACGAGATACACAGCACAAGCTTCGTGGGAGGCATCCCACAGCTTTCTCTCTCTGGTGCAACTAGGCATTAAGAAACTTGGAGGACCACAGAGAATCTTTAGAAGCTCTTGTTACCTGCTAAGCAAAGTCATCCCCTTGAGACGACACTAGCCGATTTGAAAGCCAGCAAGGTCGGTCTCTTAAGTGTGTAGCTCAGTGTCCCTAAGGGATCCACGAAGGCGGGTTTGGAAAGCCGTGTGTGGGGATCCTTCTGACTTCGGTTGAATTTTGTCATAGAGGGTAGGGACAAGTGCAATGCTGCAGCGATCCCAGGTTTCTGTGAGTTCTGTTTCCATTGCAACACAGTGATCCGTGCACTGTGACACCGCCATGGAAAGGTCACTGTGCAGCATGCTGGACTGCCAGCCCACAAGGAGCCTGCCCTCCAGGTCCCCCATCATTTGAGCAGAGGGAGTGGGCTGGGAGTTAAACAGCCTTCAGGACTAGATCCCACCCCTACTTTAACAGGAGCTGCAGGCCTGGAAACAGGGGGGGGGAAGGAGAGTCTCCAGGCTGGCCCACTGGTCTATTGACCCATGGTCTGATCCAACCTCCATTGAGCTCAATGGGAAGGTTTCCAATGACTCCATCGGGCACTGGATCAGGCCCCAAGAGTGTTGATTGGGAGAAAATGAGGGGGATCCCAAAGGATCTTCTTCCTACCCAAGTCTAGCTTTCTTGTGATACATAGGAGAGCAGATCAGATGATCTGGAGTTCCCTTCTGGTCTTAAACTCTGGGACTCTACAGGTCTTGGTTTCCCTTCCAGTAAAAACATCATAGCACACTCCTGGGGTCTTAAAATTTCACCTTTTGTGCCAGGAGAATCACATGGAACAACACTGAGTTCCTGCAAATGCCTCCCACTGCTCTTACACTCACTCCCCCTGCTGCGGGACGGGTTAGGTTTTAGCTTTCAGAGACTGCATGCGTCCCAAGAGGTTCTGTGGTGCTGGTACTATTGTCCATTTTGACCCCACATATCTCTGATTGGTTCACCAGGTTGTTGAAATCCTCTTTAATGCTCTCAACCAGAACCTGGTCCAGTTTGAGCTGAAGCCCGGCGTCGAAGTCATCGTGTACGTCACTCAGCTGACGTTAGGTAAGTGTGGAGTCCCACGTAAGTTGTGCTTCCCCCGTTACTTCTCACAGGAGCAGGGACACACCACAGCATGCTCCTGGCATATAGATAGATGGACCCTGGGGAAAGAGGAGAGTCTCTTAGTCGTTCAAGCTGTGGCAAAGGGAGAACAGAGGCTGGCAATTGCATCCTAGCTCCATCCCAGAATTTAAGGAGGAACCCACACTGTGAGCAAAAGAACCCAGTCGAAATTGGGTGGCATTGGGTTCTCTGTTTCCTAATGCAAAGGTATGCTCCCCGTTACCCGGTATTCTCCCTTCCTGCATGGGACCCTCCACTAGCCAGTCAGCCCTGGAGAAGGGCCAGATCCACACCATTTGGCTCCAGATTGGGACTCGAATTGTCGGAGAGTTTGGGGTGCTGCAATGGGGGGATCATGGGTTCAGGCCCACATCTAATCAGAACCTCCAAAAAACATCCCCTTCATAAAGTTTATCCCCCCCTTTTAAATTGGTTCCTTTCTCAAAGCTTCCCACGATAAGCTAATACCGTCCCAGCCAAGGAGGGGCTAGATCAGTGAAGCTCTCGCTCCTTGGCCGGAAGTGTGTTCACTTAAGCTTTGAGGGGGGAGATGGTTTAAAGGAGAGGCATTCAACGTTGGAAGGGGGATGTTCTTCAGAGGTGCCTGACCAGCTTCAGAGCTTGCTTCCACCAGCCCAACCCTCTCCCATGTCTCTAGGTAGCTCAGCTGAAGAAGAGAAAGGGCTGATTAACCTCGCTTTAGGCAAATGGCTTGGTTAGGTGAAGAAACCCCACACTGTGACTGCTGGGGCTCAAGGAATGGTTCCCTGGTCTTCGTGGTTAGATCCTGAATTTAACCTTCTGCAGATGGTTCACTGGCCCTTGTTCTGTTGTCAGATTGGAAGGTATTTGCTCACTCTCCGTTCTTGAAGCATCTGCACCACTTATTGACATCGGTCAGGGAAACAGTGTAGTCCGGTGGATGGAACAGAGGCCTGGGTTCCTCCTGGGCTGTAATCTTAGCTCTGTCACTGACTCTCTGCATGACCATGGGCGGGTCACCTTGGCCAAATCTTTTGCACCCCTAACTGGACACCTTTTGGGTCTGATTTCCAGAAGTGCTGAACACCGACAACTTCAATCATAGCCAGTAGGAGCTGGGGTGTTCTGTGCTTCTGAAAATCAGCCCCAAGGTATCTTCAGTTGGGTGCCCAAAATCTGAGACACACGAAGTCTGCTGCCGCTTTTGAAAATGTGAGACGTAGCCGCTCTGTGCCTCAGTTTACCCACTTATAAAAATACCATCATTGTAAGGCTTAGTTAATGCATTAATATCTGTAAAGTTTTTTAAGACACTCAGATGAAAGATCTTTTATCAGGCCCTGATCTAGTGCCCAGGGAAATCAGTGGGAGCATTTACATTGACTTCCATGGGCATTGAATCAAACCCTTATTGCTAATTAGAGCTGGGTGAGGATCAAGCCCTTATTGCTAATTAGAAGTGGGGGCACTGGGGAGGGGGAGAGAGACCAAGCCACCCAAGAATAGCCCATAGCCTGTGTGGTTCGGGGTACTTGCGTAGGGTGTGAGAGATTCAGGTTCCAGTCCCTGCTCTGCTTGATTCAGACCAGGGACTTCAACATGGGGCTCCCATGCCCCAGACGAGTGCTCTAACAATTGGAGTCTCACTTTTTGGCTTTGTCCAGAAATTCCAACCTGGACCTGAGAAACCTTCCCAATGGAAGTTCCATTGAGGCTGATACATTCACGTGAAAAGTTTAGATTGCGATGAATCCTTATTTTCCAACAAGAAAACATTTCCCCCCAAAATTCCCAGCCGTCTCCATTGTCACTATAACAGTCCTCTACAGGCAGCTGCTGCTCTTTCGGTGAGCATGGAACTTATGAGAGGGAAATTTAGGCATCTGCCGGAGGAACACTTGCCCTGAGAGTAACCCATCTCTACAAATGAGTCCTGATTAAGATTAAGCACTGGCTCTCCATCTCCATCTTCACTCATCATAATACATCCCCTCCAATCTTTGGCAGCCTTGCAGCCCACCCTGACGTGGCACTCTTAGCGAGAGATAAGAGGCCGGAGAGCTTTTAGCTTTTGCTCTTGCTGACCACCCCTTGCAAGTACCTGGCCAGGTCCGCCATGCAATATTTCAGTGATCCCATTAAAGGAAATGGGGGTTCTGGTTCTTGTTGAGTTTGTCTCATAGAATAATGGGATTCACATTCCTCATTCGTGAAACATTCAGAGCTAAGAACTAGCTTAGACCATGGCTCCTGACCTCTCTCCCAGCTACTGCCTTTGCTCAGGCCATAGGTGGCAGGGGGCAGCCTGACGCTAGTTAATTCCTTTTATTAGGAAGCAAATTCCTTCCCGGTGGTATGAACATCAGGCTCCACATCAACAAAAAGCCCCTCACGGACTGTTACCTCTGGGGGAGAATGATAGACCCTGATGGTCAGGGGTGGACAGCCGGTTAGAATTAAAGTGTCAAATCTGTACCCAGATCCCCAAGTTCAGGACTCAGTATTTGCTATAAATACTGCAACTGCCAAAATTCAGATCCAGGTGAAGATTCTGGACAGCCTTCCGGCCTCCCACAGTCTAGGGCTGTTTGGGTCTGAGCTTTTGCTTCAGGTCCTTCCCTCTACAGTGTTTAGATTCAGGAGGTCCAGCCCTTTCCAGGAATGAGAGTCTGAGCCAAGCTTTCCGCAGGCTGGGTGCTTCCGTGGGAGTTCTGAGAACAGGGTGCCAGCAGTATCCGCCTCTTGGATTGTAAGAATCAGGGCAGGGACCATGAGTGGCTTGGTTGGTGTAGACTCCTCCATGTCTACTGTGCTATATAAGCAATGGAGAGTTGTAATAATGAACCTGGATCAAATGTTCTTTGCAGGTTCAGGAAAGTTCAGCTGCTACTTAAAATCATTTGCAAGAAGCTAGAGGGTCAGTGCTGGGATTAAACTCAGGAGTTCTGAGTTCTCAGTCCCAGTCTTGCACACTGACCACTAGGCCATGAGAATTCTGCCCCAGACCAGCGGTGGGAGCAGCTACCCACACAAGGCACTACATGCACTCTATTATAAACCACCCAAACCATATCAATACAGGTGGGTCAGCGCTGCAAACTGCTGTGGAATTTGGGAAGCAGCAGGGGGCTGTTTGGTTGGAGGGTTTTGCTTTGGGCTCATCTCCAGCATAAGCTAACAAAATAAAAACATCTCGGCACCAGTCTTATCGAATCCCCCTTCAAATCCTTTATGCTTCTGCTCCAGCTCCAGTGAAAGCATCAAACGAGACAGCCCGAAGAGTTAACATGGGAACAGTGAGTTTGTCTCAGCACAGCCTGATTCTGCGTTTTTATCAGGAGCTGTTACAGGGCATCGCCAACTCAAATAGGAGCTTCTCTTTCGAAGGCAGGGGAATTGATTTGTCTCATACCAGCTGGCTCTGCTCAAACAGCATGTCCCACACAGCGATGATAGGAAAGCAGATGCTGCAAAGAGAGAACCAGGTTCGGCTGCCTGGTGCCCAGACCCCCCTGGTTAATGGCTTCCCAATATAACTATCTGCCCTTTCTCTTTGCAGCGCCTCTCGTGGACTCCAGCACCGGACACAGCAGTTCGGCGATGTTGATGTTGTTGTCTGTGGTCTTTGTCGGCTTGGCTGTTTTTTTAATCTACAAATTTAAAAGGTATGTTGAGAAGCTAGCCGGGGAGGTGGCTGTTTCCAAGGAAGCCTGGCAAAGGGATGCTGAAAATCCGGAGTTTAGAGCAGGAGAGCCACGCTCCCTGATATGGGGGGTCTAGGATTGAATGACATAGGGGATTTGTGGCCAGAACCTCCCTTGACTTATATAGTTCCCTTGTCTTCCGTGGAGCTGTGCCAGTTTCCATCAGCTGCAAATCCAGCCTCTTGGCTTCAATACAGCTATCCTGATTTACATCAACCGAGTATGTGATCCACTACGTTCAGTGGTGCTCCACCTCTTATCCCAGCTGAGAAGCTAGTCCTTGCTTTAGACTGATTTAGGATGTCAGTAATGTAATTACTCTCCCCTAGCCAAAAAGATGAAATGTGCTTGCCTGTAAGGGCTGTGGAAGACACTGGACTGGCTGCCACGTTTCCAGGCGGCCAGGCAGTTGAAGATACTGCCAAGCGGACAGTGTGTTACACGGGTACAAGGTGCATGTACAGTACATCCAAAATATGGCCGCCCATTAGGGTTATGGACCTGCAGTGTTCTGCTGTGTTTGGACAGCTGGGACCTAGTGGCGTTTTCTTACCTTAGCTACGATGGACAATGATTTACATAACGGGGGAAGGGGGGGGGGGCCAAAGGATCACCTGAGGTTTTGCCAGCTCAGTTCTGCACTGCTTTGCGCTTTGCATTGTCGTTTACACTTACAAAAAGCAAGGGTAAAGCAAGCATCTCCCAAGGGGGTAGCATTTTACAGCCGCTTTGCACAGGTGGGGCACAGGAGAATCAGGCCCTCGATATTTGATTCCTGTTGCTGCCTGGTCCCAGGAGATGAGTTTTGTCTCCACGTGTTGCTCACCACAGGTAAACCCTGTACTCAGACTGCTGAGTGCTAGCATCAGAATGCAGAAGCCCTCCATTGAGCAGTGTACACATGATGTCGTAGAAGCCAGTGTTAATCACTCTCTGTTACTTCCCCATCACGTCTGCCCTGCTCTCAAATCAACAGACGTTTTTTTTCCCCACGCAACTCGCTGTGAATGCTCCCTGGGACCTGAAAAATCAAGCTGTGTCTTGCAACAGCGCTAGAGATGAGCTTGAACCAGGACCTGAGTCAAAGTGTAGAGGGGGCTGTTCAAAATCCAAATTCAGCAGATCGTTCAGTATCCGTACATATCATGAAACCTGCAGCTGTTGTGACCCGACAGGGAGCTTGTCTGTGTCTGACATGCAGAGAACAGATACTTCCATGTTAAGTGCGAAGGTGCCATTACCAGACTTTAATAAAAACACCCCGTTCCCGAGCAGCGGTCAGGACGTGCATTGTGTCCATTATACTCTGCTGCCTCAAGTTGTCAAAGAAAACTGTGGGACAAGTGTGCTTTGTTTGCTGAATGGCTGCCTAATGGGCATGCTTCTTAGGCAGACAGAACTCTTCTTAGTGTAATCTTTGCATCCAGTAAGGTTCCTGCCGTGTTAAATGGGCTGCATGCCCAGATCCAGCCCCGCAGCTGTATTGTACTGTACTGGAACTACAGATTGGATCTGATTTTTGATTCCAGGCATGCATACGTTTTAAGTTTTTAACTCCCAAACCAGAGCCTTTCCCCGACAGGTCCCAGCTGTACGCGTCTCTCTCTGACTCTTCTTCAGGAGGATGTAAGGCTGTGCCTCCTAAGGGATTCTCGGGTTGCAGACAGCCTGGGGTCTCGAGAGTGGAAGGCAGTCACTCAGAGGGGCCTGGGCTCTATGCTCCAAATTGAAATCAGTATCATTGTACTTATCAAAAGGAAAGGCCGCTCATTTCTGAGCTTTTTAAATTGAAATTGGCTGATACCATTGCCTACGGGCTTGATCCGAAGCCCACTGAAGTCAATGGGAATTGAGTGCTCTGATCCTTCGGCCACTGAAGTGAGTGGGAAAGCTTCCATTGGTTTCAGGAGAATAGGATCAAGTCCTTAGTGCCCAGGATTTTCATCGGCTCAGATGCAGCGTTTCAGCCTCCTACGCTTGTCAGGTCGACAGCACAAAGCCACTTCACTGTTGCTCTCTGCTCCCGCGCTGTGATGAAATGCAGCTTGCCAAAGGAGTGCCGGCCCTGCTCCTGAGCATGGGATGCTATTCCAGGGACAGGAGGCCCAGTGAGATGGAGAATGACACCTCTGCCCTAGAATGTGGGGACTAGAGGCTGGACTTCTATCGGAACCTTCCTCTTGGAGTGATGCAAAATCCCAAATCTTTCCTCCCTTGCCTGTGGCCCCACATGAGGCTTTCTAATCGAGTTGTATCTGGGGCTTGGTACAAGGGGAGTGGGCTAGTAAAGAGGAGTCAGTGCTTCAGGGCTGGAGCACCCCTGGAAAAAAAGAGTGGGTACTCAGCACCCACCAGCCACCTGCCGATCAGCTGTTTGGTGGGTCCCACTGATCAGCTGTTCAGCGGTGTGTGAGAGGCACTGGGAGGAGGGGGCAGAGCAGGGGTGGAAGAGGTGGGCGGGGCCTTGGGGAAAAGGGGTGGAGTGGGGCTGGGGCCTCGAAGCAGAGCAGGTGTAGAGTACCCACCTAGAAAGAGGAAAGTCAGTACCAGGCAGCTTGGCAAACCAGTGTGTGCAGCCCCTTGAAAGATAGCCCCTATGCTGCAGCATCGACGGCATCCTAAATGCAGCCTCTCTGAACCTCGCCACCCCCCTGAAAAGTGCTCCCCGCCTTATGCACCCCTCCCACCTCCCCAGGCGGGATCATTACAGGTGCCTGGTATGACTTTGCTGTGCCCCAGGGATGGGGAGCCCAGACCCTACACTCTCTCCAAAGATGTGGGGCAGGACAGCTCTGGGCTGTAGAGGACTACATTCTTAGCTGCTTTGTCCAAACCAACACACGCCACTGCAAATGACAAAGGTTGGGGTGAAATCCGGAACCCCGAGTGCCTAATGGCAGGGTCATGGAGCAGAAAACATGCTTAAACCCCAAGCCCGCTGCCTCTTTGGATTAGAAATTATAGCATGCAACAGCTCTCAATAGAGAAATGGGCATAAAGTAAACCGCTCGTCTCCCACTTCCTCCGAGCTGTCGGTCCACTGGCAGTGTGTACTTTTATGATTAGCTAGAATCACTGTCTGAATACCAAGTTTCTGTTTAGAGAAAGGGGGAGCATGTGGCTGCATAAATGTTTAATTCTGCAAATTTATAGAATTGGCACGCTGCTGGCTTCCACACAGCCTCCTTATTTTGAGTCTGTATGTAAGAGTCTCAGCCGATGCGTTAGAGATCCCTGCTGCAACCTGTTCTCCCAGCTTGGAACCCTGGCTGCGAAAGAAGTGTGTGTATGTGGCGGTCACTCATTACAGGGATCAGAGAATCATAGGACTGGAAGGGACCTCGAGAGGTCGTCTAGTCCAGTCCCCTGCACTCAAGGCAGGACTAAGTATTATCAGACCATCCCTGACAGGTGTTTGTCTAACCTGCTCTTAAAAATCTCCAATGATGGAGATTCCACAACCTCCCTGGGCAATTTATTCCAGTGCTTAACCACTCTGACAGTTAGGAACTTTTTCCTAATATCCAACCTAAACTGCCCTTGCTGCAATTTAAGCCCCTTGGTTCTTGTCCTATCCTCAGAGGTTAAGGAGAACAATTTTTCCCCTCCTCCTTGTAACCATCTTTTATGGAGGTAAAAACTGTTATCATGGCCCCTCTCAGTCTCCTCTTCTCCAGACTAAACAAACCCAATTTTTTCAGTCTTCCCTCATAGGTCATGTTTTCTAGACCTTTAATCATTTTTGTTGCTCTTCTGTTCTCCACTTTGTCCACATCTTTCCTGAAATGTGGCTAACAGAACTAGACACAATACTCCAGTCAAGGCCATATCAGCGCAGAAGAATTACTTCTTGTGTCTTGCTTACAACACTCCTGCTAATACATCCCAGAATGATGTTCACTTTTTTTTTGCAATAGTGTTACACTGTTGCCTCATATTTAGCGTGTGATCCACTGTGACCCCCAGATCCCTTTTTGCGCTGTTCCTTCCTAGGCAGTCATTTCCCATTTTGTATGTGTGCAATTGATTGTTCCTTCCTAAGTCAAGTATTTTGCATTAGTCCTTATTGAATTTCATCCTATTTACTTCAGACCATTTCTCCAGTTTGTCCAGATCATTTTGAATTTTAATCCTATCCTCCAAAGCACTTGCCACACCTCCCAGCTTGGTATCGTCAGCAAACTTTATAAGTGTACTCTGTATGCCGTTATCTAAATCATTGATGAAGATATTGAACAGACCCAGAACTGATCCCTGCAGGACCCCACTTGTTATGTCCTTCCAGCATGACTGTGAACCACTGATAAGTACTCTCTGGGAACGGTTTTCCAACCAGTTATGCACCCACTGTATAGTAGATCCATCTAGGTTGTATTTCCCTATTTTATTTATGAGAAGGTTAAGCGAGACTGTATCCACAAGGCTTGTTACCCTGTCAAAGAAAGCTATCAGGTTGGTTTGACATCATTTTGTTCTTGACAAATCCATGCCGACTCTTATTTATCACCTTATTATCTTCTAGGTGTTTGCAAATTTATTGCTTCATTATTTGATCCATTATCTTTCTGGGTACTGAAGTTAAGCTGACTGATCTGTGATTCCCTGGGTTGTCCTTTTCTTATAGATTGGCACTATATTTGCACCTCTGGGGGACTCCGAGGACAGATGTGTGATGGGATAATGCGGGGGGGGTGTGTGTTTGTGTGTGTGGATTTGTTTTCTCCCTGGTTCCCAGAGACAGCTGGAGGCTCTGTTCCACACAGCATCAGACAACTCTTTTTCATTCCCCCCCTCCCCCACACACACACCGCTCACAGCTTAAGACAGTAACTTTCCTACTGCTGCTTCTTCTGAAAACAGAGCTGAGATTCCCTTGATCTACAGGCTCATCTGGAGAGTTCTGGGCCCTTTGATCCTAACTGGAGTTTTCCTGTTCACTCTCAAACCTTGATTGGACTGTTCAGGCCCCTTTTAGGGTCTGGTTCCCTTCACCTGGTGAATAGAGCCTTCTCCTACCCCTTATCCATTGCTGGAGAGTTTTGCACCATCTTCCTGGTGTACTCTTCCCCTTCATCCTTTGCTGGACTTCCTTGCACCCCATACACCTGGTTGGGTCTGTTCGATTCTTCCCCTGCCCTGCCTGTTTACCCTGCTTGGTACATTCTCTGTCCATTACTATTGGCAAAAATTCTTGGTTATAGTTGGTGGCTGTTGTTTCATTCTCCAGACCCTAAGCTGTCACTGGTGGTGGTGATGGAGACTCTGGCCTGTATTGGTTGGGAAAGCAGCCTTCAGACCCAGTATGGCCATTCTTATGTTCTTATGGTTTAATTGCTCTAATGAGCTCAGTTCTGCAATGCCAAAGGCCACTGCCTGAAAAAGGCCTCTTGCTTTCCTTCCTTGGGCAGGAAAATCCCGTGGGTTAACATCTACGCTCAAGTCCAACACGACAAGGAACAGGAGATGATCGGTTCTGTGAGCCAAAGCGAAAGTGCCCCCAAGATCACGCTGAGCGAGTTCACTGACCCTGAGGAGCTAATGGAGAAAGAACTGGATACTCGGGTTATAGGTAAGGCATGACTCCCTCTTGGCGAGCAGTCATCAACCCGGAGAGCACGCTGGCCCTGGAGATACTGGCAGAGTCCATGTTACCAGGGTTCAGGAAAGCAAATGGACACTGGCCTGGGTAACAAAGACATCTCAGGGTCTGAATGGGATGGGACACCTCACTGCGGAGGGGTTGTATTCACACGCACAGAGTTGAACTGATAGCCACATCTTGGGTCAGGAAGAATTTCCCCTCCAGAGTGGGGAGCTTGGGTTACGTTGCACTTTCCTCTGTTCTTGGCCTTTTCCATACTGGGATTCCCCCTTCCCAGCTAGCTGGGACCCCACTGCCATTTATCAATGTGTGATGGCTCTGTGTGTGTGTGTGTGTGTGTGTGGTGTTAGCCTTCCACATGTGTGTGATCTTGACTCCCATGATGTTTGGGTGGGGGATGCAGCCCAACCTTGGGAACCCTAGAGCAAGGCCCAGGTAGGTTCAGGCGGGCTTATCCCATGTGATCCGTTTCCTGCTATTGCAAGAAGTGTGGGGTACGTCCCCCCACCACCAACCGACTTCTCTCCCTAGACTCGGCCTGTGTCCTGCTGCACTGTGGCTTATCTGTACCCACTGCCCGTGGGCGAGAGGCGACAGGCTGGGCTGTTTCATGAGCTTCCCTGACCCTTTTCTCCCTCTTATCTTCTGCAGGAAGCATCTCGACAATTGCTAACAGCGAAAGCACAAAGGAAATCCCCAACTGCACTAGTGTTTAACAGCAAGAATCCACTTGGTCTACAGCATTTCTGGCTTTTTATTTGTAATTATTATTATTATTGTTATTATTATTATTATTAAAAAAAGAAAATGATACGTCATTATCATCATTTCTGGGGGGCTGGGGAGAGGTGTTTTGTTTACCAGGGCCACATTCATAAACGGCAGGTAGATGCTCAGCATTTGGAAAATTCCCATTGGTTACAAATAACGATTGTAGGCCGAGACTACAGGGCTAAGCGATTTGAGTGCCCGGTTTGCATTAAAATGACTGGGAACCATGTGTCTAAATCTCCTAGGTGGATCTGAACGTCTCAACGGAACTGTTGCAGGCAAATGATCCACTTCCCGTCTCCACACCCCGCAGCAAATCAACAGCCTAAGACACTGGAGTTGACTCTGCAATGTGCTGAGTGCCCTCAGCTCCCAATGACTTGCAGGTCTTAGCCGGATCGTGCCCACTCAATTGATTCTCCTTGTCCTTTGATGGGGAAACAAACCGAGTGGCGTTAACCGTTTGGGCTCCAAAGCTGGTGGGCGGGATGCACAAGTAGCTACCAAGAAGCGTGCACAAGTTTATGAATGAGGCTCCAACCTGTGCATCTGACTAGCAAGGATACCGATGGCATACTGTAGATAATTCCAGTGTAAATAGCTTTTTATTTCTTGGGAAATAATTTAATGTTTAGTAAAAGAAAAGTTTAAAAAAAAACAACCCCACACAAACACACCAACCAGGCCACCAAGGATCCCATGTGAGTTCTTGTGCAACACAGGGATTCTCAATATATTCCAGTTGTCTGTCGTATTTAACTCTTTCAGCTCTGTCTGTGTTACATGGTGGTTTTTCTTTTTGCATAACAGGAAGGATTTTTTTTTAGTGGGGGAGTGATTTTAAGAGGCAGGAGTGAGGATTTTGTAACACACTTTAACAGTGCGCACTGGTTTTTCACCCCAGTTCTAGAGCTAAGCCAATGCTCGTAGACTTCCAGTGCAGAATCTGGTGACACTGGGTAGAGAACATGATGGAAGCGAGGAGAAAGGATCTTGTTCTCAATGACGGGCAAACCTCAAAGTAGTTGGCTTTGAACAGGCTTCCGAAAGCCGGTCCTGATCCCTACAACCCCTGCTCGTAATGGGCCAGATTCTGATATCCTTATTCGCACTGCGGAGTACCTTTGAGTAGTCTCTCTGAAGTCATGCTCCAGAGTAAAGGGCACTTCTGTGTGAGTAAAGGTATCGGAATGGGGCCTGACGCATGTATTTAGGGACTGTGTGGGGGAATAAGGGTTGCAGTCTCAAGCCTGGTGCAAAGCTGAATCGGCATTTTCTCCAAACCTCTTGAGTCTGCAAAACTGAGCTGGGGTTCTCCAAGGCTTCCTTACCAGCCTTGCAGGGCAACTGCTTGTAGGCCTGGCTGGAAGTGCTGCAAGAATACCTTTTGATGGTTGGTGCTGCCTGGTCAAAACATGGCCTCAGGAAAGGCAGCATGAAAACAGTATCAGAGGATGCGAAGTTCTCTGAAGGTTTTAGAGCCTTCTGACCTCTTCCGTTCCAGTTCCGAACTGTGGGCGTGTTCCGAGCAGGAGGAAATGGGGAAGATGCTAAAAATGGGCCCAGTCTTGCAAGGGTCCAAAGGGAGCGGAGAGTGCCTGGCTGGGGCACCTTTAGGAGCTGCTCAGCCTCTTGCAGGATTATAGAAAGCGGAGATGGGTTCCAAGTTGACACCAGCTCCAAGACTCCCCGAAGTTTGGGGTGTTTGGATTCAGTGTTCCAGGTCATCTGCCCGCAGAGCTGAGCAGGAGGCTAGGCTTTAAAGCTCCCTGGAAGAGTTACTAGTATCACATGCCTGGGGCTCTGTTCATCAGGTGGAAGGTGGTTCCAAGATCTTTACGGGGAGAAAGGCTGGGAAGATCCTTGTGCAAAGAAAAAAGCGGCCCCTATGTCAAGATTCAATCAAACCAGGCAAATTTAGGGAAACGGCATTGTGTGAAACATTAAAGCAAAACAACCTCAAACCACTGCTGCTCCCAGTCTAATCTGCCACTTAATATGCTTGAGGTCCTTTCCATCGGTTTAAAAATAATTTCCCTCACCCTGTCACTTCTGCTCTAGTTCCTGATACAAACAGGAGACTGATGGCTATGCTTTCCTCTCTGACCTTGTGCTTCCATCCATCACATGTGCATACCCTCGTTCTGTTACGCTATCCTTGCTACTGAAACCCCAAAGTGTTTTACAGTAATGGGCCAATCTGCTGATAATACTGTCACAGCAGGGCCATTATTTTCAAATAGCATCCCATTTATATGGGGGGTGTGTGCGTGCGTGTATGTGATTTGCCCTACTCAGACTTTAGGCGAAGGTTTTGTGAGCTGCTGAGCAGAGAAATGGCACTTGGTTCCTACCAAAACATTGTACCAAATGATTTTCACTTTGAACATTTTCAGAGAATTTTACAGGGATTTTTTTCCCAGTGAAATGAAATTTGGAATTGATTCAGTACAAAAAAAAAAATCTCGTGGGGTTCCTCCCCCCTTTGCCTTTTTCTGCCTTTTTCCCATGCATGCTGGGGGTGGGGGGGTGGGGGATCATGAGAAGGGAGGGGAACCCACAAAAAATGAGTAGTTTTGCTGTTGGGGAGAGCTGGAAAATAGGACCATTTTTGAATGATGCAAAGATTTGGCACCAAAAATGCTGTATCAGTCACAAAGCCATGTTTGTGTTGAGGGAACGTTTCAACCATCTCTAATCCTGAGCAAACCTCAGCTTCCGTGGGACTCAGTAGGAACCGGGGGTTTAATCCGGAGCCTGCAGAAACCAATGGGAGTTTTGCCACTGTCTTCCGTGAGTTTTGGATCAGTCCCTGAGACTGCATGCTCGCACTCTCCCTCTCTTAGAGTCCATCGCCCAGGCTCTAGGAGGTGTAACTCTCCGCTTGGGTAGACATACACACGCTAGCTCTGCTCAGGCAAGCTCCTAAATATAGCAGCGTGGGTGGGATTGGGCTCTCAGTTCAGCCTGTCCCAAGTGCTTTTTATTAAAATAATAGCACAATGGAGAAAGAACACCAAGAAATTTGAAGCCCTGTGGCCCATCTGGGCCATAATGCTGGCTGAAACTAGCAGCTCCATACTACCCTTCCTCACAGCTGCTGCGGAAGGGGGTGTGGCTGTGTTAAGGGGCGTAGCCAGAGCACACTTGTACTCCGCTAATCCCTGGTTGCAGCCACCATCAGTTAAGCAGCCCTGAGGCCGCTCTAAATTGCTCCAGGAGCCCCACCACCCTTGCTTAGTCCTGGGGATGGGGCGGGGGGGGGGGGGAGTGCAAAGGTAGCACAAATCCTCATGCTTCCCTTTGGCGCCTGCCTGTATCACACTTGAGGAGCAAGGTCAGAAACTCTGGTTTCTTTTGAAGAGTTAAAAAAAAATCCCTCCTTTTATATTGTAAGGATTAAATGGGGCAGACAATTGCAATACTTCTATTAAACACGGTAATACAAATGCATGTCATATATATATACATATATATAAATACTGTTCTTGGTTTTCTTGTTCCATTTGAATATTTCTACTGTAAAAAAGGCAGTGGTTTTGAAATTGTTGAAAATAAATGTATTTTTGTACATCAGATCTACCCATGGCTGCTCTTTCACTGCTCGTCCTTGTCGTTCACTCTTCCAGTGCAGCCCTGGCTGCTTCTGCTCTTCTCCCTCTGCTGAGCCTCCAGAGTGTTTGCTTGCCCTAGGACAGCGTTTCTAAATGGGTTGGTCGTCACCCCTGCACGGGGGCGAGTTATGAGGCATTGAAAATGTTGTTGCACTCTAAAGCAAAGAAAAAAAAAATCTAGCTCTTAGCCGCACCTTATCAGTTTGGCTGCAATTCTTAGTTTTTGGTTGAATGGCACCATATTGGAATGAGGCCCCTTTATATGTATCTGACTTGTTAACCATAACATCAGCAGTGTACTAGCGTGGCATGTAAAGCCACATGGGGGAAGTGCTGTGTGTGTCCATTGGGAGAAGAGGCCTTTAAATCAGTTAGGGTGGAAAAATATGAATTAAACAAAAAAGGTATCCTTCCCACAGTGGGGCAAGGGACCAGATCAGAACGTCACCAAAAAACAGCCCTCCTCGCCAATTTCTGATCTGCTTAATAGCCCACTCAGGGGGCCAGGCAGCTAGCTTTTGTTCCCAGTAGTGCTGAATCTTGACTCTTGCTATTTGCCTTGCCTATCTGCTGCTGCTATACCGTTAGCCGTGCTTTATTAAGCTAACTCTCCATAAAGCCACATGCTGCCCTGACAAAGGCTCTTTGTAGTATCCTGTCTGTGCCGTTGGTAAAGCTGATTAAAATTTGAAATGACACATTTGCCCTTTGGAAAATGGCGTCGTGTTACCATCAACATTTGCTATGAGGAAAGATTTATTTCTAATACTCAGTGCAGGGCGCTGGACTAGATGACCTATCGTGTGCCCTTACAGGCCTACATTTCTGTGATTCTACGATTCATCTACTTGTCCATTGGGAAAAAGCAAAATGAAATGTTTTGTTTGGGGGGGTGACCCAAATCAAATTAATGTTAATCTCTGTCTTATGGGTACCTCCTGGGAGTCGTGGTTTCCACTCCCATTACAGTAGCTTAGCCACAAACTGAGACCACAGTGCATCATGGGAGATAGGCTAGAAAACAGGACCCATAGCGGGGAGGGTGGGGAAAGAGACCCAGAAATACAACTCTCATAAGGTACCCTGGCTGCTCAAACAGAGCCATTAATGTTGACCATAAATGAAATCTTTTGAAAGTCCCAAACTGAAATTGTTGAGAACTTTTATTTTTGTGTTTGGATAGTTCAAATTTCACCCCAATTTGGGACAAAACCAAATATCCAAATAGTTCCTGTGTAATAGAAATGCCGTTTGTTGGTCAGTTCCAGGCTCCTCGTTTATTTTGAGAAGGCAGAACCCACAGACCCGCCATCCAGTTCACCATCTGCCTTTCAAACCAGCTTTCCTGCCACATCGTTGTTCTAGTGAGGCGCTGTGGAATTTACACGTCACACGCACATAGCACCAATGCAGACAGGAATCTTCCTGGGACCTGCAAGCTGGCGATGGAAAGAATGAGCGTCGGGACTTCTGTTGGGTTTCCCTCATGCTCTCTCTTCTTTTTCCCTCTCCCCAGCAAAGTACTATGGTTATTAAGCCCTATCAAAGCCCCATTCCACCGCTGACATATTATTGTAATACAGCATCTGAGTGCTATTCTCCTGTCATGTATCATGGTACTCCTACAGCAGCAGACTGGCAGCTGACAAGCACCCACGTTCTAGTGACGGATCGCAGCTGGGACGTTTTCCAGCGCTGCTTTGTCTTTAAGGAGAGGGGTTAGTTTGGCAGGTGGAAAGTAAAGAACACAAGGGGGGCAGTGCTGGAGAGCTGCCATTGAGCTTTCAAAGCCTTTAAATCTAGATTATGTATGAGGTTGGCTCTGGTGTTATAATTAACAGGGCTGCCGATGTTTCCATCAGAAACCCGTGGGTGGGGTGGAAGGGGAGTTAGCCCTTCACTCAAGCTTGTTCAGCTGCTATTTGGCACACAACTATCGGTGCAGTGTTTATGTGAGAGAGAGGCAGAAAAAGTGCTCCCCAGATTTGCCAGTGTCAATTACAATCCTGCCCAATTTCAGATGCTTCATTGTGTGTTGGGCCAGCTACATTTTGCAAATGAGTGTGTAGGAACCTATCAGGGAGGGGAAGGGGCAGGGGCAGGGAGATGGCGGGGGGTGGGGTTGCCCTTAATAAATACAAAAGGGTCTGATTCACTGCTTGCTTATGCCAGTTGCACTTGTGCATCTTCAGTGAAGTTACTCCTGATTTACACGAGCATGAGTACCATGTGAGTCGATTACGTGCCCACTTCAAGGCAAGACTCAATCCCCTTTAGTGCTAGCTGGGCATCGCAAGGCGTTGTAGGGTCAACATTTGGAGCAGTTTGTAACCAAACAAATTAAATTCAGTAAAAACCAGGGTGAGGGGAAAAGACGGAGGTGGCTGGTTATGAACCAGGCTAGAAACATTTTCATGTCACATGCTTTTTAAACTGTCATGATAAATCTGTGTTGGTCACGAAAACCACAACGGCAACTTGTTCAGGTACTCCTGGAACCAGAAAGCAAAACTGATTTGCAACCAGAATGTGAAACGGATGCCGGTGGCCCCATTTTACTGGCAACTGGCAACTTCTCCCACAGCATGGAAAGCCTTTCCCAGCCCCCGAGAGCTCCCTGTCTCACTACTATTCCCTTCCCTTGCAATGAGCCTGCGTAGTGCTAGGAATACAGGTGAGGCCACTTTTAGCCACCTGATTCTTTACCTTGACAGTGGCTCTATAACTGACAGTCTACTGGTTCCAACAGCTCTGAACCCTATTAAAAGATGTTGTGGGACTTTCAGCATCTTCGCTTCCCTTCCTTGACTATGGGCCAAATTCCTGCTCTGACCATCATTTCTCTCTGCCCACCACTTGGGGTGTAATGCAGGATTGGTCCCGATATTTTAAAAAAAATAATGAAAAGGATGCAACCTCCCTCCGCCTCGAGATATTCACTGGACTCCACGAACGCAAAGCTAGCCAGGGTTAAATCTGCTGGCCTCCTTCGCGGTCCCTAGGCATTGCAGCACATTCGGCATGGGGGCTCACCGTCACCCGACACGACTGCAGGGTGAGTTCAGGGGCAATGGGCGTGACCGCCATTCTGGGCATTTATGTCAGGCTCTGAGTGTTAACAGATTGTGGGGATGGAGCTGAGAAGGTAGTTCTTTCAGTGAGGAACATGTTAAATAACCACAGGGACTAAACCAATTAGGGCCGAGTGAACTGGTTTGGATGAAATAGGAACTGCAGTTTCGCCCAGAATCCACGCTGACCCCGGGACTTGGGGATGTTCACTCATGGCTGGTGCTGCGTGTGTCTTTAAGCACAGGGATTGTTTAATTACATGTGAGCAGAGACGTGTATGGGGCGTTACCCGATCAGTTGTTATAATCCATGTAGTCTCACCAGTGAGGTCCTCCTTTTTCTCTCAGAGTATGGCCTCGTGGATTGGGACGGGGGTGTATGTGTCCTGTTCCTAGCTCTGTTACTGTGCTGCTGGGTGACCTTGGGCAAGTCACTGAACTACCCTGCGCCTCAGTGTCCCCATCTGTAAAATGGGGATTAATGTTACTCACAGGCTTTGTGCTCTACTGCTGACAGATGCTGGGTAAAGAGAAGGAGAGCATTAGTATTATAATACCACTGAATATCAGGCATGGGGAGAGTGCTCGATGTCTGCACACATACAAATTGTGAGTTAAAAGATAAAAAGCCAGTTGATGGCACTCATGAATACACACCTCAAGTAGCCTGTGGGTGCCATACCCTGCAAAGGCCTGCCTCCATACAGTCCATCCCAGTCTTGAGCAAGGGCGTGGGGCTAAGCCAGACGAGACACTGATGCATAGACCAGGGGTGTGCGCGTGGAGCGAGTTGCCCGGCTCAGAACGCCTTGTAGGGCAGGACTAACGTAACTGTGCAGCGGCAGCTGGAGTCGTGATGATGGCAAGGGTACATGCTACCCTTGGTGCGTGAGGCGGATTTCCCTTGTTTTCTGGTTCTTACATAGGGGTTGGGCTTTCCCCTCGGGCAGCAGACTGGGGTCATATGGCCGACTCCCTAGGACATAGGTGTCACCAGGCCAGCCCTGCAGTTCGTGTAAATCAGGACAGCTCCATTGACGTCGATGGCCCTATGCCTCTTGACACCAGCTGAGAAGCGGAGGTGTGGAATACACCACCGTTATCAAAATGGGTGTATTTCTTGGGGGGAGGGAGCCGCTTCTCCCTCCACCTTCCGAGTCATTAAAGTGCCGCTTGCATTTTTGTAGCCTGTTACACAATTATATGCATGCAGGGGGATGTGGCTAACTGGGCCCCACTGCTGGCTGGCGTGACACAAACCTTGCAGCAAATCACTGCATTTGGGACCGCAACATGCTGCTCTGCCGGCGGGAGCTAACACAGCACATGGAGCCAAACCGTTCAGTGCCGGGCATCTCATTAGTGGCATGCTACAGCCAGCCCTGGCCCTACTCACCCACTGGGTTCCTGAGACCCGGGGTTGGGTGCCATGTTTATTTAAATGCTCAGAGCCAGGATCAGTGGAGGTTGCCTTTGTAACTTAGGCTCAAATCCTTAAAGGTATTTAGCCAGCTAAGTCCTGGTGATTTCAGTGGGAGTTAGGCACCAAAATCCCTTTAACGGGCTGGGCCTCAGGGCTTCTTTATCCCGTATCTTTTTTCAGCACATAGTGCACACAACAAATTAACCCTTCGTGCACCCTCCAGGATGCAAGGTAAACTCCCCTGGGAATAATACACCTAATCCTACATTTGATCCGTCCCAGTTTTGATGGTAGGGATTCTGATACACAGCGTTACATTCTGCATAGCAACAGCTTAACTCCTCCAGTGCAGATTTTTAATTGCAGTCAGAATCAGCCATTAAAGCCTAGGTCCTCGCAGGTACATAGGTGCTAAACTCCGACTGAAATCAATGGGCGTTAGGAGCCTAAACACCTCTGAGGAGCTGGGCTTAAATGATTTGCCCACGGTCCCAGCACTAGAATTTAGGGGCGCAGCTTGTCAGTTGCTAACTCTGGCTTCTGGGCGCAGCTCATTGGATTGCCAGCTCCCTCCCGGTCATCACCCGTTTAACGTCCAGCCTCGCATGCTGGAGCCTAAGATAACACTGAAGTCTGCATGAGGCCAGGGTCTGTGGGCTGCGATTCAGACTTTAGGTAGGCTGGGATTTGGAACTGAGGCCAAGCCAGGGCTCAGTAGTTCTGGTATTATCCTGTCTCTCGTTTTTAATCAGAATTAATGACTGTTCAGGAACAGCAGCTATAACAGTTATTAAGGCTTCACAGCTGTTCAGCCAGTCAGATCACTAAATTGGTTTCTTGCTCCCTCACCTTCCAAAGCTGGGCAGAGTCGTGACATGCAAAGAAGCCCAAAAGGTGCAGAGGTTTGGGTCAAACCACCAGCAAGGAGTTTAGGTAGTTATCTGAATGGCTCCATCTGGGACAGAACGCAGGTTGTCTTGGAAGGTTTCCGGTACTGCAGGATGGGCTAGTGGCCAGGACACTTGCAATAGAACCCAGCTTTGCCACTGGGGCAAGTCACCGCTCTGTGCCTCAGATTCTCCTCCTAGCCTGTTTATATAGAGCATCAGCTGTTCGGGGCGGGGACAAGCGGCTCCCAGAAGCAGCGGCATGGCCCTTCTCCAGCTCCTACACGTAGGGGCAGCCAGGGGGCTCTGCTCTGCACACTGCCCCCGCCCCAAGTGCTGCCCCCACAGCTCCCATTAGCCGGGAACCGCAGTCATGGGAGCTGCAGGGGCGGTACCTGCGGACAGGGCAGTGTGCCTGGGCGCCTCTGCGTAGAAGCCAGAGACTGGACATGCCACTGTTTCCGGAGCCACTTGAGGTAAGCGCCGCTTAGAGCCTGCACTCCTGAGCCTCCCCACAAACCCCTGCCCCCGCTGTGATCCCCCCCAACCCCTCGGTCCCAGCCCGGAGCACCCTCCTACACCCCAATCTCCTCATCCCCAGCCCCACCCCAGAGCCTGAACCCCCAAGACGGAGCCCTCACCCCCTCCCACACCCCAACCCCAATTTTGTGAGCATTCATGGCCAACCGTACAAGTTCTATTCTCCGGTGTGGCTCTCAGGCCAGAAAGTTGGCTTTTAGCTCATGTGATAGAGGCTCCTGCACTAAGCTCCAGAGGCCCCAGGTTCGATCCCATGGCCAGGGTCTGTTGGTGTTACACTGGGGCCCCCATCCTTGCTCTGAGCCTGCATGCACGACACTAACATTACTCACTGCAACTTCACAATTACCCTAGCCCAGAATATTGCCATTTCGGACCTTGCAATGGCTCTCTTGTTTTGGTGGCAAAGAGGAAAAACATTGTTGTAGCTGCTGAAACTCCTTATTTTGACACCCCCTCCCCCCACCAATTACAAAGCCCTGGGAGACGGCTGTATTTTTCGCAGAGGTGTGAATGTTGTGGCCTGCCCGTAACCCTACAAGTTTTTTCATGCCCCGTTCAGATGCTTGGAACAGCCATTCACAGCTGTATGATCCCTTCATCTACGCTCAGGGACCCATAGTCTTGGGGAGAGAGGCAATATCAGGGTCTCATATAGACTTATACATGCAAGATGCCCAGCAGTGTAGACAGAGGTGGGAGTTGATGCGGCTTTGAAGTATTCAGCACAGCTGGCCCAGAAGCCCCGCCCCCCACACGCCTCTCTAACATGTAATGCGACTTTACTGACGTGTTAGGATGCAACCAAAGAATTCTTGCATTTCAATTTTTTTCAGCAGCTGCCTGTGACTTGCCTGGGCCCGGATTGCTTGTTTATGTTTATTCCTTCTGTTGCCCTGCCACCGCCTCACTTCTTCTTTCAGTCTCGATTAAGGGGAACATGACCGTTGTGGACTAGTAAATGAGCCAATTAAAACCCCTGTCCTCTTTGCTTCGCTTTTTCAGGCAGCTAGAAGGCTTAGCAATCACCCTCTTCTCATCTTGCGCTTTGTTATCTGGTGCGTGGCATGAAACAGAGCTCAAGGGAACGGCCATGTCATTGTGGCTGGCTTGTTCTGTCTCGCTTTTAAACAGACACACAAAATGATGCTGTGTGGGAGCCGGCTTGTTCAGTCACTGCTCACCTGACGACCTGGATAGGGTTTGCCAACCCTCCAGGCTTGTCCTGGAGTCTCCAGGAATTAAAGATGAATTAAAGATTATGTCATGGGACGACCCCTCCAGGAATGCATCCAGCCAAAATGGGCAACCCTAGACCTGAACGGGATGGAGGTAGGAGGACTCAGACAGTTGAACTGTCATCCTCGAGGACTGATCTTCCTGGGTACATGTCCCACCAGGATTTTGCTTCAGCCTTTGTGCTGATGGGGTAGAGCAGATAGAAAAGACCTCAATGGATGTGCCATCCTCTGGTGCAAATGAAAGCAAAATATGGCCCAGAGAGCTTAAGGTACAAAGTTGCAAGCGTGGCCATTGCGTTAGGTGCCCAACTTGAGAGACAACCCTTGACCTGAGTTTCAGGGGTGCTGGAGATCCATCGTTCCCACTGAGAACCTCGAAACTCTGACTTTTCTCCCTCTCTGTCTTTCTAAAGCAGCCACCCCCAAGGCTCTAAGGCAGTCGCCAGCTAGGTGCTAATCGCTACGCCCCCGGCACCAGTGGAATGCCGCTATCTCTGGCGTCCCTGCTCCCAACCGACGCTTGCTCTGCTGCTACTTCTCTGGTGCTGGCCTGCAACCACCTTTCAGTTGTGCAATCCCATTTCCAGAGCGATCCCACCCCGCTGAATAGTACCACAGACAGAGACCGGTGGAGCCTGACCCCATCTGGCTAGCGCGCACGTTCGAAGGGGCTATTTTCAGACCCAAAATTGTTGTCAGCATTTATGTAGCCAGTAGTCTGTGCTCTTCACACCCGCGTGCGGCTGTAGGCGGGGGTTGTTTGGGGCCAGGTAGAGCTGTTGAGCGGGTGTAGCCTGCTCGTAAGAGGCTCACTGAGTGTTGGGCCAGTTTTCCTTGCTAATTCTCCTATCTTGCAGCTGCCTTGGCTGGATAACCAGTGAATTCCTCAGCCAACACCACCCGCTCCTTTCACAGAAGCACTAACTCGCGGTGCCCTTCCTAAGGCTCAGCGCTCTATTATGGATGGGTTGGGTTCTCCCCTGCTGTGCCTGCACCGGTCCTTAAAAGGGCGGGCGGGATGGGGGATAAATTGGTCTCTGTCAGTGGCACGGTTCTGCTTGACACGTTGCTCATTTTTGATGGCCAATGTCAGCTCCTTCACGGTTTAGGAGAACACATCACCAGGCCTCCCGTGACAGTAACAGAGAGACGCCAGCCAGCGTGTGCATCACACGATAAGCTCCCTCTGCTATGCCTTGTGCTGCTACGTTGGAAACCTCCCAGGGAGATTGGATGGCTTAATCGGTTGGCAATGAGGCATAATATTTAGTCCTGCCATGAGTGCAGGGGACTGGACTAGATGACCTCTTGAGGTCCCTTCCAGTCCTATGATTCTATGGTCTTCACCTTTTACCTCCGGACCAGCGAGTGTGTCCCAGATCATTTGAGACCGAATGTCCTCACTCTCTGAAACCTTTTGTGGTGTCTGTGTGAACTATGTTGCTTGTCTCTCTCCAGTTCATTTTGGACATGCATGTCCACCCTGCTTCTCCATTGCCCTGCATCGTGTGGAAGGGACCACAAGAGGTCATCTAATGCCAGAGCAGAATGGTAACCTCTTCTACCCTCTTTACATTTACTTTAGGATTCAAAGGCCCCAGTGCCCCAGTCTGTCCTTACAAGGCCTGAAAGTGTGATGTCACCTCTTTGGATCCTCCTATGCAAAATGCATTTCCCCAGCATTGGGTTGGAGTCCTTCAATTTTAATGAGTGACTTTCACCCCCAGGGGCTAACTTCAACCACTGGAATATTTGGAGAAAACCATACCGTACTCAGCCAGTGTTTATGTGTGTTTCCAGCGGGTCACTTCAGCCCATTTCTACTGGTGTTCATTTTCTGCTTAATCGATCAGCCCCCATAATCCCGCTGCCCTCCCAAGCCACCCAAGTCAGAGAAAGAGGAGATGTATCAGGGAGAGCAGGGACTGGATTCAACACGCCTGAGCGTTCGGACAGTGCAGAGGCCGAACGGTGTGGCCCGGATGTTACAGGCTTGGTTTTGACCAGGAAAAGTGCTAGATGGCACTGAGCTAATGTGCTAGTTAAACTCAACCTTTTCCCAGTGTAGCTGCAGGGTGACAGCTCACGGCTGGTGGGTTTGTGCCTCAGATGAGGTGAGCTCAACCCTGAGATACCTGCTGTGACCCTGCATCTCCACTGGGAACAGGGCTGAGTGTCGATCCAGCCGAACGAGCATATGCCATCTCCGCCAGCACTTCATTCCACCACTTTTCCTAAGCACAGATCCTCAGGGGAGTTCTCTAGGACAGTATTTTAGCAATTTTTTTTTTTAAATGGCTTATGCTACCAAGCTTCCGCCGCATTCCTGGCAACACGTTGCCATAGTAACAGAGCTCAGCTTTTCCTGATTTTCAGCCTAAAAATAAAAAAAAATCCCTTTGCTCCACCTCACCCTATTCTCCCTTGCGCCACCCGAAGCCGTGGCTCTGCCTTCTACCTGTTGTATTTATTCCAACGTACCTTGAAAATGCAGCCCCTTCCCTTGGCTGTACTTTTAGATTGAAATTCACCTCTTATATTCCATCTCAGGAATATGTTTGCTTTTGGCTGCGGCCTAGAGATAAAATCCACCCTTGTTGATTTGACAGGACGGGAGGGGAGACACTACATGTTACTGGAACACAGAGAACGGTCATATTTTGTCACCCAGCAGCACTAAATCGGAGTATTCAGAGATTTTATGGCCAGAAGGGACCATTAGATCCCCCCCTCCCCAGTCTGATCTCCTGTGTAACACAGGCTAGAGAATTTAATGTAGTTGACCCTTCATTGAGCCCAACAACTTATGTTTTGGCTAAAGCTTTTCTTCTAGAAAGGCATCCAGCCTTGAGCTGAAGCCTGATCACCACATGGAGAACCCACCACTTCCTGTCGTAGCGTGTTCCAATGTGTAATCGCCCTCACTGTTTAAAAAAAAACCAGTGTGCCTTATTTCGTATTTGAATTTGTCTGGCTTTAACATTATCCATGATACCAGTATCTACCAATGTGCTCTTAAGGTGAATCTCCCCATACTAAGTGGGCTGATAAACATGTCTCCACATCATTTAATCAGGCATGTCAATTTCAGCCTCCTGCCTATGCTTCTGCAACACCTCTCCCCACCCTCCCTGCATTTTAATATCTCAGTGCTCTCATTTAATTCAGTCTCTCTCCCTCCCTTGGGAAACAAACAAAACCTGATGTTTACACCTGTTTCTTTTGTTGCCTCTCTTTAGCAAGCACCCATACCAATCACTTTTACAAGGACAGAATTAGGAATGAAATTGCAATTGAGAGAGACGCTCCCCATACAGATCCATTTTTTCTTTAGTGAGGAATGCCTGGCAGCTAAATGTAACAATTCTTCTCGGTTGAATCCCTCATTTTCTTTATAACAACAAGTTACACAGACAGGCTGAGGGTTTTGTGAGATAGCCCCTCATTATCACACCAGTCTTTGAGTGTGGAGGAGTTCTGGGGGAAGGTTTTTTTTAAATAGGTTTCTTGTATTTGGACTGCAACACGCTTCACACACACAAAAATATTTCCCCTCCTTTCTTTAAGGAAAAAAAAATAAGAATATGACAGGGCTTAGAATGAGAAAGGATCTGAAATCATTTTGACTGAGAGGAAAGGAATATGTGTACATTATTCATCGGACTCTGGGTTATTCATCAAAAGTTTCATTCTTCAGTTAAAGTCTTTTCCTTATCTTAAAGCCACTGACATGAATATATATCACCAAGTTAAAAAGATTGAATTACACTTCTCCCACTGCTGCTAAGATTCATGGATGCTCAAAGCCCCGTCTTGTCCCTAGGTGTACTGAACCAGTGCATTTTATGATTTTTGGAGAACAGCCCTAACAGGGTTTGTCTCTTCATTGTGATATGGAGATGATTGAAAATGTGCTCCTGTATCACTTGATAAAAGACCTTTGCCAAAAAGAGAGAGCAGCTTTGTCATTTGAGAACGTTACCCTTGGGGATTAAGAGACCTACTTGAGAGTAAAAGTTCCAGCAGCCCTTTTTTCCTCCCTAAAAAAACAGAACATTCTCCAGAGCCTGTGACTGAGTGCCTTGCGTGGGAGAAGAGAATTGCACATGATAGACATAGACTGAAGGTTAGAGGCATAATGTCCGCACTGTGTAAGGGGAAGGTTGGTGGTGTGCTGCCCCGAGCACCGTGGGAATGTAGCTCCTCCCACCCGCAAGGTGTGGCATATGCCTCCTTCCTGGTGCTTCCTACTTGGAGCAGCTTCTCCCCTCTCCTGTCATGAATTGGGCCCAAGGTTATTTTTCTGATGGCTGGTGCCTCCACCCAAGGTGACCCCTCACTGTGCCCGAGCCAGAAGGGTGTAGTGCTACCACAGGTGAGGAGTATAAAACCCAGGGCACAAGAAACAAAGTCAATCAGCACAAATCCTAGCAGTGGACTGACACACCCAAGAACAGGGGCTGCAGGGGGAGGATCTGAGGAAGGAAAGGGTTAACTAATAAGTACTAAACAGTAAGAAATCAACCAATTCTCCACTCACAACTCTTCCCAAGCCCCAGCTCCTTCTCAGGCAGGCGGTACGTGGAGAATGAATCCTGCAGCACTGAGAATGTTGGCCACCTGACTGTGCTTTCGCCCCTGGGTGGGGCAGGGTCCTCTCCTGGCTCCTACCAGGCTTGCTAGCTCCCTGGTCTGCAGTTCTGCTGTGGTCTTGGCTGGCTCTTGGTAGCCAGCACTGGGTGGCGTCTCCGTAACGCTGGAGGCCATTCTCTGAAGGGCAGGAACTGTCTGACCCAGGCACTAGACCCCCCCACAGCAGTTCAAAGTCTCAATTGTGGGGAGGGGGGCATTAATCAGAGACTCCCTGAGCCGCTCGGCTTCTCTCTCAGCTCCCAGACTCAACCCTGAAACAAAACCTTGTCTCTGGCCGGCTGTGCTCTCCCATGGCGGGGCTGAGCAGGGCATTCCACGCAGAAGCCTCCATACTGGCCTCAGCAGGCATTTCTAGTCCAGTCTGTCCTCTTGCCTAACTCCAGCCATGCTGGTGGCAGGGGGCTCTGACAGTCATTACAATTGTAGTCCCTTGTGTAGGACACCCTAGGCTCAGCCTGGCATGCCAGGGCCAGGTAAACGCCAAGG
This sequence comes from Natator depressus, assembly GCF_965152275.1. Lineage (NCBI taxonomy): Eukaryota > Metazoa > Chordata > Testudines > Cheloniidae > Natator > Natator depressus. The sequence goes on along the minus strand of NC_134240.1, from coordinate 117,300,452 downwards.
GGTGTGTGTGTGTGTGTGTGTGTGTGTGTGTGACAGGAAGTAGGCCTACTCTCCCACTCAATCTCTCCGCTACTCCAGCGAGAGAGTAGACTATGACCCGCCTATTCCTGGTGCAATGGACACTGCCCAGTGCGCTGGTGCTGCTGTGGAACTGAGCATGTGGGGAGGTGCAGAACGACACGATTAGTAGTGTAATATAATGGTGCTGCAGTGCCTTTAGTCCACCCTGCCCTGCCAACTGTCATGCATTTAGCTGGTGCTGGGCAAAAGGGATGCCTTGGGCCCCTGCACTGCCACACTAGTGAGGCCATGATTCAACCCACAGCTATAAACGTCGTTGATGCAAAGGATAAAGACGCCAGAAAACAGAAGCCAGGTGTCCTCAGTGCCACAGGGCCAGGTATGGACTGAGTCAGTTGTTGGGTGTCAGGACAATTGGCTGCTCTTGCTAGACCTCTAAAGACAGAGACTTGGCCTTTTTCAGAGCTCTCTGTAAATCCTGGCTCTGCTGGGATGCTCACAAACTATCATGATTTATTATGTGTACCACCTCAGCACCTGGGGACCCCAGTCATGGCCCGGGGCTCCCTTGCGCTAGGTGCTGTACAAATTAAAAAGGTGGCTCCCTGCCCCATAGAGCTTACCATCTAAGTAAAGCTACACATCACCCCCATTTGGCACTGGTTAGGCAAGTGGGGAATGGAGACTTTTGCTCTTTTCCAAACTGTTTGTTTGTTACCTCTTTCCCCCCAAGTGCTTCCCAATCCCTCTTTAGCTGTGACCTGCACCTGTCACCTGCTGCCTGACGCCTACAGCAGAAATTCACTGATAATGCTCTGTACAGCTTCTCACACCGTGATGCCCTGATCTGTAACTGGGGTGCCTTCCTGACTCTTCCATTGGCATGCTGGGTGAACTTGGATTGGGCCACTCAAATCACACTGCATCTCAGTTGCCCCAATCAAACTGGGTTTTAGACTTGGTGCAGAAACCAGTAGGTGGAATTCTCCAGCCTGAGATATGCAGGAGGCCAGAGAAGATGATCATAATGGTCCCTTCTGACCTTAAAATCCATGGATGAGATCTTCATGCCCACTTCAACCCCTCTAAGGTGTGTAAGAGGATCAGACTGGTATAAACAGGCCCTAAAAGCCCCAGAACAACTGGGGGAGAATTTTTCCTGTGCAGGCATGTTTGGAGACTGCTTTAAGGCTACCTTCCAACAACCCTTTTGCCAGCCGTGTCCTATCGGGATGCTGGGAACGGCAGCATGTGGCACTGCAGAGATTCCAGGAAGTGCTGACGGCCACAAGGCAACTCTGGGGAGCCTGGCTGAATGTCAGGGCCTCAGGGATAAATTATGCTGAGGGATCTGGAGCAGCACCTTAGACCTTGCTGCCAGGAGCTGAGTTCAAGTCCTGCACCTCCTAAAGGCCCAGCACAGCATCTCAGCCCAAGATTCGGGGCGGCGGGGGGAGGTTGTTTTGTTTTTTCTAAACAAGAGGGATACCTTTCCTCCAGCTGCGTAAAGTACTTTCAGCTCCATGGATACAGACTGCTTTGTGAGTGAAAAGGGATTAACAGAGATTACTTCATCATCACTTAAACTAAGCGCTATAATGTACCCATTTTTCAAGCGGACTTCCTCATATATTGTACCCAGTTGTCACAGCAGCATCATTAATAATACTCCACAAGTGCATTGCTCTTTGCAGCATTACGGCAGGTGTTTGGGGCACCCGTCAGCCCGGTTTCCACACCGGGAGAGGGGACATGTTAGATAGTCAGCCCTGAGCTGCCCATCACTCTGCAGCAACATGGATTTGATGGGAAAACGGAAAGTAAACGTTTGAGCAGGGCTAAGCAATGACTTGCCAAGGCCACGTGGCATGAATCTGAAATGAGGCGAGCTAAGACTAAAACCGTAATTAGTTAGACTCATTCATGCTGGTTAACAAAATGTGTTAGCACTGGCTGACCAACAAAATTTGAAGTTGTTTTCATTTCAAATGGTATGAACTGGACTCTATTTTGGAGGCCTTTTTTTAAAGGGGCCTTAACCCAGACGTCCTTTACATGTTTGCAAATGCAAATGCAAATGAGGAATGACAGGACAGGGCCCACAATCAACAGTGCCTGCAAATTTGCCCCAGTGTTTTTTTTTTAAGTCCAAAAAGGGAAACTGGGCTTCAAAATCCAGACCTCCAAGCTCTCATTGTACTCTCTAAGCGAGTAAGAGGGAAATCAATGGAGATACACCAGTTCAGATGAACTGATGATCCTACCCTGATGGCTCATTGTCCTGTGCAGACCCATTTGGGGAGCAATATTCTTCTTCCCCTTTTCTCCAGCTAGCTGGAGTTGGGTCACTGGAGCAGTCTTTTCCAGGCTTGCCAGTCCAATGTTCACTCCTTATCCCCTCTGTCGTCCTGTAAGCAGTCTATCTGCCATTTTCTTGCCCATCTTCTTGTCCTCCATGCACAAACTCTCGTCTCAAATGCCTCCCTCAAGCCATCCTTTGTTCGTGCCCATACCACCACAGCCTCCTCTCTTGCAGCTTTTCTCTGATGCCACAGACTTTGTCTCACTTGTGATGAAATCATTCCACACGTGGTCTGATAATGTCTCCCCTCTCACTGTCCTCAAACATCTCCTATCAATGGCTTCAGGTCTTCTCAAGTGCCTCTCTTTGGGCTCCCGTGTCTCTGCTCCATGCAGAAGAGCTGGTCTTCCCATGGTTTTATCGAGTTGTCCCTTAAGTAGTCTGGAAAGCCATAAATTACTCCACGTGCCTTGCGCCAGACACCCCACGGCTCAGCGGCCTTGCTTGCTGTCGCTTTTTCTATTTGCTGCTAACCATCCCTTCAGTGCAGAAACCTGTTTTGTGCACCGGCTCTTGCTGTTGGTCGTCATCTGTTTTGGTTCCATGCGAGTCACCCACATAACTTCAGTCTTTTCTTTACTCATGTTGTGGCTGGAGTCTGTAATCGTTTGGTAGTCATATTCTGCCTAATTAAATCGCCCCTGTAGTTTTAAATGGGGCTGCTGTCTTTTTTGCACTTTCAGCTCACTGTTGTATGGTGCTGTTACCACCTTTTTGCACCTTCTGTTTGAAGGCATCAAAATTGTTAATGGCTTACATCTTACAGCAAAGGCAGGTAGTATTATCCCTGCTTCACCAATGGACCAAGTGACCAATGAAGAGCTATGCCTACCTATCTATTACTTATATGGCCCACCATTTCTATACCACATGAGCACCTCACGATCTTCTAATGCATTAATCCTCAACGTCCCCAGAAGATGGGCCAATGTTAGTATCCCCTTGTTACCGAAGGAGACCTGAGGAACAGAGTGACTCAATAAAAAAAATGTGTTCTTCACCCTGAGGTGCTATAAACCTATGGCATATGGTACCAATGCCTTTCTTTTCATTTATATTAAAGTAAGGGCAGAAGGGGGCAGCTAGGTCAGCTGGTCTGACCTTCTGTACAACACAAGCCATTCTATTTCACTCAGCTATGCCTGGATGGAGCCCAGTAACTTGTGTGTGGCTAATGCATCTCTTCCAGAAAGGCATCCAGCTTTGATCTGAAGTCAAGAAGAGAGGGAGAATACACCACTCCCTTTGGTAACTTGCTCCACTGATTAATCACCCTCACTGTTAAAAGCACGCAAGCCTTATTCTCCATTTGCATTTGCCTGGCTTCCCTCCCAGCTATTGGTAGTTGTTTTGGTGAATAACCACACATCAGGAAGGAAAGAAGGTAGCTTTCCCATACACCAGATTGATCCGAGATCTTTTGCCCAGTGCACCGGATACTTAATATGATCACTTTGTAGAGGCTACATTACACTACAAATCCAGTGCCTTACACTCAGAAACATCCCGTCCATGGTGAGAACAGGGACCTGGTTTGCTCGGTGAAAGCTGAAGGCTGAAGAACAGAGTGAGTTTCATCCCCACTAACGCATCTCTACTCTGACCCCAAGGGGCCACTTGCAAGGATACAAAGAGAATTCAGTCTACATGGCCTATCCAGTCCTTGGCTTAGCCATCCCCATTGCTTGTTTCAGCAGATAACTGGAGACAACTGTGATGATGGTTCCTGTGATGGCAACACTCTACCCACTGGGTGACCCCAACTCCATTCATAAAAGGCAGCTTTCTGGTGAGAATCATGGGGGCAGGGGAAAATGGGTCACTCTGTGGTTGATTTTGCAATGGGTCTAAACCTGACAGATGACTAGTTAATAAGGGAAAAATGGTAGAATCCTGCAAGCAGACCGACTTCCGAACTGTCAGGATGGTTAAGCACTGGAATCAGTTGCCTAGGGAGGTTGTGGAATCTCCATCATTGAAGGTTTTTAAGAGTGGGTTAGACAAACACCTGTCAGGGATGGTCTAGATAATATTTAGTCCTGCCATGAGTGCAGGGGACAGGAGCAGATGACCTTCAAGGTCCCTTCCACTCCTATGATTCTATGATTATCAGACCTGGGCTCCAATGTAAATAAGGTCGAGGTCCATCTAATTTCTGAACCACTGTCCCCAACAATGGGGTCGAGGCACAATACAGGTGGGTTAGTGGGACCGTAAAAAGTATGGTAAATGCCCAGAAAATTCAGTGTAAGCCACTTAACTTATAGAAGATATGGAACGCCCTAAGGGCTCAGGGAGCATGTATCTTGGAAGGTCACTGGCAGCAACAAAGGGTGGCAAAAGTCATCTGTTGAGTTACAAGCGAAGTGGGGCCAGATCTACAGCAGGTGTAAGTCAGGAGCTCCTTTGACTTCAATGGAGCTGCACAGATTTACTCCAGCTGGGGATCTGGCCCCTGGAGTCTCAAAGCAACTTATCCCAGGCCAACAGTGAGCAAGTCCTTTAGCAGCTGCCCTTGTTTTACAAGTTGACTTGTGTTCTCATTCCCCTCTGAATGCAGAGACTCTTGTTCCGCATGAGAGGCATGTTCTTGGAAATGGCTGTTTAATGGGAAGATCTGCAGCGGGAATGGAATCCCTGTTTCTCCTTTTCCCTCTGGTGCATTCTCATTGTATATTTGAAGATCACTACCTGATAGTACAAACTGCGCTCTTCGGAGCGAGCAAGGATTTAACCTACAAACCATTCCATGAGAGCCTTTCCTGTAATGACAAATGTATGTCACCTAGTGGATAAAGGCCCTGGCCAGTGACTTAGGAGGCCTGGGTTTTATTCCCACCTCTACCACTGACCTGCTGGTGAACGTGGCCAAGTCACTGCCTCTTTATGCCTCAGTTTCCCCATCTGTAAAATGGGGATAATGATATTAACCTCCTTTGTAAAGAGCTTTGAAATCAACCGATGAAAAGTGCTCTGTGTGTCTAGACTCCTGTTCACCTACTTAAAATGCAACATTGTTCAGCTAGTGTTAATTAGATGGTACTTGCACACAGCATCCCATGCAATTAAATAGCAATGTGGCTCCTTTTAATAAGGACAAAAATATTGACTTCACTCGCTACTGTAGCTAATAGCTGGGTGTTAAACACATGTTAAAATTAAAGAATAGATTGAAGCAGTCTATGGAGCTAGGTATTATCGACCACATTTTCATCCCATTAGCCTGCTATTTTTTTGTTCTGTGAAGCTTTTTTGTTTTTCTTTGCGTGCTTTCGCTCTCTCCGTTATGTTTTATCTATTCACCTGTTCTTATTCATTCTGGGAATGCAATGGGAAAAAACACACACCTGTACAGGTAGCTAGATAATAGCAAGACCACATTGTCCAGTAAAGTTGTTATGTGCTGTGCATGGCTTCCTGGCTAAGCATCTCCTAACAGTACTCAGTGTTAATAGGAGAGATAGTTTCAAGTGAAATACCAGAGGAGCTGGCTTTTTAACAAAAGATGTTAGTGATGTGACAGGGTCAGGCCAGATGGCTACAGGAGAATGACAGGAGGCAGATATATTAGCCTCAGATTAAGCAGGTCCCTTTCCCCTGGGTAAAGTAACAGGGGTGGTTCCAGAACAATCAGGAATTTGCTGGAACCAATTAAGGCAGGCAGGCTAATTAGGACACCTGGAGCCAATTAAGAAGCTGCTAGAATCCATCAAGTCAGGCAGGCTAATCAGGGTACCTGGTTTAAAAAGGACCTCACTTCAGTCAGTGAGGGGCGTGCAAGGAGTGGAAAGTGAGAGGGCGTGCTGCTGGAGGACTGAGGAGTACAAACGTTATCTGGCATCAGGAAGAAGGTCCTGTGGTGAGGATACAGAAGGTGTTGGGAGGAGGCCATGGGGAAGTAGCCCAGGGAGTTGTAGTTGTCACGCAGCTGTTATAGGAGCCACTGTAGACAGCTGCAATCCGCAGGGCCCTGGGCTGGAACCCGGAGTAGAGGGTGAGCCCAGGTTCCCCCCATCCCCCTGTAATGATGCTGATTCTGGCGGGACTCAACTGAGAGTGCCAATTCTGGACAAATTGCTTAAAGCAGGGCAGTTACAGCCCAAGGCTGGTGTTTCTATGCACACCAAGGCAAACCAAACCAGCCAAACAGAGAAGACTTTGGTTTTTCCCCACTGGCTAACCACAAGTCACACAAGCAATTCCCTTAGCCACTCCAGTTTCCCAGTAGCACCACCAGTGCCACTCGTTATGGGGACAAGTGGTTATGAAAACCAATACCCCAGTAAAAGAAAAAAGGTTCTCTCGATCCCAAAGGACCAAGCCCCAGACCCAGGTCAATATACAAATCAGATCTTACTCACAAATCACGCTGTTGCCAATCCTCTAGAATCTAAAAGCTAAAGGTTTATTCATAAAAGGAAAGAAATACAGATGAGAGCTAGAATTGGTTAAGTGGAATCAATTACATACAGTAATGGCAAAGTTCTTGGTTCAGACTTGCAGCAGTGACAGAATAAACTGCAGGTTCAAATCAAGTCTCTGGAGAACATCCACAGCTGGGATGGGTCTTTCAGTCCTTTGTTCAAAGCTTCAGGGTAGCAAAGTCCCTCCAGAGATAAGAAGCAGGATTGAAGACATGATGGAGGCGCTGCAGCAGCTTTTTATATTCTCTTGCCGTGTGGTCGGTCTGTCTTTGTCCCAAGGACACGCTGTCCACCACGTGGCCTGGAAAAACCTCAGAGTTCTGTCCATAGGCTGGTCCCTGCAGACCTTGCTGAGTCACGAGGCGTGTCTGCCTTCTCTCAGTGGGTCAACTGTAGAGCTGATGGTCCTTAATGGGCCATCAAGAAGGCTAGGCAGAGCTGACACCAACTTGTCTGGGGTGTCACCCAGAAGCATAGCATAAGTTTGGAATACAGATAGTATAGAGCCAATACTTATATCTTTGAATATAAAAATGATACATGCAAACAGATAGCATAATCCTAAGCAGCAAACCATAACCTCGCCTTAGACACCTTATTTGACCCCCTTTATACAAGATTTGGTGCCACTACAGGACCTTGGTTGCAACAATGTTTTATACAGTCCCAGTTCAAGTCAATAACGTCACACCCCCCCAACTCCCTATTGGATACAGGAGGAGTTGACCTGGACTGTGGGTCCCACCAGAGGGGAAGGTCCCTGGCCTGTCCCCCGACGCACTAGGTGGGACACAGAGACTGCAGGGATTGTTCTCCATTCCCCCCATGCTGGCCAGTGATGAGGTTAGCTGAGTGAACAGCAGGTTTGAGCCACTAGCAAAAGTGGCCCAACTGAGGACTGCTGTGAACCTCTGAGGTGAGCAAATCTGCCAATAAGTGCAGGACCCACCAAGGCAGAGGAGGAACTTTGTCACACTGGGCAGCGGGTCCTTAGGCATACGCAGCTGTGTAGGGCACCCGAAAATTTGGGGCACCCCTGGGTCTTAGTGTCCACCCTTCCGCCTCTTCCTATCCCTGTTCTGGCCCTTCCTGCAGGCTCCCACCATGGCTGGCTGCTGCAGCCTGGTGAGTCTTCCTCCTGTGGCGATCTAGTACTTAAAAGTGAAAAAGCCTCCCAGCCTGCCAGACCTATTAGCACAACACTGAAACTGTTAAAGAGCCATTCAAGTGGTAATGGAGCCATTTAACAGGCATTTGCCAACCCTCAGGTATATACTGTCAGTTTCTGAATTTACTGACAAAACCACTTGTGCATTACTGTAATATTTTCTCCGAACATGTTAGTCTACAGGACCTTAGTTTAAAATTTTCTTTAAAAATATTTCATTAGTGTGTTGCTGAAGATTATAAAATCACATCTCTAAAAAATCCTTGCATGTGTTTAGATGCACAAAGAAAAGGAGGACTTGTGGCACCTTAGAGACTAACCAATTTATTTGAGCCTGAGGTTTCGTGAGCTACAGCTCACTTCATCGGATGCATACTGTGGAAAATACAGAAGACGTTTTTATACACACAAACCATGAAAAAATGGGTGATTATCATTACAAAAGGTTTTCTCTCCCCCCACCCCACTCTCCTGCTGGTAATAGCTTATGTAAAGTGATCACTCTCCTTACAATGTGTATGATAATCAAGGTGGGCCATTTCCAGCACAAATCCAGGTTTTCTCGGCTGTTACTCTGAAACCTGTCTAGATGCACAAACTGGCTCTCCACTTGGGAGGTAACTCCATTCTCTTCACATGTCGGTATAATAATGCCTGCATCTGAAGAAGTGGGTTTTTTTACCCCCAAAACCTTATGCCCAAATAAATCTGTTAGTCTGTATCCACAAAAACAACAAGGAGTCCGGTGGCACCTTAAAGACTAACATGGCTACCCCCTGATACTTGACAGTCTGAGTATTCATCTTTAGCCTGAAATGCTTGGACCTTCAGACATATAGTTTTTTAACTAAATCCTTATCTAAAATACACATGAGAGCCATCGGGCATAGGGGCACCAGTTTAATAATACTGCACAGGGCTCCATAAATACTCAGGTTGGCCCTGTTACTGGGGTTTGGAAGGAGAAGCGGAGACTGATGCTGACAATCTATGCTTTATTTTGCACCTTCCATATACAAGCATACCCAGATGTATGCTAAGGATTATGGGAAATTTAGTCCAACGGTCGCACTCTAGGTACCATGTTGAAGGGCATTCATATCATCATGTGCACATCAGGACTGAGCGAATAATGGATTTTTCGGTTAAAATAAAGAAAAAATATTCCAGTTTGATTAGAGCCAACCCCACCAAAAAAAGTTTTTTGTCAAAATGGAAAAAAAAAATCGATCAAGTCAACTCTAAATGAATTTCTTCTGGGTTTTCATTTTAAGCGGCCATTAAAAAGGGGAGCAATGAGGACCCAAGAAAGTAGAGACCAGTCAGCCTAACTTTGGTACCAGGAAAGATACTGGAACAAATTACTAAACAATAAACTTGTAAGCATCTGGAGGACAATAGGGTTATAAAGAATAGCCAGCATGGATTTGTCAAGAACAAATCAAGCCAAACCATCCTAACTTCCTTCCTTGACAGGGTCACTGGCCTAATGGATGGGGGAAAGGAGTAGTAAAAGTCGTTTTATGCGGCATTTCATCAACTGGAAAGGTCTATAAACCGGCATTTCTGATTCTCATTGAAATGCCAGTTTATAGTCTGGTTGGTGTGGGGCCAGGAGGGGGTGTGGAGCGCAGGCTCTAGGAGGGAGTTTGGGTGCTGGAGGGGACTTGGGTTGTGGGAAGTGGTGCGGGGTGCTGGATCTGGGAGCCACTCATCTTGGGCGGCTCCCTGCAAGTGGTGACCTGTCCCCACTGCTCCTAGGCGGAGGCGTAGCAGGCGGCTCTGCATGCTGCCCCCGCATCCCACCCCAGGCATTAACAACGCAGCTTCCATTGGCTGGGAACTGCGGCCAATGGGAGCTGCGGAGGCGGCGCCTGCAGGCAGAAGCAGTGCGCAGAGCCACCTGCCGCATGTCTACCTAGAAGCAGACGGGACAGGTCGCTACTTGTGGGGAGCAGCCCAAGGTGAGCGCCTCCCAGATCCAGACCCCTGCACCTCCTCCTGTGCCCCAACCCGCTGCCCCAAGCCACCTCCCACACCCAAACGCCTTCGAAGCGCCCGCGCCCTGCACCCCAACCCCCTCCCTCTTAGTTAACTGGCATGTTTCACTTACTGGCACCTCCCTATTCCCCCAACATGCCGGATAAAACAGCTTTTACTGTAGGTGGGCTATAACTTGATTTGAGTCATGCTTCTAACACAGTCCCACGTGACATTCTCATAAGCCAACTAGGGAAGTATGCTCTACATGACATGACTGTCAAAGGCGGGTGCACAACTGGCTGAAAGACCATACTCAAAGCGTAGTTACCAATGGTTCACTGTCGAGCGGGCAGGGTTCTGCAGGGTTCAGTCCTGGGTCTGGTACCATTCAATATTTTCATTAAGGAGTTGGATAATGGAGTGGAGTGTATGGTTATAAAATGTGCAGATGACAGAGGGATCGCAAGCGCTTTGGAGGTCGGGATCAGCACGCAAAGGGACCTTGACAAATTTTGGAGAACTGGTCTGAATTCAACAAGATGAAATTCAAGTGCAAAGTGCTTCATTTGGGAAGAAAAAAAAATCGAATGTACAAACTATACCATGGGGAAACCTGGCTGGGTGGTAAAACTGCTGAAAAGGATCTCTGGCTTATATGGGTCAACAATGATGCAGCTGCCACAGAGGCTAATATCATTCTGGGGTGTGTCAACAGAAGTGTTGTACTGAAGCCATGGGCGCTAATTGTCCTGCTCTACTCAGCACTGATAAGGCCTCAGCTGGACTACTGTGTGCAGTTCTGGGCGACACACTTTAGAAAAGCTGTGGACAAATTGGAGAGAGTCCAGAGAAGAGCAACAGAAATGATAAAAGGTTTAGAAAACCTCACCTATAAGGAAAGGTTAAAAAAACACCCAGGTATGTTCAACCTTGAGGGAAGAAGACCGAGGGGGGACCTGATAACAGTCTCGAAATATGTTAAGGGCTGTTATAAAGAAGGTGGTGATCAATTGTTCTCCATGTCCACTGAAGGTAGAACAAGAAGGCATGGGCTTCATCTGCAGCAAGGGAGATGTTGGTTAGACAGTTTTTCCTCATAGCTATTTATGAGTAATTAAGCTCTGGAATACGCTTCCAAGGAAGGTTGTGGAATCTCCATTACTGGAAGCTTTTAAGAACAGGTTGGGTAAACACCTGGCAGGGATGGTCTTGGTTTACTAGGCCCTGTGACAGTTTAGGGGCTGAACATGATGACTGAGAATGGTAGGGCTAGAAGGGACATCAAGGTTTGTGGGTGTTTCCCCCCCTTTTGGGGCATTTCCTTCTTCCCCACCCAAATGTCAATTTGAAACTCTGTTTTGAATCAAAACATTGAAATGTTTCAGAGTTGTTGAAATTCGACATACTTTTGGGGACCCCCAAAGTGCTTTTTTGATGAAAAATCTTCACCCAGCTCTAGTACGCATATTGCGACATATTAAAATATGTGTGTAGGAATGGCCAGAATTAGGGCATCGCCCAGAGCCCCAACCCACGATTAGGGTCTCATTGTGCCAGATGCTGCACATACATACAGCAGGACTAAGCCCCTGCATTGCAGAGATTACAGTCTCACTAGACAAGGGCCGAGAAGAGGAAATAGAAGTGAACAGACTTGCTCAAGGTCACAGAGCTGGCAAAACTGGGACACAACCTAGACCTCCTGCTGCCCACACCGGTGCTCTATCTATTGGTCCATGCTGCCGCTGAGCACTTACATATTATATATCATTCTGGTCTTTCAACTTGCTTATGCGCATGCGAGGCTCCAAATAGGGTAGGCACATGCTTATCCCCAGCCACACCGCTGACCCTCCAAGGAGAGCCTGAGATGGACACTGGTAGCATAGAGTCAGCTACACCAGCCTTATACTATGCAGCGGATGACCAGACATCCCCGCTGTCCTGACAGAGCAACTCTCCCTCTTGCTTGCACCACCAAGAGGGCAGAGGAGTGGTGAGCATCTAGCCCCGTTTTTAATCGCAGAATATGCAGGGCCACACTCTGTTCTCACTCAATCCAGGGACTCCACTGGAGTAGCACTGCTGTAACATCCCCGAAAGCAAGAGCTGAATCAGGCCCTGCCCCAAAGAGCAAGTGGCTTTCATTGTAAAGTGTAACCAACGGTTCCTGGCTTGTGGAATCAAATGTGTAAATGAACCAGCAGTAAAGGAAAATTGGTAGCATGTTCCGCCCCACAGCTAGGGTGACCAGATAGCAAATGTGAAAACATGGGGGTGGGGGGAGGGGAATCACAGGGTCCTATATAAGACAAAGCCTCTAATATTGGGATGGTCCCGATAATATCAGGACATCTGGTCACCCTACCCCATGCCAGAGTGCTAGCTGTGACTCAAAAGGAAAGTTATGACAGTGGTTGGGGAACTCAAACTCCCATGGCCAGTAAGAGTATCACTTCCTTCTAACCTCGACTAAGGTTCAAACCAGCAGCCTGCAGCTGTTCAGTCGGCCGATCCAACCACGTCCGTCTCTGAATGCTTTCCAAGCAGTACAGCCCCAGCCAAGCCAAGCTAAAATGACGGCTCCCTTGAACTCCATCTTCTGAGTCAGTATTTGACACGTGGAGGAAAAAACCAAATCAGAACAGAAACCGAATGTACGTCGCCACTCTTAATTACTCTGTCAGGACACACACATGTTAATGAACTAATTGTGTTGATACTCAACTACTGCAGTTACTGTAAGTGCCTCCCGTCCCCGTCCCCCTGTCTACACAGCTGTTCTGAGCACGGTAGCACACACGCACTATGAGTCCAAGTCTGTAGAGTCTGGGCTCAGACTTGCTGCTGTGGGTTATCAAATGAAGCAAAGACATGCCCGAGATGTTCCACCACGCTCTTCGGCGTACTCCCATTTCAAACGGCAGCAGATCAATGGGCTCTATGGAACATTTACTGCGCAGGAGCAGGGTCCACGCGGCGACTTCGTGTGCAGAAATCCAGGCTGTGAAAGCACAGTGTACAAACATGCTGCACACAAAGTCTCCAGGCAGACAAGCACATGCATTGACGTGCGTTTTTGTGGGTGGGTGCTTTCTGGCTTCCGCTTTCACTGTGCACCATGTACATACTCCTGCCACCTACTGGTGGCTTGTGGATGCTGAGCACCCCTGATTTCTTTTAGGTGGTTGCTTGAGTCCCGGAGCACCCATGGAGCCGGCACCTATGCAGACAAGACCTTTGGTCTGGGTGTCCAAACAGCTTAGCTCTCTTGAAAATCTGTCCAATAGCCCAGCTCATCCCTTGCCTACATCTCTGCGCTAGTTTCCTGAGAATATATCAACATCCTTCCTCTAAGCTGCGTGATCTCCAATTTTCCCCCCTGCCTTACCCCCAGAAGCAATAAACCTCCACTGTTCATCTGAAGCCTGATGGTTTCCCAGCCGTTTTTCTAAAAGCCTCGTTTACTCTGGCAATTCGAATCAGTTTCCTATAAACATATTTTTATTGCACTGCAGGACAATTATAGCGTCAGTATTGTGTCAGGTGTCCAATCGAAATGGCAGCTTGAATGCCTGTGTTGGTGGGTTTTATGGGTTTTTCTTTTAAGAAAACAAGCTTCTGCTGCAGAAATTACAAATCTCCCATTATACTGCTGTTAACACTGACATAGTAGATATAGGAAACCGCAAGTGTGTTTTTGTTACACTTATTCTGTCACTACCATAAATCCTCCATTGGAGTTAGACAGCGCATGGAAATTTGCTTGCTGATTAATTACCCGTAGAGGAAGATAAAGAGCTGCTAGGCTGCCATTGGCGACAGCAGAATAAAAGTGATCACTCACATTTGAAATGATCCTGCAACATTCTATACACCTTACCCGTGCTGAATAATCCGAGTCCTCACATGAGGAGGAGCTGTTTAGGGTTACAGAATAGGCACTGGAAAGTGTTCAGATGGGCACCACGGTTATTGTTTATTTGTATCACAGCTGAGATCGGATCCCATTGTGCTAGGCACTTTATACCCACAGTGAAACACAGTGCCTAGGCCAAAGAGCTTAGCGTCTAAATAGCAGAAGCTCTAGGCACAGAGATTAAGTGATTTGCCTGGTCTCATATAGGAAGGTTGTCGTCAAACGGGGAAGTAAACCCCAGTCTCCTGAGTCCCAGCCCAGAGTCTTTTCCACACGTCCATGGTTGTTTTCCTAAGACAGAGGAGGCTGTTCCCCTTTGGAAGGAGAAAGGTTTGGATTTCTGATGCTGGGCTGTGCTGGCATTCGCGAAGGTTGCATAACTCATGTGCAGTGAAATAATGAGTGACTTATGCGGCTCATCCCGAACGCCTGCCAATAAAATCTTTATGCCACAGCATCATGTATTTTCCTGATGCCATATTATAGAGCAAAGTTATTTCCAATCATTTTTCAGAAACGTTTTATTGTGACCATTTCTCATAGTCCTTCTCACTCTGCCTTTATAACCTTTCGCACTACACACAGGCCTCAGAGGACAGAACTATTGGAATAATTTAAAAATCCTCTTAAAATAGATATCTACAAGTTATTCCTTTACATCGGGGTAACCTGATATTGCATGTCTCCCCAGCGCGAGAAACAAATACCTGTTATGACTTTTGTACCAATGCCTAGAAGACCATTCAGGGATGAGGAGGACCCTGTTGTGGTAAGTGTTACACACACATATAAAGAAATGATGGCCCTAAGCATATGAGAAGAGGTAAGAGGTGAAGAACAGTAACAAACAGGAGAGGACAAGGAAATAATGATATGCCTGAGTGTGGTATGATGAGTATCAATCAAAGCACACCATCTCCCTTTATAAACGTGGGCCATCGACTCCTTGATCATATCCGAACACAAGCCAGAGATGTACTAGTATGTGCTTTTAAATTTGAAGCCAACCTTTTGCTTGTGTGGGGGATGCTCAAATCCTTAATTAGCAAAGTATCTATTTCCAGTCCTGGTGGGTCTAGTCCTGGTGAGATGTTTGACTTTAGTGACTTCTAGATATTAGATCAGGATTAATTTTCTGGGCGGAAAGGATACAGTTTTGTGGTAGTTAAATTACAAATCCAACAACTGGAACCAAGAGGAGCCATAAGGTCTTCAGCAAAGGATGATGCCTGGACTGGTGTCTTATTAGATATTCACTCAAGACAGGAGCTGGTCAGGAGTTTTCCATTAGAAACAACGAAAAGTGAAGTTTCCACAAAACTAAAATTTTCTGTGGGAAAATTCCAATTTTGTTGGCAATGTTGATTTGCCATCAGGCAATGGAAGCTCCCATGTTCCCTGAGTGGCTCAACTCTTCTCCAACCTGTGATGAGATTTTTTTTGAAGAATCCAAAATTTCAAAGTAGGGAAATTCCATTTTTTCCCCTACCCCACAAGATCTTATGGATCGCAGAAGTGTGAAAAGCCATCAGTAGTATGGTACTGCTTCTTCATATTGAATTACACCGAGCCTTGGGTCCAGCAGGCGTTGCTTTCTTTTCTTTTACACTAGGACAATGCTTCAAATTTTAACGGCAGCCACAATAAAAAAAACACTTTTTAAAAATGATGCAAAACAAAAAAACCCAACCCTAGGCATGCCCTAACTCAATCACATGTGGATAGTGACCGCAACGTATTTGAATGATCCATTCATTTTAGCCAGTGACATTGCCAAGCGCTGTCAGCTTATTCCATAGAATTGATTTAAAATGAGCCATTCTTACTTTCCCTATCGGTGTCAGATAAACAGAATCCACATTGGAAACCACTGTCCTTGTACTGATGTGGAGAGACAACCATGCAATGCAGGAAGCTCTGGAGAGACAGAATGCCACTCTGAGCCTAGGCAAAATCCAAATGATTTCGAATATAAAGTTGGAGGTGCCACTTCCACAGGACCTTCTCCATCTGGGGCAGTATGACTCCAGTGACAACCGTTCGACAACATTTATCCACTGTGGGTCATGCTTAGATCTGGTTGGATATTTTTTGATAAAATATTTTTTCCACTGAAAAAAACATTTGTCAAACCCAAAAGAGTTTGCAAACCAGGGGTGCTTTGCTGAATCTCAAAGCACTACTGAAAAAAGTTTCAAAATTATAAGACGTTTAGTTTTTGACATTGGAAAAACATTTTAAAAAAAGCGGAAACTGCATGAAACAACTTGGTTTAGAAATTTAAGCTCATTAGACTAAAAAAAAAGTTAAAAGAGTCAAAAATCAAACCAGAAGGTTTCAATTGACCTGAACTGGGGCTGGGGTTCGGGGGTAAGGAGAAAATTCTTCAGTTTGTGAAGTTTGGTCAAGATTTCAATTTTTCACCTCAGGAAAAATGTTCAAACCTTTGAAAATTTTCACAGGAAGGGCAAAAGACTTTATTATTGAGCTGGAATCATTATCTCATCCCATTTCATGAGCTAAATTAGAGTAGGGCCTAGTACACACTTGTATGAGTAGAACCGACACACTTCAGGAGGTGGTGTGTGTTGCACACACTGCTCGCTGAGGGTTTTGTTGTCCAGACAACATATAAAACCCAGGTTCTGACCAACAACTGTGAATATTAAAGACAGATGGCATTATTCCCAGTAGCCCAGCAAGATTCCTGTTTGCGTAATTAGAGGAGTTTGAACCGTCCAGTGCAAACCACGGGCAAGGTCCTCAGCTGGTGTGAATTGGCATAGTGCTATTGAAGAGAAAGGAGCTGTGGCATAGCAGCCCCAGTGGTGGGTAAGGTACCGATCTGGACTGTTGGCTTTGGCAGTTTCCAATTCTCGATTTACCATGCATGGTGTGTGGTCAGTCACAGGACTTTGTGCTCCTCAGTTGGGCAACACAGGAGAACGAGAAGGAGCAAATGGCACCTTTATGGGATGAATTATCCACCAAGACAGCATGCCTTTCAGTTGGTGAAACCTGTGACTTGCAAATGTTTTCGTGAATCTCTGATTACAAATCCCGGAATATTCGTGAACGTGATCAAAGAAAAACAAACCTGGTGCTGTCATTTATTAAACTATTTTGCTTTTCAACCAGCTGCAGTAACAGTATTCTGCCTGGAGACAGTTTCACTTGGCGATGCTAATCTTCATCTTACCCTAAATTGTTTTGTAATGTTACTGTTCTAAGACAAACATCTGCCTTAATCCACCCCAGAACTGGTTGCAATGCAGCGGCGGGTGACATATCTCCTCTGTTTTCAGTTTATAAAGCATTTGGGGATCACTTGAGAGGACCAGCTAAAGACACTGTATTATCAGAAGCACTACTTTGGGCTAAGCAGCTTTATTCTGTCCCAGCCCAAGGGCTAGATTGTGACATTAGGCCCAACCCTGATCATACGGCACTGAGTAACACTGGCCCAGGAGACACTGTAATCCAGAGACACTCTGCTGAGTCAGAATACCTGCACTGCTTCTTCCTTATTGCTGGAGATCTATACCAGTGATAAATTATTGACCCATCCCTTGATCATGCTGTATCAGCTATATTGGCTAGCATGCAGGGAGATGGAGCCCATCTACCTGCTCTGGGCAACAAGCAAGCAGGCAAGGAGTCTGAGTAGCCCATACAGGCATGTCAGGGGACAGGGGAGGAGTTTTGCTTCCTTGCACAGACAGGTGGTCCAAGCTCTCCATTAATAACCAAACCCACCAGCAGAAACAAGAGAAAAAATTTCCAAAGCTAAAAGAAAAGCCCTGATCTGAAATTAAAGTGAACCCTGCAAAGAGGGCCTTAATCTTATTTTCGGTAAGTGAAACTTTAAGGTTCTTTTAAACAAGTGATATGTCTCTCTGAAGGACAATTGCTTCTGGCACGAAGCAAAGCTTTTATTCCGTTTTTAAACTTTAATGGTGGTTAAAAAGTAATAATGCGTCATTATGGCATGGATTATGGTGATTAAATATTTAAAGGAGTTGCATACATCTACCCTGTAACAGAGGCAGGAGTTGGTGAAGGCTGATGTCTGTCATGGGAATGGAACATTTTCCTTTGGAAACAGACCAAACATAAAAGCATCCTCCCCCACCATCGCCCCTGCCTATCACTGCCTAGGTACTCAATGGAGTATGTGAGCACCTCTTCTGACATAAAACAGCATCAGACCCAGCAGTAGCATTTGGTTTATGATCTATGTGTGTCTAGTAGATTACCCTACTCTGGTAGGAAATAGAGCGGCTGTAGCACGCACCAGGAGTCAAGTGTGGTGCCTATAAAGCCAAGCATTGCTAAAGTACTGGCAACGTATGTCTGCTCTCAGTTCTAGCTTAAGCTCAATGGTGATGTGATTTCTTCTGAAGCAGTGATCCACCAGGGCCAATGGTCTGGTCTCCTTTCTCAGATAGTGACCGATCCTTGACGGTCATTATACACCCTGGAGCCCCCAGGTGGCACTGTGGGAGAAGTCTTCCTAAGCCAATTGGCTATCACCTCTAAAGCACGAGGAACAATGCCCTTTGTAATTTTATCCTAACTGATATAACTACAAGAACCGGCAGGTTTTCAAGAGCGAAGAGGAAAAGGAAGCGAAGTCCATCTGAGAGGCTGGACAGTCAACAGCTGATTTAGGACGTTGCAGTGGGGCTGGGACCACAAAGGGCCTAAGGATGTGAGTCACCCAACTCCCATGGGGGGGGGGGAAGGGAGGATTTTACATTTCTTCACTTATTTCAGCCTCTGTCTGCAGCAGACTGTGGCCAAGCATGGGGTTGTTATTTATTTGTATTACCAGAGCACCTATGGGCCCCATTCCTGGGACCCACTCTGCTAGGTACTCTCCGAACACAGAACAGAGACAATCCCTTCTCTAGAATGCTTCCTACCTTGGTTCACTTTTGCAAGTGTCTCTATACAACCATGAGGACTAAGAAGTTCCCATTATAATTGAGAGGTCGACATCCACACGGTATAGGCAGCTTTGAAAATCTTCACCTTATTTTTTTTTTATTATTTAAATTAGAGCTTAGATTTTGCAGATGCTAATGAAGGCCCTGGAGAGTGGGGAGGAAAGGATTCTGTAGCTGGATACTTTCTGCATGGAGAGTATCTGTGAAATATCCAGGGCGCTGTCCATGTGTGAAATATACTGCGTTGGATTAAACAGCTCCATGTACACAGAGCCCTGTGTCTATCCGCATCCGATCCACAATCCGCAAAAATTGCCTGGTGCCGTTGGCAGTGATGCAGGGTTGTGCCAAGCCCCCAACCACCCCATACTTCTCCCCAGAGAGCTCCTAGCCCACCGCCTGCTCCGCCCCCACCATACCTCGTTCCCCCCTCCGGGAAGGAAGGCTACGCTCCTGGGCCCTGATGTGCAGTGTTGCACCACCCTCCCGGGTGGGTGGGGCAGGCGCTCAGACACCCCTAGGCAGCTGCGGGGACAGTAATGCCTGCAGACCCGGCCCAGGCAGAAAGCAGCAATAACTACTCTCCCTCATAGCACGGGCCCTTGCTGCCTGCTATTTTAAATGACACACCACCTCTTTTAAAATGGCGCTCCAGCCAAGCAAGCTGGGGACTACAACTCCCAGAACACCCAGCAGGCTATCCCCACTGCTGGTCACTTCTGAGAGCTGAGTTGGGTGGAGCCTGGGGGCAGCCGCTCCCTTCTGGTAAGTCTGTTATGGTCAGGGGGCCCTGTCCAGGTACAAAATTTGTATCCACATCTGAGCTACTATCTGTAAAAGTGGTCCACGGATATAAAGCAGATACCCGCGGATTTGCAGAGTGCTACCTATACAAGCCTGGCACACGACCTGATTTAGCAGGTAGGGCTGTCAGAAGCTCTGGCAATGTTTCAAGCACATCCTGACCTTCCATCCATTCCTATGGGACATCGGCGCAATGAGTGACCACAGCAGAATGAGCCAGAGCTGGCTGAAGAGTGAATTGTCCCATCCCTTGTGAAAAAAATTCTAGACTAAAAAGAAAAGAAGAAAAGTGCAATCTGAGACAAAGCCAAAATTTTTAAAATGTTTGTGAAATGAAATTCTGCAAATAAAATATTTTGGGTCAGTCCAAACATTGATAAGCCTGAAACATATTGTTTCAGTTTCAACCTACCTTATATATAAAATGAAGTCCGTTTCAAGATGAAAAGCTACTTTTAAAATGGAAAGTTTTGAATTTCCTTTTAGAATTCTGAAGTTATCAAAACGGGATGTTCCTTAAAGGCAATTTTGTCAACGTGATAAAATTTTTGCGAAAACAGTTTTGAGCTTGTGGAAGTGACATTTTCCAGCAAAAACAGTTTCAATGCAAATTTTTCAACCAGCAGAAAAGGGAATTTAAAAAAGGTGATAACTTTGGTATTGAGTTCTCTGTGGTCTCCTTCCAATTGTATGGCCAGGTTATAATGGAACCTGCTATCAGCCTTTCTGCAGTAGCACTGTGGCATACCCATGGCACAGGGAATAAACAGAGGCAATGCGTGTGGGATCACGTGCCCCCCCAGATTTGCTGCTTGGCTTGTACTGAGCATGCTCAGTAACACTTCTGAAGCCGGCTGCCCTTACTTTGCCACCCTCCCCCCTCATTCCTCAGGCATGGGTCGTCTCAGAAGTCCAATTACATCGTATAATCTTGTACACTGGTTTGCCCTGACACTTCATCCGATGAAGTGAGCTGTAGCTCACGAAAGCTTATGCTCAAATAAATTTGTTAGTCTCTAAGGTGCCACAAGTCCTCCTTTTCTTTCAACCAGAGAACGAGTCTCATCAATTTTCATGCGATTTTCTCCTCACTACTAACAAGACAGTCCCAGCTGACTAAGACATGAGAGAGTGTTTTGCTATTAAAAAGTGGGATATGACTTGTTTTATATTTTGTGACTTTAGTGTTCCTTTTACATTCATGGCTTTTCATGCGAAACTCCAGAAAATGCACCGCATCACAAAACAAACTTTATAACCTTCAATTCAAAGCTGTTTCTGGATCAGCACAGGGCAGGCTTTGAAACCCATTTCTTCCCCTTCATGCTAATCAGCTCCCTAGTTTCCATTCTTGCTCATTTTACAGAGCTTTGCCTGCAATAAATGAGAGCGAATCACTCATTAATGTTTGAGTAACCAAATGTCTTTTTGGGTAAGGCCAGGAACTTTTCAGGAAACCAGCACAACACAGTTAAAAGATGAATCTGGGAATTTAAATTCAGAACTCTGCTGGACACTAAAAACAATGGATTTAACAGAGACACTGGTTTTATGCCCTTTACAACAATTTGTAACACACCCTGCTGCTTACTAACCTTTATCATGGTACAACTTGCAGAGGTGTTAATTGCCCACTTCATTTTAAATGGTGACCTACAACCTGTTAACCCTTTATGCTTAACAATCTGCCCCCCTCCCCCTGCATATAGCTTAGATGCTCTGGTTACCTCCTCCGGACTTGAGGGAACAGCTCTGCGAAGCTTGAAATCTTGTCCCGTCCACCAATAGAAATTGGTCCAATAATCGATATTACCTCACCCACCTCGTGTCTCTCATATCCTGGGACAAACATCGCTACATTTCAGATGATCTTAGACAAAACAAAAACCACCAACCAAAAGCTGCAGAGCTCAAACTGGTGTTTTGTAAAAGCAGCTGTGTAGGGGTCTCACAGACAGACCCACACACCTTTGTCAGCACTAGGATCCTTGGACAAGAGTGTCCCACCCATCAGTGCAGCTCTGCTGACAGTGACAACGTGGAATGCCTGTGCAGGAGTCTTGGCTACATTAATGTTCCCCCCATTGCTGCCACCCATGTGCTAAAAATAGTTCCCCCAACATAGGCAAAGCTAGAGGGACAAGTTCAACTTTGGTGTAAATCTGTTGATTTCAACTGAATTCAATGCCACCAATCAATGTGGCCTTTGCACTTATGTTTAAATGCCTGATGCTGAAACCATGGCCGCTCTGGGTGCTCAGCATCTCAGTGGATTGGAACGTAAGCTACTTGACCTTGAAACTGGTACACCCGATATTGCACACGCAGGCCCAGGGCTCCATATGCAGCACAAACAGTTTCCAGATAGAGGGACACAAAATTATTACAGCTCTGTTGAAACCTTAGCTTACAAGTTCCTGCAGTCCTTGGACCTGAGAGTGGTCAGGACCTTGAGGGTTGCAAGCACAGACCCATTGGCTGGCGTGCTCATTCGCAGGTGATTCTTGCACCTAACTTTGTCTTCACTGAAGTTGTTTTAGGCTAACACAGAGACAAGATCACGATGGGGGAAGTGTTACTGGGCTTTTTATTTTATAACCACAAGCAAACAGAAGCATGAGGAAAAGAAAAAGAATGTAAAGTAACCAGTGCTGGGATGGGGAACATGGGGCATCTGCTGTATGTCTAAGAACATCCTGCCAGCCTGATGGAGCGTACACACTACCCTTATAACTGGACTAGTCAGTTTGTGATTAAAGTTGGGCAATTTTTTTTCCAGACAAAATAGTGTTTTTTTTTTCTTTTCCAACAAATAAAGGTTTCGGGTTGCCCCAAACTATTTGTGAATTGGACACTGATTCCCTGATTAGTTTTGGCCATGAGGTATTTTTTGGGGGCTAGATTCCCAAAGAGACCTAGGCACCATTTACAAAGCCAGAGGAGGGGACGGTGATACCTCCCCTCTCATACATGACAGTCCCAAGTTCAGTGCACTGTCCCAGGATGTGGGAGAACCAGGGTCAAGTCCCCACTCTGACTTAGAAGGGATTTAACCTTGGGTGGGCTAGAAGGGATTCTAGTGTGGAAGCGTCTCCTGCTGAAGTTGTTCAACTTTGTATAGTTACATTTTCATTGGAAGCTGGGCGGCCCAGTTCCCAGGTGAGTCCCCTAACCACTAGGCTATCGTGTCATTCTCTGGGGTCCAATGAAAGGTTAAGTATATATACACAATGGAACAACTTTAATAGGAGAGGTTATCCAAAAAAACAAACAGAGGTGGGGGAGGCGGGAGCTTGCCTGCCCTGAAGCAGCAGCTGGAAAGATCAAGCTTCTTCACCCTGCCCCTGCAGGGGCGGGCGGAGAAGAGCGGGCCGGGGTGGGCAGGATTTTTAATGGCACACTACGGCCTGCCGGGGTCCCGACCTGGGTTTGGCAGCGGGCTGAGCGGGGCCAGCGGCTGGGACCCGGCAGGCCACAGCGTGCCATTAAAAATCAGCTCGTGGGCCGTCTTTGGCACGCGTGCCATAGGTTGCCGACCCCTGGTCTAGGGCATCAATCCCATTTGTTAAAATGTCAACACAATAACACATGAAGCACGGCCCATGCCTAACATATCCACCAAACCCTCCAGCCCTTGGTCTACCCTCTCCTCAGAAGCTGGAGAAGAAGAGAGAGACTCTTCCAGGCATACTGCAAAGGTTAATGAATCCTGGTGGAGAGAAGGATAAGTGTATTGTGTACTCATGCAAGGAACATGCTGCCAGCAACTCATTCTTGTTGACATAGAGGATACTCCAGTTCTTGTACACATGTGGCTTTCCACGTGTCTTCCCATGACCCGTAGTGAGACTAACAACATGGTTTAGCACCGTGGAATTGGTCGTGATCAACAACAATGCTGGCTCAGATAGAACCCAGTGCACCTGCATGATTCTCCTCCCACAGATAATAAACAGCAACTCTCCCAAGGGCCACATGACAACTCAGGATGGTGGAGTGTTTTTATCATGGCTAGTTCTTGGTACTGAATTGTACTAGTGAAGGAGGAAGGTTGGAAAAAGGAAGAACAAACCCTCCCCCACTTGCACACAGATTCCATGTTAGAATCACTAATGAAAGGCCAAGGAAGTGACTGTGAACCGCTGGTGGGCCGAGCCCATGCCTGCCATGCTGACCAATATTGTCTCATTGTTTCCTTTTACTCCTCTGTCTGTATCCATGTGTGGCCCCTTATACGAAGATTGCTTCCTCTTTGGGGCAGAGCCTGTCTTTTTGGTCTGAGTTCACACAGCGCCTAGCAGCATGGGTTCCAGGTCCATGACTAGGCTTCGTAGGCATTGTGGCAATACAAGTAAGTAAGTACAACAAGAAGATTTGAATGAGCTATTGGTAAAATATTCAGAAAGTTGGCCTGTGTGTGCAGTTGTTTTTTTTTTTTTTTAAAAGGCAACTGTCTACAGTCAAAAGGCCAAAAAAAAAAGGGCTACCCTAGATCTCAGACCAAAGTGGAACCAGCAGAAGATGCTAGTTAAGGCTTTTGTGGACTCCAAGCTACCTAATGAAATGTGGTATTAACACAGGGGACAAATGCTGGTGCTGTAGAAAGGAAGGAGGTAGAATTTATAGCCCTACATATACTCACGCCAAGGAGGAAGGATTAGAAGAACAGACAGGATATTCAGTGCACTCTTGCTTTGAGAACCAGAGATCGGTATCTGCAAGGATTTAAGTCCTGTAATAGTAAAGAACAAGGGAAATTTCAAACTGAGGGCAAATCTAATTACAAAAATGGAACAGTTCTGCTCAGAAAGGAAAACTAGCTAAAGAAATTAAGACCGTGGATTGTTGCAGTATATGGGGTACCTGGGCCTAAGTTATCTTGTTAGTCCAGGACATATAGGCTAAATTTTGCTTTCACTGAAGGCCCAATCCTGTACACACTGAAGCCAATGCCAGAACTCCTTTTTGGCTTTAATCGGTAGAGGCTTGTGCCCTTTACACTAGTGTTGTAAGAAGTGTCTCCATGGCCTTTAATGGAGCTACACAAATGCACAATGGAGGAGAAACAGGCTCAATGTTTCAAAGATAGTGAAAAAGTAAAAAACAAAACAAAACAAAAATCAAACCAAAAAACCCCCTGTCCCTCAACAATAATGAAATCTAAACTGGATGGCTAGAAACTTAAATCAAGTGTATGGCTGAAAACAGAAGCAAAATGTCAGCTATAACAATACTCTGTGGGGACACACACACAAGACTCTCAGCTGATGTAAAGCAACATAGCTCTAATGAGGTTAATGAATTTACACCAGCTGAGTATCATCTATATGCTGGTGTAGATCGGCACAACTTCATGATACAGCAGCCAGATGGATAGACCCATCCCCTCTGTACAGATAGAGCCAAACTCCCTATATCAGGTATGAATTTAAACACCATCATATTACTTTGTTTCCTAAACCACAGGTATGAACTACCACAGGATTAAATCCCATCACAGTCAACCCAGCTTTTCATTCTTAAAACAAGGGAAAGATTGATTACCAAGGAAGCTCTTCCTATAAGAGAGTACTTTAGCTGAGACATTAAAAACCACACCACTGAATTCAAGGGGGTGAGGTTCAAAAGTGGTTCTATGCCTCCTTTGCATTTCTTAAGGCCAACATTGGCTGTTGGTCAGAGAATAATTCATCGCTTTTCAGGGCTGCTTTATACACAACTAGAAGACTCAGTTACTTTGGTGATGAGGGCAGTGTAGGGCCCTATGTAGAATACAATCTTTTGGGATGAAAGGTACAAGCGAAAGCAATATCAGTCACCCTTGGGTTATTTTTTGCCACATTAACCATCATATGAAACAGTGTTTCCTAAAACAGGAATGGTGCATATATAACTAGCAGGCATCGTGAAGAGACGTCTGCTAAATTGTGACTCCATGAAAAAAGAGGCCAGGGTCCCACTTTCAGTCTAAGTACGCAGCCTAATACACAAGATGCTTTTTGCATTTGTGCATGGGTATATAATGCAGGGGAGGGCCTGAACCAAAACACTGTGGCCAAAACACCAAATGATATAGATCCAAATTTTGCAGTGTGGGCCTCATCTCTAATAGACTGCTTTATTTTATTGGCCATTGTATCCTCTTTAGGCCCAGTTCTCTTACACTGTTAGAAAACAAATAAAGTCAAATTTCACCCAGGAAGTCTTACACTGAAAGAACATTTAAAATAAAGAATAAAGACCAAGCCAATCTTCCCAAGTATTGCCAGTTACGTGCTGTGTTTCTTATGGAGTTTTTACACGTGTGTGAAATTCATCCCTAATTTCTCTTCAAGCCATTCAGTTTTCAAAGGAGATCTGAATTCCACCATTAAGCCCTGATTAATTAAGATATTGTTACACCAGCCCAACTTCAAGCACATGGTTAGTCCCGCTGAACTCAACAGGTATGCCAACTCTTGTGATTTTACTACACATCTTGTGAATGATGGTGGGTTTTTCTATGAAATCCCACCTACTGCAGTCAGCCAACTATATGAGAATCTCAGCTTTCATTAGATAAAAATGTCTAGTTCTCACGACTATGGAGAAAAGCTTGAAAATATGAACCCCTCAAATTTAAGTTTCATGATTTTTAAGCCAATCTCGTAATTCTTGCGGCCTCACTCATGATTTTGGAAGCTTTGGAGTTGGTAATACTAGTAGACTTACGCATGTGCTTAAGCAACTTGGATGTGAAATGATCACTCAAGGTCTGTCCTTACGACAAAGAAAAGCCTGCGGCTGACCTATGTCAGCTGACTCAGGCTTGCAGGGCTGTTTTATTGCTGTGTAGACTTCCAGGCTCCTCCCACCTCACAATGAAACGGCCCTGCACGCCCAAGCCATCTGGCACGGGCCAGCCCCGGGTATTTTTTTTAATTGTGTAGATATGCCCTGAGTGACAATTTCACATCCAAGTTTCACAGCAATAAAACAGCCCTGTGCACAGGCCAGCAGCCACAAGATTTTCTGGCTGTGTAAACATATCTTAAGGACTTGTCTCCATGGTGCTTTAGTCCGCACCACAAGGCTGGAAGTTTTAGTCTACACTAGCGTGTGGCATACTAACTGGCCAGTGCGGCTCCTGCTGACATGCGCTGAAAGGGTCTTAGTGCACTTTAACTCAGTACTGTCGGAAGGGGATTATGTTAATGCACATTAGGGAATGTTTAGTGCATGGCAGCAAACTCTCCACACACAGGACACACTGATGTGCATTAGAATTTACGCCTCCCTGGTGCAGACTAAAGCACCCCATAGACCAGCCCTTCGTCAAAAAAAGGGTAGGAATAAATGGCCAGTTTTCAGAATGGAGAGAGGTAAATAGTGGTGTCCACAGAGGTCTGTACTGGTCCCAGTCCTATTCAACATATTCATAAATGATCTGGAAAAAGGGGTAAACAGTGAGGTGGCAAAGTTTGTAGATGATACAAAACTACCCAAGATAGTTAAGTCCAAAGCACACTCTGAAGAGTTACAAAGGGATCTCACAAAACTGGGTGACTGGGAAACAAATTGGCAGATGAAATTCAGCGTTGATAAATGCAAATTAATGCACATTGGAAAACATAATCCCAACTATACATATAAAATGAGGGGGGTCTAAATTAGCTGTTACCAGTCAAGCAAGACAACTCGGAGTCACTGTGGATAGTTCTCTGAAAACATCCACTCAATGTGCAGTAGCAATCAAAAAACTGAACAGAATGTTGGGAATCATTAAGAAAGGGATAGATAAGACAGAAAATATCATATTGCTTTTATATAAATCCATGGTACGCCACATCTTGAATACTGCGTGCAGATGTGGTCGCCCCATCTCAAAAAAGATATATCAGAATTGGAAAAGGTTCAGAAAAGGGCAACAATAATGATTAGGGGTATGGAATGGCTGCCATATGAGGAGAGATTAAGAAGACTGGGACTCTTCAGCTTGGAAAAGAGGCAACTAAGGGGAGATAGGATAGAGGTCTATAAAATCATGACTGGTGTGGAGAAAGTAAATAAGGAAGTGTTATTTGCTCCTTCTCATAACACAAGAACTAGGGGTCACCAAATGAAATTCATAGGCAGCAGGTTTAAAACAAACAAAAGGAAGTATTTCTTCACACAATGTACAGTCAACTTGTGGAACTCTTTGCCAGAGGATGTTGTGAAGGCCAAGATTAAAACAGGGTTCAAAAAAGAACTAGATAAGTTCATGGAGGATAGATCCATCCATGGCTATTAGCCAGGATGGGCAGGGATGGTGTCCCTAGCCTCTGTTTGCCAGAAGCTGGGTAATGGGCGACAGGGGATGGATCACTTGATGATTACCTGTTCTGTTAATTCCCTCTAGGGCACCTGGCATCGGGCACTGTTGGAAGACAGGGTACTGGGCTAGATGGACCATTGGTCTGACCCAGTATGGCCGTACTTATGTTCTTATGTAACCATCTGTCAATTTGAACACCTTACTGCAGATGTGAATGCATTTAGGTACCCATGTCTTTCATTAGGGTACAACACGCTATGGGACTGCACACAAAGCCCGAGGGATGCACATTTGAGGTCAATGAGCTGCATGGATTCCTCAGAAGTCACAATAAACTCAGGTGCAGAGATGTCCCAACTCCACATTGAGAGATTTTTCTGGCTAAGATTTTCAAGAAGATCCTCAGCTCTTCAGTCCCTAACTTGAGAGGTCTTAAAATGATCTGATTTCCAGGGGGGTCAGAGCTTAGCACTTTCTAACATACACAGACACACACATCAGGATGCTTTAAAGATGACTCAAGTTGGGACATTTATTAAAAGTCACTTTTGAAAATCATGGCCTCAGACTTTGAATTAAAACCTTTCATAATACCCTTTGCTCTTCCCTAGCACCTGCCAGCCAGGGACCTCCAAACACTAAACCCTCATGAAGGAAGAAAATACCATCCTCAATTTACAGGATGGGAAACTGAGGCAGCACCCTTCCCAAGGACACAGTGAGTCTCTGCAAAGGTGATTTATCCAAGGACAGATCTCCCAATCCCAAGCTTTAACATCAACCTCCTTCCTTCCCAACTCAGAAAAAGGAATCTGGACAAATTCCACTCTTCCTAAAAAAAAGACGGGAGACAACATTTGCCGGAGTTTCCATTCAGGTATCAGGCTTCATCTTAAGAAAACAGCCCAATGCCAGACAGACCTTTTATTAGTACTTGCTTTAAAAGAAAACAAAAAAAGTCTACATGCAATCTGACTGCCAATAGAACTGTGATTCAATTTGGCCTTTTGCTTTATCCCCCACTCCCCTCACTGCCATCCCTCGCCACAGTATCGATTCGGTATTGTTAACCTTTCTTTATTGCTTGTTTATGTTCCCCCATTACTTTAAAACATCAATAAGGAGCTTTTTAAAAAGGACAGCGGCAAGAAACGGAGAGACACTGAGGAAAGGTCAGGGATGAGGAAGGAGGTAGTGCCGGCTCTTTAGAAGCAACAAGCTGACAGCGCAGAAAGGTTAGCATTCCTGCCGCTCGAGAGATGGTGCTCACTTGTTTATCAGAATGACACAAGTATCACCAACTCCCAAATACGTGCAGCCAGAGCCTAAGGCAAAATGTCAGGCTTTCTCCCTCGGTGTACATAATCTATGGACAGACCTCCCTGAATCTCTCTCTGGCAGGTAGAGGATGCTCTTGAAGGTTGGCTTGGTTTTGATAGGATTCTTTATTTTAAATATTCTTTCAGTGTAAGACTTCCTGGATGAAATTGACTTCAATATTTTTTTTTAAATGGTGTAAGAGAACTGGGCCTAGAGAGGATGCAATGGCCAATAAAATGAATCAGTCTATTAGAGATGGGGCCCAGAGTGCAAAATTCTGATCTATATCATTTAATGTTTATGTTTTGGCCATAGGATGCTGAAATAAGGACATGCTTTTCTCCTCATAAATGAAGATGCAGTGGCCTGTGGGATCATTCCTTCAGCGAGCAGATTCTTAATGGAGCTGGCAGGAGGGCAAGACATACACTGTAACAGTGTTTTTGGGAGTGGACAGCTGAGCAAGGCATAGATACAAATATGTATTTCAGGTACTTACAATACCCCCACAGTATCTGAACACTGCACCATCTTTAGTTGTCAACATACTTAGCCTCTCAACATGCCCACGAGATGGGGCAGTGCTATTAAACATGAGGAACCAAAGCACAGAGAGGCCATATAACTTAGCAAAGGTCATACACAAAGCCTGGTAGAGCTGAGATTTAAACCAGGGTCACCAGCTCCCAAGGCTACCACCTTAACCACAGAACCATCCTTCTAATGAAATACAAGTGTGTCTGAGATTATATTAGCTAGGATGTGAGTTCTAAGGGGGCCATGTGAGAGAATTCTTTTGCTCAAGCATCTCTAAATGCGACATAAGCTAGGTGAGATTCACCGCAGAGTCAAATCCTGGTCCCATTGAGGTTACTATCAAATCTCCTTTCAGTTTCAACGGGACCAGGATTTTTTACCTATTAAAGGCCATGGCAAACTTCCCATTGACCTCAATGGCACCAGATTATGTATTTATTTATTGCGTTCCCCTCCCCTCGCAATATGGATAGTTGGCTGGATGCTGCTGACAGAACATCTGTATCTCATCACAGGCCTGACAGCAGCCAAGTTTCCTAACAGCCTCGTTGCAAGGGATAAGCGGCCTTAGAAGAAGGTCCCAAGTAGCAGTGGTGATGCACACTGGAAAGCAAGAGCCCTGAAATTGGCTTAAGGAAGAAGAATGGGGGCAGATGTTTAAGTGCGCGTGCGCGCGCACACACCCACACACACACACACACACACACACACACACACAGCTAGGCTTGCAGTTCTGCAGGCACATGACTTGAGCTACGCACACAGGAGCAGCCCGACAATGAAACAGCTCTGGCATGATGGAGGACATAAATTCAATCAGGAAACAAAATTTGCGTTTGAAGCACCCGGGGCTCGGTGTGCAAGCCGGCATTCACAGGCCCAGGCCTATTTGCACATCAAGGACTGCACGCTGAAACAGAGCAGGCACTTAGGATCTAGCCTTGTACAATCAGTGTAAGGTATCAAAGACTGAATAGTATTCAGTATTAGGTGCAAGGGAACTAGCCACTGCCCTTCACCTGACAGCAGAGATGGGCCTGAACCAAGACTTCCAGACACCGCTAAACCTTTGAGAAACTCAGCTCCAAATACTGTGTAGTATGAAGCCATTTATAACTGAGATACTAGATTAATCTGGCCAAATTCTGTCTTCAATGAGACCTGTTAAACCTTTTGATTTTAAATAGGAACTCAGGCTTCCTCAAAAACTCAGCATACAGCAGACTTTCCTAGTGCTCCTCACCTGAGCAACTTTACAGTGAGGCAGTGGGCCAGATTTTCCCCTGGCGGAGAACAGAATGGCTCCATAATGGAGCCACAATGATTTACACCACCTGCAAATCTGGCCCAGCGAGCATCCCTTCAGCAAACCACTCCAGGCACAATGGAGGAAATACAATTAAGAAAGGAAACAGTTTCCATTTCAAGCATTCAGAGGGTTATGACGAACAGCAAGACACAAAAGCCACCCCACCTGAGTAAACATACAATCCCAGTGACCTTTTAAGATCAGATGTAATTGCACAAGGAATCTCTCTTTGACCCCACAAAGCTTTATAAATAATAGATCTTTATAATTCATGTTAAGAGACAGCATTGTGGTTGACGGTGCATGTTTAAGAGTCTGTAGTTTTGCTTGAAAACCCAAAGCTATTTTACTAACATGATCACTAGCATCCCATACCATCATCATTTTATGGGCAGGTGAAAATCAGGAATAAACCAGGAATAAATGGATCTTTGAGAAAAGCACAGCTGGAGGGGTGGGGGCTGTCCACCGGCATGACAGAATGGGTTACTCCTGAAGTTTTTCCCTCTCAAAACCAGCTCCTCTCCCATAGTGAGGAGAGGAATTATGAATGGACACTATCATAATAATTCAAAGACCCCAGTCAGGATCAGAGCTCCAGCTTGCTGGGTGCTGCATAGACACCTGCCTGGACACTTTAACTGCCATAGAAGAAATGTATATCTGAGCTCCAATTGAAGGTGTTGGTGCCTTTCAGTTTGAGACTTGCAATGTATCTGCAGTGGAGATCATAAGAATTTCAAAGGTCACCCTCTCTGGTTCTTGCATGAAGAGAAGTAGCTGCCTATATTTGAAATAGGAGAACCCTGGAGGAGGCAAATGTTGCATTCAGTGCTGTAGATCACACTACACTACACACACAATTCTCCCCTTGGAGAAGAGATGAGAGAGAGACAGACGTAACCAATGTTGGTCGTGTGTTTTAATGCCCTACTGGAAGGTGCTCAGATATTATAGCGTGAAGCTGGTATCAGACCTTATATAGAACAGAATAGACTCACAAGTGAAAGTTCCTGGCTTCAGTGATGTGTACACAGCGCTTCTCCTCCAGACACTTTAAGCCTTTGGGAGAGTCTCTAAAACTCCATGCCTCAATTGTCACCATTGCAGAGATGACACCAGCTTGATACAGTCTTCTCACTAATGCAATGCAACAAATGCTGCCATGCGGATGACTCAGCTCTTGGAAGAGATAGTCATGCAGATGAGCAAAGCCAAACCCATACAAACTGACACTAGCCTCCATCATGGACAGCCTACCTCCCTGCACCCGTATAGTTCAGTCTAATAGTGACATTAGATTAATTACTGTTCCAAGACACAGGTAACAGCAATGAGAAATGCCTGCTATCCTACTTGGCTGGGACCTATTCCTGTAGGACCATTTGACTGCCCTGGTACCACTTTCTTTTTCCATAAATGGTCAGATGACAAACACCTGTATAAGTAATGTTGCTTCTGTCTATATTCACACAGGGACAAAGGCATTCGTGCATGGAAAGAAGTGCTCATCGGTGGCTATTCTATTCTTTGGAAATGAGTGACTTGATTCTTATTTGTCATCTACTCGGGGACATAAGACTTCAAACAAACACTCTTTCCATTCCATTAGTATCCCTGGAGCATGCTAACAGGAGCTACTGAAGTTAGACATTTTGAAAATCATCAGGTCCAGATCACTGTGAAAAAAAGATTTGAGGTTTGCGATGAATAGTCAACTGAACATGAGCTCCCAGTGCGACACTGTGTCCAAGAGAGCTACTGTGATCCTGGGATGCATGAACAGGGGAATTTCGAGCAGGAATAGAGAGTTTATTTTCTCTCTGTATTTGGCACTGGTGCGACAACTGCTGGATCCCTGTGTCCAGTTCTGGTGCCCAAAAATCAAGAAGGATGTTGAAAAATTGGAGAGTGTTCAGAGAAGAGCCGTGAGAACAATTAAAGAATTAGACAACATGCTGTATAGTGGCAGACACAAGGAGCTTAATCTATTTTTCTTAACAAAGAGAAGGTTCAGGGTGATTTGATCACAGTCTCAGTACCTATCCGGGGAACAAATATTTAATCATGGGATCCTCTGACAGAGAAAGGTCTAACACAGTCCCACGGCTGGAAGTTGAAGCTAGACAAATTCTGACTACAAATAAGGCATCATTTTTTAACAGTGAGAGAAATAAACCATTGGAACAATTTATCAAGGGTTATGGTGGATTCTCCACCTCTGATGAGTTTAAAAATCAAGAATGAGTGTTTTTTCTAGAAGATCTGCTCTGGGAATTATTCTGGAGAAGTTCTTCGGCATGTGTTATGCAGGAGGACAGACTAGATAATCATAATGGTCCCTTTTGGCCTTGGAATCCATGAATCTAGAAGAACAAATGATCAGCAAATCACATGTATCACTTGTACGCAGACAGTATGTGAATCTTCCAGTCCTGTGCAGCTAGGCAGTAAAAAACAAAAACAAAAACCACCCTTCATTTAAAAAAATAGTATTGTACTGCTTGACAGGTCTGAAGAACTGCTGGTGTCTAGACTCTTGGAAAATGTCCTCTCAATCCACAGCATCCAGTGGGTAGATCAAATAATTAAAACTGATTTCAGAAAACAAAGTCTGGTTGCAAACAGAAAAGAGGCATAAATTCCTCAGATCAATGATCAGTGTGTTGCCCAGCGCTAAATGTTTTCTGTTTACACCACTGCATCCTCTGCAATGTCAGTAAAGATGCAGATGTTACCCAAGGCGAATAGGCTAGATTAACAGGCAAGAGGTCGTGCTTGGACTACTAAGAAGGAAAATCCATAGCTTCAGTAAAAAGCCTCTAGCTAGGAGTGACCAGAGGTTAGTATTAATTAAGTCTTCCTTGAAGGGTGTAAAAGATGGTGCATTTAAGAAAGAAATTGTTTAAATTAAGCAAAATAGTATTCCCAGGTGAGGGTGTCTGCAAGGAAACTCTCAGGATGATAAGTGAGTATAACGAACGAACTACACTCGCGAAGGAGCTGGACGTACAAAAGCAGAGCTCCACGAGAGAAGTTTTCATCAATGATCAGCTACCTCCACCTCCCAGCCCAGGGCACAGCATTCATTGAAGACATTAGTATCATATGACAAGGTACATTAGTACCTTCATAGAGAGAAAATGCCAGGTATTACGGGTCTCTTTAAATCTAGCTGAGAAAGGCAGAAGAAGAAGAATCAGTGACTGGAAGTTGAAGCCAGACAAATTCAAAATTGGAAATAAAGGTGCAAATTTTGAAACAATAAGGGTGACTAGGCACTGGACCAAGGGAGGTGGTGGAGTGTCCATCTCTTGAAGTCTTCATATGAAGACTGGCTGCCTTTCTGGAAGAGATGCCAAACACAAGTTATTGAGCTCAATACACGGGTAACTGGGTGAAATTTAGTGACCTGTTTCAGAGTAGCAGCCGTGTTAGTCTGTATTTGCAAAAAGACAAGTGGCACCTTAGAGACTAACAAATTTATCTGAGCATAAGCTTTCGTGAGCTACAGCTGTAGCTCAAATAAATTTGTTAGTCTCTAAGGTGTCACAAGTACTCCTTTTCATTTAGTGACCTGTGATATCAGTCAGACTAGATGATCTGATGGGTGCTTCTGGCCTTAAATGCTATGAAAGTGTTCTAAAACAACTCACTGAGTTGGTGTGGGTGGATTTTAACAACGGAATTGGACAGCAGAGTCATGGGTTCTGTTCTCACCCATGAAATGAACTGGTTGTGTGACTGTGGTAACTCACTTAACGTCTCTGTCTCCATCTGTACATGTTTGTCATACTTCCATCATAATGGTGCGACAGGGTTTAGAAAAGATGCATTTGTAAAGAATTTGGAAATTTGGGAGGAAAGATGCTTCAAAGTACTAATGACCAAGATGTGACATTACACCACATATTCTTCATAGAAATATGGTTATAATATGAATAGGGCATAACTAAGATATACTTTATGCAAGATGGCTCATATAAGATATCATTGGAAAGGCTATGATTTACTGGATTGTGATTATCCAATATGTATGCATGTATCATTTCTGGTTTCAGAGTAGCAGCCGTGTTAGTCTGTATTCGCAAAAAGAAAAGGAGTACTTGTGGCACCTTAGAGACTAACAAATTTATTTGAGCATAAGCCTGTCTTTGGGGGTGATCCAGCCATCTGCCAGCCCTGGGGCCTCGCCGGTGGTGCTGGTCCCCAAAAAGGATCTGGTTCTGTGTGGACTATCGGAAGCTCAGTGCCATCACTGAATCTGATGCCTACCCCATGCCCAGGCCTGATGAGCTCCTAGACAAATTGGGAGGAGCTCGATACCTTACCACCATGGATCTTACAAAGGGATACTGGCAAGTGCCGCTGGATGCAGATGCCTGGCTGAAATTGGCCTTTATCACCCCTCTGGGGCTCTATGAGTTCCTGACCCTGCCTTTCCAGGTCCTGAGCAGTTTTCCCTGTGACTCGGAAGGGGGAGCATCTTATCGGCGGGTGCGATCCTGTCTGCACCCGGTGGACAGTCAGATTAGTGAGTCCAGCTGGTCCAGCTGTCGGTACGGATGCAGCACCCCTCTGATCTTAGCTTGCTGGGCAGGAGTTATAGGAATATTGACTATGTAACAATTACAACTGTGTGTGTACTTGGGGAAATACCCACCAGACAGTAGGCAATCATCCTGAATGAGCATTTAAGGATAATAGAATTCTGAAGATACTAATCTCCTGCCTTCCTGAGGAGTTTCCTGGGATTCTGTATTGACACTGCAAGGTCATGTGATAAGATCACCTGACACAAAACATCACCTTGGACACTGCTGATACTTTTCCTCTGTAGGGAGATGGGGATCAAACAAAGGTTTGCCACCTTCGGTGAATCCTTTTTAAGGCTGGAGAGTGGGTTAATCTGTGCTCTCCTCCATTGCATACCCAAGAAGAAAGACTGCTGAAAGTACCTGCGGGACAAAGGAACTAACCTGAAGGGAAAGGCAGGGGTGAGTCCAGACTGAGACAAGGGTCCAGGCTGTAAGAAGAAATAACTGGAACTCTAAGCTACAGAAACTTTGCAACTTGCCTAAAATAACATGTAGGGTGAGAAATTACTTCTTGAAACCAGTCTTTTTAAGAAATACTGACACTTTTTTGAACATTTCTAAATGGGCCACAATTTATTTGCCTTTGTCACTTTCCAACTGGATTATGCCTCCTTTTCACCTTTCATTTTATCACTGTCTATAATAAAGACACTCATTCATTTCAGCCATAAATACAGATATGATGGTTTTATCCCATGGCAATAAATGGTACTTTATTTAAAGGATCAAAAAGATAAACCAGTGTAGTAATTTACCATAATTATAGCAATGAACTGGTATGTAGAATTAGTCCCAGCAGAAATAAAAAGAGGATCAAGAAATTTCCATGGAAATCAGTGAAGTGGAAAGGAACAAGAAAAGATGGAAAATGTGATACTGTCAGTTGCAAGAGTTTCATTTATCTGAGCAGAGAGAACTTGTGGGTGGGAAAGGGAAGCCATGGCTAGGCACAATTCCTGTTTCTTCTCTCAAAAAGCCTACCCGGCTCAGTTGCCTCAGCTTGATGATACAAGCAGAATAAAAGGCAATTAGGAAGCAAAAAACCCACCACATTATCCCATGCTATAATCAGTGTCACTCCGGTGCTGTATGGAGGCAGATTTCAGGGCCTTGCACGTCATTTTCTGATTGAAAGAGAAAATCAATGACATGGAGTCTAGGTGTTTTCGAAGTGCAACTTGTGTATTTACAGGTTTCAGAGTAGCAGCCGGGTTAGTCTGTATCTGCAAAAAGAACAGGAGGACTTGTGGCTCCTTAGAGACTAACATATTTATTTGAGCATAAGCTTTCGTGAGCTACAGCTCACTTCATCAGATGCCACCTCCTTTGCTTTTTGCAGATACGGACTAACACGGCTGCTACTCTGAAACCGGTCCTTATGAAAAGTGTACCTCCTCCCTTCTCTCACTTTCTTGGAAACTGGCTAAAACATTTCTTTAAATTAAAAGGTGATGGCAATTATAGTGCAAGTCATTAACAGCTTGCATGGAATTGTTCTCTGCTGTCCAGAGCTATGTGAAAGAGTGGCACAGCATGAAACTTCCTGACATTGGTTCCCAGGTGAAAGAACCTCTGCAGCTGTTTCCTATTGATTGCAGGGTTGCTCGTCGGCATTGCTTATGGGGAATGTATGAGACCTACATTTCTTCTTTGCAAAACAACTGAAGCATATGATTTTAAACAAATGATAAATTGGCAAATAGACTATTAAAAAAGGTCACAGTCCTGGCCTCCCATTAAAGTGCTCCTATTCAATAGTATTCTGTCGAGGATGATACATTACAAATCAGCTTTGTCAAAGTCAATACCTTCATTCTTTAAATACCCCAGGTTTCCATCTCTCTCTATTGCAGGCTTCTGGTTTTTTTTATTATTATTTTTTATTTTGCACAGCACAGCTTTAGCAAAGATGGAGGGATCGAATGAAATTTGTTATGTTAACTCATCAAAGGGCAGGCCAGCTCTGTACCCAGTTGCTTTCTCCAGCCAAGAGCTGCCAAAAAGGTCAGTTTCCTACCACAAGTGGTGGATGGGAATTGACTGACTTCTAGAAATCAAAGATGGGGAAAAAAACCAACCCCCCCCAAACCCAACTTTAGACCTTCCTGCTAGCACAGCAAGATTGCTCCCTAAGTTCTCCACTGCTATAACTTGCCCACTTATAGATGATTAATGAATTGCAACCTCCATTAGTTCCATTAGGACCCTATTGTCACACTGTCCATACTATGAAATTTTTCCTTCAGTTCACCCTAATTTTCTCATCTTGTATTCACAGGTTTTAAGCGCTGAAGGAACCATTAGATCTTCTGATCTGACCTCCTGTCTAACACAGGCTGTAAACTTTCATCTAGTTACTCCAGTATTGAACTCCATAACTTGTGCTTGACTACAGTATACCTTCCATAGAGGCACTCCCTTGTGATTTAGAGACACCGAGTTAAGTCTCCTTGCACCACTTTAGATAAGCACGGTGTCTTTTCGGGGGCACACAGATTAGCACTGTTGTGCAGGTAGGCTACTCAGTGCATAGCATGGCAACCTCCTGGTGTGTATCTTTCGTTGCAGCTGACACACAGAGAGATGCACTGAGGCTGGTCAGAAAGAGGTGGTTATGGAGATGGGGTTGTTTCTCTCGCAAATACAATTTCAAGATTTAAGGGAACAGTTTCCATGGGAACCAGACACTTAAAAAAAAGTTTGGTGGAAAACCCAAGTTTTCCATTAAAAAAAACCCCAGTTGCCGCAACAACAACGAAATGTTGACAGGTCCGATTACCTGACATGGGTGCCCCGTAACACAGGATGTCTGTGTGCCCCCAGCTCTGCAGGAGTGTGCAGAGGGCAGAAAGGCCAGGGCCATGCATGAGGGAGGGGAAGGCACTACACCCCCTGCGGACATGCAATCTATGGATGTGCACATGCACATGCATGCATGCACACCCCTATACCTAGCACACCACCCAAGCATAGCAGCCATCCACACAGACAGGGATTAGACCATGAACTTCAGGGACCTGGCAGCGGCACCAGGATCCCAAAGACAGGCAGCCCTGCTGGAGCTGGGGCACGTGTGAAGGCACCAGCCTATGGTGCCCCACCTCAACTAATGTAAGAGGTGAACCCTAATAACCTTCCTCCCTGTACTGTTGAAAAACCCTGTGCTGCTCGGCTACATCACTATGGGGGCCTGTCTTCTGCTGCATGGGGTGGATCCCTGTACATGGAGGGGCTTAGGATCACAGGCTGCGCTACAGGTACTGAGCATACTTCCACAGGGTTCAGCACATTCAGCATGCCCTGAGATCCATGCAGCAGCGATTTCAAACCCTCAGCCCTCTCCCTTCTCGATGAGCATCCCCTTCAAATATTTGTAGAGG
Source organism: Natator depressus (assembly GCF_965152275.1). NCBI lineage: Eukaryota > Metazoa > Chordata > Testudines > Cheloniidae > Natator > Natator depressus. The sequence goes on along the minus strand of NC_134240.1, from coordinate 117,261,382 downwards.
GTGAGGTCATGACTAGACCTGGATTCCAAAGGCCTTCTCTGGAACGCCTTTTCTTTGTACCCTTGAGACCTTAACTTTCAGAAGGAAGCTAACCACGACCATTGCATCACATGGCAAACCCAGGCAGGGAGACGGAACAGGGCACAGTATTAACTATTAGGAAAGATCATTGCTCTCAGCTTTCATGGGACTACCATGCCAATTGACATGGCAAAATACAAGTGGAACAACTCTTTGGAAAGGGAGCCTGTAAATCCACCTCCTTGAGAAGAGTCTCCAGCCAGAAGGAAGCAGATCTCCCATAAAGACTGTGCCAACAAGAGTCCAGATGCTCCAAGGGGAGAACAGAAAGTTTAAACCCCCCTCCCCCCCTCAGCTAAACCACCAGCAGATTACATACTATGTTATTTTACCATAAGAATATTTCCAGCAACACATTATGAAAGCTTGTAATACACTGAAGTCAGGAGTTATGATGACATATGGATACAGCTTAAACGGATGTCTGTGTAGCTATAGAAAACTGAATTGTACTATGGTTTGACTTCAGCGTCATCTCATAACAAAGCAGTGAAGCAATCAGGCAGAGAGGGGCGACCTGCTCAATCAGAGGAGCCTGACTTCAGGCACATAGCAGTTATCCAGCCCAGGAAATCGAATCAAAGCAAATGGGAACAGCTTGAAACTGACAAGAAACCCCGTCTTTTAAAACTAAGAAAGAAGGGAGTTTTCCTCACTTGGAATATCTGTGGGGACTGAAAGGGGGAATATATCCTGCAAACCCTTTTAAAATGGAAGGGGTTTGAACTGAAGATCATCCAAAACTTGGGGGACAATCTAGAGACAGGAAGCTGTCTGGGAACACTGGACCCCCCGCCCCTTAGCCGGGGCAGGAGGCTGATGGAAAGCTGTTATAAAAGACAATAGGTAACTCTTCTTAGAAAAGGAATTTTAGCTAATGTGAAAGCGTAAAGCCTGAGGTTACGTCTTCTTGGTTATTTTCTTTGCAACTTGCATATGTTTGTTTCCCCTTACTGTGGCTTTCCTATTACATAAACATTGTTTATCTTTAGCCCAAGCAAGTCTCTGATGGGCAAACTGTGTGACGTGCGTATACTGAAGTAAGGCGGTAACTGGGAGGGGAGGCTGGTTTCATGCCTTCGGGCATGACAAACCAGAGAAGAACAGTCCAAGTGTCTGGTATTTCAGAAATTGGGGAAGATGTATTTGGGGAGACCTGGGAATGAAAGGGCCTTTGGCATCACCCTGCAAAGTGTAACTAGGCTGGTAAGAGCCAGGGGGAGAACTTATGCTTGTGGGCAGGCTACTGGCATCAGGGAAATGTACCATAGCTGCACAGAACAAAGGCCCCCAATGTTAAAGAGCAGGCAGAGACAGAACCCATTACCAGTCTGGGTGGACCCCACAGTGTCACAAGGATTCCCAGCTAGGAGCATCCCCCCTCTTCCCCACTTTTTGGAAGGAAGGGGATAGGAGTCCTGACTGTCCCATCAGACATTTTGAAAACAAACACCCCCCCCCCCCCCCGATCCCAAGAAGCGGCTGGACTTGTGTGAAAACAGCTGTTTGGCAGGTGAAGAGAACAGCAGGAATGTGTGGGCCTTGGAAATTTTGCTTAATTCCCCTTGTGGGCAAGAAAGTAAAAAGCAGTTCTCTTTCTGACTGCAGTTCCTCTGGCCATTCGTTTCATAGCAGGGCCTCTAGGGTGGAACAGCACCACAAGAGAAATGAATTTTTTTCAGTATGGAGAGACACTATTTTTTCCTGTTGGAAATTCATACACTTTTTGATGATGTTTGATACAGTTGCCCAGCAAATAGTTGGATTAAGCTTTCCTAGAATTCCTGTCTCCCTCCCCGCAAAAGAGTGACTGGCAAAATTTTCCCCGGAAATTAGCTACATTGCACTTGAGTGGATTAAAAATCCTTGGTGGGGGTTGGGGAGGAGAGGACCCTCTCCACAGTTTTCACTCATTGTGGACTTGATTCTTCCAGCCTCACACTGAGCAGTGCCCCATTCTGCAACTAGCCCTGCTGGTTTCAATGCAGCAAGGTACCGCTGAGTGTGCCTGACAGAAGCAGACACAAATATCCATTCCCACAACTCCCATACTGTCCTTCCATGCAAGGAACATAACAATGCCAGGAAATAATGCTTTTCACAGGAGAGTGGGGGACAATTCATAGAATCATAGAATATCAGGGTTGGAAGCGTCCTCAGGAGGTCATCTAGTCCAACACCCTGCTCAGAGCAGGACCTATCCCCAACTAAATTGTGTTAACACTCAGACCCACCATGGTGTCAAAACAAAAGCACCCCCCACAAAAAAAAAAAATTGCCCTTCGTGGTGGCCAACTTTATTTTTAATTTCTCATGCCAGAGGTTGGATTGAGTTGAAATTCTCCTTGTCATTTCAGTTGAAAGAGATGTTCTTCCCATCTTAAATAGGGCCGCTAAGAATTCTTTAAATGAAGTGGTTTCTACTGAAAAGCCATCTTTTAAAAAGACACATTGTGGAACAACCCCTCCCCCCCAACTGTTCACTTTTCCAAAATTTTGATTTTGGCATCGTTTTTATCAAAAGCAAAATGTCCCATTTACCAAAATTTCAGCTTTTGATAAATATTTTTTTATTATTATTTTCAACCACAAAATGTTTATCAAAAGTAGTTTTCAAACCCCCAAACTGAAGTGGTTCTCCTTCAAACTAGGTGAAACGGAAACAATTTTTAAATTTTCTCTTTTTATTACTATTTTTTGTCATACAGGGGAGCCTAGATGCCCCAAATCATGGACCACAAGGCCATGGTGGTAGGTGCTGTACAAACGCAGGACGAAGAGCAGTGCCTGCTCCAAAAAGATTGCAATCTCTTTTGTAAGCCAGCTCTGATATTAAACTATTCCTTAGTGTTGATATGAGCCAGTAGAAAGGGGTGAACATTCCATGCAAGTTAGCCTGCACTTCAGTGGTGGTGGTACGGAAAATAACATAGCCGTAAACCTGGAAGTGCCATATTCTATTTATACCCTTCACAATTTCAGTGAAGATCACTGTGATTGCGTGAGTTGATCTGGCTCAGAATTTATGAAGTACTTTGGAAAGACACCTTAGGGACTCAAGCTGCTCTATTATAAATGTATTATATGGATATATGATGTACTGGCAATATGTACTATAGGAGTGAAGGAATGGCCCCGCACAAATGAAAGACAAAAGGAGCTCCATTTGCCGTTTCTAGTGTTGCTTTATTGTTCTGTAGAAAACCTGAGGGTCTTTACTTATTAACAGTAGTCTAATGCATTTAATGCAGTGCTATAGCAACCAGTTCACAGTGTAATGAATCTTAGAGCAAAACCTCACTAAGATGATATCTTGATGCTAAATCATTTTAACCCACTTTGATGAAGCAGCTGGCCCCGCTGGTGCAGTGCTTTTGCTGGGTGGCTTCAGGAGACGGCTGTGCTAGCATCAACTCATGGTTAGAGCTCTCGCTGCAACAGAATTAAAATCCAGGCAAGCTGTCTGAAATGTTTGAGACTTCCAAGCATGCCTGGATTTTAAGAGTGTCTCAGAGCACTGGGTTTAAATCCACATCCCAAAGGCAAACAATGCGAAAAGCGGCTGAATTACCTCTGGTCCCTTTGCAGTATATGTAACACGCTGTATCTACAAGCGAATCCCTAATGTCTTTCCATTTGTGCATGGATCCAGGTGATATATTTAACCTGCGTCATGCTCAAGAATGCGCTCTTCAGCAATTAATAATCCACTGCAGCGGTCAATTTAATTTGTGGGCATCATTCCCCAAGGAGAAATCTGAATCCTAGCACTTCTCTGCACTCGTCCCTTCATTATAAATCTCTTTTGCACACACTCTAAACAAGTCCTTGTGGGATCATCCTGTTGCTTTGATATATCAGACAATCAGAGCTGCTTCACTAGACGGCAGTTTATAGTGTGAGCTATGTAACAGATGAGGATTTTTGACAGATTAAAAGATACTTTGTAGCAAAAAAGACAAAATTTGTCTGAGGAAACAGAGAGTGTTGGAAACAGATTGGATTAATGAGCACTGCTAGGTGACTAGTATAAGAAAAACTCAGCAAATGTTTACCTGAAGTGTTAAATGAATTCACATCCTGACCCTTTGGGACAATTTCCATGAACATTTGAGTTTCTCTGGCAGGCAAGTTTCACACAAAAACCAAACATTTGCACAAGAACCGCTTGCACACGCATCCAGGCAGCGGGCAGATGCAATACCATGTGACTTACATTGTCCGACCAATCACAACTGCTGACTGAAGCTCAAACACCAAGATTTCTTTGCGATCCAGCCATTTAAAATGATTCCCCAAATGGTCTGAGTTTGGAATGACGCATACGTCTGAGGAAATCTCCACAAACAGAAAAAGGGACTAAGTTCATCAACTTATTTTGCTCAGTTCTCATAGGTCAGTTCTAAACAGCTGCATAAATTTTATGCTGTGTTTCTCCACAGGGGTGAGTTTTACCCAAGAGTAAAACAGGCAAGATCTTTCCACCAGCACCCCAATCTTCCATCTAGAGATCTTCCACTGTTGTAACATCAAATCCTCCCACTCCACCCAGAACCAGCTTCCTGACTGCTATCCTTTACCTTTTGGATACCTTTGAGGCAGGGAGACTTTGTAGGTTTGCAGATTCATCACCGGTGTGACCAGGTGCCTGGGATAGACCACACTGATAATGCCACCCTCGAGGCAGGCTGCACGAAATAGGGCAGACAATCCCCAAAGCTGGTGGTTTACTCTATAATTAGATCCACCAAACCAGTAAGGAAAGAGCTTCTGCAGTATCACACTGGTTAACCGGATACCAAACACTGTCCCCGTTAGGCATCCCAGCCCTTGGCTCCCACCCAGCAACCAAGGCTAATATAGTGGGAGATTACTGAAAACCCATTTCACCATATGTGAGGTTCTTTCTAATCCCAAAGGACCAGACATATATCCCCAGCTCAATATGAATCTCAGCTCTTCCCCAAATATCCCACTGTTAGGCAATCCTTAGTAAACCAACTAAAGATTTATTAATGAAAGAAAAGAAGGGAGTTATAAATGATTAATAGCTCATATACATACATATGATTGCAAAGTCCTTATATCAGGTTTGCAGCAGTGATGCTACAGACGGCTGGCTTGTACTGTCTCTCTATTAACTTCCAAACGATTGGAGGGTCCTTGATCCTTAGTTCAAGATGCAACTTGTAAACCTACAGTCCAGAGAATTAGAGCAGGAAAGAGGCAACGGAGAGTGGGGGAGAGAGAGGGACCCGTTGCGAGAGCGGAGTGTCTTTGATAGGCCATCAACACACAGCTGTCTAGCCCTCGTGTCAATCCTATCCGAGGGGTGTCACCCAGGAATACAACACATATTCAAGGTACAAGTATATAGCCAATATTCCTAACTTCAGATGCAAAGATGATGCATGCATATAAACATGATCATCATAGCTAGAAAATCATGACTTTTCCACTGACACCTCACATGACATGCTTTGCACAAAATTTGTTGCAATTGTATAACACTGGTAGCAACAATGACACAAATGGTCATCTTTCTTCTACACAGCGTCACAGCAGGATCAGGGCCTTATATTGTAAGCGCTTCAAGACAAGGAGATCCAGCATCCCAGATAGTCTGTAAAACAACCGGCCTACAAGTGGTGCCACATAAAACACATAAGCTGCAATTTAGAGGGACACCATGAACCTGAAGACTGGTCAGTTTCAGAGTGTGAGTTTAAGAGTAGCTTCAGGTCCTACAATGGCCATCAAGACAGAAACCGAGGGCTTGTCTACACAGCATGCTGGTCTGCACTAGAGGGGGGTAAATTCTAGTGCACGCTAGTGTGTAGTGCACTGACTGGCTCACAGGGACCCTGCTGGTGCACCCTAAGAGTTACCTAGCTCATTCAAGTTGTACTGTTCGAAACGGGGCTTCATTAATGAGCTCTAAGGAACTTTTGGTGCACGCCAGCAGGGTCCATATGGGCCAGTTAGTGCAAAGCACACTAGTGCGCACTAGAATTCACACCCTTCTAGTACAAACGCACGCACCGTGCGGACAAGCTCATGATGGCCACAGAGAGAACGGACTCCCTATGTCACCTCTGGGTTAGGGCGGATGCACTTGGCAGCAAGGAGGAAGCTTGAGCTGTCACTCCCTATGCTGCACCTTTTCTGTGGGCAAACAGAGGACTTCTGCATTCGGAGCTGTCAAGCTTTTCAGGAATCTTAACGTGCACTTACAACTGGGCACTTGGAAGCTGTGGGGTGAAAAGATGAAAACGTAGAGGGCCAAATTCTATTGTCAGGGCCATGGGACATCGCAAATAATCCCTCTACTCATGGTATGTGTGCCAAAGGTTTGAGGATACTCCTCCAAGCACCGTTTGCCGTCTTTTTGCCTGCTTAAAGAGCTAAACCTCCACCAAAAAAATTCTACTCTCAAACCATCAATTTCCCTTCTGCACCTGGGCGAGGCAACTTCCCAGTTAGCCAGATTCCCCTTTGTTGCTACTGTCACCTATGCATGCTGAAAAGCACTAGCGGGTGTAGCATCTCTGTTGGTAGCAATGTCCTTATTAGCCTTGGGCTGCAACCTGTTACCCAGAATGTATGAGCACTGTGCAGAAATGCCCTATATATGGAGAACCATAAACTCCCTAGAGAGCATCTAGGTTTTCAGCATAGGGCTGTAGGTTGATTAGCTTTCTTAGATGTTCTGTCTGCAGGGCCATGAAGTTGTATAGACAAGAATTTTTCTATCCCTGCCTCAGAATCTCCCACCTAGGGATCCAGGCTCTATTTTGGCCTAGCTTCCTACTTAAAGCTGAAATCAAGAGCTCTACAATCTAAACTCTTCCCACAGACAGTCCAAGATGGCAACTGCTGTACCTGACTGCCCAGCTCTGGCTACCTTTGCCACTTCTGGATGCTTCTTACTCATCAGCTCTCTTCTAACCAATACAGATTCCCCATTACCACCCTCCTCCACAGCTACTATTCTTTATCTTTGTTCAGTAGCCTCTTTTTATATTCTTCAGAGGGATCCTGATTGGCTCTCCCTACTAGCCATGTGACATTTCTCATATCGTTTAGCCTATATTTGCCTGTGTTCAGTGTACAGGATCCCAGCACCCATGGAAAACAGATTCTGCAACACAGGGGGAAATTCTGAAATACACCAAGAAACCTTATGGCAAACAGCCCACTAAACAACAGCCTTTCTGCTCCCTTTCTGACCTCATGCCTCCTTTCCCAGCCCTCCGCAGCTCAGTAGCCCTTGGCTACTATTGACAGGGGTGTCAACTTACCCTCTTCTAACAGGGGCAGCTGAGGAGAGAAGGAGCCTCCCTCTACCCCAGATACCCTAAAGCTGTGAGGTACCTGCCCCTTTCACTAAAATCCCCACCCTACTTCAGTCTTCCCTGGGCCACTTCCTACACAGGCCATCTCCTCCTGGACCTCTCTAGCCAGGCCCTTTTCAGGCTTCATCTCCATGGAGAAGCCTCTGGCAAGTTCCTCCAGCCGATGCCTCTGCTCAGTGGAAGAACCTGTCAAGCAGATGGCAGCCCCTCTGGCTAAGATCTGCTGCCTCTTGAGCACTAGCTGAATCATGTGATTCCCCAGTCATGTGACTCTTCCCATTCCCTGTATAAAAATGGCAAATGATCACTTAACGACTCTGCTCCCTGTGTGTCTCCGAGACAGATCTTCTCACGGTCCTGAATGAAAACATGCTACCGGTCCTGTTAGCTCTGCAGAGCCAACACAGCTCAGGGTGGGAGCTGGATTCTATCACGCCAACAATACAGTGCAGCCAAGGTTTAATTATCAAATCTCTCTCGGACACTTATATGGCCCCCATTACTGTGATACCTGAGCCCCTCACAATCTTCAATGTACTCATCCTCACAACACCTCTGTGAGGCAGGGCAGTGCTGTTAACCCCATTGTACGTATGGGGAAACTGAGGCACAGGATGGCGAAGTGACTTGCTCAAAGTCACACAGGGAGTTGGGCAGAGAATTCAACACGTCTCAACTGCTAAGCTAGCAAGCACCCAGCTTGATTTTCAGCTTTACAGTTAGTTAGAAACACCATCTGCTTTTAACTTGCAAAGCAGATCCATTTTGCTCTGGGAGCCACTGATAATTGGTAAGTCTGAGACCCTGAAACTTGCCCTACAATGGTATTTTAATGGTGATGGGTCAGGTCAGGTGTTTACCTGAGACAGGACAGGTGAGATCCTCTTTTCCCCATCCCTCTTTCCTGCTACCTTGCACTGCTCAGACAGTGCAGTGCAGCCATAAAGTTGTTCTAAGGTGGCACCTGGGGATTCCCTCTCCTCCAGCCACTTCTCCTGGCCACTACCTGGCATAGGCAGCATGTTGGCGGCTCGCTGGGGACTGCACAGGCATGGCCAGAATACCTTGCAATCCAGTATTCCCTGTCTGGTATAACATTTATAGGGGACTGTTGCAGCTTACAGCAGCCTTGAGGTTGCTCTATATTGTGGCTCCCAGCTGGCTCCAGAATTGGATCCCCTCATCCTGTACCCCAAGTGCAGCTCAGTGGGATCCAAAGTTCAGCTTAGAAAGTGAATTTCCCCAAGTGTGGGGGCAGATCCATTGTTTTGGTTCAGGCCCATCAGCAAAAAGATTCATATACTCTTCCCCTTCTCTGGGCAGACTCGCCCTCTCTGCTCCTGCCTTCTGTGCTCCTCCCATTTACATTGCTCATCTTTGCAACCACCTCCCTCCAGTGATTTCCTGGTGTGTGTTCTGAGCAATTTATTTGGAAGCAGGCAATGCGCTGGGAGAGACGCAAAGAGAAAGCAAAGTACTAAATTAGCTGCTGAGGGAGTGGAAGTGATGTTTGTTAAAATTCCACCGCCTCTCCCAGGCTGGTGGGTGGGAAGTCACAGTCCCTCCAGCGTGGTCCTGCCTGCTCCACTCTTTGGAGAAACAATTATAAAATGCAAATATTTGTAGAGCATGTTGGCATCTTGTAATCTTCAATATTATTTCCAAGACACGGGTTACATGGGAGAAACAAAGTCTAATAAGCCTTTTTCTTATTAGCCAGCTGCTGCGGTTCAAATAGGATGGGATGGGAAGAGGCGGAGGAGGGGGGAGGACTGAAGTGGGAACTGCTTCCCCTGAGCCAAAGTACATTCAGCAAGAGTCGAGCTAGATGCAGTGCATGCGCTTCTTATTTGCTTTTCTTAATTGACAAACAAGGTGATGGCTCTTTTATTCTCCCACAGCCAGAGCTCCGAGGGCAACGACAGCATCCGGACTGAGGGTAGGTGTTAGGATATAGATATTCAGGCCTGTTGGTAAAGGCCTGTACTCTAAGAATTTAGATGTATTCTTATCACTTGGCTAGTTCTAGAGGTACAAAAGAAAGAATCAAAATCACTGTCTGCCGGTGTAAGGGCCTTCTCCTACTGTGACAGTCTGAGGCCCTGTTCTTAGGCTAAGGCCTTTGGCTAAGCAACAGAGGCAGCCATAAACTGGGAAGCGACCGGTCACATCCTCACATTCCAAACCAGCCACATTGAAAGAAGGTGCTATTGGGCTGTTAGGAATACAATCCTGTCCTGATAGTGCCTATCACCTCCAGAGAAAGGGAAGTGCCTCGAAAATGTAAAAGGAAACTTAGTTTGATAGCCTCCTGTCTGGCAAGAATTCACTTATCAATAGCTGGGATGTGAAATCCTCACTTCTGTATTGTTTTGTCATTATAGTTCCCACTTTGCTATTGTTTGTCTCTATAATCTCTGTCTGGGTCTGTGATTGTTCCTATCTGCTGTATAATTAATTTTGCTGGGTGTAAACTAATTCAGCTGGTGGGATATAATTGGTTACATAATCATGTTGCAATATGTTAGGATTGGTTAGTTAAATTTCAGGACAATGATTGGTTACAGTATAGCTAAGCTGAACTCAAGTTTTACTATATAGTTTGCAGTCAATCAGGAAGTGAGGGGGTGGGTGTGTGGGTGGGGGAGATGGGAACAGGGAATGGGGGCAAGGAAATTGGAACCATGTTTTGCTAAAGGGGGAAATGGGAACAGGGAATGGGAGTAAGGAAATTGGAATCATGTTTTGCTAAGGGCAGGAATGGGAACAGGGACACAGGTGTAAGGCTCTGTGGTGTCAGAGCTGGGAAGGAGGATACTAAGGAAGGAAACTGGAATCATGCTTGCTGGAAGTTCACCCCAATAAACATCAAATTGTTTGCACCTTTGGACTTCGGGTATTGTTGCTCTCTGTTCATGCGAGAAGGACCAGGGAAGTAAGTGGGTGAAGGAATAAGCCCCCTAACATCTTGGTGCCAGTGACTCGGATGCATCGCATTGGATAGGTGAGTGGCAGCCTGTAAGTCCCCCTCCCCAACAGTCCGCACAGCTGCTTGGAGGGGGTATCGCAAACTCTCGTGATGGTAGTTGCGGGTTCTGGCAAGCCAGGGTAAAGGATTTTTTGGATAAATGGATAAGGAAGAACCGGGGCCCATACAGGTGCAGGGGTCAAGCTGGGATGAGATTAAAAAGGAAATGGAGAAAGTGTTAGAAGACCCAGAGGGATGGGGGGTGGCTGAGGAGCCCACCCTCGTTGGTATATGGGTAGTGGAAGAAGGTCCCTGCCCATGGGGACTGAATGCTTTCCAGGGAAAGGAGGCACTTCACTCTGCTTGTGAGAGGTTTAAAGTAAGGGCACCATTATGGGAAGTTGCCAGTAATCTTTCAAGTTTGGTGCTGCTTCAGCAAGGGCTGCTGAAGGGTTGTAAATTAGTTAGGGGTAGTTAAAGATGATGTGGCACAAAAGGGTTTATAGCCAAAAGCAGAGTTAACAGACTACCTTTAGAGACTGGATCTGGGACTTGGTCCTGGGGGAGTGGAGAGAAAGAAGGGAAAAAAAAAAGTTTCAAAGTGCAACCTGCCTTTCCACACTCTTTTGTTTTTCTGAAGTTTTAATGGAGGGTACTTTGGATACTTATGTGAGATGTCAAGAAGGAAGTTTTTGTTTAATGATAAAACCCAGTTATATAAATGTAACTGTATGTGCAACTCTGTGCAGTCACATTGGATGGAAGGTTGATAATTAAATTTTCCAAGGGGGTCAGGTAGAGTGGCTACTACCACCACTAGGCTTCTGTCCCCAGAAGCCTTTACAGCTATTCTGAGGGAAAATAGGCCCTTTTCCCACAGAAATGGTCTATAAGGGACTGCAGCAGGCAGCAGGCAGAGAGAGAATCTGATCAAAATTCTTTGACTATTGGGTAATATAATCAAAATCACTAAAGGATGGAAGGGGTTTCTATTGGAACTTAACTTGGCTGCTCCTGGTTGTGTCTAGTTGTACAAGATGGAAGTGTAATCGGGGTACAGTTGTGTAAAAGAGTAATCACAGTGCAAGGGATGTTAGGTAAAAGAGAATTTTGTGTGTGCACAGGTAAAAGGAAAAGGGGAGGAATGATGGGAACTCGGGGATCAGATTGTTGCTCTGGTGGGTCCATGAAAACTCTGTGGACATGGGGAAGGCAGTTACACCTTGTGTAAAATTAATATGGCTAATATAATGTTATGGAGGTTAAACTATATGGAAGGAATGTGCATATTCCCAGGACGTGTGCAGTGTATATTGGAGAAGGGGTAAAAGAAATGCAAATAAAACATGGTACTTAATTAAAATCCTATTAGGGCTCCAAAAGGGGCCACAATAAGTTGTGCTTTCTTTTTCAGATCTCTGTGTGTTTTGGAGCAGGAGATGAAAGTGGAAAGTAATCAGAACTCTGGTGGAAGTAAAATGTTTCCCTTTTAAGACAGTGTCTGAGCTGCTAACAGTTTTGGATCCAGAAGCAAGCTAGTAAGCCTCTGTGTAAATGCAAATTACCTAGCTGATGGGCACAAAGGAGCTGCAAATTAGGAATACATCTGGTCAGCAAACAAGCTACTAGAAGACTCAGATTATGGCCCTCCAGGAAAGGGAGGTGAAAAAACAAGTCAAGCCTGAAAATAAGGAGGACAGGTTAACCTTAAGGGGTGTGAGTGTGTGGGTGGGTGTACAGTGCTAAAATCTGAAGCTGTGTCTCAGCTATTACCTGAGAATAAACTTAAAGCTTGGTACAGCAGAGAAACTATTGCAAATATGGCCTGTTGTACAAGAGGGGAAACTGAGGTACACCACCTCATGAATTTCATAAATGACCAGTGAGTGGGGTAATTCACTAGCCTATACTATAGAACAGCCTGACTATAGAACAAAATAAATACAGCCTGGAGGTTATTCTTCTGTTTTTCCTGCAATTAGCAAGGAAATTTGTAAAAGAAAGTGGTATTATTATTAAGCAATAATCTGTCCCCACCAGGGGGGTGGAAATTGTTTCTTTTGTTTTTCAGACACTCTAGAAGCAAGCTGGCGCCATTGGGAAAAATAACCCACAATACCGTGGATCTGTGTTTGTCTTGTTGCTAGCACTGTTGTGTTTTAATGAACAGAAAACCTCATGATATGGGTGGGGGATGGCTTCAAAAGGCTGACCTGGGGAGGGTGGGGGGAGATGTGTATGGGAATGCAAAATGCTCAACTAGGAGGCCAGCACCTGTGTAATAGCTACCGTGGTACCTGGAAATGGAATGGCAGCTAAGGTGGTCCCTACAAGCCCTATGGAAATAATGAGAAGGGGAGGAGCTCACTGGGAATCAATGGAGAGGTGTGTAAAATAGTGTAAATCAACAGAAGATGTTTGGATGTGCCCCTCTCCTATGACTATGGAGGAGCAGGATCAATGGCCTATGCAAGGGGTGGACAGTTGGGTGTACTGTGTATAAGGTGTTTTGCTGAGAATGTACATATTACTGGGGGCACAATTACACCAGCCCATAACCAAACTACACCCATCTATATGCTGCTATCTGGACTTCGGTGCACAAATGGATCTGTGAATCTTATTGCTGTGAATAAGCCAGGTTGCCTGATTCCATACCAAGTGGTCAAACTGGTTTGGACAATATCCCATTTCTCTGTGAACATTCAATGGACTTATGATACGGACAAAAGCAAGCAAAACCTCCAGGGGCAGCTTGTTGCAACTGCCAGCAACTGGACACATCAGATCGTGACCCTGTCGAAGGAGGAGAGGCAGTGTTTTGGGGGTGTCTCGAATGTTGGACCATACTGCAGTGGTCAGGACTCAGTGTTGCTGTGGATTTTGTATTGTTAACTGTACTTGTGTTACGTTGCATAGGGAGATAACCTATAAGGAATGTAATAAGCCCTCCAAACCTACAGTGTACTAGACAACCCGGACTCAACCTTCTCGGGCCCACTATAATGGGAAGTCTGGAACACTAATTGGAATAGGTGTGGTATGCCCGTACGAGAGAAGGTGCAGGGCACTATACTACACAAGGGGCAGTGGGACAAATGGAATATCGACATCTTCTACCTTGATGCCTGGCCCTACCAGGAAATGTGTCGCCATATGTCCTATGCTTTTCCAGGGATACCTGGGCAGGAGGATCCCAAAAGAAAAAGGAAAAAAAAAGGGGTGGAGTGTTAGGATATAGATATTCAGGCCTGTCGGTAAAGGCCTGTACTCTAAGAATTTAGATGTATTCTTATCACTTGGCTAGTTCTAGAGGTATAAAAGAAAGAATCAAAATCACTGTCTGCCGGTGTAAGGGCCTTCTCTTACTGTGACAGTCTGAGGCCCTGTTCTTAGGCTAAGGCCTTTGGCTAAGCAACAGAGGCAGCCATAAACTGGGAAGCGACCGGTCACATCCTCACATTCCAAACTAGTCACATTGAAAGAAGGTGCTATTAGGCTGTTAGGAATACAGTCCTGCCCTGATAATGCCTAGCACCTCCAGAGAAAGGGAAGTGCCTAGAAAATGTAAAAGGAAACTTAGTTTGATAGCCTCCTGTCTGGCAAGGACTCACTTATCAATAGCTGGGATGTGAAATCCTCACTTCTGTATTGTTTTGTCATTATAGTTCCCACTTTGCTATTTTCAGAGTAACAGCCGTGTTAGTCTGTATTCGCGAAAAGAAAAGGAGTACTTGTGGCACCTTAGAGACTAACCAATTTATTTGAGCATGAGCTTTCGTGAGCTACAGCATCCGATGAAGTGAGCTGTAGCTCACGAAAGCTCATGCTCAAATAAATTGGTTAGTCTCTAAGGTGCCACAAGTACTCCTTTTCTTTTTTCACTTTGCTATTGTTTGTCTGTATAACCTCTGTCTGGTTCTGTGATTGTTCCTGTCTGCTGTATAATTAATTTTGCTGGGTGTAAACTAATTCAGGTGGTGGGATATAATTGGTTACATAATCATGTTACAATATGTTAGGATTGGTTAGTTATATTTCAGGACAATGATTGGTTACAGTATAGCTAAGCAGAACTCAAGTTTTACTATATAGTCTGCAGTCAATCAGGAAGTGAGGGGGTGGGCGTGTGGGTGGGGGAGATGGGAACAGGGAATGGGAGTAAGGAAATTGGAATCATGTTTGCTAAGGGCAGGAATGGGAACAGGGACACAGGTGTAAGGCTCTGTGGCGTCAGAGCTGGGAAGGAGGATACTAAGGAAGGAAACTGGAATCATGCTTGCTAGAAGTTCACCCCAATAAACATCGAATTGTTTGCACCTTTGGACTTTGGGTATTGTTGCTCTCTGTTCATGCGAGAAGGACCAGGGAAGTAAGTGGGTGAAGGAATAAGCCCCTTAACAGTAGGCTTGTTTTATTGGAGGGGGTGTGGTCCAATGGTCAGAGGTGTGGAGTGAGTCAGGACTCCTGGCTTTCATTCCCTGCTTGTGGTATGTCCAGGAGCAACTCATGCTTAACACCCGTGGGGTAGGGAAATCCACAAAGTTTATAGGGATGTGTAGTGGCTTCTATGTGCCCCAGGCTTCCTGCTCTTCTGTGTAGGGAATGGGGATGGAAAGCTGATAGTTGGAGGTGATCCTCCACTACCAGTACAGTCCCTGCCTGCACTGGAGTAACTCTGGATTTACATCAGTGCAAATGAGATTTAAAAAGTGCCCCATTAATTTTATCTTGTTTGAATGTTTTACTTAATAGCTGCTATAGGACCAGTGGGGCTGTGAGGCAAATCCTCAGCGGGTGTAAATTGGTGGCACTCCATCTCTTTCTCCCTGCAGCCCCCAAATAGGAACCGCACAGGCAGGGAAAGTTTCCTGACACTGTCTCAGCAGCGTATCTCAAAGCTGCCCCAGATGGACCTCATTCTCAAGCCGTGTATGGCCGTGCTGCCCACACTGCCAACCAGGGGGCTAGTTAACATCAGTAATGTTTGCTGGGATCCTCTTCTAGACCCCACAGAGGAAAAGCTCCCACTGACTTCAGTGAACTTTGGATCAGGTCCTAGAAACTGCCTGGAAGCTGCGAATACATAGGCCATCAAAGAGTCATCCCAAGGCAAAGCTCATTGTCACAAACAATCAGGTGGCACATGTACAGGGGAGCCAGTGGTAAAAGGCCCCCAAGCCCATTATTAATCTCCAGTGGTAACACCCGATAAAAAAAGAGCAAAGTCAGGACAGTGAAAATTTCAGGGGTAATGAAGAAGACAGTCCTGGACTGGTTTATTTAGCACCTCTGCCTGTTTGATGTACACCACAAACCATGCAGCATATCAACCAGCCAGGAATACTCCAGATATAACATGCAATAAACAAGAATTTATTAAGAGGAATGACTACATCAGGCAGAAAAAAAAAACCCAACCCTGCAGGGATGGGACGGTGGCTTCGTTTTACGGCAAGGCACTCATCCAGTCCCTGAGTGGGCAAGATGAAGCTTAAGACTCAGCCATTTATCCTCTTGATGGGACAGTATTTTTACCTTGTAAAGCTGTATCATGCTAATGTTATTGCTGGTGCACCACCAGGGTTTACGACTTGCTACTGAATTTCCTTTTTCGTTAATGCTGATGTTGCTGTTCCCCAGCTCCGTGGTTAGGATCCCATCAAAATCCCATGGACGAGGGATGGTTTTGTGGTTAAGGCTCTGGGTTTTGCCACAGGTTTCCTCTGACCTTGCAAATCCCTTCATCTCTCTGTATGTCGGTTGTCCATCTGTAAAATGGGAATAATAATACCATGTTGTCAATGTACATTGAACCCTCTTCTTCTAAAGTTAGAGACACCGTGGTGCTGAGTGCCAGTATAAAACCCAAAGCTGGATGGATAGACAATTCCAGGAAATATCTTTAATACTGGGATCACTGGGAATTATGTACTAGAACTAGAAAACTGCCCCGTGCTATGCCACTCCTCTGAGGATCACCAGAAAAACTGAGAGCTCAGGTGGCAGTGACATTATAATGGCAGCATTCAAAATTGGGGATCATCTACCAGTAATAATGTGGGCGCAGAATACAGTGGGCAAATTCCCACAATGCTTTTCAGTGGCAATGGTAATGAGAAGAGTAAGTAGGACACATTAAATGTGTTCTCAGGAAGAAAACGTTAAGAAAAGTGGAAAATGGCCCAAACTTTCCCCGCTCTCACTGCAGTCTTTCAATTGCAATCTCAAGGACCTGGCTGCCTGTCACTGGGTGTAATGGATTTTGGAAATGCAATTTACATTAACCATCTTTTACTTATCTATCGATCATGGAGTAGCCTCCTGACAAATTGCCTTACACGCAATGCACTGTGTGATAATTGACTGGTCGAGGTTAGGAGTGGGCCGTATGTAGAGAGTGTCATTACTTGAATCAAATCCAGGCTCATTTTCATATAGAGATTCTACATGGATGCTGCTGCACCATGAGAAACTCTGTTGCTATGGTCCCTATCAGTGGGACCCGGGTCGGCTGTACAGCCTCGACAATCACGTGGATATTTTTGTGCATTTCACTGAATCACGGTTATTAGAAGAGTCTCATTCTAACCATTTACTTTATATTGCAGCTCCTTTATTATTAGCAAAGAGATGCTATTTCTCTTAGAAATACCAGGTTGGGATCACACTGTACAGGCCTGTCCAGTCAGTTGAACCTTTAACACCAGGCAAAATGCTTTCAGAGATCTATTTTTATTAACTGGTAGTACATGCTTAGCACATTACTTATATGCAGAGTCCAATCACAGACATTAGGGATGGAAAAGACCTATTAGACAGAGACATGTGAAATCATCACCACAGATCCCGCAACCACATGAAACTCTTCTGCTTCCAGGTAGCGCTGAAAAATAGGTCTGTGATTGACAGCTCAGCTCCGGATCCTCATCCAAACTTTCCTGCTGTTCAGGGATGGGGCTTTGGCTCAGCCCAGAACATAGAAATACTGCCGGGGCTCGCTGTGAGTTTTAGATCCAGATCTGAACTTCATATGGAACATGCCACTATTAAACATCTCCCTGCCCGGGACAATTCTCCAGATAAACTGGGTGTTCAGGAAGCCACAACACCTCCCACTGGTGGAGATATGCACCCTGCTGCCCCAACCCTCCTCTTATTTGATGGATAGTTGTCGCTTGGACTGCAGCAAACTCCTCTTCCCATGACTACTGTTCTCACTGTAGACATGTTCTAATTCAACAGGAATTATTCTGGGAATGTTCTATGTGCCCGTGTTATGCAGCCCATCAGATTAGATGTTCAGCGTGGTCCCTTCTGACCTTAGAATCAATGAATTGTCTACCCCTTAGGCAGCAATGGCTTCCTCTTGTCTTCGTGGAGCATACCTGGGTACCATTTTGAGAACACATTGGTCATTTGTGGCAGGCCAGTAGGTGGTTGCACCTCTACTCAGAGGGTTTGGCTTGTTTCAATGGGCTTGCCGATTAAATGGTCCATCATCAAGATGGAAACCTTCTCCTCCCCCGCCTCTAAAACTAGACGTGGGCTGGAAATGGTTTTCCCGACCTCTGACCACTTTTGAGTTGCTGAAAATGCTTCCCATCCTAAATCAGGAAGAAAATATAAAATCCTGAAAATGTTCATGAACTAAAAATCTGCAAAAAAAAATTCACTTCAGGTTCATTAAAATCTTTCATTTCTGATAATTTCAAAATATTTCATTTCAATTCGGATCGTCTGGATTTTGAATGGGGCTTTTTGGTACTCTAATTAGCTTACGTTGTGAAAGAAAACATTGTTTTAAGCCAGAAAAACAGAATTTTCCATTTCAGGCATAGCACGTTGAAACGTTTCCACTCAGTTTTTTTTTTCCAAAACATTTTTCATACTGAAATCATTTGGCAAAAGCTGACCATGAAAAGTTTTGGTCTGGACGAATTTGCATTTTCCAACACACAAAACATTTCAGAGGACAATTCCCAGGCAGCTCTATTTAAAACGTTCTGTATTGGCTGTGGACGTGCATGCTATTGCCAAAGACGCGGGAGTCCTAAAGCAGTCTGTAGCTGGGTTATTCAGGTTCCTAGACAAGGATTCAAAATCAAATTACTCTCTGCCTCCTGGGGCTTGCAGGTATGTTCCCCAGACACTCGTGATGAGTGTGGGGGCTGATGAGACACATTGTGACGTTATAGCCAGAAGGCTGTACTTTGCAATATTTCCCTTTCTCTCTACAGTATATAAAGATCCAGCTTGGATGCCAGAATAAATCCCTGTGAAAAGAATGGTTTCAGAGTAGCAGTGGTGTTAGTCTGTATTCGCAAAAAGAACAGGAGGACTTGTGGCACCTTAGAGACTAACAAATTTATTTGAGCATAAGCTTTCGTGAGCTACAGCTCACTTCATCGGATGCATTCTGTGGAAAATACAGTGGGGAGATTTATATACATAGAGAACATGAAACAATGGGTGTTACCATAGACATTGTAACAAGAGAATGATCACTTAAGGTGAGCTATTACTAGCAGGAGAGCGGGGGGCGGGGACCTTTCGTAGTGATAATCAAGGTGGGCCATTTCCAGCAGTTGACAAGAACGTCTGAGGAACAGTGGAGGGGGGGGAATAAACATGGGGAAATAGTTTTACTTTGTGTAATGATCCATCCACTCCCAGTCTCTATTCAAGCCTAAGTTAATTGTATCCAGTTTGCAAATTAATTCCAATTCAGCAGTCTCTCCTTGGAGTCTGTTTTTGAAGTTTTTTTGTTGAAGAATTGCAACTTTTAGGTCTGTAATCGAGTGACCAAAGAGATTGAAGTGTTCTCCAACTGGTTTTTGAATGTTATAATTCTTGTCGTCTGATTTGTGTCCATTTATTCTTTTACGTAGAGACTGTCCAGTTTGACCAATGTACATGGCAGAGAGGCATTGCTGGCACATGATGGCATATATCACATTGGTAGATGTGCAGGTGAACGAGCCTCTGATAGTGTGGCTGATGTGATTAGGCCCTATGATGGTGTCCCCTGAATAGATATGTGGACACAGTTGGCAACGGGCTTTGTTGCAAGGATAGGTTCCTGGGTTAGTGGTTCTGTTGTGTGGTTGCTGGTGAGTATTTGCTTCAGGTTGGGGGGCTGTCTGTAAGCAAGGACTGGCCTGTCTCCCAAGATCTGTGAGAGTGATGGGTTGTCCTTCAGGAGAGGTTGTAGATCCTTGATGATGCGTTGGAGAGGTTTTAGTTGGGGGCTGAAGGTGATGGCTAGTGGCATTCTGTCATTTTCTTTGTTGGGCCTGTCCTGTAGTAGGTGACTTCTGGGTACTCTTCTGGCTCTGTCAGTCTGTTTCTTCACTTCAGCAGGTGGGTATTGTAGTTGTAAGAATGCTTGATAGAGATCTTGTAGGTGTTTGTCTCTGTCTGAGGGGTTGGAGCAAATGCGGTTGAATCCTAGAGCTTGGCTGTAGACCATGGATCGTGTGGTATGGTCTGGATGAAAGCTGGAGGCATGTAGGTAGGAATAGCGGTCAGTAGGTTTCCGGTATAGGGTGGTGTTTATGTGACCATCGCTTATTAGCATCGTAGTGTCCAGGAAGTGGATCTCTTGTGTGGACTGGTCCAGGCTGAGGTTGATGGTGGGATGGAAATTGTTGAAATCGTGGTGGAATTCGTCAAGGGCTTCTTTTCCATGGGTCCAGATGATGAAGATGTCATCAATGTAGTGCAAGTAGAGTAGGGGCATTAGGGGACGAGAGCTGAGGAAGAGTTGTTCTAAGTCAGCCATAAAAATGTTGGCATACTGTGGGGCCATGCGGGTACCCATACCATGCCGCTGATTTGAAGGTATACATTGTCATGTTCTGTATGTATATAAATCTCCCCACTGTATTTTCCACTGAATGCATCCGATGAAGTGAGCTGTAGCTCATGAAAGCTTATGCTCAAATAAATTTGTTAGTCTCTAAGGTGCCACAAGTACTCCTTTTCTTTTTATGAAAAGAATGTAACATTTCATTTACTTTAATGCCCCTGCTTATCCTTTAGTTCCTATTTTCTTCTGTATCCCAATATCATAGATATCAATTGCACATCACAGTATGCTCCTCTGCTCTAATAGCTTAAATAACAGCTTGCTACTATAGCTGGTTGGAAAATGGTGGGGTGATTCTGTGGAAAATTTTGAGTTTTTGGCACAAAAATGTTTGGAAATGATTTGGAAATGTTACAGCAGTACCTCATGGGAGTTGCAGTTCCAGTGCCTCATGTTCTCATTTTCCTCTATAGGCCAAGATCCCTGGTCCAACTACATCTCCAATGATGCACCATGGTCTCCCCTCTTAGAAAAGGGAGGTAAGGCATCAAGGCAGTCATATGACCATAGCGCTCTATAGGAGATCAGTCCAGCTGGGGAGTTTGGCACATAGACAAGAGCAGTGGTTCTCAAACTTTTGTATTGATGACCCCTTTCACACAGCTAGTCTCTGAGTGCGACCCCCCCTGTAAACAGAGCTGGATTTCCAATTAGGCAAAGTAAGCACGTGCCATCGGGCACCAGCATTCTAGGAGCACCTAATAGTTAAAAGTGGGTTAAAAGTTTCATTTTTTACGGAAAACATGAAGGTCAGCTGTAGGCAGGGCGGTGCTGAAGATGCTGTATCTAGGGGCGCATAAGATGTAAATCTGGCCCTGCTTATAAATGAAAACCACATTTAAAAATATTTAACACTATTATAAATGCTGGAGGCAAAGTGGCGTTTGAGAGTGGAGGCTGACAGCTCACGACCCCCCACATAATAACCTCATGACACCCTGAGGGGTCACGACCCCCAGTTTGAGAACCTGGAAAGAGGCACCCGAACTACAACTCCCATGAGGCACCATTGCAGCATTTCAGAATTGAAATATTTCACTTTTCAATGGAAAAAAATCATAATTTTCCACAGGAAGAGAGTTCTCATGAAAACCAGTTTTCCCATCAAAATACAGCTTTGGTGGAAAATCTTCAGTCAGCCCGAGCTGGTACATTATGCAGCACCATGTGTGCATGGCCCGTTACAGAGACCTAAACGGACACATCTCTGGCTTGCAGAGCTTACCCTTTCATTTCTCCTACAAGCTGTATTTCGTTTAAGAAGCAGTCGTTAATTAGGGTTGCTAGTATTTCGACATTACTGAGGCAATGCTGCAGAGGGTGGGATATAGGGAAGGTATCAAAAATACAATAGCGCCCAGTGTTCTGCAGAGAAGGCTGCAGGTAAAAAAATTCCTAGACCTTCAGCAGGCCTCAAAACAACCCTGGGTTTGTTTATTAGAGACCTCTGTCTTTCCAAATGGCTTGAATGTGAGATGTGCGTTCATAGAATATCAGGGTTGGAAGGGACCTCAGGAGGTCATCTAGTCCAACCCCCTGCTCAAAGCAGGACAAATCCCCAATTTTTGCCCCAGATCCCTAAATGGCCCCCCTCAAGGATTGAACTCACAACCCTGGGTTTAGCAGGCCAATGCTCAAACCACTGAGTTATCCCTCCCCAAGCGTTCTTCTACTTTTTCCAGGTATTTATATTGCAACGATCACCTGTTCTGCCACTGAATTGCTGTGTGGACTTGGGCAGGTCACTTCACCCCAGGATAATGATACTGCCATAGGGTGGCTGTGGATCAACACACCTTGAGGGGAGTGCCACTGGAGTGCAAAGTGTTATTATTAAGGCTGCAGCTAAGAAATAGGGACCACTGTTGTAACTAGGACCCTCTATCATAGGCAAAGCTAACAGAGGTAAGGGACAGTGCAGTTCATTCCCCTTTACTAAAACAGGATGAGAGCTCCCCTTCCTCTCCCTGGCTTCGGGACACTGCTCCCCGACTCCTTGAATGGTGAGGGCTCACCATTCGGCTACATTCCTCTTCCCCTGGTTGCATCCTATCAGCACAAGATGATGCAATGTGTGTGGTATCAAGAAGTGTCATGGTGGCCAACAAAATTGGTGGAATCCTTGCTACTTTTTATTGTGATCTGCTTTAACCCCTGGAAGCTGGTAATCTGCCCCCTCATGTCTACTTTCTTGGGAGTGCATCACCCTAGTGCCCTGAGCCAGAATGTTTTGAATGTGATGATATATTTACCTGCACTTTATTATACAGCCACTAGGTGGTTGTGTGTGCTGTGCAGAACTCAAGGCAGGAGATGGTAAACAAAGGAGACAGAGCTGGGACTTGTGCCGTGTGGAAGCTGCCCTTCTTGTGCCTGTACCCATAGTTGCTTTTTTCAGTGAACACCACGTGTTTAAGGTGAACTCTGACTCCATGTAGCATGACAATAAGGCAGGCAAGCCCACTGAGAAAGAACACAGTCTGGGAGGACAGGACTGGGTTTTTAATTTTAGTGTTAATTTTTGGGAAGTTAAATCACTCCACACATTTCTCATTATTTCAATTGGAATTTGATAAATGGGAGAATGGTGCACAGGAGGTGGGGCTTGCAAGCCTAATTTTGGCCCTTCAACCCTCTCCTGTGAAGGTTTTCTGTTCCCCGCCACTCACCCTATTCTAAACGCCAACAGTGATGAGTTTCAACCCAGGCAGCAAGATGTGTGCTCCTGGTCATGTTTTAGGAGGAAAATCCCATTGGTGAGAGTGGGCTACTGGTAAAAAGGGACTTTCCCTTGTGAACACCAACTAATTGATGTCAAATCAAGTCATCCCGAAGAACTGTGATGGCTACGAATCAGATCACAGAGAGCAACACAAGTTCATTACGCTTCATGCCAGGGTTGCAATTTGCAGTTTAATTGGTGATCCTTTGTTCAGGGATTCTTCATAACCCCAACAAATCAAATGTCACATCTCTTTCATCTTGACATCACGCAATAGCTGATGATTAAAACCACCACGAGAGTGGATAGTTATTATAGATGGCAAGGTCACCACTGTCTCCCCGTCTCTTTTCTGGGCCTGGGCGATTGGAGTCAAGAAGAGCACGGGAGGATAATGGAGTCTAACAAGGGAGGTTAAGTGAGGGTGGAAGACTGGTATCTTCCCAGTAGATTATTTTAGGGATTCTCTGTGTCTTTGCCCCAGTGCAGCAGTGGCTTAGATTTAAACCTACCATGGAAGAATCCAGAAGGCTGGATTTTTAAAAGCAAAAATTTGGCTTCAGAGCTATGGATCCCATTGAGGCTTTGAGCTTTGAACCGGTGTGAGCACATGG
Source organism: Natator depressus (assembly GCF_965152275.1). Lineage (NCBI taxonomy): Eukaryota > Metazoa > Chordata > Testudines > Cheloniidae > Natator > Natator depressus. Next base: position 117,237,771 of record NC_134240.1, on the reverse strand, counting down.
GGCTGGCTTAAAGAAATAATAAAACTGATGCAGAGTTGGAGCATGCCACATTGGCTGAAAATCTGAACCCTTGTGAACCTTACGCTACGCTGATTTCCACCAGCTGAAAGTCTGGCACAGTGGATTAAAAGGTAGCAGATTCCCCCACCATCTCATCACCACCCACCCTCATCCCTGTTTTTCATGCTCAAACTCTTGCCTTTCTTTGAACTCAAGGCTAGATCAACCTGCTGAGAGTCAGATCTGCAGCTGATGTAAAGTGGTGAACATCTCTGTGGCTTCAGCGGAGAAATTGGCTCTCATTCTGTATGGAGGCTCAAAGAAGTGTGGTTAATGTGAAATTTCACCCGTTACTGCAGTTCCTTGCTAAAGTGAAAGCACAGGTGCTGAAATTCAGCAGCACAAGGCAGGCTTTTGCTTGCTGAATCCGAAGAACACAAGGCTACAAATCTTAGGGAAAAAGGCCTGTTGCTGACACACACAGCACAGAGAAGATTATGATACAATAATAATATGCACCCAGGAGCATCTTCCATCTTACTACCTCAAAACACGTTGCAAACATTCATCAATTAATCCTCATAAAAGCCTTTGAATTAAATATCAGAGGGGTAGCCGTGTTAGTCTGGATCTGTAAGAGCGGCAAAGAGTCCTGTGGCACCTTATAGACTAACAGACATATTGGAGCATAAGCTTTTGGGCATTCACCCACGTTTTAATAAAACGGTGATGCTTTATGACGGAAATATGACCATGTATATCATTGATATTGCCACTGTTAGACAATGGCAACAAATCTTTCACAAAGTATGTCATGTAAGGTGTCAATGGAAAAATTATGATTTGCTAAATAAGATTATCCTGTTTAAATCCATGTACCATCACTATATGTGAAGTTATGAATACTGGCTATGTTTCTGTATCTCAGATGTGTTTACTCCTGGTGTAACACCCACAAGGTAGTTTATATCCAGTCTAGTCAGTCATTGTGAATGGACTATTCAAGCTTGATGGCCCATCAAAGACACTTAGCTGTCACAATGGGCCAGAGAAGAAACTCATTCTGCCCAGATAGCTCTTCTGGCGAATACCTCAGGCTCCAAGCGGCCAATGGCGACCTCCTGTGAGTAATCAAACCATATAAGAACATGTGATATGTTCATGTGACCCTGGACTCCATCTTGGGTCCGTAACTTTCCACCAACAGGACTCTGAGCTTTGCTTGAAAGAGAAAATTTCCAGGCACATGACAAAGGGTATAAAAGATGGCTGGAATGACTCCATTTTGCTTCTTTCCTGCTTGATTCTCTGGACTGTGGATTTACAACTAAAAGGAGCATATTGAACTAGGGACCGAGGACCTTCCAATCTTTTGGAAGTTACCAGAGAGACTTTACAAGCCAGCCATCTGTACATTCACTGTTACAAACCTGGTATAAGGACATTGCAATTATTATATGTATATGATCTATTAACCATTTTAACTCTCTTCTTCTTTTCTTTTATTAATAAACCTTTAGATTTTAGTTCCTAAGGATTGGCAACAGCTTGATTATTGGGTAAGATCTGAGTTATTTTTAGCCCAGGCTAAGTGGCTGATCTCTTGAGATTGGAAGGGCCCTGTATTTGATTAAATTGGTTTTCATAGAATCATAGGCCTGGAAGGGACCTCGAGAGGTCATCTAGTCCAGTCCCCTGCACTCATGGCAGGACTAAATAGTATATTTCAGTAACTACTTATCCTAGAGTCCAGTGTCTGGGGGTGAGACAAGGGCTGGAATGCCTAAGGGGATGGCATTTTTGACTTCTTGGTAACCAGTGTGGTGAGACAGAAGTTTACTTTTGTTACCAGCTTGGTAAACTCGAATGATAGAATTACCACCAGTGTGGGGTGAGTCTGCTCTATTTCTCGGCTGTTTGTCCTGAATCTGACATTCACCCACTGAGGTACAGTGACAAAAACTAATACCTATTTTGAGCAACACTAGCACATAAGTGAACTGGTCTGGTCTTCAGCTGTGAGTTTGTCAGTTCTTAGCTAATGCCTGCAGCTTGGGGAAGAGCTGCAGGCAAGTGCGACAAGGTTAACGCACCCTGAAACTAAAAAACTTCAACAGATTTAACACTTGTGGCCTGGACATGATGCTCATCACCCTGACCTTAAGCCTAACACTGTCTCTCCCCTCCAGATGCTGGTCTAGAAGGAGTGATCTGGCTCCATCTAATTAAAGACCAGCTGTCAGATGTTTATTCTGGTGCATAATAATAAATGGACTATTAAATCTGAAGGGTTAAATTTCATAAGCAAATTAGAGCTCAGTCCTGCGAAGTACTCTGGCACTCCGTCTCTGACCCAGGACAGCAGTGAAGTACATGCTTAACTTTTAGCATGAGTGTTGCCTTCATTGGGAGTGTTGATGTGCTTGAGGTTAAGCACATTTTCTAGTGCTTTTGCTGAATCAGGGAGAGAGAATGCTCAACACCTTTCAAGACTGACTCCTTCATCTCCTAATAAATAGCACCTAATTACCAGACATGTCTTTAGTGAGGTTTGGTATCTACAAATTAGCTAGTGTATAACAAGGGACAAGCTGTCCAGAGGTAACATTTTCAAAAGTACCTAAAGCCCAGATTCTCAGAGATATTTAGGTTCCTGACACCCACTGATTTCAATGGGAATCAGGTGCCTAAATGCCTTTGAGGATCTGGACCTAAGTGACTTGGGAGCCTAAGTTCAGCTGAAAGTCAATGAGACCTAGGTGCCTAAGTGACTTTTGAAAATGGGACTTAGGTATTTTGGAAAACCCCTATATAAAATATATAGAGATTCTATAAAAATAAAAGAGAGACTGTCTTATCTTGGAAGAACAGAAATATTTTCCAACATTTTTCCTTAGATGTCCATGAAAACTAGAGCTGGTTGAAAGTCAGAGTTTCCATCCTGCAGGAAATCCCTTTGTTCCAAAATTTTTCATCCCAGCCCAGGACGAAGAGATTCATATTGTTCACAGAACAGATTTTCTGACATTTTTTTTTGTTTGAAAATGTCTCAATGTTTTTTGTTATGGATCAGTCTGATGTTAAACTGTGTCCCTGCAGGCGCAGATTTTGTTGTCAGTGCAAACAAGAGTCTCCCACCATAAGGGGCATGCACCAAAGAGTTAGGGAAGCACACAAGATGCTTCCCCTTCCACTGATCAGGCCCTGAAGAGCAGGAGAACAGGATGTGAAAGTGACTAGAAACAACAAGCAATCTGCACTATCTAGTTTAATTTTCAACAGGGAAATGCAAAAAGCCTGCAAAATCAGTTTTAGTACATGAATGTGGGTGTGAAGGGCGTGGGAGCTGCCTGTTATATTTTCTGATTACACGTTCTGTCCATTTGCCTGATGCTTAGTATTTGCTAGATGATTACCTGTGAGGGCTCATTTCCAGCAGGGGATGACTTGCAGGGTCACAGGAAGAGACAGCAGCTTTAGATCACACCATAGACCAATACTTAAGGGACAGCGCAGAAAACCAGCTGCTTTGCTGTCTATCCTCAACCCTGTGGGACCACACTCCAGGGGCAGAGAAGAAGACAAAGGAATTGGCGGGTTTTATATAGGGACGCACTCCCTAAGGGGGGAAGTCTGAGGGAGTGGCAGAGATGACTGTGGGGGAACAGACTGGCCCTTAGCCTCCAGAGGCGGGGGTAGCTGGGAAAAGCTTTAGGTAAGGCAGATAGGTGAGTAGACCTTTTCTGTGTTAAAAACCCGTCTCTACCGTTGAGATTAAACAATGCTTCATTTGGGAAAGGCTGGTTTGGGGCACCGTGCTCACTGCAGGAGAAGGGAAGAATCACAGCCAGACCTGCTGAGCAATCACGGTTGGTACCCAGGGGGCTGTAGCCCGGTGACCCAGTCTAAGGGTATGTCTACACCACAAATTAAGGTATAATGGTGGCATGGGCAGGCAGGCATACCTGCATGATCTTTAATCTAGCTAGTACAGGCAACAGTAATAGTGAAGACGTGGCTGAGTGGTCTTCAGCATGAGCTAGCTATCCCTATACAAGCATGCCGGGATCCCTTGGCACATATTAAATGAAAGCTAGTGCAGGTATGTCTAATCGCACTACGCTCAGACCTTAATTCCCATGTAAAGGTATGCTGAGAGCGGGAGAATCATGGGATCCCTCCCCTCTCCAGGACTGGTGAAGCCAGGAGGCCTAATGCCTGCAAGTGAGGGGTAAAGGGGGCAGGCGGGGGGTGTGGGGGGAAGAGCACTCAGCGGGACTAGAAGAGGGGACAGAGGTACAGTTAGTTCTGAACCATGACAATAGGTTTAATAAAACACCTGGGGAAATAAGTACAGATGCCCAGCTGCTGAAAACTGGTGTAGCTCCCTTGACGTTAATGGAATTACACTGACTGACACCAGTTGAGGATCAGGCCCATGAGTACTATCAGGGCAATATGTTTGCTTTCCTATTCCATCCATTTAACCTACAGTCATCCTGTTAAACCAAAATCAAATGTTTTTTGTTTGGCTCCGATTTAGCACATGACCCCCCCAGATTGGAAAGGCCACTTCCAGTTACAAACCCAACAGAACAATCCTTGTGCGAACCTGCTTGCATTCATTTTTATCATCCCAAACATGCGTCTCACATTGGCCCTGGAGGAAACCCTTTGTGTTGGCAGAATATCACCAATGTGTGTTGTTGTTACTGCTCATTAATTTGTGTTGCTCCGGCTTTCAATATAATAAAGCAAGAATGATGTCTGGTATTTTCCCCCCTCTCCTTCCTAACTGTTGTTTCATTCCATACAAAAACATGCACTGGAAAAATCACCCAAAAGGTACGTCTCCCAGTGTGCAACTGTGGAAATTGTCATGGCCGCGTTTGGTGCCTCTGTCATTCTTATCTGCTGCAAGCACCTTCTCTGAAAGCTTCTGGAAACTTGGCACAGAGTACAATCAAAGATGCTGTAACAAAAGAGTCAGGGTTTCTATCACTGAAACTCTTTCAGGTGTCTGGGCCCGCATTTCGGGAGTAACCCAGAGGAGTATTTCTAATCTCAGTAAAAGGTCTGTTCAAAGAAATACAAACAAAAGTATTTTGAAAAGCCAACAGTGAAAGATTTTGAATGGGACTGTGGCTGTGTGCTTGGGAAGCTAAAGAAAGCCCCTTGATAGAAAAAACCTGTTTATAAATGTGTTTTACTAAAACGTATTCAATACTGATTGTACACAGCTCCATTGTCTGTTAAAATTAATTGAGCAAGTTTCAAAGAAGAACCAAATATCCGTATGAATAGAGACGCTCTAATGAATTGGAGAGTGTGGGGATAAAGTTTTCAATGCCACTTAAGTCCCTCAGGAGCCTACGTCTACACTTGGAGCCAGAGGTGTAAAGTCCAGCTTGAGGAGACATACCAACACTAGCTCTGGATGGGCTAGCATGCTTAAAAGAGCAGGGTAGCCACAGTGGTGCAAGCAGCAGGAGGGCCTAACCACCTGCATAGAGTCCCATCTGAGATGTTTGGTAGGTTCTCAGGCAGCTAGCTGCTTCCGCAGGTCACAATGCGGCAGTTCCACTTCTAGCTTGGTAGCTTGCTCAGAGCTAGAACAGGTCTGGCTCCTCGAGCAGTAGAGACACCCCAGCTTGAAGCATAGGTGTACCCTTAGTCTACTTAGGTTCCTAGTGACTTAGGCATGTTTGCAAATGTTATCCCATGTCTACATGTAGCTACATATACATGTTGCTGCCCACTGCTGGATAGGTTTAGAATTCCTCAACTATGGGTCTTAGACCCTGTACTGCTAACAGAGATTCAAAAGGTAGGAGCTTATTGTTTTGAAGCAAGAGGCTCTATGCTTTGTCCCTGCTTTCTCCAGGCAGTTCCGAGTAGCAATGGCATGCAGCACAGGGTACACCAAGCCGTCTGTCTGTCTTCCTACAGATCCTCTGTCTGTAGTGTCTAAGCATTTTTGAAACCTTAGAAAAGACACAATGCGACCAGCCAGAAGCAGGGTTGCCAACCCTCCAGGATTATCCTGGAGTCTCCAGGAATTAAAGATTGATTTTCAATTAAAGATTATATCCCAACTAAAATTGGCAACCCTAGCCAGAAGGGCAATCAATCAGTTCTCTACTCAACTCTAGTTGTTGAAGCTTTCAGCCAAAGTAGGGGTCTGAGCATATGACCCATTGCTGACATGTTATTCATTATTTTATGTAGAGTTTGTACTGTGGTAGCGCCTAGGTGTCCTAGCCAGACTAGGACTTCATTGTGCTAGGTGCTGTAAAAACACAGAACAAAAAGATGGACCTGATTACACACACACACACACACACACACACACACACACACACACACGACAATGTTTGTATCCAGCTCCAGAAGAGATTTTGGTTTCTGCTCAGGAACACACCACACCCTCTTTCCCATCTAGTCCACCGAGGCACTTCACGGCAGAGTTTAGTCCAAAGAGCATAAAAGTGTTGATTATTGTTTGGTCCAAGCTATTCCCCTTAAAAGAACATTAAAAATCCCCTGCAGACCAATGGGGCTACCACCCTTCCTTTTGATAGATGCTCTTGGATGGAAGAATTGACCTTGGGATGAATATCCTACAGTCAACTGTCTTGCCATAGAACTGTTTGTCAGCCAAATGGGCAGTGACTTCTGTTGCTAAAGTGCTATACTGTAAATCCTCCTATTAAAAAAAGCTAACACATTTTTAGCAGATAAAGCCATAACATGCTGCCATAAAGTAGATTATAGGAGGTAGATATTGTTATAACAATTTAAATGCCTCTTTCATGCATGAATTTAGTTATTATAAAGCATATTATAAAGACTCATATAATTTGATAGGTAGTAGTAAAATATTTATGCATGGCATAATAATACAGTGCTAGCAAACTGGAGAACTTGTAGCCATGACACCTTGAACTGTGGACGTATCACACTTCCTATGTTAATCAGATCCGGTCAGAGAGAAGTCACCAAAGAAAACTCAAGGAGACAGCTCCCCATTGGGTGTAAATCAGCATAGCCCCATTGATGTCAGTGGAGCTATGTTGGTTCACATCATTTGAGGCTCTGACTGAAGAGCTGGAGGAATGGGTTTTTTGATTCAGGTGATACCAATCTTCCCTCAGAGTTAGTGCCAGCACGGCATGAGGAAAGATTCTGCTATTACTTCAGATGAATTGTGAAACCACAATCCTCCTTATTACTTGAGTGCACACCAAGAGCCCTAATGGTCCGGCTATAGACTCAGTATCCCTCACCAATCTCTCCTTCTGAAGCTGTTCCACTGTCTGTAAGTCATTTAAAGTTCATTGGGCCAGAGTGACTCTAAATTAGCCAGAGCAGAGACCTGAAACTGGATTTCCCGCAGCAGTGCCCTAACCACTGAGCTGTTCGCAAGTCTACAGTGGGCAAACAGGGTCTCTCTCTCATGGTTTGTTTTGTTTTTGTGAATAATTTCAAATGGTCTTGGTGTCGTTCCACACTGGAATGGCAACACATGTCCAAACCTTGACATTTTCTCGTGAAACGGAATTCTTGTTTTCTTGGCAGCCCTAACCCTACTCCTGGATCTGCCACTGGCCTTCTGCATGACCTCGGGCAAGTCATTTCACATGTTTCCCTTCCCCCCCCTTTGTGTACCTACATTGTAAGCTCCTTGGGGCAGAAACTCTTACTATGCGTTTGTACAGCACCTAGTATATCAATTCATAGATTCCAAGGCCAGAAGGGGCCATTGTGATCATAGTCCAACCTCCACGCCATAGAACTTCAACAGAATAATTTCTAGAGCAGAGCTTTTAGAAAAACATCCCATCTTGATTTAAAAATGGTTAGGGATGGAGAATCCATCACAACCCTGGGTAAATTGTTCCAATGGCTAATTACTCTCACTGTTAAAAATTTACACCTTATTTCTAGTCTGAGTTGTCTAGCTTCAACCTCCAGCCATCGGGTTGTGCCTTTTGCTGCTCGAACAAAGAGCCCAATAGTAAATATTTCTTCCCCATGTAGGTACTTATAGACTGCAATCAAGCCACTGCTTAACATTCTCTTGGTTAAGCTAAACTGAGTAATCTCCTTGAGTCTATCACTATAAGGCAGGTTTTCTAATTCTTTAATCATTCTAGAGGCTCTTCTCTGAACCCTCTCCAATTTGTCAACATCCTTCTTGAACTGTGGACACCAGAACACAGTATTCTAGCAGTGGTTGCACCAGTTGCAAATACAGCAGTAAAATAACCTCTCTTTTCCTACTTGAGGTTCCCCTGTTTATGCATCCAAGGATTGCATTAGCCCCGTTGGCCACAGCATTGCACAATGGGTCTCTAATCCTGGGTGGGCATAATCACAGACTCAAGGAATCACAGAAATGTAGGGCTGGAAGCAACATCAAGAGTTCTTCTAGTCTGTCCCCGGTACTGAGGCAGGATTAAATATACTTTAATAACAAATAACTTCTTGAAAATCTGACCTGCAATGTATAAAGGCCTTTGAAATTTGGTCATCTGAATGAGAGATAAGACATAAGCATGATGCATTAGACAGCATGATTAGAAGAATGGGTGTTCTTTCCTGCAATCACTTCCTTTGAGAAGACCATCCCTATTCCTAAGCACATAGGGAAGTTTTAGGCTTTCTAACTCCATTGTTTGCTCAATCTCCAGCCATCGTTAGGCATGTATTTCTCACTCAGATTTTGTTTTCAACTCAAAGAGACTAGATACAAGGCTCTCCCATGCTGCATGCATAACTGCTTGACCTTTCCAAAGCCCAGGATTCATTTAATCTTACGGACTGAGTTTCCCCTTAGGAATGAAGTCAGGGGAGCAGTTAGGTAACCATGTCTGAACCAGTTAGTCAAACCAAAGCATGCCATATCACAGACTTAGCCTCCTCTATACTCCAGTGTTCCTGAGCAACGGTAAGTCCCCCTGATTTATCAGGGGCAGAGCTACTCATCAGCGAGTTACATGCTGACTCTGCGGTAGAGGTATGGACTATTTGACTTAATAGAAAAAGATCCTCAGCTGGTGTCGGTGGGTGCAGATCCACTGGAACCGATGGGGCTGTGCCCATTGACATGAACTGTGAATGTGGCCAAGAGGCCTTATCTACCTACGTCCTTTGCACCTCTCTAATGACTAAGCCCTGGTCTACACTAGGACTTTAGGTCGAATTTAGCAGCGTTAAATCGATGTAAACCTGCACCCGTCCACACGATAAAGCCCTTTATTTCGACTCAAAGGGCTCTTAAAATCGATTTCCTTACTTCACCCCTGACAAGTGGATTAGCGCTTAAATTGGCCTTGCCGGGTCAAATTTTGGGTACTGTGGACACAATTCGATGGTATTGGCCTCCGGGAGCTATCGCAGAGTGCTCCATTGTGACCGCTCTGGACAGCACTCTCAACTCAGATGCACTGGCCAGGTAGACAGGAAAAGAACTGTGAACTTTTGAATCTCATTTCCTGTTTGGCCAGCATGGCAAGCTGCAGGTGACCATGCAAAGCTCATCAGCAGAAGTGACCATGATAGAGTCCCAGAATCGCAAAAGAGCTCCAGCATGGACTGAACGGGAGGTATGGGATCTGATCGCTGTATGGGGAGAGGAATCCGTGCTATCAGAACTCCGTTCCAGTTTTCGAAATGCCAAAAACTTTGTCAAAATCTCCCAGGGCATGAAGGACAGAGGCCATAACAGGGACCCGAAGCAGTGCCGCGTGAAACTTAAGGACCTGAGGCAAGCCTACCAGAAAACCAGAGGGGCGAATGGCCGCTCCGGGTCAGAGCCCCAAACATGCCGCTTCTATGATGAGCTGCATGCCATTTTAGGGGGTTCAGCCACCACTACCCCAGCCGTATTGTTTGACTCCTTCAATGGAGATGGAGGCAACACGGAATCAGGTTTTGGGGACGAAGAAGATGATGATGAGGTTGTAGATAGCTCACAGCAAGCAAGCGGAGAAACCGGCTTTCCTGACATCCAGGAACTGTTTCTCACCCTGGACCTGGAGCCAGTACCCCCCGAACCCACCCAAGGCTGCCTCCTGGACCCGGCAGGCGGAGAAGGGACCTCCAGTGAGTGTACTTTTTAAAATACTATACATGGTTTAAAAGCAAGCATGTGAAAGGATTAATTTGCCCTGGCATTCGCGGCTCTCCTGGATGTACTCCCAAAGCCTTTGCAAAAGGTTTCTGGGGAGGGCAGCCTTATTCCATCCACCATGGTAGGACACTTTACCACTCCAGGCCAGTAACATGTACTTGGGAATGATTGTACAACAAAGCATTGCAGTGTATGTTTGCTGGGGTTCAAACAACATCCGTTCTTTATCTCTTTGTGTTATCCTCAGGAGAGTGAGATACCATTCATGGTCACCTGGTTGAAATAGGGTGCTTTTCTTCAGGGGACACTCAGAGGAGCCCGTTCCTGCTGGGCTGTTTGCCTGCGGCTGAACAGAAATGTTCCCCGCTGTTAGCCACGGGGAGGGGGGAGGGTTGGGGGGTAGCCACGCGGTGGGGGGAGGCAAAATGCGACCTTGTAACGAAAGCACATGTGCTACGTACGTAATGTTAACAGCAAGGTTTACCCTGAAAGACTGTAGCCACTGTTTTATAAAATGTGTCTTTTTAAATACCGCTGTCCCTTTTTTTTTCTCCACCAGCTGCATGTGTTTCAATGATCACAGGATCTTCTCCTTCCCAGAGACTCGTGAAGATTAGAAAGAAAAAAAAACGCACTCGTGATGAAATGTTCTCTGAGCTCATGCTGTCCTCCCACACTAACAGAGCGCAGACGAATGCGTGGAGGCAAATAATGTCAGAGTGCAGGAAAGCACAAAATGACCGGGAGGAGAGGTGGCGGGCTGAAGATAGTAAGTGGCAGGCTGAAGACAGGGCTGAAGCTCAAATGTGGCAGCAGCATGATGAGAGGAGTCAGGATTCAATGCTGAGGCTGCTGGAGGATCAAACCAGTATGCTCCAGTGTATGGTTGAGCTGCAGCAAAGGCAGCTGGAGCACAGACTGCCACTACAGCCCCTGTGTAACCAACCGCCCTCCTCCCCAAGTTCCATAGCCTCCACACCCAGACGCCCAAGAACGCGGTGGGGGGACCACCGGCCAACCAGCCACTCCACCACAGAGGATTGCCCCAAAAAAAGAAGGCTGGCATTCAATAAATTTTAAAGTTGTAAACTTTTAAAGTGCTGTGTGGCATTTTCCTTCCCTCCTCCACCACCCCTCCTGGGCTACCTTGGTAGTCATCCCCCTATTATGTGATGAATGAATAAAGAATGCATGAATGTGAAGCAGCAATGACTTTATTGCCTCTGCAAGTGGTGATTGAAGGGAGGAGGGGAGGGTGATTAGCTTACAGGGAAGTAGAGTGAACCAAGGGGTGGGGGGTTTCATCAAGGAGAAACAAACAGAACTTTCACACCGTAGCCTGGCCAGTCATGAAACTGGTTTTCAAAGCTTCTCTGATGCGTACCGCGCCCTCCTGTGCTCTTCTAACCGCCCTGGTGTCTGGCTGCGCGTAACCAGCAGCCAGGCGATTTGCCTCAACCTCCCACCCCGCCATAAACGTCTCCCCCTTACTCTCACAGATATTGTGGAGCACACAGCAAGCAGTAACAACAGTGGGAATATTGGTTTCGCTGAGGTCTAATCGAGTCAGTAAACTGCGCCAGCGCGCCTTTAAATGTCCAAATGCGCATTCTACTACCATTCTGCACTTGCTCAGCCTGTAGTTGAACAGCTCCTGACTACTGTCCAGGCTGCCTGTGCACGGCTTCATGAGCCATGGCATTAAGGGGTAGGCTGGGTCCCCAAGGATAACTGTAGGCATTTCAACATCCCCAATGGTTATTTTCTGGTCTGGGAATAAAGTCCCTTCCTGCAGCTTTTGAAACAGACCAGAGTTCCTGAAGATGCGAGCGTCATGTACCTTTCCTGGCCATCCCATGTTGATGTTGGTGAAACGTCCCTTGTGATCCACCAGAGCTTGCAGCACTATTGAAAAGTACCCCTTGCGGTTTATGTACTCGCTGGCTTGGTGCTCCGGTGCCAAGATAGGGATATGGGTTCCGTCTATGGCCCTACCACAGTTAGGGAATCCCATTGCAGCAAAGCCATCCACTATGACCTGCACATTTCCCAGGGTCACTACCCCTTGATATCAGCAGATCTTTGATTGCATGGGCTACTTGCATCACAGCAGCCCCCACAGTAGATTTGCCCACTCCAAATTGATTCCCAACTGATCGGTAGCTGTCTGGCGTTGCAAGCTTCCACAGGGCTATCGCCATTCGCTTCTCAACTGTGAGGGCTGCTCTCATCTTGGAATTCATGCGCTTCAGGGCAGGGGAAAGCAAGTCACAAAGTTCCATGAAAGTGCCCTTACGCATGCGAAAGTTTCGCAGCCACTGGGAATCATCCCAGACCCGCAACACTATGCGGTCCCACCAGTCTGTGCTTGTTTCCCGAGCCCAGAATCGGTGTTCCACAGCATGAACCTGCCCCATTAGCACCATGATGCATGCATTGGCAGGGCCCATGCTTTCAGAGAAATCTGTGTCCATGTCCTGATCACTCACGCGACCGCGCTGACGTCGCCTCCTCGCCCGGTATCGCTCTGCCAGGTTCTGGTGCTGCATATACTGCTGGATTATGCGTGTGGTGTTTAATGTGCTCCTAATTGCCAAAGTGAGCTGAGCGGCCTCCATGCTTGCCTTGGTATGGCATCCGCTCAGAAAAAAGGCGCGGAATGATTGTCTGGCGTTGCTCTGATGGAGGGAGGGGCGACTGACGACACGGCTTACAGGGTTGGCTTCAGGGAGCTAAAATCAACAAAGGGGGTGGCTTTACATCAAGGAGTATTTCAGGCAGGACTTCACGGAGGGTTCCAATAAGAAATGGTGCACCTAAGTTATTGTTCTTATTGGAACAAGGACGTTAGTCTGGCCTCTGATTGATACATGGCTAGATTTACCTCGCTGCACCTTTTCTGTGAGTGACTGCAGTGTGACCTAGAGGAATGAGTCCCCTAGACGGGGAGAAGCAAATGAGTACAAAACAAATCTGGTCTATTTCTTGTTTTGATACACTCCATCTATCTTTTACATCTTTGGCTGGCAGCAGACGGTGCAGAAGGACTGCTAGCCATCCTCATCTCTTGCCTACCTGGCAGAAGATGGTACAATACGACTGCTAGCAATCCATATCGCCTGCCTGCTCACCATAAGATGGTTCAATAGGACTGACTGCAGGACTAAAGAGAATGACTTGATCAAGTCACTCCAAATTTAGTCCCTGCGCCCATGTCTGCCCAGGCGCTCCTGGCCGACGTGGCCAGGAGCACCTCGGACATGACGATGTCGGCTACCAGTCCTATTGCACCGTCTGCTGCCACAAGGCAATGGGTTGCTGCTACTGTGTAGCAATGCAGAACCGCGTCTGCCAGCACCCAGGAGACATACGGTGACGGTTACCTGAGAGGGCTCCATGCTTGCCGTGGTATGGCGTCTGCACAGGTAACTCAGGAAAAAAGGCGCGAAATGATTGTCTGCCCTTGCTTTCACGGAGGGAGGGAGGGAGGGAACGGGGGCCTGACGATATGTACCCAGAACCACCCGCGACAATGTTTTAGCCCCATCAGGCATTGGGATCTCAACCCAGAATTCCAATGGGCAGCAGAGACTGCGGGAACTGTGGGATAGCTACCCACAGTGCAACACTCCGGAAGTTGACTCTAGCCTCGGTACTGTGGAAACGCTCCGCCGAGTTAATTCACTTAATGCATTTAGAGCATTTTCTGTGGGGACACACACACTCGAATATATAAAACCGATTTCTAAAAAACCGACTTCTATAAATTCGACCTAATTTCGTAGTGTAGACATACCCTAAGAAGCACATAAATCAGTTGTCCCCACTACCCCTTCCTCCTCCTAGACACTGATGCTATCCTCTCTCTCTTTGGTGATATACCATAAAATGTATTAGAGTTTGGGAAACTAGTTCAAAGAAAAAGGAAGGGGATTTGCATAAGAAACAAATTTGCCTAGACATATTGGAGGGGCGGGAGGCGGAGAAGGGGTTAAATCAAATCCCATTATGTCATGTAACATGCCTTGTGGGGTTTTCAAGAGCAGTGGAATTACACATTACTTATTGGTAATCGCATGTCTAACAAGGTGTTCAGTATCTGCTGACATAAGCTAGCTCAAGGAGGTAAGGAGGCTTCTCATATCAATATTTAAAAGTTGCATAAAATCCCTGCTAAATGGATTATCACCATGCTAGAGCTGTCTCTGTGCAGCTCCTTTTAAAGAGATCTGTGGCATTTCAACCAGTTCCAAGCAGAAGAGGTATTTTATAGCTACCTGCTTTCTGGCAGTGGGGGCTGGTGGCAAATGAAAGTGATATTGCTAACCCCAAATGCTCAAAAACCACGAGTCAGGACGCCCCCTCCAAATGAAGAGATTGGCCAATATATACGCATATACACACACACACCTTTGGCTTTGAGCCATTAGGGTTCACATTTTCAAGCAACCATGAGGACTAGAAACTTACGTTATTTATAAAGCATAGATTCTCATAATCACATGAACCCAGAAGCTGGGGCTTTAAGGGAAAACAAAAAACAAGAAAAATATCACAAGACTCCTGATAAAATCACAACAATAGGCAACATTGAAAGTGCGTTTAATCTTATTGCTTTTAACACTCTTCACTTTCTTGGAGAAATAGCAACTGGGAGTAATAAAGAACCCAGCCCAAGCTGCTCCCACTGAAGTGAGTGGCAAATATTAGATGGTTCAGGGTGAAAAAGTATTGGGAGAAGGAAAAGGAAAAAGAACTTATGTAAATAAAATGTATCAGGAGGGAAAAAGGAAGACCAATTGTGTTGAGACTATTTGAGTTGTACTGGGCTTTCCCTGTGTTACTTCATGTTCTCGTTTCAGAGTAACAGCCGTGTTAGTCTGTATTCTCTAAGGTGCCACAAGTACTCCTTTTCTTCATGTTCTCGCTAAATTCCAAATGGGGTATGGGCACAGAACAGGTCCCTTTGACCTGAGGGCAGGTCACAGATAAACAGGGTAAGAAACCACCAATACCCAATACGTGGATGGACTGAGAGAACAAAACAGAAGTGGGTAGGCAAAGTACACAGTTAATGTGGGAAATGATCAGACTCTTTACGCCCTTCTCTAGAGTAAGGAATTTCTGTGTGAGCTTCAGAGGAGGCAGTGAAGTCATTGTCCTTGTCTCTAGTGCCATGGGTTACACGGTCACAACGCTGGCAGGATGACTGCAGTGCAGTATCAAACTGGAAGGGAAAATGGGCAAGATTAAGTGAACAATGAGGATTAAGATCTGGAGGGAATGTTCTCCTGTTGAAAGTTGCCAGTTGATAGACCCCCTGGGAGGGGTCAAGCCATCTATAACCCATCACTGTGCATCATCTCTGACATGAAAGAACATTCCCTAGCAATGAGAAAGATGTTTAAGTTCCATAATCCAGATGCTCATTGACATCTCTGATAAATCTGAGAACAAGGGGACCAATAGGGATGATTCATAGACTTGCAGACTCAGACTTGAAGGCCAGAAGGGACCATCATGATCTTCTAGTCTGACCTCCTGCATCTCGCAGGCCACAGAACCTCACCTATCTGCTCCTGTAATAGACCCCCTAACCTCTGGCTGAGTTACTGACATCCTCAAATCACGGTTTAAAAACTTCAAGTTACAAAGAATCCACCATTTACACTAGTTTAAACCTGCAAGAGTCCTGTGCTCCATGCTGCCGAAGAAGGCGAACCCCTCCCCCCTCCCCAGGACACCTCTCCACCAGGAACCTTATTGATCCCACCAAATCACTCTAAAAATGCTAAACCTACATAAGGTTGTAAAGACCTTTAGGAAATAACACACATATCCAGGGACAGATCCTCAGTTGGTGTAAATCTGTGTAACCCTGTTGATTTCAGTGCAGCTACACTGATTTACACCAGCCGAGGATCTGATTCTGAGACCAATTACTCTGCCCAAATGCTGGTTGTATCTATTTAACTCAGTGCAGTTATTTGCACTTTATACCATTAAGTAAGATCAGATTCAGGCCCCCTAGAGGTGAAAGGCTCCATATTCCCTGGACCCATTCAATCCCTCACTGCCTGTTATTTCCAGTACCTTATATTTCTGCCAGGGCCAAGGTACATTTCCTGCTTTAACCTAAGTTCATTCAGACGGCTTTCCCTTTCTCCTGCCTCTTGTAGTCTATTTGTTTCCCTAGAACCACTCGCAGTACCCATTAGTATAACAATTTAATGGCTCTTAAATCTCTTCAGTCCTCATCAGTGAGCTTTCAGTTTCTACACTGCAATATTTCATGCTATTGTAGTGGGAGCGGGGAGGATAGGCGGGTGGGCAGGTGGAGGGAGAAGACACATGTCAGCTGGTTATCCAAGAAGATGCTTTTCAGATAGCAATCTATGAAATAGGCTTTTCTACCTTTCCAATTTACATACTTCATTGTTGAATAGGTTCACTTTTTTCCTGAGAAATCAAAGGGATTGCTCTCTATAAACATCTTTAAGGGAGAACCAAGATCTTGACTGTAGGGGGAAATGAAAGTAACAGGTTTCTTTCAGAAATCATGGCAAATGAGCCCCCTCTTCCCCCGGGGCCATTTCGTTGTAGTCCTCTGGTTGTATTAATGTTACACTACCTCTGTTGGGGAGGAAAACTCAGAGGAAGTGCAGTCTAGTGCTCATAGCAGCATCTAGTGCTCTAGATTCTGCTCATAATTTGCTACATGTCCTAATTCTGTTCTGACTCTGTGTGATGGGGTGCACCTACCCCGCACCAGTCCCAAAAGGATTAACTGAGCTTTGCAGGCTGAGGAAGCCCCACCCCTCCGACTCTGTTGGGCATGCTCACCCTGGAGGCAGAGTATAAAATGAAGCAGCCCATCTCATTCTGGGCAGGCTGCTGAAGCAGGAGGATGCAGGCTCTCTCCAGGGAGTGGCTACAGGCCCTGACTACAGAGCCATGGCACACAGAGCTCCAGACAGACTGCAGACCGCCTGATGAGCCCAGAGAAGAAACTACGCTGGCAGGGGCTAGGCCACTTGAGGACCTCAAAGACCCAGGGAACCGTGGAGCATCACCAAGGGAGAAAAGGTAGAAAGCAGCCCAGGGGACTTAGGCTTTTTCCGGTGAGTGAACTGGGGAACCAGTCAGGGTGGTTTGGGAGGATCCCCGCTGATTCAGTGGTGAGCACCCCCATCATTGCCAGGGCCCTGGGCTGGGACTCGAAGGAACAGGGAGGGCCTGAATCCCCCTACCCTAGGTGCCACATACCCCTAGGTGGTGCTCCACTTCCCCAAAGAGCCAGTAGGCCACACGGTACCCCAGCAGTGGGCGCCTTTATTGACTCTGGCCATTAGGCCACCCAGGGCAGCGTGGAAGGGCTACTCTATTGACTCTAGCCATTGGGCCACGCAGCCCTGTGTGGAAGGGAGACTGACTCCAGTCACTAGGCAATACCACCATGTTTTATAGTAAGGGGCATCAGGATAGGACCTAACAGTGATGATAGGAACAGGGACATGATCTCTCTCAAAAAGGGTTGCTAGATTAACACACGTGTTGCAGTGAATCCTTGAGGCCAGTTCAATTCCAGGTGGACTTGGGACACTTAAACAGTCTTGTGGGGGGAAAAAGAGGACCTGTCTTTTTTCTTCACTTGGGAAGAACATGCATCAATTAGCACTCATTGCAGCAACAGTGCAGGTGGTGCTGCCAGGTTATCTGCACCAGAGAGTGGCTAAGCATTTCTAGGAGTCAGAATACATACCCAATACTAAAATGCACCCACGACTACATCAGCAATACTGCCTCTCTCGAGTCTTTGTACTGATAGATAAATAGAAGCATTTATATGATGCTCATCAATATAGCTGAGCACCTAACAGAGATGATCATAATCTGCAGGCCTGCTTGCAGTTATGTGACAGGGCTTTTAGGAGGGGGACTGGAGAATAATTTCTCCACTTGAAGCTGCCTTGAAATTCCCTATAAATTCCACTTGAAGGGAATTTATAGGGAAACCACCTTTCAGGCAACCCATCCTTCAGGTAAGGAGAGCTGGGACCAGCTTTCCCTCAGTGCCTGTCAGCCTGGGGAAGGGGTGTGAGTTCAGCTAAAATTAGCTTAGAAGTTGCCATTGCTTTTGGGGTCCCCAACTTGAGCCATCTGGGGGCTGATTTTGAGAGGGGCTGAGCACCCACCGCTCCCCCTGACTTCCGTGAGAGTGGTGGATGGTCAGCACATCTGAAAAGTCAGGACCAAAGCACTTCAGGATAGGCCAAAACACAGCGGCAGACAGAATCAGGAGCCATTTTTTGAAAAATTGGCTTTAAGGCCTGAGCTGAGCACGACAGGATGTTCACAAGTGAACCTAGATTCCCCCAGCCCCGCACAGTCGTTCATTATATAACCACTCGATTGTGGAGCCAGGCTCAGCGATTCCACGTGAGGTTCAGTTGCTTGTTTGGTGATCCAAGGCAGTTGGCATAAGAGAGAAACCCTGAGAGCTCAAAGGAAAAACAGCCCAATTAATCGCTAATTGTTTCCCAAAATAGGCCTGGAATGTGAACTAGCCCTCTCCTCTCTCAGCAAGAGTTTATAAACAATCACTAAATGAAGCTAACATTTTCCAACTCAACAATTCTCCAACATGCTGCCATTGTGTGATGAATGGAGGGTTTCTTGGTTAACCCAGAAGTGATGCCCAGTGCTCCACTGATAGCCCACTCCTGGCCGTATTCACCTGCCAAAGGACACTGTGCTTGGAAGATTGGAAAGGGACTGGTGTCAGGCACTGGATTCCAGGTGGTCAAGCCTGATGGTTGAAGTGGTGGTTGAAGCCAGATGTAAGGTCGGGCCCAGGCGGAGGGCAGTGCTGAAACTGGGATCTGGACACAGGCCCTGGGTCAGAGCCAGGGTCCATGGATAAGCCAACTCAGGACTGTAGTCAGAGAAAGGAAGCAAGTTGAAGCAGGGCTGGAGTCAGCCCCAGGGTCTAGGGCCCAGGAGGGTCAGGGTAGGGCACAGAGAAGACTGAAGAGGGCTGGGACAAGAACAGGAACTGGATCAAGAGCAGGCTGCGAGCCTAGGCAGTTTGTAACCCTGCGAGGCAGCAGAAGGGTTCCTGGCTGTGTCGTGCTGTTGCTCAGACTAATCTGCAGCTTGGACAGGATCCGTGAAATACCTCTGCCTGGGGTTCATCTGCCACGGGCCCTGCACAGGACAGGCTGCTGCAGCAGGCCTGAAGGCTGGGTCACTGCAGGCTTTCCAGGAGGGATGATGCTTAGTGGCTAGTCTGGTTGCAGGTTTGCCTCACAACTGGGGTAGTGGGGTCGGGAACCCCATAGGGACCAAAGCCATTACCTTCCGACAACAATCAGTGCCCTACTGCCTGGGGAGAGAGATGATGTCTCTCTCCAGTTCCTTGTGGACATCAAGACCAAACGCAGGACTGGATCCAAAGCCTACTTAAGTTGACAGAAGTTTCTCCATTGGCTTGAATGAGCATCAGATCCAATCCCTAGCCCTGGGGCAAATCCATGAAGTTATGCATGCCTACACCGCAGCTGAATTTATCCACATCATAAAACCGACCTTCACAACTGGCTCGCTGGCTGACAGTCCCAACAGAAAGACCAAGCACTGGATGAGCCATGAACAGTAAACACTGGATGAGCCAACACTTTTATGGGTGACTTCGAACAGCGCTTCCTCAGCTCTCGTCCCCTAGCGCCCCTCCTCTCCTTGTGCTACATTGATGACATCATCATCATCTGGACCCATGGAAAAGAAGCCCTTGAGGAATTCCACCACGATTTCAACAATTTCCATCCCACCATCAACCTCAGCCCGGATCAGTCCACACAAGAGATCCACTTCCTGGACGCTACGGTGCTAATAAGCGATGGTCACATAAACACCACCCTATACCGGAAACCTACTGACCGCTATTCCTACCTACATGCCTCCAGCTTTCATCCAGACCACACCACACGATCCATTGTCGACAGCCAAGCTCTACGATACAACCGCATTTGCTCCAACCCCTCAGACAGAGACAAACACCTACAAGATCTCTATCAAGCATTCTTACAACTACAATACCCACCTGCTGAAGTGAAGAAACAGATTGACAGAGCCAGAAGAGTACCCAGAAGTCACCTACTACAGGACAGGCCCAACAAAGAAAATAACAGAACGCCACTAGCCGTCACCTTCAGCCCCCAACTAAAACCTCTCCAACGCATCATCAAGGATCTACAACCTATCCTGAAGGACGACCCATCACTCTCACAGACCTTGGGAGACAGGCCAGTCCTTGCTTACAGACAGCCCCCCAGCCTGAAGCAAATACTCACCAGCAACCACACACCACATAACAGAACCACTAACTCAGGAACCTATCCTTGCAACAAAGCCCGTTGCCAACTGTGTCCACATATCTATTCAGGGGACACCATCATAGGGCCTAATCACATCAGCCACACTATCAGAGGTTCGTTCACCTGCACATCTACCAATGTGATATATGCCATCATGTGCCAGCAATGCCCCTCTGCCATGTACATTGGTCATACTGGACAGTCTCTACGTAAAAGAATAAATGGACACAAATCAGATGTCAAGAATTATAACATTCATAAACCAGTCGGAGAACACTTCAATCTCTTTGGTCACTCGATTACAGACCTAAAAGTTGCAATTCTTCAACAAAAAAACTTCAAAAGCAGACTCCAAGGAGAGACTGCTGAACTGGAATTAATTTGCAAACTGGATACAATTAACTTAGGCTTGAATAGAGACTGGGAGTGGATGGGTCATTACACAAAGTAAAACTATTTCCCCATGTTTATTCTCCCCCCCTCCACCCTCCACTGTTCCTCAGATATTCTTGTCAACTGCTAGAAATGGCCCACCTTGATTATCACTACAAAAGGTCCCCCCACCCACCCACTCTCCTGCTGGTAATAGCTCATCTTATCTGATCACTCTCCTTACAGTGTGTATGGTAACACCCATTGTTTCATGTTCTCTATGTATATAAATCTCCCCACTGTATTTTCCACTGAATGCATCCAATGAAGTGAGCTGTAGCTCACGAAAGCTTATGCTCAAACAAATTGGTTAGTCTCTAAGGTGCCACAAGTCCTCCTTTTCTTTTTGCGAATACAGACTAACACGGCTGCTACTCTGAAACCAGTAAAATGACTGGATACCTGTAAGGATGGTCCTACCAGAACAAGGTTGAGGCTTGTACACACACATTTGCACTGATGTTGGTATTGCCTAGTGAAGAAGGGGAATGGGTCTCTTAAATCCCTTCGCAAGACCCTAGCACCATGGGGAACAAAACACATTACTGCAGCTTTGGCTGCTAGGACTGCATCTGCACATGCAGTTACTTTGTGTCCATGAGTATAGTAATGATATATTGCAGTTACATGGCTTCAGTGCACCTGGACTGCAGTGGACTGGCCCCTGCTTGAAATAGAAGGAGTAGGGTTCTCCCTAAACCTCCAGCCAGAGACCTGGCACAAGTGCCATGAAATGAGCCAGACAAAAGTTTGACAGAAGCCTTCACAACAGAGTGCACACAAACGTGTTATTACTTTGTTTGAATTAGATGAGAACAGATTACATGTTAATGCTCCTCTGAATCAGGCAGAGGGAAAATTTGAAATCACATCTCCTATCTCTCAGGTGATCACCATGCTATAGAGTTGCTTTCACGCTCTCTTTGGCCTACTGAATATTTATACAAAGTGGAACGGCTTCAGCAGGAGAGACTGAGGGTAACTCACCCTAGAATGGGCTGGGGGTTAGAGCACTCCCTTAGGAAGGATCTGAGTTGAAATCCACGCTCCAGCCCCATTTCCGAGGGGAGATTCAAACCTGATCTCCTATGTCCCAGGCAAGTGTGCTAACCACTGGGGTAAAGCTTATAAGGGACAGACACTTTCCTAAGCAGACCAAAACGAAATGTTTTATCTGGCCTTTTCTAATTGGCTGACAAATGCTCAAGATTTTCAGAATCAAACCAAATATTTTTTTCTGATGTATTGGTTTGCTGGCCAAACCAAAAAAATAAAAATAAAAAATCAGTTATTCACCCCGCTCTAACCATAATGCTTCCGCACTAGGGGCAACCTTACTCCAGGCATTTCCTACCTGTTGAGGGCTTGCATTTGTAATTTTGGTGTTCTTTTATGTCATTATGATTTAGATTCCAGTAGCAAACAGCTGTTCCAGCTGAGATTAGGGCCACATTGTGCTAGGTGCTGTATAGACACACAGCAAGAGACATTTCCCACCTCAAAGAGTTTACAATCTAACTTGGGAAGACAGACAAATGCTGTGAGGGGAAACAGAGTCAGAGAGACGAGTGACATGTCCAAGGCCACACAGCAGGTCAGGGACTAAAACCCAAGTCTCCTGTTTCCTTGTTCAGCGCCATAGCCACTGGAGCACCATCCTCTGACGTAGCTCGATGGTCATATTGTGCATCTAACACTTCCAGCCAAGAGACATAGGTAGTTTTCCCCTCCACTGCTTCTCTATCCCCATTTTCTCTCTGATAGTTTAATAGCATCTTTTACCTCATACTGATTCCCATCTCTATATTTTACATCTTCCTAGCATATTAACGGCATCTTGAGCCACACGTTTCTGTTCAACCCTGCCGTTAGCAGCACCGATTTGCTTTCCTTCCCAATGCAATGCAACTAGTTTATGTTTAATATTTTCTCGTCAGTTGCAAAGTGCTCCACATTTAACTTCATTTCTATGCATTAGAAGTGCACACACATTTGAAAGAATAAGACTCCCTACATCCAGCATCAGAAAAAGCCCTTTAAATGAAGCTGAGGTGAGCTATCCCTTCCCTGAGGCAGCCTATCATTTGAAGATACATTTAACGAGCTCGCTTTTTTCTTCAGACTTTGCCCTTCATACCACCTTGCACCCACGGATCTCCAAGCACTCTGCAAACCTCCCCTCATTAACCCTCACAACACCCCACTGAGGCACATTCATATAATTCCATCCATTGAGCAAAGAAGGAAACTGCTACACAGGGAAGCTGAGCACTTTCCCCAAGATCACGAAGCAATTTAGGGGAAGAACTGAGAAGACAACCTAGAAGTCCTGACTATCAGCGCCCTGAGCTAACCTCCCTCACTAGTGACTGCCTCAGAATGAAGTTCAAAGCCTCTGTTTGATTCTGAAGAGGAAATGGACAGCTGTCCTACATCCCTCATTAGATGGAGCATTCTTATTTGTACACCACAGTTTGTCTTCATCTCTCTCAAACACATTGGGTAGATCCATGGACTTCAGACATAGGCTAGGGCTTCCATTCCTCTTCCTCCCCCCCACCCCTCCGATAACTGTTCTTATTGTGTGTGTTTATGGGTTCTACTAGTATCTACTGACACCTACTAGATGCCATTGCAGAACAGATCCATAGCCCCCGAGCTCTGCCCTCTACCATCTCCTCAGGATAAGACAGGCTTCCTGTAGCATCAAGAACATAAATGTTGACCGCCCAGGTGGCGATAGCTGCTGCTTGCAAGCATCCTTTTTGTTTACAGTAATCAAACACGTGTAGGCAGAATAGATCCTCTCCTCCTCACGGAACCCCCACAAGAAAATAATCCCATTTACCAGCCTACCTAAAATACGTCCTAAGTCTGGTCAAAAATTTTCCATCAAAACATCTCTTTTCCCCAAATTGAAAACTGGGCTGTTGAGAAAATGAAGATTTTCCCCTGAGAGCATCTACTTTCCTTGAAAGTTTGATTAAAAAGATCCCACACTTTTCAACCTTGGTTTAGGTTTTTTGATGGGTGACCACCTTCAGCCATCTCCTCTTTCCCACTGGTCCCATCTCAGACAATCCTCTGTTGAGAAACACTTAAACCAAAATATTGATACAGAAATCACCAGGCCAGAGTCAGGCCAAACTACAGTGTTAACAAGTTATAACAGAGCAGCTCCAAATTCACCACAGAGGGCTAGCCTGAGGTACTTGTGGCGGGGGGAGGCAGGGTGTTGGTCCCAGCAGGGCAGAGAAAGAGTGGGGGAGGATGTAGGTATCTGAGTCGGGTGTGCTGTCAGGGCATGTGCTTGGGTCACCCCTCCAGCACATACCCAGGTCTGGCCCTACACAGATGGGAGGGTTGCTGCTAGCTAGGGTGTTTCCCACACACCAAATGGAATCTCTATGGTTTCATTCCCCATCAAAGACTCCATGAAAAGCATGTGGTTTTCTGAGTGGCCTAAGTGAGATTCTCCACTGCCCTGCACCTGGTGCCCTCACATACACCTGTGTCCCACGAGTGTGAAATGTTACCACTGCAGAATTCCACGTTCCCTCCCACCGGTGGGAGCATTCACACCCATTTGGCACAGGTGGGCCAGAATACATGAAATGCAAAGCTGGGGAGACACAGGGCCCAGCCGGCTGAAGCTGATCTCACATGGATGCAAATCAGGAGCAGCTTCATTCAAGTCAGTGGAGTTACAACCGCAGAAGAGGCTGTTAAAGGGGAATCCGATGCCATGATGCCAAACCGTACCTACCAGAGCAAGATAAGCCAGGATCAATACGATTTACTCCTTTGCTTTTCCAGGGAAGGTAAGCTCTTGTTCCTCGCAGATGCCTCCCCCTGCACCTCCCCTTCTGATCATTCTCCGATTCTTAAGCATTCATAGCCTAACTTGAATGGTAGCGCCAAGCATGTAGGCTCAGAGGTTCTGAAGTGCCAGAAAAGCGGGAGGTCACTGTTTTGTGTACTGAGGGAGACATGACACCCTCCCACCACCAATATAAATCCTCTGCAGCCATTGGAACATTGTTAGGTATGGTACAGCACTCCTTTTGTCTCCATGTTGCAGAGACAGGGATAATTTATCAAGATTTGTACTGCAACAGAACCCTTGATGAAAACAAGGGTGGAAGTTTCTAAAGCAAGGCGGATTTCATTAGGCTTTCTAATCCATGTATTTAAAGACAAATTGTTTCCCAATTGACTTTGCAATCCTCACTTGCCATTCACAATACTTGGTGAATAATTGCAATTACCGTCTGCTTAATGAGACAATGATCCTTTGCTAAAATTTTTTTTTAAAAAATAGAAACGTTTGCATGCAAGAGAGAGTGGGTGTAGTCAAGTATTCAGAGAGCCAACTGTCTGAGGGTTCCCATTCGAACGCTGCAGAGCCTCTTAGAAGAGAGGTCTTGGGACGACGATATTCCTCACACCCTATGCATCAGATCTCAACTGCTAAGCAGCCCTGGGCTTGTTCAAAATTCAGATGGGGCCCCTTCAAGGAACTGTGAGAAGTGATGCTGGTCTCTTGGGATGGGTCATTTGTCTTTCACAGCCAGCTCTGAGCCAATGTGCTGCTGGAGCTTCTGTTGATTTCTGAAGAGACATAAGTACCTCCATGCAGAGAAGACTGCTGACAGCAGACGGTTCTTTAATCTGGCAGACCAAGGCAGCGCTAGAGCTGATGGCAGGAAGCTGAAGCTAAACAAGTTCAGACTAGAAATAAGGCACAAGTTTTTAACAGCGAGGGTAATCGATTATTGGAACAATTTACCTAGGAATATAGTGGATTCTAGATCACTTAGAGTCTTGAAATTAAGACTGGCTGTCTATCTAAAAGACATGCCATAGCACAAGCCCAATTATGGGCTTAATGTAGGGCTTACTGGGTGAAATTGTATACCCTGTATACAGAGTACAGTGATCAGAATGTTCCCTTCTGAGAATCTATGACTAAAACTGAAGCCCTGATCACGTGAAACAGTTAAAAATCCCAGGCCCAGGTGCTGAGAGCCATTGAGAGCCAAACTATAAACTCTGTATATAATGGAAACCACTTCAAACCAGGGGTGCGGCAGCACCTCTGTCCCAGGCCATTTGCTTCAGCAGTAGAATAAGCTGCCATATCCTAGCCAAATTCCAGTTTGGGTGATTACATTTGGCCTATCTAAATTCCCCTGCAGTTTCAGTTGTCTCCAGTATTCTTCCTCATGCCTTGTCCTAGACTGTGCTGGGCTCCTGAAAACTTTTAAGCAGCTGCTGCCTTAGAAGAGGCAGGATTGGAAGAAGGGAGCCCTAAATATAGTTTGCAATTAGAGCTGGTGAATTTTTTGGACGGAACTTTTTTTTAAGCTAAAAATGCAGATTTAGGTGGAATAAAACATTTTGTGAATTGGGGGTCAATTTTGCAACAACAAAAAAGTCAAAACATTTTCACATTCTAAACAAAATGTTTTGATTTTTCTATTTGAAATAACTTTCTCTTTCAAACTTTTCTTCATTCCTTAAACTTAAAAAAAAAAAAATCTTGAAACTCTTTCTGGTTACAGAGTAGCAGCCGTGTTAGTCTGTATTCGCAAAAAGAAAAGGAGTACTTGTGGCACCTTAGAAACGAACAAATTTATTTGAGCATAAGCTTTCGTGAACTACAGCTCACTTCATTGGATGCATGCAATGGAAAATAGAGTGGGGAGATTTATATACATAGAGAACATGAAACAATGGGTGTTACCATAGACACTGTAACAAGAGAATGATCACTTAAGGTGAGCTATTACCAGCAGGAGAGCTGGGGGCGGGGGGACCTTTTGTAGTGATAACCAAGGTGGGCCATTTCCAGCAGTTGACAAGAATATCTGAGGAACAGTGGAGGGTGGAGGGGGGAATAAACATGGGGAAATAGTTTTACGTTGTGTAATGACCCATCCACTCCCAGTCTCTATTCAAGCCTAAGTTAATTGTATCCAGTTTCCTTGGAGTCTGTTTTTGAAGTTTTTTTGTTGAAGAATTGCAACTTTTAGGTCTGTAATCGAGTGACCAAACAGATTGAAGTGTTCTCCGACTGGTGTTTGAATGTTATAATTCTTGACATCTGATTTGTGTCCATTTATTTTTTTACACAGAGACTGTCCAGTTTGACCAATGTACATGGCAGAGGGGCATTGCTGGCACATGATGGCATATATCACATTGGTAGATGTGCAGGTGAACGAGCCTCTGATAGTGTGGCTGATGTGATTAGGCCCTATGATGGTGTCCCCTGAATAGATATGTGGACACAGTTGGCAACGGGCTTTGTTGCAAGGATAGGTTCCTGGGTTAGTGGTTCTGTTGTGTGGTGTGTGGTTGCTGGTGAGTATTTGCTTCAGGCTGGGGAGCTGTCTGTAAGCAAGGACTGGCCTGTCTCCCAAGATCTGTGAGAGTGATGGGTCGTCCTTCAGGAGAGGTTGTAGATCCTTGATGATGCGTTGGAGAGGTTTTAGTTGGGGGCTGAAGGTGACGGCTAGTGGCGTTCTGTTATTTTCTTTGTTGGGCCTGTCCTGTAGTAGGTGACTTCTGGGTACTCTTCTGGCTCTGTCAATCTGTTTCTTCACTTCCGCAGGTGGGTATTGTAGTTGTAAGAATGCTTGATAGAGATCTTGTAGGTGTTTGTCTCTGTCTGAGGGGTTGGAGCAAATGCGGTTGTATCCTAGAGCTTGGCTGTCGACAATGGATCGTGTGGTGTGGTCTGGATGAAAGCTGGAGGCATGGAGGTAGGAATAGCGGTCAGTAGGTTTCCGGTATAGGGTGGTGTTTATGTGACCATCGCTTATTAGCACCATAGTGTCCAGGAAGTGGATTTTGCACAGCTACAGCAACTTCCATCCAGGGATCCCTAAGCACTTTGCAAACACCGGTGCGGCCTCAGAAGATGTAAGGACAATAGGCAAGAAGTGTTGTTTCCATTTTACAGATGGTGGAACAGAGGCAAGAAGATTGAGTGACGTGTCCCTGTTTACAGAATGTGTCCATGGCAAAGCCAGGGTTTGAACTCACAGTACCTGAATTGCAGAGCTATGATTTGGCCTGAATATCATCTTTCTCTTGTGAATAGACCTATGGTAAAATGTTTATTATTGATGGGCCACATCTGATTTCTTTTGTCAAAAACAGAATTGTTGCAAGAGTATGTAGATTTAGTTCACGCTCCAGCTGCAGAAAAGTCTAGTAAATACAGTGTAGTTATGGCACAGAACATGTCAAAACTCGGTTTAATTGCATTTGCAAGGCTGATGTTGGTGTCCAGGAGACAGGAATGCTGGCTCTTTGCTCCAAACAGTGTATAGATCTATGAGTAACAGAACAGGTGAGCCAATTAAGCGCTTACCAGCATATGCTGTCTGAAATCTAGCAGCCTCTGACATGCCCAGCTACCCTCAACCTTATTCTCTTGTGCTTTTCATTCTGGAGAGGATGGAAGCAAAGAGTGCTTGCTTTTGTTTCTGGGAGATAGCGTGGCTTCGATTGCATGGTGCAATGACTGGAAGGAGATTTTGCCCATTAAAGCTGTAAATGTGGTTTTCCGTTCTGTAAACAGAGTAGAGGAAATCTCAATAAGAGATGCACTGCAAAAGGGTTTTTTTTTGTTTTTAATTGTGGATTTCCTCTGGCAAATTTCAACTGAGTGAGAAGAGAAAATTGTGCTCATGAAAGTTGATGCAGCCGAATTGGCTTGGAAAATATAAACTCTCCTCCCTGCAATTCCAAACTGGCTCCCTGGAGCCTAGAGAACTGGAGAGGATGGCACTTTAGGAATGCAGAGATCAGATTCTAGAGCCCGAGAGACATGTTAGGAGTGGGTAGAGGGGTGGGAGTGGGAGGATGGGCTGCACCATACATCTGAACATTATTATTAGAGCCTCAAATTGTGCAGGATGCTTTATTAGCATAAATATGGTCACTGCCCTGGACAGCTTACAAGCTCTTTGGAGTAGCAGGGGGAGCAAACGGTAGAGATGGATGAGGCAGCATTAAGAAGATTCCGTGATTACCTATGTAACCCCAGGTTTTCTCTGTTCACATCAGCCCAACCTCTAGATGGTGCCCAAGAAGCCGAGGCACCAATGAATCTTCCTTCACGCAATTAAAGGTTTGGGAATGGGAGATGGCTCATTTCTTGTGGGCGCTGCAGGAGCTCTCCCAACCCACAACTTTGCCTCTGGTGCAGTCGGGATGAGAACTGCTGCTGACTTGATTGAGTGCCTGGGAACGACCCCCCCTCCCCTGGATTTTGCACACCCCCAAAGCTGGAGGGAGTTTGGATCCAGATTTAAACATCACGATCGGGGCTAATATCTCCAGAAGGATTACTCTGAGTCGTGGTGATGTCCCTAACCCAGAACGACGGCCTCAGACAGTTTTGGAAGAGAAGGTTCTGAAACACAAAGGATCGTAAACCCCTTTCATAATCTGGAAAAAAGAAAAAGAGAGGAAAGAGAAATGCCCCCTTCATACATGTTAAAAAGAGAGGGGAAAATAAATGTAAATGGCTGTTCGTTTGTTAATCTTGTTAAATGGAGTGATATGAGCAATAGCAGCATGAGCGGAGATTGTTAATGGAACAGGATTATTTTCAGATGCTGGCTGTGTCTGTATTAGAGCAGTGAACTTCCTGCTGTGTGGGTAAATTTCCATCTTTAATGATAAAATAAGAATATTACTAATAAAAGGTTCCCCTTAGCCAGTGACAACGGAGTTTGTGATTTCTCCCACCTCATGAATTATACCCGCTGACATTTTAGCAGCGGCCAGGTTAACAGGGGTTTGGATCTTTCCCCTGTGGCTGGGCTCCTGATTAGTTCTGGAGACATCAAACATTTCCAGTTTACGGCATAAACAGAAAGGCGTAGGCCCAGATTCAGGAAAGCACGTAGCCTTGGTCTACACTAGGAGTTGAGATCGAATTTAGCAGCGTTAAATCGATTTAACCCTGCACCCATCCACACGATGAAGCCCTTTTTTTCGACTTAAAGGGCTCTTAAAATCGATTTCCTTACTCCACCCCCGACAAGGGGATTAGCGCTGAAATCAGCCTTGCCTGGTTGAATATGGAGTACTGTGGATGCAATTAGACGGTATTGGCCTCCAGGAGCTATCCCAGAGTGCTCAATTGTGACCGCTCTGGACAGCACTCTCAACTCAGATGCACTGGCCAGGTAGACAGGAAAAGGCCCGCCAACTTTTGAATGTCAATTTCCTGTTTGGCCAGCGTGGCAAGCTGCAGGTGAGTGCAGAGCTCATCAGCAGAGGTGACCATGATGGAGTCCCAGAATCGCAAAAGAGCTCCAGCATGGACCGGACGGGAGGTACGGGATCTGATCGCTGTGTGGGGAGAGGAATCCGTGCTATCAGAACTACATTCCAGTTTTTGAAATGCCAAAACCTTTGTCAAAATCTCCCAGGGCATGAAGAACAGAGGCCATAACAGGGACCCGAAGCAGTGCCGTGTGAAACTTAAGGAGCTGAGGCAAGCCTACCAGAAAACCAGAGAGGCGAACGGCCGCTCTGGGTCAGAGCCCCAAACATGCCGCTTCTATGATGAGCTGCATGCCATTTTAGGGGGTTCAGCCACCACTACCCCAGCCATGTTGTTTGACTCCTTCAATGGAGATGGAGGCAACATGGAAGCAGGTTTTGGGGGACGAGGAAGATAGCTCACAGCAAGCAAGCAGAGAAACTGGCTTTCCCGACAGCCAGGAACTGTTTCTCACCCTGGACCTGGAGCCAGTCCCCCCCGAACCCACCCAAGGCTGCCTCCCAGACCCGCCAGGTGGAGAAGGGACCTCTGGTGATTGTACCTTTTAAAATAGTATACATGGTTTAAAAGCAAGCATGTTTAATGATTAATTTGCCCTGGCATTCGCGGCTCTCCTGGATGTACTCCCAAAGCCTTTGCAAAAGGTTTCTGGGGAGGGCAGCCTTATTCCATCCACCATGGTAGGACACTTTACCACTCCAGGCCAGTAGCACGTACTCAGGAATCATTGTAGAACAAAGCATTGCAGTGTATGTTTGCTGGGGTTCAAACAACATCCGTTCTTTATCTCTCTGTGTTATCCTCAGGAGAGTGATATCATTCATGGTCATCTGATTGAAATAGGGTGCTTTTCTTAAGGGGACATTCAGAAGTGCCTGTTCCTGCTGGGCTCTTTGCCTGTGGCTGAACAGAAATGTTCCCCGCTGTTAGCCATGGGGAGGGGAGAGGGGCTAGTCACGCGGCGTGGGGAGGCAAAATGCGACCTTGGAACGAAAGCACATGTGCTATGTATGTAATGTTAACAGCAAGGTTTACCGTGAAAGAGTGTACTCATTGTTCTATAAAATGTGTCTTTTTAAATACCACTGTCTCTTTTTTTTCCTCCACCAGCTGCATGTGTTTCAAGGATCACAGGATCTTCTCCTTCCCAGAGGCTAGTGAAGATTAGAAGGCGAAAAAAACGCACTCGTGATGAAATGTTCTCTGAGCTCATGCTGTCCTCCCACACTGACAGAGCACAGACGAATGCGTGGAGGCAGAGAATGTCAGAGTGCAGAAAGCACAAAATGACTGGGAGGAGAGGTGGCGGGCTGAAGAGAGTAAGTGGCAGGCTGAAGAGAGTAAGTGGCGGGTGAAGAGAGGGCTGAAGCTGAAAGGTGGCGGCAGCGTGATGAGAGGAGGCAGGATTCAATGCTGAGGCTCCTGGAGGATCAAACTAATATGCTCCAGCATATGGTTGAGCTGCAGGAAAGGCAGCTGGAGCACAGACCACCTCTCCAGCCCCTTTGTAACCAACTGTCCTCCTCCCCAAGTTGCATAGCTTCCTCACCCAGACGCCCAAGAACGCGGTGGGGGGGCCTCTGGCCACCCAGCCACTCCACCCCAGAGGATTGCCCAAGCAACAGAAGGCTGGCATTCAATAAGTTTTAAAGTTTTAAAATTTTAAAGTGCTGTGTGGCCTTGTCCTTCCCTCCTCCACCACCCCTCCTGGTGCTTCTCTCCTCCACCACCCTTCCCGGGCTACCTTGGCAGTTATCTCCCTATTTGTGTGATGAATTAATAAAGAATGCATGAATGTGAAGCAACAATGACTTTATTGCCTCTGCAAGCGGTGATCAAAGGGAGGAAGGGAGGGTGGTTAGCTTACAGGAAGTAGAGTGAACCAAGGGGTGGGGGGTTTCATCAAGGAGAAACAAACAGAACTTTCACACTGTAGCCTGGCCAGTTATGAAACTGGTTTTCAAAGCTTCTCTGATGTGCACTGCGCCCTCCTGTGCTCTTCTAACCGCCCTGGTGTCTGGTTGTGCGTAACCAGCAGCCAGGCGATTTGCCTCAACCTCCCACCCCGCCATAAACGTCTCCCCCTTACTCTCACAGATATTGTGGCGCGCACAGCAAGCAGTAATAACAGTGGGAATATTGGTTTCGCTGAGGTCTAACCGAGTCAGTAAACTGCGCCAGCGCGCTTTTAAACGTCCATATGCACATTCTACCACCATTCTGCACTTGCTTAGCCTGTAGTTGAACAGCTCCTGACTACTGTCCAGGCTGCCTGTGTACGGCTTCATGAGCCATGGCATTAAGGGGTAGGCTGGGTCCTCAAGGATAACTATAGGCATTTCAACATCCCCAGTGGTTATTTTCTGGTCTGGGAATAAAGTCCCTTCCTGCAGCTTTTGAAACAGACCAGAGTTCCTGAAGATGCGAGCGTCGTGTACCTTTCCCGGCCATCCCACGTTGATGTTGGTGAAACGTCCCTTGTGATCCACCAGTGCTTGCAGCACTATTGAAAAGTACCCCTGGCGGTTTATGTACTCGCTGGCTTGGTGCTCCGGTGCCAAGATAGGGATATGGGTTCCGTCTATGGCCCCACCACAGTTAGGGAATCCCATTGCAGCAAAGCCATCCACTATGACCTGCACATTTCCCAGGGTCACTACCCTTGATATCAGCAGATCTTTGATTGCGTGGGCTACTTGCATCACAGCAGCCCCCACAGTAGATTTGCCCACTCCAAATTGATTCCCGACTGACCGGTAGCTGTCTGGCATTGCAAGCTTCCACAGGACTATTGCCACTCACTTCTCAACTGTGAGGGCTGCTCTCATCTTGGTATTCTTGCGCCTCAGGGCAGGGGAAAGCAAGTCACAAAGTTCCATGAAAGTGCCCTTATGCATGCGAAAGTTTCGCAGCCACTGGGAATCATCCCAGACCTGCAACACTATGTGGTCCACCAGCCTGTGCTTGTTTCCCAGGCCCAGAATCGGCATTCCACCGCATGTACCTGCCCCATTAGCACCATGATGCCCACATTTCCAGGGCCCGTGCTTTGAGAGAAGTCTGTGTCCATGTCCTCATCACTCTCGTCACCCCGCTGACGTCGCCTACTTGCCCGGTTTCGCTTTGCCAGGTTCTGGTGCTGCATATACTGCTGGATAATGGGTGTCGTGTTTAATGTGCTTCTAATTGCCAAAGTGATGTGAGCGGGCTCCATGCTTGCTGTGGTATGGTGTCTGCACAGAAAATAGGTGTGGAACGATTGTCTGTCGTTGCACTGATGGAGAGAGGTGCGACTGATGACATGGCTTACAGGGTTGGCTTACAGGGAATTAAAATCAACAAAGGGGGTGGCTTTACATCAAAGAGAAACAAAAACAACTGTTACACAGAATGACCCCCTCAAGGATTGAACTCAAAACCCTGGGTTTAGCAGGCCAATGCTCAAACCACTAAGCTATCCCTCCCTCTGCCATTTCAGGCAGGACTGAATCTCCATTAAAGATTTCAAGGTGCCCCTGACAGACCTCACCAAAACGATTATCAAGGTCAGCTTCCAGACTACTGCACTGGGCAGCACAGCATGGGGAGGAGGTGACCAGCCCTCTGTGGAGAAAGAAGTGGTTCAGGACTATTTAGAAAAGCTTGACGAGCACAAGTCCATGGGGCCGGATGCGCTGCATCCGAGAGAGCTAAAGGAGTTGGAGTATGTGATTGCAGATCCATTGGCCATTATCTTTGAAAACTCATGGCGATCCGGGGAAGTCCCAGATGACTGGAAAAAGGCTAATGTAGTGCCCATCTTTAAAAACGGGAAGAAGGAGAATCCTGGGAACTATAGGCCAGTCAGACTCACCTCAGTCCCTGGAAAAATCATGGAGCAGGTCCTCAAGGAATCAATTCTGAAGCACTTAGAGGAGAGGAAAGTGATCAGGAACAGTCAGCACGGATTCACCAAGGGCAAGTCATGCCTGACTAATCTAATTGCCTTCTATGATGAGATAACTGGCTCTGTGGATGAGGGGAAAGTGGTGGACGTGTTGTTCCTTGACTTTAGCAAAGCTTTTGACACGGTCTCCCACAGTATTCTTGCCAGCAAGTTAAAGAAGTATAGGCTGGATGAATGGACTATAAGGTGGATAGAAAGTTGGCTAGATTGTCGGGGTCAACGGGTAGTGATCAATGCCTCCATGTCTAGTTGGCAGCCGGTATCAAGTGGAGTGCCTCAAGGGTTGGTCCTCGGGCCAGTTTTGTTCAATATCTTCATAAATGATCTGGAGGATGGTGTGGATTGCACCCTCAGCAAGTTTGCAGATGACACTAAACGGGGAGGAGAGGTAGATACGCTGGAGGATAGGAATAGGATACAGAGGGCCCTAGACAAATTAGATGATTGGGCCAAAAGAAATCTGATGAGGTTCAACAAGTACAAGTGCAAAGTCCTGCACTTCGGACGGAAGAATCCCATGCACCGCTACAGACTAGGGACCGAATGGCTCGGCAGCAGTTCTGCAGAAAAGGACCTAGGGGTTACAGTGGACGAGAAACAGGATATGAGTCAATAGTGTGCCGTTGTTGCCAAGAAAGCCAATGGCATTTTGGGATGTATAGGTAGGGGCGTTGCAAGCAGATCGAGGGACGTGATCGTTCCCCTCTATTCGACATTGATGAGACCTCATCTGGAGTACTGTGTCCAGTTTTGGGCCCCACACTACAAGGAGGATGTGGAAAAATTGGAAAGATTCCAGCGGAGGGCAGCAAAAATGATTAGGGGACTGGAACACATGAGGTATGAGGAGAGGCTGAGGGAACTGGGATTGTTTAGTCTCCGGAAGAGAAGAATGAGGGGAGATTTGATAGCTGTTTTCAACTACCTGAAAGGACAGGTATGGATCTAGACTGTTCTCAGTGGTAGCTGATGACAGGACAAGGAGTAATGGTCGCAAGTTGCAGTGGGGGAGGTTTAGGTTGGATATTAGGAAAAACTTTTTCACTAGGGGGGTGGTGAAACACTGGAATGCGTTACCCAGGGAGGTGGTGGAATCTCCTTCCTTAGATATTTTTAAGGTCAGGCTTGACAAAGCCCTGGCTGGGATGATTTAGTCGGGGATTGGTCCTTCTTTGAGCAGGGGGTTGGACTAGATGACCTCCTGAGGTCCCTTCCAACCCTCATATTCTATGGTTCTATGATTTCACGGAAAATGAATACAAAACAAACCTGGTCTATTTCTTGTTTTGATCCACTCCATCTATCTTTTACATCTTTGGCTGGCAGAAGATGGTGCAATACGACTGCTAGCCATCCTCATCTCCTGCCTGCTCACCATAAGATGGTACAATAGGACTGCTTGCAAGACTAAAGAGAATGACCGGTCGAGTCACTCCTAATTTAGTCCCTGCACCCATATCTGCCCAGGCGCTCCTGACCGGCCTTACCAAGGTGGCCAGGAGCACCTCGGACACGATGATGATGGTTTTCAGCCCTATTGCACTGTCTGCTTCCACAAGGCAATGGGTTGCTGCTGCTGTGTAGCAATGCAGAACCGCGTCTGCCATAACTCAGGAGACATACAGTGACAGTGAGCTGAGTGGGCTCCATGCTTGCCGTGGTATGGTGTCTGCACAGCTAACTCAGAAAAAAGGTGTGAAATGATTGTCTGCTGTTGCTTTCACGGAGGGAGGGCCTGATGATATGTACCCAGAACCAGCCGCAACAATGTTTTTTGCCCCATCAGGCATTGGGATCTCAACCCAGAATTCCAATGGGCAGCGGAGACTGCAGGAACAGTGGGATAGCTATCCACAGTGCAACGCTCCAAAAGTCGACGCTAGCCTCGGTACTGTGGAAGCACTCCGCCAAGTTAATGCACTTAATGCACTTAGAGTATTTTGTGTGGGGACACACACAATCGACTATATAAAAACGATTTCTAAAAAACCAACTTCTATAAATTCGACCTAATTTCGTAGTGTAGACATACCCTTAATCACGTACTTAACTTTAAAGAAGCGCATAAGTCCCATTGACCTCAATGGAACTTAAGGACATGCTTAAGGTCAGTGATTTGTGGCACTGCAGCCTAGATCAGGGCTTGGTTATTCCTGGGCTAGAGGACGCAAGGAACCTGCCCAATCTATTGTTCTCCTGCATATGGGCTGGACAGAGTCCTCATGTTTCACAGCCCACTGGGGGCAGGGAAGGTCATGGCAGAGCTAGCCCAGTGCACAAGGGTGTGACTGAGGCATCCTTGAGAATTGCGCTACCTGAGCCACAATGGTTCTCAGATCTTCGGCTGGGATGGTGCAACCCTGGCTGTGGGTGAAGTGCCACAACTGAGCCCTCAATCTTCACTTCAGCAAATCTCCTATTGCCGTCAATGGACTGAGTATGGAAGGTAGGAGTTAGCTCATAATACACAGAATCCTGCTTTGCCCAGTGGATAATCTGAAATCAGTTATTTACACTTCCTCCCATTACCATCCTTATTTCCACCTGTTGTTTCTTGCATCTATATTCCTTCAGAGCTTCTCTCCGTCTCTCCCACCTGCACCTCTCGTTCTGTTTTTTATCCTTCCGTATTTTATTTATCTTTCTACCTTTTAGTCTTGCACTCTTGCTCTTGTCCTGGTTTCTACAGTTCTTTCATTTTCTGGGCTGCTACCTGTTTGCTTCTCTCTCCCCCTTTCACTTCCTCCTTTTCTCCTCTGTTCTCCCATTTTGAGTACAGATGCCTCAGCTTTGATTTTAATTTTACTGGTGGATTTAATTTCCCTAGGCTTGTGCATTGCCGATTAATTCTTTTTAGCCTGTGTTTAGACCATGATTCACAGTTAAGATGGCCTGGCTAATTGTAATGTAACTAATAGGCCAGAGGGCTTTTCCGAGGTAGAAGCATTTCAGGAGGTGGGATTTTTTTGGCTGTCCTGTAGCAATAAGCATCAAGGCATAATAAAGAAATGTAAAAGTCTTATAGCTTTTACCTTATCGTTCTTGAAACAGACAAGGAGAGCTTAATGGAGCCTGTAAGTAAACTTGAAATTTCAATGTTTGCCAATTGTGATAGCCTATTCTGCATCTGCAAATGACAAGTGAAACCAAGCAAGCGGTAAACTTGGGCTCCCACTGTGTCAGATTTCCAGACAAAAGCTCAGTGTTGAGTATCAAAGACATAGTTTAGTGTGCATGTGTATACCCAACGAAAAGACAGACCAAAGATTGGACTGGATTCTCACGAAGGCTCCGGAGCCGGAGTCGAGAGATGGGGGTTCTAGTCCTAGCTCTGCCATGAACTTCCCTTGTGACCAAGGGAATCTCCTTGTGCCTCAGTTTCCTCTATATCAAATGGATATCAATCCTTCCCTACCTCCAAGGGTTAATTAATTCATGTATGCAATGGGCTCAGATACTATGGAGGTGAGAGCCAACAAAAAGCCTGTATTAAAAAAAACGCCAAGCAAACCTGATTTCAGTCTTCTCTGATGTCTATTTGAAATCTGAACCAGTATTTGAACTGTGCAGATGGACTTCATCTTTTTAGTGGGACCCACTAAATCAGAGCATCTCCTCTCCCCTGCCCGCCAACACAGTTTGGCTGTTTGAAATCTTTGTCTAGATCCTTATGTTGAGTGCATCACAGTGGGTCCTGTATGGAAAGGGCTCTGGCACCTCACACCCCGATCATGCTCCCAATGAGGCCAATCTGATTTGAAGAAGCTTCGCACCTGACAGGATGAGGCCTACTATAAACAGGGCTCTGGCTTCTTAAGGCCCAATCCTACTTCCCCTGAAATCCACGGGTGTTTTGGTCATTGGGAGAAGCATCAAAGCTCCTCATTGGCCATCACTGGTAGCAAGGAGGTCACAGCAATAAGTGGGTAAAAAGCGGAACATCTGAATGGTTTGGCCAAACCAGCTTTTGAATATTTTCCTTTTACAGGAATGAGTCTCTGGTCAGAGAGAAGGAAGTCTGCAGCCAAAGACTGGCCTGGAAGTTCCGGCATACTCTGAGACTTCTTTCGCTCTGACCAGGCTGAGCCTGTGGAAGTGGTGCTGGGCCAGCCATAGCTGTAATGATACAAGCCCTTTGCTTCTGCAGGCTTCATTGTCAGGAATAGGCTTTTATGTTGTTTGATGCTCAGCCTTTGAGTTAGACGCTAGAGCCAGCCTTTCTGGTATAACCAGTAGGGAAGCTGGAACAATCTCAGGGGAAATCTCTGCTTGCTGTGGACTGCAGCCACTCATTAAATAATGGGAAAGTAATTAAAAAGTCTAGCTATACAATATGGATTCAATTAAAAAATGGGACAGTTGGTTGGGAAATTGGATCTATTTTTTAATCCTCTATCTGTTAAACTCCAGATAAATATTGTGTCTGTTTAAACAAAGTCACCCTTTTTGTTTTTGTTTTTTGAAGAGGAAAAATTTCCATTAGCAATGCTGCAAACTAGTGTATACAGCACAGTATAAGGAGCCCACAATAACAGATCAGTTTTCATAGCCAACCACTTCCAAACAGACTATTTCAATCATGTGCCCTGCTATCCTATATAAATGTGTGCTCTTAGCACTGCAGTCCTATGTAACTGTGATATCATTACTGTGAATATCATCTCTTCCTGTTCTTGTGTCACGGTAGCTTATTGCATTTTTTCTTAAGCTCTTTGGACCAGGGACCATGTGTTTGTACACCACCAAGTTCAATAGTATTTGTGGGTGCTATCACTCTGCAAGTAATTCAAATAATGTTTGGTGCAAATCAATGTCAGTCCATTGATTGCTCGAGAGTGAGATTTGTGATGTGCATTCACTACGCTTTAACTATGAGGTGTGCTTGGTTACCTTACTCACACAGCATTAGATCTACTTCCAGAGGAATTGCAATAAAAATCATCATCAAGACCCTATGTCCTTTGATTTTCTTGGGGTGAAGTTGGGGGCAGCTTGTGGAATTAGAAGGAGCTAAGATGAGAGGATTTGGATCTTAAACCTTGTTGTTTCTGGATCATTTGAGGCCGGTCTTGCTTGAGGCCTCGGCTACAAGAATGAATACTTGTAATAGCAAAGGATGGGGTGAGAGTTAAAAGGACTTTTCTTTTATCACATTCAAGTGATGCATGGGGTTTGGGATGGCTCTCTGCACGGGGGTGGGGGGGTGGGAACATCACCCCAAGATGATCATGAAAGGGTGTGACCATAGTTGGATGGAAATTTGGTTTGTAGTTAGCCACAAAAAAATCATTCTCGCTATTCGCCCAGCTCAACTGTCCAGCCAGATCTGGGCTCAAATCCTGCAACCCACTCTGAAGGAGCACACCCGGCCCCTCATCAGCTTGAGCAGGAATGCATTGTGGGAGGACCCCCCATACCTACACAGAGCCTCCTGAAGACAACAGGCTTGTGCAGAAATCAAGGATGCATCTGTGTGGATCCAGAGCTGCTCTGGGTGTTATTTCAAACCCCTCTCCAAACCTCTCCAGGGCTTGTCTTCACTGCAGTGTGAGCTCAAACTACACCTCGAGTGTTACCCCTAA
This sequence comes from Natator depressus, assembly GCF_965152275.1. Lineage (NCBI taxonomy): Eukaryota > Metazoa > Chordata > Testudines > Cheloniidae > Natator > Natator depressus. The sequence goes on along the minus strand of NC_134240.1, from coordinate 117,197,990 downwards.
CCTGACCCCCACTCCGCACACACAATTCTCTAGCACAAGTTAAGTGGCGATTTAAACTTGAGCTAGCTGGCCCACTGGGTGGGTGTGTGAGGACTGAAGCTCAAGTGCAACTGACACCTAGGGGATGTCTAGACATCAGTCACTGTGTGTGATTGCAGCTGGAGCAGACACACCTCAGCTACCCTGAGTACTTGAGGAGAGAACCTGCAGCAGCGTGCCTGCCCAGAACCCTGGGTAATGACTTGTGAGACTAGCCGCTAGCCCAGGGGTGGGCAAACTTTTTGGCCCAAGGGCCACATCGGGGTTCCAAAACTCTATGGAGGGCTGGGTAGGGAAGGCTGTGCCTCCCCAAACAGCCTGGCCCCCGTCCCCTATCCGCCCTGTCCACTTTTCACCCCCTGACTGCCTACCTCAGAACCCCTGACCCATCCAACCCCCCTGCTCCTTGTCCCCTGACCGCCCCCTCCCGGGACCCCGTGCCCCTAACTGCCCCCCGAGACCCCACCCCCTATCCAAGCCCCCCCCCGCTCCCTGTCCCCTGACTGCCCCGACTCCTATCCACACCCCCACCCCCTGACAGGCCCCCCCGGGACTCCCACACCTATCCAACCGCTCCCTGTCTCCTGACTGCCCCCCCAGAACCTCTGCCCCATCCAACTGCCCCCTGCTCCCTGTTCCCGACTGCCCCCCGGGACTCCCTGCCCCTTATCTAATGCCCCATCCCCTTACCATGCCGCTCAGAGCAGCATGTCTGGCAGCCGCGCCGCCTGGCCAAAGCCAGACACGCTGCCGGGCTGCCCTGCGGGAGCACGCAGCCCCACCGACCAGAGCGCTGCCCGCGTGGCTGCGGAGGAGAGGCTGGGGGCTAGCCTCCTGGGCCAGGAGCTCAGGGGCCGGGCAGGACGGTCTCGCGGGCCAGATGTTTTGCCCACCTCTGCGCTAGCCTATGCGGAAGTGCCTGCTGCTGTGGCTTCACTGCTCTGGGGCCCAAGCTAGCTAGACTAAAGCTAGCTCTGGAATGTCAGCTCAAGCTGCAGTCACACCTCTCATTACAGTGCAGACATCCCCTCAATCTTGTAATGCAAGGGGGATGCAGCAGCTCAAGTTACAACTCCTGGGCTGCTCATCCAGTCACTCTACCTAGCTTGAGTGCTGTTTCGCAGCGTGGCCCACAGCTGGAATGGAGCTAGCTGTTGCAGTAAGGACAAGCAAAGGGGGACAATTTGACTGTTCCTGGTTCCGAGGAGAGTCTGGGATAGTTGCGAATGCCCCAGGGACCCCTTATTCCCACACCCAGGGCAGCAGAACTGCACACGCCTCGCGATTCTGACACAAAGAAATTTCGTTACGTTCAATTTATTTAATTGCAACAACAAAAAAAACACATTAATGGTCTGCGAGAGCGAATGTTTTCCCCTCCCTCTTTCCTTTTCCAAAGCTGTGAAGTTTTATCTCAAGTGCTGAAGCTGTTCCTGGGTAATATATTTGTTATTAACTTTATGGATCGGAAAATGTTTTAAGCGATAAGTGCTAGGAGAATTCATAAGTCAGGTAGTTTCTTTGCTCCTTTATCCTGGGTTAATTTACACTTCTCTCCTTGCTCACAGATTGCAGCATAGCTCATGGAACAAGACACGGGCCATTTTTCGTATTAGCCATTTGCCATAGTTCTCAGGTTCCAAAGTATAGTCATGATGGTTGGAACTGGTTCTTTAATTTCTATAGGATGTTAAGTACAAGCAGGTGGCCAGCCCATTGTCTAAACCTAGCAGATCCATGTCTGCTGAGAAACATTTCCCAACAAAGCCCAGGTTTTAAGTGTCTTTTGTCATCTGGCCATGAAGCAAAACAGCTTTTATAATCAAAATAAAAATTAATTGCTCCAGCCACCCCTCCTCTCAGTGGGGATCAGGGGACACAAGCTGCGGTCTACCAGATGGCAGCTCTCAGCTCTTTGCTGCTAGAGTTCATGAGAGGGCATGGCTCTCTGTGTGGGATTTGGAGCCCAGTGTGGCAAACCTGCTTCAGGGAGTGATGGCCACATGATCTAGCTTTCTGGATCACTTCTATTGGAAGACCCTGATCTTGCCCCCTGCTGAAGTCAATGGTAGAGCAGGCAGACCATGGCAAAAAAGGCTTTAAATTCTCCTCCATTTTCTTAATCCGTTCCCCAGCAACATCAATTGGTAATGGGGATTGAAAGGGTATAATCATGACCATGGTCTCCTACTCTCTGTCCCTCCAGCAGCCCAGGAGAGACTACCAAAGTAGGTCAGAGCTAGCATCAGCGACGGTGTGAGAGCCAATCACTCCACAGCCTGACGTGGCAATACCCAGTCTCAGGTCGGATGTGTCACCAACTCATCACTAACATGAAATAGCCTCTGAAGTGGAACACAGCAGCTGTTAAACAATGCACAGAAACAACTCAAGAGTTTAGGACAGGAAGTGAAGAGAGATACCCGTTTTGTATGAAAGAGACAGAGGAATTTTGGATAGGTAGAATGAGCTACTCTAGGTGGATTTTGGCTCTGACACTAGGGATGAAAAGTGAAAGGGACAAGAGTTCAGAAGGTTTCCAACCTATGTGAAATACAGCACCATTGCATCATTAGCATAGAGGGACCACTGCCATTTATTGAATCACCAGCACACGCCACTCCCTGTGGGTTTTCTTTTGGGACTGTCCTCCCCAAACAAAACAGTTTAACTTATCAGATGTGGCAGTCCCACAACCTGAGGTGCTGTAATTCCTTTCTGAGTCAGTCTAAAATTATCCATCAAACCTCTCCCTTTCTTCAGAGAGCCCCCCAGCCCTATAGCAAGTCTAATGGCTGATTAACATTAACACTGCTCAATGACCAGCACTCAAACCTTTGGGGAAGATACATATAGTAACTATTACAATGGAGAGTGAATTACTGTGCCAGATCTGGCATGACAGAGAATGGACCCTACATCTAGCAATGCACATGATCCAGTGGCTAGAGATCTGAGTTTGAGTCCCTGCTCTGCCACAATTTTCTTGCATGAACTAAGGCAAGTCACTTAGCCTCAGATCCCCAACTGCTAAATGAGGATAAGAGCACTTCACTTCCAAACAGGACTACACTTACCATCTGCCTGGTATTTGACCGGTGTAGCTGGATTTTTTTATGGATTTGCCAGTTGCCAGAAAAATAATGTAATCTGCCATTTTTTTCCCAATGGGTCTAAAGATTTGCATGATTATCACAATACACTGGGATACTTAATGTCAAAAGTTTCTCTGTCCAGCTAAAAATGCTACAGTGTTCCCACCTCTGCAGTTTAAGTGGTAACAGATCAAAACTGCTGAAAATGTGGAGAAAGAAGTGGTTCGGGACTATTTAGAAAAGCTGGATGAGCACAAGTCCATCGGGCCAGATGCGCTGCATCTGAGAGTGCCAAAGGAGTTGGCGGATGTGATTGCAGATCCATTGGCCATTATCTTTGAAAACTCATGGTGATCGGGGGAGGTCCTGGACGACTGGAATAAGGCTAATATAGTGCCCATCTTTAAAAAAGGGAAGGAGGAGGATCCTGGGAACTACAGGCCAGTCAGACTCACCTCAGTCCCTGGAAAAATCATGGAGCAGGTCCTCAAGGAATCAATTCTGAAGCACTTAGAGGAGAGGAAAGTGATCAGGAACAGTCAGCATGGATTCACCAAGGGCAAGTCATGCCTGACTAATCTAATTGCCTTCGATGATGAGATAACTGGCTCTGTGGATGAGGGGAAAGCAGTGGACGTGTTGTTCCTTGACTTTAGCAAAGCTTTTGACACGGTCTCCCACAGTATTCTTGCCAGCAAGTTAAAGAAGTATGGGCTGGATGAATGGACTATAAGGTGGATAGAAAGCTGGCTAGATTGTCGGGCTCAACGGGTAGTGATCAATGCCTCCATGTCTAGTTGGCAGCCGGTATCAAGTGGAGTGCCCCAAGGGTCAGCCCTCGGGCCAGTTTTGTTCAGTATCTTCAAATGATCAAATGATCTGGAAGATGGTGTGGATTGCACCCTCAGCAAGTTTGCAGATGACACTAAACTGGGAGGAGAGGTAGATACGCTGGAGGATAGGAATAGGATACAGAGGGCCCTAGACAAATTAGAGGATTAGGCCAAAAGAAATCTGATGAGGTTCAACAAGTACAAGTGCAGAGTCCTGCACTTCGGACGGAAGAATCCCATGCACTGCTTCAGACTAGGGACCGAATGGCTCGGCAGCAGTTCTGCAGAAAAGGACCTCGGGGTTACAGTGGACGAGAAGCTGGATATGAGTCAACAGTGTGCCATTGTTGCCAAGAAGGCCAATGGCATTTTGGGATGTATAAGGAGGGGCATTGCCAGCAGATCGAGGGACGTAATCGTTCCACTCTATTCGACATTGTTGAGGCCTCATCTGGAGTACTGTGTCCAGTTTTGGGCCCCACACTACAAGAAGGATGTGGAAAAATTGGAAAATGTCCAGTGGAGGGCAACAAAAATGATTAGGGGGCTGGGGCACATGACTTATGAGGAGAGGCTGAGGGAACTGGGATTGTTTAGTCTGCAGAAGAGAAGAATGAGGGGGGATTTGATAGCTGCTTTCAACTACCTGAAAGGGGGTTCCAAAGAGGATGGATCTAGACTGTTCTCAGTGGTAGCAGGTGACAGAACAAGAAGTAATGGTCTCAAGTTGCAGTGGGGGATGTTTAGGTTGGATATTGGGAAAAACTTTTTCATTAGGAGGGTGGTGAAACACTGGAATGCGTTACCTAGGGAGGTGGTGGAATCTCCTTCCTTAGAAGTTTTTATGGTCAGGCTTGACAAAGCCCTGGCTGGGATGATTTAGTTGGGGATTGGTCCTGCTTTGAGCAGGGGGTTGGGCTAGATGACCTCCTGAGGTCCCTTCCAACCCTGATAGTCTATGATTCTATGAAAATACAGCAGCTGTTTGCCCACCAACACGCATGCGTGTGTGTGAAAGGCTTGTCATGCATGAGTGAGGAGATGTGCGAGGCATATTAGATAATGGAAGATCAGGGTGATGGTGTGAGTGATCCTACTACACCGCTGGGGGGGGGAAAAAAGCTTTCATCAGAAACTACACATTCAATGACAAGTGGCTAAACAAAAGAGACTACAAAGACTAGCTGGCAAAATGTGCTGATGATAACAAACTGGCGTTTGTTTTAATGATGTTATCAATCTTACCTATAATGTGTTCTCTCTCTAGATACTGTGAGTAGCAGTTCAGAGTGGTGGTGGTTTCAGAGTTGTCTTGTGGTTGGGATTGCAGCAGGTTTGCCTTATGTGGCGGGGGGGGGTGCCATTTTTTTTTTTTTGTATTTCAAAGGTGGTAACCCTAAGCAGGACACATGCACAAATGTGAGGCACTTGCATATTACAGTAGTGGGGGGCATATGAGTACCTAAGAGAGCAGGAAAAAGCAATACTACACAAAGATGGAGAAATGGCCTGCTGCAGGCAAGACTTCCTAACCAGTTAATGCATGCCTGTTACCAGAAACCCGGGGACCAGACCTCAGCATGTACCTGTCACCAGCAATACAGTGCATCTCTATTGTACCTTCCATGCAGGGGGGTTATAATGAATTCAGCCTCCCATTCTTGAGAGGTAGATAAGGTTTACTTTACTGGTCATAAGAATGGCCATACTGGGTCAGACCAAAGGCCTGGCTAATAGCCATTAATGGACTTAACCGCCTCATGAATTTATCCAGTTCTCTTTTAAACCCTGTTATAGTCCGAGCCTTCACAACCTCCTCAGGCAAGGAGTTCCACAGGTTGACTGTGCGCTGAGTGAAGAAGAACTTCCTTTTATTTGTTTTAAACCTGCTACCCATTAATTTCATTTGGGTGGCCCCTAGTTCTTATATTATGGGAACAAGTAAATAACTTTTCCTTATTCACTTTCTCCACATCACTCATGATTTTATAGACCTCTATCATACCCCCCCTTAGTCTCCTCTTTTCCAAGATGAAAAGGCCTAGCCTCTTTAATGTCTCCTCATATGGGACCCATTCCAAACCCCTAATCATTTTAGTTGCCCTTTTCTAAACCTTTTCTAATGCCAGTATATCTTTTTTGAGCTGAGGGGGCCACATCTTTACACAGTATTCAAGATGTGGGCGTACCATGGATTTATAAGGGCAATAAGATATTCTCTGTCTTATTCTTTTTTAATGATTCCTAACATCCCATTTGCTTTATGATTGCCACTGCACACTGCATGGACGTCTTCAGAGAACTATCCATGATGACTCCATGATCTTTCTCCTGATTAGCTGTAGCTAAATTAGCCCACATCATATTGTATGTATAGTTGGGTTTATTTTTTCCAATGTGCATTACTTTACATTTATCCACATTAAATTTCATATGCCATTTTGTTGCCCAATCACTTAGTTTTGTGAGACCTTTTTGAAGTTCTTCACAGTCTGTTTTGGTCTTAACTACCTGAGCAGTTTAGTATCGTCTGCAAACTTTGCCACCTCACTTTTTTCAGATCATTTATGCATAAGTTGAATAGGATTGGTCCTAGCACTGACCCTTGGGGAACACCACTAGTTACCCCTCTCCATTCTGAAAATTTACCATTTATTCCTACCCTTTGTTCCCTGTCTTTTAACCAGTTCTCAATCCATGAAAGGAACTTCCCTCTTATCCCATGACAACTTAATTTACGTAAGAGCCTTTGGTGAGGGACCTTGTCAAAGGCTTTCTGGAAGTCTAAGTACACTATATCAACTGGATCCCCCTTGTCCACATGTTTGTTGACCCACTCAAAGAACTAATAAATTAGTAAGACGTGATCTCCCTTTACAGAAACCATGTTGACTTTTGCGCAACAATGTATGTTCTTCTATGTGTCTGACAATTTTATTCTTTACTATTGTTTCAACTAATTTGCCCGGTGCTGACATTAGACTTAATAGTCTGTAATTGCCGGAATCACCTCTAGAGCCCTTCTTAAATATTGGCGTTACATTAGCTATCTTCCAGTCATTGAGTACAGTAGCTGATTTAAAGGACAGGTTACAAACCATAGTTAATAGTTCCACAATTTCACATTGGAGTTCTTTCAGAGCTCTTGGGTGAATGCCATCTGGTCCCAGTGACTTGTTACTGTTACGTTTCTCAATTAATTCCAAAATCTCCTCTAGTGACACTTCAGTCTGTGACAATTCCTCAGATTTGTCAACTACAAAAGATGGCTCAGGTTTGGGAATCTCCCTAACATCCTCAGCTGTGAAGACTGAAACAAAGAATTCATTTAGTTTCTCTGTGATTACTTTATCGTCTTTAAGTGCTCTTTTTGTATCTTGATCGTCCAGGGATCCCACTGGTTGTTTAGCAGGCTTCCTGCAGATGGAAGAGTGAGTTACTGACAGATTACATAACTTGGCTGTCATGTGATGAGTGGAACTAGAGAAAGAGGGTCAAGTTTCAGCAGGGACCCAGTTAGATGTGGCCCTAGGAATTTAAGCTGGGGCCTGCTTGCTACCTCACAACCTCTACTCAACAAGTAACCCTGGCCTCTCAACATACTCCACAATGATCTTTTTCTTACAACTCTGCCTGCCTGCCATATCACTTACTGCTAATGAACCACTGGCCAGTCACACAGAGCCAGGAATGGGGTCCAGATAGCCATGTCATTCGGACAACAAGCCCATCCTTTGGCTGGGAAAGGAAATCAGAGCATAGCTCAGAAAACCCCTCTAACGGTTCCCACAAGATAAATCAGATTTGTCTATTAAAGCTGCATTTGTGCCATTCAAATTCACTGGGATCTGGGATAATACTACATACTGCGCCATCAGTTAATGTTTCATAAAGCACAAGAGAAGACCATCTATCAAATCTACAGTGCCTCTGGTTTTTATTGTGAATAATTCCCTCCCCTCTCACCGCTACATTTTAAAGGAGGGCAACCAATATAAAGAAATATTTCTTCACACAATAGAGAATCAACCTCTATAGTTCACTGGTGAAGGAAGGCAGCAAGACAAGGACTGAATAATTTCATGACCTTTAGTAAAAAGAAAAGGCGTATTTGTGGCACCTTAGAGACTAACACATTTATTTGAGCATAAGCTTTCGTGAGCTACAGCTCACTTCATCGGATGCATTCAGTGGCTTTGATAGATTTCCACTCCATACAGCTAAATTCAGTGCCTTGCATAATGACAGGTTTCAGAGTAGCAGCCGTGTTAGTCTGTATTTGCAAAAAGAAAAGGAGTACTTGTGGCACCTTAGAGACTAACCAATTTATTTGAGCATAAATTTTTGTGAGCTTATGCTCAAATAAATTTGTTAGTCTCTAAGATGCCACAAGTCCTCCTTTTCTTTTTGCGAATACAGATTAACACAGCTGCTACTCTGAAACATGACCTTTAGTAGCATTCATCTATCTGTCTCTGCATTGACTCAGGCATTTCTAACACACTCACTGCTGTGGTACATGAATCCCTTACCAATTTACATTGGCCCAAGTCAATGGGTTATACAGGGACTTAGGTATTCTCTGCTTGCCTCCTTTCCAAGGGCAGGAGGAAGTTGTTTGGGGGAGCTGCAGCAAAGACATGGGTCTTGCATTTTGTCCTGTTGCCAGCCAAATTATGGCCATTCTTAACTGAAGGAGGTTCCACAGCTATGGATCAGCTGCCAAAGAATTCCAGCTCTAGCTCCTACTGGTTTCACTGAAAAGTCCATTATTCCTGAGGACCACAGCTACCACAGTAGCTTCTGGTTGTGGTGGGAGTTGTAGCCCTGGAAAGAGGCAGGGCCCATCTCATTGAAAGCTTTGAAGAGCGAAGCAACTACAGTAAGCTACCCCTGTATTTGTTCGCTAGTTAATGGGTGCAGTGATCCATGCTCTGAAGTGAGGTGCTCTTATAAGTCTGTTACTCTGCAGGTGGGTTGCAGCACTTTGCACACACGGATAGGTCCGTGGATTCATTCTCAAGTACAGTGTGCTGCAGCAGTCAAGTCTGGAGGCGAGCTAAGCTCTGCATGCAGTATCGGTGGGGTCGCTACTAGAATGCTGTGTACAGCTCTGGTGTCCACATCTGAAAAGGGACATTGAAAAAGTGAAGGGAGAGCAGAAAGAGCCCCAAAAGCGATTCAGGAGCTGGCGAAAATGGCACAGTGAAAGGCCTACACAACTCAATCTGTTTAGCTTATCAAAAACAAGACAGAGGTGACTTGATTACAGTGTCTAAGTACCTTCATGGGGAGAAAATACTAGGTACTAAAGCACTCTTTAATCTAGCAGAGAAAGGCAGATCAGGCACCAATGGCTGGAAGCTGAAGCCAGAAAAAGTCAAATTGGAAATTAGACTCAAATTTTTAACAGTGAGGGTGATTTATCCCTGGAACAAACTACCAAGGGAAGTGGTGGAGTCTCCACTGACTGTTCTGCACAGACAGCTACAGGTTCAGAGCCTTAGAACGGAGCAGATACTCTGGCCTAAATTTTCACCTGTGATTTCTGATGTTGGATGCCAACCGGAGTCACCTTAAATGGGCTTGATTTCCAGAGGGCGGGTGCTCAGCAATTTCTGACAATCAAACTCCACCAGGACACCCAAATTCAGTAGTCACTTGTGAAAGATTTAGGGCCCCCTCCTTCATGTCTTTCCCATTCAATCCTCAAATGGGATTATTTTTACATCCGTACTTGAAGTTTTAGATAAGCACCTTAATTAATCGCTCAGTTTATGTAGAACTCATAAATGTGCACACATGAAATATTCTGAAGTTGAGCTGCCAAGAAGGCTGAGCCAGATAATGAAAGTATAAAGACCAAGAATTCCTTTTTTCTATTATGCCCTCTTATTTCCCCCCTCCACCCTTTTAAAAAAACTAATTCCTCCAAACCTTTAATACCTGAGCACGTGAAGCGCTTAGTCTCTGAGGTGATAATGACAACATTTTGACTTCGGGATTAAAAGGATAAAATAATTTCCTCTATGAAGATAAATGAGATTGTTTCTTCCAACATAGGCACAGATACTGCAAGGCTCAAGCGATTTTTTTTTTTACATTCATAATGGATGCAGCAAGCCCAGAGGTACTGGAGCTATGCCTGGCAAGCCCTGGCACAAATTAAGCACTGATGTGGACTAAAGAATACCTTGGGAACACTAGCTGTTGACTTTTGAGGCTAGATATCTGGACCGGTTTCCTAGTGGTAATGTTTATTAGAGAAAGCCGATGAAGTTATTCAGCAGTGAATACACCACAGGTTTGGTCAGCAAGATCTTTTCCTTAAAGCTTTGTATTTATAGGCCAGTCTGGTAGCACTTCCTCATGAGAGTTGTCCCACTGAAGTTCCCATTGGCAGTTGGGAGTTCAGAGTTCTATTTCTAGTTCTGCCCTGTGGGACTACTTGGGTAGCTGCTCTCATAAATTCATAGATACTAAGGTCAGAAGGGACCATTATGATCATCTAGTCCGACCTCCTGCACAACACAGGCCACAGAATCTCACCCACCCACTCCTGCGAAAAACCTCTCACCTATGTCTGAGCTATTCAAGTCCTCAAATCGTGGTTTAAAGACTTCAAGGAGCAGAGAATCCTCCAGCAAGTGACCCGTGTCCCATGCCAGAGGAAGGCGAAAAACCTCCAGGGCCTCTTCCAATCTGCCCTGGACGAAAATTCCTTCCTGACCCCAAATATGGTGATCAGCTATACCCTGAGCATATGGGCAAGATTCACCAGCCAGATACCCAGAAAAGAATTTTCTGTAGTAACTCAGATCCCACCCCATCTAACATCCCATCACAGGCCATTGGACCTATTTACCATGAATATTTAAAGATCAATTAATTACCAAAATCATGTTATCCCATCATACCATCTCCTCCATAAACTTATCAAGTTTAATCTTAAAGCCAGATAGGTCTTTTGCCCCCACTGCTTCCCTTGGAAGGCTATTCCAAAACTTCACTCCTTTGATGGTTAGAAACCTTCGTCTAATTTCAAGTCTACACTTCCCAATGACCAGTTTATATCCATTTGTTCTTGTGTCCACATTGGTACTGAGCTTAAATCATTCTTCTCCCTTTCTGGTATTTATCCCTCTGATATATTTATAGAGAGCAATCATATCTCCCCCAACCTTCTTTTAGTTAGGCTAAACAAGCCAAGCTCCTTGAGTCTCCTTTCATAAGACAGGTTTTCCATTCCTCGGATCATCCTAGTAGCCCTTCTCTGTACCTGTTCCAGTTTGAATTCATCCTTCTTAAACCTGGGAGACCAGAACTGCACACAATATTCCAGGTGAGGTCTCACCAGTGCCTTGTATAATGGTACTAAAACCTCCTTATCTCTACTGGAAATACCTCGCCTGATGCATCCCAAGACCACATTAGCTTTTTTCATGGCCATATCACATTGACGGCTCATAGTCATCCTATGATCAACCAATACTCCAAGGTCGTCCTTCTCCTCCATTACTTCTAATTGATGCGTCCCCAGTTTATAACTAAAATTCTTGTTATTAATCCCTAAATGCATGACCTTACATTTCTCACTATTAAATTTCATCCTATTACTATTACTCCAGTTTACAAGGTCATCCAGATCTTCCTGTATGATTTCCCGGTCTCTCTCTAAATTGGCAATACCTCCCAGCTTTGTATCGTCCGCAACCTTTATTAGCACACTCCCACTTTTTGTGCCAAGGTCATTAATAAAAAGATGAAATAAGATTGGTCCCAAAACCGATCCTTGAGGAACTCCACTGGTAACCTCCCTCCAGCCTGAAAGTTCACCTTTCAGTAGGACCCGCTGTAGTCTCCCTGTTAACCAATTCTTTATCCACCTTTCAATTTTCATATTGATCCCCATCTTTTCCAATTTAACTAATAATTCCCCATATGGCATGGTATCAAACGCCTTACTGAAATCTAGGTAAATTAGATCCACTGCGTTTCCTTTGTCTAAAAAATCTGTTACTTTCTCAAAGAAGGAGATCAGGTTGGTTTGGCATGATCTACCTTTTGTAAAACCATGTTGTATTTTGTCCCATTTACCATTGACCTCAATGTCCTTAACTACTTTCTCCTTCAAAATTTTTTCCAAGACCTTGCATACTACAGATGTCAAACTAACAGGCCTGTAGTCACCCGGATTACCTTTTTTTCCTTTCTTAAAAATAGGAACTATGTTAGCAATTCTCCAATCATACGGTACAACCCCTGAGTTTACAGATTCATTAAAAATTCTTGCTAATGGGCTTGCAATTTCATGTGCCAATTCCTTTAATATTCTTGGATGAAGATTATCTGGGCCCCCCGATTTAGTCCCATTAAGCTGTTCGAGTTTCACTTCTACCTCAGATATGGTAATATGTACCTCCATATCCTCATTCCCATTTGTCATGCTACCATTATCCCTAAGATCCTCTTTAGCCTTATTAAAGACTGAGGCAAAGTATTTGTTTAGATATTGGGCCTTTCCTAGATTATCCTTGACCTCCACTCCATCCTCAGTGTTTAGCGGTCCCACTTCTTCTTTCTTTGTTTTCTTCTTATTTATATGGCTATAGAACCTTTTACTACTGGTTTCAATTCCCTTTGCAAGGTCCAACTCTACTTGACTTTTAGTCTGTCTCACTTTATCCCTACATGTTCTGACCTCAATAAGGTAGCTTTCCTTGCTGATCCCTCCCATCTTCCACTCCTTGTATGCTTTCTGCTTTTTCTTAATCACCTCTCTGAGATGCTTGCTCATCCAACTTGGTCTACAACTCCTGCCTATGAATTTTTTCCCCTTTCTTGGGATGCAGGCTTCCAATAGCTTCTGCAGCTTTGATTTAAAGTAATCCCAGGCCTCCTCTGCCTTTAGATCCATAAATTCTTCAGTCCCATCCACTTCCCTAACTAATTTCCTTAATTTTTTAAAGTCAGCCCTTTTGAAATCAAAAACCCTAGTTGCAGATTTATTTTTGTTTATCCTTCCGTTCAGTTTGAACTGAATTAGCTCATGATCACTCAAACCAAGGTTGTCCCCTACAACCATTTCTTTTATGAGGTTCTCACTACTCACCAAAACCAAATCTAAAATGGCATCCCCTCCAGTCGGTTCAGCAACTACTTGATGAAGGACTCCATCAGCTATCGCATCTAGGAAAATCTGAGCCCTATTACTATTACTAGCACTTGTCCTCCAATCTATATCTGGGAAGTTAAAGTCTCCCATGATCACGCAGTTTCCATTAATATTTACTTCATTAAAAACACTAAAGAGGGCTCTATCCATATCCAAATTAGATCCCGGCGGTCTATAGCACACCCCAAGCACTATCCCAGGGCAGGCTCTAGTAGTTTTCTTCCCCAATGTAATTTTTGCCCAGACGGACTCTGTCTTATCCATTCCATTGCTTTTTATTTCTTTACATTCTACCTCATCATTGATATACAGTGCTACTCCACCACATTTGCGGTTATTTCTGTCTTTCCTAAACAGCACATACCCTTCAATATCCAGTGTAAGGATCCTACAGTCTGGCCCTATCTCAAGTAAGCTTAGTCACCAAGCAAGTGGAACTCCCTCCATTCAACACAGGGTTCAGACCAGTCCTAGGATTCCTTCTCCAGGCATTCGCTCCCTACTCTGTCTCCCAAGCAGCCACTCTTAGAACCATCCCCCTGATTATGAGGGTGAGAGGATGGGGATAGCTGATTAGGCAATATCCCTGTACTATATCACAATGACAAGGTACAATAGTCTTCCAAGAAGCCTCCCCACCTTTTAATGCCCACTGCAGTACTGGTGTGCATTGTAGGTAGCAAAAAGGCTCATTCATCCCTAGAGATGGTCTACGCAGCTCAGGGTTGAGACCTACTGGCAGAGAATTGTGGGGAAAAGCTCACATGGTCTCTGCCCCTTAGAACTCAGTGGATAAAAACTGGGACATTAGACAGGGGCTTAATTCACTAAAAAAGAAAAGAAAGGCTTTAGGGGAACTGTTTGAGCTGCATATAGGGGAAGTTTTCCCAGTGCATGTGCTCTCTCTCTGCCTGAATCTAACCTTTGTTATGAATCCTTCACTTTCAAAAGCATTGCCGTCAACTTTGCAATTAAAAATCATATATCTCGAGTGAGGGTGTTATAAAGCTACCCTTCTGTATGTCACACTCAGAGTGAAAAGATGCAGGTTACTTAACAATCTGGTTGTCAGAGACCATTATTTTTAAAATAAACTGGGTTACGGCAGCTGAAGTGTAAAACACCATGTTTTCCAGCTATTAAAACAATTGACTATTTTGTTAAACTCCCCAGACTCCTACCTGGAGAATTTCATTGTCCTAAAGTTTTAGGTGTTTTTTAGCCCTCTTGATGCACGCAGCCTAAAAGTCCGTGCCTGCTGGAATTCCCGGCAGAGAACTGACCGCAAAAAGTGGTTTCAAAAACGTGTAGTCTGGTTTCGTATGCCAAAATCTCTTAAATCTGTTATGGTAAAATAATCCAAACATCATTAGCAACAAAGACAGATTCACTGCCTCCAGCCAGGCTGTGCTTGTTAAGGGAGCACTGTACCTCTCCATAACTGGATCTGAATTTTAATTAAGTTTGTTTAAAAGTAAGGTTCTAAACCAGAAAGTGACTCTGTAAAATTAGCACCTTCTTATTGAACACATCTACTCCCTGGGCACCGTCAGCGGCCCACCATTTGCTTTAAGACATTTTCACTGCTTTTTACTGCTCTTTGTAAATTCAATCCTTTTTGTCAACAGGACTATTAAATGAGTTCCAGTTGCAGGGAGAAATTCCTCGTTTAGACCTTTGGAGACCATGAGGTTGCACAGATGTACACACAGAGCAGAATTTCAGCTGCAGAAGCCTTTCTGGGAATGATGCACAAGCCAGAAAGTCCTCAGTTCGACTCGCAGAATAAAAAGACCATTTGTATCAGTTGTGTTACCCTGGAAGTGGGTGGTGTCTAGCTTGCCACTATGATGATGAAGCTTCCACTGATGTAAATTTATATCAGAAAGCAAGTAGGAGAACTTGCACTGAGGGATGTCCAGAAAAGCATAAATGGGAGAAAATGTGTGTGTGGGTGCATGTTGCTTGTGCAAAGGAAAGGAAAGTTCTATTGGAGGCCTATGTAGTCTAAACAGACCCTGATATCCTGGGAGATTTGCAGAACTGGCAGTTAGAAGAAAATAAATTCTACATGGAACAAAATTTGATCTAAGAGACAACAGACACTTTGGACAAAATCCACAAAGGGATTTAGATGTGTACGTGCAACTTTAGGCATTTAAGACCAAAATTTAGATCTTCAAAACTCCTGCTCAGCTGCCACCTAAACCTGTAAGTCCCTAGGTGCCTAAGTTTCTGTCAGTAAAGTCCCTTGGGCATCTAAATTTCTGCTAGTGGGCATGCGCACAGCTGCCCATGTCCTGACATTGCCAATATGCTCAATGCCTAAGCACTTGCAGGATTCTCAAACTAGGCCTATTTTACCTGTGGGGCCCAATTTAGTAGGTGTTCTCAGAGGCTGCCTAAGACCACATTGACCTGCTTGCCACCTCCTAATCACAGGCAACAAGGTGGGGGTGGTGGCAGTAGCCTCCTTATACCCAATAGCCCAATGGTTAGAGCACTCACCCATGCTTGGGACATCCAGGTTCAAGCCCCCACTCCGCCTGACTCAGTGCAGGGACTGGAACCCAGGTCTTCTACCCTACAGGTGAGGCCTCAAACCACTGGGCTGTTGGGTGTTCTGGAGCAGCTTGCTCAATCTCTCCTGCTGAATCTATTTCACTTTGTGTAATCTCAGGCACCATGGACATTTCCAAACCTGCCACTTAACCCCATAAAGGCTTGAGTCTCAGATGCTCAAGTTTCCACCAGTGAGGATGTTCTAATCTGCCTAAGTCCTGCACCCGCCCCACTAGTAATGAGATGCTCTAAGCCCTATCTTAAGCCAAATCCCCCTCTATAGTCTAAAAATTCCACTTTGGGGTCTCTGGCAAGCCCTACCTCACCAGCAGGGCCCAATCCCGTAGGAGTCCTCTGAGTATAGAATCACAGAACCATAGGGTTAAAACGGATCACAAGGATCTAGTCTAACTCCCTGCCAAGTGGCAGGATTTGTTGTGTCTAAACTGTCCAAGGCAGATGACTATCCAGCCTCTTTTTGTAGGTCGAACACCTGCCAGACCCCGCAGCAATGGGGCTAGATGCAGGCCACAGATAGGAGCAGGGACAGCACAGCCCCCCGCCCTCAAACCACTCAGGGGCACAGGGAAATGCAGGATGAGCCTGAGAGAGAGACTGAGCGTAAGCAGGAGAGAGAGAGATGGTTTGGGGGAGTCAGCAGAGAGACAAGTCATGGGCTGACCTGGCTTCAGTGCCTAACTCCAGGAGAGGGTTTGTGGCTGAAGTGTCCATAGCAGGAGGAACTGTTTATCATTGGCTTATCAGTCAGGTTGCACCAGGTCAGCTCCTTAGGCACCTAAGTCTCTCTCCTCTCCTTCCCCCCACTTCACCCCGCACGTTTCTCTCAGCATTTCACTAGATGGCAATATGTCCTTGTACTTGCAACAACAGCAAGTTCTCAGAGCTGCGCTTGACTGGGGCACTTGTCTCTGCCAGCCACCGTGCTTGGAGCTGCCCTGTGTCATCTTTGCTTCCAGATTGCCGTGTATGGGTCTCACCTTCCTCCTGGTGAGGTTAGCTGATTCCCTGCCCAACTGGCAAGCTTATGAGAATCCCTTTCTTAGGGGTTTAGCTATTCCCCTGCACTTTATAGGAAGCCTATGCAGAAGGGAGCTGGCTAACTCAGGCCTGAAAATCCCCCTAGGTCATGGGTAACCTCGGGGTTAGGCATTGATCTGCTCAGCCAAGTAACACCTAAATCCCTTTACAAATCTGGCCCTAAGATCTTAAGGGCTATATGATTGTACAGCACCTAGCGTAATGGGCCTCCGAGTGGAGTAAAAAATAACACTCCTATTGGTGAACACTGAGTTACTCACATGACTCATCCCATTTACTTTACTACTTATGTAACTGCTCCCCAGTTGGAGTCAGGGGTTCACAGTCCGGCCCTTAGTGAGTGATGTTTTTTGGAAGTGGAGTGTGTCTCTAAAAAGCATGTGTGATGTTTGTCTAAGGGTATGGCTAGCTAGCAATTGGGAGGTCTGATTACAGCACATGCAGGCATGCCCAAGCTAGCCGCGATCTAGTTAGCGGTGACGGTGCAGGCAGCAGCATGGCCTAGCCCCATGAATACATACTCTCCTTCCCAGGCTGGCTTGCCTGGGCCACTGCGGCTTCATCACTGTTCCTAGCGATCAAAGCGAGCCGGGGTGCGTCTGTGTGTGCCGCAGTTATGCCTCCCGACTGCTGTGCAGACATCCCCTTGGGAGGGGGTTTCTTTGCTGTGTAATGGAAGGGGAAGTTGGGATAAGTGGATACCTCATCCACCCAGGCAAATCTTGATCCTATTGAAGTCAATGGGTATTTTGCTCTTGCTTTCAATGGGTCCATGAGCTGCCCTTTAGCGTGTCTTCTGAATGAGACTGTGGCTATGTCTGGAGCCAGAGGTGTAATTTTCAGCTTATATAAACAGGGCCGGCTCTACACTTTTTGCCACCCCAGGCAGCGCGCCGAATTGCTGCCTGAAGAAGGGGGCTACCGCCGAATTGCCGCCACGGGACTGTGAAGATACAAGCTGACGCCGAATTGCCACCGCGGCGAAAAAACCCATGCCGCCCTAACGACGCACGGACTGCTGCCCCTTTCAGATTGCCACCCCAGGCACCTGCTTGGAACGCTGGTGCCTGGAGCCGGCCCTGTATATAGACGTACCCATGGCTAATTCTGATCGAGCTAGCGTGCTCAACAGTGGCAGGAGCAGTGGGAGAGGCTATCCACCCAAGTATGGGCCTACAGTCTTGGACAGGATCGTCCAGCTCCCCCGCCGCTCTGGCGACACCGCTCTTTTTAGCCGCCGCAGGTATGTCTGCATTGCCAGCTTCCACGTAGACATATTGTGTGAGTGTGTGCGTGAGACAGAAAGCGGTGGGGGCTGTCTGTTTAAGTGTGTGCGTGTCAGGAGGAGGTGTATCTGACTGCAGAGGAGCAACAGAAGCAATTACAACCATAAATAAAACTATTATTAAAAAGCTCCGATGTTTTTAACCACTAGTTGTAGCTAATCACTTTCAAATAAATGAAAAGAACAGTAAATGTTAGGGGAATAATTTGCTGTTAATCAAGAATAATAAAGTGAACAGCCTAATTTCCTCTTCAAACATCTCGGATTTACTGCTTTTGTATTTCTTTGCTCTCAGCTGATTACACGGTGATTTAAAGGAAGTTTGACAGCAGGGAGAGTCAAAATGAAGAATAACATTGTTTCACTGCACTTCTAGGGAGAATTTCAACCTCTCCCATCTAGGGAGCACTATCATACTTTGCATGCATATAGCCCTTTAGGAGCACACAGCAGTTTAAGTGCATTAGTCCTTACAGTACCCCTGTGACATCAGTAAATATTACTATACCCATTTTGCAGCTGGGGAAATTGAGGCGCACAAACATGAAGGGAGTTGCCTGAGTTTATGCAACAAGTCAGGGGCATGGCTGTAAACAGAACTGTGGAGTTCTGGGTCCTAATCTCAATCCAGACCACTTGGATGCACAGCTTCCACACTACTTTGAACTGGCGGGGGGGGGGGGAGAGGGGGAGAGAAGGGGCGGAATTAACTGGCCACGGGGTTACATTACTACTTTTAAAATGTCAGTCAATGCGGCTCCTAACCCCCACCCCCTGCCACATCATGTCAATGAAATGTCAAGATGGAGAATATAATGCCACAAACACAGCAAAATATCCAGAGATGATAATATCAAGGTTCCCATAGCCCCGGGTTTGCCCCCATAGGATTATTTTTGCACTGCTCTTAAACATGCATCGTTGCACACAGATGCAGGACAAGCATCCTAAGTTTTTAAAGAGATGGTGACCCACTTTGGCCCCAACCCTGCAGCTGGATCTGAGCAGATGGTCTCTGTGTGCCAGAGGCATGACTGGAGCTGGTCCACTGGTGTCAAACACTGACATCTCCTAGCCAGCTAAGGTAACATGCTTTCCCGAGGACTCTGGCCATGCTAAGTGTGATTAGGTTCTTTTTGTCACTTTTGTAATGAGAATGGTACCAAAATCGTTAGAATTGTGCAGAAGCCCTGAGAATCAACAGAATGTTTTTCCACTCTCCTCCATCAAAACTTACAGCTGATTTCGGGTTCACTAAGGGAAAATCGGCTGATTCCAACCATCACCTAAACCTAAGGACCCAGTCTCAGAAGTGTCGGAAGACTAAGTGTGCCTAGGCCACACAGAGATTCTACATGTGAGGGGCAGGTTAGGCCAACATCCTTGGGCTCAAAACCTCACAATGAGAGGAGGTGCACAATGCAGCAGTGAATCAGTGAGCAGCAGGTGGGTCAGCTGATGGCTACTGGAAGGCCACCTGCTCCTTGAGCAGCACCTGAAGAAGGAGGAGATACCCACTGAGTACTCACTTCTTGCTAGGTTGTCACCATAACAAGATGGAAGAGGATCAGCAGCATCTGGAAGTCATGTGGCTCTAACTCAGGGTTTGTCTATGCTACAATTAGATACCCGGGGCTGGCCTGTGGTAGCTGACTTGGGCTCACAGGGCTTGGGCTAAGGGGATATTTAATTTTAATGTAGACTGCCAGGGATGCTCCCACATTGCAAGGTCCTAGAGACAGCTCTTTAATTGCAATGTAGAAATAGGATATGCTGGCTCTTTTGACACACCCTAATGTCTGCCTGGGGTGGGAGCTGTGGCAAAAATGTTCAGATTTGGATATCTATAGTTCAGCACCTAAATCACTGGTCTGATGCTGAAAAGTGCTTGGTGCCTTTGAAAATTAGGACATTCATTTAGGGACTGAATCTAAAACCCACTAAAGTCAATAGGCTTCCATTGACTTCAGCAAGTTTCCAATCAGTTCCTTCATGCCTAACTGTAGATTTTGGAGCTTAATGTTGGCCTCCTACATTTGAACATGTCCACCTATGTCTTTGCAGGGCTGGGGAAACAGAGTACTGGGATGGGACTGTAACGGTGCCAGACTCACCACAACGGCAACTCCTGCTGGTTGGTTAGGGAATTAGCTCTTTCAGCAGCACACCTTTGCTAGTGGTGTCTCGCTTTCCTTTACTTTCTCGGTCTCCATTGTCCCCACCGTTGGACCCCCATCACTCCCGGACCGCGGCGTCCACTTCTGGACACTGCCCTCCGGCTGTGCCCGCTCCGCTGGCTCTCCCCCACTTCCGGGGGACCGGCAGCTTCTGGTTCTATCATTCTCCTCGGTGGCTCACTGCCGTCCTCAGTCTGGCCCCATCCTCCAAGGGCAAACTGCTGTCTGGCTTAGCCTCTCTCATCACTGGCAACTGGGGGGAAGGAGAGGAGCGCCCAGGCCCACCCGCTACTCTGGGCCCCAACCCAGGGACCCTCTAGCGGCAGCCACTTATTGCCCTCTTCCAACTCTCCTCTACTGCCTGCGTCCCTGGGCCACTTCCCTGTAGCCCCAGCACCTTCTCTGCCCCTTTGTGTCAGGGCCCAGCCCGGCAGTCGTCAGGCTAGAGCTCCCCCAGCCTCTGTTGACCATGCCCAGCCCTGCTACATCTTCGGTGCTTCTCTCTCTAAGAGCCAGTTCTTCTCCCTTTGCCCTGCGGCCTTCTTATAGGGCCCAGCCTGGCCCTGATTGGCTGCTTCCAAGCCTCCACTTGATTGGCTCCCAATAAGCCCTTCCAGGATTGGCTGGGGCTCTGTGCAGCCTCTCTGGCTTGCTTTAACCCCTTCCACGCTAGAAGCCAGCTGCCCCACTACAGGGACCAAATCCCAGTGTAATCTTAATCCATTTTGCAAATGTGAATAGTAGCATTCTACTCTTTAGGAACTCTTATTAGGGAGCAGAAAAGGAATTTTACCCTAGGATCACAGAATTGATGTAGGATTTGATACAACTGATCAGAAATGACCATTTGGTCAATACAATTTATTTCTTATATGTCATCTTCCATGTATAGTAACCTTGAAGGCATAGGATACAATATAACCATGCACGTAACATTTATGGCCAGTTGCTTATTTATTCAGCTCTGCAGTACACATCTAATCATTTTTGAATGGAAAAGAAAATTCAATTCAATCCAATCACAATACATTGTTGTTGGCAAAATTGAATATAGCCTTGACATTCAAAAGGAAAATAGTCAATAAATCCATGCAGCCTGTAAGGGGGAGGCGGGGGGCGGGGGGGGCAGAGAATCACTCACAGTTGTTATGCATTGTTTTAAACAAGCAGAGTTTGATTTCAACAATGCTTCTAATCTGAATGCCCCCCCCCTTCCCTAATTCGTTCCATCATTAGCCCATCATGGGAAATAATAATAATGAGACAGGACATTTGGGGTTTAGATTTCAGATTGTGAGGTCTGACACTGAAGTAACACCCCCAGCTACCCTGCTTAGCTCCCCATACAGCTTTATGTGTGTCTTGTTTCCATGTACAGCACTAACTCAGCTGTACTTGGCATTTGGATAGGCAGCTTGATACCTGCAACACATCATGAGTGGTTTTGTGTTCCTCTCTATGTATCTCAAGCAACCATCATTTAACATTTGGTGGTGACACTTTCTCATTTTCACAAACTATTAAGTTTGCTATAGTGCCACATAGATATGGGTCAACTGGTCTATCTCTAACATGGATAAACGTGTTTTTATTTTTTTTATCTTCATGTACCTGGGAGCAGAGGAACTGTCCTGTCAGAGAAGATCAATGGCCCTTCTAGTATGGTTTCAGAATAGGAGCCGTGTTAGTCTGTATTCGCAAAAAGAAAAGGAGGACTTGTGGCACCTTAGAGACTAACAAATTTATTTGAACATAAGCTTTTGTGAGCTACAGCTCACTTCATCGGATGCATTCTAGTATGATATCCAGTCTCCCACAACATCCTAATCCTGATGCTCCCAAATGATAATAATTCATAACACCTTCTACTTTCAAAGCATACGACACACATTAAGCTTCTCAACATCTCTGTGAGGTGGGTAAAGGCTATTAGCCCCATATTACATAGGTGGACACTGAGACCCTGGGAGATGAAGTGTAGAGCTGGAATCAAAGCAAAACTTTAGGTCCAATCCCCAGCACACAAATTTGGGGGAAGTTTTACAGCTCGGGTCCATCTTTAGTTATTCGACTTTCCACCGGCCACAGAGGGAATGAGAACCGGGTTGAGAACTCAGAGGTTTCTGGCTCCACCGTCCCATGTTCTTTCCTATGCCTGCTATAATACACATACCCTCATTTCCAATGCATGATGCACCCCATGTACGGTCCCATGTATCCCTGTGTCTGATGCACCCCAAACCCTTTCTCTTGCACCCCTGCCTCCAACCCACCTCGTGTCTCACATGGGTTAATACATTATGATAGGTGTGCTCAAATAATACATTCAGATCTGAGTCTGACTTGCTCCTTCAGAATTGGCGGGGGGCGGGCCAGACGCCGGGTTTTATTTGGGAATGTTGATGAACAGAGGGGGTAGGCAATAGTGAGTGAGCAGCAGAAATGGGAAGAGACTGTAGAAATCCAGACTCCTATGCCTCACTCTGACCATGAGACCCCATTCTCTTTCCAACTAATACCTAATGCAAGCTGATGGGAATGCAAGCAGAGTGGAAACTGTACAGCAAAAGCCCTGACAAACGTGCTCATTTAAAACAAAAGATGCGAGGATGGGCCAGAGCAAGAACCTCAGCCTATCTCTGTTTACTGTCAGTGATTCAGACAATACCTTCTTTTGTGCTTTTAACTACACCTTAGAGCTGCTCAATTTTATGAAGCAGATGATCAAAGCATTTTGCTTATTGCAGGCCTGACAGCCCATAAGTCTGAGAGTCAAAACCCATTATGAAAAGCACAGTGTTGGAGACTTCATCTGCTCCAGAGCTGGGTAAACACAGCAGTAAAATAAAACAGACCCACACATTCCCATTTCGTATCCCTTGGAGTCTGCTCTCATTCTCCAACTCTTGTATTGGCCCTGCGTCACTAGTGTGATGAATGGAACTGGAGAAAGATGATCAGGTTTCAGGAGAGATCCAGATGGGTGAGGGACTAAAGAGTCGAGAATGCAAGCCAGTAGCTGGCTGCTGATGTACAAACAGCAAAGCCTCAGCATGTAACACTGGCCTCTCGCGATGTTTAATACAGCCTCGTGCCTTATAACTAGAGCTGATTAGGAATTTTACATCAGAATAATTTTCCAGTGGAAAAGTCACTTTTGGCAACGTTTTAATTTTCCATGAGAAAATCACCCATTGCTAATTAAACAAGCAGCTCACCCACAATAATGGAGTTGTCGTCACCACATGCTCATTACCTTATTTCCCACATTTCACGGATGGGAAAACTGAGGCCTAAAGAAGTTAAGGGCCAGATTTTTAAAGGTATTTAGGTACCTAACGACCATTGATTTCAATAGGAATTGTGTGCCTAAATCCCTTTAAAAAATCAGGCCTCAAGTGCCATAGGAGGATTGTGGCAGAGCTGGGAATCAAACCAAGATCTACTGAGTGCCAAGCCAGAGGTCTGAGTGTGAGTCCCTTTGTCCTGCTTATGATGGCTCCAGCTTTCTGCTAATAGTCTATCAAATGATTTTTCTATCTCAAAAGAGCACCCAACCAGCAAGTTTTAAATAAACACTGCAGAATATTTCCAGAAAGAGAATCGCATATTCATCATTATCAGTATTTTCTCTAGAGAGCTGATGCTTCTCCAGGCAGACAGCAGAAACAAACCACATGACCCATGTGTCCAGTCAAATCAGTTCACATTTCGAGTATTCTTATTATCAATAAACAGCTTGAATTATTCACAGAAATCAATTGGCAGATAATTTTGAATGATGGATAAATCCAATAAAACTGCAATCATTTGGGGGAAAATTATCTAAGAGTAAGAGTCAACTTTCACTGGGTAAATTACCTTTGCTCAGCTCCGATCTTCACCTATGGACACACTCCCCCTTATCTAATAAAAACAACCTTGGAAAAATAGGGCAAAAATGCAAAAGACAGTCTCTGCCACCCACTGTGTTATAATGGACTTTTCCTGCAGTGTCCTTAGCTAAATCTCTGACATTTCTGAGCAACCCCATAAGAGAATTTAATCTGTGCAGTACTGAAATTGCTTACTCTGTTCCTGGGAAAATAGAACATAATTGCATTTTTAAAATATTATTATTTCTTCTTGGTTTTTTGGATTCCTATTTGGAAACCTTAATACAATATATTTCCCCCCCCCCAATTAAAAAAAGAAGAATTCCTCTTTGTCTGGATTGTTTTCGTGCTGCCTGTGTTTGTTGTTTGCATGCTTCTGGGTGTTTCTTTTTCTCCCCCCAGAGCATAGTGCAAACTTTATGAGATCATTCAAAGAAGGGGTGGGGAGGAGGAGAGGGAAATGGAACACAAAATAAATAAATAAATAAACGATGGTGCTGTAATTTGAATGACTGGGGAGCCTCTGGTGCAGAATATGAACCATCAGGGGGAAATGTGCCAGAAAAATGCTCTAGTCCCATTCCCTTGCAGAAAAGGGGTCTTGGTGCACTTCAGATGTTGCTGGCATTTGAAACCCAACAACTGGGCAGGTGGCTCAGGAAGACTGTCCCATTCAAATCTAGTGCTTGCTTCCTCTTTTTTTAAAAAAAACCTCAGTCCTCTAATTATTAACGGTCCCGGGAGGCTCAATCTCTTTATCTGCTGTTCTTAGATCTTTAATTTCTATCTTAAGCAAACTTTTAGAAAATGGTCAGCTGTGAAGAATGCACAAAGGCAATAAGAATGCCAAAGAGCAATGTTGGGATTGTGTTGTACTCCCCACCGCCCTGTATTAGACCTGGCTGGGATTCTTTTAGCAAGGGGTTGGGGTTAGCAATGCCTTAGAGTACTCTGTATTGCCTTACATGCCACCCAGATTTGATTCTCTGGCTCAATGTGTCGCATCTGTGGGCTGTAAGTGCTCCGTAAAGCAGTGCCGGAGATTCATCACTAAAAGAACCGTTAGGGTCGAGGTGGATTTGCTCTACTACACCAGAGACTTCACAATCACAGTACTAGAGCGGGCCAGGAAATTCTTTTCCACACTTCAAATAGGTCTGAGAATTTGAATTCTTTCCCTGTCTTGAATCAAGACAAAAAAGTAAAACTCTTAATGAACCGAAAAACCAAACCATTGTTTGGGGTCAGCTCAGTTGAAACATTTTGTTTCCGCAGATTTTTTTTCCCACTGATTTTTTTCTGTCTACTTAGCTGAAATTTCAAAACGCAGAGTCATTTTGAACAGGAAAATTGGAACACGTTCATTTTGAAACTGCCCACGTGAAATGTTTCCATAATTTGAATCTTTTTTTCCCCTTTTACATTTTTTTCGAGTCAGGCTATTCAGTAAACCTGACCCTGTTTCACGAACAGTTTCGGCACACTGATGAATTGGCATTTTTCGATTAAAAAAATGATTGGGGTAAAAAATGTTGACCAGCTCTACACGGCACATGATACACTCATATATGCCACAATGGTTTTTTCCGGTTCTTTCCATGTCACCATTCACAGTAAAGCTGGTGGAATAAGGGCCTAGAATTTCCCAGTCATCTGCTGCTCCATTGCCTTAATGTCCTGGAGAATTATTATTAAAGAGTCCATTATTGTAGTGAATCAGTGTGTTCCAGGCAAAGAGACACACAATCGCTAGATATTCATAGGTACACACACCACCTGGGAGCTGAGACTAGAGTGCTGGGTTTTTGACTCCAAAAGTGCATAGAATCATAGACTATCAGGACCTCAGGAGGTCATCTAGTCCAACCCCCTGCTCAAAGCAGGACCAATCCCTACGCTAAATGCATGCGTTAGCATCTCAGTTAAAGGTGGCTACCTAGATGGCAGTGGTAGTTACAGGTCACTTCCCATCTGTTAGCGCTATTTCTCTATCTCTTGCCCACATACAGAGGCTAGGACATTATTTCAGATCTCATTATTTTAGATTCAGAACATCCCTTCTGCAGAATTTCATGGTGCCTGTCTATTGGATGGGGCAAAGCACTGGGTGTCCAGAGACCTGGGTTCTGTTCCTGGTTCTCAATTAGGGGGTCACACCCCCGAGTGAGCCCCATGTGCACAGAAGCAACTTATCAGCTGCCACCCCATTGTGGCTGGGTGCAGGGTTGCTGGGCCTTCCCTTTGGTCACCTCCGCCTATTGGTCACCTCCATCTGGGTCTTCTGTGGCCCAGGTACGGCCAGATCACTTAAAAGTTCAACCCCCTTCCGGGATATTCAAAGTCCCAAAATCAACAAGAGTCTCAAGTTAAAATAAATGAAAGGTCTTGTGTAACACCGACAGACACCGGTTGTCAGCAGGGGGGATCAAACCTGGGACCTCTGGAGCTTAATGCATGAGCCTCTCCTGCATGAGCTAAAAGCCATGTGCGTCTTAGCTAAGGCTGTAGAGCAGACTCATTAATATCTTTCTAAGTGGTCTTGGTGCCACTAGATGGGACTGAGCACCATCCCCAGGAGATGTGTGGGTTACTTTTACACCTCTCCTGGGCTCAACTCTTCAGCTCCCTCTTCCTCTTGTGAAACACTAGCCCCCAGACTGCCTCCCTGCAGCCTGGCCAGTTGTTCCAGAGGCCCACCACAGCAGTTAGCTCCACTCAGGGGGCTTAGCTCTCCAGCAAAAACCTAGCCCCTAACTGCTGGGCTTCCACTCTTTTTAAGCTCTACACCCAGCTCAGGTGTGGTAGATGGGTCTAATTAAACAGGCTGAGCCAGCCTCCAGGGCTTTTTGGTGCTTAAAGTAGCAGACTAGCCCTCTTACCTGTGCCACTGATCTTCTCTATGACCTTGGGCAAGTTGCTTCAGCTCTTCCTGCTATGTTTTCCCCTCCCAATCTTTGTCTGCTTTGTCTATTTGGATTGTAAGCTCTTTGAGTCAGGGACTGTCTCTCACTATGTGTTTCAAAATTGCCTAGTTCTGATTTCAGGTGGGCCTCTATGTGCTACTTTAATACAGATAATAACAACAGAGACAGCTTGCTAAGAGACTGAAAAAGAAATGTGTCCACCAATAACATGATGGAAGATCAGTCCTTCCACAGTAGAACAGAACCCCGGCAAGGTAAGGCCCAACTCCCCCCAGACACTTTTCAGTCTATTTCATTTATTGTACAGTAATTTTCTTTAAGCTAGATTATTGTGAGTCTTTTACTTGTAAGCAAAGTTTAGCATTCGCAAAGGGCTGCTATTTGGCAGGAGCAATGGGTCTCAGCCAAACTGTGCCTGCCAATTCCAGTCCTGAGTCCCGGCTTTCATTTACTGGTCCAGTGGGTGGAATTGAAGGCCTGTCTAAAAAGTCAACACTGAAAATGAAATTGCAGTTAGAGGGTAATTTGAGTAAGATCCATAAGATAAATTGTTCAGAGGGAGGAAAACAAAAACAAACAAACAAACAAACAAGAGCTATTTTTTCTTTCACT
The DNA here is from genome assembly GCF_965152275.1 of Natator depressus. NCBI lineage: Eukaryota > Metazoa > Chordata > Testudines > Cheloniidae > Natator > Natator depressus. The sequence goes on along the minus strand of NC_134240.1, from coordinate 117,170,354 downwards.
GCCAAACTAGTTTTGTCATAAGAAGCTGGGAGGCTGAATATATCTTGGCCATGTTGACAGGAAAGAGACTTTGGAATATGGCTAATACAATAACAGAGGTGAAAATACATCAGGGCGTGAAACATGAGGGGAAAAACTGCTTTGCAGGTAAGTCTGTGATTCTTCCCCCTTCTCTTTTAGTTTAGTAGTTCAGACATCTGTTTATGGCTCTGCTACTGAGAAACACAGGAGACTGGCTAAGGGGCCCACAATATCCGTGCAGGGATCAGTTTGCTTTATCTGCTGGAGGGACCCCATAGCATGTTCAGCCACTCCAAAGACTTCTTCTCCATGCAAATGGTCACCGATCTCTCTAGATGGCAATGCTCATACAAGTTTGGAGTCTTTTTCTTCCTCTCCCTGTTTCTTAATTGGTTTCTCTATTTTGGGATCATTCATGATGATTAAGTTAATTAGCGTGGCTCTGTTTTCACCAAAGGTTACCAAATCCTCATGCTTCAGGGCAGAAGAACATCACTGGCAGAGGTCAGTAGGGAGTTGCTGTATCCTCTTTTTTCGCCTCTACCTCTTGCTCTCCATCCAGTCTATCCAAAATGGTGTTACCAAAGTCATCTTCCTTTGTCACTCTTCTGACATCACATTACTCTCCTCTTCAAATGCATTCAGTGGTTTTCTGTCTTTATCCACATCAAGTTGAAGTTCCTTGTCCTCATCTCTGTCTTGTACAAAACACACACTTCTCTTGCTGTCTCCCCTCTTCTCCTATGCTCCCGACAAGCCTCGTTCTTAAGTTCCTTCTTCATTAGTCACATCTGCCTCAGGTAGGATGGGCTTGTTCTAGACTGGGATAGGGGAGATCTGGTTTCAATTCCTGGTACCATCACAGGCTTTGTGTGACCTTGGGCAAGTCACTTAAAATCTCTAGACCTCAGTTTTCCATCCATAAAATAGAAATAATAAATCCTTCACTGGTCTTTTCTACATTGCATGGAAGCTCCTTGGTGCAGCGGCTGAGATGCATGTACAGAGTTGACCAGATGAAACTTCGAGGTGCTAGTGTAATCCAAATAATAATACATTGTAAACTTTGAGGGGCAGGAACAGTCATTTTCTTCTGTGCTTGTACAGCACCTACCCCAATGGGGTCCTGGTCCAGGGCTCAGGCCCGTAAGTACTACTACAATCTCAATCATATATAATGGAGAGGGATGATCCCTCAGTTAACCAAGTCCTAAACCAGGGGTCGGCAACCTTTCAGAAGCGGTGTGCGAGTCTTCATTTATTCACTCTAATTTAAGTTTTCGCGTGCCGGTAATACATTTTAACGTTTTTAGAAGGTCTCTTTCTATAAGTCTATAAAATATAACTAAACTATTGCTGTATGTAAAGTAAATAAGGGTTTTAAAATGTTTAAGAAGCTTCATTTAAAATTAAATTAAAATGTAGAGCCTCCGAACCGGTGGCCAGGACCCGGGTAGTGTGAGTGCCACTGAAAATCAGCTCGCGTGCCGCCTTTGACACACGTGCCATAGGTTGCCTATCCCTGTGCTAAACCATTTAGGTCTTTGTAAATTAAAGCCAGCACTTTGAACTGGAAACCAACATCCTAAACTTCCTGAACAGCAGGGCCTACAAATCCACATGACCATCAATGCTGGGTGAGTCTGCTTTGAACGGAGGTTTGGAGGGTTTCCTCAGGTCTAGAGTTCCCATGCTACCTTTGCCCTATATACAGGCCGCATTTGTTGTCAAGTTTATCTCTGCCTCAGTGCCCAGTGCATGGGGACTCAGCATAATGCAGTTTAGCTTGCCACTCCTGGCACTGAGCCTGTCTAAGTGTTGTTGGCAGGTAGTGTTGTTGGCAGGTAGTGTAGGCAGATGTGATGTAAATAAGAGATATGCGACAGCCACGCTGGCATAGCCAATAGACACAGGGGTGGGACATCTGGCAGAACAGATGCAATTTAGCTGGGCTGTGTAGGCTGCCCTGACAAACCTTCAGCTGCCCAAGAGCACTGCCAACCATCTGAGCAACTTACAAGTGGGCACCTTGCCCTCCAAGCAGATGGGCATGAGCATTAGCAGGCCAGAGACCACATCCAAGCATTGAATATTGGGTTGTTTTGGGGCAGTGGTCCCAGCTGGACAAGTCAAAACAGATGTCCAGCCTGTGGATCTTTGTTTAATGCCTCTTTATTGTGCCATGTATTTGTCAACCACTTTGGAAAACCTCCTCTTTGTTGCTTAGTTTCTATGTCATGGGTCCAGGGCAAAAAAGCTGCATGGTCAATGCCCAACTGGGGAACAAGCTCTATTTAGTGATGGAAAGCTCATTCTCTTGGTTTCTACACCGGGTGTTTGAAGAACAGGGAGCACCAGAGTTTTATGACTTTTGACATTGTGCTCTGAAGTGGCTACCACTGGACCTGAAAGGAAGTAGCTGGTGTGTTTGGAGTCTCTACTGAATCAACGCCAGTGAATTTTTAAAAGGCTTTCAAAGTCATACACCAGAGCAAAACTTCTGCTTCTCACAGCAACATTTTTAAATGACCAAAGACATCTGAGATGGGAAAAGACTTTTAGGTTGCCACATGTATCCCGGAGACCTCATATTTGCCCACTGCAAATAATTGTTTCCTGTATAATGTTGCTTCAGCTAATAGGGCAATATGCCCCGTCATCATGAATGCTTTAGGTTTCCAGAAACCTACAAAACGAGAAACAACAAATGCAAAATCTTGACGTGCCGTGTAGATTCAGAAAGAATTCCAGATGTTGTTTATGTGCAATTTACAGCTGTGCAGGAAATGGTTTTCCTGTCTTACTTATTTTCAAAAGTTTGAAATTTCCCCCCATCTCGAATTGAGAGGAAAGGTCAAAATCTTGAAAATATTCATGAACTGAAAAATCAAAAACAAATTTTAGTATAGGCCCATCAAAATGTTTCATTTATTCCATTTATTCTTTTTTTTTACTTTAATTAACTTACATTTCTAAATTAAAGGTCATTTTAAAGCAGAAAACCAAAATTTTCTGTTATGAAAATGTCAAAACACAACATTCTGACAATTTCAAAACTTGGGGTTTTTTTTACATTTTTTTGAGTTGGGAGATTTGTCTAATCCAAACCTGTTTCGCCAACAGTTTGGTTTTGACAAAGCGATATTTTTCTATGATAAAATGTTTCATCAAAAATTTCCTGACCACCTCTAGTGCAAACACGGACAAGTTGGAAAGAGATAGCTGTTAACAGCAAACTTTGATGTCATCAGGGCATGACAGGTTAGGACGGGAAGTGAGGTATTTCTAATTGCAGAGGGATTTTAAGAAAGTAGAATATAAATTACCAAAAATGAAACTGACCCAGAACAATGGGACTAAGGGTACCTCTACATTTGAGCTGGCAGGTGTGATTTCCAGGTCGGCTAGAGGTACCTGCACTAGTGTGCTAAACACAGAAGTGTAGCCAGGATAGCATAAGCAATAGCTCAGGCTAGCTGCCCAATGCATGTCCACCTGGACCTCCTGGGTAGGTACTCTGGCAACTTCACCCATGCTACCCTGGATACACTATTTTTAGCATGCTAGATCTAGCATGGGTATGTCTATGCGAGCTGGGAATCATACCTCTCAGCTCTAATGTAGACGTACCCTCAGATACCAACTCTTGTGAAAGGCACCTTGAGATCTAACCGCATGATACAGTTAGTGAACTATATCCATCACATTGATTACCCAATAAGAAAATTAATATTTGTATTGATTTATTTGCAGTTAACAAAGTAAGTCAAAACCATTGACTCTCCTGTCAAAATAGAGACACCCTGCTGGTTTATTAGTGCAGAAAACGATTGCAGGAGACTTCTCAGTGCCTCCAAGGTGGACTGTCAGGAAGCTGTGAAGGAGCTTCCAAAGACATGACAACAGCTTGCAGATAAAACTCGGTGGCTGAATGCAGTATTGGACTGCATGTTAAGCTATATCTATCACAGAACAGAAGGCGGATGCCTCTCTTCCTGTATGGACCTGATGAAACTCACCTAGAGTATTGTGCAACAAGCATCTTAACCCTAGAGTGGTTTGCTACCGTACTCCCCAGTCCTGCCACACACCCCTGCCCTTGCATAAGCCTCCAGCCACACTGCTCCTTTTGCAGGATCAGACCCATATATCAGACTTCAAAAGTGATCAATACAAATGATTAAGGGGCATGAATGATGGACTTTAGGGAAGATTCAAAGAGCTGAACTTGTTTCTTGTGGCTTGGCTACACGGTGGTGAAAGGGCAAATGGTGACTGTCTATAACTATTTGGAGTAGCAAGGAGGTAGAGGAAGCGTGGAAGGTGATTGCTAAGAAGGGGATGAAACTAGAGGGGTTTGGAACTTTTGCATAGCAAGGTTTTTCAATGAAAAATGACTTTTTTCGAAAAACAAAACTGGCCATGACAAATTGTCAACTTTATTGAATTTTTCCAGGTTTTGCAAAATTTCCCACACTGTTTCTTACCAAGCTGTTTCAGAAATTTATTGAAATCATTTTGGCAATTTTCTTGTAATTTTTCATGTCATGGACACCATTTTTATCTTTCCAAAAACTGGGTTTTCAATAAAACAAACCCAGTTTCAATAATGATTTTGAGAACGGTTTCAATAGGCATTTGGGTAAAAAAATATTATGGGAAACATCACCTAAAATGGCTCCATTTTGGACCCTGGGAAATAGGAACAATTTTGAAAGTTTATGAAGTTGTTTTCCTGTTTTTGTTTTTTCCCCTAAGCTCTATAGGAAATTTTTCCCTCCAATCAGGTCTATTCGACAGCTGAATAGATTTTCACAGGTATTGTTAAAGACCTCAACACTAGAGACATATAAAACTAATCAGCACAAAGGGCTGGGAAATATGCTGTAAGGACCAAGATTGCATTGACTGGCAGTGGAGGAGGGAGTTAGGTAAACTTCCTAGATTTGAAGGCAGAAGGGATTATTAGATCATCTAGTCTGAACTCCTGAATATCACAGGCCATTACATTTCACCCAGCTACCCCTGTATAAAAATCAGCACTGGTGTTTGGCTCAGCATATCTTCCAGAAAGGCATCCAGTTTTTATTTGAAGACACCAATGGACGGAGAATCCACCACTTCCTTTGGTAGCTTGTTCCGATGATTTTCTCATCTGAATTTGTCTGGCTACAGCTTCCAGCCGTTGGTTCTTGTTATACTTTTCTCTGCTAGATTACAGAGGGCTTGAGTATCCAGTGTTTTTCCCTCATACTTACACACAATGATTAAGTCGCCTATTGAACTTTTTGATAAATGAACCTGACTGAGCTGTTTAAATCTCTCACTCTAGGGCATTGTCTCCAGCCCATTTTGGTGGGCGTCCTTTCCAATTTTTTAACATCCTTTTTAAATCTGGGCACCAGCACTGTCCACAGTATTCCAGCATTAGTCTCACCAGTGCTGGATACAAAGGGGGAGATGACCTTAATATATCTAATCTCTGGGATTGCACGGTACAAAAATATACAACCATCCTCAGCAGCACTCCTAGGATTTAGCATTAAGTGGCAACTTGTCTGCGGAGACGTGGCCATTTGCCACATCTTCCCCTCACTGACCCAAGGAAGGGCTGGATAACTAAAGCAGTTAGACATTTTTTACTCTCTGAATTACCCCAATAACAGCTCCTTTATTACCCAAGTAATGTCAAGTAGAACCCCACTCTTCAACTTCTCCTATTACAATGGGGATGTTCTCAGAGTACAGTCCTACTCACGGTGGGAAAGGGTGGCAGAATCAAATCTTCGACACCTTGGGCTTGGTTCTTCCTCTGCTGCTCATGTTGGTTAGTACCTTAATGAAGCTAATGGAACTCCTGGTGGAGACGTGTACAGCTCCATGTTAGCGAGGGTGCCAGATTTAATAGATTAATGGAATCTGAGGACAGAGGGGACCTTCATAACCATCTAGTTTCAGCTACTGAATAACACAGGCCATAGACTTTCACTCCAATTTTTGCAACAAGCCCCTAGCTTATTGTGGCCCACTGTGAATGAATTCAGCATATCCTGTTCTTGGAGAGCTGCAGCTTCTCAGCTGGAGCGGTTTACTCCAGGGGTGCCTGTGACAATACCAGTCCGCTATTTAAAATGACAGAGCTTGGAGAACCTGCACCCTCTCCCATCCTCCCCCCCACACCAAGATCCTAATGGAGAGGAGATATTTGCAGTTCATTAGCCATAATGTGTGTTGGTAACTCATTGACTCAAATGGATGAAATATTAAATATTAAAAAAGCATCTCACATTTGAATTAAAAAAGAGAGGGGGAAAAGCCCAACATTTAACGAGCCTCCAGGCATTTATAATATTCTCATTAGGAAATTACACAGCTGACAAGATGGATGTGTACTAAATGCAAGAACAAATAACCACAAATTAAATGTTAAGTATTCAAAGCCAGAGCCACTTGCTGAAAAGCATAAACAGGGCAGCGTTTCAACTGGGCCAGAGCCAAGTAAAATGTAAAAAGAGGCAAACAAAATAAAATCATAGTGAAAAGGGTTATTAGAAATTAAGCAAACAATATATATATATATATATATATATATATATATATATATATATATATATATATATATATATATATATGTTTGCTTGCTCTGGGGAATCGTTAAGGCAAATAATATGTCTACGGGAGGAAGAATCTAAATCTTTGTGATCCTTTGGGAGAGCATGTTTCGTACCACTTGAAGGGGATGCAAGAGATGGGGTATCTCTCTCTAGAAAATGGAGAAAGCTTTGGCCATGATCCTAATGAAGGCAAAGTAACTAATGTAAGACACGAATGCTACACTCAGACCACATTAATGAATGAGTTAGATAAACACAGCCAGATAATCTGGAGCAGCCAGTCAGAGTGGAGGATGGGGGGTGGGGAATTAGACTCATAGGGCTTGATTTTCCATTATTCTGTTTGTGTGCTTAGGGCAAGGATGGAGGGGGTGAAACTAAAAAGTAGCTTTAAGACAGAATTCTGCTCCCTGCGTAGGGGGCTGTGCGGAAGGACCATCCAACCCCTAGTGTAAGCTACAGCAGCCCTTAGGGCTGCTCTAACATACGGTCTCTGGCCTGAGGCCATGGGAACCACTGAATAGCCATTCTGCAGTGCTCTGTGCTGAGGGGCTGAGAGCCAATGTAGAGCAATTCTACAGTGGGCAGGGAGGCTTCCTGCATCAGTGGGGGCAGGGGGGATATTCTCAGGGGGGCATTCCCACATAGAATAACTGTGAATCAACCCCAGGTTCTTGCCAAGGGACCCAAATATGCTCCATAAAAAGAAGGCAAACTTGGAAAAAATAAAATTGCCTCAAATCCCATGTGTATATGTTAATGGCGCTTAGAGTAGCCTGAAACAGTAAGGGGCAGACTTCACCAAGTAAATGGGGGGCTGTGAGGTTCAACTGCTTTCCCAAGCCAAGGAGAGAGGGATCTCCCCACTGCTTTTAGGGGCTCTCTCCTCCCCCTCCCTCTTTAACTGCTGGATGTTAAAGAGAGCTTGGTTCACAACTGGGCTTCATGCTCACTTTGTGTTCTCATAGGAATTTCTGTAGAGGATCACACCAGTGGTCCATTTAATCCTTTCTCTGGCAGTGATTCAGGAAAGATGCTTCCAAGGAAGGCATAACCAGCCCCGGAGACTCCCCATAATTGACCTACTTGTGCAATATTTTCTCACAGCCACATTTTTCTCTGGCCATGTCGCTGTTATGGGGTTGTTTTCTCGGTACTGCATCTTAAAATTTCTAAGGAGTCTTTCTGTCCATGGGGGCAGCTGCCATTTTATGAGGCAAAGCATGTTACAGAATAGATGTACGTGCTGTGCTGTGTCATGGAGACTTTACTTTTGTCCTTTCTTGACTTATTGTTTCCCTTAATTGAAAATGGAAGACGGGAAGAACAGGGTTGCTTTTTGTGCCTGGGGGGACATAACACAGCATGTGGGTAGAGCAGCTTTGTATGTTCTAATCAAAGATTATTGCTTGTCCAAACGGTCACTTGTGGCTGGTGTTGGATGCCCAGTCTCCTTGTTATTGGGGCAGGAGCAATAAGGGGTTCTTATCCTTCTTGTGTGAATGGAGGGCAGCAGAACTGTACCTGACATGCCCTGATGGAGGGACTCACCCATAACTGAACGGCACTCACTAGGCAGGGGACATGGGTTCCAAAGCCCAATGACTTGAGAGGGGGTGGGGAGGTACTTGCACTTGCTGGTGTGGGTCCAGTTTAAGGGTCCTAGACAACATCTGACCCTTCCTCTCTGCATGGTATAATAAAAGAGCTAATTTAGACTCAGTTGAAAGTCTTGTTACATGCTAAAGACCTGAAATCACTGATACGTAGGTCTAAGTATTACACCTACTTTGGGACAATGTCTCTATTGCAAAAGACTGCCCAGTGTGCACCAGCAGCGAGGCTCCCCCCACTAACAGCTGAAATCACTGAGAGCTGTGTTAAGTGGGGGGCCCTGAAGACATCTTGGTGAGTGGCCAGCCAGGTGGCTGGTAAAGAGACGTGGCCAGTGGCCAGCAGGGTGGCTGGCAGACAGGTGTGGCAAGCAGCCAGCAGGGCAGCTGGAAGAGAAGCTTGGCAAGTGGCCAGCAGGGAGGCTGGCGGAGAGGCGCGGTGAGTGACCAGCAGGGCGGAGGGCCAGAGCAGAGACCCGCAGAAAGGTGTGGCAATTGGCTGTTGGGGCGACAAGCGAGTGCCTGAGCAGCAGTGTAAGGTGCCTCCTTACCCCCCAGTCCACTCAGGGTGGGAGGTGAACTCTGCGATTGAACCTCTGAACTCTGGGGCTGCACTGGCCAAGGACAGCAACTGTGAGTGGGGTGCAGAGAAGAGACTGGCATGTTAAAGGGACTTTAGGGGTGTGGGACTTAAGAACCTGAGGGGAAAAGGACACTGCCCAACTTACTTGAGGGTGGGTCTTTTGTTTATGGTTTATGTTTATGAACCCTAGTTGCAGTGTTTTCCCAAATTAATGCTGTTACTTCCCTCCTTTTATTAAAAGTGTTTGCTACACTCAGACTCTGTGCTTGCGAGAGGGGAAGTATTGCCTCTTAGAGGTGCCGAGGGAGTGGTGTGTAATTCACAGGATGGGGGCTTGAGCTGGTTTTGTGTTGTATTGTTGAAAAGGAACCCCTAGATACTGAACCTGGCCCTTGTTGCTGCCGGCTGCACCTGGCAGAAGGGTTACATATGTAACTGGAGCACTTGCCCTTTTAAGAGAGGAAGTGATTCGGATATACTCTCTCTGTCTCCCTCTCTCACTCACTCTGGCTCTGTGTTGAGTTGTGCTGCTGAGAGCAGAGTGTGTACTGGAAAAGTCTTCCTCATAAAAACTCTGTTTAGATTTATCTACCCTGCATGGATTGCCATTCCTCTGAGCAGTCTGACCAAAGACAAAACAACCAAGAACTCTAGTAGAAGGAGTGTTCACGAGAATGAACGACATTTGGAGTGAAAAGTTGAATCAGAGCTGATGCTAACAACCCTGTCCTTTTTGCTCAGAATGAACATGAAGGGCACTTGTTCAGTGTTTCATGATAAACTCATTCAGAACACTAAGAAACTGGAAAAAATCTTCCACTCTGAAAAATATCTATGTATTGTTTTTGAGTCAAAAGCTGGCAGTAGCAACATCAACCCACAGAGTTTAAGAGTGTACTTTTATCTTTTGTGTATTTTTCTATCCTAAAAATGTCCCAAATATTTCTCTATTTTTAATTTTAAAATATGATCCCTATAAATATATGGCATTTCACCTCAGTCTAGCAAAGGACCCTTATAGTTTTTTGGTGTTAAGCAAAAACACTTTTTTTTTTATTAGAGCATTTTGGGAGCTGGGAAGTTCTGACCAGACACTGCAATGAAAGCAGAGAGACAGAATAACTTTAGGGATAACAGTGTTTTCCTTATTCTAGGGAAATGAATAATAAAGTTCCCCGTTCAGTGTTGGAAGACAGCGACACTTTACCATTGCTACATGACAGACAATAATTCAGTTTAGGAGCTAGATTTGATTGGTATGGCCTGTTTATGCCTGTTAGATTAATAGGTTAAAATCAAGAAAAATAAACATTCTTCCTGGAGTTTGCTTTAAGTTTCATAGCTGCACTCTGATTAGTGCAGAAAGAGCACCTTGCATTTCCCTGCCAAGTTTTATGAAACACAAGCAGTAAAAATATTTTATGCTGGGGGAAAGAAAACCCCCAACACTGTCCCCATCATTTTAACAAGTTGTGTGACAAAAAAAGCATAATGTGAAACAAAGCATAATGTAAAATAAACCCTAATGAAAGCAAATATTGCCTTCATTTACACAGCCTGTGACACATCCTGTTCTCTCCTTGAGAGGAAGGCGCTGAACGATTTTTCACAGGTACAGTTTTAAGAATAAAATACACCACACAGTATGTGCAATCTGATATTAACAGAAATACTTGTTCTGATTGCATTTCCCTCCTTAGGTGGTATTTTATCTTCTTATCCTCCTTAAAGAATGAAAGTGCAATTCTATCGGTCAGCCTATATATCTTTCCACCATCCACCCATCATATTGCACCAGGTGTTTTCCCTCTCAAATACCAAGAAATAGCAAAGTGGGAAAAAAAGTTTGATACATCAAATTATTAACAGTAGTAAAGCTCAGGAAATATTTCTCGAAAGAGAAATGGTCTAGTTCAACCAAGAGCCGTTGGGTTTGATGAAGGAAACACTGAGTGAAATTTTATGGCCTGGGTTATACATTGGGTCAGACTAGATAATCGCAACGCATCCTATTGGTTTTAAAATCCATAAATCGGGTCTTGATCCCTTTTTGCAGCCTTTACATCTGCTTTACGTCATGTTCTGCTACCACAGAACAAAAAGCTGAGACTGTTACGAATGCTAATAAACTCCAAAGCAGACTGTTACTCAAATAACTATCAATGATGTCATTTATGGATGTTCAACAGTAAAATACATATCCTGTGTTGCCAGCTCTTGCAGTTGTATCACGAGTCTCACATTCCTGGAGAGAATCTCAGCTTTCATGGGGGGCGGAGGGGGAGTAAGTTTCTACCCCCTTTATGGCTGTGGAGAAAAGCTAGAACAAGTCTACCCTAAAGGGTCATGAAACAGGAGACAAAAAGAACTCAAAAGTTATCATTAAAAAAAAATTGCATGATTTTTAAGCCAGTCACATGATTTGGAAGTGGGGGCTGACTCATATTTTTGGTACACTTATGCTTGGCAATACTGCATTTATGAAAATGTATCATATCCATACACAGAGAGGGAGACAGACAAGCTGAATGGGCTCCCAAAGGCCCTGTGTCAAGAAGGGAACCCTGCTACAGTATCTGAGCAATTTAGCTCTTCACGGGCAGCCACACAAACTAGCACAGCCTGTTTACTGCCTTTTTTTCCCTAAACACTCCCACCAGTGTCTCCATGAAGGAAAATATCGATATATCTGAAATATGTACGACACCGGCTGGGCGTTCAGTGACAGTCGCCCTCCTGTAAGCTGTTCTCCAGGCTGCTTGATCTGCTGAGAGCCATAATTTGTGTCTCTCTCTCCTTTTTTTTTTTTTTTTTAATACGTGACTTTGCCACTCTCAGAGATTCTGCACAAAAACAGGCACTCGGGACAATAAATAGCAACGAGTTAGCCATGTTCTGCAGAGAAATCCTACTTCAGGAAACTTGAAGATTCTCTAGAAGAATTATTTTTCCACCTTAAAGAACGCAGTGCATTTAGGGCCAGATTTTCAAGTGCTAAGCACCCACAATTGGTGTGGGTGGCAGAGGCCTGTCTATTTTGATTGCTGGAAGAGGAGCAGGAAGAACGGCTTTTCCCTATAGAAGGGGGAGGAAGCCTCACAGACACAGAGGTCAACGAAATGCCTATGGATAAATCAACCAACAACTGGACCAGAGCTGAGATCCAAGACTTAAGACATAACAACTAATTATTCTACCAATCACACACCATGAATAATGAACGGAAGTCAGGACTCTTGGTCTCTATATCTAGTTCTGCCATTGATCTATTTTCCAACCACAAATAAAATCTCTTCACTTCTATGTGCCAAGATTCCCCAGCTTTAAAATGGGGATAAAAATACAAACCAATTGCTCAGTAGTTTTTGTTAAGCTTAATTAATTTATTTTTATTTGGGACGTAGCTCTGCTCAGTGGAGGGTGAAGAGCGTTTTACAGAATGGCTAGATCCTTCAAATTCCTGGAAATGTCACTCGAGGAATCTAACCATTTATGAAAAAAAAACACAATGCAGGTAGCTTAGCGATTTACTTGAATGTCTCAAACCAATTCTCAGACTTGTCCTATGTGACAACACTTTGCACCACACAGTGAGCACTCTTGAGATTAGACGGCTGGTTGTACAGAAGGCCTGATGAGGGTTGCAGCACATGCTCTCCCTCCAATCACTTGCATGTGCGTCCTCCCGGCAAAAGAACAGATCATGAGCGCTCTGAAGGGAAAGGCAACAGAACACGGGCTTCAGAATCTCCGGCGCCATCCACGGAGATGACTGAAGAGTTCAACACTCCCTCCAGAGCCTGTGGTGAACGCAGGCCAGAAACAGTTTATTTTAGAGATGTCCTTTGGGAGGCCAGTATTGAAATTTCCTACTTATAGCCTGCATGCTCCACTGAGCCTGTTTCTTGGTCAAGCAGAAGGAAATAGTTCAGAGACATAATACAAACTTTAGCTTCTCCCTTTGGGGTTTTCGCTATTGAATATGCACCCCTTTTAGCTTTTATACAAAATTCATAACAGTGAAACCATTTGAGAAACTGAACTTTTCCTTCCTGAAACACTGAACAGCAGCAGTTAAAAGAACCCGTCCTCCCAGAGAGGATATGGAGTTAGAGCAGAGAGGGGGTGGTGGACGAAGATCAAATGCATATGCATGGCATACCCCTTTGAAGCCAACCAGTGCTCCTTCGTCATCCAGAAGGGATGGTTATGTGATTGTTGCTTCTTCTGAGTGACTGAACATTGTGCACACAGCTAGTCTATGCTAAAACCTCCCACTGTTACTGTTATCACCCATCTGTTTGTTTGCTTCACCCGCCTGCTACTACTTGTCTTCTAGGCCCTGATTAAGCGAAGCATTTAAGCATATGCTCAAGTCCATTCCTTATTTGGCAAAATCAGCTGGTGGATACAGATCTTTTTCAGATTCCCACTCTTTTATTTTATTTAATCAATTTCTGAGATTATTTTTAGTCACTCTTTATATTAAGGCTCCATTTATAGCTAGTTTATAAAGATTATTCATAGTTTTTATAAGCAGGTAAATTTTCCATCCAACCTGTTTTATGACGGAAAACAGGTTATCAACAAAACAAAATTTTTCATAAAAAGTCTACAAAATTTTTCATAAAAAGTCTACAAAAATTTAGATGTTTAATTGAAAAGACCAGAAAAGCAAAATATTTTGATTTTTATATGCTGCCAGAGTGCTTTATGGGAGTTGAAGTTTCTTTGCCTCATATCTCCACTCACGTGTATTGTTTGTGCTCCTCTCCTTCACTATGACTCCCCTGATGCACCATGGCCAGGGATTCCCATTATACATTCTCTCCCCTCTCCAAGACGGGAGATCACGGTGCACCATGGGAGATGTAGTTTGACCAGGAAACCTGGCCTATAAAGAAGACTGGGAGCATGAGGCAGATGAAATCACAACTCCAAGTAGCTCTAGTTATAAATATGTTACAGGCTTGCATATTGCACATTATGTTATAAGCACATCAGTAGAAAGTGTTATAGATGACAGTAGGCCATGGTTATGAGCAACCTATTGACGTAGTGGCCTCTATAACAATTAATCATTAATCATTTATTAAATCTTTATAGATTATTCAGAAATGGAACCTTTGTATAAAACATGACCAAAAAGAAAAATCCACCATAAATTTCAGTTGGCAATACAAATAAATCATGTTATTTTTTTCTCTGTTCTGATTAACATTTGCCCCAGTAGGTTTCTTGTGAAGCAACAACATATTGAAGGGGGCATTGGACAAAAAGCCAAAAAGCCCATCATTTGCTTCGATAATTGAGTGCCACCAACTTTGAGTCACAGCAGGAGTCACTTTTGGAATTCCATTTAGACCCCTGCGAACAGCAAAGCACCTGTGCTTTAATTTGCTTGCTTATTTGAATAATGCCCCATGACTGTATGTCTGAAATCAACCACGTGTTTGAACATTACAGACCCTATTAAGTGTAAATCTAGAAAATGCCACAGATTTGGAAATTGCAATAGCTTTAAGCCCTGGTGTAGCTTGATTCAAAAGTCTTTGCAAATATTTTTTGTGTGTAGAGGACACGAGGCCCTTACAGGAGTAAATAATATTTTCCCAACTCTTTCAACTTATCTGACACTGTCTGTATGACCACAGAATTAGAGGTACTATGACATGCTTCAACTGCTTCTAAATCAGCCAATATTTTGTATCTCGTCACGACTCCTTTTCAGTCACAAAAAGTAAATAAAGCAATCTCAGCTGGATCCCTGTGTATTTCAGGTTTTCTGTCAACAGTTGGAGAAGTGTCTCCATCTCTCACGTCTATCTGATGAACTCAGTGCTTATCTGGCCTTCATCTGCATGGCATCTGAGCACCTCCCTCACTTCTGCCCTAATGCATACCAGATCCCTCTGGAAAACCTCTGGCAGATATTTATATCTTTTGGTGATCTTGGAGACGGGATGGGATAGTGAGTGTTGGAGAAAGGGACACCAGGAGGGAGAGGTGGGAAGGTAGGCAGTGGGAGCATGATAGGGAGAAGGTGAAGACTGAAGGAAAGGACTTGAGGTGGAAGGAGGAGGAGATGGTACTGGAGATGGGGGACTGTGGAAGAGCAGAAGGTCTAAGCAAGGGGAAACAAAAGAGGGGAATCTGGGGAGAGGCAGGGGCAGAAAAAGACAAGGGGACTGGAGAGTGGAACTCTGGGTAGGGGAGCATAAGGGAAGGAGAAGATGGGGAATGGTGAGGGAAACCCTCTCTGCTCATGCTGTCCTCTTGTAGTTGCTCCCCAAGACCCTACAGAGGATGTCAGGGGAGAGAAGATTCCCTCCCCTACTTCCCTTGCGTAACCCCATGGGACTCAGCCTTTCTGATCCCTCACCTCCAACACAATCTTTTGTGGGCTCCTCAGATGCTGGTTGAGCATAAATGGCTGATGTTCCTAGTTAGGCTAACTGGGTGGCTGAGTAGCCAGAAGGTTTGTTGAGGTTGTGGGAGGAGAATAGGTTCCCTGGGAATTACAAACCCATTGCCCCCCTCTCCCTGCCACATCCTGTAGCTCCCCAGGTCCTATGCAGGAGTCACAGGGCAGTGAAGAAACCCTGCTCTGCTCCACACCTGGGGCCATAAACATTTCCAACATTTAAAAAACAAACAAACAAAAAACCAAAGGAAATTCCCAGACCCGCCCCCCCCCCCCAAGGGCTTTGTTAAGTTGAGGACATATTAGTAACAGAAGCGTAAAAAAAGAAGTTTGGAAGAATGTTGTAACTATAAAAAAGTTTCACCATTAGGAAACCAGGAAACTGAGAGTGAAGACTAACTTGGAAAAAAACAGTTGCAAGTATGGAAACTCACAGCTAAAGCACCCTGATTAAGTACACAGCTTCACACTCCATTGTCTCCTTTTCATAGTCCAACCCCCTGCTCAAAGCAGGACCAATCCCCAACTAAATTATCCCAGCCAGGCCTTTGTCAAGCCTGACCTTAAAAACTTCTAAGGAAGGAGATTCCACCACCTCCCTAGGTAACCCATTCCAGTGTTTCACCACCCTCCTAGTGAAAAAGTTTTTCCTAATATCCAGCCTAAACCTCCCCCACTGCAACTTGAGACCATTACTCCTCGTTCTGTCATCTGCTACCACTGAGAACAGTCTAGATCCATCCTCTTTGGAACCCCCCTTCAGGTAGTTGAAAGCAGCTATCAAATCCCCCCTCATTCTTATCTTCTGCAGACTAAACAATCCCAATTCCCCCAGCCTCTCCTCATAAGTCATGTGCCCCAGCCCCCTAATCATTTTTGTTGCCCTCCGCTGGACGCTTTCCAATTTTTCCACATCCTTCTTGTAGTGTGGGGCCCAAAACTGGACACAGTACTCCAGATGAGGCCTCACCAATGTTGAATAGAGGGGAATGATCACGTCCCTCGATCTGCTGGCAGTGCCCCTACTTATACATCCCAAAATGCCATTGGCCTTCTTGGCAACAATGGCACACTGTTGAATCATATCCAGCTTCTCATCCACTGTCACCCCTAGGTCCTTTTCTGCAGAACTGCTGCCTAGCCATTCGGTCCCTAGTCTGTAGCGGTGCATGGGATTCTTCCATCCTAAGTGTAGGACTCTGCACTTGTCCTTGTTGAACCTCATCAGATTTCTTTTGGCCCAATCCTCTAATTTGTCTAGGTCCCTCTGTATCCTGTTCCTACCCTCCAGCGTATCTATCTCTGTCATAAATATAAAGGGAAGTGTAAACCCCTTTGAAATCCCTCCTGGCCAGGGGAAAGCTCCTCTCACCTGTAAAGGGTTAAGAAGCTAAAGGTAACCCTCGCTGACACCTGACCAAAATGACCAATGAGGAGACAAGATACTTTCAAAAGCTGGGTGGAGGGAGAGAAACAAAGGGTCTGTGTGTCTGTCTATATTCTGTCTTTGCCGGGGATAGACCAGGAATGGAGTCTTAGAACTTTTAGTAAGTAATCTAGCTAGGTATGTGTTAGATTATGATTTCTTTAAATGGCTGAGAAAAGAACTGTGCTGAATAGAATAACTATTTCTGTCTGTGTATCTTTTTTGTAACTTAAGGTTTTGCCTAGAGGGGTTCTCTATGTTTTGAATCTAATTACCCTGTAAGGTATCTACCATCCTGATTTTACAGGGGGGATTTCTTTATTTCTATTTACTTCTATTTTTATTAAAAGTCTTCTTGTAAGAAAACTGAATGCTTTTTCATTGTTCTCAGATCCAAGGGTTTGGGTCTGTGGTCACCTATGCAAATTGGTGAGGCTTTTTATCCAACATTTCCCAGGAAAGGGGGGGTGCAAGTGTTGGGAGGATTGTTCATTGTTCTTAGGATCCAAGGGTCTGGGTCTGTAGTCACCTAGGCAAATTGGTGAGGCTTTTTACCAAACCTTGTCCAGGAAGTGGGGTGCAAGGTTTTGGGAAGTATTTTGGGGGGAAAGACGTGTCCAAACAGCTCTTCCCCATTAACCAGTATTAGTTTGGTGGTGGTAGCGGCCAATCCAAGGACAAAAGGTGGAATATTTTGTACCTTGGGGAATTTTTGACCTAAGCTGGTAAAGATAAGCTTAGGAGGTTTTTCATGCAGGTCCCCACATCTGTACCCTAGAGTTTAGAGGGGGGAGGAACCTTGACAACCTCTCCTCCCAGTTTAGTGCCATCTGCAAACTTGCTGAGGGTGCAATCCACACCATCCTTCAGATCATTAATGAAGATATTGAACAAAACTGGCCCAAGGACCGACCCTTGGGGCACTCCACTTGATACCAGCTGCCAACTAGATATGGAGCCATTGATCACTACCTGTTGAGCCCGACAATCTAGCCAGCTTGCTATCCACCTTATAGTCCATTCATCCAGCCCTTACTTCTTTAACTTGCTGGCAAGAATACTGTGGGAGACTGTGTCAAAAGCTTTGCTAAAGTCAAGGAACAACACGTCCACTGTTTTTCCCTCATCCACAGAGCCAGTTATCTCGTCATAGAAGGCAATTAGATTAGTCAGGCATGACTTGCCCTTGGTGAATCCATGCTGACTGTTCCTGATCACTTTCCTCTCCTCTAAGTGCTTCAGAATTGATTCCTTGAGGACCTGCTCCATGATTTTTCCAGGGACTGAGGTGAGTCTGACTGGCCTGTAGTTCCCAGGGTCCTCCTTCTTCCCTTTTTTAAAGATGGGCACTACATTAGCCTTTTTCCAGTCGTCGGGGACTTCCCCCAGTCGCCATGAGTTTTCAAAGATAATGGCCAATGGCTCTGCAATCACATCCTCCAACTCCTTTAGCACTCTCGGATGCAGCGCATCCGGCCCCATGGACTTGTGCTCGTCCAGCTTTTCTAAGTAGTCCCGAACCACTTCTTTCTCCACAGAGGGCTGGTCACCTCCTCCCCATGCTGTGCTGCCCAGTGCAGTAGTCTGGGAGCTGACTTTTTTCATGAAGACAGAGGCAAAAAAAGCATTGAGTACAATAGCTTTTTCCACATCCTCTGTCACTAGGTTGCCTCCTTCATTCAGTAAGGGGCCCACACTTCCCTTGACTTCCTTCTTGTTGCTAACATACCTGAAGAAACCCTTCTTGTTACTCTTAACATCCCATGAGAAGTGCATTTGCATTAAAAGAAACAGGACATCTGGTGATGGACACCATTGGATGTTTCAACCCATCACTCTGGACAGCATCCCTTTAAAATTAATTGGTGTCTGAGAGCACCAGGCAGGGAGTTCAGCTTTTGACAATGTTGTGCATTGGTCTGCCGAGAGAATTGGGAGTATGAACAGGTGACCAGGAAAGTACAGCATGCATGGCTGATTCAGCATGTTCACTATGCCCTAGATGCATAAAGAAAGCTGGAACCTGTGGTGTGTTACAAGCTAGATAAGGACACTCTTTATTGTGTCTGAGCGATAAAAGGATAGCTTAGAGGGGTATTTTTGTTGTTAAATCACAAGGTAGCAAGTAAGTGAAAAGGCAATGTTCATACCATGGGAACTGACCAAGCACATGGTAGGAAATCTATCGGGTATAACCCAGTTTCCAGCTATGCCGGTTCTCTGAAGTGTACCAATTTGTTTGGTTTCTTTGCTTCTTTTCTGCGCTGGATTTATGACAAAGCAGCCCCAGCCACAACAAATCACACAGGGTATGCTTGGACACATTAGGATCTCTGAAGCATATTACGGGGGATTGATTGCACCATATTGCTGTCCATTCACCTCTGCATACTCCTTTTATCTCAGTCTGCTGCAGACAGTATCATTCAGAGATTGTGCAAGTGATCTCTCTCTCTCTCTCTCTCTCTCTCTCTCTCTCTCTCTGTGTTTGTGATTCTTAGGATTTCATTACCAGATGCATTGTTAAAAGATGAACTGTCATCAGGTCCTGATATTGACTTCTGCAGGTGGGCGTTTCAATGAAACACCTTAGATGGAAGCAATCTGGAAAAACAGTTCCCCCTCGGTGATGCCCCCAATTCTTTTTAATGAAGGAGGGTGATGGAGTTGTCGGGGCAGAGATCTGAAACCTGAACATATGTTGATGGACATCTTTAGCCAGGAGAAACAGCAAATAAAGATCCCCTGGGTCTGCAATGATATTACCTACTTGCTGATGTCACTAAGAGTGGGATTTTCTAAAGCAAACAGCATTGACCTCACCTTACTTCCATTGAGGTCAGTGGGAACTTTCCCTCTTAAAGGTTAAGGAATGACTCCCTGGACCTGCAGCAAAGTGGGGCATGGCTGGAGCTATTTAATGGCAGAGGTGGACTGAAGCAGTTCAACCAACTGTAAATATGGGGCCACAAGTCCCATATATTTGCAGGTAGGCACATAAATGTCACTCAGCACACACCAACTCAAAGCAGCACCAGACTGTGCCATCCCAACACATGCAAAACCTGCAGATGTATCTCCAGTGCTACATTGGCCAATACCCTCCTTCCCCAACACACCTTTCAAGATCTATCGGTCCTACGCGTGATCATTATAAGATGTGGTGTACCTCATCCAGTGCATCAAATGTCCCAGCAATAATGTGAGTGAAACCAGACAATCACTATGCCCTCAAATGAATTCACACAGAAAAACGATAAAAGACAAAACCACTGTATCGACAGTGGGTGACCACTTTTCATAAAGGGATCACTCTATATCTGATCTCTCAGTCTTCATCCTCAAAGGAAACCTGCACAGAATTCCTTCAAAAGATGAGCTTGGGAGCTTAAATTCATAACTCTTGACTTAATACCAAAAACGTGGGCTCAGTAGAGACACTGGTTTGATGTCTCATTACAACAACCTGAAACCCACTAACCCTCCTTTTTCTGATGACTGCATAGCTGCTAATTGCCCATTTCATTTTGAATGGTTTCTTGCAACATGCGTTAACTCCTTACACTTAACAATCTGTTCCACCTTGTATTTAGCTTTGACACTCCAAGCTTTTCCAGACCCAAAGAATCTGTGCTTGCCTCTTTCACCAACAGAAGTTGGTCCAATAACTGTTTTTACTTCACTCACCTTGTCTCACTCAGAAACTAGTATTATTAAGGGTGATACTTCCAGCTGGGACATTACAGCCTCAGATACCCAGTGTATGGTGACTACAGAAAGGCAAGTATTTCAGAGATGCCATTGGGAAGGCAGATGAGCTAATTATCTGATATCTAATCCAGCCCTGCTTAAAGCTAAATTCCTAACCATGTTCTATAGGCTAGGCCCAAAAGGCTTATATATACATGGTGCAGGCTACTGTGGCGACACACAGTCTCTAGTTTGTGACATGACGTGAAGAAACATATGTCCACAAACAGAGTCATAGCAGAGTCATGGAATTTAAGACCTGATCATCTAGCCTGACCTGTGTATCACAGGCCACCCACACAACTAGACACCCTGATGCTAAACCCAGCAACTGAACTGGGGTTACAAATAATAATAAAACTCACAATAACAAACATTATTTGACACCCACATTGTTAGTTTTATTGTTGTTTTTAATCCCAGTTCATGAATTATTCATGTTTACTTGTTAAGCACTTTTTCCAGCATGAAATGTCTGCTCTTGATCAGCATGCATCGCAATGGCAGAGTCTTTGAACAAATGTGGGTGGTCTTTGATGGATTTTATTTTGCATGACTTGTAAAGTGATGTGAAAAAAAATCCTTCTTCAACGGCAAAAAACCAAAATATGTTGTTAATGGTTTGGGGGGAAAGCAAAATGTTTTTGTTCTTAGAGTCTGGCAAGATTCAAAACCGGATGGGAACTTTCTCTGGATAAAAAGAATAGCCAAAGTTGCAATAGTGTGGATTAAATTAGGCCAAGAGTTTTGGAAGGGATATGAACTTACACAATTCAGGGTTTAAGATGAGATTTAGGCAGAAACTCCCTCTGAGCCTGCTGTAGAATCATAGAATCATAGAATATCAGGGTTGGAAGGGACCTCAGGAGGTCATCTAGTCCAAACCCCTGCTCAAAGCAGGACCAATCCCCAATTAAATCATCCCAGCCAGGGCTTTGTCAAGCCTGACCTTAAAAACTTCTAAGGAAGGAGATTCTACCACCTCCCTAGGTATTGCATTCCAGTGTTTCACCACCCTTCTAGTGAAAAAGTTTTTCCTAATATCCAACCTAAACCTCCCCCACTGCAACTTGAGACCATTACTCCTTGTCCTGTCCTCTTCTACCACTGAGAATAGTCTAGAACCATCCTCTCTGGAACCACCTCTCAGATAGTTGAAAGCAGCTATCAAATCCCCCCTCATTCTTCTCTTCTGCAGACTAAACAATCCCAGTTCCCTCAGCCTCTCGTCATAAGTCATGTGTTCCAGACCCCTAATCATTTTTGTTGCCCTTCGCTGGACTCTCTCCAATTTATCCACATCCTTCTTGTAGTGTGGGGCCCAAACTGGACGCAGTACTCCAGATGAGGCCTCACCAATGTCGAATAGAGGGGAACGATCACGTCCCTCGATCTGCTCGCTATGCCCCTACTTATCATCCCAAAATGCCATTGGCCTTCTTGGCAACAAGGGCACACTGCTGACTCATATCCAGCTTCTCGTCCACTGTCACCCCTAGGTCCTTTTCCGCAGAACTGCTGCCTAGCCATTCGGTCCCTAGTCTGTAGCGGTGCATTGGGTTCTTCCGTCCTAAGTGCAGGACGCTGCACTTGTCCTTGTTGAACCTCATCAGATTTCTTTTGGCCCAATCCTCCAATTTGTCTAGGTCCTTCTGTATCCTATCCCTGCCCTCCAGCGTATCTACCACTCCTCCCAGTTTAGTATCATCCGCAAATTTGCTGAGAGTGCAATCTACACCATCCTCCAGATCATTTATGAAGATATTGAACTAAAACGGCCCCAGGACCGACCCCTGGGGCACTCCACTTGACACCGGCTGCCAACTAGACATGGAGCCATTGATCACTAACAAAGCAACTGTAGGGTTGCTTATACCTTCCATCTAATGGCCATTGTCAGAAACAGGATACTGGACCAAATGGGCTTCTGATCCAGATAGGAAATTTCTATGTTTTTTCCAGATTGAGATCTGCCATACCAAGGCATGCCATTCGTCTGGTTTTAAGATAGGCACTCCTGGTTTGGTAAGGTGTGCCCCTGTCTGGTACTGATGTAAAACTGGATGCAGTTTAATCTGGTATTGTCATGGATGCACCGAGGACGTGATTTTGCAAAGCATGCTGCTCCCTCCTCCCCCACACCACTGGCTCGACTTTTCCCGCATAGAGCGTGTGAGGTCACGCCCGTGGGAACGGGGTGGCATACTCTGCAAGATGGTATCCTCTATGCACCATGATCTTGCATGCCCTGTGTGTGAGAGGGCACACTGTTGTGGGCAGGGTCATGCAGGTGGGGGTAGGGATGACTATGGGGAAGTCCTGGACTCTGGGGATGAGTCCATGGCCACCTTATCCATACAAATCCATGTACTAGGAAAGGCCACACTCCTCAGCCTGTATTTATCTGTACCGCAGTGAACTGAACAGGAAGAACAGATTGGGGTGGGCATGTCTGATGGTGTTGTTTCCCTTTTTCTGCCATGGTTGAATGTGTTATGCACAATGTGATACTTAGCTGAGAGTTAGCAGAATGAACTGAAATGCTGCTTCCCGTGCAGTGGAAATTATGGCAACCCTTGCAGACAGTACATTCTTATACACCCCCAGATACATATGATGGGAAAACAAATCTAGTAAAAAAAAAAAATCTTCTTTCAGTGTAAGCAGAAAAATAATTAATCGCACACTTCTGATCCTTTTTCTTTTTTTAATGTAATGAACCGTGGGTTCATACATACAGGCACTATCATCACTGATAGGCATCAACCCCAAGATTTTCTGCCTCAAAAGCACCTATCAAATGCTTGATCTGAAAAAAACAACAACCTTACTAGCTGTAAGTAATAGACTGGTAAAGTCACTGGGCCCAGCCAGTAGAGGAAGACATGACCCCACACACTAAGTCAGTGTATTACAAATAAAAATTAATAGCCTCTTGGTACAGGGCAGAACCTAGCAGGGTAGATTTTTGACTGCTTAGGCATGCAGATACAGTCAGTATGCTTGTGGAACTGTGATCATTGTGAATGGGGGTTCAGAAACATGCCTTCCCTAACATCTAGGCAAATTTACCTGCAAAATGTCCAGGTGAATCAGCATAATATTTAATCATTTAAAGATCCAATGGCTGGACCCGGAAGCCAACAAAGTTCCAATGGGAAATAAGATACAAATTTTTAACAAGGGGAGTAATTAACTATTGGAACTAATTGCCACAGGAGGTGGCAAAAGTTGCACCACTTGGAGTCCTTACAGCAAGGCCAAACATCTTTCTAAAACATGTGCTCTAGTTCAACCAAAAGTTTTTATGCTTGATGAGGGAACTACTGAATGAAATCTGGACCCGTGTTAAGCAGGAGGTCAGTCTAAATTAGTGTAACAGTCTCTTCTGATATTAATATCTATGAATCTATGATAGTGTCTTTATTTGAGAATCTCCAAGTATTTTAGGAGCGCTAATGGCTTCCTTGCAAGGCAGGTAGAGATGAATAGGCACAATGTGGTTATGACTTAATCCTTGGCCACAAAGAAAGTGGTGAGATGGGAATAGGATCTAGGAGTCCTGATGCCCTATTCTAACCAATGAGCGCTCTTCTTCTCTGTTGGATTATTTTCACCAGGGGCCTGATCCAAAGCCCATTAAAAACTTTCATTGATGGCAGTGAGCTTTGGAGCAGATATTGTCTGACCAAGAATTGACTTGCTACCAAACCAAAAGTGCTTCTGCACTTTAGTGGCGTGAAGGGAAATGTAACCAGAAAGCTAATTCTGTGCCCACCTGGAGTATATTCTGCTAGAGATATAGAAGGGAACAGCATCATATAATTTGGTTTTTTTCCCCTTGCAAACTTACTTCTGTCTTAAAGAAACTACCAGTCATTACTGTTACTTTGACATGAACAGCAGATAACTCCCATTAAAAATTAGTGCACAACCCTTGGCAATCTTTGCACAAATGAAATCTTTCAATTCTGTCCAACCACCATCTGGAAGCTATGATCTCCTCCTGCTTGCACGTAAACCACAGTGGCTTTCAAGCTATGTACAATAATAAATAACAACAACAAGTGTATGGCAAACCATCAGACAAGTTTACAGTTTGATCAGAGCGCATTCTGGGATGGAATAGCAGGTTGGACAGTCCCATTAATATCACCAATGTGTGGTTCAAGGGAGGATCTCCTTGGTCGTTCAGCGGAATGAAGATAACGGAGTGAGAGTCACTTTTTAAGGAGATTACAGGGCCTGAGATGTTGTCAATGGGTCAAAGCCTAGTGCCATCAGTGATCTCATCTCCATCCATAACCACCTAGCCTAGTTCTGCCCCTCTGCAACTATGCTGCTTACAAACCCCAGGATGCGGCCCAGCAGAGCTGGAGGAAAACGTTCTTGGTTGAAAGGCTCAGCTGTGGAATGGGTTTATAGATGGCACCAGACTAATACATTCTGACCACCTTCAGGGCATCTTTAAGTCCCCTTCCCCTTTGACAAAGCATTTCCACCATAGCCAGCACAACAATGACATATCACCTAGCTATGGATACCCTAGAGCTAACTGATATTTTTCATTCTACATTTTTTGGACAAAAAAATTCTGCAGAAACTGTCCAATTTTGACTAAACTTGTCAGGTTTTTGTCCAAATACACACCTAAAAATCAAAGATACTTCAATTTTCAGTTGCCAAAAAACAAATTAATTTTTGGTTTTAGTTTTTCAAAGATAACCTGAAAATGAAACATTTTCCAGGAATAAAAAACATTTCCTGACTCTCTATAATTCTCCCCCCAAACCACAGCCTCCTCTAACCAGTAGCAGACAAAAAAAAAAAGCTACAAGAAGCCACACTAGGGACCCCCCTATGCATAGTTAATCTACTTGGGAAGTGCTTCTGTAACCCACACACCTTTTGGGTGGTGTTGTGTCCCATCTAGTGGCACTGAGAGAGAGTTAAATGAGTCTGCTTTTCAGCCTGAGCTAATAATCAGCTGGCTTTTAGCTCATGCAATAGAGGCTTATGCACTGAGATCCCCGGTTCAATCCTGCCCGCTGATGACCGGAGTCTGTCAGCGTTACACTTAGTAAACGATACTATCGAAAACCCGTACATAGACAGACAGACATAAGCATTTTATTTCAATCAGACTTTCCCCATTTCTAGAGTCAATAATTTATGAATGACTCACAAAACGATCATGAAAACATTTTTCTCTTGATTGCTGACGGCATGCAGCAGTGGTCCCTTTAGCTCTCTAACATCTCCAAACTGTGTCTCTTTAAATACTCCCACCACCTCCACGAAGTAAGCCTTCTTTGTTGCTGTCCCCACCATTACAACAGCAGACATTTTTGAAGCTTTCCTTTGCTCACACAACTCATTTAAAGTAAAACAATAACCAGGACTGTGTGGGCCTCTGGTTTAATGTTTGCATGATTGTTCCTTGCTGAGGAATGTCATTCAGATCTGAATGTAAGTTGTTTCGTGTTTTACTCCTGGTTGGTTGATTTTAGAGTGCTTTTGTGTGCAGTGTTGCTTGCTAGGTAGCTGCAGTACCATCTGCCTCCTAAGCTGTCACAGAGAAGACTCTGTTATGATGATTGACACCAGGTAAGCACATCGTTAGACACAGCAGATAGACAGGAAAGGCCATGGGGTCTGTGCAGCAGTGAAAAGGTGTCTGGGATGTTTGCCGATAAGGGGAAGAGCTGTTGTCCTAGGAAAAGCTCTTAAAATACATGTGTTCATTCTCAAGGAGGCCCCCATTGACTTCTGTCTCTGTTTGGTGATCCCAGGGGGGTGAGGTGATGGGTTTTGAAGTGACACAGAAGACTTGGCTTGGGTGCAATAAGGACCAGCTTGAATCTTTAGCCAAAGCTGAAAGTATCCATCCCTGAACCTTTTATTATTAGTTATTATTTTCTACAGCAGGGGAGGGCAAACTACCGCCCGTGGGCCGGATTCGGCCCATCAGGACTTTCAATCAGGCCTGTGGGATTGCCAGCCCTGTGGTGCTGCCCTCCCCTGCAGGCACCGCCCCCTGCAGCTCCCATTGGCTGGGAACAGGGAACCGCGGCCATTGGGAGCTTCTGGGGGTGGATCCTGCAGATGAAGGCAGCACGCAGCGGAGCCGCCTGCCCCACCCCACCCCCAGGAGCCACTGCCTGACATGCTGGCCACTTCCTGGAGCAGCGCAGGGCCAGGGCAGGCAGGGAGCCTGCCTTAGCCCCGCTGCATGCTGCTGCCACACTGGAGTTGCTCAAGGTAAGCGGCGCTGGGCTGGAGTCCGCACGTTGAGCCCCTTCTGCACCCTATACCCCAACCCCTTGCCCTGAGCCCCTTTCTGCACACAGCACCCCCTCCCACACCCCACACTCCCTCCCGCACCGCAAGCCCCTGCTGCAGCCCTACATTCACGGCCCTGTGTACAATTTCCCCACCCAGATGTGGCCCTAGGGCCAAAAAGTTTGCCCACCCCTGTTCTATAGTGAAGTAAAGCCCACTATAATCATCTAGTCTGAGCTCCTGTTTAACTCAGGCCACAGAACCTCCCCCAGATAAATCCTGTTTGAACTAGAGCATTTTTTCAATCTAATTGTGATTTGAAAATTCAGTGCTGAGGAATCCACCATGACCCTTGGCAGATGGCTCCAAGGGTTAATGGCCCTCACTGTTAAAAGTTTGTCCCTTATTCCCACGCTGAATTTATTTAGCTTCAGTTTCCAGCCGCTGGATCTTGTTAAGACCTTTGTCTGCTAGACTGCAGTGCCCATTATCAAATATTTGTTCCCCAAGCAGGTGTGATCATGTCGCCCCTTGTGCACTTCCCAAGCACGGAGGAAAGCCCAGTCCCTGCCCAGAGGA
Organism: Natator depressus; assembly: GCF_965152275.1. Classification (NCBI taxonomy): domain Eukaryota; kingdom Metazoa; phylum Chordata; order Testudines; family Cheloniidae; genus Natator; species Natator depressus. Next base: position 117,143,062 of record NC_134240.1, on the reverse strand, counting down.
GCTCACAGTCTGAAACAGCCAAAGAGGGGGGAACGGGCTGCACATACAAGCAGTGATTAGGGCAGCATAGCGCATGTGGTTTTTAGTGCCACAGCTGGTGTTTTTCTTAAGTGTGGTGATGGGACAAAGGGGGAGTAATAGGTACAGGGAAGTGAGGTCAGGGAGTGGGGAAAAGGAAGGAAAGAATACAAGGGATAATCAAGGGAGGAAGAAAGTATGTACCCAGCAGTATGGAACCAGTGTTAGGAATGGTGGGAACCACAGCGTAAGTCGGCTCTGGTAGCTCCCTCTCAGTGGAGACCAGGGGAAGTTGGTTGCCTAAATTCTTCACAAAGGTCCTGCTTGTGTTTGGGTTTAAGTCCCATTGACGTGGCTACATGCTTGGCTGAATGGGGATAGGATTACTTACATTCTTAATGATAAAGTACGCACTTACGTGTTTTGCTGAATTGGGGGCATATAAGCACCTGCTCATGGTACTGGGCTAAGCCAAGCTGTAGCGATTCTTTCCAGGCTATATCAGCTATAACTCCTAGTAACATATCAAGAAGTTTCAGACCGTGTCTTTGCCACAACATGCAGTTCAGTAAGACCTTGATCCAAAGCCCATTGAAAAACTCCCATTGACTCCAATGAGCTTTAGATCAAGTCCTGAACTGACTGTGAGTTGACTTTGCATTAGAGAGAGTTTCTTGTACAAGAAGTGTGACTCTGCAGGGTCAAGGTATCCATATAGTTCAAGTCACTGCAGCATCAAGGCTCTGTATCATCTTTCAGCAACCCTTTGATAAGTGGTACATTATTTTACTCTCTTCACCCCATTTCTTGGAATTCCCCAAACCATATTCGGCAAGGGTGAAATTCACCCATGTATAGAGAATCTTCACAAGGCTTTTCAGCCACTTAAGCCCCACTTAATTTCTATTTTGAGGGCTCAACTGCTGCACAGACCTTGTACAGGGGAGTCCAGTAAAATCTGCAGTTCATCTTAAAGCTATTCAGGTCACAATTTGTATCTCAATAAACAAAGACCTGACTCTTCTGTAACCCTCTGTTCAGCTTGTATTGCACACTCTCCCCCTATGTCTGACCCACTGAACACGTGAGCATCAGCTGCAGCTCCTAGTCCTTCACTCAAGCTGCGGTAGTTCACGCCGTATCACTAGAGATCCCGGGTTGAATCTCAGGCGATGACCAAGATGAAGGCTAGTGCAGTTGCTTGGGCCATCCCAGCCACCAGCCAAAAACAACCAGAAAAAAAGATAAACAAGAGAACAGCCAACCAACACTGAGTCACGCTGAAAAGTTGGAACTGAAAGATAAATAATTCATACGTGATGAGTCCATAGGGCACAGATCATTCCTGGAGACAGAAGTGTATATTTAAATCTGTAGCTTCCTGAATACTGACCAGGCTTTTGTTAAGGCACAGTGAACCCATTCTGAAGGTAAAAATGAGGGAAACCAGGGAAGCATCCTTAAGTTGCTGTGTATGAAATCCCAGCAACTGGCAACTGATGAAATACATTATTTTCTTGTCCTCCTCTTTCTCCTGTATAATATACTAGCCATCAAACCAGCCCCTGCTGTGCTCAGCAGCCCTCTCATATGCATAACTGCCTAGGAAGATAATTTCCTAAGAATATTGGATTCACTTTTAAGCAGGATCTCTGGGAACTTTCGCTTGCACAAGATTTCCATTAGATGAAGTGGATTGCACAGCTTCACTGAAATTCTGAACTGCAAGCCTTGCGAAGGCTTCCAGATACCATCTTCCAATGAAGTGAGCTGTAGCTCACGAAAGCTTATCCTCAAATAAATTTGTTAGTCTCTAAGGTGCCACAAGTACTCCTGTTCTTTTTGCGAATACAGACTAACACGGCTGCTACTCTGAAACCTGTCATCTTCCAAGTGACACTTTGGGATTACCAGACAGTAGAATGCCCAGTTTTTTAAAAAGAACACGTTATTTATTCATTAAAATTACTTTAAAATATTGAACCTGTAGGATTCCTAATCCTGGATTCACCTAACTTTTAGGTTACCAAGTCATAATCAAGACTAAGTGAGATTGTGAGGCTATACAAGCCTAGGAAACTAAGATGAGTTTGGCAAAATGGCATTAAGAGCAATCTCTTTATTCAGTGATTTATTGAGTGGCTTTTAATGGTCATAACTCTTAGAAGACGCTCAGATACTAGGGTGATGGGTGCCGTTTGGAGAACCCAGGCTCTGAGGCTGCAAACACTCATGTGAGTAACTTCATGGATGCGACTGGTCCTCATTGAGCAAAACATATCTAAGTGTTTGCAGGAGCAGGCTGCTGAATGGATAAAAGTCCAAAAACTGAAATTCATTTGTAAACGTCATTCAGCGAGGATGATCAGACGTCTCAGTATTGCTAGGACAGTCCCAATATTTGAGGCTTTGTCTTCTATAGGTACCTATTATCCCCTCCCCCCTGATTTTTTGCCTTTGCTATCTGGTCACCCTAAATTCAGCTGATGCACTGCGGCCAATACCACTTGTTGGGGGCTTATTCCTTCACCCACATACTTCCCTGGTCCTTCTCGCATGAACAGAGAGCAACAATACCCAAAGTCCAAAGGCGCAAACAATTCGATGTTTATTGGGGTGAACTTCCAGCAAGCATGATTCCAGTTTCCTTCCTTAGTGTCCCCCTTCCCAGCTCTGACACCACAGAGCCTTACACCTGTGTCCCTGTTCCCATTCCTGCCCTTAGCCAAACATGATTCCAATTTCGCCACCCCCATTCCCTGTTCCCATTTCCCCCTTTAGCAAAACATGATTCCAATTTCCCCACCCCCATTCCCTGTTCCCATTGCCCCCTCCGCACACCCACACACTTCCTGATTGACTGCAGACTATATAGTAAAACTTGACTTCTGCTTAGCTATACCTTAACCAATCATTTTACTGAAATTTAACTAACCAATCCTAACATATTGTAACATGATTATTTAACCAATTATATCCCACCACCTTAATTAGTTTACACCCAGCAAAATTAATTATACAGCAGACAGGAACAATCACAGACCCAGACAGAGATTATACACAGTGACAGAACAACACAGAAGTGAGGATTTCACATCCCAGCTATTGATAAGTGAGTTCTTGCCAGACAGGAGGCTATCAAATTAAGTTTCCTTTTACATTTTTTAGGCACTTCCCTTTCTCTGGAGGCGATAAGCATTATCAGGACAGGATTGTATTCCTAAAAGCCCAGTAGCACCTTCTTTCGATGTGACTAGTTTGGAATGTGAGGATGTGACCGGTCGCTTCCCAGTTTATGGCTGCCTCTGTTGCTTAGCCAAAGGCCTTAGCCTAAGAACAGGGCCTCAGACTGTCACAGTAGGAGAAGGCCCTTACACCGGCAGACAGTGATTTTGATTCTTTCTTTTATACTTCTAGAACTAGCCAAGTGATAAGAATACACCTAAACTCTTAGAGTATAGGCCTTTACAGACAGGCCTGAATATCTATATCCTAACACCACTGTTGGTCAGACAGTTGTGAAACTAGACGAAAAGACCAGCCCTGCTTTCACGGCTTAGTGCTTTAGAATGGGCAACAGCTGAAGTCAGCCAGTCCCTGACTCACCACGACAGCAGACAAACCCACCAAAGTGTAGGCTTGTAAAATTGGCGCATCCCATCCTATGACAAGAGAGAGCAGTCTGAGGGCTGCTCTAGTAGATACCAGCGGCTGGGAGCCCAAAGGGCTGAAACTGTGGTCCACCATTCAGCGTGGACCAAGGGAAACCCACCCATGTCCCCTTTTCCCTGCTCTTCCAGCAGCAGCAAGTATGTGTGGTACAAGAGACCTTACACGGGTTCCACACCACTGGTACATCAGTCCTATGCTGGGACAATCCTCCCGGTCTCAGGTAAACCAGGTTTGCAGCCAGATGACACTTGCAGAACAGAGCAGAGCAGCTGCATCTCCCCAGGGGATCTAGCCCCTAATTTCTGGGTGTCTATTCTCACCAACCCCCCAGATTTTATGACTCCCATCCCTGCTTCCTTCCTACCCTTTCATCATCAGTTATTTGTGTATATTAAAAATGTCCATCTTTTCTCTCAATATCCAGCGCCAGTGCTACCCCACTGGGGGCACTAAGCAGGAATATTTTTGCTCCCCCAATACAAAAACAGGCAAGTTCTCATAATAAAAATCAAATAGGGGGCCCCTTTGGGCTGCTTGTGACCCTAAGAAATTGTCTAGTCTGCCTATGCTTAGCGCCGGCTCTGATTATCGCTTTTTCTTCTTTGTGAGATTAAAGAGCCCCCTTTCTATTCCTTAACCAGAGAAAATCTACCTTTTAGCCTTCTCATCCTTTTAAGGGCTAATATCTTCCTTTTCCCTCCTCCCTCCTCTTATCCTCCTCCATTTCCCGTGTCTTTCAGTGCAATACTTTAAGTGCACTCTCCCAAAAAGCACCGTTACATTTTCTTACCATTTCTCTAGACTTAAAAATAATGGCTCTACTTTGGCCTACTGGCCTCTTTGGAAAGAGCCTGCTTGACTTTCAGCAATCAGCAGCCTTCTCTTGAGAAAGTCCTGCGGAATGCGGCCTGTTGAAATGGCTCCCCTTCCCCGGACGGATTGCTTCTTGTGTTCTGGGCCAAGCGTAACCTCCCGTTTTGACACATCGAATGGTACGCACCTCTTGGCGGCTCAGTCTGCGTATGTGTCTAAATCCTACTGAAGTCCTTTAGGGTTGGGTTCAACTCTGTTGTCAGGAAACGTGGGTATCCTGTTCTACATTCCATTAGCTCAGCCCACCAAATAATCTGCAGCATCTCATGACGTGGGGCCATGATTCTGCCACTTTTATCTATCCATTTATATAGCCCCCCATTACTAGGGTATCTGTGTGCCCCACAATCTTTAATACATCTATCCTCACCACACCCTGTAAGATGGGACACATCTATTATTATTTTTACAGATGGGGATCTGAGACACAAAGAGACTAAGCGTCTTGCACAAACTTACATAGGAATTTCTTGGAATTGAACCAAGGTCTCATGAATCCAAAGTTAGCCCTGCTAACCCCGGACACCAACCTTCCTCCTACTGCTTATGTGTCACAGCTGGGTGGAAAACAGTATTTTCTGTGATAAGTCTGGAGAGGAACAAAAAGTTAATTAAAATTGCTTCCCCGCCCTACAGAGTGATCCAGTTTTCAAATGAAAAAAAATCAGAAATCAAAAATGAAAACCTTTAAAGCCAAAAACAACCACAAGTTTCCCAAAATGGTTATTTTTCACAGATTTTTTTTTCCAAACAAAAGATTGTGACCGGTTCTATTAAAACCATGGAGTTGATGGTCAGCCACAAACCATTATGATCTGGAATTAACCACTATAATCTCTCAATTTGCCATTGTTTCAGCCTGCCCACTTTATTTCTGCGATTGTACTAAGTGTCCTAGCTTCTTCCCAGTTAGACCTCCAGCACAGAGCTTTATCAACTGACAGTTACAGATGTCTCTCATTTTGGGCCTGATCTAAAGCCTCTTTCAGTCAATGGGTGTCTTGACTGAATTAAGAGCATTTTCCATCAGACCCTTTATGTGCTATCCCCGTAAACAGCTCAAAATGAGATGTCTGTCCGTAGAAATAACGCACCTACCACTGTTGCACTGTGGTATAGTTTACAGGCTCTGCAGTTTTCCCACCTTCCACACCTTGCTGCAGGCAAGAGATTCAGATGGGCTGCAACTCCACCCTTTCAGCAGCAGACAGCCTTTTGACAGACAGCAGTAAAGCACTTATGCTGGGGAGCTCCAGCTAACAGCAGTTACAGTAGAGCACTCTGTAATGAAGACACCATCATAATAAAGAAGCATTTGATTATTTCGTTGCCCTTCGCCTTTCTTTGGCTCAGCAATCACTTAGGCACCACAAAGTAATGAAAATACCCAAAAACTCTCTCTCTCTTACATACACACACACACACACACACACACACACACACACAGACAGAGAAATAACAGGTAACCACCTCCAAGTGTATAATTTCCGATACCACAATTTGTTTTAATATAAGTGTATTTGCCTAGGAACAAAATGTTACCTACAGCATGGGGCCAGTAGCTGAATGTAGCTGAAAACAAGGAGCAAAAGTGTTAGTTGCATAGTGGCCATCAATCCCTCAATAAAGGATCTAGATTGAATGAGTCTGTCCGTCTAGGTCAGGGGTGGGCAAACTTTTTGGCCTGAGGGCTACATCGGGGTTCCTAAACTGTATGGAGGGCCAGGTAGGGAAGGCTGTGCCTCCCCAAATAGCCTGGCCCCTGCCCCTCATCCACCCTCTCCCACTTCCTGCCCCCTGACTGCCCCCCTCAGAACTTCTGACCCATCCAACCTGCCCTGCTCTCTGTCCCCTGATTGCCTCCTCGCAGGACCCCCTCCGCCCCTAACCGCCCTCCCCCCGGCATCCCATCCCCTATGCAACCCCACCTGCTCCCTGTTCCCTGACTGCCCCGACCCCTATCTACACCCCCGCCCCCTAACAGGCCCCCCAGGACTCCCACGCCTATCCAAACCCCCCTCTTCCCTGTCCCCTGACTGCCCCGATCCCTATCCACTCCCCACCCCCTGGGACTCCCACGCCTATCCAACCTCCCCTGCTCCCTGTCCCCTGACTGCCCCTGGGACCTCCTGCCCCTTATCCAACCACCCCACTCCCAACGCCCTTACCATGCCGCTCAGAGCAGCAGGACTGGCAGCCGCGCCACCCAGCCAGAGCCAGACACGCTGCCGCGCTGCCTGGCAGGAGCTTGCAGCCCTGCGGCCCAGAGCGCTGGCGGCACGGCGAGCTGAGGCTGAGGGGGAGAGGGGACAGCAGGGGAGGGGCCAGGGGCTAGCCTCCCCGGCCAGGAGCTCAGGGGCCGGGCAGGATGGTCCCGCGGACTGGATGTGGCCCGCGGGCCGTAGTTTGCCCACCTCTGGCCTAGGTGGAAGTTACAGACAGGTCCACCAGCTATTGATCCAAAAGTCATTATCAGTTGTGTCCTGTGATAACAAAGCAGGCTTCTCTTTCCACAAGAGATTTGTGTTTAGTAGCAGCAGGTTTCCCAGCTGGATCTATAGGATTGTCATCACTTTCCATTTGAATTGTCTTCTTCCAGGGGTTTGTAAATGAGGGCTGGGTGGGGAGGGGGTGCTCAGCTGTCTCACAGCTTCACTAATCAGGCTTTCGTTTCATGGATGATAGCTGGGTTTGAGTTTGCACCCTTTCTCAGGAGCTTCTTTCAGGCACCCAATGCCAACTGCCGACAGATCTCAGCAAAGCAACCCAAACCTGCTTATGGGCCCACTCCAAGTGCCCCCAACCTATTTTCAAAGGTCTAATTTCTCTAACGACATAATCAACATACCCATTAAAACACAAACCATGACAGTACAATAAACTCTTTAAACAGCATTCAGGACCACTATGAAATATGAATAATCAGCCCATTTCTAGAGATATATATATTCCAGAGTCCTCCATTTGCACGGCTCCGTGAAAATTTGTCTCCTTGCATCACATCGGTTTTTAACCCTTCAGGGTGAGTTCATTTGAACATCAAAGACACAGCGGCTCAAGGAGAAATTCATTTGAAACCATTAAGCTGGTCATACTTGGATGTCATTAGAGATAAAACAGGAAAATTGAATCAAAACATTTCAATTCAGGTCAGTTCAACATCCATCTCTGCCTCTCTGAGCTGCTGCAGTGCCTCATGGGAGTTGGAGTTCAAGTGCCTCATGCTCCCATTCTCCCCTATGGGCTGCACTCCTTGGCTAGCCTACATCTCCCATGATGCACCACAGGCATGGGACTCCCAGCATGCATTACAGAGATAGTCCCAACTGCTAAACAAATCTCCAGATTAGGGCTTTGAACACACCTCTGGCTTCCTAGGGTTTAATCTGAGCAGACTGTGGTGTTCATGGTTTAAGAAGGGCAGGTCGCACTAGCAAATTAATGTGCTCCATATGCTTGGCCAGTTTTCCAGAGTCCAAAATCTGCCGCTATTAAATATAATGAATCAGGCATTATAGATTACACCCTGTATCCCAACAGTGTCGTTAAATAGGATGGGAAAGCTGCTGGGTAAACAGCAGACAGAGCATCCTTCAGCAAGCAATCTTTGACACAGATGCTTAGCTTGTTCAGAGATAGGTTTAGCAGATATGATGACAACCCCAGCAGAGAGGAAGGGGAAGGAAACACAGCAAAGCACTGGAAGGGCATCTTAACACCGTGTTAGGCAAATGAGACTATAAGTGATGGCTGTACCTTGCACGGTGTTGGGAGGGTCATAAACATAGCAGAGACAATTGCAGCTAAATGAGGTGTATCCCAGGCAGCTGTCCTGATGCATTTGGAGGCCATTTGCAAAAGGAAAGATTCTCCTATCACCATTTTAAGAAACACTCCCAGACAGCTGACACCTTCTCAAATGCCTGGAATAACGCAGCGGAGACACTTGCAGGAGCTGCGAGTCGGTTCCTTCTTGGCACCGGCTGCGTTCTAGCTGGGTTGTTTTATGCATTATAATTACCTGGCTCAGTAGTGAGCCGTCTGAAACCCTTAATCATTGAAGCAACCAGGCAAACAAGCTAACTTGCCTCATTCATCTGGGGCTCCCCCTCATTTATGTTTCTTCAATCTAGAATGCTGTCGAAGCCTGTCTGGCTGCAAAACACAAAACACAGGGGAGCAGAGGGCAGGAGTAGCCTCCACCCCACCACTTAGCACCCCAAGAGGGTTCTCAGTGTTGCCAGCTCTCCCGACTGTACTCAGAGTGTCATGATAACTGATGTCTTGGTTAGAGTCCCTATTAATGCCCCGTGTTGTTAAGGAGTAAGACCCACCTGTTATGTGCAGCTAGCGTATAGATGGAAATATTTTGAATTATATTACAGGAGTAGCTTGGCTGGGGCCTCTAGATCAGGTCTCCATTGTGATAGGCATTTGAATACATCTTGTGAGAGAGAGCTCCTGTCCTGTCTAGATGGACAGGACAGACAAAGGCTGGGACAGGAAACAGGCGCAAAGAGGGGCGGTCATATACCCAACATCACACAGCAGGTCAATGGCTGAGTCAGGAGTAGAACCCGGGTCCCCATGTCCAGTACACTGTCCACTGGACCACAAGGCCTCTCTTGAACCAAGGTCTTCAGTAAAACAGCAAGTAGTATTCAAGGGACTAAGGATACTTTGCATTTCTATAGTCGCCTATTCAACTATTCAACCCAGCCCAGTCCTGCAGTATCAAAGCACAAGGTGGAACAGCTGTAAGGCTGGGAAAAGCCACAAGACAAGGGCAGGAGAGAAGGAGATATTACAGTGTAACAGAAGAATAGATAATGGGGCTTGCTCAGGTACGAGCCTCCACGTCACCAGCACCACCAAACACAGCACAGCCCCTTGATGGCAGGCGTAGCAGGGACGTTGACTAAATGGACCTTTGGGATTGGACTCCCTGTGACTCCTAGAGATGGTGCCTCCATATCAGGGCTGAGGAATGCTGGTGGGGCAGTGTGGAGAGGGCTCCCGCTACTGCTCATGCTATGGCTGAACATTTTCAACCCCTTCCCAGTGGGCATATACCATTCAAGGTTAGAAGGACCACTGGTGTCTCCTAGCATAGCTGTTCTTAATATACTAGAAACATAGAAATACAGCACCATCCAGCAATTGAGAAGTTCATTTCTTTTGGCCACCCTTTATCTTATATCAGTTCTCCCATGTGCACCCTAACCAACTCAGGTATCAATAAGACCAGAGGAAATGGAAGGAATTAAGAGCTCCTCTAAACCTTAGGCTAGGACTTGCCCACCTATTTGTTTTCGCCATATGCTAAACTTAATACTCTTTCTCAGCAGGGCACAGGAGCTAATATAATACATAATCACAGAGAAAGCATTGCCTTACCGAAATATCATTACTAACCACCCGTCAGGTTTCTGTGGCTACTGGAAGCGCTTCCTTACATTGTAACGTGTGGACAGAATACTGAAGACCCAGTGAAAGTTAATCATTTGTCACCACCGTGAGGTCTGATTCTTAGTAAAGAATCTAAGCACCGAATGGGATGGAGGCTTAATTGCCACGTCCCTCATCTTCCAGGCTAAGGTGGAAGCAACTTGAGGGAAGCCTGCACAGCTGCTGAACTTTGTGGATACTGGTCTTAGGTCTCCAGGGCTGAGTTAGAAATTGACCAAAAGTGAGACCATTTCATCCAACTACTCCCCTTCCATCTATCTAAGGCACTGATCTCCCCCCCCCCCCGCCACCCCCATCCCGCCATCACCATAGTATCTGAGCCCCTCACTGCCTTTAATGTATTCATCCTTACACCACTGTGAAGTAGGGCAGTGCTATTAGCTCCATTTTACAGGTAGAAAACTGAGACACAGAGAGACTAAGGGCTTGTCTACATGGGGGTGAAGGGAAGGCTTAAGTGGAGTGAAACCAGTTTGAAAAACACTTATGTTCACAAGACAAAATTTGTTGTCGTGCACGAACTCCATATTTAATCGGGAACTCTGGAGTCCGCTTTCAGAGTGAACTAAGTTTGCTGCAAACAGAATTAGTTCGGTTGTTTTTTGAGTGCTCATAATGCGGCTGCATGCTACTTTGTTGGTCCTCTAGCTGCTATTCCATATTACTTTGTGGGTGACCATTACTGACTTGTCTGTTTACCTGTGAGTCCTCCATTTCTCTCGTGTTAAGTTGCCCAGATGTCTCCTACCCCATTTAAGAACTGGCATGGGGCCAGAATTTCATAGAACCTTGAGGACATTCAGCAAGACTCAGAGGATGAGCGCAAGGAGGATGAGCGCGAGGAAGGAAGAGTTGACCGCAGAAAGTCAGATAGGAGGCGAGCCCAATTCCCACTATGCAGCAGCCAAGCTTGATTCCCAGCCAGAAACCCAGGCTGGGACTGAGGAGGCAGATTCTCTTGAGGGGATTTTGGCATGTAAGGATCTATCTTTACAATTTAGTATTATTATTAGGGCTGCCACACAATTAAAAAAATTAATCACAATTAATCAAGCTGTTAAACAATAACAGAATACCATTTATGTAAATATTTTTTATGTTTTCCACATTTTCAAATATATTGATTTCAATTACAACACAGAATACAAAGTGTACAGTGCTCACTTTATATTTATTTTTATTACAAATATTCGCACTGTAAAAACAAAGGAAATAGTATTTTTCAATTCACCTAATACACGTACTGTGGTGCAATCTGTTTATCGTGAAAGTTGAACTTACAAATGTAGAATTATGTACAAAATCCCCCCCTGCATTCAAAAATAAAACAATGTAAAACTTTAGAGCCTACAACTCCAATCAGTCCTACTTCTTGTTCAGCCAGTTGCTCAGACAAACAATTTTGTTTACATTTGCAGAAGACAATGCTGACTGCTTCTTGTTTACAGTGTCACCTGAAAGTGAGAACAGGTGTTTGCATAGCATTGTTGTAGCTGGCATCGCAAGATATTTACATGCCAGATACACTAAAGATTCATATGTTCTTTGATGCTTCAACCACCATTCCAGAGGACATGCTTCCATGCTGATGATGGGTCTGCTTGATAATGATCCAAAGCAGTGCGGGCTGATGCCTTTTCATTTTCATCATCTGAGTCAGATGCTACCAGCAGAAGGTTGATTTTCTTTTTTGGTACTTTGGGTTCTGTAGTTTCCGCATTAGAGTGTTGCTCTTTTAAGACTTCTGAAAACATGCTCCACACCTCGTCCCCCTCAGATTTTGGAAGGCATTTCAGATTCTTAAATCTTGGGTTAAGTGCTGTAACTATCTTTAAAAATTTCATATTGGTATCTTCTTTGCATTTTGTCAAATTTGCAGTGAAAGTGTTCTTAAAACAAACGTGTGCTGGGTCATCATCCGAGACTACTATAACATGAAATGTATGGCAGAATGTGGGTAAAACAGAGCAGGAGACATACAATTCTCCCCCAAGGAGTTCAGTCACAAATTTAATTAACACATTTTTTTAACGAGCATCATCAGCATGGAAGCATGTCCTCTGGAATGAAGGCGATAGCATGAAGAGACATACAAATCTTTAGCACATCTGGCATGTAAATATCTTGCGATGCCAGCTACAAAAGTGCCATGCAAATGCCTGTTCTCACTTTCAGGTGACATTGTAATTCAGAACCGGGCAGCATTAACTCCCGTAAATGTAAACAAACTTGTTTATCTTAGCAATTGGCTGAACAAGAAGTAGGACTGAGTGGACTTGTAGGCTCTAAAGTTTTCCATTGTTTTGTTTTTGAGTGCAGTTATGTAACAAAAAAACCCTACATTTGTAAGTTGCATTTCATGATAATGAGATTGCACTACAGTACTTGTATGAGGTAAATTGAAAAATACTATTTCTTTTATCATTTTTACAGTGCAAATATTTGTAATAAAAATAATATAAAACGAGCACTGTACATTTTGTATTTTGTGTTGTAATTGAAATAGATATATTTGAAAATGTAGAAAAACATGCAAAAATGTGTAATAAATTCCAATTGGTATTCTATTGTTTAACAGTGCAATTAATCGTGATTATTTTTTCTAATCATGATTAATTTTTTGAGTTAACTGTCTGAGTTAACTGTGATTAATTGACAGCCCTAATTATTCTTATTGTGCTCTTCTGCTGTGCTAGCTTCTGTTCTGGGTGACCATGGCAGATGCCACCCCCACCATCCCCTGGCGCCCTAGAATCAAGTGAGACAAATGTGCCTTTGCGGTGACCTTGACCAGACCGGACCAGGAAGAAGGACCCAAATGACATTGCCACTTTTATTGTCTCCAGTTAAATCCTGAATATTTTGTCGCCCCCAACCCACTCCTGTCCCTTGTTTGCTTTTCCTTCCCCACCTTATTTCTCCTCTCTCCTATCTGTCTCCTGTTTCATTCCGTCTAATAAGACTCTGGCTTAGCTGGCCAAGACTTCATGTTTTGCAACACTGCTGTGAGCCTCTGACCAGAAAGAGGCAGCTAAATGCATCGCCCTTAAATCACCGGGTGCTAGTACAAGTTTGCCGGGTTTCAGAGTAGCTGCTAAGACCACGTGGTGGGCCTGTGTTTTTCCAGCAATGAGATTGCTAGTGAGAGTCAACCACAGAGACAGAAGCTGGATGTTCTATCTTTGCTGTTCTTTTCTCACCCCTTTTGTGTGTGTTTGTCTTGTCTCATCTTCTACCAAAGAGCATTGAACTCCAGCAGCAATAACAACAATCCAACACATCTCAACTAACCATCTTCTCTTTTCTCCCAACAAAAGACAGTTATTACCGTCTAAAAGATGGTCCAGCAAGGAGTTTTTCCTTATAAAACCTCTTTACAGCTACAGGGAAAGGGAACAAGGGATGTGGTTAAAATGAAAGCCTTGCTTAGTACTTTTACATTTCAAATGCTTTAAAACTGTTTTTGCTTCTCATTCCGTATTTTTAAGAAAAGCTTAAAGTGCTGTTTAATGGTGCGTTTGTCATAGTCCTGAGCAGGTTGAAGTCTCTGTATACAAAACCTTCTTTAAAACTATTTAATGTTGGACAGTTTCATGGTTATGTTAGCACCTTTGACTCTTTGGGCCCACTTATTTCATCGAAATTAACGCAGCCATGGCCAGATGGCCATGGCAACCCACTCCTCCACAGGCCTGCTAGCTCCTCCACGGGGCTAGCTCCCCACATCTCTCCAAACATTTGCCTTTGCCGTTCTGGAAACGAGCCTTTCCCACCAATCCACACTGGTGTCCGGAGCCCAGAAACAACACGGCACGGGGGGAAGCGGTGCCAGAGCCTGCTCCTCTGGTATCAGTTGCTCAGTAGCCTCTTCTTTTCCTCATGCTTCTCCCTCTTCCTCCTTCTCTGCTGGTGGAGCTACTGCAGTTGTTGCCAGAACATCTACTTGGAGATATGGTGGGTGAAGTCCAACATAGGCACCGACTCCGTGGGTGTTCTGGGGCTGCAGCACCCATGGACAAAAAAATAGTGGATGCTCAGCACCCACCAGCCACCCAGGCCGATCCCCACCAATCCGTTGTTCGGTGAGCGCCACCGATCAGCTGTTCAGTGGCGGGTAGGAGGCACTGGGGGAAGGGTGCAGAGTGGAGGCAGGAAGAGGTGGAGTGAGGCTGGGGGGCACTCAAGGAAGGGGGCGGGGCGGGGGCAGGAAGAGGCATGGGTGGGACCCCAGGGGAGAAGGTGCAATGGGGGCGGGAAGAGGTGGAGCAAGGGTGTGGCCAGGGGACGGAGCAGGGGTGCACCACCCCTCCGGAAAGAAGAAAGTCAGTGCCTGTGACGTCCAACGCTGAATTCTTCCGACTTTGCGTGCTGAAATACAGCCCAAGCAGCCTGTACGTATCCACAGTTGCTAGCACAGCAACGTACAGCATTCCTGGGTCCATGCCGGCTGACGCAATTTGAGTAGGGTGCTAGCAGGCCTGGGAAGGAACCATGGGATTTTTAAAATATGTCACCCTGCCTTGCTTCTGCTGTGCATCCCAAAATGCAAAGTGGAAAAAAAAAATCGCAGAATGCACTCTGCTGAGCAGCAGAGGAAAGGACGATTGATACCCTTCAGGAATGCCCCACTTTTCACAGGCAGCGAGTCACTGCCATGCCTACACGACGAGGTGAACTGAAAGAAGAAACAGCATCCCGTGTGCACGCTGTTACTGAGGGTTACGTATCAAAAGTTAAATAATGCACCTGGACTCAATCTGGTTTAACACCCGCCACGTCCCCGGTGTAGACAAGCCTTAAGTGACTTGTACAAGCTCACACAGGAGGTCTGTGGCAGATAAGGGAAGTGACACCCATTTCACAAGGCCCCATTAGTGTCCTAACCACCCACCCTTCCTCTTAACAAAAAAGAATGGTCTTGTGATTAATGCACTGAAGTGGGACATATGTGACTGCCATTCGGTTCCCAGGTCTGCCACTGACTTCCTGCACAACCGTGGGCAGTTTATGTAACCGATTTCTCTATTTCCCATCTGTAAAGTGGGGACAATCAAACTGCCGTTTACTCTGTCTTGTCTATTTAGATCGTAAACTCATTGGAGCAGAGACTCTCCCTTATTCTGTGTTTGTACAGCACCTAATATGACGTGGCCCTGATTTTTGTTGGAGGCACTACTGGCATGCAGATAATTAATAATAACTTACTCACATTTAAAAAAAAAAGCATTTGGAGGTCAGATAAAGTGGGACTTGGATCCAAACCAGATGTCACCATGTTGCCTTACCTGATCTGAGTCCAATCTCACTGATGTCTCAGTTTCCCCTCTTGGGCTCCTCAATAACTCACAAAGACTTTCGCATGTCCAGTAACACCCAGGCTTGGGGTCTGGTTTATTAACGTAAAGTTCAAAAGGAAAAAACAAAGCTTCCAGATGATGGTTTTCGTTTAGCCTACGAGCTCCCTACACTCTTGCATTTCTAGCAGGTGTTGGCTCTCTGCACCCCTGTGGCTTGGAGCTAAGAAGATTATTTGTCTAGAAGTGTTCACGCCACTCCCGAGCAAACAACAGCTCCCAGGACTTCCAGCCTGGAACCTCTCCTGACTCTCCACAGGCCTCTCTTATCTACAGTCCAGAGGCCTGATTTTAGCCACCTGTCACATGACACTACTCATTCTCGCCACCTGGGCAGGTGAGCAAAGTATGTCGGACATGGGGCTGAACCCATCTTCCCTTAAAGAGCCAGCTTGTGACACCAGCCTAAGCTTAAACTCACCTCATTCACTGATTTTGACCATCATCCAAATCTTAAAATGAATTAGAGAGAGATTTGCTGGGATAAAGACACAAAAATAAGTAGAAATTTAAGGCAATCGGTATCAATTCCAGCCTTCTAAGTATTTTTAAAGCTATAAATATGGCAATGTACAAAGAGAGCCCTTTATGAAATAGAAACTGTTTTAGCTGTTGCCAAATATGTAGCATCATGGTGCCAATATAAATGTCTTCCTTTTTTCATCCCCGCTCTTGACAAAACTGGATTGTGTGAAATTATTCACAGTTCAACGAGACAACTGCACCCATACACAAAACATTTATTCATTCTTTCTTGAACCCATGGAAGGTAGATCTGAGTCAAATCATTTCTGTTCAAATTTGCCTAGAATTCTATTTTAAATGTTTAAATAAACTGAAAATAAAAAGAAAATAAAACATTGTGTTGATTTACGGCAGAAGAAACAAACCCTCTTTGTGCGTTAGCATTTTCCAGATTTCTGGGTAAGGACTTGATTGTCACTTTAATCACAATCCTCAGCAAAGAATGATACGTAAGGACCACCACTCCGGACACAGCCACCTCAGACACACATTTCAGAGTCACAACTGGGTGGAAATGTACTGCTGGCCTACATCAGCAAAAATTACTACTCCCCCCAGACCAGCCAGCAAGTACAGGGGTTGGAGCCAATACCCCACCACCTCACCCAATTGCTGTCCATCTTCTCCATTGAGGGAGTAAGCGGGTGCATGGTTCTGCATTCAAGGTCTAAGTAGCCCACATGGGTATATCAGCAGGGTTCTTACTCCTTATCCTGTGGGTAGAGAGGCCAAGTTTATTCCTAAATGAATGTAACCTTCCAGAAACTTTGGTCCCTGTATGACCTCCATCATCATAGTATGTAAGTACCTCACAATCTTTAATGTATTTATCCTCACAACACCATTATCTGGGGTAGGGAAGTGCTATTATCCCCATTTTATAGATGGAGAAACCGAGGCACAGAGAAACTAAACATCACACAGGAAGTCTATCCTAGCACAGGGACTCATGTCCTAGACTAGGGCTGCTGACTACTGGGCCATCATTCCTTTACGGAGTCAAACACATTAGAAATGGGTCTTTGCTGTTAAATCAGTTTGTCCATCCTTTGAGGGGTCAAAGCAGGACTGGGTTGTCTAACAGTGTATTTTCTAATCCAGTCCAGTTTTACAAAGGCAGGGAAGCATCAGCGATGCCAACTCTCACGAGTTTATGGGGAGTCTTGTAATATTTCCTACTTTTCTTAAAGCCCCAACTCCTGGAGTAATGTGATGATATGAGACTCGGCTGTCATTTTTGTTTTAAAGGTCAGTTTCTAGCACTTGTGGTTTCAGGGGAAAACTTGAAAATATGACACACCCCCATGGGGCTACAATACCAGATAGCAAAAAACAAAACAAAACACAACCCCCATAAATCTTATTTTTTGTAAAGTCTTTGAGATTTTAAGCCAAATCTCATGATTTTTTGGGGAGGGGGCTCAACTCACCATTTTTCAGTGCTTGGAGTTGGAAATTTGCACGCTACATCACCCATTAGTAGGGTGTCAGGTGCTCTCTAGCTTATCTAGTCCTCATTACTACCCCTCGACCCTACTGAGGTGGCTACTGCCTCCCAGGGGTTAGGAAAAAGCATGGCCTGTACTCAGGGGAATGCAGTGGTGACTGCTGGAAGGGCAAGGGTAGGACACTTTTGTGCTCCCTTGGCCATCCTTGAAGGGCCAGAGCCAATCTCACCCTAAAAATAATAGATGCTGCACAAAATCAGCATCTTTTTTTCGCTTCTACAACATAAACGTGGCTTTGTAGGTTGCGGAAACACCCCTTAGCACGAGCCGCCGGCCAGTTCTGCAGATGATCCTGGCTGTGGGTCATGCCATGAAAAGGCAAGGGCCCCGGGCGTCACTTGCAGAGTAAAACAGAGGGATGACTCCTTTACAGTGGAATCGCTCTGCAAGTGGAGCTGATCAGCCTGACGCTGAGCAACCACTGCCACACATCTTGATTATAATCCCTCGCCCTTCCACGGCACTTTTCATCAGTAGATTTCAGAGCATTCTACAAAGGAGGGCAGTATTATTATCCCTATTTTACAGATGGGGAAATTGAGCGCAGAGAGTGACTTGCCCAAGGTCCCCCAGCAGGCCACTTGGAGAACTGGGATTAGACCACACCTCTCCTAAGAGCACTGGGCTGGAACGATCCACTAGACCACACTGACTTTTAGCCGTGTAGTGTGCACCTTGTACACTGTACCAACCTCAGCAATCTATTATATTTATTGTTATTATTGGCAGTGGCACCCAAAAAGTCCTTGTCTTGAGTAGCTCCTATTGAATGGATGGACAGCCAGACAGAGATCAGGGATGGGGAAACAACAAAACCGATTTTACATACAGATTCCCCAGAGCCAGCACAGCCGAGGGCCTTGTGGATGAGTCTGGGGCCATTCTACCATGCAGAGAAGTGCATAGTGTATCGTATTGTCCAATAAAAGCATCGGGCCAGAGTTTTCAGAAGTGCTCAGTACCCACAATGGGTTGTGGATTCCAGTGAGTTGCTGCTTGGGAGTAGAAACTGAACTCTAAGGAAAAGGCCAGAGAAGACTAGCTGGAGAAGTTCTCTCTTGATGGACTCAGACTTAGGTTTCAGAGAGCCATCCTGGTAATCAAGTTCATTTAGGGCCAGGCTTTTAGAAGCATTCAGTTCCTTGTCTGTTGGGTAGTTCTGATTGGTGCTGAGCCCTTTTGAACCTCTGGCCTCTTATGTATATCAAAATCTAACACACAAGGCTTGCTGTTCAAAAGGAATTATTTCTAGGACATGCTCCATTTAGCTATTCAGTCACGACACAACAGCAGCTTCTGATCGTCTTCAACAGTGAGGCAAGTGCTCCATGCATCACAGAGTTTTATAAGTACGTTGGAAAATCAGACCCTGCTTATTATCCATGCACTCCAGACTCCATGCCACGAGCTGACACAAGGAAGCTGTTATGAGGTATCACGTCAAGGATCCATTTGCTAATTTTCCTACTGCTCTAAATGACACTGGTGCCATGTCACAGCTCCCAGAGCAGCTCCAGAAAGCTGTTAATGTCAGTAGAGTAAATAATGCATGCTGCAACGTTGGTCAAAATACATATTTATTTGACAGACCATAAGGGCCATCAGGTTAAAAAAAAAAGTACTAAGAAATCCTCAGCTGCATCTCTGCCAGCCAGATGGAGCCTTTCCAGCCTAGTCAGACATATGCATATTTAGATAATTTCAGAAATGTGCGTTATGAGGAGGAAACACTGCTGGAATATGTCGTATATTCGCTTAATCCAGCGGGTGAAAGGATCTTCCCCTCCCTTCTGCTGCGCTGCTTTACCATGCAGCATCCCATAAAGATCATAGAATCATAGAATATCAGGGTTGGAAGGGACCCCAGAAGGTCATTTAGTCCAACCCCCTGCTCGAAGCAGGACCAATTCCCAGTTAAATCATCCCAGCCAGGGCTTTGTCAAGCCTGACCTTAAAAACCTCTAAGGAAGGAGATTCTACCATCTCCCTAGGTAACGCATTCCAGTGTTTCACCACCCTCTTAGTGAAAAAGTTTTTCCTAATATCCAATCTAAACCTCCCCCATTGCAACTTGAGACCATTACTCCTCGTTCTGTCATCTGCTACCATTGAGAACAGTCTAGAGCCATCCTCTTTGGAACCCCCTTTCAGGTAGTTGAAAGCAGCTATCAAATCCCCCCTCATTCTTCTCTTCTGCAGACTAAACAATCCCAGCTCCCTCAGCCTCTCCTCATAAGTCATGTGCTCTAGACCCCTAATCATTTTTGTTGCCCTTCGCTGGACTCTCTCCAATTTATCCACATCCTTCTTGTAGTGTGGGGCCCAAAACTGGACACAGTACTCCAGATGAGGCCTCACCAGTGTCGAATAGAGGGGAACGATCACATCCCTCGATCTGCTGGCTATGCCCCTAGTTATACATCCCAAAATGCCATTGGCCTTCTTGGCAACAAGGGCACACTGTTGACTCATATCCAGCTTCTCGTCCACTGTCACCCCTAGGTCCTTTTCCGCAGAACTGCTGCCTAGCCATTCGGTCCCTAGTCTGTAGCGGTGCATTGGATTCTTCCATCCTAAGTGCAGGACCCTGCACTTATCCTTATTGAACCTCATCAGATTTCTTTTGGCCCAATCCTCCAATTTGTCTAGGTCCTTCTGTATCCTATCCCTCCCCTCCAGCGTATCTACCACTCCTCCCAGTTCTCAGATCAGCAGCAAAGTCTGGGCACAACAGGGAGAGCTCAGGGAAGTGTTTCAGCTTTGCCCATTTATAGCCTGCCTTTTTCTGGAGGGATAATACACCAGCACTTGAAATACCAATCCTCTTTTCACAGGTGCCAGGAGCTGCTAGCCTTGTTACAAGGTTGGGGGAAGAAGAAATGTGGTCGCTCTGGTCAACGTCTACGGAGTTCCGGTATTTGCAAGCATGTGCCAAAGGCACTCGGAGCTTTGGGTGGAGTTTCAACAGATTTTAAGGCCGGAAGGGACCACTGTGATCACCAAGTCTCAGCTCCTCTATAACACAGGCCATAGGACTTCCACGAATTAACTTCTGCTTGAGCAAGAGCAGTTCTTTTACAAAAACACCTATTTTTATTTAAAAATTGACAGTGGGGTGGAATGTATCGCAACCCAGGATAAATTGTTCTGATGGTTAATTACCCTCACCGTTAAAAATGTATGTCTTATTTCCAGTCTGAATTTGCTTAGTGTCATCTTCCAGCCATTGGAATTTGCTATACTTTTGTCTGCTAGATCGAAGAGCTCTCTGTTATCAAATGTATGGTCCTCAAGTAGGTACTTACAGACTGTGTCCACGTCTCCCCTGAACCTTCTCTTTGTTAAGCTGCTTAGACTGAGCTCCTTGAGTCTGGTTGCTTGGCTTGGTGTGAGGGGTGGCAGGCTGATATTTAGTGGCGTGTGATACCCAGAAGGTCAGATCCCCTGAGGAACAGGCAGTGTGGTGGTGCGGCTTCTTTCCCGGCATACTGACCATCAATGCCCCCTCACTTCCATGTGCAAGCTCATAAGCAGACCCATGACTGAGCCTTAAGTAGATTGCAACTTTGCTGAGGCAGAATGCTCTGTGCTGCCAGTGGCGGCTGTCCCCTCCGCGGTGGCTCCATCACTAATAGGGGTGGCCGTTGCAGCAGAAAGAGAGCCTGAGAGAAGAGGCCTGGTAGGAGGCCTGACGCCTGAGGTAAAGTAGTGGGCAAGTTTTGCTGATATAAAGCAAAGTTAGCAAAACTCAGGCTGTGAGCAGATGTCAGGCTCTGCCTGCTTGCAGGCTCACAGAACCTGGCAAGAACAGGGCCTCATACCAGGCCTCTTGTCTCAGGTTCTCTTTCTACTACAGCTGCAAGAGGTGATGGCCTGTTTCTTCTGCCACTTGAATGGGCTTGGACCATGAGGGTCACGCCTCAAGCCCATTCTTCTGCCGCTGGGGATCAGGCAAATGGAAGCCTTTCCAAGACCACTGCTGGTGGTGATTTATCTGTGAAGGCTGCTTCCAACCTCCTCTCATTGAATGGGGCTTGCGAAGAGGTGAGACAATGAAGGATATTCAGGAGACAACGCACATAGCTTGAGTCCCAGGAGACCACCACTTACACCTCCTAACCCCAATCACGTGTTGGCCAGTGGTGGCCGCTCAGTGCAAGGTACCTTTGTTGCCATCATTTTATCCAGAAAAGGGTGGCCTCAGACCAGTTTGCATGATGCAGGCTGGGCTGGAGGGAGGACTCCTGTGTCAGCGGAGAGGGACTATTTAGGGATGGGAGAAACACCAGCAGAGGAACAGAAATCTTTGGCCCCTGCTGCCCAGTGTAGAACATTGAAGCCAAATTAACTTTCCGAGATGTGCTAATTTCTCCTGGGTTCATTCCTAATTCTATTCTTCCTGCCCATTTCAGCCAGATCTCTCAGGGCTATCTCAGCCTAGATCCTGTCTATGTTTGCGCTTGACGCTAAACTGTCAATGGGCAGCATCTCACCAGTAACCCTTATCATCATCACCTCCAGGGTCCTGACATTCATCTTGCATGTCGCTACATCAACCATCGGCTCCACACCTTCATTGTGTTGTTAGTGACCTTTGTAAATGAATCTGCTCCTGCCATTTTATTAATTTAATATGAAAAGAAAAAAAATCTTATAGCTAACTAAATAATAATCCCCCCTCCCCATCCAACCCCCAACAATACAAGGCTGGCAATAAACAGCATGCCTGACTGCAGAAAATTGGTTTAAGAATTCTAATGATGGTGATGATTTATTAATGCACTCGTCTGCATCTGTTACTGAGAGCATTATGTATGCCTCAGTAGGATTTGACTTGATTTGTTGAATATAAACCAAACAGACAACAGGCATGTAATGAAAAGTACTGCAGTTTCTGAGTCCTGTCTCTTTAATATCTGGGGGAGATTTGCTGCCTACCCCCTCGGAAGATGGCTTTTCCATCTAACTTCATTACCAGCAAAGAGGGACATTCCAAATCGATTTTGCAGTCTGTGTACTGAGCGTTGTAGTAGCCCATGATCAAACAGAAGCCACCCTTAGCAAAGCTGATTTGAATGTTATTTTATAAATCTAACTATACATGGAGAAGCACAAAGCTCTATTTATATAATTCCCTACAGAGCAGAGATCAAGCAAGGGTTATAGAGCTCAGCTATGGCATGACTAATTAGACCACCAAATTTTAATTAGTTTTCATATCCAGGCACTTTCCCATGTATAACTGCTTTTGGAGGACAAGACTCCTATTGAAATTAAAAGTGAATCAAACACATACTGTATTGGTACTGTAAGTACAGTGACACTCAATTGGGACAGTGTTTACTAGATTTATGCCCTCATTTATATTAACTTTACACTTTTCATGATACTAACATCAATAAATAAAACTGTCTCTTTTCACTAACCTGTTCATGAGAGACAATCAAAAAATGGAATGTCCGTTCTGAGGGGAATTCTGATATTTTGACATTTCGTCAGGAATAGCTGATCATACAGAATGAAAACCTCCAAAACATTTCAATGCAGAAATAGCTCAATTTGTTTCAATCCTCCAATGAAAAATTTTGCTGAAATCAAGCGTTTCCCACAGAACATTTCAGTTTTGACAAAATCTCATGTTCCAATGGGAAAATGTTTCATTCGAAACTTTTTGACCAGCCCTTCAATGAATGAATGCCATAGTACTTAGGTACACAGTTTTCTGGGAACCCAACTTGAGACAAGATGGCTTGATTTGCAAAACCCCTAATTTCAAATGAAGTTCGACACAGGCTCAGCAGAAGCTTTGAAAATCAGACTCATTTAGGCACCACTAATTGATGCCCTCCATTAGCTGCCATTGAATCGAGCTAAAGGCAAATACTGCAAGGTATTGGTGTGATGTTGCACTCCATATGATTTTATGAAAATATGCTAATGAGTGTGAATATAATGTAACTGGAATATACTTCATGCAAAAGGTCTCTTGTAAGGTATCATTACAAAGCTTATAATCTACTGAGTGTGGTCATCCTATTTGTATAAATGTATCATTCTTGTATCTGAAACTAGAAATATGAAATATAACTCTGAGGTTCTATTGTAATTATGCAAAGTGTGGGCTATTAATGGTGGTCTGGAATCTTGATGGCTCCCATCAACCAGGACAATTGACTGTGGATGGCTCTGTTTACTTGCAAGCCTTCCTGTGAGTCAGGCTGGGAAGAATGAAGGCTTGGGGTCTCACAGGACGTGTGACCATGTCACCTGGTACTGGAATCCATCTTAAACCTGGTGCTTTTCCATTTAGAAGGAGAGGTGGGAACCCAGAGAGGGACAAAGGATTCTCGCCTTGTGCAAAAGATATATAAGGGTGAGGGGGGTAACAGAACAAAGGAGGCTGCAGTCATGAGAAAGCCCCTAGCTACCACCTGAGCTGGAACAAGGACTGTACCAGAGGAAAGGATTGGGCCCAGACTACAAAGGAGTCTAGTCTGTCAAAGAAGCTTATTGGAACATCTCTGAGGGTGAGATTTCATCTGTAATCACTTTCTTACTGTATTAGGCTTAGACTTGCAAGTCTTATTTTATTTTGCTTGGTAATTCACTTTGTTCTGTCTGTCATTACTTGGAACCACTTAAATCCTACTTTTTGTATTTAATAAAATCACTTTCTACTTATTAATTAATGCAGATTAAGTATTAATACCGGGGGAGGGGGGAGAAACAGCTGTGCATATCTCTCTATCAGTGTTATAGAGGGCAAACAATTTATGAGTTTACCCTGTATAAGCTTTATACAGGGTAAATCGGATTTATTTGGGGTTTGGACTGCATTGGGAGCTGGGTATCTGAGTGCTGGAGACAGGAGCACTTCTTAACCTGTTTTCCGTTAAGCCTGCAGCTTGTGGGGGACGTGGTTCAGACTTGGATCTGTGTTTGTAACAGGCAAGTGTGTCTGGCTCAAACAAGGCAAGGTACTGAAGTCCCAAGCTGGCAGGGAAAATGGGCTCAAAGGTAGTCTAGGCGCATCAGGTGGCAGTCCCAAAGGGGTTTCTGTGATCCAACCCGTCACAGCTGGGTCCTGACATTTCTCCAAGGCTTGATTTACCTTTGTATTTGTTAACTTTACATGCAAGGCTGATATGATATTTGGAGTTTCATAACTTCAATATCGCCACAAGTCTAAGCCTGTTCTTGTTTTTTTCCCTCATACAATCATTGTTTTGGGCTTAATAATCATGGTAATACCAGCTACTTACATATAAGCAAAAGCAGCACCTTTTCAAGGATCCTAAAATGCTTTAGGGTGGGACTGACTTGAAAATCAATAGGATTTTGGCACTGAACTCCTGCAGGCACTGTTGAAAATCTTACCCTTAGAAAATAATATGCTTCACCCACCAATGAAATGCAGCCATCTCTGGGGTGGAATGGGGTAATTCTTTAACAATGAACTGCAATACTTACATACTACTGTTTAGGACAGAAAGTGAAGAATTCTGTATTCCAGTTGAGATTTCAAAAATAATTTATTTATGAATTTCTAATGAGCAAATAACCTTTGTATTTAGAGATCTGTGATGTAATTACCCCAGATGGAATCTAGCCTGGACTCCAGGACTAACTGCATCTTGTCCCAAAGACAGTTCAATGGGATCTTGAACTACTGCTATGAATCAGGACTTTGGTTTTGTGGGTCATGAGAAAGATGCAGCTCCCAGCCGCACCTACCGAATGCTCTTCCACTGAGAGCGGAAAATTTCTATTTGCTGTGACACCAGTGTCACCTCCTGCCAGTGGGGTGCCAGCCTCTTCCCAGTGCGGGGCTGAGGTGGGCTAGACAGAGAATTAGGTGGGCTGTTCATAGAATCATAGACTATCAGGGTTGGAAGGGACCTCAGGAGGTCATCTAGTCCAACCCCCTGCTTAAAGCAGGACCAATCCCCAACTAAATGATCCCAGCCAGGGCTTTGTCAAGCCTGACCTTAAAAACCTCTAATGAAGGAGATTCCACCACCTCTCTAGGTATCAAACTCAAACTCCAGGACTATCAAAATCAGCTATCAAATCCCCCCTCATTCTTCTCTTCTGCAGACTAAATAAGCCCAGTTCCCTCAGCCTCTCCTCATAAGTCATGTGCCCCAGCCCCTAATCATTTTCATCGCCCTCCACTGGACTCTCTCCAATTTGTCCACATCCCTTCTGTAGTGGGGGGGGGGCCCAAAACTGGACACAGTACACCAGATGAGGCCTTCCCACTCTCGCCACGAGACGCCGCCCCTCTTCTTGGCCCTGCTTCCTGCTCTACCTCAGATAAGTTCCAGCCCTGCCTCCTCCTCTAAGGCCCTGCCTCCTGGCCAGAGCTGCTGCTGCTCCTCAGCTCCCCACTGCCCTTTGACCGCTCGCAGCTGGCAACAGCCTCTAGGGTGGGGCTACCTAACCTCTGAGGCTGGCAGAGCCCTTGGGAAGCAGCGACTGTGGCTGGGGGGGGGGGGCGGCGCTGGAGCCCAGGCTGGAGTGGGAGAGTCCAGGCAGCTGTGAGGAGCCCTGGACCCTCCACCTGCCCTGGGTGGTATGATCTGGTGGGCAGGGACATGGGCTGGGGACTGCTCTCGGGCCCCCCAGTGCCCACCTGGGCTTACTTTTGCGTTGCTGCTGCTGACACTTTCAGATCTGGGCACCTGGCCAGCGAGCAGCTACCGCCGTCTCTGGACTGCCTTCAGAGCTGGGTGGCTGGAGAGTGGTGGCTGCAAAGGGGCAGGGTGGGATGCTAAGGTAAATTTTGGGGTGGCTATCATCCCTGAAAGCTCCCCCCCAGCACTGCCCCTGCCTCCTGCAGCAGCTGGCTGATCCCTAGCACAAGTACTGATCCAGCCCAGTAAGGCACTCATTGCAAGAAAGTAGAACTACTGCAGATGTGCTGCTGAAATTTGCAACTGTCATCCTATATTTGCCATCCTATATTTGCCAGCATACTTTGCTGAGCACCAGAAAAGATCCTGTTTATCCATCTAGATTAGACACTTATATGACCTCCATTACCACAGCATCTGAGCACCTCACACTCTTAAGGTATTTATCCTCATAACACTCCTGGGAGGTAGGGAAGTGCAATGATCCCTATCATACAGATGAGGAACTGAAACTAGGGCCCACAGTCTCAGAAGTACGTAGGCTACTAATGTCCATTGATTTCAATGCAAGTTAGAACCCTAAATACCTTTGAAGAGCTGGGCCTAAGTGATTTGCCCAACCTCACAGAGGAACTCTGTGGGATGAAGCAGAGAACTAAATCAGAGGCTGCCGAGTCCCCGGCTAGTGCTCTAACCACTGGGCAGACATCTCCCTCTGGCTCTCTCCACCAAGAGTGAAAGTATTCAAATGATCTTGTGAGATGGTCCCTTTCCAGCATGGGCCAGAGGAGGCGGTGATGCATTTGTCAACCATTGAGGCTCTCTCTAGCACACCTAGTAAAGAGCAAGATATCCTAACTCAGTGGAAACTGGCTAAACAGACTGCCTTGTTGCAGCAATGTGTCATTCTCGTAAGAGCCTGGTAACACAGATGAACTGAGGTCTAAGAACAGAGACAATCTTTGGGGAAGCTAAGGCATTTTTCTGATCTCTGCTTGTGAACCCTGCTCTCAGGAGGTTTATCCCAGACAGATCACTAGATGTTAAGAGAAGCATTTTTCCTCTCTCCTGGACATGCCAATACGACTTGTTCCTGGTTTATTTCTCAATTTACTTTAACAGGACTTCATTTAAAAGGGCTCGGCTGTTTTATGAAATGTATTTTGATATGATGCTAGAGAAAAAATGTCCTCATTTAAACAGAGTTAGTCTTTTAAGCAGTTCAGTTTTCTGTTGCATACGATCTTTTGGTCCGCTGGGTGTTTAGAGTCTTTTCAAGTTTATTCCTTCATCAGATATTCATTTCTAAAGGACTTGGCTGAATTTCCATAGATATGATTTTCTGAAACCTAGTACAGGAAAAATGTTGTCAGCAGAGCTATTCTTTTAACCCTTAGGAAACATGTCATTTCTAAGGTAGATACCACCAGGAAACTAGCTCTTTTTAAAGACATGGAGAGGTGAAATAGGAGGAACTATACTGACGATCCCAAAGCACTTTATAAAAAGAGGGTACGTGTATCATTATCTTCACTTTACAGATGGGGAAACTGAGGCACTGAACGGTCAAATGATGTGCTTGAGTCCACACAAGCAGATAATGGCAGAGTTGGGAAGAGCGCTTTGCCGTCCTGCATTGCAGTATTCTCTCCATCAGCCCATTGCAGTTCCATTCATCACTCTGAAAAAAAAAAAGCCATCCCATATCTGCAGACAAAAATGACATTGCACCCAGGGTCAGAGTCACCCGAACTTCCTGAAATAGAAATCCATGCATGGGAATGTTTGGAATTTTGCAAAGGAAACATAGGTTCTTTCAGGCATTCCAACATAAGCTGAAGACTGGTTCAGTTTTTTCATGACCTGCCCACGGCATACGATACAGTTTGGCATATGAGCCTTTTGGTGAAATTGTCTAGAAGTATGCCAAGTTGGTTTGCTTCAGCAATGGCTCTGTTTTTGAGAAATCATTTCTGTGTGCATATTGGTGATAGAACAAATGCTTGGAGGCATGAGAATGGCCTCCCGCAAGGATCAGTATTATGTCCAATGTTATTCAACTTATATTTGATTGACCTACTGTATACTGGGTCTTGCAAGTTTGATTATGCAGACGACATATGACTCTGCACTCAGTCACATTCCTTTGACATACCTGAGAGCGTTTTGAATGCAGACATGGCGGCTCTGGGGGATTATTGTCATTGGTGGAGCCTGATACCAAAGGGAAGTAAGAGCATGTCAAGTGTCTTCCACTTACATCATGCACAAGTGGGCAGAGAGTTCTCAATGGTCAGCAAATAAAACATGATTCACACTTTGTCTATCTAGGTGTCACGTTGGATAGAACTCTCACGTATCGTGACCATCTTACAAAGACAGCGACTAAGATCAAAACATGCAAAAACCTGCTTGGAAAACTGGCCGAAACAACATAGGTCACCAACGCCCAAGTGTTACGCACTTCAGCCTTGGCACTCTGTTACTCAGCAGTGGAGTACTACGCTCCAGTATGGGCTCGCTCATCTCACACAAAGATGATTGACATACAACTTAATTTCACCATGCGTTATTATTTCCGGCATCCTTAAATCTACTCCTCTGCCATGGTTACTGGTTCTCGGCAATCTTGCTCCACCAAGTGTTCACAGAGAGGAAAGCATAGCAAAAGTCAAAATGAAATTGCGTGATATGCCACAACTACCATTAACTCAAGACTTATTTAATCCACCATATGGTCATCTGCCCTCATGGTGCCCATTGTGGATAAGTTTATCAGGCGAGGGATTCACGGTAGAGGACACGTGGCTAGCTTCATGGTCTGCAGACGAAGTGACAAATAATTATTTTGTCTCGGACCCCACTCAGCGTCAACCTGGGTTTGATTTACCATGAAGGCAATGGAGACTGCTCAACCGCTTTCATACCAGACATGGAATTTGTGCTGCAGCAGAATTTCAGTGGTGTTCTAGAGACAGTCCATTATGTCAATGTGGGCAGCCACAAAACCATGACACAGATGATCAAGGACTGCAAAATGACTCAACTTCCTGGAAGTCTTCGTGCCATGAACATTGTTGATAAGAACGCTGTGGCTTGGCTTGAGCAGATTGCACATGCCAAATAAATAGTCCAGGCAGCCACAATAGTGCTGATAGGAACTAGCGGTGTGTCGGGGAGGAGAGAATGGAGCAGTGGGTTGAGAAGTCAGGGTCTCTTTCTTTGACATCGCCTTTATGTTTTCACATGGGGCTGCCACTGGATTGATGTAACTATCTGAGCCAATTTAATAGCACTGGGGGCAAAGCAGTGGGAGACTTCATAGTGCATCCCCCAGGAACTGAGTCACCAGTTACCCAAGGGCGAAGTTAACTTGCAGAGATGTGCTGCTCAGCTGTACGGTGCTGTTCTATTCACCTCCACTGCCCATATGCACTGAGCCAGCCCAGTGCATTTCCCCATTAGAGCTCAAAAAAGGCCAGTAGTATAGCAAGAAAAGTAAAAGTGCATGTAGCTTTAAATAGTCAGTGGGTTTGCTTGTTACAGATGGCGATAGAAAAATGGAAAGAACTGTAACGGCCCAGTCCGCCTCCCTTTGAAATCAGTGGGCAAGATTCCACTTCAGTTCAGTGGCAGTATTTACTCATGCATAGGTGGATGAAATGGGACCACTCATGGGGATAATCGGTGGGCTAGATTGTGCCCCTTAGGACACAGCTCTACTTAGGGGGCAGGAACACAGCCTCACCACCACGCTGGAGAGACTGTCTCAGACTGGGATTCAATTCGGTACCATTCAATGAGACTTTGTTGGCTTGACAAGCTACACAAGCCCTGCCAAAGCATAAACAAGAGACAGGTGTCCATGATGGACCCAGGATAAGGCTACACACTGGGTGTGGTTCCGTATCCATTCCTGAGCTGCTGGCTGGTGGTTAGCTAGTGCAGTGCCATCTTTGCCCTCCCTAGGGTCAGTTGCAGTTCTTCCTCATGGCTTTTTGGTGAGATGCCTCTGACAATTCCCAATGATCGGAGCGAATCTCCTTCTTGACACTCCCTTGTGTTTCCGAGGCTGGAATAGGAAGTTCCTCTCAGTGCATGACTTGTGACTTCTCACCTTCAGTTCATGGCCACTGTTTCTGTATTTGGGAAGAGCCAAATTGTGGGGCAGGGACTGAGACTGGAATTGCTTTGCATACTGAGGGAAAGACGAAGACCCATCATGTCCTACATTCCTCCCTTTCCCTATCTGCACAATGTCCCTAAGCGTCTGCCCCCCTTGTTACTATTTATGCAACATAAGGAGGACCATTGGTCTGACCCAGTATGGCCAATCTAGCCCAGTATCTTGTCTTCTGACTGTGGCCAATGCCAGGTGCTTCAGAGGGAATGAACAGAACAGAGCAATTATTGAGTGATCCATCCCCTGTCGTCCAGTCCCAGCTTCTGGTAGTCAGACGTTTAAGGACACCCAAAGCATGGGTTTGTGTCTCTGACCATCTTGACTAATAGCCATTGATGGACTTATCTTCCATGAATTTATCTGATTCTTTTTTTAACCCAGTTGTACTTTTGGCCTTCACAACATCCCCTGGGAATGAGTTCTACAGGTTGACTCTGAGTTGTATGCAGAAGTATTTCCTTATGCTTGTTTTAAACTTGCTGCCTATTAATTTCATTGGGAAATTCCTGTTTTTTGTGTTATGTTAAGGAGTAAATAACACTTCCTTATTCACTTTCTCCACACCATTCAGGATTTTATAGGCCTCTATCATATCCCTCCTTAAATGTCTCTTTTCTAACAGGCCCAGTCTTTGTAATCTCTCCTTATTTGGAAGCTGTTCCTTACACCTAATCATTCGTTGTCCTTCTCTGTACTTTTCCCAATTCTAATATATCTTTTCTGAGATGGTGTAGCGAGGCGACGACTCACCGCCGCAGCGCCTCCTGCTGGTCGTCTCGAGAATTAGCTCTTTCCAGCCTTCGGAGCGCCATCTGCAGGCCGGTGTCTCACCTGCCACTGTGTCCCTCCCAGACCCCAGTGCCCTTTTCCTTGGGGTTCTGCCCCCTGGAAGTGCCCCCACACTCTGGGTCTCCCCTCCCAGGGGAACCCCCAACTCTCTAAACCCACCTTGCCTCAGTGGCTACTGCCAGTCATCATCTAGCCCCCCGCTCACTGGGGCAGACTGCAGTCTGTAATGGCCACTCATCACTGGCAAGGTGTTAGGATCTGCTGCCTTTGCTTATCCTCAAGCTGCCCCTCTGCAGCACCAGTACCTTTTCATAGGCCTTCCTCAAGGCCTGCAGCCTGGGGGTTTACCAGGCTGGAGCTCCCCAACTCCCTTGCCCTATTCCCCAGCACTGCTCTACTCTGGGTACCTTGCTCCCAGGCAGCTAGCCCTTCCCACTCTAAGGCTGGAGTGAGACTCCTTCAGCTTCTGGCCCCCAACCCTCTTATCAGGGCCAGCTGGGCCCTAATTAAGCTGCCCACAGCTGTGGTCAGCTACTCCCTCAGCTGCTTTCACTCTTTTTCCCAGCAGCAGCCCTCTCCAGGGCTGCTTTTATCCCCCATTTTGCTGGAGTTGGGCAGGCACCCACTACAGATGGGACAGCCAGAACTGCAGGCAGTATTCAAGATGTGAGCATACCATGGATTTATATAGTGGCATGATATTTTCTATCCTATTATCTATCTCTTTAGTAATGGTTCCTAACATTGTTAGCTTTTTTGACTGCTGCAAGTCATCAGAGACCTATCCCTGATGACTCCAAAATCTCTTTCTTGAATGGTAACAGATAATTTAGGCCTCATCATTTTGTATGTGTAGTTGGGACTATAGAATCATAGAACTGGAAGGGACCTTGAGAGGTCATCTAGTCCAGTCCCCTGCACTCATGGCAGGACCAATTTATCGAGACCATTCCTGACAGGTGTTTGTCTATCCTGCTCTTAAAAGTCTCCGATGATGGAGATTCCACAACCTCTCTAGGCAATTTATTCCAGTGCTTAACAACCCTGACAATTAAGAACTTTTTCCTAATGCCAACCTAAACCTCCCTTGCTGCAATTTAAGCCCATTGCTTCTTGTCCTATCCTCAGAGGTTAAGAAAAACAAATTTTCTTCCTCCTCCTTGTAACAACCTTTTACATACTTGAAAACTGTGATCATGTCCCCCTCTCAGTCTTCTCTTTTCCAGACTAAACAAACTCAATTTGTCCAATCTTCCCTCATAGGTCATGTTTTCTAGACCTTTAATCATTTTTGTTGCTCTTCTCTGGACTCTCTCCAATTTGTCCACATCCTTCCTGAAATGTGGTGCCCAGAACTGGATACAATACTCCAGCTGAGGCCTAATCAGTGTGGAGTAGAGCAGAAAAATTACTTCTCATGTCTTGCTTACAACACTCCTGCTAATACATCCCAGAATGATGTTTGCTTTTTTTTGCAAAAAGAAAAGGAGTACTTGTGGCACCTTAGAGACTAACCAATTTATTTGAGCATAAGCTTTTGTGAGCTACAGCTCACTTCATAGAATCATAGAATATCAGGGTTGGAAGGGACCCCAGAAGGTCATCTAGTCCAACCCCCTGCTCGAAGCAGGACCAATTCCCAGTTAAATCATCCCAGCCAGGGCTTTGTCAAGCCTGACCTTAAAAACCTCTAAGGAAGGAGATTCTACCACCTCCCTAGGTAACGCATTCCAGTGTTTCACCACCCTCTTAGTGAAAAAGTTTTTCCTAATATCCAATCTAAACCTCCCCCATTGCAACTTGAGACCATTACTCCTCGTTCTGTCATCTGCTACCATTGAGAACAGTCTAGAGCCATCCTCTTTGGAACCCCCTTTCAGGTAGTTGAAAGCAGCTATCAAATCCCCCCTCCTTCTTCTCTTCTGCAGACTAAACAATCCCAGCTCCCTCAGCCTCTCCTCATAAGTCATGTGCTCTAGACCCCTAATCATTTTTGTTGCCCTTCGCTGGACTCTCTCCAATTTATCCACATCCTTCTTGTAGTGTGGGGCCCAAAACTGGACACAGTACTCCAGATGAGGCCTCACCAGTGTCGAATAGAGGGGAACGATCACGTCCCTCGATCTGCTCGCTATGCCCCTACTTATACATCCCAAAATGCCATTGGCCTTCTTGGCAACAAGGGCACACTGCTGACTCATATCCAGCTTCTCGTCCACTGTCACCCCTAGGTCTTTTTCCGCAGAACTGCTGCCTAGCCATTCGGTCCCTAGTCTGTAGCGGTGCATTGGATTCTTCCATCCTAAGTGTAGGACCCTGCACTTATCCTTATTGAACCTCATCAGATTTCTTTTGGCCCAATCCTCCAATCTGTCTAGGTCCTTCTGTATCCTATCCCTCCCCTCCAGCGTATCTACCACTCCTCCCAGTTTAGTATCATCCGCAAATTTGCTGAGAGTGCAATCCACACCATCCTCCAGACCATTTATGAAGATATTGAACAAAACCGGCCCCAGGACCGACCCCTGGGGCACTCCACTTGACACCGGCTGCCAACTAGACATGGAGCCATTGATCACTACCCGTTGAGCCCGACAATCTAGCCAGCTTTCTACCCACCTTATAGTGCATTCATCCAGCCCATACTTCCTTAACTTGCTGACAAGAATACTGTGGGAGACCGTGTCAAAAGCTTTGCTAAAGTCAAGAAACAATACATCCACTGCTTTCCCTTCATCCACAGAACCAGTAATCTCATCATAAAAGGCGATTAGATTAGTCAGGCATGACCTTCCCTTGGTGAATCCATGCTGACTGTTCCTGATCACTTTCCTCTCATGTAAGTGCTTCAGGATTGATTCTTTGAGGACCTGCTCCATGATTTTTCCAGGGACTGAGGTGAGGCTGACTGGCCTGTAGTTCCCAGGATCCTCCTTCTTCCCTTTTTTAAAGATTGGCACTACATTAGCCTTTTTCCAGTCATCCGGGACTTCCCCCGTTCGCCATGAGTTTTCAAAGATAATGGCCAAGGGCTCTGCAATCACAGCCGCCAATTCCTTCAGCACTCTCGGATGCAACTCGTCCGGCCCCATGGACTTGTGCACGTCCAGCTTTTCTAAATAGTCCCTAACCACCTCTATCTCCACAGAGGGCTGGCCATCTCTTCCCCATTTTGTGATGCCCAGCGCAGCAGTCTGGGAGCTGACCTTGTTAGTGAAAACAGAGGCAAAAAAAGCATTGAGCACATTAGCTTTTTCCACATCCTCTGTCACTAGGTTGCCTCCCTCATTCAGTAAGGGGCCCACACTTTCCTTGGCTTTCTTCTTGTTGCCAACATACCTGAAGAAACCCTTTTTGTTACTCTTGACATCTCTTGCTAGCTGCAGCTCCAGGTGCGATTTGGCCCTCCTGATATCTTTCCTACATGCCCGAGCAATATTTTTATACTCTTCCCTGGTCATATGTCCAACCTTCCACTTCTTGTAAGCTTCTTTCTTATGTTTAAGATCCGCTAGGATTTCACCATTAAGCCAAGCTGGTCGCCTGCCATGTTTACTATTCTTTCGACTCATCGGGATGGTTTGTCCCTGTAACCTCAACAGGGATTCCTTGAAATACAGCCAGCTCTCCTGGACTCCCTTCCCCTTCATGTTAGTCCCCCAGGGGACCCTGGCCATCTGTTCCCTGAGGGAGTCGAAGTCTGCTTTCCTGAAGTCCAGGGTCCGTATCCTGCTGCTTACCTTTCTTCCCTGCATCAGGATCCTGAACTCAACCAACTCATGGTCACTGCCTCCCAGATTCCCATCCACTTTTGCTTCCCCCACTAATTCTACCCGGTTTGTGAGCAGCAGGTCAAGAAAAGCGCCCCCCCTAGTTGGCTCCCCTAGCACTTGCGCCAGGAAATTGTCCCCTACGCTTTCCAAAAACTCTCCTGCTGGTAATAGCTTATCTAAAGTGATCACTCTCCTTACAATGTGTATGATAATCAAGTTGGGCCATTTCCAGCACAAATCCAGGTTTTCCCTCCCCTCCCTCCCCCCACACACAAACCCACTCTCCTGTTGATAATAGCTTATCTAAGGTGACCACTCTCCTTACAATGTGTATGATAGTCAGGTGATAATCTCCTGATAAGCAGGAGAGTGGGGTGGGGGGAGGTATTTTTTCATGCTTTGTGTGTATAAAAAGATCTTCTATACTTTCCACAGTATGCATCCGATGAAGTGAGCTGTAGCTCACGAAAGCTTATGCTCAAATAAATTGGTTAGTCTCTAAGGTGCAACAAGTACTCCTTTTCTTTTTGCGAATACAGACTAACACGGCTGTTACTCTGAAACCTTTTTTTGCAAAAGCATTATGCTGTTGACTCATATTTAGATTATGGTCCACTATGACCTTCACATCCCTTTCCGCAGTACTCCTTCCTAGACTGTCATTTCCCATTTTCTATGTGTGCAACTGATTGTTCCTTCCTAAGTGGAGTACTTTACATTTGTTCTTATTGAATTTCATCCTATTTACTTCAGACCATTTCTCCAGTTTGTCCAAATCATTTTGAATTTTAATCCTATCCTCCTATGTTTTCCAGTGTGATTTACCTTGCATTTATCAACATTGAAATTAATCTGCTATTTTGTTGCCAAGTCACGCAGTTTAGTGAGATCCGTTGGGGACTCTTTGCAGTCATCTTTGGACTTAACTATCTGGAGTAATTCAGTATATCTGCAAACTTTCCCACCTCACTATTTATCCTCTTTTCCATATCATTTATAAATATATTGAACAATACGCATCCCAGTACAGATCCTTAGGGGACCCCCCTATTTATCACTTTCCGTTGTGAAAACTGAACATTTATTCCTGCTCTTTGATCTTTTAACCAGTTACTGATCCTTGAGAGGACCTTCCCTCTTACCCCATGACAGCCTACTTTGCTTAAGAGCCTTTGGTGAGGGACCATGTCAAAGGCTGTCTGAAAATCCAAGTACACTATATCAGCTGGATCACCCTTATCCACATGCTTGTTGACCCCCCTCAAAGAATTCTAATAGATTGATGAGGCATGAGCTCCCTTTACAAAAGCTGTGTTGACTCTTCCCCAACATATGTTTATCTACGTGTCTGATAATTCTGTTCTTTACTATAGTTTCAACCAATTTTGTCTGGTCTTGAATTTACTCTTACTGGCCTGTAACTGTGGGGATTGCCTCTGGAGCCTTTTTTAAAAAATGGTGTCCTCCAGCCACCTGGTACAGAGGCTGATGTAAGCACTAGGTTATTTATCGCAGTTAGTAGTTCTGCAATTTCACATTTGAGTCCCTTCAGAACTCTTGGGTGAATCCCATCTGGCCCTGGTCACTTATTACTGTTTAATTTATCAATTTGTTCCAAAACCTTCCCTACTGACATCTCAATCTGGGACAGTTCTTCAGATTTGTCACCTCAAGAGAATGGCTCAGGTGTGGGAATCTCCCTCACATCCTCTGCAGTGAAGAGCAATGCAAAGAATTCATTTAGCTTCTCTATAATGCCCTCGCCTTCCTGGAGTGCTCCTTTGTCCAGTGGCCCCACTGACTGTTGGCAGGCTTCCTGCTTCTAATGTACTTTAAATTGCTGTTAGTTTTTGTGTGTTTTGCTAGTTGTTCTTCAAATACTTTTACACTTGGCTTGCCAGAGTTTATGCTCCTTTCTATTTTCCTTAGTAGGATTTGACTTCCGTCTTTTAAAAGATGCCTTTTTGTCTCTAACAGCCTCCATTAGGCCATGTTTAGCCATGATGGCATTTTTTGGTACTCTTACTGTTGTTTTTTTTAATTTGAGGTATACATTAAGTCTAAGCCTCTATTAAGGTGGGTTTTTTTAATAGTTTCCATGCAGCTTGCAGACATTTCATCCTTGTGACTCTTCCTTTTAATTTCTGTTTAACGAGCTTCCTCATTATTTTGTAGTTCCCCTTTTTGAAGTTAAATACTACTGTGGTGGGTTTCTTTGGAATTCCTCCCCCCCCCATTACATTAAATTTAATTACATTATTTATAGTTGCTAATTATTTATGCTAATAAACCTATTACCAAGCAGTGCAGCTATATTCACCTCTTGAACCAGATCTTGTGCTCCACTTAGGACTAAAATCAAGAATTGCCTCTCACCTTGTGAGTTTCAGGACTAGCTGCTCCAAGAAGCAGTCAAAATTTGTAGACACCATTAATATCCCTGCATTTCTTCTGACATGTACCCAATCAATAAGGGAATAGCTGAAATCCCCCATTATTTATTGGGTTTTCTGGTTTTGTAATTTCTTTAATCTCCCTGAGCCACTCCCCCCCCCCCCCCACCACCAGTGTGACCTACTCTGTCATTCCTATATATTTTGTACCCTGGTGTTAGAGGGTCATAGCAGCTACTAGCAAGTGCTGTAGAGGGCTCAGAAGGATTACTGGGCAGAAGAAGAAAAAAATCATTTCCCGCATGGCACTTCTTATTTTATTTTAGTGCAACAGTTCCAATGCAGAGTGCGAAAGGCTTTTTATTGTCATCAGATTTACATGGTAAAATTTAATGTACTGCTTGTCAGCTTTAAATACTGGAAATATCAATAAAATGTCAAATTATACTTGACTTCAAATACAAGCAGTTATAAAAAAGCAATACAAATTTACAATGATTTAGTCTTCTCCCCCCCCCCCCAATAAAACTGCATTATATTTTTTATGGGGAAAGCTAAACTTTATTTTTTCCCTCATAGCCCAGATTTATTGGGATTTACATCACGACTAAAATGTGTTTCCCTTACAAATCAATGGCTAAATACTGGAACCGGTACCAAATTTTTTAATTATGGCTTCGAAGTAATGTAATTGTGGTTTTTAATGGCTCATACATCTGCTTGAAAGATCATCTGAGTTTGTTCAAAGTTTTGAAAGCAATAAAATTAATTTTTTGGACAGTCAGCTACCAAAACGGGATAGCACTGATGTTAATTGGAATGTATGGCATAATATCTCCTAATGCATTTTGTGATCCATTTTACACATGGAAGATTCTGGCCAAGAAGGCAGTAAGTGCTGCATCAAAGGAGATTTCTACAGAGCCTTCAGTTCAACAGTGCTGCAGTAGTGTTGTTTTTAATTCCCTTTCTTCCCAATATTGAAGATATAAAAGATTCAAAAACGTTTGAACAAGAGCCCTGGTAGCTCAGTAGGGCTAATGCACTAGATTTTTCTCCTCTGGCAATTTGAGCGCCGAGCAGCAGAGGTGTAGGTTGCTGGTTGAATTCCAGCTCAGGTCAATAATTTCTCCATCTGATGGCTGTTTAGTGGTGTAAGTAAGTGGGCTAACTCACGGGCCTGCGCACCAAAGAATTCTTCAAACACAGGATTTCAGTTCCTTTCCCTTTAGGGCATCAGCTTTATTTCTTCAAATAACTCACATTCAATACATCACTCATGTCTGTTCTGCCTGGCCCTGGCTGTCCTACAGGGGCCTGTGTACTCCGTACAAGATTACACTACACACACCAACTGCCTGGGAGTCAAGGCAATCCCCTTCACTCCCTTTTCTTTCCTAACTTGCTCTTGCAGGCCATTCATCTGAGTGTGATATACAAACTGGGTTCTCTACCCAGACCCAGGGACATACACCTGCTGTTGTCCCCAGCAACTGAACTATTTGCTGGCTCTTATGAGGACCAGGCGATCTTCAAGCTATCACTTAATCCCTGGCTTCACAACATCAGCTGGGAGGCAGCTGATAAGTCACAGATGGGGCTAGGTCCAGCTCCCCTTAAAGAGCCAGCTACTCTCTGACATATGGTCTATGTGAAATGAGTTGGTGCTTGTTATGTGTGCCCCCCACACCCCCTTTATACAACAAACATAATATGAAGGGACTACATAGGCACAGAGGGGTCCAAATAACCAAGTTTAATGAATACTCATGACATGCAAAGCCTCATTACATAGACATGCTGCTGCTCTGGCTGGCTTCTGAAATACAGAACATAGTGCATGCCGCTAAAGGTATAATACCCTAGTCCTATACACTACAGTGTCCACATCCACTTCCTAGTGATAAAGGACTAGTTGTGCAAGCCTTCAATCAATGAACCCATTGAGGAGGTCAGACTAGCTGACAGGAAGTCAGGTTAGGTGAGCCAGTAGTCCCTTCTGGTCTTGAAACCTGTGATCTGTGGGTACATCTACACAACACTGCCAAAAAACAACCATGGCAGCAAGTCTCGGAGCCCGGGTTGATTGACTTGGGTCAAGGGGCTTGCGCTATGCAGCTAAGAATAGCAGCATAGACGTTCCACTTTGGCTGGCAACAGGGGAGGGTCTCAGAACCCGGGCTCCAGTCCATGTGGGAATGTCTGCACTGCTTTTTAGCATGAGCCTCGTGAGTCGGAGTCAGCTGACCCGGGTTCTGAGACTCGCTGCCTCTGGGAAGGGAGGGTTCTTTGCAGAGTAGACATACCCTTCGAAGACGTGACTCCTCTACAGAGTTAGACAGTCATGCCCTTTGACTTTTCACAATCTTAACATAAACGGGAAAATTCCAGAAGCACTCTAATGGCAAGTGCTTATGTTAACCGTGATCATGATTCTGCTAATACGCAAGCCCAGGTAATCAAAGGAACCTAGGTGCCTAACCCACATTGATTTCAGTGGGAGTTGGGTGCCGAAATACCTTGGAGGATCTGGGCCTCCATGACAACACCTAAACTAATTCCATTTGTCCTGGCTATTTTGTAGTCCTGCAAAGGTGTGTCTATGTAAAATAATGCTTTCTTAATGTTACTTGTAAAGTTCATGTGGAACACAGCATGATAGGAAGTAATGTGGCTAGGGAGGCTGTGGATCTGCCTCATGCTCAGAAATACTGCTGCTCTGCATTGCATCTCAGATCTGTCTCCAGGAGTGTATTTCCAGGGTTGCAGCATTCAACTAGGCATTTAAGAGTCAGCACCTGGTTTTGATCTCATGCACCGGCACAGATCAGGAGCAACTCCAGTGAAGTGAATGCAGTTGACCCTGGTGAGCGAGGGAAGAGTCAGGAAAGCCAAAATATAAGAAGGGAAATTGCCATCCTCTTGCTACCTGATTATTGTCTGTAACTAGCATTCACTAGGAGTGCATGGATTTACTGCTACTGGCCTGGCCTGGGGAACAATAGTCATTACTAGAAATATTTAGTGACGCTCTTTCTTAAAAAGGCTCCTGGAAAATGTCCCAAGGTCTCTGTCCCTTTGCACAGAATGTAGAATGGCAGGCAGCAATGAGCCGTCACAACAGAGCCAATCTCAAACTGGATGCTGGTATTCTACACATTGGGCACCTGTTATAATGCCTATAAAAATCCAGTCACTAGGGTGAGAAGACAGTTAGTTAAACCAGGATGTGTGGCTGTTCCAGGCTTTGGTATAGAGTGTTGTTGGGAAGTGTGGGTCTGTGGAGCACTGCAAAGTTATACGTTGTTGCCTGAACTCTGTTAATATGCAAAGAAGTTGGAGTATGTATGGTTTACGATATTACTGCAAAACTGACCACCTGACACCAAAGCAACCCTTCCTAGGACAGTGGAGTGGCTTACTGTGAATGGAGCACTTCACACAGAAAGGAAAAAGCCAGCTAGCAAAATTTTGTCAGCATAGCATCTAAAGAACTAAGGAGCGTTTAGCCCGCCCAAAGCACTTGAATGCCTGAGCATTCCAAGTCTTCTGAATGTTCACTGTAGTGGAGCTCTGGTCTGGGGCCAATTTTACTAACCCAAAGTGAATAAGAAAAGGGTGAGAAGGAGAACTATTGCAGCTAGATAATCCCTTATCTCAGTTCAAACATCAGGATAAAACAAGAGGTGGGTGAACCGGTTCTAACAAAATAAGAACTGTCCTGAACCTTCATCCAAATCGCCAACCAAAAACTTTCTTTGAGGTTGAAAATGTGACGTCCCGGTGACATATACTAGCCAGTCAGCTGACTGATTAACTAATCACTCAGTTAAGTCACAAGTGCATAAATTTAAAAAAAACCCTATTACAAGAAAATACAAAACTGAGAATAGCAAAATAGAAATGACTTTTCCCCCATTACTACATTGAAAGAAAAGTTGGTGAAGCACAGCAGTTGAGACAATTTAACTAGAACAGTTTGGCTAAAATCAAAACAACATTCAACGTATACAATTAAAATAGAAGTTATTTTTCCCTCCCAATTTCCCCTGGCTATAATTAGCATTGCCTAGGCTTCCCTGTCAGAGGGTTAA
Source organism: Natator depressus (assembly GCF_965152275.1). NCBI lineage: Eukaryota > Metazoa > Chordata > Testudines > Cheloniidae > Natator > Natator depressus. Next base: position 117,101,775 of record NC_134240.1, on the reverse strand, counting down.
CAATATCATAACCTGCTGCAAAATGCTTCAGAATCCGGGACAACAACCTGCTTTCTGCTCCTGGGCTCAGCTTCTCCCAGCTCACACAGGGCACATGGCCTTCTGCAAAGCAGCTGCCCTGACTGCTCGCCCTCATGGAGTCTGACTCTAGCAACAGGGAACCTCTTGGAGCAGACCCAAAACTACCACACCCAATCCCAGAAGCTTTTGGATGTGGAGTGCTAAATCCGCCTAGCAACAATGACCCAGACACAACACACTCCTACCTCCCGCCAATGGGTGTCTTAAAGAGCTATCTCCCTGTTAGGCACATGGGTTACAGAAACATTTTGGTCGACCCAAAACAAGAAAACAAAAAATTGTGGGGGTTTTGGGCCTCGAATATTTCAATATTTTGACATTTCATCCCAATTCAATATGGGGAAAAAATACTTGTGGGATGGGAAACCCATTTCCCTTCCAGCTCTATTCAGGACCCCTGGGTTCCTATCTATGCTCTACCACTGACCTGCTGGGTGTTCTTGGGTAAGTCACTTCATCTTTCTATGCCTCTGTTTCCCCTCCCATCATTTATCTGTCTTGTTTATATAGACAGTGAACTTTCAGGGGCAGGGATTGTTTCCCACTCTATGACTATACAGTGCCTGTCCCAATGCGTGCCTGATTTGGTTTGGGCTTGTAGACATGTAACAACAATGGGACAAGTATTCACAATGAAACTGAAAAATTGATCATTTCCACATTTCACTGCAAATTTGAAATCGTCTCCACCTTTCACCCACTTTTCCTGAAATCGGAATGAAATCAGCCTACTTCTCAGCAATGTCGGTTTTCTCAAAGAAAACGTGTCATTCTGCCGTGCCCTGCCCAATGATTTTGTTCTGTCAAAGTTCAAGGGCTGCCAAACCAGGTGGAATGAAATTGTGGAAAATGCTGTGAAACATTTTAGGGGGAAGAAATGGAAGAAAAAATTCTGCAGTTTGGCTCCTCCCCAATAGAAGCATCGGGAAAAAGTCAACAGCTGGTATTTCCAGTTCCAAAAAGCTTTGCAAGACGTCTGGGCTCTCAGTTGTCCTGCACCTACTGGTTCACCTATCACTGAATAAAGCTGCCTACTTTTTTATTTATACCACAGTAGCACCCAATGGCTCCTAGATCATGGACCAGTTGTGTTAACTATAATGCACAAGGAAGAGCTTACATTCTAGAACAGAAGTACCTCAAGTCACACAGCAGATGACCTGACAATAGAAACCAAGTCTTTTGAGAGCTAAGCTAAGAGCTGGCCCCTCATCCATATTGCCTTGCCACCATACCCTCTTGTGGACTTCCTGTTTCCCTTGGACATCAGAATTCCTGACAATGGAGCCCCTCATACCAATGCCAACAATCCGAGTAATCCAGAACACATTTTAGATCTAACAGTCTATCTGATCGCGGTGTTAGTCAGACTCCTCTGGCATCGGATCATCAGCATTAGTAGATTTCTGATATCAGATCAATGGCATGACAATAATTCTGAGGGACATCTTAAGAGAGGAGAAACTCCAGCATCCTTATTTCAGAAGCAGAGAGAACACTTGCTGTAGAAATCCAAATTCACAGCCCTTAAAAGGGCTAAATAACATTTGTCACAGGAGGGTCAGAGCTTTTGGAGCACTAACTCCTATGTAAATGCCTTTTCAAGGACGCCAGAAAAGTATGAAACCCAAAAAATATTATTGCCCCTCTACTTCTCAGCTTTTGAAATGAGCTGTGTCCTGGCCAGATCCCAATCAGATAACTGGATTTTGTTTGATCAGCAATAAAGTCCCCTTGTAGTTTTAGCTGGGTAAGAATCTTGACTTTCTGTCTCATGCTCTTAACTGTGCACTGTTTAAAAGGTGATTTCAGAAGCTATGTTTTTGGGGTGCAGGTAGGGATGTGTGCATAGATGTATGCAGTGTTGCTAGCTGGAAGAAATCCTTGTATTACCCACATTAGGGAAGTCTTTGTCTCCTCTCGTGGTTGATCCACATAAGAGGTTTATAAGGCTGTTTCTGGTTTCAGTCCTTTGGCTCCTGCAGAGTTTCATGCTTTTAGTGTTGAAGGTTCCAAGTTCAAACCCTGTTGCTGACTCAAGTGGGTCAGCTATAGTTGCACTCAGAGAGGGCAAAGATCTGCAACTGTGGCCAGTCCCCATTGTTCTCCAATTGCCATGTGCATCCGCTCCCCAAATGTGTCTTTTTATGTACAGTACATATCATGACGAGGCTGATTAGACACTGGCAGCTCATACAGTAACTCCTTGCTTATTGTTGTAGTTATGTTCCTGAAAAATGCTACTTTAAGTGAAACTATGTTAAGCAAATCCAATTTCCCCATAAGAATTCATGTAAATGGGGGGGGGGTTAGGTTCAAGGGAAATTTTTTTCACCAGACAAAAGACTATATTTGAGAGATAGATAGATTAGATACACACACATACACAGTATAAGTTTTAAACAAACAATTTAATACTGTACACAGCGATGATGATTGTGAAGCTTGGTTGAGCTGGAGTAAGAGGGTGGGATATTTCCCAGGGAATGCCTTGCTGCTAAATGATGAACTAGCACTCGGCCGAGCCCTGAAGGGTTAACACATTGTTGTTAATGTAGCCTCACACTCTACAAGGCAGCATGAATGGAGGGAGGGGAGACAGCATGGCAGAGAGAGACAGAGACACACACCGCGTGTGTGTGTGAGAGAGAGAGAGACAGAGACACACACCGTGTGTGTGAGAGAGAGAGATGCACATTGCCCCTTTAAGTACGCTGCCCCACTCTAAGTACACTGCCTTTTAAAGTAGATCAGCAAGTTGAGACAGCAGCTGCTGCTAGCAAGCTCCCTCCATCCTGAGCCATGTCCTGTCTCCCCCTGCTCTGTGGAGAAGGGGTACAGGAACGGGGGGCAGGAGCAGGGGGAGGGGGACACCCTGACATTAGCACTCCTCTTCCCTCCCCCTGTGCACAGGAAGCAGGAGGCTCCCGGGAGCAGCTCCGAGGCAGAGGGCAGGAGCAGAACATGGCAGTGGGGGAGGGACAGCTCAACTGCCCTGCAATTGGTAGCCTGCTGGTTAGAGGAGGAGCTGATAGAGGAGCTGATAAGGGGGGCTGCCGGCCCACCCTGGTTCCAAGCCCCCACCAGCCAGCTCCAACGGGCTGCTCTTCCTGCAAGCAGTGGACAAAGCAGGCAGCTGCCAAACAACGTTGTAAGGGAGCATTGCGCAACTTTCAACGAGCATGTTCCCTAATTGATCAACAAGGAAACAACGTTAACCGGATGACGTTAAGTGAGGAATTACAGTATCTGCTTCCGGGGAGGAGATATAAACTCACAGGGAAGGCAGTGCAAAAACGAAGGCTCTTTTGCTCTGGAAGCTGGCTTTGGGTGTCATAGTTAAACCTTTTTTACTGAGCGGATGGAAGCTCTGTTGTATTTACATTTGGGTCTTAAAGGGGCAGGATACCTGGGAAACTTTTATTTATAAACGAAAGCACGGGTGTTATAATTTCGCTCCTGCCTGCAGAATAGTTTCCTCTGATCAACCACTGCTCTCAGCAACCTGTCACACCAGTGTGTAAAGTGCAATGCAGAGAAAACAGTGCAAGATGACAGAAGCACAGTGACTTAGGAGCTCAGACACTGAGGATGTCTACACAGCAATCCCAGGTGTGATTGCAGCATATGTACATGTACGCGAGCTAGCTTTAATCTGACTAGCATGAGTACAGACAGCAGGGAAGCCACAGAAGCGTGGGCTGTGCAAGCCTGCCCAGGAGGCTGGGTAACTATTCAGGAGCCCATGCTGAAATCCCAGCAGCTGCAGCTTCACTACTCTCTACACCCTGTAGCTTGAGTCATAGAGTCCAAGGCCAGAAGGGACCACTGTGGTCATCTGGCCACTTGTATATAGATATAGAACTGCCCCCGAATAATTCCGAGAGCAGATCTTTTAGAAAAACATTTTTAAATGGTCAGTGTTGGAGAATCCACCAAGACCCTGGGTAAATTGTTCCAGTGTTTATTTACTCTCACTGTTAAAAATTTATGCTCGCTCAGGTATGTCTACATGTGCTGGAATCACATCTCCAATTGAAATGTAGACATAACCAGAGACTGGGAGAGGGGCGGTTTCTATCCGTGCCATCTTTCCTCTCAAAGAGCAGCACAGTCTCTTTTCCCTTTGATAATCCAATGAAAAAAACCTGGAAACTCAGGGATGAAGGGCAGATCCTCAGCTGGTATAAATTGATATGGCGGCACTGACATGAATGGAACAATATTGGCTTGCACCAGCTGGGGAACTGGCCCAAAGTCCTGATTGTTTTGGGCATAGAACTGTGCGAATCTTCATATGGATGCTGCACCTTCTGCTTCCTCTGGCTTGCATCTCCAGAGAAGCCTCCCCAGAGTGATATCTAGCATTACCAAATGAGGGTCCTAACTTGACAACCCCGTGAAAGCTTCTGCTGAGAGTAAACATTGCAGACAGCCACTAAGGAATCCCTTATGTCTGTGAAAGCTACTGTCTGGGGAGAGGAGGCTAATGACAAAACAGAAGGTCAGCCCTCATGGATACCAGTATGGTTTGAGAGCCTCAGGAGAATCCATGCTGGACAGGCCTCTGAAGCATATTGAGACGATATAGTGGTTAGAAGAGGTGAGCCAAATCTGCTGGGTTCTGATCCCAGCTCTGCTGTGGACTTGCCGTGTGATCTTGGACAACTCACTCAGGCTAGGATTTTTCAAAAGAGTCCCCTAATTTTTCATGCCCAATGTGAGATGCCCTGGGCTAAACACCACACAACTCCATTTGAAAGCTAGAGGTGTTCACAGTCTCCTGCACCCAAACGTCTTGCCTCCTGTGGGCTGGGTCGCTTCAGAATGGGAACGTAGCAACAGCTGAAGCCACGGGAGCTACGGTGCCTGGGTGGAAGATGAATGGTCCCAGAATAAAAGGTAGGTGTCTCTATTTGAATTGGGGACACGTGTCATAGCAACTTTAAAGTTTTCTTCCCAGGTGGCCGGATACAGAATGGAGGTCATGGTGTCTATTTTACTAATTCTGAACCTGACTGGACTACAAATGGGAGAGCTCCTTATTCTGGTGTTACATGGGCACAGGCTGAATGTAAGGTGGGCTTGTATTTCTGCAAGGGTAGGGTTATTTTCTTCACAGAAAATCCACTGGACATCAGATAAAACACGAGGAAAGGACAGGATTTTCTCTCCAGTTCACCCCACATGACATTCTCCGATAGCAGCTGCCTATTCCCTGAAGGTGAGCTGTGACTGTGGTTGCATACTGTAGCACATTACTCCACAAATGAATGGGGATTTATGTGATGAGGGGTGCTATTCAATGTGACTTAAGGGTATCAAATTTAATGACCCTCTTTGATAGAATAGGATTTTATGTCCTGTTTTCAGACCAGTTGATGAGCCAGTTGCAAACAGCTTGACTGTGACTGACACATTCCTGCCAATAGAGGGCAGTGGTTATGACAGTGACCCATGTGCTATGGCGATATCCTACAAGAAAACTGTATGACAGATAAAGATCAACTGGATGAAAAATACAGGACAAAGCATAATTTTAAAGGACCTGCACCCACCTTGGTACAAAATCACACAGACGATCCTGTGTGTGATTACTGCTTGAAAGCACACTACTTTTAATCAGATCAAGTGTTTCCTACAGGCTCCTTGTAGTTCAGAATCACAGGAGATCAGACCCCAAAGAAGCAATATTCCTTAAAAGACGGAATGGGGAGGTGCCAAGCTAACTGCGGTTCCCACATGTAAGCACAGCATCCACTAAAGCCCAAAGTTCCTTGGCTTTGTCTTGTTTTCAGGATTAAGGAAGCCACCCTTATATCATGCAGCAAGCTCATCCTGGCCTCTTGTAAAGAAAAGTATCTGAGTGAGTATGGGAATGAAAGGATGTAACGTCATAATGGGAATTGCAAGGGTAACGTCCAGTCAGCCTCTGAAGATGCCCAGTGTGAATGAAATGTTTGCAGAAGCCTGAGCAGACTCAGGCTGAGCTGAATACCTGTGTAATTAATAAATTACTGCACCTTCTTTCCCTAAACACCTGACTTCTGAGTGCTTAGCAGACACTATGCATGTCCCAATCCATCAGAAGAGGATCATCCAGATGACCATTAAGAAGACTTATATCTACCTCTTCTGGCTTGGATGATTAGGGACCTGTACATGATTCAGGGGAGGGTACTAGGGTTGGAATATGGGGAGGAAGAGTAGACTGCAGCTGAGATATAGTGCTGTAAACCAACCAGCTGTCCAACCAGGCATGCAAAGGCTCTGAAATATACTTCCTGATGTATTAGGAGGTTTTATGTCACAGGGTCTGTCACTATAATGCTGCGGTGAACCATCCTGAAAGGTTTCAAAATCCTACCCAGAGCCTATTAGCCCCAACATCAAAGCAGAAAGGTTCATTTTAGTTCAAAGCTATTGAGCTTGAATGCAATCTCAGTTTAGCAAAAGAGCAACTTTTCAAACAACCAAATAATACAAACAAAAAGAGCCTCAGAAACAAGTCACAATGTGAAGATCAGAAAAGGAGAGAGAACAGTCTCTTAAAATTACTTCTTCCAAGGGGTAAAGGATAATTGAAACCAATGAGATTGTATCTAAAAGCTCCTTGCATTGAGAGTTATTTGACAACCAAACAGCAAGGTTTTAAAAGGACTAATTAAGTAGAAATGCTTCTATTTTCTCCAACGCAAACGTTGCCCAGTGCTTCTCATAACAGAGTTGTTTACTAGGTGGAATATATCAAAATGCACCAGACCTGACCCAAGAGCTCCAATCGAATCCTTCTCTGAAAGCACAGCTCAACCCTCCTTAGACTGATGCCAGTGAAGGGTGAAATTGAGCCTTCGAAAGCAGACACTTAATGCTGACATGCTGGGCCAAGTTTTCAAGGGGGCAGAGGTTGGGAAATGAATGGATGCCTCTTGTATTTGCAACAACACTCACCAGGAGAATGGTCCTTTGAACACAAGGCCCAGGTGGCTGTGCACCCACATGCCTTCTGAATGTGCAAAGGAGCTTGTTTTGTGGGGGAATTGTTTTCGACTGCAGTGCAATCTAATGGACAGGTCCCTGGACTGAGAGTCAGGAGACTCTGTTTTCTGTTTCTGTCTCTTCCACAAACCAGCTCTGGGACCTTGGGTAACTCATTTCCATTTGTTTTTGCCTCTGTTTCCCCTCCCACTTACTGTCTCTTTTCAATTGTGAGCTTTACAGGGCAGAGTGTGTTTGTATAGTCCCTAGCACAATGGAGCCCTGATTTTGCGTGGGGTCTCTAAAAGTAAATCTATACTGCAATAAAAGATCCATGGCACAGCCATGGCTGGCCTGGGTCAGCTGATTTGGGCTCATGGGTCTCGGGCTTACGCGCTAAATGTAGCAGTGTAGACATTCTGGCTCAGGCTGGAGCCCAGGCTCTGAGACCTCGGGCTCCAGCCCAAATCCCAGAGCATGTCTACACTGTGATTAGATACCTGCAGCTGGCCCATCACAACTGACTTGGGCTTGAGCTAAGGGGCGGTTTAATTGCCATGTAGACATTTGGGCTTGGGCTGCAGCCTGAGCTTTGGGACTCTCCCCCCCTTGCAGAGACCTAGATCCTGGGCTCCAGCCCAAGCCCAAACGTCTACACCACAATTAAACAGTCCCTGATCCCCAGCCCCATAAGCCCGAGTCCGCTGGCATGGGCCAGCTGTGGATTTTAAATTACAGTATAGACCTACCCCAAACGTCTACACTGGTATTTTCAGCGCCACAGCCCAAGCCCTGTGAGAAAGCGTCAATTGACCCAGGCTCTGAGATTTGATGCCGCAGGTTTCTTCTTGTGATGTAGATGTGCCCTAAGTGTTACCATAACACACGCAGCAACAACACTAATGGAAATGCATGCCTTTGCGTGTGCAAAAACTACCCCATCCTATTGAGATGCTCTTTATTCCCACGCTATTTTATTCTTTCAGCAGCAGACAGAACATATTAGCAATGCATGTCACACATCTCTGTGTCAAGATGTAGTAACTGAAGTACATTCGGCTGATGTGTTCAACTAACTTTCAAATGGAAAACACTGGGCTGCTTTGTAAAGAAATATCCTCCATCCATCGGGAAAGAAGCAGGTTTCAGTGCATCATCCCAGAGTTACATTTGTTAGGTGACATGAACTTGAGAAGATACAGGAGATTATATATTGATTAGGTGCTAGGACTATGTTATTGTTGGTGAGGTGAAAAGGGAACCATATGAATAGACCACACAGGAGTTTGGAAAAACCAATATATCAGGCTGAGGGAAATATATTAGCTGGAAGAGAGGGAAATGCAGCCTGGAAATGGTCATTTTCAGGGCTATAGCTTCACGGATCTGCCATATTTAAAAGTTGAGCCTCAGAAAGGCATGCTGGGGAAAAAAGAGGGCAACTCTGGCCTGGGAACAGTGTATAGGGAGAAGGAAGTCAGCAAGGAACATGCTTCTTGGAAGAATGATTTGCTTCTGCATTGTGCATGCCATCCACCACTGTGTCAGAGGAAGCCACATGGAAAAGCATGGGTAAGTATGGCAATGTATCCCACACTGATAAACATCTACATGCCCGAGTTGATATTTCTTAGCAAAGTAATACAGCTCTGGTGACAGGTGCTGGACAGACAGACTAGTGGAATAAATTTCCATACTTAGGAGGGAGGCAGTGTGGCCTAGTGGACAGTAAACCAGCTGCTGGTTTTGGGATAGAGACTTTCCCACTAGGAACCAGCAACTCATTCTAAATAAAGCAGATTATTGAAGAGGCATTGGATCATAGGTCCTGATTCAGCAAAGCACTTAAACACGTGATTAAGTGCTTTGTTGAAGTGAGAATATAATAATTGTTGGTCAATAACAGCCAGAGAAAAATTTGGATCCACTTCCTCGATGTGAAAGTCTGTGGGTAAAATTCAGTTCTCATGTAATATGAATCCCTTATACCATAGCTGAATTTGTCCGCTGATTTCTATGTTGTTTCTGAGGCACAGCTGTTGCTCTTGAACAAATACAGATATAAACAATGAGGTGCATATTGTGCAGGTGAATTATTTGGGAAAGAACACTGATCTTGCCCAACCCAACCATGTTTGAATCTCTCCCAACCAAATCACTGCTAGTCCAGTTCAGCAGATAACTTTAAGATATTTGTGCCCTCCTGATGTGATGGAAACAGTCCCATGTTCTGGATTAGAATTGGTTCTTTTCAGGAATATGGCTGAGATTGCCTCAAAACCCAGCTGGCATGTTCTTACTCTAAAGGTCATCTAAACTCATCATTGAGATCAAATAAAGGTTATCGGTTAAATATATGGGTATAAAAAACTTATTCCTGTTAGGCATCTTTTTTACATCAAAAATATATCTAGAAATCCTTCCAAATCTGCCCTTCAGTATTCTTAGCCATTTGAGTCATCAGTTGAGCACACTGAATGCTTGGTTTTGTTATTCACTGAGAAATGTGAACGCTGTTTTGTTGATGACCACATATTCTCCAAGTAAATTTCAAACGTGCCACTATATCTTTACCTCACCGACATCCATCCAATGTTCTACAACTGTCCAGGGACACAGCTGTTTCGAAGCCAAGGCTGATCTGGGCCCAATGTATTTGTAATGAAGATAGATTGAAAAGGCCGTTTTCTGGATCTCAGTTAGATCAAGGCTGGGGTTCAGTTTTCAGATTCAACCGTGCCTCAACTTTACCAACTGTTTGTGTCAGAAACGGGCCACAATAGGCATTTTTAAATAGTTGAAGCCTTACAAAATCAGCTGTTCTCATGAGACTTTAGCCAATTTGGGCCTCATGGCAAATCAGATCAAGAAAAAAGTCCCTTTCCAGTTTTGGATTCAACTTGGAAAAAACATAGGAGATGTTTTGGAGCTGAGGATTGAAGTGCAATTATTTGTCCCCCTTCCTTATCCTAACTACCAATAACAACACTTGCACACACACACAATTCTGAGTTGGTTCCAGCTCTGGCCCACCTTGGCTATCAAGAGTTATCATGCCGTCCACCAGCATAAAAAGCCACTTCTTTTGGCTAAGAATCTTAATTGCAACTCCCCAAATGTTATTATTTCTTCCACTTTCTCAGTCTCCCTCTCGTTTCTGCCCTCAAGGGTACTGCATTTATGAAAATCCATGATAAAAAGTGGTATTCACTCTGGGGTTTTTATTTTCCTACCAACCATTCTTTTGAAACCGGAGCCGACTGGGTAACTTTGTATGTGTTTTTTTGGCCACGGGAAAGAGAGAACCTTCAATAGTAATGGTGTCTAGCAAAAAGCTGCAGAGGTCTGTGTTGCTGTAATGTATTTATATCCATATCCAGTAGAAAAGAATTCATTAGGAATAACAGTGCAATGAAAAGTGCTACAGATGAATGGCCACTTGGCCTGAGGCATCTGCTGAAGGTATAAAAGCAAAAGGATGCATCACTCAAACTGCACCCCCTATTTATTTGTCAGATGCTACGGAATAAGCCACTCTAACATTATTACCTAAAACAATAGGGAGTTCGCATTCTCATCTGGGCGGGCAGGAGGCATTCAAAGAGTTCAACCAGCACCTACAGTATGAAGTGCTTCTGGCAAAAAGGCTATTAAGAAATGTCAACTCGGACAGTTGTACAGATGGCTGGCGGGCATTGTTGCATAACCAAACTTTAACAGAGCTGCTCACAATGTTAGCTGCATGGTGGTTGGGCGTGTTAGATAGGAATTAAAAACAAGGGAAAAAAGGTTTCTAAAACCCTAAGGTTATACATTAATGATCCTGGGGTTATAATCAGGGGAAAAAGGTGCATACCACTCAGATTAATGACCCTGTCAGTTCAGAAATGTAGCATACGGTAGCTTACATGCACTCTGTGGGCTTTAGAGTAGCAGCCGTGTTAGTCTGTATCCGCAAAAAGAACAGGAGGATTTGTGGCACCTTAGAGACTAACACATTTATTTGAGCATAAGCTTTCATGGGCTACAGTTCACTTCATCGGATGCATAGAATGGAACATATAGTAAGGGGAGACATACAGAGAATATGAAAAGGTGGAAGTTGCCCGACCAACTCTAAGAAGCTAATTAATTAAGATGAGCTATTATCAGCAGGAGAAAAACACTTCTGTAGTGATAATCAAGATGCAACAGAAAAACGTCAGAAACAGACTCCAATGAGAAACTGCTGAACTTGAATTGATTTGCAAACTAGATCCCATTAACTCAGGCTTGAATAGAGACTGGGATTGGCTGGGTCATTACACAAATTGAATCTATTTCCCCATGTTAAGCATCCTCATGCCTCTTGTCAACTGTCTGAAATGGGCCATCTTGATTACTATATGTTCCATTCTATGCATCCGATGAAGTACGCTGTAGCTCACGGAAGCTTATGCTCAAATAAATTTGTTAGTCTCTAAGGTGCCACAAGTCCTCCTGTTCTTTCTGCGGGCTTTGTAGTGGTAAAGGGATCAAAGAAATCAGAGGTGTTAACTTACACTAAAATAGTTGGCATTTATTTATAGCCCGTGTCCGTAGGCAGGGGCAGTTCTCTCTTCATCGCCACTGAGTTATGACGGCAATATCACTCAACTGTGAGGATAACACCTCTACACTACAGCCCATCTTTTGACCGACATTTTCAAAAGGCACTGGTGATGTTAATTGCCTCCATGTGCGAGTCCCAACTTAAGCACCATAAAGAGGTGTTCTTTTCGTGCATACTTCCCAGTGCACTTAAACTAACCACTGACTAAGACTTTTTTGCTATTGTGATCCGCAGTTGTTACAAATATTTATTACCGTGGTCAGAAATTAATTACATTTTTGAAAGTGGTTTGTTATCTCACATAAGAGCTATGCACTTTTGACTATTTTGCTAGCTTTTTCACTACACTTTCCCATTCCATGCTCCCCTTCACCATCCTCCACATCTGTGCAGCATGATCCGTCAGTATAAACACTACTAGGTGGGCATGTGGGTTTTATTTAAGGCTTTTCAGGTTTTGAATGTGTTAAGAGCACGGAGTATCTGTGCCTGGTGAGATCCAGCCCGCTGATACTTTACTCACCTATCCAAATAGAGCTGGTTCTCTGACGTGTCAATCATTTGAAGAAAAACGGCAATCAGACAGATGACGCCGTATTGCCCCTGTGCAACCGAACCTGGGGATTGTGTGGAAAGGTTCTATTACCTTTGCCTCTGTGGGACCTGAAGGCTGAAATGCATTCACTGTGTCTCTTTAAAACAAATCTTATCTCTTGCTGTCCAACTTCTTGGTGTTTTTAGTTCCATCAGAATGGCCCTTAGTTTTCAAGCTCTTGGCTGCATCTCACAATTGTAATTAAATTTGAGGTTCCTCTTGTCGGGAAACTAGCAGAGAATTGTTAAATGACTGTTACATTGTGGCTGATGCAAAACACCTGTATTCATGATGGAACACAATTAAAAATTCAATACATCTTATCTACCCCAGCCAGTGATTCTGTGGGAATAAGTCAATCACTGTTCTTCTGTTTGTCCTTGTAAACGGGTTTTCAGAAAGGTGATTTTCTCCTGTCTTGGTTTCTGCTCCTTTTCTTTTTTTAAAAAAATGGGTCCAAGTCCAAAACTTAGAAGCTTAGATCCTCAGCTTGTGAACATCAGCATAGCTTCACTGCAGTCAATGGAGTGAGGCCAATTTATGCCAGCTGACTATCTGGCCCAAAGAATGCTGAAGCAGCAATCAGACCTTTATATCCAAGCCAGAGAAAGGCTGTTGAGACATGCTAAGCCATATGCAATGTAAGCCAGATTTAGAAGAGACAAATCAATACAAATAAAAAAAAATTACTTTTCAGTACTGTATGATAGCACATTGCCTCCAGCCCCCAAAGGAAGGCAGGTGATTACAGACAGAGACTTCATTATGACTGGAAGTATGTATCTTTTTAACTCTATAGCACCTGAAAATGGTTAAATTGATTTCTAAGCCTTTACCAACAGGGCTCTGAGTTATTACAGAGATTTTTTTCCCAGGCATCCGGCTGGTGTGTCTTTACCAGATGTCCAGGGTCTAAGTGATTGCCATATTTGGGGTCGGGAAGGAATCACCCCTCCCACTCGGGTCAGATTGGCAGATTTTCGCCTTCCTCTGCAGGGTGGGGCATGGGTCACTTGCTGGTTTAAACCAGTGTAAATCGAGGATTTTCTTTAATTTGAAGTCTTTAAATCATGATTTGAGGATGTCAGTAACTCAGCCAGAGGTTGGGGTCTATTACAGGGGTGGGTGAGTGAGGGTCTGTGGCCTGCAATGTGCAGGATGTCAGATTAGATCAGCGGTCTCAAACTCAATTGACCTTAGGGCCAGTGCCTGTCCTCAAATCCTCCCAGGGGGCCAATAACGTCACTGAAGTTGGTGTTCAGAAAAGAAAATGTTTACATCGTATTTTTTATTTCGAATTTCTTAGAAATAATAAAACTGTCATACAACTTTAGAAAATTCTTCACCTGCCAGAGAGTTTTTAGTGTTTTCCAGACACCTGGCAACGCTTCAGTTCTGTCGGTTTGTTGATGTTTGGCCTCAGTGACTGAGCAGTTGAAACCTTCAGGATTGCAGCAAGGTGTGCATCAGAGAGTTGGTATTTTGACTTGTTTATATTCATTGTGGGAAAAAGTGACTCTGTCTCCATGGCTGACTCTGCCCGGTGACTAGTGATGGTATCTCTGTCCCTCTCCCCCAGCCAATGGGAGCTGCGGGGGCCGGTGCCTGCAGCAGACAGAGCCAGCAGCGTGTCTGCATGCGTCTCTCCTCCGCGGGCTGCAGTGGGGAGGTTCTTGGGCTGCAGCTGGCCCGCGGGCCGGGACTTTGAGACTGCTGGACTAGATGATCATGATGGTCCCAGAGGTGAAAGTAATTTAACAGACTTACTGGTATGCAGGGCAGCCGGGGTCCTGGGTCAGGTATGGGGGTGGCTCTGGGTCCCCGGAAAAGGTGGGGCCATGGGCGGAAGGGGAGGGCTGGGGCCGGGCTCCCCCAGCCAGCCCTTCAGCACTGCCCGGCCCACGCTGCCTGGGGCTCCGACAGCAATTTAAAGGGCATGGGGCTCTGGCCGCTACCAGGGCGTGGTAGCAGCAGCGGCAACCGGGAGCCCCGGGCCCTTTAAATTGCTGCCGGAGACCCAGGGTAGCGGCAGCGGTGGCCAGAGCCCCAGGCCCTTTTAAATTTCCGATCCCGGGGAAGCTGCCCCTTTTGCCCCCCCACATCATCCGCCCTGCCGGTACAGTCGGCTGTGTCCCGGCAGCCACTCTCTTACTGGTACACCGTACCAGACCGGACCGGCTTACTTTCGCCTCTGGATGGCCCCTTCTGACCTTAAAGTCTATAAGTCTTTGAACTGATGTGTTGATGGAAGATGATCAATAGGTAGAGCCACTTGGGTTGTTTTTTTTTTTAAAGGCAATTGAGCATATTGGGTCTAATGGAGGGGAAAAAAACCACAAAGCACATAAAGTCTAGCAGGCAAACATTCCCTTTATAATGCCTACGATCCAGAGTCCCTAAATCCTTGATACTGCAGTCTCTTGACTGCCCATCACAGGTAAGAAGTTGAGAAACTCTGAGTGCAACTTTAGGGACTGGTTTCAAGCCACTTACTCACTTTGGGCAACAATTATTCCTCTCAACTTTTCAATGGAAAATTGGGCTTTTTGACAAAATGAAAAATTGCTTGGAAAATTGCCACCAAAATATTTGCTTCTTCACTGGAAACCCCAAACCTGAACATTATGGGCTAAAAGCTTTTTGTTTTCAGCTGATTTTTTTTCTTCTTCAGTTTCTGGCTGTTTGATCCAAAGTCAACATTTGTCATGGGAGAAAACAAAACAAAACAAAACAACCCGCCAAAAATGTTTTCCAACCAATGCTATTGAGGAGTACATAGGAATATGAGGAGTCCAAATGAAATCGACGGGGCTACTCTTTGGTGTAACAACTCACCAATGTGAACAGTGGGTTCAGGAGGTGATCCATATTAAGCACAGGTGTCTCAGTATTTGTGATAGAATCGGAAAATTCCCAGCATTCATAGGGTGCTTATCCTTGTACTTGCCCTCCATGGATCTCAGAGAGCTTTACAAACACGAAGCAGACATTCTGATCCCCATTTTACAGATGATTAAGAGATTGTCACTTGCCCAAGGTTCCAGAACTGATCAGGAGTAGAACTTAGGTTTCACTGCTCAGTCAAACACCACAGCTTCCCCATGGTCTGAAGGTTTCAGAGAAGTTTTTGATGGGTTGGTATCCACAAATGGCTCTATATTATTGACAGGCCATGAAGACAGAACTATCCTCTCCTCTAAAAAGGGAGTGAGAATGGGGCCCCCTTTATTAAGTGATGACCTTTCGGTATAGAAAGATTCTGCTAAGTGAGGGGATGGTGTTTCGGAGTTCCCTAGGACTCTGAGAATTTGGTAGGTCAGATTCTTCCCTCAGAAGGAGGCAGTTTCAAAGCAAAATGTGCCCATGCATGTGAAGATCCCCTCCCCCGCACCTTTTACTCCAGTAAAGGTAATGGGTATTCATGTTGGGCCTCTTCAAACTCATTTAAGCAGTACAATATGAAGGATATTCCCTGCCATTTCCTGATTGGCTGGAGGACCTGAGGCAAAGCCCTTGACCCAGTCAGCAATTAATTGCCTTTCTTGCTATTATACATCATGACAATAAAGAAAAAAATAATTAAGTAACTAACTTTTTATAAGGGAAAGGCCACACCATAGAGTTTTGGGGTGTTGGGACCAGAGGTTTTGGTTCCACCCACTCTCAAAATGAGCCTGAGATATTTAATCTGGATTAGGATGGGAAGTATGGGGGTGTTCAGATGTTGGGGTTTGATTCTTATCCAGCTCAATCTTATTTTATTTGCTGGAGAGTTGCGGGCTAAACGGTGTACTCCTGTCCAGGAATAGAGATTCCTTTTGCAGACTTTCCCTAGTAAGCCCATATGGGTACATTAACCAATATTGTAAAGCAGGACTTCATTCAATGTTTCATTGGGTTCATAATGATGTCCTTAATAACTAGAATGTTTATACATTCCCATAAATATTTCCTAGAGTGATCTGAGTGGGAAATGAAGGAGAAGTTAGAAAAAATGGGGAAAAAATGAATGCAAAAGAACATGTGTGTCAACAAGTAGGGATGACAGTACTTTTGAGTTCCCCTAAACGTCTGTTGTGGTCACTAATATAACCCCTCATCTCCCGCTGTCGTACTTCTGCAGCAAAATTACAGTCAGTGTACATTTCCATTAACATTCTGCCTAGAGTGAAATCAAAGATGTGCTCTCTGTGTGGCTATTTCTGGTTGCTGTTAAATCTCTTTCCTTTAAATATGAATAACTCCAACCACTGAAAAATTTATTAGTGGCTCTGTCTGGAGCTGGCAACACCCTCTCTGTTCTTTGTTTCTATCACTAAGTTCCTTCAACTATTTATATCTGAGCCATAACGTTTGTTCCATACTTACCTTTGTTATAGTAGATCTCAGGCAAAGAGCATATGGCTTTAGCGATTTTCCTTGACGCATAGAGAAGTACAAAATCCAAACAGAATATATAACTGTGATTTTTTCCACTGAAACCCTTTATGAGACAGACAGACAGACAGGCATCCTCCTCCTTCATCTTATTTTAAGTCCATTCACTGCAAGAATTACATCAGACATGAATTTGGCCAATTGATTCTTAATGGTTCTTTGCTGTTCTGAGTGAATTTGCCATTTACTATGACTACAACACATTTTTTAAAAAAAAGTTCTTCCTTTGCCTTTGAAAATGTTAGAGTTTTTTCACGACTTTAATGCTGTTGGGGTGTTGTCTTGATGTACAGAAATGACGCTGAAAGGCTCTTCACATATTACCATCCAGTCATAAATGTGAGCCCTACATTGGAGAGACAATCTCTGGCAGTGAAAAGGTGTTTTGGTCTATATTGTTGACTTTTAACAGGTCGAATAAAGTGTCTAAGGTTTGCCTGGGAGCAAAAGTCCCATGATGCTTTGCAGGTAAGCTAACTTTAAAGAGTGGAATTTTACTGAAAGCTGTAACCTTTGGTTCCTGTACTCGCTCCAAAATTGGAGCAAAACGCAGAATGGCTAAAAGCTCCCAGGTAAAGGAATAATCACTAACCACGAGGTGTTGAGACAGCTGGAAGGTGTAAGGGAACAGAGGGGTTAGAACATAACCTAGGACAAGAAGAAGTATGGACCAAAAAGGAGGAAGTAGATAAGGGTTGCCTTGGTAACAAAAGGGGGAAACAAAGATATAATGTCTCTAAGCATTTGTAGGATGACTAAACAGCACGTGTGAAAAATCGGGACAGGGCGTGGGGGTAATAGGCACCTATAGAAGATAAAGCCCCAAATATTGGGAGCGTCCCTATAAAATTGAGACATCTGGTCACCCTAAGCATATATGAAGGGGAAGGAGACCACCTGCAGCTTACATGCAGGCTGTCAGAAACAACTACATGCAAAGGTCTTCCGTAGCTGTGTGTGTAGTTATATGCCTCTCTTTGCAATGTACTGGCTTTACTAACAATTAGTCAACAAATCCAATCAAGTCCACAGTCAATCCAAGGTTGTTGTTATTAAACTAATCTAGGAAACCCCTCTCAACAAACACATAGTCTCAATTTTAAAATGTATGAAGTATTATCAATTAATTGGTTAATGATGAATGCCAAATTATTCAATTATTAATTAACAATAATGTGGGCCTTTCAGTTGTCGGCCTTTCTGCTGACAATTGATTATTAAGGTTTCTAGTTCGTTCCCAGCTGTGATGGTGGTTGGTGTGGACACCTGCTCACCAGCCACTGGATTGAGACAAATGACTATTTTCATGTAAGGGTCACCAAACAGCCATTAAATAAATAAGGGTGAGCTAGTAAATTGTTCCACATGACAACATGGAGAATTAAAGCTGCATCAGGTGTCCCTTACTCCCCTGCACTGGCTATCTGTATTGGGGGCGTAGGGTGGCTTATCTTCATTGTACACAGGTGGGCAGAGCCTTCTCTTTGTGCTCTGTATTCCCAATGTGCTGGCTAATGCAGCTGAGCCGGCATGGGAGAGGGAAGCAATCTGGACTAAGTATAGGCATAGTGCCAATTACTTCCCCTCTGCCGGCACTGGAGAAAGAGATGAAACCAGGCACTAGACCGATGGTCTGGGTCACGGTATGGTTCCTGGGCTGTTCCTGAGGCCGGCAATGGCAAAACTGAGCCCTATATAAATCAAGGAGTAATATTACTAAATAATAATGCAGAGTGTGAATGAGCCCAGGCCACACCCGGTTGGCTCAGCTACATCTGTGTAAATCGGGAGTAACTCCATTCATCATTATCATCACCATCATGGCAAATCCCAAAGGGATATGACCTCTGTGCAAATTGAGCACTGCCCAGGTCAATCTCTGGCAAAGCGCTTGGAGTGGTCTGATTGCATATGCAGTTTAAGGGAGTGACCTCATGGACGGCCGTGAATTTACTCCAGACTTACATAGCTGTAACTGAAAGCAGATTTTGGCCCAACGTCTTTGCTTTGTTTATGAGCTTAAGATATATTTGTCCTCACTGGCTTCTAACTGATTTCATTAGCTCTGGCTGATGGATTAACTGTGACTAGTATAATGTTATTGGAAAACACCTTGATAAGGCCATAAAACTGTATGTATTGTTTTTTACACCACATGCAACTAATCAGGCAGACTTTCTCTCTGTCTGGGGAAGCTTGCTCACCCTACCAGCTGCTATTCCCCTCTGCTATATTTATGCCATACAAATTATACCATCAAAAGTCATTTCATATGTTTAGAACCATCATCCTCTAGCGCACCTAAGTCCTTGATGAATGCTCACGTTCAGCCATCGGCGCTGACTTTTCGTTTTGCTGGTGGGTGCCACACACCGGCTCCACCCCCTCCCCCAAGGCTCCGTCCCTGGAGCCTCACCCCCACTCCACCTCTTCCCACCCTGCTCGACACCATCTCCCGAGACCCCCTCCCTTGAGCACCTCCTGTTCCCTCCTTCACTCCTTTCTGCCCCCTCCTGCCTTCAGGGCAGTGAGTGGGGGAGGGGGCAGAGAGGAGTGAGTGGTGGGTCAGCCCTGCTCAGCAACTGATGGGGACAGCCACGGAAGAGCTGCTGGGAGCTTAGGGCCAGCTGCTGAACAGCTGATTGGCGACTAGCCCCAGGGCCACCAGAGTAGCAGCCTCGGCCAGTCCTGTGGGTGCTGAGCACCCCTTATTTTTTCTCCATGGGTGTTTGAGTCCCTGAGCACCCACGGAGTTCACGCCCTAGCTAACAAAGTGACATTGGTTGTACCTGCAAAGAATTGTGGACACACTATGCAAGCTTGCAATTTGCAGGTTCAAACTCAGAAGCTCAGCTTTTAAAACTGGTGCATATGTTAGTAAACAGTAAGAGCATAAAAAAGAACTCCTGTTACGGATAACAGCCTGGAGCTAAAGCCTGGGGAGCTTTTCAGTTTTGCTTCACAGGCCCTGATTCAGATTATGGCACACTGGGGACATTAAGCTGCCTATTGCTCCTGTGAGGGACAGATCTAAGTCAATACAGGGCCCTTATTGGGCTGGCGACAGAAAACAGGTTGAGTTGCGATTAGCATCTTTGGGCTGCATGCAGCAGCAGTAGCTGAGAGGTTCGTGAAGGTTTGTTGTAAGTGAAGGAAAAGTAGACATGTAAGAAAGACTCAACAATCACAGTACATGGACCTGAGCAAAATTTGTTCCTTTGGAAAGAGCAATGCATTGATATGACATATCCATAGGCTCCAAAGTACTGGAGATGCATATACTTTTACAGGCTCCAAGGTTCAGTATGGGTGAGCCTTAAGAAGCTTGAATGCTTTTCCAGATCCTATTGGAACTATTCAAACCTCTTAGAAATCTGGTGAGGATATGATCTTTCAAGAGATTTCTGGTATTTAATCTTTTGGGTCAGGACAGTTATACCATGAAATCAGGTTTTACTGCAATATTTAGGTACCTCCATTTCCAAACAAGTTGATTCAGAGGTATATGAAGAGTGGGGGGAAAGATAAGAGGATAAATATTTACTTCAGGTTTTTTTAGGGATTTTGCAAAGGTTCAGGTCAGTTGTTAGTAGAGATGGGCCTGGATCAGCACTGGAATCTGAATTTAAGCTCTTCCAAAGTTTGATGCCAGAGCTGCGAGGGAGTGTCAGATAGCAAATCTGAACTGTGTGGTTCAGGCATGGGCCTGAAACATCTTCCCAAATTAACCAGACCCACGTTCCCTCTCCACATAACTTTAGGAAGTTTGGAATTAGATCTGGGTCGGAACTTCCTGACTCATACATAACCCCAGTTCATCCAAACCTGTTTGCCAAACAGGCAAACGTAAAGACACTCTTACTACTTAAAAGTGGGCTTTGAGTAACTGGAAACCCAGCTTGGTAGAGTTCAAGGTCAATTTGGAGCTCCCCTGCCTGGCTCTAATGAAGGAGATCACATTTCATTTTACTAGTGTTTTTCATGGGGCAGGGTACAGAATAAAGCTAGTTTAGCGGAAGAGTAGTTATGCTTCCCAGGCAGTAGAAGAATACTGCAAGAGAAGGGAAGTGACAGTGATATGAAGGCAATTTAATGGACACATCAAGGGCAAAGCCTCAAGAAGATGGCTTGTGAGGGGGGATGCTGTGGTCCAATGGATTGAGCAACGTCCTGGGACTCCGGAGATATGGGCTCTGCCAATGACCTGAATAAAGACTGGGAGTGGTTGGGTCATTACAAAACCTAATTTCCCCCTACTGTTACTCATACCTTCTTGTCAACTGTTTGAAATGGGCCACTCTCATTACCACTACAGAAGTGATTTTTCCTCCCTTGGTAGCCTACTGTTAATTAAATTGTCTCATTAGACTGACCTCCCACTGGGTAAGGCAAACTCCCATCTTTTCATATGCTGCCTATTTATACCTGTTACTGTATTTTCCACTCCATGCATCTGATGAAGTGGGTTCTAGCCCACGAAAGCTTATGCCCAAATAAATTTGTTAGTCTCTAAGGTGCCACAAGGACTCCTCGTTGTATAAACTTGAGAGTCACTTCATCTTCTTCCCACCCTCTGTCATATCTGTTTAGGCTGTAAATCCTTTGGGGGCAGAGACTGTCTCTTACTATACATTTGTACATCACTGAGCACAATGAGGCCATGATTTCGTCTGGGGCTTCTAGACGCAAGTAAATAATAAAGTCAGGCGAGGTTAAGCATCACACCAAACCTAACCCTGTCTTGCTAGTTTCTACCTGACCACTTGTTATTTAATATTTTATGCTACTCATAGCCCTACACGTGTTAAATTAATACTTTAAATATTCAGAGACGTGTCAGTGAATTCTAGAGGACAAAATGCAAATAACTGTAAATTTCTGTTATTATCAGCTTCATCAACGCAAACAAGGAACAGTCGGGCCATTATAAGACTTTGATAAGAGTGCATAGTGAACGATTTCCCTAAGGAACTGGATAAAACTCATCTCATTCCATTTCCTTTTGTATAATGATATCAATTGTTTCAAACAGAAATACCCGCATACACTTTTTGTCTCACCTCTTTATATTTAAAAAAAAATACAAGATCTGTTCTATTTCATTTTTGTATTGTAATTTCAAAATGTGGGAAAGAGACTTGAAGAAAGGTATTGCGTCAGAAGCAGGGAAAGCACTGTAGCACCAGAATAGGAGTGCATTAACAGAATAATGGCTCTGGAAAGAGAATGTATTTTAGTGCCACAGATAAAGAGGAGGCTGAAAAGGAATAGAAAGAAGCAAAAGAGAGGTCCTAAAATTTGAATTCTTTTCTTGAGAGTCAATAAAATGATGTAATTTGCTATGAAGAAATACCGTCCAGTATCCATAATATGTCAGACATGTTTGGCAACTAATCAAAGTTCTTACTCTTTCCTTTCAAAGCCATCATCAGAATTTTTTTAGATATATAATGCACATGCATGCTTATAGCTCTATTCCGCTGCTGAAAAACTTCCATTGAAGAATATCGCATGAGGCTACCTTGTAGAAAAAGTAGCATTCATGGAAATAGCACATCCCTTGGCTACCTGTAAAAGGGGTCCTGTTTGCATTTTACAACTGAATTAGGGAACTGTGGGGCTTAGTGACATGTCTGGAAATTGTCCTTGTTGAGGGCAAGATCCTTCCACTCTATGAGGAGTCCCATGGATTTCAGTAAGATTAGTTGCAGAGCAAGGTGTCGCATAGTGTAAAGGTGACACTGTGTTACTGCTTTATCAATGGAAAATTTTATAACCACGTGCAGAGTGGTGGCCTGTTTAGTGGCCACTTTGACCATCACTGGTAGCCATCACCACTTAGCCCATTCCCTGCAGCACCTAATTGGCAGGATACAGATGCCCAACTTCCCTCCTGGGAGGAGGAGGAGTGTGTAATTGCCAGAACAGATAAGTTAAATGCTTTGATGGACAGATAAGTCCCTGATTGGCATCCCCAGATATTACAAACATGTAATTGGTTTTCAGATAAGCTATGTACTGAATTCCTTACTTTCTTTTCTCATAATCCTGTCTCTCTGTGTGTATATATATATATATAAGAAAGAACTAAGTACGATATTGAAGACCCAGATGTGAAGATACAGCCAAGGTCACTTAATGCTCTGGTTAGATATTGCCTCTCTATTTATGGTATTTCTAAAGCATCTATCACCTTGGTAACTAACCAGTACCTAGCTTGGAAAGAACAAGAAGCAAGTCATTTATTGCTAATAGGAAACTGATTTTTTTTCCCAAAATTATGTACTGTATTTTATGCTTCTTTCACTGAAAATAATGAGTTACACTCACATCTTCCTGCGCCTCTTTCTGCTCCAGTGGTGAGTCACTCTGGAGTTATGTTGCCCTGCTGTGGTTTTTATGACCTTTCAGAAGTAATTACAGTGGGAATCTGTAGCGTTCCAACATTCTGATCCATTTCCAAAAGTGCATTTCTTCCCGGAAGATGAATTCAGTGCTGGTGAAAAGTACCAGGTTCGCAGGCTTGGAGAACAAAACCATTTACTGAACCATGGAATGGACATGGCTCATCTAGGGAATCAGTAGGGTCTCCAATACTGCTCCCTTGGGACCTGACCCAAAGCCTTTTGAAGTTTGTGGGATTCCTTCCATTGACTTCAATAGGCTTTGCGCTGGGACCTTAATTTATATTAGCCTTGATCTGGAGGGATTCCCTATAAGATCCTGGGCCCTTCAGAGTGAAATCAAGTTACTTAATAGTCCAACTGCAACAACTTTCAAACACTACCGTCATGAGCTACCTTCAGACATTTGACCTACAAAGTGGGAGGTGGGTCAAAGATGGGCCAGTGGGAGTGAGCCAGTGACCTTCATCAGCCTCTTTGTAATGTTTATTTGTTTTCACCAGAGCCCATATCGCTACAAATGAGCTGAGACTGTGTTCATAAAGATCACAGGTCAGCAGTGAAAACTAGCCCTACCAAATTCACGGCCGTGAAAAACGAGACACGGACTGTGAAATCTGGTCTCCCCCATGAAATCTGGTCTTTTGTATATTTTTACCCTGTTCTATACAAACTTCATGAGGGGAGACCAGCATTTCTCAAACTGAGAGTCCCAACTCAAAAGAGGGTTGTGGGAGGGTTGCAAGGTTATTGTAGGAGGAAGGGGAGTGTGGTATTGCCACCCTTACTTGTGCACTGCTTTCAGAGCTGGGTGGCTGGAGAGTGGAGGCTGCTGACCGGGCGCCCAGCTCTGAAGGCAGTGGTGCAGAAGTAAGGATAGCAATACCAGGCCATCCTTACTTCTGCGCTGCTGCTGCCTTCACAGCTGGTCCCCCAGCCGGCAGCTGCCTCTTTCTGGATGCCCAGCTCTGAAGGCAGCACCGCCCCCAGCAGGAGCACAGAAATAAGGGTAGCAATACCGTGACCCCCCCTACAATAACCTTGCAACCCCCCCCACCTCTTTTTGGGTTAGGACCCCTAAAGTTATAACACTTTGAAATTCCACATTTAAATATTTGAAATCATGAAATTTATGATTTTAAAAATCCTATGACCGTGAAATTGACCAAAATGGACCGTGAATTTGGTAGGACCCTAACTATGACATTTGTGCCAGCCCAGCATTGCTGCTATGCATGATCATTTGCTGAGGTTAAAGATGTATTACACCCAGGGGTTCCGCATGGCATGGGATGGGAAAGAGTGGGATCCAGCAATTCCAGCAGGGAATGAGAGTAGAGACCATATGTAAAAATCACATGCAATTTGTATTGCTATAGCACGTAGAGACCTGAATCAAGGGTAGGCAACATTGGGCGAGGCATTGTCCAAATGGAAGAAGCAGTCAGCTCCTTCTCCAGAGAGCTCTCACTCAAGGATTGCTATGTAGTTTCCGGGATCATCTCATCTCTGTTTGAAATGTCTATAATAGTACTGACCTAGAGATCATGTAGTCTATTCTCTTACCAATGGAGGTTTTGCCCAGTTCAATGATTTGCCCAGCCTACCTTTAAATGATGCATTTGATTGAGGCTTCTAACTCTTTGGGAGACTATTCCACAGTCTAATGAATCTCACCGTTGGACAATATCTCATGATAGCCTAAAATATTCCCTTTGCTGATTATCAGTCCCATTAATCCTAGACATCAAAGAATTCTAAGTGCTCAGTACCTAGGTGATAGGTGAAATATGAGACCCCAAATATAACATAATAGATAGAAACCCTTGGATGACTATAAAATGACTCTCTGCTTTCAACACACCATAACTGTTCAGAGTTACTCATAGAATCATAGAATATCAGGGTTGGAAGGGACCTCAGGAGGTCATGTAGTCCAACCCCCTGCTCAAAGCTCGTGAGGACTTTATGGGAAGGGAAGCCACAATGCTGTCTGATAGTGTACAATGTGCTAGGGTCAGTTCTACAGCATGTCCTGATATTTAATTGAACACTTCCACTCAAACACTGATCACTGAGAGCTGAGTAAATGAGACCTTCTATTATGCAACAATCTTAGAGCCATTGGGACTGTTCTTCGTTATGTGCTCTTTACGATCTTTATAACTAATCACAAGGGTTAAGAAAGAATGTTCCTTCTAGGCAGGTTATTCCATAACTGCTTACTGCATGGAGTTTCTTACATCATTTCTGGGAGCAGCTGGTCCTGGCCAGTGTTGGATATAGGACATGGGAGTAGATGGACCACTGATCTGATCCACATCAGTCACAGGTAACTGACTAAAAGCGCTTTGAGGCCTATTGATGAAAAGCATTGTCTAAGAGTTAGGAATTATTATTAATATTCAAATTGCAGAAGCACCCAGGGGCCCCTAACAAATATTGGGGTCCCATTGTGGAAGGTGCTGGGCAAATCTAAAGGCATTGACAATCTGTGTTCTAGAGAACTCACAATCTAAGGACTTTAATATTGCAGCTGGTTGGAAAATGGGAAATATTTTCTGAAAATAAAATAATTTTAGTCCACACGTAGCCAAAGGAATGATTTGTCCTTTATTTGAAAATGTTCACAAAAATGTTTTATCAAGAATCTTGGGCTTCACAAATTTTCAAAAGCAACATTTTTCAGTTGTGCGGGTTTGCAGCATTTCACGCTTTCTTTCTGTTTTCATCCTTTTCTCCCTTTCCTCCATTCTGCCAGTTAAAAAGGAGAAGGGAAAAAAAGAAAAAAGAAGAGCGGAAAGCAATACCCTGAACAACCAAAAAATGATTTTTTTTCATTTTGTCGAAAAAACTGAATATTTCAGAAAACAGTGAAATTTTTAATTAAAAAAATAATGTTTTAATGAAAAGTACCAACCAGTTCTATTCATAATAGTAGCTGGCAGCAGGGGAAATATCTCAAGTGAAAGAAGATCAGGATTAACACATATCTGCGAATAAACAATGTGGGGAAATGCCAGAAGCACCACAGTTAAGGTTGTATCTTGATTTTCATAGATATATAATTTAAGTCTTATCTTCGTTCACTGGCATACACACAACTTCCATCCTCTTGGGGATAGGATAAGGAACGAAACACTGGAAGGTTAGGAAAGGATGTTCTTGTAATAAATATCCTCCTTCAGGTCTTTCACGGTGTGCTCTGTTGCCGTTCAGATGATATCCATCCTCACTGGAGGTGAAAGATATAGGAGGAATCTGTCTATGGTACTTATGTGGGCCCCATCACCATTGTATTTGAATGTTGCACAATCATTAACATATTTATCTTCATAACACCCCTACTAGGGAGGAAAGTGGAACTGGCCACATTTTACAGAGGGGGATCTGACGCATAGATCCATAATTTCAGTGGATGTTAGGAAGCTAAATACCTTTGCACATCTAGACTAGTGAAACTATGTGATTATCTAAGGGTCACACAGGAAATGTGTGGCAGAAAAGGGAATAGAACTGCAATTTCCAAATCTCAGACTAATACTGTAGCGTACTGCTGGGCATACTCAGAGCGGTGAGACGCTGTGTCACCACTCTGCCTCAGGAAGAGTGAGTTTTGCTGGTGATTAGACTATGTGTCAGCTCCCTGCCGCACCAGTCTGTATTCTTAACTGGCAAACTCCTTAGGACTGTCCCAGCACACCTCACCGAGCAGGTAATGATCAATGAATTCCAGCCCCTGTGCTCCTCAGAGATGTTTCTCTGCAATGCACAGTCCCTGTCACTGTGCAGCCACAAAAGACTTAAAGGTCTCTGCTGTGTTGGAGTCAGTACATCACAGCTTATTAATCATACTAGGGTAAATACCCCCTTCCCTTCGAACACAGCTCTGAATTGGGTTATAGTAAAAGTAAAAACAAGAGCACAGATTAAGTGATGCCAAGTAAAGGATAAAGGCAGAGATGGTTACAAGCAAACAAGAGTCAAAACAAACATCTAAAAGTCTAAAACTTAATCGAGCAAGATGCAGTCTGAGTTCAAGATGGTTTCTCTCCCCCACCCCAGCCTCTTTTCCAGCCTTTACTGGCCAGGGACCCAACACAGAGACCAGATCGCTTGGTTCCTTTGGCTATGTCTACACTACCGCGGTAAGTCGACCTACGCTACGCAAGTCCAGCTACGTGAATGACGTAGCTGGAGTCGACGTGCCTTAGGTCGAGTTACCACGGGGTCTACACCGTGGGGGGTCGATGGGAGAAACTCTCCCGCCGACTTACCTTCCTCTTCTCATCGGAGAAGAGTACAGAGATCGACTGGAGCGCGATCTGCTGTCGATTGGTGGGTCTTCACTAGACCCGCTAAATCGACTGCCGGTGGACTGATCTCAGAGCGTCGATCCAGGCTGTAGTGTAGACCTGCCCTAAGTCTCCAACCTGTGCAATAAGTGTCATACTTGCACAGCTTCTTGAGTTACCCAAAGCCTGGGATAAAGATGGGTGTGTAGGACAAGATGACCTAGTAGATCTGCACAGATGTCTCCAAAGTTAGGGAAATGAGAGATCTATGAGACAGGGAACAAATTACAGCTCTGGCACGGCGAGACAATCAGGAGTTTCACTTATTAGAACAGACACACACAAATGAGACAATGTATGTGTATGAAGCTTGCCTGTTCCCTGGGCTGCATGGAACAAATTGCCTGAGATTTTCATGGCGGCCTCCCTGGAGTAAGGCCGTGATGATTATTTATAAGCAGTCCCCACAAACTGCTTTAACTAATAATGTTTTAATTTAATGCATTTTTGCGGTTTCACATTTATTGCGTACACATAGAAGTTTTCTAACCGAGACAAATGTGGGCTGGATCCATTTGACTGAGATTTAGTATGCAGGAAACTTGATGCTACCCTCCAGAGGCTGAGCCCACTGAGTACAAATATAAAATAAATACAAATAAATTAAAGTCTTTGATAGGCCTCCAGAGTCCCCCAGCTGAGCTGATAAAGCAGCCCCCTTCCTCTCCACTTACAGGATCCTCTAGCCTGATTAGAAACAAATCTTCCTGCAAAATTGAGTTTCCTATTTCTGTTCTCCTAATTGAGCTCCAGTCAAAGCTTGGAATGAAAACAGGAGGAGACTCAGCTTTACCGCCACAGAACATGCATTGGAACTAATGATTTACTGTGGAACTATTCTTGGACTAGCAGCCTTTGGTCATCATAGATCTTAAGGTGAGAAGGGGCCATTAGATCATCTAGTTTGTCCTTCTGCATATCACAGGCCATAAAAATTCTCCCGGCTACCCCTGCCTGAGCCCAACAACTTGGTTTTGACTAAAGCATATCTTCAAGAAAGGCATCCAGTCTTGATCTGAAGACTCCTTTGTTTAGCAATTTATCCTATAGCCAATGTATTTGTTTCTCAGGCTTTCCACTAGTGATGGGTCAAACACCAGCATTTCAGACCCAAACTGTTTCAAATTTGGGGGTCAGATTAGACGCCAAGATTTTCCCAGCAGTTGTGATGGGCTCCAGAATTGGAAGCGTGTCATTTTCTGGTTTCGACAAAGCTGAAATCTCCCAAGAATGATTGATTATGCAAGATTTGCACCAATCAAAATGCCAGAAACTTTGGGAGGTTTTTCCTCTCCCTTCATGGGGCCAGTTAGAGAGACTGTAGCAGCAGCAAATCCAAACTTTAACCCTTAATGTGGTCTCAAACCCAAGCGGGACAGGTTAGGTAAGCTGCATTCATGTACGGACTCAATGCTCCTGATTCCTGGATTCCCCCTCATTGGGAGGCTGGTGAGGTCAACCAGAGCTTTAGCCTTTAGGGCTTAAGAGGCCTTTTCCAGCCTGGGACTGGATTTTCAAAAACGCTCCCTTGGTTCTCAGTGCTGTTGCGTGCTAAGCACTTCTGAAAATTTGGCCCTAAATGAACTTGATTAAAAAGCATGGCTTCTTTCAACCCAGGGATGAATCAATCAAAACCAATGCCTCCCTTTCTCCCTTCCTCAATTTGTAATGCCAGCAGTCAGCCTAAATAGAGACAAGGTGGTTGAGTTAATATTGGAACAACTTCTGTCCAACTTCTCTCTTTCTCACCAACAGAATTTGGTCCAATCAAAGATATTATCTCAGCCAGCTTGCCTCTCTAATATCCTTGGATCGACATGGCTACAACAACACTGTATAGCCCAAATACCGGAATTCTAACGTGCTGTGGAAACTGTCTGAGCCCTGACCATTCCTACATTTGGGTCACACTGGGATAGCCTTCAATCTGGAAGAAAGGGTTAACCTTTTCCTTGCCAAAGCCCTGGATGGTGTTTATAATACATGCCATTACACCTAAGCTAAATCTAAACCAGAGCAAAGCACTTAGAGACACACACCACTTTTTCATCTCAGCACTTCTACAGCTGGATACTTGTGCCATATTATTTCTTCAAAAGTCTCCTCTAAGCCACTGAACCCCAGGGCAGATCGCCCCCTGGAAGGGCAGGAAGTCTGATCTCTCATTCCCCTGGAGGTATCATTGCTGGGCTATAAGTTACATCCAGGGGTGGTAGGTGGAAGCCCTTTGCTGAACGGATACACTGTCTCAATGCTTTCCTGGCCATGCCCGTTCCCAGCTAGTAAGTGCCAACTTTGTGGGCTGTGATGATCCCCTAGAGCGTTCCTGTCATTTGGGAAGTGACAGCTGTTTTTTGCTTCTGAAATCTGCCATTCCTCAGGAGCTATTCCTTGAGGATCCCTTTTCTGGGTTTGTCCTGGTAGAAGCTGGCATGACCCCAGGCTGGGGCTGGGGCTTAGCAATGAACTATATAATGAACATGATTCTTTTCAGCAAGATCCTTTAGTTTTGTGAAAAGAAAAGGAGTACCTGTGGCACCTTAGAGACTAACCAATTTATTTGAGCATAAGCTTTCGTGAGCTACAGCTCACTTCGTCGGATGCATACTGTGGAAAATACAGACGATGTTTTTATACACACAAACCATGAAAAAATGGGTGATTATCACTACAAAAGGTTTTCTCTCTCCCCACCCCACTCTCCTGCTGGTAATAGCTTATGTAAAGTGATCACTCTCCTTACAATGTGTATGATAATCAAAGTGGGCCATTTCCAGCACAAATCCATCAACTGCATGAAAAAACTTGTACAGATACAGACAGACATCATCTTCCTTTCCAAATGCAAACAGATGGACATCGTACCAAAAGGACTGAAGGTAAAAAATCCATTACAATCTACATACCACACAGACTATGCTGACAGCTTGTGCCACACGCTCTCAAAGAAACTGCGGAATCACCTGATCAACATCCTCTACAGCAAACAGGGAAAGATTAAGAATGAGCTCTCAAAAATGGATACTCTCATAAAAAACCAACCTTCCACACAAACTTCCTCGTGGCTGGATTTTACTAAAACTAGACAAGCCATTTACAACTCACACTTTACTTCTCTACAAAAGAAAAAGGACACTAAACTTTCTAAACTACTACAGGCTACAAGGGGCCACAGCAATGGTTCCCTCAACCCACCCAGCAATATTGTTAACCTATCCAACTATACTCTCAGCCCAGCAGAAGCAGCTGTCCTATCTCGGGGTCTCTCCTTCTGCCCCTCCACCCCCTCGAACATGATACAGTTCTGTGGTGACCTAGAATCCTATTTTCGACGTCTCCGACTCAAGGAATATTTCCAAAATACCTCTGAACAACATAATGATCCACAGAGGCCTGCCTACCAACATTACAAAAAGAAGGATTCTAGGTGGACTCCTCCTGAAGGTCGAAACAGCAGACTGGACTTCTACATAGAGTGCTTCCGCCGACGTGCACGGGCTGAAATTGTGGAAAAGCAGCATCACTTGCCCCATAACCTCAGCCGTGCAGAACACAATGCCATCCACAGCCTCAGAAACAACTCTGACATCATAATCAAAAAGGCTGACAAAGGAGGTGCTGTTGTCATCATGAATAGGTCGGAATATGAACAAGAGGCTGCTCGGCAGCTCTCCAACACCACTTTCTACAAGCCATTACCCTCTGATCCCACTGAGAGTTACCAAAAGCATCTACAGCATTTGCTCAAGAAACTTCCTGAAAAAGCACAAGATCAAATCCGCACAGACACACCCCTGGAACCCCGACCTGGGATATTCTATCTACTACCCAAGATCCATAAACCTGGAAATCCTGGGCGCCCCATCATCTCAGGCATTGGCACCCTGACAGCAGGATTGTCCGGCTATGTAGACTCCCTCCTCAGGCCCTACGCTACCAGCACTCCCAGCTACCTTCGAGACACCACTGACTTCCTGAGGAAACTACAATCCATCGGTGATCTTCCTGATAACACCATCCTGACCACTGTGGATGTAGAAGCCCTCTACACCAACATTCCACACAAAGATGGACTACAAGCCGTCAAGAACACTATCCCCGATAATGTCAGGGCTAACCTGGTGGCTGAACTTTGTGACTTTGTCCTTACCCATAACTATTTTACATTTGGGGACAATGTATACCTTCAAATCAGCGGCACTGCTATGGGTACCCGCATGGCCCCACAGTATGCCAACATTTTTATGGCTGACTCAGAACAACGCTTCCTCAGCTCTCGTCCCCTAACTCCCCTACTCTACTTGCGCTATATTGATGACATCTTCATCATCTGGACCCATGGAAAAGAAGCTCTTGAGGAATTCCACCATGATTTCAACAATTTCCATCCCACCATTAACCTCAGCCTGGTCCAGTCCACACAAGAGATCCACTTCCTGGACACTACAGTGCTCATAAACGATGGTCACATAAACACCACCCTATACCAGAAACCTACTGACCGCTATTCCTACCTACATGCCTCCAGCTTTCACCCTGACCACACGCTCCATTGTCTACAGCCAAGCTCTGCGATACAACCGCATTTGCTCCAACCCCTCAGACAGAGACAAACACCTACAAGATCTCTATCAAGCATTCTTACAACTACAATACCCACCTGCAGAAGTGAAGAAACAGATTGATAGAGCCAGAAGAGTTCCCAGAAGTCACCTACTACAGGACAGGCCCAACAAAGAAAATAACAGAACGCCACTAGCCGTCACCTTCAGCCCCCAACTAAACCCCCTCCAACGCATCATCAAGGATCTACAACCTTTCCTGAAGGATGACCCAACACTCTCACAAATCTTGGGAGACAGGCCAATCCTTGCCTACAGACAGCCCACCAACCTAAAGCGAATACTCGCCAGCAACCACATACCACACAACAGAACCACTAACCCAGGAACCTATCCTTGCAACAAAGCCTGTTGCCAACTGTGCCTACATATCTATTCAGGGGACACCATCACAGGGCCTAATAACATCAGCCACACTATCAGAGGCTCGTTCACCTGCACATCCACCAATGTGATATATGCCATCATGTGCCAGCAATGCCCCTCTGCCATGTACATTGGTCAAACTGGACAGTCTCTACGTAAAAGAATAAATGGACACAAATCATAGAATCATAGAATCATAGAATATCAGGGTTGGAAGGGACCTCAGGAGGTCATCTAGTCCAACCCCCTGCTCAAAGCAGGACCAATCCCCAATGAAATCATCCCAGCCAGGGCTTTGTCAAGCCTGACCTTAAAAACTTCTAAGGAAGGAGATTCTACCACCTCCCTAGGTAACGCATTCCAGTGTTTCACCACCCTCCTAGTGAAAAAGTTTTTCCTAATATCCAACCTAAACCTCCCCCACTGCAACTTGAGACCATTACTCCTTGTCCTGTCCTCTTCTACCACTGAGAATAGTCTAGAACCATCCTCTCTGGAATCACCTCTCAGGTAGTTGAAAGCAGCTATCAAATCCCCCCTCATTCTTCTCTTCTGCAGACTAAACAATCCCAGTTCCCTCAGCCTCTCCTCATAAGTCATGTGTTGCAGACCCCTAATCATTTTTGTTGCCCTTTGCTGGACTCTCTCCAATTTATCCACATCCTTCTTGTAGTGTGGGGCCCAAAACTGGACACAGTACTCCAGATGAGGCCTCACCAATGTCGAATAGAGGGGAACGATCATGTCCCTCGATCTGCTCGCTATGCCCCTACTTATACATCCCAAAATGCCATTGGCCTTCTTGGCAACAAGGGCACAATGCTGACTCATATCCAGCTTCTCGTCCACTGTCACCGCTAGGTCCTTTTCCGCAGAACTGCTGCCTAGCCATTCGGTCCCTAGTCTGTAGCTGTGCATTGGGTTCTTCCGTCCTAAGTGCAGGACCCTGCACTTATCCTTATTGAACCTCATCAGATTTCTTTTGGCCCAATCCTCCAATTTGTCTAGGTCCCTCTGTATCCTATCCCTGCCCTCCAGCATATCTACCACTCCTCCCAGTTTAGTATCATCTGCAAATTTGCTGAGAGTGCAATCCACACCATCCTCCAGATCATTTATGAAGATATTGAACAAAACCGGCCCCAGGGCACTCCACTTGACACCGGCTGCCAATTAGACATGGAGTCATTGATCACTACCCGTTGAGCCCGACAATCTAGCCAACTTTCTACCCACCTTATAGTGCATTCATCCAGCCCATACTTCTTTAACTTGCTGACAAGAATACTGTGGGATGTCAAATCAGATGTCAAGAATTATAACATTCATAAACCGGTTGGAGAACACTTCAATCTCTCTGGTCACGCGATTACAGACATGAAAGTTGAGATATTACAACAGAAAAACTTCAAATCCAGACTCCAGCAAGAGACTGCTGAATTGGAATTCATTTGCAAATTGGATACATTAACTTAGGCTTGAATAGAGACTGGGAGTGGCTAAGTCATTATGCAAGGTACCCTACTTCCCCTTGTTTTTTCCTACAAACCCCCCCCCCCCCTTCCTCAGACGTTCTTGTTAAACCCTGGATTTGTGCTGGAAATGGCCCACCTTGATTATCATACACATTGTAAGGAGAGTGATCACTTTAGATAAGCTATTACCAACAGGAGAGTGGGTTTGTTGGGAGGGAGTGTTGCGGGGGGGGAGAAAATCTGGATTTGTGCTGGAAATGGCCAATCTTGATTATCATACACATTGTAAGGAGAGTGATCACTTTACATAAGCTATTACCAGCAGGAGAGTGGGGTGAGGGGAGAGAAAACCTTTTGTAGTGATAATCACCCATTTTTTCATGGTTTGTGTGTATAAAAACATCGTCTGTATTTTCCACAGTATGCATCTGATGAAGTGAGCTGTAGCTCATGAAAGCTTATGCTCAAATAAATTGGTTAGTCTCTAAGGTGCCACAAGTACTCCTTTTCTTTTTGCAAATACAGACTAACACGGCTGCTACTCTGAAACCTGTAGTTTTGTGAAGCACAGCAGGATGTGACAACAAGGCACGAAGGTGTCTGAAGCCCAAGGCCAGCCTATAAAGAAATGTGTCTCTGTTTGTAGCCAGGAGGAGGAATGGAGACATGCCACACAGAAGTTGTCTAATGGAGAAGGGGGATTGCTATGAAGCTGTGATAGAAATTTCCTGCAAGCTTTAACGGTCCAGTTGTTGCTTGGTCATTGCAAGGCAACTCTTGGAGGGGTCAAGGCACATTCCAGGCAAGCATGCGTGTCTTTTATCATCACTGTTGGCAGATGTTGATAACAGATGCCAGACAACTGACAAACAACAACACATTTGTATCACAATCCCACCCGATCCACTGTAGAACAATAAAACAATTGTCAGACTACAAAGTGTGCTTTTCATGGTACTACCAGCAGGGTGAAAGTAACTTAAAGGACTTACTGGTACGCCGGAGTCCTGAGCAGGGGGGTGGGGCCTCAACCAGAAAGGGGCAGGGCCTCAGAAGAAGCGGGGCCTTTAAATCATAGAATCATAGAATATCAGGGTTGGAAGGGACCTCAGGAGGTCATCTAGTCCAACCCCCTGCTCAAAGCAGGACCAATCCCCAATCAAATCATCCCAGCCAAGGCTTTGTCAAGCCTGACCTTAAAAACTTCTAAGGAAGGAGATTCTACCACCTCCCTAGGTAACGCATTCCAGTGTTTCACCACCCTCCTAGTGAAAAAGTTTTTCCTAATATCCAACCTAAACCTCCCCCACTGCAACTTGAGACCATTACTCCTTGTCCTGTCCTCTTCTACCACTGAGAATAGTCTAGAACCATCCTCTCTGGAACCACCTCTCAGGTAGCTGAAAGCAGCTATCAAATCCCCCCTCATTCTTCTCTTCCGCAGACTAAACAATCCCAGTTCCCTCAGCCTCTCGTCATAAGTCATGTGTTGCAGACCCCTAATCATTTTTGTTGCCCTTCGCTGGACTCTCTCCAATTTATCCACATCCTTCTTGTAGTGTGGGGCCCAAAACTGGACACAGTACTCCAGATGAGGCCTCACCAATGTCGAATAGAGGGGAACGATCACGTCCCTCGATCTGCTCGCTATGCCCCTACTTATACATCCCAAAATGCCATTGGCCTTCTTGGCAACAAGGGCACACTGCTGACTCATATCCAGCTTCTCGTCCACTGTCACCGCTAGGTCCTTTTCCGCAGAACTGCTGCCTAGCCATTCGGTCCCTAGTCTGTAGCTGTGCATTGGGTTCTTCCGTCCTAAGTGCAGGACCCTGCACTTATCCTTATTGAACCTCATCAGGTTTCTTTTGGCCCAATCCTCCAATTTGTCTAGGTCCCTCTGTATCCTATCTCTGCCCTCCAGCGTATCTACCACTCCTCCCAGTTTAGTATCATCTGCAAATTTGCTGAGAGTGCAATCCACACCATCCTCCAGATCATTTATGAAGATATTGAACAAAACCGGCCCCAGGACCGAGCCCTGGGGCACTCCACTTGACACCGGCTGCCAACTAGACATGGAGCCATTGATCACTACCCGTTGAGCCCGACAATCTAGCCAACTTTCTACCCACCTTATAGTACATTCATCCAGCCCATACTTCTTTAACTTGCTGACAAGAATACTGTGGGAGACCGTGTCAAAAGCTTTGCTAAAGTCAAGAAACAATACATCACCACTGCTACGCAACTGCTGCCGCTACCCAGGGGTTCCAGCAACGGGGCTCTGGAGGTGATTTAAAGGGCTTGGGGCTCCGGCCGCTGCTGGGAGCCCCGGGCCCTTTAAAATCGCCACCCAGGAGAAGCTGCCCCCTGCCAGTACGGTCGGCTGTGTACCAGCTCTTGCTGGTATGCCGGACCGGACCGGCTTACTTCCACCTCTGACTACCAGATAAGTCTGGGCAGTTCAACTCCGGCAGTTCAACTCCTAAAGTTCAACTGGAAAGAAGATTAGGTGGAAGGGTGACAGAGGAAGGATATTGAGCTCATTAGGAAAGATTAAAGCCTTAAAAAAAATCTATTTTTTTCCTTCTTGGGAAACAACTTAGAGAGGAGTGGAAGAATGAGCTTGTGGTTATGGCAATAGTGCAGGACTCAGGAGATGCGGGTTAAATTGCTGGCTCTACCTCTATGACCTTAGCAAGCCTCTCTGCGCCTCAATTCCCTGTCTGTAAAATGGGGATAGTATCACTTCCTTTCTCTCACCATTTAAGTGTCACTTTTTGTTCAGGGGTAAAATCTTCAAGGCAGGGACTCTCTGGTTGTGAACCATGGGACTCCAAGCTTGGCTGAGGCCTGTAGGTGCTATGATGAGATAGACAGCTAATTACAGTACCTTCACCCCCTTCTCCCAAGGATCCCAGACGTGAAGTTGATCCAAATTGTTTCTAATTAACTTGATTAATTTACTTTTGTAGCATTAAAATAATTGAAGTTAAGAGATAATTACAGATCAGTCACTGGATCTCTGCGGCCAGATCTACTAGGGCTTTATAACCCTCTTTGCTGGATGGATGATGAACTTTGACAGTGTTCTTCTGAAGCAAGACAACTACTACAGAGATCTCCAAGAACTGCAGCCT
Source organism: Natator depressus (assembly GCF_965152275.1). Lineage (NCBI taxonomy): Eukaryota > Metazoa > Chordata > Testudines > Cheloniidae > Natator > Natator depressus. The sequence goes on along the minus strand of NC_134240.1, from coordinate 117,064,728 downwards.
TTCACTTAAAACCACTTCCATTGGACAGTTCACTTAAACTTTAAAAAGTCTGGAATACTTCTCATTTTATCTGAACTGGATCACCCATTCTCAGAAGAATTATACATTTGGAAGGCGCTGAAGCAAAAACCATGGTAATCCATTGCCCTCCAAGAAAGGACAACTGGGATGTATTTCCACTCTCCAAGAGGCGCAGCCAGGTTATAGCAAGCCATCTGTGTATCTCCCAGTGCCATAAATCAGTGTGGAGAGAGATGACAAACACATTTCTGTACACAAAGGTATATATGTAAAAAAGCCAGATTTTCAACTAGGCTGCAACCTGGGTCTCTTTTATGTGCCAGTATTTTTTTATCCACAATTCATATAAGTATTATGGGTATGTCTACGCAGCAACTACACACCCTTCACAATGAAGGCTGTTGCTGAAAATCTGGACTGCTGTAATTATAGATAGGAAGGAGGAAAGATCTTGTGACTAAGGTGCAGGCTTAAGCATTAGGAAACTTGGGTTCCGTCTCCACATCTGCTCCTGATTTCCTGTGTGACCATGGTCAAGTCATTTATGCCCAGATTTGTAAAGGTATGCAGGCTCTAAACAGTCCTCCAACATACACCTCTGTTCTGCAGAGAAGAAGCTGTGGGGTGGGGGTGATAACTGGATGTTTGACTTTGCATAAGGTCTTTCATAGTGTAGGTCCTGTCTTCATTGCTACTCAGTTTGGATAATTAACCCTCATGCTTCAGGGCAGGAGGTGATAACTGCAGGGGTCAGGAAGGAAGGATGTCCCTCAGGTACAATGTGAGACAATTGGTCAGTTACTTAGCAGGGGGCTGTGTGTGGGTGTGGATGTGGGGAGTTACCTTCTGCTGGTCTGCAGCAGCAGGATGTCAGACTGATGCTTGGCATAGCCTGCATTCCTAGATGAATTCTTATCATCATGCACACCAATAGCATTTGAGTGTTGAAATCACAGATGCATAATGTGGCAGGTGCTTTTCCATGCTTAAGCAAGATCAACCTCTGAATCACCTCTTAAAGAACCAAACAAGGGTATTGCTTTACACGTAGTCCCACATCGCTCCGGCATGTAAACATGCAAAGCAGACACGAGAAAGGTTTCTAGTCGCTGAAATCACTTACACAAATCATCTTTATTTGTCAAGCTCAGAGACACAGAAAACATGTTCCCTTGATTATCTGGGTTTTTTTCTCCTCCTCCTGCTTCTTCCGAGAAATACAGGCAATTCATGTACGTTTATGGCCCTTTTTTGTATCTGCTTTGCACGATTAACTGCTTGAGCTGTACAGGACTGGGTGTACGGTTGTACTTACATTCTTCTCAGTGACTGCTAGGAATAGAAATATATCTGACATGTTTGATCCTCCTCAATTGGTGAAGAGGAAAGAACTCATCATGGGCCAAATTCATCCCTAGGGGAGCTCTTTTGCCTTGCTTTGCATCTCTAAGTTAGTGCAATATTTGATCCTTAGGGCCACATTGAGTGCTGCACCAAATTATACAAGCTGAGAATTTGCCGTGTCATATGTAGACCCTAGAGATAGATGCAGAGGGAATTCATAGTCCATAGTAATGATGAGCGTGTACATGTGGGCATTTGGTATACTCTCTTGCAATTTTTGCATGCTTAAAAGACTCCAGGTCCCTGCAGAATGGCAGAGACTAGAGCAGCAGCTCCTCCCAAGCTGTACAGACTCAGCGGTTGAACCATTTGAAGTTGCTTTGCAGGTCTTTACAGGAAATGCAGCATTTCAGAAATAAGCCTTCCCCCACCCCCTGATCAGAGCCTAGCTATTAAAAGACTTTGCAACTTAGCTTTGAGCTTTAGCTGTGTGTCTGTTTTCACTAACATGTTTTCCCACCCAGTCTTTATGGGCTCTGTGCGTCTGAATGCTTTTCTAATTGCTATATATCAAGGCCCAGGCCCTCAGACTTATTTAGGTGCCTAACTCCCATTGAAATCAATGGGAATTAGGAACCTAAATATCTTTAGAGACCTGGGCCCAAGTATATCTGAAGGCTATTTGGCCCTTTGTTCCTTATATACATACACACCTACCTAGATATCCATATAAGCACATACACACGCCAAGAAATACTAATTGAGAAGGAACCATGCATGCTCTGCCTTGTAGGCCATTGTGAAAAGAAAGGTCCTTTGGCTTTAGGAGCACAGGATACCAAATCATATCAATGGTCCATGTAGTCCAGTATCCTGCCTCAGATAATGGCCAGTGCCAGCTGCTTTCTTAGTGGAGAATTATGAAATAATCTGCTATAGGGGAAGTGCTCCCCGTCAGTTAGTTTGGTTTAATGCCCAAATGCCTGAGCATGTATCTCCTTTCTAAGCAAAATAAGGCAGTACATTTCCCACACATTTTTTTGCCCAATGGGACAACACTTGATTCCTTCTTGGTTGAAGTTGCCATTGTTTCCAGGTGAATCCCCACCATACTGTCCATGTAAGTTTGGAAATGAGCATCTAATTCATAGAGGATTGGGTGCTTCAAAGTTCAGAGGCCAATATTAACAACCTGATAGCTTGGACTCACTGAATATTGTTCTAACAGGAGCCACTGAGTGTCATTGTTTCACGTAGTCTTACTAGTTGCTTTTCTTGATGTGCAACACTATTCAGTCTTTGAAGAAATTTTTGTAGGAGTTTTTGCAAGGCTGGTTTCTTTTTAGGGGAGCTGTTGCAAGTAGCTAGGGACTTTGCTATCTGCCTTAATCTCTAATGAGAGGCAATTCCTGAGGCAGAGTTGCTTCCTGAGAACTGGGCATTTAGGCTCACCTCTAGTCAAAGACTGGTGTATTTAGTGTAAAAAAACCAAACAAAAAACAAACAAATCAAGTTGCACTGAGACTATACCCATTCCTCTGCATCACTAATATTTCTTCTTTCACAGCATGCCAACTTGCAAAGCCTCAACATCTGCTACTGCTCGACGGAGGGGCAGAAAAATATTTTATCCAAGGAGCTCAGAGTTGTTCATAAAAATTCAGACTCAGAATTCCTCTGTGAGGTAGGTATTATTGTAGCCACTTTCTGTGGCAAATGAGGTCCGAGAATATTACGTGACTTACTCAGGCTCACTGAGGGAGGCCTGGTCTAGACTAAAAAGTTAGGTCGAGTCAGCTACATTGCGCAGGGGTCTGAAACATCCACACCCCTAAGTGGCAAAGTTAAGCCGACGTAACCCCTGGTGTGAACAGTGCTAGGCCGATGGAAGAATTCTTCCATCGGCCTAGCTACTGCTTCTTGGAGAGAGGCCAGTGGGAGAATTCCTCCCCTTGGCAGCACTGCAGCTGTGGTGCTGTAATGTTTCAAGGTAGACAAACCCTGAATTAGTAGCAGAGCTAGAATTAAAACCCAGGAGTCCTAGCTACTTGCTTTTTCCTAAAGACCATGCTCCATCCAAATCTGCTGATCAGCCTGGCTAGTCTACTATTAATGCTTCTACAACTCTGGGAAAAGATCCAAAATAGTACAACTGAGCATGTTCGTTCTCCAACTAACCTTTCTTGGAGATAATTTGATATTCTATTAAGTGAGCAATCATGTCCCCAAGATCCATGTATTTATGAATTTGTGTCTTCTATTTTTTCCTCATATTAAAAACACATACAACCTGGAGCTTGGTGATAAAGAACTCAGTGCTGGCTTCATTAGCACTTGCTTCAAAAAAAACCCTCATCAAGAAATTATCAGTAATTTGTATTTCAGATACTACCGTCATTTGAATTGGTGTTTGCTAATCTCCAACACACAAAAAGGAGAAAGATAACATGAAACAAGTTCTCCCTTAATCATTTCAGAGGATTGCATTGCTTAAGAAGCACAGCACAATTACATGCTTTTGTGGCAGGCTGTTATGTCTGAGTGTTTCTTACAAAATAGGTCCTATAGTGCTTATGGTGAGTGTAAGGATGGTGTGTGTTTATACCAAGTAGGATACAGTAAGATGTATTCATATTTTACTCTTACATTTCACAGGATCCGGGCTCGTATGCACTGGATTCAGGGAATAAAGTCTGAGCCCTTCGCTGTGGCAGACCGGAAAGTTCAGATGGATATGTAGTTCCCGGTTCTGACCTCACTTACACCAGAGTAATTTGATGGACCAAGAATGGAATCTGGCCCAATGCGGACTGAACTTGCTTCCACTGAACTCAACGGCAAAACTTCTTGAATGCCAGAGGACCAGGTGCTAAGTGCAGGAACAAGCTCAAACTCAGAACAACACAATTGGGCATGATCCACATGACAGGCGATCCAGGAAAAACAGAAGTTTCCCCCAAACCAGTCAGTCAGTGCAAAGTTCATGATTCAGAAAGTGATTTGGTTTCAGTGGCCATTATTGGTGCTGTGAAGAGAGAAGGCAGAGTTGGCAAAAGTAACAGAGTGAGGCATAAACTTGATGGCTAGTTGCTGTTGCGGAAAGGGAGCCAACTTCAACCTTTAGCTAAACAAATCCACAGGTTTGTTACACCCTATTTTCTAATAATGGGCTGGATTGTTAGAGAGCGGCCTCCCGTTTTGTGGATTCCGACCCAATCACTTAGATCAGTGCTTCTCAACTTGTTTCATACCAGAACCCTCTCTCATCTAGTCCAGACCTAGCTAGAACTCTCCTTCCATTTAGCAATATGGGAAGGGCAGAATGCTCACTAGCACACGCACCTGACTGAAAACCCCGGACTTAGATGGCGATGTACTTTACTGGTATCTACATACAGATACTGAGCAATCAACACGGTCCTTCCAGTATCTGCCAGTAAACTGCAGGCACACACACAAAAAATGTAGACGTGATTTTGGTGGATGCACATTGCGCCTGGGGTAAAACCTTGCCTTCCTACCTGTATATCTTTGTCTATCCACATTTATGTAGCACGTATCCTCACTACCTTTTAAGTGCCTCTCTTTCCCTCCTGTGCTTTCCCTGATCAATGAATGTCAAAATACACTCATAAGCCTGTAAAAATGATCCCCAGACACACAGTATAATCCATCATCGCTATGGGACTGGGGCTTTAACCTCATAGCTACCTGGTATTTTCTTGTAACGCTCACATATAAAACCCCAAATCATTCTTCAGCGAAAACAAATGAAACGCCTGCTCTGCATGCTGTCGGCAGCAGTACAGACACAAAGCTACTGGAGCGATGATATATTTTAATAACCATTTCATGCATACATTTGACAATGTGAATTATGCATGTATCGTGCTATAGCATGAAGACGTGGTGGCAGCCGAGAGAGGTGCAGGTAGCACATTTCTGTCTCTGGGATCCTGCTCTGCAGAGATATAGATCACAATCAACTGCTTGTTACATATGAGCCAAATCCTGCAGTCCTGGCAGGGGCCTGGTCTAAGCAAGGATAGCACTGTCATCATTTACAAGTAGGGCCCTACCAAATTCACAGTCCATTTTGGTCAATTTCATGGTCCTAAGATTTTAAAAATCGTAAATTTCATTATTTCAGCTATTTAAATCTGAAATTGCACAGTGTTGTAATTGTAGGGGTCCTGACCCACAAAGGAGTTGTCAGCGGGGCGGAGGGGGGGGTCGCAAGGTTATTGTAGCGGGGGCTGCAGTACTGCTACCCTTACTTCTGCGCTGCTGCTGACGGCGGCGCTGCCTTCAGAGCTGGGCAGCTGGAGAGCGGCGGCTGCTGGCCTGGAGCCCAGCTCTGAAGGCAGAGCCGTCGCCAGCAGCAGTGGAGAAGTAAGGGTGGCATGGTATGGTATTGTCACCCTTACTTCTATTCTGCTGCCTGCGGAACTGGGACTTCAGTCAGCAGCCGCCACTATCTGGCCACCCAGCTCTGAAGGCAGCAGCGCAGAAGTAAGGGTGGCATGGTATGGTATTGCCACCTTTACTTCTGTGCTGCTGCTGACGGCGGCGCTGCCTTCAGAGCTGGGCGCCCGGCTATCAGCCGCTGTTCTCCAGCTGCCCAGATCTGAAGGCAGCGCAGAAGTAAGTGTGGGAGGAAGGAAGTATGACCCCTCTAAAATAACCCTGCGACCCCCCTGCAACTCCCTTTGGAGTCAGGCCCCTCAATTTGAGAAACACTGGTCTCCCCTGTGAAATCGGTATAGTATAGGGTAAAAGCACACAAAAGACCAGATTTCAGTGGGGGGAGACCAGATTTCATGGTCCATGACACATTTTTCATGGCCGTGAACTTGGTAGGGCCCTAGTTATAAGGCCAGAAGGGACCACTGGGATCATCTAGTCTGACCTCCTGTATAACATGGATCATAGGAAGGATGGAGTAGGCAAAAGGGGCAGGGGGGTGGCACTCTATGTAAAAAATTGAATTACCTGTTTATGAGTCACGGATAACTCAGAAGGAAATTATGTGGAATGTTTATGGATCAATGTCCTAATAGATAAAGCACAAGATGGGGTATTAGTTGATGTCTGCTACAGACCACCAAATCACACTACAGAACTATATGGCAAGCTCCTTATGCACCTATCTATAATGTGTAGAAAATAGAACACTGTGTAATCATGGGGGACTTCAATTTGAGTGATATATACTGGAGGATTCATTCTGCCAGCACTAAAACATCCTTGGATTTTCTAAATATTACAGATGACAATTTCCTAACTCAAAAAGAGTTGCAGCTAACATGGGGGAATTCTATATTAGACCTTAATTTAACAGACAAAGAGGAACTGATCACAGAATTACAAAATTAATGGTAGCTTAGGTACAAATGATCATAACTTTATTCTGCTTTCATATTATAAATGTGAAAGCACAATCAAGTCCAGACCACGAATATATAGGTACATATACATATATACACTTGGTGCTTTAATAGGGCCAACTTCACAAAGCTAAAAACAATTATGAACCAAATCAGCTGGGACGAACAATGTAATCAGAACAGTGTGAATGATCATTCAGAATAATTTAAGAATACATTAATAGATGCTCAAAAAGCCACAATCCCACAATTGAGGAAGAAGGCTGTGCTAGTTAAAAAACTGACCTGGGTTAGAGGAGAAATGAAGGCAGTTATAAAAAATAATATATAACAAATGGAAGAAAGAAAAGGAGTACTTGTGGCACCTTAGAGACTAACCAATTTATTTGAGCATAAACTTTCGTGAGCTACAGCTCACTTCGATGAAGTGAGCTGTAGCTCACGAAAGCTTATGCTCAAATAAATTGGTTAGTCTCTAAGGTGCCACAAGTACTCCTTTTCTTTTTGCGATTACAGACTAACACGGCTGTTACTCTGAAACCTGTCAAAATGGAAGAAAGGGGAAGTTGATAGTAATGAATATAAAAGTAGAAGTTAGGAATAGTAGAAAATTGATAAGGGAAGCCAAGGGACACAAGAAGAAATTAATGGCCAGCAGATCTTCTGAAAGATTTGCTCTAGGAATTGTTTTGGGGAAATTCTACAGCCTGTGTTATACAGGAGATCAGACTATATGATCACAAGGGTCCCTTCTGGCCTTGGGATCTATGAATATTTGACTTCCATGAATTAACAGCTGTTTGAATTAGAGATTATCCATATATTTTAGAAAAACCTCCAAACTTGATTTAAAAATTGCCAGATGATGATGACTTCATCACAATCCTTGGTAAATTGTTTGAATAGCTAATTACCCTCACTCTCAAAAATTTACACTTTATTTCCAGTCGGAATTTTTCTAGCTTCAACTTCAGCCATTGGATCTTATTATAACATTGTCAGCTAGCCCAAGAGCCAATTATCAAATTTTTGCTCCCCGTGGAGATACTTATAGACTGTGATCAAGTCACCCCTTAACCGTCTCTTTGTTAAACTGAACAGATTGAGCTCCTTGAATCTGTCACCAGAGGCATGTTTTCCAATCCTTCAGTCATTCCCGTAGCTCTTCTCTGAACTATCTCCAATTTATCAACATCCTTCTTGAACTATGGGTACCAGAACTGGACACTACGCTAGTAGCAGTCACACCAGTGCCAGATGCACAGATAATATAACTTCTCTACTTCTGCTTGAGATTCCCCTGTTTATACATGCAAGGATCGTATTAGCTGTTTTGGCCACAGTGCTGTGTAGTGGGGTGATTGTCCCATTCCTGGAGAAAGGGGTTAAAGCAGCCCTGGAGAGGGCTGTGGCCGGAAATAAGGGGATTAAGAACATCTGGGAAAGCTGAGTGAGTAGCTGACTACAGCTGTGGCCAGCTTAATTAAGGCCCACCTGGCCCTTACAGGAGGGCAGTGGGCCAGAAACCAAAAAAGGATACTCTCTCTCTGCCTTTAGAGGGAGAAGGGCCTGGCTGCTGGGGAGCGTACCAGAGTACCTGAGGTGGAACAGGGCTGGGGGAAGGCCAGAGGAGCTGGGGAGCTCTGGCCTGGAAACCCCCCCAGGCTGCAGGCCTAGAGTAAGGCAAGTAGGTACTAGGGTTGCAGGGGGGCAGCCCACGGGTAGGCAAAGGCAGCAGGTCCAAACCCCTCTTGGCTGTAATGAGTGGCAATTATACTGCAGTCCGCTCCAGTGAATGGGGGCTAGATAGTGACTGGCAGTAGCCCTATACTGAGGCAAGGTGGGGATAGTGGGTGTGGGGTCCCCGGGGAGGGGAGACCCAGAGACTGTGGGGGTACTGCCAGGGGGCAGCACCCTGGGTAAAAGGGGCACTGGGGTCCAGGAGGGACATGGCGCCAGCGGCAAGCGGGACATGGGCCTGCAGAGGGTGCTCCGGAGCTGGACACAAAGCTAATCCCCAGGAACCAGCAGGAGGTGCCGCAGGGGTGGGTCCTGCCCCCGTCACATGCTGCACTGGGAGATCATTGTCAGCTGATTTTCTAGCATATCTTTCAAGTCTTTCTTCAGAGTCACTGCTTCCCAGCATAGATGGATTGGGCCACTTCCTAGCTGCTTGAATAAGGACTGAAGGCCAGATTTTCAGAGCTGTTTAAGCACCTAAGGTCATTGATATGGGCCCAGTGGGATTTCCAAAGGCACCTAAACCTGTTATACACCTAACTCCTGTTAACTTCAATGGAGTTAGGATTCCACTCAAAATCCTCACGGTCCATCTGATGGTGTCCCGCCGCTCCCATCCCTTTTGTGCTTCTCACAGGCCACGCAGACACCTTCCCCGCTGTAGATAGCTGCGTGTAGTTTATTGACGGTGTTTTGCTCCATTAGCTTTTACACACTAGTGCAGTCACATTATTATCAAGCTTTATTACCCTTTCTCCATGGAGGGGGAGAGATGTCTCCTCTCGGAGAACCTCCTTTTGTCAGGCCCTGTTAGCCTTTTCTCTCTCCTGCTTCTGTCCTTCCTGTTTTTTATCCAGGCTCCTTGCTAATGGACTAAGGAGCTCATTGGCTGCCCCAATCTCCTCTGGTAAGCAGGAACTCCTCTCCTCAATCAGGCCCTCTGTGGTGGCATACCTGGTGAAACAGTGACCAGGGTGCCGGCCCAGCACTCTGTCACAATGCAACAGAGCCAGCTTTTGAAGGCAAGGATTGTGCAAATCAAATCAAAGGGAAATGGGAATTTTATTCCCGGTGCTGGTCTTCAGAGGTCCTGGCCAAGCTATTTTCCTCCTTGTGAGTCTTGGAAGTGCTCAAGTGAAAGAAGTTTCCTTCGGGGTTTTGCCGTTGTAGGGTTGTGCTTAAGCATCTTCAGCACACTTATTAGAGAGTGACATTTTTTCTGGTTTTCTTATAGTGACAAATTGCATAAGCGTAATTGATAACACCTTTTTTTTTTTTAAAGGGGCAGGTCGCATTTTAACAATATCTATAGTCGGGAAAAATCTCATAGCCCAAAATTGAAATTCTGCCATAGATACTATTATTATTATTTTATTTAAAAATAGAGCTGATATTGACAACATGCAACATGGCACAAAAATGTAGAATTTACATTGTACATTGTAGTATATATTCTCAAGTCAAATACTGGTTATATATAAGCATGATCCACCTTAGTGACACATTTTCATTTCAGATTCTTTTGGTGGGAACATGTACATTTCTGGTCTTTAAAAATGTCTACCATTCGGTACTGATTTACACTGAATATTTGTAAAAAATATTTATTTTGTTCAGGACAAGGAGTTTTAAGGAGACAGCACGGCATTATAAGAATTATTCAATCAATAATTTAATCATAAGTACAACTTTGTCTTAAAACAACTGTCCTTTTTTATGATTTTTTAAAAATTATTAACTGGTAATAATTTGACAAATCTGCTTCCCCTTTTCCTATCTAATATTCTATCCAATATTCCTATCCAGCCTTTGTGACTTTAGAAGAAGAAGTTCCATCAATGAAAATGACTTTTCTTTTGAAAGTAAGATTTAGGAGCCTAAGCCACTTAGACACTCTTGAAAGTTGTACCCTGAGTTTCTGATTCTGAGATGGAAGGAACAGTAGAATGACTGGCTGGCATTTTTTATGCATGAAATCTATCAGAGTTAGGTGCCTAAATACTTCTGAGGATCTGGACTAGTACGCTAAGCATCACGAACTGGGGCACTTCTATTTTATCCACAGATATATTTTAAAGAACGGTACACATGTAATTGTTGTTGTTGTTGTTTCAAAGCTATAGAGCTTCACAGCTCTTTCCAGGACCTGAGGATCTCACCACACAGACCCGGCTTGGTGCAGTAATGGATGAAAGAAAAAGAAAAAAAATATTTTACATTGATATGACACTTGTCAACCCAAATTGTAACCAAGATTCGCTTTAATCACCACTGAAATGCATCAACCTTTGGAGCAGAACGCAAAAGCTGTACAACAGTCCCCAGAAATGCAACACACAATAGTTTTGGACAGGAAGCGAAGAAACACCTCCTACATTTGCGACTGCAGAGGGAATTTAGGGCCTAATCTAAGGCTGATTGGAGTCCATGGAGGTCTTTCCGTTAACTCTAAAGAGCCTTAGAGCCGACCCTCAAACAGGTAGAATCTAATTAAGGTGGAATTTGTCTGAAAAGCCAGCCAACGCCGCCCCCTCCCCCCCCCACATTTAGGTAGAACATTCAAGTCAAGTGCTATAATTGTTTCATTATTATTTTGCATTGTACTGTCTGCTTCTTGCATCCCTCTGTTGTGCCTCGATTTAGGTCTACACTAGAAAATTAGGTTTCAGAGTAACAGCCGTGTTAGTCTGTATTCGCAAAAAGAAAAGGAGTACTTGTGGCACCTTAGAGACTAACCAATTTATTTGAGCATGAGCTTTCGTGAGCTACAGCTCACTTCATCGGATCACTTCATTGTGCTGCTGTAGCTTTTGCAGTGTAGACACGCCCTTATACTTGGCTTGCAAACTCTGTGGGACAGGGGCAGTCTCTGTGATGTGTGTTGTACAGCGCCTGGAACAAGGGGGCCCTGATCTAAGACTGGAGCTCCCAGGTAGGGTGATCAGATGTCCTGATTTTATAGGGACAGTCCTGATTTTGGGGGCTTTTTCTTATATAGGAATTTATTATTCCCCCACTCCCTGATTTTTCACACTTGCTATCTGGTCACCCTACTCTCAGCTGCTACTGCAGTACAAATAAATAATAAGTATATCTGGCTTAGGTGGTAAGTTACACCTATCTATAGCTGATTCACATGCCTTTGATTGACTGTCCATAGTTACCAGTGGTCCAAGAGTGATTTTTCAGCAGGCAAAATGCTACTTTACTAGATTGTGAACCAGGAGACTCTCTGTTGTGCTAATTACGCCAGAAACTAAACTTCGGAGGTTTGCAGTGGAGAATGCACAGATGAAACCGGGGGAACAGTGCAAATGAGACCAGGACCCTTACTGGATAAGAGGAGGTCTCAGAGTAACAGCCGTGTTAGTCTGTATTCGTAAAAAGAAAAAAGAAAAGGAGTACTTGTGGCACCTTAGAGACTAACCAGTTTATTTGAGCATGAGCTTTCGTGAGCTACAGCTCACTTCATCGGATGCATAGATGAGGAGGAGGAGAGGAGGTCTGCAATTAGTGAATACAGCATATCACTACATTGTCATCAAAATCTGAAAATGAAATTCAGGGACGATTTCTTTTCAAGCTCTGTCGCTAGAAAGCTCCCGAGCAGTGACCTTATACTCAGGATTCAGCTTTCAGTGGGTGTGTCCAACATTAAAGGTGACCAGGAAAATAAAAACCTTCTTTCAAAAGACTGTGTGCGCCCCTGGCAAAGGTTCTAGATGTGATGGCTTTGAACATCCCTCTTCGTGAGGGCTCTGTCACTTGGAATGGGCAAAGAATAGAGGGAATCTTCAGTGAGATGTGGCTTGTTCAAATAATTATACTGCTTGTTGGATACCTTTCTGAATGCAAAACAACAACAGGTTTATATTTAAATCCAAGTCTCTCTCTCTCACACACACACAAGCTTTTCAAAAAACCCTGAACCTTTACCAAGCCTAGAAAGAACAATAGACTTGCCCAGCCATGAAAAAATGTTACTCATCCCCAGACTGGTTTGTAGATTTATCATGAGGCTAAAGTAGATGATGTGTGGGGGGGTTTCCATAGATTAGGAGGGGAGAGAGGAAAGTAGTGGTGGATGAATATTGGTAGGCACGGGTGACCAATTAAGATATGATCAGAAACCACCTAAATTGTCTCCTGATGCCAAAGTGAATCTTTTTCAAGGTAAGGAAGGGTTTGCTTCACTTTTTAAACATTTATGCATTTCTGGTGGTAACCAGCAATGAGACCCCTGGGGCTGAAATACTGAAAGAAAAGCTGTCCAGAAATGTCGGGGCCCAGGAGAGACAGATACAATTTTCTGCTCTGCTACAGATTTCCTGTGTCACCTCTAGCAAGTCAGTTAGCCTCTCTGTGCCTCAGTTCCCCATCCGTATCGCGGGGTTAATAACACTGCCCTACCTTGCAGGAGTGTTGTGACTCTAAACGTACCAAAGCCTGTGAGGTGTTCAGATTCTAAGACAATGGGGCATATAAATACAATAGAAAGGCATAACTTGGAAACACTGAAATCTCATGAAAAAGCCTTTTTCCTGAAGAGATCTGCAGCCTAAAGCAATCATCCTGATTGCTTGTCTAAACTGACCCAAACCTCTTAAAATTCATTCATAGTTTGTCACTACAGATCTGAGCTAGAGTCAAACCAGTTAATTAGGCATGAAAGGCCCCATTCCCCAATATCAACCTCGCTGAGCCATTCAGCATTTCCAGCAATCAGACCCCATCCATCCATTGTCTTTTCCCACAAGCTCTGCTTCAAGCCCAGAAGTGTCTGGCGTGGCGAACAGTTTAATAAACTATCTCCTGGGAAAAGTTGGAGCTGAATCACAAACTATGAAGTTTTCATTTGCCGGAATAAAAGAAGAAGTAGAACTATCAGCTGGAGTCATAAACGCCTGCCATGTAAGTTCAGCGGGGGAGATGGTTGCAGCCATCAGAATATCATTCACTGATAACGAGAACCACAGTCAACAGACCTTGCTATGGAGTCGAATTCTTGGTACAGAAATATTGCATGTCTATAAATAAAATGCCCATTAGCTTTCAAGGAACCAGACTTTGAGACCGCTATAGGGGGAGGGGCTGGAAGTGGGAATTGATTATTATCCATTGGTAAATTAAGTGCTAGAGACTCTTAGGGCAAAGGTGAGGGGGCTTCAGTATCCACAATCCTTTTTGATTCTGAGTTTTTTCTGGTTTTTCAAGGGTACCATGAATGGTGAGGGGGGAAGGGGTCGTGGAGGGGGGTAAGTAGAGGCTTCAGGGGGCCGGAAGGTGGTGGCGGATTGTTGGTTGTGGATCTGGACAGGAAACTGTTTTCCTGGTCTCGTGACAATCTGAGATTTCTAAATAAATAAATAAATAAATTCCTGTTCCACTTTGGGACAAACTCGAGATCTTTTGAAATGTTGCGGGGCAAGAGATCAACTTACCTCAGGATCCAGAAGAGGGACTTGAACCTGGGTTTCTCACATCCTGAGGGAGTACCTTAAGCATTGGGCGGTTGGCTAATCTGAGAGGGAATGTATGCACTCACTCTTGATTGCTCTCCCCTTCCCACCCCCCCGGCATATGTTCCCGCCATAAGTTTTGGTTTTGAGAAATCAGCTCATTCAGATGAATAAATGTTTAGCCAGAAAATTCCCAGCCAGCTCTAGTTGGTGGATGGAAGGGCAGGTCTCGGAAGGACTCCTTTCCCATGTTACAGGAGCTGAGCTTTCATCATTTCTGCCATTCCTGCTGTTAGCTTTAGCCAACAAACACTTATTTTCTGTCCTTTGTTCACTCAGCTGGGTACAGTCCTCATGTGGATATCAACTCAGAGGCAACAATGAGCTAGAAGTGAGAGACCATCTCTTTGCCTGCTCCTTTTGGGAAGAGACATGTCTTGTCTCCCCATCTACTTTTGTGGTATTGTCCGGGGGATATGAAGGCTCCTAGAGTCCTCCAGAATATGGTTATAAGGAGATGGGACCTTTTTACTGATTGCTGCCAAAACTGCAAGAGAGCACGTGTCTACAGCCAACTTGACCTACCAGGGAAGCAAGAGTCTCAACTCAAGGGGTAGGATGCCAGCAAGATCACAGCCCAGACCCACCTGTGGGAATGAATTCACCACTGTAAAGGCAACGCAATGAACATCTTCAACTCACAGTGATGTCTGTGGGGAGCAAAGGATGCTCAGCATCATGCAGAACTGAGTCCATAAGCTGGGAGCGACAATGAATAGGAATTCCCCAGGAAAGTCCAGAAAAAGTCTCCTGGAGACGTATCAAACTGGAGAGGGAAACTGCAGGTTGTCACAATAGAAGTGCACAAGTTAGAATTTGGCCGGGACACCAGTCGCACACATCTTCTCTGACGAAAAGACTCCAGAGATATTTAATAACCAAAAGGATTAGCGTCAGAGTAGCAGCCGTGTTAGTCTGTATCCGCAAAAAGGACAGGAGGACTTGTGGCACCTAAGAGACTAGCACATGTATTTGAGCATAAGCTTTCATGAGCTACAGCTCACTTCATCGGATGCATGCAGTGCATCTCACAGAGGCAGGTGTAGCCTACTGATTCAATGGCTGCACTATATGAAACGGCTGAGGGGACACCAGCCTCTCCCTGGCACTGCAGCCCTGGCAACAGGGCCAAACCTGCGTGGCCCTACAACCCTGCATGCCAGATTACAGCACCTAAAGTGGGCTCACTCTCACTCTAGTTTCATGATTTCTGCAAGTAAACTGAGCCCATAAACCCATGCTAAAGCTACCCTCGTTGGCTTGATCTCAGTCTGGCTGCAGACGGCTTGCCTCTGGGTAACTCAGTGGCTTTTGTTGTATGTACTATTTTTGTTTTAAGCTACAATTTTGGTAAAGCGATTTCAAAAGGTTTCTGCAGTAACAGAAATGCACCGTATTAGAACCAAAAACTAGTTTTTATGGAAGAGAACATTAATCTAAAGATTATGCTTCCTGGTGCTTTGAAATAAAGTGCACAAGAGGAAAAAAAACACAGCGTTTGCCCTCTTTCATTGCAGCTTAATAGCCATGGCACTTAATCACTCTGAGCTGTTGCTCTCCTTTTGACTTTCCCCATAGGCAGCTGTTTCCCTTGTGTGCCCGTGCTAGGATATAGATATTCAGGCCTGTCTGTAAAGGCCTATACTCTAAGAATTTAGGTGTATTCTTATCACTTAGCTAGTTCTAGAGGTATAAAAGAAAGAATCAAATTCACTGTCTGCCGGTGTAAGGTTCTTCTCTTACTGTGACAGTCTGAGGCCCTGTTCGTAGGCTAAGGCCTTTGATTAAGCAGCAGAGGCAGCCATAAGCTGGGAAGCGAATGGTCATGTCCTCACCAGTCACACTGAAAGAAAGTGCTATTGGGCTGTTAGGAATATAATCCTGTCCTGATAATGCCCATCGCCTCCAGAGAAAGGGAAGAGCCTAGAAGATGTAAAAGGAAACTTAGTTTGATAGCCTCCTGTCTGGCAAGAACTCACTTATCAATAGCTGGGATGTGAAATCCTCATTTCTTTGTTGTTCTATCACTGTAGTCCCCATTTCCCTATTGTTTGTCTGCGAAATCTCTGTCTGGTTCTGTGATTGTTTCTGTCTGCTGAATAATTAATTTTGCTGGGTGTAAACTAATTCAGGTGGTGGGATATAATTGGTTACATAATCATGTTGCAATATGTTAGGATTGGTTAGTTAAATTTCAGGAAAATGATTGGTTACAGTATAGCTAAGCAGAACTCAAGTTTTACTATATAGTCTGCAGTCAATCAGGAAGTGTGTGTGGGTGTGTGTGTGTGGGGGAAATGGGAACAGGGAATGGGGGTGGGGAATTGGAATCATGTTTTGCTAAGGGGGGGAAATGGGAACAGGGAATGGGGGTGGCGAAATTGGAATCATGTTTGGCTAAGGGCAGGAATGGGAACAGGACACAGGTGTAAGGCTCTGTGGTGTCAGAGCTGGGAAGGGGGACACTAAGGAAGGAAACTGGAATCATGCTTGCTGGAAGTTCACCCCAATAAACATCGAATTGTTTGCACCTTTGGACTTCGAGTATTGTTGCTCTCTGTTCATGCGAGAAGGACCAGGGAAGTAAGTGGGTGAAGGAATAAGCCCCCTAACAGCCAGCATCACACTCATCATTAAGAACCAATTGGTCCTGTGCTGTATATGAGTGACTGAATGACCAGTGAATTATTGCACAGTCTGCTTGTCTTCTGTTTCCCACTGTGCCCAAAGCTTTCAAAGAAAAAGAGTCACCCCTCCCAGTTCCCATTGTTTTCAATATTATTATTTATTGGTTTATATAACAAACTTTTAAAGGGCGGAGCAGTGTAAGAACAACTAACATGACAACCACAGATGGACAGGTGAGAGTATGACTTTTAATTAATTACAATAAATTACACTGGTTAAAGATTTTTCATTTGAATCACAGAAAATCTGAAGTCAACAGCTGAAGGAAGTTAGTGGGACAAGTGTTACATTAGAACAGAAGTGGATTGGTAATAGATATGGAACCTTTTCATTCTAAGGCCAAATTCTGGTCTCACTTCACCCGTGTCAACCAGGAATCTGCTGAATCCAACTCAGGGCTATGTCTGTGAGGCAAAATTGACCCCTCAGTGACTGCATTTCATGAGTAAATGCAGTGGGACCTGTAGGGCTAAGTGTGTGTGTGTATAAATACTGGAACTGGATGGGAATTTTCTGCTTCCAGGGGATTTTCTACAGAAGCTGCTGTTTCCATTAAGTCAAACTTTCCCTGGGAAAATCAGAACAAAAATATTTTAATTGGGGATTAGGATGATCCGAATCAAAACATTTTGGTTTGTTGAACCAAAACAAAACATCAGAGCACTTTGATATGCATATGTGTTTGCCTGAGCTGCTATGGTGCCTCATGGGAACCATAGTTCAGATACCTCGTGCCCACCTTCTCCTCTATGGTATGGGCCCTTTAGCTGGACTACACCTTCCATGATGCACCACAGTCTCTCCTATAATTGAACCTCCATGGCACTTCATGGGCAAGGTAGTCCAGTCTGGGCACCCACTCCATAGAAGACAATGTGGGCATGAAACATCTGAGTTACAACTCCCATAAGACACCACCAGGACTCAGGCAGACACAGTTCATTGTCACACCAAGCTGAAGTGTTCTGAAAAATTTGATTTCGAAGTGTCAGATCTTTCCATTTCTGGGGGAAATTGTGGTACTTAGGCTTTTCGCCCTGATTTGGAATGCAAACAAATATTGAAATACCAGAATTTCCCGCAAGACAGAAATGCCAATCTTTGACCAGTTACAAATAGTCACATTTGACCAGTCATGGGGTCTTTTTGGTAACAAGCCACTTAGTAAACATCAGGATTAATTATGCAATTTGGGCTACAGAATGTATAGTCCTGTTTACACTACCCCCTTTCTTTAGGACTTCTGTTTCTGTCACACAGACAAAGGTAAAGAACCCTTCGCATCCCTTGCCAGAGGGCTCAGTTCCAGCTATTGTCTTCTTATATTTATGTCTATGATTGTCTCCATAGTGGCATCAGCAGCACAAGATTCAAACACAAGTGCCTCAAGAGAGACAGAAGGGGACCATGTCTACATTAGGAGTTTACTCCCTATGCCTTTTCAGTCCCTGGCAACCTCTGCCGAGATTGTCGACCAGCAAGCCAGTTAGTGCAGTAGATAGCTGTGGAAATGTGGGAAGGCTAATCCATTGGAGAGAATGCCAGTGGAGCACTGGGATACTAGCATTCAATGCCACTACAAACTTCCTGTGTGAGCGCTTGCAAATCACAGTCTCTGTGCCTCTGTCCCCTATCTGTAAAATGGGACTTCAGAGGGATTTTGTACTGCTAAATAAAAGATTGTGATGCTCTTAGATGCTACAGGTTTCAGAGTAACAGCCGTGTTAGTCTGTATTCGCAAAGAGAAAAGGAGTACTTGTGGCACCTTAGAGACTAACCAATTTATTTGAGCATAAGCTTTCATGAGCTACAGCTCAAATAAATTGGTTAGTCTCTATGGTGCCACAAGTACTCCTTTTCTTTTTAGATGCTACAGAAATGAGAGAGCCATGAGCAGCAGAGATAGATAGACTTTAATAGAAGTAGGTTTTTGCCCTGGCTGATAAAAGATTATTAATTGGTCAACACTGATCCCAGAAAAGAAAAATACTCAATTTAACTTTACATTTTTTGCAAAAGAGGATTGTGGGAACTGAAGACCACTGTCATAGAAAAGTCATTTGTTGTTAATCTGATATTGTTCTAAGCCACAGTTTTGTTATTGACACCAACATAGAAATCTTATAGCGTGGTAATAAACATCAAAACAGCTCTAATTTGTAACCGCTGCTCCTCTTATCAGTAATGGAGAGAGGTCTTTCAGACTGGAGTTTCACTATTATACTCCCATTATTCATACTCCCAGGAATAGGTTGGTGCAGGTCGAGGGGTTGGCCCATGGGATAAGGAGAACCAGAGGAAGATTTTAACTTAGAAACTTTTGTTAGTTTGATGCCTTCTCTAACCCTCCACTAATAACATTCTAGGGTGCAAGGGCTGTTTGACTGACATGAGTTAGTGTTTGCTAGACCACATGGAGGAAGGAAGCCTTTGGTCGGGGTGGTAGAAATGGGGTTTGGTGTTGTGGGGTTCGAATGCATGACAGAGAGCATGGAGGTAGGCGTTAGAGAAGGAGATGGAAATGAACAGAGTTGTAAGACTGGTCTCATTGATGGAGCAAAGAGGAAGTGAGGGGACCCAATAGGGAATGAGATCAGAGATACTATAGGATACTGTCAGTTTTTAAGAGAAGGTTAGACAAACATCTGACAGGGATGGTCTAAGAAAGCTTAATACTGCATCAGTGCAGGGGGATGGACTAGACCCCTTGAGGTCCCTTTCAAGCCTACATTGCTACGATTTCTATGACATAAACCCAAGGCAGAGGTGTGCAAGGATTTGAAGGCAAGAAGGAGGAATTGGCGGTCTCAGATAGCTCAGGAAAATGTACCCTAATGAAAGCACTGAAACAAATAGGGTGAAACCCGATATTCCTATTGAAACAAACTCCAGTGGGTTCATAGACTCATAGAATATCAGGGTTGGAAGGGACCTCAGGAGGTCATCTAGTCCAACCCCCTGCTCAAAGCAGGACCAACCCCAACTAAATCATCCCAGCCAGGGCTTTGTCAACCCTGACCTTAAAAACCTCTAAGGAAGGAGATTCCACCACCTCCCTAGGTAACCCATTCCAGTGCTTCACCACCCTCCTAGTGAAAAAGTTTTTCCTAATATCCAACCTAAACCTCCCTCACTGCAACTTGAGACCTTTACTCCTTGTTCTGTCATCTGCTACCACTGAGAAGAGTCTAGATCCATCCTCTTTGGACTCTCCTTTCAGGTAGTTGAAAGCAGCTATCAAATCCCCCCTCATTCTTCTCTTCTGCAGACTAAGTAATCCCAGTTCCCACAGCCTCTCCTCATAAGTCATGTGCTCCAGCCCCATAATCATTTTTGTTGCCCTCCGCTGGACTCTTTCCAGTTTTTCCACATCCTTCTTGTAGTGTGGGGCCCAAAACTGGACACAGTACTCCAGATGAGGCCTCACCAATGCCGAATAGAGGGGAATCATAGAATAATAGAATATCAGGGTTGGAAGGGACCTCAGGAGGTCATCTGGTCCAACCCCCTGCTCAAAGCAGGACCAATCCCCAACTAAATCATCCCAGCCAGGGCTTTGTCAAGACTGGTCATGTCCCTCGATCTGCTGGCAATGCTCCTACTTATACAGCCCAAAATGCTGTTAGCCTTCTTGACAACAAGACAACACTGTTAACTCATATCCAGCTTCTTGTCCACTGTAACACCTAGGTCCTTTTCTGCAGAATGCTGCCTAGCCGCTCGGTCCCTAGCCTGTAGGAATTCACCTGAGTGTTGGATGAAGTGTAAAAAAAAGTGAGATGGGACATTTTCCAGGCTAGGCTTTGGGGGTTTTATGGAACATAAAACAAAGATTATAAAACCAAGACCAAACTGGGATGGGTGATTAGCTCTCTCTCCTGCGTCACCCCCACCATTCTTTTTCGGCCAATAACCTGAGTGATTAATTTGCATCAGTGGAAAATTTGCAGTTCCTGAGGGATATCACTACAGGCAGAAGGTCTGCATGCATGTGCTTACTTTACAGTACTTATGTAATTCATTCCTTCTTTAAAATCCTGTGGGATAAAATGAGCTAAAACTTCTACCTGAAAGAGCAAATTATTACAATGCAGCAGATGAGGAAGCCCCAAGGTATGTCACTGTCAGAAAATTAATACCTTCATGCGTTATTATTTTTGGACAGCTATTAAGACTCAACCCAGACACAGGTCAGTGTGTGGACCGGATGTATTGCACGCCCTTTCTGATTTAAAATAGAGGAGAAATTGGAATGAAAAATGCAGCAGAGTAGAACTGTGATGTTCAGACCCCTTCCATCCCCCGATAATTATTCATGCTTGAAATTTGGGACTGTCTCAAAGCAGAGCCAACCTGCTCTCTTTTGATGGCAGAACGTTGTTTTGACTTTAAAGGTCCGGTGCACTTTAAAAGTTATTTCCCTGCAGTTCCCCTACCCACTCACCACTAACAAAAAGGAAAAAGGAAATTATCATAGGCCCATGTTCAAAGGGAAAAAGATGTTTTCTTAAACATTGTGTAGGAGTGGATCTGGTCTAACTATTTTAATACATATAGTGCTCAGATTTTCACTTGTTATTTAGAGTTGCCGGTGCAAGTGAAATGTACGGCAAAGCTAAAATAAAGGGAGTGATTACCTTCGATATTTTTGCTTTTATTACCAGGCGCTATGATCAGTTTCTGGATATTTGTCAAGGAGAAACGAAGCTGGCACCTGCTGAATTCAATGGGGGAGTTAAATTAAAGAGTTTGACAGCAGCAGGACGGGGTTCCGTTGTGGTATTATTCTTATTTGTTTTATGGTAGCACCTAAAGGCCCCCCAATTGAGATCTGGGATCCACTGTGCTAGGCGCTGTATAAATACATAGGATATGCCTAGACTGGAGCTGGAAGGCGTAATTTCCAAGTCAAGCAGACATACTTAGCCGAGCTGTGATTGAGCTAGTGTGCTAAAAATAGCAGTGTAGCCTCGGTAGTGCCAGCAGAGGGAAGGGCTAGCTGCCCCGAGTACAATCCCATCCTAGATCCTAGGTCAGAGTTTCTCAAATGCGGCCACCAGGGGCTTTTCTTGCAGCCACAGCCTTCTGGGCTGTGATGGGGTGGGGATGGGAGGAAAAATAATGGCCCCTCCCTCTCTCTGTTGCTCCTGGATGCGTCACCTTGGTGTTGATTGCTGGGATCGCCAGCAGGGGTTGGGATCTGCCCCACTCTGGAGACACCTGGGGTACAGTGCTGGAGGAGAAGGCAGCCAGTGAATTCCCCACCTTCCTGCGGCAGTGAGGCTCAGGCTTTGGGCCTCAGCTCCGGGGTGGTGGAGCAGCAGGTTCTGGCAGAGGGGCTTCAGGCTCCAGCTCTGGGCTCTGGCTGTGGGGCGGCCAGCCCCAGGCTCCGGTCACGCGCCTTCAGGCTCCAGCCCCTGCTGCCTCCCCCGGCCCCTCTCCCACCAACCCCCATTGCTCCAGGCCCCCGCTGCCTCCCCCGACTCCCCTTCCGGGGTTTAATTTGTCCCCAGGTTTGGCAGGGCTGAGCAAGTCTGCTGCGAAAAGTGATACATACGTGTTTGTTAATATCACTTTTCACAACAGACTTAGTCGCTATCAATAAATAAATTATAATGATTTGGACGTGTCTATGTGCATATGTATTTGTTTTTCCTAAAGCTAATTAAGTATTTTAGGGAAAAGCGTGAGCGCGGCTACCAGAAAGAGCTGATGGCCGCACTCTGAGGCCACCAGAAAATTTGCCCTGAGAACCCCAGGTACGTATTCGGGGTAGCTGCCGCTGTTCCCGTTGCTGTATCTACCCTGCTATTTTTCGTATGCTAGCTGACTCAGAGCCAATGTGAGTGCGTCTACTTGAGCTGGGATTTACACCTTCAGTTCAACATGTAGCCATACCCTTAGAGACACCAGACCCTATAGTGAACACACAATGAATTTTGTTATGTGCTGTATCTGGATTGCTCTCAAGCAGAGGGTGAAATTCCAATTTCAGGCTAAATCTTCCCTCAACGTGCCTCAAAAAATAAAATAAAATAAAATAAATCTCCTGCAGTACATCAGAGAGGCTGCCCCAGGAACTGTAGGGGTAGCATTTTCAGCAAAATGCAAACGACTTATCTTTCAGAGCCTGATGTCTTTTAATAAATACTTAGCCTTGAATTAATTTATGTGACAGACATGGTCTAGCTTGTGTCCTCATGTCAATCCGCCATGTTCAAGGGTTTGTTTGTTTGGTTTTTATTATGGTAAGAAGCCTATGAAGCTTAACTGTGACTAGAAGATGAAGAGTTACTCCCAGCAAGCCTCATTTAAAACCCATTGACTTCAATGGGATTTGGATCCAGTCCATTTTGTATAATATACTTAAATATTCATTGGGACAGAGACAGAGTGACTCTATAGACTAGTGGTTAGGGCAGTCACTGGGGAGCTCCGAGTTCCAGTCCCTGCTCCAGTGAATATGATTGTTTATACAAAGTGGAACAGCTTCAGCAGGAGTGACTGAGAAAGACTCACTCCAGAAGCACCCTGTAGCCTGGTGCACTCATCTGGGAGAAAGAGGGAAACCTGGATTCAAGTCTCTGCTCCAGATCAGGTCAAGTGGGGATTTGAAGCTGGGTTTTCTCATCACCCAGCTGATGTGCTAACCACTAGTATACAGAAGTGTTGCTGTACCATGGGTTTCTTGCAAGAAAGGGCTGACCTCGCTTAGGTGCATAACTCCAGGAGAGGATTTATGTCTGTGAACCCAGAGTGGAGGAAGGTGCTTAACTCCCTGATAGGAGTGGGGTCTAAACCTCTGCATTTCCTAATGGCTCGATTAGGCAGCTCCTCACTCAGCTTGCTGACTTCTGTAAATCGCATTCTTAGGCATTTAACTCTCCTTCTGCATTGTATCAGGAGCCCGGGTGCCTGACTTGAGGCTGAGAAGTCCACGAGGCCGCAGGGCACCTTAACGTGAGGCACTGCAACACCCAGGTCCCTGAGTGGATCTAGCCCTTGGCTCTTCTCTAGGCCCGAGTCCCCTTCAAGCCAGTGGGAGCATTGCAGGAATACAGAATTTAAGCCAAATGGGACAAAGTTGAAGGAAAAAGGAGGTCCAGAGATGAGGGTATGAACCTGCGATTCTGGAAACTCGGGTTCAATTTCTTGCTCTGAAAAAGGCTTCTTCTGTGACCTTGGGCAAGTCCCTTAGCCTCTCTGCGTCTCAGTTCTGCCTGCAAAATAGGGCTATATAGCAGCAGTGATGGGAGGAGAAATAAATGAAGGTGTCAGAGCAACACACAGTCTACAGTAATGGGGGGCCATGTAAGTACCTAAGAGAGCTAGATCCTGCTCTCATTGAAGTGAAAGGGGATTTTCCCATAGCCTTAACAAGGAGCAGTATCAAACCCCTAGCTTAGCTCCGCTTTGGCCATTTATTTCAGTCCCTTTTAATAACCAGTTTAAAATCAATGCAAACCCTCATGGGCTTCTGCTGAGGAATCACAACTTTGCCGTTCCGTCACTTTCTATGCCAAGATCAAGATTTTGCTTCACTGGTATTTCAAAGCCTTTTTACAGAAACACTCAGGCAATTACTCCAAAGGCTCCGTTCTTTTCAGTCTAGAGGGGACCTTGCCTTTCCCTAGTGCCAATTAAAAAAAGAAGGAAAAAAACCACCCTCCTCACTCCTTGTATTGCTTCATTGCTCCTCTTAATTGTCTTGTTTGAGTCCATGCCAGAAGAGATGTACCTTGTTACAGAGCTGTGAACCTACAATCAACTTTGAAAACTATCAGTTTGCAAGCTCAAGCTCAAGCAATTTTTAAAAAAAACAACAATTTTTGATGGAAGGAAAAGGGAGGAAAACATTAGGTGTTTCCTGAATCAAAGTCTTTAATAACATGTTAATCTAGGTTATTATAGATTCTGAATTGAAGTTGTCAGCTGCTGAAATTTTCCCGTGGCTTACTGTCAAATATATGCAAGTGTGTTTGGAAAGTCTCTCAGCACTGTAATCATGGATAAAACAAATTCTGCGATGGGACTCTACATTTTCACTAATTATGTACCATTTAGTTAATCTGCCTACATTATTTACAAAGTGTATTTTGTAGTTAAATACTTGAAGAGTTGACAGGGTAATGTTCAACAGCTATTTGGAAGAGACATGAAGAGGCTCTAAAAAAAAATCTCTATTTTAAATAGCTCTTTGTGTGCCTTTTCTTCTGTGTTTTCAACACACAGATAGAGGCTGGGGTTGTTTTAAAGCCATCTGTGTGTGAGTGTGTGTGTGTGTGTATATACACACAGATACACCTATTCAGTGGTCCAGCACTTTTAGGAACTGCAACCTGGTCTCCCTTTCTGCACCACAATTACATGGGCACAGATAATTTCCGGCAAACATTTTGTACCTGAAAGCACAATTAGAATGAAATGTTTCAGAGTGAACACAAACACGGTTATATGCAAATATAAACACGGGCAGGCTTGATGGTCAAAGATTTCCAGCACCTGCAGTGCACATTAACTTCAATGGGATGAATGGGGTGCTCAAAATCAGGTCTGTGCGTAGGCTCATATGTACACAAAGCAAAGCTTACACCACCAGCTGGGACACGTGATCAAATGCTTCCCCCTCCCCCCCCCGATCTTTTGCAGTGAATAAACCCAGAGATTAACCAGCATTAGTGCAAATTCCCAGTTCCGTATGGGATTTCCCTTCATGCATAAGATCTGCCTTATTTACTTGCGTATGCTCACTCTACAGCACGTATCCAATTCATTCTTCATTTAAAACCTTATGAGATACAATATGCAAAAGCTGCTCCCTTGAAGCCAAAATTAATGCCATTCATTATCAAGTGGGTGGGAAGTGCCTGTGGGAAGAGAAACATCTTGAACCCAGGATGTATTATCTCTGCCAGGTGCTGGCAGGGAGCGCAGCATCCGTGTGATTGTCACAAGCTGAAGATGAGCTCAGTCACTCGGGCATGGTGGAAGGCAGGCTGTAGATTGGTTCAGCATGGTCACTCTGGACAGGTGAAGCTACTTCTCCTAGGGCTCCAGGGACCTGCTGATGCTGTAGGGTTTGTTGTGCATAACTGCCAGGAGAGGCATGGCCCGGTATTTGTGTTTTTTGTGGGTGTTTCCAGTGCTGCAGGCCCCACCCAACGGCACCCACCCAAGTATTTGCTGAGGTCCCACTGAAGTCAATGGGGTGGAGGGAATATCTACACAGTCCGTGGCAACCTGCAGCAGCGAGCCTCTGAGCCCAGGTCAACAGATTTGGGGTTGCGGGGCCCACAGTACCGCCAAAAATAGCTTGGTAGGTGGAACTTTTAACCCCAACCCCATCCCAGGCTTCAGAGCCTGAGCCGCAATGTCTACGCAGTTGTTTTTAGTGTTGCAGATCAAGCCCGCGTCTGCCAACCCAGACTCAGAAGCTGGCTGCCATGGGCTGTGTAGACAGACCCTTAATGAAGCTCACTGTAGAGTTGAGGTGCAAGAGGGATTTGTCAGCAGGGTTACACTAAGGCAGAGGCATCTGTGCCTAGGGACCCAGCTCCTGGAGTGATAGGGTTACATCAGTATCTTGCACTGGACTAGGACTCAGCAGACCTGTATTCCATTCCTGACATTGGACAAGTCACTTCCCCCTTCTGTGCCTCAGTTTCTCCATCTGAAAAATGGGCCTAATGATACTGCCCTCCTTTGTAAAGCTACTGAGGGAAGGTGCTATAGAAGAGCTAGATATTATTATTATTTTAAAAAGCCTTTGTGGCTCTGACAAAGAGTTTGAAAATGTGACCTGAGTATAACGAATTCAGTGCCAACTGCCTGAGTCTCAGAGAGCCTGAGACAATAGCTCTAAAAGTAGGAATGGCCTCATCCATCTTAATGAGGTGTTGACTCCAAGATCCTCTGCCCTGGGAGCTCCTGCCAAACCCAATCCAGCAGTGGACTCTGTGGGTAGCAAGAGAAGAGTGCATTGGGGCCATCCATCCATCCAAACACATAAACCCCAACTACTGGGGAAAGGATTGGCAGAGTCTCCTGCTGCTGTTGCGGCCTCATCAGTGAAGAGGGGACTTCTGGGCTGTCTTTTCTGCTCCCATAGGGTGCCCTGCTGCTGCTCCTGAGGGGAAAGAAAGTGGCCCCATACCACTCCTTGTGCAAGGAAAGGCCAGTGCTGCTTGGAAAAGGAGAGGAGCCCAAAGAGGAATGGTGGCAGGAGGGCCCCCTGAGCTCAGCAGACAGCTCTAGTGTGGGTAAGTAAAGTCAGGAAAATCCATGAACATTAGTGACATGACAGCAGGATTTCTGGAAGCCTTCTTGGTCTTCTGCTGGTAGTTCCTGCCAACTGCCTCTCTGGGCTGTGGCTAGGACCACAGCAGGGGGCCTCAGGTGTGTGCCAAGCGCCCTGGAGTGCTTGGGCAGGGATCAGAGTTTCAAGGGAGCCTGTATCGGGTGGGGAGTGAGCCTTGTGTGGGAGGGCAGGGGGTCAGATGTTCCTCCTGAAAACCAAAAACTCAAACACAGCCTGGCTCACCTTAGCTGAGGGAGACCGGGTCATTCCCCCCATAGATGAGTGGAGGATGAGTCTGCACCCTGAGCTTCTCTTCCCTCAGAGAACCCGGCTCCTAGTCTGGGCAGGCCACAGTGTCCCTGCCTCTGAAATCCTGCTCCCAACCAAGCTAACTCTCCTTTACAATCTGCTTCCTCCTGTTCCACTGCTGATCGTCCCTTCTGCCAGACATGGCGTTTCTGGGGGCAGAGCTGACTGCAAGCCGGAACCATTAACCCCTTCCTGGCCTGGCCCAGTGTGGCGAATTTACACTCCATACCAGACAGCCTATGACCCACAGGCTACATGGTGTATGTTGAGGAGCTCATTTGTGGTGTCCCATATAACAGTGGGTAGCCCTGCCAGGGTGTAAACCAACCTGAATTTTGGAGGATTGTGCCAATTTCTGGGGCAAGGTCCCTTGTCCCAGCTTGATCTCCTGGGAACGTCAAAATGTCTCCAACTGATGTGAAATGACATGCCCACCTTCCCTAGCGTGGTAACAATAGTACGAATCACATTAGATCTCGGCTCATGCAGTCAAGTGCACCTCAGAAAGTGTCATTGGCAGAGGGGGCTTGGCTTGGCCTAGCCAGCACCACTGCGGCCCCATCCATGACACCAACATGGCTTCCTGACTCAGATTGGTGCCCGTCAACACAGCCCCTCCCAGGTCCCTGTGCCACAGGGAGTTGAGCTAGCTCCCAGTTCTTGTGAGAATTGCCTCTCTCTTCTCCTGAGTGTCTATTTTTCTTGCACAGTTACAGGAGCAAACTACATAGTCCAGTCAAAGTGCTTGAGTGTGGAGCCACATACGCTACTGAAGTGCAGTATGAGCCACTGAGGAGAAGAATGATTTCGGAGTCTCAGGGGAATGACAAGAGTCTTTTGGTTTCCAAGTTAAGGAGAATATCAAGAAGCTACAGGCTCCTGACCAGAAAATCACTCTCTGGGGAGCAACTGAAATCTACAAGAGGAGGCTGCAAATCCTTGGAAAAGTGGTTTCTGTCTGAGACCTCGCCTCTTGAGTTCATTTCAGTTTCTGGACTAAAAAGGGCCTATGGTGTTTGAACATGTGATGGGAGACAGAGTTGTAGCCAAAGGAAACCTCAGCGAGCGGGTGGGGGAAGAGAGCTGGTGGGGCATACCATTAAGCAACCATTAGAAAATAGCTCTTATGAGGAATAACCTGTGGACTCAGCACTTATGGATACCTGTGTTACGTGATGCAAGCATGGTCTCATAGTTACCTCACCAGACTGGGACTTCAGAAATATGGGTTCAAAGCCTGCCTCTTCCATACACTTCCTGGATGATCTGGGGCAAGTTATTTTATTTATCCTGTTCCTCAGTTCCCCACCTGTAAAATGAGGATAATCCTTCTCTCTCTCACAGGAGTGTTGCATGGTTAAATGCATTGATGAGTAGGAAGTTCTCTGGTATTAATATGTGGAGGGCTACTTCGGTAGATCTGTTTGTACAAAACCAAAGGGGCCAGATCCTCAGCTAGTATAAGACTGCATAGCTCCTCTAACTCCACACAACATGACCAGCGGTAGAGCTGGTCAGAAAATAGAACTTCCATTCCAGGGGAAATTCTGATATGAAAAAAACAACAACCCTGACGGAATAGCTGAAATTTCAAAATTTCCCCTGGAACAAAAATTCTGATTTGGATCCATCAAAATGTGTTGATAACATCAGTACAAAATACACATTTACTGTGTATATCATATTAAGTATATCTATACATATTACATTTGAATCAATATTATAACATCACATAAATCAACATGAATTGAAAATTACCTTAGGAAAGTGAACATTGACATTATGGAAATAAACCGAGAAAGTAAAAACAATTTGTTCAGATTGTTTCTCGTCAAAAATTAAAACAAAGTCAACATATTCCCACGAAATGTTTCAATGTTGACAAAACTGCATTTTTCAATAGGAAGCTGTTCTGCTGAAAACTTTTCGGACAGCTACAACCGACAGATACCAGCTGAGGATCTGGTCTTACGTCTCTTCCAAGACATTTTGTTAAGAACCAGGAAGACTGCTGCTATTCCTTGGTCATTCTAAATTACTGCCTGATGAAAGGGAAGACAGTGTTGAGATCTGGCAGCAGAGCAGGAGTAGCAGTGGTTGATGTGCTCTCTTGGTAGTGCCTACCAGGAGCTGACCGTTGACACTGCAATAACTTCCTGTTGGGGTAGCCTTTGAGACCTTGTCCACTCAGGAGTACGTTGGAGTGGCTTCTGAGAGCTTATCCACTTGGTTCCCAAAAACTCCGCTCAACTCAGAACTTGTCACTGAGGTTTCTTTATTGGTATACAACCAAAGTACACTTCAGTTGATCAAGCTCAAGGGTAGAGGTTGGGAACAGGATATACCAATCATCCAATGTGCACAATCATGGATCAACTTATATACACACTTATGCTCAATACTGTTGGCTAATACATTGTGTCACATGCTTTATGATTGGGTCACTAGTTTTTGTCGTCAATCCCCATCTATATCACGAGCTATTCATATGCTGCACTACATGCTAGGCCCCTGCTGCAAGCGATCACACATTGCATACTATCCTACTAGCTCTTTGCTATTAACTACCTCGTCTACACATTCACAAGGCTACGGTGAATTCATGCTTCATCCATTGTTTCATGTCCTTGCTCAGAATAGACCTACAATTCCTAGTGATTTATAAATCTGCTCCCGTGTAGGGCAGATGGCTGCAATCTCCAATGACCCCAATGGGGGCTGAATGCATATATGTGAATGCAGAGGTGAGCCTAAGGTAGCAGTAGACGGTTTGAGTCACTGCTTTTCTTTCCCTTCCTTTGAAACACCACACACATTCCAGAGATGAACAAAATCTAATGGAGCGGTGACAGAGGGTTTTGTTCATCATCCTTCTATCTCAGAGAAAAACTGTTTAAGAATGTGATTCAACAAAAGTGCTTCCAAGTCCCCCTGCCAAAGGGTTTTCATGCTGAATATGATAGGTACTGAGATAATTTTTAACCTACCCAAAGTAAACAAACACCGAAATAAAAATGAAAGATTTGCAAATTAAACTGTTTGTTTTGGGGATGAGAGCAGTTTGACACTCCTCCAAGTGGAGACTTTGATTGTCTGTTAGACTGAAGGATTAAAGCAAAACAAACATTTTTCCTTTCTGACTTATTTTGTTGTTGTTGTAAACGTGCTCCAAAGAAAATGACAATCATTATATGGAATACAGTACCAGAGAATTCAAAGTGAAAACAGTGACCTATTTAAAAAAGGATACAAACCAGAAAAGTCAGAACAATGATTCGGAGACCGACAATTCCATTTTGCAAAGACTTTTGATGTTTCAATGTTTGCTTGTGTTCTGCGTCGGAATGGTAATTCCACCTTTCACATGTTTTCACGAAATAGAATTGTGTCAAATCATCCGTTTTCAGATCAAAAAGGTCAGGATTCAGTTCCTCCTTTTCTTCTGCCTCCTTGGAACTGACCAGATCTACCCTAGACTTTAGAAACCTTTCCATTGGAAATGTCATTGACATTGATATGTCTCCATGAAACATCTCAGTTTTGACACAATGGCATTTCTCCACAAAACGCATTGAGTTAAAAAGGTTCTGATCAGGTATATAAATAAGTATGTGTATATACTTGTCCGCATGTGTCTGTGTATTCAAATTCCTTGCCTATGGGCCCAATCCTGCATATATAAAGCTAGGCATGCTGCTTACTATCATGCAGGACTGGGCCCTATGTTACTTTGGATAGGCTATTACCAGCAGGAGAGTGAGTTTGTGTGTGTGGTTTTTGGAGGGGCGTGAGGGGGTGAGAGAACCTGGATTTGTGCTGGAAATGGCCCACCTTGATTATCATACACATTGTGAAGAGAGTGGTCACTTTGGATGGGCTATTACCAGCAAGAGAGTGAGTTTGTGGGGGGCGGGGGGGGGGGGGCGGAGGGTGAGAAAACCTGGATTTGTGCTGGAAATGGCCCAACTTGATGATCACTTTAGATAAGCTATTGCCAGCAGGAGAGTGGGGTGGGAGGAGGTATTGTTTCATGGACTCTGTGTATATAATGTCTTCTGCAGTTTCCACAGTATGCATCCGATGAAGTGAGCTGTAGCTCACGAAAGCTCATGCTCAAATAAATTGGTTAGTCTCTAAGGTGCCACAAGTACTCCTTTTCTTTAAGGCCACCTTAGGTGCCAATGCAACAAGTCTGTGCTTAATTTTATGCAGGAGTCAACTTGGCTAATGTTTAAAGTAAAGCTTATGCTCTTTTGCAGGATTGAGCCAATAAGTAGCCTAATTAAACTGCTGAAGTCACTGGATGAAATTCTTTGGCCTGTGTTGCACAAGAGCTCAGAGCAGATGACCATAGCAGTCTCTTCTGGCCTTAAAAATCTATGAAGTCAGAGAGACTGTTCTCACATGTATGTGTCTTGCAGGACTGGGGCCATAGACCAAGGATTCTCAAACTGGGGGTTACGGCCCCCCAGGAGGTCAAGGTTATTACGTGGGGGTCACGAGTACATACCTCCCAGCAAGCTGGTAAGTCTGCTGTGAAGTCTGCACTAGTAAGTCTGCTGTGATAAGTGATATTAACAAACATGCAAATATCATTTTAAAATAGTGTTAAAATATAAAAAATGTGTTTTTTAATTTATTAGGAGGGGTCGCACTCAGAGGCTTGCTGTGTGAAAGGGGTCGCCCTAACAAAGTTTGAGAACCACTGCCCTAGCCTGTGAAAACCTGAAAGAGTGCTAGGAATTTGTGTTTGCTTTTCACCACTGCTAATGATTTGATGACAGTGCCTGTCTCTTTAATCGGTCGCAGATTTTGCTTCTCATGCACTACTACGTATATTTATCTATTGCTATCAGTATTTGCCCTTGAGGAAAAGACTTTGGGTGGGATGTAAAACTGTGGACTAACTCAGCAGAAAAAAAGAGCCAGTCAGCAAACTGTTTTAAGTGACTGAGGTAGGGAGGGAGTTTTGGAAACATTTCGATCCTCTTCTCTCCCCCCAGCTGAATTTTTACAACACAAAACCTACATTTTGGAAGTAAGTTCTTTTGCTTCTTTAATAAAAGGAAACAATCAGTCACTCAACAGATTTAGAGAGAGAACAAGTTGAAAGGGAGAAAAGATGAGAATTTTTTGAAGTGGTGATTTTCTCTTCCTAGTTTCTACTTCTTTTGTTGAGGTTTTTATAGTGGTATCAGCTAAAACTTTAAAAGTCTTTAAAATGTTAATTAATTAAACCTCACAATCACTAAGTACTGTAATTATGATTGTGCCTATTTTATTACTATTGATCATTATCTCTAGAGCGCCCTGGGTGTAAACAGCACTTTACAGATAAATACAGGGATCCCTGCTCCAAGAAACGTAAAATCTGGTACAGATGGATAAAGTGAAGCACAGAAAGGTTAAGGTGACTTTCCAAAGTGAGTCAGCAACAGAGCTGGGAACTTGAAACCAGGAGTCCTGGCTCTCTGGCCCCTGTTCTAACTACTAGCCTGTACTTGACTTTTTTATTTAAATGGGTTTCCACCTAAGGGCCCTGATTCAGCAATGTACTTAAACATGAGCCTGACTTGAAGCACATGAAACTCCAGTGGGAGTCCCTGGAGGCCAGTGGGAATCCCATTGACTCCAGTGGGACCACTCACATGCTAACAATAAGGCAGATGCTTAAATACACTGTGGAGGGCCCTATTCGGCAAAGCATTTCAGTGCATACTGTAAGCATATGCTTAAGAACTTCCCTATCATGTTTTTCTGAGTTGGGCGCCAAACCAGGACCTCAGTGAAGAAGCAATGAAATCTCTATTGATCATAAAATAGCCCAGGCAGTGATTTAAAAGCATTCTTTTAAATACATACTGGCTGCCCAACCAGCTACCACTAACCACAGGCTCCAGGTGTGATTAGGAGCCATTGGGCTGGCTGCCATGCAATCACAGAAGATGAGGAAATCCATGCCCTGGAGAGACTGATCCCTTCCCGTCAGCTTCAATCCCCTCCAGGCAGTAAGCATTTCCACCTAACTGACAATAAACTGCTCAGGTTTGCAGATACTACATACCATGGGAGGAGGGGGAGGGGAGGGAATGCAGTGTCACACAAAACTGCTTGGATTGTTTAATTATCTGAGATTAATAGAAGGGCAAAGGCAGTTCACCGGAGCTACATCTTCACTAACGAGCCTTGGAGAGAGCGCGGTAAAGAAAATTTCTCCCTTAATGTAAAGATGCTGGAACAGAACTTTCAGCCTCTGACCTCAGCTCTCCAGTCTCTGCACAACCCTGAGCTCCTTGAGAATTCCTTACTGGCCTTTGATTTATCTCCCCATTTGGTTTACAGTCCTGTGCAGGAGTTTGTTCTGATCATCCGCAGTGCACATGTTTAAAGGATATATCCAAAACATTCAGGCTTTGTTGTAGCAGGAGGGCAAAAGGGGATGGAAAGCAGTGAAGGGGGCCAGGGGCTGAAAGTGTCCGAAGAGAGGCAGTGGCAAAGTGGGTTAATTTTATACACACAACATCAGAGTGTCGCATCAGCTTGAAGTATAGTTAGAAACAAAGGTGGTGCCATCAATCACATTTGTTCCAGCGCTCGCCTCTCTTTACTGCCCAACTGCAGCACAAATTATTACTGCTGCTATAGAAATGGAAAAAGACACAAATATACCAAACTGGTCAGAATTCAAAGGGTAACACACAGCGCAAACTGTGGGTCTCCTTCCTTGACTACTAGAGAAGGAGTACTTGTGGCACCTTAGAGACTAACCAATTTATTTGAGTATAAGCTTTCGTGAGCTACAGCTCACTTCGTCGGATGCATAAAAGTGGAAAACGCAGTGAGGATGTTTTTATACACACAGACCCTAAAAAATGGGTGTTTATCACTTCAAAAGGTTTTCTTTCCCCCCACCCCACTCTCCTGCTGGTAATAACTTATCTAAAGTGATCACTCTCCTTACAATGTGTATGTGTACAATGATCACTTTAGATAAGCTATTACCAGCAGGAGAGTGGGGTGGGGGGAAAGAAAACCTTTTGAAGTGATAAACACCCATTTTTTTATGGTCTGTGTGTATAAAAACAGCCTCACTGCATTCTCCACTTTTATGCATCCGACGAAGTGAGCTGTAGCTCACGAAAGCTTATGCTCAAATAAATTGGTTAGTCTCTAAGGTGCCACAAGTCCTCCTTTTCTTTTTGCGAATACAGACTAACACGGCTGCTACTCTGAAACTTGACTACTAGAGACATCTACCTGAGTCAGCTTCATAATATCCCCAGACTAAGCAGTGTGAAGCCATTGGCTAAAATAGTGAGGCAGGTTAGTGGAGACCCAATATAGAGTGGATTATTGGAGTCCCCTAAAACAAAGAAATGTATATTATAATCTTTGCATTTCTATAGTTTCTTCCACCCAAGGATCTCCAAGGACTTTACAAGCATTGCTTAATTAATTCTCAGAACCACTCCGTGAGATGGGCCAGTTAATCGCCATATTCCAGAACAAAGAAAGGTTTCAGAGTAGCAGCCGTTTTAGTCTCTATTTGCAAAAAGAAAAGGAGGACTTGTGGCACCTTCGAGACTAACAAATTTATTTGAGCATAAGCATCCGATGAAGTGAGCTGTAGCTCACGAAAGCTTATGCTCAAATAAATTTGTTAGTCTCTAAGGTGCCACAAGTCCTCCTTTTCTTTTTGCAGAACAAGGAAGTAACTTTGCTCAAGGCCATGCAACAGGCTAGTGGTGCAGTCCGGTCAGATTGGCAGTGACGTTGAGGGGTGTCCACCTTCCTGTGCAGTGTGTGGGTGATGGTCATTTGCCAGAATTATCTGCCTATATCTCACTTAATCATTTCCCTGCCATTGCGGGGCCTTGGCCACTGGTGCTCCTCGGGCCGTCCTAGTCTCTGCCTGTGGTACGTAATACTCTAGTCTCCTGTGGGCTGTGATAGTTTGGTCTAATGTCTGTTGTTGGGTTTAGTGTGTGGGTGCTGGGGGGGTATTGGTGGCCTCTGATACACAGGAGGTCAAACTAGATGATCTGGTGGTCCCTCTTGGCTTCTCACCCCTGACTGATGGTCAGCTTATTGTCCCCCTACTACAAAGGCCCGACAAATCTGGACTTTTTGTCCTGGCTGGTGTGATTGCTACTGCTGTTCTTATAATTTAATGCCTTAATTACTAAGCTGCTTGCCTTACTAATGCAAACATAGTTTACAGAAGACAGCTACAAAAAGGCTAGAAAGAGGTTCCAATAGTTGGCTCCTGATACAAGGACCTCACCCATCATTACCTCTCAGTAAACTTAGCACAGAGACCAGGAGCCTTGATAAACTATGAGCTGACTTACACAATGTGCAGAAAGTTTGCTGTTTTCCTTCCAGCAGAAGGACCATTAAAACAGAGCCAGAGGCCTTCTGCACTTCATGGAAAGCAAACAAAGCAGTGACGCAGGTTTTACATTCAGTAACAACCATCCTTTCCTGTCCGTAAGGGTGTTATTCTTTTCCCCATGCAGCTTCCTTCATTTTAGAAGGCAGTCTACTGCTGAAGAAATATTCAGTCTGCCTCAGCAGGTTGGCTGGCAGGAACAATGTGTGTAACTGTGGGGAAATTCCTCCTACTATATTAATTCCGAGGCTGCTCTTTAACTATGGTTGGCGGTGAAACCAATTACCTTATCCTAACCGTGGACCAAATTAGCTGCATATGTATAACCAGCGTGTTATACAGGCCGCTCACTGGGGAATAGCAGGCCAAATAGACATACACTTGCTATTCTGCATCTGCCACCAGATTTGGAAAGTTTGGAGCTTTCGAAACTGAATTAAAGAAATAAAAGTTTGCCACCCAACGTTAAATTTCATGCTAACAGGTGGCTGGGCATTATCACGCTAAGGGAACCCGGGGAGGGCAATGGGGTTGTGAAGGGGCCTGAGGAAAGCTGCAGCTATTTTTCAGATAGAGGGGCAAACAGCTCCGTCTTTTCTGGGAGGGAAATCCAGCAGTAGAATTCTAATGAGCAGTGGATTGGTTTGCCTAGCACTGAGTGCATTTAAGTGTGGTTCTAATCTGAAAAAATACCACGATGGGATTCTATATCTATGGACTCTCAATAGCTTCCGAATCAAACTTGCTCCATTTACAACAAAGGGTTTTTTTTTTCCAAACTACTAACCCTGAAAACTGCACCAGGGATTGGAAAGCTGAACTGGGTTCTTATGCTTCACACCATTGGGAAGAAAGAGATCGCCCAGGGGAATTCCACTAAATTACAGCTGTGCAACCTTCCATCTTCAGATTTTGCTATCAATTCCACTTGTTTCAGAGTAGCAGCTCTGTTAGTCTGTATCCGCAAAAAGAACAGGAGGACTTGTGGCACCTTAGAGACTAACCAATTTATTTGAGCATAAGCTTTCGTAAGCTTCATCCGATGAAGTGAGCTGTAGCTCACGAAAGCTTATGCTCAAATAAATTGGTTAGTCTCTAAGGTGCCACAAGTACTCCTTTTCTTTTTGCGAATTCCACTTGTGAAATTCTGTTTTCTTCAAGAGAGGGCCATGTGAGATCCAGCAGTGGGTGCTTAGTTAACAATTCATCCAACAATGTGTGAGCCAAAATAGAATTCAACTCACTCTCCCATAGCAGGTCTATCAGAAGTAACATATATGGCTTTTTTTCCACTGAATAGGTAGATGAGAATCTGAATACTAGACCTCACTGAATATTAAACAAAACCCTCACGTATGAATATTTTCAAAAATAAAAATGTTAAGGCTTTTCGTTTCCCAGGGGTTATGCAACTGCTTACACACCAGTATGCAACTGCTTACACACCAGTATTCAATCAAAGTCACAAATCATTTGAGAAAGTGTTTGTTCACTCTGAAAGTTATCCAGTCATGGAACGGAAAGTTTAAGATTCAGGTAACCCATCACGGGCAATCAATATTGAACATCAAATGGCTGGAGTGTACAGTTCAGAACCTAGAGGCTGAAACCTGTTCATCCAAACTCTTTGGCAAGTAATGGGGAATAATCAATATATTCTCAGAAAGCTGGATTGGGTTTTGAACACTCCACAAGCAGAAAAAAGAGCTAAAATCACAATAACTCTTACTCACAATGAAGAATTCAACCAGCTCCATTGCATATGCACCAAAAAGCAGATCAGTTAAATAAAGTGAACACATTTTTACCTGAAATCATTGTAGAAACACATTTTACTATTCAGCATTCAAAACAATCCTATGAATTAATAAAGGGACTATATATTCATGGATACAGTGGTCATATTTCTTGTAACTTTTTAGAGGTGAAAAAGAAGCTACTGGTTTCTTAAGATTCCCTGAAGGGACTTAACCATGTGCTTACGGTTAGGCTTTATTGAATCAGGACTGTTAGGGATGCTTCATTTTATGATCTTATACTGTCAGCAATTAAGGCCATTCAGAGGTAGATGTGGGAATGGGGTTAATTCTTCATGATCACTTATGTATTTGATTTGCCTGTAATTGTAGGCTATTTTCTGGTATTTTCCATGGTACTGAGCTGGTCTGTGGGAGGTTTTTCTCTCAGCTCAGAGGGTAATTTTACACATTTTAGTTAGTAGGGAGAGGAGATATATTTATAAAGGAAAAGTAAACATAATGATTAACATTTTCAGTAAATCTTGCTATAGTCCCCATTAACTAGAATGGATGCAAAAAAGAAGGAAGACTAACAAATCACAGCACCGTAGAACCTCACTGTTACGAACACCAGAGTTACGAACTGACCGGTCACAACCACACACCTTGGAATTGGAAGTATGCAATCAGGCAGTAGCAGAGACAAAATAAAAAAGAAGCAAGAAAGCAAATACAGTACAGTACTGTGTTATACACAAACTAGTAAAAAATAAAGGGAAAGTTTAAAAAAAAAGATTTCACAAAGTAAGGAAACTTTTTCTGGACTTGTTTCATTTAAATGAAGATGGTTAAAAGAAGCAT
This sequence comes from Natator depressus, assembly GCF_965152275.1. Taxonomy (NCBI): domain Eukaryota; kingdom Metazoa; phylum Chordata; order Testudines; family Cheloniidae; genus Natator; species Natator depressus. Next base: position 117,026,431 of record NC_134240.1, on the reverse strand, counting down.
TTTTCTTCTGCACAGTAAAGTTTCAAAGCTGTATTAAATCAATGTTCAGTTGTAAACTTTTGAAAGAACCACCATAGCGTTTTGTTCAGAGTTACGAACAACCTCCAGCCCCGAGGTGTTCGGGACGCTGAGGTTTTACTGTATAAGCAGCAAAAGTAATATTCAGAGGTCACGGAACTTCCCCAATATTCAGTTTCAGAGTAGCAGCCGTGTTAGTCTGTATCCGCAAAAAGAAAAGGAGGACTTGTGGCACCTTAGAGACTAACAAATTAATTGAGCATAAGATTTATTCTCCCCCCCCCCCGCCACCCCCGCTGTTCCTCAGACGTTCTTGTCAACTGCTGGAAATGGCCCACCTTGATTATCACTACAAAAGGTCCTCCCCCACCCCCGCTCTCCTGCTGGTAGTAGCTCACCTTACCTGATCACTCTCCTTCCTGCTTGTATGGAACACCCATTGTTTCATGTTCTCTGTGTATATAAATCTCCCCACTGTATTTTCCACGGCTTGCATCCGATGAAGTGAGCTGTAGCTCACGAAAGCTTATACTCAAATAAATGTGTTAGTCTCTAAGGTGCCACAAGTCCTCCTTTTCTTTTTACAATATTCAGTGATATCCTTGAGCAGACTTCCATTCTGGCTAACGTATTAACTAACTCTTCAAAGCAAATTCCATGAGTAGAGCTGCTTGTTTCTTTTTCCCCAGAAAAAATAATTAAATGAAAAGGAATATTTTGTCATTGAAAGTTTTCATTTTATGTATATGTATATATGTATAATTGGCAACCCAAACCAGAATTTTTTTTTTCAGTTTTCAATTTTTGAAACTGGAAAAAGTGTTTGGCTTTTTAGATTTTCAGTGATTCAGAACTTTCCCTTTAGACAAACAGCCATTTTCTATTTATAAAAAGGAAAAGTGACAGAACCCGTTCAACCCCTTTTATCCTTGAGTGCCTCATATTGCTCTGGAAGAATGATGTATGTATCTTGAAGACAACAACATTTACACTCACTGGGGCAACGTCTGCTACATCCCCTTGGAAAAGAAGAATTGGCCTGATATTCTTCCGACTTACACTGATGCAACACCGTTGACTTTAAAGTTTTCTGGCCTTCCATTTTACATCTCATCTGAAAGAAAACCTCCAGCAGTGGTTCAATACTGAACTAAAGGGGAAAGGGCTACATATTGTAGGAACAAAACTACTCCCAGCAGTAACTGGATTTTCCTTTCCATGTACTGACCCAGTTTGACCCTCTTTATCTTTTAAAGATACAGTCTGAAGCAGATTATCTGCAGGCTCTTTCCTTAATTCACTGTGAATGATGGATTCTGACCAGCTGCAGGGAGTCCAGCATATGATCACAAAGGTGAATTGGCCCTGTGGGTAAGTCCCAAATGTCACCAACCCATTGCCTGGTGGGCCAGGATGACCTAACTACTGCAGAAAGGGGAGAAGAAAGGACTCCAGAGAGAATGTAAGAATACTTATAAAAGGGGTGTATCCATACTGTTTATCATCATCTGCACCCAAACTCTTCAGGCCCATTTCCCCATAAGTCTTCTTACCTCCCAGACAAGTCCCAACTTTCCTAGGGAGGCAGCCGCAGTTGGTGTCCAACTTTCTCCAAATTCCATATCTTCCCTTCCCACCATCCCTGACAAGGTAATTGCCTCATCTCATGCCCCTTTCTGGAGCTGTTTTTTTTACCTCAGCCTTCCTTCAGCCTTCCAAACTTCTTGGGTGTTACCACTCCTCCTCTTCTCTCTGGAATTAGAGAAGATGTGGCTTGTATTTATATGCCAGACCTCTCCTACCCAGCAGCCTCCGAGAGGATAGGTTAATTGAAGTCAGCTGCTTGGATTTTTTTCCTCCTGCCATGTGATTGTTCATTCTGTCACATTCACCATACTAGACTTAGATGGCATCTTCTGTGCTCTAACATCACCCACTCTGAAGAAAGCCAAGTGAGTGATTGCAACTGGATCCGTTTAAAGCCCAATTTCGGCCTTAATTCTGCATTCCAAACCTTCTCTGATCTTGAGCCAGCCCTTTCGTAACATAAATATCTTATTTTCCAGGGACTTGAAGAATTAATAGCTCGCCTTGACTTAAACATAAACATAAGAACATAACATAAGAATGGCCATACTGGGTCAGACCAAAGGTCCATCCAGCCCAGTATCCTGTCTACCGACAGTGGCCAATGCCAGGTGCCCCAGAGGGAGTGAACCTAACAGGTAATGATCAAGTGATCTCTCTCCTGCCATCCATCTCCACTCTCTGACAAACAGAGGCTAGGGACACCATTCCTTACCAATCCTGGCTAATAGCCATTAATGGACTTAACCTCCATGAATTTATTTAGTTCTCTTTTAAACCCTGTTATAGTCCTAACCTTCACAACCTCCTCAGGCAAGGAGTTCCACAGGTTGACTGTGCGCTAAGTGAAGAAGAACTTCCTTTTATTTCAGAGTAACAGCCGTGTTAGTCTGTATTCGCTAAAAGAAAAGGAGGACTTGTGGCACCTTAGAGACTAACCAATTTATTTGAGCATAAGCTTTCGTGAGCTACAGCATCTGTAGCTGTAGCTCATGAAAGCTTATGCTCAAATAAATTGGTTAGTCTCTAAGGTGTCACAAGTCCTCCTTTTCTTTTTCCTTTTATTTGTTTTAAACGTCTCTTTTTAACATTTTTAACATTTTAACATTTGTTAATTTTTAACATTTTAAACATTTTTGTTTTAAAATTCTCTTTTTAACATTTAAATAAAACAGAAAAGCCTGCATGGCAATAGGGACTGATCTCTCAAAAATTTCCCTTAAAAAGAAAAACTAGGTAGGGATGAGCCTAAACCAAACCCTCCCAGAACTATCCGAAGATTTGTAAAAGAGCAAAAATATTCTTAGGCTGAGAGTTCAATTTCCTTACTGGAGAGCTCTGGGGTAGTTTTTGGCTGAGTATAATGTAATCATTCAGTGATCCTTCCTGCTAATGCTCCTTTCCCCTATTCTAATATTATATTTTCTATAAATATATATCACCTCTTTATTATTGCATCTGACATGTTGTACCATTGCCACCTGCTCTTAAATTCCACAAAACTAAAGAGGGATTTAACCAGACTCATTTTCTACAGATAAGAAAAGGAGATGAGGTGGGGGAGAAGAGTGTTTGATTTTGCTTGAGTCTATCTGTTGGCCTCTAATGAAATCTCCAGTGTCCTGCCACCTTAAATTAGCACACTCATTTGTTACTTCTGCTTTGTTCAATAGAGCTGATCTGGTATCAAAAAGAAATCAAGGTAAAGTGCTTCCCAATTAAATAACACGAGGAATTTACAGAATGGAAAAAAACAGGCAGGTTAGGATTATCAATTCAGTTAATTTTAATTGGCACCGTTAAGGTCAATTGAAGGCAACTTCAAAGATCGAGAGTTAGTTTCCAATCAGCTTATTTCCCTCCCTACCCCTAGAATGATAGATTTCAAATCAGACATTGAAATAGTCAAAGGCTCCGGGTTTTCTGTGTTGGGGAACTGGTGTGCTTGCACGGCCCAAAGTAGAATCTCCAAAATAAATGGAAGCCACTTTCACAAGCACACACTGCATCAAAGTAGGCGGCACCAAAAAACCCAAACTCATGCTTCCTCCCACGCCCCTCAAAACAAATACTTGTATTTAATTGTGTATGACAAAAAAATGATTAGGTCTTTAAAGCCCATAAATTACATGTGTCAGCCTCCGAGGAAACAAATAGAGTTTCTTGTCCTGCTGTAGCAATGATGAATGGGAACGTGGGAATTTTGCTAGCAGTGCTTTGTGTTGACTTGGGAACCTGTTTATTGATTCTTAATGAAAAACTATCCATCCAAACCCATCATGGACCCAATTGGTGAAGCTATATAATGTGAATCATAGGGCTGCTTGTACTCCAGGTTTGCTTCCCTCCATTCCCTTCACATGTCTCCATTGGCTTTTTTACTCTTGATGGAGGAAAGTGCTAATGGTGGGTTGAGTTTACAGTGGAGCATGAGGGGAAGGAATAAGAATTAGAAAACCCATTAACTAAGATTTATATGGCGTTAACAGGCATCAATAGAATTGACAGTCTCAGTATAGGGACATCAATTTTTGGCTCATGTTCACAATTCAACCGTAACCTTCTGACTCGTCTTCTGCTTAGCAGTGAATTTAAGTGTTCAGTGTGGAATGCAATCGATTGAAAACCTTACGCTACAGTGATATCCTAACAGAGAGCAAAGTCCTCCCTGCAATGAATAATCGCACAAGGGATACTCAAGAAATATGTGGGGTATTCGGAGTCATCTCTTTAACGCAGTGCTGCTGAGACCGCTGCCAAGGATGTGGACACTGGCACACCGTGAACCGAATTTGGAGGAAAATTATCAAAACTTATTTCCTGATAAAGACTTTGTTTCATTATTAATCCTGGTTGGATTTAAACAAGCAACCTAAAGACACAGGGCTGGCGCTTCACGACCAGTCCACGCTAGCTATGTAATTCCTCTTCATCGTGAGAGAATTCCATCTCTGGCGTAATGCCAAAGGGGCCGACTCCATGGGTGCCATTGCTGGAGCACCCATGGAAAAAAATTAGTGGGTGCTTAGCACCCACCAGCAGCCGGCTCCTCCCCCTCCCCACCAGTGCCTCCCACCCACCAGTGGCCCCGCTGACCTCAACTCCTCCCCCGCCCTCCCAGGGCCTCCTGCCGGCTGCGATCAGCTGTTCTGCGGCATGCAAGAGGTGCTGGGGGGATGGGGAGGAGCGGGGATGGGGTGTGCTGGGGGGGGGCGAAAGTGGGTGGGAAGATGCAGTCCGGGGGCGGAGCAGGGCGGGCGTGGGGCAGGGGTGAGGCTTTGAGGGAAGGGGTGGAGTGGGGGCGGGGCCTGGGGTGAAGCAGAGGTTGAGCATCCCCTGGGCATGGAGGAAGCCAGCACCCTGTGCGTAACTCCATTGAAGTCAATAGAATTACCACCTGGTTGAATGTGGCCCCTTGTTTTTGGCGACTATATTCCTGATATCTCAGCAGCCTCTTTCTGGATGTAACAGAGACTACTGAAAGCCTGGCTGGTGTACGCCACGTCAGGACTGTGCGAAGTAACGAGTGGAAAGCTCATTAAGAGCCCATGATTAGTTACACATGTGCTTTATTGACCTGTCCGTGAGAAAGATGTCTCTGGGATGGATTTGCCAAGATACTGCTGCATAAACTCATAAACCCCTTCCTCCTCCCAGCTATCACACAGATGAGTGGCTAACAGCCTTAATTATCAGTTTGATTTAGAAACGGAGCTGCTGTTCTGAAAGTTAGGTATCCAATTAGTGACATACAGTCATCACTGCTAATGTGTTGGCATTTCCCCTTGTAAATTTATAATTGGTTGAACTAAAGAGGGAATTGAAAAAAAAAAAAAGGAGATGGATGATTTTTTTTCCAGCTTGGCATGGTGCAGAGGTGAAAGAGATAAGTCAGCTGTTCTGGAGTGAACGCACTGACCAGGTGCGGCATTGCAGGGACTCTGCTTTCATTTCCTCCAGCCCCAGACAGCTGCCAGGCCCTGTGATAGTGGCCTCTTTTCACAACACCAACCCTGCTACCATTATAGGAACCACCCGGTCTGGTTTTTGGTCTAATTCTTAACGACTTGTCTCCCCCTCAGGTGCCACGGAATGATCTAACTGGGCTCCCCGGCTCCCCTTAGTCTCGTCACTGCCAGGTTGGTGCTTCTACACCCCATCACACCAGCTTTCAGAAAGGTTTTAACCCTTGGAACCATACTGGTTTCCAGACTCAAAATGAAGTGGACAAACTAGAGAAGTGATCTGAAGTGAATAGGATGAAATTCAATAAGGACAAAAGGAAACTCCTCCACTATTTTGTACGTGTGCAACTGATTGTTCCTTCCTAAGTGGAGTAGTTTCCTTTTGTCCTTATTGAATTTCATCCTATTCACTTCAGACCATTTCTCTAGTTTGTCCACTTCATTTTGAGTCTGGAAACCAGTATTGTTCCAAAGGTTAAAACCTTTCTGAAAGCTGGTGTGATGGGGTGTAGTAATGAGTGCTGCAGAAAAGGATCTGGGGGTCATAGTGGATCACAAGCTGAATATGAGTCAAGAGTGTAACACTGTTGCAAAAAAAGAAAACATCCTTCTGGGATGTATTAGCAGGAGAGTTGTTAACAAGACACGAGAAGTAATTTTTCTGCTCTACTCCGCACTGATTAGGCCTCAACTGGAGTTTTGTGTCCAATTCTGGGCGCCACATTTCAGGAAAGATATGGACAAATTGGAGAAAGTCCAGAGAAGAGCAACAAAAATGATTAAAGGTCTAGAAACCATGACCTATGAGGGAAGACTGAAAAAATTGGGTTTGTTTAGTCTGGAGAAGAGAAGACTGAGAGGGGACACGATAACAGTTTTCAAGTACATAAAAGGTTGTTACAAGAAGGAGGAGGGGGAGAGAGAATTCTTTTTCTCCTTAACCTCTGAGGATAGGGCAAGAAGCAATGGGCTTAAATTGCAGCAAGGGCGGTTTAGGTTGGACATTAGGAAAAGCTTCCTGTCAGGGGGGTTAAGCACCCGAATAAATTGCCTAGGGAGGTTGTAGAATCTCCGTCAGTGGAGATTTAAGAGCAGGTTAGACAAACACCTGTCAGGGATTGTCGAGATCAGTGGTTCTCAATTTATTACACATTGACTTGGGCTGTAGGGCCCAGGTGACATGGCAGTGGCAGCCCGGATCCCGACCTGGAACCCAGACCCCCGCCATGCGGGGCTAGTTGGCTGCCCACCCCAGACTGACCCCATGGGGGTGGGTGGCTGCCCCGGACCTCAGGACCCCTGCCACACAGCTGCCCAGGCCCCAAGAGCTCGTGGCCCCCGCCATGCGGGATGGGCCAGCTGCCCATGCCCCAGTCCCCCACCGCACGGCTGCCCCGGACCCCTGATCCCGCAGGGCCAGCTGGGAGCCCAACCCCGCTGCAGTAGGCAGCAGGGCAGCCTGGATGCCTTCCCCCGGGCAGCCGGGAACCTGGGCACTCAGGCTGCCTTTAGCACACAGCTGAGCTGGGCCGCAGCTGCATGCTAATTGGACCACACGTGGGCCGTGGGTTGAGAACCACTGGTCTAGATGATAATTAGTCCTGCCATGAGTGCAGGGCAGTGGATTAGATGATCTCTCAAGGTCCCTTCCAGTCCTATGATTACTAGCCAAAATTCTCTTTCCCCACTCCCCACTCTATTTTTGTCGACTGTCACAAGTTAAGCAGAGTTGACTTGGTCAGTGCTTGTATAGGACACAACCATGAAAAGCACAGTGTGCTCCAGAAAACAGAGTTAGTGATTCATTAGGTATTAGATGGCCAAAAAGCCATGATTCTACAATCAAGGAGGAGGACAACTTTGGGTAAAAGCCCCATTCTGCTTTAAATGGGGGAAATGACAGTAGCAGTTAAAAATAATCCAAAATCCCAAACTATATATAATAAGGGGAAGATGGTAGCAATGAATATAAATTAGAAGCTGTGAAGTGTAGAAAATTGATAAAGGAAGCAAAAATAAATAAATCAGGAAATAATCTATGGCTGGCAGGGCTAAGGACAGTAAGAAAGAACGTTTTTTTTCCAACTATCTTAGGAACTAAATAATACTAACAATGTTATAGGACCATTTCTAGATGGATCTGGTAAAATTGTTAACAATGATGGAGAAAAGACAGAGGTGTGGAATAAATATTTCTCTTTTATATTTGGTAAGATGTAGTATGATGTACCTATATCATATGATAATAATGAGGTACTTTCCAGTTCATGAGTAACTAAGGAAGATATTAAACATTAAATATTAAATCTGTGCAGGATAAATATTTTTAAAATCAGCAGTCATGGATGATTTGTACCTGAAAATCCTAAAAGAGTTGGCTGAGAAGATGTCAGACCTTCGGACATTAATTTTTAATAAATCTTGGCATACCAGAGAAATTCTAGAACACTGGAAGAGTGATAATGTTGTGCCATTATTCAAAAAGGGCAAGCAGGAGACCCAGATAATTATAGGCTGGAAGGCCGCAAATCTGGGAAAACAATGAAAAAGCTGATGTGGGATTTAAATATTTTTGAAACAAAACATTTGATGTTTTGGTTCAAAATTACTTTTCATTTTGGCATTTCAGCTAATTTATACTAAAAAAAAGTTTTAAAAATGTGAAAAGTCAAAATTGAAATGAAATGTATAGAAATCATCAAAACAAAATGTTTTGATTTACCTGATCCAAAAAATCCTTTCAGATAAATTGGTTCATGAAAATGTGAGATTTTGACTTTTTAATCCTGATTTGGGAGGGGATTTTTTAAAATATATCTTGAAAATTTTCACGGGATGGGAAGCTGTTTCCTGCTCAGCTCTAGTTTCTAATGGGTCCTGCATGGCTTGGTACTATTCCAGACATTGAGCATTTTTAATCAATGATCTGGAAGAAAATATAAAATCACCTACATACAAAATGTGCAGATGACATAGATTGGCAGAGTGGTAAATAATGAGGAGGACATGTCACTTGTACAGAGAAATTTGGATCACGTGAGAACATGAGCCTGTGTGGGGTATACAAACCCCACACTTTGCAACAAGGAGTTAAGGATCTGATCTGAGCTAAGCCAGCCCTGCCACGCCACACCTGCGAGAGATGCACATCTTGGAGAAGGAGTTAAAAGGAAACAGAGCAGCTCACTTGTGGGCAGGCCAGGAAAGAGAAAGGACCGCTACCCGGCACCTCCTGAGAAAAGGGCTGAGTAGTGGAGAAGGGCATAACAAGAACCAGTGGCTTTAGAAATAAGGCACAAATATTTAACCATTGGAGAAAAAAAAAACCTACTGAGGGAATCAGATTCATAGAAGTTACTGTGTACTAACTGGTTCATACTTCATTCGAAAGCATGTTATATGTGAAAGCTGAATGTTGTGCATGCAACTTGTAAAGCGCTGCCATGGACTGCTGCTAGATCATTTATACGCACTGTACTAAATGTGCCTTTTTCACCTTACTCACAGCTTTTAATTATTTACACGTGTTTGACATCACAGATGGATGGTCTTATGGTTCAGGCACAAGACAGGGAACCTGGGGTCCTGTTCCTGGCTCAGCAGCAGCCTTGCTATGTGAACTTTGGACGAGGCACAAAACCTCTTGACTGCTCACTTTTACCATCTGTGCAATGCCATAGTAACAGGTCCCCATCTTACACAGGTGTTGTGGTGTTAAATTCATCACCGTGTGTAGGGCTCTGTGGGATCCTTGGATGGGAAGTACTAAGGACGTGCGAAATAGAATTATAGTCGGATTGCAGACTGGGAGATGGGTGTGAACCAATCCCCAGCTCCTGGTTAAGCAGAACAATTGCTTCTTTTTTTATTCCAAACAAGCTAATTGAGTGATAAGAACATAGATCTTGTCTACATGGTGAAGTAATGCAATCTACAGGGGCATGATTTTAAAGTGCTCTAAGCCTGCTGCTCATTCATTGGTCTGTGTAGATCCGGCTGGTGCAGTTTAACAAAATGCTGGCTGAACCTGCACGATATTAAAGTGCAATGAAGAACCTTTAGTGTGCACCAGGAGAGTTTATAGCAGGGGTCAGCAACCTTTCAGAAGTGATGTGCCGAGTCTTCATTGATTCACTTTAATTTAAGGTTTCACGTGCCGGTCATACATGTTAACGTTTTTTAGAAGGTCTCTCTCTATAAGTCTATATATTATATAACTAAACTATTGTCGTATGTAAAGTAAACAAGGTTTTCAAAATGTTTAAGAAGCTTCATTTAAAATTAAATTAAAATGCTGATCTTACGCCGCCGGCCCGCTCAGCCTGTTGCCAGCCTGGGGTTCCGTTCACCTAGGCCGGCAGCAAGCTGAGCGGGGGATGCGGCCAGGACCCCAGACCAGCAGTGGGCTGAGTGGGGCTGGCGGCCGGGACCCCAGATCGGCAGTGGGCTGAGCTGGGCTGGCGGCCAGGACCCCAGATTGGCAGTGGGCTGAGTGGCTCAGCCCGCTGCCACTCAGCCCACTGCCGGTCTGGGGTTCAGTCCACCGGGTCCTGCCAGCCAGGGTCCCGGCTGCTGGACCCGCTCAGCCCGCTGCCGGTCTGGGATCCCAGCCCTGCTCACATAGAGCGGGTACCTACCTTCTCCCTGGTTCTGGCCATTCTCTTCCTCTCTCTCTGCACTGAGCTGAGGGTGGGAGTGCACTGAGCACAGGGCTGGGGGTGAAGGAGCAGGCTGGGGGTTGAGGTGCAGGGTCTGGCCAGGAGCTAGAATGAGGGAGGGAGGTCAGGGTTGGGGCAGGAGGTTTGGGTGTGGAATGCTTACCCGGGCAGCTCCCATTTGGTGCGAGGGGTGCAGGTGGGAATATGAGAGGGTGTTTGGTGCTTAGGGTGGGGGTGGGAATGTGGGGGATGCAAGAGTAGGACATGGGGTGTGAGGGGGCAGGGTATGTGTGGGGGTGCAGGAGTCAGGGCTGGGGTCGTGAGGGCTGCAGAGGTCAGGGCAGAGGGCTGGGTGTGTGTGAGAGGGGAGCAGGCGTCAGGGCAGAGGGCTGGGTGTGTGTGAGGAGGGTGCAGAGATCAGGGCAGAGAGCTGGGTGTGTGTGTGGGGGGCTTCAGGGGTCAGGGCAGGGGGCTGGGGGTGTGGGCTGGGGTCATGGGGGTGCTCCCATCCCCCTGCTCAGAGCGGCTCACGGCAGGGGGCTGGAGGGGATATGCCCTGATTCCACCCCACTTCCCCAAGGCCCCGTCCCCACCTCTTCTCCGCCTCCTCCCCGGAGCAGCGAGCACGCTGTGGCTCTGCTTCTCCCCCTCCCTCACAAGGGCCATCAGCTGATCGGCGGCAGGGAGAGGAGGTGCCAGAATGCAGCACGCTGGGGGAAGAGGCTGGGGAGGGGGACCTTGCCTGCCCTGCAGCAGCAGCCGGCAGGACCAAGCTTCTTCATCCTGCCCGGGAGGGGGCGGAGAAGAGCAGGCCGGGGCAGGCAGGAGTTTTAATAGCAAGCTGCTGCCTGCCGGGGTCCCAGCCTGGGTTCAGCAGCGGGCTGAGCGGGGCTGGCAGCTGAGACCTGGCAGGCAGCAGCGTGCCATTAAAAATCGGCTCATGGGCCGTCTTTGGCACGCGTGCCATAGGTTGCCAACCCCTGGTCTATAGGGACGAATTAGTGTGCATCAGAAATCACACCCTGGTAGAGTATATTACACCACCCTGGAGACACACCCATAGTTAGCTAATAGCTTTAAAATAGGAGAAACAGAGGCACAGAGAGGGCAGTTGCCCTGTATCAAATTGAGTCCATGGCATGGTTGAGAATAAAATCCAAGAGTCGTAAGGAAAGCAGAGAACTAGGAATCGCTCTTGGACAATGCTGCTCTAGAATTCTGATGCGTAGGGGATGCGGGGTAAGAAAACAAGCAGATACAACAGTAAAACAATGCTGTAATTTCTGTTCCACACAGTTAATGTCACATAGTTAATGTTATTGTTGGAGCTGCACATAGCAAGGACAATTCAATCGAACGCTCTATGCCAGCCACCAGTGTAAGCATACATATCACCCTCTTGCCTCTCCTGGGAAGCTACGGAGTGCTGTGTATAGAATTTTCTGGGGTAACAGTTGCTGTATGACGCTTCTTGGAGGGAGTTTGCAAAAACATGGCTTTGGGTTATCATTGCTAGGCAGGTGAGTCCAGGTCCAATGCCCAGTGAAGTTAGCGGAGATACTCCCATTGACTTCAATGAACACAAAATCAGAACCATGATACCAGCCTGTGTGTTTCTTTATCTCCCAACACAGAGGGTTCTGCACTTGGTGTCTATAGAAATGCAGCAGGGAAGCTTGGGACTGGGCCAAATTCAGAGGTTAGTCTTGACTCTAGAGAGAGTTCAAGTTATCATTGTACCTTTTATTGGTGCCCTTCAAAGTATCTGTTGCATAAAAGTCAACTCCCTCAGACTCAAGTCCTACTTATGGACACAATTTACACCCCTCCTACACAAATTTGGTCCACTTAGACTCCATGCCAGCCAGAGGGAAATTATGAAAATTGGTTCTTAACTCATCCTACTCTCCAATAATTGTATTTGTTCTCTATACAATAGGGAAAGGAGCAATGGGGAAGAAACCACATGGCTCTGTTGTTGGAGTGACTGTGGTATGGGCCTCTTCCACCGATGGTGGCCTTGTTTCCCCTTTCCCACTCCGGCGTTCTTTCTCTGTAAGTTGTCCTAGAATGTCTGCACACATCTGCATGCCTCCCTTCAGAGAACAGCTACTTCTCGGAGATAGCAAACAAGTTGTCACTGTGGTCATTTAAGCAGCTTCCTGGTCTCTAATTAGTTAATGATTTCTCTGCTTAGCATTTCTCTAACTCACTTTTTCCTGCAGGAGTTTGGCAGGACAACTGTCCCCTTTACAGTTCTGGTTTCTGCTGCTTACAAATTGCTAAAAAACAAACAAAAAAAACTTCAAATATATTTGTTTCTTTAGGAACATCAGAACCAACATGTGGTCCCTCACTGCTTGGGTGATAACCCTGACTAATGACCACCAATCCTGATGCAGTGTCCTTGTCGGTGGTTCTCTCTGTGTTATGTGGGCCGTATCCACACAATATATATACTACTGGTGTGGCCCTGAGGATGTCACATGAACTGCAGCTGGGTGCTGATTGGACTGCAAGAGGCCCATGGGCCACGGGTTGAGAACTACTGGTCTTCGTGGATATGACTACTTGATACCCTCACATTGGATATTCTTCTCCCTTGTTTTTAATAGGGGTGGGTGTATAATGAGGTACACTCACCCATGGGGGACCTCTTTCTGGCTGAGTCTGGGGATTAGTTCTCAACTTATCAGGTGCCCCTTTCTACCGGTTGCTCATGCTGTGGCCTCTCTCTCTCTCTCTCTCTCTGTGGGACTTTGGGTGCTCTCTCTACATGACTCAGCTGTCTAGCCAGGTCACTAGTTTGTCCTCCCATTCGGGGGTGTCAAAGTCCCACTGGACAAGCTGTCTGCATGCCGTGTCAGGCAGTCTTCCGGGCCAAGTCCAGGTCCAGTGCTTTCACAGTGGCTGGCAGGGAAACATGGGCCTGCCCACTACTCTAATTTTCAGTCCAGGGACCGTATGCCCAGCAGCTCTGGTCTGCTTAATCTCAGATCCTCTTGCTGTTTTTCCTGGTCTCCTTCCTACCTCACTTCTCTAGTTCCCGGCCCACGTCTGGGTTTACCAGGCCAAGCTTGTTCTACTCCAAGTGGCAACTCCTTCCACTCGGCTTCTTGCCAGACTCTGTTGTCCAGAGCAGGATCCCAGGGTTTACTCTGCCCCTAGAACTGCTCCTGTCCCCAGCCATCTCCCAATCTGTCTAGAGAGTGACCTCCTTCCTGCAACCCTCTTTGTCTTTGTTTTTTTGGTGCAGCAGTCTAATCATACGAGACTATGACCGCCAGTTTCTTCATTCATTTTTAGCATACCCTTTCACTCAGTTGAATATCCTTAAGAAAACAAGACCTTTTCTTGAATTATTCCATTTTTCTGGCATTCTCACTAGTCCTCTTAGGGAAAGAAACTTTGATTCCAAGCTCACTCCATTTTTCATAAAGAAACTTTTTCCCCACAGGTTTCAGAGTAGCAGCCGTGTTAGTCTGTATTCGCAAAAAGAAAAATGAGTACTTGTGGCACCTTAGAGACTAACCAATTTATTTGAGCATAAGCTTTCGTGAGCTACAGCTGCATCCAGTGAAGTGAGCTGTAGCTCACGAAAGCTTATGCTCAAATAAATTGGTTAGTCTCTAAGGTGCCACTAGTCCTCTTTTTCTTTTTTCCCCACAAAAAATTACCCACAATGTCATAAAACTTGATCACAGTTTTTCATAGAATCATAGAATCATAGAATATCAGGGTTGGAAGGGACCTCAGGAGGTCATCTAGTCCAAACCCCTGCTCAAAGCAGGACCAATCCCCAATTAAATCATCCCAGCCAGGGCTTTGTCAAGCCTGACCTTAAAAACTTCCAAGGAAGGAGATTCTACCACCTCCCTAGGTAACGCATTCCAGGGTTTCACCACCCTCCTAGTGAAAAAGTTTTTCCTAATATCCAACCTAAACCTCCCCCACTGCAACTTGAGACCATTACTCCTTGTCCTGTCATCTTCTACCACTGAGAATAGTCTAGAACCATCCTCTTTGGAACCACCTCTCAGGTAGTTGAAAGCAGCTATCAAATCCCCCCTCATTCTTCTCTTCTGCAGACTAAACAATCCCAGTTCCCTCAGCCTCTCGTCATAAGTCATGTGTTGCAGACCCCTAATCATTTTTGTTGCCCTTCGCTGGACTCTCTCCAATTTATCCACATCCTTCTTGTAGTGTGGGGCCCAAAACTGGACACAGTACTCCAGATGAGGCCTCACCAATGTCGAATAGAGGGGAACGATCACGTCCCTCGATCTGCTCGCTATGCCCCTACTTATACATCCCAAAATGCCATTGGCCTTCTTGGCAACAAGGGCACACTGCTGACTCATATCCAGCTTCTCGTCCACTGTCACCCCTAGGTCCTTTTCCGCAGAACTGCTGCCTAGCCATTCGGTCCCTAGTCTGTAGCTGTGCATTGGGTTCTTCCGTCCTAAGTGCAGGACCCTGCACTTATCCTTATTGAACCTCATCAGGTTTCTTTTGGCCCAATCCTCCAATTTGTCTAGGTCCCTCTGTATCCTATCTCTGCCCTCCAGCGTATCTACCACTCCTCCCAGTTTAGTATCATCCGCAAATTTGCTGAGAGTGCAATCCACACCATCCTCCAGATCATTTATGAAGATATTGAACAAAACCGGCCCCAGGACCGACCCCTGGGGCACTCCACTTGACACTGGCTGCCAACTAGACATGGAGCCATTGATCACTACCCGTTGAGCCCGACAATCTAGCCAACTTTCTACCCACCTTATAGTACATTCATCCAGCCCATACTTCTTTAACTTGCTGACAAGAATACTGTGGGAGACCGTGTCAAAAGCTTTGCTAAAGTCAAGAAACAATACATCCACTGCTTTCCCTTCATCCACAGAATCAGTAATCTCATCATAGAAGGTGATTATATTAGTCAGGCATGACCTTCCCTTGGTGAATCCATGCTGACTGTTCCTGATCACTTTACTCTCGTGTAAGTGCTTCAGGATTGATTCCTTGAGGACCTGCTCCATGATTTTTCCGGGGACTGAGGTGAGGCTGACTGGCCTGTAGTTCCCAGGATCCTCCTTTTTCCCTTTTTTAAAGATTGGCACTACATTAGCCTTTTTCCAGTCATCTGGGACTTCCCCCGTTCGCCACGAGTTTTCAAAGATAATGGCCAATGGCTCTGCAATCACATCCGCCAATTCCTTTAGCACTCTCGGATGCAACTCGTCCGGCCCCATGGACTTGTGCACGTCCAGCTTTTCTAAATAGTCCCTAACCACCTCTTTCTCCACAGAGGGCTGGCCATCTACTCCCCATGTTGCGATGCCCAGCGCAGCAGTCTGGGAGCTGTCCTTGTTAGTGAAGACAGAGGCAAAAAAAGCATTGAGCACATTAGCTTTTTCCACATCCTCTGTCACTAGGTTGCCTCCCTCATTCAGTAAGGGGCCCACACTTTCCTTGGCTTTCTTCTTGTTGCCAACATACCTGAAGAAACCCTTCTTGTTACTCTTGACATCTCTTGCTAGCTGCAGCTCCAGGTGCGATTTGGCCCTCCTGATTTCATTCCTACATGCCCGAGCAATATTTTTATACTCTTCCCTGGTCATATGTCCAACCTTCCACTTCTTGTGAGCTTCTTTTTTATGTTTAAGATCTGCTAGGATTTCACCATTAAGCCAAGCGGGTCGCCTGCCATATTTACTATTCTTTCGACTCATTGGGATGGTTTGTCCCTGTAACCTCAACAGGGATTCTTTGAAATACAGCCAGCTCTCCTGGACTCCTTTCCCCTTCATGTTAGTCCCCCAGGGGATCCTGGCCATCCGTTCCCTGAGGGAGTCGAAGTCTGCTTTCCTGAAGTCCAGGGTCCGTATCCTGCTGCTTACCTTTCTTCCCTGTGTCAGGATCCTGAGCTCGACCATCTCATGGTCACTGCCTCCCAGATTCCCATCCACTTTTGCTTCCCCCACTAATTCTTCCCTGTTTGTGAGCAGCAGGTCAAGAAAAGCTCCCCCCCTAGTTGGCTCGTCTAGCACTTGCACCAGGAAATTGTCCCCTATGCTTTCCAAAAACTTCCTGGATTGTCTATGCACCGCTGTATTGCTCTCCCAGCAAATATCAGGAAAATTAAAGTCACCCATGAGAACCAGGGCGTGCGATCTAGTAGCTTCTGTGAGTTGCCGGAAGAAAGCCTCATCCACCTCATCCCCCTGGTCCGGTGGTCTATAGCAGACTCCCACCACTACATCACTCTTATTACTCACACTTCTAAACTTAATCCAGAGACACTCAGGTTTTTCTGCAGTTTCGTACTGGAGCTCTGAGCAGTCATACTGCTCCCTTACATACAGTGCTACTCCCCCACCTTTTCTGCCCTGCCTGTCCTTCCTGAACAGTTTATAACCATCCATGACACTCCAGTCATGTGAGTTATCCCACCAAGTCTCTGTTATTCCAATCACGTCATAATTCCCTGACATCACCAGGACCTCCAGTTCTCCCTGCTTGTTTCCAAGGCTTTGTGCATTCGTATATAAGCACTTGAGAGAACCTGCTGATCGCCCCTCATTCTCAGTATGAGGCAGGAGCCTCATACTTTTGTTTTGTTTTGTTTTGCACACATTACACAGTCCATTTTTATGTCTTTTAAAGAGGTTTAGCTTATCATTTAAGGCACAATGACCTGCTAAGATGCTAAAAATGACTCGTTAACTTTGTCATGACTGCGGAGTATGGTAGTATCTTCAATTTTTAAGCATACCCAATAATACGTCTGTCCTTTCGTTTCCTTAGTCCACAGTTCTTGCCATTCCTGGGCACGCTCCTTCGTGACCACACTTTTAAATTCTTGTCAACATAAATGTATCTTAATATCCACCTCCTCATTTTTTTAAGAGCTTGTTTTGCTGCTTTGTTAGCCATTTCATTTCCAGATATTCCGATATGCACAGGAATCCATGCTATTGTTACACAGATACATGCTTGCATTATTTCTCTAGCTAGCGACATTATTTTACTTATTATGTCATTTCTCTTTCCAGAGTCCCTGTCCTGCTTGTCAAAATGCCTGACAAGGAATCAGATAAAATTACAGCTGTACTCAGTTGCATGTCTCTTACTTAAGTTAGCGCCAAGATTATCCCCATTAGTTCAGCTGTCAGAATAGTCAAATAATTTGACAGCTTTTTAGATTTCTGGATCCCAAGAGTAGAATGCAGAAGACTTTCCCACTCTATCCATGCTGTTGTCTTTTGATCCATGTGTATAGCCTCGGCAAAGCTGATGATACATACATACATTCAGAAATTTCACTGGTCACAATGTATAGTTTTTCTTCCCTTGTTTTTTTTTTTCATATAATTCCAGATCCACAAATGGAGGAATTCCTGTCCAGGTATAATTTCCTGTGACTAAAATTTTTTATTTCTCTCAATTTTTGTTTTTTCATATCTCCTTTACCCATACTTGGCCCTAATACTATGAGGAAGTCTGTGGCAATCCATATATTTTTGTCTACTAAGTTTCCAGCAAGCCTCATAAATCTGTTGTGTATGTCTGTTTTCATGATTCCCTTTTACCTTTTCCCAAAATGTTAGATCTAATAGTTTCATTGTTAGATTTATAGGTGCTTCTTCAGGGGCTATTTGTAGCACACAGACTGTTACTGTTATCATAAGAACATAAGAACGGCCATACTGGGTCAGACCAATGGTCCATCTAGCCCAGTATCCTGTCTTCTGACAGTGGCCAATGCCAGGTGCCCCAGAGGGAATGAACAGAACCGGTAATTGTCAAGTGATCCATCCCCTGTTGCCCATTCCCAGCTTTTGGCAAACAGAGGCTACGGACACCATCCCTGCCCATCCTGGCTAATAGTCATTGATGGACCAATCCTCATCGTGCTACATTCCAATCACTGACCTTGGGCCTGGAACAGTTCCAAATTTCTAAAAGCTGTTTTTGAGGCTGAACCAAAAGCTTGGCATCTATGGTCTAAAACTGGTCTTATCAATGCTCTGTCCATCTTCAGTACAGTCTCATCTGTACCCCTTTTGTTTCCAGCTACTCTGTCACGTTCATCCTCTCTTTACACTTTTGTATGGTATTATCTATAGCAGTGATTGTCAAAGCCGGTCCGCTAGCGGGAAGCGGCGCAGGCCAAGGGACGTACTGGCCGCCCTTCCCGCAGCCCCTGTTGGCCTGGAGTGGCAAACTGCGGCCAGTGGGAGCCGCGATTGGCCGAACCCGTGGACGCGGCAGGTAAACAAACCAGTCCGGCTTGCCAGGGGCTTTCCCTGAATAAGCAGCAGACCAGCTTTGAGAACCACTGATCTATAGGACCATCCCAAATTAATTTATTATCCAACACTACTCCTAGGAACATAAACTTTTGAACTATCTGATTTTTCCACCCTAACAAAATAAATCCCCTAATTTTCTTTCGGGTTAAAAGCATTCCCTGAGTTTTTGCAAGTCAGAATTTAAACCTCCAATAATTTGCACACTTGGAAATTCTCTGGAGTGCCTTATTAGTCTTTTCCATGGCTACTTAAAGTCCTTTACGCTTGGTCCATATAGCAAAGTTGTTTAAAATAGGGAAATACTTATTCCTGTCTGCACATGTCCAGGGAATTTTTTTTTGCGAGACAAAAAAGGCATTATATACATTTTAAACAAGCAATTTAATACAGTTATTAAACAGGCTGGCAGTCCCCCTATCAGCTCTCCTACACACGCATACCCCCAGCGCTTTCAGGAGGCTGGGGAGAGGAGCGACGATGCAGCACGCAGCCTCCCCCCTCCCTCCCCTGCCTCTGGCAATCAGCTGCCAGCCGTGGACAAAGCAGGTGGCCAAATGACGTTACAGGGGAACATTGCACAATTTTAAATGAGCATGTTCTGCCTTGGAGAAGGGACGTAACATTGAAACAACATTAAGCGAGAGGACGTTAAGTGAGGAGTTACTGTACTTTTTCCATGTCCAGAAAGACTTATCATGACGTTCTTAGTTTTTATGCTTTTCTGTACCTCTGTTTCTAGTCTCATTATATGGTCAACTGTGCATCTTCCTTTTCTGAAACCACTTTGTACCTCAGTTAGAATATCATTTTTCTCCCAGGATTCTACCTGTCTGACATTTATCATTTATTTCGTGATTTTCCCCACACACGATAGGAGGGCAATAGGCCTATTAGCATCAGGTCTTGTATGTAGCTTGCCTGGTTTCCTAAATAGTATCACCAAGCTTGTTTCCATTCTACTGGCAGCAGTCCTCTCCCCCCAACCCCCGCCCCCCGACCATATATTATTATATAACCAAAATAGAACCTTTAAACTCTCTTCTGATGAATGTTGGGGCATTTTGTTACTTATGTCATCTCTACCTGGAGCTGTATTTTTACTTTTTCTAGCGGCTGCAATTAGCTCCTGCCTACTAAATTTTTTAACACATCATGTGTATATTCTCTCCTGCCACTTAATAGTTCACAGTTTTCCTCAATTACTCCCCTTTTTCATGAAACTCATTGCTTTGATTCCTATGACTGCTGACTTTTTGGAACTCTTTTCCTAAAATGTCTGCTATTCCTAAGTTGGAGCCCTCAATGTCATTGTTTACAATAAGACCAGTGTGACGGGGCAAGGCCAGATGGCTATAGAAAAGTAGTGGGAGATAGATATATTAGCTATATATATATATCTATATATTAGATATAAACAAATCCCTGGTACCAGGTTAAGTGAAATGGAAGCTGCTCCAGGTCAATTAAGACACCTGGGGCCAATTAAGAACTTTCCAGAAGGCAGGGAGAAGGCTAGGTTGATTGGGACACCTGAAGCCAATCAGGGGCTGGCTGAAACTAGTTAAAAGCCTCCCAGTCAGTCAGGTGGGTGTGCATGTCAGGAGCTGTGGGAGGAAGTTGCGCTGTTGGAGAGGCTGAGTAGTACACACCATATCAGGCACAAGGAAGGAGGCCCTGAGGTAAGGGTGAAGTGGAGCTTGAGGAAGTGAGGGCTGCTGTGGGGGAAGTAGCCCAGGGAATTGTACATGTCATGTTTCTAAAAGGTCAGCCACCATAGCTGATACTATTAGGGTCCCTGGGCTGGAGCCCGGAGTAGAGGGTGGGCCGGGCTCCCCCCCACCACCTTTGCCTCCTGATTAATCACTGAGACTGGGAGACAATAGAGACTGTGCAAGGAAGGATAAGTTCTCCTCACCTCCCTTGCTGGCTTATGATGAAAATGGTTCAGTAGACTGTGACCCTTGTCTCTAGAGAAAGAAGGGTTACGTGGAGGGTCACAATGAGCCTCTGAGGCTAGCAAAATCCGCCAGGAAACGCGGGACCCACGGAGGCAAGGACAGAGCCTTGTCACACCAGGTACACTTTTACTTATCCTTATATATTTCTGAAATCTTTCAGTCAGTTCAATTTCCCACAGAAATTCCTCCAACTTTCTTTGTCCTTTTGATAATCCTTTGTGATACCACCTTACATCTTTTATAATTCATTAAAAATTTACTACTCATTGTGTGCTTCTGCTTACTTGTATGCTCTATTTCTTTCCTTGAGTGTTATCCTCATTCCACCAAGGAACCAGATTTCTAGGTTGGGAGCAATTTGATGTTTTGTAGATGGCCAAATCAGCTGTTGCTATAATTCCTTTTATTACATTGTTATAGAATTCTTCTTGGTTGTCACTTGTACAGTTACTGCATCAATATTCACCACATTTAGTCTTGAAAAGGCCCCAGTCAGCTTTTCAAAAATTCCAGCTAGGAACTCTGCTTTGTGTTTTTGACATTTCCTCAGCCTTGGTACGCAATAGCCATAGGCAGGGCTGGCTCTAGGCACCAGCAAACCAAACACATGCTTGGGGGTGGCACTTTTCAATGGGGGCGACACTCTGCCCCCCCCCCTTTTTTTTTGGCTTCCGTGGCACTCTGACTCTTTCTTCTTCTTTTTTTTTTTTTTTTTGCTTGGGGCGGCAAAAAACCTAGAGCCGGCCCTGACCATAGGGAGGTGATCACTTCTCATTCTGTCTTTATGACTTTCCCAGCTGCGTTTACTAGTGATATTATTTGTTGCAGTTACCAAATCCGAAACAGAAAAGGATCCATCTACTGAATTAAATTTAGTAAGTGCTTATGCATTCAGTATTACCAGGTTATGCATATCAATAAATTGTTCTAAGTGTTTACCCTGTAGGTCTCTTTTCTTACTTCCTGATAGCTCATTATGACTATGAAATTCCTCACAAATTATGAATGGGTTTGACATTAACTAGTTTTTTTCTAATTCTAAAATAATTAATTTGTACATGCGTTATAAAGATTATAAATCCATATATAAGTGGTTTTGTTCTACATGGGAATCTCAATAGCATTATATTCAAAACTTAGTTTCTGCCCATACATTTCAACGTAACTAAGCCCCTCTTTTATAACTATAGATGACTCCTCCTTTGCTAGCCCTTCAATCAATCGTGAGTATATCATATCCCGGTACGTTGAACACAAGTTTTACTTATTAGCCATGTTTCTTGCAAACATTACATCAGACTTTTTTCCCATTTCAAAGATGGCTTTCTTAAATTCCTGTCTATCCATTATTAAGTGATCTGCATTCCAGCTAAGGATCATTAAGACCATGTTATTTAAGCTATATTATTCCCTTCATTTAAAATTGTGTGATTCTGGTCTACTAAGAGATAGTTTATCTTTAGATTTTTTTTTCTGCTGCTTTTGCTATGGTTTTAATCTTTTCATTTTTTCTCCTGTCAGCAAATGACACTTAACTTCTATAATGAACACTATAAACTTCTCCATACCTACAAGCGATATATCATCTCTCATTCCTCTCATATTCTCCTCCATGACCAGAGATGTGTTCTGCTACCCGTGTATATCTTTTCTCTAACTGGAGTATTTGTTTTTCTGTTTTTTGCAGCTGGGACTTTTTGGTAGCCTCCGCATAAAATCCTTTTAGAATGGTTTTAATTTTTGTGTTTCACTAGCTCATTCTGCTGCTGCATTTGTACGCTACATTTAGGTTCTGTTCCTTCTACACAGTTTTCATCTGAGTGATTTCCTCCACATTCACTGCACCTCCTTACAAATGGCTGCTGCATGTCCAAACCTTTGACAATTATAGCATCTCAAAGGGAGGGAATATATGGTTTAAGCCTGAAAGCTTGATACCCTATTTGAAGCCTATCTGGTAATGTCCCACTTTTAAGGTGTTATAGATAGCTGGATTTTCCCCTCTCTCCTACTAAGTTCCCCTCTATTCGACATTGGTGAGGCCTCATCTGGAGCACTGTGTCCAGTTTTGGGCCCCACACTACAAGAAGGATGTGGATAAATTGGAGAGAGTCCAGCGAAGGGCAACAAAAATGATTAGGGGTCTGGAACACATGACTTATGACGAGAGGCTGAGGGAACTGGGATTGTTTAGTCTGCAGAAGAGAAGAATGAGGGGGGATTTGATAGCTACTTTCAACTACGTGAGAGGTGGTTCCAGAGAGGATGGTTCTAGACTATTCTCAGTGGTAGAAGAGGACAGGACAAGGAGTAATGGTCTCAAGTTGAAGTGGGGTTGGGTTGGATATTAGGAAAAACTTTTCACTAGGAGGGTGGTGAAACACTGGAATGCGTAACCTAGGGAGGTGGTAGAATCTCCTTCCTTGGAAGTTTTTAAGGTCAGGCTTGACAAAGCCCTGGCTGGGATGATTTGATTGGGGATTGGTCCTGCTTTGAGCAGGGGGTTGGACTAGATGACCTCCTGAGGTCCCTTCCAACCCTGATATTCTATGATTCTATGATTCTAAGTAGCCGTTTAACAAAAAATACTTTATCTTCACCTATCCTCTTTTTGAGATGACCCTCAGACAATCCTAGCAGCACCCGATACCGAATCCCTCTTACTTCTGGGGTGTTCGGTTATAACTGTTTGCATGTAAGGACCTGGGGCCTAGAACCAAGGTCTGCAACAGCTGATATGCCCAGACCCACTGGCAGTCCCTCTTGCTTCTGTCAGGCATTTAGGCAGTGGACAAGTAACTTTCATTTTCCCTATGGCTACAGTTTTAAGAAGATTTTCAGCTCGCTTCTTATGTGTACATGCTCTCAGGAGGTCTCCCCCTGGGTTCTTTTACTTCTTCGTATGTCACCAGTTCAGGGGGTTAACATCTCCTAGTTTTACCTCTTCTGTCACTGATTGGACAATTATGAAATGTTGAATTTACCCTGGTTTTGTTTTTAATTTTTCCTTCTGCAAACCCTGATACAGATAGTCTGTTCTTTACTTTTTCCTGAAGTGAGACCATGGGTCATCTCCTGGTGCTTCTCCTTCATAGTCCAAGGCAACTTTCTATTTTCGCCTGCCTCTGCCTCCATTGCCAGTTTCAATGTTTAGCCTCCTTTCAGCTGGGTGCCGGGGCTTGTCGCAGCCCAGTCCCACCCTCTTCAGCCAGATACCAGCACTCAGCCGGACTCAAACCTCAGCCCGACTCAAACCTCAGCTAAGCCTCAGCTCAGCCCCCTCTTGCACTCAACTTCTTGGCTTTATATAAGCCCAGACTGTCCTGCCCAGCTGGGCTTCATCTTCACTTAGGCTTGATCCACCCCTGGCTCTCTTCCAGGTATAGCCTGTAAGGTTAATTGGCCCTTTTTATCTCCTCAGGCCTTGTGTGAGGTTGACACCCGATCATCGGCTGGTTCTAAGGAAATCTGCATTTGAGCTCTAATCAGAGAACACAAACAAATAATACCCTCTGCATTGCAGGGACGGGGTCCCTGAATAGGGAGCTGATCAGCAGCCCATATTGATATTTGTGTTCCACCGTAATGAGATGTATTTCATCTTGTCCTAACACAATGTGCCCGTACCATATCAGAGTGTATGAAAAATAATACAGAGAAATAATACAAAGGGACAGAGAGAGGTTAAAAATGTGGGCCAAAATTCAACTTGGAGAAAATGGTCACAGTTCATTGTGCAAAACACAGATTTTCAATGGGAAGGAGAAACCTCGATATTGAAGTAATCGATGGATATGTGCTAGAATTATGTTCTTAAAATGGGTTTGGGAAGCAATGCATAAGCGCAGTCTGCCCTAGACAAAGCAATGGGTATATTTACATGTCTGACCAGCCTGGTTGTCAGGCAGAGACAATGAAAGTCCATTTACATAAAAGGTAAACCAAGCCATCAAGCTAACAAGGGGAAGAGGTAACAATTCATCTATCACCACTGCAGGAGGAACCAGCATGAAGACTTCACCAGACCCCATGGCGTCTCTTCTCAGCAGGAGAAAAATAACTTTATCTACAAATACTTTTCAAGGGTTTACTGGTTTATAAAGACAGGGGGCCTGAACCCCAAAGAATAAGCAATTCAATCAACCGATTTATAATACAGTAATACTGTATGCAAAGCGTATTGAGTAATGTCTTGTATGAAAGCCTGTGACACACTGGTGATTAATATAGTAGTGAAATGTATGTATTAATGCTATATGAGAAATTATTGATACCTATTGATATTATGCTTCAAAGTCTCTGACCAAACAAAGGGAGAAACAGGTTTTCTCCCAGATAGGAAGGAAGGTAGCACCGTGGAATCAAAACAATGGCAGACCCATTTATATATGGATCAACAGGGAGACGGGAAGTCCACGGGAAGGGAGGGACAGTGTGGGGTCATCTTGTCTCTTGAAACTGGGTGGCTGAACTCTCAGAAATATAAGTGGGGGGAGTCATTTAGCATCTTTCACCTAGGAAGACAAGCAAACCAGCACTCTGTACTTCTGTGAAAGATCCTGACAGAGAGAAAGTCATCCATGGCTGGAAAAAAGAATGATTGGTAAGAAACCTACCTCGGACAAAGACTGTATCTGTTAAATTCAATCTTAGCCATTAGAAAGCATATTTTTACTTTTATTTTCTTGTAACCATTTTTGTCTTTATACTTTGTAATAGAACACACTTAAAATCTCTCTCCTTTTGATGAGATACACTTGTCTTACTTTTAATTGAAACTAACCCAGTGCTGTGTTTGAACTGAAGTGATTGTTAGCTCCAGATCCAGTAATAAGCTGTAATGGGTTTTTGTCTCTTTAAAGGAGCAATGAATCTTATTACTTCTCTGAGTGTTCCAGCAGCAGGCTGGATACTTCAGGGCAGATGGATTGAGGAAAATTCGAGACTGGGGCTGTGTTGGAGTCACCCTGCAAGTAGTAAGCAACGCTTCTGGAGACCAGGGTGGGGCTATTGTGTTGTAAGCAGACTGCTGGGGTGAGAGTGCCGGCCGCACAGCACACAAATATTCAGGGAATGGCATGCTGGTCTGTTGGCTGTTGGTCTTTGGGCTGTGAGCTACCCAGGGTTATGGACAGGTGATGACACAACCCTTCACTGGTCTGTGTTGCACCACAAAACATTATCATAACATAATAAATGTTTTCCTCCTCTAGATTGTAAAATGCTTGCTGAACACAAATTTGCCAGCATTTGAGTTCGGAGAGGTGCAGACACCATCATGGGTGCTTTCGGTGAGCTGGGATGAGAGCTCTGTGCCAATAGCCGATAAAAGTTGGGGAAAAATAGTTTCTGGTCGACGCAAAACAAAAAATCTTCAATTTTTTTCAGTGAAACAAATTGGAAAAAAATTGATTTGGGTCAAACAAAACATTGAGCGCAACCAGAAACAAAATGTTTCCTTTCATTTTTTAGGGAGATTTTTACTTAAAAAACACCCAATGACAAATTTAAGAAAAATTCAAAAAGAAAAGTCATTTGAATTGAAAAAAAATCAAAACATTTGGGGAATGGTTTTGGGTTTGTTTGTTTTTTGGGGGGGGGGGGGGCGTTGGTTGAGACTGTTTGGTGAATTTGACATGAATTTGCAAAATGTTTTGGTTGACCTAAAAATGTTTAGTTTGCAAAAAGGTCACCTAACTCTAGTTGGGAAAACTCATGAATTGCTTCTCACAACTTCCAGTATCTTCATGTCCTGTAATTCCCATTGACTGGCAGAGAAAGAGCAGAAAGGGGAACCCAACCTGTGGGGTCTCTGCATATAGAAAGGTTTATTGCATGTGTCTGAAAGATAGACAGCAATGAAGACTTTTGTTCTCCATTCCTTTGGCTATAGTAAGAAGAAGCAGGAGCCAAATGCAATGTGTTTTATTTCTGTTCCATTTTGTGCAAACATGAAAATAAGAATGTAAGTAAACTGCGTCAGGGAGTCCTTTCTCTCATTTTATTAAGACTCCTGCAAACTGATATTTTATATCACCCTACCAGGGAGTTGGATTTGGAGAAAAGAAGGGAAAAGATAAGATGTGCCAGGCCTGCGGAATCAGATACCCATAACGGAACAGAGGAGGAATATTTCAAAAATCAAAAGAGGAAGCAAATGAAGAGAAACGTGAAAAAGTCAATCTCAAGAGAACGAAACAAGTCAGCAGTATTATCATTGTATTTACATTTTCATCTGTACCATCGCCATTATCTGTGTGATTTAAGAAGGATGAAGGTTTGGTTGCTATCTTTAGTGAAGAAAGATGGTCTTGTGATCTTTAATAGCAATGAGTGCTCAGGGCTTCAGTTTCAATTGTGCTGAAAAATGGAATGAGTGGAACATAAAAGATTAAACTGGAAAAACAACAACATTAATTATAGACTCACAAAATTAATTGCTTCACAGCATGAAAACAGTAGACTGAAAAATCCAATAGGTAGATTGGAGAGGTACCAAATTTGTGAGCACACTTACTTTGGGAAGAAAATGTCAAAGCCCATTGTGCTAAAATAAAAACAATTAATTGGATATGTAAAATAATAACAGGGGAATCAGAAACATTCACTCCATTGTCCTGCTGTATAATCAGAACATTCATTACATCCTCCTACTGTATAATCAGTGCTTTTATTTACACAGCTCATATACGGCAGGATGTGAAGTTTTGCCAAAATATAAAGCACTTCAGGCTTGAATGATCAAAGCTGGCTATAAATTCTTTGTCAAGGAACTAAAAAGAGATGCTTTGAAAGCCTGAAATAGCAGTTTGCTCACCAGAAATAGCTTCTAGGGAATCATGGAAAATGTACAGGGCTTTGCATTACACAGAAGACGTCACATGCTGAACAGCTGTTCCATGAATGGCCATGTTGTTTGTGGAAGATCACATGATAAAAGGCATTGGGCAAAATCCTGGAGTCCTTTCTTACTTCCCAGGCAAAACTCATGGTGGTCACTTTGCCTGAGCAACGGTGTTTGGAACTATTCAGAAGGAATTCTCTTGCAGAACCATTTATCTCTGTGCCTTGTTTCATCATGTAAATGACATTGTTATTATTTTGTATTACATTAGTGCCTGAAGATCTCAACTGAGGTCAGGGCCCCATTGTGCTGGGTGCTGTACAAACACATAGTGAGAAACAGACACTGCACCAAAGAGTTTATAATCTATATAGATAAAGCAAGCAATGGATGGGAGATGAAAAAGAGATAAAGTGACTTGCCCAAAGTCACATAGAAAGTCAGTAGCAGAGTTGCGGATAGAACTCTTGATACCCAGTGGTCTAAACCAGACTGCCTCTGGTTGACCATCTTACTTTCCACTGAACATGTAGTTTGTTTGATATTCATGTCACTGCTTATATGGTGTAATATATTGTGTTGAAAGTGGCTTTTCCTGGGATATATCTCCTGAAGTAACTATCTGTTTTGTCATTTGTCTCTGTCTGCGGCTATTGGCTGGTGTGGCTAATAATTCACGCATCAACATGCAGATTCCCTTTGCACTTTTTGCCCTTTTATGGATTTTGTGGTAAGAACTTGAGATTCAGGGCAACTTGATGAAAAGCAAAGAAAAGGTGATCATGTGTGCATTTATTTCATTTCTTGAATCTGTGTATGGAACATGGGTAGGAAGTATTAATACACTTTTGATTTGTTATCAGTTTATCTGACAGAGTATCATTCATCAATTCCACACAAAAAAATGAATATGACTGTCTGCCACTTTATTTATTTTAAGAAGAATGTTAATTAAAAATATAGGTGACCACTGTGGGAAGATGCCACAAAATTGTGTTTTCTAGTGCTTAGAGGGGAAGAATGGGAGCCAGGATACCTACATTCTCATCCCAGCTGGCACTGAAGTTGGCAAGCCACTCAGAATTCTTGCTCCATAACTCCATTTTCTTAATGCTGAGAGGGGGTAGTTATACTATCCTACTGCATGGGGGTGATGATGATGTTAGATTGAAAGGTGCTACAGAAAGTCAAAGCATTATGACAAGGTCCCCAGGTCCTGTGCCAGTTGAAGAGATCATCTAAAAACCTTCTACTTCTCTGTATGGTATATAGTGAGTAACTGAGCAAGAGAATCTTCAAAAAGGAGGAGGTAGCAGATGCAGGAGCTATACAATGTCTTTGCAGACAGCATGGAAAAGGGGTCCTAACTGACAGTCACTCTAACCTCTTCAGAGTAGGGTGTGTGGATGGAAACCATCTCAGGTACAACTAGGAAAGAGTGGGCTTCCATTCTGCTTGGCTAGCGCAGTGTTAGAAGTGTTGAAGAATATAGCATTTAAAGGTTAAACCAGAGGCTTGGAAGGACCACAGTGAAATTAATCTGGGTCCCATACTGGGAAGGACCAAGTCTTCTTTAATGTGGCTGTGGCCTTTGGTCCAGTTGACTTGCTGGCATCAAAGAGTTAGCAAAGGGTCTGAGAAAGGTAGGAGGTGACTCTGGTGGCTTGGGTTGTAAGTGGCAGGCCCGTTTTGTGTAATCCTGTGAGTTCTTGAACTCACTTCTTCCCTGTCAAACCGGTGAAGCAGAAGGCAAAAGAAAAAGAGATACGAGAAGAAGGGAAATGAGTTAATGAAGAGGCCAAGGACTGAAAATCCTCAGATCCTTCCCGATATTCCCCCACTCAAATATGTACCATCAGCCTTAATACAGTCCCCCAGTATTACATCTTATGTACTTTCAGTTGTGGACCATTTCCCAAATGCAGCATGTTACAGATATCCATCACCCACCTCCTGAGAAGATGCAGAGCTCTGTGTATAAATGGGATGTATTCA
The DNA here is from genome assembly GCF_965152275.1 of Natator depressus. NCBI lineage: Eukaryota > Metazoa > Chordata > Testudines > Cheloniidae > Natator > Natator depressus. The sequence goes on along the minus strand of NC_134240.1, from coordinate 116,997,091 downwards.
TCCCCTCCTCCCTCTTCAGATGATGGGTTGTCTCCAACGCAGAAAATTACTCCCTCCCCAACCTATGAGATGTCCCATTTTTACAACCCGCCCCCCTTCCCACTGAGGTGTTGCCCAGTGTCCCAAGGGAACTGGAAGGACCTCAAAGAAGATTACCCGGACTTTCATCTTCTTCAGCTCTCTTCCAAGGTTCCTGAAGTCTCCAATAACTTGTGTAGTTTCATGGGATACCATATCATTGACTCCAACGTGTATCATAACCAGTGAAGGCTTCACAGTTCCATCCAGTCTTGCAGTTACAACTCATAGTGTCACTCCAGGTAGACAGCTGCTGTCCTTAGTAACTTGAATGCAGGTAGCCCTTTAGCTCAAGTGGTTGCAGTCTGCACTGTAGTACTTAAAGGTGGTAGGTTCAAACCTAGCTGCCAACCTGTATAGCAACTTTTTTTAGATGAGAGACACAGATGAGGTAAATTTTTGGGAGGGCAGTACATTAGTGAACCAGAGTAGGGAATTCCAGGCAAAGAGGCAGTATGAAAAACAGCTTGGAGATACTTCACTGTGTCTCAGCTTACTCTCCGAAAAATGTCTATAATAATACTCCTATAGAAGTTGGTCCCATGAGAGCTATTACCTTGTCTCTATAATAATACTCAGGCTAATTCGGAAGTGTTTGCAAAGTGAATAGAACACATGGGAGGGAAGGTGCTGTAGACATCCAAAGTAACAGCTGAGTAAGAAGGTTTGAGAAACAAAGCTCTCCTCACCTGTCTTAATGGAAGAATTACATATCTATTCCATCCCTGATTCTCCACCCCATGGGTCTTTTTGTAGGTAGCTGGAGAATAAGTCATCTGTCTAAGCAAAATATTATGGAGACTCCATCAGAAGCTGGTCCACTCCCTGTCACCTCTCCACCCCACTGACTGACCTATTTACATTCCCCTTCTCACTTACATCTTCTCATTATGCATGAGGAAATGATACCAAAGGTCAAAGTTCATCCTATTGTATTAACATACTCTGCAAAGAATTCAAGTTTTACTATTGGGTGACAGGGACAAGGCCCTGCTTTAGCATATGCAGACACAGTGTTACATTTCCCTGCTTCCCAGGCCCAAGGACTAGGAAAGAACAGGTATGACGAGGTAGGACCTCTGACCAACAACGCTGTCAGGAGCTAACAGCCAAAAGCAGGGATTGGCTTACTGGTACCCAGAGGGAGAAGAACCTTGATTTGTGTGATGATGTATAAAAGAAAGGTGACCATTCATATCACTAGTGTTAGCACTGTTGCACAGCTGCATTAAGTCTGATACAAAGTATGCCATAGAAGATATCAATAGAAAAATTATGGTTTGCTAAGTATGATAATCCTGTCTATATGCATGTATCGTCTTTGTATCTGAAGTAATGAATGTTGGCTATGTACTTGTATCTCAAACACATGTTGTGTTTCTGGGTGACACTCCCCGGACAGATTTATGTCAGGGTTAGCCAACTGTGTATGGATGGCCCATTAAGGACACTCAACTCTCACAATGGCCATTCAAGAGACTAAACACACCCAATGAGCCTTTCCTGGAGACCTTTCAGAAAACACTGAGGCAATGGCCTCATGGTGTGTAAGGACATGTGACAAGGACATGTGACCTAACACTTCATCTTTTGCCAGTAACTTCCCATACACCTGGGCTGAAGGTATGAAAGGGAGACTGTGACATCATTTATTTCTCTTCATTTCTCTGGACTGGATTTCTAACAAGGAAGCTTTGAACAAAGGGACTGAATGACCCCCCCATCAGTTTGGGAGCCCAGAGAGCGACTTTTCACAAGCTAGCCGATTTACATCACTGCTATGATCCTCACCTGCAATCTCTGAAAATCAATTGTACTGTATATGATTCGTTAATCATTTTATAACTCTCTTCTTTTCTTTCTTTTTTATATTAATAAACCTTTAGTTTTTAGTTACTAAAGTATTGGCTACCATAATGATTTTTTTGAGTAAGATCTAAGTTATATATTGACCAGGTTCGGTGGCTGATCCCTTGGGATTGGAAGAACCTTATATCTGATGGATCTGGTTTTCAGTAACCTCTCATCATAAATTCCAGTTGTTTGGGTGATGAGCCAAGGGCTGGAATGCCTAACAGGATGGTGTTTTTAGCTTCTTGTTAACTAGTGTGGTGATATAGAAGCTCACCTTTGTTACTGGCTTGGTAAACTCTAATGATAAAATAGCCACCCGTTTGGGATGTGTCTGCCCTGTTTTATACAGTCTGTCCTGAATTTGGGATACATATCTGTGACCCACTTAGGCACAGTGACATGACAGTTTGCATCAGATAAGCAAACCAAGGAATGACAACTTTTTATAACGCACCACCTCTGGATGGGTTGTTGGCGGTAGGGGGTTGAATGCTGAACCACTGGATCTAAAAGCAAATCCTCTACTGAATGGGGTAGAAGAGCCAGATCTGTTAGTGGCAAGGCTGTAGCACACTCGTCAACATCAGTGTGTGACCCAGCCACTAGAGGGGGCCCTAGTGTCCTGCTGTTCAAGTGTGAGTTACACCTTCAAACCAGAGTGACAAGACTGGCTGTTTAGAAACCCGATCCATAGCCCATCAAAGACAATGGAATACTTTGTATTGTCTGCAGGGGACTTTGGATCAGGTCTTTGTTGCAGCCTGTTGGGTCTTTTTGTGTGAGTTGTACTTTTGTTTCAAATCTGATTTTTACCTTAAAGTATATTGGCAATAAAAGGCTGAATAATGAAGCTGTTCTTATACAGGATGCAGAGAGGCTCTGCTCAGGTTCTGACCCAGTCAGGTTAGGTCCAGAGATTCACATCTAACGCTACCTTCCTTAAATGAGAAAAAAATTCAGATCTGACATCCCAGTTTTGAATCACTTCTTATGATTCTCTTATTATCTTGCATATATTATTGTCTTATTAATGTGCCTGGTGAGAAGGGTTTTTATATACTCAGAAGAGGACATACAATGGCATCTCAGGCCTGGGATCTCATATTTGATCTCTGGTTTCTTTCTTCTCTTTTCCATTGTTGCAAGATTCTACTTTAATTACTTTACCAACTTTCATGCATTTTTTCCCTGGTGATAAAAATGTAACATTCTTTTACTGTACATCACTTGGCTGAACTATCTGAATTATGCTGGAACAGGGCCATCCTAGTGCCAAATCAGCTGCC